>NC_059128.1:244787492-247643326 GCF_020740605.2 Lemur catta
TTCATGCTTTGAAACACAATGACATTGCAAGCCAGATTAATCCCTGCTAACATAGAAATGAGCCACCACAGGAACTGGGTGCCACTCAGACCATCAAGACAGATACATTAATGGTTCTCCAGGTTTAGTAAGCATCTCAGTCATGACAGCAAGGCAAATGGAAACTTTCCCTTAGGACCCTCAAAATTCTCCATTGGTTCTGTCGTATCAGAGAAGTGCAGAATAACGGTGTTGGATCTAGCTCTCAAGGTCAAACCAAACCTGCTCTATATTATTTGAGAGGTATCTCAACCTCCAGTGCACAGCACCCATTTACACTATTTCTTGTAAGAAACCATGTATTTTTTATTTGCTTGCTTTCTGTTTTTAAACAGAAAATCTTCTTCCCCGCTTTTTAATCTGTGTGATCTGAAAGAAAATGATCCCACACCAACTTTCATGTGAGAGTGCGTGACTGAAACCATAGTCATCAGTATATTCTATTCAGGTGGCTCAAAGAATGGTCACCAAGCAGAGTACAGTCTGTTTAGGCACAAAACATTCATAGAATGAGAAACTTACTTTCCTTTTGGATTCATATTTGAAAGGAATGATCTGGAATAAGTGGAAGTTCTCTTTGCATCATACATAGTTTTTTAAGTCAGCACAGAGGAGAAAAAAGCTGAGAAAATGCTAAGGAGTTTAAAAAATAATTTTTGAAAAAATCATAGATACTGAGTTTTCACAATCTAAATAAATTTGCATAACTCAAACCTTGATCCAGAAACAGTACCATCACCTCAGAAGCTGCTTTTATGTTCCCTTCCAGTGAATCAGTAACATCCAAGGGAGCCAGTGTCCTGCAGTCTAAAACTATAGATTAGTTTTGCCGTTTTTGAATTTTCTATAACTAGAATATGTGACTTTTCGTCTGAATTCTGTAGTTAAATATTTCATGTGATGCATTAATATTGTCACGTATAGTTATAGCTTGTTTATTCTTATTGATATGCTGAATTCTATTGTATGAATATACCAAGATTTATTTTTTCCTACTAATAAACATTTAGGTAGTTATCATCGGAAACTATTATTTATATTAATGTTATGAACATACTAGGACAGTTTTTTGGTGAACATATGTATACATTTCTTTTGGTCTATACTTGAGCATGTAACTACCAAGTCAAAGGATAGGCACATTTTCGGCTTTAGGAGATGCTCACAATTTTCCATAATAGTTAAAAGAATCCATACTCTCATCAGCAATACATGAAAGTTCTATTACTTCCACATATTTGCCTATACTGATATTTTCATTAAAAACTGTTTAAATGTTCATTTTTCTGTTATTTGTCACCATTTTTTTAAAAGACTTCGTGTTTTATTAGCTTTACTTCTCCGACTGTTATCTTATGTAACAGAGGAAATTGAGAAAGAAGATTACTCATTCATGTCAAACCCCAGCCACTATTTTTCTGGAAAATTTAAAGTATTTATTTCAATATAAGAATACAGAATACACACACACACACACACACACAGAAAAAAAATATGTGTGTTTGTGTATATATGTATATATGCATATATATGTATATACACACTGTATTAAATACCTTCCTGTCATGTCAAAGTAACAATAATAACTATATAGAGTCTATGTTCATATTTTTGCTTTAGTTCTTAACCCAAAGTAGTTAATCTAGTTGTGGGGTTATATGATGAACTGATGAAGTGAGATTGTTTTATGGTTGAACACTGACCCTGTCCTACCTTTGATTACTGGTAAGTTTAGACCATGTATTCATTGTGTTTTCTAAACAAGAAATGAAAAGGAAAATAATCGTGTCCTAATTGTCTCTTCCAGAAACTTGTGATAATAAGAATATTTTTTCTTTGGGTGTTGAAAATTAAAGACATTATTCTAGAGTAATTATTATTTCTTGAATTGAAATAACACTATAGATGTAACTATTATGAAATAGCATATGTTAGTGCATTATTATTGAATATATAAATTCACAAGTAAATTTTAAATGTGTTGCTTAAAATTGAGGTTAAAGAAGTTTTCTAGTAACTCAGTCCCCAAATCACTTTGGCACTTGAATGATTTTGTAAAGATGCTGAATAAACAATGGACGTGAAATTGAAGTGGAAATATCTAGCTAAGAGTCTTTGGTCTTCTTATCTACTACTCCTGGACAAACTACAGATTTGAACTGTGGTCAGAAGAAATAGCTCTTCAATTGTTGTTGTTCCCAAATGCACATTTGAGATCAACAGTCAGAGTAGTTACTAGTTGTCTCATAAAGACTTATATGCCAAGGAGTCAAGGACTTCTTCTGCTAGCCTGGTCTAATATTTCTTATTCAGGTTTTTCAGTTATGCTATAAAGCAAGCATCTTTACCATGTCTTAGAATTAATTGATTTAATCTGTAGTGTTGATGCATTCGCAGAGATCTTCTAATAGAAAATTAAGTAAATTTTATCAAGCTTGGCACTTTTGAAGGAAATCTATTTCTGTAAGTAAGACAGAATTGTGAGAATATAAAACAATTAAGGAAAATTTAATCAAAAAGCTTTAAGGCGGGAAACCTCAGCAAATTTCTAAGCAATACTATTTACAGTCTAGATAAGTTCACATCTCTTTCATGGCAAATTATGATATTTTCATATACAGTATTATTTATTTATATTTATTTCAGTCATGCTTAATATATAATTTTAAGTGGCTAAGGAAATAATTGTAAGACTATTTTAATGTATGAAACATTGCATTATCATTTGATACTATAAACAATTTCCTTTGCCTTTTTTAACTTATGATAGGTGTTACTGGTGCTTGAAATCATTCCATTCTCTTTTCTTTCCATGGCATATGGGAGGCTGTATTTCCTAAGTACCTTGCTATGAGATAGGATCGTGTGCCTAGTTTTGGGCAACAGAAAAAAAGCAGAAATGACACTTCTCCAATTTTTCTCTTTTCTCACTCTAGTGTGTTGGCCTCAGGATGCTGGAGTTATGAAATCAAAACAAACTAATTTTTTGAGTCGTCTTATAGAATGCAGTTCAATTAGAGTGTTGTCTAGGCCAGTAAAAACTTGTTAAAAATTCAAGAATCTAACTTTTGGTCATTTTAGCCAGTGAGATTTTGGGGTTGTTTGAAACTGAAACATATCCTAACCTGCCCTGACTTAATATATAAGTCAATACGATGTATAGTATAACTGATGACACTTAGAAGTTCATTTTGTCCTTGTATTAAGACTTCCATGTAAAGTTTACCATTTCTTCCAATTCTTACTAACATATCGCTGTATTATTGATGATACAGCAGTCAAGGTCAGGAAAACTTTACTGTATTAAATTTCTTTGGAGGTTCACTGTACTTTTGTAGTTCACTGAATTTTTTTAAGATTTTGGGATATTTGGATTAACATCTATTTTAGCATTTTTAATAGAATGGATAAAAGAAATATCTTAGTCTCATGTTGTATAGATGTGCAATTAAAGATTCTGATGTATATCTGATATCAAAATTTTCTAATTAATTATAAACAATAAAAATAATAAGAGCTAACATTTCTTGATTATACTATGCACTGGGCCCTATTGGTACTTTATACATAATATCTCATTTAACCCCTCCCTGTGCAGTAGGTACTATTCTCGTTATGATATACATGGGGGAATTGAGGCACACTGATATCACTTTATTTTCCCAGTGTCGACCACTAAATAGCAAATGCAGAAATTCCCACACAGATTCCAGAGACAAAGATCTTACATGATATGTTAAATATCTAAAAATGACTACCAAAACCTTACTTAATTATTCAAGAAATAATCTAAGTTGCTTCTTTACTTATATTTATTTTATCAGTTAATGGGCTTTATGTGTCAAGGTACAGAAAACAAGACTCAGATTTTTGACTCAGGTTACTTAAAAGTCCAGGGAGACCTCTGACTTCAGGTAAGGCTTCATTCAGACTCAGGAGATATAACCAGGCCTCAGTTTCTCTCTCTCCAGTTCTTGGCTCTTTTCTCTTTGAGTTGGTTCCATTTTCAGACAAGTTTTTTCCTGGGATCAACAAGGAACACTCCAGGCTCCATCCTATTTTCCATGCAACAGATGTCTATTCCAGTGGCTTCATCAGAAGAGGAAGGAATTTTTTCTCTCCTAAAAACAACAATGAGGATCTCCTTGGTTGCACTAGTACTGTGATCTGCTGATAGGCTTAAGCCACCCAGGAACCTTTCTCCCACCTCTCTCTGGAGCTGACAGTGGAAACAATGTCATTCAAACTTTGTGGCTGAGAACTGAAGAAAAGTGAATTTGTCAATAGGAAATTTGAATATTAATGTTGAGACAGGAAAGAAGCAGATGTCAGGGAAGAACCAATAACTGTGCATCCAGAGTCTTACTGTCTTGCCTGCATTTTAAATTTCCTTTTCTTTCTTCTTCCTTTTTTCTTTTTAGAGATAAGGTCTTTCTCTGTGGCCCAGGCTAGAGTGCAGTGGCTGCAGCATGATTATAGCTCACTGCAGCCTCGAACTGCCGGGCTCGGGCCATTCTCTCGCCTCAGCCTTCTGAGTAGATGGGACTACAGGCACAGGCTACCAGGACTAGCTTATTTTATTTTCATCAATTTAAGAAGTGAAATTAATGGATAACCACTTTTTAAATGCACTTCTAGACTCCTGGCTAGAGTTTTCATTTCAATTTTATATTCATTATTTACACAAAATGC
Organism: Lemur catta; assembly: GCF_020740605.2. Lineage (NCBI taxonomy): Eukaryota > Metazoa > Chordata > Mammalia > Primates > Lemuridae > Lemur > Lemur catta. Next base: position 244,792,224 of record NC_059128.1, read on the forward strand.
CTTTTAAAACATTGAAAATGAATTAATATTTCACAATGCAAAGTGCCAGAGAAATGCAAAACTTCAAAATAAACACCCATATGTACATTTCCAGAATGATTGTCATGTTGGCATTCAAATACAGAGATAGTTTCCTTGTAAATGTCTTAAGAATCTTGATTTCCCAAATTATTCATGTAAAACAAGCATGTAAAACAAGCCAGCATAATCATGACTGAAATACATTTGGATAAGTCTAGCAAAAATTCTGCTATAGGTATCAAAATGGTTAGGTGTGTTCTCCCACTTTTCATAGGAACAAAGTTTATAGAGATAGTCATAATGCAAGTATCTAATTCCAGTGTTATTCCTCTTTAAACATAATGATGGGAGGTTAGGAGAAGAAAAAAAAAACACAGAACAATAACACTGATTTAATACCTATTGTCTTCCAGATTCTGCAATATGTAATATGATATGCAAATTCACATATCTTATTATATTTTCACATCAGCTCTTTGGAAGTTGGTATGTCTTAGTGAGTTACACAGCCTGCTGAAATGAACAAAACTGGATAGTTGTAGATCAAACATTTTGAAAATACGTTTGTGGAAAAACAAAGTTCTTTTAAATTCTGTCTATTTATTATTTTTCGGTTTGTTATTTGGTCAGAATCTAAAGGAAGTTAGGAAAAATGGTTACTGAATTTTCATTCCTTTGAAACATATGCTAGTTTAACTAAAATTAATTTTTATGCAGCTTGTACTTATAAACAATGAATACACGTGCTGTGTTCAAGATTTACAAACACAGTTTGACAAATATTAAAATAAGAAGGTCACCAGACTTTTGAGGAAAAATGTAAAATTATATAGGCTAATTTAATGGCTCAGTTTCTAAATTAGCTCCTCTTCTATAGAAGAAAGCTCTTGTATCAATATTCCTGCATAACTAGCCATTCCTAAACTCAGTGGGTTTGAATAATAATAATTTAATTTTATACACATGAGTCTGAGTTGGTGCAAGTAGTATTTCTAGGCTTGACTAGCTTGGCTCCAAGCTGTCAGTTGGGCTAATGTTTGTTCCATGTATGTCTAATTCCTCTGGGATCAATAGTAGTTGGGATACATATGAGAGGTGTGAATGGAAGCATTTAATGCCTCCTAAGGAGATCACAAATCTCCACACATTAGAGAAAATCTGGTGTTCATTGACTGAAGATCAAGCAAAAGCCTTACAAGAAGTGGAGGCCTTTCCATCTTGGTGCTTGTTCTCCTCATATTTTGCCTGCACCTGTCTTTGCAATATCCAGGTCAAATTTTTGTAAGAATTAAATAAAGAGGTATTGCCCTTGCTGCTGAAAGAAGGTGATTGTTCAGGGAAAGAGCTACTGTATCTGGCTAACATATACTGGCAATAACTAAATGACATGCATGGGAATATGGCTTATGAATGTTGGACCAGGAGCCAAAGAGAACATGGCTGGGTAATAAAGAGATTTTGAAAATGAGGGTAATCTTTCATAACCCTGACAAAGGAACATGTCTGTTTATAAGCTGTTGAAATGAGACAATTGGAAATTTAGATTTAAAATATGAAGGCTTATGGTAAAAGAGGTAGATTTACCAGAACTGCTTTGGAAGCATACTGAGGAAGGGCTCAAAAGATTTAGAATGCTAGGTTTGTTAGAACTGATTTGTTATATAAGACAAGAAAAAGTCAGCTGACTAAGTTCCCTGAGTGGACCAAGAGAGCACTCCAGTGATTAAAATGATAAAAAAAAAATATGCTAACAGAAGAGGGAATACCTGCATCATTGAGCTCAGTGGTGTATTTCTTCTGTAGACCAAGGCTGATGACAGGAAATGCTGTTATGTGACTGGTCTCTCCATTGTCATTTTGGACTGTGGATTTCCAGAATAGCAGAGGAAAGGTGGCAGCATTTAATTCAGTGGCAAGGTGAACATAATTGCATAATTGCATAAAGTCAGAAAGGCTTTGACAGTAGCCAATAGACCTATGGTCATAACTAATAGACCATGGTGTTCCTAAGGACAAAACAGATGGGTAGCCAAGAAGTATATGGCTTAACTTGTATAACCCAAAATAATCAAGAGTCTGCAAGCAGAAAGCTGATGTCAGGTATGAAAAGGGAAAATCCTTTTCCTAGTTTCCATACTTGATTTAATTCACAGGCATAAAGTCCATTGGTTAAAAGGGAAGCCATGACCATTGAGACAGCAGCCTGAAATGCCATACAAACATATTCAGTAACTATTCACCCAGTATCTTGCCAAATGGCCCAAATATATTTACAAAAACTATACAAGAGGGAAAGAGAGATACCAATATCTTTCTAGGCTTGTGGATGCTGGATGTTAGGTAACATGGACACCAGAGAACACAAAATGCCATCATAGCCCCTTGTTAAAAGTGAGGTTGTACAAAAGTCAGATGATTAATGGCAACATGACCTTTGTTCATGGTGATCTTGGGTCTAATAGGCCCATAGGTCTATATTGTGGTTATTTCCTGGTTCATGAGTAAAATAGCAGGGCGATTTTCAGCTGGAAGGATACTCATTTTGGTTACCTGCCTTGTGGAATAAAAGTCATTATGGAAGAAAGTCCAAGCATCTGAACCTATCACCACTGGGCAGGTTAGTAAATAAGAAACAATACTCCAACCCAAGTAGAAGCAGAAAAATATATGTCAAACACTCTAATATTTAAAGGATTCAGATGTTTCCTTCAATTATTTAAAGAATGCAATTCCCATAAAAAATTTAATTCACTGTGATGATTCCTGTAAAACTCAGAAAGTGTGTGGCTGCTGTTTCTGGACTTTCATTAACTGAACCGAGTGTAGCCCAATCACAATCTCTGTGTGGATGTGCTGTCTTTACCAGAGCAGACAAACAGCCTCTGGTACTTGGTTTGCCCTGCTGATCTGGAGAATGTGTTGATTCAAAGCAGTTTACATTTACTTGGGGGATATAGCAATGTACACTCAACACATACCCCCAAGACTATGCTAATCTCTTGTCTTCAGCATAATAAGCAAATAAACAGAAGAGATGTTTACTGTGTTGACATTCCAGAGAACAGCATTCAGGTACACCATATTGATGACAACAGCACTCTAACAGGGCCTGTAAACCAGACATGGCAAACACTTTGCATGGCCTGATGTGTTACAGTCATTCCAAAGTGAAGACAATAAACCCTAACCAGAGTCCAGCATTTGATATATTAACATGGTTTTATAGGTCAGTTATCTGGGACATACCAAAGCATTCTATGTGCGCCAGCTGTGGAAGTTCTGTTTCATGCTACTATTTAGCTGAATTTGACTACTGCCCTTATTCAACTATTTTTGTCTTATTCTGTGCGTCCAAGGCTGAAGGAATAGTTGCTAGCTGGGCATTTTCTTTTCTTGGCAGAGTGTGGGAGTTCCCAAAGAGGTGAGGAGAAATAAACTATGCCATTTAAGGACTTAGGCTTGGAAAGGGCACACTGTCACCTCCACCTACATTCCATTGACCAAAGCAAGTCACACGGATAAGCCCAACATCATTGGGACAGACAGTTTATACCATACCCTCCAAAGGAAAGAAACTGTGGCATCACATACCCCCTACTAATTAACAAAGGTAGTTTGATTTGCTTTATTACTTTTTTTAAAAAAGTTATCTCCTATATATCCATGTGCATATGGGTATAGCATATACTATATTTGAGAATACTGCTCTGGCCCATTTATTGGTTAATTCAGAAAGCTAACAGTTTTTGAATGGGGTTCAGAACAAGAAAGACATCTGCAGCAAGTTTAAGCAGTGCTTGAGTCAGAGGACCTGACAAATTCAATGTAGGTAAGGATACTATGTGAAATCTCCAGAAAGCCCCCATGGGAGAATAGCAGTCCAAATACTTGGTGTTCTGGAGCAAGAAAATGCTCTCTGAAGCAGAGAATTATTCATCATTAGCAAATCAACTTTTGTTTCATTACACCCCCTAATAGATATTGGGTGTTTTAACATGGGCTACAAAGTGGGTATGTTATCAGAGCTGTTCATTCAGCTCTACCAAGTCATAAGGTTTGGTGACACAGCATCAATACACTATATGCAACAGTACATTAAGTTAGGACATCAATAAGTCCAAGGTTTACAAGAAGTTACACAAACTTCTCTTAATGGCATAGACCCAATATCATACACGTCCATTGCACTAATACATCCTCCCCAGTTGACCGCACAGGTATTGTAGGACATTCCCTATAACCACATGACACAGGAGAAAAACCAACTCAAGGTGGTTCGTGGGTGTGTCGGTGCTATTTGCTGTTGAAAGAGGAAAATGGATTTCTACTACACTACAACTCCACTCAGAATTAATCTTGATTATATATTATAGCAGTGAGAGGAAATCTTTCAACTTGGCAGGTCTTTGAGGAGTATATCTGGCCATCAATTGTACAAATGGGGAGAAGTTGTTGGAAATAAGGATGTCCAGATTTTGGGGCACTAGTGATTGATTGACTTAGGTGTTTGGCCAGAGGCCTGGAATGATCATGATTGGAAGATCAAAGAAAGGGCTCAGAAAGAAGTATGTGATTTAACTTATAGGAGAGAGCAGGAGGAGTGTAAATATCTGTGTCTCCAGTCGATGTCCTGCATGGTGCTTCCACTGAAGGAAACAAACCAAGCAAACAGAAGAATAGGACAACTTGTCCAGTGTACATCAGTCAGTCTCTGTTCTTGGCCATCTGATGCTTAAAAAATGATCCATATCTTGGTGACAGAAATGGAGGATATAAATGGGCCTAATTACATGGGATCCCTCTCACCAAGGGTGGTTTAGCTATTGCCAATGATACATGTTTAAAGTGTCTACTGACAAAGACAGAGGCTGATTCCTCAAAATGCTACAAACCCTGCAAAGACCAATAGGCCATAGGGTGGCAAGTTGATTACTTTACACCCTCTACACCCTAAAGGGCCAGCATTTCACCCTTACTGTAATTGATACATATTTCTGATATGGCGTTTCCTTCGCTGCCTGCTGCCTCACCTGGACCACTATCTGAGAGTTCACAGAATGTCTTATTTACCTAATGGAATCTTATAAAATGTCACCTCAAAACAAGGGACTCATTATATGACTAAGAGCACATAAAAGTGGGATACAACAATCTTACAATACACCATATCATCACCACCCAGAATCTGCCAGCCAGATAGAAAGCTGCAATGACACTTTTAAAGTATAGTCAGGGTACCAATCTGGGCATGATGTCCTATGGGTTTAGGATGCAAGTCTTCAGGATGTAGTGTATACTTTGCATTAATAGCCATGATATGATGCGGTGTTTCTGATAGTTAGAATTTGAGACTAACACCCTGCCTTGTTCCTAGGAGAGAAAAGACAAGAAGCAAGGCTCTGCAGTAACTGCTCGGAAATAGGACTCATGCTCTTAAGTAGATTAGAACATAATTCAATTCACATCTATGTGGAAGACTAGTTACTCCAGATCAAAATATGAATGATAACCATTGATGGTATCTATTAATAATAATGACAATAAGAATAATATACTTGTAATAACTAGGAGGTATGGTGACAATGGCATCACCTGCAATTTAGAGCTCTAGAAGTGGAGGAAGCAGGCAGGTAACTGTAGCCGAATACCTGCTACCTTAACAGCGGTGTTATCCTGTCAAAACAAATTATTATTTCTACGTCTCAGTTTCCTTTTTGTGTCAAAAAACGAAGGCAATAGCTTCAATTCACTTGTGGTTATTTTGAGAATTAAATGAACCACTGCTTGTGAAGTACTTAGCACAGTAATGGCCTTACAATAGCCATTCAGTGTCTTTATCTATTTATCTATGTATCTATGGTCTTTTCAGTGTTTGTAGCATTTTGAGGAATCAGCCTCTTTCTTTGTCAGTAGACAGTTTAAACGTGTATCATTGGCAATAGCTAAACCATCTTTGGTGAGAGGGATCGCATGTAATTAGGCCCATTTATATCCTCCATTTCTGTCACCAAAATATGGATCATTTTTTAAACATCAGATGGCCAAGAACAGAGACTGACTGATGTACAGGATGTACACTGGACAAGTTATCCTATTCTTCCGTTTGCTTGGTTTGTTTCCTTTAGTGGAAGCACTGTGCAGGACATAGACTGGAGACACAGATATCATCACAATTGTTGCTATTTTTAGAGCAGTGCTGTCTTTGCCTTATTAAATAATACTGATTTTGTTTTTAAAAGAAGATAGTATGTTGCAGTAGTTGTTACTGAAGATTTGGGGATATTTAAGTCGAAATTTTTAGTTTTTAAAAATATTCATAAATTATTTCTCCCTACTATGAATTTCATCATATATTTCTTTAATTACAGTAGATATATCACAAGTACATCTACATGATTACACTTAAATATTTTTGCTCTCCTGATGAACCACTATAAAATCATTAAAAATAATTGTGACCACATTTAACAGACATATTTTTATTCTAGGATGAGGCAATTCTAACAAAGTGCAATTTTTTTGAGGCAAGTCTGTGCTTTCCTCTCCTTCTAATGACCCACAGATATTTTAATCTAGGAGTTAGGTTGCCAAGCAATATGCCTGCTTTACAAGGTTTGGCTTCATGTTCTACTTTCTTCTGTATAATGTTCAGAGCTAACATTGCTCATGTAGATAATATACAACCTTGATATAATAAGTGTCTTAATACAATGTATAATTTTGAACATTACTCAAGGTAAAGCACTCTTCCTAATAATTATTTGTATTGATTTGAATTCACATTTAACCTATACAAATGCATGCGTTATTATTTTACTTCAGCCAAAATGGCAAATAATGATATTTGGTTGAAAAAGTGGATTATTTGTCCCAATCATACTTGTATAAGTTACATTACAGTCATAAAAATCAACAGTAAGTTTTTAAGTTAAAATATACATAATAATAAATTGGAAAATAGTGTACATTAAACATGCCATACTTTAGTGTAGTTGTCTGTCAGTGAATTCAGAATATAAATGCAGTTAGGCTTTTATAGTTGAAGAGGGCAGAAGCATCGCTTGGAGAAATCTTTCAGAATTTCAGCAAATATTGACCATTAGCAAATTTTCTCAAGCTAAAATTTTATTATGAATATTCAACACATTGTTATAAAGCTATATTAGTTATTATAGCAGCATTGTGAATAAAAAATGTCCCAGGGAATAAAAGTCTTTTGTTGATATATTCATGATTTTTTCAATGTACCTGTTTCACTTAGAGTTCTTGGTCAAGAACAATAGAAATCAATTCTGTGTGAATTAAGCAAAAAATAAATTTATTGAAAGGATATCAAGAAGCTGAAGTAATCAATGGAAAGACAAAAGAGTTAGGCTCTGAAAACCACCATGATCTGAGAATCTAATATGCACAACAGCCAAGGAATAGCGTGTTAAGGATGCGTAGCTGGCTAGTCAATAGTGCTGAACTCTCCACTACACTCTGGCCAGACTCCTGCCATGGCCACCACATTGAGTCATTCTTTTACTATCCCTTTTGTCTTTTGCATTATTTCTTCACTATGTGCATTCCTGGGAGGTTTATCTAAATGGCTATTCATGCTCTGGCTGTCACAAAGAGGGAAGAAGGAGTATGTGGCTAGAAAAGTTACAGGGTTATCAAATCTTTTCAAAGCATGAGCTGATATTGCATGCAAATGACAGAGACCTTGGTATCAGATATATTGAGGACACATATAAAATATTTACAATCTAAGTAATTCAGGATTGTTAATATTATATTCTAAATGCCACCATTTTATCTACGTCTAGAATTGTCTTCTTTATGATAAATACCATTCATACTGGTGGCACACAACAGCTGGTTATCTTCATGAGGTCTAACATCATGAATGTATTACTTATCTGGATATTGAAACCAGAAACAGTGACTATTTGTTATAGTAAAATTTAGACCAATATAATAATAATACTTCTTCTTCCTTCTCTTCCTCTTCCTCTTCCTCTTCCCCTTCCTTTTCCTCTTCAACAGGGACCTTGCTCTGCTGCCCAGGTATAGAGTACAGTGGCATCATCATAGCTCACTGCAACCTCAAACTCTCAGGCTCAAGCAATTCCCCTGCTTCCGCCTCCCGAGTAGCTGTGACACATGCCACCATGCCTGGCTAATTTTTTCTATTTTTTGTAGAGATGGCATCTTGCTCTTACTCAGGCTGGTCTTGAACTCCTGGCCCTCAAGCAATCCTCCTGCCTTAGCCTCCCAGAGGCCTAGAATTAAAGGCATGAGCCACCACGCCTGGTCTGATATAACTTTAGAAGTAAATATACCTGGTTGACATCATTTACCATTTTATTACATTTCCTATTTTTGTAGACCCTATTGATTTTGCCTTAATAATCAATAGTACTATTGTGGGCTTCCTATTAATCTTAACAATATTAAATCATTAGCATACATCCAAATATTTCTTTATAAAAGATAGGTGCTATAATGATTATTTACATCTAGATTTACATTAATAAAATTCTTTATAAAGAGGATGACTTAAGTAGCAAGTTACCATGGTATTTAAAGCTTTCCTATAGAAATATAGGAAACCATGTATTCTGCACCTAATTAATAAGCATAAATATTGCTCAATCCTGGGATACAACGGATAGAGTAATAATCTCATAGGCACGAAGCTGCCAGTTGAGCCCAACCAAGGCTGTCACATATGGTTGTGTAGTCTGTTAATAGCACAAAGGAACCTAGCAAAGGCTCGCATCTACCTCACTTGCTCATCAAGCCATGTCAATCTGGTGAACATTTATCCACTCTTAGGAGGAGGGTGTTGAAGTCATTGGAGGGTCCTGTATGAACCAGTGGTAGACTAATACCTTGAGCCCCTTCCCAAGGTACCAACGATTTCATTTGGCTAATAGCTTGACAAATCTGTGTCTTAGGATTTCTTCCTTGTTTGCATAGTGTTGAGGTTTGGCAGAAAATCTGGGGTAAATATTTTAGCCTAAATGACTCCTTTGACGGTTAGCAAGAGTCCTCCTCCAGTGACTGTTTCCAAATGAAACATTGATAGAATGATATTGATTTATATTGATTTATGTAAATGAAAACATTTATGTGATCCCTAGAGAGGTATTTTTTATTTGACTTATTACCTTTGCTCCAGGACACGGGGACAATTTTTCCCTTTCATAAATTTCCTAAAAGCAAAGAACAATTACATAGTTGTCAAACAAGAAAGAATTGTTATTTTTTAATAGGAAGGACCTTGTTTCAACAGAAATAACTTTACATATCTGTGAATATACAGTCTCATTTTTTTTTTTTTGGCCTCTGCAGATCAGAAGTATAGAGTTTTTCCTTTTTCAACTCTGTTGGACAGCTCTCTGTGGTCTACTATTTCTCTACAGTAGAATCAAGAAGTGGTTCTCTACTTGTAAGTTGAAACTCAAATCTATAGTCTCAGATGTTGGGGATTCCAACACTTTCTTTGTATAGAAAGTCTACCACCTAAATGACTTCCAAAATGAGTTATATTTTCTCCTCCAACTGTTAAAAATTAAAGAGCGGAGTGTGGTGAAATCATCTATTGCCCAACCTTCTAGAAGAAGGAAATAGTTAATATTAGACGCGATTCTGAGAGATAAGTAAGACTATGAGGAAAACATGCTTAGGAAACAATTATTTCATGAATTTTAAATTTTGCTGAGATATCTGACAAGTGTCTATTTTGTCAACTGTGAACCAGTTTTTTTTTTTTTAAACTTTAATAGAATAAACAGCAGTATGACAATACCGTGAAACAATGCTCTGTGTATGTGAGGTAAGAGTTTAAAACATTTGCAATATGACTTATGGATCACTCCAACAAGAAATTGACTTGTTCTGAAAAACTTTTTTTCCTTATGTTGGACTGGCAATCATACTAATAAATGTCTCTTAATTTTGGCAACAACATGGAGTAAAAAAGTAAATTTGGAATTTCAAATGTCTATGTCTAACTCAAAATGAAGCACATATGGAGGTAAAGACGGTATTTATGGGACATAATTTTCTATAAGTATACATTTTGGGATGAGTATCTTTAACTGGGAATGAATATGTTAACTCATGGAACTATTGCAGGTTTTCATAATTCCAATATGCATTGAACTGACTTTGAAATTTCAAAGGATTTAAAATCAAAGATCTTGACCTCTTAGAATTTATAATCTAAAACAGACTACTAAAACAGAATAAACAGATGTAAAAATATTTAGGGGGTAGCATTATAAAAAATTAACATATTAGCAAAATATAAGTTTCTATTTATGTCACTTCCAATTGACTATTTTTACTATATAATAGTAGAATGCTTATATGGGGTGAATACTTTCTCATTTCTTTTGAAAATAATTTAGAAAAGTAATTTCTTCTATTATTTCCCCTTTTAATTTGAATATATACACCTATTTTATTTTTGGTTTTGTTTTATTTTAAAACTTTTATGGCAATAGTTTTGTTAAGCAAAGATTATATTTCTCTTTTCAGGAAAGATCAAAAGTAAATGGTTATGTCAAAAATAGCTGCTGATAAAAGATCTGGGATGTATTTCTTGACCTGACCTGAGGACCTTCATAACCCTCATTTTTCCCCAACAAATTAATCCTTATCCCTTATCTTTATCTTCTTCCTACCTCTCTGGCAATACATTACATCTAATCTTGAAAGCAAATTCCACAAATATGAGCTATTACCAAACTTATTACTATTGCAGGCCAGCACAGAGGAATGCAGCCTCCCTATTCTGTGGGTTCTTGATTTTCATTCATCCTCTTTATCTCCCCACATTATTATCACACACATTGTTTCATAAATGTAATCAGTTTGAATGAGTATCAGAACCAACAGACAGGAGAAAGAAAGAAGCAGGATATTGTGGCTGCAGGAATGAAAAAGCCCGCAGCCTGTCTGCTTTGTCTCTGCAGCAATGAAGATGGGTGAATATTTTAAAATAGTCAATAATTATTTTTTTAGTGTATTCATACTATCTCCTCTTTTTGTGAGGACTGCAGTCACTGCGCCTCCTACTTTTTGTTCCAACATTGCAGTTGATAGGGACATAAAGAGAGGTATCACAAATATTTATGAACTGGATTGAATAAATTGAAAATGGGGACTAGGACACACCTTATCTGACATTCTGTTTCCCCTACATCTGGAGTTAAAACTTGATGGTTTAATATTCTTACTACTGAAATTTAAAGAAAGGATATCCTACATATAATCACATGTAATCAATTCCAAAATTTATTCCACTTTACTTGTTTCTTATAAAAAACAATGAAACATTACTTTCAAAAAGTCCACACATTTTCAGAAGAAATTGAAAAATTGCAAACGATTCTGATTAAGAGTTTAAACATTAAATTCTGATCTCTATCTTCCAAAGGATGGTCACAAAATTAATGAAGGTAGGCATGGGTATCACCAAGTTCAATGCTTCTGTTGAAATGCTAGCAAATTATATCCTCTTAATCATATAGTTTGGTCATAATTTAGAGAAGTTGACACCTAAAATGATATTTTTGCAGTATATTAATACATAAAAGGGCTTGTAAGCCACTGGATTCTGACTTCCCAAATATCACCAACATAATCTGCTCATAAAACAGATTAGCGTTTATTACATACCACAGTAAGGAAGAAGACCACCTCAGTAGAACTCTAGAACTGTCTCCTAGGGGATGGGCAAGAATCATTTCTGTTGACAATTTGCACCTTGATTTGATATGGGTATATCAATGTGAGGAGTGAGGAAGTTTAATTATTAAATAGAATTGGGTAACACTCGTCATGTAATACTTTAAATTGGTAGAAACCAAAAAAAACAAAGCTTTGGGGCCTAGGGATCCAAAAAATTTCAGGATGTAAATTGTTGATACCTTAACAAAAGTCTTCTGGAATAGTAAAGTTATGCTAATGAAGGCAATGGAGTAATAAAATCATTTTATTTTAGAAAATAAGCTGTGTGAGGGAATAGGTGGTTTTGATTCTTAGTATCCAAGTTATAACTGTACCCATCAATTCTTAACAAAAATTTAATTACCAAGACTGAATCATTGTTATAGTTGAAGGTGGTGTTGACCACATTCTATGGGGCCTGAAGCTTATATGATTTTATAAGCTCTCTTATAAAAACAAAATACAAAATTATGGAATATAATTAGGTACGTGGCCTTGAACAGTGCCTTTGCCAGTGATACTCTTCATTACTCTCAGGGTAAATCACTTCTGAGTAGTATTGTATTATAACACAACAGTTAAAATTTTCTCCTTGGGTTACAGCTTCACAGATTTAGAGTCAGGAGCTCTGGCTGGGAAGAATGGAGTATGTTTGGAAACTCAGGGCCTGTATTATCCCTTGGAGAACATTAATCCAAGGAGGAAAAAGGCATAGAAAATCACAGTAAATCTTAAATTCACGGGCAAATTAGAGTGTACTGCTCCCAGGTCAAAACTGAAAGGATAAAAACCGGTTACACAATCAAAAGTGAAAAGTGGATAGACTTTTGCAGATCAAACGAGACTAGCAATCAGGATGAGAAAATCTTTTTTAAAAGGTGAACATGAGTTTGTTATGGGTAAGCAGTATGAGGTGTGAATGAGGAAAACGGGTCAGAAATTCTTTCTAGGACAATCTCTGTGATCTTCATATCTCATTATGATGACTCTCATGATTCTAAGACCACCTTGCCAAACTCTAGTTTTGATGTTTCCATTAAGCATCGTGACCAATATTGAACCAATTTTATCTCCTGGGATTTTAAATGGATTTTCCAAAATTTCAGTCTCTTTCAGAACACCTTTACAATTTTGAACATGTCCAAGTATTTCCTGTGAGACTGTTTGGTTAGTTTTGATTAAATCAATTTTTTAAAGATAAATATTTTATGAAAACTTTATATCATTTAAAGAATACAATCACTTACTACAAATAGAAGCTATGAAAAATAAATTAAAACAAACCAAGATTTTAAAATTTGAGCTAAATATTGTTTCCTAACAAAGGCTCTAATAACAAAATCTACTTTCTCTTCCATGAAGTGATATTAGCAAGTATTAGTGGCATGTAAAAGGCATAACAGCATATTGACATTACCTTTGATTTAATCAGAAGATTGAAAGCAGCTTGAATTATTTCTGTGTGTTTTAGTGTTATTTAGTGCATGTCAATCTTATGCACATGTCCCTCATTGCAGAAAACACTTTTGTAATGGATAACCTTCATTACCAAGCGATAATGACGTAGTGAGATTTTAATCTTTACCTAAAACGGTGTATTTACTTTCATGCTTTTAGCCAACATAGCTGCTAGAGACATGGTAATTTTCCATGGACTAACGAAATAAGTAGTGTTAAATCACAGACATTAATGTTGATTTTACACGTCAGTGATGGATTTCTCTGATCACAGCATTGCCAGTATCTTAGTCCATTCAGGTACTGTAATAAAATACCATAAACTGGGAAGTTTATAAATCAGAAAATTTATTTCTCAAAATTCTGGAAGCTGGGAAGTCCAAGACCGAGGGGTCCATAGTGTCTGGTGAGGGACTATGTTCTGGATAACTTGTTGTAGCCTCTACATCAGCTCTTGCTGCTTCACCTTGTACTGTTATATAATGGAGACAGACTCTTTCCTTAAGCCTCATGAACCAACCTCCGCTAGTTTCAAACTTTTCTTCTGCAGCTTCCTCACTTCTCTTAGCCTTCTTAGAACTGAAGAGAGTTAGGGCCTTTCTCTAGATTAGGATGTGGTTTAAGAGAATTCTTCCTTTGCATTCACTACTTAGTAAACTGTTTTCACAAGATACCGAGCTTTTAGTCTGTCTTGGCTTTTGATGTCCCTTTCTCAATAAGCTTAATCATTTCCAGCTTTGGTTTTAAAGTGAGAGATGTGTGACTCTTCCTTTCACTTGAAGACTTATAAGACATCTTAGGATTATTAATTGGCCTAATTTTCATATTATTGTGTCTTAGGGAATAGGAGGGCCTGAGAAGAAGGAGAGAGACAAGGAAACAGATGGTTAGTGGAGCAGTCAGAACATGTGCAACATTTATCAATTAAGTTCACTGTCTTAAACAGGTGCTATATGTGGGGCTCCCAAAACAATTGCAACAATAACATCACTGATCACCCATCACCATAACAAAGGTAAAAATAATAATAAAGCTTGAAATGCTGTGAGAATTACCAACATGTGACACAGACACATGAAATGAGCACATGCTGTTGGAAAAATGGAGCCGATAGACTTGTTTGATTCAGGGTTGCCACAAATCTTCAATTTGTAAGACACACAGTATCTGTGAAGCACAATACAGGGAAGTGCAATAAAATGAGGTGTATCTGTAGTGTGATTTTTCCTTGATTCTAATCTCCTTGATGTTTCCTGGTGGATAGAAAGATACAATTTGAAGTTAACTGTTGACTTCAGGATGTGTTTGCTTCGTAATCCCATCCTTAGAGCCGTCCTTTGTAGATTTGATTGCTGACATTTACAACAATCTTTGAACTCTGGTAATGTCAGATAAAAGAATTTAACACTAGCTCCCAACTACTGAGATTAAGTTTTTTAAGGCTTTCTTTTCTTATGGAAGATAACCACAAAGTTTTAGTACCTGGCTCAAAACAAGGAATTTTTTTTTTTTTTTTTTGCTTCTATAGAGAAAGACAGTTAAGGGATCCATAGTTTTGGGGAAAGACGCTTTTTATCTTTCTCTTATTAAAACTTTTATTTTTACTTAAGAACTTCCTTTCAGATTTTGTAAATTCTTAGTGTATACAGTAAATTATATATGTGACTTTTTTAAGTGACTTCTACTTATGTTTTTAATGTGCAGTTGGATACATTAAACACTGAATTCATTTGAATAGTGTTGAATGTTTTTTAATTTGTGAGGAAACTTCTTCATAAATATATTTTATTAACATTATTTTAAATTGACAAATCATAATTGTTTACATTTATGGGACACAATGTGATTTTTTGATATATGTATACAATGTAGAATGATTAAATCAAGCTAATTAGCATAATATATCCTTGCTTTACTCATCAGTTTTTATGGGGAGACATTTGAAATTTGCTCTCTTAGTTATTTTGAAATAAATGGTACATTATTGTTGACTCTAGTCACCCTACTCTGCAAAACTTGTTCTTCCTGTCTATCTAGAATTTTGTACCCTTTGATTAACAACTCCACATTCCCTCCCTCTCCATCCTCCCAGTATCTGGTAACCATCATTCTGCTCTTCACTTCTTATCAGTTCAACTTTTCTAGATTCCACATAAAAGAAATATTATGTGGAATTTTCTTTTTATGGTTGGCTTATTTCACTTAGGATACTGTCCTTCAGATTCATCCATCTTGTCACAAATGACAGGATTTTTTTCTTTTTTAAGGCTGAGTAGAATTTCATTGTGTGTATATACCACTTTTTCTTTACTCATTTATCCATTGATGAACTCTTAGGTTGATTTCCTAGCTTGGGCATTGTGAATGATGTTGCAATGAATATGACAGTACAGATATCCCTTCAATACATTGATTTCAATTCCTTTGAATACATACCCAGAAGTGAGATTACTGTATCATAAGGTAGTCCTATTTTTAGTTTTTTAAGAAACCTTTATATTGTTTTCCATAATGACTGTACCAATTCACATTACTACCAACAATGTACAGTAATTCCTTTTCCTCTATGTTCTTGCCAATGTAAATCTTTTATCTTTTTTGATAATAGACATTCTAACAGGTGTGAGATGATATCTCACTGTGATTTTAATTTGCATTTCCCTAAACATTAGTGATGTTGAACATTTTATAATGTTCCTGTTAGCCATTTGTATGTTTTCTTTTGAGAAAAATCTGTTCAGGTCTTTTGCCCATTTTTTCATTGGGTTATTTGTTTCTTTCCTATTAAGTTGTATGACTTCTTTATGTATTTGGGTTTTAATTCTGTATCACATGTATGATTTGCAAATAATTTTTCCCATTCCTCGGGTTGTCTCTCCACTTTCTGAATTGTTTCCTTTGCTGTGGAGAAGTTCTTTTAGTTTGATGCCATCCATTTGTCTATTTTTGCTTTTGTTGCTATATTTTTGGGGTCATATCCAAAAAATCATTTCCCAAACCAATGTCATAAAGTTTTTCTCCTATGTTTCTTTCTAGTAGTTTTACAGTTTCAGGTTTTATATTTAAATGTTTACTCTCATTTGATTTGATTTTTGTGTATAATGTGAGATAAGGATCCAATTTCATTCTTTTGCCTGTGGATAGCCACTATTCCCAACACTATTTATTGAAGAGGCTATCCTTCTCCCATTTTGTGTTTTAGGTACTCTTATTGAAACTCACTTGAACAATTTCTAATGTGTCTGCTTTTATGCCATACCATGCTGTTTCAATTACAATTGCTTTATAATATATTTTAAAATCAAGGAGTGTGTTGCCTTCACATTTTCTCTTTTGCTCAAGATTGTTTTGGCTATTTGAAGTGTTTTGTGTTCCATACGAATTTAAAGATTGTTCTTTTCTATTTCTGGGGAAAATGACACAGGAATTTTGAAAGGAATTGCATTGAATCAGTAGATCATTATGAGTAGACATTTTCACACTATTAATCTTTCAAATCCATGAACAGAGGATACTTTTTATTAATATTTATTTGTGTTTTCTTCACCTTATTTCATCAGAACTTTATAGTTTTTAGTATGCAATTCTTTTATCTTCTTGGTTAAATTTGTACCTTATTATCTTATTTTTTGTTGCTATTATAAATAAGATTGTTTTCTTAATTTCTTTTTTGGATAGTTCATTATTAGTGTATAGAAATACTATTTATTTTTATATGTTAATTTTGTATCCTGAAACATTACTGAATTCATTTATCAGTTCTAATAGTTTTTGGTGGAGTCTTTAGGGTTTTCTATATGTAAGATCATATTGCCAGCAAATGGAGACAAATCTACTTCCTCCTTTCCTATTAGGATACCTTTCATTTCTTTCTCTTGTTTAATTGCTCCGGCTAGGACTCCCAGTACTATGTCAAACAGACATGATGAGAGTGGGCATCTTTGTCTTGTTTCTGATCTTAGAGGAAAGGCTTTCAACTTTTCACCTTTGAAAATGATGTTGACTACATGTTTGTCATATAAAGCCTTTATTGTGTAGAGGTACATTCCCTCTGTACCTAATCTGTTAAGAATTTTTATCACAAAGCAGTGTCAATTTTTGTTCAAATGATTTTTTGCATCTATTGAGATGATCATATAATTTTTATCCTTCATTTTGATAATGTAGCCCATTATATTCATTGAGTTGCATTTGTTGAACCATCCTTGTCTCCCAGTGATAAATCCCACCTGATGACAGTGAAAGATTCTTTCAGTCTGTTGTTTATATATGAACTTTTTTAGTTCTCTTAAGCCATTTATATTTTTCTCTATGGAAAAAAATTGATAAAAGAAATGCACATAAACTGCAATTGTGTATTACATGAAAATAATGCATGCAATTTGAGAAAATAATTAGTATTTCAGAATAAAGAACTAATGTGGGAGAGTAGGAAGTGACTAGGAGTGTAAGAAAGGCTTTTGTGTAGGAGGAATGGGTATGATTTCTATAGGACTAAAACTGCAAAGTGGTATGATGAGATTAGGTATTTGTCAAGTTCACTAATTATGGATAATGACAATATTAATGGACATGACCTGGCAGATTCCTATTCTAACAGCCTTGTGGAGAGAAGGTAGAAGCATGCAACCATGCCCAGCTAACTTTTCTTATTTTTTTGTAGAGCAAAGTCTTGCTGTGTTACCCAGGCTGGTCTAGACCTCCTGGCCTCAAGCAATCCCCCCACCTCAGCCTCCCAAAGTGCAGGGATTACAGGCATGAGCCACCGAGCCCAGCCTTGACAAACATTTTAAGGGTCACACAAAAATTATGTTTGAGAATTTTAGTAAGATCACTTTGCACAGTTTCAGCTTACACAGTCATTTTTATAATATCGATGTACTTTGTACAGTGAGGACGTCCTGTACTTTTAAAAATGTACAATTATTGGCTAATGTCACATTTCATTATATTACAAACATAAGGCTTTTGTTTCTGAATCAAATATTAATAACTAGTGTTAATGAGTTGGAGACTGACAGAGAAATATCTGGAAGAAAATCTGTTATAAATACTCTTATGTATTACAAGTAGTGAAACAAATTACTGTGCTTTAGCTTGGAGAATACATTAAACACAACATAGTTATGTTCTTTTTATCCTCACTATTTTTCAACAAATTTTGGTTAAATAATTTACTTATGCACAGTTTGAAAACACTGATGATCTTTCATAAACTAAGGCAACAAATGTATGCACTTAGTAATATTTTTCAATTTGTACTGTGACACAAGCTGTAGTGGTAAAATATAATTGAAGGATGAATACACAAGAAAGCAACTTCTTCTGCCCTTTGAAAATTATCCTATTCTATCACTGTTCTCTACACCAGTACTGCAGCTGCTTTCTTTGAAATGGTACATAATTCTTTTTTCTCTCATGCTTTTGATTATATATATATATATATATATATATATATATATATATATATATATGATTCTGGCAAGACTACCAAAAACAAAAAACACACAAAATAATTACAAACAGAAAAAAAATCATAACAAAACTTCAAGAACATTTGTTTGGATTCTGTTTATTCTTTTCCTGAATTTGTTTGGCTAGCCAATGAAGCAAGGGTTTTCTAAGTCTAAAACTTTCCTCGCTATGGAACCCTGAATCCCTGCCTGTCTCTGTGGGGGAAAGGGACAGAGATCAGCAACTTAACTCTGCGTTTGCCATTGCTAGGTGGTGCTGTTCTTTCTCCCTAATTATAAGCCCAATTTCCTTGCTGGGTATACAGGAAAATCTGGAATTAAGGTAATAGTTCTATAAGCAACTAGAGCAGCCTCACTACCTAAGAGGAATGTTTTCCTCCATTAAAATTGTCCCTGGCCTTTGAACCCAATCTTAAAAAACATATAAAGAGTAATGGACCCATTAACTATCCCTACTTTATCTCCCCCTTCTCCCTACTCTTCTCAACCTCTGGTAGTCATCATTCTACTCTGTCTCCATGAGATCAATTATTTTTAATATTTAGCTCCCAGATATGAGTAAGAACATACAAAATTTGTCTTTCTATGCTTGGCTTATTTCACTTAACATGATGTTCTCCGGTTCCATCCATGTTATTGCAAATGGTAAGTTTTCATTCTTTTTGTGGCTATATTATATTCCATTGTGTATATGTACCACAATTTCTTTATCCATTCATCCATTGATGGACAAGTTAGGTTGATTCCAAATCTTGGCTATTGTGAATAGTGCTGCAATAAACATGGGAGTGCAGATACCTTTTCGATATAGTGATTTTTCCCTCCTTTGGATATAAATTCAGTAGTGGGATTGCTGGGTCAGTTCTATTTTTGGTTTTTTAAGGAACCTCCATATCATTCTCCATAGTGGTTACACTATTTACATTTCCCCTGACAGTGTACGAGGGTTCCCCTTTCTCCACATCCTTGCCAGCATTTGTTATTGCCTGTCTTTTTGACAAAAGCCACTTTAACTGGGATGACATCTCACTGTAGTTTTGATTTCCATTTCTGATGAATATGATGTTGAGCTTATTTGCAATACCTGTTCAACATTTGTATGTCTTCTTCTGAGAAATGTCTATTCAGATCTTTTGCCCATTTTTAAATCAGATTATTTTATTTTTTTCTATTGATTTGTTGGAGCTCCTTATATATTCTAGTTATTGGTCACTTGTCAAATGGGTAGTTTGCAAACATAGTCTCCCATTCTGTAGGTTGTCTCTGTTTTTGTTGCTTGTTTCCTTTGCTGTGCAGAAGCTTTTTGCTTCATGTGATCCCATTTGCCCAATTTGCTTTGGTTGCCTGTGCTTTGTGGGTAATGCTCAAGAAATTCTTGCCCAGGCCAATGTCTTGAAACATTTCCCTAATGTTTTCTTTTAGTAGTTTCATAGTTTCAGGTCTTAGAATTAAAACTTTACTCCATTATGATTTAATTTTTTGTATATGGTGACAAATAAGGGTCTGGTTTCATTCTTCTGCAAATGGATATACAGTTTTCCCAGCATCTTTTACTGAAGACACTGTCCTCACTGTACGTTCTTGACACCTTTGTCAAAGATAAGTTCACTGTACATGTGTGGATTTATTTCTGGGTTCTCTGTTCTGTTCCATTAGTCTATGTGTCTGTTTTTATCCCAGTGCCATGCTGTTTTGATTAGTACAGCTCTGCAGTATCAATATAATTTAAAGTCAAGTAATGTGATTCCACTAGTTTTGTTCTTTTTGCTTATGATGGCTTTGGGTTTCCTGAGTCTTTTTTGGTTACATATAAATTTCAGGATTAATTTTTCTATTTCTGTGAAGAATATCATTGTATTTTCATAGGGATTACATTGAATCTGTAGATAGTTAGAATGAACAATGTTTGATAGCATAACAAAGTGACTATAATCAACAATAAGTTAGGGTAAACTTTAAAATAATTAAAAAAGTGGAATTGGACTGTTCTAACACAAGGAAGGAAATGATAAATGCCTGTGGTGATGGATACCACAACTACCCTTATTTGATTAATTTACGTTGTATGCCTGTATCAAAACATGGCATGCACCCTATAAAGATATGCAACTATTATGTACTGATAATTTTAAAAATAAGAAATATTAAAAAAAAAAAGCATTAATGGGTGCCCTTCAGTGAGGTCTCCACATTTTGGTGCATAGTAAGTTTTGTCCGAAGCCATGCTGAATCTTTAAAGTATTTATAGTTTTACAGCAATAATAGATAACCGAACTTCCAAGCATATAGTTATTAGAATTTGATTAAGCCTCATGTTTATGTAGGATCTTTCAATCTTATTCTATACTCTTAGGAATGCATGAAATGTCACCTTATATTCTAAATAATTTATTGTATCTGCTAGGATAGGGCTACACATAAAATATAAAGCATCCAATAAAGTTTGAATTTCAGGTTAACAACAAACAAGTTTTTAGTGTAAATATGTTTCATTAAGTATTTGTAACACATTTGTACTAAGGCTTCAGGTTTCTTTTCACCAAGAGCTAGATTATTTAAGTAAAGCAGAAATATATTCTGTAATCAACTTATTTGGATATTTTTGTTTGATAATTTGAAAACACAAACTATAGATGGTAAATTTGAAATGAAATAAATGTGCAGGGTCACTTTCTCTCCTCTCTCTCTCTCCCTGTTTTTATATATAATGCATATAATTTATATATAATGCATATAATTCAATATATATTTTATATATATAACTTAAAAATGTATATTTTATTAAAAGAAAGTGAACATTTCAGGATATTTTGCATTTTACTAACATTTTAAAGAATATTCCACTATATTTAACACTTATTTCTAAAACTGTGAATCATGTTACTTCAAAAAGTTAAAATTGTTGAACTCTTATTTTCAAGTGCACTTTAATTGAATTTAAATTAATTTTACTGAATTGGAAATAAATGAGGCATTCACTTAAATATAAATTAAGTTTTAATGTATCATTATACCATATATACTATCAAAAAAAATTAAATCCTATAATGGTAAGCTTTAGGAAATACTATTTAAAACAAAAAGTCAAGCAAAATAATTGCAAAAAACTGTATTTGCAACCTTTGAACTCATTCATTTTTGCCATAAGTGTCACACTGAGGTGAAAACTATATATTTTTTAACCATTCTTTAAAGTTAAAAGAAACTTGAGACAATTTTAGATTCTTTAGAGTTAAAAGAAATTTAGGGCATTTTTAGATTCACTCTAGGACTTTGAATTACAACAAACATTTGATTACTAGCTCTGTCTTTGGAAAATTCCATGCCACTTTGATTATTTGAGAATTAGCAGTTTTCATACTTCTGGTCTTGGTACGTCTCTGTTAAGTTTCTCATTCTTTATTTTGCTAGTCTCATTTCTCAGCTCCTTGAAAGCTTTGTGACAGATTGCTTGTTGCCCATCAATATCTAGTCTTCCATTTATCCATAGCATCAAACTAAGCACTACATTTCTCAGCTTCCTATCCACCTAGGTACAGATATTTGACTAAGTCGTTAACAGTAGAAAGGAACAGAAATGCTTTGAACCAACATAGGTCTTTCCTTCTCCCTGTCTAGCAGATAATAGTAAAAGAAATAGCTTGGTTGGACCCTGACATGGATTTCACATGTTGAGGATGACAGTGCACTCTACTACACTTGGTCCACTTACTGCTGGACTTTAACATAAGAGGGAAATAAACTTCTATTTAGCTGAAACAACTAGTATATCATTCTGTTTAAAGCAGCCTAATATATATTTCAAATTTTTAACTATAACTTTATTTCAGTACTTGGTTTGAACCTCATGGGTATACTTTCTTGGAACTCATGGGATCTGAGGTCTACAGGAAAGAAATTATTTTTCTGTATTTATTTTCTTATTCTTGATCTTGGTCTAAAGATGGGAAAAATTGATCAGTTGGTTGAACATTGCCAGTTCTATTTTAACTGCCATTTAGCATAGCTTCTTGGGATTTTACGATTCCCCTTTCTTCCCTTGATAAAAATTTGTGATTCCTCTAGCAGCTACATCTGTATTAATGTGACCCACCCCCGGTTTCTAGCAGAATGACCCAGAAGAGAACTCCTGCTAGAACTTCCTTCAGTCTTTTTCCTGGTAATTTGAAATTTTGAACAGAGTATCTGAAACAGAGAGGTGTTGAAGCTTGGTTTTTGCATTATTTCCTTATATTGGTGAGTAATTTTTGTCACCTCCCACTAAATTCCTTGTGTTTGGAGACTTGCAACCAAATAGGAACATATTTGAGACCTAATTTTGTGCTTTGTGATGGCTATGAAACTTTAGCCCTCCTTGCATGATATGTATTTCCTTTGACAGTGATGATCCACCTCTAATGTACTCTCAGATACCATCTCCTAGGAGGGAAACGCTGTCTAAAGAAGTGTCCAAGTACCTTTACATTATGATATATTTCTTCATTATGAAGAGGATTGTTGTTACTGTTCATTCTTTATTCCCTTCTTACTCCCTTTTTGGAGTTCTTTATTTATACATCTTACATGATTTTAAAAAATAGACATTGAAATATCATTGAAAAATAGTATGAAAGAAGAGATATTGTAAACTTCCAGAACAAGTTTCATGACATCAAATACAACAATTTGCATCAAATTGTATTTGATGCAATAAAACTAGTTTTATTCATAGATGATAGTCTGTGTAAGTGCACACACATAAAGGAACAGAAATAAATCCAAATATAGTCATCTTATGTTGGTAATTTTTTAAAAAAGGAAATCAAATACCTGTCACATAGGTAGGACCAGTTTAAATATCATTCTTATAACAAAATAATGGGGGAAATATTTTGTGATTTTATATGTCATTTTTCTTTCAATTATGAGATGACCTAAGTTTTGAGCATCATTATAAGATCTGAGTATATAAAAAGGAGTGTGATGTGAAAAGATTCTAAAGCCATAGCACTAATGAACAATATTACCACCCAAAGATACTTTGTGTTATCTTGGATAAAAACAGGGCATCCTATTTCATATTGTTTCATGCTTCACATATGAAATGTGTTACTTTTTCAATTAGCTGCTACTTTAATTTTAGTTTTGGATATTTGTCAATCTTTTACTTTTGTGCGGTATGGGAATTTGATGCAATAAACTAGCAGTAATTGTGTATACTTTTATTCCAAGGCAATAGCGGCATAGATGATTGGAGTAATTGATATATTTGAATTGGTCACTGTATTTCTGGATTCTTATTTTGTATGAATTATTAAGCATATATAGCTATTAGACTAGACCCATATTATTTAATCTCATCATTAAACTCTGTAAATTGTGATATTATTATAACTATTTTAAGGCAGAGAAAGCCCCTTTAGTAGAAAAAGGAAGTACAGTTTAGACAGTTCAAGTAACTGAATTAGAATTAGACAATAAGGAAATGGCTATGTCAGGATTTGAACACAAACTTTTCTTCATCTAATGACTATAGGCTAGTATTAAATGGTACCCCACAGCATTTTAACAAGAGTTAAAAAGTTATGTTTCTTTGTCTTCTACACTGAGTTCAGAAGAACAATTACTGTCACCTTTTTAAAAAAATCCAAGGCACAGTATTATATGTATTACTTTGCTCAATAAATATGTTAAATGCATGAATGTAAACTTGAATGCACTGGTGAATGAATGCATATTTTGTGCATAAATAGAATGAATTATTATTATCAGATTATGGAAATGTTTCTTATGTTGTTAGATATTTTGTTACATTTTGATAGTGATGTCTGTTAATCCCACTAATTGTATGTTAAGACATTTCTACTATGGTAACTGTAATGAGATTTGCCAAACTTACTGTAAAACCTACATTTATGATCTAGATTCTGAGAGGTAACAAGACTACAAAATTTTCAACTCTATGCAAGTTCTATTGAGTGCAAAAAATAAACATGGGTTATGATTGTTAAATTTCTATCAATCACATGGACTGCAAAACATTTTATAAACTCAAGACAGGGATTGACTGAAGATTATTTTGTGGATATGGTACAGATAAAATTAGTGTTCTTATAATGTAAAACATCTCCAGTTACTATTAATATAATAAGAGATGGTGAAGTAGTGTGAAGAATATTTTATATTTAGGAAACCCATACTCCCTTACAAAATGTTCAGATGATTTAGATAAGCAGTCTAAATTTATGAAATTCTACACATTTTTAATGATTAAAAATATTTGTTAGAAAAATGGTCTTTCTCAAATTGTGGTTACTAGATGCCAAGCTTCTCAACTTCCTGGGATTATAAAAAATGTATTTATAAATTGTGCTAGGTAAATATTACAGGCTTTATTTTTTAGCTACGTGAGTGCTATAAAAATGTCACTACAGTGTCTCTTACTAGAATACTTTAATAAATACTTAGCAGATGCTTCCACAGTACCAGCCCTAGAGATTTATACAAGAGATGATCATAGGTATGTTCTGGCCACAATCTCTCACGCTGCTGCTATCAACATTGGTGCTTTGATTTTGGCAAAACTCACACCACATTGCTGCAAGATGAAAAGCTTCACTCCATGGTTTCAGGCTGCTTAGTGTCAATTATGCTGGAGAGAATTTATTTTTTCCCTTGTGCCAGACGTGAAATGGGTATCATAACTATTCATCTCATTTTCTTCAGTTTCCAGCTCTCTTAGGTCTAGGGTTGTGACCAGTTCTATTTTTTTTTCCCCTCAGCAAAGTGAAACTGCAGAGAGTTTCATGCCAATCACTGTTACTTCTTATTTCTCTTTTATTTATGTCTGCATCAGTCAGGGAAACAGTTCATCTTTATATCAAAATTGTACTATTTCTCTGCACTAGAATGTTTGCAGCTCTAAAAATTTTTCTTCCTAACATATAGCAAATCTTTGGGGAATGATGTAGAGTTGAGTAGTCTTTTAACTGAGGATGCACACTATCTCTTTAATGTGGGAGGGTGTGCGTGCGTGTCTGTGTGTGTGTCTGTGTGTGTGTTTAAAACCTTTCCCAGAAATATTTAGGTATTATAAGTGAATTGAGATGTAACGGCTTTCACATCTTTCCTCTTTGTCCCTTCCCACTCTTGAGGGAATCAGCCATTATCAGTAGGCTTCAGAAAAAGATAAAAATGTTTATTATGTCATAATCTCCTGTCTCTGAAGGAAGTATGAGTAAGGTTTCAGTTTCTTTTGAAATTTCAGGAGTTCTAGGGACCTTTCTGGAAATGAAGGGATTTATACATGGAAGGACTGATTTCTGGTACTTTCCCTCATGGTCTTGCTCACCACCTACCTCAAATTCAGAAAGGTTTCCTTTTTCTTGGGTAGATGAATGCCTCTAAGTCCTTATTTGATGTCTACTAAGTAGGCTCAAGGGTGAAGGTACAGACTTTTTCCTAGTTATTACATGAAGAGTAGAGTATCTTAGAGAATCAACTTGTCTGCCTAGGTCTTCACTAAATTTCAAGCACATACAGCACTGCCTGTTCTAGTAGGCATTAAGTATTAAATTAGTGAATAAATGAATTAATGGAATTAGAGCTAAGGAAAGGTATCACATGATTAAAATATTTGTTAGTGTCTTATGTTAACCTAGTGTTATGCTCCATTGAAGAGATATATGGAAGGTAGAGTCCAAAAGCCATGAAATCTACCCCACTGTGAAATTCTGAGTACTAATTATAAATCTTTCCTGAGACTTCCCTACCCCTTATTGATCCATTTCTCCTTCTGCGGTAAGGTCTCTGTTTAGGTCTGTTATCAATCTATATTGGACTAATTTCATGCTCATGTTCCTTGAGCAAGCATTTCTCTCTCTCTCTCTCTCTCTCTCTCTCTTTCTCTCTGTTGTCTATTTCATCTGACTCTTTTTTTTTTTTTTCAGCTCATCATGGGGGTACATAAGTTCAGGTTATATACAATGTCCATGTCCTGCCCACCCCCCCGAGTCAGAGCCTCAAGCGTGTCCATTCACCAGACAGTTTGCCTGGCACTCACCATGTAGTCATCCCTCCATCCCCTCCCCCCCCCCACTTCCCCAGTCAGCACCTTCAAGCATGACCATTCCCCAGACATGGGGGGTGGGGGGAGGGGTTGGATGTATGCCGACATGACTCTTTTTTTTTCTATCTATTTTTCAATAATCTATTTGCTCTATCTGTTATCTTTCCTTAGCTAGAAAGGCAGCAACAAGAGTAAGGAGCAGATATCTTGGAGCCTAATTACTGCTGGTTCAATTCCCAGGTCTGCCATGTGCTAGTTTTTTGGAGTTTGGTAATATCTTTGTGTTTCAGTTTTCTCATAGGTAAATGAAGTAACAATAGTATGTATATTATGTAATAATTAAATAAGTTAATATGCATAAACCCATTAGAATATAATATAAGCTTATAAATAAATAATGTTAGCTATTTCTATTTTCAGTTATATCATTCATTGTAAATTATTTTTCTAATTTAATTTCAGAGATTTGGGAAGATTGCTGAAAACTCTATATAGAGCTTTAACATGTTTTAGAAATGCTAATACCAGTCCCAACAACATTGAATGTATGGCAGAACTTTTGTAAAATTTTAAACCTCTCATTTGCCATTTACTCCTCAAAACAACTTATCAGTTACATACTATTATTTATATTTTACTAAAAACTGACACCTATATAATTAAGTTTATGATGTATATGAAATGTAAGCCCAGATATGTTTACTAAAAAATGCACTTACTCATATTAATATATGCTTAGTGTAATATATTGTTATAATGAAGAGTAAATAATCATCTGTTAGGGATATTACAAAGATAATTTCTGCATTGTAAGCAGATTGGAATATAACCTGTAAGTTTGTCCAATGTTATGATTTGATGGTCATAACTTAATTTATATAGAAATTCATGTATACTATAGATCATGTTATACATTTCCAAAATATAAATATACAGAATAGATTTTATATCACAAGTTGGATTAGTATATGGTTCTTCTTTTCTGTTAATATAAACTCCATTTTATTAACAATTAGTATATCTACATAGCTATATCTAAATCATCTGTATCTATATCTATGTCTATCTACTTATCTATCCATATATGTACTTTTAATTATTACAGTTGAGTAATTGTATAGTCCATAGATTAATATTTTTCAAAATACCTTCTTATGCCTTGGGTTTTACAAGTTAGCTTTAGTGATATGCTTACAAGATACATGTAATCAACAATAGGCGTCTAGAACATTTTCTTTTTCCCTAAAATGTGTGCCAAAACAACATTCAATTTGTCTCAAAAACTTTTCAGGTTCACAAAGAACACTACCATATTGGAGATATTGAGAAGTACTACAAAAAGTAATAATATATCTCTTCATTGTCAACACTTTTTGATCTTGATATTGTTTCAGAGTGTCACGATCAACAGCTTATGAAACTCTTGGAGAATTTTTGTTCAGATACTTATTACCAGGGGAATATTGTCATCATGAATTGACTTTAATATTATTGATTTGTTAAGTACCTGAACTCAGAATCATAATTTTGAGTTTTAATGATGTGATTATATTTGCACATTGATTTTTGCTCTTTGGTGTAAGATAATATAATAAAGTAAGAGGTATCATTAAAATATAGGTGAAAGTTATGTTAATGTAACAGTGTAAATTATTGACATTTTGTCTACTCCCAAAATAGTCACTATGTTTAGAATTTACCAACAAAGCATAAAAGTATTTTAAGGTAAAATCAATATTTTCCTGAAGCTTAGCTTATGAAAGATATTATATATTAAAGAGACTTTAGAACCATCCATTTAGGTAGATCTGCCATTTTACGGGTATCAATATTCTTTTATTTTAGAGGGAATTTATAAATTTACCAGATATTTTTATAGCAATGTTCTGAGAATACAAACCTTCCCTGGTTGAAGACCTTAGAGTAACTTCAACTAGGGTTGTATCTTAATAAGGAAAATGTATATTTTTCTTAAAACCAACCACCTTTGTGGACATTGACACACCATATAATGGGATGAGATCTCAGCATGCTTTGGGATGAAAACTATAGATTTTGACCAAGGAGGATGAGGCTTAACCTCCAAAATAATTGCAAATATGATCACATTTAGTGCCACGATGTTAGATATCATCTAAAAGCATATTATTTCAAAATTTTTGTTTTCACCAGGGGCTCACATCCAGCTGTGTACTCATCATCTCCACTTGGAAGTATATCAAATTTGTCAAACATAATAGGTCCAGAATGGAACTACTTATTTTCTCTGACACACCTGTTTCCCCATAATCTTTCCCATCTAAATATGGAAACTCCCTTCTTCCAGTTGGCAAAAAAGGGGGAAAAAGAAACCCACATGTTCATCCTCAGCTCCTTTCTTTTATACATGACCATTAATCCTTTAGCATATTCTGTCTACATCATGTTCAAAATTAATTCAGAATCACACCTCTCAGCACTACCAACACTCCTACAATCCTACTACATGTCACTGGCATTTACTGCTTGAAATGTTAGAGCATTCAAAATTTTGCATGTGGTTTAAAAAATCTTTATGTTGTACAAAGACTATAAACATGTCTAAAAGCCATATCAAATGATATCTTTGATGGAATCATGGATAGATATAACAATGGCTATTAGAAGGATGTGAAAAATATCACAAACTGGGTTTTATTGGATCATGTCATTCTATATTGAGCAAGACTCTCAGAAAAATTCAGAATATCAGGGTTCAAAGCAACTTTATTTAGACTTCAGTGAAGTGCTAAAAGAAGAGATATATTTAGCCTCACACAAATCAGTATTTTCTAACATCACTAAGAGAGTACTCTCTGGCTGAGAACTACAATCACCAAATGGCTATAAGCCCAGAACTCTGTTGCTCAGTAGAGTTGGACCAGCTGAAGTCTCTGCCCCAAACAAGATAAATGGAAGCAAAAGAAAGGAGACAATAGAAGTAGCAGAAGTTACAATTTGGGTCAGGAGAAATACAATCTTCCATGCCTATCCAAATTACTGTACTTTCTTTTAAAATTTTCAATAAAGATTAAAATGGGTATAAGAGAGATCATCAGAACACTGAAATTTGTTACTAGGAGATTCAGAGATTATAAATCTATATGAGTTTTGGCTTTGTTTAGGGCATCATGGGACAGATTTGATACCTATACTACCAAATTTTGAAGTAAATATTTCAGTCAGCTTTATCTAAAACAATATGGTGTAACAGACTGCCCCAAATATCAGTGGTATACAAAAATCAACCCAATTCCTTGTTTTAAAGAGAGACAATCTTTGAAATGCTGATTGGTACATGAAGAGTTCCCCATCGTATCAGGCTGAGTCTTAAAATTGCGCCCTGCTGGGTTTTATCTGTTTCCTTATAATACTTTCTACTGGCCCTTGCTGCTCTCTCCTGGAAGTACTTTCTTCATAAA
Organism: Lemur catta; assembly: GCF_020740605.2. NCBI lineage: Eukaryota > Metazoa > Chordata > Mammalia > Primates > Lemuridae > Lemur > Lemur catta. The sequence continues at coordinate 244,822,391 of NC_059128.1, forward strand.
TCACTTACACCTGAATCCTTGACTCACAGTCTGTTTCTTGGAGAACAAGATCCAAGAAACACCACTTTAATTCTTTTAGAAGTGATGGGCTCACCATCTTTGATTTGATCTGTGCCTCCAGTTGCATTTATTAGACATTCCCTTGACTTTCTTAGCCCCCAGTATTCACATGAACTTGATTCTTTTATTGAAGTAGGTAAACACTTTTATTTTCCAACCAAGTTCCAGATTTTCTGGGATTTCTATATTATCTCCCAATTTTGTTTGCAAAACAAATTGGCCATTATCCCTCTGAGCTTGTACCTTTTAAAAAAATTACACTTTATCAAATATAGCTAATAGGAGCTAGGGGATGCTTTCAACAAGATTATTAGGCATATTTCCTATTTTCCAATTTATTGTGGGCAATAGTTTTAACAACTGTTTGACCACTACATAACACATGTATCTGATTTTCAGTTCCCTTTAACAATTTTTTTAATGTCATCTTTCAGTCTGCTATAATTGTTACTTAGTCTCCTACTGGCCCACAGTCATTGCTACACATCTTAAAATTTTGCTGTGACAATACCCCATTTTTGGGTATCAGTTTTGTCACTAACATTTGTATTCCTAATAATGCCTTATAAAAAAAAACACTACAAAATTCAGTAACAATAAATAGCAGGTCTTTATTTCTCACTTGCATCTCTGTAGTTTGCCTGGGATATGGAATATGTAAGTTAAGACTATTAGCTTGGACTTGGTTAGTCTTCTGTGACCAGTGGATTTTCAGGGTCATGATCTTCTCATGATGGTGGCAGAATCACCAGAAAGCAGCTCAAATAGATTTATTTATCTTCTCAAATCATGCCAGCTATTATGCCATTGGCCAAGAAAGTCATAGGACAATACCAAATAATGAAGTGAGGGATATATGCTACCTCTTGTAGGAGGAAATGCAAAGGCACATGACAAAGGGCATGGATAAAGGAAGGAGTAAAGAAATGGGAAAAATAATTTAGTCTACCATAGCTGACTATATGGCTAGGTATCTTCAAGCAGGAATGATAGAAGTTGGCTGATTATTCAATCCCTTGTGCTCCAGAACTCTCTGAATAAGAGTACTGCTAAATTGATATAGTTCTCAGAAAGACACCTTGCCCATGCACACCCCAGCTATGACAATGGAGGGCAACGAACAAAGAATGTTTTCTCAGAAAGAAAAAACTAGAAGCTTCCAGATCGACTGACCAAAGAATTTACTACACTGCTGGAAAAGAGAGTTTTTGCATTACTATCCAGTTAAAATAGGTGTTATGGTCAATGGACTCTGTATATTCTGTTCAATCCTTCCCATTTCCAAAGGTAAGCTATGACTCATGTTGTTATTACCATAGGATAGTACAAATTTGTAAGAAGATGAATCTACATTTAACCAAATACAACTAGGTCATAAAGGGGCACATGAAGAGACTTAACAAACAAAATGGAACATCTCTGAGGTATCTGGACCTGAGCATAGAGGCATAGCTGTTTGAAACTTTGGGTTTTCTCCTTTAAGGAGAAAGTAGATTGGTGTTATAATAGCTCAGGTATTTCTACAGGCTAATATGTCTTCCTATGAATTCTGTATACCTTGATAACTTCATAAATACTCATAAGTTTATGAGGTATGTAAAAAATAAATCCCAAAACTGATGTTGGGATTTATAGAGTTGGACTGTAGAAGATCTTATAATTATTCACCAACATCCAATCTATCCTACACCAATAAATTAACTACATGATTTGGGTAGAATTAACTATACCCTCAATTTCAGGACTGGGTCCTTATTGGTCTAAGACAATTAGACTAATGCAAACTACATTGCCACATGATAAATTCAAAATAGACATGTAATCTATGTGGTCTATCAGATTAAAATTTAGAAGTCTTATTTGAAGGTTCTGGAAAGAGGTGCATTCTATTCCAGGAAGTGGATAAGAGAACATATAAATCTCAAGCATTACTGGATCCCAAAATGAAGAGAAAGCTAATATGAAGGGAACACAAAGTTGAATTTAGGTGGATCTCAGATCAAATTTTTTCTGAAACCTGACCAATACTGAATATTTTTAATTAGAAAAGTCAATATACACCTTTTATTGTTTATGGTGTTTCATTTATTTTTTTACTTCAAAACAACTCATAACTATAAATACAAGCGTGAATAACTATTGATGTTTTTATGAATTATAAAAATAATTTTTTCTCTATTTGTGAAATAGTAAAATTGTTTAGGGCAATATAGGAACAGTACCAAGAACAGAAAAAAATAATCTGTACTGGGTAGTCACATAAAATATAGAAATAAATTTCAATGCTATATTTTAAGTTTATGGATTGGCTAAAATCTCAAGTGGAAAGCTGACTGAATATATGTTTTTTGGGGTCCTGAAAGTTGTACCCTCTGAGTGATTTTAGTAATTATGATGAAATGTTGATACGAAATGCAGAAGTGAATAGAAAATTCAGTCAACACAGCAGGTGACTGGCAATTGAGAGACATGAGGAAATATCAGGCAAGTTTGGGATAGACCTCATATCTCCATTATGCATGAGGCAGACTTCCTATTGGGTCACTAAATTAGGCCCAAATTGGCAGCTGGCTACAGACATATATTGTTGGTATAATTTATTATTAGAAAAGACTGACCAGTCCCTGTGGGGCAACTAGTAAATAGTCTTTGTGATATAATTTGATGTGGTTGGTACTAGTTATTCAGTCCTTATAGCAGCATATTATTTCCCTTACTATTGGTAGGTACAGTTCTAGTCTGATCAGAGTCAACCCTTTAAATGTATTGCATGTACTACGCATTCTCTAACAGACAGTTAGGCTTCAGAGTTTCCTCTTGATAATAAATTTCTCTAATTCACAAATCGTTAACACAGAACTCAAATGTACTACAGCTTCAGCACTACTAATCAGAAAATCCAAAATCCAAAATGTTCCAAAATCTGAAACTTTTTGAGTATTGACATGACAAGTGGAAAATTCTACACCTGACCTCACCTGAAAGTTGTTTTAAATGAAGTCAAAACATTGTCTCATGAACAAAATTATTAAACATATTGTTAAAAATTACCTTCAGGCTATGTGTGTAAGGTGTGTATGAAATATAAGTGAAATTGCGTGTTTAACTTGGGTCCCATCCCCAAGATATCTCATTATGTATATGCAAATATTCTAAAATCTGAAAAACAATCCAAGATCTGAAAATCTTCTGATCCTAAGTGTTACGGATAAGTGGTATTCAACCTGTACTTATAGTTTACATAATTGCCCTAGGCAAATGACATGGTTAAATCTAGGACTTTTTTTATTTTAATAGTTTATGTACTATCTTACTCTTATTTTTTTCATTTTATTAGATTTTTGTAGTTACTGAATCAGGCTTACATGAAGGGAAACATAAAATAATTTAAATGTATCAACTCTAACCACAAATCTTTTCAAGTTAACTAATTTTATCATGTAAGAAGTTGTGGCTATAAGGTGGTTTAAACCTTCTTACCTTTCCCATGGCATGATCTAAAATGCAATTTTTCAACTATACTTAATCTGTGGGTGATTTCTTATGAAGGACAATAAGATGGTAAGGAAATAGAATTCACTGGAACAAATTGATGACATAAACTAAATTAATGAATATTTGCCTTGATTTTAGTCACAAAATATATTCTAGAGCTTCTTAATGGTAGGGAGAAATGAATGCAGTAAAGATAAAAACATCCTATTGATTTCTGTTAATAATATAACCAGAAATGGAGTTCATTATCAGCAAATTAGCCATTTTCAAGAAAAAAATATTTTCTGCAAATTCTTGTATTTCCTCCACTGATTGCTTTTATCATGGGATGTAGTAGTATTTACACTGAGGCAGCTTCAATTCATTAGTGAGAATTATTTTTGGTATTTAGGTGCATGAAAACCACCTCTACGTCATGCATTCAGAAACTCATGACTATTTCTGAAAGAATATAATCTTGTATGTAGTGATGTGTGTATAGGTGCATGTGCATATATTTGTATGTGTATATCTGACTCTAAATAGTATTCCTTGACGACACCTCTTAAAATAGTGGTGAGTGGGGCCATCAGATGACCCTAAGCGCATGAGATTATTTATTAAGCCTTAGATTCAAATAATAAAAGTAGATGTCTTAACTAAATGCATATTAATTATGATATTAATATTAATGGCAACTGGAAATAGTAAAAAGAAAATCTGAATAAAGGCACCCTTATAGGTAAGTTTTTCCTGCTGTTTCTCCTTCATGCTTTCTTGTCACTAACCTTCAGGTATGAAGCTGAAGTCAGGGGGAGAAACTTACTGCTTTTTATTCTAATGGACCATGGGGAGAAGAAAGATGTAACAGTAAAGAAACAAAGGCTTGAGACCTTTTGCCTTTATTCACAGTTTAGACTCTTGGAAGATGTAAAATTTTGGGTCTTCCTGACAGCACCTCCCACCCCAATTTGACCTGAGGAGTGTCTGCACCAAGATTTTTGGTTTTGAACCCTGGATAGTCTGGTAGAAAAAAGAAGTTTAATGTTACCAAATGTTGCTGGGGTATTGCTGAGTGGGGAAAGTTAGGTGAGTGAAACACCAGCAGGCCTTCCTTTAGCCATATCATGGCAAGGGGTGAGGTGACTCTGCAGCAAAGGACAAGGAAAGGTTCAGTAGTGAGCCTTGGTCCAGACCTGAATTGAACCTGAGTCAGGCACAGATCAACATCATCCTCTGGGTAAGTTTAAGAAGAATAATACATCATTAATTAAACCAGCTTCCAACCAGGGCCATGGAGATCAGCAGAGCAAGCTAGTTCAGGTGGAAAAGCTGTAACCTCAAATATTTTTTGAGTTCCCTTGTCTCTTTCTCCTCTCTCTGGTATTCCAATAATTTGTACTTATACATTTTGAAATTATTCCATAGATTTTGGATATTTGTGTTTTTTTATTTCTTTTTCAGTTTATATTTCAACATAGGAATTTTCTACTCACTTCAAAGACATTCTCCATTTGTTACAGTGTTTTTCAGTTCTACTTTTTCTTTTGATTATTTCTTAGAGTTTCCATTTCTCAGCCTATATTACTCATATGTTCTTATAAGTTGGTTACTTTTTTCATTAGAGCCCTTAGCATAGTAATCATACTTATTTTAAGTTTCAGATTTGATAGATCCAGTATCCCTGCCATATATGAAATTGCTTTTGACTCTTGCTTCATCTTTTAACATTGTTTCCCATCTCCCCTTATCTTTACCATGTTCTGTAGTTTTTTGCTGAAAGCCAAGCATGATATATCAGGTAACAGGAACTTAGGCAAATAGGACTTTAATTTGGGTTTTATGTTAATCTTGCCAGAAGTTGGGCTGTATGTAATGGTAGCTTTAGGTACCAGAGGCTGCAGTTTCCTCTAGTGTCCTTTCTGTTTTCTTACTCTCCCCTGTGTTTGGGAGATTCCCTAAGCATTCCCTTTTAAATACAGTCTGAGCCGTCTGGCTCCTTCAGATGTAATCCATTGATATTATACTGTATCCATGTTGATGTGTTGCTAAGGTGCAGGAGGAGAAGAAGCAGGCTATAATCTTCTGATTAAGTGTCATTCTTTTAGTAGGTCTCTGTCCCTGGTGACCTCAAGTGTTTCACAGCTGTCCCCTGCTAAATGATACAGGAAGGCTAGAAGGCTGTAATGTCCCTTCCTCTATGTCAGCTAAGGCTCAAGTAAATTTTTTCTCTTGCTAGGTAGGCCTTTGTTATGATGAACACTCTGGGCATATTTCAAATGTTTTTCTTACTCCACCTTTGCCCCAGACACAAGAGTGTTTTTGTCTCTTCATTATGAGAATATGGTGGGGTTCCTGGAGTTTAAAACTATAAAAACGTGGGAGCTCCCTAAGACTGAGAACCTCAGGAGTTTCTCGTGCTCACATTAGTCTATACACGACTCCAGCAATTTGTCAAAGTTACCATGTAAGTGTTTCTACCAGTCCAGGGCTTTGATAGCTTTTGATTCTGGTAAGCAGATCTAGGCTGTGCTTCTTTGTATTTGCTTGTCTCTACACATTTTGGGTTGGGGTTTACCCTAAGACCTCAATTGTCTGATAACTCCAATTAAACTTGTTGACTTTCAGTTTGTTCAGGCTTTTATTTGTTATAAGAAAGGAGTGATGACTTCCAAGGTCTTTATATATGCCAACGCTAAAACCAGAAATCAATGATTTTTTTTTTGCAGGAAAAAAATCTATATTCTGCTGAGGCAAATAGTCCTGTATTATAGTTTAATATTAGTCTAAATAATATTTTGTTCCATTATCAAAGAATGAAAGTGCAGCTGGGTCTATGAAAATCTATGTCCTATTCTGCAAACACGTTTGGTGACAGGTTACTTAAAAGCAAGTATAATAAAATGCCTATATAATAAGTCATGTAAGGTTTACATATACTTTTAGATTAAATTTAAATTTTTGTGTAATATCTTTTTTTTTTTAGTTTTTAATTTTTTGATTTTTTTTTTACTTCAGCATATTACAGGGGTACAAATGTTTAGATTATGTATATTGCCTTTGCCCCACCCAAGTCAGAGTTTCAAGCATGTCCATCCCCCAGACAGTGTGCACACTGTACCCATTAGGTGTGTATATACCCATCCCCTGAATCATCCACAAATCATGCTACCATTATTGTTTTCTCTAAATAAACATACCAAAATGCCAAACTGTTATTCATTTTTCTATTTTAAATGAAATAGATGACTAAAAACATGTATTAACCTGAATTTTGAGGTCAATATACTGAACTATTTATTAATAAAGTAATTTTGTTTGAATTAATATTAAACAAAATCATATTATTATGCTTGTTCATCCAGTTAGAATCTTTTAACAAAGCATCTCATCAATGAGTTCATGTTGTCTTCCTTTTTATTATCAAATCATTAATTCAATTTTATAGCTCTTTATACGTTTATCTCTGAAATTCTTATGTCTATAGATATTCTACTATTAGAGAGGGTTTTTAAATTACTGCATTTGAAAATGTAGCCTTGGTAGATATGGTAGAAAGTCAACTGAAATAAACTGAATATGAAGTTCTTAGTAAGTCATTTGAAATTAAACTTTTTAAAACTTTGATATTCAAATCTATAATTAGATAGTCTTTCTAAATATTAAAATATATAATTGTTTTACCTGTGAAAGAATTCAGCTTGATGTATTTTCATTTTATAGCTGATTTTTATATCATGTTATTTAAATGCCTATAATTAATTATTGGTATGGGGTAGATTGTCCATATAGTGTTTTTCTGGCTTAGATTGCCTCATAGATCAGATAAGCTATGGCATAGTGTAAGTTTATGCTTTTATGCTTATTATTTATAATACATTAAAGTTCTCTTACTGGTTTTATGTAAGTTCTTCTGAAATAAGGTTTCTTTTATTATTGTTGTACGAACATAAACAATGACATTCGTTGCAGTATTGTCTATATTAGATCTTAAAAGTTTTTTTTCAAAGTTAAGATCATAATAGCAAGCACAACTTAAGAAAGGGAATATTTTGTTTATGATATTTATTTGAATGAAATGTAAAATAAGAGAATTACTACTGTAACAAAATTTTTAAAATAAGGCATAAAAGTCTATTTTATTATAATATAAAAGGCACTGTGGTGAAGGAGTCTAGATTGATTGAAGAGAAAAAAGCCTTCACAGGAGATTTGCAGTAACTGCCTGATTTGATTAAGTCAAAAGCAGAAGGAGATGGAGAGAAAGAACAGAGAGATTTATATCTAACACATATACAATATACATTCATCTTCTTGCTGCAATAATATGGCCCTGAATATCACACAAAGTAAGATAAACCACCACATGGTTTACATACATGAATGACATACTGAGTTTAGCAGTATGGTCTATAGATTATAGAATTCTAGTGGGGCTACGGCTTCAGTATCCATACAAGAGAGCGTAAATAGAAATGATGCTCATGTAGTCCATTGTTATAAACTGTCATGTGCTAAATTATGAGAGCCTTCTTTTACAAACACATATATACACATTCCCATATACAAGTGTGTACAAGGAACTCCATATACTAACTAACCATTATGTCCATGTTATTCTTGTTAAATTATGGAATTTATTCAATAAATAATTATCCAGTGTAATTATATTCTAGGTCATGTTCTGCTCTCATGTGATTATATTTTAGTGGGAGAAGAGTTAATATACAAGTAAACACAAAAATACAAAGGATTAGTTCAATGCTTTAAGGGAAATATAAAAGACAATAGATTGGAGAGTTGGGTTTCTTCCAATTTCTTATTTTCTCTCTCTTTAACAAAGGGGAAACACGTTACAAATGGATTAAGGGCCACATAATTTTGCATCAGTGCCATGGTCTCCCTTTCTTTGGATTTCACTGCTTTTTGATTCTTTTGTCTTTATATATAAGAAGAGTTTAGATAATGATGGCTTGTTTCAGTTCATGAGATTCTCCCAATGTAGAAAGAAGTTGTGTGCAAATTTGGCGACTTGTGCTCTAGATTTTAGAGAAACTCTTTTGTACATTTGCTTTCCTTTTTCTGACACTGCTTTTTCTTACTCTTATATAACTTTTTATTTATGCAATAATGAATGTGGACCCAAACAGAAAGGGTAGGTTTTTGACCAATCATGCTTAATCTTAACAAAAGATGAAAATGATATCAATGACTTTGAAAAAAAATAAATCCTCAACTAGGCAGTAATACGTTACCATTTGGACATACGCTTTTCCACCTGGAAACTGTGGTTGTCATGGAAGTCTGGATCAATTGAAAGTCCCAGGTATCCTAGGTGTTAAATATTATCTCAATTGTAGATATTTGACAAAAAATGTAGGAATAAACTTTATGATATCTAATGTTATCCTTTTAAAATTTTAGATTGTATTATAGGATTAAATCATAACTTTTTTGTATTTTAGCTTATTAGGGCACATTTTTTCTTATTGTAAAAGCTAATATTTGTCCCTTCTAGAAACTACAAAAAGTGCCACTAAACCAGAAGACAATAAAACCTGACTCACAATTCTACTGCCTAATATTAAACTTGGTTAAATTTTAGGAAAGATCTATATCCCTTAATCTGTTTCTCTAACAGTTTGGGATTGGAATGTGATTAGATTGTTTTATGATACTCCTTTGTAAGGAAGAATCATGAATACCCTAAATTCCTATTGGGAATCCAAGAATTTCCTGAGTTGTCCTTGGCCTGGCCACTCATTTTACCTGCAGGAGTCCTGAGGAAAACTATTATTTGTTATGTAATGAAATATTTATCAAGAATCTAGTATATGCAGAAAGTCTTTCAGAAATATTGGGGATATAGCAATGATCAAAAAGTTTCTGCTTTTACTGAATGTACATGATATTGGAAGAAGACATACAATGAACCAATAAATATATACATATGGAAATGATAAGGAAATAAAATGAAAGTAAATTAATATTTTATTATCATCTGGGGTTTAGACATCAAGTAACAATGGGGGATTCTATTAAATTGAGCTGAACCATTGTAAAACTGCATTATCTTTAATATTGTCAGTTCTAAATAGTCAGTAATAAAACAACGTTTATTTAGTACATACAATATGCCAGTATTTTAATCATTTTACATGGATTTAATTCTCACAATAATACAGTGAGGTGGATAAACAGAGAAGTTAGAGTGTTTGATTTCAAAATCCCTGCTTGTAACCACTATGTTTCATAGTGCACTGTGTTGAGTAATAATATTCCAAATGTGATCCTTTTGTATTGGAAGAAAAAATTGTATCACGTTTAGTTAATATAAATATAATAGGAATTGTGATAGGAATACTATTGAAGCTTAAATATAATAAATCATAATAAGGTGAATATGATGTGGTCAACAAGATTGTCCTAGTAAATAAGATTCAAAACAAGAAGTATATATTATTTCTATATGCTTATTTCCTTTAAAGTGGGGTCAGTGAGCTAAGTAGATTTGGGAATCAAAGAATTAGAAAAAACACTTCGGCAAAGATTGAGCTGCAGTGTACCATTCTCAGTTACCCTAGCAACAACCTCCCTTAGTTTAATGGTTGAGGAGAGTGTAGTTTTCAATTAGATGGGATTACCTTTAAGACTCACACTTTCAGTCTTAATCTTTTAAATCATTGATACTTCTAGATATAGAATAGATTTAAAGACTTTTTCACTAAGAGTTGTATAGTATGTTTATTAAATTTCCAATTTAATGGATTCAGATTGTGGATATTTAATTTTTGTCAGAATGAAGGATACTGAATTAGATAGCAGTGTATATAGGATTTTATTTTCAGAAAGTTTTTATTTCCTTTTGTAAATAGAAATTTTCATATACTAACTTTGGGTTTTAGCTGGTCAACATATTTGAACTGAATATTTCTAAAGCAGAGATAACAACGGACTGACCAACACAGTCCAATAAATGAATGTCTAAATATGCAGTATTTCCAAACATTTCCCTTCTAAGACAGCTAAGATAAATTGAAATCCCACTCCTATGATTGGATTTTGGAGGATAATGAACCAAAGAATGGAAAACCACAGATATCTGATGTGATAACATTTGGAGAAGGGAACCAGTAAAGTAGAGGGTACTATAAAAATTCAGATCTCTGATCTTACACTTGGACTACTATTGCTGGTAATTCATGTATCTACTGAGAATGCAGCACTGAGGCTTAATTCTATTTTTCTAGCTTTCTACCAGAATGAAAGATTAGGTCCTTGAAGCTGTGTCTAAGGAGACACTATCTCCATGAAATTTAGGTACATACTTTGCTTGGGAGAAGAACACCTATTATAAATAAGTAGGAAGCCAACTAGAGGTGAGAAACTGTGTGCTTAGGGTCATATCTAGAAATTTTTTTCTTTTGTTTTCTTTTTTGGCTCATAGAAAAAAAAATATCTTCTATTTTAAGTGTTTAAGGGCTTAATGATGTTGTCAAAAGTGTAAAAGTTTTAAAAGGTTTCTATAAATCACTTATTACCTAAGAATTCATTGTCTATCATAGATAAATTGAACAGTGTAGCATTTTAATTATTTATACTATACCTGATTCCAAAATGGATTTAGCATACCCTAAAGATGTTTATTTATTTTAATATTTCAGCAAGAAACACACAGCACACACATGCACTCACACACAAAGACCACTAAATAGTCATTCCTCTGTATCCATGGGCTCTGCATCTGTGGATTCAACCAACTGCACATGGAAAATATTCAGAAAAAAATAAATAACAACACAAGAGCAAAAAAAAAAAAACATAAAAAAATACAGTATAACAGCTATTTACGTAGCATTTCCACTGTATTAGGTATTATAAGCAATCTAGAGATGACTTAAAGTATATGGGAGCATATGCATAGCTTATATGCAAATTCTATGCCCCTTTATATCAAGACTTCAGAGCATCTGGGGATCTTGGTATCCCCAGTAGTGGTAGTGGAGGGGTCTTGGAAACCAATCCCCTGCAGATACCGAAGGAGGACTACAATTTGAACACAAAAGTCTAAAATTTCAAAGGAGGAAAATACTTCACAATTTGTTTTATACCTTGCACCCTAAATTTATAATTGTAAAAAGTGAGACTTAAAAAGGTTAACATGTAAAGATTACTCAAGGCTGGTTTCCTGATTCCCAGTTCATTGTTCTTTCTTCCACAATAAGAAAGCTTATTGCATGTGAGATTTTTCCTCTTTAATCCCTGTGTGAACCATGTGTGCTGCTTGTATCTTGTTTTCTCCATTTCCCCTCTATCCGCATTACTGTGCTTCTTTAATCCACAATTTATTTTTACATTCTTCAGACAGAAAAGCTAGGATATTCTAGCAGTACTTGGGTCACTGCATGCAGACTTAATAGATATAAGGGGAAAGAAAACTTTTTTCGTAATTATCTATAGGTAGTAGACATGAGAACGACAGCTACAATTCTACTTCATCTTTTCTATTTCTTGGTGTTATAAATCAGTGCATGGAGATATTAGCAAGTTTTCCTCTTCCTGGTAAATATATGTAAGAATGTGTTAATGCAAGAGCCCTGCTCTAGGTAATTGATCTAATTTATAAAATTCCATTTTACAAATGAAACTATGCCAAAGAATTCTGTTGTTATTTTCAACTTCATTCATTTACTCGTAATGCTTGAATGTATTATATTATACTGAATTACCATAAATCATTAGTTTTTCCCTTTTTGACTAGGTCTTTAACTGCGCTTTTTCATTTTTGCCTCATTTGTCTACATGACTAAATAATACTTCTCTCTATAGTTTGGTTCATCTAAATGAGATATGCTACTATGATGGAAGTAGTCAATTATCTTTTCAGAAATTTAAACACATTTCTCAAATATTATATTAAAAACCTCTGAATATAATATGAAGACCTAAGCAATTTTTATACTTGGGTGACTTCAGAACGAATTTTGTAATCATGTTTGATATCTGTGTGACATGAGAACAGCTATGACTAGGATTTGAACACATTTAAAGCAACTGAAGCCTATGTATATGTCAGTTTTATGTCACTACTCTATAACACAAATGCTGAGGTAAATAATTGCAGAAACATTCAAGCTGAGAAAAGACTTACTGATAGTCTGGTTGTATAGCATCTAATCATTTCCTAACTTACACACCAATTAACAAAGTGGATATCAAATTTATTTATGATCACTTGTCACCTGCGGTGACCAAGACATTGAATGTACCTAGGAGTTACCTAATGCAAAAATATTATTTGAAAAAGTTCAGGAACAGAATTCCCTTTCTCAGTGTGGTCTATTTCATTGTTCTAGTTGTTGGAAAGTTCTTAATATCTCATCTTATTTCTCTATAAGTTCAAGTCAAACTTAAGCCAGACAAATGATATTAATATTAGGTTGGTTGAATGAGATAAAATTTTCTCAGAAAATATTAGATTTAATGAAAGCTGAAATAGCTTAATGACTATGAAGTTTAATTATTCCATAATTTCTTAAACTTTTAAAATATTTGGAATGTTTATGCATGTCTACACCCAATTAGAAGTAAGCTTTGTTAGGACATAATTCCAATGTTAATAAAAAGTCTCTATTATCAAGTAAATTTGGTATAATACACATACTTTTTAAATATATTCTACAATCAATGATTCATAAGGACCATTATTATATAAAAAGCTTGAGAATTCATATAGACATGAAGCCTATCTAAATTTGTTTAATCCAAAATTCCAAAATGCATGTGACCAAAAAATGTTTTTAAAGATATGAATAGCTATTAGCAATTGGAGGGGAACTCATTATAGTTTGGGAAATGCTGCTTTAAGTATCAAAGCTCACTTGGTTACTTGGTCTGTCCACTCTAGGCACTAGTATTTTGACTTCAGTTGTCAGTTCTAATCAGCTGGTTCATAAATCTTCTAAACATACTATGCAGAGAAATTGCTTAAATTGGAAATTTATATATAAAAAATAATTGAGAATCATTGGTTATTCAAAGTCGATGGATAACAATGTATAATTTTCCACTTTGTAATATAACACTAAGACAAGGTACCAAGGATCCAATCAAATTAAAAACGAGTCTCAGTAAGGAATTAATGAAATCCATACCTAGCTATAGCTAAGTGAATTATTTCTGCTACATCTAGTCTATTTTAATTTCTTTTCTTTCATAGTCTCTAGGCTATTTGGCCAACAATGTTCAAGCAAGTATCCAGCACAGGCTTTTGTTGTCACTTTTGATTTCCTTAATCCATCCAGTTAGATTAAAATACCCCTCTCTTTATCAAAGCATTTATCAAATATTCTTTATCTGTTTACTTTTGTGATCCCTCTATTTTTCTGTTCTCATTAGATTGCAAACTCCTTTAACTAAACAATTATAGGATTTTGTTTTTCATTCAACTTATAATAATTTAGCGTGATATATCTCAATGTTTGCTTTTTGAAAATTATACCTCCTAAAAGACAAGTTTTTACTCTTTCAGTTTATATACAATGTATGGTAATTACATTTTAAATTTAAATGTGGATTATTCATAATACAGAAAACATATCCATCGTTTTTGTTAGTAATACATTTTCAAATATAGTTTTGCCCTTCTGTTATCCTTTCCTGAACACATTTGCTTCTCTCCCAACCAGAGATAGCTAAGCTCATAGATTTGTTGTTCATTATTCACATTCATTTCTTCATAATTTTCTATATATGTGTGGATTTCTAAGCATTATGCAAAATTGCATATTTTTGTATAAATGGAATATACTGATGTATGTTTCTTCAACTTGCTGTTAGCACATTATATTTGTGAGATTTATTTATACATATAGCATTAGTTCATTGCTTTTTACTGCTGTGTAGCATTAAGTTATATGTATAAGCTAAAATGTATTTAACTATATTCCTCTTGATAAACAGTAAGTTATATTAAGATTTTTACTTTGTCTTTTTATTTTTTCATTTGTTTATATATAAACTTTTGCTATTCACAAAGAATGCTGCTCAAATACATTTTTTAATTTTTTTTATTTCAGCTCAAATACTTTTGTACATATCTCCTTATATTACATTTGTGAGAGTTCTCTTGGCTATAGAGTGAAATTGTCAGAGTAGAATTGTCAGGATTGTAAAGTATGTATTCAAATTTACAACATATATTCAAATTGGCAATGGTGTAAAATTTCTGTCTGTGTGATTGTATTTTATATTTGAAATCTAAAATCTGTATTTGTCTCAGAAGAAAAAGTTCATAGCAGATCTCATTCACTCCTTTCCTACCTGGGCATACATGTGGGAATGAATGGCCTTGACTGTACTATCTGGTAAAATACCTATAACTTTGACCAGAAATTTTTAAAAACATTTAATAATATGTATTAGCTGAAAGATATGGTAAGTTCCTATCTGTAAGATTGTATTAGCAGTACATATTTAAGCTGTATATTTTTATTATAATAAAATAAACATATTATAGATTTATGGGTTATGTATGGTCAAATTATTATTTGCATAGTGAAGGGAGGATAAAACAAAGGTGTCTCCATACCAAAATGGTTTCTTTGAGAGAATTTTTTGCATATATTATTCAAAAATGGCATATTAATACAAAACCAAAATACAACCTAATTCAGGAAGACATTTTTGGAAGTTGCATCAAACAGTTTAAGCTTCCTTCAAAAAGAAGTTCCATTTGTACCTGGTGCTTACTTCTGTTGAGTTTTTATTGAAGTTAGTTGTTGGGTAAAATCTATGACTTGTGTGAGTCTGGTTTGACTACTCAGTTTAAGGTTCCTTTAAAATGAAATTGTTTGTACCTGGTGATTACTTGTGTTGAGTTTTTAGTAAATTTAGGTGTTGGATAAAATTTGACTTGTGTGAGTCTGCTTTGCCTATTCAGTCTTTGATGTTAATACAAAATGTATTTATATTTTATTATTTTTTTAATATTTTTCACTCATGGTGGCTTATATTTTCTTGCATGCTATGGAATTTTATATTGTGAAATCACAATTGGCTAATATTTATATATGAGAAACCTAAAATATTTGAATACCTTATATTTTTAATTAAATTTAATCCATAATTTAAAACTGTGAACAAAATAAACCAAGAATAAAATACAGACTTATATGGATTCCCTTATGAATTCTTCCAAATGTTTTAATAAGAAATTATAAGCAAACTTGAAAACTTCATAATTTATGGGGAATTTATTCAAGTACTTAGACTAATTTTGCTTCACTTGTGGGGAATAACTATCCCTCAACTACATTCTATTTAGATGCTGATTAACATATCCTGAGAGCAAGACCCAAATAGATAAAAGCATTTCCAAATAACTTATCTGCAACACAGAACAAAACTCAAGAATATTTATAGAAATACAAAAAGATGCATTAACCAACAAAGTAATATTACTTCGATCTGGCATTCAATAAAGAATACCAGACATGCACAGCAGCAGTAAAATACAACATATAATCAGTCCAAAATCTATTGAAACCTACCCAGAACTGTCAGATATTAAGATTAATAGAAAAGGAAATTTAAACTTAATTGTATTTTCTATATTTAAAGAGTTAAATAGAGCCAAGGAAGAAAAAAATCAAATTCCTACTTCTGGAGATGAAAAGTACACTGTATGAGATAAAAAATACACTGGGTAGAATTAGTGACATGCTTAAAGCTCTGATTCGGGTGGGGCAAGGGCAATTTGGTAACCTAAACATTTGTACCCCCATAATATGCTGAAATAAAAAAAAGAATTAGTGACAGATATGATACCACAGAGTAAAAGATTATTAGAAATGAAGACATAACAAATAAACTGTCCAAAATTAAATATACAGAGAAAAAGAATTTTAAAGAAATGAAGAGCATTACTGAGCTGTGGCACATCTTTGACCTAACAGATGTAAAATTGGAAGAGAAGAGAAAGACACAGAGAACAGAAAAAAAGTTTAAATAAATAATATTTAAATATTTCAAAAAGTGGTAAGAACTATAAACCCGTTGGGGTAAAGGCTTGGTGAACCCAAGCACAAGAGAAATGAATTGAACTACACAAGACATATCATAATCAAATTGCTAAAACCTGTGAAAAAGAAAAATCTTAAAAGTAACTAGAGAAAAAGGGCATGTTATACACAGAATAAAAAAAAAAGATCTCAGTGATTTCTCATAAAAAAATTCAAGTCAGAAGGTAGTTATTTAAAATACTGAGATGTGGAGAACTGTTTTATATGTTTACTGGCCATTATTCTGTCTTCTTTTGAAAAGTTTTTATTCACATCCTTTGCCCGTTTATTGATGGGGTTGTTTGATGTTTTCTTGTTGATTTCCTTAAGTACTATAGAGATTTTTGTTATCAGCCCTTTATTGGATATATAGAAAGCTCATATTTTCTCCTATTATGTAGGTTGTGTATTCACTCTAAGGACAGTTTCCTTGGCTGTGCAGGAGCTTTTTAATTTGATCAGGTCCCCTTTGTTTATTTTTGTCACTGCTGTGATTACTTATAGCCCTGGCTTGAGTGAGGCAAATGCATTTCATATAACCAAAATGTTTGTACCCCCATAATATCATGAATTAAAAAAAATACAATGAGATATCACCTAATTCCAGTGAGAATGACCTTTATCAAAAAAAGTCCCAAAACAACAAATGCTGGTGTGATGTGGAGAGATTGAAAACTCTTACACTTCTGGTGGGAATACAAATTAGTACAACTCCTGTGGAAAATAATTTGGAGATATCTCAAAGATCTATAAGTACAACTACCATTTGATCCAGCAATCCCACTGCTAGTCATCTACCCAAAGGAAAAAAAGACATTTTATAATAAAGACATCTGCATTCAAATATTTAAGGCAGCACAATTCACAGTTGCAAAGATGTGGAAACAACCCAAGTGTCCATCAATACATGAGTAGATTTATAAAATGTGGTATACATATACCATGGAGTACTACTCAACTACAAAAACCAATGGTGAACTAGCACCTCTTATACTATCCTGGATAGGGCTTGAGCCCATCCTTCGAAGTGAGGTATCACAAGAGTGGAAAAACAAATACCACATGTACTCGTCATCAAATTGGTACCAACTGATCAACACTAAGGTGCCCACGTGGTAGTAACATTCACTGGGTGCTGGTCAGATGTGGTGGGGTGGAGGTGGATAAACTCACAACTAATGGATGTGGAGTGTAATAAATGGGGAAAGGGCATGGTTGTAGTCCTGGCTTGGGCGAGACAAAGGCATTATGTGTAACCAAAATCTTTGTACCCCCATAATATTCTGAAATTAATAATAATAATAATAATAATAAAGTAAAATACTGAAAGAAAAAAATTAGTCACAAAGCCTATACAGCAAAAATATTTTTCAAAAACAAAGGTGAAATAAAGACTTTTTTGGACATACAGAAACTGAAAAAATTCATCACCAGCAGTTCTGCCCTGCAAGAAATGTTAAGAAAAGTTCAAGCATAAGGAAAATAATCTTAGATGGAAATGTGTATCTATACAAAGGGTTGAGGAGCACTGCACATGGGAGAATTTATAAAAATTTTTCAAGTACTTACATCTGTGTAAAAGATAATCAACAATAATGAAAATATATTGTGGCATTTATAACATATGCATAATATATGTCATCAATATCATAAGTCTGATGGGGATCAATGGAAATATTACAAGGTAAGATTTATATGTTATATGTGAAATGGTATAATAATGTATTCATGTAGATCATGATTAGTGAAAGATAAATACAATAAACCTTAAAGCAACCAATAAAATAATAAAACAGAGACTTGTAGCTAACAACACAACATAGGAGATAGAGTGGAATAATAAAAAAGTCCAGTAAAATGAACACAGATGGGAAAATAGAAAACAAATAAAATATAAATGGTCTAAAGATCCTCATTGTAAGACATTCACTTTAACTATAAGGATGCAAATACATTAAAAGTAAAAGGAGATTAAAGGCATAACATGCTAATACTAATGCAAAGCAAGCTAGAAAAGCTGTATTAATAGAGTAGATATTAGAGCAAAGATTCTTAGCAGGAATTAAAGATTATTTAATAATGACAGATCTTTCAAGAGGAGATCATAACCTTAAACATTTATGCACTTAACAGTAGAAATACTTTAAATAAATATTATAACTTCTTGTCATAGAACTTCCTTTCCATAAAACAAGTATCAATAACTTTAAAAATATTCAAGTCATATAAAGTATGTTCTTTGAACATCATGGAATTAACTTATAAATCAATAACAGAAAGCTATCTGGAAAATATCAAATATTTAAAATTTAAGCAATACACTTTTACATAACCTAGGGCCAAAGAAAAAATCAAAAGGACAATTAGAAAGTAATTTTAACTGAATAAAAATGAAAACACAGCACATCAAAATATGTGAAATTTCACTATAGCAATATGTAATCTAAAACATGAAATACTTAGGGATAAATCTGACGAATAATGTGCAAGTCTTGCACACTGAAAACCATTATATAAAACATTTCTAAGAGAAAATAAAGAGGACCAAAGAGTTTACATGTTTCATTATTATTAAGATCTCACTTATTCCCACATTGATAGATTCACTACTATCATAATCAAAACCACAGGAGGCGTTTGTTAATAAAAGTTTTGAGAAATTGAAAGCAATTTAAAATTTGTATGGAAATGCAAAAGACCTACAATAGCCAAACTACATGTTTTTAAATAAAGGAGAATTATGAAAAATTAAACCTACCTGACTTCAATATATATTATAAAGCTACCGTAATCGAGATAGTGTGTACTGTCATCATGATGGCCAAAGAGATTAATGGAACAGAATAGAGATTCCAGAAATAGATACAAACATTTATAAATAACTGGTTTTGACAAAGATGGACATGTAGTTGACTGGAGAAAGGTTCAAAGATCCATACAGAAAATTTGGGAGTGGTAGATATTGTTGTGATTTTACTGTGATGATAGTTTCACTGGTGTACTTATATATATATACATTATATATGTATATCAAAACACCAATTTTTTTCACTTTTTGTTGCAGTTTATTGTGGATCAATTATACTCAAATTTAAAAAAAAAGAAAGGAGACTTTGCAACAGAACAATAGAAGAAGTGTACGTGGTAGGTTAACGATGGCTGAAAAATCTTTATTGCTCTTCTTGTTAAGACATAAACTTTATTATTCCTCCCCTGCGAAATGGGCTTGTCCTGTAACTTTGTAACAAGTAGAATATGTCAGAAGTAATGCTCTGCCAAGTCCAACATAGCTTTTAAGAGAACTAGCTAGCAACTTCCACTTTTTCCTCTGGAAACATATGCACTGGGAGAATCCAGCTACTATATATGTACTCCAAACACCCTGAGACAAACATTCAGGGAAGAAGCCACATGGAGAGGCTGCATAAAGACAGAAATGCATAAAGAAAGAAGTGACTGTCCAGACCCTATCTGTTCCACCCATTCTTGAGAAACAAAAATTAAAAAGCAAAAAGTAACCCCCACAGTGGGATAAAACATTCCCAACATCCATCTCTGACAAAAGTTTTATATCAGAATATGGAAACAACCCTTAAAAATCAACAAGAAAAAGACAACTGAATAGAAAAACAATGGGCAAGTATCTTCAACAAAGATTTCACAGGAAAAAAATTAAAACAAATATTTACAGGAGGATATACAAATTGTTATTAAACATATTAAAGGGTGATCAGCTTCATTAGTCATCAAAGAAATGCAAAACATACCACACTGAGATAGGTCTACACATTCAGTATAATGGCCAAAATAAAGGAGACCGACCTCGAGTGTTGGAGTGGACAGAGAGCAACTGAAAATCTCATATACTGAGATAGGAGTAAAAATTGGTGTATTCATTCTGAAAATCTGTTTGGCATTATTTACTAAAGCTGTACATATGCATACACTATGACCACAGATAGACACACAATAGAAACGTGTCCTATGTCTACCATGTCATGCATTAGAATGTTTATGGCAGGAATATTCACTATAATATTATAACAGAATTCAGCAAATGCCCATTTAAAAAAAGCATGAATAAATAAGTTGTGGTATATATATATATACCATGATGAAATATTGAAAAGAGATGAAAATGAATGATTTACAACTACTCATAGTAATATGAATCTAAGAAATAAAATGTAGAATTAGAAAGCAGGGCAGTTGTTTATTCTGAAGGATGTAGTGATCTTAACTAAAATGAAGCAGGGGAGTTCTTGTGGTGGTCTTGGGGGTTCTTGATCTCTTAAATGATTTTTTAATAATTTGCATACATTCAGGTTCACTTTGTGCTGTGAAGTCCTATGGCTTTTGACAAATACATAGAGCCATGTATTCACTATTACAGTACCATACAGAATAGTTTCACCACTCTAAGAAATATCATGTGCTTTGCCTATTCACGACCCCCCCACCTCCTGCACTCCTGACAACCACTGTTATCATTTTACAGTCTCCATAATTTTATAGAATCATACAATATGTATGAGACCACACATATTGAATCATATAATATGTAACCCTTTAGATTGGAATCTTTCACTTAGTAATATGAATTTAAGATTCATCTATGATGTTGCATGGATTAATAGCTAATTCAATTTTATTGCTGAACAGTAGTGCATTGTATGTATATAAAAAGTTTGTTTATTAAGTAACCTGTCAAAAGACATGTTGTTTGCTTACAGATTTTGGTGGTTATGAATAAAGCTGAATCCTATTGCAGGATTTAGTATGGGCATAAATTTTCAAATTAGTTAGGTAATTACCCGGGAGTGCAATTGCTGGATCATATAAGATTACGCTTAAGTTTATAAGAACTGCCAAACTGGCTTCCAAAGTGGCTGTATCATTTGCATATTCACTAGTGGTGAATATGCAAATGTTCCTGTTGCTTCTAATTCTCACCAGAAATTGGTATTGTCAGTTTTGGGGTTTTAGTCATTGCAACAGATGTGTAGTGGTATATCATTTTGTTGTTTTAATTTAAATTTCCCTAATGACATATGATATTCAGCACCTTTTTATGTTATTTGACAGTTTATAGCTTCTTTAATGAAATGTCTATTTTGATCTTTTGCCCAATTTTTAATTGGGTTTTTGTTTTCTTATTGTTGATTTTAAAGACTTCTTTATATACTCTGGATACAGTTCTTTTTTTCAGATATGTGGTTTGAAAATATTTTCTATAAGTCTATTGCTTGTCTTTTTATTCTCTTAACAGTGCCTTTCACAGAGCAAATATTTTTAATTTTAATAAAGAACAACTTATCCATTTTTCTTTCATTTGTGCTGTATCTATAAAGTCATCACCTAAAACAAGTTCACACAGATTCTCCTACATACCTACGTATTCTCTGTGAAGTTTTGTAGTTTTGCATTTTATATTTAGGTAAATGATCCACTTTAACTTTTGTGTTAAGATTCAAGGTTTATTTTTTTCCATATGGACTTCCACTTTTCCCAACATTGTTTATTGAAAGACTATTGTTTCTCCTGTATGCATTTCAAAATTCAATAAATTTCTTAAAAAACAGTTCAATCTATAAGCAAATATGAATTAATTAATTTCATTTTACCAAATTTTTATTTAACAAAGTAGACGATGCCCATCATGGAAAAATGTTAACAGGCAGGTGATGGAAAATAGGTATTTATAATGCCTCAAACTGTGGCAAAAGGAATAATATCTGTAATTTAAAAGGAATTATTACAAATCAGAAAAAGGGCAACAACCCCAATAGAAAAATTGTCAAAAATTATATGCAGAAATTTATGGAAGTGGACTCTCAAACTTTTAAATGTACTAAGGGAAATGATAATTAAAATAATCATGAGATATCACATGACCAAGCCAGAAAAAAATCAGAGTTGGCTATTGCAAACTATGTGGGGATATGGCATTATAAGTATTCATAGACACTGCAAATTGGATTACAATTGGAGCAAACTCTGGCAAACCAAGTAAAATTGACTTGTGCATATCCTCATTAGGACTTAACAATTCTACTCCTGGGTATTATTCCATGGAAATTCTAACACAATACTATAAATGAGCACATATGAGGATTTTCATTGTCCTAGTATTTGAAGTTTCAGCAAGTTAAAAGGCAATCTGGGTGCCTTCAGTGGGAAAAATGTACTGTTTTCAAACAGGGTATTATGCAAAGGTTTGAAATAAACAATCAAATGTTATTTTAATTGCACACAAAACAAGATACATAGGCTTTAATTAAAACAACGAGAAAAAGGATGAGATACAAAAAAATGCTATTTATATAAGCTTAATTTCACTCTCAAAATATAAAATATGTTTTGTGAGAACACATATGAGCCCCATACATTAAGCTATTAGAGTGGTTGTTTAGGTGAAGAAAGATAGGATATAAGAATAAAATCTAACAATTAATTTAAAATGATAGGGAAAAGTAGGAAAAAATGAGATTGTCCAGGAAGTAATACATATGTGTGTGCATGCACATGTATGTGTGTGCAGGCAAGTGTTTATGGAGTTGTGGAATCCTTGTGGTGTTAATGTCAAACGTAAGGCTCTTCAGAACTTCAGATCAATTTTGTGCTTTGAGATGTCCAATATAAAGAGGATTGGATGCATGTGGGCTGCAAACTAAAATACAATGGGAAAGTAAATTCTACCTTTTTGTCCAGTAGCTCTTTCACTTTAGGGTAGCACTCTTTTATATTGACCCAAGATCTTTTTTTCAGAATATTTTCCAAAAATACATTTTGCCCTTAGGATGAAACCTATTTGCTAGATGATGTATTGGTCCTTTCAAATCTATATCATTCGAGACTATGTCAGGATTTTGTCATCATTTTAATTTCACAATCTACCTTTTATGATTAGAGAAATGTGTTAACATACTTTAAGGTTGCAGTGAAGAGCACAGGCTTTTTTGTCAAATTTGAGTACAAATGTCAGCACCCCTATTTCCTAACTTCCTGGGAAAATAATAATACTTAAATTTTCTCAACCTGTTTTATTTTCTGTCAAATACTGTGAAAACAAATGTGAAGGAACATGTTAAGAGTACAAATCTCAATAAATGTTAATTCTCTCCCTTTATTTCCTCTCGAATTGAATGCATTATCATGACATGGTCATCATTTTTTTAATTTAAATAAAGTTGTAACAAATTTTGCCTATTCCAAGTTAAATTATGGTAAAATTAAAATTCACGAAAATATCTTAGTGGAGAATAGCAACTAGAAGGACCTTCTTTTGGTCAAAGATATCTCATCTTTTGAATTTAATTTCTTTATTTTCTTATGCTAGTAACAAAGTTATCTAAGATAGCTATAGTTTTTAGTAGTAGTCTAGTAGACTAATATTTCATAATTCAACATTTACAAAAATATTTCTTTGGAATTATATACGCATATCATCAATATATCTTTGCTAGTTAGGCACAAGCAGTTTTTAATCTAATGAACATATAGAAAAGAGATAAAAATAAATTATCTAATTTTTGAGCATTACTTTGTAAATCAATTTCTAAATAACTTCCAAAGAACTTTTATCAGTTTTAGATTTATCAAATGTTAGTGTAGAGCACATTTATCATTATTATATTTTTGGTAAAAAAATATCTTCATTTATTCAAATATTTTTATTAATAGACTTCATTTTTTAAAGTTTTAAATTTATAGAAAAAATGGGAAAATAGTACAGAGTTCCCATATGACTCCTTCCTTTGCGCAGTTTCTCCTATTAACATTGTGTGCAGTATAGTACATTTGTTATAATTAATGAGCCAATATTAATATATGATATTATTAGCTAACATCCATAGTTTATTCACATTACCTCATCTAATGTTCTCTTTTTGTTCCAAGATTCCATCTAAGTTACCATATTGCATTTAGTTGTCATATCTCCTCTTGGCTGTGACAATATCTCAAACTTTCCTGGTTTTTGATGACCCGGTCAGTTTTGAGTACTGACCATACATATTATAAGATGACTTTCTATTGGAATTTATTTTATGTTGTTTTCATGTCTAGACTAGGGTTATGGGATTTTGGAGGAAGAGCACAGAGGTAACGTCATTTTCATCACAGATATCATTGTACATACTATCAACACAATTTATTGCTGTTCATGTTGACCTTGACCACATGATTAAAGTAGTTTGTCAGGTTACTCAGTTATGAAGTTACTCTATGTTACCCCTTTCTATGCTGTACTCTTTAGAGGAAAGTCACTACACACAGCCCACGCTTATAGAGTGGGGAGTCATGTTCACCTCCTTTAGGGTGAAATCATTATTATTTTGAAAACACTTATTAAAAACTTACCACACACAAGATGTTTCCCTGTGTTTCAGAAAAGTATAAATTAGGATTTAAGATGAGATGAACAAGGGGCAAAAAGAACAATAATTCTTTTGAGGATTTTACTTATGTTCTGTCTTTGTTTCAGTGTCTTGCATCACTTCATCCTGTCTCTATTTTCATTTACAGACCTCAGAGTAGTGCCTAGCCCAGTTTTGTTTTTTTTAATTTCAGTAGTGTTGATATTTTGGGGTGGATAATGGGGATTTGCTGTTGGGAAATGGGCTGTGCATAGTAGGACGTTTATCAGCATCCCTGGCGTGTACCCACTAGATGCCAGTAGCATGCCCCCTATACTTTGTCCCAGCTATGACAACCGAAAACGTCTCCAGACATTGTCAAATGTCCCGTGGATGTTGAATTGACTCTCTTAAGACCACCGCTCTAGACTCTTATTCATGTTCTAAATTAATTCCTATTTCTTTCACTTATACATTTAACAAACCTCTTCAGTTGCCAATAAATATCTCAATACATTTAAACATTTCCCAGATTATTTTTACTCTCCAGCTATTTATTATATTTGAAGCTCTTGCTACTCTCCAGAATGGAGAATTTTGTCCTATGTCTCCAAATTCTGAAGAAAACATATCAAAAAGACTCATTTGTTCTTTAACAACACTTTCCACCCAGTTTTATTCTCTTTTATTTAAAAATTCCTCCAATTTGTGTGTCAAATGGTATCATTATACCTCTGTCTTTCTATTTCCTAATGTCAAAGTCATTTCTTTGCATTCATTGAGGGATTTTGCATCTGGCTTTCCATCACAACCCCTGCCAGTAATATTCCAATAATGGAATGCCAAAACCACAGATTCTTATGTCTAACCAAAAACCGAAATGTAGCAATCAAATTTCTGAGTAGGCAGCTGCTTCCTTGTATCATCACCTTCATTCATTCATGTTATCCCATAATATCCCCCCCCTCTATTTCATTAAACTTGTTTCTTCCCACATCCTCATGCTTCAGTTCATCATCTCAAACTCTTTCACTGAACACTATCAACATCATACCTAATGTTTGTCCCTACCTTCTATCCTACTTAATTTATTCACTACTACTCTGTCAGTGTATCTTTTCAGTTTGATCGCATTTTTACTGCAGGAAAAGTCTTCTACTGCTTCCCATTGCCTGACAAGTGAGAGCTAATATAGCCATTCAAAGACCTTTCTGATTTGGTTCTTATGAATCTGAGGCCATATTCTATATGTGCTCTTCTATACTTAGAAACTCTGCACTGCAGTTTTACTTTTTTTTCTGAGCTGCCTTCCAATGTTTATTTGTATTTTAATAATATTGTTTTATTACATAAAATAAATCATCAAACTTCAATACACTATAACTATAAATATTTATTTCTCATATATGAATTTGTGTGCTGACTTGGTACCTCTACCCAGGCTGTAGCTTCTTAAAGTCTGGTTCTGCTCCATGTTTCTTCATTGTTAACCAATGGGCTAGCTAGGGCTTTTATTCTCATGAAGAGGGTGTAAGCTCATTACGATGATTAAAATTATATGATTTCTCATACAGCATAAGGATTATCGTTTCATCCCATATTTTATTAGGTGAAGCAAGTCACATGGTCGGGCCCAGAGGTGAAGATTAGAGAACCACCTACCACCCAAGATGAGGCCATGGCCACCATGTGCATCGGGAAAGGATGAAGAATAGGGCCAATGTTTCCACCTACTGAGAATTCCATGCACTTTTATACCTCTGTTCCTTTACATCTGCGTTCTCTTTGCCTCAATAGTCTTTCATTGCTACCTTTGCAATCTGCTAAACTCCTAATAATTATTCAACATGCAGCTAAATATCATTTTCTGTAAAGCTTTTCCCTTTTCAAACAGGCAGACTCAATTTCTTCTTTTCTTTTGCTATGATAGATAAATCTTTATACATTCTTCTTTGACAGATGCTTTATTAAATCATTAAAATGCTGAAAAAACTATTATTATCTATGTACCCAATTACTCCACAGAGCAAATAGGGGATCTTTTAGGTTAGGGGATAGATATTCCCTTTGCTGTGCCCATCGTGTATACCTATCAAAAACTGTAGAAAGATTAGCTAAATTCAACATCTTCTGTATGAATAGACAAAATTTCTGATAATATCTATGAGATATAAAACTTATGGATAAGGAGGTAACAGAAAATAGAGAGGGACAATTTTGTAGTTTTTCTGCTATAAGACCCAAGTTGATTGTATTATTCTATATGACTTTTAAGGAAAATAAAAGGTCAACTATACAGAGATAGAGAATGAAACAGTGGTTACCAGTGGAGGAAAGAAATGAGGAGAGCTAGGCCAAAGGTTACAAAGTAGCAGATATGTAGAATACAGCTAGTGTGTCACAATAGTACTATAAGTGATAAAATTGCATTGTATTAGAGATTTTTGTTAAATAAATGGATTTATCTGCTCTTGTCACACACACACAAGTAACTATGTGAGGTGATAAATTATGTTAATTGGCTTCACTGTAGTAACCATTTTACTATCAATATGTATCCCATAACCATACATTGTAAACCTCAAATATACACAATAGAATTTATTTTTTAAAAAGAATATATATTGGTGGCTATAGGACTGATACACCAATCTCTGAGGACAGTTTGCACAGATGCAAACAGAGAAGTTTTATAATTGTAGAAGCTGACCAGATATAAATTAGATACTGAACAGAAGGCCATGTTAAATAAAATACAAGTAGAGAGATACTTACAGAACATTATGTGGAAACTCCAATCTTCATTATTCAATAAGATAATTTCAACTCTCCTTACATATATCTAATCTTTATTAAGGCTAAGATAGCCAGAAAGCAAGCCCACCCATTTGACATCAAAAAATAAAGTCAGAAAACAACCAAACAAAATTAGAGAGAAGTTTGGAAATTAAGATTTCGCAACTTTACTTCATGTTTGTTAAAATAGAGAATAGTACCTAGATTGGTTTCCTACAGAAAGATAATAAAATCTGTGATACAGGGATAAAAGATGAACGCCTGTTTCAGATAAAGGACTGATAACAAGAATCTATTTAGAAATCAGGAAAATCAGTAAGAAAAAATTGAACAACCCTATCAAAAAGTGGGCAAAGGACATGAATAGAAATTTTTCAAAAGAAGATATAAGAATGGCTAACAAACATATGAAAAAAATGCTCAACATCTCTAATCATCAGGAAAATGCAAATCAAAACCACAGTGAGATATCACTTAACTCCAGTGAGAATGGCCTTTATCAAAAAGTCCCCAAACAATACATGTTGGCGGAGATGTGGAGACACAGGAACACTCATATACTGCTGGTGGGATTGCAAACTAGTGCAAGCCTTGTGGAAAGCAATACGGAGATATCTTAAACAGATTTAAGTAGACCTGCCATTCAATCCAGCAATCCCATTATTGGGCATCTACCCAAAAGAACAAAAGTCATTCTATAAAAAAGACACCTGCACCCGAATGTTTATAGCAGCACAATTCACAATTGCAAAGATGTGGAAACAACCCAAATGCCCATTGATTCATGAATCGATTAGTAAAATGTGGTATATGTATACCATGGAGTATTACTCAGCTATAAGAAATAACGGTGATATAGAATCTCTTTTGTTCTCCTGGAGAGAGTTGGAACCCATTCTATTAAGTGAAGTATCCAAAGAATGGAAAAATAAGCACCACATGTACTCACCAGCAAAAGACAGAGGAGGGGGATGGGTGTATACCTACATGATGAGTGCGATGTGCACTATCTGGGGAATGGACACGCTTGAAGCTCAGACTCGGGGGGATGGGGGGACACGGGCAATATATATAACCTGAAGTTTTGTACCCCCATAATAAGCTGAAATAAAAAAAAAAGATGAAAGCGAGAAGTGGTGCAATTTGAGGTAATCAACATGGCCTGTAACTAAGGTGAATAGCTAGTCACAGTTGTATTTGTGTGAAAGGGAACTATTGAATTAGTATGCCATATAGATACAGTCAGTGGTTTTTACTTTTATTTTACACGTAATTTAGTCTCATGACTCAAAAATGCCGCTGTTACACGAAATTATTTTAGACATACTAACCAAGCTTCCAGAGAGCATCACTGGCAGTATTGGTATTAAAGAACATATGAAATATTTTCAGTTTATTCCCTATTTTTACATCATTTTTTTCTATTGCATTTCCTAAGGAGGCAACAAAAATTTCTTTCTGTTTTCAAGTTTTAAGTAATAAAAAAAGAATTTTCATCAAATAAGCTGTTTTACTTGAATATTGAATCTGTGCCAACAACTAAATAGACTACATTCAGGTTGCAAATCTACCAGCAAGTAAAATCAATAAAAACATGAAATTACTGGATTTATGGTTCTAACTAATTTATAATGGTACACAGTTGACTTGTTGCTATAGTAAGGTATTACATTTACTCCACTATAAGATGAATACATTACAATTAGCTATTAATTTCAGCATACTTTCATATATTATTTTCTTCTGTACAAATGAGACCTGTTTTGATCTCTTTCTCCCAACTGTATATTATATTGTTAATCTTTAATCTATTCTTCCCTAAATAAAATGTAGTGAACTAAATGGGAAACAAAGAAGTTTTCCACAATAATGCTGAAAATTTGCAACTCATCATAACTACCAAAAAATTCTTATTTTCTAAGGCAAGTAAAGAAGGGATACAAACCAGAAGCATCTCATTAAACTAAATTCTGAGGTTAGACCTTTGCTATAAAAGTTACTTTTATAATAATCATCATACTTCCATGGGCAAAATTTTCTATTTCAGTGACAACTAACTGGCAGAACAGTTTAAGATGTTTCATACTCATATGCAAATGGAAAACAAAAGAGGCACGCTGTCTTTGAATATTTGGGCTGCTATAACAAAATACCATAAGCTGGTTGACTTACAAACAACATAAATTCATTTCTCAGTTTTGGAGGCCAGGAAGTTCAAGGTAAAGACTTCAGCAGATTTGGTGTCTGGGTGAGTGCCTGCTTCTTGGTTCATAGATGTCTGTGTCTTCCCTCAGATGGTGGAAGGGGCATGGCAGGGCACTCCCACTTATGAAGGCTCCCCTTCCATGACCTAATCACATCCCAAAGGCCCCACCTCCTGAAATCATATCATTGGGGATTAGGTTTTAACATATGAGTTTTGCAGGGACACAAAGATTCAGACTATAGCACACCAGGTGAATAATACTCTTACATCGATCAACATTATTGAAGTTTTACTGAACCTCAAAGACAATTACTTTCTTACAAAATAAAAGACATTGCTTTAAAGCAATATGCATTATATATATATGTGTGTATACATGTATACACACTCATATGTATTTTTATATACATATAATTCAATTTTTATTCAATTTTTTATATGTATAAAATTCAATTTTGTGGTGATCAAATGACTTGTGAGGGAAATGTCCTTATAATGGAAGAAAGAATGCTGGCTATTTCTTTCTGAAACATATGATTTCTATAATGATTCTTGCCACTCTGGATAGGTCATTTTTATTCAACCTTTCTATAACTATACTTGTCATGTAAACTTAGTTTTCATTTGTCAAGATTTTACAGAGCACATCTGTGTCAAGTACATGTAGTTCTTCTGAGTATATTACATATGTCTGATCAATTTCTCAAAATGTAAAAAGCAAACGTTTGTGATTATTATTGCTTTAGAATTTTTACCCTTTTCCTTTTTGTGTCCTTATATTTAGATTTTAAAAATGTTTACAACTACTGCTTTTTTAAAAATATCACAGTATATACAGTTGAATCTTGGTATTAACCAACATAAGTAAAGGAATTAATATAATTCCTTAAGGCATACTGAAATATAATATCCCAAGGAATATACAAATATGTTCTCAGGGAATCTAGTAATACCTTCATAATAATTTAGAGGCCCATCATTCCAGATATTATTAAGTTATATAGAGCTAAGCATTGATAATATGAGCTAATTTGGGGGCACAAATGCTAGTAAATCAAATAGTTTATTTAGTTATTTAGGAGGTCATCTGATACAGGCCAATGTTTCTAAATAGGCCTGCATCTAACGGACACAGGTAATTATTTGTAAAGCTTCCTTTGATCCTAGGATTTCTGCCAATGCTTCAGTTAGGGTCATACCTCTGAGTACAGTAACCTATACTATGTCCTAGAATTACATAGTTCACTCTCTGCCATGGTAAGGCCAAGTTACCAGCTGGAATAAGACTTAATTCAGGCCCAGGATGATGGACTGAGAAATACATCATAAGGGACTGATTATCCAAGAATCACCATTTTACAGAGTTTACTTGCTGTGCTCAATGACTTCCCTTCACCACTTTCTCCTTTCCAAACTTAGAGGATCTCTGTCCACTCTGACCAAATGCCCATGAGGGAGGGAGGTGGAGTAGATGGCTTTGTGGTCCTGGTGACCATCAATATTCCATATCTGTCAGTAAAAAAAAATCTAGATACATTTTCCAAGAGCTCACCTGGATGAAGATAGCTATCCATGGAGCACAGTGTAGTCATATGAAAAGTTGTAACCGTTTACAAGGATTACATAAAGTTTTAAGCATTTGCTTATTCAATGTTTTCAAAGGTTAATCTAAAATGTTTCTACTAGTGTTGACATTAAATACATAAACTAATTTATGTCTTAGGCATTTATCCAGAGAAATGGAAACAGAAATATGGCAGATTGTGTGATGACTCTTACAACTTCTGATCAGGTATTGGATCCATTATTCCACTCACTTTCCATTGGTAAAAATAATGTGGTCAAGTCCCACTTCAATGGGGCTTGGGAAGAAGTCTCTTACCACCGCAAGTCCCATGGCAAGGGGACAAAATAAAAATCCCACATGGTGCTATGGTTTGAATTGGTTTTCCCACACCAAAAATTATATTGAAATTTAATTACCAATGTAATAATGTTTGGGAGGTGGGAACTTCAAGAGGTGATTAGGTCGCTAGGGTAGATTAATGTCTTTAACATGCGTTGGGTTAGTTAGTACTCTTGACACTCTCGTGAGACTGGGTTGTGATAAAGTGAGTCAGCCTCCTTTGTCCTCTCTTTTGCGTGTACTTGCTCATGCTCTTGCATGTGCTCTCACCACATGATGCCATCTGCCACGTTATCACACAGCATGAGGCCCTTGCCAGTTGTGCCTGTCACATCTTGAACTTCCCATCCTCCAGAATTGTGAGTTAAATAAGCCTCTTTTCTTTATAAATTACAGTTTCAGGAATTTTGTTATAGTAACAGAAAAGGGACTAAGAAAATTGTTTAGTCCTTTGCAAAAAGTGGGGCTATTGCTAATAACAATACCTGAAAATGTGGCAGAAACTTTGGTAGAGTGATGGGTAGAGGTTGGGAGAATCTGGAGAAGCAATTTGTGAATGAAGCATGAAGGCTGATTCTGGTGAGGACTCAGAAGAAAAGAAGACTAGAGAAAGCCTGGGACTTCATAAGGTCATACAAGTGGTCTTTACCAGAATATTGGTAGAAATGTGGATAGTAAGGGACATTCTGACAAGCTTTCAGATTGAAATGAGGAATATATTATTTGGAATTGGAATAAAGGCTATTCCTGTTATGAAGTGGCAAAGAACTTGGCTGTGTTGTGTCCATGCCTTAGGGCTTTCTGGAAGGTGTAAGTTAAGAATGAGAAACTAGGATTTATTGAGGAAGAAATATCTAAGGAACAAAGTGCTCAAGATGCTGCATAATTACTTATGGCTATTTACAGTGAGTTACTGGAGCAAAGGAATGCATTAAAGACAGAATTTATAATTAAAAGGAAAGCAGACTGTAAAACCTGGTAAATTCACAGCCTGACCATGTAAAGGACAAAAGTGTGTTGTTACTAGAATACAGTGAGGGCATAGCTGAGTAACCTGTTACCAAAAAGATTGGCATGAGTAGAAGGAAACCTGGTGCTAATCTTAAAGACAATGAGAAGATGTCCTCAAAGGCATTTCAGAGATCCTTGAGGCTGCTTCTCCAACCAATCACAGACCCCGAGGCCTAGGATTGCAGAATGGTTTTGGGGGAGGGCATGCTGCTCAGGGCTGCTCTGAGTCCCTGGTCCCTGCAGCTCAGTGAAGTGCTGCCCAGCTGCTGCCACTGTGGCTTAAGTGGCCCCACGTGAAGCTCATCCCATTGTTCCAAAATTTACCAGCTGTTACCTTTGGCAGCATCACACCATGGCTCAAATAGGCACAGGTGTGGCTCCTGTTGTAACTTATGAGGGCTCGAGCAGTAAACCTTGGTGGTGCACATGTGATGGTAATTCTGCAGGTGTGCAAAATGTAAGCATTATGGAGGAATGGCTGTTTCCACCTAGATTTCAAAGGGTGTTGCAGAAAGCCTGCAGGCCCGGCAGAGGCTCCCTATAGAGCAACGCCTAGTTGAGCCGTGGGAGTGTAGCCACCCTTGAGACCCAGAGTTATAGAGCTACTGGCAGCATGCAATACCAGCCAGAGAGTCGAAGTGTGGGGTGAGCCCAGCAAAGCAATAGGAGCAGGGTTGCCGTCTTCTCACCTCAGTGTGCATGGTTGATAGTCAAGGAGTAAAAGGAGATTTTTTCCAGCCTTAAGATTTAATGCTACCCTGTGAGGCAGGAGCTCTGTGGCTAGCGAGTGCTCCGGTGCAGGATTCGGAAATTGGAAGAAGAGGAGCGAGTGGCAGCAGGCAAGTGAGAAATGCTCTTTATTTTTTTTTTTTTTTTTTGAGGGGGTGGGGTGGGAGGGAGGGGTGCAGTGGTTAAGAAACCTATTGCCTACACAAATGCATTTTCCCTTACATGGCCTACTGGGTTTCAAACTTGCTTTAGGCCATTTGTTCCTTCCTTCTTGCTCATCTTTCTTTTTCAGAATGGGAATGTGTAACTATGCCTCTTCTGCCATTGCATTTTGGAAGTAGTTTGTTTTTATTTTACATGCTCACAGCTGGAAGGAAGGAGTTTTTCTTAAGTCTCAGATTAGACTTTTGACTTGACGCTGGAACAAAATTTTGGGGTCTATTGGGATGGAATGATTGAATTTTGCGTGTGAGAAGGACATGAGTTTTGATGGGCCACGGACAGAATATTATGGTTTGAACGTGGTTTGTTTCCACCAAAACTCTGAAACTTACCAGCATCTAGGCAGTGAGCTAAATAAACCTCCTTTATTTATAAATTCCCAGTGTCAGATATTCTATTGTAGCAACAGAAAATGGACTAAGATAAATGGTTATGCTTGAATTCAAATGGATTGAAAAGTGAAATCATAATATATTCTTGGAATGAGAGAACTTGACATTTGTGTAAACTAAAAATAAAATCCTAACCACCACCCCTCCAAGTGAACAGACTCCCTCTTTGCCAAGGGGACCCCATATAAAAACCCTAAAACTAAGTTCCTGATCATGATAGAAAAGGAGGTAGGACATGCCTTGTTATACCACAATTGACCAGCATTAATGTTATAATAGAGATCATAAGACTGACAAAACAGACTTTTTGTAGCAATAAGATACAAAATTATAAATAGGACTTAAGGTCTGCCTGTATAAAAGCAAACTGTAACCCGTCTGCCCTGAATCATTTTCTCAAGACCTCTTGATACCACATTTCCCATGCCATAGTTATATTGGCTCAGAATAAACCTCTTTATTTTACAGAATTTGTTTTTTTTCTGTTAACATTTATGTACAGACCAAAAATTATTATGTAATCTTTGAGCTGGTGGCAGAAACTTTGTAGGAACAATAGTTTGAAATTGTTATTTAGAAACAATCCTACCACCAAAAATGAGTTGTCTTAGTTTTTATAGATTAGCATCACATTTGCACCTTGACTTTTTTGTGGCTACATGACTGTTTAAGATAATTGGGAAAAATGTCAACTTAGAAGGGAGTTTTACATATATGTTGTGGATTTAAAAATGTGTCCAAAGTTTCTTTTGTGTTAAAATATTAAAACTTATTCATGATTAATGAATCTTTTGTATTTATGCAAATATATAAGCTTTGAAATTACCCAATATTTTCTTCTTTCCTAGCACTTATGATAGACGTTGTTGGTTAGATAATCTAAGAACTAGCTATTCCCAACATGTTCTTAATTGTTAATATTGAAATATGAAGGCAAAAACAATAGATTAAATATAGTCCCGTTTGACTTTCAGCCAAGGTTAGCCACTATAGACTAGGTGAACATATAAGAAGTCTGCTTGAAAGGTTTATGGATATTTTTCTTTTTCTCATTGATAAAATGAGAACATTTCTGGAAAAAAGCCCCATTTTCTTCTGGCCCCTCTCCCTTCTTGCTGTGAATGTCTTTCTTAGTCATAATTCCAGGATCTGAAATCTACTTGTAAGTATGGAACAAAAACATTGGAAAAGAAGACAAGAGGAAAATCTAAATTCTCTGTATTCTTAAGTGGCTGAATGAATGCTCAGAACAACCTGTCTGAACTTCTTTTCAAGTGAAAAAAAACCCTCCCCATGTTGTCTAAATCCATTACTTTTATTTACTCTTATTCACAAGCATTGCTATTTGATACACTGTTCTCAGAAACAAGTAAAACTATCTCTCTAAACATTTAGCTATTTTGCTGAAACAGAATCATGATTTCCATCAATTTCTAAGAAACTATAATTAGTTAATTTCCATGAATCAATGTCTTCCTCAGGGAATTCACTTTTATCACAAATATATATATGTGTATGTGTGTGTGTATATATATATATATATGATATATGTAATATATAGGAAATAGCCATTATATAGATAAGTCAATATTAAAAATATAAATTCATTAAAAATACTGTTTCTTTTCTTTACTAATGTTATATAAAAAGAAATAGATATATTCTTCTTTTCTAGAAAAATTGATCAACATGAGTCTAAGCACTACTTTTTAGTTGCCTCTGGCATATTTTATAATTTCATTGGTAATATTAAAATATTGAATCAATCCACAATACTTGATTTAGAGCTTATTGATCCAGTGCTTCTTAAACTATCATTAGTGAATTTTCTTTGCCTGTAGTAATGTAAAAATTGTGTCTTTTGAAAAAGAATAATGATTTTTACAATAGAGAAAACAGCCTCCTTTATCTCTGCCACCTGTATGGATTAGGTTGGATTTATGTAGTGAAGCAAAGGGTGAACTGGAATAATCTAGGTTCTTAGTTTAAGCTCCCAAAACATTTTCACTTCAATATTTTTATAAAGCATTTTATATTTCTTTAGAACATTTATTGTTTCTAAAGGCTTTCACATATATTGTCATATGGAATCTAAGAAGAATTTCATGCTTGTTTGAAATATTAACTCTATTTTTCAGGGGAGGATATTAGGGTTCAGAGATGCCAAGCAATTGCTGAAGCTCATGTAATTATTAATAATAAATAAGTGACAGACCCAGACTTGAATTCAGAACTTTTGACTTCCAGGTCCTTTGATAATTTTCAAAGCAAAACAATACATATCAAGAAATTATCTATGGAGTTTCCATGATTTTCTCCTTGTCTTTGATTTTCAGCATTTTTATGATGGCGTATGTTTGTGGTTCTCTCTGTGTTTACCCTGTTTGAAGTTTGTTGAGATTGTTGGATGTGTACATTATGGTTTTTCATTAAATTGGGGGATTTTTCAACTGTTATTTCTTTGAGGTTTTTTCTGGCCCTCTCCTTTTCTTCTGGTGGTCCCATTATAAGTATGTCCATGTGCCTGATGTTGTCCCACAGTTCTCTGAGGCTCTTCTCTTTTCCTTGACTTGCATAATCTCTACTAACCTACCTTCAAGTTTTCTTATTCTTCTACAAATTCAAATTTACTGTTTAGCTCGTCTAGTTCCTTTAGTTCATTTTAAATTTTCATTATTATGACTATTTAATTCCATAATTTCCATTTGATTCTCTTTTATAATTCTTACCTCTTTATCAATATTCTCTATTTGATGCAACCTTGTCATCAAACCTTCCTTTACATCATCCATCACGTTTTTTGTAGTTCTATGAACATGTTCATAATAACTACTTTAAAGTCTTTTGCTAATAAATATGACTTCTGACCTTTCTCACAGGCAGTTTCTGTTGGCTGCTGTTTTTTCAGCGTATGGGTCATACTATCTTTGTATGTCTTATAATTTTTTGTTGGGAACTGGACATTTGAGATAGTATTCTATAGGGACCCTGGATACGAGCTTCCTCTTCTCCTCTGGGTATATTTTTATTTTCTTGTTTATTTCTTTAGTGACTGGATTATCTTAGTGAAATCTAACCTCCCCCCACTATGATATTGTTCCTCAATGAGATGCACATTTGAAAGCTATGCCCATAGTTACCCTGGGAAGACAGCGTTGGTAGGACTGTATTTTTCCCTGACCACACCCAGCTGTTAAACTCCACTAATTGCCTAATTGTTGGATGATTGCTATATTATTTTTGACAATGCCCTTGGACATAATGTTGCTCTATATGATGTTTCAGTCAAATTCTAGCTTTTTTAAAGGAATTGCATCTGAAGTCAGGGTTTGAATTTTATTCTGACTCAAGGAGGGCTCTCCCTAGGTGTCTTAGCCCCTCCTGGTTCTGTCCTGCAACTGGCCCATTTACAGTTTACTCTGTCTTGAATCTCTGATCAGTTGTCTTTTACCACAACTTCCACTGTTCTTGAGAATACTTTAGGCTTGAAGTTCTTTACTTTCTCTTGGAAATAGTCAGGTTTGTTGGGAAGACGTTAGGAGCCAGCTGTCTGTTCTATTCTGTTTCTCCCCCTTGGCCAAAATCTTTGAGCCAGAGCTTTGTAGCTAAGTGTGTGGGTGGAGGGCGGACAATGGCAACTTTCTCTCTGAGTGATATTCCGCTCTGACAGCGATGGACTTTGAAGGAACTGGGGCCTAGTTCCTTTTGACTTACCTCTTCTGGCATGAAATAACCACCTCATGAGCTGAGCAAGGTTGACTAGGGCCCACAGATTCTCAGCATGCCACACGTAAATGAGGTCCTCTGTTCCACAAGACTTCCACTTTGCAGCTGTACTTGCCCTCAGCAACAGATTGCTGGGGAAGCATATGAGAAATTCTTATATTCTGCCTCTCCCAGTAAGAAAGCCCTCGATTGGGGCACTAGGGAGAGAGGGGATTCTATGTTCTTGACTGCAAGTGTCTGGAGTGAAGTCTCTGCTTCATAGATTTGGGAGAACAGTTAGAGTAAACACTCTGGATTCAAATATCACAAACTACTGCCATTCTTACCAAATTTGTGTAGATGTTATTAAAAAGATGTTGCTTCAATGTCCTTAAGACCATTTTCAGATGCTTAAGTGGTTGTAAATTTTTTTGTTTGGTTTGACCTGGGATCAGGTCAGTTAGAGCACAGAGCTCCTTATGCTATCAAGCAAGTTGATTTCCTCTGTAATAATGTTGGTGTTTATTTGTAGATAGGGCTAAAGTGAAATGAGAACTAATAATTTGATTAGAGGTCAAAATAAAAGCACTGTAATGAGTCAGAGTTTTGCATATATTTCTGATATGAACAATGTAATTTTTTAACTTAAATATGCTTCCATGCTCTCAGTACAAGTGAAAATATGTAAAAATATAAATGGAGCTCAATCTCTGATTATAAATATAAATATGCAAATTTCAACCTATTTGTGGAAATTTAAATATCCTGTATTTTTTCACAAAGAATAACTATGGTAGGAAAAATTAATTTAAATAACAAAAATCATCCTAAATAATAGATATGTAAATCATGTATTTTATGTATACATTTGATATTTTCCTTTTTTCTTCTGAACTTCTGCCAACTTCTTATCTTTCACTATGATACCTAAAATACGAAAGTAAAATCACCAGAAGAAATTATTTTAAGGTCAGATTAAGATTTTGGGAAAAATGTATTTTTATGTAAATATTAAATCCATTCCGTGGAATGTTAAGAGGCTCCAATTTTTAGTAAATAAGACCAACAAAAACTCAGCAATTCCTTAATAATTATTCAAGAGAACAATAGGATCTGATTTTCTTAAAATCTTCTAGTTATAATTTATTCTTATAAATCAATGTCTTAGGCCCAGGTGCATGGCTCATGCCTATAATCCCAGCATTTTAAGAGACTGATGTGGGAGCATCACTTGAGGTGAGAAGTTTGATACCAGCCTGGGCAACATAGTGAAACCCTATCCCTATGAAAAAAAATGAAAAAAAAAAAAAAAAAGGAAATAAAAGATTAAAAAATTCAGTTTCTTAGCCATAATTTATTTATTTTTTTAATTTCTTTAATTTCAGCATATTATGGGGGTGCAGATGTTTAGGTTACGTATATTGCCTTTGCCCCACCAGATCTTAGCCATAATTTAGACTAACATAAACATGGACTACATCATTCTGAGTAAAGTATAAAAAATAATTTTTCTACATATTAACTTTTCTCATTAATTTTCATTTGAAAACCAAATGGAATTATTGCATAAGAAATCAGTATTAAAAATAAATAAGCACATAGATTTTACATTTTATAAAGCATCTTATTTATTTAATCTTAGTTTACCAACAATTACATGAGTGACATTATGAGATATTATTATTTAGCTCCAAAGAAATAATCTCTATACATTCATACAACTAGCATATAAATGAGCAAGTATTTCTCAAAGAAATAGTGTTCTAGCATCTTTTAAAAAAGTAGAATAGTATATTTTATCCCTTAAAAGGAGATGGGTGTAAACTATAAGGGATGGGATATATATTTTATATATATATATATAAATACCAACTAGTTTTCTTTAAATAAATATATGTACACAGATATAAGTACCAAATCGTTTTCTAGTTAACATCCTAAATATCTTTTAAAAGATGAACCAGCATGTTGCTTTATTGCTCAGAAGGTGGAAAAAAATAAGTAACAATTTAGATAAAAATACAAACTAGACAGAATTTAAATAGATATTTTACCACTTCAGTCCTAACATAATTGTCATTATAGAGCCAAAGATAAGTCAATATGAACCAAATGTGTATGACAGCCAACAAAAAATATTATTCCCAATGTCTATAATATTAAAATCCCACTTTTATAAATATTAAAAATATTAATTCCAATTTGAAATCCAAGAAAAGTACTACATCAGTCACATTGTTTGAGGGCATATTAAATTAGTAGATTTATTTAATAAAATCACCTGCCACAGTTGCAACATTAAGGGGAAAAAAGCTATAATTGATCATTGTTTGAGAACCTAAAAGAGAGAAGAATGAGTTTTTATTTAAAATCAATGTCTAATAGAGTTGTGTGTAAAATAAAATCCATAAGTTGAAAAACATAATTCATTGGACAAGAATTTATATTTTATTTGTAATTATGGGTACATAATAATTGTATATCTTTATAGGGTACATGTGATGTTTCATACAGACAAACAATGTGTAATAAATCAGATTAATTAGAGTGTCCATCACCTCAGGCATTTATTATTTCTTTGAGTTAGGAACAGTCCAGTTCCATGTTTTTGGTTTTTTTGAAATATACCCTAACTTATTGTTGACTATAGTCACTTTGTTATGCTATCAAATATTGTTTATTCTATCTAATTATCTAACTATTTTTGTAGCCATTAACCATCACCACTTTATTCCCCCTCATCACTACCCTTCACAGTTGCTGGTAACCATCATTCTACTCTGTCTCCATGAAATATATATTTTTTTAAATATATAGCTCCCACATATGAATGACAACAGGCAAAATTTGTCTTTCTCTGCTTGGCTTATTTCACTTAATATAAAATTCTCCAGTTCCATCCATGTCGTTGCAAATGGCAGGATTTCATTCATTTTTGTGGCCACATAGTATTGCATTGTGGATATGTACCACAGTTTCTTTATTCATCCATTGATGGACACTTAGATTCCAAATCTTGGCTATTGTGAATAGTGCTGCAATAAACAAGGGAGTGAAGATACCTTTTCAATGTCCCAAATACTCCTCCTTTGAATATATACTCAGCAGTGGGAATGCTGGGTCAAATGGTAGTTCTATTTTTAGTTTTCAAAGGAAATTCCATACTGTTCTCCATAGTGATTGCACTAATTTATATTCCCACCAACAGTGTAGGAGGGTTCCCCTTTCTCCACATCCTCACCAGCATTCATTATTCGTTCTCTTTTTGACAAAAGCCATTTTAACTGGGGTGAGATGATATCTCATTGTAGTTTTCATTTATATTTTTCTGATGATTAATGATGTTGAGCATTTTATCATAAACCTGTTGGCCATTTGTATGTCATCTTTTGAGAAAAGTCTATCCAGATCCTTTGCCCATTTTTTAGTCTGATTAATTGATTTTTTGCTATTGAGTTGTTGGAGCTCCTTATATATTCTAATTACTAATCCCCCATCACATGGGCAGCTTGCAAATATTTTTTCCCATTCTGTGTGTTGTCACTTCCCTTTGTTGATTGTTTCCTTTGTTGTGGAGAAACTTTTTATCTTGATGTGATCCCATTTGTCCAATTTCACTTTGGATGCTTGTGTTATGGGGGTATTACTCAAGAATTCCTTGCCCAGACCAATGTCTTAAAGCATTTCCCCAATGTTTTCTTTTAGTATAGGTCATTTAGTATGGAATGTCCAATTTTGAATAAAAAATTTATTATATCTCAAACAAGAAGCAGTCAAATTAATCAAAGTATGCTTCTAAACTATCTACACAGTTTTGTCATCTTGATGGTAACTTGTTTATGCTAACAGCAAAGAAGCCCGGAGAGCAAGTGGCGATGAAATTGCAAGAGGCAATTTCTACAGCTTGTTGAGAATTGAATATTTTTCCTTGCAAGAAATGGCCCAAACCCTGGAAGAAGTGGTGACCAGTTGGTACAAGGTCTGATAAATAAAGTGAATGACAGTGAGTTTCCACGTCCAACTTCTGTAGTTTGAGCAGCTTTGTCCAGCATGTAGTCAAACATTGTCTTGCAAGAGGATTAGCCTGTCTCTATTGACCCATCTTGGCTGCTTAATCACAAGCATCCTCATTATTTTGTACAATTGGTCTCAGCAGACATCCTCTGTAATCGACTGACCAGATTTCATGAAACTGGAGTGTACAATATCAGCGCTGGACCACCAAACAGACACCATTAATTTTTTTTGATGAATATTCAGTTTTGGACTGTGTTTTGGCACTTCATCTTTACCTGGCCTGCATCCAGTGTCTCCACCACACTCTAAGCTCCCCACTGCCCCCAAAGAAACTAACATAAAACAAACTGAAACAAACAAAAACCCTCAGACTTCTCTGTTTTCCAGGTATACCATACTTTCTCATGGCTTCATGACTTTGAACATGTTCATCCCTCCATCTTGATTTCCTTCCTTTCTTGTCTCACATCCCACCTGCTAAATCTTTCCTCTCAACCTGTAGATGCATGTTTGTTCCATTTACAGCTGTATCCTTAACACTTAGTTCAGGGGATAGAACATGGCAAAAGATTAATATTTGGTGAACGACAACCTTCAATGCATCTTTCAGGCCTCGCCTCAACATGGCTTGGATGCTGAGGTCCTTCTCTGTGTATCGTGCTCTTCATGGTTGCGGTAAATATTTGAAGACATAGATTTAACTTCCTAAACTTGAAATGTTTGAGAATAGTGATTTTGTTTTAACAATTCTCCTGCCTTTACAATTCATGATCAGTAAATATTAGCTAAGTGAAAGAACAAATGTTAGAATCATATGCAGTGTCCAGAGTGGCAAATGTGAAAGTGAATATGTTTTCCCATATAACAGGACTTAAAAACAATTTT
This sequence comes from Lemur catta, assembly GCF_020740605.2. Taxonomy (NCBI): domain Eukaryota; kingdom Metazoa; phylum Chordata; class Mammalia; order Primates; family Lemuridae; genus Lemur; species Lemur catta. The sequence goes on from NC_059128.1 coordinate 244,865,212, forward strand.
AGATTATGACAGGAAATTTATTATCAGACTGCTTTAAAAAAGTCATTGCAATAATATAAACATTTTTACATAAGAATATCACCTATAAGACTATGTGCGACTTTCCTAAAAGTGACTGATTATATAATGAGCACAAAAAAAGGAAAGCCAGGGGAATAAAGAGAGCAAAATAGAGTGTAAGGTGAGAAAAATTTATAATAAAAAAGAATACCTGGGAATCATAAAGTAAAAAAAACAAAAAGGTATATATAATGTTTGAAAGCAAGAAATAAATGGGTAGGGGTTGACATAAGGGAATTGTGACAATGGTTCATATGTGGAAGAATTTTTAAAAAAATCCCTGTCTATATTTAAAAACAAAAAGTAAAATGTAAAGCTTATTATATTATCTTTTAACATAACTCTTGGCTTTACATAAAACAAAAAGTTTGCCAAAAGTAGTTTTTAAGGAAAAATTAACAATTTTAATTATTTTAGCCACAAATATAAGAAAGCATGATTCTTTTAGACAAAGATCAAGACTTAACAGCATGCTTTATTTCAGCAATATTCATTGCATTAATGTGTAAAACTCAAACCTGAGCTCATTTACGATTGAATATTACATGTATTATGGAAATTCTTTAGGGTGTAGAGGAAGAGGTTATCATTGTGTAGCTTTTCAATTACATCAATTCATAGGAATGGCAGAACTGTAATTTTATATAACAATCTTTGAGCAAACCTAAATTCAAGTTTAAATATGCTTCATGCAAAAGTTTGAAGCAATCAAAATCAAGTGTTCCTCCCCTCTATCATCTTTTTATTCAACATGTTACTAAACAAAACCTTTAACTCACTTTTGTGCTGAAATCAAAGAAACTTCACTAGGGATCTAGGGTTTTTATTAAGCACCTTTTATGTGCTAAGCCCTGGCTTGGAGACTAGGGATGTAGACAAAAATGACATATAGCCCTGGACTTTCAAGAATTCAATCATCATTTAAATAAAGGAAGAAGTAGATATATAAATTTCAACATAGCCTGGTATGTACAAAACTGTCCTAAAGCTTTTACAAGATTGGAGGAACATAAAGGTGACCCTGCATGAATGAGATAGGAAGATCTTTGGAGAGAAAGTCATGTTTGTGTTGTTTTTTTAGTAATATTAGTAATTTTTCTATTATTCAGTGGCAAGGAGAAAGGGAGCATTCTAAACAAAGAATTGTTCAAAACCACTGAGTAAGGAAAGGATATGTGTGAAGATTAGTGCAAGTACAGTGTTTCTGAATCTGAGGCATGGGGGAAGCTGTGATGGAAAGAGTTCCTGAAGATATATTGGTATAAGCTTCAACAGGGCCTGAGTGCCATCTGCCAGGAGCTCAGCTGAGCTAGAAGTGAGAGAGCTGAGCTGTAAGATGTCTGGATAGTCTATTAAATCAAGGAGCCAAAAATGAAAAAGGTAAGTCTTTAATCACCTACTGCAATGGTGTAAGTATGAGGGTAAAATCAGAGAAAACTTGGACTCCTCCTGTTGAATTTTGCCCCATGAAACAGTGCATAGGTTAAGTGGATCAGAGAAGATGTGTGGGTCATCTCACTCGTGAGGGAGTCTCAAACAAAAGGTTCTAGCAGTTTTATGGACCTTAAAGTAAGAGAGAGAATGTGGGAAAGAACTTGGTGTGGAAAAGTACTGAGCATTGAGTCAGAATGAGAAATATGTCTTCAAGTCCCCCTAACCCCCAGTTAGGAGGGTTTGGCAGGGGCACATGAGAATGACCTCAGCCAAGGCCTCAGATGAAGAGACCTAGGAATAAAGCAGCCCTGACGTGGCTAGGAATGCAAAAATGCAAAGAACATGACTGGCCAGGTGGGGCTGAGTCCTTGCTGCAGCTCCCTTCAGAGACTGTAATGCACTAGCTGTATACTATATCTGGTGCTGGGAGGGCAGCTTTCCCCTGAGGCCTGCCTCATAAAGCCTTTGTAATCACTTATTTTGGGGCCTGAAATATCACACAAAGTTTTTTTTCACCAGAATATGGACTCTTCACCGTGGTAAGAGCAGTTTACACATCATGATGTAGACAGTGGGAAGTGTAAGCGATTTTGAAGCATGAGAGTAGCATGACTAGATAAAAATTTCAGGCAAACAACCAACCCTGATGACAATGTGAGAATGAACTGTGAGGGCTCTTGCAGACAAGAAGAATGGTTGGAAGACAGTCTCAATAATTCAGGTATACACTTTGAAACTTTGTGAAGACCCTTTGTCCAACTAAGAAGAGCTCCCCAGAACAATTTCAAAGTCAGGAATTCCAAATCTGAGAATTCTAAGCCACCCTTCTTTCAACTCCTCTGTATTAAGTAACAGGATACTTAGAATTGCGATATTGGGTTTGCTTTTTTTGCCTGCATCTGTACTTGTTGCATTTCTTCTTCTCCATTAATGGTTGAGAAGTGGAAATTGAGGTCAAATGTTTTCATGTATTTATTAAGGATTCCTAATTGATACTCTTACTTGGAACTCCCAAAGCTTCTTTCAGTATCTGACATGGAGATAGTATGATCGTGACGTTTTTGTATAACGTAAGGGCTCTGAAATCCATTGCATAGCTGGTTTTCTAGATATTTGTTCTTGCAGTTGAAATGATCAAAAGTGTTTGGATCAGGATATTGTATTTATTTTAAAAAGTAGCAGTGTTGCAAATGCTATAAACTAATTTATCATGAATTTGTGTGTTTAATTATAAGTTGATATATTTACACATGTATTTATATTTGAAAAAATATTAACGAGTAGTAATAGTGTAAAACCATATCATATGATTTTAGAGTTGCTATGGTAATTTGCCTTCTTAGAAAATGCAATAAATGTGTGGAAACCTGCAATGGTTGCTTACCAGATATTGGAAAAATAGTGCTTACATTCTATTTTTTAAGAAGATCTGCTTATTCATTGACTTTATTGTAAATTGCCATACATTTGTAGAGGATGAAGTATTTTAAATTAGCATCAATTTAAAAGAATTATAATTATCATAGATATATTTTTAATAATTAATGAAGTATACATCTAAACAAATAATCAAATCCTAATAAGACTTCTTTGAAAAGATCTGTGTAGAATGCCCAAAATCCACAGCACTGAAAATGCCAAATGTTGGCAAGGATATGGAACAAAAGGAAATCTCATTCATTGCTGATGGGGATGCAAAATGGTACAGCCTTTTCCAAAGAAGACGATTTGGTAGTTGTTTTATAAAACCAAACATACTCCTACAATATGATCCAGCAATCTTGCTCCTGGCTATTTACCCAAAGTAGTTGAAAACTTATGTCCACACAAAGACCTGCATGTGGACATTTATAACAACTTCATTCAGAATTGCCAAAACTTTGAAACAATCAACATGTCCTTCAATAGATGGATAAGCTGTGGCACATTGAGACAATGGAGTATTATTTACTGCTAAAAAATGTATGAGCCATCAAGCCATGAGTAGATATGGAGGTAACTTAAATGCCTATTATTAAGTGGAAGAAGCCAATCTGAAAAGGCACCATACTGTATAATTCCAACCATATGATATTCTGGAAAAGGTGAAACTGTGGAGATAGTAAAATGATCATGGGTTTTCAGAGGTTAGTGGGGAGGGAGGGATGAATAGGCAGAGCACAGACTATTTTCGGGGCACTGAAACTACTCTGTATGATACTGTAATGGCAGATACATGTCATTATACCTTTGTTCAAACCTATAAAATATACAACACCAAGAATTAACCCTAGTTTAAACTATTAACTTTCGGTGATAATGATGTGTCAATGTAGACCCATCAATTATAATAAATATGCCACTCTGGTGTGGGACATTAAAAAAATCTGTAAAAAGACAAATTTTTGACAAATATTATTGAGAAAGAAAAGCAGAGAAAAAGTACAATTCAATAACATTATTAAAACAAAAAGAGGCTTTAAACTTAGAGAATTTCCCATTATTTGTACAAATTTTCTATTAAATAAGATATAAGAAAAATAGATTCTTTCATGAGAAAATATATAATCCAGATTTTTCAGAAGTGAACAGTAAGTATAAACTAATAATGTGGAAGAAATTAAAAATATAATAAAACATATTCTTTAAAAAATAAGGCTTATAAAGATGTAAATGTCCAGATTACTTTGAAGGAAAGATAATTCATAGTATATGATTATTGTTCAAAACATGGAAAAAATTGGAAAATTAATTGTTTTTCAAGCTAGGATAACTGAAATGAAAACACTACAAAGATAACAAAATACAATTAAGCTATCAGCCAAATTAATTTATGTGCATAGATTCAATATTCCTAAATAAAATGTCCTCAAATTCCCATCAGGAATCATTTAAAAGAAATACTTACTTTCTGAGGAAGTAAGAGGTAATCTGGAAATGCAAGAATGACTGACACTAGAAAGTCTTATGAATGTAATGCACTATATAAAAGATTAAAAGAATAAAACGTGATAAGCTCCTCAGAGTTCCCAAAATGTTTAGCAAGACTAAACATGTATTGGTAGCAAATTCTTTAGAAACAAGGATTACAATAAAGTTCCACAACTTTATTTTGAGAAAATGTTTTTAGCAGAAATTTACATCAAACATTATACTTAATAGTAAAATGTTAGAATCATACTAATTAAAGTCAGGAATAAGGAAAAAAATGCCACCATTTTTACTAAAATGGAAGATGAAACAGGAGGTCTGAACCAATGTATTAAGGGAAGGAAAAAATACAAAGCATAATTGGAAAAAGAGAGTTAATATTCTCATTATTTTCATAGGAAGTGCTTGTCACCATAGAAAGCTCAGTAAAATCAACTAACAATATGATTTAAGACAGTCCAACAGGGTAGCCAGAAACAAGATCACCATAACAATAGTGTTATAAAATAAAAATAACTAAGTAGAAAATGTAATAGCATAGAGATCCCAAAACAATTGTAAAAATATATATATACATATACATATATATATATATAAAATGCTCAGTAAATGTGCCTAATAAGACATGCATAAGATCTTTATGGGAAAATTATAAAACACTACTGAAGGGAGTAAAAGCCCTTCAGTGAATAGAAAAGTCAATTTAATAGATATAAAACTCTATATTTGAAAGATATCAATTATTAATATATTCCAAGTTTAGTCTATAAAATTATTACTACCCTAATCAAAATTCCAAGTTTGTTTTTCTTTTTTTTTATTTCAGCATATTACAGGGTGCAAATGTTTAGGTTACATATATTGCCTTTGCCCCACCCAAGTCAGAACTTCAAGTGTGTCCATCCCCCAGATAGTGTGCACCACACCCATTAAGTGTGAATATACTAAGTTTCTTTTTAAACTGAAGTGAGTCTTGAATACTTCTTACATTCATAGATGGAAGCGTGATTATACCAGTACAAGCCAGATAAATTCTACAGAAAAGAAAATGAAGGGATAGGACGAAGGAGAGGTAGGACATGGTCTTGTCCTTCAAACTATTAACATTTTTAAAAGTATTGTAATGAAAATAATACATTATCAGAATTGAAAGAAAAATTAAGTTGTGCAACATATGGAAAAATCAAGAATTAAACACTAAAAGATGAAGATTTGATGTATAATGATGATGGCTTTCAAATTCAGAGAAATGATAAAATATTAAATAAAATCATAACAATTCACAATCCATTTAGAAAAAATCAAATGAGATATTAACTTCAAGAAGTATTAAAATCTAGGTTGAAAATAAAAAATGCTAAGATATTTGAGGAAAAATTTAAAATGTATTTAGGATTTTATATTCCATAACTTCAAAGAATGAAGCATAGGTTCTGACTTGTGGGATAGGAAATACCTTGTTACATGAGACAAAAATATTAAAGAAAAAATTGAAAAATTGAAAAGACAATACAACTTAGAAAACAATTCACCTTGGGAATTAGATCAGTGAAGACTTCAGAAAGAAACGTATCATTAGAATTAAGCTTTATTTTGGATTTTGAACAGAAAAATTCAGGAACAAGTAAAGTAAGAATGAAAGCATAAGATGTATGCATGTCAGGTTTGAAAAATTATTCAGACTGACTGGTGTTCCAGATGCCCAGTAAATCTATTAATTATGAGTTTAGTAGTGGAGGAAATTCCATTAAATTCACCTCTGATTTATCTGCTAATAATTTTAAAACCATATATTTTCAATTTATCTTAATACTATTCAGTAATATAAGTAATTCATTCTAAAATGGATCCATTCATTTAGACTATGATTTAAATAGTTTACTTGTGCATAAAAGTAAAAAAAATCCAAACAAAAGCAATCAGATGATATATGATTTTATGTGGCTTTGGTAATCAGTTTCAGAATATTCCATACATCTTTATTTTTAGAACTGATTAGCTTCTTTTCAGCTATTCCTGGAAAGAGATGTAGCCATAGTCTTGGACACAAAGGGCTCTGATTTACCCTGAATTCAGAAATGGTAAACAAGAACCAGATTTAACTTGATTTCATCTATACCTGCTCCCTTCCTGGTTATCTCAATTCCGCTCAATTTCACTTTTAGTGTAGAAGTTACAAAATAATGTTTATTTCAATCATGTTAAATTTACTGGAGGATTAAAGTGAGGTACTCAAAGCTTTGAAATTAATATCTTAAAGTGATATTTTCTGCTGTTGAAATGGTTATATGCGTACTATATCTACCGAGTTAACACTTGGCTATGCTAAATCTTAAATTATTTAGAAATTAGCATAATCAGGCAAAAAATTCTTAGCTACAAGTCAATAGTGGAGGATATTTTAATATGGTTAGTTGCAATGTGTCAATCTCATGACTTTTATAGCTCAGCTAAAATTCCTACAGGCCTCTCTGGCATTTTGAGTCTCTGTATTACATTTATAGGTAATTTAATTAAACTTGAATTTAATATTTTTATTGACCTAACAAAGCATATTTAGTTCAAATATAATGTAACCTAAATTGTGAATGTAGACATTAGCTAAAATTCTATAGAACACTTTTCATTGCAATAAATTTACAAATATAAAATCTTGATAGACAAGTATCATGAATGCAATTTTCTTGAAATCTTGCCAATATTTGGAGTCATTTCAGTCTATGTATTTATGATTGTATATTTAGGCATAATAAGTAATATTATAATAATACCATGACTATATTAATCTTAAATTTTATGTACTCAATAACATGTAGCCATTATTATTTGCCTGTAATTGTTCTAAGCCCTTCATAAATGTTAACTTAGATAATTACTATAACATACCTATAAGTTTAGTTCTAATATCCTCATTTTCTGACGAGGAAGCTATGGCACAGAGAATTAAGTACTTAATTTGTACTGCAGGAAAATTGTGGCGCTTAGATTACAACCTTAGCCAGGATAACTGTCCAAGATCTGGATCTTGCACCCCAGACAGTCTGCTATACTGTCTTTTATTTATGCTTGAATATTTGTTTAAATTATTTGCCAAACATTTCATTCATTCCAAAGAAACATTATGTTATTTGTTTTACCCAATATCATATTGGTCTACGTTTTACATTTAAAAACATTCAAGAAGTTTATTTTACTGCCTCTTTAGGACTAACTGCATTATCTGCTGGATACTCTAGAGGTCACTCTAAAAATTTAATACAATTGAGAGATGTATAAATTTCATATACTCATTTCATCTTTTAAGTCATAAACCCTGTTGTAGAAATTTTGTTTTCATTTTAATATTGTATTTCTTCTTAGTTTTATGTACTCATCATGTGCAACTTGTTAAGCTAAAATTTAAACAGATGCTTCAAATGGTACTTTAATATAAATATAAATACAGATAACCTACAAATAGCAGATAATGTATTTTTAAAAAGCTTTACAAAAGACCTAGCAATTGTCATTTCAAATGCTTAAATTAAACTAGCGAGCAATGGAGCATGTTAATTTTGTTGTAAAAGTTATATTCCAAAGATAAGACTTATCCGGTGTGGGTTTTCCCAGGATCAGAAAGTTGAAATGGAGGCCACCAGATAAGGAGTCCATTCTAGAACAAAATTTTTAAGCTAAACCCAGACGTATCTGTGAGGTTATTCTTACAGTTAGAGGAAAAGACAGCAATAAAACACTTGGGAAAAAACAGCAGAAAAATATATATTAGGATATTTTTTACTTTATCCCACTGAGTATAGGAAGAATACAGAGAGTCAGCATGTTGTGTGTGTAACAACAGTGGTATCACACCTGGATAAACAATCTATTTATCCTCTTGTGCTCTCTAAGGATGAGATACTAAATGAGGAAAAATAGCAGAATAGAAGCATCTATGTGTTTAAGTCCCTGAAGGACACAGCCTGATATAGAAGCTGTTGTTGGAAAAGGGAGACATCTCATTGATCAAGGAGAAACATTGCTAGGTTTTATATAGTACTTTACTGAGGGAAAATAAAAATAAAAGAGAGGACAGAAGCCAACAAGTATGTTTCTGTCAACTATGGACATCTCCAGGGAAGAATACAAAGTAAATTTTCTCTTGTAATCAATACACTGTGACCGCTAAACATGCAAGATTAATCAGCTACAATCTGAGTAGCACATTGAAATATGTTAAAAAGGATCAAGGCTGGCTACATAATTTGAGGGTCCAAGGGCAAAATGAAAATGCAAGGTGCTTTGTTTAAAGAGCAGGGAAAAAAAGTGCCATTACACGTACTTCCAGTCTCTCTCAACTTGTATTGGTGGGGTTTTTTTTATTTAATTTCTAAATTAAAAATTTATATGAATTATTAGCATGTATTTTACCACTGTTGTATGCAATGCCAATTCTAAATACAAATACTAGAACATATAACTCATATACAGAATTACTGAAATTACATAATTTATATTTCATAGCTTGTACGTGTATATGTTTTTCTTTTTTACTAAAACAGTGAAATTTTTTTCACTTCTTGATACACATACATTTTACTAAAAGCCTCTACCTTCAGTTCGCTGATAAGTAAGGAAAAGATTGAGAGGAAAAAAGAACTGTGTGGGTTGCACTTTCTTTTCCTTTCCATCTATGTCATCATTTTCAGCATAAGATGTTCCCTAATACAGGGAAGTAATAGAAATAAGAAAGAATATAAAATCTTCTTCATTTCTATGAAGAATGACAAAGAACAAAGAATATACTCTGTCATTTCTGTTTCTTAGAATGCTACTGTCTTTCTACATTTGAAGCAAATTCATACTCTAGTGGAAAGTGTTGCTTGTCTGGGTGGTCATGGCCTTTGGTTACTCAGTTACACACAAAACAAACTACCTTCTCACTTTGAGTCTCACCAAACTCCCATGCATCATGGGTTCACTGGAATTTTGTGCTATGGGGATCTCGAAACTGTATACACTATATTTGAATAAAGTGACATGTAACAGTGGACACACATATTGCAAGATATTTCTCCACTACCATAACCATATTCCATTGGAATTCACTTCAAAACATAAATTCAGAGATGAAATTATTAAGAATTTCAAGATCGTGACAGCAGAGCATAAACCAAGCATGGAAACTTTCTCAACATGAGGCCATGTGAGACCGAGGTTGCATGCTCATGAATCCATCCCTGTTAAAGATAGTATTGCTCTTTACATAAATATATGAGACTAGGTTACAATACATTTTAAGGTTAGGTATTTTATTCCAATATGTATTTTTCAGGAAAATAATTTCAAATAATAAGACTCATTCGTAATATTAATGTAAGTCAAAATAAATGCAAATATAAGTTGCAAATCAGATAGAACTTCTCTTGTAGCTAAAGCAAGTGAAAGTGGCACAGCTATGGTGGGATTGGGTTGGACAACCTGAAAAGAGGCAGAGCACAGCAGAGGCAAATCCAGTTGATCATCATTGGGAGCAACATGGGGAGAGAAAATGATTTCTGATGAATCTGTTTGTGAAAACCAAATCCAGAGGTAGATCTGGGGATGTTAAGATGAAACAGAGGCACCTTGGGAGAAAGGCTAAGGGGAAGTAATTCAGGTATATTAGCCCTACATCTGGAGAGTGGGCTACTGGGTAGAAAGAATAACCAGATAGTCAACAGGGTGGGGAAGCAGGATAACATAATTCAGAATGAGTGATTGGTAAAGGAAGTGTGGAGTGCTGGTATTGGGATGTTGAAGTAGGAAGGAGAGCTCATTTTGAATAAAGCATGTATTAGAAATGGATGGAGCCATCCCACAGGGTGCTATTGAGGTCAGCTGTATTGGCACTCAAGAGTCTTGGAGTCATAACTAGCTAAGTGGCCATTTAGTTCTAGAGAGTTTACTTGCATTGTAAATGACAAGGTTGGTGTGTATGAGACTGCCTTGCCATCCTGCTTAAACAGAGTTGTCTTAAGACAGGATATTGCTGTATCCACAGTAGCCAGTTACATGTGGACCTGGACCCTGATAAGATTTGGGAGGACAGATTAATATAAAAAAGATAGGACACATGGTTGGATATTGTAGTCAAATTCTTCTGGGACCAAATTATCTAGATAAATACCTGTATGATTCCCTTTAGAAATAGACCTTGATTTCAGTACACTTGCTGTCCAATCAAATAAATGGAAAGGAGGAATAACCAGTCTAATTATTGACTATTAAACAGTAATGTTTAAGAAAATGAATATAAGGCCGGGCGCGGTGGCTCACGCCTGTAATCCTAGCCTTCTGGGAGGCCGAGGCGGGTGGATGGCTCGAGGTCAGGAGTTCGAGACCAGCCTGAGCAAGAGCGAGACCCCGTCTCTACTAAAAATAGAAAGAAATTATCTGGCCAGCTAAAATATATATAGAAAAAATTAGCCGGGCATGGTGGTGCATGCCTGCAGTCCCAGCTTCTCGGGAGGCTGAGGGAGTAGGATCGCTTAAGCTCAGGAGTTTGAGGTTGCTGTGAGCTAGGCTGATGCCACAGCACTCACTCTAGCCAGGGCAACAAAGTGAGACTCTGTCTCAAAAAAAAAAAAAAGAAAAAGAAAATGAATATAAAATGCATTAGAAGTTTAATGATGCATTTAAAAAATCTGCCTGGAAATCATTAAATAAATACTGGGATCTTTGGTAAACAAAAAAAAATTACTAATCACATACACATACATTTTCTAGCTATCTCCTTAGCTCCTATAAGAGAGTGAATTAGAGTAATAGTAAATTGAGTTATAGAACAGGAGGAAGTTCTTACCTTCTTAAAGGTTCTTGTCATTCAAATAAAGACATTCACACATTGTTATGTTTCCTAAATTTTCATCAAATGAAGCAATTAGAGCATATAAATTGCCTAATATGTAGACACTATTTTAATATCTTCTACTAACATATCAAACATTTCATTTATATATTATTTTATATGAATATTGCAATTTACCAATGAGGAAACTGAAGACAAGTTACATAATTATCAAATAACAGGCACAGTATTTATATTTGCTGATTCTAGAACTCAATCACTGTTCATAATGTACTTTGCCTATTTTATAACATACAGGGTTGGTAAAGCTAAATTTACATATTTTATGGATATAAAATGTACACTAACAGCAGAAAATAGTCTTAGTGATGTAAGATTTTGTAAGGAAGTTTTCCCATCTCCCTTGTCTATGCTAAACAAGATAATGTAGCAGCCATATTCAGGCAAAGTTGTGTGTGACATTAAAAAGCCCAAGTTTCCTCCCCTCTGACAAATTAGCTTACAAGGTAATCCTATTCAAATGCTTAGGCTATATCTCAATAGGCTCGTCATTCTTTAAGATAGAGGACAACTATTTTTGTTGGAATTAATGGATTGTTAATGGGGCTTTGCTTGGAATGTTTGTTTAGGACAACTGCTGAGGCATTTTTCTGACTCAACTTCTGATGTGAGTTCACCAGATACTCTCATTCTTTACATTTCTTTTTCATCTCTTTGTGCTGTTTATTTGAGGGAAAAGGCACACCAGTCTGATTGGTTAGAGAAAACCAAAATTTTGGTGGGAAAAACTCTACTAGATGTAATCAAAGAGAAGAATTCTGAAGAAACATGTTCCTAATATTTTTTTTTAGGGAAACAAATTCCATTTCTGAGATACAGACACTCAGATTTATATACACTTTCAAAATGTGTTCAGTTTTAAAACATTTTCCAATATGTAGCCATAGCCAAAGAAAAATTTAGATACTCAAAAGCTTTAATCATATTTAAGGAATTAGAATTTTAATTTAATATCTTTAGAATATCATTTTAAATAGATTAATATGAGATTATATGCCCCAGAGATAATGAAGGGGTATTTTGAGAAATTTAGGAAGCTGGTCAAAACTTCTAGGAAAGATTAACTATATGATGACTATTTTACTGAGAGCACATACAATGATTAATACCATTATTATTACAGAAGTTCCTTTTTCCTAAGCAATGATGTGGAAAGAAGGGAAACCAGGAAATAACAAAATTATGCTGTGAATTTATGGCATTTAATGAAAATATTTGCCTTTAGGTTATGTTGTAAGTGTCAAAGTATCTGATCTAAGTCTTGAAAACTATACACTCAATTTTACTATTTAGGTGAATTAGTCTGGATCTTAAAAACAGGAACAATTTTAAATGAGGGATTTACAAATAGATTTCCAAAAATATGTCTACAATTATATAGTCCTTGAGGCAATTCTAACTTTCTCGAGCTTATTCTGAAAATAATGGACATTTTAAGAGATCATTAAATCAGATTAGTTATGCATTTTAATACATAGCAAACTCTTGTTTACACAGAATAGTAAATTGGAAGTAGTTTGGTTAACTTAGAGTTATAGTATAATCCATACTTACATTATGACTTTTCAAATAATTAGAATACAGTGAATTGTATTGAACATAAATTTTATACTAATGTAATCTGCCAGTTTTTGACTGATGTTTGCTTCTCTGATGATATAATGTATGTGACATTTGGCAGAAGATTCATCATATACATATCTAGATATTTATATCTAGAATGTAAATTTCTTTTAAAAACACAACCTTGGGATATCTTAATAGCTGCTTTACTTTTGCCTGAAAATGTCCATGCAAAGTTATGTTTTTAAAATTTTGTTTAGGCCATGAAATATATTGAGGTTTTCTTATTCTACTTTTTCTATACTCCTTATTGTCTATTTCTCATATATCTCCAGGAATAAAACTCTCAGCACATATTTTCACTCCTATATTATAGGTAGGTATGTGTACATATGTGTATGCATTTGTATGAATATATGTGTGTCTTTACTTCCTTTCTTTGTCTTCTCCACATCTGATACTTTTACTAATTATCTCAAATCCCCCATTTTCATTATTTAACTCATTAATTTATCAATTTTATTCTTCTTTTTAGTATGTCATTACTTTCTTCTTCTATATTTGTATATTCCCATAGTCTATAAATGCTTTCAGCCATCCTAAATCCTAAAAACAAAGATAAAATTTTTTATTCTTCCCTTCCTGTCTGCTTAAATTCTTGTTTATATTTCTAGGTTACAGAAATCTTTGAAAGAAAGCCTCCTCCTGCTTGATACCAATCTACAATTCCTTAATTCTCTTTTATACATAATTCGTCTTCACTATTTTGCCAAAACTGCTTTCTTATAGTTCACCCATGACTACCTAATGGTAGAATCCAATAGCCCATTTTCAAAGTGCAGGACAACTAAGAAAAATTGAATGAAGCACCCATTTCTATAAACAACTTTTATATTAGGTAGTGTACCACTTGCTGAAGTAGTACACAAACCTGCATATACATAATGGTTTAAGCACAGTAGAAATTAATTTGTCATTCTTGTAAAGCCCAAAATAAGTGTTCTTTTTTTTTTTTTTTTTGAGACAGAGTCTCACTTTGTTGTCCGGGCTAGAGTGAGTGCCGTGGCATCAGCCTAGCTCACAGCAACCTCAAACTCCTGGGCTTAAGCGATCCTACTGCCTCAGCCTCCCGAGTAGCTGGGACTGCAGGCATGCGGCACCATGCCCGCCTAATTTTTTCTATATATATTTTTAGTTGTCCAGATAATTTCTTTCTATTTTTAGTAGAGACGGGGTCTCGCTCTTGCTCAGGCTGGTCTCGAACTCCTGAGCTCAAAGGATCCACCCACCTCGGCCTCCCAAGTGCTAGGATTACAAGTGTGAGCCACCGCGCCGGCATAAGTGTTCTTACTTGATGTGTGCCTCTCCTCCAAGTGATGACATAGTCATGACCATAATAGTCATTTTCCGTCTTATGGTTTTGCCATTTTTAACACATAGATCCAAGGTTACTCTGCTCACTTTTTTAAAGCTGTTGAAAATGTAAAGAATATTGAATATTGTGTGTAAGTGGTACTCACTCGTTTCTCTCATATTCCATGGATTACAGCTTACCCTTTAGCCACATTTAATTGCAAAGAGGGTAGGAAATGCACAATAGTGTCCAGAAAGAACACAAAATGAATTTGTTGAGCATATGCCCAATTTCTGCCACATTGAAATTTTCCTTTTGAGTCTTTTCTTTCTTCCATCCGCTTCCTTAATTTTTGAATTCTTTCATTAAATATGGAGATTTCAGATGGGATTCTATCTGTAGATGACCTGAGCAACCTCTTACTATGCCTCTAACATTGATAGTAAGACAGAACATTCTATTACAAAGAGCAACAAAAACTATTAATGTGAGCTGACTAGTTACACAGAAAGTAATACAAGTTTTGCAAACTAAAGATTGATTTTAATCTCAAGTTATCGAGGGATTCACAGGGGCTCCTCTACCCTATTAAGTTCTACTGACTAGCCACTAAATGGGCGTGAATAGACTGTTCCCATATCCAGGTACTTTCAAACTGATCACATGTTAGCCTTTTAATATTAGAATTGTAAATAATATTAGTCTTTCTTCTAAGGGTCCACTTTACCCACCCGGGCCCACTTTACCCACCCCTCCTCTTCTACTCTCTTCATTCTACCAGTTCACATACATAAAGGTTGTTGTTTGACATGCTTATAGATTAATCCATTTATTGCAATTTAGTATTGCTACATTCTGATAAACACAATTGTCTGTCTGTCTGTCTCTCTATATATATTTAAAATTTTACTGTGTTATGGTTTCATTCTGAGCCACTCTTCTATGAACAGATAATTCTATCAATAATGTATTTGTTATAAACTCGCTTCTTTCAATGTAGGAGGAAGGCATTGCATCATAGTACAATTGTAATTTCTTTTAATTTTGGAATACAATAAATGTGTATTTGTTGAATACGTCACCTGATTCAATTATTCTATGATTATTTTAGTAATTATGAATATTGACATAATTTTAAAAATGTATTCATTAATATTGGGATTAGCTAATTATTAAGAAAGCAAAAGCCATAATAAATTAATTTAGTTAACTTAATCACAGTAAGAGACAAATACTGCCTAGACCCAAAGTTGCTTTTTAGCATAGCTAATCTAGTTAAACTGTCTTCATTAATTTGCCAAGAGTTATAAATCTTCATTTGTATTGTTAAAGGAGCAAAATATATTGTTCAATTTTATTTCACTTAGGTTTTTTTGAAAATAAATGACACATCTTTATTCTGGGAAAGTGGAATCCATATAGAAGTTATTGTCCACAGTTTCTTTAACAATTCATCACTATATCAGTTTTTTAGCATTTCAAGTTTGAAGAGTTTGATAACATTAAAAAACATATTCTCAATGGTAATTTCTATTGAAAAAAATTTTAAATAGTTCCATTTCAGTTGAAGGGTAACTTTTTTCCAAGAAGTTTTCAATTCACCCTCTGCTGTACCTGATATTGCTTCCATATTAACACTAAACAAGGAATCAGTTCAAGATATTAGAATGATTCATAAAGTATCAATAATGCAATATACATTTGTGAAAAGTGTTCTCATTGTGTTAAAGAATCCTATAATTTAGAAAGACTGGAATTATGCTGATATAGTATTATATTAATATATTCTGAAGGCAAAGATAATGCAAATTTTTACCTCTTCATTGAATTCAGTTAGTGGAAGATTTATATATGGTACCAGTGGGATATGCTTATCTATTTCAGAGATACCAATTTCTATGTGATTACATGATTCAGTTTAGCTGTGTAAAATGCATTAATGAAAACCAATTACATTATGGATAGCATGATCATACAATTTGCTTTACTTTGTAAAATACAGGATTATGTTAGGATTGAACTGGTATAATCATTAATAAAGTCTCCTGGCCTCAACCAATCCTCCCTCCTCAGCCTCCCAAATTCTAAGATTATAGTCATAAGCCACTGTACTTGACTCCCTTTGCTCTTAAAGTGTCCCGTTTTGAATAAGTAATATACTTATTATTGGATGATGCATTATACAGTTACTTTAATTTTTAAAAAGCCAATTTTAAAGTTATAAATGTTATACTTAATATCATACAAAATTCAATCTAGCACCTCTTGTACCATCCTGGATAGAGCTGGAGCCCATTCTACTAAGTGAAAAATATTCATCTTTATTTCTTTCTATTAAGAAAAAATTTACCTTATTTCATTACCATATCCAACTTTTATACTGAAGTAAATTTTAAATTGTTTTATTCATTTCAAACATCAGTGCTTTTTCTGTAAAGGAATCATATATTTTTTAATTCTGGAAAGCTCTAAGTTATTTCTTTAAACCCTTAATTTTCTTTACTCTCTCTATTTTTTTCTTCTGAAAATTGTATTAGTCATATGTCTAACTTCCAGAGTTTCTTCTCATCTATTTTTTACACTTCTGTATTGTTGTCTTCATAGTTAGTTTCTATTTTGTAGTTCTCTCTTTAATTATGTCTTTTTTAAGAGGGTAACCTATACATTTTATTTTATATCTTTTGTTTTCAGCAATTATTTTCAATTATTTAATGGATTCTATTTTTTCTTTGATTTCTTTGAACCCATGGTTAGCTCAGCTTTCAGATCTGACACTTTGGCTTTCCCCAGTGCTTTTGTCTCTAACTCCTTTTGGTACTAAGACCCTGGACATGGAAATTTTCAGAGATGTAATAAGATTACTCATGCTCTGGATTTTACATGGAGAACCAAGTTTCTGCTACACTAAACATTACATTAATAGTTAGGGATTTGAGGCATTTTGAAGTATATTTCTCATCCTGATATACATTTGATGTGTGCAGCTACAACTTCTAATTAGCTAGGACAAGGAAATCTTTTAGCCATTCCTGATGTGGGCAGATTTTCTTTCTTTTTCTTTTTTTATTTCAGCATATTATAGGGGTACAAATGTTTAGGTTACATATATTGCCCTTGGCTCCCCTGCCCCCACCCCCGAGTCAGAGCCCCAAGAGTGTCCATCTCCCAGATGGTGCATATCGCACTTATTATGTATGTATATACCCATCCCCTCCCCCTTCTCACATCTGCCCAATGCCTGATAAATGTTATTCCTATATGTGCACTTTGGTGTTGATCAGTTAAAACCAATTTGATGGTGAGTAGATGTGGTGCTTGTTTTTCCATTCTTGGGATATTTTACTTAGTAGAATGGGTTCCAGCTGTATACAAGAGGTGCTATATCACCATTGTTTCTTATAGCTGAATAGTACTCCATGGTATACATATACCACATTTTATTAATCCACTCATGTATTGATGGGCACTTGGGTTGTTTCCACATCTTTGCAATTGTCAATTGTGTTGCTATAAGCATTTGAGTGCAAATGTCTTTTTTACAGAACATCTTTTCTTTTGGGTAGATGCCTAGTGATGGGATTGCTGGATCAAATGGTAGATCTACTTGTATCTCTTTGAGGTGTCTCCATATTGTTTTCCACAGAGGTTACACTAGTTTGCCATCCCACCAGCAGTGTATGAGTGTTCCTTTCTCTCTGCATCCACACCAGCATTTGTTGTTTTGAGACTTTTTGATAAAGGCCATTCTCACTGGAGATAAGTGATATCTCATTGTGGTTTTGATTTGCATTTCCCTGATGATTAGATTTTTTTTTGTTTTGAAACTCAACTATGTACTTTAAAAAATTCTAATTACTAATTTATAAGGTTTATATTTTTGAAATATGTGTGTGTGGAGTGTGTAAAAATGTGGTATGTGTGTTTGATGCATATATTTATAGTACTATTTCCTAAGTCTGCTCAGTCTGCCATTTGATCTGGAAGTTCCCAAATTTGAAGTTTGATATTTGGAGTTTAAATGCAGAGCAGATAAGTCTAATAAGTCATTTTGAAATGATCACCAGTTTTGGGTAAAGTTCTATCTTAAGTTTTAGAGTAAGCCATCAAAGCAAGTAAATGAAGCATAATTATTAAAGAGATTATCATTGAAAGAGAGAATTTAGCAGAACATTTACAATTTGATTATCAAGCAGCAGAAGAGAAGCCACTAAAGATTCTCAAAAATAGAGTAAAAAAATTAGAAGGAAAGAGAGAAAAAGAGAGTAGTGTGTTAGTCACAGAATCAAAGATACGAGAGATTTAAAGGAAAAACAATTGGTTTGCGTTACTGAGACAAAGTAGACTGAGGACTGAGAAAATTTTTCTTGTTTTTTTGATGATTTATTATCTGATTATTAATAAGGAAGATTACTATTTATCTTAAGAAATACAGTTTCAGTGACATACTGGCATGGAAGCTATTTGATAGTTGATTGAATCTATTGAAGTTTTTTTTTTTTTTTTCAGTCAAACCAAATATATATTGACTACCTGTTTGTCATATACTGTTCCAGGTAATTGGGAGTAAAAGAGAGTGTCTGTCCTCAGTGAGCTTACATTCCAGGTGGAGAAGCAAATGATAAGCAGGTATAACAAAAATATATAATGAATTGGCCCTTTGTATGGGGTCATTAATATATAACATCACAAAATAATGGGAAAACATAAGGAAGGGAGAAAACAATGAAATACAATTATAGTTTTCAAAAGGTATATCACAGATAGTTTATGGAGGTGAATAATGAGTAATGCTCTAAGTAAAGTAAGAAAGTCAATGTGTTATGATTTCCACAAAAAAGTTTAAAACAATAAAATTTAGTAATTTTTATAATTAATAAATCTGTTTGAATTTTCAAATTGTTCCTAAAACAGATGTGATGTTGATAGAAGTTATTTGTTTTTATTAATATATTGCTTTAACTTTTTTTTTTCATTTGTCTTAATCCAGTTGGGCTCCTATAACAAACTACCATAGACTGTATGGCTTATAGATAACAGAAATTTATTTTTCATAGTTTTGTAGGCTGGGAAGTCTAAGATTAAGGTCTGCAGATTTGGTGTCTGGGTGAGGTCTTGCTTTTTGGTCCAGAGATGACTATCTTCTCTCTGTGTCCTCATGTTACAGAAGGAGAAAAGGAGTTCTCTGGATTCCCTTTTATACGAGTACTAATCCCACTTATGAGGCCTTTGTCCCTTCATGAGCTAATAACCTCCCAAAGGCCTCACATCCAAATAGTACCACATTGAAGATTAGATTTCAACATATAAACTTGGAAGTGGGGAACACAAAAATGAAGTCTATAACACAGTTTTTCATTTTTGTCTCCATTTTCCAAGTCCTAAAATTGTAACTAAGAAAGCCATATCCTCATATTCATAAAATGCCTCAACTTTTGACTTGTTCTCCTAATTTGTTGTCAAGGTGAAAAGAAGAAAAATTTTTGCTGTACAACTTGTGGTTGATGTGGCTAGCACTCGCCTGCATCCAGTTCTCCTTTTTTTCTAGACCTAGAGAAAATGTACTTCCTAGTTACCCTGGAGCAAGCAGGGCCATGAACTAGTTTTAGACTAGGCTGTGAGTGGAAGTAGAGCATATCACATCTTGTCCACCCAAAGCATAGAAGAGCAACGTGTTGTCTCCAGGAATACCTCTCCTCCATTGCAGCAGTCAAAGAAGCCACCCATTTCAGATTCTAGATCTATAAATTTGTGGAGCTTCTGTTAGCTTGAATAGCTGAGTAATAGCTTAGGAAAGTATTTCAAGTAATAAACAAATCTTTCTTTTGTTAAACCACTGAGATATTATTTGGCACAAGAGCTCAGGTTACATATATTAATAGAAGTCCCATGAGTGAAATACAGTGAGTTATCAGATGAACTGTTGGGGGAACAACTAGGAGGAATGAAAAAAAAAGTAAAGAGGTAGGATAGGGAGATGAAAACATCTGGCAAAGTTTTCTGGATGTTGCTTATCTCATTTGAAAATGTTTCCATAGGAGTGTTCCAGCCTTCTCCATCAAAACACCAGCTCACCTCAATACACCAACTAATTCTAGTCAAAACCATGTGAAGCTGTGAAATAATCCAGCCAAGTTTTACCTAAATTCCTGGACCAAAATTATCATGAAATATAATAAAATTATTGTTGCTTTAAGCCATTAATTTGTGAAGTAGTTTGTTACCCAGCGAGGGGTTACTGTAATAGCAAGGGTTGCAAAAGGGGAGAATAATGAGACATTTGTAGGATATGTAAGAAATAACAACATGTAGAGTTATAAAAGTAGCGGGGGAAAAGCTTTGAATTATTAAATTATTAGGAGGGAATGCAGCTCATAATAAAGAGAAAATAGAAGTTTTCAGTAAAAAGGACCAATGGTAAAAGTTAGAATGATAAACCATATGAACACTAATTAGGAACTATTAACAAAAACGTAAAGAATAAATAAGAGCTCCATGTGCACTGCCTTAAACCTATAGTTATTAATATTTTCAAAGACTTGGGAGCGGATGAGTAAGCATTTCAGGGACTATCAGCGAAGAGAAGCCAAATTATAATTGTCCTTTGTGGCTTCCGATAACTTCACCGGAGTACAGCACATCAGGAGTGGTTAGTGGTAATTTACACAAGAGCATGGAGTAAAATAGAATCCAAATTTGGACTAAAATTACTGTGGCTTCCCAGTTGGAAGAGTGGAGGATGTTATGAATAAGGGTAATAAACTTAAAGGGTAATAAATTTAAAATTAGGCAAACATTAGAGGAAGAGTACATTGGAAGTCACTAGAGTTTCCCTGATTTCAGAAAATACTGCATTTAAGGGGGTGTGATAAAAATATCTCTTTGTTAATCATGAAGATATTGAATTAGTGTCCTGGTGAACAATCAAATACTCTTACAAAAACTAAATTTTCCTCACAAAGCATTCTGTTGTATCTTAAATTAAAAAGACCTTGAAGATAGGCAGTGAGCTATAGAAGTCTAAAAAAAAAGGTGCTTTCTCAGATTGCTGTGTCTTTGAAATGACCAGTATAGTAGAGTAAGTATCTCAGTCACATAGGGGGATTTATTTGACCAATGCCTTTTATCTCCATTTCTCTAGCAGAGGAAATTCTACCCCATTTCATTTTTTACTCACAGTACTGCCATAACAACGTTCAAATTCATTGGCTTAAGTTTTTCTTCTCTTATCACATTAACAGTACTTTCCGATACAAGAAAAGGTGGATATCAACAAACTCTTGAAAGGGAAAGGAATAGGGGTAGGAAAGGAACTCTAAAGTATACAAAATCCAGGTAAGTCTTTAAAATTCCAGAAAATCCATTCAGTGAGATGAATGCATCCAAAACATAGGGCACAGTCAAACTGCTATAATAGTGGATAAAATAAGCTCAATACTTAATTAAAGTATTTGAATTTTGTAGAATTCATATATAAAGTTATGTAGAAGTTATAGCAATCTAAGAAGGTTGTACAAGCCCCTGTCCTCAGGGAAATACAGAAGAGGCAACTCTAAGCCCTTGCTTAGAGACACCATGAGCATTAGAGATATACAACTTTGGAGGTTTTGGCTGTCAATACTCGGGTCCTTTAGCACCTGTGGCTGACCCCTGTGAAGGCAACCATTTGACAGATTCAGGTTTTGGAGTTGTCACATCCCTGAGGCAGGGTCGTGTTAGAGACAGAACTTACATTCAGGTTGTATTCACTTAATAATTGTTAAAATATTGAAGTATTTCAGTACTGACTCCAAGCAATGTGGCTCCTCTGACAGGGACTCACGTTCATCCAGCAAATAAAGAGTTAATTCCAGGCCTCTATAGAACCCTGTTCTAACTCTGATTTGTCTTGATTTTGTTTAGTCAGTACTTATGCTGGTTGTTAAATACTTTTATCTCCAGAATTCAATACTCTGAAAAATAATTCTGGCAAACTTCTCTCAGCTATCCTAATTTGGAGAGATGAGAGTTGAATCTATGATCTATGCAATAGATGTAATTTGGCTTATTTTAAGAACAACATCATTTTGAGTTCAAAAGTGATAGATAGCAAAGTTAGTATTAAGAGTGTAATACATGTATTTTTATCACTGAGTGGAATAATTTGCTCATTGCTTATTTTTTTAATTGTGATGTTTGCATTATTGTTGTATTTTACTTTTTTAATTAGTCACATTAAATGTCAATTCAAATTAGCAAAGAAGAAAACATAATTACTGTGATTTAGCCTCATTTTTACTCTGCCATCCTGAAATGCAATAATTTGAATTAGAAAAAAATATATATTGAATGCATAAAGTTTAACCCTTATTATATTAATAGTTGCACAGTGAGACTGACTTATGCTGGGTACTGATTGAAAAGCTATCAATAATAACAAGAAAAACGTGTGCTTAAATTATGCTTACACTTTAGTTCTTATAAAATACCTGGCAAGTTATGAGAGAATCATTGTAACCTTATTGTAGGAGTGATTCTTGTTAAAATACAAATATCCGTTGATGGAAACTGATACAAAAACATTAATTCATTGAAATTAGATTTGTTCTAAGGTAAAAATACCTAACAATTGCTTGTGCTAAATGATAGGACATCCACAAATAATGAAAAAATAGTGATTTCTTAAAGGAAGAAAAATATGCTAGTATTTCTGCAGATAATCTTGTCATAAAAACTGACTTTACTAGGAGCTGAATATGCCCCTTCTTGCTTTTGATGTATTTTCATAGATGGTTCACATCATCCTTCCCAGGTCTCATATTTTCGATTATGTTCATAATGCTGACCTTAAATGAATAATATGTTTTAACCACAGGAGAGAGTTAGAAAGTTATGATATCCTGAACTGAAAATATATTAGTTTTTTTTCTTCAGCATTTCAGGCAGGGAAAGATGTCAGAAAAGTAAACACTAGAGAGATCTTGCAATAAGAAAAAAACCACTAGAAAACTAACCTTTAATAAAGTTCACTCAGGAACTATTCTTTAGGGCCCATTTATTCAAATTCCATGGATAAAGAAGTGATGACTTGACTTTTGTTTGACTCTGATAGTAAGTTTTCCTTCACTCAATGTAGATACAACCATAGAAAGCACCATTGCATTTTATCTGTTTCTTGGTATAGACTATTTAAAATGTAGGTACACACTGGAAGGGAGATAAAAAGAATGATCACCCTTCTAAAATTTATTACATCTAGGGAAACAATGCTAACTTTTGAACAAATCACCCTAAATTAGTATTGCAGTAAAAATCAAAACAATTGCAAACACTGCATTCCTGTTATGAGGTAATTTTATATAATTTTATTGTGTAGTCTTGTTATTCCACTATTGGAGTATTTATTTATTTTCTGGATTTCTATGTCTTCCAGGGTTATATATTTTAGAAAAATTTCATTTAATATGTCCCAGGGCTACATATTTTGGAAGAATTTTGTCCCTCCCCTTCTACCTCTTCCTAATAAAGACATGTGCTCCCTAACTTCAGATATGTCTTATAATTTGAAACTCTTTTCAGTAGGCAGTCAACCTATTCATTCTTAATCTTTTTTTTTTTTATTTCAGCTCTTCATGGGGGTACAAAAGCTCAGGCTATATACATTGTCCCTGTCCCTCCCATCCCCCTGAGTCAGAGCCTCAAGCGTGTCTACTCTCTAGACAGTGCGCCTGGCACTCACCATGTAGTCATACCTCCATCCCCTCCCCCACCACCTCCCTTAATCTTTATTGAACAATGTGATGTACCTATTGAGAGCTAGAAATATTAAATGACCTCCATACATATATTAAAAACTTTGATCCTTATTTGTTCGCCTGGGTAGATAAAAGCACAATTTGATAGTTATTTGATTTTTCCTTTCTCTTATAACTTTTACATTGATTAAGTATGTAAAACTGAAGAATATAGAATAATTTTAAGGAGTTTGATCATTACTTTCGTACCAATTCAAAAGTAAGTGATATATTTTCTATGTTAGGCTATATCAAGGTTATAATCGGCCAAATTGTCTAATATTGTTGATTTTAATCTTGATCACTTGGCTGAGGGAGTATGTTTCAAGTCTCTCCACTCTAAAACTGCTCTTTTCCCCTCCTTCCACACTGTACTCTTTGGAAAGAAGTGACCATGCACAGCCATAGTTAAGAAATGAGGAATTATGCTCTACCTCCTTAATAGCAGAGTGTCTACAAAAATAACTTGTAATCCTTCTGGATGGAGATTCGTCTATGCTATAATAATTATTTAACTTTTTCTAGATGAAATAAAAAAACTCTAATTATTTTGGTTCTATACTTTCTCAAGAAGAATATACCTGCTAGAACCTGGGCATTTATAAGAGATGCATCTGACTTCATGAATATCAAACACATTGAATATGGAAATATTTGAAGAAATCTCTGCCACTTTTCTTAGATCAAATTTCTACTGACAGTCATTTATTTTGTTAAGAACTATTTATTGAGTCTCTAATATTTTCTAGATAATCTTATAGGTTTTGCAAATACATTATTAAAAAGAAAATGCCACTCTCATAGAATTTATATAGTAGTGGGGGATACAGGCAGTAAATAATTAAATACAAGATAGTATGCCATATGGTTCTAAGTGCTATGGAAAACATAAACCAGAGAACAGGAGTAATGAGTGTTCAGTTGCTATTTTAAATAACGTACATTGAGGTAACATTTGTGCAGAGAATGTACAGAAGTGATGGAGGAAGCCATCTGGAGAAAGCATTTTAGGCAGAAAGAACGGCAGATACAATGACCTGGTGTGTTCTAGCATTAGCTAGGTGAAAGTATGGCTACACAGTATAAAAGCAAAGAAAATGAAGCCAAAGAGGTAGTGGTGGTGGGGTGGTAGTAGGAACTAGACCATCTAGGTCTTTAAGAAATTGTAATAATTTTAGATTTAAATCTAATGGAGATAGGAAGCCATTGAATGGTATTAAGCAAAATAGAGATGTGATCACTACAAATTCTGGTTGCTAATGAAATGTAGGGGTAGCAGAGATATCACTTAGGAGGCGATTGAAACTATCTAGGCTAGAATTTGATCATAGCTTTGACAGAGGGTGACCACATGTTCTGCTTTGCTTGAAGTCCCAGTTTACACCTGTTTTTCTGATAAATGTTTCTGCTTATGTTGTATTCCTGAAAATGTACCAATTGGAATGACTTTATGGTAACCTTGTATGACTAGGATGGTAGTGCTGGAGGTGGTAAAAACTGATCAAGATCTGTATATATTTGGAAGGTGTTATCAAAAGGATAGGCTGATGGGTTGGGTAAAGGCTGTGAGAAGAGAAATCATTAAAAAATAATTTCTGGATTTTTTCTCTGGACAACTGAAAGTATAAGTTTGCCTGTTATTGAGATATGACAATCACATGAATAGCAGGATGGGGTAAAAATTTTAGTCATGGTGAATTTGAGATGTCCGTTAACACTGCTAGATAATCAGTTGTACATAGCTATTAAATTTAAGTTAAGGGTCTAGTTAGATAAACTTTTGTCAACATCATGTTGTGGCAGAAGAGTAAAACCTCCTGGGATGGATTCAATGGTGAAGTGAAAGGGAGTAATTGGAAATGCAGAAGACAGTGCTATCAAGGAGTTTTGCTTTAATAGGATACTAGTAATATTTACCTCCTGGAGTTTTAATGATTATTAATGTTCTTCAAAGTATGTCCTGAGTATTGGAAGAGCCATCTATGTAGATATTAATATAACTAAATATTATGACTAAGGTTAGCATTTTGACATGTAATTTGAAATTGAAATTTTGGGGAGAACACAGAAAGAATGATTTGGTTACAGTGATGATATACAAGCATGACTGTTCTTTCAAGATAATTTAACTTGAGAGGATCCCTGAGGTTTACAAGACTGAGCCAATTCTTGGTTAAACACAAGAGGAAGGTGAAGATAATGTCAAAGAAATTGAGAATGGAGGTGATTCTAGTGATGATGGACTATGAATTACAGGAGGAACAGTGACAAGGGAGGGGAGTTTGGGAGAGGTGAGGTTGAGAGCCAGAGCTGTATGGACTGGGTCATTTGGAACCACTTAGGCTATGGGGTATAATGAGAAAAGTTCCCACGGACACAAGGTGAGTGGTCAATATGAGGCTATAATAGTGGTTGTGGGTGAGAAGAAAGGAGAAAGAGGTTGCCAGGTAAAAGCAGATCTCTCATACTCCTCGTCACCGCTGCTGCTGTAGGAATGGAGAGAGGCAATAGCAGTCTTACCGAAAGAAAACGGAATTCTGAGACCCTGCTTTCCTTCTTGCTTATGGGGAAAAGAAAACCAGAATAGGAGCAGCTCATCAGAGTGCTGTAATTTCTTCTTTACCTCAGAGCACACAGAATTGTGGGATTGACTCATGAGTATGACCAACACAAGAGAAGAGGCCGGACACATACATGAGAGGCCACTGGAGCTCATGTCTGCTGTATAGAACATATCAGCATTCCACATGCCAACTGCCCCATCAAATGTCATTAAATGATTTTTTTATTGTATAGATAATTTTATTTCCCAGACCTTATAAGCAATGGGGAGATGACAATGGTAGAGTTGTCTAAGAAAATCAGTAGAGCGGAAGGAACTCCATGTTTCCAGAGAGCTGTCCATAACAGGTCGTATTAATCAGGTTTCGAACCTGTATATCAAGCGTCAAGAGGAAGACAAGCTTGGATCTGTAGCACTGTTGCAACATAGGAACTGCCCTAGTATGAGAGATAGAAATTTTAGTAGTTGCTGTAAGTTGTAAATACTGGGAAGAGAAAATTTAAAAATATACTGTTAAGAACATTTAATATATAATGAGCTATGTAAACTCCAACACGGTCATTCAATTAAAAGCGTGATAAAGATCTGTATTATTAAAATTCAGATTTAGCTTTTTCATGATGACATCCAGCTGTATATCAGTGATATTAAGAGATTCATTAAGGTATGTTTGATTACTTTTTATCTCTCCATAGAACCCCTGTGCCAATAAGAGCGCCTAGAACACAGAAGAATTCTATTAATATTTTTGAATGAGTAAATAAATGGTTAAATGTCTCCCTTCTTCCCTCTAGCCTCCATCTCAAATACATGTCCCCTGAACATAATATTTATAATAGAACTTTAGAGTTTTTCTTCTAAGTTAAAATAGAAAGCTATCCCTTCACAAGAGAAATGGAACATTTAGATATAATTTTAGATCAAATAGCAATATAAAAATTTAACTGAGAAGAGAGGAAAGCTTAGAATTCTCAAGTGAGTTAAATATGATTCCAATCTCATAGTCTTCCATTTTGCTTATTTAAAAATTAAACGATTTGTCATCAGTTAATAAGAATGTGTTCCTTTCAAAAATATCTTGGAAATAGCATTTGCATAAGATAAACAAAGCCAGGCTCTAAAGTTTTTTGGCGTTTATCATATCCATGGATTTTGAGATATTATTTATGAAGTTAAGAATCATTATAGCACAATGTGATTATGGTGTTTTCATGCAGGATGCTTGATGATCCAGAAGATTTGCAGTGTCAAGTGGAGAGCTGTAATGGGCTCCTTGCTCACCATAAGCCAGATGACTTCAAAATCTTTGCATCTTAATTTGATTTGAAATACTCAGCAGTCATAACTTTTGAAGAAACACACTAAATTATAGTGCAATGCTATGTGATTTAAAAAAAAATCTTTTGGAAACAGAACCTAAAATCAGAACCATCAGTCAATGTTCCACTTTGATGTTTGTTAGATAGTCTCAAAGTGTACACATGACTCAGAAATGTTTTTTACAACAGAAAGTCCTTTGTAGCATTAATTTTGAGGCAGAACATTTGATAGGTTTTATAAATACACACACACACACACACACACACACACACACACACATGAACATTAATAAGGATGTGTAAATTACATCCACAACTCTTAATTGGTGCTATGAGCAAGAGAAATAGAAGCTTAAAATATCTAAATGGTTACTATGGCAGTAAAGCAGAAATTTTCTCTCATTGTAAATCAGATTCTAGGAATCAACCTAGACTTCATAAGTTAAAAGTAAAAAGCAATTTACATTGACTAGGCTAATAAGAAAATAATAAAAAAAATTACCCTACCAAATTTCCTGTGCTAAATATATATGTTTGGTTATTGTTTTAATCACTGAATATGTGACAACTTATAATGTCCTACTTCTTTGCCACTTTCACTACATTTTATCTAAGTGAATATTTAACTTCGAAATAGAGAATTCCTTGCCAGAGACCAATTTAAATAAAACTACACACTCATATTTAGGTACTCAATAATCATATGTACTTTAAAGACTCTTGAGTAATTTCAGAGATCCTCCACATTTAAATAAAGAATACTTGTCACAACAAATCTTAACCTAGACATTTCAAAAAGTTGTGCCATTCCCTCAAAAATGAAAATAATTAAAGCAATAAATAAAAATGTGAGTAACAGAGAGGACTATATTTATGTTTCTTTATTGTGCTTCTGTGTATTTTCCAGAGTTTTGAAATTCATCATGAGGTGGATTATCTTTGATATTGAACCTTCCTATATATTAATCTGTATCTTCATTTATTTAATCATTATTTTTACACACATCAATTTAAAAAAAATTGCCTATACAGATCTCAATATATTTAATTAGATTTATTTCTATATTCCATATGGACTGCTGTTTCTGTGAACTGAGTTTTTAAAAATTTCATTTCAAAATTAGTTTTGCTAAGGATAAGTAGTATTGATTTTTATATTGATTTTATATATTTTAATTTTGCTTATTTAGCTTTATCATGTCCGTAGATTCTATCAAGTTTTCCATATTGCCAATCATTGCAGAAAATTATGACAAAATTTAAAATGATTCCTTTATAATACCTATATTCTTTATTCCTTTTGCTATTTTTACCAACCTAGATAGGACTTCTGGTAAATATGCTATTGAATAGAATCCATGATAGTGGGTAATTCTATTTCTTGCTTTAAGATAGTATTTTTACAATTCTTTTATCACACTGACTTTTGCTACAGATTTTATTTTATTTTACTTTATTTTATTTTTGAGACAGAGTCTCACTTTGTTGCCCAGGCTAGACTGAGCGCCATGGCGTCAGCCTAGCTCACAGCAACCTCAAACTCCTGGGGTCAAGCGATCCTTCTGCCTCAGCCTCCCAAGTAGCTGGGACTACAGGCATGCGCCACCATGCCCGGTTAATTTTTTCTGTACATTTGTAGTTGTTCAGCTAATTTCTTTCTATTTTTTTAGTAGAGATGAGGTCTCGCTCTTGCTCAGCCTGGTCTCCAACTGCTAAAGATTTTTGATACATAAATTTTATTACGTTAAATATATTTTCTTACAATTCTGTTGTACTAAAAGAATTTGTCATAAATGAACTTTAAATTTTATCAAATTATTTTTTTCTAACAACCACTAAAATCATTTTTTAGGCAATTCATTAAAAGATGTTCTTATGATACTAGGAATAATCTCACCTGATCATAGTGTGTGCACATGTCTGTGTATAGAATCATATATACATACATGTTACTGATGTTCTATTATTTATGTTTTTGTGTTTATAATCATAAAAGGAATTGCTCCATAGCTGTCTTTTCTCTCAATAAGGTATCAGCCACATTAGGGCAGGTAATCTGCTTTACTCAGTCTACCAGTTTAAATGTTTATCTCACCCAAACTCACCATCACAGAAACATCTAGTTATAATACTCAACATCACAAATGGCCTACTCTAATTATTACTGTTATATTAAACTAGATATATAAAAATACCTATAATTTTCTTGCCTTTTAAAATATTTAGTCTATATTCCAGAATAGTTTATCCATTTCTTAAGCTTTCAATAAATATCAACTCAAAAATGTATTATGTAGTCATGATGTTATCTTTGTAAATAGATTATTTACTAATGTCCCATTTTTTGTCATTTCTTTTGTCTCTTCAGGTTTTATTTCTTGACTATCAGTTATTACTCTTCTCAAAGAACTAGCATTTGATTGTATTGATAGTATCTATTATTCCTTTGCTTTCCATTTAATCTCCTTCTGTTTTTATGATTACATTTTCCCCTTTCTGCTTTCTTTGATTTTCTGTGTTGTACTTGAATTGAATACTTAGCTTATGAATTTCATACTTTTTTATAATATAAGTATTATGACTATTATACTCTAAGTATCTCTTGTTGCAATTCTCAAATTTTTATAGCTTTTCATTTTTGTTTAGATCTGAATATTTAGTGCTTTACTTTATGATATCATCTGTAACTTTTGAATGATTTCAAAGGAGATGGTTTGGGGATGATTCAAGTGCATAACATTTATTGTGCAGTCAAACCTCTCTGCTAATGATAATCTGTATTTGCAGCCACTCCCCAGTGCTGGCATAGCTGCTTCAGCTCCACCTCAGATCATCAAGCATTAGATTCTCATAAGGAGTGTGCAACCTAGATTCCTCACATGTGCAGTTCACAGTACAGTTTGCACTCCTATGAGAATCTAATGCTGCCCCGATCTGACAGGAGGCTGAGCTTATGTAGTGATGTGAACAATGGTGAGCAGCTGTAAATACAGATAAAGCTTCCGTCACACCTGCTGCTCACCTCCTGCTTTGTGGCCCAGTTCCTAACAGGCCACAGACCAATACTGGTCCGTGGTGGGGGACGGCGGGGGTGAGGGGGCTTTGGGGACCAAAGACATAGATAATATCTAATTCTTAGTGTTGTTATAAAAAAATAAAATTATGTAGAAAAATTTGTTCAAAAGCCATAAAGGGGCCATATTCCAGTTTATAATACATACAGTAGGAGTTAAATTATACTCTGAGGAAAAAGAAAATACAAATTATTTCTCAGTAAGTTATCTTCATGTTGGATATTTCCTTTATCTATTTTCCTCTAAACGTCGTATTATGAACTGCTTTATTTTTAGCCAAATATTTTTCAAATTTTTCTCTTATAACCAGTGGTATAATAAATATGATTATCCCTGTATACTTCAATATCTGTGTCTTCATTTTTGTGGGGGATTCTTGAACAACTGTGCCAACAGATATTTGTTTTAGAAATTTCAATAGATAATGTCGATCAAATTCTAACCAACAATGAATGGGAGTATTCAATTTTCTTCAACCTCTACAACAGGGGTTGTAAATGAGATTTCAGAGGATAGAAATTCTAGGAGTTTAGTTTTTAGTTGTTGAATTTTGTGTTTCAGATTAATGCTCTGTAAGCGAAGGTAGGAAATTCTGAGTAATGAATGTGTACTCACCTTTATCACTGACGCTGGAGAACTGTCTTGCAGGCACAGATGTTATTTTCCCTCTTCCTACCTCTCTGATCTAATTTCCTCCTACTCTTCTCTTTTAATCAACTCATTTCAGCTACAAAGGTTTCCAGTTGTACTGTCTCAGAGCCATTGGACTTTGCTGTTTTCTGCTGCAATGTTACTTTCCAAGAGAGGTTTTCCCAAACCACCTTTATTAGTTTCTTAGAGTTGTCATAACAAAGTACCACAGTACCTGAACAATAGAAAGTTATTTGCTCTCTATTCTGAGGCCAAAAGCCTCGGATCAAAATGTTGGGAGTGTTGGTTTCTTCTGAGGCCTCTCTCCTTTACTTACACGTGGCAATCTCTTCATGGCATCTTCGCATCATCTTCCTTCTGTGCCTGTCTGTATCCAAATCTACCCTTCTTACAAGGACACCAGTCATGGCTTAGACCCCACCCTAATGACCTCATTTTAACTTAATTATCTGTCTAAAGGTCTTGTATTCAAATATAATCACATTCTGAGATACCTGGGATTAGGATTTCAGCATATGAATTTGGGGGGAACATAATTCATTCAGCCTATAACGATATCTATCTTTCTCTACGTCAGAGTCACATTATTATAATAATTATTTTGACAAAATAAGGATGACACCTTCAATACCCATTTTCAGAATTAATTATTCACTGTTTTATAATTGTAAGTAGACTGTATCCTATTATTTTTATGGGTATAAGAATCTGTCATATATATTTGGATTCTGAATAATAACCATATGGTTAAATATATTCACCACTTTATAATAAAACCATTCAGTCAATTCAGCATGCATTTACATATTGTATGACTAAGATTTGCAAGTCATAATTTTATACCAGTGCTTTAAAAAATTCAATTTTATACAATAATACTTTGGGTAGAAAGATATGGTTTCCTATTAGTGAAGGCTCATAAACAGGCGGCTTGTTAAACATTTGTTGGAGATATTCTGGAGTGCTTGGAAGCTTTAAATTGGGAGTTAGATGTTTTGGAAATTCCTTCTATGTCTCAGAAATGATTATCTTATTCATTCTAATAGCCATATTTCTAAGCTCACATGTGCATAAAATAACTTTTTTCATTTTAAAAAGATGATCTAAATTTATTCTGTAATGTCCATCTATAAAATCATGCAAAAAATTAAGTTTTCAAAACATTTTGGAGCTATTAATTGAAACATATGCACACAAACACATACACAGAGTTATTTAAGCAAACTTGCTGGTTACGTAAAATGTAGTTGAGTTCCTGATCATATAGGTCATGAATTATCCTTAGATATGAAACACATTCTTATGATTTTAATATGCTGGGTGGCTTGTTATACTACCTGAAAATACGAAGTAGCATTTTGGTAACTTCATACTTGTGAGGAGAACATCTTGTGTGTATGTGAGTGGAATTTTAATTGAACAGATGGCTGTTACAGGTGAAGACTAAATAATGAAAAAAAATTCCAACTAATTTGAAGTGGTTTGTGCTATAATATTTGATTATGTTCTTTCCAGGAAGCAGAAAACACTTAGAAACATATACCTTTAGAAGTTTGTAGAAGCAGCTTTATACATGAAAAAAATATACAAATATCTTCATCACTCATTCATTCATTTGTTTACTGGCAGAATTCTGTAGTCAATTAACACAGCTTAAATGAAGTACTCATCTCAGCAATCATTACATTACAAATTAAATTTTAGTACAATTCAATTTGTATAAGTGGCATCCAAGACTGAAGTGTTATTGGCTAAAGCATCATTGTCATCTCAACTGTTTTTTTTCCTTTGATGAGATGAATTAGCCTTTTTTATGATGTTTCCTATAAGAGAAAGATAGATTATGGAATGGTTCATTTTCCTACATTTTTGAGTACTTCATTTAAATAAATTAGATCTTAAACATAATCTTACATTGGTGTCTGGATGGTCATAAATATGTAAGAATCATAAAACTCTTGTGAATCTAATTTACAAATAAGGAGAATATATTTTATAAGTTACATTTTAAACCTGAGGAAGCCTTTTAAATATATGCTGCATTGAACAAAGACCATACTGATGCATTTAAATCACTTAATCTTACTCTTTTATGGTCAAATTCTGAATTATGATCATTTTGAAATTGTAATTTGTAGCTAGAACAGATGTGTAAGGCTTAGCTGAATATGAAATGTCCATAAAAGTAATCTCAGTTGTTAAGTGACTGCTCACCTACAAAAGGGGTTTTTGTTCATTGCAGTGGATTTAAAACTAAGCTAAAGTACTTAAAGAAATATTTTAAGTACAGGTTCTTAAAGCATGCACGTAAAGCCAGATGATTTACTAAGAATGGATATGTCCTTTCACAAGTAGAGTTCATTATTAACCGGAAAATGAAGATATTTATGAAATAAATATGCGTGCAAATTGTAATCTCTTGGGGTTGAAACTCCTTATGTTAAAAATAGGATTTTTAAAAAACTTGACTAAATATGAATTTTAAACAACTTTGAAAGTTATCTTCATTCAACATTCAGCCCAATTCTCTTTTTAAAACCTGACTGCATATAATTGATATTGGCTTTTATTTCTAGGAATTTTCTCAACTGCCACATTTCCAATTAAACTATTTTGTTGTGCCAAAATAAATAAAATAAATCCAATTAATTTTACTAAACAATCCTTGCAATTATTTAGTGATCAACTTTCCTTAGAGTCATACATTTAACTCTGTAACACATACAAGGAGTTTGGAAGGACAGGGGAAACTTTACCGGATACTTCCCTGAATATTAGACATTTTATATATTATCTCATGTATTTTCAAAAGATCATGTGAAGTAATAGCCAGGATTCAAACCCAGGATTCTATGAGTCCAAAGCTTTTGACTTTTTAAAAATATATATTATGTAAAGTAAATGAGACTACAGAAGAATATTTTGTTGAGAAAGCTATAGCCCTGAATGAATGGAAGCTTCCCCCTACCCACCCCGAAAAAAGTCTAAAATGTCTCAGTAAAGACAAATGGGCATGCAAGAATTTATTTAAGGCAAAGAAGATAAATAATGAGAAAAATTTTACAAATAGTTTGAAATACATGTTATATCAGGAGATGAAAAGAAGCACCTTTAGTTAATAATTATCTTGCTATTTTATACAGAAAACCATGATTATGAGCTATTTATACTGATGTGAGGAAAATACCTAATCCTGTTCACATGCCCCCTTCTCTCTATGTGGTTTTCCCTCACACCATGTAGGTAATCAATTTGATTAATTTCTGGTTTATCCTTTATCACATTTTTGCACTAGTAAGTAAATACATATATTCCTTATTTCTCCCTTCTTTGTTACATGAAAGCTTGCATATTATATATACTAATTTGTAATTTGTTTTTTAACAATTTACCACTTTATACACAGAGATCTTCTGAATTCTTTTTACTTCTGTGTAGTTCTCATTTGTTTGGATTCTATAGTTTAATCAACCACTCACACAGGTATGGACATTGGATTGTTTCCAAAATTTTCAATTACAAATCATGCTAAAATGAATTATTTTGTGCATATGCATTTTTTGCCTTGTTGGAGGTGAATCTTGAGGGTAAATTCCTAGAAATAGATATTCTGGGTCACAAAGTAAATGCATATTTAATTTTGTTAGTTTATTGGACAATTACTTTCCAGAAAGGGCTCTAGCTTTGTCTTCCCACTAGCTCTGTATGAGAGTGTTAGGCTCCTCTTAGTATTGCCAATAGAATGGGAGGTCATTCTCTTTCATTTTCACCTGAATGAAAGGGAACATAGAGAAAAGAGAGAAAATAGAACATCTAAATAACCTCAAATTTATTTCCTGGTATTTTCTGAAAGATGTGAAATGCTATGAGAATGAAACTCAAACAACAAAAAGGATTGTTTTAGAAATAAATTATTACTGCTGATATGTTACAAAAGAGAAATATTGAAAGAGAAATTAAAAAAATATTTCAGAGAATAGAACAAGTGATGGTATCAAACCCATGAAAGATTAAAAACAATGATGGAGACAA
The DNA here is from genome assembly GCF_020740605.2 of Lemur catta. Lineage (NCBI taxonomy): Eukaryota > Metazoa > Chordata > Mammalia > Primates > Lemuridae > Lemur > Lemur catta. The sequence continues at coordinate 244,900,828 of NC_059128.1, forward strand.
AAACAATAGGATCAAAATAGTACTTTTGGGAAAAAAAAAAGAGATAATTCAGCCAATGAGAAAAAACTAAGTAAAATACAAAGGAATGAAGATAAAATGATATTGAAAAGATCAACAGCAATACTTGATACTAGAACACATGAAACAATCATTTTTAAATACTGAAGAAAAACGACTTTTAAAATCTTGAATCTTATACCCAAATTATGTGTTACATGCAGGGTGAGATGAAGATATGTTTCAATCTGATATGACTCAAATATTAATAACCTATATCCTCAGATTCTATCCATTGTGATTTTCTAGCAGAGCAATTAGTAAACTCATAAATAGAGTGATATAGGATAAATTAAGTAGTGTATTAACCCCAGGAGAACTGAGAAGGGAAGTTTAAGTATGACAGTATTTCAGCCACCTAGAGACTCATTTACTTTGCATTAGAATAGGAGAATAGAGGGCTCTGGGAGGGAGATACTAACAAATAAAAAGGAAAGGAGGATTTCATAGAATGTGTCATGTATTTAGAAATTTTATTGTAAATATAATAGGCAAATGATAGATTTGGTGGAAAATTGGACAAAACAAAAAAATGTAAAGAGGTATGCATGTAAAAGTGACTCAGATATTGTCTCCAAGAGACCGTTAACTATATATGACAAAGTAAAACAGAAAGCATTTATTCCATTAGCAATGAACAATATTTACATAATCATTGTATTGATTTAATTAGTATTATCGATATAAGTCTATTAGGAGAATGCAGAAGATAAAATAATAACATAAGATAAAATTTTAATCTATTATAAAGTATAATGATAAATTGATATATTAAGATATCTTTCAAACATATAATTTAGAAATATGGAAATAAATAATAAAAACAGCTAAACTTTTTAAAAAATTACCTTTTCCCTTGAGGAAGAAGCCAAGAAAAGAGATGTGTCAAAGATACCAATTGGGTACAATGCATACCATTTTGGTGATTGGCATACTAAAAGCCTTGACTTCAGCATTATACAATTCATCAGTGTAACAAAAAATACTGTATTCCCTAAATCTATTGAAATAATAAAAAAATAAAGTAAGGGGAATAGAAAAAAAAAGATTATTGACTTGTCTTTTACAATATTGACAGTATTAGATTTTTATAGTGATTTGCTTTTAAGTAAAATATATTTTATGTATTTAAATAGTAAAAGGAAGTATTTAAGATAAATTATTTTACATAGGCACTACTACCAAATTACATAATTAATACAAAAATTTTGTTATGTAATATAGTAAAATATTTTAATGTAATTATAATGAACTCTGAAAATATTAGTAGCAAAAATTAGCCATAATTTCTCATGCTTTAAAAACTATTTTATAAATATTTAATCTATTTCCCAATATCAGTACTCAATAACAACAGATAGTAATGATAATGGAATAAAACTTGCACTTTACAAAAACAACTGAAAGGAGAAAATGGTGGAAAAACAAATCAAGAAATAATCAAAAACTAATCAGAATTTTGTTTATTCACTCAAAAGATTTAAATTAATAAGTATGTTTTTTTCCAGTTTGATTTATCAAAAGTTTAAAGTTAAACCCCAGATTTTTCATGTAATTTAGAAACTGTAGGTTTATTTTACTTAATATGACTTATGATTTTCAAACTATATTAGAATACGTGGACCATTATTTTTCAGATTTATAGTATTCACAAATACCCTTATAAGACACATATAAACCTCAGTGTTGTACATGTGTTTCCAAGCAATAAATCCTGAATTTTAGCAGGGATTCTAGTGTCCCACAAAAGATGCTTGAAAAATACTAGATATCATTTTTATTTATATAAAATATGTAACATATTTATAACCATTTTTAACAAATGAAATGTTTTGAGAAGGCCAAGAGTAAAGAAACTTCTTAACTTTGTTTAACCCAATAAATCCTAAATTATGTCTTTTTTCAGAAAAATATCATAGTATATCATTTTTAAAAATGTTACTCCAGTGAACAAATTAATTGAAAAACTTGAAATGTCTTTGAAAACTTTAACTTGGCAGATGAATGCATGCATTAACCATTGGTCAGATAGCTTCTTGCAATATAAAATTCGATACGTATTTTGAGCCTTCATATTTGATTGATACTGACGGGAATTTGTTCTTGTTTACACATACCATATGAAGGGTTAGAACAGAGAGCAATGAGTCAGATTCTTAAAAAGCATATCTGAGGCTATGAGAGCTATAGAAGGAAAGCCTGAATGTAACATGGGGATTCAGGAAAGGCTTCACTGTGGAAGGGAAATTTGAGCTGAGATATCCAGGATAAATCATGAACAATTAGTTGGGAGTTTGAGGATAGAAGTACATTCCAGGCAGAGGAATCAGCATTGACAAAAGCCCTGAATAATGCCTGGAATAATTAAGGAACTAAAAAAACTCTTAAGGGTGATGAAGTAAAACATGTAGGTGGGACTCCAAAGGTGAACAAGCAATGTTAGGCAAGGACCAGTTGCTGCAAGATTTTATAGGAGATGTTAAAGATTTTGGTTTGTACTTTAAAGATGGGGCTGAGGACTGAGGAGGGCGAGATGATGATTCATTTTAGGTATTTAAATGGCTTAGGTATAGACTAAAGGTAAATATAGAGTGAATAGAAATGTTGAATTAGGTTGCCATTGTTTTACCTGTGGACCCAAGAAAAAACAATAGGGAACATGTATGTTGGGAGGCACATCAGGGAAGTGGCAGAGGAATAAATAAGAAGGTGTGTTTGAGAGATATTTAAGAAGTAAAATTAACTGAATTTTAGTGGGCTATTTGAAATCGGGGCAGGGAATAAACTTTTCAAGAGCAATTTCTTGGTTTCTGTCTTGCAAAGCTAAGCATATGATGGTAGTATGAACAGAGATAGGGAGCACTGGAAAAGGGGGCTCTGGGTGAGCACGTGTGTGTGTGTGTGTGTGTGTGTGTGTGTGTGTGTCTGTGTACATGGATAGAGGAAATTATTAGGGAGAGGAATTATATGTTTGTATTTTAGGTATGTATCAACAAAAGGTCTAGTTAGAGGAAAGAAATAACACCAGTTATTTTAACACAGAGAACATAATATGAAGAATGCGTAACTAGGTATTGACAAACTGAGCAAAAGAACAAAAAGGCAATGTTGATATATCATGGAAGTAGTAACTGCAGGAACAGCTATCTCTTTTATGCTTTGTGGATTTAAGAGATAAGGTTGGAATTATTGAAAATTAAAAGCTTGTGGGAGGATACTATGGGGTTTAGTCATAGACTTATATAAAGAGAATACTACTTGGTTCATTCTAGTTTTCTGAAGTTTGGTTGTTGTGGGGGGAAGTCAAATGGGGATGTAGTCCTGTATAGACCATGTAGAAGATTCAAGCTATTGGTTGTCTCTGAAAGGACCCAAAAAGATTATTTTTGGGATTGTTGGAAAGACAACAAACTGGATCAACTACTACTGCTGGTTTCAACTGCTGCTATCAGGAGAAAAACTCATTGCTAAGGTGGCCCTATTAGCAACAGGAAGGAAGCAGCATGATACTGCTTTCTCCTCTAGCCTCAGTCTTCTCCAGCATTCACAAATCGTAGAGACTAACGAAACCAGCTATTCCCTTAACTACTTGTGTTTATTTGTAGTATTATTGCCAGATATTATATCTTTATAATTTTGTTTACTTTCTCTTCAGTGATACGTAAGCTTCACAAGAAAGTCTTTTTGTCTGTATGTTTTATTCACTACTCTTTCCCTACTACCTTGAGTGAAATGTACCCAGTAGGTACTCAATAAATTCCTGTAAATTAAGGAATGAATGGGTCTCTTAGCTTTCTTGGATGCCAGCTCTTCACTCTGGTATCCTACCCATTGTTTATGGCAGAGTCCTAAACTTCTACCTGTTGTTGACTTTCTGCTTCATATACCATTTTTTTCCATAATGGACAATAAAATTATTATTCTGATTTCATCTCACTTTTAGGCACACAATATTTCCTGTTAACTCTCTCACCACTTATAATGCCTGTGTAAGAATGACTGAATATGCATTTTTGTGGACATATGGACAGTTAATATAGCAATCCTTAACTACAGTTTCTTAACTGTAGTTGGTCCAGAAAAATTTTTTTCCAGATTTTATTTTTATATAAACTAAAATCTTTGATGATTTAGGCTTTTTTTGTTTATTTTACATTGCTATAATAGACTTATAAAATTTTAAATGTGTTTAAAAATAATGGAATCTCTTACTTTAATGAATTAACCTATTTTCTGCCAAAACACAATTTATAACATCATACAATCATAATTTTATTGTTTCTTGTGTTAGACATTTTCCCTTGAAATATAATCTGTACTCTGAATAATAAACCAAATCCTCCCCCTGAAATACTCAAAATATACTTCTCTACTAATCATAAGATGTTTTGACAAATCTGTGTTTTATGAGCTGAACTGAGGCTACAGTGCACCAGGATCTATAAAGGAAAGCATTCTCTGTGGGGACCTATATATTTCAGATAATAGTGGCATAATTTATTCTTTTCCATTGTGAGAAGATATCTTGGCACTACTATTAACCAACGTATAAAACACTGAAACAGGCAAGTTGACATTTTTACTAGAGTTCTATGATCCCATAATTTTTTTCCTTGACAGTACTTCTCCTAGAGATCTTTAACGGGTCCATTTTTTTCTTAAATAGTTGCTTCCTCTTAACCTATTACTAATATTGGAGCATAAAATAATGTATAAATAATTTTGACCTTTTCCTTCAAGGTCCAGTGGGACTTGGCAAGCTGTACAGGAGTTAATAATGTTGCAACATTTCTTTGTTGGAAAGCGGTACATAGGAGTACTTTTTTCTCGTTTTAAAACTTCTATATTTGTTGGATCCAGAAGAAAATATTTTCTTTAAGTAGAAAATTTTTTTTATTTTTTGGGGAAACTAAAACTGTCATTATTTTAATAAATTGTAGTATTACAAAGAATTATCAATGAGAAATATCTGTATTTTAAAATTAGACATATACTACTGATACAATCAATTCTTTAATTATCATTAAAGTATATACTGTAGAATATTGAAGAGACTATCCAAATAGTACTTTGGTGTCTCTTGCTGCTGACTTTACACCTTCTTCAATTGCAAGTGGTGTGCTTTAGAGAATTCATTTCATCTCAAAATATGTAATATTAAGTACCTAATAAACACAAGGTATAGTTATTCATGTTTCCTGTCTTCAAGCAGATAAATATTTGGTAGGGCTAATAAAACAAGCAAGTAAAGCAATGTGATGTTGGCTAGAATATAAAAAGTTATTGACTAAATGGATTCTGAATAAGTTAATGTTCCATTTGGTTAAGAGGATTAGGTATAATTTTTTCTAGAGTGGTATTTGTATTAGGACAGGGTTTTGAAAGGCGGAATTGGTGAATGAATGCAGTGATGTAGGATGCATCAATAGTACAGAATTAAGTGAAGGAACTGTAGAATATAGAGGGGAATAATATTACAATAAGATATAACAGAGAGATAACATTTAACTATGATAAGGTAAAGTGTGAATAGAAGGAATATGAATCTTAACCAATCAAATATAGAAAATGATCCATAAAGGAAAGTTAACATTAACAAATTTCTTTCAAGCCAAGTTGACTTGAAAAACAGTGGTGCCAGTAGCAGTCAGGAGGAGGGGGAAATATGACCTTAAATGTGTTCAACAAGAAGTCAGAAATTTTAATCTGGAATTTGGGGAGATAATAAATTGGCTTGTCAATTTCTGTAAAGTTTATGTTTAAATGTATGAAAATTGTTTGGTAGAAATTTAAGGAGATTTTTTTAGAAGATTGATTTTTTTCAGTTTTTCTTTATTCCCAAACTAGATATGTTTTTTTTGGTTGATTTCCTACATTACTTTGTACCACATTTGTTTGTCTTTTCCCATAATTATTTGTAAATTTAACTCACCATTCTATTTGTCTGAATGTTCCTTGGGGGAAGAAACTTTATCCAACTTTCTATTTTCTTTAGTGCCTTTAGCAATGTTTTACAAATAAGCAACAAATATTTACAGAACAAAACATAATAAACTAAGAACATTCCAACCTGGAAATTTAAAGACAAGCTGCTTAAATCCAACTCACCTTGAGTTCACTAGTAAAAACTTCAGGATAGCAATAATTTTATTTTAATGGCACTACGGCAATCTTCAAAAGTAGGACCACTTAAAAAACTGAACAAAAGTAGAAACAAGAGAAAGGATGACATAAATACAAGTAACCTTAGTTTCTTCATTCCTCATCAGCATTTCTTCATTAACAAGTTTCATTAACTATCTTCTTCTTGTTAGCATGGCTCATAAAGGAAACTTCTCTATCCAATAAAAGTAGAGTGGCCTCCTCTGCTTTCATTGGATAGAGAAGGATTTCTTCCTCCCATAGATATATGGCTGCTCCTGTTATGGAGCTCAGCTGCTACTCCAGTAGGACTCACTTTTGCACTTTAACCTCTCCCACTGCCTCTCCAAATCACCTGCTAATCTAGTATCCACTGCCCTCTGGGAAATGCTGTTCACACCCTGAGTAGACATTAATCACCTTCAAAGTGACAGGTTGGTGTGAGGCAGATAAAATGCAAGGTTGCCTCAAATGCTCTTTTCTGTATTTTTCTGGGCTCATGGGAACACTTGATTTTCCAGTCTCTCCTGCAGTTAGGTGACACATTGTGATTGAATTAAAGGATTGAATTATGAGTGAAAAATGACATAAGGCACTTCTGGGCCAAAGCAGTTAAGAGCTAGTGTGCCTGCCTTAGGTTTCTTCTCTTTTCCTACCATTATGACCTTGGAGATAATGTGATTCAAATGCTTTAGCTATAAGTTGGAGAAAGACTTCCCAATTGAAATCAGATTTATTTCTACGTTTATCCAACACATAGCATAGCTTAATTTATCTTGACAAACATATGGAGAATTTTTTTTTCTTATTTTTAATTACCATCTTAGAAAAAACTCAAAAGAGTTCTATGTGTACTCACATATTTTAAGAACTTTAGTACAATATCTTTTTTGGCTTTTAATTCCTGTTTCCTGCCCGCCATGGGACTGAGAGATAAATCCATTGAGGTCTAAGCCAAGAGTTACACCTGTATGATAGATGTTGCATAATACACATCATTTCCCTTTAACTTAGAAGAATAAGGCTCAATATTAGGCCACGTTTGTTGTGCCTGTCTCCTCTTATCCTAGGACCCCTGTCCTGGGAGTTAATCAGACATTTCCTGAAATGTCTGTGCCTCACCACCAAACAGAGCCTGGGTGCCAGTTTTCATCCTAACAAGACAAAGAATAGCTTATTCAGTCATGAACACTGGTAAATAAGTATTTGAATAAATTTCATAATAGTAACATTTGAAGTTTTTCCTTAGTATATGTGAAATTAGAAATTGTATAGTAAAGTATTCGTGCTTTCATGGCTGATATAAGTTGAAAAATATTTTCCCATCATTCTGTGAATAACACAGTAAATAGAAAATACTACAAATGAAGTGTGACATATATATCCCAGAATTATTTTACTAGTAGTTTTTATAGTATATGTTAGAATTTAAGTTTGAATAAATTTTATGTTCCCATATTTAAAATCTTATATTTTCCTTATTCATTTAAAAGAATTTGAGAATATAATGAATTTAATATTTTAAAATCTTGTGTTAATGCATCACATTGCTTCTCATTAATAATCATTTGAATATGACATTAATCAGAGAAGTTACAGTAATTTTTCTGATTAGGATAGTTTTCAGATAATCAAATAATTTTCTTTTCTTTTTGATTAAGAGAATTATGAGTTTAATCTTAATTGGTAGTTTAAAAACCTATCCTTAAAAAATTTCTCTGGAGAAAAACATCTATTTTCCTTTAGGAGAGGAAGTAAAATAGATGTTTATTATTAGATGTTTATTATCACTTTAGATAATAAAGCTCTTCTCTGGTTTTCTTTTCCTGGTTTCCACTGTTCCATTTTTCTCCCACTGTGTCCAGTGTCTTCTTCCATGCTAATGTCTGTAATATACATTTTGGTTTTTGAGACAGAGGTCATGTCGTATTAATCTTTATATTCCTCTTAAGCATAGCTATACTGACAAATAGGCCCTCTTATTACATTTTCTTTTGAAAGAATGAGTAGGTGAATTAGCACATATATGATTGAAACCTTAAGCACTGGTTAGGGATCCTTGTGTCATCAACAATAACTTGCACATTCCTATATCTATTACTGAAAAACAGAGTTTGGAGAATCTAGAACCAGATCAAATTCTTCTAGCACTAGCAGAACCATTCCATTACAACATTGAGTTAAACTTGGAATAGTCCAGAGAAGACACATTAAAACCTGTATGAATTCCGATTGAATTTGAATGACCTTTATTCACATGCCTCTTTAGCAACCTCCTTCCCATGATCATAACCTAGAACTCATTTTCCAAAACCTTTTCATCTCTGAAATCAACATTGTACTCTTTGAACACAGGCTCTCATTTTGCTGTTCTATCACTATCGCAATGTCGGTAGTCATCTTTTCAGTTTCATCAATCTCTAATTCCTTTTCTATTTGTCTCTCACTGCAGTCTTCTTTATCCTTTCTGTCCAGCCCAGATCTCATCATCTAGGAAATCGATCAGTCTCTTACTGTTACACTCAATTTTATTGCTCTTTCTAGCCTTTGTGTTGCAGCTGTTCTTCAATCCCCAAACACATATGCTTCATCTTCAAGAGAGTAACTTTAAATTAGTTTTGGATAAAATAGTATCACTATATGCCTAGATGAAACTAAAATTTTTGTTCTCTAATTTTAAGGGGACTGCTTACTAACTCCAGCTTCTCAATACTTTTCACTCTTTCTTCAAAGTTTTTACCTCATAACTTCCTCTTTACTTCCATTATGTGACCTTTCATTATGCGACATTTCTCACTTTTTAGGTCATCAGGCACGTATTCTCTTCTGCTACTAACCTCCAACTTTTCTTCATATTTATCCATTTCTCTATTATCAACAGAAGAAATGTCCCTTCCCTTTAGTCAAAACAAACATACCTACCTTTATTCTGAATGCCATTTCTTCTTCAATTACATCATATAATTCTAGAACATTTTTTGATAGAAATTCAGAGTTTTTATTATTTAATAATTAAATAATAAAACTGAGTTTGAAAATTTGAATATGTGAATGTGAAGGCCAGACCTATAATTTACAGAGATAGAAATTCTTTTAGGCAACAGCCATGTATGGCATATGTGTATATGGTATATGAATTACAAGGAAAGCCCTACCTCAAAGCTGTATCTATAGAACAAATGAATCAGGATTAAGTCAATTAGCACATTGATTAGTTTCAGTATTGTCATATGACAAAAAGACATACTGAAATTTTTGCTAGGTGTTGTCATTTTCCAACAAAATTTAAATGAAAGAGGATATAGGACCATATGCTGCATCTATCTTGAAACAATGAGTGGAAATCTGGCTAAAAAGGGAAATACTGGGGAGGAGAAAGGAGATAAGAAAGAGAGAAAATCTGGTGACACAAGACATAATTTGAGTACCTTTTAAATCCTGAATAAATCATTCTTAGTCTTTTACTTAGGTAATTTTGGTTCTAGTCATTTGGAACTATAAAAGATCTCACTGAAATATTAATAGTATTTAATATGTAATAAATGTTTATTGATACTTGAGATTAATTGATATTTCAATTGACTCTGTCTAATCATAAACCATTACTGCTCAATTAATTACTATAATTTTGTATTACTTTTTAGTATCTTCTACAGTGTGACCCCTTCACAATATCTCTAAAAAATTTTCTAGCTATTTATTTTGTTTTACTAGATCAAATTCACACTCATTTCTTGTTGCCAAAATTAACAAAAGCCATAACAAAAGTTAGGGTAAACTAAGTAAAACAACAAAAAATAATGAATAAACAAACTAAGATTTGATCAGAATCACAATAGATTTCCACATTAATTTGTTAGGAATTTTCATTTCCACTTTTGAGATACTTACAGAAGAACATATGATTTTTATATACCTATTTCAACCTCCTTTGTGTACCTCAGTGGATTTTTATGATCTCTCTTCATGTAAGTATTCACATTTCTAGCTTATTTTTTTATATTGATATAATAAAAATATTTTTATTAAATAATTGAATTTAGGAAAACTGGGATTGATTGAATGACATATGAAAATAGGCAACAATAAGTAGATGGGAGTCTTCTGTTTGTTTACATAATTGAGAGTTCATTTGTGATTGGACTTAAGTCCCCAAAGGCAATCACAGCAACTACAAAAATAAATAAATGGGACCTGATTAAATTAAAAGGCATCTGCACAGCCAAAAAAACTATCACAAGAGTAAACAGACAACCTACAGAATGGGAAAAAATTTTCACATGCTACACATCCGATAAAGAACTGATAACTAGAATCTATTTAGAACTCAGGAAAATCAGCAAGAAAAAATCAAACAACCCTATCAAAAAGTGGGCAAAGGACATGAATAGATATTTTTCAAAAGTAGACAGAAGAATGGCCAATAAACATATGAAAAAATGCTCAGCGTCTCTAATCATCAGGGAAATGCAAATCAAAACCACAATGAGATATCACTTAACTCCAGTGAGAATGGCCTTTATCAAAAAGTCCCATAAAAATAAATGTTGGCATGGATACGGAGAGACAGGAACAACTCATACACTGCTCGTGGAACAGCAAACTAGGCAACCTCTGTGGAAAGCAATATGGAGATACCTTAAACAGATGCAAGTAGACCTACCATTTGATCGAGCAATCCCATTATTGGGCATCTACTCAAAAGAACAAAAGACATTCTATAACAAAGACGTCTGCACCTGAATGCTTATAGCAACACAATTCACAATTGCAAAGATGTGGAAACAACCCAAGTGCCCATCAATACATGAGTGGATTAATAAAATGTGGTATATGTATACCATGGAGTACTATTCAGCTATAAGAAATAATGGGGTATAAAATCTCTTATGTTCTCCTGGAAAGAGCTGGAACCCATTCTACTAAGAGAAGTATCCCAAGAATGGAAAAATAAGCACCACATGTACTCACCATCAAATTGGTTTCACTGATCATCACCTACGAGCACATTTAGGAATAACATTAATCAGGTGTAGGGCAGATGTGGGGGGGTGGAGGGGAAGGATGTATACATACATAATGAGTGTGATGAGCACTGTCTGGGGGATGGGCACGCTTGAAGCTCTGACTCAGGTTGGTGGGGGCCAAGGGTAATATATGTAACCTAAACTTATGTGCCCCCATAATATGCTGAAATAGTAATAATAAAAAGACTATAGTTGTAGTTTGCAAAGTAAAATGAAGGATTCAACTAAAACAGACTTGTCATGGGGTCCCACCTCATATAAATGATATTATAATGAGTAAAACTACTTATTACTCAAAAAAATTAAACAGGAATCCCTGGTGGCTGACTACATTGGGCAGGGTTGGGATGGATGAGATATAGCATTGCTTTCTCATTAAAAATATTGAGATCCGACTTGAGATTATACTAACTTTGTGACCTTGAATATTTAGGGATATAGCAAAACTCTTGTTCCTCTCAATGATTTATTTATGTTTCTTCAAATAAATTAAGTTCTCATAATTTTATATTTCATTCTTTGGCCTCTGTTTTCATCACATGGATGGAGGGATATCTTGGAGGTAGTAGATGTAGGGCCAGGGATCAAGCGTTTCTTGTAACTTTTGAGTTAATTTTTAAGGTATCTCATGAATGTCATTTTTATGTACTTACTGTTTCCACAGATATGTATATAGGTAAGTAGAAATTTTAAAACTTCCCAGAAATATAAATGTAACACATGATAAATTTCCAAAAAATATGATTAACATAAATTTTATTCATCAACCTAGTTCTCAATTCCATGTATATTGTTGGCTGCTTTTATTCTAAGTTCTTTTTTTTTTTTTTTTTCGAGACAGAGTCTCGCTCTGTTGCCCTGGCTAGAGTGAGTACTGTGGCAGCAGCCTAGCTCACAGCAACCTCAAACTCCAGGGCTTAAGCGATCCTACTGCCTCAGCCTCCCAAGTAGCTGGGACTACAGGCATGCGTCACCAGGCCTGGCTAATTTTTTTTTTCTATAGTTTTAGTTGGCCAGATAATTTCTTTCTATTTTTAGTGGAGACGGGGTCTTGCTCTTGCTCAGGCTGGTCTCGAATTCTTGACCTCAAGTTATCCACCTGCCTCGGCTTCCCAGAGTGCTAGGATTACAGGCTAGAGCCACCGTACCCGGCCTATTCTAAGTTTTTAAATATAAAAGGAAATCAAATAAACTAAAAGTTTGTCAAAAGAATTTCTATTTCTTAAGAATACTCAAATTTATATTGATTAAATACCAATAATTTGTGAAGTAATGGTATTTTGAGTAAAGTGAGATTATACAAATTGTGTTGATTTAAGCTTGGCAACATTGATACTGATTTTTAAAAATGTATTAGCATTGATGAAAATATTAAATCTAGTAAATTATAGATAAGTTACTTTATTTTTGCTTCTTATTTTATGGAACAAAGACCTTTGAAAAATTAATTATTAAAATGATTTTTAAATAACTTTTCCAGTAATTTATAAAAAAAAAGTATAACAATGTTACAATATCTTGAGACACAAGAACAAAATATACTGATTTAAATTATCTCTTGACTAGCACTGGAAATAACATTTAGCACAGTGATATTTAACATGAGAAGTGTAATATAATAAGTTTGCATGTGAATATCAGGTTAGTTTTTAAAATTTTTTGACTTGTTATAATTATTTATGCATTCTGAATTCAAGAATTCCTTTTTCTTGAGTTTTCAGTACAAGAAAAATCTTGGTGCAAATGAGAAACTTATATTTTACTCTTTCTCTTATAATAACCGATTTTACACCAAATTTGCAATATTTCTCCTCTTACATTCTCTGAATGAGTGAGCCTTAGGCATTTTTCTTAGCAAATTTGCAAGAACATAAAAGAGAAAGACATGGAGAAATGAATATTTCATCATGAAATCTAACCTTTAGAATTTCAGCATAATATGGTAACATTATAGTGATAATTTGTTGATTTCAAGTTAGTATGTATAAAAGAAATCCTAGTGAATAGAGAGAATAAAACTCAAATTGCAGTATTTTTATGTTTTAGATTTTTTGAGCTTTATTCATAAATCTTAAAGATCCAAAAGAAAGTGTATTTATACTTTAATGTAATAGCCCATCTTGCTTTTTAAAAAATTCGTGTTTCCATGGTATCTTTTCTATTCTTTAAACAAATTTTAGGATAATATTAGATTTACTGAAAAATTGAGAAGTTCCCAAATATCCTGTACCTAGTTTTCCCTACCATTAATATTTTACATTAATATGGAACTTTTCAGCATGAGAGATTCATCTTTTCTTCTACCCAATTTACTTGTTCATTCAATCATTTATGCATATCAGCAAGGACTCATATTTACTTTATACTTTGGGCTATAGCCTAATATTTATTTTGTAGCTCAAATTGTTCCAGCTTTGGCCATTAAGAGATCTTTCTGATGGCTCTTGTATCTTTTCCATGCCACCTTAATGCAGATTTACTTACTTATTTTTGATCACCTCCTTACTTTTACTGGCTCCACAAGATGTTCCGGTTTCATTGTGTATATTTCCTGCCCAAGTCCTAGAATTGGCCATTTTTCCAAGAAGTTCTGATTTCTTTTACTGGATAATGGTATTAGATAAATATATTGGCCCTAGATCAAATCTTAACTACTGGAATGTCATTGCTTCTAAGTCATCTCAACATACAGAACAAAAAAATATATGTGTGTATACTAGCTTGTATGCATTACAAAGTATAACAAAATGAAACATAATAAAATCCACATCAAAACTAATAGAAGATCAAAATATATCACTTTCCCTCCAAAGAATCTCCCAACAAAACAAAAATCTCCAAGTGATAAATATTTTATACTGAGAAACAAAAATATTCTAACATACCACATCTTATTTCAGTTATTTTTTTAATCCACAAACTTTTTTTTATAATGTTCCAAATAAGATTATAATCACACATTATAGGGACCAAAAGTTTTCCTCATTAGCTACCTACATTGTTCAAGAACATATCATGCATCACATTATAATTATACTAAAAATAAATAAATGAAAGACCTTAATAGATTTACACTTGAGTAAAAGAAATGAGTTATTAAAATGGAATGAAACAGCTCATATTCTGAAAGTAATATTCAAACAGTCTTTTTTGATTGAAAATTTACAATGTAAAATTAAATTTCTGTTTCCTCACACACATTAGTATACAATATAATAATATAAATGACAGAAGCTCAGGAGAAAAGGGTCCAATGGAAAGACCACAGTACATTATAATGTTTTAAAGCAAAACAATGTGGCTAAACTCTACTCTTTGGCTGGCGTCAACATTTCTCAGCTATGTGAGATATGTATGTGAGATATAAATCTTACTGTGTTTTAGGATTAGTTAATATTTGGGTTTTCAAAGTACCTAAGTTCATAGTAAACATTATGTTTGTGTTAAATTTAAAAATTAGGGAATAGGAAAGGAGTAAGTTGGAATCAGGTTTGGAGTTAAGTTTATTACCCATAACACAAAATGTAGGCAGCAGGTAGAAGAGGTATTCTTTCCCAAATATTCTCTCCAATCTTTTAATCTGATGGTTTTACCATCCCTAGGTTCTGGATCTAAGATGAATCTTCTGAATCTTGCTGGAAGTTAAGAAAAGAAAAAAGAGAGAAAGGAGAAGGGGACAAAATAATTTAAGAGCCTGCTCAGGAGGTTTATTGACTATTTCCACTGACATTCCACTGGCCAAAACTCTTTTTTTTTTATTTCAGCATATTACAGGGGTGCAAATGTTTAGGTTACATATATTGCCTTTGCCCCACCCAAATCAGAGCTTCAAAAGTGTCCATCCCCCAGAGGGTGTGCACTGCACCCACTAGGTGTGAATATACCCATCCCCTCCTCCCCCTTCCCACCTACCTGACACCTGATGAATGTATTTACTCTATGTGCACTTAACTTAAGTGTTAGTCAGTTAATACTAATTTGATGGTGAGTACATATGGTACTTGTTTTTCCATTCTTGTGATATTTCACTTAAGGAGAATGGGCTCCAGCTCTATCCAGGATAATATAAGAGGTGCTAGATCACCATTGCTTTTTTGTGACTGAGTAGAATTCCATGATATACATATACCACATTTTATTAATCCACTCTTTTGGTCACTGTTTAGACAAAAAGAATCAAAACATTTTCAGCAAATAAAATTCTAAAGAAAACAATTCAAAATAGAGCAAAAAAACTTTAAAAAAAACCCTCACAATTCTAAAATGTAAAACAAATATATTTAAACAAAATGTTTATACTTAAAAACCAAACAAGTCCCAAATGAAAAACTCACCACACAAATGGAAAAAAAAGCAGGAAGATATGAAATGATACTTGATTGAGCCTATAGACCAGAATGGATGAAAAAGACAAAATAATTTAAAACTAAATACTAAATAATATACCCAAATGATGATAGATTTAAATTAAAATCTAATTAGATGCATTGAGGAAATGAATAGCCAACAGAGCAGAAATTAAAAACATGATTTAACAGGTGTAAAATGGCTCAGAGAGATTATTATAGATATAATAATAAGAAAACCCTATGTATTATATCTTGGAATTGGTGGAAAATTAAAGCAAAGGAATAAACAAATTTTTCAGGTAAAATCTAAGAAAAATTTTGAGAAACACTAAAAGATTTGGAGCTAGATTTTTGTCACAGCCCTCTTTGTACTGGGAAATGTGACCTGGTCTGACTTACTTCAAGATACATTAAGTAGCTGAGTAGTACTCTATGGTATACATATACCACATTTTATTAATCCACTCATGTATTGATGAGCACTTGGGTTGTTTCCACATCTTTGCAATTGTGAATTGTGCTGCTATAAACATTTGGGTGCAGTTGTCTTTGTTATAGAATGTCTTTTGTTCTTCTGGGTAGATGCCCAATACTGGAATTGCTGGATCAAATGGTAGGTCTACTTGCATCTGTTTAAGGTATCTCCATATTGCTTTCCACAGAGGTTGCACTAGTTTGCTGTCCCACCAGCAGTGTATGAGTGTTCTTATCTCTCCGCATTCACGCCAACATTTATTGTTATGGGACTTTTTGATAAAGGCCATTCTCAACTGGGGTTAATAGCACCTCTTCTATTTTCCTGGATAGAACTGGAACCCATTCTACTAAGGAAAGTATCCCAAGAATGGAAAAATAAGCACCACATGTACTCACCATCAAATTGGTTTCGCTGATCATCACCTAGGAACACATTTAGGAATAACATTAATCGGGTGTTGGGCAGATGTGAGAGCGGGCAGGGGATGGGTGTATACATACATAATGAGTGTGATGCACACCGTCTAGGGGATGGACACACTTAAAACTCTGACTCGGGGGGAGAGGGTGCAAGGGCAATATACGCAACCTAAACTTTTGTACCCCCATAATATGCTGAAATAAAAAAAAGATACATTAAGTAAAACATTTAGGAATTAAAGGTAAAGTTTTAATCCTACAGATGTCAAAGCAGACCTTTCAAGGGAAAAAAAAATCAGGTTGGCGTCAGAATTTTGACAGCAGCACACAATACTGGACAAATAATGGAGATGCATTTTCAGGAAACTCAAGGAGACAAAATGTAACCAATAAGTTAAGAACCATCCAAGGTGTCCTCAATTAGCAAGTCCTCAGAAGATTAATTTTTTTTTCACAAACAAGGTCACCAGAATTACTGTACTCTCTAACTTCATCAGAGGAATCTTGCAGAAGATAAGGTTTATTCAATTAAGAAATAAATGGAAAAATATAGCAAAAAATAGCTCTTATAGGATCTTTGATTTTTATATTAACACTTAGTCATGTGGACTAAAGACATTGCCTAGCATTTTTTATATATAGTTTTGGACCTGTGACTAACTTAAAGTTAGTGAGATATAAATAGAGGTGATATGCTGGTTCTATAATGCATCTTTAAAGTGATAGGTCATGCCCTTGTCTTCTTCACTTTTTTCCCTGTTTGTCTGGAATGCCTTTGTAACAATAGCTAGAACTACAAGAGCGTTTTAGACCAGGTGGACAAAGAGGGCATGCATTCTAGAGAAAGAGCCTAGATACCTGACAGAATTTTACATGTAGACTCTAGAGTGTCTACATCAACATGAGAGGTAAATATTATTTCTAACTTTTTTGAAGAGACTGTTACTTAGGGATTTTAATACTAGAAGTTAAATTCAATCATAATTAATACAGAGCCAATCTATACAAGCCTGGTCATTTACACCATGTTCAAAATTATCCTAAGTGTAAGCAGAAACTAGTATGGCTTTGCTGAGGGGTGGGTATTTACCAAGTCAGGGAACAGTGGAAGTAAATAAGAATACTTTTAGCTGAATCCACATCCTTGATTTGTGCATATATGAAGGTCCCACCTGTTGAGGTTGTTTGCCAAACTGGAAGATCACAAATTTGCTTAAGGTTACTGTATTTAACAGTTTGTTCCTGGCATGGAGCTTGATCAGAAAGGAAGTATTTTACTGTCAAATAATTATAGTGATCTCTTTTTTTATTGGGAGTTTTAACATTCAAATTTAAAATTAATCTTATAGGGTTCTATAGCTGTATATATGATTGCAATGTGAAAAATAAGAAGCAGAGGAAGGTTCTTTCAGTTTGGATTTTTAGTAATTCAACTTTAAATATACATATCTTTTAAATAGAAAATTCCATATTAAGAATAATCAAACTTTTATTTTTATATTGTTTCTTAATTTATTTCAATTTGTTTTCTCAGCTGTCCAGTTTGCAATATTTGTTTTAATGTTATCTTCTGTACTGTTTTCCAAGTTTGCTATTAAAATTCACCAAACTATCAATAAAAATTCCGGAGACAGAACACCCCACATTTAGGTGAACTGACTTTTTTTTTCATTCCAAGGCTGACAACAGACTAATTTGAGCCAAATTAAAGTTCTAAATAAAGCCAACCAAAAAAGGCAGTTCCTTTTTTTCTGAAATCTTGGTTTAAAAAACTATACATGACAAAAAACTAGAACAGAAGTCTAAATAACCATTTATCCTAAGGATAAACAGATGGATTTTGGAAAGTTTCTAAATAGAGAGCAATATTTTTATTCAGGTTTTTTTCTATTTCATGTCATTCTGGAAACATATATTTTTGTGAAATATTAAGATATTACTTCAAATTAAACAAGGTGGATTAGTTTTTTCCTATATAATCTTTAAGGCTGTAATATTATAATGTTTGGAAAAATTTTCAGTTGATAATCTTTTAAAAAATTATGCTCTGCAATTATAATTTTAGACCTTTCTTCAAATAGGTTATAGCTGAAATAAATTGAATCACATCAAATAAAAGAAAGTTCCATAAATATTATGTGTTCTGCTATGCTTTCATACCTGAATGTGATGGCAAACAAAAATCTCAGTACTTCTCTTTTGCCAGGTTTCTGACTTGGACACCTGAAAATGTTCTGGACACTTGAAAATGTAGAGTGATTACAACATTAGGGTGGCTCTTTTATATGAGAAGACAGAATATTTGGAATTGTTAGAATTTTAACAAAATTTAGCAACTTGATGACAAGAAATAAAGTTTTATCTATTAGTAAAACAAACAAATAAAGGAAAAATAATCTGAGTTTCTCTGCAGGGATGGAGAACTTTTAATGTTGGGGTATAGATATAATTTTGCTGTTTTGGTATTGAAAGGCACTTCACATCCTGCTACATATCAGTGCTTTCTAAATTGTGGTTGACAACCAAATCATACAAAAATTCTCAACAAAATCTTGAATTTTATGCTACTTCCTCCCCCTCTCCAAGTTATCAAAATCATCCTTACTTTTTCCCAAGAATATTTGTCAAGAATTGGGAGCTAACTGTATTATTATTTCATAAAATCTCTATGTTTATTGGCTTTCTAGATGTTTGGTCTTGATTTGCTTAATTATATTGTAGACAATTTTGTTTTTAAACAACAAAAGAACCTCAGATCATTTGTAAACAAAGACATTTATAACTTTGCTTAAATTTTAGATGTTTTTAGATATTGGTGAGACAAATCTTTGAGGTAAAGATCTTGCATGACTCTTTCAGATATGGTTGAAGAATATGTGCTTTTTAGCCAAGTCATCACTATGGCAGAAGAATCCACATGTAGATTTAACAATGGTGGGACAAAAATTTCTGTAGCAGTGAGTTAGGTATAAGGAATTCTTGTCAATTTATCTGCAAGGAGAACTGTGTACTCCCTTTAAAACAATGAGAAACTCACAGAGGGTGATGTTTCTTTATATGCTTTATTATTAAATGTTGTTTAAAAATTCTTTACTGACATAGTCAGGGTCAGTGATGCATATTTTCCTAAAGATTATTTAATCCACACGAAGTGAAGTGGTATGAATTTAACTCAGCCTTGGAAAATCTTTTCTATCTTGTTATAGGCCTATCCTATGACAACTGTCATATGGTGATTTGGGAACTCTTATAGAATTTATACCCTTAATGTGGATTTACAATATTGTCAAAAAACCAAATGTTAAAAATCAATTAGATGTGAAAGATGATATGCATATTTACATGGCAAAGATCCCCCTTAAAATTCTAATATTTAATTTATACACAAACAAAAGTAGTCTTCATGTTGATGTTGAGAAAAAAAATACTTTTTTTTCCAAACTAATATTCTTTTCAACTGATTTTCAGTAGTTAACATTAGTTTTTCCCATGACAAAATTATTGGGAGAGAAACATATTTTTAAAATACTATAAATGTTCTACCTAAATAAAGGAACACTATGTGTAGTGCAACTAACAGAACTGCATATCAAATGTTACATGTGCAAAATTAAGTATGAAACTTTTTTATGGAGAGATGTTCATAGATATTTAGTCACATTCTCAAAAGGTCTTTATCAAAATTTAAGTACTTTCTTGAGACGCTTACGTTGTTATTGTTTCCTGTTACTGTATATGATTGAGCTTATGAGAGGTGCTAGACACTTAAAGGCAATTTTGAAAAGAAAAATAGAATATTTATTCTTCTTTTAAAATACTTGGCCCTGTAAAATATCACTGCTTATGGTACTAAAATTTTTTTTACATGTTTAGAATGAATTATTTACATCATAAATTGATAGGAAAATCAAAAGAATTATCATTTTCCTTATATTTTTATAGTAGCTTGAGTTCACATTGACTCATTAGAGAATACATCTCCTTTGATTTATAAATATATACATAGGTACAATATAGTGTATTCAGTATTTTTTAAAATTCCTTTGTGATATCTCAATAATAGGAGGCCTCACTTGAAAAAAGAAAGCTCTTTCACACAATAAGATAAATATTTCTCAAAGATCAATAGAAGAACTAATTTTGTGGTGTGAACAAGGTATATTTATAAGACTAGATATTTTACAATACGAGAAACACACTAAAATGTTTGTAGAGAGAAAAATATCCTAATTTTCTGCTATACTAGCATTTGTAGATAGGTAACATAAAATCTTCTGTAGTTTTGAAACATAAAATGACAATTGATAGTGCTTTTTAACCACATTATATTGTTAGAAAGAAGAGCAACTTACAATAAGACATATTTCTAAAGGCTATTTCAGTTTATTTTTAAGGTATTTTACTTCCCAAAGCCATTTGGAATAAAGAGAAAACAAAAGCCAGGAATCGAGAACATTTATTCTTTGAGCTTTTAAGTTATTACATTGTCTATTATGATAACAGACCATCTGAAATGATTAGTCATTGAGGACATGTTTGGGGGAAAACCACCTTGTTCTAGAAATTGTACAAGATCAATAAAAATATATAAAATCTTGAAGAATTATTAAAATAATTTCTAAACTGTATAGGGGGCTTATACAATTTTTTTTCTCCCCTTTACATATATATACTAGAAGCTGGTTGTCTTAAAACATATAAGATCCATATACTAGTCTGCTCCATGAGAAAAAAAAAAAACCTTATCTCTTGTTTATTGGTACAATATCATGGTTGTTGGGTCAACATATGAGTTGTTGAACCATAGCTATGAAGAATAAACCACTATATAAATGAAACAATTAGAAGGGAAATAATATTGAATGCATGAATTAAACATGAATGTTAACGAATTAAAAGGCATAAAAAATGAAAGAATTTGATTTATGAATAATGACTAGTTTATAATTGATTTTATTCTTTAATTAGAAAATATTTATTTCATGTTATAAAGTCCATTCTTTGAGTATAATAATATTAAGGTCCTGGACAAAGTACGTAGAATGTTGGAAATGAAAGCAATCGTAAATGTATCTACTTTAATTACAATTGTAGAGATAATTGAGAGTTGCTGCTATTGATATAGATGATGATGAAGGATCTGATGATGATAATTAGTAAGATTGCTTATAAAGCAACAATTTGACAGAACCTTTAAGAATGCTAATTTTTAATCTTTTATAGCAAAAAGAATAAAACTGTTTTAAGGCCCACAAGGAATCTATGAGCAGGAATTGTATTAGGATATAATCACTACTTCCTGAAATTTATAGTTATAGATATCTGTCAGTTAAGCCAAAGGCAATGAAGAAAAATGATATATGTGAAATCAAATGACCATTGGACAAATTCACTAAGGAATTAAGCAGAACTCCAAATTTCACTTGACCAGCCCCTTCTCTGAGTAGGCATGTACTTTGCAGAAATAAACTAAATGAATGAGGACAAAGGTTAAAGATTTTTAATGTCTAAGCAAATTTTATTATGGAACACTCATGTCTGTGTTGAGCTACAATGAGATCTGTATAGGAAACTGATAGCAATAAGGGCAACTTATTCATTGCTCAAAGCCATCAGTGTAGAATAAAAAATCTCATTGGCATATCTCATTTGGAGCATTACTCCCTGTTGTAAAAACTACAGCAGCATAAATAATTTATTCAGTTGAGGAGTCTACGAGCCTAAAAAGGGCAGAGCTAAGTTTCTACTCTTATGTTACAGCAGAAGAAATCAGTGCTGGCTGGTGGGCAGGAGCTTCAGAATGAACTTTGCCCTATCACAGTAAGTACAATGGCAGCACTTGAAGGAAATTTCTCTAGATAGCAAATATTCTGGACACCTCCAGCTTTGTGACTATACTGTCAATACAGCAGGTTGCTCTGAGCCATCTGTTTCCAGTAATAGTTAGGAACTTACAAATTTTCAGGAGTAGTTGTTCTAAATCCTAGGACAGAAGCAAATAGCATTTGTTATTTCAATAAGCATCTGGATGACTTTTGCCAAATAAAGAAGGAATAACCTGAAGAGAGAAAGAGAGACCTTAACTTTCTGCAATTTGAGCACGGAAAAGATCTGATTACATTTCTGAAACATTGCATGAAGGTGGGGATTGAGGATTTTATTTGTACATAAAGCTATAAATCCGAGTATCATTGAATAATAAGAAGAAATTAAATAACAGTAAGTGGTTAAGGACTCAAAGCCATTTTTCTCTTATTGCAAAGTCTGTAATCTTCTCACCATTCCTTCTTGTCTTTGAAATGAGAGACCAGAAAGAAAAATGATTTATTCAGATGAGATAGCTTGAATTTTCAGAAAAGTTTAATACTTTAAATGGAGTACCACAGAGGGGTGTGGAACAAAGCTTGGAAGTCACTGGTGCTTGGCAGATGATGATGACAAAATAATACAATAAAGTCTTCACCTTTTAAAATGCTTTTATAATCAAATAGAAGACCAGCTTCAAAATCACTTAGGAAAATAAACTCTATTAAAGTTCTGTAATGTTCTGAAAGATCTATTTGAAATGGACAGTTTTTGGCACTCTGTTTTCTGGAAATGTTCTGTTATGCATTGATTATAGTGCAGCCTATATAGGAAATTTTATCATTTATTTAATTTTTATAAGAAAAATGCTTGGTTCAGGATACTTGTTCCTTGTTTCTGTTTGTGTTCTTGATTTTCCATGCCCCTTACTTGTCATACAATTATAAATTTTGCATGTTTTTAAATGTTGCTACAGAATCCTATGTATCTGTGGCATAACTATGCTAAACTATGTTACCTCACTTTTTTTCATCCCTAGTTTTCCTTTCTTCTATTCTTAAAATCTGTAGTTCTTGTTATGCTGAAGCTACTGCCACATGTGGACCTCCCTTAACTAACAGTCACTAACTGTGGATTAAGTCCTTGCTACTCTCATGACATGGATTTCCTCCACTCGGTAATCATTTTCTCTATTGTCGAACAGGCTGAGTAGCTTAGTTGCTTTAAGTGAGTATATAATTATTAATAGTCTGTGCTTCTCCCATGTTCTTTCTACACAGAGCTTGAGAATTCTTTTTGACTAATGGGAAGAAAACTTGAGAAATTTTGCCTATTATTCCAATAGAAATAATAATAGCTAGTGTTACATAGTTCTTAATAAGTTCCAGACACAGTTATATTTACATTTATTACTTATATTTCTTTAGGGAGGGGAACTCAAGAGTTTAAGTAACTGGACCAAGGTCAAAGTTTGTATTTGGAAATGACATTTGAACTTAACCTTAAATTATTTAAGATAAAAATTTAAAAAAAAAGAACAAAAGAAACACCAGGCACAAGAATGTTAATCAATTATGAAAATGTATGATTCATTCTTGAAAATGCAAATCAGCCAAAAGGTAGTTTAAAATGAAGAATGGAGATTTTTGGATTTCATAATGATGACTTCAATATTATATGAATAAATTACTAGAAAATTAGAAAAAATAAATTAATTAGGATATTAATATTGTCCTAATTAAGAATCAATATAAGGCTAAATTTAGGCAAGAGTGTGGAGCTGGAGTGAGGAAGATAATAATAGAGATAATTATGAAATTACTTATTGGATGGAATCAGAGAGTGAGAGTATAGAAGGAATGAGGAATGCATACAGGGAAAGGAACCCAGACAACGGACTTCAAATATATACATAGAAATGATGCTTAACATGAATTAATAAATAATGGATTTGAATTCCAAAAAAAAAACTTCTATAGAGAAGAGTCAATATTCATTACTTAAATTATTGGCACCAGCATATCTCACAGTAGCCAGCTTCTTAAATTAATCATCGTGTTAAACATAAGTATGAATAATAAAATGAGAGCATAATGTTTCCACAGTTTACTTCTATGTCTTGGAGTTTAGATTTTTGCTTATTGTGAAATTATTTTAAATAGCATATGATAAACAAAATTGCACATTTGTACATATAGCTGACCCTAAAGTGATGATTTGCAAATCTTTGGCTTTGATATTTCCTCAGTATTACTATGAACTTGAAAGTGACAGCTTTTTAAACTTTTGTGAACACTATTTGAAAAATATAATAAGTTGTCTAAATGTAGCTAGTTATCACAGAATCAAGAAATAGAAAAACATAAAAAGCTTTCTCAAGCTCTGCTTCAGAAGCTGGAGCATCTAGGAAGTTAGTCCAAATTCGTAGTTGAATCAGAGACATACAGATACATAATCTATCCTTTTGCATTGATCAACAATTAACCTTCTGATATGACTTTGCTTCCCATTTTTGCATATTTTTCTACAGTTCTGGAGAAAAATTGTTTCTCACTGTAAGTTAGTGAATTAGAATTTTGTTTATTCAGTTGGCTTTTTATCATTCTGTTGTTTTAGCTCTTGAGCTAGTATTCTATGAAAAAGCTGAGTCATTTAAATATTACGTTTAGGAACTAGATACTAAAATTAACCTTATAGAGTTTCAGCTAACCCTCTTTGAAGCCAAGATAGAATAGACAGTTTTCCTTCCCACAATAGAAAACGGTCTCTCCCAAACACATATGACTAAGATGTAAATAAGCATCATGTGCTGTCATCAAGAGGAAAGAAGGTATAAGTCCTATATTTTATTGAGCATCTAGTGTGTACCAGACACTTCACTCATAACCAACACATAAGGCAAATGATGCTACAAGTTTAGAATCCCTTAACTGAAATGCTTGGGACCAGAAGTGTTTTGGATTTCAGGCGTTTTTTGATTTTTGGAGATATCTCATTACATAATGAGATATCTTGGGTACAGAACCTAAGTCTAAACACAAACTTCATTTATGTTTCATATACACCTTATACACATAGCCTGAAGGTAATTACATAATACTTTAATAATTTTGTGCATAAAACAAAGTTTGTGCACATTGAACCATCTAAAATGTCACTATCTAAAATACCTATGTGGACAATCTGGTTGTTTGGCATCATTGTTGTTCTTGACTCTAAATTTATATGCTACTAATAAAAAATCATTTTTTATACTTATTCACACATCAGGACTTAACAGGAAAAAGCATGACATACCAGCAATACAGTAAAAAAATAACGTGTTCAAGGTAAGTAAGCGGCACAGTAGCATCACCGAAATATCTATATCTGCTATTAAACAACAGCAACAACAAACAATGAGAGGCTTTAGTCTTTATCTGTAATGCTGTATTTTTTAAAAAATACTGTACATTGTATTTTTTTAAGTAAGAAGAAATATCAGAAGCATTTGAGGGATCAGGAGGTGAGTCCCCTAGGGATGGGAAAGCATTCTACTGAATGGCTTTTGGAAATATTTCCTCCAGAGTCATCTGCCTCATTAACAACAGTCTTCTTATCTTAGATAGAAGTCTCTCTTTGATTTTTATAAGCTGGCATGATTTCTTGTTCTGTTATGAATGCATGCTGCTCTGGTACAAAATGTTTGTGAAAACAATCAGAAAAGGCATCCCTGGTGATTCATGCCTTTTTGTTAGCACAATAATAGACTGGTAAGAAATTCACTCCTTGAAAACAGCAAGGATGCAAGCTTCTGCCTGTCACAGCAAGTTTGTGCTTAAGTGTGCCTGCTGCATTAGCACATCCCAGCACAGTTATTCTGTTCTTCGCATACTTAATTCCTGTAACGGCTCTTTCATCAGCTTTAGTCAGTATCTTTCTAGGGCAATAATACCAAAATAGTGATGTTTCACCCATTGGCATTACAGATTTATTCTGGCATCAGGTTTTTATTAGCAATGACCTTGGCAAACTAGTCAAAGAATTTCTCCACTGCTTAGTGATCAGCAGATGTTTTATCACCACAGATCTTTAAAAATTTAATTCCATGTCTTTTCTTAAATTTCTGCAGCCAGCCTGTTGAATATTCACAGTTCCCTTCAATTTTCAGTTCATTGTGATAGATCTTTGCTTGCTTCATAACCAGCATACCATTAAGTGGCATGTGTTCTCTATGATATTGACGGATTGACTCTTTCAGTACATGATTGAGATCTTCATTTTTAGTTTTATACAGTGGTTTTCCATTTTTCATTAACTTCTTTTCATCACTTTCAGTATAGAACATTAATAGTTTACCCCTCCTATTTCTTCAAGTCACATATGGTAGTCATTCCAACACCACACTCTTCCATAAGACATTTCACATTTACATAGCTGTCCAGATTCTCCAAAAGTTTGACTTCTGTGTTATAGATAAATATAAATGCTTCCTCTTTTTTTATCACTGCTACCTATAGGGATATCTGTAGGATTTTTTTGACATTTTCAACAATTTCTTTATAACACAAAGCAAAGAATAAGCAAAAAACCACAGTGAATAATGCACATAAGTCTCAGCCACATGTAGGGCATCATAGGGAATAAGGTCTTGGTGTGTCTGGCCTGTACAAGTACTAGTTTATTACCCTTTGTGGTCATACTTTCATGGGGGAACCTGGGTGTGCACAGACAAAAATATAGCGGAGCTGAAGGGGGTTGATAAGTTTCTTTTTCCTTTGGGGATGCTGAATACACTGTGTGATGAGTGCCTGCATCTTGACTGTGACCTATCACATGAAGTCAGGTATAGAATTTTCCACTTTTGGCATCATATTGGCGCTCAAAAAGTTTTAAATTTTGGAACACTTCAAATTTTGGATCTTCTGATTAGAGTTGCTCAACCTGCATTCTGCTAACAGTGAAGATAATTAAAATTCATAAGTATAATCAAAATTTGTTTAAGGTTACTAAGCCAGGGAAGAGAGCCAAGATTCTCTATCAGGTTTAATGGGAACAATATCAATTTTCTTTCTAATGCACTTTGGGAGCTTTCCATACAATATTATGGCTAAACAATCACTTCTACTACTAACTTGTTGAATAGGTTCAAGGATGGCAAAAGTGAGAGAGATCCCAGACAATTCAACTAAAAAAATAAAAACAAAAATAAACTTATAAACTTAATACTGAGTTAAAATTTACTCAATTTTGTGTGTGTGGATTTCAATATAAACAAACATTGTATAAAAATATTTCAAAATATAAAGAGATGGGTAGTCTATGATCTGGCCTTTCTATATCATAAAAATTAGCATATCCAGTTCAAAAACGACAAAATTTTCCCCTAGTAATTTATACATTTCCTTCAGATATTTAGCAATTATTAATAAATATACAAAAATATGTGAAAATAACTGTTAAATACTATTTTAGCTAAAAGATAATTAAAATAATAAACCTCCAATTAAGCATTTTTCTTAACACAATTTTTAAACAAAACCATTGTGGTGATTAATGTGTCAACTTGATTGGGCCATAAGGTGGAAAACAGAGACAATAATTGAATGATAAAGATAAATTGTTTTCTTCTGGTTTTCACTCCAATATGTGAAGAGGATATTGTCATACCTATTATTACACAAGAAAGTTGGAAAACCTAAAATTCAAAGACTTTTCTTGGAATCAACAGAGAGCTAAGGTTTTGAGGCAAACCATGCCCTCCCCACACAGCCCCTTCTTGGAGACACAGGCAAATTGAGAGAGTTATAGCCAATATCTGCTTACCTGGAACAAAAGCCAGTGGAACCATAAACTAGTAATTTTATCCATTGCTGGAGGTTCAATGTGGACTAGCTTAAGAGTGAGAAAATCCTACAGACAACAGTCTTAAGGAAGGTCCCAAACTTTTATGAATTTTGTTTCCAGGAATTCACCAGGTTCTCATAGTGAAGATCCAAGAAAGATTCCTTCATGGCTCTGGCAAGGGGAAAAGTAATTATTATGAAATAAACTCACAGTATTCTAAATAAAGACCTATTCTCTAGAAAATGAGACTTTGCCAGAACCTTAACCCAGATGGGGCAGGACATTCCTCACACTCTTTTATCCTCTAGATTTTCTGTAACATCTAAGGGTGAAGAGGGGAAGCTATACTACTGGAAAAACATTTGTAAAAATCACATCCCTGAGACACAGTCCCTTGAATGCCTGAGATTTAATTAGAAAACTTTAGCACAAATCCTATCCTGCATACCTTCTTACCACAAAGTAGTGGTGAGAAGGGCTCCAGCAGGGGAAGAGAGTATTGCAGCTGAAAGAGCTGCAAGACACAGATTGTCTCTTAGGAGGGGTTACTTGGGGAGCCAAAAACTACAGAGAAGACATAAACAAGGACATAAAAAGAATTTGAAGCCTGTTATGCTTACAGTTACAGGAAGAATTAAAAACAGCCCAAATCCCAGCCAGATAAACATCAATCCTCACACTAAATGCCTCAATTCCTGTTACTTGGTACCACATATCTGACTTTCAACAAAAAATTACAAGACATGATAAAAGGCAAAACAAACCATATATATGTGCGTGTATGTATGTGTGTGTGTGTGTGTGTGTGTGTGTATATATATATATATATAGTCTGAACAGATAAAGCAAGCATCAGAAGCAGATTTCAAATTTAATACCAGTGTTAGAATTATCAGGGGATTTTAAAATAAGTATGATAATATGTTAAGAGATGCAAAGGAAAAGTAGACAAAACATAAGAACAAATGGGTAATGTAAACAGAGGGATAGAAAATCTAAGAAAGTATCAAAAGGACATGCTAGAAAAACACTGACAGATATGAATAGTGTCTTTGCTCATCAGTAGACTATATATGGTCAAGGAAAGAATCAATGAACTTGAAGATAATAGAAACTTCTGAAACTGAAGTGCATATAGATAACATAATGGAAAAAATAAGAATAGAACATCCAAGAACTGTGGTATAATTTTAAAAAGTATAGACAGTATTTGTGTAATTGAAATAATGTGGGATGAAAAAGAAGGCTTGAATAGAAGAAATATTTGAAGTAATAATAGCGAAGAACTTCCCATCGTAAACGGCAGACACTAAACTACAGATCTAGGAAGCTCAGAGAACACCAAGAATGATATAATTATTCACAATATATTCACAATGGATACATTGTTAATAAATAGTACATATTAATCCAATAAGTAATTTAAGCATTACAATTATTCAGGCTTAATGATATAGACGTGACATAGAAGTAAACAATAAATTCAATATGGAGGAGGAAGGCAGTAAATGAAAAAAAGTACTTTTCTTACTGTATGGTAATAATTTATAAGTTTCATTAAGAATTTTAAAGTTAGGTGAAGAAAAGGATTGGCCTGAGAGGTAAAATTTTAAATAAGGCTGTAAGCTCTGTCTCACTGAAAAGGCAACATTTAGGACTTGTATGTGGGAGAGCAAATCAGCCTTACATCTGAGGAAAGAGAGTTTCAGGTGGATGGTACAGCAAATGATACAGCCTATAAGTGGATGGGTAACAGACCTGTTCAAGGAGCAGAACGGAGGGCAGTGTGGTAAGAATGGAGTGAGCAAAGTGGCAAGTTATAAAAATCAAGGTCAAAGATGCAACAAGGGCCAGATCTTGTAGTGCTCTGGGGACCATGTTCTTCATGACTTTGTGAATGAAATGGCAATTATTTGGGGGTTATAAGCACATATGCATTTGATCTAAATTTTATTTTGAAAAAAACACTTTGATAGCTATGTTGAGAATAAATTTTAAGGAGAGGACAGTGAAAACATGGAGAACAAATAGGAGATGATGTATTGCTATAATCTAAGCAAGGGATTTGATTAAGGTGTTTGCAGTGGAACTAATATCAGCATCAGCAATTGGATTCTGTTTTTTTTGAAGGTTGAACCAATACAAAAGCCTGATGGATGATTTGCAGAATATAGGAGATAGAAACAAGTCAAGGATGATTCAAAGATGCTTATTTTGAATAATTGGAAGATGGAGTAGTCATTAACTGAGAATAGGAAGACTGAGGATGCAGCAATTTTGTGGAGAAATATTGACTTAAATTTAAACATACTGATTTAGAAATGTCTACTTAGGCATCCAAATGTAGCAGTAGAGGAGGCATTTGCATATATGAGTCTAAACAACGAGCGAAAATACACATGATCATGATTAAATAAAGGAGAGCTATCATACTATAGAGATATTTAAACTCATGAGATCTTTAATGAAGTGAGTATAAAAGAGAAGAGAAAAGTTCTAGGGCTCCAATGCTTTAAGAAGCTGGGGTGTGGGGGTGGGATTAACAAGGGAGAAAACCAATAAGAAGGTCCACATATACCACATTTTTTTAATCCACTCATCTATTGATGGGCACTTGGGTTGTTTCAGATCTTTTGAGCATGGGGAAGAGATGCCTGAGGTTTGAAGAGAAAGGAGAATATGAAATAGTGGGTAATGGTCTAAAATAAGAAGAAAGTGGATGGATTAGACAAACATAGACCAATTGCCGAGCATTACACAGGGCCCATTTGAAGTTTGTATCATGGTATCATCGTTATTTCTTATAGCTGAGTAGTACTCCATATCTCTTTGGTTCTCCTGGAGAGAGCTGGAACCCATTATATTAAGTGAAGTATCCAAAGAATGGAAAACCAAGCATCACATGTACTCACCAGAAAACTGGTTTCCCTGATCATCACCTAAATGAACATCAGGGAAGGATACCAATTGGATATCAGACTGAGATGGGGGGTGGGGGGAGGGGATGAGTGTATGCCTACATGATGAGTGCATTGCACACCCTCTGGGGAATGGTCACGCTTGAAGGTGCTGACTCGGGGAGGTGGGGGGGGGGGAGGGGATGGAGGTATGACTACATGGTGAGTGCCAGGCGCACTGTCTGGAGAATGGATATGCTTGAGGCTCTGATTCAGGGGGATGGGCGGGACATGGACAATGTATATAACCTGAACTTATGTACCCCCATGATGAGCTGAAATAAAAAAATAAAAAATAAAAAAAAATAAAATAATGACATGAAACTCTAAAAAAAAAAAAAAAGAGTGATGTTGTCAACATGGTTGCATTTTTCCTAGCTATTTTTAGGTATATGAGTACAGACAGAAAACCAGAGAAGAGTGAGTTAAACCAGATGGAGTTTTATTTTTTGACTACAAATTGTAACTACTCCCTAGACCTGATAAGAGCTTGAATTTTTTCCTCCTATATTTTACATATATCACATGAACATATAAAACTTGGCTGTAGCAGTGTGTGAACTTGAACTGGAAAACAAAGCCCTTGTTTGATAATATGAAAGTACTGGATGAATGCAAATCACTGTTCCTATGTATACATGTGTTTTTAAGTGCAACCTAAAATTAACTATTCAAAACTGACAAGTCATGAAAAAAAATAATGATAACTAACCTTTTGAGCACCTACTTGGCACTTTTATAAGCAATTTACCTATGTTAATTCATTTAAACATAAGAACAGCATACTGAATTTGGTATAAGAAAACTAAAGGCACAAAATATAATTAATTTGCCCAAGGACAAATGGCTTATAACCTGAGGAGCATTAACTAGAACTCAGTCTAGCTACAGAGCCCAATCTCTCACAATGGACTGTTTTTGACTTTTATATAATTGTGGATTTAAAATTTACATCTCAGAAATTCTGGTGTTAATATAAACTTAAACCATAATGGAATGAAGCATGCATTAATCCATAAATGTACCTTCTTCATTAAAAGAAATTTCAAACAATTTTAACATAAATTCAATTGATTAAATATTTTCTGGGACACAAAAACAGATATTTCATAAAGTATGGATTTGATTAAAACAGAGACTCTTCACAAGCCTTGTCAGGTTTTAATATTTTCACCAGGTTCTTAATGAGGAGAAAATGAAAAAAAAATTAAAACCTTGAAAATAACTTTAGATATTAGGCCTAGAGAATCAAAGGAATATTTCTATGAAAATATTTTATCAAAGTGTAAAAGTGTACTTAAAGCGTAACTATGTCAATTCTTTATCCAGGAGAGACAGGGAAAGTTGAATGAAATATACAGTCAATGCTGACCTGACTTTGCTCCAATAAACCAACAAATATTTGATTAAAATATTTGTGTTGTAAGGTGGAAATCATGAATGAGATCTCTTTAACTATTAGTCTACGCATTAAAATAACTAGAAAATTTCCATAAAATATTTGAAACAAGAATCTCCTTTGGAAATTCTAAATTGAGTTACCAGTGAAATGCTTGTCTACTTATTACAAATGTTCAGCATATTCTATTTAGGTGTCAGCCTATGTATTGATGACACAAGATATAATTTTAATTTTGCCATTAATGAATTCATCATCACATTTCTGATCCACAGTTTCTTGAGGAACAGTTTCTTGCATCTTGGAACAATTTCTACATGTGGTATTTGAAACCTAGTGATTCCCATTGAATAGAGCTGAGCTGACCCATGACCTTGGACTCTTTCAAGAGTTGTCCCAATATGAATGCTCAAATTCACCAATAATCAAGGAATTACATATAAAAGAACTTGGATGTATAGACTCTAAGAACTTATAGTAGCCTTAGCTATTTATTTTCTGCATAGAACTTCCAAATAAATGAAGTCTATAAATATTCTTAGAAAGAAAATATAATTGTGAATACTTCCTATATGTGATAATTCAATTCTATTTCAAACATAAACACAATAATGGGTTATTTTACATTTGAATAATATATTAAATTTTATATGAAAGAAGAAATATCTAATAATATCTAATAATCAAATAAAAAAGTTAAAGAGTGTGGGAGGCTTATTAGACATTGTCTATTACATTAAATTCTCCCTAATCAAAACATATCTTATTGAGAGAAAATAAATTTAGGATGTAGAAAAGAGTATAGTATTTGATATGATTAAATATAGAAATTTTTTACATAACTATGTGGCATTTCAATTGAGTGGGGAAAAGTGGATTTACTTAATAAATGGGCCATAATAACTGGTTATTTACTAGGAAGAAAATCACCTCTGTAATAAACAACAAATAAAATTGAACTTTCAAATAGTTTCAATTGCCGAATTTAATTAAATGAGTATAAAATATACATCTTAAAATTTTAGTAGTGATAAATTAAATACATATAACTCAGAAAGATTAATTTGGTAAAAATTAAAATTATTTACAAATATATATTACAAAATAATTCAGAAAATTATGATACGAAAGGGGATAATATCTAAGCTTTACAACACATCCTTACCAATTAATTAGAAAAAGACAATAAACAACAGAAAAGTGGAAAATTATATAACTAAATCATTTCAATAAAGAGAATGTTCAAATGGTCAGTAAATATGGGAATCAATGATCAAATTCACCAAAAATGAGGGAGTTGCACATTAAAGAAACAATATTTTTCATGTAACAGATTTATGAAAATTATAAATTAATGCAAAAATGAATAAGTAAAATTAAATTACTTGATGTTGAATGTAATGACAAAAACGAATAAACTCATCATTACTAGTGGGAATGTAACTTTTGGAGTTATTTTGGAAAACACCTTCTTAATATATATCAAATTATAAATAGTCATATTTTTGACACAAAAGTCCACTTATGAACTCTGTTGCATATATACATAAGCACCAAAACATAAGAATATATAAAAACAATGATAGTTGCAGCATTACTGATAAAGACAAAATCTAGAATTACAGTGGATGTCTATCTATTGACACGTCTGAATAATGATTCATCCACTTAGTGTATAACCACCAATATTGTATAACCACCAATGGCTGCATAATGCCAAGATGCAAAAATGATCCCATTTTTGTAAAGTAAAAAGTGACAAAAATGTATACAGGTGTACATGTTACTATAAGATTATAAGTAGACTTACTTCAGATTTAACTATTTAAACACACACCTGTGTACATATATATACTCATGTACATAAAAAATATATGAAAGATTTGTCATTAAAATGTTAATTGTAGATTTATTATGGTGATATTTCAGACTATGTTAACTTTGTTCTTAAACTTTTTGTATTAGATGAGCCAATATAATATAATCAGGCAATAGATGGAAAATTTTTAAAAATGAAGCTATTTATTTCAAAAAATAAAATATAGTAAGTAAATCTGATACCTGTGGAGCCGAAGGAGACTACGTGGCCTTATTCTCGTTCACCCGGAGAGATGAGCCATGGAAGTGAAATAAGAGAAACACCTACAGCACGAATAATCTTTATAAAATAAGCGGAATTAAAGGGGACACATAATAATTAATTCTTAATGCTGAGGGGGTCATTTTTTATTGTTCCTTATATAAGCTACCTCTAGCTTTAAAGATTAACTTTTAAATTGCATAGTTTAAATGAAAAGGAAGGAGGAAAATAAATCTGGTAAAACAAAGATAAACTAGCCTTATATAAGAAAACAGATAGGTTATGTTTTATAATTTCCCCCTGCCACTGTGTCCTAGCAGTTAAGCTATGATGTATCAGTTAAGCCAGGCAATCAATCAACTCATAAGCCATAGCCATAGCCATAGCCATAGCCAAGATCATAGCAAACATAGTTTAACACCAGATCTCTTTTATTATATAAAGGAACATTTTTCTGTCCAATTTAAACAGAGAATAAAGTTCTCATCACACACTGAGAGTCTATCTAAGACAACACATAAAATAAAACAAATAGGGAAAGTTTACATTAAAAAGTTCAAATAGATGTCGATAAGATTCAAGAATAACACTAAAGGATTTATACTCCAAATTTCAGCTTTTAAAATTTTTATTAGAGGGTAGTAAAAATTCTCCTGCAAAACAAATATCTTATATTGAAATAAGATATTTATAAAAATGTCTGTAAGAAATAAAGTTCATTATTATTTTTGGGATACAATAAGCAAAATACAAGTTTATCTAAAGCAACATTTGAAACTTATGTTTTCATTTATTAATAAAGATTTTATAAATATTCAGGAACTTTTCACACATTAGAGGCCAATCAAAGATAATATCCTGTGCCAAACACATTTAAAAATTATTTTATTTGCAAACATAATAAAATAAGGTATATAAAAATCCTTTTGTTTGTTTCTAATTTAAATTATATATCAAAAATAAAAAGTTACAGTTAGAGGAGAGGAGTGTGGTTAAAGGGTTATGAAATCCTTGACTACCTTGATAAAAGTTGGGCATAATATTTTTTCTAGTTTAGAGAGTAATTGTTTGCATAATGCAATCTGAAAAGTGTTGTATAAAATATGGTAGAATGTTTGAGATAGTATAGAATTGGGGTTGTGATCACCACCTTTAGAGTTAAAAAGATTTTACTTACCCAATCACTCTGAGAAAGTTATTTATCTTGACCTCAGTCTTAGTCCATTTTGTACTGCTGTAACAGAATGCCTGAGACTAGGTAATTTACAATGAATAGAAATGTACTTGGCTCATGCTTCTGGAGCTGGGAAGTCTAAGAGCATGTTGTTGGCATTTGGTGAAAGCCATCTTGCTATGTCATAACACAGCAGAAGGAAGCACATGGGTGAGAGAGAGCACATGAGAGAACAAGAGGAGCTGGAACTTTTTATAACAAACTCAGTCTTACATTAATGAATCCAATACGGATATAACAATAATAATCCATTCCTGAGGGAAGGGCACTGATTACCTAATTATCTCTCTAAGGTCTCACCTCTCAACACTGTTGCAGGGGGAATTAAAGTTACAACACATGAAATTTATGGGACAAATGTAACCATAGCAGCCTCATTTTCCTTATATGTGAGGTTATTACAAAAGAATAGAAGAAATAATATATTCATATCACAAATAGGATCTAAAAATGAGACTTCCTCCTCTTTTTCTAATCTCTCATTCAGTTTTAAAATAATCTTGAAATGTACATCATGTCTGAGATTAAAATATGTTAAT
This sequence comes from Lemur catta, assembly GCF_020740605.2. Classification (NCBI taxonomy): domain Eukaryota; kingdom Metazoa; phylum Chordata; class Mammalia; order Primates; family Lemuridae; genus Lemur; species Lemur catta. The sequence goes on from NC_059128.1 coordinate 244,937,139, forward strand.
GATACTTTTTATTCTATTTGATTTTAATATTCTTGTTACCTATATATTACTGTTCATTTCATCTTTATTGTTATATCTTGCCATTCTTTTCCTATTGCTATCTTGAATATATTTTCACACAAGAAGTTGGAAATTGCTATGGTTTGAATGTGTGTGAGTTTGTGTGTTGGAAACTTAATCCCCAATGAAATAGTATTGAGAGGTGAGACCTTTAAGAGGTGATTAGGTCATGAGAGCTCTGCCCTCCTGAATGCATTAATACTGTTAAGGTAGAAGTGGGGGAGTAATCTTCAGAGTGGATTCCTAATACAAGGACAAATTCATCCCACTTCCCCTTCTTTGTCACACATGCTCTCTTGCCCTTCCACCTTCCCCGATGGAATGTAGGCCTCCCTACCCCCACCTTCAACTTTCCAGTAAGAAATAACTCTCTGGTTTTCTGTTTATATAAATTACCCAGTCTTCAGTGTTCTGCTATAGCAGCACAAAATGATCTAAGACAAAACATGATACCCTTTCATTTAATTTTTATTCTCATCATTGTAATAGGGAAGTTCTAAATATTACAAAGTGCCAGGTTTATCTTTATTCTCAACAACCTATGAATTTTGGAAGAAGTTTACATCTGATTCAGTAAACAGGGTTAAAACTTTTGATGACCCTGATATACCACTGTATATAATTCCACTTAAAATTGAAGTAGCCCTCTTACAATATGGAGATTAAGTCAGAGGGATAAATATTAAAAATGTGATAATTTTAATTTTTTTGAGATATGGTATAACAATTTCTCAACAATTGACAAGAACATATATGAATATATTTTGCTAATTTTTACTATGAGCATTTATAATCAGTATGCATTTTGGTGTACTTTTTTCAGTATTTGCAACTCTTAGTCTTGAGAATTCTAAGGGGAAATGACATAATGCTTCTTTCCAATATTTTTAAAAACTATGTTAACCCTTCAATATTGCTTGAAGAACCCAAAAAGATTCATAAGACTTTCAAGTATTTTGTTGAATAGGTAATTAACAACTATGTAATTCAACTTATTCATAAAAATCAGCAAACTGAAACAAACTGAGTTGAAATTATTTGATCTTTTCTTACATGGATATGTCTTATAGAAATTCTTTTGTTGCTTGACACATGAGTGTTCTTAGCCTAAACAAAGCAAAAACTCACATATGTTTAATATCTTTAAGGTCAAAATATACATATTATATTTTTATATAATTTTATCATTTTATATTTTATTATTACAAAATTTATCTCCTAAACTTTAATACACTTTAACAAAAGTGTTAGTTGAAAACAATCTTTGCTATTTAAATTTAAATTTAAAAGTTAAAATATAGTCTGAAATATCAATTAATATTAACTATAGTATATTTAGTTAAGGGTTTATAGAGAAGGATAATGTCACATTTAACCTGATAATTCTTCTTTGCTTTGAGCAGTTACCTTAAAAGAGTCATTAACAAACATATCATTCCCAATGGAGTATTTTCATTGGCTTGAATATCACAAATTTTGAATTTTAATTAGGAACAAGGACCCAGTTTAGCTTAATTTTTAAGGAACCTGCAAGTCCAATAATAAATAAGCATTTATTAAGCACTAACTATAAATAAAGCACGATGCTAAATGAAAACAAAAACTGTTAAAACTACATTTTCTTACTTTTGTAGACAATAGGAACTCAAAAAATACGAAACCATAAAAGACCAATTATGTGGTAAAATTCAGCAAATATTATTTAAAATTCACAATCTTGAACTTTGAGAGTTAATATATTGTTTCAAACAGATCTGGGATATTTATATGAAAAAATAACTTTCATCATTTGAAATCAGTCTTTCAGAAGAAAAACACTTGCTTTAAATTTATTATTATAAAGCTTTTTGAAGGGGAAGACACTTTAACACTCAAATTTGAATCTAAAAGCTAACATTTAATTTAAAAGCCCATTATTAATATAAAAGTGAGGCTCAGAAGAAAATATGTGCAAATATCAAGTTCTGGAATCAACCGGAAGGGTATATAAATTTACTGTAAAAGGGGTGATTGCAAGTGTTTGGTCTATAAGTCCTGTTGTAGACATTTTAATATACTTACAGATTTTCTGTGAAATGATTTCCTGAAATGCCTTTTAATTCATATGACACTTAGTTTATAAGTGATTTGCAGAAAGTCACAAATACTTTCATTTTCTTATTTCAGCATTTACCTTTAACCCAACTGTTCCTTTAAAACAGAAGCTTGGCTTTCTGACCTTTGTTTCAAAGCCTTAGAGAGGTTAGTCAATAAATGTTTCTTGAATTGAATTTACTTCTTTTCCTAAAACATATACAAATAGTTTTAAATAACTATTAATGAAGAATTAATAGGCAACATATACTAACTATTTACCAGATAAGAAGCACCATGCTAAACACATAAATATTATTTTATTTAATTTCTACAATAATTATTTGAGGTTTTATATATCGAGTTAAGATTGTGTTTGGCTAAAATTTACAAAAAACTATATACTTAATGCAGATAGGTACTTATTTCTCTCAAAAACAATTAAGGAATGTACATGACTGCTCTGTTGCATAAAGTCCTCACAGACTCAGCCTCTTTCTAACTGACAACATCATGGTGAGTGGGTGAGCCGATGGTGGGTAGTGTGCTTGAGTTTGGAAAGGAAAGGGGAGAAGAAAAAGATGTGGAAGGAAAAACCAGCAGCTATTCAGAAACAGACACATGATACCCTTCATTTGCCAGCCCTAGTCACATATGTAAATATAACAGAGAGAAAAATAGGAAAAGTTGTCTTCATTTTGGAAGATTATATATCCAAGAAAAAAATATTTCTATGGAAGAAGACATGGGATATTAATGGAACACTAGAATGCTTATTTATATATTTTAAGAATACACTCAAAAGGTGGTGGCTCACACATGTAATCCCAGCACTTTGGAGGTGGAGACGGGAGGATTGCTTGAGCCCAGGAGTTAGAGAAAAGCCTGGGCAACATAGTGAGACTTCGTCTCGTCAAAGAGTAAAAAATTAGCCAGGTTCGTGTGTCCCACACCTGCAGTCCCAGTTACTTGGGAAGCTGAGGCAGGAGATTCATTTGAGCCCAGGAGTTGGGGGCTGCAGTAAGCTATGATGGGGCCACTGCACTTTGCTTGGGTAACAAAGCCAGACCATGTCTCAAAAAGAAAAAAAATAAATACTCAAGAGATGAAAATTTATAATTACCCAAAGTTGATACAATTAATAAATGGCAAAGCACATTCAAACAGAAAATTTCTCACTAAAATTTTTTTTAACTTAGGAATTCTTATGACTTCCCACCGGGTTTCTATAGGGTTTCTATATGCTGTATTTATGTTTTCCAGGATTATAATGGGAAAGAACATTAAGTGTAAAAAAATAAGTGAAATACAGAGAAACCTCCCAAAATAATAACTACCTTATCTTACCAATCATAAATGATAATTGCTACTGATTCTGGTGCATTACATTTTAATATATTTGTTTCTCTGTGTGTTTTTCATGGCTTATCAAATAGTAGCAAGAAATTACAACTCTTAGAGAATCAAGTCATAGTTTTAAATTGGACTGTATAATTAATTAATTTATGACATATATCCCTATTTTGTATATAGACTTCTCAATTGCTCAATTTATTGTATTTCTTAAATAGACAATAAAGAAATGTGAAATATAAAAAATAAAGAATATTAAATGTTAGACGAAGTAGAAAGAACAAGTGGTAGAATCAAGTGGTGCTGAGTTATAAAGACTGAATTTATTCTGAGAATCCAAGAATTTCATTACTTTATAATTAGTAAAAATGATTTGACTTATGTATTCCAATTCAGAATATTTTGCTAAATTCAAGACAAATCTGAGTGCATGTGTTACCAAATCTGAATAAATGTATTTTACCGCTTCTTGACAGTTACTGATTGCATAAATTCAAAGTGGAAGTGACAAGATCTGCTAGTTCCAATAATACTGCTGTGAAAGAAGTTGGTGAACAATAGATAAGAAAATAGATTTATTATATAACAGCATTTCAAGGCATAAGATTTACACAAATTGCTTTAATTCTTTATAGTGAAGGTGACATGATATTTATGATTTCTACCTTAAAACTGGATAATTGAATTACAGGCTTTAGTAACTGAGAATATATATTAGATGTTACTAATGCTAACTCTCCTTATTTTTCTCTTCTTCCTAAACACATGGAATATTAAAATTCTAAGCTTTCTTGTAACATGGTAGGAGCATGTGACTATTTCTGGCCAATGGATTATGAAAAAACTTGGTAGGTGTCATTTCTGGGGTGAATTATAGAACAATTGATTGGACTTAACCATATTCTCTCTTTCTAAGCTGCAGCAAATGGCAATCATATTGTTGAGCCCCAGTCAACTTCGATCTGTGAATAGTTACTTGGTGCATTGTGCCCCACCATTGCTCAACTCTCTTGCATTGGACATCTAGTGCAGAGGAGGAAAAAAAGAGAAAAGTAAACCTATGTTGAATTAAGACTTTGAGATTTGGGATGACTGTATTTTTCTGTCAGTAAAACTAGCATATTACAATATGATTACTGCAACTTGGAATAATTAAAGCTGTAAATATAAAATTTAATCTCTGAAATCATAGAAAAATGTTTATTATATAATATTAACACAAATATTATTTCATAGTCATTTGTTTCTGGTGTGGATCAGATAATTTCTCTGTCAGTTTATGAAAATATGAAAGGTTGAATTGTAATAAATATGTGTTACATGTATACGCATTTTTTACATGTAACTACAAATTTATTTGATATATTATTAATATTTTGGCATAATATTTAAATAAGTATCATGGAATCAGGGAGACAAAGAAAGCATTCACTTGTTGACTTACCATAGTGGGTTACAAATTTAGTGATCTATATCTTCAACATTCATACCTAAAACAGAAAACTCTTTTAAAAATATAACAGTGGCATCCTGTTTCTCAAAGTTTCTTGTTAACCAATTCATCTAGACACTTTGAAAAGCAGACATCAAACAGAAAACCAAATTTCTCACATATTGTACTATAGATTGAATATTTGTCTTCCCCTAAAATTCATATGTTGAGATCTAAACCCCAATGTTATGGCATTTGGAGGTACAGTTTATGAAAGGTGACTAGGTCAGGAAGGGGGAGTTTTCATGAATGGGATGAGGATGAGGGCCCATATGAGAGGGTGAGGAGACCAGAGTTCTTCCTTTTTGCCAAGTGAAGACACAGGGAGGAGACAGCAGTCTAAGAACCATATGTAGACTTTGTTGATGCCTTGATCTTGGACTTCCCAGCCTCCAAATATGTAAAAAATAGATTTCTGTTGTTTTCAAGCCATGGAATCTATGCTATTCTGTTATACTATCCTGAATGAACTGAGATAAGTGGCACAGATTGTAAGGAAAAAGTCTTCTAATTTTCAATTCAAAACCAAACATTTGGTTTTACAAATCCAGACTTTAACGCACCGACTGCCATTGAGTTGTATTTAACTTAGCCTCGTTTTGAGCCTGGGACCACATGAAGCAAAACCCTGCAGCTGGTTCGTGGAAATCTTACTTTTTGATGTTGTATTTGTTACAGTTAATATTTATAATTTAATTCTAAAAACATGGATTGCATTGCATATAACTCACAAACAGAAAACAATAAAAAATAACAAATTAGAAAAGATCATTTTGTTTTAATAAAACACCTTGGCCCCAGGGAAAATTTTTTTCTAGTGCAGCAATCAATGTGTTAAACATATTGTATGAAACCATGTTTTTTGTATGAGTTGTTGCTTTGAAAATTAGATGCATACCTTAAAAGAAATAGCAGAGAAAAATTCCCTTCTTATTTCCAGCAGTACAGTAGTCTTTCATGAGATGTTTAACATATTTTTGTCAGGAAATCTAACATTTTGTTTCAGATAATCTGGTTTGCTTCTCTTTTTGAACGTTAGGGGAGAAGAATATTGGCCCCTTCCATTTGATTTTCATCCCATAGAATCCAAGTGTAAAACAAGCTAATACTGTGGTACTCTGCATTATAAAATCTTCAGCCTTAATCAAATAGAATTCTGTAAGGGAATTAAGCTATAACATACTTAGACATCCATTAAACATAATAAATTAACTACTTTTCTATAAAGCTAGAATGGCACTAGTTATGTACCATCCTTAAAAATTTGAGAAAATAGTAAAATCATTTTCTTTATCCAGCAGAGTAGAGAATGCCTCCAATATCAGTCCATGTTATCTATAGGATAAAGCCTAAACTTCTAAAGATGGCCTATAAAAGCCTCATTGACCTAGTCTTGGACACCTTGCTTGCCCAGACTTGTCACCAGCCCTTGACTCTAGCCTACAAGGAAATAGTTCTGTACATATGCAGTGATGCTTCTCATTTTTACTACTTGAAACATTTTTGTCAGTTCCATTTAGCAATGTAATACATATTCATCTTCTTCCCCAACAGGAAGCTAGCTTATTGCATGTTTGTTATTCTTGAATTAAGGCTTGTCTAGCAAATGCCAGTCAACTCCACAATCCTTTTAATTATTATTGTCTCATGTCTTTCAGATGCTGGGGCATTTGTACAAGCCAAGGCATTTCCACCTGTATTTCATTCCTATTTATCTACCTCAGAAGAGCCTCTTATTAATGGAGTAGCTCCATCATGCCAGAGCATAGCATCCTGCCATTGCTTGTCACCATCCCATTCACACCAACAATATAGTCCTTGTTAACATTTGACCAATGAGGGATGCAGTTCTTAAAGCTCACTCCAAAGAACTGTCTCTAATGCTACTTCTGGTAATTCTCTTAATGTGCAATCCATTCATCCCCCCAACACCCCCCCCACCACAAAAAGAGGATGGTGAGACAAAGTCTTATATGTGGTTTGTTAATTTGAAAGGAATCCCAGCAAACATATGTGAGTAAGTAGGGAAAGTGAGACATTGAAGTAAGGAATAGAATGTGTCAATTATTCTAAGGACACTCTCTGAGAAACTATTTGGAACACATCACAATTGTCTCAGCAGAATACAGGAAGCTAGGACAATTATCTACCAATACCAGCCCCTATTGTTTGCAGGATTCTTACGGTGTGGGTGTGTTAATTTCCCCAGTATCCACCTTGAACCTAGAGTGGTGGGTGAAGCAAACTTCCAAAGTGCTGTAAAGCTTTCATACAAGAGGTTTCAAGTGAAGCTACTTAGCCTACTGGTTACTTTGGACTGTAGATGCAGGTGTGTCCGGGTGGCCTGAGCTGTTACAGGGCATGTCATTGACAGTATCTGTTATATTGCTACAAGATTCTTTGCATGATGTCATATATTTATAACCATTAGTGCTATAGTTTCCATGTTAGACTGAAAAAAACTTGAGAAAGGAAATTACATATAATAGTCCCTGGTACAAACAGTTCAGTATGTTAACTCTCAATAAGGCATATCAATTCAATTTCCTAATTGGTTCTTGAATTTGCCTTCCTGTCTTTCCCCAGAACCCTACATATTTCATCATTTCTTTGTGCTTGAATACTATAATATCTTTATAACTGACTTTTCTGTAACTTATTTTCCTTTTTCCTAATCCAACTTCATTGTAATAGTGTTCTTTTTAGAAGTTAAACTGTATCATTATTCCACTGCTTAAAGTCCTTAAAATGACAGCAAGCTCTTTATATTTTTATGTTAGTAGCTGCCATTTATTAAGCCTTTAAGCCTACCAATTCAAAGAACATTACATAAATCATCTTATAATTTTACCAATATTATAAGAAAATAATTTTAAGATTTCAAGAAAATGTATCTATGGAGGAAGAAAAAAATTTAAGGCCAATTGCTCTTTGAAATGTTTATATAAAACATAGGTCACACCAATCTTTAACAAAAATTAAGTTTGTGTGGCATAAGTAACTCATACTTCTTTGGGTGTAATTGCTGCCTGTTATTTTAGGGCTTTAGCAATGTCACATCCTACAAAATTCCTCCAGTGTTTATGAGCATTCTTTAGGAGTAACCCATGTAAGCCCATGAAACTGATGTGTCAGCCCCCAGGGCACATGACAGCCTCTGTAGATACTGCTAATGAATTGAAAACCTAAGGCACGAAACTATTAGAATTATAGAAGAAAATGTTGGAAAAACTCTTATAGACATTGGCCTAGGCAAAGAATTTATGAAGACCCCAAAATCAATCACCATAACAACAAAAATAAATAAATGGGACCTAATCAAATTAAAAAGCTTCTACACAGCCAAGGAAACTATCACAAGAGCAAACAGACAACCTACAGAATGGCAGAACATATTCACGTTACACATCCAATAAAGGGCTGATAACTAGAATCTATAAAACTCAGGAAAATCAGTAAGAAAAAAATCAAACAACCCTATCAAAAAGTGGGCAAAGGACATGAACAGAAACTTTTCAAATGAACTAGACTAATGGTCAACAAACATGAAAAAATGCTCAATATCTCTAATCATCAGGGAAATGCAAATCAAAACCATGATGAGATATCACTTATCTCCAGTGAGAATGGCCTTTACCAAAAATTCCCAAAACAATAAATGCTGGTGTGGATATGGAGAGATAGGAACACTCATACACTGATAGGAACACTCATATACTGCTGGTGGGACTGCAAACTAGTACAACCCCTGTGGAAAGTAATATGAAGATACCTCAAAGAGCTACAAGTAAAACTACCATTTGATCCAGCAATCCCATTACTGGGCATCTACCCAAAAGAACAAAAGACAGTCTATAAAAAAGACATCTGCACTTGAATGTTTATAGCAGCACAATTCACAATTGCAAAGATGTGGAAACAACCCAAGTGCCCATCAATACATGAGTGGATTAATAAAAGGTGGTGTATGTATACCATGGAGTACTACTTAGCCACAAAAAAACAATGATGATCTAGCACCTTTTGTGTCATCCATAGAGAAATGCTGGCTAGCCAAAAAAATATCACCTGAACTAAACAACGTTTTGCAGGATGTGAAAAATCATCAACCACATTAAATCATATGTCCTTAACTCACATCTGTTTTCACACTCTGTGAGGAGATGGACACAGCACAAACGTCTTCTCTTATATACAGAAGTGAGATGGCTTTTTAAAGTTAGATCACGGGCCAGAGTTTTTGAGGTATGAGAGCCACACCAGAGGTTTCTTTTAGAAAAACAGTCACCATTGGCAGCACATTTCAGTGACATAGAATGGGTCACAAAACTTGCTAACATGTATGACATATTCAACCTGCTCGATGAACTCAATCTGTCACTTCAGGGGAGAATCACAACTGTGTTCAAGTCAGCAGATCAAGTGGTTGCATTCAAAGCCAAACTGAAATTAAGAGGGCAATGAGTAAACATTGTAATTTCTGACATTATTCAAACATTAGCAGAGATTTTGAAAGAGACTGAGCCAGGGCCTTCTTTCTCCCAGCTGGTGCATAGTCATGTATCTCAGCTCTCAAAAGAGTTTGGGCATTACTTCCCAACCACAAAAGATCCCCAAACTGGGAAGGAATGGATCTGCAACCCATTTGTGAATATGCCAGGTGAATCTGCTTTGTGATAGAAGAGGATCAACTGCTTGCGATTGCAAATGACAGTGGCCTTAAAACTGTGTTTGAGACAACTTCAAATTCTGGATTACAGTCAAGGCAGAATATCCTGAGATTGCCACAAAAGCACTGAAAAGCCTGCTTCTATTTCCAATATCCTATTTTTGTGAACTAGAGTTTTCTGCAGTTACCGCAACCAAAATGAGATGACGAAGTAGACAGGACATAAGCAACACACCTCGGGTGTCACTGTCTCCCATCACCTCCTGATGAGACCATCTAGTTGCAGGAAAACAAGCTCAGGGTTCCTACTGATTCTACATTATGTTAGGTTGTAGAATTATTTCATTATGTATTATAATGTAACAATAATAGAAATAAAGTGCACAATAAATGTAATGTACTTGAATCATCCCAAAACCATCCCCCACCCTGGTCCATGGAAAAATTGTCTTCCATGAAACTGGTCCCTGGTGCCAAAAAGGTTGGAGACCACTGCATTATACTATAAAAAATAAGGAAAATATCAAAAGTACAATATCTTATATAATATCTTCATAATTTTCACATTACTTTCCTATATATTTGAAAGCATATAAAACATATATTTATTTTTAAATTTAATAAAGCATAAAGATGTTATGAAAATAAGCTGATTTAGTTCCCATAAATTTAAAAGTCTGTTCTGAATGCATACTTTTTTAAAATACATAGTATGTGCAAGATACATTACTATATGCTGGGAAGGTCACAATTTTTTTTTAAGGTACAAGAGACTAGAAAGTATATGACTGACTGAAGATCAATTCAGAAGCATGTGTTCATTTTCAGAGGATATAGAGACATGATTGAACAATGGTTTAATCTCTTCAAGGGAAGCTGTCCACAGAAATCTACAAAGCCGTATTTGCCACATTTCTACCAAGAGTGGCATAGAATTTAGAGAGCAGGGATTGTATATTTTAGAAGTCAAGCTCTTGAGCACAGTTAATAGATTGTTGCTTTTTGAAATTGCCTCATCCTACTGTGGAATAAAAGAGACATCCTTCAAAGGGAAAACCTATAATGGTCCCCTGCCAGGGAGGTCATGGAGAGGATTTTTGTTTTGGAATACATAACCCTCAATATCCCTTAGTGCTCTAAGTTTCTATGAAGTAATATTATTTTCTGTCCATAACTCATGTCTCTGGCATGATTTATTTTCAATTTATGTGTATGTTAGCTATAGAACTTGCTCTGGGTTACCTTCAATAAAGGAAAAGTCAGTAGATAACTAATGAGATTAACATTATAATAAGATTTTTAACACAAACACTGAGCCCACCAAGAGAAGAAAATATTACTGAAGCTAGCCAGAGATAATCATGTAACAGAAAATCTGTAAGGTGGGCAATCCATAACCAGGTACTTAAAGCATTACTAGATGGGATCTTGGAATTTGAATACAAAGATGATAGAGTGCAGCTTGTGTGAATGCTTTTATGCTATTTTATGCTTTACTCCAGCAACGTGTGTGAGACACTGGAAAGCTGAAAATTCAGGGAGATGCTGTTACAGGCTGGTGAGAGAGTAAAAGAACAGCAGAAATAATCGGATTCCATGTTAGATCTTAGAAAACAAAATTTCCATCAAAATTAGTAAGGACGTTTCAATAATAATAGAAAATGTCCTCAAAGGTGGGACATACTTAAGGGAATATTGGATATTGAGTAATCAGTCTTGAGTTAGCCACTTTTTAAAATGTACTACTTTAAACAACCAATGTTACCTCCTCATCTGCAAATTATGGTTATTAATAATAGCTTACTAGGGCCATTATGAGTGAGGATTTAACTAATTAGATGTAAAAATATCTGAGTACATGTTAAGAAACTCAGTAAGTCTTAAGTGATTCTGAAACTGTGAGCTAAAAATGACAAAAATGTATTACTGCTTTATAAATAAGGAATTTTGAATCATTCTTGATATGCGTGCATTCAAATAAAGACAACTTGACTACTTAAAAGGAAATGTCTTTTACTTACATCAAGGTTGCTCAGCAACACCTTTAGTGCATCTTTGAATCTGAATATCAGTAGCATTACCACATCTTTTTCCTAATCTTTACCATAATCCTCTCCTGTGGCTCTCATCCCATCTGATGTGATTCATTATTTTTTCAAAGTACAACCCACATTTACTCATCTCTTAACTTATCCATAAACCTGGCCACAATGTACCCTCACCCATCCAATATGTGGAAGCTAAAAGATGAATGAAGAAATGGGCTTTGATCCAAGGATAGAGGGAGATTCTGAATTATTTGAGGCATCATTTTAGGCTTAGGTAAGGGGAAGAGTTAAAACATGTATTTTACATACATTACTTGATTTGAAACAAATACAATATTGTTATATTTGATCATGGTTATTAGACATATAAAATGTCCTAATAACTATAAATATGTCTTTTAGAAGTTGTGCTGAAAACTATTGACACAGAGGCTAATAGGTATAGACTTGTAGGTAGTTGGTAGTTGATAAGATATCACTACCTCCTAGTGCTGTTAGTGGAAAAAGTGAAAAATTAGCTCAAGGGTATTGGGGTTTCTTCACCTGAAGTAGCCTTTCCCCAAGTAAATTTATGCATATTGACTTTATGTCCAAGCAAAATGGTGATTCCATATTAAAGAAAACATATTTTGCAAAGAGATGATGATTCTTCATACATACAGAATGTTTACATGTGGACTTTCCTAAAATATGAATGATGCCTAATTCATGAATAAATTTCAAAATCTTAATGTTTATCTTTAGTAGGTTATATATGATTATTTCTTCCATACTAATTAATAAATTAGTGTGAGAGAAGTGGGTATCTCAAGACTTTTCTCAAGACTTCAAAATCAAAGAGACAGGAATTTAAATCTACACTTTGAATCTTATTAGTAGTATCCCTTGGGCAAATTACTTATCATCTCTCTGACTCTCAATTTCTTTTATCTCAAAATGTATAGTAATATAACTTAGCAAACAAACTTTCTAAACATTGATTTACAAAATAAAAGGGCCTGAGAAATAGTAGCTATAGTACTAGACATACGGTAGATTTCCTTAACAGACAGAAACCAATTCATTTATTAATGTTAATGCTTTTAATAATTGTATTGAATTAGGCGTTCATTAGTATGTTTTAAAATGTGATATACTATAATTTTGTAATACACAATAGTAATAGGTAAATTTATTATATAATTTTATTATATACAAAGTGATTTTATGTACATGATTTCATTAGATTCCACCAAAAAAGCTCATGAGGTAATTACTAAAGTAAAAATAATTATATAATTTTATAAATCTAAAAAATTGAAGCTTGTAAAGTGACTTGACTGAAATTACAAACATAGTGAGCGACAGAGTTAGGACAAGAACCCAGGAATTTTTACCTCCATACTTCATTGATTCCATCAAAATATTGCACAGTTGTAATAATTTTTAGGTTTTGGGGAAATAGTTCTTAGCAAGAATGTCTCTCTCACTACATTAAGACAGTAAAATAGCAAAATATCTAACCATTGTTACGAAGTTTCCATTAGTGATCAATTACAAAAAACTGATGACAGTATAAGTAAAGATAATCCCTCTCTTATTGCTATTCCATACTAATTAATAAATAATACATAATATTTTCCCAGTTTTATATTCTGAAATAAATTTTCTATATAGATAACCTAAGAATTCTGGACTACTTTGTAACACATGACACAATATCCATGCAAGAATTTGTGTTTACTTTGCAAATCAGCTTTTTACGTTCATATGGTAAGTCAGTTTGGTAATTGTGAATCAGAGCTCACAACCTGAAATAGATGAAATAATGTTTTAATTTAATTGTTTAATTGTTTCATTATTTAATCTGTTTAATTGTTTTCATTTAATTCAAAAGACAGAAAAATCAAAAAGAAGGTGGATATTGAACGTTTCCATCATGGAAGAGTCAACTCATATATGTACAAAACAAACCAGACCTTGGTTCCATTGTACTGTATATTTTAGTACTATATTCTATGTTCTATAATAAAGTGGAAGAAACAATAGCAGTTTCACACATTTTAAAAGTCTGGTTTAAAGAAAAAAAAAGACCTGAATATTAAAATTTTTCTGAACTTATCCCCAGGAGAGTTTATTATAAAATCTTAATGGCATACCTATTTTGTACCTTGTTAAGTCTTCATACACATATTTTACATCATTTAAGACTTATTATTAGAACTTCAAATTAAATATCTATTAAAAGTTCAATCATTATACAATCTGACAGTGGCCAAGGGAATTTTTAATAGCTTAAAAAGCATGAGGAATATCACCATAATAATATGTGTGAAACACTATCTCATAGATGGACATAAATAAGAGAAAGTTAATATTATACATGTATACTTACATATACATATATAATATATATTCAGTAGGTATATTTATATTTATTATCATTTGTGCTCTATAATTACTATGATTCTACTTCATTTGAGGTTACCTTAATAACTAAAATAAATTAAAAGTGATTAAAACAGATTTGACTAGATGAATCCCCAAGTTTATTCATTGCTATAGGTCAATTTTAAAGTTTCTAAAATATACCAGTTCTAGTCAGGGAGAATCTTAGCACAAGCAAAGGAATATGAATGGGAATTTTTCCCTAGTGCATTGCATCATTCTACAGAAAGTTAAAATGAATATTTATTGAGTACTTGCATGTGCTAAGCACTGTGCTAAATGATTTGCTTACCTTTATCTTTTTTTTTCATTTAGTTCTCACCTAGCCCCAAAAGTGTAAAAGCAATGCTTTTTGCCAGTTATTTATGGCTTGTGAGTAGCTTGACAAATTTGCTCACCTTGCTTGCTTTCTTTTTCTTATCTCTGTCTAGTTTGTATCTCTCTTTACAGGATGGGGTTCTGGGGGAGAGTAGTTGATGATAGTTGATGACTGAATAAGTTGGATTATCCAGTGTTTGAATTCCAAAAGATTGGGTAGAAATGCCTATGTGTAGCCACCAGGAATGGAATGAAAAAAAGCCCTGAAAAACAACAACAACAACAACAACAACAAAAACCGTAGGAAACACCAAGTTTCAAATCTGAAAAATTGCAATTAGTATGCAAGTTCAACAAGAAAATAGAACAAAATCAGGTAAATAAAACAATAAACAAAGTTGTTTGATAATAGAAGAAATTGAGTTGGATTAGAAGTAGGTCAAAACCAAATTAAAATACATGCTAATAGTATACAGAAAATTGGGAAAGGTGGTTGACTCTGGGGAGAAGAACAGTTGTGGATAACATTAGATCAAAATAAGTTAAAATTTACTTTTTCACCTCTGTGATAACCATTAAAACAATGGCAAATGAGTTTATGAATTCTGTGCTGTTTACTCTTTGTTTGTCAAATTCAGGATAGATCAATTTTCTTGCTTTGTCCTATTCTTTCCTCCAGAGGGCTGACATTGCATGGGCATTCTTGCCTTTTTGTTAGCTTTGTCTATTGGATGGCTTTGGCATCATATCTGAGGTTAGGAGAATAAAGATTCCTCCTGTTCCAATCTTTCCTGCCTGTTATTCCATCCCGCTAAGGCTATACACATTGGGCAGCCCATATTCGATGACTCCAGGCTCCAGCAACTCCATTTCCTCTCTTGCCCTTACAAACTGTAGTATGGTAGATATAAATACAAATATACAAGTAATTGGAATAAATGTTAATGGACTAAATATGCAATTTAAAAAACTGGGATTATCAGAAGGGGAACAAATAATAAGTGAGCAATCTGCAAAAAGTACGATCCATCCACATTACTGAATACAGATTCTTAAAATACTTTCAGTTAAATACTTGAACATGTAAGTCAGTGGTCTGCAGCCTTTTTAGCACCAGACCAGTTTCATGGAAGACAATTTTTCCACTGATGGTGGGGGTAGGGGGCATGGTTTGGGGATGATTCAAAAGCGTTACATTTATCGTGCAGTCAAATCTCTCTGCTAATGATAATCTGTATTTACAATGGCTCCCCAGCACTAGCATCACCACCTCAGCTCCACCTCAGATCATCAGGCGTTAGATTCTCATAAGGAGCGTGCAACCTAGATCCCTCCAATGTGCAATTTACAGTAGGGTTCGTGCTCCTATGAGAATCTCATGCTGTGGTGACAGGAGGCGGAGCTTATGCGATAATAGGAGCAATGGGAAGCGGCTGTAAAAACAGATGAAGCTTTGCTTGCTAGCCAGCCGCTCACCTTCTGCTGTGCAGCCCACCTGCTAACAGGCCACGGACTAGTACTGGTTCACGGGCCTGGTTGGGGACCACGGATATAAATACCGACATAAATAACTGAGTTAATCTAGCTTTTGTATCTTGAAAAAATAGTCAAAAAAATCTCACCAGCCTGCATTTGCAACCTTGCACAGTAATACTGAAAATCCTCTCATCAATGAGTGGAATCTATTTTTTCAATCCGTGAATCTGGCTTTGAGATTTATTTTAGGCAATGGGACATTGACCAACATGTTGTAAGCAGAACCTTTCAAAGCACATTCCTCTGAGGTTTGCTCTTTCTGTTCTTGGGAATTCTGTAAACACATGTGAATGAGACCAGGCTAGCCTATTGGAGAGAAGAGGCCCCAAGAATGGGTGTGTTCTAATGGACAGCCAGCCCCTAGATAAACTAGAGACTAATTGCAGATGTAAGAATGAGCCAGGCTGAGAACATCTGAGCCTGGCACACACCAGCAGTACAACTGAGCCCAGGCCAAATTGCTTACCTACAAAATGATTAATAAACATTTAATGTGTAAAGCCACTAACTTTTTAAAGTAGTTTATTATAAAACTCAAGGTCACTGAGAGATTAATTAGTAATAATTCCAGCAAATACATTTAGAATCATCATACTTGAAAAAGTGAAGAAAATCTAATTGATTTTGGGAATCCAAAAGTTATTTCCAAAGTAAAAATATTTTTTTTCTGAGTAGATTGTAGGTTAAGTTTATTACATAAGGGTAAGGCTGTGACTCATTGAATAATTTAAAATCTCCATATCTATTTTTTTATCTTTAAAATAAAGAAATTGAAGCAAGATTATCATTATCATCTCTAATATCTCATGGCAGTTTCATGGGAGTAAATTCACCTTAAATGTTGATTTTGATGCTGAATTTCTGAATCACAGACCAATAACAAAACTACTGAAAGAGGAGCACCGTTCTAGGTCTCAACTCTCCAGAAAGTAAATGAAGTGTTGTACCAAAATTTATGGTCAGAATTTCTGCATTACTTCCATTTTCTTGCGAATAAAATAAGACTCTTCAAAATTTCTATCAGGTTTTCAATTGCAAATTGTTAGAATCTGTGGCCTTTTTAAGATATGGCAATATCAAGCGAAAATTAGATAGGAAAAGATAAAGTAGGAAGATATCAAATCCTTTTCAGGTTTACAGAAATCTTTGTTGTGCTAAGCCTCATAAACAAAGTGCATTCCATCAATTACCAGTACTAATATTACCAAGGTGTTGTTAGAAACGTAGATATTCTTCAGGCTCTTTCTTCTATTTTCTGAATTGGCATCTCTAGGTGTTATAAATTACCAAAATGTTTTTGAACCTTTAATGTATTTTGAATCACCTAAATTCTTATGACCATAAAACCAAAATACAGGCATACTAGGTGTAATATGTGACTTTAATCCATATTATTATAAAGAATTACCAGTGGTCAAATATATCATACTATGATGAATATTGTTTCAAACAGCTTTTTATAAATTTCATTAATTGACAGCTCTTTGGCAACATGCTTAGTAGAGTACCTCACCATAGAAGTGCTTAATTGATATTTGTCATTGAATTGATGAATCAATTAGATCTATTCTCTTTAACAATGGGCAAGACATGTTATTTTAAATCTTAAAATGGAATTAGCTCTCTCTATATACACATACTTTATATATGTATAAATATAGAGGAACGTTAAATTTTGTTTCACTTTGTTATGTAAACTAAATTCAGGTAAAATGAATTAAAAGATTATATATCAGTCTTACTGAATGATTAAGATTGCTAAGAATTCCTAAGACATTCAAAATAAAAACTGATTTATTACGTCAATTAAATCATATCTATAGTGATGGAGGGCATATTTTTCTCTCACTCATTCTACATTGTACAGCAACATCTGTACTTAATATATATTCAGTGGGTTATATGTTCCCTGCTGACAAGAACAAATAGGGATAGTTACATTAGATATAAACACTTTCTTGGGAAATTTTTAAATGTTACATAAGTTTGTAAATTGATTTATTATGCTGTGTACAAATTGTTAGATTCTTAACCTCGTGATTAAAAATTCAATGCGGCACTGCTCCTCTTTTATTAAGATATTGGATATCCTTACTTTGCCAGGTGAATTTTTTTTAATAATGCTTTCTTCTTGGCCTTAGAATTTTAAGCCGCCTAAGATTAAAAAAATATCACAGGGATCAACTGGTATATTTACCAAAATGTGTAATAGGTCATCTCTTGAATAAATGACACCAAAGATGTTGGTGTAATCTCAGCTAACTGCAAGTCATATTTAATATGTAACTTAAAAATCTGAATCTGAGAAAAGGAATTGCCTATAAAAATTAATAATAAATTATCAGTATGTTTACCACAATACCTTCAAAATTTTCTGCTGTCAAGAAATAAATTTGAACATTGACTATATAGATTTCTCATTTATTTTGATACTACATAGAATTTAGTGAATCTTGTAACTTTTTTCATCATAGTGTGCTATCAGCCAAGTGCTGTTAAAGAGTATATGAAAAAGCCAAATGTATTGAAAATGCATAATTAAGTCTCTAATTCTCTTAAAAGTTATTTATATTACTTGGGACATTCTTCTATAGGAAACTCTAGGCAGATTGTGAGAAGAAAGTGATCAAAGATATCCCATTAACAATAACCAAGATTGCTTCTCAATAAAAATGCATTAATAATATGGCTACATCAAAATTTCACTATAGAAGAGACAAGGTCAATGGCATAAATGAATACGGTATATACTGAGAAATGAGATTGAATTAATCATCAATAGTTCCCTTGAACGTTCAAAAGAAATTTAAGTCAAATTAACATATTATTAAGTTATCAGAACTATCTAAATAATACATAAGAGTTGCATAGTGTTCTACAATTTGAGTTTTTTTTAAAGTATATTTAACATTTACTTCATTTCTAAATGTCTCTGTCATGGTGGAACTTACTTTATTCCATGTATAGATGATAAAATTGTGCTGTAAAAATCTGCAAACTAGTATGACCACTATGGAAAGTCATATGGAGATACCTCAAAAAACTAAAAGTAGAACTATCATTTGATCAAGCAATCCCACTACTAGGCATCTACCCCCCCCCAAAAAAAAAGACATTCTATAATAAAAATATCTGTACTCAAATGTTTTATAGCAGCACAATTCACAATTGCAAAGATGTGGAAGCAACCCAAAGTGCCCATCAATACATGCATGGGTTAATAAAATGTGGTATATGTATACCATGGAGTACTGCTCAGCCCCAAAAAACAATGGTGAACTAATACCTCTTGCATTATCCTGGATAGAGCTGGAGCCCATTCTCCTCATTGAAGTATCACAAGAATGGAAAAACAAGCACCAAACATACTCACCATCAAATTGGTACTAATCGATCAACATTTATGAGCACATGTGGAAGTAACATTCATTGTATGTCAGGCAGGTGGGAAGGGGAGGAGGGGATGGGTATATTCACACCTAATGGGTGCAATGTGCACTGTCTGGGGGTTGCATGTCTTCTTCAAGGACTTTTAGGTACTACATGCTGGAGTTGGTTCTATCAGATATTGCTGGGATATGCTATAAAATAAACACCCTAAAATTCTTGGTGACTTTACACAGAGAAATCTTTATTTCTCTGTCATGTCACCTTCATCTGCTGTGACTTAGCTTTGGGATGCAGTTCAGAGCCAGGTCTGCAAATATGTCTTCATGTATTGCTACCCCAAATGATAGAACTTCATGGGACATGTCCTTCTTATAGCATGGGGCACAGGAACTAAAGAGCTGGTGGAAACTTGTAGTGTTACTAAAATGTCTGGTTATATGTGGTATACATCATGTTTATTCACATCTTGTTGGCCAAAGTGAAGTAACCATGCAAATCAAAGGGAATTAATAATATGTTAATGGAGCAGAATTGTATAATCTGCCTATAAAGAAAGAAGAGGGAATAATTGAGAACAATAATACAATATACCATTCAGAGTTTCATAAACATGTTTTCTGGCATAAACCTACTCTCTAATATACTTTATGCTCTGTCCACTGTGAGGTATATAAAAGGAAAACATTTCAAAATGCTAGGGTAGGTTTTGATCTAGTTTTACAAATAAGCATCCATAAAGGAATTATCTATGAAAAATTAAAAGGTGGATTCCAAGCAAGCTCCTGGGTATGGTAAAATGTACATTTCCTAGGAATTCAGGGAAAGAAAAATTATTTTGTCTGCAGATGGAAGAAAATGCTGCATTGAGAAAGTGAAGATTGAAATGAATCTTTAAATGATAATAGATTTTTATTGGCAAAGAAGAAATAAAACATTTAGGTGCAAAAAGGAACATACACATACAGAATATTTGCCTCATTTAGGGGTTTAAAATATTTTTGAAAGAGGGAGGATACCTTTTTCCTAATGAGGAAGATTTGGTCATTTCTGTACATGAGAAGGTTCAAGAGAATCTCAAGAGCATCTATGTAGATATCTGATTCCAAGCTTCCCATTCCTTCCTTTTCAACGTCCTGATATTGGACACTTGCTAAAACCAATATTTCAACATTTTCTGAATTTCTGCTACTTTTAGGATTGAGTCCTGAGTCTGATCCACACATTGTTTGCACTTAGGCTACGCTATTTGAAGACTTCTTTTTTAAATGCTCCCACAGAGGCCTTTGGCTCTCACACTTTTTTTTTCTAATTAGGATTTAATTGCTTAAACTGGTAATTTTCTCCCTTTAAAGAATCAGTAGTACTTAATTGATTAAGAATCCTTATATTATTAATATTTTCCCTCTACCTCTCTAATGTTAGAGATAAGACAGTCCATGTCCTACTCTCCACCTGTAAAAATCTCAGCAATCAGATTCCACAGATGTTAAGAACCATTGATGCTCCACTGTGCGGAGACAGGATTCTCATTACTCGCTCACTGGTAAGTAACCAAACTCCAGAAGCCTTAGAATTGGCTTCTTTGGGCCATTCCTGGAAACATCTGCCTTAGATTGGGTTCCCTAAAAGCAGAGACTGAGACAAGGATTCAGGCACAGAAGATCTGCTGTTAAAAGGAACAGTTTACATAAAATGAGCAACTCAAAGATGTGGTCTCTGCTGGAGTCTAAATGGTATGAATTGCAACACAAAATTGATTCAATCTTATAGCAAAGGAACCTGTATTTTGTATCCCCCTTTTAGTCAGTCATTGGTTGTAGGCTGCCTCTGGAGGGACAAAATTCTCTGATTAGGCAGTGCCTGTTTTGCCAAGGGTATCTCTCCAAAGGAGAAGGAGGATTCTACGAGCCATCAGTGGTCAACACTCATAAAAGCTGGGGAGTAGGTACGCTGGCCCAGAAAAGGGGACTTGCAACTCTGCTATAAGTGAAGCATGGCAAAAGTTAACAATTAAATTTTGAAATTAATGTGTAATTTCATAAACCACAATCTAGCAAATAGTTGATATTTCATTTTACCAAAAAGTGATAAAAAAAAATCTATACTGGGTATGTTTTATTTTATTTTAATAACTAGTGAAATTGAGATATTTGAAAATGATATTACATTATAATCTTTCCTTATTTTTGTAATCTAAGATCATCTATTACATGTTTTATATTTAGTAATAAGAGAATATTTAATTAACTCTAATAAGTTGCTAAATCATTGGTGACATAAACACTTCAAATCTTCTATCTTGGATACAAAACCAAATAGTCTATATCATGAAAAAATTAATGTGGATGCAAGGGAAGAATATTCTTGATTATTATGTCATATTTATACAGTTTTTGTTAATAATTTTACTTGAAAATTATATTCCCTTATATCTGAGATATATGTGAATATAAAACATCTATAAAACACAATATGGAAATAAGTTTTAATATAAATTGTTTGGGAAAATCTTCTGGAATAACCAATAAAGAAGAGGTGTAGATGCTGGGCTTTTATAAACTTACCAATCAGAGCCCAGCTGTCTATAGGCAGGAGGCTCTACCAACAGCTTCTGTCAGTACCCTGATAAATTTAAGAGGATTTTAGTCATAATGGGGAGACCGATGAGATGCTTTATTGTTAGTGAAGATCTTTCTTCTGCACTAGATTTATCAAGTAGGTACTCATTACCGAAATCACACCACTCATTATTTCATCTGTACACTGTTTGCTCATTTGTGCTTCCAGAAGAGGATGAGAAATTTCTAAGGATAAAAGGAAGTCCATGAAATGGCGATAAAAATTTACATTTTTATAGCACTGTATGGTCTTTCAACCATTGTCACATTTTCCCTCTCATTTGATTTTTGCAACTGCGTCATGATGTTGGCAGGACATACCATGTGTGGATTTGTTGTTTGTTTTGTTTTATGTTTTTTATGAAAAAAAAGACATTCAAACACATTCAAGGTAATATATGAAGGAAGTGTTCAATCCAAAATCAGACTCTAGTCCATTCCCTGGTATCTCCAAAGCCTTTTAACATTTATGATGTTACAATGTTTTCTCCCAACAGATAACAAAGCATTTCACAAATACGTCTGTAAAAGATACCTAGCATTATTTTCACTTTAAGCATGAATTATATAAATCGCATAATGCTATAAGTTTAATAACACTTACAAAGTTAAGTAGGCCCCGTTTGATACTTCTCTGTATTTGGAGAACAACAGTTTTACTAATTACTATCTTTTCAGTGGTTAGCAGCGGGACTTAGATTTGGCTGAGGATTTTAGCAATGGAATATTACTTAGTAAAGTGGTTTGAATTCAGGAAGCAAGCTAAAAAGTGTGGCAGAACAATTCAGAATACTTTCCCGGCAGGAAACAGTTTAACATATTCACTCTGTTCAATTGACTGCACAGTGCTGTTATGTCAGCTGCTTAACTCAAAGATCGCCCAGTGCTTCTCCCCTCCCCTCTAAGGAGGAGGCAGCAGGTGCAAAGATCAAGTTCCTTTCCTGATGTGGAAACACGGCATTCAGCAGAGTGCGCAGGGACTCAAATCAAACAATAGTTGTCAAGAGCATCAGCCCTACAGAAAAACTGCCAACCTCCTGTACTCCCCAGACCTCTTCACCTCCAGCTTATACCATCTTCCTGTTCAGTCTAATCTTTAGGCATGATCCCAACAGCGGGGAACAAACAGCAAGGGTTCAAGACAATAAAGAGAATGAGACAGTCAGATATTTTTATGTGCATTTAGAAAACTGCATGCTCCTAGGGGTGTTAGAGTTGGGAAATGCACTCACTATAAGGCAAAAAGGGGAAATCGGAAGGGGTTAATCTCCAGTCTCATTATGTGGCAGCTGGTTTAAATCTGAGGCATTGTGCTCATGCCAGTCTCAGGCCTAGGTAATTCATAATAGCCTAAAGTTCCAATATAAAAAGCACATAGCTGCAGGGAGACTTGTCAGCTTCCCTTACACAGCCTGTCATTTCCTTGGAAACATAATAATTAAGATGTCTGGTATAACTGCTTCTGCCAGAAATATTTTTAGATTTCAGCCCATTTCAAGAAATTCTAAATTCAAGGAGAGAATTATTAAATACCACATGACAAACTAAGGAAAGTACTCTTACAGGTTTGTTCTGTCAAAAGGAACAGATACTTCATCTAAATCTCTTGACAGTAAGTAGAGAAATACCTAGACTTGAATTAAAAATAAAAGGATTGGCATCAGTTAGATTAGAGCAAAAGCAGATGAGATGGGAAAGAAATATGCACACTTAATCAAAAAGCATTTTCTCAGTCTAAAAGATTGACACAATTTTAAAGGTAGAGCGACATCATCCCCCATCCTCATATTAATGCAACTGCCTTTTCTGATTATCTGTATTATTCGTAAGCAAACTACTTATCTTAGCATGGGGGCACTACAGAAGATGTTATTCAGTATCCATTTGCTTGCAACTATCAGAGGAGGCAACCCATGAACTTTTATAGTGAATTAATTTCCTGTAGGTATAATAAAACTATTTTTAATATATATACGTGTATAGCATCTCCATATCTGCCACATCTATCTCTACATCTATTTATCTATCCTTCCATCTATCTATCGTCCTATATTTGCTTTTATCTCCTCTTCTCCAATAAAAAGTGATCACCTTCAGAGCAGGGAATTTACCTGTTTGGTTCACTGATATTTTCCTTTACCTGATTCATAGTAAGCTCAATAAATACTTGGATGAAGAAATAATGCACTTACTGACTGTTTTATAGAGATGTCTGATCTACAAACGTATTGGATTGAATAATGTCCTCCTCAAAGTCATGTTAGCCTGGAACCTCAAAGTGTGACCTTATTTGGAAATAGAGACTTTGCAGATGTAATTAGTTAATGATCTGGAGATAAACTCATCCTGGATTTAGGGTGAGTCCTAAATGCAATAACTAGTGTCCTTATAAGAGGAAAAAACAGAAAACCTTGTGAAGATGGAAGCAGAAGTTGAGTGTGTGCTGCCACAAACCAAGGAATGCCTGGGGCCACCAGAAGCAAGAAGAGGCAAGGAAGGATTCTTCCCTGGAGCCTTCAGAGAGAGCATGGCCCTGCTGACACCTTGATTTCAGACGTCTGGCCTCCAGAGAGAATACATTTCTCTTGTTTTAAGCCAACTATTTCATGGTACTTTGTTATGGTCAGCCATAGGAACTAATACAATAGAGAAGTACTTTCTGTATTTCAATGGTTTGACCAATTACTGCTACAAGAAGAATTTGCAAGTGTCTACTCTTCCGAGAAACTAAGCAAGATGTGTGGGATACAGAGGTGAGTAAGATTAAGTGGTATCTGAGGAATGTATGTTTTTCTAGGGGTGATAGAAAAACCACATAGACAGTTGCAAACCACAAAATAAAAAAATTTGGAAAATAATGGAGACAAAATGAAGCTATGACACGAGGCCAAAATAAATACTTCATTATTTGTGACAATCTGAGAAAAAAGTTGGCTCCACTTTAATATGTATTCTGGTTTCTTTGATCTTAAAAGACAATATGGATACCAAAAGTGTGCGTGCACATGCACTCCCCCCACACATTTCTGTGTGTAGTGTGTGTTTGTATCTGTGTGTGTGTATGTCACAATACTATTGCACTTGTCAGTTGTCTATCTGTATTTGTGTGTTTGTATTCATATGCATACACACATGCATACACAGCAACACATATATACTAAATAGATGAATATATAGATAGAGACAGATTACCAGACTGCCTGGCCTAAAGTAGAGCTCTAAAGTTCATAGTTGTTTCTTTGTCCTGACCCGGTTTTCAGTTGCCCTAATTTTGAATAACTCTGTTACTTATTTGAATTGTTTACTTCCAGATCTCCAACTGGATTAAACATTTGCTGATACGAGCATTCAAAAAATGTTTTGTCTGTCTATCTCTAATTTGCAATGATCAGTTTTTAAAGTTATTGCACCAGCACACACCATTCTCTGATTTTTTATTCATTATTTTTATTTTCTAAATTTTGCTAAAGAAATCAATGCAGGTTACCAAACTCTCCTGTCAATTACACCATTCTGCATTTGTTAGCAGGTCCTCCTGCCTTGACTGGGAGGGTGCTTTCTCGGCTTTTATGATCTCCTATAAGGAGGTTATCATATTCTTGTTTAATGGCTACTTTGTATACTCTGTTCTGTTTTCCTAAGCACCTGTCCTTTATGGTGTTTTACCTGTCCCTACCAAATGCAATGAACTTTCTCTCTTTGGGCATTCATTTAGGCTCTTATAGCCTTATGTGGCTTCTTTTGCCAAATATGTATCACCCCTTTGCCTAGAGGCACACAGCATTGCATGCTTAATAAAATAGGGAAAAGTAGGCAGCCATATGTGACAAGGCTGGACCTTCAGAGATGATCCTCATGAAAGTCTTTTTATTCTTTCATCAAAGATTATTTCAAAAGTACATTTGGTGAGAGGGGATCAATGAGAATGAAAGGCTAAAATAATTAACCAGAGTTAGAATATTTGCCCTTACAATCTTGAGAATATTTTTATGATGAGGATCCTTAGGTCCTCGAGTACAATTTACAACATTTTTCCATCTAGTCAAAGAGTCGGTGCATCTTAGAACATACACCATATAAATAATGTAATTGTTGGGATGATGGTCTATCAGTATTTCCAAACAAGTAAAAATTAATGTTATATTTTAAATCTAATGCTTACATTAGCACCTAACATTTGTATGTTCTATTATTGTTCCCCAGAGCAAAATAAAATCTACCCCAATATTAATTACTTACATTCAAATTTGTTTTGGGAGATGGTAATTCTGGGAAGAACATATTTAAAACTTTTAATAAAAGCTACGAGGTCAACAATTCACTATATCAAATATTGAATACCAATATTTTATGATATATGTTTGTACAATTGTGTTTTTAAATATAATTTTAAATTATAGCTACAAAATAATGCTGTTTTAATTATTTTTTTAATTTTTTATCTTTTTTAAAATTTCAGAATATTATGGGGTTACAAATGTTTTGTTACATAAATTGCTTTTGTCCCATTTGAGCCAAAGGTATGTGTGCCCGTCTCACAGATAGTGTGAATTGTACCCATTACGTGTGAATTTACCCATTGCTTCCTGCCCCTCCCACCTGCTTGATTTCCTATGAATGTTATTTCCATATGTTTCTATGAGTGTTGATCGATTAGTTCCAATTTAATGATGGGTATATATGGTGTTTATTTTTCCATTCTTGTGATACTTCACTTAGAAGAATGGTCTCCAGTTTCGTCCAGGTTAATGCAAGAGATATTAATTAGTTCACCAATTTTTATGGCTGAGTATTACTCCATGGTATACATATACAACATTTTGTTAATCCACTCATGTATTGATGGGCACTTGGATTGTTTCCACATCTTGGCAATTGTGAATTGTGCTGTTATAAACATTCGAGTGCAGGTGCCTTTTTTTCCTTTGAGTAAATATTTGGTAGTGGGATTGCTGGATCAAATGGTAGTTCTACTTTTAGTTCTTTGAGGTATCTCCATTCTACTTTTCAGAGAGGTTGTACTAGTTTGCAGTCCCACCAGCAGTGTATGAGTGTTCCTATCTCTCTCTGCATCCACATCAACATTTGTTGTTTTGGGACATTTGGAAAAAAGCCATTCTCACTGGAGTTAAGTGATATCTCATTGTAGTTTTGATTTTAATTTCCCTGATGATTAGAGATGTTGAGAATTTTTTCATATGTTTGTTGGCTATTAGTCTGTCTTCTTTTGAAAAGTTTCCATTCATGTCTTTTGCCCACTTTTTAATGGGCTTGTTTGATTTTTTTCTTGCTGATTTGCCTGAGTTCTTTATAGATTCTAGTTATCATCCCTTTATTGGATGTATAGCATTCAAATATTTTCTCCCATTCTATCGGCTGTCTATTCACCCTAATGATTGTTTCCTTGGCTGTGCAGAAGCTTTTTAATTTAATCAGGTTTGTTAAAATGTCTATACTACCCAAAGTGATCTACAGATTTAATGCAATCCCTATTCAAATACAAACATCATTTTTTACAGATCTAGAAAAAATAATTCTATGCTTCATATGGAACCAGAGAAGACCCCTGAATATCCAAAGCAAACTTAAGCAGAAAGAACAAATTGCGAGCCATCAATTTACCAGACTTCAAGCTATACTACAAGGCTATAGTAACCAAAACAGCATGGTACTGGTACAAAAACAGAGACATAGACTAATGGATCAGAACAGAGAACCCAGTTATAAAAGCATTGCATCTTGTCATCTGATCTTTGACAAAGAAGACAAAAGCATACACTGGGGTAAAGAATCCCTATTCAATAAATGGTGCTGGGAAAATTGGATAGCCACATGTAGAAGATGAAACAGGATCCATACCTCTCACCACTCTCAAAAATCAACTCATAATGGATAACAGACTTAAACCTAAGGCATGAAACTATAAGAATTCTAGAAGAAAATGTTGGAAAAACTCTTATAGACATTGGCCTAGGCAAAAAATACCCATAAAGCAATCACAGCAAAAACAAAAATAAATAAATAGAGCTCTGGTTTAATTATAACTTAATTATTTCTATGTGGGCATCATGTCTAGGTTTCAAAGATTCACTTATAATTCTTCACAGGCACTGTTCTGGGATAGTATCCATGATTTTCTACATTCATCCACACTGTTGCCAGCCTCACCTTACAATTCTCTTTTGGTTAATATTTTACTTTCTATTTACAATTTTAAGTCATGTTCACTACTTAAAAATTGGTTTAACTGTCATTTCTTTTTAGAATATTTTTAAAGGTATAAAGTATAAATAAATATTCTTGGTTTTGAAAATTGAAATACTTGACAAAAAATCAAGATTCTTGAGACTTTTACCATAATAATGAAGTCATTTTAGTGAATTAGCTGTATAATGGTTTAATTCTCCCTAATGTAATTGTTAAACATCTACTTAGAGACAACCAACCAAATCTTCAATTAATAGTACTATTATATGCACTATGTCCATAAAGATAGAACACGATAGACATGACTAGAATATTACTATGTATATTTGAGGTGACTATTGCTGAAAAGAGTTATTTCAAATTTTAATTTCATTGATTTTATAATGTGTAGCCAATATGCAATTAAATTTGTCACTAGAGGCAAAAATATCACCAATTCTTTTTGTAATTTGGAAATACTTATGCTTCTCTCCATTCATTCTTGCACACATCTGTTCAAAGTTAGAAATATTCTTCCTTTTTTCTCTTATGACTCTTTGCTTGCACTCTTTAGCTTAGACTACACACTGAACTGCCATTGTTAGCTTACATCTCTGCTATTTCCCAGTGTGTTAACAACATAAGGGCAGAATCTGATGTATTTATATTTGAGTCCTTAGCAACTGCAACAGCTTAGAGTTCAACTAGACAATCTCAGCATTTTATAAATAAGGATGTTTGAGTTTAAGGAGGTTAAGTGATATTTGCCTTAGAAAATAAAGCTGCCACTTGACAATAAGCGAGGCCTTTGCTTTATTCTAAACTAGACATTGATGATAATGATATTGATAGAAAACTATGAATGATTTTTCATTTACCAAAGTTGATCTTTTGGCCAGAGGTAGGCAATGTCACACAACAATGTTTAAAACAATTTATACCTGCCATTGTAATATCCATATTGCTGATTATCCATAATAAATTATTTCCTGATAACCACTATAGTCTGACTGAACTCATTTTGCCACCAATTGCTACATTAGAAAGAGAACTGATTAATTTTAATTATAAAATGTACTAAGTATAACTATTAAACTAAATTTCCCTCAAATTTCAAGCATAGGAAGGAATGAATGTTGAAGGAAGCTAAATAACTGGACTGTGTTTGACAATTTTCTTTGAAATGTCTATGAGAAGTAATTGTATTAGTTTGCCTGAGATGTTTAAATGTGATTGATTCATGGTTATTTCACGGAAAACTTTCAGTTTAGACAATTCTACAGGCCCTGTATATTCCTTTTTTTTTTTTGTTCTGAGTAACAGTATCCAGTCCAGAAAGCATTCTTTATGCCATTTATCTATAAAAACTTTCTTGCTGTGCATTAGTTTTATTCAGTAATACTTTTTACTACCCACCAAGCAAGGCAAATCTAGGGATGAATAAATTTCTTATTGCTGTCTCTAGATAGCGCAATATACCAAGTTCTTCTGAACCAATTCTTAGGACATTCCCAGCCTTGGCAAAGAGATTATGGAGGAAATATGACATACCAGAATTTAATTTGTTTTATAACTGAATTCTTGCCCACTCTGATCACTAAGGATGGTTTTACATGCCATTGAAGGAAAGATACTCTATTTCCCATTTTGACAATGCTATTTTCACAACCTCATTCTTTGTAGCCCTTTATGACTTTTTCTGGAACTGAAAGCTGGACCATCTGCCATGGGGGTGTCTCTTATGCTGCCTTTTCCCTTTGATTTTCGCAATCAGAGTAGATATGCTGATTAACTCCCTTCAAATAGACATCAGACATTGTCGTTAAAAACTCATCAATGAAATAATTTTCAAGATTGCATTTGTTTCCATGATTTTCCCACAGGCCTTTTCAATAAAAAGTGAGAATTCTCACTTTCAAAAAATGTAAAATTGTCACAAACTTCAACTCTGACAATTTTATTCTAAATATAAGTCATTGTTAAACTATTACAATAAAGTTGCCAGGAAGCATAAAAAGAAAACAAAATTGGCAGTAGACTATGTGGTCATAAATATACTCATAAAACCCTATTCCTTCTATTGAAAACCCAGGATATTACTATTTCAGTGGTACCAAAAGCAATAAAAATCTGAATTAGTTTAGATCTATCTTTGTATTATCATCAAGAAGAGCTTTTCAGCTTTTCCAAAAACTACCAAATGGTCATAACAACAATAAAATGAATACGTATTTCTATAAAACCAAAACTATGATTATGCCTTTTAGAAGTTACCATAAAATTTTAATAGAACAAAACATCCCTTCTAAAGATTATGTTCCTTAGAAAGAGCCAAATTTTGACAGTGGTGTACAAATGTTGCAAAATAAAATATGTTTTAATAATTACTACTCTAAGGAATAACAAAATAAATTTTTCAATAAAATTAACATAATTTTATTAGAAGCAAAACAAATTCTAATATATCCTTCCTTGCTTACCTTAGATACCTATGAAATTGTGGAGTTTGGCTTATAGAAGATTAACTAGTTTTGTCAATATGATTGTGGCTACAAATTTAAAGACCCTTGGTGTGGTTACAGTTGCATACTATGGGGTCAGTTCTGCTGCATGGGACTCAAGTGGGATGTGTTGGGAAAGTTAGGTCTAGAAATAAGCTCCTCCTGCCCTAACATAGAATATATTTATTATATTTACTATATTTGTGTTAATTAGTTCTTTAAAATTCTATTCCTATATCAATCATAATTAGTTATCTATCTTTATATTGCAGGACAAGGTGATATCTTAATGTGTATTCTTTTATAAATAATAAATAGAGTCAAATGTTATTTATGCTTTACATCTTTTTAAAAATTTGCTATATTTTTAAAGTACCATTGTTAAGTCTGGATATGGATTTTTCTTCTTGACATTCATATTTCTTACAAGATGGCATCTTCTGAGTTTTGATACGTGAGCAATTCATTTTAGAGGAGAATATATTTAAGAAAACAAATTTGATGGCATGCTGGAGAACATTTCAGTCACTCCTTTTTACATCAGCGAATGGAATAACCATCAAGTGTCTGAAATACTTTTCTTTAAGTACCAAATTTAGTACTGATTATAACGTAGGCACTTTTGTAAAATCAACTGCATTTATTTTGTGACTTCATGGAAAGAATTTATCAATGTAAATGTTTTTTTTTTTTTGATGCTTGAGGACTTCTAGCCTCTACAACTGATAATTAATTTGGCACAACAATAAGTCTGTGTATGTTGTTCCAAGCCACACAATTTGTGGTAGTTTGTAATGGCTTCCCTAGCAAATTAACGCAGCCTCATATACTGCTATTATCTTGAAGAAACTGAGGCAGAGGTGTTATATACTTAATCTAATGGCACATAGTAGTATATATTAGAGCTGAGGTTAAACCCAACAATCTGACTCTAGAGACTAAACTTTACAATGATGCAAAACTTGCCTTGTGGAGATGTTCCTGAAGTGTAAGGAGTTATCTTCTACCTCTGTACTTTTATCTGATGCATAGAAATGAATACTCTTCTTATAATAATGGAAATATTTACAAAACAACTTTATAAATTATACTTTGTAAATGTTGTATTTGAATTGATAAATTAAGCTTTAGATATGCTAGGAAATATGCTTCTCAGCCTATCAGAATGGCCACCCTACAGGCTGTTACCTTTTATGAAAAATGTAGTTCTAGCTTCCAAATTAAAAAAATATATATATGTATATATATATATGTATATATATGTAATACACACACACACACTAGTTTAATATTTGGAATTTATGATAAACTTCATATGTACGATTTTTACATTTTATGAAAGATAAGTAAATTTTCAGAAAATTACTCAGGGTAGACTATTAAGTCATTAATTAAATATCAGATATTCTTAATGACTTGAAAAGCTGGTCACTCTTCAATCAATATATTTGTAAAGGTTTTTGACAAATTATGAAATTTAGAAGAAAGCCATTGTTTAGCTTTTTATCTCCAAATACAGTACAATATTCCAACTGTTCTTTAATATGATATATAGAGATGTGATGTACCAAATAAATGTATTTGGTGATTTATTTTTGCTTTACTCTTCTGTTTTTATGATTATTTAAATTTTAAACACAAAACACCTATCTTTCCATAAATAATAGCTGTAAGAGGGAGGATCTAAACTAGATTTACAAGTTTAAGGAGACATTGCAGTGGCTGTGTGCTAAATTGGCTTGTTTTTAGAGCTGTCTTTTTTTTTAAATCTCAATTTAACCTGAATTTTTACTTATTTTTTATTTATTTATTTTAGGATACTATGGGGCTACAAACATTTTGGTTACATGTTATGACTTTGCCACACTGAAACCATAATTTGAGGTGTGACTTTTCCCCCCTACAGCATTCACTGCGTCTGTTAGTTGTGAGTTTACACAGCCCCACCCCACAACGTCCCAATCCCTGAAGAATATTATTACCGTGTGAGCACCATAGTGTTGATCAGTTAGTGCCAAATTGATGGTGGGTACATGTGGAGCTATTCTTCCATTCTTGTGATACCTCACTTCAGAGGATGGGCTCAAGTTCTAGCCAAGAAAATATAAGAGGCGCTAGATCACCATCATTTCTTATAATTGAGTAATATTCCATTGTATACATATACCAAATTTTATTAATCTACTCATGAATCAGTGGGCACTTGAGTTGTTTCCACATCCGTGCAATAGTGAATTGTGCTGCCATAAAGATTCGGGTGCAGATGTCTTTATTATAGAATGTCTTTTGTTCTTTTTAGAGTTGTCTTAATCCTTAGCATCTCCTTATGCTGTAGTTCTGTGCTATAAATCTCAAAGATAATATTATATTAAATATTGAATGTTCCTTGTAATTACTTGACTTTAAAAGTACTTCTTACTTAAAGAGTTCAAAAGTGATTTTACTTAATACCAGCTAAGTCAGAGAAAATAGTATTCTTATTTTAGGGACAAAAAACAAGCATCCATAAAGAAAATCATTTCAGAGGTCATAGAAGTTATCTAATCCCATCATCTCATGCTGTAGAGGAGGAATTGAGGCTCAACAAAATGACATTTGCTGGCTACCTTCCTAGAATGAGTTAGTGGCACAGCTTAGAATAGCAGCATACTGGTTTCTTGACTCTCATATTTATGCACTTTGCACTACTCTGTCTCATGACTTCACTGTGTTAGAAAATCATTTTTTAAATCCTCTTGTTCTATACCCTGTCAACTTTGCCATGTACTCCTAATCATTCAAAGATGAGCTAATGTTTGGTATAGCTATTTACAAAGACTACTCATTTCTTAAACATTGTTGTTCCTGCCTCTGCACTGGAATTTTATATTTTTTTATTGAGAATGTATTTTTTCTCAAATGATAAATTTACTGTTAAACAGGGAAAATCACCTTTCCTCTATTCCTGTTTCTGTATCTGTTGCCCTCAAGATATGCTCCCTAATTAGTCAAATGGTAGTCACCTAATTAACTGAACTTTAATTTTGATCTGTCTGCTCACTACTTTCCTCTTGAGTGAAACAAGCCCTCAGGATATGAAAGCTTGTAATAATAGTTTCTGAATGTGAAGGATTATAGTCCACAGAATGCCTCAACATTTTATTTGTCATTCAGCCTTTTCCTTGCCTCTTGCTAAGAAAGTACTATTTGCCACAAGAGTGTGATATTTATCTGCCTTACCCTTTCTGACCCAAGTAAGCTCATCATTGTCCAAACTAGATTATAGTCACAGCGTGCACACTTTCTCTGTTGAAGGAAAAAACAGATGCCATGTTTCAAACAACTTCATACTAAATATATTTTTAAAGAAATAAAGAACAAAGCAGGGGTATATTGGGGCATCCCTCTTCCCACTTACTTTTTTTTAAAATGACTCAAGCACTATGGGAAAAATATCTGTAATGAGGGTGGAAAATTGTCTTGGGTTAGCTGGATTTGGATGGTTGGCCATAAAAATACAGTGATGGGACCACCTCAGTTTCAATTATGCTGTCCACTGTCCGAACCCATTTGCCATAATTTTGTCTGAGAAGTGTGATCATATGGCTGTCAACTGAATTCTGGGAGTTGCACTGAGAAAGTAAATTGAGTTTAAAAAGATAATTATATTCTTTTATAAATACCTGTTTTTCTCCTTTCCTACTACTCACATGCTTGGGTGAATGGGTCCCATATCTCTTCTTTCAGAACATAGCTGGAACCATCTAGGAGGGAGGAGACAATATATTTGAATAAATCTTCCTTAAAAACATGGTTCTTCTGTAGAATAATGCATCTTTCCTAAGCAACATCGAATGTCACAGAGATTATCTTAGCAATTGACAGAAATTATATTATTTAATGTACATCAATGTGCGATTTGGGGAAAATAATCTTTGCAGGTCACATTGCCCTTAAAACAGAATGCTCATCAGGGAAAAGTAGTAGTTTACATCTTTTCATATTGCATTCTGCCAAATACTTAGCAATACAAGTGATTTTCAGCAATCTTAGAGCAATTCTCCTCCCGGATTTCAGAAAAAACAATATTTTCATGCAAAAGTACTCAATATCGCATATTCAGAAAACTCAATGATTGATTAGCTGATCTGTCACTATGATGCTATTCTCCCATTCATTAATATATTCGATGACTATTCTCCTAGGAAATAAAGAAAAATAGTTTTTGCCATTTAAGGCATTAGCTAATCATGTGATTAAAATGAAGGGCACCCCTCTAAACAGAATTCAACTAAGGATTTTAGTGAGTATATAAAGGTCTATCAAAAGAATCTCCAAAATTGTTGTTGTTGCATTCCCTCCTCAGCTGGCTAGAATTCATAAGATTGAGAAGATAAGACACTGAGACTGTTTTAACATTTATTCCTCAGTTCAACTTGCATACATACATATTATCCAATACATAGTCAGGCAATATATTAAAAAATGAATCAGGAAATACAGATGAGTAAAGAAAAGGAAAAAAATCACTCTGAATCCAACCACAAAAAGTTAGTTTTGTGTGAACTCTTTTAGTTTTTTTCCCTAATTTTAAATAGATATACTATTGGCATCACAACACACTCATTCTATAATTTACATTTGTTACTAAATATTTTTATTATTCTTTGTCAAGAAGCATATAACTACATTTTCATTTTATAGGGCTACATATATTTGAATAGTTTTCACATTTCATAATTTTGATGTGCAGACTTATCTGCTTAAATGAATTGTTTCCAAATTTATCCAACTACAAAAATATTTATAAATAGCCTTCTTATGCATGTGTGTTTCCACACTTCACAGATTATTAGTATATGATGAATTTGAAAAACATAATTCTTTGGTTTAGATATTTATTTTTATATTGTCTAGAAAAAAGTTATATCAACAGATACTTTTATAATATGAGCATAAAAATAATATGTAATTTTCCTTTTTTAAATTCTGCATTTTGATATATACTAATTCTGATATTTCATATAGACAATAGAGTATGTTACATATATTTTCCTTAAGTGGTCCATCACGTATTCAACATGATTTACATAAAATTTCATCTTCAGCATACACTACAGTGTTTTCTGTATTTGGATATTTTCCCAGATTTTCTTTTTAATTGATTTTTGATACATTTTGGTATTATTGCTATATATTAATGTACTATTTTCCCAGATATTCACATCTAAATAACCACTTTATCTGTCAGTCATTTCAAGAGCAAAGATATTACAAGAAAAGTGTTTATGTACTTCATTCATTCTTCCCTCTTCATCATTTAGAATATTCAGAAAGATGTGTAGACTAGGGTGTATATTTAATAAATTTAATGATCATTACTATTTTACCAAGAACAGTTTTAAAAGTGAAACTGGCATTTTATTTTCCTGTGAGTGCATGGCTTTTAAGAATACAGTGACCAAAAATATAGTTTGGTGTCACGGCCAAAATTTATCCTCCATTGTTTTTGAACCATCACTGAAAAATATTAGCACAGTGAAAACAATAATGCCTTAGTATTATTATGAAAATAATTCCTACCTTGGGTCTTCCCACCAAAGAAACCTGGAGTCACCTAAGTGTCGGCAAATCACAGCTTGTGTTCTGCTGACCTAATGAGAATGATTTAGACATGCAGTTTGTGTTGTCTGTAGAATTATTCTTACACCAAATATCTATTGAGCACTTTTCTAATTTGTGAGGATATCAATGAACAAAACACTGAGTCAAACTTATTACTGTCTTTTAAAGAGTATGATGCATATTCTCCTTCTGAAGCTTTAGAGTTTTGATATAAATAATCATGGTAATATAAAATATTGAATAGAAGCTTATCAGGAATATTAGAGATGTGATTCCCAATAAATTTATTTTTGTGAGCACTTCAGTTTTAAGTGTGGCTTTAAAAAATTGGTAGTTGGTTCATTACGGATGCATTTTTCTGGAAGAATGAATGTCTCTGGTATAAAATTTGTTTCAATTTGTTTCAAGTCTCGATCCCACTCTGAAAAGTATTCATTAAATTAACTATTTAGTAATATATAATAATCAATGTGTATTATGGTGCTGTCTACTTTTTAGAGAGTGAATATCAATGAAATTTTGTCAGCCAATAAAAAACAAAGACAGTGGCTTAATCAAATATCATAAAGGATCTGATCTTAGTACAATTCCCAGAATATAGAGCTTAAATCAATGGATTGATTACAAAGTCTTCTTATGAGTTTCCAGTATTTTCTCTCACAAAGTCCCACTGAAATACCTATGGCAGGAAAAAATAGAGCAAAAGTGAAAATCATATAATTAAACAATTGGAAACCAAGACTTATGTATGACCAGCCTATTCCTAAAATCTAAGAAGATTTTTCACTAAGTAAAAGCAATTGGAAGCATATCAACAAACTTAATTGGTGACTCGTGGTTGTTACACTGTTTAGTTAGAGAAGTATGGTTCTAATGGTATTAGCTTAGAAAACACAAATCTTCCCAGCAGATTATTGCTTGCTGGTTTAGAGGTGCTTTATTTTACTAACCACAAAATCTTAGAAACCAGAAATAAAGTACATTTTTCATCTTTATCAACTTAAATTCAAAAACTTTGTAAGACTACCTTTCTCATATTCCATTTGTCAGAATGCTGAGTAGGAACTGGTGGCCGTAGTTTTCAGCTAGAAGTTACAGACCCGCCACATAAGATTTATAGGTGGAAGCCAAGTCAGAAGGAGCCATGGGACAATATATTTTCAAACTAAAATATCTAAAAGGCAGTCCATACTGAAGCAAGAGAACAGAAGTCCAGGAAAGTTGTCTGGTGTAAGGGTACTAAAGACATCAAGCTTTATGTTAAGCTTGAGAGACATCCATCCATTTTAGGCTATAAATTAGACAGCAGGATGCTACAAACCCCTGGTGGGTTTGAGCTATTACATCTGTGGATATGTATATTACAGCAATTAGCCTACGTTAATACAAGCTTAACTTAGATTGAAAGACAAAAAGTAAACTACTTGGAAAGCTAGACTGAAAGGAACTAGTATTAAGCATATGCTAGATTGGGCCTGGAGAGGTCTGAGATGGCTTCCCCTCTCGGGTCAGATGTGTTATTATTGCATAGAGAGCTTTCCCTTTTTACTACACCCTTGGCAGTGGAGGAGAAGGGGTGGGTGTGGGTAGTAGTGGAGATGTGGCAGTGGGTAAGGGAGCAGGGGATGAGCCCCTTGATGTGTCCTCAGGAGCACCTGCACAAGTGGGCAGAGATGGCATCTGACCCAGGGAGGATTTGTCAGCTCGCTGGGCCCTGGGTATGTCTATTATCTCTGTTCTATCAATGAACAGAGGACAGCAGGCCCATGCATAGATCATAAACAGGAACTTACTGGCTCAATGGCATGCTGACTTTTTTCTAAACTAAAAGAATAAAGATTTTTATTGAGCACTAAAAAAAAAAAAAAAAAAAAAAAAAAAAAAAAAAAAAAAAAAAAAAACCATGCTACAAACCCCAGATGAGTAGTGGGAATAGGAAAGGAATAGTCCTATATTTTCCTCCTTGGCAGACACTCAGTCTTTTGGGGCATCTATTTTACCAAAGATAAATAAGCAGAAAAAATATAAAAAGTCTAAAATATGGAATATATTTTGAAAAATAAGAGAAAAATATTACTATGTCATAGATTTGTAGGGAAAGCTGCCCCAAGTTATTTGACTAAAGGGAAAATATTTATAAAGGTTAGATTTAAGTTCTTAATAATATACATGGAAATATCACCTCTATGAATTGAAAGTGAGAGGTCAAAAAGCAACATCTGGAAGAATGATAGCAGACCCAAGATATATAGCATCCTATTGAGCACTCATATGGAAGTGGAGAAACTAAAAGGTAAATGAAAATGAAATAGCAAAATTATGAGCTATTCACTTTGGAGGCTGGCAAAAAACACAATATTTCTCAGAATGTGTTGAGAAGTTCTTCCAGTGTAGCAAGTGTAAGGCCAGTAACACAGACTTTGTAAGCATGAGATAGCAGGCACTGGAGATAAAATAGATACAAGCTTATATTATGAGTTTATTAACATAAAGGAAAGAAACAATAATCAAACTTGTAATAGAAAAAGGACAACTTCCTGATTGGACAAATTACTAACAGTGTTTACTAAAAGTGTTTAACAAATATAGACAAAATTAGTGAAAAGACAATGAGATACCACTTAACTCCGGTGAGAATGGCCTTTATCAAAAAATCCCAAAACAACACATGTTGGCGTGGATGCAGAGAGACAGGAACACTAATAAACTGCTGGTGGGAATGCAAACTAGTGCAACCCCTATGGAAAGCAATATGGAGATACCTTAAACAGATTCAAGTAGACCTACCATTCGATCCAGCAATCCCATTATTGGGCATCTACCCAGAAGAACAAAAGTCATTCTATAACAAAGACACCTGTACCCGAATGTTTATAGCAGCACAATTCACAATCGCAAAGATGTGGAAACAACCCAAGTGCCCATCAATCCACAAATGGATTAGTAAACTGTGGTATATGTATACCATGGAGTATTACTCAGCTATAAGAAATAACGATGATACGACATCTCTTTGGTTCTCCTGGAGAGAGTTGGAACCCATTATATTAAGTGAAGTACCCCAAGAATGGAAAAACAAGCATCACATGTACTCACCAGCAAACTGGTTTCCCTGATCATCACCTAAATGCACATTGGGGGAGGATACCAATCGGATATCAGACTGAGACGGGGGCGGGGAATGAATGTATGCCTACATGATGAGTGCGTTGCGCACCGTCTGGGGAATGGGCATGCTTGAAGGTGCTGACTCGGGGAGGTGGGGGGGGAGGGGATGGAGGTATGACTACATGGTGAATGCCAGGCGCACTGTCTGGAGAATGGACACGCCTGAGACTCTGACTCAGGGGGATGGGTGGGACACGGACAATGTATATAACCTGAGCCTTTGTACCCCCATGAAGAGCTGAAATAAAAAAAATAAAAATTAAAAAAAAAAAAGGAAAAAAAAATTAGTGAAAAGAGAATCACAAATTATATTTTGAGGGACAGTGACAAAAGAAAAAAATAACCAACATATATCCACACAAAACTGCTTAGGTTTCGTAAGATTACTTTCAAAATAAAACCTAAATAATACATATCAGATTACCTTCAGGATTCATCTC
Source organism: Lemur catta (assembly GCF_020740605.2). Taxonomy (NCBI): domain Eukaryota; kingdom Metazoa; phylum Chordata; class Mammalia; order Primates; family Lemuridae; genus Lemur; species Lemur catta. The sequence goes on from NC_059128.1 coordinate 244,977,022, forward strand.
TGAAAGACTAAATGTCAGGAAAATGTTGGTCAATATTTAGAGGTTTTAAAAATTTTATGTTAATTGTTTGTTACCCAATAATTCTGATTTTAGATACAACATTACATACACAGAATGATCTCAACTGCTTTCTCAGTAATGACAGAAGAAAAAAGAGTAAATTTGCCAATAAAAACCTGTATCAAGAACAGGTTTTTCTTGCCCTGGCCTAAAAATTTTACCTCTTTACTTGCTGTGGCAAATGCATTCCTGTTTCCAGATGGATGACTCAGAATCTGTAAGGCTGTTGATATTAAAATTTCATATTATTTTACTGTCTGCATTTACTCTGATTCTGTTCTCCTCAAGCAAATTTTTGCTTGCAAATTAGCTGCCAATGTAAGATACCTACAAAGAGAAAATTTTTTAGCTGGAAAAATTGTGTCCAGATTTCCTTTGAAGTTATAATTTTGTAGTTCTTGACTATGATATATGGCTTTACACCAATCTAGAATATTTTTTAAAAAGTGAATCCATCCCTAGGGGACAAAAAATACTTTTGGTTTGTGAGAAAAGTCTCTGTCTAAAAGACTTAGGGCAAAACTTTGAACTGTGAAATATTTACTAATGGGTGTAAGGCCTCTGAGGATCTGACTAACTGGTTTTTACCTTTCTGATTTAAAATTCTACTTTAGTTATTAGGTTACAAGCATCAGTTTATTGAAGTTCATAGTAACATCAGGAGAAAATTCTACTTTTTCTTCATGTTTTGTGTGGGATAATTGAGCCTCCAAAATGATAGGAAAACTGACAGTGTTCATATTTTGCCTTCCTGAAAGCCTCTTTAATTAGCATATTCTATAGACATTTGTGCATTATGTAGACAATAGAAATTCATTTTCATATAAATTCCACCACTATCTTTAAAATCCTGCTTTGGTAAATTGAAATTCATTGTGCTCATTTTAATTCCTGGCATTCACCTACAAAGCAAATAATATAAACATGTTATAAATGCTTAAAAAATGTTATATCTTGAAACAAATAATATGGAGGTTTCTGAAATTTGATGTGAAATGAAATGTCCATAAATCCTGGATTATTCCAGCAACGCTTTCATTGCCCCAACTTCTCCTAGACATATATTCAATGGATAAAATTGGAAATAATAGAAGTTACAGTTTTCTTACTAGTATCATCAGTGAAGTATCTATCATGTGTTAAAAAACATAAACTCAGATTTTTAAAGTGAGAAAGTATTGTTCATCTTAGGCATACGAAAACAATGAAAAGGATAAGATGGGAAAGCTTTTCTGAAAATGTCATTCTAAAAATGCCAATTCCTTCATCAGGGTTCCAAGTCTCGAAATGATTCACTGTGGCACTTGTATCTGCCTTCTGAATAATATCTCCTTTTTCAAGAAGTATAGTCCTTATTTTCAGCTGAGGGACTTTCTTCTTTCCATTTTTCTTCTGTAGATCCTTGATGAATATTGTGCAAATCTAACTACAGGATTAGTGGAAGTTAGTTATCCTTTGGCTAGAGGTGCATACTGTTAACATTCATTGAATCACACATTGGAGGATGTGACTACGAGAATCGTTATATTTTATTTGGATAGAGGAAAATGAGACTGAAATGGCACGCACAGAAAGAACAAATATTTTCTTAAATTGAAGCTTTGAATAAACCTAGGAAGTGAAACTTGCCATCACATCTCCTTACATCTCTGAAATAAGGGACTTTTTGAAGTGGGACTGCTGAAGTCAGGGAAAATTGTTCTGTCAATGTGCTAGTTCTTTGGTGTGAGTTATATTTCTTTTATGTGGAGAAAAAGATGGAATTGCTTTTTGTGTTCATGTGCAAGAACTCCATGGCAAAAGCCATAATGGAAAATAAAATTATCTTTTTTCATCTTGAGACACAACTGTGTGTATCAAATTACTACAGCTGCATAACTAATTATTCCAAAATTAGTGATTTAAGATTACAATAAACATTTACGATCCCTTCCAATTTTTGAAGGTCTGAAACTTCTGGCTGGGCTGTTCTGGAACTGGGTCTCTCAGTTCAAACTGAGATTACTAACATGCATTACAGGGCTGTAGTCTTCTGAAGGATTGACTGGGGCTGGAAGATCCACTTCAAAGTTTGCTCACATGCCTGGCTGGAAAATTGGTGTTGAATATTGGTGAGAGCATCTGTACAGGGCTGCTTTCATGTCTGTATGGCATGTTGGATGGCTTCTCCAAGAAGTTGATAAAAGAGATGAAGGCAGAAGCTTCACTATCTTTTTTGACCTTGCCTGAGAAGTTCACTATCATGTCCACAATATCTAACTTTTTCAGAAATCAGCCTTATTCATTGTGGGAGGAAACTACACATACACTTAAATACAAGGAGATGAGAATCATTGAAGTCTGCCTTGAAGACTGGTTAGCACAGTCCATTTTTTGACCTTGGATGATTCATGCCTTCAAATTTGCTCCCTCATAAAGAATCAACTCTTTCTCTTCCAAGGCTCTCCAAATTCTATTTCATGTCCAGTATTCGCTCAAATACAAGATCTTTTCTTTGAAATCAGGTTCAGGTATGGGTGAGATGTCTTAGGTGTGGTGCCTGGAATGCAGATCTTCTTGATCTGAGGACCTGTGAACTAAAAACACAGGTTCTTGCTCTCTGCTATCCCCATAAACCCAACAGACAATGGTGGAACAGTTATAGAATAACTGACATAGACCTTCATATTTATAATGAGGAAAAACGGGAGAGACAAAGTAGTCCCTGTTCCATAACATTTCTGCTATCTAGAGTGGCACATGTTGCCAGCTCCTTGATTAGGGTGCAGAGTCTGGGAATGGTATATCCTGGTTCTCAGATCTGTCCTCTGGATAATTACTCCTTTTTCATGAAATGTAGCTTGTGCTGGATGCTGAGTACTGACTTTCTTCAGTCTTTTTACTGCCTAGAAAAATTTTAATGCCCAGTAGATTTTTTCATCTTATTCTGTCATTGTCCCTTACAGTTCAAGCTGGCAGTATAGTACAGTTTTCTTAAAATACTTTTGGGATCTCCTAGGAATGTTATTGAGTTAACTTCACTAGACAAAAAGGATATCTGCAAATACTTTGAGCTAAATCCTTCCCTATGGGTGCTTCTGCTTGGGCTGCTAAGGAACACTGCCTTGTATTCTTCGAAGATATTACTTAGTGCATCAGATCTCTGAGGCACTACCTATCTCTGAGATTTTAATAGAGGATTTTATTGACACACAAGGCTTTATCATTAGATCTTTGAGGTAGACTTTTAAAAGATGCCCTAATCTCTGAAACCTGTGAATATGTTCTAATACCATGGATGGCAAAAGGTAGTTTTGTGATATGATTAAGTGAAAGGTTTTAAAATGGGAAGATTATCCTGGATTGTCTAAGTGGGCCCAATGTATTTACAAGGGTCCTTAAAAGGGAGCCAGGAGAGTCAAAGTCAGAGAAGGGGATATAATGACAGCATCTGAGGTCAGAGTGATATGGCCATAACCCAGGGAATGTGGGCAGCTGCTAAAACTGCAGTCCCCAACCTCCGGGCTACAGACCAGTACCAGTCTGTGGCCTGTTAGGAACTGGGCCGCACAGGAGAAGGGGAGCGGCAGGTGGGAGAGCCAGTGAGGCTCCATCTGTATTTACAGCCACTCTCCCCCACCATCCCTGGAAAAATTGTCTTCCATGAAACTGGTCCCTGGTGACAGAAAGGTTGGGGACCATTGCTCTAAAATGCTGAAAAGTGTAAGAAACAGATTTTCCTCTAGGGCCTCCACAGGAAACATGGCTCTACCAGCATCTTGATTTTAGCCTTTTACGACCTATTTTGAATTTCTGACACCCATAATTTAAGATAATAAATTTGTGTTGCTTCAAGGTCTAGGTTTGTAGTAATTTGTTACAACAGCAATAGGAAACTAATAAAACTGCATTTTCCTGAATATGCCTTGGATTTAATCTTTGACCAGGAGACATTATTTAATTTTAACATAGAGGCTAAGAATTTTCAAATCCTGGAGCTCTTTGCTTTTTTATATTCAATGATTCTTTCTTTGTTAAAAAAAAAACAAACAGTTTTTTGCATTATATTATAAGAGTCAAGAGGGAACTAGGTGGCATTTTCCACACTCTGCCTGGAAATATCCTTGTCTAGATCACACAATACATTAAGCATTTTATTTCCTTTCCTAACTGTAACAGACACATTTTCTTTTACTACACAGGCTTTCTCATTTCCGATGACTCAGAAGTCACCCACTGCCATATCCACAATATCCTATTGGTGTCACAAAGCAACCCTATTCTGTATGAGAGGGGACTATACACCGATGTGAACACTAGAAGGTGAAGGTCACTGATGGTCATTTCGGAGAGCACCTGTGGCTTTGAGACCATCAGTTATATTAGCAATTATATTTCAAAAATTTAAGAGGACATAGTCAGAATGGTACTTTCTGAATCTATATTGTATACTAATTTTTATCATAAGAGCTAGCATCTTCATCTGTTTGGGATGCTATAACAGAATACTATAGACTGGGTAGCTTATAAATGACAGAAATTTATTGCTCATAGTTCTGGAGCCTAGACAGTTCAAGATCAGGTGATGGAAGATTTGGCATCTAATGAAAGTGTGCTTCCTGATTCATAAGCAGCCGTCTTTTTCACTGTTTCATCCCATGGTAGAAGGGGCAAGGTATCTCTCTGAGCCTTAATCTCATTCACAAGGCTTTTGCCTTTATGACCTAATCACCTCTCACTTTCAAATGCCCTCCCATTAGGTATTAGGTTTCAACGTATGAATTTTGGGGGGACATGAACATTCAGTCTATAGCAGGTAGTATAGGTATTAAGTATGGATTTAAACCAAGAGGTGCCCTCTTTTTTTTCAATTACCACATAAGTCCTGAAAATGTGTCATCCAGAGGCCAGAATACACTTTTGCAAGAGAGATAATGTAATTGTGAAGGCAAATATTTTAAGATTATTTGATAAGAACAAGACCATTTTAAGGATCTTTTAAAGAATAAAACGACATTGAGGACGGACCTCTTAGGGTCTCAGGCTAAGTTTCCAAATGTCAGAGGCAATAATAAATTTTTGCCCATGGAGACAACTGAAATCATGACATTACCACACTTACTCATATAGCACAAAGAAAATTTCCTTTCTTGTTAAATATAAATGTTAATCATTGTGTTTGGGGTATTATTTATACCAGAGTACCCTTTGGTTTACTATTAGTATGTCGATTTTTAAAAAGTTTTGTGTGATTTCATTTTTCTTGAATGTTTATTTTTCTGTATTTCCATGATGCTATAAAAACCTTATCATTTACCTGATCACTGCTACCTGACACAATAATATAACATTTCATATGCATTTGAGGCAAATATTGAGAAATTTTGCCATTTATTATAAATAATCACTGGATATTTATGTAAATGCTTTTCTGAATGACAGGATAGGATAAGTTTTGTAAGGAACAGTTAATTTCAAAAACAATGGAAAGAAATTTGTGCTATAGCTTCATATTTTGTAGAATCATTGAAATAATAATTCAAATTAATTATTTATACAAGTCAGTTTCAAAACTAAATTATTAGGATTTTAAAATAAAAATGCTATTGATAACTGTAAGGCTAATTCATATAATGACTATGTTAGTTTTCTCATTACAGTTTATCAAATATTTTATTTACTTTTATTCTATTTTTCTATAGCTAATGGAAATTTTATTTAGTTATTTAAATCATTTGCTTTCTTTAATATTATATTGAATTACATCTAAAATGCATTTCAAAGGTATGGCTAAATCATATTTTGATTTACATAGCAATTGCATTTACACTATTTCTTAGTACAACATAATATGCTATTCTGTAGAGCATCAACATAAAATTTTATTTTATTTTCAATTATGTTCATGTGTCTCAGTGCTAGTGTATCATTATAACAGCTCAGAAAAAATAAACTTGGAAATGTATGCTTGGTAAATTCACATCATTAAATAAATCATTTCAGTGTAAAATAAAATTTTTACTAAAATGAGACATTTAAATTAGTATAAATCAAGGTTTATAAAAACATTGTGTACTTTCATTATATCCCTAGGAAAATTTCGACTAGTCTTTTCTCTTGCTATATTTCTCATATAATTCATCTCACCACTGATAGACTGTTTAAAAAATACAACTTATAAATCACATTTTTCCCTCAAATTGGTCTTAATTGGACAGACACACAAAGTAGCATGATGATGTTTTGTTGATCATTCAAATGTATATGTATACGCAGCAAACACCTATCTGATATAATTTCCACATTTTCAAAAAGCCAACCTGCTACAAACAATCTCCCCTGCTAGACTGACATGCTCTTCCCATTTTCTGCTCTAACCATCATTCTTTAAAACATTCTTTTGTCTCTGGATATGTGAAGTGAGCTATAAATATGACATTTAGATTGTTAATACATTCGGCCATTAGCAACAATGAGTGCACATTCCTGAATTAGTTTGTCATGAATGGTCAGAGTCTGAATGATTGTAATACAGGCCAGGTAGAATGTCCTGGGCTATATTGGATCCGGAGTGTTGACCAAGACGTGCTGACTGGCATAGACACCAGAACAGGGAAAGCATACACACAAAAAGGTCAGGGTGAGGACAGCCAGACTTCAAGTTGGATCCAGGGATGCCAGAGGGGAGGTGAGAGGGCACTGTAAACAAACTTGCCCTATTTCAAAATTTCGCCTACAGCTGTAACACACCTCTGAAAATATCTCATCCCTGATTTGTGCCTGTCACACCTGCCATTTTGACACAACATTACAGTCTATATCTTTTTTACAGAGTGAAACCCACTTGCTACTAACTTCCCATTCTCATGCTTTTTAAAAATCTCCTTGTCTTTCCTTCATCTTGTCTGATTTTGGCCTCTAATTTCCCCTTGGTGTCTCCTATACTTAATTGCGTTAGCATTTAACTTTATAATTGACTTCTATTCCTTTTCCAACTTAGTAGCTCTTCATTTCTCCCTTGTGATTCCTCACCTACAATTAAATATCTCTTGGCAGCTGTGATTTCTCCCCATTGGAGAAAAAGGAAAAAATAATAAATTAAAGGTAAATGTAAATTTCTTAGACAAATACAAATACTAATAATTAATTGGAAGAGCCACAAGATTGTTGGATGCCATATATAAAATAACTTAAGGTATGACTAAAATAACTAAACAGATCTGTATCATTTGTGTGTGGATATATTTATTTTCTAGCTAACCCAAATATGCTAACTCAGATATAAAAATTACATCAGAATGAACCAACCATCTGATGATAACCTGAATCTGAGTATCATTATATTATATCATGTTGTTCTAGTTCTGATCATTTTAGAAAAAAGAAAAGTAAAATAAATCAAATTTATTGGTTTCCCAAAACTTTCCTCTGTTCTATTTTTTCTTTAAAGAAATATCAAGTAAAACTCTTTTTTTCTTTTTTTATCAGTAAGAATTAACTTTAAGCAGAATTCATAATGTATGGAAAGAACACCTCGTAAGTTTCACCAAACACTCACTCACAAAGCAAAGCTATGAACCACTCCTGATTTTTGCCCCTCAATTCCACATTCAACGCACTAGCAAGTTCTTTGGCATTATTTCTGAAATATATTTTAAATCTATCCATTTATATCCTTTTCTAGTGCCACTGTACTCGTTCGAGTGACCATCGTCTCTTTTCTGAAGTACTATAGTGGTCTTTTACTTTTTTCTTTGCTGTTTTCATGCCTGCTGTTCCCGCCAATCCCCTAATTCATCCAGGCAGTCTTAACATTTCTCTTGCAGTCTGGTTAAGCCTATGAGCTGTTTCCCAGTATAATTACTTTTAAAATAAAATGTTTGGATTTACAGGAAAAATAATTATGTTCAAAGATCCCCTAAATTATTTCTATGCAATGATTTACATTTTAGTAAATCAATTTATGTTACTATTCTCTTCAGTAGAATCTCATTGAGTTAATAGAAAAAGTAAACGACTTATCTTGACAGACAAGATCCAACTGACCTATCTCTCCAATATCTAACATTCTGTCCCTTGTTTACAAGTCTCTAACTAAATATGTATCCTTTTCCTTCACTATCCAAATTCTTTCTTTCATTGTGGCCTTTAAACTTGATGTTCCCTGTTTCTGTCTCAGATGTCACCCTAAATCTTCTGCCAGTCAGTACTATTTATTATTGTACACTTAATATCTATAAAATGAAGATCCATAAAGTATTAGTTCTAAGCCTTTTATTGATAAAATTAGAAATGAAAAATAGAAAAAAACATCATTTCATTCAAAAGCCATTTGTTGAAAGCTTTATTCCAAGAACATTAGATTTTTTAAAAAATGATATTTGCATTGTGTGACTATTTTGACTCTTTCCAACACCACATGTAATATATTGAATTTGGACATGATAAAAATAAAATATATTTTCTTCATAAGAGTTATTGACAGATTTAAATGACAGAGAATGGAGTTTTTCATTAATCTTTTCAAATTGCTTTGTCTATACTCCTACAACATATAAAAGAATAATCATGTTAGCAGACAGCTTTTTCATACACGCACGCACATACACACACACACACACACACACACATATATATGAAAATCCCAAAATTTAAATATTAAAACAGATTACTTTGTGGCCTAATGAAGTATGTAAAACATAAAGTTATCCTTTTGCATATGCTCTGATTAAATTTAGTGACTCATGAATATATCACTGCTTAATGGGCTAAGCTCAGCAGTACACAATAATCACCAGTAAAAGAAAAATGAGTTAAGACCACTAACTGCCTGAAAATTATTGAAGGGTAGTTCAAGAAAAATTAAGCTGGGCATGAGTTATTTATGAAAAGAGTCAACTGAGACAAAGTGCTATAGCATTCATTAAACTAATGAGGGGACACTCCTAAAATCACATTTTAAGGGCATTTCCTTAGGGTCAGAATTCAAACTAATGTCGTTTTGTTTTGATGTGGTTCATTTAAACTTAGTCTGACATTTAAAATAGTGGGTGTAATATGACCAGGAAAAGAAAAGGGCTATGAGTTTCCTACCAGAGGATTAAAAATAAAAGTACAAGTTCCATCATAGTATAGCTTAAAGTTCTGATGAAATTTGTTCAGATATTTTTATGTAAAATGTTGAAACTTTGCCTATGCTGGGTAAGTTCTTTGGTGATTTTTCTGCATTTGATCTTGGAGATTAAGTGTGGATTAAACAGCAAATTTTCTCAACTTTACTTGCAAGTAGTGATATGAGTAAGAAGATGAAAATTTCACACATGAAGTACAGTATATAACTTATAAAGCATACCCACATATACTTGCTAATTTATCTCTTTCCAAAGAATATATTTATGCCAGTAAAACTAAGATGTGTCTCAGTCACATGTATTTTGTATGTACACCTAAATAAGGAGAATAATTCTGTTTCATATAAACCCAAACTATGTGACTCAATTTTGGAAGAAAAATAAATAAATGCTTTCATTTTCTCAGTTATTTTGTTATTTTACCAACATAATACAAAAAAAATAAGTATGAATTAACATAAATAGCAGCATAAGTGGCAGAGGCATTGGAAATAATGAAACTTTTAAAATGTGATCAATAATTCAGCTCATATAAAAATCATACAGCTCTGTGTACTTTAACCTATTCTTGTCTTTATCAGTCCAGTATTTGGTCATTTAGAAAGGTGCTTAGGAAAATGCTTATAATTGCTAAAAAGACATTGTGGGGGAATATTCAACAAAAAAATGGACTCTCACTATGTGGATATGTTCTAAATTGAGAATGGAGTAAGGCACAAGCCAGTTTTAATCGTAAAAGATCATGGTCATAACATGGCTGTTTCTTGTGTTAAAAAAACACAGTTAACTATAATAATTCAGAGATTTTTGAAGACCAATGACATATTTCAGGGCTATACTTGTGACTGCTAAACAGGTTTTGAACTTCCCTCACCCTGTGTTTAAAATGAGGACATTGTTGGAAATATCCATATATGTGCTCTGTTTGGCTTGTCTCACACAATTTGTTATCCTCAAGAAAAGAAGAAAATATTATATAACAGCATTTCTTCACTGGGCAAAAACATCAACTATGACAAAACCGTTATAAGTTTATTTCAGCTAAGGCCCCTCTAAGGTTGGCTTGACCACTTTATAATTTCTATGTGTTTTTGTTGTTTTTTTTAAATATTTGAGTACACTATGGGAAGCATAGATGTGCTTTTTGTTAGTTGGTCAAGAAAAAAAATACATAAAACTTTTACTTTCTAAGTAATTGTTTTTCCTAAATAACGTGCTAGGTAACAAATACTGACAATACCTCTTGAGTGTTAGGGAGTATTAAGTCATGATCTCTAAAAATTTTCACCACTGTGCTACTTTATTATGACAGTGAAACTTTTGTCCCAGAATATAGCAGTCAGAAGATACTGATACAAATAGTTCCAAGAAACCGGTGGCTATGATTCACCTATGCATCATGATCCAGTTTTTTTGCCTTCTATATTGTATCTGTCACTTTTTACCTCTCCTGTCTGAGGCCATTGGGGAATAATAATTCATTTGTGCTGTTCATGTTAATGTTAACAATGGCAGCAACACCACAAGTATATATTTAAGATACCAATTATTGTTTCCTCTGGATGTTGAGAACACTGAAGCCTGAAGTTAGTAAATTGTCTTTTACAGGTGGTGAATATTTATTTCAATACCAATAATGTTGAAACATCAGTACTCAATGTGCTTAGTCTTTGTTTTCTCTCTTTAATTTCCATTTACATGGAATTTTTTTAAAATTGTGAACTTACCTGGAGGACAATCTTGGAAACAGTAAACACTTTCTACTATGTAGAATCACTTTTCTCTCCATCTGACACAATGACCATGAATCAAATTTATGAGATTCTACCTATTTTTTCCTTAGGGTGAGTTCCTTATTAGGAAACTACTTATACCCGTTTGCCCAAACTTGACTTCTAGGCTGAATACAATGTGGTTTTAAACTTGAATCTTTGCTACTCTGAGCTATGCCAGTCAATTTCCTTGACCATGACATGAAAACAGACATAAAAATCATTTTGAAACAAGAAGCCATAAGCTATATTCTGTTGAATATTGCAGTATTGGCTCAAAAAGCATGTCACAGCTCTCTTTTTTCCTTTTATAACCAGAATTATATTCTCAGGCTACTCCACTTTAAAGATACACTGCAATTTATTTTCTGTGAGTTAATACTGGCTTCTTTTTAAACTTTTGCTCCACTTAAAGAAAAGAGGAAGGGAAGGAAAAATATTATACCAATTGCAATGTTTGATAAGTTAATCTATTGGTGTGTGTATATGTATATGTGTACATGTGTATTTAAAGCAACAGCAGGTATTTTTGAATGGAAAACCAGAAAATAGAATAGGCAAATAGATAATATCATAGTAAGAAAATTCTCCATTCATTTTCTATATCTTTCTAACAATGTTAAATAAAAGTTATGTTCAGTGGTATTCTCTTGTTGAATATATGCATTATCCCCAGAAAATAAATGAACTATATCCAATGATATTAACATTGCAACAACAAATGCAAAATAGGAAAAGTAGAGTTAATGCACAATTGTATCATTTACACTTGTTAATTTATTCTATGCTTTTTGGCCTAGATTTGCTCTGTTAATTTTCAACTATATTCAGTCCCTCTTAGACTAAGCATTGGTTTTTGGCTTTTTCAATGTAATCTTAATTTTCTTTGTTAACTTTGGCTTCCTAGACAAATTACAAAGTCAAAATAAACTAAATTCAACCATCATATGTTTGTTGTTTTCTTAGGACATGACATTTATCTCTAACTAATAGATTTTTGGTTTTCTACTAACTGCGTAACAATTGATTCTCCATCCCATTTTAATAGCATCAAATTCTTTACCTTGAATTTGCCGTGGTTAAATGTCATAGTAATTTTTCACCATAGCCATTTCCTTTTTGATACTCACATTTACATTATTTCTGACAAATAAGCAAGCATCTAATTGTTTACAAAGTACAAGATAATGCATTGATTATTTGCAATAGTGATTTTCATATTTATTTATTTGTTTGTTTGTTTGTTTGTTTGTTTGTTTTTTATGAGACAGAGTCTCACTCTGTGGCCCTCGGTAGAGTGCCGTGGCTTCAGCCTAGCTCACAGCAACCCTAAACTCCTGGGCTCAAGTGATCCTTCTGCCTCGGCCTCCCAAGTAGCTGGGACTACAGGCATGCGCCACCATGCCCAGCTAATTTTTGTATATATTTTAGTTGTCCAGCTAATTTCTTTCTATTTTTAGTAGAGACAGGGTCTCGCTCTTGCTCAGGCTGGTCTTGAACTCCTGAGCTCAAAGGATCCACCCACCTCGGCCTCCCAGAGTTCTGAGATTACAGGTGTGAGCCACCGTGCCTGGCCTGATTTTGATATTTAAAAAGAAATATTAAAATACTTCTATTCTATAATAATTTAGATTAATGGTTTGCTCACTTTTTGGAACTCCAAGGGCAACGTGGAGGGCTAGCAAAGATCAAGAAAGTAGTCTAGACTCCACACTTACAAGGTTGTAACAAGGAGGCTCAGCCCCTCCCCCCAATGCCTGGGGTGGTATTAGTGAAGGTAAAGCAGAGAACTGGGACTTTCATCTCCACTGGGCTGTAATAAGCCCCCAAGGTACCAGTAGCAATCCTGTGGAGAGCCTGAATGTCCACCCATACCTAGCAATAAGATGGGTGCAGTTACCCCTTGCTATGTGGTCATGTCTGAGAGAGCCTATTGGGGGCTCTCTCACAACTACTCAGCAGTAAGGAGGCCACTTCTCCCTCCTGCCAGTGGAGTTCACATGAAAATCCTAAATTCTTCCACAAAAGGAAAAAACATTTTCTAGGCCAGTGATCAGGTATGAAATAGGCATGGGATTTTTCAACAAGTATTTTCAACATCTGTGCTTGAAACTATTTTTGTTAAATGATTTAAAATACATGAGATCAACCACATAGAAATAAATTCACTCAAATATAAGCTTTTCTAAAATTGGAAGCAGGCTTAAATGAGGACTCATCTATTCATATTTCACTAGAGTCCTCTAAATACAATGATCTGTAGATATTTTCTTATTGTCTGGCAAGATGACACAGAAGTACTTGGGCCTTTGTAATAGGAAATTGATAAGAAAGAAAAGAAAAGAAAGAAAGGGAAGGAAGGAAGGAAGGAAGGAGAGAAAAGAGAAAGAGAAAGAAAGAAAGAAAGAAAGAAAGAAAGAAAGAAAGAAAGAAAGAAAGAAAGAAAGAAAGAAAGAAAGAAAGAAAGAAAGAAAGAAAGAAAGAAAAGCAAGGAAAGAAAGGAAAGAAAGAGAGGGAGAGAGGAAGGAAGGAAGGAAGGAAGAGGGAGGAACATTTGAAGAACAACTTCAATACGCTTTTTCAGATTATAGAGAAAAAGACAAACTGATGAAAATGAGACAAGAGAAAATGATTCTAAGCACTTGTGGAAGAAAGTGCCAAAATTAGATTTGCTTCCTGTTGGCATAATTGGCCATTAACAATAAATACAGACATAACATATGAGTAACTAAATCTTAACCATATTCTAACAGAGAAGTTATAGAAAGAGACCTAACCTAAATACAAACTAGGAATAAATGTTTATATATATAATATATATATATATATATAAAGTCTCTGATCAATCTATGAAAAAATAAACAGTAACAGGTTGGTTCTGTATTTCTCTTCATATACAGTAGAATATGTGACTTGTATGTATTATTTTGTTTTATTTTCATGGAGAGTAGTTACTGGGGCTTAGTATATTTAAAATACATTTATACTACATCCATACACAGTAGTCATCATTTGGTTTGGTAGAAATTTATTCATTGAATACCTCAGTGACTGTGAACTTTCTTATCGAGTTTATTTATTTAAAAAGATCACATCAGACAGGTGTGTAGAGATAGTATTTCATTTAGTTTGTGTCTAAATTTCTAAATTTTTAATAGAATTTTTGTTTAGAATATTTTTAGGTTCACAGAAAAATTGATGGATAGTACAGAGAGTTTCTATACACACCCCAATCTCACAGGCACAGCCTTTGCCACCATCAGCATCTCATACCAGGCGGTACATTTGTTACAACTGATGAACCTACATGGGCACAATATATTCGCACAAAGCCCATAGTTTACATTAGGGTCCACTCTTGGTGTGGACATTCTATGGGTTTTGACAAGTGTATAATGACATATATCCAGCACTATACTATCACGCAGGATAGTTTCACTACACTAAAAATCCTCTGTGCTCTGCCTATTTATTCATCGCTCCCTCACCTGAACTCTGGCAAACACTGATCTTTTTACTGTCTTTATAGTTTTGTCTTTTCCAAAGATGTCACATAATTGGAATTATATAGCATGTATATAGTCTTTTCAGACTTGTTTCTTCCACTTAGTAATATGCACTTAGGTTTCTACCATGTCTTTTCATGATTTGGTAGCCCACTTCTTTTTAGCATTGAATAGTATTGTATTGTCTAGATGTACCAGTTTATTCATTCATCTAATGAAGTATGTCTTGCTTGCTTCCAAGTTTTGCCAATTCTGAATGAAGCTGCTATAAACATTCATGTGCAGGGTTTTGTGTGACTGTAAGTTTCCATCTCACTTGAGTAAATACCAAGAAGCACAATTACTGAAATATATGGTAAGTATATTTAGTATTGTGAGAAACTGCCAAACTGTCTTCCAAAGTATCTGTTCTAATTTTGTAGTTCCACCAGCAATGAATGAGAATTCCTATTACTCCACATCTTAACCAGCGTTTGTTGTGAATGTTTTCGATTTTAGCCATTTTAATAGGTACATAGTGGAATTTCACTGTTGTTTTATTTGCAATTCTATAATGACATTTGATATTAAACATCTTTTCATATGCTTATTTTCCATCTGTGCAACTTCTTTAGTGAGGTGTCTGTTCAGATCTTTGGCTCATTTATTTCAAATTAAGTTGATCATTTTATTATTGTTGAGTTCTAAGATTCCTTTGTATATTTTGGGTAACATCCCTTTATCAGATACATCTTTTGAAAATATTTTTTCCATTCAGTGGTTTGTCTTCTCATTCTCTTAAGAGTGTCTTTCATAAGGCAGAATTTTTTTTAATTTTATTAAAATCCAACTTATCAAGTATTTACTTCATGGATTGTGCCTTTGGGTTTTTTTTATCTAAAGTATCATCACCAAACCCAAGATTAAGTCTAATTTTGTTTTGTTTCACATATTTGAAAGGCAAATAAACAATATGTATCAACAGTGAATCTTCTAAATGGCGCCCAGGACCCAAAAAGTTGACTCATAGTAGGAATATTTTATAGAATATGAATTGTTAGATAATTTTTATAATAGATACAAAATGAAAAGAATGTGTGGTTAAATATCACTTAGCTATTTGGGTACTAGGAGAAGGGTATGTAGGTATTTAACCGATCATCAGTTACATTTTGACTCTGTATTTAAATGCACACCCCTCACCCCTCTTCCTCCCTTCTCCCCTACACACATTTTCCTCCTTATTTGAGCTGAACTCCTTACTTTGGTCAATCTAAATCTTGAATCTCCTTCTTTCTGAAGGAAGAAGGAGAAAACTGTTGTCTTCTTCTTTGGACTCCTTCGAGTTTCTTGAAGGCATATAGGCTAAAGCACCACACCCTCAGTTACATTTGTATTATTTTAAAATTGCTTTCATATTGCTTCATGTATGTGGTTATTATCCTCTAGATGCAAATATCTTTGTGCAGTATAATAAGGCTTTCTTTTAGCAATTTTCACATTTCACTGAAGCCATAACTGAGTCAATATATAAATTCTGAGGATGGTATAGTTAGCAGATACCAGATACTGTGCAGCTGTAGAAACATGGAGAGAGACCTGGTTACTTTATGTCTTACCAAGACCCCTTCCTCCAAACAGGATGAGCAAAAGCTGAGGATGAAACAAAACAATAGAATGGGGAAAATTGTTTCCCAGGGTAGAGTTCACAAAAAAATTATTATTTATTATGTGGGAATTATAGAATAAGAATTGCTTCCTGTTAAGATTTGATTATAAAAAGATGACATGAGTTCAGAGAGGTATCCCTGATTACAAGTATTTAAATAAACTTCAGGGGATGTGCTTGGGAAATGGTCCTTAAGTCAATAAGAAAGGAAAAGCTTAATTAAAAATAACTCCTTAGTCAAGAAATGAAAAAGTCTGATTAACATTAATATATTTAATTAATAATTAGATTTACTATCAGATAATTTATTCACTTTTTATAAAAATAGGTATTCCAATAACTTGTTAGTATCTCATAAAATATTTTACAAAAATAATTGAAAAGAATGTCTATGAAGATCTAAATTACTTAAAAGTATTGAAAGTTATTTCTTTTATAATCCTCATAAATAAAATATCACATTCAATAACAATTATAATTAAAAGGAAACATCTTTGCATTAAAAAAAAAACTAGAGACAGAGATCCATCACTGAATTCAGTCACCTGAATTACAGCTCCTGTCATCTTGCAAGTAGATCAAAAAATGGGGAAAAAATAAAGAACATATACTTACGCACTTTTTAGTAAATTAAGACATCCTTGGTAAAACCATTGGTAGAAAAAAATGCCATTATATATGTATAGTATATTTTTTAATTTCACTAAAGTTGAGCTTGACCATGACTTGCTTTTTAGTGGAAGTGAATCATCATAAAGGTCTTCACCTTCCTTGTCTTCACATGGAGTAGACCAGAGAGAAGGAAGAAGAGGTATTGGTCTTGCTGTCTCATGGATGGCAGCAGTAGAAGAAAATCCATGTGTATAGTATATGCGGTCAGGAGCTGCATAACGATGTTTTAGTCTGTGATGGACTGCATATATGATGGTGGTCCCATAAATTGATAATGGAGCTGAAAAATGTTTATTGCTTAGTGATGTTGTAGCCATCACAACGTCATAGCACCATTACTTTGTTTTTTTTATAAATTTACTGTAGCCTACATGTATAGTGTTTATAAAGTCTCCAGTAGTGTACAATTATGCTCTAGGCCTGCAACTGCTCACAACTCACCTGCTCACTCAGAGCAACTTACAGTCCTACAAGCTACATTCATGGTGAGTGCCTTATAGAGCTGTACCATTTTTAAAAAATCTTTTATATTGTATTTCTACTGTGCCTTTTCTATGTCTAGATACAAAATATTTATCATTGTGTTAAAATTCTCTACGGTATCCTATACAGTAAACATGCCTAGAAGCAATAGGCTATGCCATATAGTAGGCTACTCCAGGTAGGTTTGTGTAAGTACACTTTATAATGTTTGTACAAGGACAGAACTGCCTAACAATGCATTTCTCAGAATGTATGCCATCATTAAGTTACATACATATATATATACTTTATATATATATATATATACTTTATATATATATATAAACCTTTTGGATATATTTGCATCACATATATTTATATATTCATAGGATAAATAAATATCCTAAAAGTAATTTGTGGCTATTGAAATCTTTAGCTTCCAGAGTGACACTTCCAGATTTGTGCTACTTGTATGTGCAGGTTAGAAATAAGGAAAATTTTCCCAATATTACAGAAATTAATAATTTATCAATGGAGTTGTATGTTTTCTTTGAGACTACTTCAATTTATTGCACTTAGAGGGGCAAAGAATTTTGAAAGCAGTCTTCTTCCTTATATTAAAAGTATAATACTTCATTCAAATAACACTATTTTTCATATTGCATATTTTGAAAACTTGTAATTGAACAAGGAAACAAATATTTCTTTTCAAATATTAATAGATTTAGTCTGGGGCTTAACTCTGGTTTCTGTCATAGATTTTTATATTTGAGGGGCATTTTAGCCTTCTATACAAGGGAAAGGCATTTATAGATCTACAAGTATTGTGCTGCCCATTTGGACCTAGGTATCTCTAATGAACAATTTAATCTGGAAAACATAAAGCCTGGCAGACAATATTGTGATTCTAAGTAAGTTTATTTTGTGTGTTAATTAGGAATCCTTAGGTTTACCATACAATGTCATTTACGAAGAGCCTTCCTGTGAGAGTTCCAAGTGATTCCTCTGATAACTCTCAGAAGGATTCTGGATATTCACTGTTTACCGATTCCTCCCAGTTAAATCTGTCTTCTGCTTCTCATCCCACTCACACAGTTTTATTAGCCTTTTTGAACTTCAACCTAGAGTGACTTCTTTCTGATACAAGTTAAACTCTAGTAAAGCTAAGGTTTTAATCATTGGCAATTAGAAGCAGTCTAATCCAAACCCTATAGTATTTCTTCATTAGATTTTCTAACTCACACTCTGCCTGTGATTAGCATATAGCAACTATTGTTTGTAATTTTCCTTTGGTAAAGCATGTTATTAGCAATTTTTCTATTTTAACTATATCTGAATCATTTTAAAACAGGCTATTTATATATCCTAGCTTTTACCATGTTTTAATTTATGGATACTTTATTGAAATAAAATAATAGTGTTACAGAATAGCACTTAACATTTTATAAGCCTTTGTATGACGTATGAATTTATAAATTTATTGAATGAATGTATGCTATTTTGTAAGTATGCATTAACTTAATAAAATAATTGTCTTTGTAAGAAAATTTATAAACTGAAGAATTACACTGGAAAAAATTAAAGATAATATCCAATAAGTTTCTTTAAGTCTTAAAATAAAACATGCACAGTGCTCCTTTGGAAGCAAGAAACAATGAAAGAAAGAAAGAGCAGTGAATGCATAAATAAATACTCTGGTTTACCAAAGAAAAAATTGAGAAGAAGAAAAGTAATGTTTATACACCTATTTACAAATTATGGATCATTTTTTAAAAAGGTGAATAAATTGTAGTAAATAAAGATATTGGTAAAGAGAATGTAAGGATGGAGAAATGTCCATTCAAAAATTCAAAAATGAAAACTGTCCCATCAGTCAGGATCAATTCAGGAAAACTGAAAAAGGAAGTAATTAATTCAGGTTATTGTTTTTTGTTTTATTTTGGTTTTTGTTTTTTTTTTTCATTTTTTCAGGTAAAGGAAGAGCTTAAAATGCAAAGAAGATATGGTGTGGCCAACCAGAAACTAGCAATGGCAGGGTAATGGTTAATTTTATGTGTCAACTTGGCTGGGCCAGAGGTGCTCAGATATCTGGTCAGACATTATTCTGGGCATTTTTGTAAGGGTATTTTTGAAGAAATTAACTTTCAAATTGGTAGATTAAATAAAGTATTAATGTATTGCCCCCTATACTGTGAGTGGGGATCATCCAATCCTTTGGAGGCCTAAGTAGAACAAAAAGGCTAACCCTCCTTGAGTAAGAAAAATTTTGTCTTGGTTGACAGCCTTCAAACATGAGTATCATCTTTTTTTTTTTTTTTTCTGCCTTTAGACTTGAACTGAAATCTTGTCCCTTCCTGGGTGTCCAGCTTGCCAGCCTTTGGACTAGAATTATAACATTGACTCTCCTGAGTCTTCAAGTTGCCAACTCACCCTGTACATCTTGGGACTTGTCAGATTCCATGATCCCATTTTTTATTATAAATATATGTTCTATTTCTCAGGAGAGCTAAAGGGAAACTATCTTCATCCCTACGGCTAGAAGGGCAAAGGGATCAAGTAGTGTTATCAGAGGGAAGGAGCTGGGGCCACACAGCTGAAGTTGGAAACCTGGGTGGTGGAAGTTGTGACTATGATGGAGTTGCTGAATATCAGAAACTGGAGCCATGGAGAAGAACCAGTCTCTACCAAACATGCTACTCAATGCAGTGAGTGAGAAGAATACCCGGCTTCTCCCTTCCACTTGTCCTCCAATCATCTACCAGGACCTCCCACTGTCTGAAGAGAGCTGGATACAGTTTGCAAGAGTCAGGAGAATTGTTTCCAGTCACCATAAAACACAGAAAGAGAAGGGAGAATGGATCTGAAAGGAAAGGCAGATGAACTGCACACCTGTTAAGATGTAAAGCAAAGCATTACTATCAAAGATTTTCATTTGCATTGAAATATATGAACATAAAGAAGAAACATTGAAAGCATTTAGAACTCTTTTCATAGTACTTTATATATCAATAGATTTGTGTATTACATGAATCGCCTGGATAATACAGACCTTATAATTTTACATTATTTTATAATATAGTTCCTTGTACTGCTAAATTATATTATAAAAGAGTTGGGGAAAATCGTTACAAAATAAAAGCATTTGCACAAATGTATAATCATTTTGACTAGATGAAAGAGCAGGTTGCTGTTGTGGAGTGAGTAAATGAGCAGGAGCATTAGATGAAGCATGAGACTATGTAGGAGTCAGATTATGCACATTAAGAATTTTATCCTAACTGTAATGGTAAACTATTAAATTGTTTTAAGCAGGGAAATGATATAATCATATTTTCACTTTAAAGAGACCAACTGTGGTCACTAAGTGGGAAATGTACTGTAAGAGTGAGTGCGTAATGGTAATCAGAAAGAGTCAGGAAGTCAATCATTCCAGGAAAGGATAATGAAATCTTGGACAGAGAAGATATTAAAGAAATGGATTGGAGGGACACTGTAGGATTGAATAATGGCTCCCTAAATATCTTTTCCAGAACCTGTGAATGTGGGAGGTTGCATGGTGAAAGGAGCTCTGTACATGTGATGGAATTTAGGATCTTGAGGTAAGAAAATTATCTAGCGTTGTCTGTATGGGCCCAATATAATCACAAGGTCCTTATAAGACAAAGGAAGAGGAAGGAGAGTCAGAGTCAGAGAAGGAGATGCAATGATAGAAATGGAGGTCAAGTTGCAGAGAGAGAGAGAGATACTTAAAATGTTACACTGCTGGTCTTGAAGTTGTAGGAAGGGATCACAAGCCAAGGAATATAGGCAGCCTGTAGAGGCTGGAAAAGGCAAGGAAACAAATTCTCTTCTGAAGTCTTCAGATGGAATGCAGCCTTATCAACACATTTATTTTAGACAGAAGTGTAAAGGAACAAATCTGTGTTGTTTTAAGCTATTACATTTGTGGTAACTTGTTACCATGGCAATAAGAAACTAATATAGACCCTCAAAGGAACTTGGTGTTGGTTGGAATAAGGAGGAGGAAAGAGAGGAGACATGTTAAGAAAAAGTCTTAGTGGCTAGTAAATGGAGGTAGCATCTGTTTGAGAAGTGAAAGACTGGAGGAGAAATATTTTTAACAATTGGATGCATTGCATGTGAGATATTCATGATATGACCAAGTTTTGACATCAAGTATGCTGCTGTCTCTGTAGGTGTGGGGTTTCTAAGCAAAAATGATTCTGACTATATTAATGTTGAGATTATCATCCTATAGATAGAATTTAAAATCATGGCAATAAATGAGATTCCTTATGAAGGAAGTAACGTGTGAGAAAAGGAGATCCATGATTGATCTCTATGACATGTTAACTTTTACAAATTATATAAAGAAGAGAGGGATAGCATAGTATTAAAAATTAATCAGAAAGGAAGAAGGGAAAACAATATACAGTCTTGTATTATGGAAAGCAACATAAGAGAACTTAAGGGGTAAAAAACTTAAATTGTGAAAAGAGTATTAAAATATAGACACAGTAAAATTAATATCCAACTCTTTGAGAAGGTTAACTATGAATGGAAATATATCACTTTATCTCCCTACCTTATCTCACCTGAGGAAGATAAAAAAAATGGAAGACAAAGTAGGACCCAAAGAAAAGTAAGATGGCCAGAGTTGCTCTGTTTCACCTTCCTTTTCTGTTATGTAAATAGAATTAGATATTGGGGTACCACTTTTGGTTTTCCACTTTTACATGCTTGGAAGTCTCCAGTCCTAGGGACAAAGTTATATTAGAAAAGTAATTCTAAATTATATACTAAATCTACTAAATAATAAAACAAGTTCCTATGTGCTCATAAGTGACTATGATTCTGAAAGGTAAGAAGTGGAATAAGACAAGTGTAATGGTTACTTTTAGTGTCAACTTGGCTGAGCCATGGGGCCCAGTTATTGGCCAAACATCTTTCTGTATGTTTATGAAAGGTGTTGAATTTGGTTGAAAGTTCTAATAAATCAAAGATTAACCTTTTCTGTGAAAAAAAAAAAAGCAATTCTGCTAGGAGTTGGCCTTTGGACACGAACTGCAGCATCAGCTCCTCCTTGATTTCTAGCCCAGTGATCTGACCTGAAGATTTTAGACTTGCCAGCCCCCATAATCATGTGAACCAGTTCTCTAAAATAAATCTCTCTCTCTCTCTCTCTCTCTCTCCACACACGCGTGTGCGCGTGCACACACACACACACACACACACACACACATCCTATTTGTTTTGTTTCTCTGAGAACCCTGACAATGAATAGCAGTACAGGTGGAAAACAGACATATCTGAATATTGATGGAAGTGGAAACTTTTGCATGTGTAATTTGAAAAATTGTCCTCTCCAAGATTCATATTTCTCCCCATGATGGCACAATCCTTCTGCTGGTACAATTGTTTTGAGTTTCTGATATAAAAAAAACTAACAGATTTTTGACAACCTATGAAGATAGTCATTTTCCATCCTACTGGAAAGAGAGAGTGACAGGTTGTTATCACTAGAGGTTTTTAAATATAAAGTAGAAATGTTCCAGAAAGAATGTATGCACTAGATGAGTGGTTAAAACTCTTAGGATCTTGCAAGTCTGTGATTCTCATCAGAAAACAATGAGAAATCCTAGAAATGTCTATGTACTGGAACACTAAGTCAAATGTTTCCAAAGTTTTTTTTCTAATCATTTGTCCCTGCCTCATTTTCTATCCCATATCTAGTTCCTTTTTTGGTTTTTGATTTTCCACTTCCTTTTCATTCTGTTTTTCAATCATTCTTCCTCTGCATATGTAGTTTAAATCTTTCTTTAAACTCTAGTCTCTCATCTCTACATCTGCAGTGCATGCATTGGATACACACACACATACACACACACACACACACACACACACACACACAGAAACCTGGAGGCATAGGCATAGAACAACCCATTGTTAAGGAAAAACTGTTCTTCCTCAGTGGCTCAGTTTTCAATTTAATATTTTCTGTAACTTAAAATGACTTTTTCATACTCTTTTAAAGAGAAAAATGATTAAGTCATAGTTCATATTTAAAAATTCAGTTTGGCTTTATTTATCTTTCCTTAATTTCAATTTCCAGTTAAGTTGTATTCCTCAGTGTCATAGTATCATAACATGTATAAATACATTTATTTGATTGACTAAGTTAAACTCAGCTCTTTCATAGTTTATCCTAGTCCCTGTACTTCTACTAGACATGCTTATGTCTTTTGGTTTTTTGATCTTTTATAATCCAAAGATGTGTCATTCAGTTCTACAATCATTAAAACTATGTCTATAAATTTGAATTACATTCAAGGAATCTTCATATCTTATTATTGAAATAATTGGTTAATCAGTTTTTAAGTGGAAGAAAATTTAATCCTGGTGTTTCAGGATGCTAAAAGAGAATAAAGAAGTCATCATTCAGCAAGTGAACTATTTGTGGTAAAAATAAGACTTGCATTGGAATAATGGCCAGTATTTAAGTATTTCTGGTCCCACTAGTTTTGTTGACTTTCTACATACACATCTATTTATTCTTGAGTAAATCTTTTTTCTAACAGAGTCAGCATAATAAACAGAATTATACTTTATTATATAATTGGTTCTGTTTTCTTTTTATATTATAGTTTATTATATTGAATTTTTGTTAGGCTTGACAACCTTATTCAGGAATGAATTTAAGTCATTTTTCTGTAATTTACACCGTAGTTAAAATTTATTTGGTATATTAGTCTACTGTTTGTGAAAAATGATATATTCTCCATGCAATTCATGTATTCCTTAACATTGTAATTTGTGACAACCATTGATAAATTCGACTACTACCCTGTATCCCTATAGAGAAGATATTTATTCAGTGACCTAGATTTTTTTCCAATATTTTTAGGCTACCTGATTGTGTCTTTTTAGTGTGTATTTGTTTGATTTTGTTTTTCTCTTTTACCTGCTTCTGTCAGATCTCTCAGGAGCTATTCAGCTTTTGAATTTAAGAGAAGTTGACGTATGAATGGTTCCTTCTGAATGTCAATATAATGAATTCTTACAGTTGGAAATGTACTCAAATTGATGACTTGCATAGTGGATGCACTGTACTTGTCTTATTTCAATGCCTACAAGTATGTATTATTATATGTTTTCTCCAATACTCATAAATCGATTTGGTGAATAATTATTCACCGGAAAGTGAAAAATTATTTATAAAACAAAACAAACTGGTTCAGTATAAATCTTCAATATATGAGTTTGGTGAACTCTAACACATATATAAGACGCAGGAAATGGAGTTCTATAGATGTGTCATAACTTTTTATGAAATATTACAATTTAGATAGTTAATAAAAAGATGATAATAATTAGGCATAAAATGATACCTTAGGATGTTAAAAATAGTGAGTAGGGGCTGGGCACGGTGGCTCATGCCTGTAATCCCAGCTCAGGAGTTCGAGACCAGCCTGAGCAAGAGCGAGACCCCCGTCTCTACTAAAAAAAAAAAAATAGAAGGAAATTAGCTGGACAACTAAAAATATGTAGAAAAAAATTAGCCAGGCATGGTGGCACGCCTGTAGTCCCAGCTACTCAGGAGGCTGAGGCGGTAAGATTGCTTGAGCCCTGGAGTTTGAGGTTGCTGTGAGCTAGGCTGATGCCATGGCACTGTAGCCCGGGCAACAGAGTGAGACTCTGTCTCAAAAAATAATAATAATAAATAAATAATGAGTAGGAACTTATTGATTCATAAATATATTATACCCATAAAGGCAGAATTAAAATTTGAATATGCATGCATTTGGAATTTACCTATTTAATATTTAAAACTAAAGTTTACATTACATATCCTTAGATAAAAAATTTCTATGTTATAAAATTTTACCTAAATCTAAAGATTGAAATATATTCTATTGTGTTTCCAATTTATGACATATGCAATGTTATCACAGATATTCTAAGCACCTTTTAGTGCCCCTTGTTCACATCAGCTCTATTGTGTGGCTAAAATTTATTTAGACAAAATGACATTTTAATAAAAATGATTCTTTATTTGAATTGCAAATGCTTGATTTCTCATCTAAATGATCCCAACATGTTTTTTGAGATCTTGCACTGAATTTTATTATAGGCCATTTTTGTTTAATGTGAAACATGATACCTACTTTTCTCACCTAACAGGTTTTTGATGAGACTAAAGTGATAGACTATAAATGAATATTAAGTAAAAACAAGTTATATAAATGAAAGATAGTGTTATTTAAATAAATCCAGCTAAAAATTCATAAAATAATTGCTTTACTTGTTAACATCATTTTTTTGTTTTTGCTTATGTTTAATGCTCATTTAATTATTTTATTTAGATGACATCTTTTCTTATTTTGCATATAGTTTAAGCTGTAACAAATTTAAAGAATTCTCCTTACCCCCCAAATACTCTTTGTATGTAGTAAAATTTGGTTATAATAAAACTTCTATCTTTAAAATTCAAAGTTAACATTCAGATATTATAAAGAAGGCAGTGCATAGTATTTTAATTGTGTAAATTTTTACCAAATTTATTTATCAAGAAAGTTTTTTTAATAGAAAATGCACTGACATGTCAATTCTCTTACAGATCTCACCATGGGATTATGAGATAAAAAGCCATGAAGATCACTCAACATCTGATTTACAAGAACCAACATTTTCTTCTCAGTTTGTAAGTGAAATTCTTTATTTCTAAGCATCACAAGGTTACATTAGATAAAGTGTACATTATAATCATAAAACATTTGATAAAAAATTAATTTACTAAATTCATATCTTTAAATTTAATCTAGTTTTTGGTAAATTAAAATTAAAAAGAATGTACATATAGATTTAATTCTACTTTTAGTTATTATTGGTAATCAAGTCTAACATTATTAGAGATGACATTTTAACTCATGTTAATATGTTGTTATGGGCTGAATTATATCCTCCCAAAACTCATACGTTGAAGCCCTAACGCTCAGTACTTCAGAATGTGTATATTGACAGTCCCTGACTTACAGTATTTTGATGTGGATTTTCAACTTTATAATACTATGCAAGAAATACACAGTCAGTTGATACCATACTATGAGTACCCAGATAACCAATTGATTTTTCACTTTCAGTATAGTATTCAATAAATTACGTGAGACATTTAAAACTTTAATATAAGATAGATAGGCTTGATGTTAGATGATTTTGCCCAACTGTAGGCAATGTAAATGTTCTGACTGTGTTTAAAGTAGACTAGACTAAGGTGTGATGTATAGTAGGTTAGGTGTATTAAATGCATTTCTGACTTACTATATTTTCAATTTATGATGGGTTTATCAGGACATAACCCCATTGTAAGTCAAGGAGCATCTGTATATTTAGGTCCTTTAAAGAGCTTGCTAAATTAAAAAGAGATCATTAGAGGAAGAGATTAGGACATACAGAGAGGTACCAGGGGCCTGCATGCAGAGAGGGAGGACCATGTGATGAGGCAAGCCAACGAGAGAGGCCTCAGAAGAAATCAAGCATGTTGGCACCTTTATATCGGACTTCTAGCCTCCAGAACTATAAGAAAATAAATTTCTGTTGTTTAAGCCATGGAGTCTAGGGTGTTTTGTTATGGTAGTTTGTTATCCTAGCAAACTGATACATATGCAGTGCTTTAATGTGTCTTGAAAAGAAAGGAAGTGTAGAAATAAAAAAGAAAGAAGGAGCAAGTTTCATAATAAGAACTATATCTTTAAAAAAGAGCATGAGGTTACAGGGTTACTAAAAAGTTATTTGACACTTATTTGGGATAAAAATCATGGGCTAGAGTTATAGCAACATGTAGCTTAGGAATTCTGCTAGCTAACAATGTCTTTGGGGGAAAAAGTATTACTATGACTCAGAAAACTGAGTCAATATCATCTGTTGACTTTAAGTTCTTGTGAAAAGTTAAAAAATATTTCCTGGGAGGACAATGACCTAAATGAAATATTTATTCTTAATAATCTATGGAATAGTCTGATAATTTCTTTCCTCATTTTTATATTACGATTGCTAAGTTTTAGGTGGGCACAGAGATAATGCACAGAGAGAGTAGGCTTAAATTGGAATCAGGGCAAGGATGCTGAAAGAGGTCCTCACCGGTGTCTGAACACACCCTGCACAAGTGTAGTCAGGAAACACAAGCTACAGGCACACCTGCAAGACATATTGGACCCTCGCTGTGTAAGGCAGGTTATGGAGGGTACAGCGAAGTAAGATAGAGATTTGAGGAATAGAAAGCTCTTGGCAGGGCTGCAGAACAAAGAGAAATCTGGTGTAACCCCCAAATCCTGTATCCATATTACAAAGCAGATGACTCTCCTATAGTTAAGAAAGTTGATGTCTTGGATGCAGATCATTTAGTGAACATTAAAATCTACACTGTGCTCAGATCCAGTGTCCTTCTGATGGATAATCCCTGAAGCTGCTTTAAAAATATTTGAGGTTATTAATGAGTTGGATTAAACTGAGGCAATAACAAAACCTGGATTCACTCCAGTACAGATTCAATTGACTCAGGTACCCATACCAGCTACCTGAAAGAAAAGAAAGCATGACTTTTCCTGAGATCAAATAATTTTTACTTCAGTTTCTACATTTTTTAAGCAAAATATCTCAAAATTAATGAAAAAGTCAAGAAGGAAAGCAAGAGTATTAGACTAATTGTTACAAAAGAAAAAAGTTAACAGAGGCATACCTAGTAATGAGTTAGAGGTTGGAAATAGCACTGGCAAAAATACACCAAAAAATTTAAAATTAAAAGAAAATCCTTCCTTTTTCCCTTGAATCATATTTAAATTAGTTCAATGTGAATCATAGACAATTTATAGCCAAAATTATAAAACTTGTAGAAGAGAACCTAGGCAAAAATTTTTGTGATCTTATGTTAGGCAATAATTTCCTAGGGAGGATGCAAAATTAAAAACCATAAAAGGAAAAAAAAAAACAGAAAACAGTATCCTCTGAAGATACTGTTAAGAGAATAAAAAGCCACATAATGGCAGAAAATAACTGCAAACATGTATTTGATACAGTCCTTGGTTTACATATGTAAAAAGAACATTCAAACTTCAATAAAGTAAGATGCTCAACATCATCAGTCATTAGGGAAATGTAAATGTAGAGATACTGGAATCCTCATGGCCAGCAGCTGAGAATGTATGTGCTACAACCACTTTGGAAAACAGTTGTCAGTTTCTTAAAAATTTAACCGTACACATACTGCATGTTCCAGATATTTCACTCTTAGGTATTTACCCAAGAGAAGGGAAATCATATGTCCATACAAAGGCTTGTAAACCTAAAGCTACATAGGTATGATTCCATTTATATGATATTCTGAGAGAGCCCTTACTACAGAAATCCATTGCAGATTATTGTCATAGCCTGGAGATAAAAAAAAAGGGAATTGACTGCAAAAAGAAATGAGAAAACTTTTAGGGGGTAAAGAATATATATATATATGTATGTATATATATATATATATATATATATATATATACATACATATATATATACACACACACCCATACCCACAAACACACATATATCCATATACACACACATACACACACATATCTCTCTCTCTCTCTCTCTATATATATATATATATATCGATTGTGGTGGTGGTTATAGGATGATTGTGTATATTTCCCAAGATTCATTAAATTGCAAACATAAAAATAGTGAGTTCTATGTATGTAAATGTATAAACCACAGTATATATGACTTAAAAAAATGCTGTAAGCAAAATCAAAGTGAAGGGGCTATGTTAACATCAGCAAATTAGATTTCAAGAAATTGAATGTTAATATAGATTATAAAGGGCATTTTATGATGATTACTTGAATCATCTGGCATAAATAATAATTCTGTGATATTCATATCTGATAACAAAGATTCAACTTATATGAAACCAAAACTGACAGAAGAGAGAAATAGTACTTGCAAGCCATGGTTGAGTTGCTCTCTCAGCTACTAAAAAAGCAATTAGAAAAAGAATTAAATAAGATATAAGAGATAAAATGACAATATCAATACCCTTAAATAAACAAAATGATCAATATATTGTACTTCATCAGTACCTTGACCTAATTATCTGACATTGATGGAAAATTACATTAAAAAAAAAAAAAACTTTAGAAAATAATGTTCTTCCTAAACGTAAAAGAAAACAGTAGGTGAATAGATAAACTCTGGTACGTTTAGTCAATTAAATAGTATTAGGTGTTCAAAAGAAATGAGTTATCAAGCCATGCAAAGATATGGAGGAAACTTAAATGTATATCAATATGTGAAAGAAGCCACGGTGAAAAAGGTACACACTGTATGATTCCAACAATATGACACTCTTAGTTTTGTAAGAGAAAATCCATTATCTCATTATAATATTTACCTGTATGAAATGTTCTGTTCACTTTGGATGCTTTCAACATGCTTTCTTTATCACTGATTTTCAGTGTTTTTACTGTGTTGTGCCTATCATAAAATATTATTTATAAGAGATACCAGTTATTCAGTCATGGCCAGAAGCCAACTTATTTTTTATAAATTCAGTCCATAGAGATGGCCTAAAAATAGTAACATTCTAATGGAATTATGTCAGTTTAGATCATAGATCTTGGTTATTAAATATCATGGCCCAAATAATAAGATCTGTGGCCCTTTGGAGAAAAATCCCATTCTTAGACTGGGACAGAGAAACAACAAGGCGACCCACGAGTATCTTTTCATAACCCAAAACCAAAGAAATACCAAAGTCTAGTGGTTACCTATTTGAAGGGTATAACAGTGAGTTTAAATTGGCTTCCACTGCCCAAATTTAGGACATAGTAACCCCAAAATTACAGTTATCTATAATAATACCAAGAAACAGTCAAAGAGGGAGGAAGAGAGAAGGAGAGAGGAAGGGAGGAAAAGGGAAGAAAGATTTTAAAAATTACAATGACAACATGGTAGATAATTAACTCCTTTTTGAAAATTAGGAAAGAAAGAAATAAGTATTTATTTATCTTGACCCTGCCTTTTTAGAAGAAACTTTACTTCATTTTCAGTTGATAAAGAATCTATCTTCTTCACAGAATTCTTTCAGCTAATAAATACGGAATAAAAGTAAAATTAAAACCTTTTCTTCTGCAATACTTCAATAAATTATGTAATTCTGAGAAGATGCCTCAATTGATGTTAAAATTCTTATGTAAAATGTTGTCCCAAAACAGATTTCACTCTCATTTCTGAAGTATTTTCCTTGAAAATCACAAAAGGGAAAGTATATCTTTAAAACAAGAAATCTGGTGCTTACTAAGTATGTGATTAAAACTGAATTCTTTCGCCGGAGAAACCTTAAATTGTCTACCTGAAGTAATGCAATGTGAAATATACAGCATCATCTACAAACTATTCTTAAAAATATTCAAAATCCATCTAATCAAGACTGTAGAATTAGTTTTCAATTTACTCCAAATGATGTGTAAATATACTAATCTACATCAGTATTTGAGAAATTATCAGTTAAGGTTTTCATAAAATTTGCAACACCAAAAAAATAATGAGACAGAACCACTTAAAATTTGTTGAAGTAAAGGAGTTTCCCTTAATCTAAATTCGTTTTACATCCTCATCTTTCTCTGTAGTCAGAGCTAGCATATAACGTTTTGAAAAGAAAGCAAGTCTTTAGAGATCACAAACAACTAATTTCACACTACAAGCAGTCGTAAATAGAGCTAAATTCCCTTTAGTAATACACTATTTATCTTTGTGCTTCATTGAGTCCAAAGAAAAGCATATTTCAGAGAGTAAGTAATTAACTTCTCATTTTTTTCTATTCCAGAAAGAACGTTATCAGAAAGCATGGGATTAGGAAGCTACAAAGCTATCGGAGTTATTCTTAGTGTATGAAATTTCAATTTAGCAAAACATGTAAAACCCTAAAGGCAGTTAAGACTCAATATAGGGAAACCATTTTGTTTTCACAGTATATTTATTTTGCATCATCACTGACCCTACTGATTTTCTGCTCAATTGAAACGAGTAGGTATTAGGGTCAGAAATTATTCGGTGCTATACATTCATTACCAAATCAATGCCATGGTTTACCTAGAAAATTTCCTGAAAAACCCTGTCAAGCTACTTGTACAAAATAAAGCTTACAATGTAAACATTTTATAAATCTGACATCAAGATTTTACTCTAAAACAAGCTAAAATGATCATAAATTTACTAAGTATGTACTTTATATCATTAGGTAAGATTAGAAATTGGTCTATTACCAAATGCCTACACATTGGAAGAATTATAAATTTTTGTCCTATGCTTATTAAAAGCCATATCTATTTTAATATCTATATGTTATAAGATAATATAAAATAATGCATAGATGCATAAAAGTTAGTAAAGAGATAAAATGAGTTCTAAGGAGAGATGATTTGAAGATGATGGTGATGGCACATAGTTATTCTTCCTTTTTATCTCCCCATATTCTTCAATAAAAACAGAGAAAGCCACCAGGATAGTAAAACTAAAGACCCTTATCTGTACCAATTCTTGGTGACAGATATCTTTCACAGACCTATAAATACAAGTGAGTGGGGACAAACCACTGGCAGGTATGAGACTTAGAATGTGGCCATAACAGTATGGGAAGAAGCACACAATAATAAATATGGTTTCTGCTGAAATGTCCAGAGTTATCGCGTAACATGTTGGGCCAGTATGAAAGAGCAGTGGGAACTGGGAGAAAGTTATTGGAGAGTAATTTCATTAGTAATGCAAGGACTTATAATGCTGGAGCACTATAAACATTCCGAATCCTATAAACATTCTAAACTAATACAACTCAACACCCTGCTAAAGCAAAGCTCCATGCTATGAAGAAATGGTAGGGAATAGAATCCAAATTGAGCAGGACATGGCAATGGGGCAAAAGCAGGATAAATTCCCAATAAAAGGCAAAAGGGAAGTAAAAGTGATGGATTTCATAAGTACAAAGCTTTGCATATATAATTTCTTTATGAAACTAGAAGAAGGAGCTGCTATGAGAACAGTGCTATAACATATGAACATTTTTAGGTTTCAACCAAAGCAGGACTTAGAGGAAAATTATAGTAATAAATGCTTATATCAGGGAAAAAAATTCTAAAATCAATGACCTAAGGTTCCACTTTAAGATATAATAAAAGACAGAGAAAAGTAATACAAAAATAGGTAGAAGGATAACATAATAATAAGCACAGAAACTAATGAAATAGATAAAAAACAGAATATAAAATTAACAAGGTCAAAACCTGGTTCTTTGAAAAAACCAACAAAACTGGTAATCCCCCCAATCTCTTAACTACAGCAAAGAACAGAGAACATAAATCAGCAACAACAGGAACAAAAAAAAGGATTGTCAACAAAGATCCTACAGATATTAAAATGATACAGCATACTATAAACCACTTTATGTCCACAAATTTGACAACTTGAATGAAATGTTTAAATTTGTGGAAAAATATAATTTATAAAAGGAAATAAAATCTGAATAGACCTATATCTGCTAAATAAACTTATTATTAAAGACCTTAGCAGAAAAAAACTTATGGCCCAGAGGTTTTCAGTAATGAGTTCTATCAAGCATTCAAGTAAAATAGCATTAATCTTACACAATTTTTTTCTGCAAGTAGAGAAAAATGAAATATTTCTCAACTAAATTTATGAAGCCAGCATAACCCTAATAGAAAAATATGACAAGGTCATTACAAAAATAAAATTTCAGACCAATAATTGTCATGATTATTGGTATAATAGTCCTTTAAAATATGGGTATGGCAAAGTCATAACATGTAACCAAAATATTTGTACCCCCATAATATCCTGAAATAAAAAAAATAAAAATAATAAAATTTGGAAGGGAAAAGAAATATTTCCAAATCAAACAAGATAGAAAAATGATAATACACCATGACTGAGTAGGGTTTATATAAGATATTCAAGCTTGGTGCAATATTAAAAGACCAATAAAAGTTATTGATCACTTCTTATGAGTTCAGAAAATGTTATAGGTGTTTTACAAGTATTATTATATCTCACAAGAAATGTTGAGAATATTGAGACATAATTTGCAAATGTCTATCAGAAATGATTTGAAAATCAATATAGGCATAACTTGTTTTACTATGCTTTGCTTTATTGGGCTTCACAGATATTGTGCGGTTTTTTTACAAATTAAAGATTTGTAGCAATCCTGTGTTGTGCAAGTCTGTCAACAATGTTTTTTCCACAGCATATTTTCACTTTGTGTCTCTATGTCACATTTGGGTAATTCTCTCAATATTTAAGACTTTTTCATTATCATTATAACTATCATGGTTGATTTATGATCACTGATCCCTGATGTTACTATTGTAATTATTTGGAGCACTACAAACTACACACATATAAGTTGGTGAACTTAATAAATGTTGTGTGTGTTCTGACTACTTCACTGACCATTCCCTCATCTCTCTCATTCTCCTTGGGCCTTCCTATTCACTGATACACAACAATACTGAAATTAAGCCAATTAATAACCCTACAAATGGCCTCTAAATGCTCAAGTGAAAAGAAGAAATGCATGTCTCTTACTTTAAATCAAAAGCTGGAAATGATTAAACTTAGAGAAGAAAGCATATTGAAAACCAAGATAGGTGAAAGCTAAGCTTCTTGTACCAAATTGTTAGACAAATTGTGAATGCAAACAAAGATTTTTGAAGGAAATTAGAAGTGCCACTAGTAGGGACAGTGTGGTCGCTCATGCCTATAATCCTAGCACTCTGAGAGGCCTAGGCAGGAGGATCTCTTGAGGTCAGTAGTTCTAGACCAACCTCAGCAAGAGCGAGACCCCGTCTCTACTAAAAATGGAAAGAAATTAGCCAGACAACTAAAAATAGAAAAAATTAGCCAGGCATTGTGGCGCATGCCTGTAGTTCCAGCTACTTGGGAGGCTGAGGCAGGAGGATCAACTGAACCCAGGACTTTGAGGTTGCTGTGAGCTAGGCTGACATCATGGCACTCTAGCTCAGGCAACAGAATGAGACCCTGTCTCAGAAAACAAAAAATAAAAAAATAAAAAAAATGCCACTAGTGAACACACAAAAGGGAGATAAGAAAGTGAAACAACTGTATTGTTAATATGTAGAAAGTTTCAGTGGTCTGGATGAAAGATCAAACTAGCCACAGCATTCTAATAACACAAGGCCTAATCCAGATCAAGGCCCTAACTCTCTTCAATTCTCTGAAGGCTGAGAGAGGTGAGGAAGTTGCAGAAGAAAAGTTTGAAGCTAGCAAATGTTTGTTTGTGAGGCTGGGAGAAGGAAGCTCTCCATAACATAAAAGTGCAATGTAAAGCAGCAAGTGCTGATGTAGAAGCTGTAGCAAGTTATTCATAATATCTAGATGAGATTATTGATGTAGGTGGCTACACTAAACAGCAGGTCTTCAGTGTAGATGAAAAAGCCTTGTCTTGGGAGAAGACAGCATGCAGAACTTTCATGGCAGGAGAGGAGAAGTCAATACTTGGCTTCAAAGCTTCGAAGGATCAGCTGGATCTCTTATTTAGGAGCTAATGCAGCTGGGGACTTTAAGTGGGAGCCAATGTTCATTTACCATTCCAAAAATTTAGGGCACTTAATTATGATAAAACTACTTTTCCTGTACTCTATAAATGGAACAACAAAGCTACCATGACCGCACATATCACTGATTATTTTAAGCCCACTGATGAGACCTACTGCTCAGAAAGAAAAATGCCTTTTAAAATATTAATGCTTCTTGACAAAGTACTTGGTCACCCAAGAGCTCTGATGGACATGTAGAGAGGGACTAATGTTGTTTTCATGTCTGCTAACACAGAATCCATTCTGAAACCCATGGATCAAGGAGTAATTTCTGCTTTCATGTCTTATTATTTAAGAAATAAAACTTGTTAGGCTATAACTGCAATAGATAGTTATTCCTTTGATGGAACTGGGCAAAGTAAATTGAAATCCTTCTGGAAATGGTTCTTCATTCTAGATGTCATTAAGAACATTTGTCATTCAAAGGAGGAGATCACAATAAAAACATTATCAAAGGTTTTGAAGAAGTTGATTCCAACCTTCACAGATGACTTTGAAGGATTCAAGACTTCAGTGGAGGAAGTAGCTGCAGATGTGGAAATATCCAGAGCTTCAGAATTAGATGTGGAACCTAAAGAAGTTACTGAATTCATGCAATCTCAAAAATAAAACTTTAATGAATGAGGAGCTGATTCTGAAGGATGAATAAAGAAAGTGGTTTTTTGACATAGAATCTACTCCTGGTGAAGATACTGTGAACATTGCTGAAATGACAACAAATGATTTAGAATAGTAAATAAACTTAGTTGATAAAATAGCAGCATTATTATTTGCTGATCAAAATGGTTTGAGTAGAGAATTTATACAAAAATTAGAATTATGATGTCATGTATACACTTGACTCTCTCTTCTTTCCCCACTACCTTGGGAGTGGGGAGCAGAATATGAGCTTATCTAAATATGAATATGGCCACAAAGCTGCGGAAGGTAATAAAGCTTGAACTTCTTTGCCTTGGCTTTGCATTGTCACCTGGAGAGCAAAGGGCTATAGCAACATCTAATTCTGGAGCTCTGGATATTTCCACATCTGCAGATGAGACAATTAGAAGGAGACAGTAGATAATGTGGGATGTTGAAAGCTTTTCAGATCCTCTTAGGAGAAATCAATGAAGCTCTACCTAAAAATATAATTACTTAGTAGCTCTGCCTTTTGGTCTTTCACTTGAAGTCCCCAAACTTTAAAATCTAAATTAGAGTTGGTTGGTTATTAAAATATTTTTTTAAGTCAACTGTGGCATCAATTCTCATTTATTCCAACTTGTGACTAGTTTCTTCATGTTCTTTTTTATTTTTTATTAGCACTAACTAAAAAAAGTAGAAACAAAATATGTATTGAAATGCATATTGGAAATAAAAAGGTCTTGAGCATCAATGATATTCTCGCAGAATATACATCGCTTAATCTCTGCATGTATTGTAGTCAATATTTGTATATGTTGCTAGAATTTAGATTGTATAGTGAGAATTTAATGTGTTCATTTGTTTTTAATAAATAATATATATGTCTTGCTCAAAAACAAAACAAAACAATAAATGATATGAAATAAACTTAGTTGATAAAGCAGCAGCAAGGTGTGAGAAGATTGATTCAAATTTTGGAAGAAGTTCTGCTGTAGGTAAAACAGCATCACATCCTACAGAAAATGAGTAGCGATAATAAGAGTCAATCATGGCAGAGCTGGTGGCTTACCTCTGTGATTCTTGCACTTTGGGAGGCTGGGGTGGGGGGGGATTGCTTAAGGCCAGGAATTGAAGACCAGCCTCCAGCAGCATAGTGAGACCTCCTCTCTACAAAAATAAAAGAATTAGCCAGGTGTGGTGGCATGCATCTATAGCCCCAGCTACTTGGGAGGCTGGGGCAGGAGGATCACTCGAGTCAGGAATTTGAGGTTGCAGTGAGCTATGATGAGGCCACTGCACTCTAGCCCTGGCAACAGAATGAGGCCTTGTGAACTTGTCTTAATTAACAAGAACAACAACAAGAGTCAATCAATGTAGCAAACTTCATTTGCCACATTTGTCTTATTTTAAGAAATCACCACAGCCACGCCAACCTTCAGCAACCAATACACTGATCTGTCAGCAGCCATCAACATCAAGGCAAGACTTTCCATCAGGAAAAAGATTATGACTCACTGAGGGCTTTGATGATGGTTAGCATTTTTTAGAATAAAGTATTTTTATTTACACACAATAATTGTACATATTTATGGGGTACACGTGATATTTTTATACATGTATACCATGTGTAATGATCAGATTAGGATATCCATCACCTCAAACATTTCTCATTTCTTTTTATTGGTGACATTTCAAATCTTTTCTAGCTATTTTGAAACATATGCTAACAATAAGGTATTTTTAAAATTAAGTTATGTACATCATGTTTTTAGACATAATGCTATTTCACACTTAATAGACTACAGTATGATATAAACATAACTTTTATATGCACTGGGAAAAAATTTGTGTGACCTGTTTTATTGTGTTATTTGCTTTGTTTGGGTGTCTGAAAGTGAACCCATGATATCTCTGTGGTATGTCTATATTTCCTGTCACCTGAAGTAGTAATAATTGTAATAATGTATTAGTTTCCTATGAATGCTACAAAACATTACAACACAGTTGGTGGCTTAAAATTTATTCTCTCACAGTTCCAGAGGTGAGAAGTATGAAATCAGTCAGTATCACTAGACTAAATCCAGGGTGTCAGTGGGATTTCCCTCTGGAGGCTCTAGAGGAAAATCTCTCACCTCTGTAATTGTCTCTTGCAGCTTCTGGTGGCTACCATCATTCCTTGATTTGTGGTTGCATCATGGCCACAACACATACTGTGTATCACTCTGTGCTAAGTGCTACAAATATAGTATCTACTTTAACTTCACACAGTCCCAGTGAGATTGCATTTTTAAATGAATCACTGGTTTGGAGCATAAATTAGAAAATTTTACAAATTAAAAATAAGAGTAAATGCTTGTGGTGATATAGAGGACATGATAGATCCCAATTCATAAATGGGTAAAAAATAGTGGTATCTAATTAAATATAGCAAGTAAAATGCAACAGAAGTACATCAGAAAATAAGATATTTCTAGAAATATGAGATAAGAATATTTGGATTTAGAAACAGATAGCTAGGCTAAATGTAATTTATTGAAAATTATTGCAGAGTAATCCAAGATATCAAATAGCACAGAAAAATATTTGTATCCCTGTAATATGCTGAAATTAAAAAATAAAAAATAAATAAAAATAAAAATAAAAAAGAAATATAATGCCAGCCACACAAAAAGAAATATGTTTGTTTTAGATTCTGTTCAAAATTTTACGTTAAAAATTAGCAGCCAAAGAAAGTATCATGTATAATTCAGAATTAAAAGAAAAACTGTGAGAATCATATGTTGGTTTATAAAATAAATAGTTCAGAATATATATTATACTTTTCAAACAAAAACCTGCTTAAATATAAAATTTAATAAAGGGGAAAGAATTAATGTCATTCAATAAAAATTAATGTTATTTGAAGCAAAAACTAAAAAATAATGAAGGTGCAGAAGAAAGTAACATTGAGTATACTTTTATTATTAATAAGGCATAAACAAAAGTTATAACATTGCTCTTGGATTTGGTAGTCAAATATGTGGTTGTCACTATAATTTATAATACAATGAAAACTATCTTCCTATCATGGCTTCCCTAAAAATGACTTGAGGCAAAGCTTGCATGTTTCATCTTTATTGCTTGCAATCCACTGAAGCAAGAATGATTGAAAAAAAAGGAAGTACAATAAGCTAGGAGGCAGAGTAAGTACAAGGTGATACATTATTATTCTCGTCCCAGCCTCATAGGAGAGTTAAGTTATTTTTTAGTCACATTTATCACCCCTGGACACTTCAGAACCATCCGTGCAGCCCAAAAGGATAGCAAATAATCTGTTAGTTTCTTCCTATCTCCTGTCTCTCAGCATTAAATGTTCACCCTATGAGATTTTAACTTCACCATACATCTGGATTATGTTATCCAGCCCCTCCTAGCAGCCAGAGCCCCACTAATTCAGGATTATGTTATTTGGTACATTTGTAAAGATCCAGTCTTCTGTGAGTTGGATTACGAGAGACCTGGATGCTGGAGTATCTCTGTACCTCCTGACTCAGTTATGATAGCGAGAGTTATTCTGAAGCCTGACTCTTGCCATTGAAAGAACATGAGAGGGGCAGTAGTGTTAAGGTGAAGAGTCAATGGCAATTGTGACCAGGATTTCAACCATAGAACTGACCATCAGCCAAGAAACACAGCATGTGGCCACATTCAAGGGTCAAGTAAGGCTGACCAAATTTTGGGAGGTGCATAGATTGATAGAATACCCCTGCACCACTCAAATTTACTAGCTCCTTTTTATTATACCTGAATCTTCTATGAGAACACACTGCCATTATTTTTTCCTCAAGAGTGGAGGTACAATTCCAATTCTTAAAGGTGTGCCCTGTTAAAATTCTTAAAAGATATTAAGGAAGATAATCAAATGAAGCTAACATTGCTGGTGGAAACTACAACTGGTCCTATGGTCTTGACTAACATCCATACTTTTCCTTCTCCACCACCCATTTTAGATTTTCTTACTTTTATCCAGCAAGTCAAATGGTTTATGTTGCCTGTCTGGTGTATTAACTCAGGTTATCCATCCATTCATTTCTTCAGAATACTTCTCAACATAGCATTCCATGAAACACAAACAAACGATTAGAATCCCTATATGAGATGAAATGATTTCTTCTTAGCAATATTAAGCATATAACAAAGATGACCAAAAAAAACAGAGTGGATGAGGCAATATGATGGATTTTTGAATGTTTAAGTCAAAAAAATACCTGTACTTAATAACCCTATTAAATCAATGATTGTCAAATTGGGTTAAAATTTATCTATATGAACTTAACAAGAGAACATATCATAAAAAGACAGGTCAAATATAGTAATGCAGACAAAGATTTATCAGGCAAATGCAAAAACATAAAGAAATAATATTATACTAATGCCAGAATACCAGGAAATAATCATTAAACAGAAATACCTGGTCACTTTATTTTGAGACAAAGGTCAAGTATGTAAATATTATTTATTTTTCTTAAACTTCCTCTAACATAGTATAATATATAAATCAAAACAAAATAAAAGCTAAAGACACAATGCTGGAAATTGTAACATGGCATTAATCTGTTTTGACAAATTAGAGAGCAAATACCTTCATATGTAGAAAACTTAAGTGTTATTATAATATACTTGAATTAGTAGTTACTTATTGAGCTAATTAATATAAAATAAAAATTAAGACTATATCCTATCTCAAGCAACAAACAAAAATTATAAACTTATCATACATATCACTTGGAAATCATACAGGATGAAATGAATGTCTGGGAAAAAATACTTATTTCCAAAATTGAATTTAAAAAGGAGAAAAGAATAATGAAAGATTAATGATATATTATGATATTTCATGCTATATTATTTTCCAAATCACATAAAAACAAAGAAAACTCCTGAATACAGTTGACAAATTCTCTGATGCTAGAAAAAAAATCAGATGTAGAAAACATTTAGTTCAATCTTGCTTATTACATAAAAATCCTTGCTAAAGTAGAAAACAGTAGTCAATGGTGCATTAAAAATAATTTTCCACTATAATTAAATAAAACTCATTTTAGGAATTCAAAGCAAGTATAAAATTAGGAAATGTATTGATATAATACTCCACATTTTTAAGCCCAATTAGAAAATCTGATGAACTTCTTAATAGATGCCAAAAATGAACTTGGTATAATCTATTTATGATGAAACGTTTAAAAAATTGGAACGAAAACACTAGAAAAGCCAGCATAATGTGTTATAATATTTTAAATGTATAATATTTTAAATGAAATATTTGTGATACACAAATGTGCAAAAATAACACAATGAACATCTGTGTAATCAACTCTCAGTTCCATATACTAATATTACCAATTCAAATAATACATGTCATGCATACTATATTTAAGCATGGTGAATATATTCTGGAATTCAGTGTGATTTGTTTTATTTCAGTATATTCTTGATGAACAGGTATTTTAAATTTATAAAATTATATCTACTATTCTTTTCCTTAAGCATTCACACTTTTATATATTGTTTAAAAATGCATTTTAAACTTAGTTGTCCTTTAAACATTTTAGAGTTTTACTTTTCACATTTGGCTTTTAATATACTTGGCAATGACTTCAGTTCATGATTAACAGAACAAGTCCAACTTAATTTTTTTCTGTGTGAATACTCAACTGATGCTGAACCATCTACACATCTGCAAAGCAACATCCTATATTATTGAACTATATGCGTGCCCAGTTATAGCTCTGTACTCTCTCCTCTGCTCCATTGGTCTTTACATGTTCTTCACTGTAACTTAATCACTATAGGTTTGCAATAATCTTGATATCTAGTAATGCAAACCCTTAAAACTTATTATATATATTTCTTCAAAATTATAGTATTCTTAATTTTTTTTTACATTTCTTGTATTAATTATAGCATCAGTTTTGTCACATTTTAAGTACAAAACAAATCAAATATGCTGGACCTGCATTGGATTTTTTTTTTTTTTTTGAGACAGAGTCTCACTCTGTTGCCCAGGCTAGAGTGCCATGGCATCAGCCTAGCTCACAGGAACCTTGAACTCCTGGGCTCAAGCAATCCTACTACCTCAGCCTTCCGAGTAGCTGGGACTACAGTTATGTGCCACCATGCCTGGCTAATTTTTCCTATATATTTTTAGTTGTCCAGCTAATTTGTTTCAATTTTTTTAGTAGAGATGAGGTCTCACTCTTGCTCAGGCTGGTCTCAAACTCTTGAGCTCAAACAATCCTCCTGCCTTGGCTTCCCAGAGTGCTAGGATTACAGGCATGAGTCACTTTGAATTGTAAGTTTTATTAGATACCTATAGTTCAGATTAAGGAAATACATTTTTGTTTATGCTCCTAGCCACAAGGCACTGGATTAACCCACCTGCCTAAAATAATGGCAAATAAAACACAAATCTATGAAACAATGCTTTTAATACATGAGATACTATACAGCACAATATAGTGATGCCTGACATAGGGGAAACAAATAAGATGTTTATTCTCGCTTGCTTCTAGGCCTTAGAACAGGGAGGGAACACTCAACAGAGTCTGGCAATCTTATTGAATTGAGGAGACATACATCAGAGTTTGGAGGGGACAAGGAAGTTAAAATTTATGAAGTGAAATATTGCAGATGATGCAGTTGCATATTGATGAGAGTTCTAGAAAACTATAGAGGAGGAAAGAAAGATTGGCTCATGCGTAGGAAGAAAGAACCAAGCTCATGGAAAGAGTCACCAGAAAAGAGATGGACCAATCAAATTGAAGCATAAAGAGAACTAGAAACAAAAATTTCCAATCTCAGGAATGAAAGAGAGGGCATCACTTCAAATTCTATACCTACGAACCTGATAGTAAGAAAATACTGTTAACCAATTGACATAATAAATTCAGCAAATTGTATTAAATGGAAAAATTCCTTTAAAATACAAACTACTAAAGCTTATTCAGGAAAAATTTCATAACCTCAGTTACTCTCTTTCTATGTAAGAACTTAAATTCATGTTTAAAATATGTCTAACACGCAAAATATTTCAGGACCCAGTGGTCTCAGTGGCCAGTTCTCCCAAACATTTGGGAAAGAAATAATAGTTATATTACATAAACTTCCACAGAAAATTGAAGGAAAAGGAGGAATTACCAGCT
Organism: Lemur catta; assembly: GCF_020740605.2. NCBI lineage: Eukaryota > Metazoa > Chordata > Mammalia > Primates > Lemuridae > Lemur > Lemur catta. The sequence continues at coordinate 245,019,726 of NC_059128.1, forward strand.
GATATTGAGGCCAAGACTACCCTGAATCCAAAACCAGTCAAAGACAATACATATCAAAAAAACTACATGCCAATAATATTCACGAATAAATATGCTCAAATCCCTAATATTTTACAAATTGCACCCAGAAAGATATAAAACTGTTACTATCATAACCATTCAAGGTTTTTATTGCAAGAATAAAAAAATTTAACACATCATGATGAAATCTCCCAGACAAGTAGTGATAGAAGGGAACTTCTTAACCTGATAAACATCATCTACATAAATTTTACAGATAACATTATCCAAATTCTTTGCCTTAAAATCAGGAAGAGAGTGATAAGGCCTGTCTCACTAATTCTATTTAAGATTGTACTGGCCGGGCGCGGTGGCTCACGCCTGTAACCCTTGCTCTCTGGTAGGCCGAGGCAGGTGGATCGCTCAAGGTCAGGAGTTCGAGACCAGCCTGAACGAGACCCCGTCTCTACTAAAAATAGAAATAAATTATCTGGACAACTAAAAGTATATATAGAAAAAATTAGCCGGGCATGGTGGCGCATGTCTGTAGTCCCAGCTACTCGGGAGGCTGAGGCAGTCAGATCGCTTAGGCCCAGGAGTCTGAGGTTGCTGTGAGCTAGGCTGATGCCACGGCACTCACTCTAGCCCTGGCAACAAAGTGAGACTCTGTCTCAAAAAAAAAAAAAAAAAAAATTGTACTGAAAATTCTAGCCAGAGCAATGAAACTAATAGTATAAATAAAATTCATACATTTTAGAAAGGAGGAGGTGAAAATCTTATGGAATCTACAAAATAGGTAATAAAAATATATGAGTTTATCAATGTCAAAAGAAGCAAACTAATTGTGAAAACAATAAATTATATTCTGCTGCTAGCAGCAAACATTTTGAAAATTAAAATTAAAGAAAATATTATTTATTTATAATACCATACAATATGAAATATTAGGGATAAATTAACAAAATCATGCAGAATCTGTGTACTCAAAACAATAAATTTCAAGAAACTTTAAAGAATATTTAAATTAATGGAAAAACATATTAATGAACTATAAGACATAAAATTGTTAATACATGACTTTTCCTGATATCAATTTAAAGATCCCATGTAATCCTTAACAAAATTATAGTAGGTTTTTAAATACAAAGTTACATGCTCCATATTGTTAAAATGTCCATACTGCCTAAAGTGATCCACATAATTAATGCAATCCCTATCAAAATGCCATCATCATTCTTTACAGATCTAGAAAAAATAATTCTACACTTCGTATGGAACCAGAGAAGACAAGACCTCCTATAGCCAAAGAAATCTTAAGCAAAAAGAATGAATTGGGAGGCATCAATCTACCAGACTTCAAGCTTTACTACAAGGCTATAGTAACCCAAACAGCATGGTACTGGCACAAGAACAGAGATATAGACCTTTGAAACAGGACATATAACCCAGATATAAAATCATTCTCATGCTGTGATCTACTCTTTAGTAAAGCAGACAAAAATATACATTGGGGAAAATAATTTCTATTCAATGGATGGTGCTGGAAAAATTGGATAGCCACATGTAGAAGACTGAAACAGGTTCCGCGCCTTTCACCTCTCACAAAAATCAACTCATGGTGGACAACAGACTTAAACCTAAAGCATGAAACTATAAGAATTCTAGAATAAAATCTTGGAAAAACTCTTATAGACATTGGCCAAGGCAAAGAATTTATGAAGAAGACTCCAAAGGCAATCACAGTGACAACAAAAATAAATAAAGACCTGATCAAATTAAAAAGCTTCTGCACAGCCAAGAAAACTATTACAAGAGCAAACAGTCAACCTACAGAATGGGACAAAATATTCGCATGTTACACATCCAATAAGGGGCTGAAAACTAGAATCTACATAGAACTCAGGAAGATCAGCAAGAAAAAAAATCAAACAACCCTATCAAAAAGTGGGCAAAGGACATGAACAGAAACTTTTCAAAAGAAGATAGTCTAATGGCTGATAATCATATGAAAAAATTCTCAACATCTCTAATTGTCAGGGAAATGCAAATCAAAACCACAATGAAATATCACTTATCTCCAGCAAGAATGGCCTTTATCAGAAAGTCCCAAAACAATAAATGTTGGTGTGGATGCGGAGAGATAAGAACACTCATACATTGCTGCTGGGACTGCAAACTACTACAACCTATGTGGAAAGTAATATGGAGATAACTGAAAGAGCTACAAGTAGAACTACCAGTTGTTCCTGGAATCCCATTACTGGGCATCTACCCAAAGGAAAAAAGGACATTCTGTAAAAAGACATCTGCACTAGAATGTTTATAGCAGCAAAATTCACAATTGCAAAGATGTGGAAACAACCCAAGTGCCCATCAATACATGAGTGGATTAATAAAATGTGGTATATGTATACCATGAAGTTCTACTCAGCCACAAAAAACAATGGTGATCTAGCACCTCTTGTACTATCCTGGATAGAGCTGGAGCCCACTCTACTAACTGAAGTATCACAAGAATGAAAAAACAAGCAGCACATGTACTCATAATCAAATTGGTATTAACTGATCAACACTTATGTGCACACATAGTAGTAACATTCATTGGGTGTTGGGCAGATGGGAGCAGGAAGAAGGGGATGGGTATATACACACCTAATAGGTGCAGTGCACACTGTCTGGGGGATGGACATGCTTGAAGTTCTGACTTGGTGGGGCAAAGGCAATATATTTAACCTAAATATTTGTACCCACGTAATATGCTGAAATAAAAAATAAATAAAAATAGGCAAAGGATTGAATAGACATTTCTCAAAAGAAGACATACAAATGACCTACAGGAACATCACAGAATGCTCAACTTCATTAGTTATCAGAGAAATGCAGATCAAGACTACAGTGAGATACCATCTCATGCCTGTAAAAATGACTTTTATAAAAATGAAAGACAATAATGAATGCTGGAAAGGATATGGAGAAACCAGAATTCTCATATACTGTTGGTCGGAATGTAAATTAGTGAAATTTTGGAGGACACTATGGATGTTCCTCAATGTACTAAAAATAGAAATATCATGTGACTGAGTAGTCTCACTGGTAAGTATATCCATAAGAAAGGAAATCAGTATTTTGAAAAGATATCTGCACTCCGATGTGTATTGCAGCACTATTCAGAATACCCAAGATTTGGAATCAACCTAACTGTCCATCAATGGATGAATAGACAAAAAATTAGGCATATATACACGATGGAATATTATTCAACTGTAATAAGTATGACATCTTGCCATTTGCAAGAACATGGATGGAACTGGAATACATTATGTTAAGTAAGATAAGCTAAGCATAGAAAGATAAATTCACATGTTCTTACACATATGTGAGAGCTAAATACTGAAATAATTGATCTTATGTAGACAGAGAGTAGAATGATGGTTACCACGGGCTGGTGAAGAGTAGTGGGGTATTGGGGATAAAGTGGGGCTGGTTAATGAATACAAAAATATAGTCAGATAGTTGTATAGAATTAACAATATTTGATAGCACAACAAAGTGACTATAGTCAATAATAAGTTATGGCATACTTTAAAATAGCTAAAAGAGTGAAATTGGGATGTTTTAGACACAAAGAATAAATGCTAGAGGTGATGGATACCCCAATTACCCTGATTTGATTATTACACATTGTGCCCCTTTATCAAAACATCTCATGTGTCCTATAAATATGTACAACTATAATGTACACTTAATAATTTTAAAAAGAGATCAATGCTTATGAATATTGAAAGTTATACTTAGGTTAAAGGAAAACGTACTCCTGCAGATAGTTGCAGACCCTAGGGCTAGAATCCACCAAGTGGCCCAATGCAAAAACTTTTGTAAGATTTATATTCTTTGACAGCATTCATCTTAAACTTCAAGGGCCAGGTAGACACCACACATTTGTTTCCCTAATGACACCTCACATTTTAAACATAATGGTAATTTTTTTTTCTCCTTTGAGCTAAGTGTTATAGTAAAATCTGAATACTTGATGAGTTTATGGGGTTTTTCCCCCTAACTAAAATCAAACTCTAATTGATAGACACATTTGTGTGCAGTTGATAGGAAACACTCATTCCTATCTCTAATTTGTAATTGACAATCCTATCTTTTCTGCTTTCATCATTCTGAACAAACAAGAATTCATTACATATTTTAGAACAGTGAAGTAAAAAAATGTAGTCATAAAAGGAAGTGCGGCCTGTTGTGTCTTTTATTCTCCAACCTTAGGAGGCTCTCTTGTAAGCAATGCCATTGAGCCTAATTAGCCTTTGATCCCTGTGTCTGTGCCATTATAAACAAGAGGCATCAATGACCTCTTGTAGAGAAGGACAGAAGGATGAGAAAGCACCTGCATGGTAGATGGCATCTCTGTCTGTTTGGGGCTTCCTCCCTTTCCAAGTGTACTAAGTGGAGGTAGCCTTTTGTAGGCATTTAGGTTGCACGTAAGATAAAGGAAAATAATAAAACCAAACTCAGCTAGAACTATCTGTAAGAAAATTCATAATCACAGACTATGACAATTATTCTTATTTGAAATGAGAAATGCAATGACAGTTACAGTCTGAAATATATAATGGATCCTCATATAGTTTGTTCAGAATGATGAAAACAAAAAAGGCAGATTGTCACTTACAAAATAGAGATAGGAATGATTGTTTTCTATCAACTGCACACAAATGTGTGGATCAATTAGAGATTGATTTCGGTTGGAGAGAAAAATCCCATAAAGTTGTTAGCTCCTTTGAGATGTTCTGGATGACCTTTAAGTCACTTTCTTACTTTCTGATTCTATTGTCGTTATCTTATACTGGAAATTAGATACATCCTATAAAAGCTTTGCTTAGAAAATCTGCCTTTGAAATAATAAACTTTTACTTTGGCTAAAGGAGACATAAAAAATGTTTCTTTCTAAAAACCGTAAATCCTATTGAGATAATATGTTTTTCTGCCAAAATAATAAACTCTCTAGGAAAAATGTTTAAAATATTAATTATATTTTATAAAAATGAATTAAAGAAATAAAAGTATATTAAGTCCCATGGATGTTTTGCATAATGTTTATGTAAAAATCTTTCAGCTTTCCAATGAAGACACCTGTGATATGTAATTTTTGGTAAAACTGTACAGAAGGGAAAACAGGCTATTCTGCGTTTAACTAATATTCACAGCTTTTACTTTATATGCCTTTTGAAAACAGCAAATATATTTTAAAGGAATGTTTTGAGTACATGAAAACTGCTAATTTTCTAATCTCTTCAAAAATGGAAACAAAATAAGAAATATAAAAGTCCCCTTAAAATTTTGTTTTTATTAATAGTCATTTTCCATCAAATTTTATGTAGGAATACACAACTTGAAAGCAGTTAATGGGGGAGACTTTTTATTATTCAAGTGGACATTTAAGAGACAATATCCATACTAATGATTGACTTTAAAAAGATAAAAAAGTTATTTATATTTCTTTGCATATGAAAATAGAGACTTAGGTACCCTATACAAATTGTTGCTGTACAAAACAGCATCAGTATATTAATAAGATAAATTAATCTAAGTTTAGTTTTAAAAGAATAGGCACAACATTTGCAGACACCATTCCATGTCTGTTTCATATTGACTTCCAAAATTGAGCTACTCATCTACTTTTGAAATTCAAATTTGACATGAAAAAGCAGATTATATTTTAGCCTGTTATAATAGCATATTACAATCTGTTGTATTTATAGGAAAACAATCAAAAAGATTTATTTTTTCTTCTACTCACTTTCAAGATTTCAATTATTTCAATTATAATTTAATGGTTACATGATACTTTCTACTTGCTTATTTGTTTTGCCCTTACTCTATAAATAATTTGACGTGGTCTATAGTTAATTTTCAGCATAAGATTAACCTACTAATATAACTGAAAGGGCCATTTAATAAAGATAATATTAAAATGGGTTTGAGATTTAATTACTGTTTAAAATATGAAAGAGTATCTCCCACAGAGGATTATTGTGATAATTAATTAAAATCCATTCAATGAAATATCTAAACATGACACTAAATGTATTTCTTTAAAATATTTCAAACACAGAAACACACAGAAACACACACATGCTCACACACACACTCTTGTGCTAAACATCCATACAGGGAGAAACATTGCGACTCAAGTTGAAGAAGTCTTCAACAATTTGCTTTTATGTTTCATTTTGAATTTCCTACCAGAAAAGGCAAAAATGAAATTTAAGTATGACGTCATTTTTAAGGGAAAAAAAAAGGAAGCCAAGTAGAAGCATAAGATGATTAAGATAGGCAAATTTTATCCAGAACAAGAATTCTGAAAATAATTTGCCATGAGACTTTATTATATATGGTGCCTTGAAATACAATGCAAAGTATATACATGATAAAAAAATTAGCAACAAAAACTCAAAGCACTTCTGTATATAATTTTTTCCTATATAGATACTTTGTGAAAAATATTCCAGTATATCAAAGAAGAAAACGACAACATGGGTGTTAGTATTAGATCCAAGTTAGTTCTGATATTACCAACTAAGTGACAGTAATCAAATTATTAATTTCTCTATGCTTCTGTTCATGTATTGGTTTGTTTTTTGTTTTCTCTTGTTTTAACTACAAAATGGGAAATTGAACTTCTTACATTCCACTCTTTCAATAAAATTTTATCTTAATTCATATTTAATATTAATCACTATGGCATATTTTTCTAAGGATATAAATAATATTAATATTCAACACTAATATATTATGTCACAATATAAGTTTGAAAATATATGATGATAAATAATATGATTAATATTTATATGTTTTATATCACATATTTATGTATCAACATATAAGGTGGCATATTACTTAAACATTACTATGTTATTGGTCATATATTACTTATGATTTTATTTTAAGCAAATATCTCAAATATAAAATCATTTATTTTGTGCCATTTATATTAATATATTAATTCACAAAAGTTTAATATTTTATTGATAGATAAACATCATACATGAATAAGTTTTCTTTGGAAATACACCTTGACAAATTATAACTTAATGTTGGAATGAGATTTAGTTAAAATTCTATTTCTATATTCCATTTTTATAATTTAATCACTAGGAAATGTTCAAATAAATAGATGAAAGTGAAAGGGATTCATAATAGCATTATAGAACTCTTTGAATTCCTTCCAAGATTTTTGCTGAAATCACAGATTAGTTTATCATGAATATCAGTTTTTATATTTTTTCTATGTAATTTATGTATTGTAAAATTTCACTTGTTTTAGCGTATGATTCTGTGAGTCTTAAAAAGCACATATTGTCATGTAACCACCATTGGAAGATGTAGAACAGCTTCATCATCCCTGCCTCCGAGTCTCCCTGCGCACTTTTGTAGGTTAAAAACTCCCCTTAATCACAGCCTTAGGCCTTTAATCTGTTTTCTTAAAGTTTTGTCTTTTCTTAAATGTAATGTAAGGTATTGTATAACCATTTTTAGTCTTTCTTTCACTTAGCATAATATATTTGAAGTTTAATTATGTTGTATATAACAGTAATTTGTTGTTTCTATTGTTGAGTAATCCCATCTTATGATGCACCTTAATGGTTCATCCATTATCCAGTTGAAAGCCATTTGGGGTGTTTTCAGTTTTTTGGAAGTTAATATTAAAGCAGCTATAAACATTCTCGTACAGATTTTGGAGTGATTGTAAAGTTTCATTTCTCTTGGCTAATATTTAGGAGGGAAATTATTGAAACACATGTTAAATGGGTCTTTAACTTTATAATCAATGGTCAAATTGCTTTCCAAAGTGGCTGTGTTATTTTGCATTCCCACTTTCAATGTATGAGAGTTCTAGTTGCTCAGCATCCATGCCAGAATGTGACAAAATTGTGGAAAATCATTTGACTGTATATATGGATCTATTTTTAGACTTTTTATGCTGTTCCATTAATATGTATTTATCCTTTTGCCAATACAAACCATATCTAATCTACTATAGTATTATATTGGCTAGAAATTGTGTAGTGTAATGCCAACATATTTGTTCTTTTTTAATTTATTTTGGGTATTCTGGTTCTTTTTGAAGGAATTTGTTGATTTATACAAAATCAAATGTAGCTCGAACTTTTATTGGGATTGCAATGTATTCATAGTTAAGATTGGGAAGATTGACATCTTCACACTTTGAGACTTCTAATCCATAAACATAGTACATATCTCTATTAATTGGTACTCCTTTGATTTCTTTTATCAGTGTCTCATAGTTTTCAACATACAGATCTTTGTACATGTCTTGATAAACTTATAACTATTTCATATTTTTGGTATTATGGAAAATAGTACTTTAAAAAACTTAATTTTCAATTATCCATTGCTAGTGTTTAAAAGTATAATTGATTTTTGCATATTGATCTTGCATGTTGTCATGCTATGGCATTCTTAAATTTACTTATTAGTTCAAATATCCTTTGTAGAGATCGTTCAGCATCTCTACCAGTGTCATGGCACAACGAAGAATGCTCCAGATCACAGTCTCAGGTTGAAGGAGGAGGAGAGACTCTTTTCCTTTCAAAGAGCTCTCGAACCTCTCCAAATTTTCTTATTTATTATAGGGAAAGGTATATGTGTTTACAGTAAAGAACATATAGATAAAATCTTTGGTGTCATATAGTAAGCATATTGTTCTAAACAGGTTTATTTAGTGATATATATTAAACTTACAATTATCTTGTTATTTTCTTGTTGTTCCTTAAGGTCATAAAGAAAAGGGCAGGGACCCAATACCAGTCACACTTCCATACATTCCAAAGCCTGCTGGTGTGCACTCAGCTGATAACAATCATATCCCAAGTCCTGTTAGCAGGACTGTCAGATATCCACCTTTCTCACAGTCCGTTTACCCAGGCCTTTAAGCCTTTTCTAATATCCTCTACAGTCTTTTTTTTTTTTTTTTTTTTTTTGGAGAGCCTGTGGAATTGTCTACAGAGACAAAAATATCTTTGAATAGAATCTTATTCTTTTTCCTTTCCAGTATGTACAACTTTTATTTGTATTTTTTGTCTGATTGCCCTAGCTAGGTCCTTCAGCCATGATATTGAATAGAAGTATTTATTTATTGGTGAGGGCAGATATCCTTACTTTATTCCAAGCTTTGGGAAATATCAGTCTTTGTGATATTAACTGAATTTTGTTTGTTTTTTGTTTCTGATGCTGCTTACAAGATTGAGGATATTCCCTTCTATTCTTAGTTTGTTTAGACTTTTGTCATAAAGAAATGTTGAGTTTGTTGTAGGAATTTGCAGCATCTACTAAGACACGGGTTCTTATCTTTTGTCTGTTAATTGGGGAATCACAAAGTTTGATTTTCAAATATTGAACCAGCCTTTACTTCCTGGGATAAACCAAAATTGGTTATGATATATTGCATTGTCATTTTTATATGTTCCTGAATTTTGTGTTTTATATATTGCTATATTTTATTGAAGAATGTTGAATGTATGTTCATGAGAGCCATCAGCATGCAATTTTTATTATATTTTTGTCTAATATTTGAATGAATGAAATGATAGTCTTCTGAAATAATTTAGAAAAGTTTCCTTCCTCCAAAAGAGTTTACATAGAATTGGTAATTTTTCTTCTTTAAACATTTGGTAGAATTCACCAGAAAAGCCACTGGGGCCTGGAATTTTCTTAGTTTGAACATTTTTAAACTATAGATTCAATATCTTTAATAGATATAGAAATATTCAGAGTATTATTTCTTCTTGCTAGTTTGGAACTTTTAAGGAATTGTACCATTTCCTCTAAACTTTAAAGTCAATAGGCATAAATTTGTTTGTAATCTTATTTTACTATTCTCTTAAGATTGGTAAGGTATATAGTGATTTTTTCCTCTTTCCTTCCTAATATTTATAATTTGTGGGGTTTTTTTGTGGTAACTCTGGTGAAAATTTTATCAATTTTGATGATATTTTCAAAGAACCAGCTTTTGGTTTCCTTGATTTTTCATTTTTTTCCCCCAACATTTGTTTTGGTTTTAAATTTCATTGATAGATTGTTCTTTCATATTTCTTTCCTTGAATCTTTTGGGGTTTTACTTGCTCTTCTTTTCTTCTAGATGCTTAAACAAAGCTTGGATCATTGATATGAGACCTCTCTTCTAAGTAAGCCTTTAGTGCTATCATTTAACTGCACACTATAAAATTTAATATATTTTACTTTCATGTTTATTCAATTAAAATATAATTTCCCTTGTTATATCCTCTTTGGCTAATGAGTTACTTGGGAATATATGTTTAATTTAAATATATGGGCTTTTAAATATCTTTCTATTATTAATTTCTAGTTTAAGTATATTACAGTTAGTGGCTTAATGACAATGAGATACAATCCTCAGGTTTTACAAATCTCTCCCTATGAGTTAGTGACAGGTTAGCCTATGCATCTAGAAATATCACATCTGAATCTAGACTTCACACTACCACCAGCAGACATAGCCAAACAGTGCAGCAAACTCATGCAATGCATATGACTCCCATCTTCTTTTCAACATATACCAGCAGTCTTTCCCCAGTTTTCTCCTAAGCAACTCTTTTATGACCTAAAACAACCAGATCTGTTCTTCTAGAGGAAACATCAGAGAATGATAACTGATCAACATTGCTCTAAGTAAGAGGCATGTAGAAAAAGAAAAACAAAAACAGAAATGTCACCCATTAAGTGAATTTTTTTTGTTTCAACATGTTAAGGTACAAATGTTTTAGGTTTCATGGGTCATTTTTGGAATGCTTGAGTCTTGGCTGTAGGTGTGCCCATCACCCAAATAGTGTTCATAGTACCCATTAGGTTGGTTTATTCCCCTCTCCTCTTCCAATCTCCCCCCTTGCTTGATCTCCTTTGAGTTTTTCTTCCCTCTATGCACTTATGTGCTTATCAGTTAGTTCCAGTTTCATAGTGAGTACATGTGGTGTTTGTTTTTCCATTCTTGCCATACCTCACTTAGTGACATTTTAGATAGAGAACACTACAACAGGAGATTTTCTGGGTGTGCATTTGGTTGTTCCTATGATTATCCCCAGTGCACTACCAGCTTCAAATCCTCTGGCTTTACCTCCTGTTTAGGTCAGGGGCAGGATGCTCAAGAGTTTTATGTAACGTTCACATTTCATCCTTACCTTTAGGCTGTCCCTATGAGCCTGTTCTTCAGAAAGATTCTCTCCTCATTTTCTTGTCTCACCACCAGTGGTCAACTACTGTTGTATGTTTCTTGGTACTTGCAAGTCAATTTGAGATAGGGTAGGACTGCAAGGTGTTTTCTGTTGATTAATTTAGCCTAAGTTGTATTCAGGGCCTGCATCTCTGAATCTTGACAGTGGTACTTTCTAATTGAACCTGCTCCTATACAGTGGTTGGGTACGTCTAATAATCTGGCCCAAAAAATTTTTTCTGAATATTCTTCAAAAGAAAAAGAAAAAGAAATGTTCTATTTTATGCCCCCTTCTCTGTCACAATAGATCTTTTTCCTCTGCCCTTAGTGTGACAGAGTTTACTACCTACTAGTTTAAGTCTTCTATAGTGAAGGACATTGGTGGACCTTGTTCTTTTCTGCCAGTGGCTGATGATTTTCTCTCCTAGGTCTGCAGCTAGAAGGACTTTCTTTCAGCCAAAATGTCTAGTGAGTATGTGGTGAGGTTTGTGGAGAATAGTGTTTCAGTGAGTGTGAATTTCCTTTTTGTCTGTGGCTTGGAGGTTTTCTATACTTTCATGGTAGCTGAACCAGAATTTACAAACTTATTTACAATTATAACTGTATTGTTTTTAAGATATTTTGTGTGCACCTGACATCCTTTCTCCAATGTGCTGCCCTAGATGAATAAGTGCTAGTATCCAATGTCTCCTTGACAGGATCTATCTTTATTTCAATTTCAGGATATATTGCTTCCTATACTCTTAACTCTCTAACGGATTAAAGAAAAGTCATGATTTTGTTGAGTATCTAGCTGTTTTGTGTGTGTGGTAGGACAAACGTCCTTTCCAGCTCTCAACTATTATTGTTACTAACCTATCATCTAGCAATTTTCAGGCCCCCTTTTAAAATCTTTCAAAAATAATAAGTGTAAGTCATCTGAATTTTAAAAATTATTTGTTAATATTTTCTGTGCATACATTCTCCTTTTTTAAATATGCATACGGATATTTTGAAATATTCTTTCTGTAAATCATTTTATAATTCATAGTCAGTGACAAATTCTGCCTCTATATTCATAATACAGAAAAATACTATAGTGAAAGAGGAAAGAGGATGTGGAATAAGCATGAATTTGGGTGTTTTAAGAATATCAGTTTTAGGAATTATTGTATTTGAAAGTTGTACACCAGAAAATTGAATCATTAAAAAATTGTCCAGGACACATTTTCCTTACAAATCTTTCTGAATCTCTACAGAAGAAATAACTGTTTTGAGGACTCATGAGCCAATTAATAAAAAGATTAAGCAGAACACCTGGCATACCATCAATTTTCAATAAATATTTGCTATTTGTATTATTCATAAAACCAGTCCAATGACAGACTAGAAAGTTTAAGGTAGAGAAGATGAAAACAGTGAAATAATTTAATTATGTAGCACATTGATGATATGGATTGGTTCAGTTACACAGTTTAATACAACTGGAGAGTTAATTGCTGAATTACTGTTACTATTTTCTATAGCTTCCCTAAACATCTATTACAGAAGAAGCTCAAGACAGATAAATCATACTTGATATTACCTTCAGGTACTAAGCCAAATACATTCAATGTTGTCCATTGAAATAATGTTTATATGCTATGAGTAATGGGCATGTAAAAAATAATGTTTCTTTATGAAAATTAAGGAGTATGAATTATGTACTTGCTTTGCTAAAAGACTGTTTTATTCATTCATAAAAATTGGAAACATGGGTACCCTCAAAAGGCTAAAGTATTTTAAAGTTCTTCTTCATTCATGCATGTGTTCAAACAATTGCTTAACTGAATCTGTGAAATAAAAACCCATATATGATGAAAAAGTTAACCTTGAAGTAGATGACATTGTGAATAACCATGAAACTGTTTTCCCCCTTTATGTGACTCTTGTAATTGGATCAATTTTTAAGAAGTCTACATGGCAGAGAATGTTCATGAATAAGATAACTGCAAAATATACACTCAAATAATAATATATGTGATAGAATTTTAAGTATTATCTTTCTAAATATTAATATAAGCCTTTCAAAGATAGTGATTTTTAGTATGGGCATAATACATTTATGATCTAGGTCACTTGTTTAATGAGATAATTTCTGAAATACGTGATTAGGGATGCACCATTAGCATTTAAAAGGCTGCTTGTCTTTCCCAACTATGAGCTGATGGCATTTCCATAAATACCTACAAGAATCTAAACTATATGATGCTCTTTAAACCATCAACTGTTGCATCTCCTCCTTTGTAAATTACAATCTAAGTTTGAAACAAGCCAGTTCATCTGGTCATCCTAGTCATGCCCTTCCATGACTTCTCTTTTTCACCACCGCAACACACTTATCTAATAGCCCATTAACTTTTGTTAATTTTTACCACCTGGATTTATTTCCATGGTATTTGTTTTTGTTCATTGAACTACCTTTAAATTAAATAATCCTCTAGCCATCTTAATTAGAATATTGAAATAAATGTTTGCATCATGGTCTCCCTGCACAAGAATTTGTTACTGTTCAGCAAACCCAACAAGGCTGATTACATTATTGTGCCTTTCAATGTTGTGATAGGCAGAGAATGGAAATCCCAGTATGAGAGTAACTAGTCTTTTAAGCTATCCTGCTCTTCCTAGGCAAATCTAATTCCTATGTTTTCTCTTTTGTATCATATTTGGTATTTAGTATTCATTTCTACTTTACAATTTTTACCTCAAATTATATTTAGACTATGAGATCTTGAGAAATAAACTTTTCTGATTCTCATTCTCTCATTCTCATTTTCATTCTCAGTTCAGAACAAAGTAGCTAGAACAAAGTAAGCTTCCATAATTGTTAGTATAATTGATGAATCATTTAATGAAATTATACAATTCAAGATTTAGAAAGAACCCACCACATCCAACACTACTGTGATTCTCACATTACTTGATTTCAATCTTACTATAACCCTTAAGTAATCAAGATTGTGTGGTATTGGTATAATGATAGACAAATAGATCAAAGGATGAGAGTCAAGAAATAAACATACACAACTGAGGTTTGATAAAGTTCTAAGGACAAACATCAGTCTTTTCAACAGATTATGCATAAGCATATCCATATGGAAAAAATAATAATAATTTTGACCTTAACTTCACTACAAATACAAAAATAAACTTAGAATGGAGCATAGATGTTAACATAAAAGCTAAAATTTTTAAAACTTCCAGAAGATACCATAACATTTCCAAAATAGACAGACGAGGCCATGAGCTTGTAAATGTAGACCGAGGGTAAGTGAGCAAAGAGGAATAAGGAAACTACTGGGGGTGATGGAAATGTTTATGTTGGTTGATATGAAATATATTTGGTCTTTGTCTTAGATTCCTTTTACAGAGCTCCTAAAACTCCTGAGTGACAGGGGTGTTTTTTGTTATTCACAATGAGTCCTTTAATAACACCTGAGTTTGTGCTACTGAGGTGACTAAGGGTGGGGCTCCTCGATAGCATCAGGATAGGGCAAGTCACCAGAAAGACTAGGGGATGAGGATTAGAGGTCTGCAAGAGTTAGCGCAGTCCATAAGCATACAGGAAAGGGTGGGGGAGAAGATTAAGCTCTATAAAAACTTTTGAGCAACAAGATGGTCAGAGATAACCAGGTGCATTTGTGTCTTTTCACAATGTTAGAGTTCTGATGCTACTTCTTGTTTTATTTTATTTTATTTTATTTTTATTTTTTAGAGTTGGGATCTTGCTCTGTCTCCTAGGCTGTGGTGCAGTAGCATGATCACTGCCCACTGCAGCCTCAAACTTCTGGGTTCAGGCAATCTTCCTGCTTCAGCCTCCCTAGTAGCTGAGACCACAGGTATGCGCAACCATGCCCAGCTGATTTTTTATTTTTTGTAGAGATGTGGTCTTGAGGTCTTGCCATGTTACCCAAGCTTGTCTGGATCTTCTAGGCTCAAGCAATCTCAATCCTCCTGCTTTGGTCTTCCAAAGTGCTTGGATCACAGGCGTGAGTCTACTAATGCTATTTCAATCATAAAAGCCAGGAGCTATGTGGAATTCCCAAGAAGGCAATTCTTCTTAGTACTGCCCATTCACTTGATGGTCAGAGTCATGAACACACAGGCCTGAGCCACTCTACAAGTCAGTCAATATGGCAAACCAAGCATAGTAGTAAACTTAATCTATATATAGATGTTATACATTAAAATTTCCACATTAAACAAAGTAGTCTTTAACATTGTCAGAAAAGAGTGTAGGAAAGGGGGTTAATGAACCTGTCCAAAGAAAGTGATATAAATAAGAAGCACTGAAACTGACAGCATCTTGCAAAGAAAATCTTTGATTTGGGCAGGGCCTTTGCTGGCAGATGCCTAGTTGCTTGGTATGAGAGACAGCAAGGCAGTCACTATGAAGACAACCAGACAGGCAGGGGAAGTCCTTTTCCTTTTAGTCTTTGAGCCATCTGGTGGGGACTGAGAGTAAAGAGTTAAGCCCTTATCTGGCCAGCTGCAGTCTATACACATCTAGTCCCTATTGGCATGATGCCTTTTTAAAATGGAATCTTTTTCTAAGATGGAGTAGCACTTATGTCAAGGGTGCTCTATATGCTTTGCCCTATTCATTTCCCATCTGGTTGTTCATCTGTGTCCCTTATATTAATACTATTCTATATAACAGACTAATAAATGTATGTAAAGTATTTCGCTGAGCTTTGTAAGCAGCCCTAGCAAGTTATTGAATCTTGGGAGGGGGTTTGTGAGAACCCCAATTTATAACTGGTTGATCAGACACACAGGCCAAAACCTGGGACTCGAGATGGACATCTGAAGTGTGCGGGGGTGCGGGTGGGGGGCAAATCTTGTGGGACTGAGCCCTTAACCTGCGGGATATGACCCTATCTCCAGGTAAATAGTTTCGGAGTTTAATTGAATTATAGGACACCCAGGTGGTGTCTGCTGGAGAATTGCTTGGTGTGTAGGGAAAACAAACCTGACACATCTGATCACAGAAGTGTTCTGTGGTGTGAGAGTAGAGAAAAAAGTCATTGTGTTTTTTCTCCTCTGTGGTCTGGTATTTCAGTATTAGTGGTTTCATGGGATCATACAGTTACCAAAATTCATTCTACCATATTCTTAAAATGGATACATTTCATTATATATAAATTAAGCCTCAAGAAAACTGATTCCTCAAAAGTATATTATATAATAATATACATTGAAGAAGTAAAGCTTTTTTACATAAATTAGATGCCAATATATTTGTAATAGAAACATTTATTGATAAGATACGCTGCCACCACACACACACACACACACACACACACACACACACACACACAAATAGAAAAAATAAAAACAAAAATACAGTCATACCGTTGACAATACCACTTGTAAAGGAGCATTCAGAGCAAGTAGACTTCTCATATTTTCCTGATGAAGTACAAAATAAAAAAGGTCAGTGGCAGTTTATTAAAAATTAAATATGTATTTACTATATGATCTAGCAATTCAATAATTCAATTCTATTTCTAGGTCTCTAATTTACACTCACAGACACACATATAAAGATGTGTCACACTTAATTTTCATTATTTATGAATCCGTATTTGCAAATTGCCCTACTCACTAAAATGTATTTGTATCCCTAAAATCAGTGTTTGCAGTAATTTCATGGTTATGCATGGACATGTTCGGTGTGGTGAAATTTTGAGTGGCTCAACATGCACTTTCTCAGTTGAGTTTGAATAAGGCAATGATCTGCCTTCTTGTTTTACCTTTCATACTGCAAAAAGCATACTTTTCAGAGTCCGTTTAGTAACACACTTTTTGCATTGTTATGCTTTTTGTTGACAATTTCACTTTCTAAAATGGTTTTCAGGTGTAGTGCTGAATTGCTGTCTTGGTGTTCCCAGATACAAGAAGTCTGCGATGTGCCTAATGGAGAAAATGCATACCTGTGTTAGGTAAGCTTCCTTCAGGCTTGATTTATAGCACTGCTGGCCTGTGAGCCCAATGTTAATGAACCAATAATATATATTAAATGAGGTGTCCTTGCACAGAAACATACATAAACCAAGATAATATATCGATTGTTAGGTGAAAACATGACCAAAGCCTCACAGGACCTAACCCTGTATTTCTCCAAGAGTAATGTCAAATATTCACTAATTTAGTGCTCACAGTGACTTCATAGAACATCACTACCAGGAATAATGAGAATGAATGTGTGTGTGTGTGACTATATATATGACTCCCTTTCTCTCTCTCTCCCCCTCTCTCTTTCTCTCTCTCTCTATATATATATACACATTCTTCACAGAAAGATTTGAACACAGATATTTATGGCACCGTTATTCATAACAGAAATGGGGAACCCACATTTCGATAAAGATGTGAATGGAAAACAAATTGTGTTTTAGCCATACAATGAAGCATACTGCTGATACACACAACTGAGATGAAACTCTAAAACATTATGCTGAGTGAAAAAATATAGTCATGAAAGAGTACATTATATATTAATCATTTATATGATATTACAAAACATACAAACAAAACCATATTTATAGAAAGCAAATTAATAACTCCCTAGATGAAGGGGTAGGAGACAATTAATTGCGAAAGATCACTGAGGAACTTTTTAAGATGCTGAAAACGTTCTATATCATGATTGTTGTGGTGATTTTAACAAGGTATACTTTTATTAAAATCATCCAATTCTATATTCCAAATGGATGTGTTTATTGTATATAAATTATAGTTAAACATACTTAATTTTAAAATTTAAATAATGATTTAAAGCTCATTGGAAGACAGAAATATGATAATCAGAGAGAATAATTACTTAATATTATAGTTGAATGACAATATGGGATTAAATAAAAGAAGCAAATATAAGTATACCAAAGATGAAATACAAAAAAATCTATCTAATCTTAAAATTTCTGAATAAGTACAACTCAGACAAATAACAGAGGGTCCTTTGGGGAGATGAATCAAGAATGATACTGTAAGATTTTTCAGTATATTGAATTATAGGTTTTAGGAAGTACACACCATGCACACGTGTGCATATACACACATACACACACACATATTTACCCCTTTACATACTTTAGTAGCTAACAGAGTGCTCACTGTATAGTCAGTACTTAGATTTTACCAAAATGAATTCTTCTGAACAAACTCCAGCCTGGAGTCTACTACTTTTGCTATAGTTCTGTTATCTTTAAGGGTATGTTTTAAGGATTAAAAGTTATAGGCATTATAGGCCAAATTGTTGACACAAATTCCCTTGGAAACATTTAAAATTTTTGATCTATTAGCATCCAGTTATTTCCACATGAAAGTAACCACAAACAAAGGACTTTGTTAGATACAGTTCTTAAATCAGAAATCTGTCCGTTATTTGCTAATTCCAACACTAGTTTTAGCACCCTCTTACCCAACTTAACTGTGGCTACCTTTAAGTACTCTGATACAATAAGTTTGATCTTAAATGAAATATCTGAAACCTGATCTTTACTGCTCTGTCTGGCCAAAATGTCTTAGTGGGATATGTTTGACAAGGAGTTTGAAGCCATATCTCCTGCAAAAGATATTTTTCAGAGTCACATAAAATTGTTCTACCTTTATCTCTCCTTGAAGGGCTTTGATAAAACTTGTACTTAACATTGAACCAAATCAATACTCACACTTTTCCCAACCAGTTCAACTATTGTTACAGTGTCTGTTGACTTGGAATCAACTATCCAAGGTTACTGTTTTGAAAATGTGTTGAGATGGCATATCCAAGGTCACCAAAAATTATGGTTTGTGCTAGAAGGAGAAACAATTCTTGATAGTGACGGCATAAAAGAGGCAAGGTGCAGTGGCTGACACCTGTAATCCTAGCACTTTGGGAGGCCGAGGTGGAAGGATTGCTTGAGGTCAAGAGTTTGAGATATTAATGGTGTATGGTGACTTACTAAAAGAGAGTCAGTTCTTACAATATTGTTGAAAGTTCTGGAAGTCACTTAATAAGGGGAAGGTGGAGAGTGGATGAATGTATATAGACGGTGTTTAATTTTGTATGTTCATAGCTATATCCATTTATCTTCTCTCAAATTGTCATCTGTTGTACATAGTGATAAACACAGCTAGTTTAAAATGTTATATTTTTAAGTAAATTCATTTCATATTGAGTTAGGCCTCCTATTAAAAAATACCTAACATATATAACTTTCATTTTTAAAGAGAAACATACATACTGTATATGTAATAGTACATATAACTCACTAAAGAATTCTATTTCAGTACTTTGGGCAAATTTATAAGATCGAAGTAGAAAAACATTCCAGTCTAAAAGATATGACAAATAAAATTTGCCTTTATATCAACCTCACAATTTCTTCTGTTTTTTTTTCTTTTTCTGAAAAATGAATTTGAAATATTGTTATAAATAGTGATTTTTGATAAATATAAAAATTATATTTGTATATCTGAGTCATTTTCAGATAAATAGGCTTTAATATGAATATATGTAATTATTAATGAAATGGATTTATTATGTCTTCTTTAGTGTATTATTAATGAAGAATATTTATATTTGACACCTTAAACTTTACTGTAATTTGCACATATTTATATTTTAAGGGGCTGACAAACTATAACCCATAAGCCAAATATAACTCACCTTCTATTTTATAAATAAAGTTTTATTAGAATACAGCCATCCTGGTTTCATCCTACAATGGCAAAGTTGAATAGGTGGAATAGAGATAATCTGATTCACAAAGCCTAGAAATATTTACTAGCTGACCTTTTATAGAAAAAATACTAACCCTTGCTTTAAAATCTTGTTCTGGAACATAGGCAAAAAACTGCCCGGACTATTCTTTGATGAAATTGATAGAGTTTTTTGTTCTTCATTTGTAATGCTAGATAATTATAAAAAGAAGCTTTTCTTTACTGGTAACTTCCTACAAGTCACCTTCAGTTAGGATTTTCAGAAAAGGCAGAAATATATTAAACACTAGTTTAGTACAGTTTATATTAGGAAACTGTTAAGTATAGCCTAACATTGTCCCTGAATACACTCAAGTGATCTCAAAGATGGGAATAAATCCTGTGTCTCAACACCTCATATTATAGTGGGCAAATCATTTCTATAGGATGACAGACAGACAGACACACACACACCTACCCCTACACATTTTTTCCCTATCTACAATGAACCATAAGGTAGTGAGCACTGTATTCACTGCTTCTTACTCAGTTATTCATAACATCTCACTAAAGCACAACATCCCAAAAGAAATGAAATAGTTAAATCAAACTTGATACAAAACCAATGATCCCCATCCATGAAGTATTTAATTCTCAAGACAGAAAAAAAAAAAAAAAGTTTATAATGTCTTCGGTTTTTTTCATGAGATTCAAAGCTTCCCATATGAATTTAACTCTAATCTTTTGAGTTATGTTCAAACGTGGATATCTAAAATGCTGTGAATTTAAGTGGTTTTGAGTTCTGTAATGAAAAGTTTGAACATTGTTCTCGGAGGAAACACTTCCTGGCAGAGTTTCAAAAAAAAAGAATATGTGATGGCTGGGAGATTAGAAATTCTGATTGCATTAGGTTTTCATCATTCGGTGGGATAGGCTTCTTGTCAGTGCTGTGTCAAAAAGAGTGACAGATCTGTATCCACAACTTTCCTGAAAGCTTAAGATGGACAAGGCTGTATACTTTTAACACAGTAATACGTTATTTGTTTGGTATCAGCTACAAGGGCAATATTGAAGCCATTGTTTTTTAATCCATTTTGCATTCTATCGCAGTTAAAATGCATGGCACTTTTATTTATTATCATTTAAGTACACATTGACTACTTTCAATTTTATTAGAGACATTAGCAAGGAAAAATAGAAGACAGGCTTTTTTTTTTTCCTCTATCTTGGGAAACTGGCGTACGGTTGCTTGTGGTTTTTTAAAAAGACAACATTTTCAGTAGATCAATTGGAAAGGTGGGCAAGATAGACAATGCAATGATATTCTGTGTCTCTCTTTAATTTTAGGGAGCCTAAAACTGAAACCACATATTCCATATATTTTCCCAATGAATGGAAATATATATGTATGTAAACAAATATGGTTTCTTTATGATACGTCATATTACACAATCATTCTATCCATTTTATTTCCAATATGGTAGAGAGATAAAGGTGAGGGAAACAGTTAAGAAGAGAAATTATGCTTACTGTTTGGTATTTCATTGTCTCTATTATTTCTAATTAACTTGATTCTTCTAATTCTGATATACAGTTGACTCTTAAGGGTCACTATTAGCAAAAGCAAAGAGGACAGGAAGGGTAAAGAAGTTGTATAATTGTTTTTATGAGTATCTTGGGATTATTCACATTATCTGTCTTTACCACACAAGACAAAGAAAATGAGAGAACCATTGCCTTTGGTACTTATAAAAAACAGAATGACAGCAAATGCAGCCTTTGGTGAAATTCACCCTTTGGTGAATTTTCATAATATTCATACAGCATCCTCAACTTCAATATTTCATGAATCACCCAAACAGTATGGGCCATTATTTGTGCTCTTAATATGAGACACCTCTACTCCTACAAGAACAATTTTAAGTCCAATGTCTTCCTTGGAGATTTTCCTAACATAGTTTAATTTTCTTTTTAAATCTAAAATGGCTTCTCAATCCATCCTTGCCCAATCCAACTATCTCATGATTAGAAGTAGGAGGGTGGACACAGCAAAATATCTCTAAATCCAAATAGCAAATATATTTTATCTTATATTTATCTCTGCCTGGACCATTAATCAAATTGTTTGTATATGTAAATGTCATGATACATAAAGAATGTCTGCCTTCATGATAAAATGAACTTATTGGAAATATAGATCCATAAACTTGTTTGAGTGCTATAAGTTAAGGATCAGTTTTAAAGACAGTAAAGCAATTATTGGTAATATTCACTTGGTTGCAGCAATGGAAATAGTTTTTCTAGCTGGAAAATTTTTCTAGCTGGGTGTGGTAGCTAATGTCTATAATCCCAGCACTTTGAGAGGTTGAGGTAGGAGGACTACTTGAGGACAGGAGTTCAAGACCAGCCTGAGCAAGAGTAAGACCCCGTCCCTACAAAAAAATAGCAAAATAAGCCAGGCGTGGTAGCAGGTGCTTGTAGTCCTAGCTGCTCAAGAGGCTGAGGGAAGAGGATCATTTGAGCCCAGGAGTTTGAGGCTACAGTGAGCTGTAATGAGGCCATTGTACTCCACCCTTGGCAATAGAGTGAGATCCTATCTCAGAAAAAGAAAAGAATTTTTTTTTCTAGAGGAAAATCATACTAGAAAAATAGTGTCTAGAATCATCACATTAGAAATCTGTGTGCATCAAACTAGCTACACATAAGTTATCTCTGAAAGTAGACAATTTATAAGCTTTAAGTGAATAAAACAAATAGTTCAAAAACTACTTGACACAATTTTCCATGCTGATGCATAAGGTGGTTAATCAAAGACTTTTTTGAAATAAATTATTTCATTGGATGAATGACAGCAAACTATTTAAAATAACTAGGTGTCAATAGCATCACATTAGCTAGATTTGCTAAAGCCAATACAAAATTAAATTTACACAATGTTTTTGTAGTTTTATCTTAGAAAATCTGGAATATCTGTTCATGAAAAAGTAAATTTTAGAAAGTATACATTTGAAACCTGATACTTAGGACAACAGATAGCAAAATATATATCATTTTACAATCTACTTTTTATAAATTGTGTGCTTTGGATAAAGTATAAACATTTTTTATTAGCTCAAAAATCATAGCAATATAAGATGTTACTACTTGAGGGGCATCCTAAGTACATATCGAACAGTAAAATTTTAGAGGAAGTAAAGCTTCAGGAGGTAATGTTATATTAATATGATTTTGAAAAAGAATAAAATATATTTCATTTGATTTAATTTGCATAAATATTAGCATACTTATGTTTAAATGTAGTGGTCCCCCCACTACATGTGGTTTTGCTTTCTGTGCTTTTAGTTAACTGCTGCCAACCATGGTCTGAAAATATTACCATATTTTGAAAGACAGAGAAAGAGATCACATTTACATAACTTACATTGTTGTAATTGTTTCCCTTTATTTTACTTTATTATTAGTTATTATTGGTAATCTCTTACTGTGCCTAATTTATAAATTAAACTTATAATGGGTATGTATGTATAGGAGAAAACATAATATATGTAGGATTTTGTTCTATCCACAGTTTCCATCATCAACTTTAGGCCCTGGAATGAATTCTCCATGGATAAGAGGAAACTACTACATATTCCTGTATGATACTGATCTTTATAAATTTTGATACATTTTCATAATTTATATTTTAGTTTGAAATTCATTTGGAGATGATACATAAAAAGTAAATGTTAATGTACCTAGGACGGTCTTTTTGAATAGTAAATTAATGCATTTATGACTTTGAAATCACTAGTTCTCAGTAAGACCCACATCTAAAGCAAAATCTGGTAACATCACATAACAGGGTGTGCTCATAGTTTACTAAGGATGCATTTTCAGTCAGTGATGCCTTGACCATGGAGTTTACTTTCCTATGTCTTTCTTTACTCAAGTTAGGGACAGATAAGGTGAGTGGGGGACAAGAGTTATGGATACATCTATGGAGCACATGAGGTCAGAGATACAAACACAGATCCTGTCAGGCAATGCAGAAATTTGAATGTCCTATTTTGTTTGGACACTGAGGGGAGACAGTGCCAAAGATGACTCTGTGTAAGCCCTTACATGGTCAAAGGCAGCATTGCTGAGGGGAAGAGAAAGACTGAATCTCCACGTCAAAGTGTCCTTATTCCCAAGTAATATAGAAAGGTTTCAGGACTTTCTCTAGGCCATATGTGGGAAGTAAGTGGACAGCTAGTGCCATAGTTTGAATGTTTTGTCTCCTCCAAAATTCATGTGTTGGAAACTTAATCCCCAATGCTATAGTGTTGGAAGGTGGGGCCTAATGGGAGATGTTTAGGTCATAAGGGCTCCACCCTCATGAATGGATTAATGCCGCCATAAAAAGGGCTTGTGGCAGTGGGTTCTCTTGCAGCTCTTCTGCCATGTGAGGACATGGCCTTCATCCCTTTTGTGTCCTTCTACTTTTTGCCATGTGAGGATGCAGCAAGAAGGCCTTTACAGATGTGTACCTTAATCTTGGACTTCTCAGTATCCAGAACTATGAAGAAACAAATTTCTCTTTTTTATAAACTACCCAGTCTCAAGTATTATGTTATAGTTGCACAAAACTGAAACCTGCCATGAATTTCTGTGGCAAAGGGCAAAGTGATGCTACCACAAATATGAAAGAACAGGGAAAAGCCAGGAGAAGAATGTAGATGAAGTTCAAGAACAGTCTACAGCATCAAGCATGATCAGTCCAATTCAACCATGAAAGGCAACTAAACACTAGCCACACAGAAAACAAAACAACACACACATACACACACACATACACACACACACACACACACACACAGAGCACACCTTCAACCTTTATAGCTTTTAAAACACCCAGGAAAAACTAGCAAGAATTTAGAGTAATTAAAACCCACATCTTGCTAATTATCATGGATCACAAAATCATCATTTACCTCTCCCTCTACCCCATATATCCAAAAATTATTTATTTTTTAAGGCAAGGTATTTATTAACATATCTGTCTTCCCTCAAGTGAAATATTGGGCATTATATCCCATGTTCATTGGCTTCTTGTAGCCTTTTTAGAGTATAGTGTTTTCCTTTTCCTTTCCACTCTCTTTAACTGACATTTCTTGAGCTCCTAATGTGTACTAGGTTATGCATTAGTTTCATGCATCTTATCTCATTTTACTTATATCCGAATACTAATCTATGAAGCAAGTCAAAGCTTTGAAATTTTAAGATTTAATTTGCAAACAACATATTTTGAAATAGCTGAATGCATGAATCTAGAAATGAGGACATACTTAAAACAATTATAGGAAGTCTGTAACAAATCAGCTACTCTTCAAGAAAATCACATAGTTATAAGAGACAAAGGAAGCCTCTCCTTAGATGTCTATGGCAATCATTGTCAATGAGACTTGGGACTCATTGGGACCTTTTCTAGAATACAGACAGAAGTTTTGTCAACTGCTTCAGAATTTTGCAATACGATTTTTCTCCAAGTAACTTTTCTTTTTTTCTATTTAATTTCAATAGATGTAGGGGGTACAAATGGAGTTTTGCTACATAAATATATTGTATGGTGGTAAGGTCTGGGCTTTCGGTGTACCCATCACCTGAATACTGTACATTGTACCCAACAGATAATTTGTCATCTTCCCCATCTCACCCCTTTTGAGTCTGCCATGTTCATTATACCACTCTGTATGACCACACATAGCCATAGCTTACCTCCCAGCACTCTCCCCTTAACACTGCTTTGGAACTGTGATCATTCACCTGTAACTTTGTTTTTTCCCTATGAGAAGAACAGTCACCTATGTCTTCAGTCAGCCATCTTGAGAAACAACACAAAACAAAACAACACAAACCAGAATCTACTTAGAAGAGAAATACCACAAGGGAGAGGTATCATGAAACCAAGAATTTGCATAACTGTGAATAACTTGGAAGGGATTGTTTTCATAGAACGTGATTGAATTACTCCAAAATATCAAGCATAGAAGCAGCAAAGAGGTTTATGTAATTTATCTATAGACACTAAAGAAGTTATGTTTTCTTTGCAAATTTGAGTATGATATATTAAAATTGGGACCTCATTTCAGCATCCTACTGCAAAGTGATTTACAAGTCATTTTGAATACAGGACAGAGAGAATACTAACAGAAAAGACTAGGAATGGGAGCCAAGAGAAGCAGAAAAGGAGAAAATGTTTCAGATCTTTGCATATGTGTGGAGGAAATAAGAAATTTCTGGAAACTTACAATGCTATGGCTTTCTACTTATTCAGAGATTTCACTGGAACAGTTAAGAAGTAGGAATATACTTATCTTATTGCACCATCCTTCATGCCACAAACTACTACCACTACCTAAATGCCTTTAATAAGCTAAAATTTGTTACTTACTTGCGTACCACCTCTCTCAGAAAAGCACTGATGACAATACTCAGTTATTGGCCTTTTCAACAGAAACTGCTAATAAGCTCAGATCCCTCCCCCAATTAACACAGTTCAAAAGCTATAAATTCATATCTGGCAAATGGGGACTCTATAAGCAGAGAAGACTTTGAACTTCTTGATAGTAAAAATAAGGTAAATGTAGTAAGAAATATACTTCAGCGTAGTATAAAATTTAATAATAACTTTGTCTAAAAACAACAACAAAAAAACGAAGACAATAATTTCAGTTACTAGTGAAATGGCAAGTGTTAGACTCCCTCATTTATGTCTTATAATTGGATTATTTTGATATTGCCATAAAGATGTTTGTGCATGTGTATATTATCTATGTATATCTACACATACAGATCAATATCTGTATAGTGAGAGACAGAGAGCAATAGAAGAGTTAGTTCTCTTTTTCTTTTACCCTAACATCCAACATTTTGTCTGTATTTATAAGCTTGTTATCAGAAATTTGCTTGTTGGAGTGCTCTGCTATTAAAGTATATGTAGATAGTCAAAATATATTTTGAGCCATATAATAACAACACAACGCTTAGATTCTGTGGCTACCCATGCTAAATTTGATACGAAACCTGTATGCAAATACAGAGAGGCAATGATATCATCAACTGAGTTTTTAATTTAATTTTGACCATTCTATAAAAGGGAGAAAAAGAACTCTCAAAGGCTCTTGCTGATTACAAGGTTTCATTTATTTAAAGATCAATAATATGATTGCATTACAAAAATCAACCAGGTGAATTTGAGCTTATTAAGGGTGCAATAGGGAGAAATAAAACTAGGAGAAAATTCACTAATAATTTACATTTTGAAGGATCATTAGGTAGCTTATTATTAGAGTTAGTAGGCAATTGATGAAACCTTCAATAAAACCTGAAATATTCTAGGGGCCTTAGGGGGTTGATTTAGAGTGTAAAACTATTTCCACATCTCTATTTCCCTATCTAATTTACATAGCAAATGAATACTTTTTAGATTAAATGATTTTAAACCCCCAGTTCATGTATTTGATTCTAAGGACATTCTCAGAGGTTAAAAGTAGCCTAAAATGATGCATATTCTGTCTTTTATAAACTGACTCTCATAGTGAAACAATTTTTTAAATCATCAGCCTTCTCTGAAGCAATTGCTGTGTTGTTCGAAGGGAAGGGAATTGATTTGATTGCTATCTAAGTAGGTAATTTCAGTTATTATTTGTTAAACAAGAAAAATTGTATAAGTATTTCTCCTAGATCAAGACACATTTTTATTCCTTTAAGAATGTTATAAATTTACATCACCATTTAAACACTACACTGTGAAACTATACTGGAAGTATAGTATTTCCCATAGTTTTCAGTAGGAAAAAGTTCTTGGATGTGTAACAAATAGTTTCAGATGGTTTAAGAGTATGCATAGGAAAAAATGAATGAAATATACATTTTAAAAGATATTTTTCAATAATTTATAACATAATTTTTACATATTATCATTATTAAATGATACATATTTAAAGTTTATCAAGTTTTAAAAAGCCAGTATTTATCAGTTCAATTCAGTTTCCAATGTGTAGTTTATTTAAATGAATGTATTATCAAGTTTTGTGCATAATATTTTTAGATTGCATATTTTGTTTGTATTATGTTATCAAGCATCATGTAAAATTTTCTAAAAATGAATAATTTTCTCACAACTGTCTATCTGAAACATAAAAGTAAACATGAAATAGTACCATACATGTCAAATTTAAGAATAATGCTTTATACAAATGTTTTAGCTAAAAAAGTAAAGAAGGCATTTTAGAATTAGAATATCATTGTTTTGTAACACCTAATGATAAAATGGATGCAGGCGATGATTAAAAATAGCTACTGATATAATTCTTTAAAAAAAGAGACAACTGCAGTCGTCTTCTAATGAAAAGAAAAAAATATAGCTCCACCTTCAATGGTATTAACTTTGTAGATCAGTGTTGTCCAATAGAAATATAATCCCAACACATTCTAATTGTGTTTGTTTATTTATTGATTGATTGATTTTCGAATGTTATGGGGATACAAATGTTTTGGTTACGTGGATTGCTTTTTTACTGCTTGAGTCAAAGGTATAAGTGTGCCCATTACTCAGGTAGTTATTTATTGTTTTTCTTTTGAGACAATGTTTGACTCTGTTGCCTGGGTTAATGTGCAGTGGTGTCATCAAAGTTCACTGCAACCTCAAACTCCTGGACTCAAGTGATCTTTCTGCCTCAGCCACCTAGTAGCTAGGACTTCATGTGCATGCCGGTACACGAAGCTAATATTTTTACTTTTGTGGAGATGGGGTTTCAAACCCCTTCCTCAAGTGATCCTTCCCCCTCAGCCTCCCAAGGTGCTACATTATGAGTAAGCCACAATACCTGGCTACATTCTAATTTTAAACTGTCAATAGTCACATATGAAAAGTAAAATGAAATCAGTGAATTAGATTGCAAAAAGGTATTGAACCCAATAAATCTCAAACATTATAATTTTTAAGCATAAAAACAATATAAACATGAAAATATATTTTACTTTGTCTTTCTCTACAAAATCTTTTAATTTAATGTGTATAATTCACAGTAACAGTTCAATTTTCACTGAAAATATTTGATTCACGTTCAGATTACATAAAATTTATAGTTTAAAAGGTAAATTTACATAACCAATAGTTCTAAATTTACAGCTTTTGGGTTAACTAAGTACTAATAAATTTTTTCTTAATATTTTCATCTAATATTCACCCTTGCTTTAGCTAGCATATAGGTTAGGTTGCTGTAATAAACAATCTCAAAATACAGTGGAATAAATAAAACAGAATACCATATTTTATGTCTCTTGTATGTAACTTTTCAAGTTAGTAAAACAGGGCTCATATATTTGCACAGTAGTGCCAAAAGCATAGGTTCTTTCCATCAAAGCAACTAATGTTTACCCTTGTTCATATTGCCAAAGATTTTTTACAAAGGTATGCACCTTCCAGTCTGTAATAGGAGGAGAAAAATTTCCATGAAATATACTATTACTACAGTTGAGGAAGAGATGATGGTAATTTTGAGCAAGGAATAATAATAGAGTGGTGAGATACATTTAGATTCTGTCCATATTTTGAAGAAATTGGCAATATAATTTTTTGACAGTTTGGATATAGTTTAGTAGCACATGGTTTGAACATTTTTAATCTTTTTAATCTCATTTAAGAATTATTTTTTATTCTGAGTTTATAAAGATACTCTTTTATGTTTTATTTAAAATGTTTTATAATTGCTTTCTGAACTTAAAATTCACTAAAATTTAATTTTTACATGTTTTAAATTAAGAATTCTTTTTAAATTTGTTTTCCTAATTGAATAACTTATTCTTATAGATATATTTGCTGAAAAGTAAATACTTTGCCTGATGCTGAAAAAAAAAATGTTTTACCTAATCCTGCCCATATCAAAATCTAGTTTCCATATATATAGGAATATATTTTAAAATTACTATTCATCTCTACTGGCCAGTTTTTAAAAACTTAGCCCAATACCTATTGTATTTAGTTACTTAGCTTTCAATTATTTTCATATGTAATAAAACAAGCTTACTAATGCTACTTTGTCTTAGTCCATTTGAGCATCTAGCAAATTGCCAAAGAATTAGTGGCTTGTAAACAAGAGAAATTTATTTCTCACAGTTCTGGAGGCTCAAAAGTCCAAGACCAAAGTGCAGGCAGATTTGATACCAGGTGAGGGCTCAATTCCTGATTTATAAACAGTCCTCTCAATGTGTCCTCACATGGCAGAAGAGGCAAATGAGTTATCTGGGGTCTCATATCATTCATTAAGACTCTCCCCTCATTTCTTAATCACCTCCCAATTGCACTACCTCCAAATATCATCATCTTAAGAATTTGGTTGCAACATGTACATTTTGGGGGGAACACACACATTTAGTCTATAGCATACTTCTGCTTTTTATTTTCCTTTCTATCTCTTCTTTTTCTATATTTTCTCTTCCTTTTATCCTTATCCTCCCTCCCTTCCCTTTCTTCTTTTCCTTCTTCCTTCCTTCCTTTCTATCCCTCATTCCTTTCTCCTCTTCACTTCCCTCTTCTTCCTCCTCCCTGCATCTACTTCTTCTTTTCTACTTTCTCCTTCTTCACCTTTTACTTCTTTTGCTATTTCATCTTCTCATTTTACTCTTTTCACCCTCTCTTCTCCTTATTTTCTGTTCCTTCTTGTTCTCTTTCTTAGGAAATAAAAATGTTCCTAAAGATTAATCTAAAGAGAACTGACATGTTGATGGCATTGAGTTGTCCAATCCATGAATGAATGTATTGTGTGTTTCAAATATTCTTTCTTTTTGCTTCTTTGTTCAATGAAAAATATAGGATTGTCTTCTTCTTTTTAAACATAAGGCTTTTTATTTTAAAATTTTAAATATTATTGTATTTTTACCAGAAAATGTTGTTTGTATGATCACAATGATGAGAGTAATGTTTGTGATTGTATCTATGACTCTGTATATAGTCAATGCCCAGCAATATACCGTATGTGCCTAAAAAAATTCTATTTTAAAGATCTATGATAGTAAAATTATGTTAGTTTATTTTTGGACAATAATTGCCTAGAATATATTTTTCCATAATTTCAAACTATCTTCATGTTTTATATATGCCTCTTACAAACAGTACATAGGTGCATTTACAATACACCAAGTGTTACAGCATTTTAAAATGAACATTTAGCTCATTTACATTTATTATAATTTTTGAGATCTGAGTATTTATTTTACTATCTCCATTTTTTATTTTTTATTTGTCCCAACTTTTGTCCTTCTCTTTCTATTATTGTCTCATTTCAGCTTTATTTTATTTCTTGCTTTTCTTCATGAACACTTGACAGTTGTACATTTTTCTTCTATCTTTTTATGTATTAGACTCATGCATATTTAATATGTCAATGTCCATTGTCAGTAATGACATTCATTGTCTCCCTTAACAGGATACCTGAAAACTGCTTATTCTATCCTGATGTTTTAATATGGTTGACAAATATGTTACTTCCATCATGCTTTTGTAACCTTCAAGGCAATAGCAGTATTGTATTATAAGTCTAGATCTAGTAATATCATGTTCTTTCATCCTTTTTGAACCTTGGATCTGGTATTTTTTTCTACATGAAATATGCTGAATTAGTTATTGCTGGAAATACTATTTGCTTTTATTTTTCTAAAAAATTTCTTGCCACGATACTTTGAAGTTTTTAATAAGTATATTTCACTAAAATAATTCCTCCAGCAGAAAATGTAGAAATAAACTGTTTTTATTTGATAAACAAAAATTTTGTATATTTATCTCATACAGAATATTTTGAAATATGTACACATTGTGGAATGGCTCCACTGAGCTAAATAACATATGCATTATCTCATGTACTTATCATTTTTTTGTAATGAGAATACTTAAAATCTCTTAGAAATATTTGTATATAATGTGTACAATATATATAAATATCAATCACATATGCCTTATCCATTCATCCTTTGATAAACTCCAAGATTTATTCCATATCTTAGCTATTAAGAATTATGCTGCAATGAACATGGGAGGGCAGATATGCCTTCAACATACTGATTTCATTCCCTTTGAAAATATACTCAGTGGTGGGACTGCTAGATCATATAGTAGTACTATTTTTAATTTTTTGAGGAACCTCCATACTGCTTTCCATAATGGCTGTACTAACTTATATTTTCAGCAACAGTGTACACATGTTTCCTTTTCTCCACATCATCAACACTTGCTATCTTTTGTCTTTTTTATAATAGCCATTTTTAACTTGTGAGGAGATATCTTATAGTGTTTTTTAATTTTTTATTTTAAATTATTATGTTTATTACAGCACTATTCACAACAGCCAAGATATAGATCAATGTCCATCAATGGATGAATGGATAAAAAATTTTGGTACATACACACAATGGCATATTTTATAGCCATAAAAAGAATGAAATCCTGCCATTTGCAACAACATGGATAGAACTAGGGTTTTAGTGTGGTTTTGATTTGTATTGTCCTGATGATTAGTGATATTGAGCACTTATTCGTATACCTGTTAACTATCCATATACCTTTTCAAAAATTTCAAAAGGCATTTATCACAGAAATAGAAAAAATCTTAAAATTATTAACAGTATGGAACAAAGGATCCTGAATAGCCAAAGCAATCTTGAGCAGAACAAAACTGGATGAATCATGTTACCTAACTTTAAAATATACAACAAAGGTATAGCAATCAAAACTGCATGGTATCGGGCTGACATAAAAACAGACACATAGCCCATTGAATAGAATAGAGAGTCCAGAAATAAACTCAACCATTTACAATCAGTTGACTTTTGATAAAGATGCCAAAAACATCCAATGGGGAAAATAGAGTCTCTCCAATAAATGGTGTTGAGAAAACTGGATATCCACATGCAAAAGCATAAAGTTAGACCCTTATCTCACACAATATACAAAAACCAAATCAAAATGGGTTAAAAACTTAATCATAAAACCTTAATCTGTAAAACTACCAGAAGAAAATGTAGGGAAAAAGCTTCATGACATTGGTCTGGGCAAAGATTTTTTGAGTAAGACATTAAAAGCACAGGAAACAAATCAAAAATTGAAAAATGGGATTATACCAAACTAAAAAGCTTCTTCACAGCAAAGGAAACAATCAGTGGAGTGAAGGGACAACTGACAGAATGGGAGAAAATATTTGTAAACCATACATCTCATAAAGGGGTAATATCAAAAATAAGAAACTCAACTCGACAGCAAGAAAACAAATCTTATTAAAACCTGATTGAAAAATGAGCAAAGGATCTAAATAGACATTTCTTAAAATAAATCACCGTTTTTACTTGAAAATAAATTACATAAACAATTATCTGTCCAACAAAAGTACCTGTGACTTCCAGGTAGCTGAAGACAACGACGGCTGCCTCCATCCTCATGTCCTGCTATATCCTGCCAAAACAATACAGAGAGACAAAAAGAATAAATAAAACTACCAAAACACATCTTCATCATAATTAGAATACAGAAATCCCAACCTCAAGATAAGCTTTCTCCTCATCAAAAAAGAAAAATCAAATAGCCAAATCCAAAAGAATGATGTTGCATGCTTCTGCAACAATTCTTAGCTGTAAACAAAAACAGTCAGAGAAAAACTATGCGGAAGGTAGAAGAGGATAGCTCATGATAGGCTGGATATCGCTTGAAAACTACCTTCAGAAAGATAAAGATATTCCTAAATGCAAAAAACTAACAGGTTACCTGGCAACTCAATGACTAAAAGTACCTTATGATTCTACAGGTCAGTCTTTAAAAGACATCTTTTCTTTCAAAGCAAATTGCAAAACCAAGGAAACTGCTTTTGGCAAGAAAATAAGCAAAATGGATGTTGGCAGGAATAATCTGTAGCTAGGAAAGCATGGTAATATAAGAGAGAGAGAGAAGAAATGTTAGTACTAGTGCCTTGAGTACATGAGAAGAAAGTATTTAGTGTAAAAATGGAGAAATTGATCTTGCATAGATATGGGAATAATTCTTCTGAGTAACAAGAAGGCAAGACTTTCACAATTTGGTATTCTATTAATTTTCTTTATCCTGTCTCTTAGTACCTTATTAATCTATTCTAGCTACATTTCCTATCTTCTTGGAATATGCAAAGCAAGCTGAACCTAAGGTTATTTACATATATTATTCATTTTCTTCGGAAAATCTTCATATAGGTATCCATGTAGCCCATTCACTCTCCTCTTTCAAGTCTTTCTTAAAAATATCACCTTTACAATCGTAAGACCTAACTATAACTTTAAGATTACATCTTACATAATAACTGCTTCCATACATCAGTCAGAAATCCTGGCTCCTGCAAGATATTGCCAGCGCTAATGAATTTTCTTTCAAAACAACTTGAGTAACCTTCATCTTTACCGTACTAAAACCCCGGCTTTTCCCTTTGTCCTTGGACAAACCTGGGGGCTATCCTAGCCTGTGTGCCCTGCATTACAATTCTAACATTCATTCCCAAATAGAGTCTTTGCTTAGAGATTCATATCTGTATATTTTTATTTCAAGTTAACGCACTGAAGCTTTCCATGACTACCCTATTGAAAATTATACCTTCTCTCTATTCTCTGTGCAAATTCCTTGCTTTTTGTTTTCCAATAGTATTCACTGCCATTATTTATTTATTAATTTTATTGACAAATTATACCTGTAAATATTCATTGGGTACAAAGTGATGTTGTAATTTTTAATACAATGTGGAATGATTAAATCAATCTAATTAACCTATCACCTTAAATATTTGAACTTTTTTGTGATAAAACATTTGGGATTTTTTTTCTTAGTAATATTGAAATGTACAGTACTTGATTTTTAGCTGTAGTCACCATGCTGTGCAATAGATTTGAAAAAGAAAAAATAATAAAATTGATATACTTGTTTTGTTTATTTTCTGCATCCTCCAGAAAGAATATAAGTTCCACAATGTCAAATTCCCATATGGTTTGTATACTGCTGTATTACTCAACATCTGAAACAATTCCTGATACATACAGTCCTAATGTGTATTTGTTCAATGGTATGAATGAATGCATGAATGAATGTATGATTGAATAAATTCTGGGTATGGGTATAAACTCTGTTATGTTGGTAGATATGGTAGTGTAGGCAAGGGAAGATAATCTCCAGATTGCTTCTTTTATTTTTCCTCTAAAATAAAAAGCAAGGCTGCAAGGGTGGATGAGGAGGGGTAAGGTGCTAGAAATGTGAGGATAGAAGTCTGAAATACTCCTAAAAAGAGTTGAAGAATAAATCTGAAATAAAAGTGAATTGCTTGATAGTTTTAAGGCTTCATTTGATATTAATATGTGTGAATTTTTGACAGCAAATTTTTTATCAATTCACCTTTACGAAGAAATTTACCTTGATTTAAATAACTATTTCATTATGACCTGCATTTCTAAAATGGCCCAAATAATAAGGGTTTGGCTTAATGAATCCTTATAGCCAGTTCAAGAAATAGAAAATAATCT
The DNA here is from genome assembly GCF_020740605.2 of Lemur catta. NCBI lineage: Eukaryota > Metazoa > Chordata > Mammalia > Primates > Lemuridae > Lemur > Lemur catta. The sequence continues at coordinate 245,055,232 of NC_059128.1, forward strand.
ATCTCTTGAAGTTTTCCTCATATGTCTTTTCAATCAGTGGCCTCTGATCCAAGGGTCAATACTCTTCTCAATTCTATCACCACAAATTAAATTGGCTTGAATTTTAACTTTATATAAATGACATCTACAGTATATAGACTTTGACTCTGACTTCTTTCATTTAACATTTTGATAATGAGGTTCATCCATGTTTTTGCCATGCCGACCAAATAAAAATCCCCTGGTATGTGTTCGTAGCATAAAATTGTTTTCCCCCATCACTGTTTTTTGAAAATGTACCGCTTATTTTCTCAAAAACACATCCCATCCCTCTGAATATTATCATTCCTCTGCTGGGCATCCTTACAGTTTTACTATATCTTTCAGGCATTGACTACATCATAACATCTGCAACATCATAATAACTTCTTTGAAGCTGCTCTGGTAAGTAAGTATGTCTACTGATACATTGGAACAGATGTGGACTAGTTTATGAATAAATAAGAAAAATGTCTATTTTCCTTATGTCTTACTATGCTAACTCAGGATGTAATCAGCATGCCTTTGCAACCATATTTTTACTATTAAATTTATGAAAATGGCTATTGAAACTCTACTGCAACCAATTTCTCCTTGGGGCATAGACACTAGTCTATTGGGCCCAGCTAAGTAATGTTCAGCTGCCTTGTCCTTTTTCTCTAATTTTATAAGACTCACTCACACAGACCTCTTTCTTCTATCTTATGTCAAAAACAAGGTGTCATGTAAATAAAATAAAATTTTGAGAATCAATGTTCCAGTAAGTCTAGTCATCAGTTGATAAGCTATGACTTGAATTATTTGGCTCTCAGTACAGACTCATTAGGACACTTATATTTGGAAGAGAAAATTTCATTTTTTATAAGAATACTCTAATAGCATTTTTATTTGTTGTGATGATATTGAATTTTGTTAAAACTATCTTGTTCAAAATCCTTTATGAAACAATTAACATATTGCCATGCTAGAATAAAAAAGATTTTTCTTTGGGGCTATGGTGTTTTATGAGGAAAATAGAATAAAAACTTCAAAAACAAAATGATCTTAATTTAATGAAAAATTGGTTATTTTTTATTGTTTTCTGTGTGTGAGTTATATGTAACTTGAAAACTAGTTTTTGCAGCTCCCAGGGTGAAGAGATGTGTGAGTTACATATGCTTCACTAGGCCTCGGGCTCAAAACTAGAGTGAGTTAAATAGGACTCACATGGCAGTTAATGTGTTAATGTAATGAATTGCTCTGAGATATTAATGAAAGAAATAAACAAATATTTTCCCTTGAAAATTAGAATGCCCTTTTATTAGATAATGAGCATTTTGTAATGTCATGTGTTTTCCTCTTGACTTGTCTTGTATAAATGTTAGAGCAAAGCTTTGTGCTAAATTTATTCTAGGTCTTCTGGTACAATGTTCTTCCAACACATCCATCTCTTCCATTTGTTTTAGTATACACTTTAATTTAATACACCTATAGTGCCTGATTTTTCTTTTTGATAGGTTAACTCTAATTCTATTTGAAAGTATTTGTAGCATAAATAAATTATCTAGATTCGAAATTTTAAAGAAAGCCACTTTGAAGCACCAACATCTCCTGTCTGTCAACATCCATCATATCATTGTCCTTCTTCCTATTTCATCTATATCTTTGTCCTTCTTCTTCACATTGGAAGTGACCTCCCTGCTATTAACACTATTTTTTCCAGTTTTTCTAATTTCTTTAATTATCAAAAAATAATGTTTTAAAATATAAACACAAACTTTTCTTCCTAAGAACATCCTGCCTCTGTATTATTGTCTCATTGTATCATACAACTGAATCTACTTTTAAGGGTCTCGATCCTCAAATTTTAAGCATCTTATACGGTGATGTTTTCTCAGTTCTTCTCTACTTTAACCTTTAGAGCATTTAACTTTATCGTGTACATTTCTTAATTCTCTTTTTCCCTTTTTATCTCCTTCTCATTTCCATTTTTAAGTGTCTAATATGCATATGGACTGCTTTTAGATGGAATATGTCCCAGGCACTGGGAGGAGCCAATATTTTAACATGTGTCTTGATTTGATTTCATTTCATTTAGTCCATTTTTTTTTTTTTTTTTTGAGACAGAGTCTCACTCTGTCACCTAGGGTGGAGTACAGTGGTGTGATCATAGCTTACAATAATCTCAAATAACCTCAAATTCCTGGACTCAAGCAATCCTCCTGCCTCACCCTACCCCCACTATCTCCCCCAGCAGCTGGGACTATAGGAACTCACTAGCACACCTAGCTAATTTATTTTTTATTCTATTTTTTTAAAGAGATGAGGTCTCACTGTGTTGTGTAGGCTGATCTTGAACTACTGGCCTTAAGCAATCCTCTTGCCTCAGCCTCCCAAAGCACTGGGATTATAGGCATGACCCACCATACCTGGACTAGTCCATTTTTTTTTTTTTTTAGGACTTCCTTACTGTCTTAATATGCTATTGATTTTGTAATTACTGAAAATTGAGGTCCCCATATTTGGCTCTTCCTTTCACTTCCAGTCATCAAATCCTGTTTATTCTGGTGCATGATAAACCTCAAATCTGCCTTTTCATTCTATCTTTTCTATTTTTAAAACAAGTCCTTATTGCCACCAGCTTATTATTTTGATTCTAGCAATCAAATTCCTGATTTCTAGTTATCAGTCCCTTTAATTATTTTGATTCAAAGTTTTCTTACCAATTCACTGAATTTTCTTTCCTAACATCAGGTCAAATCATAACATTTGCCTAGCTAAAATATTCTATGATTACTAGTTGTCTTATAAAAAATCAAAAATCCTACCACTCATACTAAAGATATTCATAATTTTCTTTCATAAAATCTAGCTAACATATCATCTGGTTAATTCTTACTCGTCCATGTCCCTTAGAGCTGAAAGTATTATAGCTAATATTATTGACTATTCACAGTGTAGTAGATGTGGTTATGGGCAGTTAGCATGATAAATGTCCCATCATATCTAGGGCTTATGATTAAGCTTTGACATAGAATATTTAAGTTACTCCCTCAAAGTCATACCACTAGGCAATGGTAAAATTTAAATTTGATTCCTGGTATCTTGAAATCTTACGCCCTTAACCACTAATATAGCTCTATAGGTGTCATTAGGTAGATGCAAATTGTGTTGAGACTATAGAAAAAGCTATTTCATTATAAAAAGCATAATATATAATTTCCTATTCTTCCTGTAACATCTTGTTTCATTAGGTATAAAATACATTACATGTTAAAGACCCTAACTATAGTCTATATTAGCTTTAAAAAACATATTGACAGATGTTAATTTTAAACATATGCTGTTGCTAAGATTGTATGTATAATGTTTTGGGACACCTGGATAATTCAGGAAAATAACTCAAAGAAATTGCTTTAATATACATGCATATACAATACTGTAAGACTGATTGAAGTTTTTCAATTTTCAGATAATCATAATGTGTGGACGTGGTATCTAGTCATTTTGCTGTTATATTAAATAATATTATCACAAACATTTTTATTTTTGTAGCACCATCATGCTATTTCTTAGCATCTAAATATTCATCAAGGTGCTCTAGTTCCTGTTTCTTCCTTATCCCATAGAATGAAAGTGGAACAGCTGTTGCTATTTCATGGCATATGGACTTATTTTTTTATTGCAATATATTTCCATTTGAGTACATTAGAAACTCTTACAATGAAGTGTTTCTCCTCATAAGCCAAATAACTGGAACTTAAAGAGACCTACTAATAGAGATGCATAATTTGTCAGATGCATTTTCTTAAAATGTTTTAGAATTTATAAAAGCTTACAAATATATAGAAGCTACTTCTTTGTTTTCCCTTGATTCCCTAGGGGAAAAAAATAATTACATATTTACATGGTAAAGCCATAGGTTTTGATAGCTGACCTTTGGCATCTAAAGGAATCCCTTTGATATCAATAATTACTTTGTGGAGGTTGAAGAAAAGACTGCTCTAAAAAGGCTGACAAAGGAAATCAATAATAAGCTCCTCATGAAATTTTTTTTTTCCAATTTCACTTTGTCAAAAACATCTTTAGCAATGTTTATGGCATTTGTTATAGTAGCCTGAGCTCACTGAAACAGGTTCTAACCCAAAAATAAGCATCGAAAGATTTCTTTTGTTGTTTGTTTAAATATTTCCTCAAAAAGTTTTATAATTACGCAATGTTTGAAGCTTCTCAATGCCTTTACTATTCCAAACCAACTTTTGAAAAGCAAACTTTGATCTGATGAATGTTCATTTTAACATTGCCCTCTACTCTCCATGGATAGACATACTGGAAAATTTCTAAAGATGTATCTGTACTATGTGTACAATTTTATCCATCTTCCACAGGTGGATATTTGGTATTCAAAGGCTCCAGACCAGCTGTAGTTAGGGAACATTTAATGGACATTAGGCATTCCAATTTCTTGTATTCTGGTAAAAAAAAATACATAATATTTAAAAAGCAATTTTATTATTGGTCATAGAATATTAAAACAAGTGGCCTTTTAATGTAAACAGAAATTAAGTAGTATAAAGAGAAAATATACATTAACAGTTATACTTAAAAAGTACTTTATCAGAGCACTTCCCCAGTGCAGACAGTAAGTGGGAAGGCTCTAAAACAGTCTCTTAATCTTATATTCAGATAGTCATTTCCATATATAAGCAGAGAGTTGCAACTGCCTTGACAATACAAAGAAATAAAGTTGCCAGCAAAATTCAGACTCTAGCAGGAATATAATAAAAGTAATACTGGGTATACACAAAAAAATGAGAAACAAGGAATCCATTATTAAAAATGATTGCTTGAGAGAGATGTCATAATTTTCTTGTAAAAGTCTTACTACACCAGGATATTTCTGTTATCCAATTAACATTCTAAATATATAGATAGAATATATCAAGTTGGTTATTATCAGTGTTATTACTAGATCTTATCAATTAAGTATTGTTTAGGCACCACTCTTTGAATTATTTGTCAAGAAATTTCAATATCGCTATATATTGCTTTGCTATATTTCTTAAAATAACTATAATGGTGTTTTTAATGGAAATTATTTTTTCATGAGAGATGATATGCAATCTTGATATTGTTTTGCCTTTGAAATATTTATTTTCTTTCTTTGGGATTTCAAAACAGGGAGACAAAAGGAGAGTTTCAGGCAAATATAATGAGAGAAAGAAGTACAAAAAGGAAAAAGAAAGTAAAAAAACTGAACTATCAACTCTTACTATTGCTTGCAGCTATGAATATAAAGAACATGACTAAATTGAGTTAATTTCTGCAGAATTCCTATAATTTCTGCTTATACTCATTTATCAGAAGTTTCAAAAAAAGTGGCTTAATATAGTCAATTATACTATTGGGATTTAAAAATTTTTGAGCTAATAAAACTTTTTTCTTATTTTATTTCTCTCACTATCTTGTTTTTGAATATGTTATCTATATTACTATTCCTTTAAAAATTATACATAAAGATTCTGTGTGAAAGAATGCAACAATACCCCCACATAATAATTATTTTATTTTGTTCAATGCGTCTTAATATCCATGAAAAATATTTTGTTTACTACTTCAGAATTTACTTATGGAATGGTAAATAATCCCACATTAAAACTTTATAAAAGTATCACCTTTGCTTTTTTCACCAATGCAAGATATTAAAAAGGTGATCTCTTTTATGTTTAATATTTTCTAATTGATTTCAAACATTTAATACACTTTGCACCTATTTGTATTACAAAATTATTGGTGTCAATGATCAGGTAATTAAATGTATTGCATTGCTCCTTTGGCTTCTTGCCACAACTAGCAGCACAGGCATTATTTATCAGACAACACCACTAATGAAAACTGACATTCTAATACCCTTTATTTTTATAATTAATATTTAATGAACAAATTTTTTTCTATTGAATCAATTTCTCCTTCAATAAACTGTATTGTTTTCCTTTTTGAAAATGTTCATTGATATATATTAAAGTGTCTATACTTTTAGTAATTATGTAAAGATGGGGGTATAATTTCTGGACTTTGAAAGCTACCATTTTGTGCTAGTCCATGAATGCTAAGATGACTAGTTCAAATATGAAGTCTGGAGATAAAGGTTAAGTTTCTTTTCTATAAAACTATTTTCATACAATACTGTAATAGTGATTAGGTATGTATGACAAATTTGACCCATACATTTTCTTAATGTTGATGTATAAAAGTTGCCACCTTTATGTTATATAGTGGGTAGTGTGTAGTTATTCTAACAAGAGATTGAACAAATACTGGTATAAGTAAGTTTATAAATGATAATATAATTGGCTAAAAATTGCCAAATAAGAAATAAAGAAAATAAAATAACTTACAGAACTTATTTAGCCTTGCTTGACTTTAGCAAAAATATTGAAAGCATAATAATGTCTTATCTTATCTAGCTTTCTGAGTGTAATAAGAATAAGAGAAACAGTATCTGTGAAAAGACATCGACCTATATAAGATTTTTTAAAAAGGGTAATTTGGGCCAAGCGCAGTAGCTCAGGAATGTAATTCTAGCACTTTGGGAAGAAGAGGCAGGGATATTACTTGAGTTCAGGAGCTCAAGACCAGCCTGGGCAACAGCAAGACCCCATCTCTACAACAAAATAAAAATTAAAAAAATTAGCCGAATATGGTGGCACATGCCTGTAGTCCCAGCAACTTGGTAGGCTAAGGCAGCAGGATCACTTAATCCGAGGCATTTGAGGTTGCAGTGAGCCATGATGAGGCCACTGTTCTCTAGACTGGGTAACAGAGCAACACATTTTTACAAAAAAAAAAAAAAAAGGTAATTTGCACTTGTTTTTGGTGGATTTCCAGAAGCAGAACACAAGATGGGTAATTGAATACTAGTGATTTATTGAGCAAATTCTCCCAAGAGAACAGGTAAAGGAGTGAGAGAAGCAAATAGGGAAACAAGAGAGTGGTTTTCAGGTGAAGTCTAGGTGATCTCAGGGGGAAATCTGGAATGCAATTTGCACTGCTGAGTACTCACACTTGAGACAGGGTAATGGGCCATATGTGCCTCCACTCTCCTCAGTTAATGCCTGTGGAGTTGTGTTGCCAGTGTGGTGGCTGCAGCATAAATCCCAGGACCACAGGGCTGGGCAGTTTAGATCACCAAAGGATGTCCTCCAGGAGGTTCTCACATGAGAGACAATAGTCTAAGTACCTGCACCAGCATCTGCAAGGGGATGAGGATGCCCCCCTACAGAGTGATCTGGGGTGGGGTACCCTATTAGTTTTCTTTTGGTGTTATAGCGAGTTACTAAAAATGTAATGACAGAAAACAGTACACATTTATTACCTTACAGTTTGGGAGGTCAGAAGTCCAAATGGGTTTCCCTGAGCTCAAATCAAGTGTAGATAGGTCTTGCCTTTTCCAGCTTCTAGAGGCTGCCTGTATTCCTTGGCTTGGGACCACTTTCTCCATCTTCACAGCCAAATGAGTAGCATATTCCAACATTTCTTTTGTGATTATATTGAACCTACATGTATAATCTGCAATAAACTTCCATTTTAAAATATGTAATCACATCTCAAATGTCTCTTTTGTCATGTAAGGTAACATATTTATATATTCCAGAGATTAGGACATGAACAACTTTGGGAGCCTTATTCTGGCTATCACAGGTACCAAGAGACTCTAGCTAAAATAATTGATCAATAAGTCATAGTAGTCATACAGACATTTACTCTTCAGAGAGTCAAAGAAATTTCAAAAATTAAGCAATGTAAGTAAGTAGAGCACTGTGTATAAAAGTAGAGAAAGGTGGACCCCCTTGTATGATTGTTTCTTTGTTGACAGCATGACCTTGTCATGAAGCTACAATGCCTTCATTGGCTGGAACTGGGTAGTATTGATTCATGCATTCTATATTTAGCAATGAGCAAATATTTTTTTATTTTGTTTCTGAGCATAGGGGTTAGCAGAAAACAAAACAAAATATTAAGCTATATTTGTTTCATTTCTAGATGTGTTGGTAGACTAAAAAAAGAAGACAAATTGGGAGGGAAAGGCAACTCTTTTATTTATGTTTTGAAAGCATAAACGTCAATATAATATTCTTTCTGTATTACCTTAGGTATAGGTTAAATATATCAATCCCCAGAAAATAAAACCTTAGCAAAGTTTGTTAGAAAAAACAGGAAGGAGTAGTGAAACATTTACATGTAAGTTCCAAACTGGGTTAAACAATAGCAGCCTCAGAAGGAACAAAACAATGCAAGGAATTTAGAGATTCTCATCCTGAAAGCCTTTATTTACTGAAGACATGGTTGGCTATATAGGTGCCAAATTATACTACAGGATCTTAGGCTTGTTTTCTCCTCTTCCTCATTTAATAGATGGAGTGTATTCCTTTCAGACTCTCTTCTGGCAGTGGCAAATGGGATTGAAACAGTGAGACTTTCTTGTGTTTTTCAATCATTCTAACCACATACACCAAAATGATCCAACCAAAATATTTTAAAGTAAAATCTTAGGACATACTCACTGTGCCAGTCTGACTAATGGTCCTCCAAGATGTCCATGTTCTATATAGGGTTCAGTATTAATGCTTAATACATTGTTGGATGAATAAATGAATGAATAATTGTAGTATAAGTTTCTAAAGTTACTCAACCTTGCCTACAAATGAGAGGATATAAGTGTCCACATAATAAAAGATCCAAAACACAAGGAAAGTGAATAGATTTTAAAGGGCATCAATCAATAATTAACATATACTTTGAAATACTTTTTATACCAGTTTCTAAATCTGCAAACAGACTATGGGTAGCCTTATAAATACAAGAAAATAAAACCTTATTTTAGGAAGCAAACATATGGAGGATAATAATAGAAAATTTGGGCAATTTTTATAAAACATTTAACTTGAAGAATACCTGTCAGAAAGAGTGCAACCTTCATAATTCATTAGGTACTGATACAATATGAAACCTGTTTATAAGTTTCTAAAATGAAAGATAATAGGTCTAGGCTAATGCATAGGCGGGCACCTTTTCCTATTTAATAATGTTTTTTGCTTACAATTTATTCTAAAGTACATTGCAAGATATTATAATATTTTACTGTATATTCAATGCATGAGTAGGAAAAAAAGTCATCCTTCCCAGAAGTGTGTATGTTGGCTTATAAATCACTCTCTTTAGAGAAACATATAAATTCTGATGAAGCATAGCACACATAAACATAACTTTGAATATAGATGTATAATAATAATAGGTAATCTACGTTTTAGCTACAAACCCTTTTTATTCAAAGTTATACATGATGATGTTATCATATTTGTGGATCAACCTGCTTATACATAACTGAAATGAAATAACATAATTCAAATGGGTAAGAATTACCCTTTTCATAACAGAATATATTATTCTTTTTCCTCTCTAGGATCTAAATTACACATTAGAAAAGAAAATCTACATCAGAGAATGATGTCATTTAAGGAAATTACTTTTTTTGAGTATTTTTTGACATATTCCTCCTCTTTCAATGAATATTTAACTTAGTTGTAGAAGTCAAGGCTTGTATATTAAAATATTAAAGTTATCATTATTATGAGTTCTGAAATCATGTATGCTTTTGCTGTATCCCACAGGTTTTGATAAGTTGTATCTCCGTTATCATTTTGTCCAAAAAAACTGTTGATTTACCTCTGTATTTCCTCCTTGATCCAATAGTTAGTCAACAATAGATTGTTTAAAATTAGAGGCATTCATATACGTCAATAACAGTCAAGCTGAAATTCAAATAAAAAATGCAATAACTTTTACAATAGCCTCAAAGAGAAGACCTCATATAGCCAAAGTAATCTTAAGTAAAAAGAACAAACTTGGAGGTATCAGTCTACTAGACTTCAAGCTGTACTACAAGACTGTAGTAACCAAAATAGCATTGTATTGGCACAAGAACAGAGACATAGACCTTTGTAATAGCACTGAGAATCCAGAGATGAAATCATCCACATATGGTAATCAACTCTTTGAGAAAGCAGACAAAAATATACACTGGGGAAAAGAAACTCGTTTCGATAAATGGTGCTGGGAAAACTGGATAGGTACCTGCAGAAGATTGAAAGTGGATCCCCACCTCTCACGTCTCACAAAAATCAATTCAAGATGGATAACAGACTTAAACCTAAGGCATGAAACCTTAAGGATTCTAGAAGATGTTGGGAAGACCCTTTCAGACATCGGCCTAGGCAAAGAATTTGTGAGGAAGACCCCAAAAGTAATCACAGCAGCAACAAAAATAAATAAATGGGATCTGATCAAATTAAAAAGCTTTGGCACAGCCAAGGAAACTATCATTAGAGTGGATAGACACCCTACAGAATGGGAGAAAATATTTGCTATCTACATATCCAATAAAGGGCTGATAACAAGAATCTACATAGAACCTAAAAAAAATCAACAAGAAAAAAATCAAACAACCCCATCAACAAGTAGGCAAAGGAACTAAACAGAAACTTTTCAAAAGAAGACAGAATAATGGCCAGCAAACATATAAAAAAAATGCTCAACATCTCTAATCATTAGAGAAATGCAAATCAAAACCACAATGAGATATCAGCTAACCCCAGTGAGATTGGCCTCTATCAAAAAATCCCAAAACAACAAATGCTAGCGAGGGTGTGGAGAGATGGGAACACTTTTACACTGCTGGTGGGACTGAAAATTGGTACAACCTCTGTGGAAAAGAATTTAGAGATACCTCAAAGAGCTAAAAATAGCAATATCATTTGCCCCAGCAATAGCACTATTAGGCATCTACCCAAAAGAGCAAAAGACATTCTATAATAAAGACATCTGCATCCAAATATTTACAGCAGCACAATTCACTATTGCAAGGATGTGGAAACAACCCAGGTGCCCATCAATTCATGAATGGATTATTAAAATTTGGCATATGTATAAAATGGAATATTACTCAATTATAAGAAACGACAGTGATCTAGAGCTTGAGCCCATCATCCAAAGTGAGGTATCACAAGAAGGGAAGAATAGGCTCCAATATACTCGACATCAAATTGGCACTAACTGATCAACACTATGGTGCTCACACGGTAGTATTCTCCAGGGATTAGGGGGTTGGGGCTGGTAAACTCAACTAATGGACACATTGAGGGTTGTAGAGGGGAAGAGCATGCCTCTAATCCTCACTTGGGTGAGGTAAAGACATAAAATGTAACCAAAATATTTGTACCCTCATAATATCCTGAAATAAAATTAAATAAAAAAAAAAATTTTAAAACATTTTCTTATTGCTGATTATTATATTTCCTTTATTTGAGACTCATTCGGTTAAATTTCATGGCAATGTAAATTTAAGTTTTCAGTATGCTTATTTTTACTTCCCATTTTATATTGGACTATTTAAAATATTATATTTATAATTTAAAATTTTTACCATTAATTAAATCCTGTATTTTAAAAGCATTTGATGGCTACATAACAAATAAATAAATATAACATTAATGAAAATTAACAGATGAAAATAATTTGCTATAGAAACACATGAAAAACAATTCAAATATACATTTGAATAGCCAATGGACAATGTATGTCTATATAAATAAGGAAGATTCCTTTTATGTAAAAATTAAAGAGTGACCATTTAGCAATATCTTAAGGAATTTGGATGATACTGAGAAAGATTCTTTATCTTAAGCATAGAAAAGCATTTCCTCATAAAAAAAAATGACCCTGCAGACTTGCACTAGAGTTACAACTATGGCATTGACTCAAAGATACAGGCTTACTTGGACCCAGGATCTGCTTTAACTTGTTTCCATAACTAGAAGGAAAACAGTAAAATGTAGCATTAAAAAGTCTTAGAGTGTAAGACTTTTAGTGACATAACTTACAAGTAATCCTTAACTTAAAGATTATTTTGTTTAAGATAAAATTTACCCTACAAAACTGAGTCAGAGATACCAATTGATGTATCCTCAACATACCTAATTCCCAAAATTGTTACAAAGACTAAATGACATAATTTCTGTAATGTGTTTAATACTGTGCTTGCATGTAGATAGTATTCAATAAAATTTTAGCTGTGACTGTTATTGTTAGAAGTAGTCAAAAAGTTAAATTTATTTTAATTTAATGTCTTCTGTCTATTCAGTTAAAATAAATAATACTTTTGGCTTTGGAATGGACCAGTAGCTCCTTGTCCAAAATCCATTCTGTTTTACCTTCAATATACCTGGTTAAATAGTGACAAGTCCATTCCAGATTAAGATAACTAATGAAATACAAGGAAAAGTCTTTAGATGGGGCTTAATAGAAAGCTTCTTAAAGGGAGTTAACGTAGCCTTTTGCTCTTTACTCTTCCTTTTCCTGCTTGTCTAAAATAGTATGTGATGGCTGAACTGCAGCATTTGGCCCTATGAGAAAAAAAAAAACAAAAAAAAAAAACCATGAGATTCCTAAGATTTCTATCCTGACCTTCTTGAGCATCCAAATCACTATCACCAACTGCCTGCCTCAGACTTCTTGCCATATTCTTATCTAAATCATTTTGTATTTAATCAAATATAGTTATGTTTCCATTTCTTGTGATTGAATGCAGTGCCTAATTAATTTCCCTCATGGGAAGAAAAAAAAAAAAGGCTTAACTAACATATTTATCATTTGCAATTACCAAAACCATTATTTTGTAAAACTTATTTTCTCCACCTTTAACATAACAATAATAGTTTTAGCAGATATGGTGTTTTCAGAATGCATTTTCAGTATGAAAACTGCTTTGTCTTTTCAGGAAAATTAGATATGTGCTCTTTTTTTTTTTTTTTTTTTTTTTTTTTTTTGAGACAGAGTCTCACTTTGTTGCCCGGGCTAGAGTGAGTGCCGTGGCATCAGCCTAGCTCACAGCAACCTCAGACTCCTGGGCTTAAGCGATCCTACTGCCTCAGCCTCCCGAGTAGCTGGGACTACAGGCATGAGCCACCATGCCCGGCTAATTTTTTTGTATATATATTTTTAGTTAGCCAGATAATTTCTTTCTATTTTTTTTAGTAGAGACGGGGTCTCGCTCTTGCTCAGGCTGGTCTCGAACTCCTGACCTTGAGCGATCCACCCGCCTCGGCCTCCCAGAGCTAGGATTACAGGCGTGAGCCACCGCGCCCGGCCGATATGTGCTCTTTTATATAATTATATCAAAAGAATATTATGAGATTAACTTATGGAGAATAAATACAATGAACTATCATTCACACTGATGGTTTAAGATTCATAAAGGACCTAGAAGTAGAAATCTAAACCTCTGCTACAAATAGACATCAAAAACTACCATTAATTTTCAAAGGGAAGTAAATTTAGTTCCACTGGGATCTCATACTCTGCAATGAGAACACAAAATTAATAGACGCATCTTTCTTGAAGTTTCACTGCTGGTAAGAATAATAGCCAATGGTACATTGCCTTCCTATTAGAGTTAGTAACCTCCAGAGAGACTATGAAGGCAGAGAGCATTCCACAAAGTTGCTATTTGATAAGGGTCATTGGTGAGTATATCGAGTTTCTTCTCTGTGATTTCAGAGGGAGAATTTAAAAAATGTTATGGCTGCTTATTTGCCGTTGAGAGAGGCTGAGCTGGAGGTTTCATTTATGAATATGTTAGAAGCTCATATTGCTGCACAGTGGTTGATAATATAGTTTAAAATTTAAGGAAGAAAAAGACCAAGATGCAAACCTGGCTCTGCCCAGGGGAGGACTACCTATTGTGTAGGTTCATTACCTGAGTGAATAACAGGAAACTGTTCAGCTTCTGTGTTAAGGCTGATAAGCTAGCCCATTTATTTTGAAAGTTCACATGCAGAAGATACGCTACAACTACTTCTAATATTACAAAAAGCACCCTTAGAATGATAAGTTCTGAAGTATGTACTCTCTACATATTTCAGGCAGCATTTTAGGTGCAGAATTGAATTACAACCACACATCATCATCATCATTATCATCTTTCAATCTAGAAAGGACATTTTGTGATATCCAATGCAGCAATAGAAAAAAATATGACTTAGATTAAGATTGTTGTTGATAGCACTTTAGAAGGGCATCAACAGTGACCATATTAAAAAATATATATTAGGATCCATTTAATGCTGAGAATCTGGCATCATTTCATGTTGCTTTAAATCCGGAAGCAGTAAGATATCATAGATTTTGTCTGCCAATAATACACTTTTTATATGGATGGTTTGAAGGAAAACTTTTAAATGAGGAACCAAATGTTTATTTAGGGTACTGTTACTAGTAAACAGCAAATTGAACAAAATTTTCCTAATTTATTTTATAAATATGTCAAATATTGGTTACTCCCCATCGTCTTCCTTCAAGCTAGGAAGTTTTAGTGTGATAATAATTTATCTGTTTTTATACAACCACACAAAAGAAATAAGGTGAATATAAAACAATAATATTTTTGTTTTTATTCTTTAAGAAATTTGATATCTTATCAAATAGTTCATTCATTCAATAGTTCATTTAGTTATTTGTTATTCACTCAGAAGATATTTGTTTAAATTTCTATTTTGTTTAGACATTTTTACATGATGCCAGATATGGTGTTGTAAACCATCGTGAATATAACTGAAGGAAAGAGTGGAAATTGATGTCTTCATTTGAATCATATAAAATATTTGATCAACCTTCCTTTTAATCAAATTTGATTCATTAGAGTGAAGAATGTGACTGGAATAGAGCAGGTTTGTTAAACTGAGATTAGGGAGTATCTAGAATATCCACATATTTGTTTTGGTTTTGACCAAGCACTTGAAGTAGTTTACAAACCAGAGTGTGTAAGTGAATTTCTACATTTTTTTTTGTAGGGAGAGAGTCCATCGCCTCTAACTGAATAGGCAATATACCCACCCCTCATCGAATTCTATTGTAAAAATGACTGATATAAAAAATATATATTTTGGACTCTTTCTCTGTATATTACTTTTATTGTTGTCACTGAACCATAAGTAATGCTATTTGATGGGAATAAGCTGTGAATGAGAGGTGAAGACTCCTTTGAAAAATTTGTGGAGAATGACATTGAAATAATTACTATAAATGAAAATATCTTACTTTGGGGCTCCACACACTTCATGGGCAGCTTCTGAAGTAAGCATGCATGTAAAGTGTCCATTCCCAAAAAAGACTGGCATCTGTGATTATTATATATATTTAATCCTCATAATTTTTAGAATTTTATCTGAATAGATATGATCGGAAGGCTTATGGGGCCATCAAGGGACAGAGGAATGCAAGATTATTAAATATATTGGCAACAGTAAGACATTAGAGCTCAAATGAATCATGACTATGTTTACGGACAAATCAAAGGCCTAGGTAAAGCGGAGTGATTTAGTTGACTAGTGATACTTTGATTGTAAATATGTGATATCTTGCAGGAATTAGCAAAGAATATTGGATGAATTTGAGCATTAGCGCTTGTCCCCAAGCTAAACTACATTTGAATTATAGAAACTATTTATAAAGTTGTTTTATAAAATGTTGTAAAATTATTCCAAACATTAATGTAAATCATGGTTGAGATACAGTAGGTTCTAGTCTGAATATAGAAGAATAGAGTAAAATCTTTTCCATGAACTGCTATTTTAAATTTATTTGTTAATAAATGCTACTAGCAACAAGCAGAAAGCATGCATTATGTAATGCAGATGTGAGAAACAAGATGGATTTAGAAAATATAAATAACTCTAAAACTTGTGATGAAGTCTGTAACTCCATCCTTACAATAGGATGCATGTTTTGGATTGCATTTTTAATTAATGAACAAATATTTAGCTATTTCTAAGTGCAAGGTAGAGTTTCAATTTTATAATGCTTTTAGGTCATAAAAAATGAGTTTAAACTCTAAGGCATTTTATATTCATGTTGCTGTGGTCAGGGTAGCAATGTGTAATAGCATTCCTAATACACTTTGCTGAAAAAAACACCATGGCTCTATTCCTGTTGACTCCCTCCCCCCAAGTTTTGGAGGAAGCATTAGCTCTTTTTGGCCACCAGTGTATTATCTAGTCCACTGAAGCAGTACTTATTAAATAGCCAGTAAAACATTGCCTGCTTGGAAGTTAACTATCTTTGGAAATTGCATCAGTTATTGCAGGTTACCAGAATAGCATAAAGTTAAATCACTGCTTCAGTGCAACAAATAGCTCTTGCTGGTCTGAAAGAGTAGAAACAACCTCTAAAGGCCCCTGATTTATGAGTAGGGATGAGAATGCACATAGTGGTGAAACCAGTTCAAATAGAGAATCGATACCTCAGAACCTCAACTTGATAAACAGGGCTTTGAGCCTTTAGGCATTTTAGTAAATAAATAATAAGATTTCTTGTTTACATAGAAACTTTCAAATATGAACATTTTGAGACTCAAGCTGTTCTTTTTTGTGATTTTCCTCTTCTAACAGTTAAAAACGCAAAATATTTTTTCAGTAGCTTTAGCATTAATGGCATTCACAGCATGTTACCCTGTGTATTTTAATAATAGAAAACAATTATTAAATTAATGATATTATATAGCAGGTTTGAATTAACTAAAATTAAGGCCTAAAATAGAGCTTTTAGTGATATTTCACTTTTATGAGTTTGCATCTTTCCAACTGAGTTGTATGAAATTAATTCTTCTGTATACTAATATAATATTTCCAAATGGTGATCCTAAAGGCAGTGTATATAGTTGGAAGAAAAGTGTTTCTTAGCAACACTAAATCAATGAACTTTTCAGAATTTACCTGTAAATGAGGATGTGCTTCTCCAACATTAGCATGATTGTACAATGAGTAGATGGGAAATAAAAATATGGGTGTAGGAGAAGGAATCATCATCTACTCTTGAGGGCCATAACCACTTGGTCACTTATGTGAAAGGAGGCTACTTGTCTAACTAAGTATAATTCAGAAGTAGTGGTTTCCTTGATCTAAGTTTGTTTACACAAAATAGAACAAGCATTGCAATAATAGTGACCATCACAAAAACAGTTAATATTTACTGAGAGATTTCTAGTGCTAGGATCCTCCAATTGTTTTATGAGCATTAATATAACTAATATTCACAAAACCCATGAAGTAGCCATTATTATAACACCTATTATACAAATGAGGACAACAAAGCACAGAGAAAATGTTTAATAAGTCATTTCTTAAGGTTACACTGTGGTAGAATCCAGAGCCCATGCTATTTTCCCAATGTGATATTAATATTTTGCCTTGCTTGCTACATATTTAGACTATTTATGCATAAATTATAAACCAGATATCTATATGCTAAGGTACAGAATGACATACAGAAAAATATCTTTGAAGTTATGTTAACAGGGCATCATTATCCTTTGTGCAAATGAAAACAGGGCTGAGAACCAGAAAGATTAAAAAATAAGAGATATGTTTTTAAAATAAAGCAGAAGTTTATTTCTCTTTCACGTAGGAGTCCAGAGGCCAGTGCCCAAATTTGCTATAATAGCTCCATGAAGGCATTGCAAGGCTCTGTCCAACTGATAAAAGAAGGCAAAGAATGCCCTTCTCCCCCAAGGCTCCAGCATCAAGAACTCATATTATCCTCTCTTTCTAAAGGTTTTTTTTTTTTTTGTTTTGTTTTTTTATCCCAAGCCAGACTTTAAACAGATTCAAGTAGAACTACCATTTGATCCAGCAATCCCATTACTGGGCATCTACCCAAAAGAACAAAAGACATTCTATGACAAAGATACCTGCACCTGAATGTTTATAGCAGCACAATTCACAATTGCAAAGATGTGGAAACAACCCAAATGCCCATCAATTCATGAGTGGATTAATAAAATGTGGTATATGTATATCATGGAGTATTACTCAGCTATAAGAAATAATGGTGATATACAATCTCTTTTGTTCTCCTGGAGAGAGTTGGAACCCATTCTGCTAAGTGAAGTATCCCAAGAATGGAAAAATAAGCACCACATGTACTCACCAGCAAATTGGTTTCCCTGATCATCACCTAAGTGCACATTTGGGAATAACACCAATTGGATATCGGACAGAAGTGGGGGGTGGGGGGGAGGAAATGAGTGTATACCTACTTGATGAGTGCGATGCACACTGTATGGGGAATGAACATGCTTGAAGCTCTGACTCGGAGGGATGGGGGGTGCATGGACAATATATATAACCTGAACTTTTGTACCCCCATAATAAGCTGAAATAAATAAACAAACAAACAAACAAATAAACAAACAAACACAGTGGAGCTTACAAAGAATATATGTCTTTTGCCAACAAGGAAATATCCTGGTTGGTACTGTGGGCTGTCACTTACATCTCCATGACCTGACTTAGTCACATGGGCACATTGAACTGCAGGAAAGGCAAAGAACCAGAACTAAAAATTAGGGTTCTATTATTAAACTAGAAGGGAAAATGAATACTGGCAGGTACTTACCAATCTCTGACACAGCAGTATGGGGACAGAGAAATTAGTCTCTACAAATGCACTCCACTACACGGCTGCCACCAACCACATATGGCTATTGGACACTTGAAATGTGGCTGGTCCAATCATTTGATCATTCCACAATGTAAACATGTATTGAAATATCATGCTGTACCTCATGGATACATAAAATAATTATCTGTCAATTAAAGATTTTAAAAAATTTAAAATATGGCTGGTCCAAATTGGGATGTGCTATAAATGTAAAATATGTGCAGAATTTCAAAGCCTTAGCGTGAAAAAAGAATGCAAAATATCTCAGTTTTCATATTGACTACATACTGAAATGTAATCTCATTTGTCTATTTTTGCTTTTGTTGCCTGTGCTTTTGGAGTCAAATCTAAAAATAATTATTGCCCAGACCAACGTCATGAAGTTTTTCTCCTATGTTTTCTTCTAGCAGTTTTATACTTTCAGGTTTTATGTTTACATTTTCAATCCATTTTGAGTTGATTTTTGTATTAGTATATGGTGTTAGATAAGGGTCCAATTTCATTCTTTTGCAAATGGATATCTATTTTTCCCAGCACTGTTTATTGAGGAGACTGTCATTTTCCCATGGCATATTCTTGGCACCTTCATCTAAAATCAATTGACTATCGATATGTGGGTTCATTTCTTTGCTCTATATTGTGTTCCATTGGCCACTGTGTTTATTTTTATGCCAGGACCACGTTGTTTTAATTAAAAAAGCTTTGTAGTATAGTCTAAAATCAGATAGTGTGATGCCTCACATTTGTGTTTTTTGTGGAAGTACAGATTTTTTTTATACGTTTGAGAAAGAGAATTAAAAAATTAGAATAAGTGTTGAACAAGCCAATTCATGCTATTTGCAAAAAGTTGCCACTTTTTTCTTAAAAAAATAACTCTTAAAAAATCCCATGTCCTCTACACCATACT
Source organism: Lemur catta (assembly GCF_020740605.2). Classification (NCBI taxonomy): domain Eukaryota; kingdom Metazoa; phylum Chordata; class Mammalia; order Primates; family Lemuridae; genus Lemur; species Lemur catta. Next base: position 245,074,688 of record NC_059128.1, read on the forward strand.
TATAGCAAATATATTTAAGAATTCAGTTTTATACCTTTATATAGCATCTCCAAAAATATATATAAGATACTCATTGTATTTTTTCAGTGCTGTGTTTTTATTGCATGTAATGCATTTCAACCATTCAATACTTTAACCTGAGTTGTACATACAATTCAATACATATTTGACCCTATAAATTAATAGCCAGCATGAACTATCTAAAAATAAATGGAATAGACAAATGGTCCTAATAAAGATGTGGATAGTTAAAGGAGCAAGGACTCTTGGAATATATTTGATATTTTAACCAACATCAGTGTAAGAATATCCATAGTGTATAAAATTATATACTGAGGACATAAAAAAGAGGAATAACCCAAATTAAATTCCATGCTTAGCAAAATAAAGAATTAGTGTTGCAGTAGGATTTGGCTTCAAAGAATCCAATGGGATAAGAAATAATGGTCATTCTCAGCAAGGGTCCAAACCTTGTTTCATTAGAATGCAAGTACATTTATTATTATGAAAAATCTTTTGGCTAATTTCAAATTCTAAATCATTATAAAGTGATATTAGCTGTAATAAATTTCTGAGTATAAAATGTTGCCTTCTATGAAATTATTTTAGCTTTATTTAATTTGCTATTACAGTATTAATTAGTATCAGAGTTATAAAATTGCAGTTTTAGCCCTGGGCTTTTTGCCATTCCAAGTTCTGTTTTGTAAAGTAATTCTATCTAGAAATCATTATTTTTACACTGTGGGAGCTATGATTCTTTTTTTTTTTTTTTTTTTTTTTTTTACTTCAGCTCATTATAGGGGCACAAAAGTTCAGGTTATACACATTGCCCATATCCCCCCATCCCCCTGAGAGATGATATTTCAAGAACTATTTGTGGCACAATATTATAAGTTACCCACTTACAAAACCTCACGAAATTACAAGTACCAAAATGCATAAATATCCCTTATGTAAACAGAGAGGTGACTTTGTATCATCTGTCCTTTTAAAGTTAACATTAACTCAGGAAATTCCACATATTGACACTCTTGCTGGTACCCCACATGGATCAGAACTAGTTTTTCTGCTCCTGGAAAGCATTCTAAACTCTTAAATTGAGATTAATCCTTCTCATTGCCTCCTGTTTATCACTCATTGTGGTCCTATCATTTGTTTTTTTTCTGTTCTAAATTTAATTAATTATACAGTACTTGGTTTCTTTAATGTATGTGTGTCTTTTTAACCTCTTACCTCTTTTACATTTTCAACTTACCTTTTTCTAGTTACCAAATGTTTCCCTCATCTTCATTTCAAGGCACCAAGGACAGTCTCTTCACTAAATGGTGCTGGGAAGACTGGATATTCACATGCAGAAGAATGAGAGTTCAACTCCTATCTCTCACTGTACACAAAAATCAACTCTAAGTTGATTAAAGACTTAAATGTAAGAGCAGAAACTATGAAACCACTAGAATAAAACATAAGGGAAATGCTTCATGAAATTGGACTGGGCAAGTAGTTTTTGAATAAGACCTCAAAAGCACAAGCAATAAAAGCAAAAATAGACAAATGGGATTGCATCAAACTAGAAAGCTGCTGCACAGCAAAGGAAACAAGGAATGGGAATGCAAATTAGTGTATCCACTGTGGAAAACAGTATGGAGAGTCCTCAGAAAACTAAAAATAGAACTACCATATGATCTAGCAGTCCTACTTCTGGGTATGTATCCAAAGGAAAGGGAATCAGTATGTTGGAGAAATATCTGCACTCTCATGTTTATTGTGGCACTATTCACAATAGCCAAGATATGGAATCAACCTAAGTGTCCATCAACAGATGAATGGATGAAGAAAATGTGGTACGTATACACAATAAAATATTATTCAGTCATGGAAAAAAATTAAATACAACAACATGGATTAAACTGGAGGACATTATGCTAAGTGAAATAAGCCAGGTACAGAAAGACACATACTGCATGTTCTCAGTCATATGTGAGAGCTAAAACAATTGATTTCATGGAGGTATAGAATAGAATGATAGTTGAGGCTGGGAAGAATAGCAGGGAAGGAGATATAAAGAGGAGCTGGTTAATGAGTACAAACATACAGTCAGAAGGAATAATATCTAGTATTTGGTAGCAAAATAGGGTGACTATAGCTAGCAATAATTTATTGTATATTTCAAAATAACTAAAGGAATGGATTTGGAATGTTCCCAACACAAAGAAATGATAAATGTTTAAGTTGACGTATAATCCAATAACCCTGATTTGATCATTATACATTATTTGCTTGTATCAAAATATCACATATACCCATAAATATGTACAACTATTATGTACCCATAAAAATTAAAAAATGTATGGAATTAAAAATATAACTATTATGTAATTCAGCAATACATTACTTGGTATATATGCAAAGAAAATGAAATAAGTATGTCAAAGAGACATCTGTACTGTCATATTTATTGCAGCATGATTCACAGTAGCTAGGGTGTGGAATCAACCTAAATGCCCATTTATAGATGAATAGATAAAATGTATTGCACAATTAAATACCATTCATCCATAAAATAGAATGAAATTCTATCATTTGTGGCAACATGAATGAACCTGTAGGACATTAAGTTAAGTGAAATAAGCCAAACACAGAAAGACAAACAATATGTGGTCTCATTCATATGTAAAATCTATAGAAGTTGATTTCATAGAAATAGAAAGTAGAATAACAGAGACTGGGGGGAGGAAGAAGATGAGGGTAGACAAGGAGAGGTTGGTCAATGGGTACAAAGCTACAGTTAAACAGGAAGAAGATTCAGTGGTGTTTTACACAGTAGGGTGACTATAGCAAATAACTATGTAATGTGTATTTCAAGACAGCTAGAAGGGAAGATTTTGAATGCTTCATCACAAAGAAAGTATAAATGTTTAAAGTGATGGATATGGTAATTACCCTGATTTAATCATTACTCTATGTACACACACATTGAAATGTCACATTGTACTCCATAAACATGTACAATAATTATGTACCGATTATAAATTTAAAAATTAAATGGAAATATAATTTTGACTATAGAACCATAAAAATTGAATTTATGAATACATTTTATACATTAAATAGAGCAAAGGGAAACTTAATTTTATTTTTTCTCTTTCCACACTAGTAAAAGTTTTGTGTAATCCTGCAAAGTGAACAACCTCAACTTTTATGCTACATAATTATATTCAAAGCTTTATGTATTTTTGTTTATAATTACACAGTAATTATAAATGTTTAGTAACAAACTGATGACAAACACTATTTTGTTGAAAAGATTTTGCATTTAAAAGGAAAAGTCTGTAAAACCCAAGGCACTAAGCCATGAACCAGTATCACACTTTTACAGAAAACAATTTATATTTGGGGGAAAAAAGCTAATGAGATCTCATTTCAAAACACAGCATTTAAGTAGTGAAAACTAGAGTTCTGTTTGAAGTACTCAAGGACATTCATAACTAAAACATTGTTAGAGGTTAGTGACACTGGCAGTATTTTAATTTAATTTAAAATTAAATATATACTGTTTTGTTTCATGTCTTGAAGGTTTTAGTTTTAAATTAATTAAAATACTGCTAGTGTCACCAATCTCTAACGATATTTTAGTTGCAAGTTTCGTTGAGAGTTTCAAATGAAACTCTTATTTTTCACTAGTTAAAAATTATCTTGCTTAGCATCCTAAACAAAATGCCACATCAACATATTCTACTCTCTGATTTGTTTAGTTACCAGATTACAATAATATTTCTATAATTCTAATTTTGAAATTTTGGCTGCTTTCAAAACCAATATACAAGGAAAGGAAACAAGAAAAAAGACTTAATTCTGTAACTCATTCAGCATTTAGAATGTCTATACCATCTCCTTGAGTTTCAAACAATGTGTATGAAAACTTACTTTAAAAATAAACTATTATATAGTATTGCATTTATCTGATTTTTGTTGACACATTCTAGTTTGAACATTGACAAAAAGTTATCTGTTTGCAAGAACACACATAAAATATAGAGATACACTTCTTAGACTGATGTAATCATTGTTTTTAGATGTGAATCTTTGTCTATGGGGTTTCTAAATATAATAATGTATTTTTACCCAGTTATATTTTTAACTTACCTAATGCTTTAATTGAACTGTATCATAATAGTGATAAAGTAGTAGGAAAAAAATCCAAAATTTCAAAATGCTCCTGGCAGGATAAAATTTAAAATATTCTCCCACTGATCTATAGTATAGTGCTCATTTATCATTGAAAATATGCTGATCCATTGTATAATTTTATGGTTCTTAAAGGAAATTGAATGAAAGAGATATCCTTTATTAGAGGCTGTCAGGAAACAACCAGCTGTGATCTGCATCAACTTTGATATCACACACAAAATAACCTGGCTGCTTATTTTCCTGAAGTTTACTAATGTTTGTTATGTCAATAGCAGATACATTTATTTAATTCTAAAAGTTTAGTTTGGAATCAAAAGAATGATGTAATCTTTTCATTTGGTTCATTTTAATAATGAGAAAAATTTGTTTCAATATATATGGCAGATATTAAGATAAAGAGAAAGATCCTTTGAGAGAGAACTTTCTGGTAAAAGGATAAATCAAATGTCTTTTTTTATGAAATGGGAGGAAATTATCTTTCTTATAATAAAAAATTCGGACTTACAGCAGGTCAGTTCTTCCCAGTCCCCAATACAGAATAATTATAAATTTCACATTTCTGCTAATTGAATTCTGACATATCATCAGCCATTCTAGTGGGCAAAAAAGCTTTTATGGAATTTATTAATAATAAATTTTAAAACTCTTAATTATAGAATATCATGTATCTCAAGCAACATTAGTTCTCTTTAGTCTCTGGAAGACTTCTGATTTTGACATTGTATTAAAGATAAGAAAAATAAAATTGATGTGCTTTTCGGGGATTGAACTGTGTCCACCAAAAAATATATGTTGAATTCCTAACCTCCAGTACTTGTGAATATGACCTGATTTGGAAAATAGGGTCTTTGCAGGTATAATCAAGTAAGAATGAGGTTATACTTGATTAGGGTGGGCCCTAAATTCAAAATCACTGGTTTCCTTATAGAAGGAAAGACACACACACACATAGGGAGAATGTTACATGATGATGGAGGCAAAGATTGAAGTGATGAGTCTACAAACAAAGGACCAAAAATTATTGCTAGAAAACACCAGAATGTAAGAGAAAGTCACTGAGGACCATTCTTGACATCCTGTGAAATCTTGTAAATTTGCAGTTGTGACAGCCCTAGTCACTTGATGATGCTTACGGTGCTTTTCCTCTCCATGTAGATTATTCAAAACCTCTTAAATACTGTATTCTCTTTCATTATGTTCCTGGAACATAATGCTTATTAGTGACAAAGTCAAGACTCTCTTGAGAGAAGAAATTTCTTGGGTTTCTACTGTCTCTCTGGAATTAGTTAAGCCTGAGACTTAGAAAAAAATTAGTACCTGTAGTGCCCATCCTACTGCACAAACAACCTTAGAAGATTGCTGAAAGTGAAGCTGTTAATGTTTCTGAAGTCTGGCCCCTGGCTAAGAACAGTACTTATGCTGCGTGATCATTAGAAAACTGCCTGGAACCATTGATTGTTCCAGGCCTTGGGTAGCATTTCTTTTATTTATGCTATATTTTCTTCTGCAGTAATGGGATATGCCTCAAATATTTTATTTCTATCAACTATTTCCATATTCCTTTCTAAAAGATAGAGCTGAATTTCTAATAGTTTGTTCTATTCCTTAAGTTGGTTTTCTTTTTTCTCTAAGTAAGGTGGCATATAATTTATCATCCAAACCAAAGGCATTTTTGAGAGTAACAGGGACAGCAGGTATAAACCATGACTGTCCTTGGCTATCCAGACATTTAGTCACACTACCTGTAGGGCTTGAGCATCATCTGCTGGAATTAAAATCCTTCTTCACTTAACATCTCCCTACTTGCTGGCTCAGTTATATTGTTTTCCTAATATATTTTCTGAATTTTATATTTGGAATGCGTAATGTATGAGATCACTAATGGTCATAGTGATATATATATATATATATATATATATACACATATATATATATGAGATCAATATTTTAATATATCTAAACTTGCTCATTTGTAAAAAATATTGCCCATCTTCACCTTCCTCATAGATAATCTCAACCAGAATATATTTTCCCAATGGATCCATACCTTAACCAAGCCTAGTGTGACAGTTATTTGTCTATTTGTTCTCAGATTTGCCCACTCCCCCTTTCTTCTCTGTACTCTTTGGTAAGTGGATGACTTCCTCATGCTATATTTCTAGATGTCCTTGTGCCCAGGCTTCTGGTTGGGATAAGCTGTTGGAAATCACTGAAGACAATTTGGTAGGAAAGAGGAAAAGAATGTAGAGGATTTACTTTCCTTTCTTTAAAGTCCCAAATAATGCTTTATAGCCCTCTTTGATTCTCCATTTCTATACTTTCTTTCTTTTTTTTTCTTTTTTTTTCTAGTTCTTTTTTTTTATTTCAGCATATTATGGGGTACAAAAGTTTACATTACGTATATTGCCCTTGCCCCCCCCCTCCAAATCAGAGTTTCAAGTGTATCCATCCCCTAGACTGTGCGCATCACACTCATTATGTATGTATACACACATCTCCTCCCACCCCGACATCTGCCTGACACCCGATTAATGTTTATTCCTAAATGTGCTCTTAGGTGATGATCAGTGAAACCAGTTTGGTGGTGAGTGCATGTGGTGCTTATTTTTCTATTCTTGGGATACTTTGTTTAGATACTTCCATCTCTATCCAGGAAAATACAAGAGGTGCTATATCACCATTGTTTCTTATAGCTGAGTAGTACTCCATGGTATACCTATACCACATTTTATTAATCCACTCATGTATTGATGGGCACTTGGGTTGTTTCCACATCTTTGCAATTGTGAATTGTGCTGCTATAAACATTTGAATGCAGATGCCTTTTTTATAGAATATCTTTTGTTCTTTTGGGTAGATGCCCAGTAATGGGATTGCTGGATCAAATGGTAGGTCTACTTGCCCTTAGAGTCAAATCCAGCCAGAAGACTCCTCCTGCACAGTACCAGTGACTGTCTAGTGCTTCTGCAGAGCAGGACTTGATACTGGAGCTATTTACTCTACTCTGCTCATCCAGGCCTAAAATTCATAATGGCTGTGCCTTTTTTGCTTTCATTTCTGCCAAACTTGGAATTAATTTCCTATTATAAATTTCCTTCATCTGTTCAAGGTGCTAGTTTTGTGAATATATCCTGACATACTAGGACTTAATCTCTCTTGAGGAGTCATTCTAATTTGCACTTGAGATGTTGAATGTCATCCTATTTTTTATTCTATTGCATCCAGCCACCATTTCTGGCATACTTAAAATATTTTCTCTTTTTAGATGGCATCTTTAAAATCAAGCACTTGAGAATATCCCCTTTTCTCTTTTATTAATATGCATCCTGATTTTAGATATCTCCTTTCATTTTAATCACCATCAGTTCTATTAATTAAAATGCTTCTTTATTCCAATCTACTCATTTTTTAATTTATTATTTCAGCATATTATGAGGGTACAAATGTTTAGGTTACATATACTGCCTTTTCCCCACCCAAGTCAGAGCTTCAAGAGTGTCCATCCCCCAGACAGTGGCACACCCATTAAGTGTGAGTATACACAGCCCCTCCTTCCCCATCCAACCTGCCCAACACCCAGTGAATGCTACTACTATATGTGTACTTAAGTGTTGATCAGTTAGTACCAATTCAATGGTGAATACGTGTGATGCTTGTTTTTCCATTCTTGTGATACTTCACTTAGTAGGATGGGCGCCAACCCTAGGCTCAATCAGGAAGAAATAGAATTCCTGAACAGATCAATATCAAGTACTGAATTTGAAGCAGCAATAAAAAACCTTCCTAAAAAGAAAACTCCCAGACCAGATGGTTTCATACCTGAATTTTACCAGGCCTACAAATAAGAACTGATGCCTATCCTACAGAAATTATTCCATAACATCAAGAAGGTAGGAATCCTCCCTAACACATTTTATGAAGCCAATATCACCCTGATATCAAAACCAGGAAAAGACGCAACAAAAAAAGAAAACTGCAGACCAATATCCCTTATTTAAGTCTTATCTCTCTTTGTCTTAATCCAGCTAAGTGTTTGTTGATTTTGTTTGGCTTTGCATAAAACCAGCTCTTAGTTTCATTGATCTTTTCTATTTTTTTAGTCTCTATTTCATTTTAACCTGCTCTTATTTTTTCTTTCTTTTATTTTATTTGTATAAATTTATGGTGTACAAGTTTAATTTTGATACATGAATAGATTGTGTTGTCGTGGAACTGGGACTTTCAGAGTATCCATCACCCAAATATAATATGTTGTACCTATTAAGTAGTTTCTCATCATCCATCTCCCTCCCATCCCCCCACCCTTCTGAGTCTCAATTGTCTAGCATTCCACACTCTACATCCATATGTATATATTATTTGGCTTCCCCTTATAAATGAGAACATTTATAAATAAGTTCCCCCTTATAAACAAAACAATATACTTCATATGATTTGAATCTATTTATTTTGTTAAGACCCATTTTGTGGCCTACCATGTGATCTATTCTAGGGAATATTTTGTGTGCACTTGAGAAGAATGTGTATGCTGTTGCTTTTGGATGGCATGTTCTATATATATCTGTTAGGTCCATTTGTTCTAAAGTGTAGGTCAAGTCCATTGTTTCCTTATTGAATTCCTGTTTGGATGAACTGCTCAATGTTGAAAAGAGGATATTAAAATCCCCATATCATGATTATGTGTCAGTGTCCTTTCATATCTCTTAATGTTTGCTTTATATATTTAATCTTCTGATGTTGGGTGAATATATATTTATAATTGTTATATTCTTTTGGTGAATTGACCTTTTATCACTATATAATAACTTTCTTTGTCTCTTTTTACAGTTTTTACCTAACGTCTCTTTTTTTCCTGAAATAAGTATAGCTATTCCTGATCTATATTTGTTTCCATGCCATGGACTATTTTTTTCCATCCCTTCACTTTCAGTTTATGAGTGTCTTTAATGTGAATTGAGTCTCTCGTTGACAGCATATAGTTTGATCTTGTTTTTCTATTTTTTTTTTGAAATCTATTCAGCCTTTTGTTTAGAGAATTTAATACATTTACATTCAAGGTAATTATTGATAAAGACTTGCTAGTGCCATTTTATTAATCATGTTTTACTTGTTTTGAGATCCTTTGTTTCTTTCTTTCTCTCTTTCTTTCTTCCTTTGTGGTTTGATGGCTTTCTATAGTGGAATGCTTTGTATCTTTTTTTTTTTTCTCTTTTGTGATTCTCTTACAAGATTTTGCTTTTTGGATACCCTGAGGCTTACATAAAACTTCTTATACTTATACCAGACTATTTTAACTTGGTAACAATTTAATATTGGTTGCATACAGAAACTGCACATTTATTCCTCCTTCTCCATGTCTTATGTTTTCAATGGCACACCTTACATCTTTTTATAATCTGAATTCCTTAATAAATTATAGTAGCTTTAGTTTTTTAATAGTTTTGACTTTTAAGCTTTCTTCTAGGGACATAATTAATTTATCCACCACTTTTACAGTATTAGAGTGTTTTGAATTTGAAAATGTACTTACTTTTATCAGTGAGTTTTATAGTTGTGTATATTTTCTTGTTACTAATAAGTGTCATCTTCTTCAGCTTAAAGAACTCCCTTTAGTATTTCTTGAAAGGCATGTCTAATGTTGATAAACTCTCTCAGATATTGTTTGTCTGAGAAAGTCTTTATCACCCCTTCATTTTTGAAAGACAGGATTGCTGAATATACAGTAGTCTCCCCTTATCCATAGGAGATACATTCTAAAGCAGTGGATTCCTGAAACTGTAGATAGTACCAAATATAATTGCTGTCAATGGAAACATGTTTCTGTTCATGTCTTCTACCCACAAATTTAATGTCTTTTCCATATTAATTAAGAACTTATCATACACTGTGGCCACAACTTTTGCAGTTTATAGTGTGCCAACAAAACTGGCATATTTTTTTTCCTTCACAATTTCATGGATAGAAGATTAATTGTTATTATAAATCTTAGCAACCTCAGCACACATTTTTTTTCTTTTCTTATCAAATGTAAAACTTTCATCATTTCACTTAAAGGAAGATTGTTATAGCTTTTCTTTGGCATATCTGAATTGCTGGCATCACTACTTATGCTTTGGAGCAATTATTAAGTAAAATAAGAGTTACTTGAACACAGACATTATAATACAATGACAGCTGATCTGATAACTGAGACTGCTACTAAGTGACTAATATGCAGGTAGCACATACACAGTGGATGTGCTGGAAAAAGGGATTCTTTTCATCCCAGGTGGGATAGAGCAGAATGTTGTGAGAGTTCATCACACTACTCAGAGAAGCATGCAATTTATAACTTATGAAAGGTTTATTTCTGGAATTTCTATTTAATAGTTTCAGATTACAGTTTACTGCAGGTAACTTAAACTATGAACACAAATCCACAGAGAAGCGTTAGCAGATTTTTTTCTTTTTTATTCGTCCTGTTGAATATATCATCCCATTCCTTTCTGACCTGCAAGGTTTCTGCTGAGAAATTCATTGATAGTTTTATGGAGATTCCCTTATATGTTATGACTTGCTTCTCCTTCGCTGCTTTTTATAATCTTTGTCTTTAACTTCTGACTATTTGATTATAATATTTCTTGGTGTGGGTGTCTCTTTGGATTCATCTTATGTCATGTCCTTCAGGCTTCCTGGATACAGCTTTCTATTAATACTTCCTTCTTTGTGCTTAGGAAGTTTTCTGCCATCATTTCTTCAAATATTTTTTGATCTACTTCTCTTTTTTCTCCTCCTGGCATGCCTATAGTGTATAAATTGTTCTGCTTAATAGTGTTCCATACGTCTTTAGTTATTTTTATTCTTTTCCTTTTTTGCTCCTCAGATTGAATGATGTCTAGTAATCTGTCTTTGATTTCACTGATCCTTTTTTTTTTTTTTTTTGGCTCGATCTAGTCAATTGTTGAACCACTATATTCAATTTTTTTTTAGTTTATAGTATTCTTCAGATCTGTAATTTATTTATGACTGCTATTTTGAATTCTGTGTTGGGTAAATAACATATCTCCTTTTCACTCAGGTCAATTTCTAGAGATTTAGTTTGTTATTTATTTGGAATATATTCTCCTGGAGGTTTTTGTTTGTTTTTTCATTCTCCTTGAATCTCTGTGTTGGTTTCTGCACATACAACAACCACTTCTTCCAGTCTTATCAGACTGGCTTTGTGTAGGAGAAGGATTTCACTGATCCATCTTTCCAGAGATTTTTGAGGTGCCCCTCAAGTCCTTGTATTTGTCTGGGCTGCTATCTTTGTTTTCAGTGATTCTCTAGAGCTTACAATGTGTCATGTCCTGTCCGTAACTCTGAGACCAGTAAGGTAGGAGCCAGACTCTCTGGACATAGCTGAAAATGATGGGTATTTAATTTTAGTGCTGTAGTTCCTTCTATCTTCATAGTTAAGCTGAGCATGGGCATTTATCTCCTACTTTCTGTGCACTAAGTTGGGGAGGGGATCTATGGCAGATGTCTTTACCCACATTCAGGCTGCACTCTCTGATCCTGGGAAGATAGCTGGTGGAAAAGGGCTTACTGTATGTACACCTCCTTGTATTTTGTGGTCTACGACCACTCTGGAATGCAAAGCTTTATAAACTCCTAAGCTAGGTCAATAAGGAGACATCCTTTTGGGCAAGAGCTATAAAAATTGTGGCATTCAATGCATGGTTAACTCCTTCTAGGAAGAATCATTAGTTCTGGTTTTATCCCTGGAACAAGCCAAAGAGAAGGCTTGTGAATTCCCAAGCTCTGGCTGTGGATGCTGGAGGATTATTGTTTGTTTGCCTTGTTAGCTCTCTGATGCAAATTTGCTAGAAACCAAGCCATGAAGTAGTCAAGGGAAGTGTGTACCATAAGCCCCTTCTGGAGAAAAAAATTGGAGTTTCATGTTTCCATCCTTTTTCTGCACTACTTCAAGGGGCTGCAGCCACTGGAAGTATTTACATACCCATTTAAAATCACCTCTTTATTCTGTGATCTCAGGAGACTTACATATGTCTAGTTCCTTTTGTTCCCAGAACTAAGAGGTATAGGATGTAGTCTTTTGGGAGAAGCTGTAAAAGTTGTGTATTAACCCTTCCAGGGGGATAAATAAGGTGTTGCATTTGTAAGCGCCCTCTCTGCACTGGTCCTGGGGGATAAAACCCCTGGAAGCACTTGAGCACCTGTATAAAATTGCCACATTTTTCCTATGGTCCAGAGAGATTCATGTATGTCTAATTCCCTCTGTTCCCAGAGCTAATGAATTAAGAACCAAACTGTGTGGAACCTTACATTTTCATATACAAACCTTCCTGTACACAAAGAAAAACTAGATGTTGGGTATTCTTTTCCTGATTTTATGGTGTACTTCTCAGGATGAGGTCTGTGCTCAATGTGCCTCAACTTTCCTACTGTTTGATGTGGATGTGGATGTTTTCTCAGTAGCCCAATACTTAGGAGTCTCTCAACTATTCTCTGACTTTCAGAAAAGATTGATCCATAAATAGATGTTTATTTGGTGCCTTGATGGGTGGACTCAGCACAGGAGATATAGTCTCAGCATATTGCTTTCAAATTGTGTTCTGAGTATATCTCTGCATAGTTAAATTCATTAAGGAAGTTTTATTAAAAATTATTTCATGTGAATTCTGTTTTACTTGTAAAATGTAAAAAAAAAAGTTTATAGCCTCATTGAAGCATATTTTTTTTTCTTATAAACTGGTTAATGAGTCACCATCATTGGATGGGTTTAAGCCATGGATAAAATTCTTCTCTGAAAAGTTATAGAGTGGCCAAAATGTAGCAGGGCTAATGTTTTTAACTTTATGATTTTAAAATCCAAAGAAAGTAAATCTTTATTTTATGAGACCATTTATTCCTGCTTCTCATGATCTGCTATCATATGGTCCGTAGAGTGTTTGCATATGTATGTGGGAGGCTGTTTGTGGGAAAGGAGTGCAGCCTATCTTTTTTATAGTGTGGCTGATATCAGTAAGAGTATTTACAGCTAGACATTGTAAAATACAAAATACATTCAATATCATGCTCTTTTAATGTCATAACATTGTTTTATAGGAACTTACAGAATAAATTAAATGCTTAAAGCTCTGTTTAGCTTGACTTTAGTTAAATAACAAAGCTGAAAAATTATGTTTGAAGAACTATCTGAAATCATGAAATCATTAAATCTGTATTGAAAAATTTGACTTTTTTATCTGTATCCAGAAACTCTTGTCAAATTAAAATAATATATTTTCTTATAATATATAATGATAAACCAGTCTTATTACCTTTTTATTCATTTGAATTAATTTTTGAAATCACAAATATCAGTCCCTCTTATTTTGACTCTGCATGTGGTGGTTTCTAAAAATAGAATAACAATTTTTGTCATCCTTCCCCTTGAGAGGTAGAGCCTGTATTTGCTCCCCTGGAATCTGAACAATCGTGTGTATCTTTTAGGTAACAGAATTTGGTAGAATTGATGCTAAGTGCCACTCAAGGCTAGATCAGAAAAGACTATGCATCTTCTCCTGGATTCTTTTGAAATGATCATTCTCTTAGAATGCTTCCTCTTGAAACCTAGTCATCGTGCTGAAAACAACAAGCCACTGGGAAGTCAACACACTCTTCCTTGTGCGTCTCATCAGTCAAGGGGTAGATATGAGAGCAAAGAATCTGTCTGGATATTGAATCACTCATCCTCATCTTTTCCAGCCCCAAGGCTTTTGAGTCATCCTCAGTTGTTTGAGTCATTCGCAGCAATTGAGTCTTCCCAGCTCAGGTCACAATATTATGCAAAAGAGGTAAGTCAGCTCTGCTATATTCTGTCCAGATTCTGGATCAACAGAAAATTGAAATTAATAAAATTATTATTGTATGCTACTAATTTTGGATAATTTATTATGCAGCAAGAGTAACCACAAAAATGCATATTTGTAGTTTGAATTAAAATTTGCATAGTGTCATAGGATATGCAATTATTAAGGCAGAGATTATTTTTCTTGTTAGTGAAACTTCTTTGTCCTTTTAAGAATTTATAAATTTTCCCAGCTCCTACAGCTCAAATCCTCCAATCATGGTTTACCTTTTACCATAGAGATTTTTTTTTTCCTGCATAATCTGTTCAGCAGTATGGTAAGGATATTTTTATGTATTTGTAGTATACTGCTTTGCAGTTTCATATTTCATCCTAGTTTTACTGGATAGTAATATCTCTTAAAACAGCATAATAATTTCCCTCTTCCAACTTGTATCAAAACTTTATTTATATGATAGATTTCTTATGTGTCAAACAATCATTTTGCACATAGAAGTTTGACTTAAAAATGATGATGACTAAATAGATAGCAATAGTTTCTATTCATTGCTCTCTCAATTCACACTTTCACAGGCAAGTATTCAGTCTTCCTTTTATAACAGAAGAACTTTGTTTTCTTAATAGAACGTTTTATTTCAAAAAAAGAAAACTAAGGCTGGGCGCAGTGGCTCACACCTATAATCCCAGTAGTTTGGGAAGCTGAGGCAGGAAGATCAATTGTGATCAAAAGTTTGAGACCAACCTGAGCAATGTAGCAAGACCTCATCTCTGCAAAAAATAGAAAAATTAGCTGGGCATGGTGGCACATGCCTGTAGTCCCAGCTACTTGGAAGGTTGAGGCAGGATGATTGAGCCGAGGGGTTTGAGGTTGCAGGGAACTATTATGATGCAACTGCACTCTAGCTCAGGTGACACAGTGAGACCCTATCTCAAAAAAAAGAAAAAAGAAGAATATAAATCAAAAAAGAGTATAAATCAGCCATTCAGCCATGCAATTTATGGTTTTACTCTTAGAAACTAGTATATTAAAGTTAAAATCAGCTCAATTAGTTTTTGGAGAAGCTTTTCTTTTCTCTCTCTCTCTCTCTCTCTCTCTCTCCCCCTATACACACACTATCTCTGAATATATATACATATATAAATATATAACATATATACTGCATATATGTACATGAATAACACATATATCGCCACATATGTTTATATATGTACAATGTACTCTATATATTGTAGTTAGCATGAATTTCCATAGAATTCATATATATATATTTAATATTAGTATAATTGCTTATTCCTAAAACATGACCTAAATGATGAAGTAATGAATGGCTCTTGAGAAAGGCATATGGCCTTGGTATGTTATTAGCCCCAGATCAAAGAGGTGTTGCAAAGTCACTAATAGGATAGGTACACTAAACATGAAAACAACGATGCCCCATCTAAGTGAAGTTGGATGTTAGAATTTCCATGGAAAATAATGGTGGAAAGATTATAAGGCTCAGAAATATGTGTGCCTTACAATAGACATGTATGGTTGAAAGACTCACCAAATGGTTACACTGCAAGGGAAATATCAGATAACACATCATGTAACTAGTCTATATGCTGCTATATATATATATATATATATATATATATATATATATATATGCATATATATCTATATGCTTGTGAAAGGGACATCAGCACTTCTAAATAATTTAGTGATGGTTTTCTTTTGGAAAGCCAAGGCTGACAATAATATAGGCTGCTACCAGTCTTGTCTGATAGAAATGGAGAACATAAGACCTCAAAGCAATAGACACCAGACGAAAGTACTTAACTATCAGAAGCCAGGGTATTGTAACTATTGTTATAACTATCAGGGTGGAAGTAGTGACCAAGGACACCTGACTCACAAATAGTTATGGAGATAGTTAATAGAACACAGTGACTCTAGGAGTAAATGAATGAGTAGCTATACTACAGAAAAAATTGAAAATAGATAACCAGAAGCCCTAGGAAATCATCCCAATATAGATTCATGATGTTTTACTCAGTTTTCAGACCTGAGTATGTTTTCAGACCTGACATTCATTGACTGACGAGGTGGCTGCCTCTCCAAGAAGAAGACTCTGCAATTCGAAGTCAATTATACATGGAGACGAATCTTTCAGTACTTTTTCCAAGAACTCTATGGTAATTTACACAGGAAACTCCTCACTAGGGAAAGAAGAATACCCAAACATTGTGAGGACTGTCATGCAGAAGTCTTGATATCTAAAAATCTGAAGTGTCACCATGACCTTCCACTTAGTACAGTAGCACAAATATTAAATCAAGTCTTAGCTAAGGTCTGAGTTGCACTAGGCCAACAGTTAGTCCCTGAATCCAACTTGTGATCATTTTCTTGATCCCTGAATGTGTAACTGGAATTGACATAGTTGGCAGTTTGTACAACCTTTACATTCTATCCTTGGTCCTGGGGAATGAGAGACATCAGAGTGGATAAAGCAAACAGGAAGCTCCTGAAACTATTGCTTTCTCTAGCCTATATAGCAAATAAAATTTAATATCTCATTCCTGGATCATAGGAAGAATAGTACTTACAGACCTAAAGGATTCAGAGGTGGTCTTCAGTTCCCCATGTTCCCCCATATAATTCAATAAACTGCTGTAGAAATCAGATGTATCTTGGAAGGTAACTGTAAACTACAGAAAAATAATCAAATGTGGTATTTTTGGTAGACCATATTAATATGACACAGGGACATAGTATTTGTCTATTAATTTAGTGAATGCATTATTTTCTAGCTCAATCAAAAATGAAGATCAGAAACAGTGAATGAACAGCTATATTCATTTAGTTTTATTCTCATTCAGCTCTTCTGCTTTCTAGTATAATACAGTTAGAACAGTTCTGGATAGCTTGGACACACTGAAGAACATCATATTGATTCATTACACTGATAATATAATTTTGATTGGGCTTTATGACTATGACATGACCAAGATGCTGAAAGACTTGGTAAGACACACACATTCCAGAGGGTGGGACATAAACCCTGTGGAGATTCAGGGATCTGAGACATTCAAAAACTATTTAGGGATTCAGTTAATCTGGGGTGTGATAGAACATCCTCTCCAAAGTAAATGTGAACTTATTTCACCTGTGCCTCCTACAAAAAGTAAGAAAGCACTCAGGGGTATAGCAGCATCCTTACTTCAATTCACACCTATGGCAGATAGAGAATGCTATACGACCACCAAAGTAAGATAAAAATGCGAAAGCTTAATTTGTAGATGAATTTGCTCATT
This sequence comes from Lemur catta, assembly GCF_020740605.2. Classification (NCBI taxonomy): domain Eukaryota; kingdom Metazoa; phylum Chordata; class Mammalia; order Primates; family Lemuridae; genus Lemur; species Lemur catta. The sequence goes on from NC_059128.1 coordinate 245,092,008, forward strand.
GTATGAGTGCACATAAAAAATGGACAGCAGTTATTTTATAGCCCAGTCAAGAGGGAGCTTGAAAGTCAGTATGTAAAGAAATTCTTTGAGCAGTGTGTCTAGATTTCTACTTTTGTGAAAATCAATGAATCAAAGTTAGACTAAAAGCACTTTCAAAGATAGAGACAAATCTCCTGGACATCTGTTCAAAGTCTTGGAAGAAAAAGATATGAGAAAATGAGGGGAAAATTGTTCTGGGGTAAAGACATGCTGATGGACACATTGGAGTGAACATGAAGTTTGAAGAGGTTTGTGTCTCATGTTACTGTCCCCCAGAGAGTTTTCACCATAGAAGAGGCAGTAAACAACTAAGTAAATAAAACTACCAAGCTAGTTGATATCTGTCAGGCTCTGTTAGTGGCCACACCAGTGCTGGCATCAGTGGATATGACAGAAGTGGCCATTGTGGCAGAGAACGAGGTCCAACAACATGAACTCACAATTATTAAATATGATCCAACCTGCCAGCAATAGATACCAATAATGAACCACCCCCCCAAACACACAAAAAGATTGTTTTGTTCCCAGAGGAAATCTACTAGATAATTGTTGCAAAATTTATTACATTGGGTCTCTTCCTAGGAGTTAGGAGTTTGTTCTCCTATACATAGAAATCTTTTGCATATGGGTAGGGCATTGGCTAGAGAGCTTATGAAATGTTTGACCTACTGACATGGCATCCCCCACGACTTCATATCAGACAAGGGGGCACATATAAATCAAAGAAGTTGTGGAAATGGACCCATGTCCACAAGATCCTATATTTCTATCCCATATTACATCACCCAGAAGCCACTGGTCTGCTAAAAACAGAGTTAAAACACCAGCTCCAACGAAATCTTCTGTAAGAGTAGTATGCATTATCCAGTGTAACATACATTGACAAAAAAAAATTTATCTTGCACTACTCCCCAAAGGAAGAAAACATAGGTTTGGGAACAAGGCATGAAACCATGAGTGTCTCAGTTATTACCACCCTAATGGCCTACTAGAGGATTTTATAATTTCAATTTCCACAGCTCTGGGTTCTGCAACATTAAAAGTGCTGGTCCCCAAAAATGAGACACTCTTTTTAGAGGAAATGCAAGACTCCCATTGGATGATTATCAATATCTGTTGCCTGGGCACTTTGGGTGTTTTGTATCCAGGTACTAATACGCAAGAAGGAAAATCACTATTAATGGCAGGTGTAATTGACAATTGAACTGATCATAAGGTATATATGCTGCACAACAAATGTAGGGAAGAATATATTAATACATAATCAATTTGAAGAATTTTTAATACTTCCTTCTCCCACTGTGAATGTAATTGGAAAAGTACAGCATCCCCAGCTTAAAACGGTCATAGTGACCTGGAGCTCAAGCACCTGGAGGATGAGGTTCTGAGTCACACTAATGGGTAAACCATCAAGGACAAAAGAAGTAGGAGCTGAGGGCAAGGGAAATCTGGAATGAACAGTGGAAGGTGGCAGCAATGAACAGGAACTGAGGTACCAAAACCAACTGTACTGGCAAAGACCAAAGTTCATTCCACTAAGCTTTGTCTCTTAGGTTTCCTATCCAGAGGGATGTTCAATGGACTCCTGAAGGAAATGCTCCCCAAATATAAATAAAGTAGATCTAAGTAGCACAAGTGCTAGAAACAGGTCTATATGGAGGTGTTCCATTCAGATCTAACTTCTAGAAAGGGATTACTGCCTAACTCTGAGGAGTGTGGTCAGCAGAGTGACTCTAGCTGTTAACTTTTCCAGAGTTTGCTCTAGCTGCAAAGACTGGCATTGCCTGAAGTCACATTTTTTTTCAGAGAATTTTGCATCCAGTGAATAAGCAAAGCAGGGATATAATGGCTTGGTCATTTTGGTCTGCTCAGTTAAAGCTCTGACGGACCCCGCTCTCTCTCGGGTGCCTCCCCCAAATTGGCTGAGGCTTTGTCCAACCTGCATCACAATTTGACTTCTTCTTCCCAAATATGCCTCTTCCCTCTTCTTTTCACAGGTGTTGATCCCTAATAAATACCTGGAACCTCACCTCCATCTCAGAATCAGCCTTCAGCTAACCCAACTTGACATTTCTTTTACTATATTGGTACATAGAAAGGGAAATGTGAAAGGTAGATCTTCTATGTTATTTATGATTCTATAATCAGCTTCTGGGTGGAAGCATAGCTTCCATTTGAATAACTCATCAACTTTCTTTTAAAATATTGCTTTAATAAATAGTCCATTGTAAAGTGGTTCTATTACTCATTTGTTGTAACTAAATGATATGGAGACAATCCTGAATATCTAATGATAAAACATGATTATAATTATATTTCCAATTCTCTTTGTGCCTCTATAAAGGTCTTTTATATTCTACTCTCCCACCTTAATTCTCTCTCATATTAGAGCTGTTATGTGTCTGTGTCTTTGGCATATGTTTAATGGTTATTGCTTCAACATTTTTGAGATGAATAATGAAGCTTCCTCAGACAACTGCTACTGGTAACATATGTTTTATCTCTATAAAGAATGTTATTCCCATTTGATATAATTTTGTGAATTAAATCAAATGCAAAGACTGTGCTTTTAAAATGGAATATCTCATTTTAAAAGGATAGTTGTTATTTGTATCTGGGGTGTTGGTTAACTGAGCAATTAATTTATCTCTATTTTTTAAATATCTAATAGTTTTGTTGAATTGTTTTAAATTGATGTTTTCTTCATTAATTCAACATTTCCAATAGGTTTTATGAATACATATATCCACAGATATTAAGAGTTAATAATTAAGTTGTTTATCTTATATCATAAAGTAATTAAGTGATGTGTCCCTTCATTGCTAATACTGTGTCCTTTTCAGTATATTGAACTCTCCAACATATGGCTCTTCTTTCACAAGTAAATAATTTGATTTTTCATTTTCATTGTATATATAGTCATCATATATAGATTTACATATGTGCATATATTCATACGTGTGTATATGAAAATGCTATTTTTCTCTGTCTTTGAGACAGAGCAAACATGTTTACCAGAAAAGAAAAACAAAAAAAAAAAATACAACAACAACTTATTACCAAGGAGGCAATATATGAGCAGCTAGCTAAACATTCAGGTTCTTCTATGAAGCACAATATAAATAACAAGGCTTTAAAAAAATAAAATTGTGAGTTTGTGTCCAATTGTGAGTTACAACAACCTGCCAAAGAAAATATATACCATGCAAGTACTTTGGTTACATACATACTTAAAAGTTATGTGCAGCTATTCACTAACTTACACACACACACACACACACACACACTTATTTAGCAAAAAGCTTTCTTTTTGATTTCTCTACTACCTCCTCTACCATCGTACAAAAATGCACTGTTCCCAACTACAGTGTTTTTAAAAGAATATAAGTCAGATTATGACACTCTCTTGCTAAAATCCCTTCCATAATTGATTCTTGCACTTACAGTAAAATAGAAACCACTTAGCCAGTATATTAGTTTTCTATGGCTGCTATAACGAAGTACCAAAGCCTGGGTGATTTAAACAACAGATGTTTATTTTCTTGCAGTTTGGAAGGCTAGAGGTCTGAGATCAAAGTGTCCACAGGATTAGTTTCTTCTGAGGCATCTACCCTTAGCTTATAGATGGCTGTCTCCATGTTTGCATGATGTTCTCCCTGTATGCTATGTGGTTGTGTCCTCATTTCTTCGTAAGGACACTGGACATAGTAAATTAGGGTTCATCCTAGTTGCTTCATTTTACTTACCCCTTTTTAGACCCTATCCCCCAATAGAGTCACATTTTAAGGCACTGGGTATTAGGACTTCAACCTATGAATTTGAGGGAACAGCTCAGCCAAAACAGCCAGGATGCTAAGTTCTATATGACATAAGCACCATCTTACCTAACCACTCTCTTCCTGGACCATTGTGCCCCCTTCCCACTCTGGTTCAGGCAGAGGCAGCCCAGATGTTTTCTTTTCTTTTCTTTTCTTTCTTTTTTTTTTTTTTTTGCAAATAAGTAAGCCTATTCCTTCCTTGATACCATTTCCTCTGCCATAAAGGCTCTTCAGAGTAATTTTGATTTTGCAAGAATTTCTCTTTCCTGGTATTAAAATTTCAATTTAAATGTCACCTCCTAAGGTAGAGCTTACATAATAACAAAGTAGAAATCACTGTCTGTTTTAGTGCTACTTTAATATTCCACATAATAGTTATTATTATCTGAAATTTTTCTTTTTAGTTATGTGTTAAATTTATTTCTCTCAATTTAATGCAAATATAGGAAGAGGGGAGAGAGAGAAACTCTTCTCATGTTTATGTTTGAATTTTTAGTCAATAGAAAAAAATCCTTGTACATGGGAGGCTGGCAGTATGTACCTATTCATTTTATGACTTAATAAATGGATTCACAGATGAATCAATGTAATTAAAGTGTCACCTCAGTTAGCACATATATTAAAATTACTTATTTTTAATTTTTAATTAATAAATAAGTTATTTAAGATAAAAACGTAACACAAAGTTTGACAGTTAAAATCTTATGTAATTTCTAAATTTTTAAAGAACTATTTTCTAATTAAAATCACAACAGTATCTTAATGAATTATGTTGGTCAGTTGTTATATCCTCTATTTAAAAATAAACTAACCTGAGATACATAGATTTCAAGTTAGTATCAACAATCATATATTAATTTGGCAGCAAAGTCAGGGTTTAAACTTCCATGCTCTGCTTCAACACTGAGTTCTTATTGCACTGTAAATGTCCTCCTTTGTACTTATGAATGCATCCTTAATAATATTGCTGCATCTTTTTGATTGTTTGTTTCAAACAACACATTTTATTTCATTTTGTAAGAAGTAATATCTTGAATAATACTATCTCTTTGAATGACTATGTTTCAAAGGGAGTCAAAGTATATCTTTTCTCTTGTTCTTTTCTTTTAGACCTATTTTTTCCAATTTATTTATTTATTTTCTTTTGTTTTAAATTTCAGAATATTATAGGAATACAAACATTTTAGTTACATATAATGCCTTTGCATCACCCAAGCCAGAGCTACAAATGTGCCCATCCCCTATACAGTGTACTCGGCACCCATTAATTATGAGTTTACCCATCCTCTCCACCCCCCTCCCACCTGCCCAGTACCAGATGAATATTACTTCCATGTGAATATCTAAGTATTGATCAGTTAGTATCAATTTGATGGTGAGTACATGTGGTGCTTGTTTATCCATTTTTATGATACTTCACTTGAAAGGATGGGTTCTAGCTCCACCCAGGAAGAGAGGTGCTAGTTCACCATTGTTTTTTATGGTTGAGTAGTATTCCATGGTATACATATACTACATTCTATTAATCCAGTCATGCATTGATGGGCACATGGATTGTCTCCACATCTTTGCAATTGTGCTGCCATAAAAATTTGAATGCAGATGTCCCTATTGTAAAATGACTTTTTCCCCCTTGGGTAGATGCCTAACAGTGGGGTTGCTGTATCAAATGATATTTTTATTTTTAGTTCTTTGAGATATTTCCAAATTACTTTCCATAGAGATTGCACTAATGTGAAGTCCCACCAGCAGTGCAAGAGTGTTTCTATCTATCCGCATCCATGCTAGCATTTGTTAGGTGATATTTCATTGTGGTTTTGATTTGGATTTCCCTGATGATTAGACATGTTGAGCACTTTTTTATGTGTTTTCTGGCCATTATTCTGTCTTCTTTTGAAAAGTTTCTGTTTATGTCCTTTGCCCACTTTTTAATGGGGTTGTTTGTTTTTTTTCTTGTTAATTTCCTTGAGTTCTATATAGATTCTAGTTATCAGCCCTTTATTAGATGTGTAACGTGTGAATATTTTCTCCCATTCTGAAGGTTGCCTGTTTGCTTTTGTGATAGTTTCCTTGGCTGTGCAGAAGCGTTTTAATTTGATCAGGTCCCATTTATTTTGTGTTGTTATTGATACTGTTGTGATTGCTTTTGGGTCTTCTTAATAAATGCTTTAACTAGACTGATGTCTATAAGAGTTTTCCCATTAGTTTCTTCTAGAATTCTTAAGGTTGCATGTCTTAGTTTTAAATCTGTTATCTATTGTGACTTGATTTTTGTAAGCAGTGAGAGCCAGGGATCCAGTTTCAATGTTCTCCATGTGTTTATCCAAATTTCCCAGCCTCATTTATTGACTAGAGACTTTTTTTCCCAGTGTATGTTCTTGTCTGCTTTGTCAAAGATTAGATGACAATATGAAGATGGTTTTATAACTGGGTTCTCAGTCCTGTTCCAAAGGTCTGTATCTCTGTTCTTGTGCCAGTACCATGCTGTTTTTGTTACTGTAGTCTCGTAGTAAAGCTTGAAAACTGGTAGACTGTTGCCTCTCAATTTGTTCTTTTTGCTTAAGATTGCTTTGGCTATACAAGGTCTTCTCTGGTTCCATATGAAGTATAAAATCATTTTTTCTAGATCTGCAAAAAATGATGATGGTATTTTGATAGAGATTGCATTGATTCTGTAGATCATTTCTTTAGGTGGTATGGACATTTTAACAATATTAATTCTACCAGTCCATGAGCATGGTATGGTTTTCTATCTGTTTACATCTTTTGCAATATTGCTGCATCTTGAAAATGATTTTTGAAGAAAATGGTTCTGCTGTTATTGCTTATTTCAGAGGAATTGTTCTAGCAGTATGGGATACAGACTAGGTAGAAAGTAGGTAAAAATGACAGAGATTGGTTTGATGTAATTGGGGAATAGGGTGATAACATTCTTCAATATTCATTTAGTTAATGAGTCAATAGGATTTGACTACTACTAGATTAGACTCTATGAATATATTTACAACTTAGAGCCCCGACCTTCAAGTAGCTCATATAGGAAGCACTATAGCAAACTGAGTCACAAGTTTGTCTTTAAAAAAGAAAATTGAAAAAACACTAATATAAGATGATAAGGAGTCATTCTTCTCACAATGAATCAAATTCCAGACAGATTTTCTGGCAACATTTTTGATTCTTGGATATCTTCATTGTGTGTTCTTTGGTTCCAAGTTAAATAATGTTGATGTGGTCCCTACAGTTAAAGTTTGTAGGAACTGAGATGGTTCTTAGGTAATGAATTTTGAAAATGTAAAAATCTGGTGTACTTCTCTAGTTAGTAAGAGGATGTGAATATTTTCAGAATTTTAAAAGTTATCTTTTATATAGATGTGATATATTTTTCTCACTTTGTTTTCATGTTTCCCTAACAGATAAAAAGCTCCATTCTATAAAACTAAATCAGTTTGAATGATATATTTAATCCTTTTCCTTGTATAGTCATTTCTCCCTAAGTAGGAACATAGCAAACTAGTTTTTGGTTCTGTATCTCGAGATATAGTCACTGTTTAAAATTTTTTATTTCAGCATATTACCAGGGTACAAATGTTTAGGTTACATATATTGCGTTTGCCTCACCCAAGTCAGAGCTTCCAGTGTGTTCATCCCCCACCACACCCATTAGGTGTAAATATACCCATTCCTTCCTTCCCCCTTTCCACCTACCTGACACCCAATAAATGTCACTACTATATGTGCACTTAAGTGTTGATCAGTTAATACCAATTTGATGGTGAGTACATGGTTTGGTTGTTTTTCCATTCTTCAAGATACAGCTACCTAAACCTTAATTCCAAATTCTCCCATCTCTTGCAACTAATAATCTAATAAACAAACATCCCAATATTCTTCTTAAAATTTAGTGGTAGTGGAGTATCTTTCTAGAATATTTCCCTGCTAAGATCTAAATTATAATAGTAATAATAATATTGTAATAATAAAGCCTACTGTAGGTAACTTCGTAATAACCAAACTCACTCAAAAAAATAGTGTATGTGAAAAAACAAGTGTTGGCAAGGATGTGGAAAAATTGAAATCCTAAGAACTGTTGGTACCAATGTAAAATGATATAGCCACTCATGGAAAATAGTGTGAAGATTCTTTAAACAATTAAAAGCAGATCTACCATATGATCCAGCAATCCTTCTAGGTATTTACCCAAAATAATTTTAATCAAGGTCTTAAAGAAATATCAGTACCTCCGTGTTCATTTCCATGGAAGGATGAGGAAAATCCCAAAATATTAGTACAATATTTTCATACTTAAACAATTTTGCACATAACCTCAGAGAGAATACAAGATTCTCATTATTTTTACACATAAATGGACTCAAGCACAAAATGTTTTACTTATGATTGATTGTATTCAGATTTCATCAATAACCACTCTACCTTCTTTCCAAAACAATTCCCATTACTCAGTCTACTATATGTTGTGAAACTTTCTCCTCTCTTACTATTTTACACAACTTAATACTTAATGACTATTTCAGTCATTCTTTTTCTCAATACCTTTTGGACAATCTGATTGAGAGTTGCTAGAATTGAGTGGAATTCTATTCCAATGAGGAGTAAGTTCTTCACTGAAAATACAATAATAAAAGTGTTATAAATTAAAAGGATCATTTCCCTGTTGATATTGATAGGCCATAACCTAATATGAATGCTGCTGAAAATAGAAAAAGGTATCAATAAACCATTGATATTTGTGATGTTGATAGAATGAGTCAGTGTAATTAATGATGGCTACCATAATAGACAACTCCAAATTTTCAGAGACTTAACAAAACAAAGATTTATTTTTCACCCTCACAAAATCCAACACAGTTCAAATAGCCCTCCAGATGGTTCCTATTTCTGGAACATTATAACTCCAAATTTACTTATGTTTGATAAAGAATAAAGAAGAAAATTTATCCTGGAGGAAACATGTATCACTTCAACTAGATGGATAGAACAATGCAACTTCAAACTTAGTGAAAAAGAATCCAGGAAACATAAAAACACACAAATGTTTGTTGAATACTACTTCTCTGCTTCAAGACTTCATTAGTAGAGCAAGATCTAAGCAGACTTAATAACAATGATCATAGTTATTATAAAAGAGGCTGAGAGAACTTTAGAATATACTGGGATGCAATAGCTCAGTTTATACAATTTATCAAATAAGATTAATACATATATAAATATTTTTAAGTGCACTAATATGGCAGAAGTCAATTCAATCTTGAACTGTTCCATTCTCATATTTTTAATTATGGCATTTTATTATCATGGAACTCAGGCTAGTCGCTGCAGACTTTGACTGTATTTTTTTTCTTGTTAATACTTCTCATAAGCACTTAGCAACTGCAATCCTCTTGAACAACACAAAACAGAATTAGGGACTGAAGTGAGTTTGCCTGTTAGTGTTTTAAATTGTTTTTGCTGCACGTATAAAATGATTAATGGAAAATTTCACATGAGGGCATATTTGTGAAGTATATCTTATATTTTACTTTCTATGGTATGTTGAAAAAAATTCTTAAGACTATATATAGTAGATGCCCCTCTCCTTTTGTTTTCTTCCTTCAAACTTATCATAGCTTAGGGCTGTTATCTGCTTAGAGAAAGCAGGCTTTTTTCTACAATATTTTTGAAAAGAAAAAATTAACACCTTGCTTTACTTACCTATCTACTTACATAATTCCCATTCTATCTTTCTCTAAGGTAAGTATCAACAGGGCTTACAAAGCCCTCTTTTCTTTTTTTTTAAAAAAAAAATAGGTAAGTTTCCATGTGGTACTTTAAATTACAGGAACTTTGCTCTTTTAACAGCGTATAACACAGTAAGTCATCTTGGATCAGAATCTTTATGGGGAGAGGCTATTTTTCTGCAAGGAAAGAAAATAACATTTTTTTCTTGTTTATATCAATTCAACTTTTCACAATATAAGATAAAATGTGATGTAAAGTTTCAAGAGTACTATTTCTCACTTTAGAATCAGACATAAAATAACACAGCAGGAAAATATGATTTCAACTTCCATGCCTCTAGCAAAATGACTGAGAATGAAAAAAAAATGTCATGAAGTATAGGTATCAATCTCTTGGTAAATTTACAGGACAATATGTTTGAATCTTTCTGGACAGGGCTTATCATATTGAAAAGATTTGACAATTCCACAAAAATTTTTCATTCAGTAATTATACTCTTTTATTATAAATAAACCCCAATTATGCAGACAGAAATAATGCTTTATAGTTAAGTTGTATAAAAACTTACTGATTAATGTTATAAAGTCCCATTTTTGCTTTATAAAAGAATAATAGATTTGATGACACACAACTTAAGGCATTTTTATGCAATGAAGGAAACCGTAGAGAGTTGACATACTGAAAGAAAAAACATCTTAAACAGATAAGGAAAACATAGTCAGAAAATGCAAATAAAACCTTTTAAAAAGGAAAAAGATAAAAAACCTAGAATAAATATGGTTAACACAGAGCAACAGGCAATTCATTGAAGGGAAATCTGTAGTACAAGTCGCCACAGTCATTTGTTGCATAATAATGAGAATAAGTTTTATGAAATGTGTCCTTGGGTGATTTTGTTTTTGTAAGAACATCATAGAGGGTAGTTACACAAACCAAGGTGGTATAGCCTACTACACACTTAGGCCATACTGTATAGCCTGTTGCTCTTATAGTATATTACTGTACTGATACTCTAGGCAATTGTAACACAATGGTATTTATGTCTCTAAACATAAAAAGGTACAGCAAAAATATGGTGTAAAGGATTAAATATCATACATCTATATAGGGCACTTAACCATGAATGGAGCTAGCTTGCAGGACTAGAAGTTGCTCCGGGTGAGTCACTGAATGAGTGGTGAGTAAATGTGAAGGCCTAGGACATTACTGCACACTACTGTAGACTTTATAAACATTGTATACTTAGGCTACACTAAATTTATCAAAAACTGTTTTTTCTTCAATAATACATTAACCTTAGCTTATTGTAATATTTTTATTCTGTAATTTTTTTAATTTTTTTAACTTTTTGACTTTTTTGTAATAACAACTTAAAACACATTGTACGGCTGTACAGAAACATGTTCTTTATATTCTTGTTCTATAAGTGTTTTTCTATTTTTTAACATTTTGTTTTTACTTTTTAGACTTTTTTTGTTAAAACCTAAGATGCAAACACACATATTAGCCTAGTGCTACACGGGGAGGGGATCCTCTTTTTACCACCTCCACATCTTTTCACTAGAAGGTCTTCAGGGGCAATAAAACATATGGAGCTGTCATCTCCTATGATAACAATATCTTCTTCTAGAATACCTCCTGAAGAACCTGCCTGAGGCTCTCCTTGAGGAGATGTCACTTTTTCCAGAATTATGACCATGATGGCTTGCTTGGTTTGTTTCTTTTTGTCATCATAGATTTGCTTGTAAGAAAATAATGCACCAAGAATGTTTCTCTTTGTTAATGAAAACTTATTGGTGTTGAGGTTTATGTTTTTAAGCCTATTAAGGAGCTTTTGGGGGTCTGTAAAAGCTTCTGCTAAACCCGTCATTGTGAATTTTATTGGGGTTTCTTCTTTTTCTTCTCCTGCAGTTTCCTTTTCTCTTGCCTCTTCTTCATTTATGTGTTCCTGCTCCAGTTCCAACAATTCATTCCTTTAGGAGCTTCTCATTGTCATCCTCATTCAAACTCAAAATTAGAGTTGTTTGACATCTCACCTGCAGCATTGTTGAGTAACGTGTTGTGTTATGTCACTATGGCTACGTCAGTAGGCTATAGAAATTTTTCAGCTCCATAATCCTATAGGACCACTGTTACATATGCAATCCAGTGTTGATCAAAATGTTGTTATGCGGGTCATGGCTGCATCTGAAGAGACCCTCAAATTCACTGGGTAAAATATGCTTAAGTTAAAACAAAAAAGAAGTAATAATTTGTAACAATCAGCCTGATCAAAATTGGATAATAAAATGTTTTGGTTAGCTAGAGGAGAGTAAATAGGAACTTATTCCTGGCGAAGTACACAGGTACTATTTATTTACATTATACGTTATGTATAGCTTGGGATATTATAACTTATAATGAAAGTATATAAAAGGGAACCCATACACATATTTTACAGGGCAGGTGTAATTTTGTAGTAATGGAGGAGAGGGGGTAGTTAGAAGACCATAATTTGAGAAGAGATAAGCAAGATCTGGTAGGTAGATGCTACCATAGAATACTATGATATGTGGTTAGAAGCATTAAACATATGTAATTAAAACAACACAGATATGTTTCTAAAGCATAGTATTGAATACATAGTATAAAAAGGATGTATAATGACTAATCTTTCATACATTGATAAGTAAAATAATGCAGTCACTCTGGAAAAGATTTTGATAATCTCTTATAAAGTTAAAAATACATTTACTCTCCTACACATCAATTACACAACTGCATATTTATCCTAGAGAAGTGAAAACTTATGTTTACACAAAAATCTATATACAAATGTTCATATCAGTTTCATCTCTAATAGTAAAACAAAGGAAATAATCTAAATTATCTTAATTTAAAAGAACATAAAAGTTATACTTTTAATTTAAAGGACTCTTGTTACATATAGCTATTAATTAATACTCACCACAATACAATTTCATTAGTAGAAAATAGAGGCATTAGTAGTATTGAAGAGGAACTTCCAACTTAGACCAGGAGGTCAAAAACCAATAATGTTTAGGACTTGTGAGCTGGAATATGAAGAAAAATTTCCTTAAGTGGAAATTAGGCATTAAGATATTTGAAGAATAGTGTAAAAATGTACAGAGTCTCATAGACATGAGTACATATCGGAAATCTAGTTGCTAGATTAGTCATTAGGGAGTACTGAATTAACAGGGCTATGTAAATGTTACAGAATGAAATAAACAAGCCTGGTTTTCTGTATCCAGCAGTAATCGGTATACACATGGTCTGTAAGTCAAGAATCTGAGCGTAGGATATTGAGGAGAAAATATTATATCAGCTGTTAACATCCAAGTAAGAGTCTGGCAACAAATGGGAAAAGTATAACTTAGAGGGCTCAGATTTTCAGTGGTTCAGAAAAGAATCCTCGATCCATGAAAAACTGAATGAGACTCTGTCAGAACACTGAGAAGAAAATCAGTTAAATTTGAGTGTGGTGGTAGTGTATCTTTATTCATTTCATTTGGGAAGGGATTAGGGCACACTGTTGAGATTAGATAGGTCAAAAATTTATTCAAAGTAATGAGTTGTAGCAGTCACCAGCTGACCAAATAAGCACTTCCAAACTAAGCAGATTACAACAGAGATCTATTTTCACATTCAAGGTCTGCAGATTGACTACAGTTTAGTTAATGTCAGCCGTGATAGACAGTAGCTTTAAATCAGGCCATTGTTCTCAATGCAACTCTAACCTGTGGGTTGGATTTCAGTCTTCACCATGAGCCCTCTTTCCTTCTTGTACAAGCAAAAACCTGGGGAAAGTTCAACTCACAGTGCATATATGGAGCTCAAGAAGCAAGGCCAATTATACAAGCACATTAAAGCCTCACCTTGCATCAGGGCAGCTAATATTCAGTTTGTCATAGGAAGTCACATGGCCAGGCCCAATAACAATGGTAGAGGAGAGTGAATGTATACTGAACAATAATCCCCACTATTATGCCAGAAATGAGGAAAACCAAAAGGGTCAGTGATTTATGTATGGTCTTTAATGGGTATTTAGAGTCAATATTCAAAAACTGAAATTAGCTGACAAATTCAAAAGAGAAACAGAATTGGAACTAGAAGACAAAACCAATTAGTCAGAACCTGAAAACATTAGAAAAAAATTAGTATTAATCCAAAAGGCAAGAAAATTGTTATGAAGAGAAGTGAAGGGAAAGGTGTTGTTTTAATGGTAAGGATACGCATTAAAACTGTAGGCATTGGACTTGATTTGGATAAGGGAAAACAAAGGTCAAACTAAATGAGATAGGACTGGGGAAATAAAACCATAAATAATTATTTCCAAATTGTTATTCGTCAAAGATTAGAATCTGGACAATTGACAAGAGTTTAGAATCTAGAACATTAAAAGCTCTGTTGTCAAATCAGACAGAGGATAAAAATTCAGCATGTAGCAACAATATAAGATGCATCCAGAAAATGACTGTAATTTTTACTTTTCCCTCTATTTTTTATTAAATGACTGTGGGTTTTCTTGTGATTTCAGATATATTAAAAAGTCACTATATCCTTTCATGATACCATTATAGGTATATGAAAGATACTTAAGAACATGAAGCTGGGCATCTTGGCTCACACCTATAATCCTAGCACTTTGGGAGACCAAAGCAAGAGGATTGCTTGTGGTCAGGAGTTCGAAGCCAGCCTGAGAAGAGTGAGACCCCATCTCTACAAATTATAGAAAAATTAGCCAGGAATGGTAGTGCATGCCTGTAGTCCCAGCTACTTGGGAGGCTGAGGCAGGAGAATCACATGAAGCCCAAGAGTTTGAGGTTGCATGAGCTATGATGATGACATTGCACTCTAGCCAGGCCAACAGAGTGAGACCCTGTCTCAAAAAAAAAAAAAAAAAAAGAATATGAAAAGAATTGGAAGGAAAGATGGATAAAAGAAATATGATTGCTTTTCGTTGTGGTATAATCAGTGATGCTTACCTTTCATAATAAAATTCCTACTATTGTACCATTGCAACTATTATTTTGTTTCTCTTTTTAAAAATTTGTGGAAGAATGAAGGAATGAAGTTATCCCACTTAACTTGATAGCAAGGGGCTATTTCATATGGGATGGATCTAATTATATCCCAAATATAGTGGGCCACAGGAAAAAAGTTTTCAATCATATGATTTTATAATAATAAATTTAGCTTAAACAATAACATAATACTCACTAATGAACTTCCTTTGTCAAAATTTTGCTACAGTGTTATAACAGTAAAAAGAAATGAGAAATCCACACAGGAACATGCAAGTAGATTTAAAAAAACACTTTAGGAGGGAATGTATATTGTATCTTAAGCTGGTGGTAGACATGAAAAGAAAAATATATCACTGGCATGTAACTATAAGAACAATTTCCTTATGCGGTAGCTGCTGCTATCAGGACAAGGAGATGCATTCCAAAATTATTCAACATATCATGCATATTTCAAAATGACACTAAATTCAGCAACATATGAATTTAATAAGATAGATAGTAGAGTACTATCAGCTAGCTGTAGAACAGTGAGACTGACAATACATTTAAAAGTGAATAGGCAGACACAACCAGGTTTACTTGGAGTTCTTTACAATAAGCAAAATAAATACAACTCACTGAACAGTGGAATTGAAGAAAGGGGAAAATTCACAAATTTGTAATTGCCTCATTTTTCAAAATGGAATAGGGTGTGATAATTGGATACCAACTTTCATTTGAGTTAATGTAAGAGTTTCCTACTAAGTATGAATCAATAGAGTGATTTTGTTTTAGTGAAAGGATGAATGAGTTGAACAAAAATGAAAGAATAACTCAGTGGAAGAAAACATAATCTAAATATTTATGTGTATATATACACACCCCAAAGTACTCAATATTTATTTCAATCATTAGGTTCAATAGTTTACTATACACAATTTTCTCTGCTGGTCATAAATGGGGTAGTTTAGCATTAAAGGATAAATCTAATGAATGAATACAATTTCTATGATAGACTGTGTCTAATTAAAAGTACTACCAGCTGTCCATTTACTGTTCATTTGGCATGCAATCATGGTTAAATACTACACTGTTGCTTTCATTATGTTTATATTTGTCTGTGAATGCAATATGAAATTTCTCTGTTCATAAAACTTTATATGATGCACTAATATGGATTATCTAACAATTGTTATACCTTTGTTTTTCTTATTAAGTATTTTATAACTGAAATTCAACATGAACTATTAGTAGACTGCTATCTATAAATTCATCCGGCATCTAGGAATGATTTACTAAAGGAAAAATATTAAAGAACATATATTTATTTTGTTAATGTTTCTATTTAGGAACTTAAAAGGTGGTATAAAGTACTGACGCAGCTATTGTCAATTAGGAAACCGCTATTGCACAGTTATTAGTACATAACTATATAACTCTATCACATAATTAAGTATCATTTTTCATTTAAAAGTATTTTGTTTCTATGCTAAGTGGCCACGTGGAAGAATTTTATTATAAACTCTTGCTGATGATATGTTCAGAAATTCATCTTCTATTATTTATCACATTTGTTATTAAAGGTAGTAAAAGATTTTAAAAAGCTAATTCTTCAATAAATAGTGAAATAATATTAAATAATTAGTAGAGAAAGTTAATCACTATTATATCTTTATGGTGAAATGCCATTTGCAAATACAGAAGTCAATCTAAGTCACTAATTTTCTTTTGTCTGACATTTCTACTACTATCCCTGATTTTGTTTGCCGAAATTTTCTCTTACGAATATGCACACCGTGTACCTTACATATGATATAAAACTACCAAGACTGAAATTTGAAACTATGCAATTTTCTTTATTTACCCTTCAATGAGTGAGCCACAATTGGATTTTCAGGTTAATTCCATTTGGCTTAATTTTAGCGGGTCATTACTGCCAGTTCTGTCAATACTTTCAACATCATTACCCTACTGTTCTATACCATGGTTCCTGACCCTGAACATGTTTATTACCTTCCTTCTAGTAAATGTGTACACGTTTTTAAAACAGAAGATTGGCTCCCTTACCCCAATATATTTCTCTAATAGCTCCTTTCAATAACTCTCTGGAGATATTTAATATATATAGGAGTCTCTTAGCATTTCTAGGATGTAAACCTTTTAAATCTGAGTCATTATCAGAATTAGAAAACTCAGGTTAATTAGAGAACTCAGGTTACTCTTTTACTAACTACTCAAATTTTCTATATAACACTGTTCCAAGGTTTCCTATATTAAATGTCAGTAACCAACACCATAGTACAGCAGATTTATACTCAATCTCAAAAGAATAAACTGATGTTTCAACAATAACAGTTTGAAACTCCCAGACAACCTCACATCTAATATAATTAAAAGGGTTTCCTACAATGAACTATTTCAATTATTGATTCAGTTCCAGTGGTAAACTCAGTGAAAATACTGGGTTTAAGTATTTTCAATTAATGTTTGTACATCTGTGTGTTTGTGTAGGTGTGTATGGGAGTTTGTGTTTGTATGGGTGTTTGTTTATATATAATTAATAATCAAGTGGTGGATATATATACAGCATATACACAGATGCTGATTGTAATAGCTTAATAATTTAAAAAATAGCTTATTTTATATGATCTATGAATGGAGGAATCTTAAATATGTTCTATTTAATAA
This sequence comes from Lemur catta, assembly GCF_020740605.2. Classification (NCBI taxonomy): domain Eukaryota; kingdom Metazoa; phylum Chordata; class Mammalia; order Primates; family Lemuridae; genus Lemur; species Lemur catta. The sequence continues at coordinate 245,109,298 of NC_059128.1, forward strand.
TTAATAAATATTTGTTGAATTTGGTCAGTCCTAATCTATGAAATTGTGACTGAACTAGATTACATTAGATATGCATTTCTCTTGATTGTCTCAAAAAAGTTAACAAAAGCAAATAAAACGTACTATTTGTATTTTGTTTTAAACTTGGGAGCTTAGTGTCAGTTTTAAAAATCATAGAGATAAAATTATTTAATCACTACTATATTTTCCAATTTTCTATAATGATTAAGAAATACTTATATAGGAAGGGAAAGAAAAATGGCTATATAAATTTATTGGACATGAACTTTATCTCTTATTTTCCATAAAACTCTAGTAAGTCCTCTTTCTTCCCTTTATATACAGTTCTTTTCAATTGACATATAATAAAACACACACATCATACGTGTGTATTTTGATGAATTTTAATGAAAACATTTGATGCATAGTCAAGATATAGAAATTTTCATCAACTCAGAGTTTCCTCATGCCATTTCCAATAATTATTCCTCATACAGAGGCAAACACTTCTCTGATTTTACACCATAGTTTTTCCCATTACAGAATTTCATAAAACTGGAACGATGCAGTAAATACACTTTGTGACTGATGTCTTTGCTTAGAAAGGAGTTCATATCATGCACATATCAGTAAATCATTCCTTTTTACTAAAGGAGTAGTATTGAATCTAATTAATGTGTACCAATCTCTTTATTAGTTTTTGAATAAAGTCATTCATGACTCCTTTTTTGGGCTATTATAAATAAAGTTGCTATAATTATCATGATATAAATATTTTATGGACACCTGTTTTAAGTTACTAGGGTAAATATCTAGGAGTACAAGTGTTTGATTATATGGTAGCTTTATGCTCATCTTTATGAGACATTAGCAAATAGTTTTCCAAAGTGGTTGTAACATTTTACAATATAATCAACAATATAGGAAAGTTCTCTGTTTTACATATTTTTGTCAACATGTGATTTGGTTAGTCTTTCTAATTTTAGTCACTCTAATTTTAGTCTTTCTAATTTGAGTCATTCCATATGTAATGGAATCTCACTGGGGTTGAAGTTTAGATTTCCCTGATGATAAATGGAATGTTTGCTCTTATAAATGTAACATTGGTATTTTTTATGTTAATCCATTTCTGAATGAACTTATCTGGTATGTTTTTATTTACCTGTGTGATTTTTTTAAAAATATATCATCTAATAACTATGTTTGTTTTATATATATTGTGAAATAATATGAAGTTGTGCTTTTCAAAGATTTGACATGTTCTTCTAAGATGTTAAGTCTATCGGCAAACAGTTGTTCAATATATGCCTTATTACCCTTTTAACATTGGTAGAGTTTGTATTGTTTTCCCTTTCTTTTCTGATATCAGTATGTGTTTGTATGCTGTAATTCTTAATAAATCTATTTTATTAATCTTAATTATCTTTTCAAAGAAACACATTTTGAGTTTATTTTCTATTTTATTTCTCTTTTTTGTTATTTTCCTTTACACCTAATTTTTATCATAATTTGTTCACTTTTAGGTTTCTAATGTGGGAATATATATAATTATTTCTTTTAAAAATTTGAATATGTCGATTTTTCTCCAAACAATGCATTAGCTTCATTACACAAAATTTAATTGGTTGTATTTGTTGAATTTTCATAATCATACAGTTCAAAGTATTTGCTAATTGCTCTTGTGTGTTTTTCCCTGACCTATTTTTACTAAGTGTGCTATATAATTTTCACATACTTTCACATATTTTGGACCTTTTAAAGTATCTTATACTTATTGCTTACTAGTTTATTTTGTAGGTGGAGATTATCCTCTAAAATATTTCAATCTTTTCAAAATCATTAATATGTTTTATGGTCCAGCATAATGTTTATCACCATGATATTCTATGTATAGTTAAAAAGAATTCCATAGTTGTTTGTTGTAGTATAGATATCAATGAGGCCAACGTGGTTGATGGAGATTTACAGTGTGTGTAAACTTTTATTGATATTATTTTGGCTAATTTCCTACCAATTATTGAGTAAGGAGTATTGAAATATCCAATTATAATTGTGTCTTTGCCTATTCCTCCATTTTTTTATATCCATTTTCCTTCCAGTGTTTTACATAAACTAAATGTATTGACATATAATTTATACAGAATGAAATGCACTTATTTTAAATATATTTTGATGAGGTATGACACATGTATACAATCATATAATAAATTCATCATTCAAGATATAGAACAAGTTCATCATCAGCACCAGTAGCCTCCCTATGTTCCTCCCTTGGTTGTCAATCACATTCACACCCCCTGAACCCACCACTGCTTCTACAATTTCATTAAAGTGGAATCATACAGTATGTATATTTCTTGGTTTGTTTGTTTTTACTTTACACATATAGTTTCAAATACATAGGTATATTTCAAATTCATTCAAGGTGTTGTCCATCAGTATGCCATTCATCATACCGCAATTTGTTTACCCACTACCTACTCTTGGATGTTTGGATTTTTCCAGTTTGGACTGTTACAAGTTCAACTACTATGAATATTAATGAGCAAGTCTTTTTGTAAACATATGGTTTGGTTTCTCTTGGATAAACATGTAGCGTATTATTACATAATTATAGTATATATTAATATTATAAGGTAATTGGATACCTAAGTTTATGAAATCTGTCCAATTATTTTTCAAAATGGTTGTACCATTTTGATTTCCATCAGCAATGTGTGAGTGTTTTAGTTGCTTCACATTTTGGTCAACATTTGGCATTTCCAGCCTTTTTAATTTTGACCATTCTAGTAGGTATGTTATGGTATCTCATGTGGATTTAATTTTTATTTCTGTGATACCTAGAATTGTTAAGAACATTTTTCTTATTTGGACCATTTGAATGTTTTTTATAAATTGTTCAAATATATTGCTTATTTAATTGGTTTGGTAAATTATCATCTATGGGTAAGAGTTATTTATACATTATTCATATTTATATTTTACAATATTAATAATATATTTCATGTTATAAATATAATATATTATGCAAATTAACAATAACACAAATATAATGTTATAGGTTAATACAGTATATTATATATTTATATTCATTTATTATGTAAACCTGATTTCATTTCATGCTTTTGCCTCAAAAGTTTTCTAGTTTCTTTCTAGTTTTATAGTTTCTCCCTAGTTTCATTTATTCATTTGTGTTAATCATGTTTTTTTCAATATATCTTCATAATCCCTTCATTGTGTTTCCAACTGTTTATCATTTCATTATCATAGTTGTTGCGCTAGGGATTAAACTATGTTTCCTTTAATTATTATACTGAAGTTTGTCTTAACATTATTCAACATAATATAAAATATTTTAAAATTGTATAATACAAAATATTTTAAATTTAAAATATGAAAAAAATTTAATAGTTTAATTCCATTTATCCATTTCTATCCTTTGTGGCATCATTATTATGTATTATATCCATTTACATTATAAATCCTATAATAATGTTAAGTTTTTGCTTTAAAGAATTATATGTCCTTTAAAAATATAAGAGAAGAAAAATGAGCAGTCATATTTATCCTCATATTTTTCATTTTTGTTGCCTATTACTTCTTGAAGACTTGAATTTCCATCTTTTGTCATTTCACTTCAAGCTGAGAACATGATGTAGTATGTTTTGTAGTGTAGATCTAGTGGCAATAAATTCTTTCAGTCTTTGTTTAACTGAAATTTTCTGTAGTTTGCCTTCAGTTTTCAATGATATATCGAGTGTATATAAAATTATGGGATAACAGATTTTTCCTGTTATGTCTTTGAAATTAATTCATCATGAGAAGGAAAAAGAATCTTCCCAATAATTTCTTCTAATAAAACTCAATAGGATGAATGCATTTATATCATGTTAAAGCACTTGATAAGTTTTTGTTTGTTGTTTATAGTTCCCGTCTGTTCCCACTCTGTCTATCCTCCTTTTTCTTTTATTTCAAAATTTGTATGGGGGTACAAATGTTTGGGTTACATCTATTGCTTTTGCAACTCCCAAGTCACAGCTACAAGCGTGCCTCTCCCAGAGGGTATGCACCTCACCTATTAGTTGTGAATTTAACCATCCTCTCCTTCTCTTTCCCACTTAGACCCAGTCCCATCAGGATTTAGCTCCCCTGGATTAATTTAAAGAGCTCTCCTTTCAATAGCTAAGGATGTCCATATTGTGAAACCATTTGGCAATATTACTGCTCATCTTTCTTGACCTCTCAGCAGAATTTGAAATATTTTTGTTTTTTCCAAAGTATATCTCCATAGGTTTCTGAAACACTGTATTTTGTTTGCTTCCTACCTCAATAGCTTCTACTTTTAACTCACTGTCGCTAGATGTTGCACCTTATTCTCTTTCTAGGACTGAAGTGACCAGAATCCAATGTTTAGTCCTCTTTTCTCTCTGTATTGTGCATACTCGCCCCTTAGATAATCTCAGCATATATCTATTTTTTTCTTATTATTCTTGTTTCCATAGGCTCTAGAATATAGTGTAAGGAGCAGGGTACTTGCTTGTATTAGTTTTCTATTTCTGTGTAAAAAATTACCTAAATATTTACTGACTTAAAAATAGCACCCACTTATTATCTCACAGTCTGTAGGTCAGGAGGCCAGCCATGATGTCACTGGGTTCTCTGCTTAGAGCCTGACAAGGCCAAAGTCAAGGTATGAGAAACGATGTATTCTCACCTGGAGGCTCAACTAGAGGATTATCTACTTCTGTGGCAGACTGTATTGTCTCATGGTTGTAGAAGTCGTAGTGTCTTGTTCTTTCAAGTCCACTGGAATTAGAACTCTCTTTTAAGGGTTTGACTTAAGTCAGGCCCACCAAGAATTATCTCACTTTTGATTAACTCAGACTCAGTGGATTTGGAACCTTAATTATATCTGCAAAATCTCTACTCTTTGTTCATATTCTGTTGACTAGAATATCCACATGTTCCACCTACACTCAAAGTGGGTCATAACAACAGGGGACAGAAATAATGGGGCCATTTTAAAATTCTGCCTTCAACATTGCTCAATAAATATTTGTTGAAAAGTGAATAAGACAGAAAAAGGAATTTACTATATTATAATGGGCTTGTATACCATGCTATTGATCCTCAGGTTTATCTTGTAGTATTAGCAAGTTTTTAAAAAGTATTAAGTAGAAAATATAAGGACAGATCTATACATTAGAAAATTACTTTTTTTTTTTTTTTTTTTTGAGACAGAGTCTCACGCTGTTCTCCAGGGTAGAGTGCCGTGGCATCAGCCTAGCTCACAGCAACCTCAAACTCCTGGGCTCAGGTGATCCTTCTGCCTCAGCCTCCTGAGTAGCTGGGACTACAGGCAGGCGCCACCATGCCCATAGAAAATTACTTTGATAGCAATTCTGTAACTGAGAAAGCCCATATATTCTTAGCTAACCAGTGATTTATGAGGACCTGTCAAAGGAAAACTTAAAGAGAAAGAGAAGACTGAGACAGAAAATATTTAGTGAAAATCTTGGCAATCAACTGGATGTGAAGATGAAGAAGACAAAAGTTTTCAGGGAGACTATTTGCTAGCATTAACAATTGAAAGGATATTGTTATTTTATCAGAAGTTAGAATATTAAACAAAGTTTAATCTAAAGGTCAAGATCCTGAAAAGTTATCCAAAATTTTTTAGGACAGTTTTTCTAAATATTATTATAACAAAAAAATCAACCTTATTTGGCATGTAGTATTGATAAAATGAAATAATGTAGTATATATTCTTAATTTTCTGGCTTCTGCATACAGCATACATTTATATTCATACATGTTGTTATGTAATAATAGTTCATTTATTTTTAGTGATTAGTAGTATTTCATTGTATAAATTCCTCACAATTTATCGTTCACTTTTTGATGGGCCTTTTTTTTTAGCATTTGACTAACAGATAAGGCTATAATGAGCATTAATCTCTACAGTCTTTTATATTGCCAGTTTACCTGGATTGCATATCTTTTGCAAGATATTTTCACAGTCAATTCATACTATTTAATACTATTGAAAATACCATTGCATTGTTATTTCAATATTTAATGCTAATTTTTGATATATAGTAAAACAATTGATTTTTGTGTGTTGATATTATATCCTGTAACCTTGATAAATGTATTAATTAGTTGTTGTCTCCACCTCCCAGTAGGCTTTTCTAAATTGCCTGACATGTTATCTGTGAAAAGTTATTTTCCTTTCAAACCTGTATGACTTCTGTTTCTTTTCATTGTTGTTGTTTCATCATATTGTATTCTCTAGTAAAATACTGAAGAGAAGTGATGAGAGTAAACATCCTTGTCTTGTTATGGATCTTAGTAGAAAATACTATATTCTGTCACGATTAATTATGGTGTTAGCTAGAGGCTTTCTAAGGATGTCCTTTATTGGGTTAAGGAAATTCCTTTTTTTCTTAGTTTGCTCAGGACATTAGGATCTGATGTTGGATTTATCAAATGCTTTTTCTGCACCAATTGAAATCATTATATTTTTTTCTATGTTAGTGTGGTTAATTACATTGTTTGATATTAGAATGTTAAAATAACCCTGGATTCTTGGTTTAAATACACTTGATCATGTGATGCATTATCCTTTTATTTATGATCTGATAAAATTTGTTAGTTTTTTGTTGAGGTTTTTAATTCATATTCATGAGGGATGCTGGTCTTTGATTTTCTTTTCTTGGATTTTTCAAATTTTTTTAAAATTTTGCTTCTGCTATCAAGATAATGCAGGCCTCATAAAAATAAGTTGCATGTTATTTCCTCATCTTCAATATTCTTTAACAATTTGTGTTGGATTTATTTTGTATTTTCATTAAATGTTTCATAAATTTCACTAGTGAATGATAAGGCATTTAAATTCACTTTCTTTAAGAGATGTAGAGATAATAAGGTGTTTTTCTTCAAGTGATGTTAATATTTTGTGTGTTTTAATGAATTTGTACATTTCATCTAAATAGTTGAATTTGTTGACATTTACTTATTTATTTATTTATTTATTATTTTTTATGTATTCAGTATATTATGGGAGTACAAACATTTTGGTTACATGCAATGCTGTTTGCCCCACCCAAGTCAGGGCTACAAGAGTGTCCCTCCCCAGTACAGTGCATTCTGCTTCCATTAGTTGTGAATTTACCACCCCCCACCCCACCCCAACTGGCACCCAGTGAGTATTATTACCATGTGAACAACTTAGTGTTGGTCAGTTAGTACCAACTGGATGATGACTACATGTGTTCCATGTTTTTCCATCCTTGTGATACCTCACTTTGAAGGATGGGCTCAATCTCTATCCAGGATAATATAAGAGGTGCTAGTATTCTCTTATAATCTTGTCTTTGGTTTTATTGATTGACTAATTTTTTCTCTCTGATCTTAAGGGATTTTTTTTCCTTTCATTTGCTTCGTTTTAATTTTTCCTTCCTTTTATAGTTTCTAAATGTGCAAGCTGAAGTTATTAAGACTTTTCAATATGTATCAATCAAGTAAAGATAGCTGATACTATTGTTCATGTTTTATATATCCTTATAAGTTGTTTGCCGATGTATTAATTATTGAGAGAGGGGTGTTGACATTTATGATTATAGTTTTGGATTTATCTATTCCAGTATGCTAATAAAAGTTTTGCTTAATATACAGACTTTTGAAATTTATTATAAGTTTCAAACATTTAGGATTTGTAAGCCCTCTTAATGAATTGAATGTTTTAAAAATACATAATGGTCCTCTTTATCCAAGATTCTTTGCTATGATAACTACTTTGTCTAATATGAATATCTCCATCTCTCTTATAGTTATTGTTAGCATTGCTTATTTTTTGCTTCTCTTTACTTATAATCTGCTTCAAACTTTATGCTGAAAGGTAATTACTTGTAGTTGTTCCAGGATAGGGTCTTTATTCTTAATGTGACAATATCTATCTTTAATTTGGATATTTAGGCCATTTGCCCTTAATTTTTTATGGATATGTTAAGTTTTAAATATATCCATCATCTTGCTATTTGTTTTATATGTATTAACTGTGTTTTGTTTTCTTTCCTCTTTTATGTTTTAATTAGAGCATATTATGTATTTTCAATGTTTTAAATTTTTCTTCTTTGTTTAGTATAGCTGTAACTGTTTATTATTTTTAGAAGTTGCTTTGGGGTTTATCGTATAAAATTTTAACTTATAACAATATAATGACAAGTATATAAGCAAGTTTATAAATATATAAAATAAATCTCAAATTCATTTTTATCATTTTTTCTTTAGCTAGTCAATTTTTAAGGTAAATCCAATAATACAAAAGTATTTTATATTTATGCAAATAGTTACCACTTCTGATACTACTAATTCTTTTGCACGTACCCACATTTCCATCTGATATATTTTTTCTTTTGCCTGAAGAATTTCATTTAACATTTCTTGTTGCAGGTGTGCTTGTAATGATTTCTTTCAGTATTTGTATGTTTTAGAAATATTTATTTCACTTTTTATTGAGTTATAAATGGCATAGAATAAATTTCACTTAAATTATACAATTTGATACATTTGACATAGTATACATCCATGAAAATATCAACACAATCAAGACAGTGAACGTATATACATAACCACTATTTACACTTAATATGATTATTGATAGAGTTAGTTTTAAGTATATGGTCTGCTATTTGTCTTCTGTTGGTTTTACCAGTTCTTTCTCATATTTTAACTCTTCCTCTGCAGAATTTTGGATTATTTCTTTATAATTTCATTTTATTGCCTTTGTGAGTTTATAAGCTATAATTTTTGTTTTGCTATTTTGGTGGTTGCTTTAGGGTAAAGTTTATACTGTACCCCTTTAACTTATCAATGTTTAACTTTGAGTAAGTTAATATTTATCAGTATACATATACATTAAGAATATAGAAGTATAATTCCATTTTTTCTCCCAGCCTTTATGTCATTATTGCCATATATTTTATTTATATATATGCTATAAACTCCAAAATATGTTCTTATTCTATTTGTTTTAACAATCAATTATCTTTCAGAAATAATTAAATAATACAAAGCAATATTATATATTTAACAAAATATATATCATTTTTATGTTCTTCATCTTTTGTATGGATATGTGTATATTTCTTTCTGGAATATTTTTCTCTCTAAAGAACTTTTTTACTTTTAAATTTTTATGAGTGCATAATAGTTGTACATATTTATGGTGTACATGTAACATTTTGATACAAGCATACAATATGTAATGATCAAATTGAACTCCTGGGCTCAAGGAAACTTTCTGAGTAGCTGGGGCTACAGGTGCGTACTACCACGTCGAGCTTGCCTAAAGAACTTCTTTTAACATTCTTGTATGAGTACCAGCCTGCTTATGGTGAATTCTTTCGTCTTTTTATGTTTACATCATTTTTGTTTTATGCATATTTTTGAAAGGTTTGTCTTTGAAAGATTTGTTTTGAAAGGTGTAGAATTCTCTGTGATATTTTATTTTTCTGGCAGTATTTTAAAGATATTCCTTCAATGACTTCTCACCTGTATTGTCTGTGCAGAGATCTATGTGTCATCTTTATTTTATTCTTCTGTGTCTGATATTTTTCTACCTTGAATCCTTTAACATTTTATCTTCATCGCTGTTTTTGGGTGTGTGTGCATTGGTATAGTTTTTGTTGTTATTATTTTTGTTTTTATCTTGTGCTTGAGGTTACTATGTTTCTTTGGTCTGTGTGTTTATATTTTCTATTTAATTTTGGTAATTTTTGGTCTTTATAATTCAATTATTTTTTCTGAGACTCCTGTCTTCTGTCCTTTATGGACATTAATTACATGCATATTAAGTTGTTTGATATTGTCTCAAACTCAGTAATGCTTTTTTTTTAATTATCATTTTTTCTCTCTCCTCTGTGTTTCATTTCAGATTTTCTTGCTATGTGTTCAAGTTTCCTAATATTTTCTTCTACATATCTAATCTGCTTTTAAACCCATCAACATATTTTTCATATCACACTTTGCAGTTTTCATTATTTGAATTTCAACTTATGTCTCTTTTACATCTCTAACGGCTCTTTTTATATTTTTGAACATATAGAATAGAGTAATAATAACTGTGTTATTGTTCTTCTCAGCTCATTCCAATACTTGTGCCAGCTATGGATCAGTTTCAATTGATTGACTTTTCCCCTGATTATGAATTATATTTTCCTACATCTTCGAATACTTGATAATCTTGAATTGTATTTCAGATATTTTGAATTTTACATTATTTGGCACTAGACATGTTTTCTTACAAATACTTTGAGCCTTTTTCTGAGTTGCAACTGGAAACAGTTTGATCTTTGCAGTTATTTATTTTAAAATTTATTAGGTGAGATGACAGTAGTGTTCAGTCTAGGGCTAACTATTCCCCACTATTGAGGCAAGACCCTTTTCATTACTTTACTCAATGCCTTATAAATTATGAAGTTTTCTAGTATGGCTGGTAGGGACAGGTACTATTTCTTTCTCTGTATGAGTGCCAGGTACAATTTTCTCTAATGATTTTTTGACATTCTCTTGTCCTGTCTCAAGAAGTTTCTGTACATTCACTGATCACTGTGTAGCTGAATATTGTCCAAGACACCATTTAGATCTCTAGGGTTCTATATCTATCTATCTATCTATCTACCTACCTACCTACCTATCTTCCTATCTGCATTTATTATCACTCATCATCATCTAACTTCTAGCTACATCTTCTCTTTGCAATTCTGTGAATTTTAAATGCCTTGTCTTACCTAGATTTCCAGCTCCCTCTCTTCATTTCAGGAAGACTATCTAAGCTCTGCCTGGTTCCTCCACCCAGGAAATGATAAGGAATTTCTCTCTGGGCCATAAGCTAGGGCAATAGCCATGGCCAATTAGTTTTTTGTTCCCCATGAATCACCAGCCTTTGTTGTCTCATAATGCCATGAGAATCATGTTTCATATGTAGATTCCAGGTTTATTTAGTTTGTTTGTTTCATGCAGGAGGGGAAATCTGATTACTATTATCCCTTTTTATTCATAAATGGAAATTTCCTTATGGTAACTTGAACCTACTATTTGTTTTCAATTTTCAGGTGCTGTGTATGTTGTCTTTCTGTGATACATTATACATGAGGATTCCAAAACCAATCACATTTTATTGAATTTTAATTTTTGCTGTCACCTTCAAATGCAGTCTAAAATTAGGCATTGTGTTGGGCACTAAAGTCCCCAACTTAGATACAACATCAGTGTATTAATATATAATGGGTATATTTTCCCAACAACCCTAACATCTGTGTTACAATAAGGCCAGACTTCAATGTATATTATTTGTCACACTATTTAGTAAATTCAACATCTTTTTGCCATCCAGATAACAACTACCTTAAATTTAATGTGAAAAAGGATGATTTCATGAGATATCAATGGTGCCAGCTAGAATGGGGATGGGTTTGAATAGTAGCAATTTAGTGTGTTATCTCATCAAACACCAAAAACACATTAAAGTGTCATCTGTGTATCTGCGAATAAAGAGGAAATTCATTTTCTATGGCTTTCAAACTATCTTTCTGCTCTGAGATGCTGAATCATGATGATCATGTGGTTGCAGCTTTCAGTCAGATAATAATATAGAACATCAAACTTAGAGTAAGAAAATAATTGAAAGGAGGTAGAGGGGGTAGTTAGAGTTCAGAATCAGAGACTCACTTAAACGATAACACACATTTTTAAGAAATGCATATCTTCATCTAGTCTACTTCATTGTTTATCAGTGCCAAAAAATTCAGAGTTAAATTAGAATATTGAAAAATCATGTTTATGTAAAAATGTAACTCTAAGAATAACATTTAGGAATGTCTGGGTAAACTGAGGTATAGGGTAGGGAAAATACCCTATTAGAAGCCCTTAGCACCCTGGTGATGAATGATTTCATTACTAATCCTGGCTAATTCCTACTTATGTCAGTACTAAGTGGTGATTGTGTTTATCTGCATGTTAATATTTCTGCTTTAACAACATGTGAATCTGTTTCATTAATTCAGGACCTCAGAAACAAGTTAAATATTTTAGAAAATCTAACATAAATTTATGATTAAATAATATGAATCATTTTAAACATATGTGTGACTGTAAATGTTTCATTTTAAACCATCAACAACTCTTCAAAAAGGAATGTAGCAAATTGTCTACTTATTAATTAGTATAAACAACATGCCATTCCTGCTTCCGGACACCAGAATCACTGTGGTCATGGGGCTTAGAATAATGCATACTATAACTAACAGTATTAACATTACATTACAAAATTGATATTCATAGCTAGATAACCGGAACTCACTTGACTAGTGATACTTGCAAGAAACCTACTGCACTACTCAAATGCAGTTTTAAATTACAATGCTATGGAATATCTTCTGCTATTATCTTATTGGTATTAATTTTTTAAAATGTCATTTACCTCTAGATTTTTGCATTTGCATTCTTAGTCAAGATTTAGTTATCTGCTTCATCCTCTGTTGTACTACTCTCTGACTGCCAGATTTCACTAATCTGAGCTCACAACTATTACATTTCTTTATATACTCTTTCCAAGAATTTGCTTTCTCTTTGGTCATCTTGTTGCAGATCCTATCCTCTCCAACCTCTTTCCACTCTATCCTAAAGCACTAAGGAACATACTATATCTCAACCACACAATATGAGCCTCTGCTACTTTCATCTTTCTGTTTCTTGGGCTTCCTAGTCTTGGCTACACATATGAGGAGCCATAGTAAACACTGTTTTCATGACATGTTAGTCTTTTACCACTTTGTCATCTTAGACATATTTCTTAATGTGCTATGTGTGCCTTTTTGCTCCCAGTCTCCATTCATCTGTCTTCCACCATGAAAGAAATATTAATATGCTAGGTGAATTTCTGTAGAAAATTAATGGTTTTAGGGCCATGGCTTTCATTAATGTGTAGCACGGAGATAAAGCACATGTATTTTACTGACACAATACCAAAGTTTGAAAATCTTCTTCAATACTTTGGAGAAATTAATCATTTGAAGCCTCAGAATGACCTTTCTTTCTTTTTTTTTTTTTAACATTTTTTTTTTTTTTATTTCAGCTCATCATGGGGGTACATAAGTTTAGGTTATATACATTTTCCATGTCCTGCCCATCCCCCCGAGTCAGAGTCCCAAGCACGTCCATTCTCATTCTCCAGACAGTGCGCCTGGCACTCATCGTGTAGTCATACCTCCATCCCCTCCCCCCCCCACCTCCCCGGGTCTGCACCTTCAAGCATGACCATTCCCCAGAGGGTGTGCAATGCACTCATCATGTAGGCATACACTCACCCCCTCCCCCCACCCCCCATCCCAGTCTGATATCCAATTGGTATCCTTCCCTGATGTACATTTAGGTGATGATCAGGGAAACCAGTTTTCTGGTGAGTACATGTGATGCTTGTTTTTCCATTCTTTGGATACTTCACTTAGTATAATGGGTTCCAGCTCTCTCCAGGAGAACCAAAGAGATGTCGTATCATCGTTATTTCTTATAGCTGAATAGTACTCCATGGTATACATATACCACAGTTTACTAATCCATTCGTGGATTGATGGGCACTTGGGTTGTTTCCACATCTTTGCGATTGTGAATTGTGCTGCTATAAACATTCGGGTACAGGTGTCTTTGTTAAAGAATGACTTTTGTTCTTCTGGGTATATGCCCAATAATGGAATTGCTGGATCAAATGGTAGGTCTACTTGAATCTGTTTAAGGTATCTCCATATTGCTTTCCATAGGGGTTGCACTACTTTGCATTCCCACCAGCAGTGTATGAGTGTTCCTGTCTCTCCGCATCCACGCCAACATGTGTTGTTTTGGGATTTTTTGATAAAGGCCATTCTCACCGGAGTTAAGTGGTATCTCATTGTGGTTTTGATTTGCATTTCCCTGATGATTAGGGATGTTGAGCATTTTTTGATACGTTTTTTGGCCATTCTTATGTCTTCTTTTGAAAAATTTCTATTCATGTCCTTTGCCCATTTTTTGATAGGATTGTTTGATTTTTTCTTGCTGATTTTCCTGAGTTCTAAATAGATTCTTGTTATCAGTCTTTTATCTGATGTGTAGTATGCAAAAATTTTTTCCCATTCTGTAGGCTGTCTGTTTATTTTCGTGACTGTTTCTTTGGCTGTGCAGAAGCTTTTTAATTTAATCAGACAACATCATTCTGAATGGGGAAAAATTGAAAGCATTCCCACTCAGAACTGGAACCAGACAAGGCTGCCCACTGTCCCCATTACTTTTCAACATAGTATTGGAAGTCCTTGCGAGAGCTATCAGACAAGAGAGCAGAATCAAAGGTGTCCAAATAGGGACAGAAGAGATCAAACTCTCACTCCTCGCTGATGACATGATGTTGTATCTGGAAAACCCCAAGGACTCAACCAAGAGACTCCTGGAATTAATTAACGAATTCAGTAATGTCTCAGGTTACAAAGTCAATACATACAAATCAGAGGCATTCATATATGCCAATACCATTCAATCGGAGAACCAAATTAAGGACTCAATACCTTTCAAAATAGCAACAAAGAAAATAAAATATCTAGGAATATATTTAACCAAAGAGGTAAAGGACCTCTATAAAGAGAACTATGAAACGCTAAGGAAGGAAATTGCAGAACACGTAAATAAGTGGAAATCCATACCATGCTCATGGATTGGAAGAATTAACATCGTTAAAATGTCTATACTACCCAAAGTAATCTATAGATTCAATGCAATTCCTATTAAAATACCAACATCATTTTTCACAGATTTAGAAAAAATAATTATACACTTTGTATGGAATCAGAGAAGACCCCGTATAGCAAAAGCAATCTTAAGCAATAAAAACAAAATGGGAGGTATTGATTTGCCAGACTTCAAACTATACTACAAAGCTGTGGTGCTTAAAACTGCTTGGTATTGGCACAAGGGCAGGGACACAGACCAGTGGAACAGAACAGAAAACCCAAATATAAAACCATCCTCATATAACCATCTAATCTTTGACAAAATAGACAAAAACATACTCTGGGGACAAGAGTCCCTATTCAATAAATGGTGCTGGGAAAACTGGATAGCCACATGTAGAAGACTGAAACAGGACCCACAGATTTCACCTCTCACAAAAATCAAATCACGGTGGATAACAGATTTAAACCTTAAATGGGAAACAATTAGAATTCTAGAAGAAAATGTAGGAAAGACTCTTACAGACATTGGTCTAGGCAAAGAATTTATGAAGAAAACCCCTAAGGCAATCGCAGCAACAACAAAAATAAACGACTGGGACCTGATTAAATTAAGAATGACCTTTCTTGGAGAAAGAATCATTGCAGATGTAATTAGTTAAGATGAGGTCATACTGGAGTAGGATGGGTCTTAAAAGAAGATGAAACTGGGTGCCATGACATGAACTTCTAGTTCCAGCTACTCAGGTGGCTGAGTGGGAGGATCGCTTAAGGCCAGGAGTTTGAGGATGCAGTGTGCCCTGATTGCACTTGAGAATAGCCATTGCACTCCAGCCTAGGCAATGTGATAAGACCCCATCTCAAAAAACAAAAAAAAACAAAAAAAACCAAAAAGCATAAAGTAGGGATGTTGAAAGGAGAAATTGAATTGCTGCAGCTGCAAGCTAAGTAAAACCAAGAATTGCAAACCAGCAAAAGGTAAGGATAGGCAAGGAGGATTCTCCCCTACAGGCCTCAGAAGTTTCATGGACATGCCAACACCTTGCTTTTGTACTTCTTGCCTTCAGAACTGTGAGACAATAAATTTTGGTTGTTTTAAGCTGTCTAGATTGTGTTGAGTTGTTATAACACCCCCAGGAAACTACAGGTTGAACATTCCTAATCTGAAAACCCAAAATACCAAATGTCCAAAATTCAAACCGTTTTGAACACTTACATGATAAAAGTGGAAAATTTCATAGTTGACTTCATATAACGGGTTGCAATCAAAATACAGTCACAACTTTGTTTCATGCACAAAATTGTTAAAAATATCATGTAAAATTATATTCAGGCTATGTGTAGAAGGTGTGTATGAAACATACATTAATTGTATCTTTACATTTGGGTTTCATCTCCAAGATATCTCATTATGTATTTGCGAATAGTCCAAAATCCAAACAAATCTGAAGTTTGAAGCACTTCTGATACCAAGCATTTTGGATAAGGAATATCCAACCTGTAATACATCACCTTAAAGTGCTTTCCTGATGATTACATTAAATAATACGTAATAAACAGCTAGCACAGAGTCTGTCTCATTTTAGTGTACTTTTAAATATTAGATGTTGTCACTATTATTTCTAATATTTGCTTTCATGAACATCAAATTCCTTTTTCTATGACTCTTTTCTACTTCAGCTATAAAAGCTCATATTTCTTTTATGGATGGGCTGCAAGGGACAAAATAGCCATATTCAATATGCAAATTTTAAAGTTGCATTTAAACTCTCCATATCCCATTAGAAAATATCAAAATATTTAAACAATTCCTGCCAAAACATGAGTGGGTTGCAACTGTATTTCACAGTAATGTATATTAAGAATTTAAAGATTTTAAAAAAGAAACTTCACATTTTAGATTTTGTCTAAGTGCATGCTATAGGAAAAGGCTGGAGGAAGTTGGAAAGCACAGACATTTATCTAATAAAATTCCCTGGTACTGCTATGGGATTTACTGGTCTGTTTGTTTTTGTAATAGCTGTTGTACTCCACTGCTTCGGTCTTTACCCAGCCATTCCTTCAGATGATTCTGCGCTGAGAGGCTAATACTGAAGCACAGCAGATGGAGAAAAAAGCAGAGTGCCAGAGGAGAGTCAGTAAAGAGATCTAGAGGACCAAAGACATGCAATTAGCAAACCGTGCATCTGACAGTGAAAACTTAATAGAAACGTTTCAATGATATAAAATTTCAAACCATTATGAGAAAAAAGAATAGGTATTTTCACTCCTAAGGATGTATCCGTGTCACAGAAATAGTTAATATAAAAGAAATAATTTGAAAATGTCACTTAATTCATGTTGTAATATAATGAAACAATTCTCCTAGGGCTGGAATTGCTCCCTGGGAGTGAGTTAAGCACACAGGGATGCTGCATTAACTCCACCACACTAATGTGCCATCCAAATCATCAGAGTCTCTATCTCAACAGTAGGAAATCATACCCTTGGAGAATCTGACTGATTATACTTAGACATAATAATTACGAAATTTAAAGAAAGAATTATCCCAGAAGCTTAATTTCTTGTGATATGCTCATGATGAATTTGCCACATATATTAATATCAATTTTGTCTTCCACAAAATCCTTATTGTTGCTGATTTCAGAACAACAAAATAACCATTGCTCAGAAATCAAATCAACTGGGCAAAGAAACATGTTCTTTAAAAGTTTTATTTAGATGATTTCTAGAAAAATAATTTGAAGGAATAATAAGTTCGTGATGGTAATCAAGTATGGTCTGATGCATCTATCCCGCATTATTGTTAATAACTGTGCATGCTCATAGGAAAAGAAATCAAGACTACAAAAACAGTGGTAGTACAAGTAAAAATGATTGGTAAAAAAAAAAACCTGAAAATATTCATTAGTCTACTGAGGAAAGTACTCATGTTAGCCACCACACTTCCACAGTGTGAATTAATACGGAGTTTTAGAATAAAAAGAGTGTAAGCGAGCCAACGTTTTGTCTATCAGTAAAATGCAGGTTTGAGTCACTGTATTTCAATATGTTGCTTGTAGTTTGTTAGAAACTTACAAATGTTGAATAAATGTAATATTTTGTAATTTTTTCATTTTACCTGTAACTAGAACAAAGACAGAACTAAAAATAAAACAGATCTGGGACCAGCTCTATACCTACCACATTTCAATGAAAACTTTGATATAATTTTGACATCACATATAAAATAGGAAAACTGATTCCAGAGTAGTTGGAACTACTCTGAAAATTTGTTTGCCTCAATGTGAATTGTATCCTCCTTTACAAGTAAATTTATTATCCAAGCAGTAGATGAGGAAAAACCTTGTAGTTCTCATTAAGATACTATTGGTATTCAATTAGGAGCCCATGCACTAATTTGTTGAGGTAATTGATTATAAACTGACCCTGGAATATTAAATTTTAAAAACAAACAGAATCAGAATGTTACTATATCCATTTGTATATTTTTTTATAACAAAGCTGAAAATCTTATAAAATGTGTGATATATGCATAACTCTTCCTAACACATACATTCATTTCTAATGGCATTGAACAACTACACATAACATAATAGAAACACTATAATAATGATAAATAATTTCCTTAACTACAACTTTAACTTTAAATTAATATTTCATGTTATGCCTTCAATTGTTTTTGGCTACAAGATATATTCATACTAGTATTAAAAAGATAAGTGTAGGAATATGAACTCTTCTCTTTTTGTATTTTGACACATATATGTGAAGACCACATGTCATCATCACTATCATAGTTTTACTACTAATACTAGTCAAATCTCCATTTTTCTATTAGACTTCAAATTTGGTTTTATAAATTCTATGAACACACGTAGGTGTACTGGGGATGGCTCACACCAACTCATGAGAGGAGCTTTGCAAGCCTTTGTAATCAATATTGACAGCTTTAAATCAGGCATACTGGGATTATTTATATCACAAATATATGCAAACACTACAAATCAGAGGGTTTTTTTTCTGCCCTTAGAAAAACTAGTTGCTCAATATTTACCAACACACCATGGTAAACATAAAGACATAAAATAAATCTTGACACACTTTTACTGTGATAGGAGAATGCCCCTCTCCCTCATTGCTGAAACCTGTGATTATTTTACATTACATGCCATGTAATTAAGGTTATGGATCTTAAAATAGTGAACTTATATTAATTTTCAAGGTAGGCACAATCTAATTCCATGAGCCCTTAAAAGCAGGAAACTTCCTCAGGCCAGGACCAGGTATTATGAGATGGAAGGAAGTGGCAGAGATTTGAAGTGTGAGAAGCACTTGACCAATTTTTTTTGCTAGCCTTGAAGATGAATGTTGCCACGAGTTAGGTATTGTGGGAGGCCTGAAGCAGCTGAGAATGATCTCTGGCTAGAAAGGGGACATTAGTCCTACAACTGCATGGAACTGAATCCTTCCAAAAACCTCAATGAGCCTGGAAGTGGAGTTTCCTCAAAGCCTCCTGAGAAGAGGCTTGGCCACTGAAAGGTTGATTTTAGCTGGTGAAAGCCGGTGCAGAGAAACCTAATGAGCCCCCAAGGACTTCAAAGAATTGTGAGATAACAAATTTATTTCATTTCAAACTGCTAAGTTTCTGATAATTTGCTACAGCAGCAATAGAAAATAAATACGCTTACATAGGTACTTCATGATCTTATCAGATTCAAATATTTATTTCAAAATTATGAACATTTGAATAATCTGCACATCAACTTTGCTCAAGGCCATGCATTTATTCCCCAGAGTTTCTCCTAACTATGCAACTAAGTATTAAGCAAGTATGTAACAAAGTCTTGAAAACTTTCTAAAATACACTTTATTATAAGGAAAACATTATATGGCTAACAATCATTTTCTTAAAAGACATAAAAATGTGGAACTAATGAAGGAACCACAAATGTGATTATTCACTTTT
Organism: Lemur catta; assembly: GCF_020740605.2. Lineage (NCBI taxonomy): Eukaryota > Metazoa > Chordata > Mammalia > Primates > Lemuridae > Lemur > Lemur catta. The sequence continues at coordinate 245,129,026 of NC_059128.1, forward strand.
TAAAGTTCCTAAACTTTCTGTTTCTTAATCATTATATAAAAATGTCTAAATTCTATTTTATTTCACTTTATTTTTTTTTATTTCAGGATATTACAGGGTTACAAACATTTAGGTTACATATACAGCCTTTGTCCCACCTGAGTCCGAGCTTCAAGTGTGTCCATCCCTGAGACAGTGTGCACTGCACCCATTAGTTGTGAATATACCCATCCCTTCCTCCCTCTACCTGCCCGACACTCAATGAATGTTAGTACCATAGGTGCACATAAGTGTTGATCAGTTAATACCAATTTGATGGTGAATACTTGTGGTGCTTATTTTTCCATTCTTATGATACTTCATTTAGTAGAATGCCTCCAGCTCTATCCAGGATAATACAAGAGGTGCTAGATCACCATTGTTTTTTGTGGCTGAGTAGAACTCCATGATATGCATATACCACATTTTATTGATCCATTCATGTTTTGATAGGTTGTTTACACATCTTTGCAATTGTGAATTTTGCTGCTATAAACATTCTAGTGCAGGTGTCTCTTTTATAGAATGTCTGTTTCCCTTTTGGGTAGATGCCTAGTAATGGGATTGCTGGATCAAATGGTAGTTCTACTTGTAGCTCTTTGAGGTATCTCCATATTACTTTCCACAGAGGTTGTACTAGTTTGCAATCCCACCAGCAGTGTATGAGTGTTCCTGTCTCTCTGCATCCACACCAACATTTATTGATTTGGAACTTTTTGATAAAAGGCATTCTCACTGGAGTTAAATGATATCCATTGTGATTTTGATTTGCATTTCCATGATAACTAGAGATGTTGAGTATTTTTTCATATGTTTGTTGGCCATTAGTCTGTCTTCTTTTGAAAAGTTTCTGTTCATGTCCTTTGTCCACTTTTTAATGGGGTTGTTTGATTTTTTCTTGCTGATTTTCCTAAGTCCTATATAGATTCTTGTTATCAGCCCTTTAACAGATGTGTAACATGAGAATATTTTCTCCCACTCTGTAGGTTGCCTGTTTGTTCTCATGATAGTTTCATTGGCTGTGCAAAAGTGTTTTAATTTGATCAGGTACCATTTATTTATTTTTGTTGTTGCTGTGATTGCCTTTGGCATCATTATAAATTCTTTCCTTAGGCCAATGTCTATAAGAGTATTTCCAACATTTTCTTTTAGAGTCCTTATAGTTTCATGCCTTAGGTTTAAATTTGTTATCTGCTGTGAGTTGATTTTTGTGAAAAGTGAAAGGTGCAGATCCTGTTTCAGTCTTCTACATGTGGCTATCCAGTTTTCCCAGGACCATTTATTGAATAAGGATTCTTTTCCCCAGTGTATGTTAGTGTCTGTTTTGTTAAATATTAGATGGCTATGGATGATGGTTTTATATCTGGGTTCTCATTTCTGTTCCATTGGTCTATGTCTCTGTCCTTGTGCCAGTACAAGGCTGTTTTAGTTATTATAGCCTTGTTGTATAGCTTGAAGTCTGGTAAACTGATGGGTCCCAATTTGTACTTTTTGCTTAAGATTGCTTTTGCTATATGGAATCTTCTCTGGTTCCATATGAAACATAGAATTATTTTTTCTAGATCTGTGAAAAATGATGTTGGTATCTTAATAGGAGTTGCATTGAATCTGTAGATAACTTTAGGTAGTATAGATATTTTAACAATGTTTATTCTCCCGACCCATGAGCACAGGATGGTTTCCCCCCTGTTTACATCCTCTGTTATTTTCTTCCTCAGTGTTTCATAGTTTTCCCTGTAGAGGTCTTTCACCTCCTTAGTTAAATATATTCCTAGCTATTTTATTTTCTTTGTTGCTATTGTGAAGGGTACTGAGTCTTTGATTTCATTCTCAGTTTAACTGTTTTTGGCATATAGGAATGCTAGTGATTTCTGTACATTGATTTTGTACCCTGTGACATTGCTGAATTTGTTTATCAATTCCAGTAGTCTCACAGCAGAATCTTGGTGGTTTTCTAGATATAAGATCATATCGTCAGCAAAGAGTGATAGTTTGATCTCCTCTTCCCCCATTTTGTATACCCTTGATTTCCTTCTCTTGTGATTGCTCTGGCTAGGATTTCTAGGGCTATGTTGAATAAAAACAGTGATAGAAGGCAACCTTGTCTGGTTCCAGTCTAAGTGGGAATGCTTTCATTTTTTTCCCATTCAGCAAAATGTGGGCTGTGGGTTTGTCATATATGGCTTGTATCATTTTTAGGTAAGTACCATCTATGCCTATTTTGTTAAGCATTATTAACATAAAAGGGTGCTGAATTTTGTCAAATGCTTTTTCTGTGTCTGTTGAGAGGATTATATAGTCTTTATTTTTACTTCTATTTATGTGCTGAATTACATTTATAGCTTTACGTATGTTGAATCATCCCTGCATCTCTGGGATGAAGTCCACTTGGTTGCAATGGATTACTTTCTGATAAGAACCTAAATTCAGTTTGCTACAGTTTTGTTGAGAATTTTTCATTTATATTCTTAAGGGATAAGAGTCTATAGTTTTCTGAGAGGAAAATTCATATCCATAAATTCTTACATCCAAAAGACAGAAAAATCACAAATCAACAATCAAATGAATCATCTCAAAGAACTGGAAAAGAATGAGCAAACCAACCCCAAACCCACCAGAAGAAAAGAAATAGCAAAGATCAGAGCAGAACTAAATAAAAATCAATAAGAAAAAAACTATATTGAAGATTAATAAAACAAAAAGTTGACTCTTAAAAAAAATAAATATAATTGACACACCTCTTGCCAGATTAATGAGAAGCAGAAAAGGACTCTAATAAGTTCAATCACGAATGAAAAAGCAGAAATTACAACTGTTACCACAGAAATGCAAAATATCCTCTATGAATACTATAAAAACCTCTATGCACATAAACTGGAAAATATGGAGGAAATGGACAAATTCTTAGAAACACACAGTCTCCCTAGGCTCAATCAGGAAGAAATAGAATTCCTGAACAGTCCAATATCAAGTACTGAAATTGAAGCAGCAATAAAAAACTTTCCTACAAAGAAGGTTTTACTTCCATCTGGTTTTACAACCAGATGGTTTTACACCCAAATTTTACCAGACCTGCAAAGAACTGGTGCCTATTCTGCAGAAATTAGTCCACAACATTGAGAAGGAAGGAATCCTCCCCAACAAATTTTATAAAGGCAGCATCAGCCTGATACCAAAACCAGGAGAGGATACAGTAAATTCAGATTTAGAAACTCTGTTACTAGTACTTCCAAAATCAGCTTTGAGTAGTTAGTTAATACCCTATATCAGTTAAGGCAGATCTTTAGTAATGCCTCCAAATAGAGGATCTCTGGATCCATATAGAGATAGACTAATGTTAAGAGACTAAGAATTATTACTGTTGTGGCTATATGTCAATAAAACACATGTTAACACATATTAGTGAGTATAGAGCAAGGTTTTTATGGCTAATATTTGAAGATAATTCAAAAGAAGCAATTTTTAGAAACTTTTAAAATTAGAACATAATTGCCATAATTATATATTTTAGAAATATAAAAACTATTTTTAAAATGCTTTCATTACCTTAGCATATGGTCTTATGTACATGACATATGCAATTAGCCTGCTTGCTAAAGGAAGTAGTCATTCACTAGGGATGAATTTGTTAAGTAAATAATTTGACATTTAATTAAATACTTAAAAAAATAAGAGGACTTATTTAAGCTTAAATTCAGTGAGAGCTTTTGCCTACTAATTGAAGAAATACAGTTTCCTTTATTTGTGGGTTGAAGGGTCAGAGATAAAGAACAAATATATGTAACAATAAAATTACTTTGTACATTAATGCTGTGCATACTTGAACTTTCTTCATTACTGAAGATACATTTCTTACATATGATTTAAGTTTCTTATTAATGATAAAAATATAATTTATTTTTTATCGATTCTAGGCATTTGATTTAGAATAATTGTGATTTCAAATTATGAGGTTCATTCTTTTAATTTAAGGGCTATTTTGGGAATAATCCTTAAATTACAAATAACTACAACCTGCAAACTTTGATGAAATAAAATTGTATCATTTTTAGACTTGCATAAGAAATTTAATGACTTTCCACCTATTAAATGGAATTATTCCAACACCACAATTTGTATCATTTCTTGTCGAGTATCTATGTGCTTGCAATTTACCATTAGGTTTCTTATTTTTAAGGACACATTATTCATTAGAATGGACTGTATTTAAGCTTATTTGAATGCTATTTGAAATCATATTTTGAAAAATTCCATTGATTGCTAAAGCCATGCTTTTAACATGTGCATAGCAGAAGTCCCCACAGTTCTCTTCTTCCGTGACAAGACCAAAGAATCTGGATGATGCTAATCTAGAAGGACATTCGTAGCTCATGAAAGAATCATCACTGCTAATCAAATCAGAGAGAAAACCCACCACTCTGCACCACTGGAGACATTTCATATACTGAATATTTCATAAAAAGGGGGCTCTAGCTGAAGCAGAAATTCTCAACTGCTTCAGGTTGCGTGCAAATATTTACTTAAACAGTCTAGCGCAATCTAACCGGTGTGCAGGAACAGCACCAGTGAGCCTGGAGTGATCCTTATAAATTATGGTAATTACATGTGACATGTTCCTTGCTAGGTCACAGCAGCATACCTTGGTCTTTCTTGCTTTGCCAGCAATTCCCCTACTTGCATGATTAAGTGGGCAGGATGCCACAAGAAACTGGATGCAAACACAATGACAAATGTCTGTTTTGACTGCTTAAAATTGAGCTCAATTGTTGCTTTGCAGAAACATCAAAACACAATCAAGGACTGACACCAAGCCCCTGAGTCAGGAGAATTGGTGTGGGGATAGGACTTGAAAGCCTTCGAAAAGGCTGCTATTAATAGTTCGTCAAAATTTGCAGCACCAATTTTTAGTTACAATGACACACAATGCCCTGCTCTTCCTTTACACATTTGAAGAACATTTTGGCCTCTCTCTCCATCCAGAATGAAAAACATCAAATATTCAAAAAACACGAAATGATCCTTTGTTTTCAAACATTATTTTTGCAGTATCCTGATGAAATGCTAGGCACAATAAAAGATTAAAATATCAAGAATTAAGTAGGAATAAACTTAAGTGACTAAGTTACTTAGTTAAGTACTTAGAACAGTTTTAAGTTTGATAAGAAATTCATTTGCAGTCCATACTTTCTTGTTAAACTTTGACAGTGAACTCTACTTCTTGATATTTTCATATATCTCATTCTTTTCCTTTTGAGTTGATCATAGTGATTTCTTCTCTCAGAGTATCCAGCTAAAGTTATCAACAAGTTCTTTAACTGTTTATACAAGTTAAGTGGAGTTCCTTTTAACATTTGTGTTTATCTAAGTGTCTTGTAATTTAAGTGCTATTGTGTGGAGTCTAGCCCAGAAATAGGCTTTCAGGTATTAGTAACAAGAAGGATTATATATATAGAGAGAGAGAGTATAAAGAAAAGATATAAAGAAAAGCATAAAGAAAGATACAAAGAAAGAAAATAATACAATGAATGGTTTAATGCCTTAAAAATCATGGATATAATAAATAGGACAAGATAACAAAGTGTTTAATATGTGAGTACAAGTAAAATTCTCTTTACTTTTGATACATAAAAAAATCCTACAAATATACAAATAAAAATGTTAGTTGGTAGCTCTCAGTGACAGTATATATGTAATTGATTAGAATTATCATAGAAACTACAGAGATGATAGTAACATTGAAAATAATTAGAGGAAAAATAAAAAGCAAGTTATTAATTTTAATGTATAGATAATTAATAAAGCAAGTATGGGTTTCTAAATCAAAGTACACTCTTTAGGTACAGATGAGAAATCTAATAGTGTACTGATTTATTTCTGCTTTGAATATCAGGTATGAATGAAAAAGCTGTGATGATATAAATCAAAATTAAGCAAAATATTCTTTGTAACTATATCACATATTTTGTAACAGACAAAGCTCCCAATGAGCAACTGTGTGTGATATATAAAATTATTTAAAATATCATCCATTGAAGTACATTGAAAAGCTTCCAAGGCTGTCAGAACTTGAAAAACAAAGATGCAGTAGATGAAGAAAGCTCAGGATTACATCATCTCCATTGAATTCAGCGAGCAGAATTTGATATTAGAAAGCATGGATATTGACACTCCTCTCCTGTGTGTATTTCTCTTACCCTTGGGAAATGGAAACTTAAAGTGGCTAAGTTTTATATCCACTTCCTGGGAAAAAACGTGGTAAGCAGGTCTTTCATGATAAATTCACTTTAGCATTCTGATGTCTCTAGGCTATTTTTGGATTCTTCTCTCTGAAGATGTACCGGGAAAGCTATCTTTTCACTGTATTTGGTATAGGCCAGCTTTTGGTCCAAGTTCAATTCAGCGAACTATTACAGAATAATCTTCAGCCACTCAAGCTAACATTTGAATGCAGGATTTCTGATACATGAGTCTGTATCAATATATTCATTCTAACACATTTTTTTTCTACTCCAAACATATAGCCTATAATGCCTTCTCACACATATCCCCATGTTTCTGTAAATATAATTCCGCAAAAGTTTCACAGTTCTTTTGGGATGTCTTACACCTTCTTATAGGTTACATTTTGTAACTTACCCTATAGGGCCTGTTGGGACTTGAGTCTGGTTTTAGTTTGGGAAGCAATGAGAAGGGAAGGGTTAGATTTTTACTAGGTTATACAGTTCCTTGCAAGGCAGCTACTTCAGCAGAGGCCCCTATAGGCTCTACCGGGAAGGGGAAACACTTCCTCAGTCAGGGAAGAAGGGATGTTTCTATTAGCAAAGGAGAATAAACAAAGTTTAGGGTTTCAATGTCTTGTGCTTCATCTAATTTTACTTGTATACCCTCATCCCAATTTTTCAGTGTCTCACTTCTTTGCAAAGTTTTAACTATCTGAATTAAGAGACCCTGTGAAGTTGGGAATTTAATTTGCTTTGTAAGTCATGTAAGAACATGAATGAACTACAGACTTGGTATCCAGAAATCTCATCCTTAAGCTATAGGAGTTAAGAATAATGTTGCATTTTTTGTTTATTTTTTTTCATAGTCAGTCATAGAAGCTTTTAGGTTTCTTATGCAAATCTTGAGTTTGTAATTTAAAGCAATAAATTTATTTTCTTTGCCTAGGTTCTCTAGCATGCTTAGATGTCACCAAACAACTCCATTATATTCTCTAATTTTACTAAACAATATTATAGCATAAAATGCTTGGTCATCCAATTCCTTACCTTCTATATGAATTTGATTACAGGTGACTTCAGGTGGTAATCTGAGTAACTCCTTTGTCACCACATTTTGTAGATTACTAATACCCCCTTTGTCATTGAAAATATTATTATTAATGCCTTTAAAAATAATCATTTCAGGAATCTAATTTCATAGAGCCCATTCTTAAGTTCTTTTCATATATGTATATATATTTACAGATATTTATAGATTTAGTATGTACATATTCATATATACATACATGTTATGATCCTTCATGACATAGTCCAGGACCAACTCATTAGTGTCATCTTTTGCAACTAGCCTGTTTATTTTCTGTGCTCTGGCTATACAATAACTAATATTTTGAGATAATAATATGAGTTTCTTTGTCCAATTAATTTTTTTAATGATTGTTCTTCCTCCACCCTTCATGCAGCAGTGAATTCTCTCCTGACTCACTAGCCTCAGGGTAACAGAGTATGTATATAACAACACAGCCAATTCTTCATGTGGAGATTCAAATAGTGTCTTGAATCTTGTAATAGACATAGTAGTCTTAAAAATATGGTACTTTGACTAGAAGAGCTAGTTTTATGTATTTTTTGGTGGTGGGAAGGATGGTTGTGTGTATGTGTGTGTATATATGAAAAATATATAAATATGAATTATATAGTAATAAGATTACATGGTTTCATATCTTGTTAAGCTACTGGAACTAAAGTTTAGATATTTGAATTTAATATTTACTCTGATGGAAGACTCTAACCATATGTCCTGGGGATGAACTTGTTCAATATTTATATTAATGACTTGCACAAAGACATAGGCTATGTGTCAATAAGATACACAGATGGCACAGAACAGATGCAGCTGGGATAGGTGCAAACACTTTGTGTGACCGTATAAATAAAAGAGAATAAAAAAGCAAACAAAAAGCAAAACCACAGCAACCAAAAACTATTCTCTCAAACACAAGGAAGGATAAACACAGATAATAAAATTCATTCCATAAAGCGTAAACTCCAGTACTTTGTTTATAATAATGCATTGAATATATTAAGAATGGTATTTAATGAGACTGCAACAGTTCTGTGACATTGATGGTTAATGATCCTTTTGGCATAATGACTTAGCAATAATATACAACAGTTTTGAAATATTTGGCTTAATTTTACAGGAAAAAATCTCAAGGTTGACTTGGGTCTTATAGCATCATGTCACAAAACGAATCCAGCAGCCCTGTGACCTCTGTTATTAGTCAATTTATGTGCACCCTACCATCCATGAAGGTCTATTTCTACTAAGATAGAGGACTACTCTTAATTGGTCTTTCTACTTCAAGGCTGTTACATTAGAATCAAAGGCTGGTTATTCACTGGATTGTTTCCTCCATTACCTATTTAGATTAGCAGAAGATATAAGGCTAAGTACTTTACAATTCTTATGAGGAAAAATCAAAGCAAATTTTTGTGGGTCCTGCTATCCAATGTAACTTATCTATGATACACACTAATTGTCTTAGCCCTTTTGGGTTGCTATAGATAAATACCATATACTCAGTGGCTTACAAAAACAGAAATTTGTATCTCATAGTTTGAAGGCTGGGAAGTCTAAGATCAAGGTGGCATCAGAGTCAGTGTCTTATGAAGGCTTATTTCCTGGTCCATATATGCATGTCTTTTCCCTGTGTCCTTGTATGGCAGAAGGGGATAGGAACCTCCCTGTATCTCTTTTATAAGAGCATTATTATGTCCTCTATATGACCTAATCACTTCCCTCCTAATACTATCACCTTGGGAGTGAGAATCCCAGCATATGAATTTGAGGGTGATGCATTCAGACCATCACTGTAATCAAAAGCATATATAAACCTAATCATAGTTTTGTGACTATTGCTTTACTGTTTCTAAGGGGAAAATATATTAACATTATGTTAGGACATTTCTTTTAAAAATTCCATAACTCATATGTATGTGTTGTGCGTGAGTGTGTGTGTGCTCTTGTTTTCTCATGCTAGGCAAAAGGACTGCAAGCAGAACACAAAGAACTTTCCCACATAGGATGTGTTTTACTTTGCAACTTAATAAAATAGCAGTTAGAATTGGAACTGACTACACTCCCTTTCCCCCATTTATTCAATTTTCTGACCAATATGACCACATCATTTTCTAGGACTATCCAGAAAGATGCAAAATAAAAAGAACTTTCTCATTGCTAGTTATACTCCTTTGTCAGTGTCGAGGGAATTTAAATGACAAGCCTTTTCCATTGGAAAGCTATTTGCAAATAACACTGACATTGTACTACAGGAAAATATAACAGTGGACTGTAACATTTCCTGAGGCAGGTAGTTTGTTATAATCAACCTGTTACCCAGGACAATTTTATGATCCAAGAGTGTACATTACACATACACATACCTATACACATATATCACAGATCTTATACTCTCCCATGTAAAGATTTACTATATGATCATAAAGTCCTATTTCACTCAATGTGTAAGACAAATAACATATACTCCTTGGGCCTAAACTATTACACTATCTATTTAGATGTCAAATTTTTCACTAAAACAAAAATACGGAAGATGTGCAGTATATACTAATCCAATATGAAAAATAACTTTTTTTGTAGGTTTTCCAATTCCCCTATAAACTTCAAAGCTAAATGGGAAGTACAAGAAATACAATATATCAAATCAACTCACTTCCAATTAGTTTAAGGGATTTCCTCCCTAGTGAATAAGTACCCATCAAATTCATATTATTAAAAGAACAATGGTACCATTCAGAACACTTGAGACCCTTACACTTCTTCCAAGAATTAGTAATACTAACTATTGCCTATAATAAAATACATGTGATGTTCTTCTAGTAACAAGGATCTGCCATTTACAATTCATTATAAAGCAAGTGAGAAAATATCCTATGCTTTTACTTGTGGAAGGAGACACTAGCTTATTGTTCTATGGAAACTGAACTAATTGGTAGAATTCTATTCAATGAATTAATCATAATACACCTCACTTTTACTTGCACCCATTTAATATGGTCACATACAGTTTTTAAACCTATGATCTACCTTCATGTGTTTGAAAAACTTTCATTACCCTTTCATTTTTCATTTTCCCCAAACTAAAACAAGGTGCTTCAAGCAGTCTTAATTTTATCAGATTTCCTGACTTTTATCAACTTTAGCCACACTTCTCTGTATGATCTGTTATTTCTCAACACCTTGCTCAATATTTGCTTCCTGAAACTTAAGACAAGTCCCCATGACAACTGGGAAACACAATGGATTTATTGGCTACCTTATTCTTTAGTTTCTGCTTCCATCAATTTTGGTCCAAATCAGGAATTCGCTGTTACACCAGTTGTGACATTCTCACCTGTGAACTTAAGATGATGTTAAGGTGAACTGCTATTAAGTTAAATTTCTTTCTTTCACGTCTCACATGCTGCATATTTTTAAATAAATATAATGTTTTATATTGAACACAATTAAGTTTAATCTAGTTTATTGTTGATCCAAGCTGTTGGCTTTATTTTCTTCCTTTTTTGGCACCGTATTTTGAGGTCTTTTTTAAAATTTATTTTTATTGTATATATTTAAAGTATTTAACTTGATGATTTGACATACATATACTTTGTGAAATAATCACTACAACCAACTGATTAGTATATCTATCACCTCACTTTGTTACCATCTGTGTTTGTGTGTGCTGGTAACACTTAGGATCTACCCTTCCAGCAAATTTTAAGTATATATTAATGTTACAAAACTGTCACCTATAATCACCATGTTATAGATCTCCATACTTATTCATCTTGTGTAACTGAAAATATTGTATACATTGACTAATATCTCCCCATTTCTGCCTTCCCCCAGCCACTGGTAACCACCATTCTACTCTCTACTTTTATGAATTTGACTATTTTACATTCCATATGTCAGATCATATAGTATTAGTCTTTCTGTGTCTGGCTTATTTCATTAAGCCTAACATCTTCTGGCTCCATCCATATTGTCACAAACAGCAGGATTTCCTTCTTTTGTATAGAAGGCTGAATAGTATTGCACTGTGTGTGTAGAGAGAGAGTGTGTGTATCACATTTTCTTTATCCCTTCTGTTGATAGAAACTTGGGTTGTTTCTATATCTTGACTTCTGTGAACAATGCTACAATAAGCATAAGTGCAGACATCGATTCCAGATCCTGATTTTAGGATAAATAAAGTGGAATTGCTGGGTCATATGGTTATTCTATTTTTAATATTTGAGGAACTTCCATACTATCTTTAATAATAGTTGTTCCAAAATATATTTCACACCAATACCGTTCAAGGGTTCCATTTTCTCTACATTTTCTCCAATACTTCCTTTTTTTTAGAAAATAGCCACCCTAACTGATGTGAGGAGGTATCTCAGAGTGTTTTCTGATTTGCATTTCCCTGATGACTAATGATGTAGAATACCTTTTTATATACCTGTTGTCCATTTGTATGTATGTGTGTGTACGTATATATATAAACATTTATATATGTGTATTTGAATAATGACACATGCATTCACTTGGTTTTATATCTCTGAACAGTTTGTTTCTCCTCCAAGTTGGATATGTTTTCTATAATTTTAAAACTAGTCACAGAGATTTTTGATAAGATCAATTTGACGTCTCTAGAACAGTAGTAGGTTTCTAATTAAAATTGTATAATATCATGGTCTCTGAACAAAGTTAATCATTAACTCTGAAAACACCACATTGTATTTAACTTTTCAGTATCTGCCAGCACTTTCTCTGGTGCTGGCATTCCTAGAAGAAATTTAGATTTGAATGTCATCACTTCTATATCCAGGTGAACAAGGGCAAAAAACAAAAGTTTTTTTTTCACTTTAACCTATAGAGCAGTGACGATAATATCCATCTCACATTTATTGAAAAGTATTTAATATGTAACTGTTAGTAAAGCAGAGAACCCATAGAAAAATAGGCATTTGATAAATAAATTTCATTTCTCCCTAAATAATTTAGTAAGATGCCATAACATACATTATTAAAATATTAGTTGAAATTCATACAATATCTCTGTGTTAGTCTTATTATATTAATGTTAAGATAATTAAAATCACATATATATCACAATACTTTTAAATTGAAGGAAATATCTGGAAAGCATGTATAATTTCTTAATTAAAAGTTAGTTGGCAAATTTCATTAAATAATATAAATGCCTAATTTTATAATACTAGCATCACTTTTATATTCATTTATTTTTATTTTTGAGACAGAATCTCGCTCTGGCTCTGTTGCCCTGGCTAGAGTGCAGTGCCATCAGCCTAGCTCACAGCAACCTCAAACTCCTGGGCTCAAGCAATCTTCCTGCCTCAGCCTCCCAAGTAGCTGGGACTATAGGCGCATGCCACCATACCTGGCTAATTTTTTCTATTTTTAGTAGAGACAGGGTCTCACTCTTGCTCAGGCTAGTCTTAAACTCCTGAGCTCAAGTCATCCTCCCACCTTGGCCTCCCAGAGGGCTAGGATTACAGATATGAGCCACCACACTCAGCCACTAGCATCACTTTTAGAAAGGTGTTTGAAATGGCTTAACTTATGTAACAGTTGCTGAGTTTTTTTTAAATTATGGAGGATTTCCTTGTGTTTCAATGATGTTGGTCTTTCTTTTGAATGATAACAGTGGTGTTGTTGAATCAGAATGAAAATCATTTCTATGTTACCTTTTAAAATATTATGAGATATCACTTAACTCTAGTGAGAATACCTTTTATCAAAAAGTCCCAAAATAACAAATGTTGGTGTGGATGTGGAAATATAGGAATACTCATACACTGCTGGTAGGACTGAAAACTAGTACAACCTCTATGGAAAGTAGTATGGAGATACCTTAGGGAACTAAAACTAGAACTACCATCTGATCCAGCAATCCCACTATTGGATATTTACCCAAAGGAAAAAAAGACATTCTGTAAAAAAGATATCTGCACTAGAATATTTATAGCAGCACAATTCACAATTCAAAAGATGCAGAAACAACCCAAGTGCCCATCAGTACGTGAGTGAATTAATAAAATGTGGTATATGTATACCATGGAGTACTACTCAGCCATAAAAAATCATGAACTACCTTTTGTATTCTCCTGGATGGAGCTGGAGACCATTCTTCTACATGAAGTATCACAAGAATGGAAAAACAAATGCCACAGGTACTCACCATTAAATAAGTACTAATCAATCAACATTTATGTGCACATGTGGAAGTAACATTCATCTGGGATTGGGCAGGTGGGAGGAAGTGGGGGGATAGATAAATTCACACCTAACAGGTGTGGTTTCTGTTGGTTTGTGTCTGGGGGATGAGCACACTTGTAGCTTTGACTTGGATGGTGCAAAGCCAACATACATGGCCAAAGCATTTGTACATATTCTGAAATAAAAACAGAATATAATAAAATAAATTATTAGCAATGACAAAAGCAAGTTTACTCACTAGGTGATTTAATTAGAGCAGATAATTTAATACTATATGTGTACATATATCCAAGCAATGTCTTCAAAAGAAATCAATTCTGACAAGTTTGCCATATTATGCATAGATTTTAATGAAAAATCAGAACTAAAAAATCGAGATTATTTGAGATTCAAACTGACAAACAAAAAATCCAAGGAAATAATACTATTTCTAAGACAGTAAAGATAATTGTACAATTGCTGTCCAACTGTTACATATTTTAAAGTTATATTGATATATAAATAGCAATATTAATAATATAGAATATATTATTTTGATGTTCTAAGGCAAGCACAGCTTTTATAGAAAAAATTCCAAGAAAGAATTATATGCATTGTAGACAGTTTATAGTCCTTTAGCTATAGTCCTTAAAATTGTTCTTTAAAAGATTGTGAGAAATGAGGTTTATGTATTTTTAAAGACAGCAAGCAAATAAGAAGACCTTATTATCAATATTAGGATGCTGGACAAAAACAAAACAAAACACAATATAACAAGGGTTCCAAAGTGATATATAACTATGATTTATTTTTCTATTTATTTTTTTAATTTATTTCAGAATATTACAGTGGTACAAACGTTTTGCTTACATAAAATGTTTTTGTACAGTGCCCATCCCACAAATAGTGTGCATTGTATCTTCCTCCTCCTTCCCTCCCCAACTGCTTGAATTCTAATGAATGTTATTTCCATGTGTGCACATAAGTGTTGATCGATTAATTCCAATTTAATGGTGAATAGAATACGTGTGCTGTTTTCCATTCTTGTGATACTTCACTTAGAAGAATGGTCTCCAGATCCACTTAGGATAATATAAAAAGTATTAGTTCACCATTTTTTATGGCTGAATAATACTCCATGGTATACATATACCACATTGTATTATTCTACTCATGTATTGGATGGGCATTTGGGTTGTTTCCACATCTTTGCAATTGTGTATTGTGCTGCTATTTAATTGCTTGCTAGGTTGTTTCTACACTTCTTTTTATTTCAGTTTTTATAATTAATTTTTGCTGCAATACAGAGCCCTTGAAGGCAGAAGTAATGCCTCCCTATGTCATTTTTAAGGTGTATTCCACAGAACATTTCATCTATTAGTACTTATTGACTAACGTTATTACTCAAAGAAGGAATCTTATAGTAGGAGAAAAGTATCAAGGTGATAACTAGCAAAATATAGCCCAAGAGTGAGGTGAGAGAATAAAGAAATAAGAAAATTGAGTTGCATTGAGGATGTAGGTATCCAAGATCTTAGGAAAAGAAAAACAAAAACAAAGAAATAAAAAAACATTCCCCCCAAATATCATGGTCAAAGCTGTATACTGCCTTCTCCATTCATGGTTGCTCTGGCAATGAGAATCTCCATCCCATTAATAGTAATTGTAAATAGAACTTTATATATATATAATCCTACCTACTTATCTACATGCCTACATACCCACATACATACATACAAATGAAATAAACCATCATTAGTTGTTCGTCCATAAGTATAACTTGAAAATATGTCTAGACAGGTGTTGTGTTATGGAAATTATATCATTAGGGAGCATGATAGATATTTGGTATAGAAAAGTTTGTTCATGCCTACAGAATTATGGTTTATTCTGTGTAATCTAGCAAACCAAAGGCAATTAAATTTGATCATTTTATTATTATTTTAAAATATATCAATGACTTATTGATTTTTTATTTCTATACCTATTATAAGGAAAACCAAAATGTTGTCCAATTCATACAATTAACAAATTAGAAAATAACAAATATTGCTCATGTTGACACACAGTACTCAAATATAATAACTTGTTTAATTATGTTTTTTCTTTCTTCCAAAGTGTTGCTGTGATATTATTGGTTTAATTTCACTTTTTCATTTGGGATGGAAAAACTAAAAAAAGTTTGATTGTGTTTCATTTTTTTTAATCATAAACTGCATTAACAGGAAGAGTAAAATGAACAAATGTAATGGGACTTTTTGTTTTGTGTAGTTTGTGGGGTTGGTTTTTGTTTGCTTTTTGTTTTTACATCTTGATAAGAATGTCATTTGATTAGCGAATATATTGTTTGTTCATGCTTCAACCACTTGCTAAATTTAGATGCTTAAAATTTCCTTTTTCACCTGCTGTAACTTCTATAACCTAAGTTCTCAGATAAGATACAAGCTGTTCAGAGGAAATTGCATTATAAGTTTAGCAAAAGTGTAGACAAATATAACAGAGCTAACAATTTACAAATTATTAAGTGTTCCTTGTCGTGTAACTTTGAATTAGCCAGTACTATACTTGTGATAACTGCGTACAGATAGTCCTTTAAGGTAAATACAAATAAAATATTCTCGCTTTTGAAAACAAAGGAAGAGATTCCCCCACTGCCTTTTCTTGGAGTAGTTACTTTAGGAAACCTCTTATTGTTCGTTCTTCCTCTGTCTTTTTTGAATGAATGTAAATCTTGTAGCAAAAACTAAACTACTCCTCTTAACAGCTTTATGACCCAGGAATGACTTTTCCAAGGACCTCTTTGAAATATAATCATCAGGAAAGACATTGTCTCTATTTCTCCATATCTGTGGGACTCTAGTAGCATCCTGACTTCCAAAGGCACCTTGATCCAAGTTGTAAAAGTACTTCCTGTCATGAAGCTATGAATAGTTTATTTTTCCTTTAGATAAAGCTAATTAGCCAATACAGAGGGTCACTCCAACTGCCAAGTAAATTTAGGGTGAACTATGTGTGACAAATGATTCTGTCAAATCCTCTTATTTGAGGACTAGTTTTCTTTGTTTTTTCCCCTCCCAGGTGCAGATGTCTTTATTATAAAAAGAGTTTTTTTTTTTTCCTTTGAGTAGATGCCCAGTAATGGAATTCCTGGATCAAATGGTAGTTCTATTTTTAGTTCTTTGAAGTATTTCCATATTACTTTCCATAGACGTTGTTCTAGTTTGCAGTCCCACCAATAGTGTAAGAGAATTCCTATGTAATGGATGTAATGGGTTGCATCTCCTTGACTCTATAAAATAGTGAGTTTTTCTATCTTTGCAATGTCTTTAGCAGATTGCCATTATGTGCATGACATCCTGGTTTTATGCTTAGTAGTAAGAAAACTTTCTTTTGCTTCTACCTTTGAGGAAAGATTTTCTAGGTTAAAAAGAGATTTCAGTTTTAACTATATTTCTCTAATAGTCTGCGCCTGTAGGTTGCAATGAGCTTTAGATACTAACTTGCAAGTTGGATTACTTTATATTCACTGACTTTTTAAAAATACTCATTATCAATTTATTTTCTTTTTCTCTGGACACTGGAGATGTATTATAGACATGAAAAATATTCTATACAAGTGTAATCTCTTTTTACTTTTTGAAAGTTAATTAGAAAATAGCATGTTAATTGCAGAAACTTTAAATTTCTGTCATTTGGTGAAAAAGTAGATATATACTTGCAATGGTATGTTAAAACAGATCCTTTACAGATTTAAGAATGATATATTTAAATGGATCTTCAGTATGGAACATTTAAAAATATTCTATATTATATTACAATCATCAAAAAAACTACCCCAGTAATAATTTTGCTTTTTCATTTTAATCTATTCCAAGATTCATTATTATTTTGCCCGTAGTCTTAGTTATACAAACATACATAATTTTTATATTCATTTTTACTGAAAACCTCTGCAAGTTCATTTAAGGTTGGCCAGAAACAAATTACGAATGTTTATTAAGCAATGTTGAGTGAAGAAAAAAATAAAGTACAAAGCTTCTGAAAGTGAAGATTGCCCAGGCAATATTGAATCTGTTAATTTGAAATTTAAAAAGATACACAAAAATATTTTTTGATTTTTGAGTATAGTGTTATTTATTCCTTTGAAAATTACACAACTTTATATCTTGCCAAAGTGAATTATTTTAGCTCTTTTAATTTAGATTTTTCATGTATACTCAAACAGAATATCTTACTAAATATCTCTAATTTTATTTTGGTGTCCTCATATTATAACTTTATGTATACTGATATGAAAGAAAAATTCATTCAAATTATGCCAAAGTAGTATAAATTTAGTGGAAAAAAATAAAAAACAGAAAAATTAAATTTATACTTGCATATTTTTCATGAGATTTCATATTGTCTTCCATTTCTTTCTGTCTCACTGCCTCCTATGTTTTATATTTTTATGAAGTACAGTAACTTAGTTTATACTAAAATGTTTAAGTCCAGTTTTTCATTCTCTAAATTATCAGTATATATTGTCTTATAAAGAATATGAAATAAACATGCAGAGGTTTGGTTTTTGTTCTAAAGAAACAATAAAGATTGGGAAAAAAAGCTATTAAGAGTTTCATATACAGATTTTATTATATTGTGATATGTTCCTTCTATGCCTAGTTTGTTCAGGGTTTTATCATAAAGGGGTGCAGAATTTTATTAAATGCCTTTTCTGCATCTATTCAGATGATCATATGGTTTTTGGATGATAATGGTGAATTATTTTTTTAATGTGCCTTTGGATCCCAGTTTGCTAGAATTTTGTTGAGGATTGTTGTATCTAATTTCATGAGAGATATTGGTCTGTAGTTTTCTTTATGTGTTTTGTCCTTTCCTGGCTTTTGTTTCAGGGTGATATTGGTATCATAGAATGAGTTAGGGAAGATTCCTTTCTTCTAAATGTTGTGGAAAGTTTCAAAAGGATAAGTACCAGTCCTTCATTGTAGATCTGATAGAATTCATCTGTGGTTCCACCTAGTCCTGGGCTTTTTTTTGTTGGGAGATTCACAAGAATGGGAAAACAAATACCTCATGCACTCATACCTAATGGGTACAATGCACACTATCCGGGGGATAGGCACATTTATAACTTTGACTCAAATGGTAAAAAAGCAATGTATGTAACCAAAATATTTGTACTCCCATAATATTCTAAACTAAAAATAAATAAATAAATAAACACAACTATTTCTTAGAGCTATGTGCTCTCTGAAAATCTGGTCAGGAGAATAATATCCAATAAAGTAATATAATCTGTGAACTAAAAAAAAAAGAATAAAAAGAAACAAAAAGAAATAAAGGGCATCTAAATCAGAAAAGAGGAGGACAAACTATCCCTGTTTGTCTATAATATGATCTTATACCTAGAAAATCTTAAAAACTACTCCAATAGACTCCTAGAATTGTTAAAAAGAATAAAGTCTCAGGCTACAAAATTAATGTACACAAATTATAGTATTTCTAAACACTAATAACAGGCAAGCTGAAAGTAAAATCAAGAGGTCAATACCATTTATGGTATCTGCAAAGAAAATTAAAAACCTAGGAATATACCTAATCAAGGAGGTGAAAGATCTCTGCAAGGAGAACTGCAAAACACTCATGAAAGAAATCAGAAATGACACAAAGAAAGGGGATAACATCCCATGATCATGGATTAGAAGAATTAATACTGTTAAAATGTCCATACTGTCCAAAGCGATTTATAGATTGAATACAATTCCCATGAAAATACTAATGTCATTTTTCACAGAATTAGAAAAACAACCCTAAATTTCATATGGAATCAAAAAGGAGACTGAATAACTAATATAATTTTAAGCAACAAGAATAAATCCAGACGCATCACATTACCGGACTTCAAATTATACTACAAGGCCATAGTAATTAAAACAGTATGGTACTTGTACAAAAGCAGACACATAGATCAATGGAACAGAATAGAGAACCCAGAAATAAAATGATATCGGTACAACATACTGATTTTCAACAAAGAAAAAAAAAACATACACTGGAAAAAAGATGTCCTATTCAATAAATGGTGCTGGAGAAATTGGTTAGCCACATGCAGAAGAATGAAACTAGATTCCTCTCCCTCACCGTATACAAAAATTAACTCAAGATGGATTACAGATTTAAATATAAGACTTGAAACCATAAAAATTCTAAAAAAAATGTGGAAAAAACTCTTCTAGAGATTGAGCTAGGAAAATAATTTATGGTTAAGACCCCCAAAGAAATTTAGCAACAAAAAAAATAATGGGACTTAATTAAAGTAAGAAGTTACTACATAGCAAAAGAAGTAAACAGAGTAAATAGACAACCTACAGAATGAGACAAAATATTCACAAACTATACATCCAACAAAGGTACTAATGTACAGAATCTAAAAAGAAGTCAAACAAATTAGCAAGAAAAAAAATTAGAACGTGGGAAAAATAAATGAATAGATATTTTTCAAAAGATATATACAAATGGCCAAGAAACACATGAAAAAAATACTTATCACTAATCATCAGGGAAATACAGTTAAAACCACAATGAGCTACCTCCTCACCCCTGTCATAATGGCCATAATTAAAAAGTCAAGAAACTATAGATGTTGGCATGGATGTGGTGAAAAGGGAACATTTGTACACTGTTGGTGGGAATGTAAATTAGTAAAACCTTTATGGAAAACAGTATGGAGATACCTCAATAGCTAAAAGTAGATCTACCATTTGATCCATCAATCTCACTACTCCATACCTACCCAAATGGAAAGAAATCATTATATCAAAAAGATACCTGCATTTAAATGTTTATCACAGCACAACTGACGATTGCAAAGATACGGAATCAACCTAAGTGTCCACCAACTAATGAGTGGATAAAGAAAATGTGGTATATACATATACCATGGAATACTACTCAGATGTAAAAAGAATGAAATAATGCATTTTGCAGCAACTTGGATGAAACTAGAGACCATTATCCTAAGTGAGGTATCTCAGTAATGGAAAAACAAATAACACATGTTCTCTAAATAAGTGGAAGTTCAATGATGAGTATATATGGTCATAAAATTGTATGATGGGCATTGGAAACTAAGAAAATGAGAGATTGGGAGGGGAGTGAAACATCAAATTTACCAGGCATAATGCATTCTATTCTGGTGAGGGGTACACTAAAAGCCTTGACTTTGCTATTATACAATTCATCCATTTAAAAAAAAAAACACACCCACTAAATTTATTGAAATAAAATAAAGGAAATAAAAATATGAAAATAAAAAATATAGATTATTAACAAAGGCTCATTTGAAACCACTTCAACTTGGATGTCCAAGTTGATACTCAAAAAGGCTTCAGAATTTTTCGTCTCTTTTTATAATAAGAAAATATATAATTTGGGTTAATTTTGTTTTCTGAGTGTGGTATATAATTGTGGCCTTTGGTTTTCCCTCTAAGATATGTTTTTCTCTTTCTAGCAGTATATTTTACTGCACACAGTCAAGAGATGTTAATGATATTTTTAAAGCCTCTTAAAAATCATCATTTGTCTCTAAAACTATAGTTTTGCAATATGTGCAACTCAATCTTAGTTTCCTGTTCATAATGAATAAACAATTACTCATAGACAACAAAATCAAAATATAGAGATATCTACTTCATAATCTATTTCATTACATTCAATGAATGGGGAAAATGCACCCTTGAAAAATCCTAAATTTGAAAATAACATTATGGTTTGAAAATTTCCTGATAAATTTCCATTAAGAATAACATTCTTATTATTTCCTGGTCTTCTATAAAGAGAATGAGGTAGCCATGTTCAAATTACAGACTCTCTTTTAATCTTCCTCAAATTTGACTTTCTAGTTTATATGTTAAATAAAATCATTTTCTGGAAAACAAAAACAAAAACATAAAAAATTCTTACTGTTTTAGAATTCTTAGCTCCCTGTTAACTGTGTCATCAGCAATGCTTGTTATTGTGTTCTCAGGTCATTTTTCAGAGAGAAACATATTGTATAACTTTATGAAGATTATGCTCTGTGTGACAGAGCATAGAAACAAACTATACTTCATAGCTTCGTAGCCTTTTCCCCTGTTGGTTGGAAGTCTCTGAGACCACTGGCACAGTGGACGTTTCTATACAACCATGACCATTTGACTGCCATTGCATTTATTTTCTGTAGCTACTTTTTAAGAAGCTTTACATTATCCACTCAAAATTTGATCTTTACCACTTTGGAATGTTTACTGATAGATAATATTTAGAGGGACAAATTTTCCTCCTTCAAATTTTGATTGAAATATTAAAATTAACATTTCTGTAGCTTTCCCAGAACCTTTGCATTTTATCTTTAGAACACATTTAATTTTATCTAACACTTTTAATGTGTCTATGCGTACACTTATAGAGTTTAAGTTTTAAGATATAATACATTAAAATAAATACTTATTAAAAAGAACATGAAATGTTTATGGTTGTGATATATTAATAAAAACATATTCTTTTCAACGTGGATAATGTTGAAGGGTGCATTATTGGTGTGCAATTTAATTAAAATAACAATCATAGACAATACTCTTCAGTGATTAAGGTTGGCTGGTGGTCTTATGATGAAGTGTTTGTGTTTTTAGAGATAGAAATCAAGCTGAAATTGCTGACTTAAAAAATCATTATAAATTTTCAACTTTTCATTATCATTGATGCCCATAAACTTTCACAGGACACATATGCTTTCGAGCATGATGCTTCCCTTATTTTAAATATATCCTAACAAAAGTCACGTGTATATTTCAACAGTACTACTTTTGAAAGATAGCACAGCATTCTGAGTTGATTTCCTAAGCCCTTCTGCAGTACTGATTTGAGTACTAAGTGTCCCAATTCTATCTTCTTTTCTTCTGTAGTTGTCCTTGTCAGCATCATTCTGATCCATGCCGATTTCTCAACTAAATATTTATTAGTACTGAGAAATTTGGTACCCATTTGCTTTTTTGCACTTGCCTTAAAGGTGTATGAATCTCTCTGTGTCTTCAAATACAGCACTTGTGTCTCTTTGAACAGCTATGAGTATTTCTGGTGGCCACTTCAAGTTATTTTACATTCATTCACATTTGAGAAAGGAATAAATGAATTACTAATCGGATGATATTTAATCCGTGTGCTCTATTAATAAAAAGTGTGTTTTTACCCCTCTCTGACTACTTCTTATTCTATTTTCAAATGAAACTTTTCCCCAAAAGTTCATAGGTTAGAACAGTGGTATTAAAAACTCATTTCTATTAATTTAAGTGATGTTTTACTACTTTAAATATACCATGAGCAACCATTTGTGTTTTAGATACATCTTTACATACTCTACTTTAGTCAAAAATACCAATTCTATTCCCTTAAACTAAACATTATTATAAAAATAGCTGTGAAAATTAAATAATTATTATAAGATAAAAAGTTATCCTCTTCAAAATAGCCAGTGGTTAACTATAGTCTTTGTGTGGTCTGCATGACATTGAATGGTTGTTTCAACCACTGAAACAATCACTTAAGACCTTAAAATATTTATTACAGTCCCATTAAGAAAGTTTGTTATGGTGGCTAATGAAGACTCAGTTCACTAGAAGTTAATATGAATTGTGTCATTATTACTGCAAAGAGTCATAGAAAAAATCCTAAAATAAACACAATCATGAAAAAAGGAGGTTTATCCCATATTAGATGGGGGAATTTATCCCTCATCTAATATTTTGACTAGGGCAACTAGTTCAGCTTTAGGAACACTAGAATTAGAAAGAATAAAATGAAAATAACAGAAATAAAAATGTTTTAAGTTTGTATTTTAATAGCTATTACAGGAAAAAAGTTTAATATGAAACTTGAACAGTCTGAAATAATAAATTTTTACAAAACATTTCACCATAGTTTTCCCTTTGGTAGTAATCTGTAGGCCACTTCTAGAGATGATGTGTTTATACAATAAGTCATTATGTATAAACTATTTAGTAATTAGATTATTAGATAAAAATTTCAAACTCCATATAATCTAAAAATGTCAAAAACTGATTCAACTGATAAGAAATAAATTTAAAGAATTGATAATATATTTTCTTTCATTTGGAAATACTATTTTATTTTTGTTTTATTAATATTTAACAGAAATTTATTTTATTATCTGCAATCGCTGAAGGCAATTTTAGCTGTCAAATGTTTATTTTAAGAAGGTTAGTTTAAAAGATAAGTATAACTCTCCTTGAATATGCTTTTATCCCATTGATTTTTTAATTAAATTAGATATTTAGGGAGGACGATAAGAGAAGTGTCTCTAATGTCCTTTTGAGGTAACTTTTGAAAAGACTATAATACAATATTATAGTTAACATAACAAATGCATTTTGGTTGCTTTTCTGGATCTAGATATTACACACTGAATGATAATAGTAACCATTTATCTTCATTTTGAATATAAAAATGCTGAGAGTTAGAAATATTCTATTTATAGTTTTAGTACAAGGTTGAATGCACTTATCACACTTCATTGGTTGCACATTTTAAACTCAGAAAAAGTGTTGAGTCTTTTTTATTGATTCACAGGCTAAGCAATTTCATTTTTTGTTTTCATACTTTGACCTACAACCCTAGGATCCATTAGGGCACTACAATAGCAAGGTGTAGACACATCAACTACAAAGAAGTAGAACTAAAATGACAGTGTCTCCAACTAGGGATGCATTAATAGACCTGAGAATTCAAACGCAGAAAAGGCAATTTTTTCCTTCTGGGAAGTGGAGTTCTCAAGAGAGTCATCTCAGACTAAAGAACATGATACGAAAATCAATAAAGGCCCTATTGTGCTGCCGAAGTGTCCGGGAAGTGTCATTTTATATCTTGCTAGCTTATATCTAAAGGAAGTTAAAGCTACTTTGCTCATAGTAATTGGATGAATCCTCTTTTATCAGTGGTCTATTTTTCTGTTCAACATAAAAGTAAAATATACTGGCCCAATTTGAAATGGGATATGAGGAAAATGAATTAATATGAAAACCATTAAGTCTTTTTGCAGATGTAAGAATGCTATCACTCATGTTTTCTACTCTCAAAATTCCTGTTATTACACATGAATTTAAACAGCTAACTATAATTACTGGGCTAATTGACAGAAATTGTGGCTGGGGAAACATCATATTGGTTAACTAAAGAAAAAAATTTAAAAGGCATCATTGAAAGCATTGTAATAATTTGTTGAAGTTGAATAGCCAATTTGAAAGATTTGATTTTGTAAATATGTACTATATTAGGCTAGAAGAGTGATATACTTGGAGATAATCTAAGTGTTAATTCCTGAAATCTTTATCTTTATTGTTTATCTTACTAAATACTGTGTTTTCTCAGATCATTATAATACGAAGTTTGAGAATTCTATGGCAATTAGGTTTGATTTTCCAAAAAGTCACTTGCCAATTTTATTATCATTTTCCTCGAAGAATATTTCTGCTATGAAAAATTCTTATATTATCTGATTGCTACTTTATGGTGTTTGAAATAGACTAAGGGAAAAAGTTATTGAAATTTGAGGTTTATATTTTAGATTCTATGCTTTATTCTCTTTTTACTTCTACTTTATTGCACAAAGAATTTGAAATGGCCTAGAACTGTAAATTTACATAGATATCCTGAGAAATTTTAAAACTTCTGAATGCAAATGTTTACTTAATTGAAAGAAGTCTCATTGTTTATCATCTAGTATAAAACTCTGAGAATCAGAATTTATTTATTTATTTATTAATTTATCTATTCAATGCAAAATTTTTTAGAGATGACTATGTAAAAATGTTTGTGTACTACACTGGGCATATAAAAACAAGTGTAAGACTTCAGAGGTGCAAAATTAGGAGGAGAAAGATAACGGGACAAAGATGCTTTGAACGGGAAACAAGAACTTAGGGCTTTCTTAATTACATACACTATAAATCATCTCAGTGTATTTTCCAAAGCAAATGCATATTTTTTCATCTTGAAAACCTGAGCTCCATCTCAAGGGTCAGAAATTTTTGTCTTTTAAATAGTATCTAAATTGTTCTGCATAATTTTACATTATTTAACAGAAAAAAATTTTAATGCAGATAACGTTTTTTAAATTCTTCTTCTTCTTTTTTTTTTTTTTTGAGACAGAGTCTCACTCTGTTGCCCAGGCTAGAGTGCCATGGCGTCAGCCTAGCTCACAGCAACCTCAAACTCCTGGGCTTAAGCGATCCTACTGCCTCAGCCTCCCCAGTAGCTGGGACTACAAGCATGCGCCACCATGCCTGGCTAATTTTTTCTATATATATTTTTAGTTTTCCAGATAATTTCTTTGTATTTTTAGTAGAGACGGGGTCTCGCTCAGGCTGGTCTCGAACTCCTGACCTCGAGCGATCCACCCGCCTCGGCCTCCCAGAGTGCTAGGATTACAGGCGTGAGCCACCGCACCAGGCCTAAAATTATTATTCTTGAATTTAAATTACTTCTAACTAGCCACCTGCATTACTGTGCATATTATACTTTGTTAAAAAAATAGAAAAGAACATGTTGTGGCATATTCTTTGTTTCTCATCTAGCTACAGCTAAGATAATATTTATGACAGATTTGAATAATCATTTTCAAAGTATTTGTATAACTTAATCTTTAAAAGATAGCATATTAGTCTTAGTTAAGGCATATCAATTACACAAGAATATATCTTAAAATAGTACACAGGACTGAGGGAGTAGGGATAGCCAAAAATTTTAAGTAATAATCAGAAGGTTGAATCAATCAAATGAGAAATGTAGTAAAAATTGGTATTATATTAACGTGTAAATGGTGAAATAGTGATTGTTCTATTGGAGAAATTATTTTATAATTAATGACTTTTGAACACCTTTTAGGGTTCTAATAAAAGGGCTGCTGCAAAATTTTAAAATTAGTAAGCTGACTCAATTGCGTTACTTGGCAGACTTCTGTTGAGGTAACAAATCAGCCCTATTATTTTACCAGATACTACTTAATAGTGGCTGGAAAGCAAGAGGAAGGTGATTATTTTACCAGTAGAGTATAGGAAGGATCTAAATTCCATTTAAAAACAAATTGAGGTGTCAAAAATGGTAGGACCATCCCTGCTTCTCCACCAATTACATGGAACAGGCAGAGAAAAGGATTTTGCTCCAGTTGTTTAAATTTTTGCTTTGTAAACGTTTATATATGAAACTATTAGGTATGTATTTTATCACATGTTAAAATTATCATAAAAATTTATCTCTAAACTGTGGTTCTCCAACATTGCTCTACCAACACCAGGTGAGTATTTTAGAATTTTTTTTATAAACTGTTTTATGTGGAGAATGAGAATTATTTGCCTCAATGACTGGTGAGGTTCTCTTGACATTTAATCAATGCCAGATTCCCTGCAATTCATGGAACACTCCCATTGTCCATCCTTACACAGGAATTTCAAAATTGAACTAATTAATTTTGCAAATTTAAATAGGGTTTATGAAAATAGAAAGCAACAACCATATTAAGTAAAAACAAAGGAAAGGCTGCAATTTTTTGTGTTTAGATTTTATAAGGAATTGTTTACATTTTCGAAAACTCACATAACAGTGACAGATGCACTTTAGATTTCAATTACCAGTATATTATAATATACCTGTATTGATCTACATTTGGATTTCATATTTTCAAGGTGATTCCACATGTAGGTTATGAACCTGTCATTAAGTTTTCACTTTTAATATGCCTCAGCAGTTACGTGGTAAAGTACATATGATTTTACTAAAATCAATTTTCTTTTTCTTTTTCCTTTTATTATATAGAGTATTGTATGTGTAGACATATAAATTTACCAATATATATGATATATGTATGTGTGTACAGTGGTCCCATCTTCTCTGCCATTTTGCTTTCCACACTCAACCACATTATGAACATATTGAAGTCTTCTGAGAGAAAGACCACATTCACACTACTTTTATTATAATATATTATTATAATTGTTTTATTTTATTTTTAGTTATTGTCTTTAATCTCTCACTGTGCCTAATTTATAAATTAAACTTCAACATAGGTATGTGTGTATAGAAAAAACATAGTATGTCTAATATTTGGTACTGCCCACAGATTCAAGCATTCACTATAGATCTTTGGAACTACCTTCTGCACAATGAGAGGGCTTTAGTAGTAAAATATATTTCCCTTCAATTGGGCGTTGCACAATGTTTTGTTTTGTTTTGTTTTTTACAAAAAAAGATGTTAGTTCACACAGGGTCGAGGCCTATTGATCTAGATCTTGAAGTGGCAGGTGTGCCTCATAGCAGGGAAATAGTAAGGAACTCACACTGTAGTATTAAATTTTGTGAGATAGTTCTGCTGAAATTTTATTTCTGGAATGAAGCCTCTCATAAAAATTACATAGACATGAATCATAAGTCTTCTGAAATTTAAAATGCTCTTTCATTTAAATGGGTTTTCTCCCATTCCTTTCTTTTTCTTCTCCTTCTCTTTCTATCTTCCATTATTTGAATATCCATGCATGTACTACTTGGCCATTGTATTTAATCTGTACTTGTATTTTATGGATATTAACTGGTATAAATTCTGAGAGTTTGCATTAGAGCTCATTCCTCCAAAAGTACTTATCACTTCCAATTTGGAAATCTTCTAGTTTTATTGTTTGGTTTCAGATTTCAAATACAAAACTCTTAAAAAGAAAGCACTTTTTAAAATCAAATACTCGAAAGAAACTGATATTTTCAAGATCGGGGCACATCTAGGAAATAAAGTCTCTAATTTTCTACCCTCTAAACTTTTCCTGACATTTCTGATGTTTTTAGAGGCCAGGGCCTACTTTTCCTGAGGCTGGCTATCCATTCGGCCAATTCTCAGTACTAAGAAGAGGAGAAACTGATATTTTTAAAACCAGAAGGAAATAAATATCTAGGGATAGTGTGTTTCACCTCTTCAAAAAATTATATTATTTCTGAATTTGTCAATTTTGGATTCCCAATAAAATAAAGACAGTGATTTTGTTTGTTCTGTAGATAGCAGAGACACTGAAAATGTTTGAACACGAGGAAGTATATCTGGCATGTTGCAACCCAAAAGATGAAAATAATAAAAACAACATAAAATTATAATAGCAAGCACTTATATACCTGGAATTATTCCACCCACTTTGCAAACATTAACAGTTTAGTTCTCATAACAACCCAATGAGGTAAATATATAATTATCATCTCAATTTTTTGATGAATAAACTATGGCACAGCAAGATTAGGATGATTTGCTAACTGACACACAGCTATTAAGTCAAGGAGCTAAATTTTGAACCCTGAGTATAAGTTTCAGAATCACTCTTAAGCCTACATGTACTCATACATGAGAATTATTATTCATACAAGACAAAAGAGAGATGCAAGAAGGACCCATTTATAAGATTGACCAAGAAGCTAGGGCTTGAAAAAGAGATAGCATGTTAAATTGGAAAGAACATAAAGTTAAGTCTTCACAATTATCTGGATACAAATCCTAGCTTTGGCATTTGCTAGCAATGTTGTTATTTTGGAAAATATATTTATTTTCAAAGACCATAAATTATGTGTTCTGTAAAATGGATACAACTAAAACAATTCTTCAGTTGTGAGGATTAAAGATTGGAAAAAAAGAACATAGCATAAGTATGAGGTGGGTTTTTCTGTTTGCTTGTTTTTTTGTTTTCTTTTTTTCTTAAATGTTGATAATAAACACCAATGTTTGAGGTGGGGAAGGGGAGTTTTGGGGATAGATAATAATTGTATAAGGCTCAGAATAATCAGTATATAATCTGGGGCATTAAGACAATCAAAAGAGGTAGAAAAGTTTTATAAGGAAGACATTTATGATACAAATGAATGCTAAATTGGCTTCAGGTTTAGTACATCTGCACCATCCTTTCTGGTAAGCAATCTAACAATATATACCTTTTAAAAAATATATCCCTTAGTAGTAGAATGATTTAACTCCTGAACTCTAAGACAATGATAGTAAACATATGAAAGATGTTCTGAAGTTCATTATAGTTTTTATGGTAATAAATAAATAACTTAAGTATTGACTACAAGTAGAATTAAGGAGATGATGATATTTAATGGAATATTATTCCTGAAAATTTTAGAAAATTAGGTGTCTTATTACTATAAAAACATTATTTAAACTGTGTAATTATGATTAATAAATATAATAAAGAAAAAAGTGAGATTAATATTATAGAAGAGTACAGAAAGAAAAAGGAAAGACTGTTGTTGGCAAAAAAGAAATAAAGAACAATTGATTTAATGGGTGATCACTTTTCCTGCTGGTATCATTAATCTTAGCAGGCTGTGATCTAAAGTGAGTTGTTACTGCTCAGAGCCAGAGAAAATCATCCCAAATACTATCTATGGAACTTCATCTCACTAAACCTGATTTAGACTAAACTATATATTTTACAGAGAAGTATAAATATGATAGCTTCTCTTTATTAATGTGAATTTTCTTAATAAAAACACTATGATTTTAATTATAAAATCTAAATTTGGTTTATTACTTAAGATTCTATGTTAAAATCCAATTTAGATCACCTCTTGATTTAGTTATAATATTAATACATCTTGATATTTTTCTCTTATTTTACTGGAAATGCTCTTATTTTTTGTTTTTGTTTTGTTTTGTTTTTTCTGACACTGCTGTTGTTGATGTTATTTCTCAGGTGTTCACCGATACCTTTGTCATCTTCTAATTGTGCAGGGGAAGTAAAGTAAGTTGGGTTGCACTTCTAAAATAAACTGGTTTTATACTATTGCACAATCTGATGGTATGTATTTTACAAAACTATGTTTAACAGTTGGTCAGACTAGTCTTGAAATAATCTCTCAGGTTTTTTGCCCCACAAACTGGTGTATGCCAAAGATTTGCAAATTCTAGAAATAACTGGTATCTTAAATGATTTATTCAATTGGGATTACAGGAATGCCTACAATTAACGTTTCTGGAGAATACTCTAAAACAGATTTTTCATTCATGTAACACTGGAGTGATTGCAATGTGCCCAGAATAATGCTATCCAAGTGGGATAAAAAGTTAAAATAAAGTATATAGCATGTTATATTGACTGGGAAAGAGAGAAACACATGAACAGAATGTGATACCAATAATGACTATGATAACTTCCCTTTCCGCTTGCTATTGCCACCATTCTGCCTGTGATTAGTTATTTACAAATGACACTGCTGAAAATGTTTTTCAAATCATTACACTCATATTTATCTCCCTTGTTCATTTTTCTTTAGCAGTAAATCTATTATACATTCAATTTTATGCTACCCTGAAGTATTACCAGAAGCAATTAAGCAATGAGAATTCCATATTCCTGCAAGTATTTATGAAGTGAGCACAAATATAATTAGGTACTAGTCAGACATAATTGACAGAATATCCCAAAATAGAGAAGCATTTAAAAATAAAGGAAGGCAATTTTTTAGATTTGTGCTTATAGATGCAAGTGAACAAAAAGCTGACTCTAAGAAGGAGAAAAATATTTTTGAAAGGATACTGAGTATCTCAGAAAATTATAAAGTCAAGAGAACCAAGTTCTGGGTTAACTTTCTGGAACCAGTAGCCAAAATCCTCTGCAGAAATGGTTTTAGAAAATTTTCATTACCATTTCTTCCCCATCAAAAGCCAGAAAAATAATTTATTGTCCACTTATTACACCTTTGCATTAAGAAATTGACTTTGTAAATACAGTATCTCCTAAGAGTCAGAATCCTTTGCTGTCACCTTCTCCAGAAAAATGAATTTCATGCCAGCCTTTTTTCCTTTTGGACATTTTGAATGGATATGTCATATTGGTGGAGGCTACATAATATGTTAGCATCCTGATTCAAAGAAAGTAGAGAAATAAAATCGTTTAAATTCTGTGAGCTAGGCTGACACCATGGCACTCTAGCCCAGGCAACAGAGCAAGACTCTGTCTCAAAAAAAAAAAAAAAAAAAGATCGTGAGTCAATGGATCCATGTGCTAGCAATTGAGTAGACTTTCCTTCTCAGGTATATGGTATTCCTGGTGTTAACTAAAGAATCGCTACCCACTGCCATCTTGGTTCTCCCAGCTAGTAGAAACCATACCATTCAAGGGATCTGATAGTACAGTGGAGTATATTCTACACTGGGAGTAGTGATTTACGAAATTCAAAATTTTCAAGCATAGAAAGAGTGTTCAGCTCTATCCAGGATAATACAAGAGGTGCTAGATCACCATTGTGTTTTTGTGGCTGAGTAGAACTTCATAGTATACATATACCACATTTTATTAATCCACTCGTATATTGATGGGCACTTGGGATAGAGCTGGAGCCCATTCTACTAAGTGCAGTATCACAAGAATGGAAAAACAAGCATCACATGTACTCACCATCAAATTGGTATTAACTAATCAACACTTATGTGCACACATAGTAATAACATTCATCTGGTGTCAGGCAGGTGGGAAAGGGGAGGAAGGGATGGGTATATTCACACCTAATGGGTGCAGTGCACACTGTCTTGGGGAGAAACACGCTTAAAGCTCTCGTTCCAGTGGAGCAAAGGCAATTTATGTAACCTAAACAGTTGTACCCCTGTAATATGCTGAACTAAAAAAAAATTAAAATTTAAAAAAAAGAAAGAATGTTCAAAGTTGCAGGAAAGCTAGAAAACATATCAAGTTTTCTTTAAATTAAAATGTTTTCTTAAATTAAATATATTCTTTAGGCCGGGCGCGGTGACTCACGCCTGTAATCCTAGCACTCTGGGAGGCCGAGGCGGGTGGATCGCTCGAGGTCAGGAGTTCGAGACCGGCCTGAGCAAGAGTGAGACCCCGTCTCTACCAAAAAATAGAAAGAAATGATTTGGACAGCTAAAAATATATATAGAAAAAATTAGCTGGGCATGGTGGCGCATGCCTGTAGTCCCAGCTACTCGGGAGGCTGAGGCAGTAGGATCGCTTAAGCCCAGGAGTTTGAGGTTGCTGTGAGCTAGGCTGACGCCACGGCACTCACTCTAGCCCGGGCAACAGAGCGAGACTCTGTCTCAAAAAAAAAAAAAAAAAAAAAAAAAAAAATATATATATATATATATATATATATATATTCTTTAAATTAAAATGATTGAGTTTATCCTTTGAAAGTATTCAGAAAGGATTACTCAATTATTTTTTCAAAGCAAAATGATTGAAATTCAATGTAAACCTTTTCAGTCAATAATTTTGTTTACTTCTCAACTTGTATAATGCTTTCTTAATTATACCCCAATAGGTGACATTTTATTTAAATAATCTGAAATAACAATAGCTTTCAGAGTTTTCTGAATATGAATAATTCTATTAGTATCAATAAATTTTACCTTTCCTTACTGTTTGATAAGTGTGTTTCTATTTCATATCAAATGAAAATTTCAGGCATATAACCATGAGACTTTAGAAATAAATATGACCAATAATATTTAAATAATATTAAATAATAAACATGATTAATAATAATTGATAACCATATTTTGTAGATTATCTTTAATATGTAAATTGTATTATTACATTAAGAAAATAAAAAGAGATCCACAAAACATCAGCCTACAAAACATCTTTGGTTCTATAAAAATCCAAGTTAAAATTAATAAATTATTCACAATATTTGTTGAAGAATTATTTATAAGATTTATTCCAGAAAACAGAAGACAAATTCATTAGTCAAAAAATATGTCAAGTACTAATGGAAAAGGGGAGAATTGGTTTTGTGATACTAGAGATGGTCAAACAACAAAATGAGATTTAAAACAATCAACTGACAGAATTTAAAATAAAAAAAAGAAAAAGAAATATTGATATTAGAAACTTAAGGGAAAAAAGGCTTCAGCCAAACTAACACTGCAAAATTCTAATTCTGTATTATGAAAGGCAAATTTGAAATAAAGAACTCTAGACAAAACATCAAGGTGATGGAAACAATGATTGATCAATTCATGCATTCATCCTTTGATTCAGTTAGGAAATCGGTAGTGATCGTTTGTTATTTTCCCTGTCCTGCAGCATTGTGAGTATTGAAAATATAGTGCAAATTAAGAAATGCAAAATCCCTCTCCTAGTAGAGATAACATTCTGGAAAGAGGCAAAAAAGAAGAAGACCATTGAATATATGGTATAATTCCAGGTGTTAATATGTTTATGAAAGGAAATAAAGTATAGTTGACCCTTGAACAACTCAGGAATTAGGGGTTCTGACCCCTATTTTTTGACTCCTCCAAACCTTAACTGCTAATAGCCTACTGTTGACCAGAAGCCTCATGGGTAACATAAACAGTAGATTAACACATATTTGTATGTCATATGTATTATATTATCTTACTGTATTCTTACAATAAGTGAGGTAGAGAAAAGAAAGTATTATTAAGAAAATCATAAGGAAGAGAAAATATATTTACTATTTATTAAGCGGGAGTGAATCATCATAAAGGTCTTCATCTTTACTGTCTTCACCTGGAGGAGGCTGAAGAGGAGGAGGAAGGGGAGGAGCTGGTCTTGCTATCTCAATGGCGGCAGAAAAGAAAGAAAATCCACATATAAGTGGGCCTACGCAGTCCACACTTGTGTTGTTGAAGGGACAACTATATATACATGGTTGATTATTTAAAGCTAGGATGATCAGGGAATAATTCAAGATTTGTAAGAAAGAATAAGTCATGTGAAGATCTGGGGAAAGCTCATTCCAAGCAGAAGTAAGCACTTTGTACTATTGCTGCTATTTTTAACAGTCATAATAAATTTAAATCTGTTCACTTAATTCCCAAATTGAATCAACACAATTATCCTACACTGGAAAAGTATATGAAGAGTACTTTAACTCTATTATTGTTTTATTAAATATATGTTAATTTTACATTGTTCCAACATCCCAAAACCAGTTCATTAAGGTTTCATTACAATTTCATATAAATTTACTAGCATTTTAATCTTATTTTGCTGTTCTTCTTGCATTTTGCACTTGTTCCTTTGAGCTACCATAATGCAAATTAGTACAGTAGATTCTTGAACAGCGGGTTTCTGTGGAACTCACTTGTGGAGTGACTTCTTTGTTCAGTCTTTTTAAGTGCTCTGCTTAATAAAATAATTTTAATTATCCATTTTATTTCAGAGCCAACTCTAAGAGACACATTGGAAAATATGATCTAGTTAAGAACTGATATAGGTTAGTTCTTTTTTAAAAAAAATACTGTGGTAAGAACACTTAGCATAAGATCTACCTTCTCAACAGTTTTTTAAGTATATAATACAATAATGTTAACTATGGGTACAGTGTCGTACAGCATATCTCTAGAACTTATTCATCTTAGTTAAGTGAAATTTTATGCTAATTGATTAGTAACTTCCCGTTTCCAAAATCCCTGGAAACCACCAATCCACTATTTGATTTCATAAACTTTACTATTTTAGAGACTTCATACAAGTGGAATCATGCAGTGTTTGTCTTTGTGTGACTGACTTATCTCACTTGGCATAATGTCCTTAAGGTTCATTCATGTTGTTGCATATTTCAGAATTTCCTTCATTTGGCTGAACAATATTCCATTTTGTGTGTGTGTGTGTGTGTGTGTGTGTGTATCACATATAT
This sequence comes from Lemur catta, assembly GCF_020740605.2. Classification (NCBI taxonomy): domain Eukaryota; kingdom Metazoa; phylum Chordata; class Mammalia; order Primates; family Lemuridae; genus Lemur; species Lemur catta. The sequence goes on from NC_059128.1 coordinate 245,164,243, forward strand.
ATATCACATTTTCTTTATCCATTCATCTATTGATGAACATTAAGGTTTTTTTCCATGTCTTGGCTATTTTAGATATTTCTGTAATAAACATGAGAGTGTTAATAAGTTTTCTGATTTTAACATACAAAAATCAGTTGTATGTCCATATACTAACTAATGATCTATCTGAAAAGAAAATTAGGAAAACAATCCCATTTACAATAGCACCAAAAAGAATAAAATACTTAGGAATAAACTTAACTAAGAAGGTAAAAGACATTTATATTGAAAACCACAAAAGATTGATAAAAGAAGCTAAAGAAGACACAAACAGTAGGAAAGACATCCTGTGTTCATGAATTAGAAGACTTATTATTTTTCAAATGTCCGTTTTATCCAAAGTGATGTATAGATTGAAGCAAAGTATATCAAAATCCAGAAGGCACTTTTTACAGAACTATATAGAAAAAACCATTCTATAATTCATACGGAACTGCAAAAGACCATGAATAGCCAAGTAAATCTTGGGAAAGAAGAATAAAGGTGGAAACATCATGTTTCCTGATTTCAAAATATATTACAAAGCCCCGGTAATCAAAGCGGTAAGGGTAATTCTTGAAAATACGGCTGGCCTTTGAATAGTCATTTGAAAAGCAAGGGAGATCAAAGCTCTTGGAAGAGGTATGGAACTACACAATCCATGACATAAATATTGCCTACAAATTGAAAGCATAAAATAATATGTCAAAAATGAGACAAAATATGTTTGAAAAATAACAGCAAATATATATCAAAATAATCAAATATGTTTATGTTCTTTGACTCAGTCATACTACTTATAAAAATCAACCTAAAGGATTAATCAGAAGTATTAACGTTGAATACAGAAAGATGTAGTCTATGTGAATTTTTTAAATTATAGAATAAATAGAAACTTGTTAAACATATAAAATATGCAAATATATTAAGTAAATTTTTAAATATCTCTTTTATGGGACATTTGCAGCCATAAAAAGCATATTAAGAAAATGTTTTAAGATGCAAGCATACATGTATAGTAAACAACTAATAATTTAAAAAACTACAAAACATCACCAATAAAATAATATTATCCTTGTAAATGAACAAATAAATTTCTAAGATCATTTCCATGGAAAAGAATGATAAGGCATTTAACTAAAATATTAGCAATAGCCAATTTTGGTTGCTGGGCATATTGTTGATTTTTACTTTCTTCTTTTTTTTTAATTTTCGCATTTTCTAAGTTTTCTATATTGGATGTAAATCATCAATTTAAAAATCACTATATTTCAAATAGAGCTTAGAGCTCAAAGCAAAAATTTCAGTTTAAAACTTTTGATGCTTAGAATCCCCTTTCTTTTGTTTTTGATAAGTGAGCATAGGAAGAGGGTAAGGTCTGTGTCTTTGAATGTAACATTTTCACCCCCATGTAATCCTTAAGCTGGTGAACTAATGAATTCCATCATTTTAAGATTTATGCCTCTATTCCACAGCTAATGCAAAAAAACAAGGAAAACCCTTACCCCTTCCTTTCTTCACATACACATATGCACAGTAAATACAGCTAGGTCATCTAATGAGAAAGAATATTCACTAAATTCAATTTACACCTAACCCCCTTCCCTTAAAATAATCTCAATTATATCAGAACAATATACTTTAATAAAAATATAATCTTCAGAAATAAAATATTATTTAATCCTAAACTTTAGAATTGGGTTATTTTTTGAAGAAAGAAGCATTATGATATCATTTACATTATGATATCATTATGATATCATTTACATCTCCATGCTAAGGAGAATCTAATTTTAATCATGAACTTATGTTTGAAGGAATCCACGCTGTTTCAAGAGAATGACTCTTACTGCATAACATTCTAGTGAGAGATAATAGCATAGTTCATTTTCCAGTCAAGTATAATCTTTTGCTTTCAAGTAGATATAGAATAAGTGAGTTTAAACCTGAAAACCTGGCTAAAACACATCTCATGATTAATTAATCCCTTTTAGAAACTCAATTAGATGCTGGATGCCCCACATTAAAATGGAAAGACAATGACTGACAGAATAGATAAACATGGGTGTGCATAAATTGTTTCTGACCTGATTTAAAAGCTTCAACTGAAAATTTAACATCAAAATGAGTATTATAATAATGTGCCATGTCCATCATTCTCTCAGCCAGTGTGGCATCATTGGGTTTTACCACAGCATGAATACTGACATTGTTTCATTAACTTTATCATTTGTTTTAGTGAAAGTACACACTTTCTACAGGTTGAAATATTGTAGTTGTCTTTAGAATTTATCAGTTTTTATAGTACTGTGTAGAATTTTGTCATTCTTTGCTAAATTTTGCTTTGTGACATTTTGAAGATGAATTTTATCACCACTAGACTAAAACTATAGAGTATTGACAACGACTGCTTGATGAGACTTTTGATGCTCAGAACCGTAAAAAAGTCATCTAATTTTTTCATTTTTTAAATTAAAACACTGAGGTTCAGAGGGATTATTTGTAGTCATGGTCACACAATACTTCATAATGAATCCACATTAAAACCTGAATGTTGTACCCCAGATTTATCTGATTTCTTTAAAAAATTTCTAAATGCTTTGATTATTCCCTTCAGAGAAATAGAAATCTAACCAGGTAAAAATCATAAATACAGTCTAATTTTCTTGCAGTGATACTATAATTTTATCCTTAACAATGTTTTTACTTCCAGGCCAGGAAAGGACTATTTGACTCATTGGTGTCACAGTATCTTTGATTGTAAATGCCTTGGTAATGCCCTGAGAACCCAGTGAGTAGTATGCACTTACAGTCCATCCAGGACAAATCCTTTTATGTATTTATCGATAGAACAGAAGAAAAAATAAGTTCCATAGCTTTTTAAATTATATCAACCTACAATATATTGGGAAAAGTAGAAAAGAAAGAAAATAAAATGAAAAATTACTAGAATAAAATCTAAATTCCACAAACATGAAAATATAAATAAACTTAAAAGAATATAATGTTGAAACTCGAAAGTAACAATATTAAATTAAAAGATTACAATATTAGAAATGAATTGGCTGTTAAAAAATGAGGTATTTATATACAGAAAAATGAATACTTTGAAATTTAGGATTTTTTTTTAATTCTTTTATGTATCAGACGTTTTGTATTGCCACCTTTATTATACTTCTCCGTGTAGCTCTGATAAAGGAAGTCAATCTTTCAAATTTCAACATAAAATCTTCCCTTCATATCTATAAATTTTGTACATGATTATATTTTTACATTTATAATACTCTGTTTTCATCCCTATGTCTGTTCATGAACTGCTGACTTTTGGGGGCTAGATATTAGAATAATTTTTCTGTGATTCCCAGGACTTATTAGTGGGCACCATTAGAGCCATTGTGTAAGCATGTTCAAACGGATCCGAATTATCAAGTTCTCATGAACATGTATAAAATGATGATGAAACATAGCCAACAAAATATAATGATTGCAAGCTTATATGAAAACTCATTATCTTCTTCATTACCCTCTTCATAATGATTGACTGAAATCCTTGTACAAAAAAAAAAAAAAAACAACTCAGATTTTAAAAAATATGTTGAACATGTCCCAAAAGAAAAAATTGAAGAAATTAGCATTGTTTTCTTCAGATAAGAATAGACTGACTTACTATAGTACTTTGGAATCTGACAAATCATTGTATAATAGTCACAGAATAATGGAAGCAGGCTATATGGATTCAAAAGAGTAATTTTTAGTTTCATAACTGTCTTAGTTTGGGTCCCTCCAGAAGCTAACCCAGAGGTAGGGATTTGTGTATAGTTAGTTTATTTGAAAGATGATTCTAGGATGCATAGGTGAGGAAATGGGGAAAGTGAGACCAGAAAGAAATATATAGAAATCACATAAATGAAGATGTTAATGTTGTGGGCCATGAGCCTGAATCCCACTGAGGTCCCTAATGTGGAGCATGTATCATAATTATTCTATAAAGGGATCCAAAATGCAAGGTATTTATCCTTAGATTGCTATCTTTCATTTTTTGAGAGTGGCCCCGGGGCATTAACTTCTGGAGAAATCCTTCAGCAGAGACATAGAGGTGCAGCAATTGGAGGCGGGAAGCAATCAGTGCCTAAAAACTGTCTACCACAAATGCAGGTGGATGGAGAAGTGGGCCAAGAATATAAGGATAAGAGCATCAACAAATTTTGATGCATTAATTGTAAATATGGTGTGATATGTGAGGAGAGATCATTGGACAAGTGTCACTGAATGTATTTAAGATACAACCATCTTTAGAAGTATTTCTACGGAAACCAATAATAGATATTGGTTAAAATATTTCCTAAAGGTACCATATTGCTAAAACGTAGCAAAAACACATTTCCTAAAAGGTAGCAGTATAAAATGTCAAATACAGGTATGATAAGGAGCTAGTGAGCATAACTAAGTTAAATTACCATGCCATTTATTCTTACCATTTTTCCTAGTTTTCCTACAAATCAGGAAGATAAAACAGGAAAATATTTCTGAAGTTTTGTAAAATAAAATACTTTTGTTTGAAGATATATAAATAAGTTTGTGTTAACCTATTTTGATATTTATACAAAATCTACCTGATATTCAGTAGTAAAATGTCAAAAAAGTTTTCACTTGTGAACAGTAATTGTCATATCCTAGGTAAATTAATACTTTTAGTTTATTTTGGTCTGTACCCCAACATTAAATTATTTCCAGTTTATTTTTAACCATCCAATATTAGACATTAATAGATTTTCTTAAGTTATTAAGTTATAATTTCTTAAGTTTTAGTCAGACTTAACTATGTCAACCATATGCATATTCCTTGTCTTTTATTTTGCACTAATATTTAATAGTGTCTTCTTATAACATTTATTTTGAATTACCACTTACAAGAATGCTGATGGTATCTAGTTTGTGCATATATCAAAGTAGAAATGAAAGGCAAATCACCATTATATTTCATTATTCACTAACTGAATATAATTAAAATTAATTTTATGGTGAATTTTGTTTTCTTCCTTCTTTCCTTTCTTTCAGCCTTTTTTAACATCTGTCTATGTATGTTATTACCTATCTATCTACCATGTATCTATCATCTACCTATCCATCCCTTTTTTTTACCTTTTTACTTTAAATTTACACCCCCTAAAACTATTATTTTAAAGTTTGAGAAATAGGTCATTTTATGTTCAATCATAGTTAGAGGAAAATATTAATTCTATTGGAATAAAACTATCAGGAAAAAATGAAATGAAAGACTTCAAAAAGAAACATTTGTTAGATAAATACAGATCAATTTAAGAGTTTTAACAAAATATAATTATTGTGGTCAGATTGCAGGCAATACAACTTATGGCTATTTGATATGGATCAAATAAAATAAGCAGTGGTAATTTAAGAAAATATTCAAAGAGACCATTGTCTTGAGCATAGTATTGCCGGCTAGAAATGGATCTTTAGTGTATGAAATTCAATCTTAATAGGCAGAGACACACTGCCAACTAAAGGTACCTCGTTGCATAAACAAATTTTTCCTCGATTCTGGACATATGACTGTCATTAATGCACATTAGTCCTTCCTCGTGGGGTAGATAGTCACAGAGGATACTCATTGAAGATTATTTATCTTAAAGCTCATAAAACGATTAGAATACCTTGACCAATTATAGGGTACAGAATACTAGATTATATGTATTATTAGTATCATTTGATATATTTGTTACATTTTTACTTCACTCTTGGGAAATACCATTTTACATCCTAGGCAATGCACTGGGTGTCACTTCTGCAATATTAACTAGCTAAAGCCTCAGTTGTGACTATCCATAACAAATAAGTAGTTCCAAGAATTCAAAAAAATTTCAGAGTGTGAGACTGTGCTCAAAACATATTATTAGTACTTTTTGCTGGTAAGATTTCTGTGTGTATGAATCATAATTGTACAGCTTGGTTTGAGTCTTATTATTTCTTAGCTATTCAACTGAACACAAAATTATACCTTTTATTATACAAAAATAACAAAAGCAAATAATTAGCATTCTTGAGGCCTTACAAGATTGCAATTTGGCAGGAATATTTGCAGATATTATAATCAGGTATCCACTAGAATATACATGTAGATTATAGACTATTTCTCTTGTCGGTGTTTATATCAAGTAGGAATAAGAACAAATACTTCGGACATTTTCCAAGAAATGTTCTTTCCACTTGTTAGATTGTACAAAGGGGATTTCTAAAATACAGTATCTTTTCAAAGAGAGATTTATTTTAAGTTTATCTTAAAGGAGTTAAAAGATTGGTGTTAAATATAAATTATGGTCTTGAAATTACCTTTCTTTGAACTTTTGTATATAATGTGAATGAACACTGCATAGGCCACATTTAACTAAATGACTTAGTAATCGATAATCACAAAAGTACTCATTATTTGTGTTTCTTCTAATTAGAATCCACATCCTAGAATAATGCTGTGCATGAATTAGTTATAAATGAATTCAGTGTATGCCTTAAGGTATTAGGAATGGTTCACTATATGTATGCTGGTGGTTCAAGTAGTGACCAGTAGTCCAAATATTTCACTTTGAGGTTTATTTGATTTAATGCATTTATAAAAAATAGTATTGGTTTCTTAAATGCATAAGACAGAAAAGGTGTTGATGAACCATAGTGTTATTAATATAATGTAGTAATAATTGATTATTTTATAGGGTATGGAGTAAATGTTCATAAATAATACATGAAATAAATTTGATTGTTTAGTAATGTGGAATGTTAATTCACTTTGAAGTAAGTAAATAAGTACACTAATACCATTTTATTCAAAAGATAAAAGCAAGTATAGATATTTTTATCAGTGGAATCAAACTACTACCAATAGTATAATTGGGTTCACTTAAAAAGCTATCTGTTGGCTAAAGTTGTCAATTATTAAAATAATTTGTGCTTCCAGTTAAATCACTTATTTCTATTATTAAACCATTTATGTCTTGACTTGTCTAGAAAATGTATTCTTCAAATTCTATGAACATTCAAAGTAGTATAAGAAATAAATAGTGCTATAATATTTTAATTAATACATTTTAAAATTGCAAATGCATATTTATTGATTGAAGTACAATATTATTTTAATTTTTACTAATTTGCTCTTCTACATTTTAGCATTTAATAACGAGGATATAGATACCTAGACAAGTTAAAGAATTTGCTCAGGGTCACATATCAGATAATAACAGATTAAAAGATGCATTTGCATGTATTTTTTAATCTTTTTTTGAAATGCTTTTTCTACTATACTCCCTATGACTGTCACAGAAATGATCTCTAGAAAATTGCGTATCTTGCTATTCATTATTTAGTAAGTGAAAATACTGCACAGATGTTCAAGATGCCACCACATTTTAAATGGAAATTAAAATTTCAAAGATGGGTACTGAGAAGGCATCAGCAGGTAAAACTGGGGAAAGAGTATTTCAGGATTAACAGTATGGGGAGATGCATGAATATAGGAATACAACAGAAAAAAAATTCAGTGAGGTTGGACCAGAGAGCTCACACAGGGTTAGATTATAGAACGTGCATACATGTCCATAAGTGTCAGAGGCAGGGGTGGAAAGTGAGAGATGGTATTTGTCTCATTGCAGGGACTCATTAAGAAATACCTTGCATTTCATGAAAATGTTAAGAAAAGATATCAGATTGACATTTCTGAAATCTCAACCTTATAGAAGAATAGAAAATATCTATGGAAGCTACAGTTTTTAGTATCCTCTCAATCTTCAGATAATTGCAGTGGTCCTTCTCATGTGATAATAAATGTTGGTTTCAGTATGTCGTGGTCAAAATGATGTTTTTTTAACTTATGACAATGTGATAAGATATGCTATAAGTGATCTCAAAATAAGCTGATCTACTTCTCTTTCATATTTAAAAGTTGACAAACAAAAATAAAAGTTGAACTCAAACATTTGCCTGACATAATTGAAAATTTTAAATTATCTCATATAACCTATATGTATTGAAAATACTTAGAAATGTGACTGATGAAGTGATTTTTAAGGTATAGTACAATCATAATAATGTTTGTTTAAATTAACACTATCCATACCTTTGCCTCAAACAAAATAAGCCCCTAGCACTGCTCAGGTCTCTCCACCTACAACAGTATTTTCCAATCAGAGTGCAGGTGCCTTTGGCCCACATCTCCCCGTCTCCCTTGTCCTCTAACCACCCAAGCCTCTGGTAACCACCATTCTACTCTGTCCTACAAAATCAGCTTTTATAGATTCCATATATGAGCGAGACATGCAGGATTTGTGTTTCTGTGCCTTGTTTATTTCACTTAACATAATGTTCTCCAGGTTCATCCATGTTGTCACAAATGAGAGGATTTCATTCTTTTTTGTGGCTGAGTAGTATTCTGTTGTGTATATGTTCCACATTTTATTTATCCCTTCACTCATTGCTGGACACCTAAGTTGATTGGATGTTTTGACTATTGTGAATAGTGCTGTGATAAACATGGGAGTGGAAATGTCTTTTTAACATGCCAATTTCAGATCCTTTGCATATATACTCAGTAATGAGGTTGCTGACTCATATGGCAGTACTATTTTTAATATTTTGAGGAAACTTTATACTGTTTTCCATAATGGCTGTACTAATTTACATTCCCACCAACAGTGTGCAAGTGTTCCCTTTTCTCCACATCTTAACACTTGTTATCTTTTGTCTTTTTGATAAGGACTATTCTAACAGGTGTGAGGTGATATCTCATTGTGGTTTTGATTTGCATTTCCCTGATGATTAGTGATGTTGAACATTTTTTCATGAATCTGTGAGGGAAAAATGCAAATTCTCCACCACATAACAGAAATATTGTGCTAGCCTGGAATGCACAACAAAATTGTTACCAAATAGATTAAGCAAGTAGTACTTAATCTGTTTCAAAGTAATTTAAATTAATAGATTAACCAGGTAACTTCTGGACCCAGGAAAAATACCCAACATTTTCTTGAGTGCCTCAGCACTTTCTTGTCTCAAATAGGATCTGAGTGCTTTAGAGCTGCTTTCATTGTTCAGCTAATTGTAATACTAAAATCTCTGGCTAGTGGAAAATTGTAATATTATTAACATAACCTGGGTTGCATGACAGCATACAATGATGGTACAACACCAGCAAGATTATGTCTCACTGTGAACAAGCAAAGGTACAATGTAAAAACTTTGCATTACTCATTGGGAAGAGGTTTAAGGCAACATCACTGGGTGGGAAGATGTGGATTTTATAGGCATGAAGTTCCTGTGGAAGAAATTCATGTGCCAGCAGTAGCAAGTGCCCTATTAAGTATCTTCTAGTAAACTCATCTAACTCGCCAGCCTGGACTTGTTGCAGTCATTCTTTGGTTTCTTGGTTCCCTCTCAGTTTCTGGAGGTGGTTTCTCTGTACTGTCCAAAACAATCTGTTGGCCAATTGTATGTCTTCCTTTAATTCATGTGTCTGGGTCATACCATCTTGTTTCTTTGCAAGTCTCAGAAGATTTTATTAAAAGGTGAACGTCTTAGAGTCATATTCTAACCTCCCTAACAGAATTTGTTGTTCTCCCTGATTCTTGTTTCTTCTCTTTTTTACCAAAATAACAAGAACCTTTATTTTATTTCATATCAAACTGAAAGCACAATAAAATAAAAATATGATTTTCCATTCCTAAAACACTTTTACATCAATTATACTGAGTGATACAAAAGTGAAATCCCTGAGGAACTGCCAACGATAAGTAATATATTTAAAAACACCGTTCTCAGTGTGAAGGAAAATTTCCTGAGCCTGTTCAGTTTGGGGAGGTTTGGTGCTTTGCAAACTTCAGTTTCTCAAAAGTGTATCTAACTGGTGCAAATTTCCTATCATGACAAGAAGCTGCTACATTCAGTAGGACCTTATGTTAAAGGTGGGAAATAATCTTCTTTCAATCAATTTGCCTGTAGTTCTGGGAAAGCTATTGCAAGAGCAGGAGAGGAAAATGTTTGCTCTTTCAGGTGACATAGACTTTTCCAACATACCGCATAAGATTTTAACTTGTCATTAACTAATATGTAATGTGCCCAATCTCATCTTATTCTTGTTTCCTGTTTCTGCTTATTTGTTTAGGTAACTTCACTGACCTAATTGTGGATATTTTTTTATTCCCTGCAGTGTGTAATCACTTAGTTTTATGTTCACTTAATTTTTTTAAGTCTAGCTTTCTGTGGTCTTCCTTATATAAGGCATAGCTTAGTGGTCAACCAGTAATCCATTTGAAGATAATTAGATGCCTTCATCCAGTAAGTCTTATTGGTTCAGGGAATTTTGAAATTTTTTTGTGTGTGTGAAATCGCATCTTCAAACTTTCTGTAGTTTAAAAGTCTGTATTCCCTTTCATTTTGTGCTTGTGCAGGGCCTCCATGTCAGCCATAAGCCCATGCATGCAGGCTTCTATCATTCCAGGAATGTGTTGAAAAATGTCAAAGTTTCCTATAACAATCTAGTTCTCCAAGGTCTTCCTTTTATATTTTTGGCCAGGCTCTTTTTTGCCCTAACTGAAATCAAAACCTTGTTAACTATGCCCGCTCACCACTGTTGTTTTCAATAAGTCTCTGGGTTTAGGGCTTCTTCCAAGTTGTTAAGCTTAAATAAGTTTAAACAAGACTGGGAATGGGGCTATTCAAGAAAGTGGGAAATCTGATCAAATATTGGCCATTTACTCAGGATGGGGCTTTCAACCAAGCTTGTAAAGAGGCAATTCCTTTCTGTTGGCTGTGGATTTACCACCTTTTCATGACTACCAAATCATGGAGTTGGAACACAGAGGTGAGAATAACCCTAAGTAAAACGTCAAAGACCTACTGTTCTTACTAAGGTTTGGTAGTTTTTCTTGGAAAAAAAAAAATATTGTTCAGGTTTGTTTGTTTGTTTGTTTAATTTAAGGAGTGCTGAAATACTTGATTTTCATAGTTTGGCAGTGTTTCTATTTCTTTTGTTAAGGAGCAAATTCAAAGGTATCCTCACCCTAACTTCTAGAAGTCCCACCCTACTTTGGTGATCATTTTCCTAGTATCTTGCCAAATAAGTCAACATAAACCAAAACCAAACTAAAACATTCTGTTTCCTAACCTCTTCTCCTATATATATTATTAAATAATTTTTTAATTACATATTCTACCTCCAGAGTTATTGTGAGTGACAATTTAACCATTTTTTCCACTGGATATTATGGGTTAGCATGTTTCTAGTCTTTGATAATAGTTCATAAGCCACTAACTGCTGAGCCCCTAAGCCAAAGATACATATTTTAGCTGTCATCCTTATTATTTTAATGGCAGCAACTCAATTCTAGGTACCAATTTCTGAATTAGTCATGATAGACTTGGTGCTAAGTTATTATTCTTAACAAATGGTCCTCAATTTCAATGGTAAAAAACAATAAGATTTTATTTCTCTTCTGCTTTGCCCAAGGTATGTTGGCAGGTGGAGTTCTCAGGGTTATTCTAAACTCAGGCTGGTGGAGGATCCATCTCAACAGATAATTCCATATTTACAAGGGGGGCGGGGAGCCATGATAACTTACTTGCTCAGAGATATACATTGTGCTTGCTTACATTTCATTGGTAAAAACAAGTCATAGGTACATGGCCAGCTTCAAATGAGGCAGAAAATTACAACCCTATCATGTGCCCCTGAGGAAAGGAGAACTTATTTCCAAAAATAATGGAAATACACTCTCAGAACTCTAACAATTCCAACATTGAATCATTCATGTTAGGAAGTGGACAGGTTAAAAGATTTGCATTCTGTTGCTTTTTTCTGAGCATGTCTTGTATCTGTACTGCTGTATCAGAAGAGTAAATATTACTGTGAGTGTGTAGCTCTAGCCTAGGGATAAAAAAATATATTTCATTTCCCATTCTTGCTTAGATAGATTGATAGAATTTGCCCAGGGCTGTGTGCTGAGAAGTATTGTGAGGCTCTTCAAGGCTCAGTGAAAAATATTGCCATGATTGATTAGTTTGTTTCAGATAAATGAAACTATTATAGACATCTGAAATAAGTAGTTCAATCACTTTACTTTCTAGAATTCTAAGAATACAATGTGAACAGCCATGCATTAGTTCTAGAAAGATAGAATATTTTAAACAAAATTATTATGTCAAGAACTTGAAATATTTTATAAAATTTATACTAATTATAGATAGCTCAGAGATAGAAATACCTGCTGTCTCATGGAAAATAAAAGCAAATGCTTTCATACTGAGCAACTGAGCAATATTTATACAACTTTCAAATATTTTATTCAATTATCTCCATATACACACATATGTATTTGTTAAATTATGAGTTCGACTTGAGGGTTCTCGAATGTTTATCATTATGAAGTTAATAATAATCAGTTAGCTACAAAATAATTTGGCATCAGTTGAAAAATGTTTCTATTAACTATGTTTAATCAAAACCTATCTAAAAAACATTTCTCAGGGACGTGTGCAGTGGCTCATGCCTGTAATCCTAGCACTCTGGGAGGCTGAGGAGTGAGGATGGCTCGAGGTCAGGAGTTCGAGACCAGCCTGAACAAGAGCGAGACCCCGTCTCTACTAAAAATAGAAAGAAATTTCATGGACAACTAAAAATATATCTATATTAAAAAAAAATTAGCTGGGCATGGTGGTGCATGCCTGTAGTCCCAGCTACTTGGGAGGCTAAGGCAGGAAGATTGCTTGAGCCCAGTAGTTTGAGGTTGCTGTGAGCTAAGCTGACTCTACGGCACTCTAGCCCGGGCAACAGAGCAAGACTCTGTCTCAAAAAAAAAAAAAAAAAAAAAAAACCATTTCTCAGGACAGCACTAGACTGGGACAAAAGATTATGGTTAAAAAAAAGTATTTCTCCTGGTTATATCACCCCCTACCAGCATTTTGTTCTTATCTTTGAGCTGATACTCGATGTGCTTTCCTCAAAATATTCTACAAAGAAATTACTGCCAACGTCTGACCAATTTCATCCGTTCTACTACTACCAAAGTTTGGACTATCATCAATGAGAGTTGCTATTATTATTAATAGAGAGTGGCTAAATTAATAAATTTTTAAGTAAAATATCTCAAATTGGATTGACAATACTCTCCTCTTCTAACAACAGGACACTCTGATTGAACCACTTTGACTCTTTCTTTAGAATGATTTGTACTACAGAATGGTTTTCTACCCATTTGGCCAAATCCTCTGTTGAGGCCAACCCTTGTGTCCCTTCCTGGCCTTAATCATATGATGGATATAACCCAGATGAATCTTCTAAGTTCAGTTTAATCTGAATATTCTGAAGAATCTTGAGAGTCTGTCTTCCCCATTCTCACTAGTGATATGGACATAGGGTCCTGTGTACCTGAAAACAGCTTATTTCATTACATAACTATTACTTCATTTATAATAAACTTACCTACTGGGTTTTATGTAGATTTGTACTTTCCAGAATTACAAATTGCTTGTTACAAAATAATACTCATGTTTTTCAGTGTCCTGTACCATAATAAGGTATGTACAATATTAAACATTCGTTATAGAAAGTGTTCTAGAAATTAGGTGTAATTTATTCCATTTTCTTCCTTTTATGGAAAAGAAAGCAAAATCTTTCAAATAAAATGAATTTCCAAAGTCACAAGTTACTTAGTGATAGAATCTATACTATAAATTTGTCCCCTGATTGCTAAATTAGTGTTAAAGTCCCCCTAATATTTGAGTTAAATTTAACAAATAGTTTTATTATACTTTATATTAGAGTTGTTATTAAAATAATTGTGGTTCTGTGTATTAATAACATATTACCCCTACATATGGTTATACAATACTATACATTATGTCCTGTGTTTGTGAGTTAGAAATTTTGATGTGACACAATAAGGATGGCTTGTCCCTACTTCACAACATCTAGTGTCTCAGTTGGAGGTCTCAAAAGGTGGAGCTGGAATATATGAAGGCTACCTCACTCTCATGTCCAGTGATTGATGCTAGGAAGATTCAAACACCTGGGGCCTCATACAACTGTAGTTCCTTGGGCAGCTCATTTGATTCTATATGATGTGTTGAGGGTTAGAGTCAAGACATGACAACCCCAGGAATGGGACAGGACTTTGGAAAGAGCAACCTGTGGATTTGTCAGTTCACTGACCAAAAGCTGATGGACCTTGAGGGGGACATTCCACCAATCAGAGATGTCTGCAAATGGACCCCCACCTTGAAGCCTAAGGGCTACAGCCTGGATACCCAGGTTTGTAATCTGAGGCCAGAGAGAATGATCAAAGGATGTCAGTCCAGCAGATAAGAGCAGTTTGCTATTCTAAGCTGGAGACAATGTTCCTATCTCTCTCTTGAGTTCATGTCTCAGTAAATGAGGAACTAGACAAAGCATAGAGAAGTACTGGTCTCTTTGTTCCCGTTTGGATTATATGGCTTACTGATGACTCAGGATTTCATCTTTAACTTGTGTATACTTAGCTAGTTTATTGTTACTCTAGGAGATCTTGGAACTTAAACTCATGATATGTACATGTAAATCGGTGACTGATGATAATTTTAGCTGCTGAAAGAATAAATACTGATGCGGGACTCCACTCATGGCCTCCTGGCTCACAGGAATGCTGGAAGACCCCTGATTTCCCCATCTATACTTTGTTTCTGTCTTCTTTATTTCCAATCTATTGCAACGTTCCTGCCTGGGACCCAATTTGTTGGGAAAGTTACAAACTCCTGGCAATGATATCTACAAGTTTTACCTCTAGCATGGTATCTCCCAAGTATTTATATTTCTGATATACTGGAGATCCAGGGAGAATCTGACTTTGAGATTCAAGTCCTAAGGTTGTCTGCTGACAGAATTCTTTCTTGCTTCAAAAAGGTCAGTCTTTTATTTGAGCCTTTAACCGATCAGATAAGGGACATCACAATATGGAAAGCAATCTGTTGTACTCAAAGTCTACTGACTTAAATATTAATCACATTTTTAAAAAAATTATCCTCACAAAAACATCCAAAATAATGTTTGACCAAATATGTGGGCCTGTGGCCTAGCCATGTTGACACAAAAAATTAGCCTCACCATGCTCACTCCCAGGAAACACCTGAAAAGATCGTAATCTATCATTTCTGGCTGATGTTAAACCCTGCACAAGCAGGAGGTGAGGCTAAGGCCTAATTTTCACTGTTGAACACTGGAGGTATACCCCTAAACACAAGAGGACTTTAGTAAAATTGGAGAAGAATTATTATTTCAGGGCATTTAAGAAAATCCTTCTTCATTCATTTGCTGATCACTAACTGAGGAGGTGCTTCAGTGGCCAAAAATGACAAAAATGTAAATTTGACAAATAAGTCCTGGATAGTCCCTAAACAAATAGTAGCAACAAACACAAATAGCAACAAAGCCAAACACTGAATAGGGGAATCTGTTTTTTTAGAGTGGCCACATTATATTATGATAAATATTCAGTTTTCAGCAACAACAAAAAGGAATAGGAAAGAATAAGCCAATGAACCAAGAAAGAAAATCAACTGAAACTGTTTCTAAAGAGGCACAAATATTGACTGATTAAACAATGTTTATATTAGGTAGTATAAATATTTTCAAAAACATAAGGAAATCATAATTAAGGAATTTTAAAAAATATGAGATTAATACTTCTTGAAGTAGAAAATATCAATAAAAGACATAAAACTGTTTCAAAAATGAAACATGTAGAACTTCTGGAGTTAAAAGTAAAAGAACTGAAATGAAGAATTAATAGAGGGGCTGGACAGAGTATTTGAGCTGAGAAAAGAAAAAAAACTAGCTAAGGAACATAAAGAAAAATAAAATAATGAATAAAAACAGACTTGTGAAACACCAGTGAGTTATCAACATATGCATAATGTGAGTCGCAGTAGGTGAGGACAGAGAGAAAGAAGTAAAAATAATATTTAAGGAGATAAGTACTAAAAACTTCTCAAATGTGATGAAAAATGTTACACATCTTAGAAAGGTATTACAAGTAGGATAAATACAAAGACATTTACACCAGAAACATCATAGTCAAGCTGATAAAAAGTCAAAGAGAAAAAGTTGAAGGCAGCAAGAGAAAACTCACTGAATAAAAGGGATTTCAATAAGTTTAGCAGATGACTTTCTGTTAGAAACCATGGAGACAAGAAGGCAATGTGACGATATGTTCTAAGTGCTGAAAGAAGAGAACTGTCAAACCTTTAATTCTATATACAGCAAACTAATCTTCAAACATTAAGGAGAAAACAAGAACATAGGATTAAAAGAATACTGAGAGACTCTATAGATGGCAGATATACCCTAGAAAATATAATAAAGTGAGTCTTTCAGGCTGAAATCAAGAATAGTGCACAGCAACTCAAATACACATGAAGAAATAAGGAACAATCATAAAAATAACTAGAGAAGTAAATGTAAAATGCAATATGAATATGTATATTTTAATTCTTTTCTTATTATATTTTATTTAAAGCCAATTACCTAAACCAATAATTATAAAACTGTGTTGATAGGCTTATAATGCATAAAGATGTAATTTATATGGCAATAATAGCAGAAATAATGGGAGAAGGAACGGAGAAATGTAGTAACAATATTTTTATACTATTAAAATTAAGTTGTTGTTAATCAAAACTAGATTAGTAGATCATTTTATATTGTGATGTTAATTATAATCACCAGGGAAACCACTAACACTGTAACTGTGTACGACATACACACACACACACACACACACACATACACACATGTATGAGTGAAATAAATATACATTATTCTCATATATATGATTTTATCTCATATATATGAATTGACAAAGGGATTAAAATGTCACACTAAAATATTTATTTAATAAGGAAAGAAGATAGCATAGTGGTGCAAAAAAAGAGAAAAACAGACATCACGTATGGAAGACAAGTAGAAAAACAGTAGATCTAAATCCTAATATATAATTAATTATAGGAAATGTAAATGGAATACACACTCCAATAAAAAGGCAGAGATTGGAAGAATAGGAAGAAAACCAAAAGCATGATCCAGCTAAATACTGTCTGTAATAGTTGGAGATTCAATTCCTAATTTTCAATAATTGATAGAACAGGTATGTAGTATATGAACAGGAATTAAAAGAGTTGAACAATATCATAAAACAACTATACCTTACAGATATCTATAGAACACAAATATGTGGAAATGAAACAATATATTTGAGTGAGAGATGCAGTGGGAAGTGACTGCTAATAGGTATAGTGTTTCTTGCTGGGGTGATGTATTTTGAAGCAAATTAGTAGTGATGCTTGAACAACTCTGGAAATATACAGAAAGCCACTTTAAAAGGGTGAATTTTATGGTATATGAATTATACGTCAATGAATCTGTTCTAGGTTATTTGTAACTCATTCATTACATAAAAAAATAACACAATTAACAAACAGGCAAAGGATCTAAATAGACATTTCTTCAAAGATTATATACAACTGGCCAAGAAGCACTGAAAAAATGGTTAACATCATTAGCCAACAGGGAAATGTAAATCATAATCACAATGAGATCCAACATCACACCCATGAGGATGGCTATATTTAAAAAGATAGATGGAAAGATAAGTATTGGCAATGATATGGAGAAAGAACAACTGCAAAGTGAAAGCATAAACTTCCAGTGGGAATGTAAAATTATGCAACTGCTGTGGAAAATTATTAGGCAATTCCTAAAGAATTCTAACATAAAATTACCATTTGACCCAGCAATTCCACTCCTAGGCACGCACTCTAAAATAAAATATATATCCACACAAAACTAGTGCATGAGTGTCCACAGTAGTATTATTTATAATAGTCAAAAAGTAGAAACAACTGTAATGTCCCAGATGATGAGTGGATAAATAAAATGCGACTTCTTCATAAAATTATTTATTATTTGACAATAGAAGGAAATGAAGTATGATATATGCTACAACATGGATGAACCTTGGCAATATTATGTTAAGTGAAAGAATTCAGTCACAAAAGACTATGTATTGTGTGATTAATTTATATGAAACGTCTAAAAAAACAAATCTGTAGAAACAGGAAGTAAAGTAGTAATTGCCTAGAGCTGGGGAGGGCAATAGGTAATGACGTCTAATGAGTGCAGAGTTTCTAAATATTCTGAAACATATTTTGGGGTGATTGCAGAGCTTGATGAATAGAGTAAATATCTTAAAAATATTAGTTTATGTGCATGAATTGTATGGCACATAACTTATATCTCAAAAAAGCTGTTATTTCTTGAAAAAGCACTCATTTTGGTCCATATGTGCAATCTAAGCAGCATTCAAAAGGGAGAATCTGTCTTTGCTTCATGTGGCATTATCTGTGGCAACTGAAAAGTTGGGGCTGGATTCATCTCAAAGCCCATCGATTCATATGTTGAGCACCTGCCTGTGGATCCTCAAGCTCTCTGTCCATTTCTATATATTCCAAAGGGTTTTTATTTATCTACCCAACACTTCCAAGATGTGCATTCAAGAGCTAAAAATAGAAATACCATTTGATCCAGCAATCCCACTACTAGACATCTACCCAAAGGAAAAAAAGGCATTCTATAAAAAAAAATCTGCACTTGAATGTTTATGGCAACACAATTCACAATTGCAAAGATGTGGCAACAACCCAAGTGCCCATCAATACATGAGTGGATTAATTAAATGTGGCATATGTATACCATGGAATACTACTCAACTACAAAAAACAGTGGTGAAAGCACATCTTATATTATTCTGAATAGAGCTTGAGCCCATCGAAGTGAGGTATCACAAGAATGGAAAAACAAGCAACACATGTACTTGTCATCAAATTGGTACTAACTGATCAACACGAAGGTGCTCACATGGTAGTAATATTCACTGGGTACCAGTCAGTTGGGAGGGGGTTACTAAGGATGGGTAAACTCACAACTAATGGATGCAGAGCACAATATGTAGGGGAAGGGCATGCTTGTAGCCCTGGCTTGGGTGAGGCAAAGGCATTATATGTAATCAAAATATTTGTAGCCCCATAATATTCTGAAATAAAAAAACCCACAAAGTAAAAGAGTGACCTAACAAATAGTACTACCTTTTTAATAAACTAGTCTGGAAGTCACATGCTAGTGATAACTTCCACCATACTCTATTGGTTGGGGAAACTATGAGACACTGACAAGATTAAAGAGGAGAGTCAAAATTACATTTTAAGAAGACTATGCACAATGCAAATTTTCAAATATGTGTATTTGACAAATACTAATTTATAGAAAACAATCTGTCGGTTACTGAAGAGATATATTCGATCTTGAATCTCTATAGTTTTCCCCCATATTACCAGATCTCTAATTCTAAAATATGACCTGGTTTTGAACTAACTTCTCTAACAAGATTCATCTGTTTTAGGAATTTTGTGTTTTCTTTTTTACCTGTGGAGTTTCCTAGGAGGATCTCTTTTAGATTAAGGATATGGGTGTTATAGTAAGTTCCCAGGACCTGCAGTCAGAAAAGTTGAATTTGAAAGGATTGTAAACTTAGGAAAGGCGTTTACTAACATGAACCTGTGTTTAATGTCCTCTTCTGAATGAAGTTTCTTTTAAGGGGCTATGTAACCATTTTTATTTAACAAATATTCAGTGTTTATCATATGCCAGGCATTGTTGTTATCATTTTCCAAATCTTGACCCATTAAAGCAGGTGCTACTATTTTTAGATGAAGAAACTGAGTTGCAAGGTAGTCATGTAACTTGTCCAAGTTCCCAGAGCTAGTGCTGGGATTCCAAACTAAGCTACCTGGCTTTAAACTCCTTACTCACAAACACTCTGCTATGCTGCTTTTTGGGTGAAAGTCAGGAGCATGAAGGATGGGCCAGGAGGTACCTAAAGAAATAGAAATAACAGGAGCTGAGGAAGAGCAGTGATTTATAGCTACCCGAAGACCATGAATGTCTGAGAGTCCTCATAACCCCCTTCCGGCACAAAGCCCTTAACTAGATCTTATGAAAGAGAACTTGGGGTTATTTGAGTATTTGACTACACAAGCCTGGCATGGGGTAAGAACTCATTAAATGATTACTCTGCTAATCATTATAATTCCTTCCATTACTTCTTTCAGTCACTTCCAAAGGAGGGATTGCATCTCTCCTTCGAATTGCACACCTTTTGCTGAAAGTTCAACTTCCTACTTCTGCCAGGATGTCTGAGAAGACCGGCTCCTTTTCCTGTGTCTCTCTCCAGACCGATGACTCACATAACCAAATTTGGGATCATTCCTGTGTAGCCAGGTGAACATTCTGGGAGATCAGGTGAGTCATGTGTCCTCTGGAGCAGCTCCTATGAAGTGTGGTTACTGAAGTGGCAGACTAGTGGTCCTTCTTAATCAGTTTTTTTAGGGGAAAAATTGAGAAAATTCATATAATTATTTCAAAATTGTTGATACATAAAATAGATTTCTATATTTTGAGAATGACCAGAGCAAAGACAATAGCAAGCGATAATCTCTCTCATTAGTATGAAAAGTCATAGGAAAGAAAATATTTATATTTTGATCTGAATGTTTAAATCTGTCAAAGTCTCAGTTTCATTGTCATCTACACACATGTGTACACATGCAAAGAAGTGGTTGACACATGAGGTGAAAAAGTCACTAAATGTTACAATACATGTGTGTGTGCTGGGGAGGGGTGGAAAACAATTATACCTAAGAAAATAAACATTATATAATGAACAAATTTATGATAAAGGAACCTTTCATAATTTAATAGTATCAAATCAGTTCTAAACACCAGAATGGCTAAAATGATGGACATTTTTCACTCACATAAAAGTGATTTAAAGTAACATTTTTGAATTCTCTGTCAAAACATCAGTTAAAATAAAAATTAATCATAATTATAATAAACCATTGTGGAAGCCAACAAAGATAAACAGCAAACAGTTAATTTTAATCAGCAAGTATATGTAAAGCTAGAAAAAAACTGTTAAATTAGTAATTGGGACATATTGTCAGTTAAAATGGACCTTGGATACTGACTGACAGACAATACTGATATATATCGCTATTTAGAGAAAATATCAAAGCCTCTTTATGATACCAAGGCAACCTCTTAAATTATGTTTTGACAGTTTAGTAAAAAAAACTTAAATTGTTTGTTACAGTCATCCAAATAATTTGATTAACTTAAAAAACAGCTTGTATATTAGACACCTATCATCTAAAATAAACATACACACACAATTACAATTAAGGTTTTATGATTCAGTTAGTACCTTCACCATGAATCTTACATATTTTTTGTGGGAACAGGTTTAGTGGTTTTTAAACTATCAAAAATTTTTTTTCACAGTTACTTAGAGTGTATTTTTTTGTTTCTCTGACTACAGTTTCATTGCTAATTATGTTTCTACAGCGTATGTTAATAATTAGGGTTATTTTTAATCTATGCAAGTTTACAAAATTTTGTTTATAACTGCTTCGAGGCATCTGTTTTTGATGTATATTTTGCCATTATTGTGCCATGGTCTTCCTGTTAGTTTTTTATAATCTCTTAGCATGATAACTATGTCCTGTTTATGTCCCATAGATCATTCTATGCACTCAAACATATATGTTTAAATAATAAATTTATACTTATTTTTATATGCTATATTTTCTAGATCCAAATATTAAAATTAAATGTAATCATAGTTTGGTTAAAAAAATCTTGGCAAACTTTTGAGGTGTCAATTATTTCAGATAGGTTTGAACATAAGATACAAAGAAATATATATTCAAGAGTCTTATTTCTCACATTGTAATTTTTTATAATAAATTGGTATGAAAGATGACATGAAAAGAATGAACAGATTCGAAAATGTCATTACTTCCCAACCCTCTTGGATGGCAGCTGAACCTTTGATTGTGTCCCATCAGGAATGCTGTTTTTCCTTTTTTTTTTTTTTTTTTTGAGTTTGCCTGTGAAGGAGAGAATTTGTTTAGTTCATGCATCCACCAAAGCAGAAAATTAGATTACTCTGGAAGGCTGATCAGCAGAGCAGAAAGTTAGCTGCATCTATAGGTGAGTGGAGGTCGTATTGAGATAGGAAATCAGGCTGTGTCACCATGTTGGTAAAATTATTTGAAAAGTGAAAAGCATGAAAATCACTTGTCAATGTCTTTATGAAATAAATTCAATATAAATTAAATATTTCTTTGAAATAACCTGAAAAACTCCAAGAAAAATTAAAAGGTCTTATAGAAATAGATAGAAAAGAAAATAGAGTGAAATACATGGAAGCTAGAGACGAGGGGTGATATTGACTAATACAATGTGTGAGGCACTGTATTTATATCAGTTTTCTTTTGCTGTCTTACAAATTACCACAAATTTAGTGCCTTAATACAACACATACTTATTATCTCACATTTTCTGTGAATCAAGTATCTGGATCTGGTTCGGTTCAGTCCTCCTTTGCTAAAAGCAATATCATAAGACTGCTACCAAGGTGTTAGTCTTACCCCTGGAGGCTTTAGCAGGAAAGGATCTTCCATTTCCAAGCTCACTTGGGTGGTTGACAGAATTAGTTTTCTTGTAACCATAAGGCAGAGGCTTCTTGCTGACTGTTGCCTACAAATTGCTCTCAGTAACTAGAAGCCACTCTCAGCTCTTCAGAGACCACCTGTGGTTCCACACCATGTGGCCCTCTCCATAGGTGCTCTCACCACAAACATCTTGCTTCTTCAAAGCTGGCACGGGAAAGAGTCTGTACAGTAAACTTGCTGCCAATATAGAATGTTACATAATAAGACAAAGTCCTAGGAGTGTCATTTCTTCACCTTAGCCATATTCTCTTGATTAAAAGCAAGCCAGAGATCCATCCCACTCATACTCGGCCGGGGGGAAGTTATACAAGGTCAAGAATATCAGAAATTCGTATCATCTTAGGTTCTTTCCACCCAGCATCTGAGGACCAAGATTAATGAGAAGAAAGCGTAGTCCCATCTTTCAAATGAATGCCTAGATTAAGACCATTTCACAGAAAAGCTCCCTGATGACTTAAAAGCTGAACATTTGAGAGTCCTTGCTCTACCTCTTGAAAATGTGTATCAGTATCACCAAGAATTTGACTATTAAAATAATGCACCATTTAACCAAGGTAGTATAATTCCCAGGGCAAATAGGATTATCTGAATAAACTTTTCTATTTAGAATCAGTATGGATTATCAAATAAAGTGGGATGTATTAATATTAAAATGGGAGTTTTGAGGGTTTCTGGGTTAGGAGAAAATTTCAAAATTTTCTAAGATAAATTTTCACATAAAATATAAATGGATAAGAATTATACTATATACTCATAAAAGTTCGGTAATTTCTAGTAGGCTTTAGTTGGGTCAAATAATTTATTAAGCTTAAAGGTAATACTAATGTCTTTTAGAGACATATTTCCCAAATGCACAGTCAGTGTATGGTCTAGAAAACACTCTAGAATTGTATAGACACTGCTGTTGAAATATGGAGTAGATGACACAGAGTTTTTCTACAAAGAATACTAAGAGATGACATATGTGTGTTTTGTATGCATACCCAAGCAAACATAAGTTCAGCTGTTAGAACAAATAGAGACCCTCAGTGCCTGCAGCATTATTAAACTGTGGGCTAAAGATTTAAGTGGGTTTGTTGAACTAATATTTTCTATCTAAACAAATAAAAAGTCGATGTACTTGGGTTTAACTGGTAATTACAAGACTAAATTATATTAGTTGCTTATATCCATGTTGTGAGAAATTTGCTATAGTTTAAAATTAAAATCAAGACAAGTGAATATCATACACACACATGTGGGCACATGCATGCGTGCACAAACACATACACACATTAAAAGAGAGAGAGAGAGCACTCACAAACCTGGAAGATAATTTGCACTTTCTAATTATCTTACAGGACTTGGCCAACATGCATTCAAAGCAATGATGTGTGGTTAGTATCTCAAATGCCATGAGTGAGAGGTAAATGAATATTTATTTTACTAAAATCTCTGGAATATCCCAGGACAGATAATTCCTGATTCTATTATGCACAACAACAAAATCTTTCATCATAAAGGACTTGTTCAATAAGTCCAAATGGTAAAAGCCATTGCTAAGGTGCTGTATCACGTTAGCACAAGCTTAAATATCACAGAGAATTGAAGGCAATATAACACAATTTCATTTTTGTGATAAATAAGCTGGTATACAACCTGTAAGGACTATTTTTCTTATAACCTATCAAATAGAAATTTTGTTTCAGATATCATATTTTTTAATTCCAGAATTTCTATTTGCTTCTTTTCCATAGTTTCTATTTTTCTGTTGATTTTGACTATCTTTTCTTTATTATAAACACATTTTCATTACTTTTTTGAGCCTAGTTTAAAAAGTGTTTTAAAATTCTTGTCGGCTAATTCCAGCATCATCTGGGATTGACTCTCTGTTGATTGCATTTCCTCCTGAGATTGTGTCATATTGTCATGTTTCTTTATATGAAGTGTAATTTGGGGATTATATTGCAGTCATTGTGAATGATATGTTGTAGAGATTTTAGATTCTGAACAGTTTTCATTTGTTGTGGCTATATCAGAAAAGCTATTACCTTTGTAGGATTCAACGTGAAAGCTTTGTTTCTTTGCTAGCATCACAGATCTATGTTGTTTCTTCTTGTTAGCAGAGGTGCCTAGATTCTGTTCTGTGCTGGTATGTTTGGGGAGTCATCCAAATATTTAGGTAGAGTTTATACACAAAAAAATGGAGCAACATTTCTCTGGCTTTTACCTTTTCTGCATTTCTTATTTCCAGTGGCTGTCATTTCCCAAAATACTGTCCTCTGATTCTTCAGAACACAAAGACTATGGGTTTTATATCAGAGTTCTAGCTAACCTGTGTAGTCAATGCCTTCCCTCAGGCTAAAAGCATTAATACCCAAACTAACTGAGGACCATTCCCTTCTTTTAAGTGCTCACTGCCTTTTATTAACTGTATAATTTTGCTTGCTTTCCTGTGCCTTGGAGTAACTGTGGGTTTTTCCTTCCTTCCTTCCTTCCTTCCTTCCTTCCTTCCTTCCTTCCTTCCTTCCTTCCTTCCTTCCTTCCTTCCTTCTTTCTTTCTTTCTTTCTTCATCAGTTTTACATGTTTACTTTGATCACAGTTTATAGTTCTTGTCTATAGGAGGGTTCATCCAAAAGAAGCTTGTATGCTCATACCAGCAGTCCCATGAACAAAACCTACAATTAAGAAATGCGGTTCAAGCTTCCAGGTCTTTCAGTGCTTTGTCTCTGCCTTTTCTAAATTTCTTCAGTAGTGTAAATATAACTATGCTGCTTTCTTCTTTATTTTTTTCTGTATGAGATTATAATCTCCAAATAATAAATAATACTTATAGTTTTATAACTATTAATGCCAAATAGTAGTAATATCCCTTAGTATTTTAGTGACATTCACTTTGAAATAATTTAATCTGCATTTTTCTGCCAATCTTATTCCTTTTAGCTTATATCCCTGATAGAATTTCTTCAGTAGGTTTCGTTTAGAAAAGAAAAAGAAACTTTGCTTGTTCTCCTTTCTTAATAATTACAAATTCTTTCTGATCCTTGAGAAACCAGAAATTATTAAAATTTCTCTAGAAATATAAAAAAATCAATATTTTGGTTTTGAGATTTAATGACGTCAAACAGAAATTTAGCTATTTTAATATACATATATATGTTTTAAATGGAAGTCACTAGGACTTCTTAAAAATATCATTATTTGAATTTTGATTAAATCATTCTGATTTCAGCTTATATTGTTCTCTGTGATAGATAACAAGTGTTACTTTTATAGCACAGACATGAGCATTGTGTCCACCTACATATAATTCTAAAATATTAATAAT
Source organism: Lemur catta (assembly GCF_020740605.2). NCBI lineage: Eukaryota > Metazoa > Chordata > Mammalia > Primates > Lemuridae > Lemur > Lemur catta. Next base: position 245,190,228 of record NC_059128.1, read on the forward strand.
TTCAAAATACTAAGGAATATTTTCAATATACTTAGAGCTATTTAAATTCTACCCTAAAGAAAATTAATTAGACAATATGAATTAAGAACTTCCAGTGTCATTTCAAGTTTCTAAAACTATTATAATGCTATGGGTTAATAAATCATTAATAAGCATTTTTTCTTTATTAGCAAATATGCATCAAGGACATTTTGGATGGATAATTTTCTACTGAAAGCTCTCTTACCAAAATGACACACTGGGAGGAGCTGGCTGAAGAGTCAAACGTGACATTCTGTGCTTAGAAAGAGGCAAAGACCAAAAGACGCAGACGTTATGTCTGCAACAGGAGTTTCAGATCTGCTGTGAAGTCTACACTTCTATAGAAGGGCACTTGTTTCCTGTCAAAGACAGATTCTGAGACAGGCTCTCCCCTGGTGCTCAGGTGCACTCTAGACCACAGACAACATGGTGAATGAAATTTAGTGGTATTGCCCTTATAAGAATTCTTGATCTATTAAGACTAGTTGTATCGGAGCCCACTTTATCTCCACCATTCACATAACAACCACGAACCACAAAATGACATTTTGGCCAATGATGAACCAAATATATGATGATGGTCCCATAAGATTATAATGGAGCTGAAAAATTCCTGTCACCTAGTGATGTCATAGCCATCCTAAAATCCTATAGCAATGCTTTACTCATTTGTTTCTGGTGATGCTGATGTAAACAAACCTAATGTTCTGCCAGTCATATAAAAGCATAACACATACAGTTATGCAGAACACTTAATACTTGATAATGATAATAAATGACTATGTTACTGTTTATATATTTACTATAATATACTTTTTATTATTATTTTAGATTGTATTTTTTCTTCTTATAAAAATGTCACTGTAAAACAGCTTTAGGCTGTTCTTTCTGGAAGTGTTCCAGAAGAAGACACTGCTATCATAGGTGCTGACAGCTCATTGCATGTTATTGCCCTTGATGACCTTCCAGTGTGACAAGATGTGGAGGAGAAAGACAGTGATATTGATGATCCTGACCCTGTGCAGGCCTAGGCTAATGTGTGTGTGTGTTTCTTAATTTATAACAAAAAGTTTAAAAAGTAAAAATATAATTAAACTATATTAAGCTTACTGAATAATGATACCAAAAAACATTTTTGTACAGTTGTAAAATGTAGTTTTTAAGCTAAGAGTTGTTACAAAAGAGTCAAAAGTTTTCAAAAATTAATGTTTATAAAGTAAAATGGTTACAGTAAACTGTTTATTATTGAAGAAAGGAAAATATTCTTTATAAATATAGAGTAGCCTGAAGTCTAAGTGTATAATGTTTACAAAGTCAACAGTAGTATACAGTAATGTCCAAGAAGGTCTTCACATTCACTCAACTTCCAGTCCTGCAGGTGCCACTCATGATAAGTGCCCTATGCAGGTGTATAAGGCATTTGAAACATAAAGAATAGCTGCACTTACCAATTGAAAGCATGTTTTTTTTTTGAAAATTAAATATTTTAAAGTCAACATGTTTTATCTTTTATACTATATTTTTTGTACCTTTTCTATATTTAGATATATTTAGTTACACAAATAATTACCACTGTGTTACAATTGTCTACATTATTCACGACAGTAACATGCTGTACAGGTTTGTAGCCTAAGAGCAATAGGCCATATCATATAGACTGGGTGTGTAATAAGCTACATCATCTAGGTTTGTGGAAGTATTCTCTATGATGTTTACAAGATAAGGAAATTGCCTAAGAACACATTTCTCAGAATGTATCTCTATCATCAAGCAACACATGACCACAGTTCTATAAGGGACTATACTAATTAGCAAAGATTTTATTAAGTGTATTTTAGAATAATTAAAGATAATCAGAAACTTATAGCTATGATTATGCCACAATATCATGTTAATAATTATCCCAGGACCTGTATGTAAGTGTCAATACAAGGCACTGATGAAGTTATACCATTGTAGCTTTTTGTGTAAGTGTCTTTAATTGTGGAGAAACAGATGAAGCACATGAAAATGTGTTTATATTCATTATTTCCCAAACCAATATTTAAAACCAAGAAACAACAAAACTATCAAATAACTAAATGTCTTTTCTATTATTCTTTAAGTAACCAAAATGCCTGTACTTTAAATAATTAGTGCACATAATTTATTTTAATCTTTATGTCTAACCAATCCTTTCAATTGAAACTATTCTTTAGAAAGTAAATATTTTAAGGTCAAAAAGAAAAAATTTTCTGAACCTTTTGAAAATATATATTTGGAATATTGATATTGTAAATTTATAAACAGTATAAATATTTATAAGCTGTATATAGCAACTCTAACAAATATACTATGGAAGAAATAAATTTCTCAAGTTAAATAATGTGACTTTTTAGCCACAACAGACTGGCATGAGATTTGACAATTCAATCTATACATTGTATGATGTGCACAAACCATTCAGTAACTGTCAAATTACATAACAAAATGAAATATGTTAAAAGATATCCTCCTTCTTCCAGGCCAAATAAACTTCAGCAAATAGAATTTAGGATTAATGATTGAATTTACTATTTTAAAATAGGAAGAGTACAAATTGTAATAATTGTTTGATGCTATGTCATAATGGTTACAGAATTAAATCATTAATTAATATTTCAGATTACTTAAAAAAGATGTTTTTTTCAAGTTTAAAATTGACTTCTATCTCAGTAGTAAATTGTTTCTTGTTTATAAATAAGTTCTGTAAGGATTTTGACACATGATCTAAAATGGCATGTTTACAACAAGTGGAATATTATTATATATATTTTCCAACTCTTCTGATAAGGACAGAAAACAGATAAATGATCCTGCAAACAAAAAGAGATATGTGATAAGAAATATATAATGTGATAATTTTAACTTACATTACTAGATTCTTTAAAGTGTAAATTTAATTATGTTTCCTGAATTTCTTTCTGAGAAGCCAACATATAAGTTAAAATGAACTCAATACATGAGAATTTCAATGATTTCAGAAAGCAAGAGGATTTTATATATTTTATCTTATAGTTTATTCAGATTTTAACCAGAGAGTTTCCAATAGTTTGTTAAATTGTGAGAAAGCGATCATTAAATGTGAAACAAATTACAAGTTAAGATGGAAATTTTCTGAGATCTGTGTATCTTACCCTCCCAAAGACAGATATTACTGTAAAAAATTATTGTGAAGAACAGCAACCTTTATGGAATCAGTATGATTTTGCTTAGCCAAAGGAAAGGCTCAATCTTTTACATGTGCCTTAACTTTGTCTGGAAATTTAGCAAAGATAAATGATACTCTGAATCAAAAGAGGCATTTCTCACTGCTTCACAGTTCAGCACTCGACTTTTCCAGTTATTTGCATTATTAATTTGAAAGAAGATGACACTTAAGAGCCCTATTGCTGCTGTACTAGATATAGTTGCAGAAATATTCAAGCATTTGGGACTTAAAGAAAGAAAAAATTAATAGCTATTGAAAAAGAGAGAGATAATAAGTAAATTGGTAAATTGCTAGTAAATTGGTAAATTGGTAAATTTTGTCTTAAAATATAAAAAAACAAAAAATGTTTGCATATATTATGTGTATATATGTGTGTTCTCACATGTATTTGTGTATGTGTATATATACATATGTAAGTATATGTAGAATAAAAATTACCATGCTGAATGTATATTATTTTGAATTGAATAGCTAAGAAGCCTCAATACAATCTAGTATGTTATATATATGCATATTACAAACTTTTTCTGAATGTTAGAAATTTTTTCATTTATGTATGGGATAATTTAATAAAAAGTGATTTGATATTTTTATATTGAAGTTATTATAAAATGTGTAGCATCTGGCTTATACTAATTTACCTTAAGACAGCAGAAAGATAATTAGGAAAACAAAATACTGCCTAAAGTAGAACCATTTGTGTAGCAGAAATAAGATTTTTTTCTCTGTAATATGACAATAGATACATTCTAGAATTTGGAATTTTACAAATTATTTTGATGCATGCAGCATCTCTAAAAATTAATTTAACAATAAAGTTAGTCCAGGGCAGATATATTCTGTGGAAATGATCAAGGGTGGGATTTAGATTTTTAAGATAAGTTAAAATATTAAAATTATTTTACAAAAATATAACAATATAAAATTGTAACTGTTATGTTTAAGGGCTTGTGAAGGAAAGAAGGAGAAAGTCAATTTAGATTTTGATGCTGTCTCTAGAGGACAGGTAACATGGATTTTTGCAACATTTTGTTTGTGTACAAGATCTTAATTTACTACTTGTGCACTTCTAATTTGTTTTAAAAATGTATTTTACATGTACTATAATTACATATCTTAGGATAAAAGCACACATAGCATCCACTTAAACATTTTAAGTATAATTGTGCAGAATTGTCAATTGCATTATTTAGAGTGGTGTGCCAAATCCATTTAAAATCAGTATAACCAATGTGACAGGTAAGTACATGGGTAGATTTTTTTTTTGCAATGTGCAAAACAACACTCAGATATAGAGATGATATAAATGTTAGCACATATTCATGATGCTTTGTAAGAAATAATTTAAATTCATAGAACTTTTTACTTTATATTGTATCTAAATCGTAAGCATTGATTAAAAATTAAATGGTGATTTCTGCCATTCCACAATGGCACTTTATATGATGAATGTTTAATCTAATTTATGACAGCACTTAATATGAATAAATCAACAGAAACAATCTATTTGATTTCAGCCTATAGCTATGGATTCATAAGAATTATCTTTTTGAAACTTGGAATAAATTTGGTGATTATATACATAGTAAAACAATAGCTTTTAAGCTATTATTAGTATGAACTTTGGTGGTCATTTTGCTTATTTATGGAACAGAAAAAATAACATTGTGAAAATCACAATGATTTGGGGTGTACATTTACAAAAACTGAAAATTTTAAATGATAGTTAATATTTGTATAGAACAAGATAAAATTTTAAAAATCTGCACTCACTGCTTCATCATAACTCTACAGATGCCAGTTTTTAAATTTAATATTAGTTTAACAATATTGCAAAAATGAATGAATTGAGGCCATATCATAGTACTTATGTGAAACAGAGCTGAAACTTGACTCAGTTATTCTTCAATATGATTTAGTGCTCTTTCTACTCTGAAATTCCATGGTTCTTCATTTATGTTTTATTATTTTTTAAAGATTTTCTTTTTTAAGAGGCAGTTTTAGTTTCATAGCAAAACTAAAAGCAAAACTAAGAGGAAGATACAGTTTCCCATATACCCTACCTTCAGGCATGCATAGCTCCCCCACCAGTGATACATTTGTTACAATTGATAAACTTACATGGACATATCATTTTAACCCAAAGTCTACAGCTAACATTAGGGTTCACTCTTAACATTGTACACTCACTCTGCAGGTTTGGATAAAAATATAATGACGTGTATCCTTCATTATAGCATCATACAGAGCATTTTCATTGCCCTAAAACTCCTCATTACTCTGTATGTTCACCTCTTCCCTATCTCAACCCCTGACAATCACTAATCTTTTCATTATCTCCATAGTTTTGCCTTTTCCAGAATGTCATATAGTTGGAATCACATGGTATGAAGCCTTTTTAGATTGACTTATTTCACTTTGTCATATGCATTTAGGGAACCTCCGTGTCTTTGTTTGTTGTTGTTGTTGTTTTACTGAATATTACATGTTTATTTATTTTTTATTTTTATTTCAGGATATTATCAGGGTCAAACATTTTGGTTACATTTTATGTCTTTGCCTCACCCAAATGAGGATTAGAAGCATGCCCTTCCCCTCTACAATGCTCACTGCATCCATTAGTTGTGAGTTTACCCTCCTCCCAACCTCCTAATCCCTGGAGAATATTACTACTGTGTGAGCACCATAGTGTTGATTTGTCAGTGCCAATTTGATGGTGAGTATGTGGAGCCTATTCTTCCTATCTTGTGATACCTCACTTTGGATAATGGGCTCAAGCTCTATCCAGGAAAATATAAGAGGTCTTAGGTCACTGTCGTTTCTTATAATTGAGTAATATTCCATTGTATACATATACTAAATTTTAATAATCCACTCATGAATCGATGGGCACTTGGGTTGTACCTTCGTGCTTTTGCATGATTTGAGAGCTCATTCCCTTTTAGTGCTGGACAATATTCCATTATCTGATGTACCACAGTTTGATTATTCATCTATTGAAGGAAATCTTTCCTGTGTCAAAGTTTTGGCAATTAGGAATAAAACCTCTATACACATTTGTGTGCAGGTTTTTGTATGAATGTAAGTTTTCAGTACCTTTGGGTAAATACCAAGGGGCATGACTTTTGGATCAAATGGTGAGAATATGTTTAGTTTTGTAAGAAACCTCCAGCCTCCAAAGTGGCTGTGTAATTTTGCATTCCCATCAGCAATGAACGAGAATTGCTGTTGTCTTCAACATTTGATGTTGTCAGTGTTTGAGATGTTGGTCATTCTAAAGGTGTATAGGGATATCTCATTGTTTTAATTTGCATTTTTCTGATGACAAATGATGTAGAGCATCTTTTCATATGCTTCTTTGCTACCTGTATGTCTTCTTTGTTTAGTGGTCTCAAGATTTACTATAAAGCTATAATAATCAAGATATTTAATAAACATCAATTATTTGTTTCAAAATAATTACTATCATTGATCCTATAATTAGTCATAAGCTTGCAAAGGCAGGACACTTTATAATGCACTTATTTACAAATAAAGATTCCATGGCCAAAAGACTAATTCTTTACTTAAATCAGAAAAAAAAATTATTTCAACACAACATAAATTTTGAAAAAGCTTGTTAAAACACAAATGTCTAAATAATATTGTAAATAATATGTATCCTGTCTCCTTTCAAATCAAATGTTTCCCTTAAAAAATTCTATTTCTACAACTTCTATGACTACAGACTTAATAGACATTCACTCTAGCCCTATATTAATGGAATAAGATTTTAAATCTAAAAATATTCTAGATTACCAATTTCAGACCCAATTAAATAATCACTTGCTCTGTCTCCCTCTCTGTCACTCACAGACACACACACACAAGTGTGTAAGTCTATCCAAATATATTACACTTTGCTTAAGATTAACATCCTAAGAAAACAAGAATGAACATAAATAGTCATGATTTAGCTTTAGTTTTGGTGATATCCCTTTTTATTAATTCTGAAAACTTGAAATTATTGAAGTGTAGAAAATAGGATTAGTTGAATACATTAACATGTTAACTAGATGAACATTAAAATAACACTGTATAAATGTGTATAAGAATAGTTATATCCATGAGATCTTAACAGAGAAATCTCACTAAAATAGAAAGTGTAAATAATGACCAATTTTATATAAATGTGTATATGCATATAATATTTATAAGATTTTTACTTATAATAAAGAATTTTTAGGTCTGTGGTAAGATGTCATGTAAAAATTTGTTGTTTATTATTGCCTATCTTTCACAACTTTTCCAGCAGCTGTTCTATTATATTTAATGAAATTATATATTAATCATTTTTATTTATTACTATTAAGGTAGAATAATTAAATTCTTGAAACACATGACTAAAATGATGAAATATTACTGTCAAAAATGAAAACATTACAGAAATTAATAATTTAATAAATATCTAGTAACAATATTTTCTATACAACTATTTACATATTATAAATCAAAAGAAAATGACATTATTAATCACGTTTTTATGTAGAGTAATAGCAGTAGAATTCATTCTCCAAGATTACTTTTGACCATTACTTTTTGTGTCTAATTATTCAACGGAATATATTTAAGAATTTTACTATGTTTACGTGGAGTTCTACTCAGCCACAAAAAACAATGGTGATCTAGCACTTCTAGTATTATCGTCGATAGAGCTGGAGCCCATTCTACCAAGTGAAGTATCACAAGAATGAAAAAAACAAGCACCACATGTACTCACCATCAAATTGGTATTAACTGATCAATGCTTAAGTGCACATATACTAGTAACATTCATCGGGTGTTGGGCAGATGTCATGGGGGAGGAAGGGGATGGATATATACACACCTAATGGGTGCAGTGTGCACCATCTGGGGAATGGACATGCTTGAAGCTCTGACTCGGGTGGGGCAAAGGCAATAAATATATGTAACCTAAACATTTGTACCCCCATAATATGCTGAAATAAAAAAAATCTTATTAAAAAATTTTTAAAAATGTTCATATACTACTTTTTGTAGTGTAATGCTTACAAAAGCATTTTGATATAATTTTTGTTATATCCTATAAACTTTCACTTTGCTCTGTGTCAGTTAAATGTTATAGCTTACCACGGGGAAAAATATGAAAAGCCTGAGCATGGAGATAAAACTAATTTAAAATTGTAATATTAATCTTATACCTCAAAAAATGTTATTTGCCAAGATGTACATTTATTTAAAATAGCATTTGTCAGATGACTTGCTCAATATTTTACTGAAAACTCAGTAATACTGAAATGTACACATGCACAGAAACATGCAGAAATGGTGTTGCATAATTTTCAGGACACCCAGACTGTTTAAAAGTTGGGTCAACATAAAGGAAATATTTGCATCAAGTTTCAAATGTAATTCCTAAGTTATTGTTTTTAGTTCTATAATTTGTGAAAAACTGAACAGTTTAAAGAAAAAGATGCCTACTAGATATCTTTCTTTTTGGAAAGTAATTATTAGTAGCAATATATTTGATATTTTGTAGATATGTACTCTTATAATTGAATTATTAAAGCTTTATTAATTTACATTGTATAATTTGTATTCATTATTTTAGGTGTTGTTGTACTCAAAAATTATACTACCTTATTTATTTTCCTGATATCCTGCCATATATTTGCTCCTTATCAGGAAATGGTAAAAATGCACACTGGTAAATATTTGTCCTTAAAATTTTAATCTTATTGGTGTGCCAAAGATTTTGACTTGCTAAAGGATACTATTAATTAATGAATAACTGCTAGCTAATATATTTATCTATAGTATTTTATTATATGCAATGTGCTGATTAATTTCAAGTAGAACTACATTCTTTAAACAATTCATGGTAAATTTATTTGCTTGCATTGTAACTCAAGGCAATACAATTTGAAAAGCAAATTAATGTGATCTGACCTGCTAGGTTCCTTTTAGCGGTAAGTTTTATCATTCTATAGCATAAACACCAAGGTGTTGGCAAAGATTGGTAAAAGTATGAAGGAAGTTTGGGGAAAATTTCCTATTCATTTTTCAGTAAATTAGTTGGTGTATTTTTCAATAATGCCAGGATATTTCAAGTTAGAGTAAGACTTAACAATAATGGGAGCCATCCCCAGTCTACAGCTGACCTCTGTAATCATACCACTGTCTTTATCCCTTGGGATTTTTATAATTATTTCCTAGAGGAGTGAGGGTCCAATACCTTAGGCAAGAGTCACCTGGAAGGATCTCACTCAAAGAAACTGCATTCTCTAGGGAAGAGCTCTCCCTATTACAGCACTATTCTAGAATTCCCTCCAGGTGTAATTAATTGAATGAACTCAAAAAATAGTATTCTGATAAGGGAATGATTTTTATGATTGATAAATAGTAACAGTAAAGTTTTTATACCCCAGAATATGTAATGAACAAGAAGATAATTTTGTCTCAAGATATTCACTTAATTTTTCCTATTTTTCTAATCCATTTATATTAATATAACCAACCCATATGATAACATATACATTGAAGTATGTATCTTGAACACTGTTGTTCAAGATATAAGGTAGAATTCTATTTCAAGTAGGCCATAACAGATTTTATCTTGAAGACCATCTTTAAAACAGTTTCCTCTTTCAAGCCCATGGGACAATTATGAGATAATTCATTTTGGTTGTCAATGCTATCAGTGGACATTGGTCTCTATAATTCCTTAATGCTTTTTTCAGTAACAGATTCAATTATTTTTAATAATATCCTTTGAAAAAAATCTATGTTTTTGCCTATTTTAAGTAAGATACTTCTTACAATAACATCAAAAAATTGGTATATGTATTATAAGATAATCCTTTAGAACAGATTTAGATTTCAAAAATCTTAGACTAAAGAGATAAATATTAACAATATCTGAATTGATGATAGAATAATTAATATGTAATATTTCTTTTTGTGTTAGAATGGCAAACATTGATAATATGACAAAATTAATGAGTTATCATGAATATTAAAAAAACCTTATTTTCTCATTTATAATAAAATATTTTATCTGTTTTGAAAAATATAAAACCATCATAAAGGCCAAGGTAAAATATTTCTTAAAATGTCACTTTTGGGTTCAAGAAAACCAAAGAAACCAATGAACAGAAAAATTAAAATGATACATTATTAATGTGTTTTCAATTAGTTGAGACAACAGAGATTACAATTTTCTTTCTACTACTACTGCTGAGGCTAAGTGATTAGCCTTGATATGATGAATTATTAAAGTTGAAAATAAATTGCTAGATGTAGAATAATTTCTTGTTGAATTTGGCTTCCTAGTTTGTTTTCTACGTTGTTTTCCAATTTTCTCCATAATTCTCACATTATAATTAACTTCTAGTGACTGCTTTCACTTGAACATTTTACTAGTGCATAAAACCACACCTGACGTGTGGGTTCCTTTTCTTCACTCCCACCCGTGATATATCAATCTTCTCCATTTTCTCTGTTACCTATTTCTGTTAATGGTAACATATTTATCTCTTCAGTTGTATTTGTATATTTTAGAGAGTCCTTTGCTTAGACAAGACCTGATTTTACTTAACTGTCATTTAGAAGTCAGCAGGTGAGTGCTCCAGGCTAGTGGGGAAGCTGTGCTCCACGTGACCTTTCTTGCGGGAGAGAGAGAAGTTCTTCCTTTGCATGGCTGAGCAGAGGTCACCATCATAATATGGGCTTTCTAGAAAAGAAAAAAACCTGAAACTCTAGGGCAGACAACTTTCTTTCAAGCGAGAAAACAGAAAAATTGAACTATCACTTCCCCTCATATTTTATTTTTTAGATCTTAGTCAAATGGCCAGCTAAATCTATGGACAAGAGAAACCAGAGGATGGTCTTTGGGTGAGTGCCCACATGCCCAGGTAATTCGCTATTATAACAGAAAAAGGGAAGAACACAATTTGAGGGGACATTAGCAATCTGTTATATCAAATTAAGAAAGTTTGCGTTATAATATTAATTCTTTTTCTTATATGAATATTGAATGAGCAATTTGAATTTCTTCTATCTACAGGTTCAATTTGATATTTCTCATATTTTTTAATTCTCTAGACTTTCTTACCAATCATCAGGAATATTATAGTCATTTCCTAACCTATTTGAACACTCAGAGCTGGTTAATTTTTCTATAAGATAACTTTGAAATGTGTTGACCATTTTTAAGAAGTATTATAAAATGTTCAGCACAACTTTACATATTTAAAATGATTAAATTCTTGGTGCCAGTCTAATCCTTCTACAATTTGGCATCAGGCAAATCTCACACAGTTTTGTCTTTAATTTGTAGCCAATTCATACTCTAAATTCAGATCTTGTAGGTCTATCTTTATATCTTTAGTTTCATTGTTTTCTATCTTAGGGTGTTTACTCTTGCTTGTGTTGATATATTTTCCAATCTATAAAGTGTTGAACAAATGCTATTTTTTATTTGTCGCTTTCTCTTTTCCCTAAGTAAGAAATTATCTCTACTTTTTAAATTCCACAGCAATGTTATATTGCTATTTATTGCACTGTTTTGTCCTATTCTATGATAAAATTATTAAAATGGAAATATAATACCACATAGTAACTTACATTTAACAGATTTAAAAATACATATATTTAAATTTTGGTTTTGGATATGTTGGAATAATTTGCTGCAGACTAATATTCCCCTTATGAACAAATAGAAAGACTAGAAAAATAAAATAATGACAGAGAAAAAAATAAAATACTATCATAGTGAACCTATTTGGACTCAGGATGGAATTCCTAATACTTGACATCAGGTCAGCTGAATGTTTCTTTATGTCCTTTTTGTGTTTTTGCTACTTCAAATGTATTGAGAACATTTAACTTATAATGGCTGCATAGGAGCATTTAAGGACTATTTAAGACTCTTGAGGGTTAACAGTGTACCAGGAAAACTATTATGATGGCTATCAGGAAGCTAACACTAAGAGACTAAAGCATAAACCTTAACAGGAGCTCATATGAACCAAACTGATTAAAATCAATATATTAAAAATGAGCTAGAACAGGAATCTACTTGTTTTAACCAAGTGGCTTGTATGTTGATTTCTCAAAACTGAATTTTACCATATCAGACATATTTATCCAAGTACAACAGGAGGTGTTGGCTATTGTACACATTCTCCCTTTTTCAGCCAACAGATAGTCTAATACAATCATTCCATCTAAAATAACTTTAGCAAGAGAAATTTTTAAAGTTTCCTAGGCAACTATAGCTTTTGCAGTAGAATCAGATATAGTAGGTAGCGTCTGTAACATATTTTTAATCATGACTTTATTTATATTAATATTTATGCCAAACCAAGGAAGAAGAAGTCTACAAAAAGATGTTCATTTAGAGTGATTTATGCCTGCTGGCAAATTCCTCTTTATTCTGTATTGCAAACTCAGAGGTGTAGACCAATATCCAGTTTCCAATTGATTATTGAGTGACAGTGGTACCATTAGAATTCCTAATCCACATTTCCAAATTATTTTCTACTTCTTGATACATAGAGTAGATGGATGTATAGTCCCAAGAGTCTGGAGGGCCCTTTTTAGTTGATAGATATGGATCCAAGGCTTGAGGCCTGAAGTTTTGCTATCAAGAAGAACTTAATATTGTCCCTTCCAACATAGTTCAAGATCAGTCTTTCACTGGTGTCTTTCCAAAAGCCCCAGCCTCCAGGCTGTAGAACATGAAAGGTTTGTTTGTCATCAGTAGGTAGGCCATGAAGGGCTTTTTTTACCTGGTGAAAATATACTTTGGCATAATTCGTTAAAGCTTTGTAGTGTTGAGTCATGTCAGAGTTTGTAAGGCAGGAGATACATAAATATCTATTATTAGTGGCATAGGACTTCCAGTAATTCTTCCATAAGGAGTTAATCTAAGTTTTCCAATGGGAGTGGATCTGATTGCCATCAGTTGGTAATTTTGACTAAGGTAGTCTAATCCATTCAGTTAGCTTTATAACACTATTGTATTTGCACTGTGTTATGTATCTGTTTTACAACTTTTCCAGAGAAATAAGTACCTCTATCACTGTAGATTTCTACAGGAATACCCCATAGGGAAACATGTTTTCTAATAACATTTTAGATACTGTTATAGCATTGACCTTCTTGCATGAGAAAGCTTCTATACAATGATAAAATATGCATCAAAAGTGGCAAGTGAATGAAATCCATGTGTAAGTGTTCAAATGATCCAGCAGGTGCCAGAAATATATCACCTGAAGTTTTTATTGTCTTACCAGAATTATGTAATTGACAACCATTGTTTATAAACCACTTTTGCAATTTTATAACAATCACCTCACTAATACATTTTCATAATTTGTATAATTTTATCCCATGATGAGTCATAGAGCACAGAGCTTTCAATAATGAAAGTTTTACGGTCTTAGAAATGACCAGGCAGCCATCTAGGCTCTCCGTGAGTCCATGATTAATATTGGATTTACATTCTCTTAAATATCAGTTTTGTTTCTCCAACTCAGATGTATAACACTGTTTTTAACTAGGTTATCACAGGCAATTTGACATGTATCAGTCTTAAGAAGTTTATTCAATTTGCATCTCTTAAGAATTTCTATACTCAGTGACTTAGCATGACAGTCTGCCAAAGCATTTCCTTGGTATCTAATTAATTCTTGTTCTGCTTGATGTTGTGTTAGTAGTTTATAAAAAGTTTGTTCATTAGAGTTCTGGGAATTCTCACCCAGTCCAATGGCATGACCAGATTTCTAGGAGTTTCATACAATTTATGGAACACATATTAGTAATATATCTATATAGTTATCACACAAAGAAGGTTTAGCCTTACTTATTATTTGACAATGTTTTCTATATCACTTAATATATCAGATAAGCCCAATTAGTTTAATATCTCTCTTTTTATAAGGAAAGGTGTTTCAAGGACCCATCTGGAAATTTCCAAAGTTAATGTGAAGTCAAAAAGAAGACAATTTATAATTAGATTTTGGTGTGTTTGTCAAAAATATCAAGAGTTTAAAAGATTTGATCTAAATAGTATTACATACCACTGTGAAGAATAGTTATTCATTTAACCACAGTGATAATTTAAAGACTACAAGGACAAATACAGAAAGTTACATAGTTGTAGAAAATCCTTAGCTCTTTTAATAGAGAGAACTCAATTTTCTTAAGTGATCAAAAACCTAATAAAGACAGCATGAAACATAGAAATTAATGTTGATAAAACAGAGAATCTGTGTTTCTTAGGAAAAATATTTAAAAGGTAAAGAAAAACTGTTTCCATCAATATAATTTTGATATTAATGCTCAATAGTTCTCTTCTAAATCTTAGCCAGCTTGATGACACATAATGTGTGTTTTACAAGATTTTCCACAAACCATCTGCAACTTTCTTATCCATTCAGTTTTTCATCCTATACTTTTTTGAAACAACCAATTATTCTACTTTAGGATAAAAATTACTCTGTTTCCCTTAACAAAACATCCTCATTCCTTATAGCTTTTCCTTATCAAAATCTCATCTTACTTCCCTTCTGTGCTTGCATATAGAGTATCTTATTATTTCTAGCAATTTTAGTTACATATATTAAATATAATTCTTAGCTCATAGCGACCTAAATTTTCAATGGACAGTAGGAAGCAAGCAATTGTAAACTGTCATATGAGCAATGTTTACACTGGCAAATTGTGAATCATAATTTCTACAAGCATGTGCTTTCTCGTAGTATAATTTGTCAAAGTGACACGGTGTTTACCAACAGTTTTCTATATCTTTTGCTTCTCTTTAAAAGAAACTATAGAAGAGGGAAAATCTTATCTCTAGAATCTTAGTTTTCTTTTTTTTTTTACTTTGGAGGGAGGAGCCGAGCCTAATAATTACATTGTTATTGTTGTTTGTACTTGTTTTTCTCAACCTCAACTTTCATTTCTCTATGAGGAGAAGGTTAAAACCTTCAGCTATACAGAAGGCATACTTCACATTGGAATTTTATCTTGCTTACATCTATTTAACACATTTGTTTTTAAGAATTGTGCTTGCATTGCACATGAAGATGCAACATTAAACAATTAGCAATCATTTCTAAGTAATTTTTATTTTACTGTCAAATTTTATAATATAGAGATAACATAAGTTTATTTTACCAGTAAACCAAGGTAGGAAATGTCATGAGTCTGTATTCTATTTAATGCTGCTAGCTGTTTACTAATAGTTTTATATATCTTTAGCTTCTCTTTAATAAGAAACTATAGAAGAGGGAAAATCTTATCTCTAGCCTCTTAGTTTTTTTTTTCCTTTGGAGGGAGGAGCTGAGCCTAAGGAGATAGAAAAATGCCATACACATATATCATACATACAGACCAATATAAACACATCTTATGCACAAACATGTCTTATTTTTCAAATAGATCTCATAGCTTCCACTCCAAAATTGTAGCCATATACCACATACAACAATACAAAGCTCAGTAATTTATTAAAGAATATCTAGTCCAGAATTTTTTTCTGTCCAATAAAACAAGATTACTCACCTAGATGGCCAAAACCCTTTATTAATATTTGTGAGAGAGAGAGGGAAAAAAGAAAGAAAAAACTTTACATTTTTTCATTTGCCAGGTTCCAAATAGTTTCCTTTTTTTTTTTCTTTTGCTTTCTCTCATATTCTGATGTCATCTCATGTAAATTTCCAAAAACATGGCTCTTAAGTAAGATTAGGTAAAAAATTTACGTCTCAAAGGCATAGAGCTTAGACTTCAGGCCTAAATACCATTATTTGCCTAAACCAATAAAGAAGGGTATTGGTAAAGGCCCAGTTACAACAAGATAGTGCGGGAAAGAACTTTTTAATAAAGGTAAGACTTGCTATGTAGATTTAAGCAAATGCCTTCTCCACTGTAAAAGTTTTTAGTGATTTAGTTGCAGAGAGGGAGACACCCTTACAGCGAAGATTTCCTTTTAAGGGTATAATTTTCTCTTACAAAAGGGTCTCAAAATAACAAGATGAAAACTGTGTTTATGCCAGAAGTCATATTTTGGAGACTAATTCAGTTATATTGGTGATTTCCCAGCCCAGCTTATATCTTTTCTAATGTAGGGATAAGGCAGAAAAGAAAGGTCAAGAAAGACTGAATGCAGCCATTTTGACCAATACCAGACCGTAACCACCCTAAACAAGGAAGTTGCCAGCAACCTGTGAGCCCCCCCAAAGATGGATGAATTACTAAACCAGATTCCTTACAAACTGTTCGTGTTTACTTACCTTTCTGTAACATCAATTTATGATTAAACTTTATGGCCTGACTATAAGACAGTTCTGGTCATGTATGGCCATTTCCCAACAAGATTTTTGAACATTTAAAAATGTTACCATTGCCCCATACAGAGTACCTCTCCTGCTTGGGAGAGGACCTCCTTGGGGAAGGATATGTTAGTCTGTCTCTGTCTCAGTAAACTTCCCTGCTGCTAGTTGGCTCACACTTGAATTCTTTCCTGCCAAAAGCCAAGAACCCACTTGGAGAGTTCAGGGGAACTTCTTCCCTTCATTGGGTCATTTTAACCAGAATACTAAGTGGTAGAGCTCACTTAAGACTATCAAAAGCATTTTTATGTCTAGACTCAGCATAGACACTGCTAATTTTGCCTTATTGTCAGAAACTAGTCCATCTTTTTTGCTTGTTTTCAAGATTGAGTTACAGAACAATCTGTCTTCTTCCCAAGAAAGTTTGGAGCTTAGAAAAGATCATAATAGAAAGAAGTGCTTAAAGCTATCAGAGCAATTAGTCACATGGGATTTCAGAAGAGGAGTTTCTTTTGTCTGAGTGGTTCCCATGGGACAAGCAGTATAGACTAAATAAAACAGAGAGGACTAATTCTTACAAATGTTTTCCTGGAAATTGTCCAAGTCTCAATAGGATAGGTCCAGACATGGGGACATTTTAGACTTGATTTGAAAGACTCAACCAATAAATATTCTTTTTTCTCTCTGAGATATCGGATGATTATTTTCCTGATAGTGAAGCCTTTGTGGGCTTCCTTTAGTGAAACAGTCCAGGCCAAAGGGAGTGAGGTCCATCTGATGGATTATGTGAAAGTAGATAATTTTTCCCCAAAAGCTTTGCTGTCTACAATAAGGGAAGACATCTGAGGAAATAGAATTATTTAATTGGAGACTCCTTGGTGTTGGTTGAAAATACACAGGAGGAGATTTCTTGGTCCTTGTAGCTGTTGTAGCTATAAAGATACCTGCTTATTTGCTTTTCATAGAGTTTCCCTACTATGGCCACTGTAACTCCAAGTTACCTTTGGTAAGGTTGACCCATTTCCCTAGAAAAGCACAGGTTGCATATCCATAATCCTCATACATAAAATTACCTGGAGTTCCACATGAAGGATTTCTAGTTTTCTTGGATCTAGATGAATCCATGACTCCCTGTCTTCTACTAAAATTACTTACCTGCATAACCTAGTCCAGTTTCTGTCTGACACAGTCAGACACCGGAAGCCCTCTTACAGTACTCAGTTCTGTTTCTGTTGTGACTTTCAAACCCAGCTCAGATAAAAAAAAATCTCAAATAAACTCATAAAGCTCAAAACATAAGTTTGTGGAGCTCAAATCCAAGAGAGAGCTTTCCTAAGAATACACTCTTAAATTAAGTTGCAGTTTATTTACATACTAAGTTGGCTACAAGAAAGCAATGGGCACAATAAACCTTCACTTGGACAGTAGTCCTGGGGGTTGCTGGAGGTCTACTTCATATCCCACTTCTGGTGCCAAACTCTTAAAAAGAAAATTTTAGACAGATTTAGCAGAATTTGCTTGAGCAAATAGTGATTCATGAATTGGGCAGCATCCAGAAATAGCAGAGGTTCAGAGAATTCCAGCCAGCAAAGTGGGGAGGCAGATTCAGCTATGTGATATAAGAATATACTCTTAGTAAGGTTACAGTTTGTTCACATACTATGCCATGTTGCAGTTCATTATGTATGGAGACAGCTTTAGGCCAAATGTAATTAAATTTAACGTAGTAAACAGGAATCCCACTTTTCAATCTAATGAAGATTCATTTTCTGGGAACTTAGCTCCCTTTCCCAAATGGTCAAAACATAGCCAATGATTGTCTTATAAAAGGGTACAAGAGGCAATCCTGTTGCTTCAAGTGGGTACAACACTGTGGTACAATGTACAGTCCTAAGACTTTCCACTGGTCAAGACAAGATTGGACATTATTGAAAGCCACATTTTTGCTCTGCTATTCCTTTCCCTATCTAATTTTACTGTTTTCTGTATGAGATTTTTCTTGACAAGAACTCTCTGTCTTGGGCTTTATTTCTAGAGAATTCATTTTAAAAGAGACTCCAAAACTATTTTTATGGTATTCTGGGTTCATTTAAAAATTTCTAAGCATACAAGACATAGTACCATGTAAACCAAAATCCAAGAGAAAAGGATACAATAGATATAATCCAGATACTGAAATTAGTAGACATAAATTTAAATAAAATTATATAAAAAATTGAAAAAAGTGAAATAAAATAAATGTATAGAATATTTTTCAAAAATTTCTAATCTCTAAAAAAAATCAAAGTTAACTTCCAGAACTGTAATTAACAAAAGATTTAAAGGGCAGAAAAAAGAGTCACTAAACTGAAAGACAGGTCAAGAGAAAATATGTAAAATAAAATGCTTTGTTTCAGATTGAACTGTGATCCCCTAAAAAGAAGTGTTGAAGCCCTAACCTCTGGTACCTCAAAATGTGATCTTATTTTCAAACAAAATTATTGCAAACGTAATTGGTTAAGCTGAGGTCAGAGTGGAGTAGGGTGGGCTGTTGATCTAATATGGGTGCTATCCTTAAATGAAGAGAAAAGAAACACAGAGGAAAGACAGCTGCATGAAGACACAGAGATACGGGGAGAATGTTATGTGAAGAGGAAGCACAGATTATAAAGATGCATCTACAAGGCAAGGATTGCCAGCCAGTCACCAGAAACTAGAAGATAACTGGAATCTCAAGAACAGAGGGGAAAGGATTGGACACAAGTTATATCTGAATAATGATTGAAAATTTTCAAAAATTGATATCAGAAATTAACTAATATCTCACAGATTCAAATTCTCTGCAAACTCCAAGTGATATAAATTCAGAGAAAATAATATCATAACAAAACTTCTAAAAACCAAAAACAAACAATAAATCAATCCTAAATGCAGATAAAAAGAAAAAGGTATATATTAAAAGAAATGATGGAGCCAAGAGACAATCACAAGATAATACTAAAATTATGAAAAGTAATAAATGCCAGCTTAGTTTTTTATAGCCAGTGAAAATATTTTTTTTTAAATGACAGAAAAGAAACATTCATTTACACGTAAGATATAGCAGACCATGGCTAGTTAATGATCCTGGCCTGTGAAAAATCTGAAAAAGCCAGGAAAATCACACAAAAAAACATCTTGTAAAGGTGTCAGAAAGTAATAAGAACTAGATGAACCAAAATTCCAGAGAAGGCTAAACTGTTCAGAGGCATGTTGGTGACTGACGGAGATTTTCCTGAAGATATTTTCTCATTTAGTATGGAGACTAAGTTTTGAATAGTCAGAGGAAATTTGTCCTCTGAAAGAAAAGTGAGGAAAACTGTCAGTAGCCTTGCAGGGTTAGAATTATAAACTAAAAAGTCCATGGGCCTCAAACACAGTGAGTAAACAGCTCTTCTTTATTCCCACTCCCCATGATCCTTCCTGGCCTCTTGTAACCATCATTCTACCCTCTATATACATATGATCCAATTTTTTAGCTCCCATATATGAGTGAGAACATGTGATATTTGTCTTTCTGCACCTAGTTTATTTTACTTAATATAATGTCTTCCATTTTCATACAAATTGTTGCAAATGACAGGATTTCATTCTTTTTTATGGCTGAATATTATTCCATTGTGTATATGTATCACAATTGTTTATCCATTCATGGACCTGATGGACTCTTATCTTAATTCTATATCTTGGCTATTGTGAATAGTGCTGCAATTAACATGGGAATTCAGCTATCTCTTTTATATACTGATTTCCTTTTTTTTGGATACATACGCAATAATGGGATTGCTGGGTCCTATGGTAGTTCTATTTTTAGTTTTTGGAAGAACCTCCATATTATTTTCCACAGTGACTGTACTATTAATAATTTACTTTCCCACCAACAGAGTATGAGCATTCCCCTTTCTCCACATCCTCACCAGCATCCATTATTTTTACCTTTTTTTGATAAAAGCCATTTATCTGGGATGAGATGATATCTCATTGTGGTTTTTATTTGCATTTGTCTGATGATCAGTGATATCACACTTTTTTTTAATCTACCTGTTGTCTATTAGTATGTCTTCTTTTAAGAAATATCTATTCATACATTTTGCCCATTTTTAATTGGATTTTTTTGTTATTGAGTCAAGTTCCTTATATATTATGCTTATTAATCTTTTGTCAGTTGAATAGCTTGCAAATATTTTCTTGCATCCTGTATGTTGTCTTTTCATTTTGTTAATTTTTTTTCCTTTGCTGTACAGAAGCTGTTTAGCTTGATGTGATCCCAGTTGTCCATTTTTGCTTTAGTTACCTGTGCTTTTGACATTCTACTCAAAAAAAATCTTTGCCCAGATCAATATTTAGAGCATTTCCCCAATGTTTTCCTCTGGTAATTTCAGTTTCAGGTCTTACATTTAAATTTTTAATATAGTTTGATTTTATTTTTGTATGTAATGAGAGACAGGGATCTAGTTCCATTCTTCTGCATATGGATACCAGTATTCTAAGTACCATGTATTGAAAAGATTGTCTTTTGTAAGAATTTAATTTGAGTATATATCAAATTTACTTCCAAGCTGTTTTGCCTATATTCCATAAGTTTCAATAAACTATATTTTCATTATCATCCAGATTATAAAAAATTATATAATGTATTATAATTTATTTTTGACCTATGTGTTATGCAGGATGGTGCTAAATACTTTTCAAGGATTTGGGAATTTTCTAGTTATCTTTTTTATTATTGTTGTGCTATAATTTAATGCCATAGTTAGAGAACATAAACATGTAGCTTCAATCTTGAAAACATCTTAAGAGTTGCATTTTATGTTCTATTTTTGAATTGTGAGTTGATTATCAACTTCTAGTTTATAAAACACAAAGGTTTCTATAGGTCCCTACAATTTTAGAATTTTTATATGATTCTATTTAATTGATTGTTTTATTATTTCATAGTGTCATTTTTATTCCTTACTTTTTATGCCTTGATTTTGTCTTGTATTTCTTATTCAGTGTTTTTTAAGAAATATCTTTTTCTATGCTTTTACTTTTAACACTTCTGTGTCCTTGATTTAAAATATGACTCCTGTAAAGATCATACAGATTGGTTTGGTTTTCAATCTATTCTGAAAGATGATATAAGACAGTACAAAGGAAGTATTGGGGAGTGTTTTTATCTAAAAATAATGTGCGAAAATTCAGATTCAATTCTAGATCATTGGTTTAGTTTTATTTCAATTTAGGACTCAACCAAAAACTTATTTACAACATTTACATTTATGTGAGGTTTAAAAAGTGATAAGAATAATTTTTGAACATAATTTAACAGTGTATGCTTTTTCATATGTAAAATTAACAATTATTTTTTATATTTACATATTTGTTATACAGCTACTACTCTGTAAAGTTTTTTACTTCTTTTAGAGGAAACCTAGACTATGATTCTGTCTTTGCCTCCATTTCACTCTCTGTTGGGAAAAATATATTATGGCTGAGCTCAATTATATAAAGTCATACAGTTCATTACTGGTCTTTGCTATATTCCATTATGGATGCTTGTTGCATAAAGAATTTTTTCAAATTATATGAATAGTATCCATCTTATTAACTGAATATCTGCCATATATTATGTTGCAAAAGCCATGCTATGCTATGCATGCTGGTTAAGATTCTTTACATTATTTTTAAATAATTTCCATTAAAAACTTCAATAGCAGATTTACTGGTCAGAGAAAAAGTATTACTTACATTTACTGATTTAATTGATGTTGGTTTTAGATTAGTACATAATTTATAAATATTTAATTCAATATAGTAGCATATCCTGACACTCTTCATATCTAGGTATCTTTTCTTGATTTAGTTTTGTAATCTAGTTTACCAAATAGCTATCATACTCCATTATACAAAGTAATATAACACATAGTGTAGTAAGTTAAAATATATTGAAATTTAAATGTGATCTATGAGACACAGGTTTAATTTGTAATATAAATATCTCCTGATAAATATCATTTCTCTTCAGTAAAAATACTCAGGTCTAATTAAATGAAATAGACTTTTAATTAGGGATACAACTTAAAATTTTTTTGCATTTTAATTGAGTAAGGAATGCTGTCTCTTAGGACTTTTTAATTAAAATATGCTTTTATTAAAATTGTGAGACTTTATTTCCATTTGTTTAATTTAATCCAAAACATTGTGGATAAAATACAATATTACACACATTGTGGTATTTCTGAAAATTAGAAATAACAGAAATATTCCTTGAAATAACAAGACAAGGAGATAGATCAGTTTGCGGTCTCTATCTCTCTCCAAGTGTATGTCTCTCTCTCTCTAAAAACTGCATATGCTATTTTTATTTAAGTAACTGAATGTCAAAGTAAAAATCTAACTTCTCAAACAGTATAAATCTGCAAATAGGTATATCTTATTTTAATTGCATTTAAACTGAGTTCTTTCAGTTGAAAATTCTCACAACAAACAGAGAATAGCTTTCTACATCAACATCACTAAACCTCCTACAAAATGTGAAATAAAGTGATATATGTGATATATATATTTGTATTCCATCCAAATAACTTTAAAAAGAGCTATAAGGAAACATTTATGTTGGATACTAAGAAAAATACTTGTATTTGAGAAAGAATTTAAAAGAAAAAGATTACCATGGGAACATATATCAGTGGTATTATTTTTTGAGAAACTACTTTTTTCACCAACACTTCCTCTTTTCATCGGTTAGAACCACCTGCTCCTTTTAGGATGAAGCTTGAAATATCTCACAGTAGTGTTTGTGCTGGAGAGACTGCAGTTTTTAAAGAGGAAAAATCCAAACCGAGACAACACATCTCTACACCTCTTCCATATGCTCAGGCACAGCATGCCATATAAAGATATATGGGAAGAGGGATATAGATTTTCTAAAAAAAAAAAAAAAATGTACAGTCTACAAGGTAACAATGGATTGACGACCCAATACAGAGTTCAGGGTAGGGTGACGGAGGAAGTAGGGCAAGCAAGATTCTGAATATGAAGTGACTTCAAAATTCTGTTTGCTAGTAAAGAGATCAGAGCTTGAAGTCAAAAGCATGGTCCTCTTTGCATCCTCTGCCCTACTAGTCATTCGATCTTGCCTAAACCATAATTTTATGAACTTAAAATTCCTCACCTATGAAAAAGACCTATAAATACCTGATTTTCCTCTTTTAGAGTTGATGTCAACATAAAAGAAAATACGCAATGAATTATAAATCACTTTAAAATTGCAGGCATTTCTGTTATTGTCTGTTATGGCCATATGGTTTTCTCTCTGGTCTTTTTTTCAACTTGCATATTTTGATAGATTGTTATTCCCATGATAATCAATCAGGTGAGAAAAAAAAGTTACTGAGATATGTGAAATGAAACTAAATCAATGCAATTAATTTTGTTTCTTAAAATAATATACCAGAATGATGTGTGTGTGCATGTGGCACGTGTTTGCGTGTGTGTGTTTGTGTGTGTGGAGACAGAAACAGAGAGAGAGAACATAAAGTAGTTCCTCAGGAGTTACTTATTTAAATCAATAAAATAATATTTATTGAAAATATTTCAGTAGCCCTTCATAGTAATGACCTTCACAAGAGTTTTGGTCTGAGGAGTGGATAGGGGGTTGAATAGTGAACCCCAAAGACACATGCTAAAGTCTTAATTCCTGGAATATGTTAAAGTGACCTCATTTGGAAAAAAAGTCTTTGCAGATGTAATTAATTAAAGATCTCCAGATTAAATCATCATGGATTTGGGATTCATTATCCTAATCCAATGATTAATGTTTTTATTATAAAAGGCAGAGAGATTTGAGACACAGACACAGAACTCAGATTGGAGTTATATTGCCACAAGACAAGGAATGCCTCTAGAGCTACCAGAAGATGGAAGAGGCCAGGAAGAATTCTCCCCTAGATCCTTCAGAAGCATTATGGCCCTGTGGAGCCTTTGAATTCAGATCCTAGTCTCCAGAACTCTGAAAGAATTAATTTTTGTTGTTTGAAGCCATAGCATTTCTAGTACTTTGTTACTGTTTCCTAACAGTCCTAGGAAACTAATATCGTATACTGGATAATAGCATGCATAAACCACTGGCCAACTGAATTAGTGGTAAACTGAGTCTCCCAGAGTAACACTATCCTTGCATCAAAGAATTTTGGCTATTTTTAAAGGCTTTTTAACCCTCAAGTTTAAATACCTAACAAGGATATTAAAAGCAAATGTGTAACAGGTTTCATTTGTGGGGTTTTTTTTTTGAATGTTTCTTTTTTTTATTTCAGCATATTATGGGGGTACAAATGTTTAGGTTACATATATTGCCTTTGCCCCACCCCAGTCAGAGCTACAAGGGTGTCCATCCTCCAGATAATGTGTACCACACCCATAAGATGTGAATATACTGATCCCCCCATCCCCCCTCCCAGCTGCCCAACACCCAATGAATGTTACTACTATGTATGTGCACATAAGTGTTGATCAGTTAATACCAATTTGATGGTGAGTACATGTGGTGCTTGTTTTTCCATTCTTGTGATACATCAGTTAGTAGAATGGGCTCCAGCTCTACTCAAGATAAAAAAAGAGTAGTAGATCACCATTGTTTTTTATGGCTGAGGAGAACTCCATGGTACACATATACCATATGTTATTAATCCACTCATGTATTGATGGGCACTTAGGTTGTTTCCACATCTTTGCAATTGTGAATTGTGCTGCTATAAACATTCTAGTGCAGATGTCTTTTTTACAGAATGTCTTTTGTTCCTTTGGGTAGATGCCCAGTAACAGGATTGCTGGAACAAATGGCAGTTCCACTTGTAGCTCTTTGAGTTATCTCCATATTACTTTCCACAGAAGTTGTACTAGGTTGCAGTCCCACCTAACAGATTTTTAAATTAAGGCTAAAAGAATATTGACAAAGGAGACGTTCTTCGCCAACAGTTGCCGCGGGTTCCTGCTTCAACAGTGTAGGACTGAACCCAGCGCTCAACCCCTACCCTGCCGCCACCTCCTCACCATGCCTTGGGACTGCCCCAAGGACTCCGCCTCCGTCCAGTGCCCCGCAGCCACCACCATGGTGACCGCGTTCTTCTCGCAGGTGCCAGGACTCAGAGGCCACCATCAACCTCCAGATCAATCTGGAGCTCTACGCCTCCTACGTCTATCTGTCCATGTCTTATTAGTTTGACCGCAATGATGTGGCTTTGAAGAATTTTGCCAAATACTGTCTTCACCAATCTCATGAGGAGAGGGAACATGCTGAGAAACTGATGAAGCTGCAGAACCAACGAGGTGGCCAAAACCAGACCATGATGATTGGGAGAGCGGGCTGTATGCAATGGATTGTGCCTTACACTTGGAAAAAAGTGTGAGTCAGTCACTACTAGAACTGCACAAACTGGCCACTGACAAAAATGACCCCCACTGGTGTGACTTCATTGAGACCCATTACCTGAATGAGTAGGTGAAAGCCATCAAAGAGTTGGGCAGCCACGTAACCAACCTGCACAAGATGGGAGCCCCCGAATCTGACTTGGCAGAGTATCTCTTTGACAAGCACACCCTGGGAGACAGTGATAATAAGCCTTAGGCTAACTTCCCCATAGCCATGGGTTGACTTCCATAATCACCCAGGCAGTACATGAACGTCACGGTTTCCTTTACCTTTTCTATAAGTTATACCAAAACATCCACTTAAGTTCTTTCATTTGTATCATTCCTTTAAATAAAGAAATTTGGTACTCCCCCCCCAAAAAAAGAATATCGACAAAGCTTTGAACAACAAAAACCTTCTTAAAGAATATACGAATAAATAGTGAGAAGCCATTAAGTGTACATTTTACTGAAAAATCCAGTATATTTTTATACATCAGAGAATCAGTCATTTTATTTTGCTTATAAATTTATTCACTTACATTGACTTTATTGAAAGCTACATTACCAACAAAATTGGGAGTGAAATGGGAAAAAGTCAAATTATCTCCAGTTGTGACAGGCAGAATGGTAACACAAAAAAGAAAATCCTATAGGAGAATGGGATCATCACACCCTGAAGAAAGAAAAGCAGTGATGTCCAGATTACACCAGGAGATGAGAGATGTTCTGACCAATTGACAGTTTCTTAGTAATGGGGTATTTAAAATGCATAACAATGAATATTGCAAGTGACTTATCCTTTATTAAACATTATTTTATAAGTAAATTAAGAATAAACTATAAAATATCTTAATAGTGAGAAGTAACCTAACACCTTACATATCCTTTGTAATTCCTAATCAAAGTTTCTTTCAAATGTTGTTTTAGGTAGTTTTCTAGAATAAAAGTGAACACCTGTTGAAAATTCTCTTAAGTTTAGTGCCCAAACACTCAGTCTTGTGCAACCGTACTTGGAATAGTGTTTTCTTAGTGAATGCAGGAGAAAAGCACAAAACAAACCAAAACAAAAGCAATAGGAGTATATGATTAAAGAGTAGATTTCTCATCCCAGTACAGGTCAGGTGAATCTAGAACTGTTTCCAAACACTGCTACCTAAATAAGGTTTGTGATCTCACTGTGTTGCATGTTCTAATGACTACATTTCTTGGACTTCCAGAAATGTAGGGAAACTTAAGAGTCCATAGGGTAAACAATGTTCTGTGTGACTACTACTCTATAAAGATCAAAAAGTCTTTACTAAATCATAGATTTGACAATATGATAATGAGAATTTTTATTGCCTGAATCTGAATGTGCACCAGTGAAAAATAGACTGGATTCAGACTGTGAAAGTACTCATTTGTCAATTTAAGGAATCTGTAATTTACTCCTCAGGGAAGTGAAGTTCTTAAAATTGAGTTGGTTTTCCTATAACGATATATGCACATAAGGTATGTGCCATGAAGAGAGATCTACTGGAGTTATCTGCCTTCAATTTTAGGTTCTATTGAGTTTGTCTTTTGGAATTTTTGAGTAGGTGGAAATAAACAGGAGGTAGAAAGGACAACAATGCAAATGAGGCTTCTAATGAGAATTCATGTATTGAGAGTGTAGGTGCCTTGCTGGGTTGTGTGCACATGTTGTCTCAGCTACTTGGAAGGCTGAGGCACAAGGATCACCTGAGCCCAGGAATTCAAGGCTGTAGTATGCTTGTTCACACCTGCAAGTAACCACTGCACTCCATTCTGGGCAACATAGTGAGACTGTCTTAAAAAAAAAACTAAAAAGAACATAGATGTTCCTATCAAATTCAGCCTTCAGCAGAAGAGTTAGACTTAAAGTATGTGATAACAGTGAACATTAAACATGAAACACTCCGTTTTGGACTTCTTGATTCTGAGATGTCCCATGCACAAGTTAGTGGTTTCTGATCCAAAAGAGAAAACTTATCCAGATATGACTTACAGAGAGATGATGATTGGAGCTCAAGTGTGTCCCCTGTGGACCCCTTGCTATGAGGCAGCTTTTGACATCCTTACATTAATACTATTGCTATATTGTATATTTTCCTCCAATAAATTTTAGAATTTTAACCATTGTCATTTTGGATCTGGTGAGTCTTCTTTAATAATTGACCCCTATATGACATCATTGAAAAACTGTATGAATATTTTTAATTGTCCACTATTGAAATATTATAATTTCAACACATGAATCTTAATTTGGGCTTCAGAAAACAAACTTACAATATTACATTTACCAAAAGAAAAAATAAAATGTGTTTCTCTGAAAATTTATAGAAAATTTTCCATAGAGGTCAACTTGTATAATTTGGTGGGTACTTCTATAATATAGTGAATATTTTATGTAGATTTTTCACATTGATAAATTTTTGGAAAAATTTCATTTTATTATGAACATTAAATCTCCTAACAACAAGGGGAAAAAAATCATGAATCAATAGCTGTCACACTTTCACTAATGGTGGATTGAACGATTCCATAGTGTAAACTAAAAATCTTCTACAGGGAAATATTTAGGATTGTTTTAAAACATAGGTTAACATTTACATTGCTAATTGAAATACTGTGGCAATGAGCATCTCACACAGTGTATATTTGATTTTAAAATATATCTTCATCTATATAGTTTTAAGGGACATTTGATGAAGAATGTAAAATCAATGTTAGAAATAATGACAGAGACATCAAACTGTATTTGACTTCAGTTCATTACTTTATATTATGGCTAACAAACCCCATTAGGGGATAAATATTAAATTTTTATCTTTTAAATTCACATGTTGCATGCATCTTGATGAAAATAAGGTACATAAAATATGCAGAGTGAAAACTATCTTGTAGTATTTGGCAATAGAACATCTAAAATTCTCTGAATATTATAAGTTGAGGAATGGGCAGCACATACTTTCACTGATCAGATTTTTATATTGATTGTGGCATTATTGATTGCTGTAACTAACCCCAAAACTTAAGAAAATTTTATTTCTCACTCATTAGACTTACATATGACAATTCAGGCACTAAGACTTTGAAATAATCTAGGCTTCCAGAAACCTTCTCTTTCAGCTAGGAGATAGGAAAAGAAAATGTGGAGCAAGGATATTCCTTCTTGACTACTTTTCCTTAGATGTGATACACATCACTTTTGCTTACTAATTGCAAGAACTTGCACTATGACTCCAAATAGAGGCCAAGGGATGGAAAAATGTGATCTGTCCTCAGGTCAGGTGTTCTTTTCTCATTATCTGTTGAAAGGGAAGCTATATCTTTGGTGGACAGTTGGTCATCCATGGTGTTTATATTAGCCAAAACAAAACAAAACAAACAAACAGAAAAAAAAAAAAAAACAGACATTACCAGGCCAACTAGCAATATTTGTTATCATTAGGATATAGTGTTTTCCAAAGTATATTCCAGGGATGCTAGTCCTGTCAAATGTTTCATGGATGAAGAATAATTTCCACAATTAGTTTGGAAAACCATCTAGGTAAAAGTCATTTACTGAAAATTTGCTATATTGTTATGTATATAAACTCTGAAAAGCCTTACACTGAAAATACTTTTGACCTTATTTCAGTCAGCATTTCCAAAACATATTTCATAAGCACTGAAAATTCCCACAGTGAAAAAAACCTTGCTGAAGTTTACATTTCCTAAACAGTTTTACATGTTCTTAATGTATAATATACATAAAATAAAGGTGAAACTGTTAAAATTTTCAATTTGATAAATTTAGATATAGATGTATACCCAAAAATTCATCACCATAATCAAGATAGTAAACATATTCATCCTCTGCCAAAAGTTTCTTCAGGTTACTTTGTAATTCCCCTTTCCTGAACAACCACTTATTCAATTTCTGGCAATATAGTTTAATTTTCATTTTTAAGAATTCAATATAAATGGAGCATTATAATAAGTATTTTTTCTTTGTCTTATCTTATGTATCCTGATTATTTTGAGATAAGTCCATGTTCTGGCATGTAATAAGAATTCATCATCTTTTTAATGATGTGTATGTTCAAATATTTTCTCAGTTTATTTATTAGGTTGTTTACTCTCATCGAGTTTGGACAGTTATTTTATATTCTAGACACAAGACAAAGGTATATGATCAGATATATGATTTGATAATATTTACTTCACATCTGTGGTTTGATTTTTCATTCTCCTAATAGTGTTATTCCTTTGTTAATGATATGTTTTTATAATGTAATGCATTGAGACTCATAGCATCAGTGTTTCATGTGACTGAGGACTCTTTTATGACACAGGCAAACAAATAAAGCTAATAATGATGATTATATTTCATTTTTTAACTCATTATTTATAATGTTCTACATGTGGTAACTTATAGTACCTTTACACCAAAAACTGTTGTATAATTTTTATATAGTTTTCTATATTTATACCAATGGCTGTTGTATAACGTGTTCTCCTCTTTCACAATGATTTGGTGCACACAGACCCTTTCTGGAGATGGTGTGCAGTAACTATTGTTTTTTGAAAAGATCTTTATTTTACCAAGCACTCATTTAAACAGGTTTCAATGCACTTTATTATGCATAGTGATATGAAATATTGTTCAAATTAAATTCAGACAATACTATAAAAAATTTGAGCTGGTGAAGATCTTTGGGCTTAGGGAATATAAGAAGATGGTTCCATGAACACTTTTATCTGTTAGTGCTGTTAACACAATTTTTAAATGCTCTCTTTCAAGGCTTAATTATAAAACACGCAAAAGAGAGGAGTCAAAATCTGTTTAGAAGAACACTTTAAATCAGACTTTCTACTCTTCGGCATTTTCTAGCTCCCTTTTTCTCTGTTCATGTTGAATCACAGGAAAATCTTTATAAAACAATATTTTTATTTTCTTTTGGAGTGATGTCTTTATTTCTAAGAACAAAAATACTATTGTACCCAATTGGTGTAATTCCTAAATGTGCACTTAGGTGATGATCAGGGAAACCAATTTGCTGGTGAGTACATGTGGTGCTTGTTTTTCTATTCTTGGGATACTTCACTTAATAGAATGGGTTCCAACTCTATCCAGGAGAACAAAAGGGACTCCATATCACTGTTATTTCTTATAACTAAGTAATACTCCATGGTATACATATACTACAATTTACTAATCCACTCATGAATTGATGGGCATTTGGGTTGTTTCCACATCTTTGCAATTGTGAGTTGTGCTGCTATAAACATTCGGGTACAGGTGTCTCTTTTGTAGAATGACTTTTGTTCCTCTGGGTAGATGCCCAATAATGGGCTTGCTGGATAGAATGGTAGGTCCACGTGAATCTGTTTAGAGGTGGGGGGTGGGGAGAGGGGATGGGTACATAATGACATGATGAGTGCATTGAGCATTGTCTGGGGAATGGTCACGTTTGAATGCTCTGACTCGGGGGGGTGGGGGTGGGGGGAGGGGATGGGGGTATAACTACATGATGAGTGCAATGCTCACTATCTAGGGAACAGACACACTTGAAGTTCTGACTCGGGGGGATGGGTGGGACGTGGGCAGTGTATGTGGCCTGAACTTCTGTACCCCCCATGATAATAAGCTGAAATTAAAAAAAAAAGTACTATTGTAAAAATTTGCTGTACAGGGAATAAACTAGAAAAGCAGTTGTTGAATATTTACCATTTTTGTGAACTTTGTATTTGCTTTTTTTCCTTAATAATAACAATAGGCTGAAATAGGAAACACGTTTTTTTTTTTTCAAATCTGTTTTTTATTTCTAATTTTTAACGTAAGTGATTGGAATGACCCTATATTTTCTGGAAAACCATAGTCAAATGAAATGCCCTTGGAAACAACCAAAAATATGTCAGTATTTCCTGTACAAATCTCAGATATTTGCTCTTTTACAGTCGTGTTTTATGTCTACACTCGAATCTCCTGTCAAAGTTTCAAGTTGGTGAAATTTTAAATACAAATTTAATTTTTTATTCAAAGGATGAATTAAACAATTTTAAAGGAAAGTTTTCTAACTATCTACAAATCTGGGCTAATTTTGAGCCTACCATATGATGGATTTGAATGTGGCCTATAAAAGAAGCAATGGCATTAAAGAAATATCTAAAAGTTTTGTATTTATAACATCATTCAGAGGAGCATTAGTCTTCTGTCATTACGGTAATATTTTGTGTGTGAGACATGTAATTCTGTAAAGACTAACTAATGTCCAATTAGGTAAATCAGTCTCAAATATCATTCAAAAATATAGAAATGTAGGAACATATTTGCTCCTTAAGAAACAATTTAGGAAACACTTAAAATGTGGTTTATCACCCAAGAGGAAATTTTATGTTAAGCATTTGCACCTGCATATATCACATTTTTAAAAATGAAAATAGTTTTATTTCACTATTATTTTTCATAACACAATGCAAACTATTTAATGGATGAAAATGCAGTAACTATTTTGGTTATTAAAACATAAGCTGGATGATATATATCATTCTAATAAATCATATTGAATGATTTCTAATATGAGAGTTGAGTGTGTGTGGGTATATGTCCACTCTATTTGTATGTTTTCTTAAAATATAATGTATTATCAATATTTAATAATTATAATTTAAGTGGGAAAATGATCAAGAAATGAAGATATCTAAATTCTATTTCTACTTATGTTACTTTCTGTGTGACTTTGGACAATTTAATTTCCCTAGATATTAATTTCATTTTGTAAAGATCACTTAATTTTAAGATTTTCTGAGTTATGTGTGACACATTGAAATGTGTTTACCTATAAATATATATTTGGTTTTTTGGATAATTTAGTGGTGAAATCAGCAGTAAAGTAAGATCCTCATAATTAA
Source organism: Lemur catta (assembly GCF_020740605.2). NCBI lineage: Eukaryota > Metazoa > Chordata > Mammalia > Primates > Lemuridae > Lemur > Lemur catta. The sequence goes on from NC_059128.1 coordinate 245,223,123, forward strand.
TGATACATCTGTACTAAAAATAAGTCATATGACTTCTCTATTTAAAAAGAAACTTAATGCCAAATCTAAGAGCAATGTTATATAGGAATTGAAAGTGAACTAAATATATGTATTCTTTGCTTGAAATAAATCAACAGGTGTTTTGTCTTTCTGTTTAGAAATAATCAGAAGAGTAAAAATTTGTCAACAACCAAAAATGCATATTGAATGTTATGAAAAGCAGATGTTTTTATTTTAGGTCATTTATTTAGATTCATAAAACACTACTTCTATACATAGTTTTCAAAAGTTTACTTCGCTTGGCATTCTCATCCATATATGTAAGCTGTGACCATTTTAACAGCGTGGAGTTAGAAGTGTGAGCCTCTTGACCTTGTAAATTACTAATTACCATTAAATTAGCTTCAATCAACTTGAGTGTAATTGAAGTAACACGGTTCTCTGTGTAGGTGAACAGTTTATTGAATGCTTATTTTGGTACATCAAGCTGAAAATGTTAAATAATAAGTCAAGTACTTCCTGAATCAATATGGTCATGTCTCAATTATCAACAGCGAGCCTTTTCAAATTGCGCTGTTCCTTCTTTTTGTATGGGTATTGCTAACTATATACATGGGTTAACCGCCAGCTAAAAAATTAAACCTATATGTAGTTTAAGCACTTTACTGAATAGCTGCAGACAAGAGTAATTCTAATTTTTTCAAAGACTGTTTGTATTTTTAAAAACACATATACGTATCAATTATAGAGTGATTAAATTTCTAATTTCAAATATATAGTTATTGTATAAAATTTCATAATAAAGGTCTTGGTCTGTATTTCTGCAGTTTTCTTAAAACTTCAGTATCAGAGAGCTTACCTCTTAAAAGTTTCAATGTGCAGAATGTGCAGAATCTTTATCAGTTTAATTGGGAACTGAATTAAATGTCTTTTATTCTATTATCTTCCGTATATTCAAAGAAGTTTTTAGCCAGTACAGTTTCATATGCTACTTAATCTTCAAGGATGTTATAAAATATTTTTTCAGATATTCTTTTTTATATTTTTTATTATTTTTTAAATTTCTTTTTCTTTTTCTTTTTTTATTTTGCCATATTACAGGGGTACAAATGTTTACATATATTGCCCTTGCCCCACCCGAGTCAGAGCTTCAAGCGTATCCATCCTCCAGACAGTGTGCACCACACCCATTAGGTGTGTATATACCCATCCCCTCTTCCCCCCTCCCATCTGCCCGACACCTGATGAATGTTATTACTGTATGTGCACTTAAGTGTTGATCAGTTAACACCAATTTGATGATGAATACATGTGATATTTGTTTGTCCATTCTTATCACACTTCACTTATTAGAATGGGTTCCAGCTCTACCCAGGATAATACAAGAGGTGCTAGATCACCATTGTTTTTTGTGGCTGAGTAGTACTCCAGGGTATACACGTACCACATTTTCTTAATCCACTCATGTATTGATGGGCACTTGGGTTGTTTCCACATCTTTGCAATTGTGAATTGTGCTGCTATAAACATTCTAGTGCAGATGTCTTTTTTATAGAATGTCTTTTGTTCCTTTGGGTAGATGCCTAGTAATAGGATTGCTGGATCAAATGGCAGTTGCCACACACCATCCTTTCAATTCAATAAATAATCATTGACCATCTACTATGTAGGAGGCACTTACTGGAGTATCTGCCCCCAAAGAGCTCCACAAATTTGAGATTTTGTAAGTAGTAACTTTATTTGATCTATCAGTACCACTTCTTATTAGCTTTAAACAAACAGCTCAGTTTTCAAAAGATGCATTTGAGTAAACTAAAAATGTTTCACCTACAGAATTTGATAGGTTAATTGTCTATCAACATATCACTTAGTATTCAGCATTAAGAGTTGCTTTACAGTCTGAAAAGTTTTCTCTACTGTGTTGATTGAAAATTTAAAGATAAACTTCATCATTATATCCACATAGTGAGGCCACAGCATCCCCTCTGTATTCTAACTTTTATATGATACATATTCCTTATCTTTCAAGTCCATTCTGTTCTGGCTACACCTATCCTTTCTTCTTATTTGTATATTCACTTTTACTACACTAACTGGTCTTTGCTAAAAGTCATGAAGTAGGACCAAAAATAAAAATATAGAAATGTTAAGTTAAAAATTTATGTAACCATTTGAGCTATGTGCATATTTTCTTAGACCAAAATTTTGCAAACAAAAGAGACTTAGCCTAAATTGTTTATTGAATGTCTTTCAGAACTTATGCAGAACCTTATGGAAGATTTTTTTTTAACCAGTCAGAATCACCATGAGCACAAAAGACCAATAAAATAAAAGAAATTTTTTACAGCACTGAATGCTACAGTAGATACCTAAAGTTAATCAACTAAGCTTTAAGCTTTAACTCCTTTTATCTCTTGCATGAAGTAGAAGAAAAACAAAAAGAAGAGGAAGACGACAATGAGCTATAAAATTTCTTCTTTTGAAAATTATAAAATCTATTGAATTCAAAATGTAGTCTATGATTTTAACCCAACATATCTAAAAATATAATAATAAAAATTAATAGCCAACAATAGTGAATTAAAATAGAATTCCAGATTATTTATACATATGTGAAGTCTAATTTATTTCTGTATAGTATTCAAAGAAAACATGTGCTTTGCTATAAATTAGTGCTGATTCTGTATACATAAATTGTTAGTAATAGTTGATATTATCTAAAATTTCTCCTAGTCTGTCTTTAATGAATGCATTCATTCTGTATGCAAATGGTATAGACACACTTTTGGCACTTAACAGACTTTTCATTTTTAATTAGTTATTACTATTAGTATTTCATTATTTATTTATGTTTATTTATAGCTTATTATTATTATTATATTGCTAATGAAAGTTGCTTTAGGGTAAATCAGAGTGTTAGAACTCTAGTTTTACTTCTAGGTTCTGTTATGGTCTCTCTAATAGACTATGAAATGCAGCTACAGTGAATATAAAGTTCTCTTTAATATATGATTAAAGCAGAAGAAGGAAGAGGAAGAGCCCCATTTCTCTTTCCAAATATACCATAATTGTCATCTCCCTCAACACAATATGCTGGTAGCCACTCCCAACTATACTTTGTTTCACCTGTAGCCACTCTCAAGCATACTGAAACAAAGTATGCTTGAGAGTGCCTACAGGCACCAATCTCCTATTAATCTATGATAAGTTAGGTGAAAGTATTGAAATGTCCTTTCTTTTCTGGCCAATTGGTATAGCAGCCAGTTCTACAGTGGTCCATAATGCAAAATACAAGATTTATAAATCCATTAGAAAGCCAATTCCTGGGGTCAGTGAGCAACATAGAAAATGTGAAAAAATAAATGTTAGGTATACATGAAATGTGGGTGCTATGGTATTTATAACGTAGACAGTAGTCTGAATGTTTTTCCTATCTTGGTTTGCTTCTTTTCTTTTCAACTTTTTGACATTTTAACTGTTTATGTTTGCTCATTCTTTTATTTTGCAATTAACTATTTATCAGTGATCTGAGAAAGAGAAACACATGTTTACTCAAAAACTAAAAACTGAACTTCCATTGTTCAAGAAAGTTGATGAACACATAACTTGTATGACATGTTTGCCAATATTTAACTCTACACTTATGTGCCTTAATAATATCTAATAATATCACTAATCTCAGAAAATCATAAGATGGAAATCAGAAGACATGGATGTGCTGAAAAGCATCAACATCTACTTCAAAAGATAGTAGTTATTTTGAGAGGACTGTGCCAGATCATGATGTCATGGGGCAGCTTGGTATTATAATTCATGCCTCAGAAGTAGGTTAAGTTGTTTAGTCTCAATTATGATACATTCAAAAATAAAAATAGTGCTTGGGATCCAGATTATAGTACTTCTTAGAAAAAAAAATACAAGCATTTTCTAAATGTAGGTGTACCTATGGTGAAATAAAAACAAATTGCTGCTTCTTTGGGAATCCATCTTTCTCTTACTGGTTTCAGGTGTGTAAAAACTCTGAAGCATGTCACTGCTTTCCTCTTATTCTCCACTTTTATACTTTTCACTTCAGGTGTCCTCTTACCTTCAATATTTTTTATTTATCTATCCCCAGGAAGAAAAAAAATGACAGTGAAGTGGAAAATAATCACGGTTAGAATTTTAATTCACTTTCTTTATATGTCACAACATCCCTGGCTCAATAGTTAGTGAATTTCTGATTTTCAGCCATTAGGTTAATCTGGTTAATATTTTTGGAGACATGATAAACTACTGTTGGAATTAGGTTTGATTTAATTTCTATCATGTTGAAAATTAAAATTTTTGCATCTGCTTTCATAAAGATTGCAATTGATTTTGTCAATATTGGGTCCCTCATCTTGAGTTATAGTAGAATGCTAATTGATTTAAGGCAGTTGATTTGTATTATGTCAGGGGCATTGTTATAGCAAGTAATTGGTAATTTGATTATAATGGTGATGTAAAAACATTTTCAATATCTTCAGTGACATAACATAATTAGTTTTTTCCCTTTATTTACAAATATAAAAAAACAAAGCTAATATAGCAAGTGGGTGAAAAAGCACAAGAAGGTAAAATAAATTTGTCATAACTGGCTAATTAAAGAAAAGGGAAAAGAGATTTAATTTGGATATATCTCAAAGAACTAAAGATAGAAATACCATTTGATCCAGCAATCTCACTACTAGGCATCTACCCAAAGAAAAAAAAGACATTTTACAATAACATCATCTGTACTGGAACGTTTATGGCAGCACAATTCACAATTGCAAAGATGTGGAAACAACATAAATGCCCATCAATACATGAGTGGATTAAGAAAATGTGGTATGTGGATACCATGGAGTTTTATTCAGCCACAAAAAACAATGGTGGTCTAGCACCTTTTCTATTATCTTGGATGGAGCTGGAGCCCATTCTACTAAGTGAAGTATCACAAGAATGGAAATACAAGCATCACATGTACTCGCCATCAAATTGGTACATTTGTACCTCCATAATATGCTGAAATAAAAAGAGAGAAAAAAAAACCAAATTGGTACTAACTGATCAACACTTAGGTGCTCACACGGAAGTAATATTAATTGGGTTCTGGGCAGGTGGGAGGGGGTGGTGGAGATGGGTAAACTCACAACTAAGGGTGTGGAGCATACAGTATGGGGGATGGGTATGCTTGTATTTCTGGCTTGGATGAGGCAAAGGCATTATATGTAACCAAAATTTTTGTACCCTAATAATATTCTAAAATTTAAAAATAAATAAATAAAGTATTTAAATATGGCCCTTAAAGTTAACTTGGCTTAAGTATTCATATTAGTCTGCTCAGGCTGTGATAACAGAAGATCACAGGTAGTATGGCTTAAACAACAGAAATTTATTTTCTCATGGTTCTGAAAGCTGGAAGTCAAGGTGCCAACAGAGTTGGTTTCTTATGAGTGTTCTTTATCTTGAATATGGCTGCCTTCCTTCTGTGTCTTCACATGGCCTTTCCTCTGTGCATGCAGAAAGAAAGAAAGATAAATGATGTCTCTTCCTCTTATTAGAAAACACTAGTTCATGGCTGTACATGGTGGCTCACATCTATAATCCCAGCACTTTGGGAGGCAGGAGGATCGCTTGAGGCCAGGAGTCCAGACCAGCCTGGGTAACATAGCCAGACCCTGGCTCTACAAACAAACAAAAAAAAACACCAGTTCTGTCAGATTTGGGCCACCCTATGACTTCATTGAACTGTAATTACCTTTAAAGGCCCTATCTCCAAATCCGGTCACATTGCGAGGAGGGCTTCAACATACAAATTTGAGAGAACACAATTTAGTACCAAACATTAGTAAAAGAAAAAAATTAAAAGAAAGATGGCTCTTCCATGATAGGCTTTTAAGGAAAATTAAACATGGTAGGGGAAATGATGTATGGGATTCTTTCTAACTATGCCCATGTAATGAAGGCATTAGAATAGCACGGTTTGCTGGCTGAATAGTCAGAGAAGTTGTTTATAATGTTCAGAGGGTGGGCTGTGTGAAAGGGAAAAGATGTGATCCATGATATACATAGTGGTGCTATGTGAAAATTATATTTTTGATAAAATATTTTCAGAGGAAAATAACCTGAAAATTTTAACCTGAACATTTATAATGCCTTATGATTTTTTATTATTTAAATATCTATAATTACACAGCAGAGTTTACGTTCATATTTTGTCACTTAATAGAATAATTCTTAATATACTTCCCACCCAAGCACACCTGAGAATTATGCTAGTATCCCTTTTGTGAATGTGACTGACACAGTATGACTGGCAGGGTAAGAAGAGGAAAAGAAAAGGAGTTATCTAAATTTCTTTCAGATGAGAAGAAAGGAAGAGTTTGCAAGGGTGATTCTAATATGACTTCCATTCTGGTTGAAAATAATCAAAGAGGAAGAATTAAACATGTTCCTAATTCTTGTCTCACTTTGGAAAAATTCTTTTAATTGTTTTCCTTTTATTAATTACTTAAATACAAATAATAATCTGTATAAACTAAAGTGAGTATCTCCTTTCTCTCTTCTAGTTAATGCCCTCAATGTCTTGTGCTGGCTTGATTTTCTTGAGAACTCCAGATGCTTTCCGATATCAAGTAATATATTACCATCATTGCTTTCAGTGAAAATGTCAGTAGGATTTATCCTTCTCTTGTAAGTAAGAATACAAGTAATGCAACTTGAACACGTATAGCTCTGCACTTGCAGTGTATGTTAATACCTTAGCTGCTCTATGTTATTTTTCTGCTTCTGCAACTCAACCACCACTATTACTTGTTACTTATCTTTTGATACCAGCAAGTAGTCAGAGTCCCAGAATATGGGCTTATTGTAAAAATAGGTTCAGTTATAAATATTGTGAACTTAGCATGAAAAACAGAAAAAATATGATGTTTTCAAATCAACTTTTTTTTAAGTATACATATTCAGAGGACTGGATTCTTTAGGGATAAGTGGCATAATTAAAGTGAGTTAATTCCTACCAGAAGAGTTAAATACCTGAATATTTGATTAAACATTAAATGTCTATTAGCATACTTCCACAATAAAAAAAATGGCTTCACAATATCTAAAGTTCTATGTTAAGAGAAGCAAAGAGGACTGGTGAGATTTACATACTGCATTAGTACCAACACTCATTATTTCTTTGCTCAAATGAAAACTTGTATGTTATCTAAGAAATCCTTGTCAGGAATTGTGTGACCAAATGATGCCAGATAATTAATGAAATTGTACAAATATGGATAGATAGATATAAATATTATATATATAATTATCAGGTTGTTTGAGTAGTGATGACTGAAAGAGAATCTAACATGAACTTGGTCTGTTGGTATTTTTTAATAGCTGTAAATGTTTGTTTATTTTTATTTATTTATATATTTTTTCCAGAATATTATGGCGATACAGTTGTTTTGGTTACATAGATAGCTTTTGTACTGCTTGAGTCAAAGTTATAAGTGTGCTCATCACCAAGATTGTGTACATTGTACTCCTTAGGTATAATTTCACCTATCTCTTCTTCCCCCTTCCCACCTGCATGATTTCTATTGAATTTTACTTCCAAATGTTCACATGACTACTAATTGGTTAGCTCCAATTTAGTAGCGAATACATGTGGTGTTTGTTTTTCCATTCTTGTGATACTTCACTTAGGAGGATGGTATCCAGTTTCATCCAGATTGTTGCAAAAGGTATTAATTAATTTTTTATGGCTGAGTAGTACTCCATGGTATACATATACCACATTTTATTAATCCATTCATGAATCGATGGGCACTTGGGTTGATTCCACATCTTTGTGATTGTGAATTGTGCTGCCATAAACATTATAGTGCAAGTGTCTTTTTGATAAAATGATTTTTTTTCCTTTGGGTAAATACCCAGTAGTGGGATTGCTGGATCAAATGCTAGGTTTACTTATAGTTCTTTGAGGAATCTCTTGCGGGGACTTAGCTATGCTCCCTGCAAAGAGGTTTTTTCTTCCCTGTAGGGTCTCTCAGGCAGGGGTCATCGCAAAGGATGAAAAAATAGTAGGAAACAGAAATAGAAATAAAATAATAATAATAATACACAGAGCCAAAGATATAGTTTATAAAGTAAAGGTTTATAAAAATAGACAAAAGGAGGGTGTCCGGATGGATATATTTCTTCCCGCAAAAATATATCAAAGACTGAAACTCCACACAGGTATTTTATAGGGTAGATACAGGCTCCCGTTGCCAAGGGCAACAGGATTTACATACTAACAGGCAGTTTGGTTTAGGGTCAAAGTCTTCTAAAAGGCTACTACAGATCCTTTCATTAACTCTATCTAGGGGAACAATGAGTTACAAAATCTTCTTGGGGCAAACTTCTAAGTTTTATGATAAGGCTATTACTTTAGCAAAAAACAGAGACATCTTGGGTCCGGTGATTGTGTTCTTGGAGACAGAGAGGATCTCAGAAGTCAACATGAGCTGTGCTTTGTGTTAATTACTTTAACCACATGGTTCCGTCTGGGCCCGGCTTGGGCATTAGCATATCTATTTGATCAGCTCTCATCTCCGGGGGTCTTTGTTGCTCAGCTCCTGGCAACCCATGGCCCTAGGTAAAGCCTGTCTTGTCTTCCAAAACAGGTGAGAACCATAGGCCCCATTTATAGCTGTCTCTTTGAAGTGCAATTGTTAGTGACCAATGAGATGCCCTCCTTAGGAGAGGCAGCTTTTTAACTAACATATTTATTTTTTCTTTAAGGCAAAGCCTTATTTGACTTCTGAAATCAGATCTTGTCTCCAGAAATAGAGGGGGAATTTCTATAACTCAGTATTCTTAGGCTCAACAATCTCCATACTATTTTCCATAGAGGTGTCACTAGTTTGCCATACCACCAATTGTGTGTAAGTGTCCCATTCTCTCCACATCCATGCCAGTATTCATTGTTTTGAGACTTTTTGATAAAAGCCATTCTCATTGGGGTTATGTGATATCTCATTGTTATTTTGATTTGAATTTCTCTGATGATTAGTGATGTGGACCATTTTTTCATATGTTTATTGGGCATTAGTCTATCTTATGCAATCCCCATCAAAATATCAACGTCAGTTTTCACAGATCTATAAAAAATAATTCTATGCTTCATTTGGAATGAGAAGAGCCCAAATAGCCAAAGCAACCTTCAGCAAAAGGAACACATATTATAAGGCTGTGGTAACCGAAACAGCATGGTACTGACACAAAAATAGCAACAAAAAGCAATGGAACAGAACAGAGAACCCAGATATAAAACCATCTACATATTGCCTTCTGATCTTTAACAGAATAGACAGTTATATACACTGGGGAAAAGAATCCCTATTCAATAAATGGTACTGGGAAAATTGGATGGTCACATGTAGAAAATTGGAATAGGATTTATACCTCTCACCACAAACAAACATTAATTTAAGATGGATAACAGACTTAAACCTAAGTCATGAAACCATAGAATTATGGAAGAAAATGTTGAAAAAACTCTTCTAGATATCAGCCTAGGCAAAGAATTTAAGAGGACCCCAAGGGTAATCATAGCAACAACAAAAGTAAATAAATGGGACTTGATTTAATTAAAATGTTTCTGCACAGCTAAGGAAACAATCAACAGAGAAAATAGACAACCTACAGAATGAGAGAAAATATTTTCATACTATACATCCAACAAAGGGCTAATAAACAAAATCTACAAAAAAATCAAGCAAATCAGCAAGAAGAAATCAAATAGCCCCATTGAAAAGTGGGCAAAAGACATACACAGAAGCTTTTCAAAAGAAGATAGACTAAATGGCCTGTTGGTACATTGAACAATCACAGATTCACTTGAAAAGTATACAATATTATAAAATCTCTAATTCCACAAAGTTCAAATAAATATTTAAGAGTAGATTAACTTTATTTCTATCTTCCTTTTACCTCTCAGGGTCACTAGCCTCAAGGCACCCAATAAACCTGTCTTCTCCTGGCACATGTAATGAATTTCAGTTGTTTGTTCATTTAATTCCTCTAAAGTGTTAGCTGATCATTTCTTCTTTTACCTAGAAAAAACTATATTTTATTTTATTTTTATTTTTTTACAGTTTTTTTTTTTTAATTTTAGAGTATTATGGGGGTATGAACCATTTGGTTACATATGATGTCTTTGCCTTGCCCAAGCCAGGGCTGCAAGCATGCCCTTTCCCCATACAGTGTGCTCTACCTCCATTAGTTGTGAGTTTACCCACCCCCACCCCTCCACCTGACTGACACCCAGTGAATATTTCTACCATGTGAGTGCTTTAGTGTTGATCAGTTAGTACCAATTTGATGGCGAGTGCATGTGGTGCTTGTTTTTGCATTCTTGTGATACCTCACTTTGAAGGATGGGCTCAAGCTCTATCCAGGATAATATAAGAGGTGCTAGATCACCAATTTTTTTTTGTGGCTCAATAGTACTCCATGGTATATGCATACCACATTTTATTAATCCACTCACATATTGATGGACACTTGGGTTGTTTCCACATCTTTGCAAGTGTGAATTATGCTGCCACAAACATTTGAGTGCAGATGTCTTTTTTATAGACTGTCTTTTTTTCCTTTGGGTAGATGCCTAGTAGTGTGATTGCTGTATCAAATGGTATTTCTATTTTTAGCTCTTTGATATATCTCCAAATTACTTTCCACAGGGATTGTACTAATTTGCAGTCCCACCAACAGTGTTCCAATCTCTCCACATCCACGCCAGTATGTGTCGGTCTACCAGACTACAAACTTTACTACAAGGCTATAGTAACCAAAATAGCATGGTACTGCCACAAGAACAGAGATATAGACCTTTGGAAAAGGAATGAGAACCCAGATATAAAACCATTCTCATATTGTCATGTAATTTTTGACAAAGCAGACAAAAACATACATTGGTAGAAAGACTCTCTATTCAATAAATGGTATGGGAAAAACTTGATAACTATGTGTAGAAGATTGAAACTGGATCCTCACCTCTTACCTCTCACAAAAATCAACTCACAATGGATAACAGACTTAAACCTAAAGTGTGAAACTTTAAGAATTCTAGAAGAAAATATTGGGAAGCAAAGAATTTATGAAGACCCCCAAAGCAATCACAGCAACAACAAATATAAACAAATTGGACCTGATCAAATTAAAAAGCTTCTGCACAGCCAAGGAAACTATCACAAAAGCAAACAGGCAACCTACAAAATGGGAGAAAATATTTGCATGCTACACATCAAATAAAGGGCTGATAATAAGAATCTATATAGAACTTAAGAAAATAAACAAGAAAAAAATCAAACAACCCCACCAATAAATGGGAAAAGGACATGAACAGAAACTTTTCAAAAGAAGACAGAATAATGGCCAGCAAACATATAAAAAAGTGCTCCACATATCTAATCATTAGGGAAATGCAAATCAAAACCAAAATGAGGTATCACCTAACTGCAGTGAGAATGGCTTTTATCAAAAAGTCCCAAAACAACAAATGCTGATCATTTCTTACATTGTTTCATTCATGGCATGTTGTTAGAGGATATATGAAAACTGAAAAAACTTCAAGCCCAGTGGGACATATTTCTAAGGGTAAAATTTCAAGAAACACAATAGGATAATGATGCCTGGCTGCAAATCCTTCACTAGGAACTCACACACTCCACTTATTTGTAAAATCAAAGTGATTTTAGTTGTTTTTTAAAAACTAGTTTTATAATGATAATATTAATACAAAACAACTAATATTTATTGAGCAATTGCAACTTTAGTCATTTTATTTCCACTAATTCATGATTCTCCAAAATAACTCTATGATATTATAAACATTGTTACTATCCCTCATTTACATCTGAAAAAAAATCCTGAAGAGAGAGGTAAAGCTATATGTTAATATTACAAAACTAGAAAGTGGCAGATTCAGGATTCAAACACAGTCATGGTGTTGGTAATGCAACCTGAATACTTACAGGTCTTTTGGATACAGTTTCTTGTAATATTTTAGATACTCAGGTTTCAAGCCATCTGATCTTAACTTCTAGGTTACATGGCCTCCAAATACACATATAAATTTATTTATGTAATATGTATTTATACATGTTTTAAAAGATGAAAGACATGAATAAAATTTCTTAAATATATTTTCTATATAGCATTATGAATCTTCCAGTTTCTGTGAAATTGTATGGAGACACCCCTTGGAATAAATAGGTGTATTTACCTCATTACACTTAAAAGAGAGTTTAACTAATAGAGAGCTTTCTCTTCTGGTTAATAAAAAGTAAATTGGAGTCATTATTGATATATTATTAACAAAGAAAAGAGTTAACAAAGGAATTCAATAAATCCATACATTTTTTCACTGTCTCTACATTTATGAGGTTCACCAGATAAGTAAATGGCAAGGGGGTTCAGTTTTCTCTTTTATAAATACCAAAGTAAAGTGGAATTTAAAGTAATTGAAACTTGAAACACAGATGAATGGTGAGTAATCAATTTTAAGCTCCTGGGAAGACAAACAAAAAGTAATTTCAAATGAAAGGAAAAATAACTATTGTTTACTCTAGTTTATTCAAAAGTGTTTTTCTTTAACATCAAATCTGTATCAGCAATGTGTCATAATTATCATTATCTAAATTCTATGCTAATAAAATGACATTTTTACTTTGCCTTTATTTTCTTTTTGTGCACTCATCATCAATAAGAAGAAATGAATTGATAAAAAATAGTTTGACAATAGCATTAGAAGTCTCATGTTTTAAGAATTCTTAAAGATATTCAGATTTCTGGCTTTATTTTACTGATAATATTGCCAAAATTTTATTATCGCTGGCCAAATGTGGCTGAACATCCAAGGACAAATCAATCATTGTTGTATGTCTTTAAAAAATTGAATTTGACATTTGATTGGTTTCTCATGGATGCTGATAATACAGAATAATATTTTTTCTACAATATTAGCTATATTTTATACAGTGTTAACTATTTTATAACAGTCTCCAATATTCTATATAATGTTAATTATAGTTTTATTTGCCATTTTAATAAAGAACAGTCATTTTTTCTATGTTAGCTATATGTAAAATCTTGTTTGTAGGTATGATGCCACTTCAGCTAAATAGTTGTTCATTACAAGACAAATGACTGCAATTTGTTTATTCTCATGACATTTATTGGGGGCATATATACCATACCATGGTGGAATGGGTTGATGAACATAGTTAACTATTGATATTGTTGAACTTTCCAAGTACAAGGGGCCCTTTCTCAGCTTTATTCATTTAAATAGTTTAAATATGGCATTACTTAATAAGAATATTTCTAAATAAGAATTTTTATAAAAGATAAACATTTTAAAATACACATTACAGAGTGGGAAAGAAAATATCTAATATTATCACCTCTCACTACTGGCATAACCTTTTGTTTCATTTCTTTACATTTATGCATATTGTTTTATATTACTGAGATATTATAGTAAATATTGTTGTCAATTGATTGCTAAAATTAAAAACTTGAAATGCTTTTGGTCCAAGCAACTCTAATTTGCACAGTGGATTTCTTGAGAACATCTATTAGCTTGTGGTTACTTCATTCATTTGTCTCTATGAATCTCATACCATTTGCTTATTATATTTTTTGAAATTTCTGAAAGTATCTTCAGATTATAACACTTTCTTATTTTCAAAACAATGTTGAATTTAATATTTTATTAAAATAATTTTGAGTGCGAGGGTGCTGTGGCTGATCATACTTTTTGTAATCTTAATGTTTTCTTATATATAGCTTTCAATAATGGAAATTAAATATACATGTAAAAGTACTTATATCTATAAATAAGATATCTAATACACAGTTTTCTAATAAACTTCACTCTCAACAATCATTGAATCTTACTATGGCCTAGACTCTAATGATTTTGTAGTGGAGTGAAAGCACTTTCTCAGCTTAAATAACCAAACACATTCTAGAAGAGGGAAGTTAGATAATAAGTGAAAAGACAAATAGATGACCAAGATAATTTAAAATAACAGTACGCACTTGAAGTCAGTCAAGCAATAGGAGACTGACTATTGGAAAGTCCATTAAGAGAAGGTCCTTCAGAGTAGGGTATGCCCAGGTTGAATCATAAATAAATGAAAGGAGCCGCCTTTCCCTTTTGAAGTTTCTCCTTGCATCATATCTGATAATGTGCCATAGGCCAAAACAAATCACATGGCCAAGTTGACATTGTGGTCACTTAACATTCACCTATAGTTTATCTTCAATGGAGGCTCTAGAGAATCAGATAAATTAGAAGATATCTTTAATTAGAGAATCAGAGAATATTAGAATAATATTAGAAACATACATCCCTGCAGCTTTTCTCCTTTAAATGCTGTTACATATAGTTTTCCATATAGAAAGATATTCCACTAAAACATTAAATCAGTGTCACTATATGTCATTAAGTGAGTCATTATGATTTGGGATTTAAGAATAATATTTAAAAATTCACTGCTTCTTTTTGATAAATTCATTTTGTTGCATATGTCATAGCTTCCAATTTTGAGACTTAAGGCTCTTTTTTTTACAGATTCAGCTCTTTTAAGGAAGTATTAATTTGAGATGTGCCCTTGAGGTCTCTCTTTACTGAGTTCTCAAAAGTGAATTCACATGGACTTTTGAAGACATAATTCCCAACATTTTTCCATGTATTCAGCTCTGAATAGTGCTACTATTTTCACCAAGTATTTTTAGCTTTTTACTTTAACATTTTTTACACTATAGTAAGAAAAAATTCTTCAATTTTTGGTAATATCGGCCTAAAAAAGTTTGTATTTAACTGATTCTATTCTTTATTTCTTTGAAGACTCTGGAATATTAAAAGACAGTAAAATAATTGGGTATCGGACAGAGGTGGGGGCTGGAGGGAGGGGATGAGTGTATACCTACGTGATGAGTGCAATGTGCACTGTCTGGGGAATGGACACACTTGAAGCTCAGACTTGGGAGGATGGGGGGGCATGGGCAGTATATATAACATGAACTTTTGTACCCCCATAATAAGTTGAAATAAAAAAAAATATATATATATTACTTTTAAAAACCTGTGAGAATATTAGTATTCTTATAACACTGACTAACAAGCTGCCTCAGGCAAAATTTGATTTAGTGCAAAATCTAGTTTATTTCATTGAAAACAGAACAAATCAGAAGGTATAGACCTTCCCTCTAAGGTCATTCAGAACAGATTGATTGTTTTGTCTAAGTTTGAAGAGGATTATTGATAAATTCTTATGTGAGATCCAGTGGAAGAAAGTGATTCCTTGATAAGAGGTAGTTATGGTTTTTATTATTTTCTGAAGATTTTTCTCATCTTTTGTGTGCTAAACTTAAATTTTAATTCTAAAAACATACATAAAACTTATGAACACAAGTAAAAATAATTGTTTCTTTTTATAGTAGATAGAAGTATACCAAATTTTAAAAATTAGCATAACTCTTGACCATATTTTATCCCCTTTTGTTCTCCTGGAGACAGTTGGAACCCATTCTATTAAGTGAAGTATCCCAAGAGTGGAAAAATAAGCACCACATGTACTCACCAGCAAATTGGTTTCCCTGATCATTACCTAAATGCACATTTGGGAATAACACCAAT
Organism: Lemur catta; assembly: GCF_020740605.2. Classification (NCBI taxonomy): domain Eukaryota; kingdom Metazoa; phylum Chordata; class Mammalia; order Primates; family Lemuridae; genus Lemur; species Lemur catta. The sequence continues at coordinate 245,238,814 of NC_059128.1, forward strand.
TGGGTATCGGACTGAGGTAGGGGGTGGGGGGAGGGGATGGGAGTATGACTACATGATGAGTGAGATGTGCACTGTCTGGGGAATGGTCACGCTTGAAGCTCTAACTCGGGGAGGGTGGATGGGGGGGATGGGCGGGACATGGGCAATATATATAACCTGAACTTTTGTACCTCCATAATAGGCTGAAATAAATAATAAAAAAAGGCATGAGTATCTTTGTGATAGGATTCACCTTTTCAAAAGTTAAAAAAAATGTTTATTTAACATTTTGTGAAGGGGGTCAATATGACATCAAATAATAAAATTTGTAGTTTCATAGGTTTGTTTATTTTTATTTAATTGAATGCATTACTCATTTTGATGCTAAACAGATAAATCTCAAGTTCTTATATTTAAAATTGAAATGCAGTGTGATTTCAGTGTAAACTTAGAAATGGTAAATCATAACTTCTATGTTTTAAAGTAATTTATTTACTGATGTTCAAAAGACAAAACTATGCACAAGGTATTGTATTTCTAAATTTGAATAGAGCAATCTCCTGAAGGTGGTATGCAAACATACTGACTAGTGCTACATTTTTTCATATAGTTCGTAATTTACAATTAATTTATATGCTGAAGTATAAATGACAATTATCAGAGAATGTATTATCCTGTAGTTGTTATTGGAATCAAAGCTTATTTTTCTTGGATGTTTCCAATCACCAAAATTAATAACAATTTTTGAATATGTCATTTGTTAACACAAGGCATATCTCCTTTAAATTGCTACAGACTTTTCTATGTTTTAGGGGTTTAAATTATACATATGACTATTCAAATTATTTTTTCTCCAGGAAACTTGCATTATGCATCCATATATTTTTCTTTCTCATGTTTTCTTGTTCAAAGTTTACTTCAGGTGAAGTTTTGCACTATGGATATAGGATTAGGAAAGTTTGCAACTTGATGGCAATTGCGTACTTAATAAATTAGTGCCGTGATTGTTTTCTACAGGAAATTGTGTGTGCAAATACCCTGATGAGATTCATATTCTTCTGACTAAGTTCTCAAAATCTATCATTGGAAAAAGAAAATTTACATTTAAATGTACTCCTGCTACAGCTACAAGTTAAATCCCAATTTAGCCCTGTCAACAAAAATTAAATTTATATATACAAAAGACTAGTCTGATGGAATGACAATCAGGTATGATGTATATGACTTTGAATTTGATGTTAGTTAATGCTTTTTGAATAGGCAGATAATTGTAAGTTACAGATTGAAGGCTTTAGAACTTAAATGCTGTTATATAAAAAGTCCTAAATTGAGTTTCCCAAGTTTTTGATTAAAAGCTGCATTTGATTAGTGTGTGAATAAAGTGGAAAAAGCTGAAGAGAGAAAGACAATGATAGGGAATGAAGAGAAGGGATAGTGAACAAGATATGACTAAATTACAGTATTTCATATTAAACTCTCTGTGATTTATTTACTGTTTATAAAGTATTATAAAGTATTTTAAAATTTATACTAATATAATTATCATATTATTTTACACATATTTATTATGTAAATAAATATTTTATCATATAAAATATTATCTTATTTATACTTAGTATATAAATATTATATAATAAATATAAATTATTTTAAAATTGGTATACTTTGGATTCCTATATTAGCAAACATAGAGGCCTAAAATTGTTATTTATAAAATTAATGAATTCTCTTAAAAAGAATATTCAACAGTGTATTTTTGTCTATATTTTGCAAAAAAGAGATTATGAAAATGAGTAAACCATTGTAATTAGAGGAAAGCCTTTTCTAAAAGTTCAGTCAAAAGCCAGTCATTAGAATCACTGACTCTGACACAAGTGGTTTTGTTAAATTTTTAGCCAAAATCTGGGGACAAATTTTTAGTCTACTCTAAATATGAAAGAGGAAAAAAATGTCAAAGAATTATAAACAAATGATGCCAAAACAGAGAGGCACTATTGAAAGCATTTTTGAAATTTTGGGTATGTCTGAGTCTGTTTGGGCTACCACAACCAAATACCATAAATGGGCTGGCTTATAAACAACAGAAACTTACTTGTCATGGTTGTAGAGACAGGGAAGTCCAAGAACCAGGTGCAAGCAGATTCAGAATATGGTGAGGGCCCGCTTTCTACAGAGGCCTTTCTTCTCACTGTACCCTTGCATAATAGAGGAGGCAAAACTCCCTCTGAGTGTCTTTTATAAGGGCACTAATCCAATTTGTGTGGGGTCCATCCTCATGACCTTGTAAAGGCCCCACCTCCTAATACCATCATCTTGGGGGTTAGGATTTCAACATATGAATTTATGGGGTGGGGTGGTACAATCCTTCAGACCCTAGCAAGTTAAGTTCTCAGAATATATTTTAGAAACTGAGACTTCTTGCATTTCTCATCCTCCTGCTTAGATTTTATTTATTTGTAAGTTACTATTGGTTTTGTTTTTTTAGTCAAATGCTTATGTGCCAGTGATTTGAGATGCACTAGAAGAAATGAGACTGAATGGGAAGTACTGATAAGTGTTGCAAAGCCAGTGAAAGCATTCAGGCTTAATATAATTTTTTCTGTATGATGACTATGGTTATCCAATTCAAGGTTCAGGGAACTTGGCCAGAGGAAACACTTGGGTTATTAAAATTGAAGTAGTGAATTAGAGTGAAAATATATACTGCCAAAAGATTAGGAAAGGATTGATGAACTATTTTTAAGCCTTAATTCTACATAGGGTTCTCTGTAGAATGAGTTGTGTTTATGTGAACTGTATTTGTAAACTAACTTCAATCTCATCTTAAAATGATATGCACCTTTTGTGACTGGGATTTTTAACCTCAGCATCCATACAGAATTCATTTTGATATTTGGTTATAAGAATGTCTCAGTGTTCACAGTTATTTTAATTGATTGTTCTTATTGCATTTATGATTCTCATTCTCTTTTATGTGATTTTTAAATTTTTACTTTAAAAGATCATGTGTTACTTTTTTGTACATGCAATACTTTTTAAAAATACATAAATATAAATCTGGGTAGGATTTTTTTCTCCTTGCATTCTACTTTTCAAATTGAAGAAAAACTATTTCAACTTATATGTTTATTGAATTGACTACAAATTAAGATAAAGAAAATAAAGATATGTTCAAATATACAAAGCCAAAGAAAGTCCACATAAATTCAAACATTCTTTGCATAGTTGTGAGGATATATCCTAAAGATTCAGGAAATAAAACAGGAAAAAGTACATAATTAATTCAGAAAATGAAGGCACCAACCTTGGAGAGTTTTCAGTGTAGGTGGCAGGGAAAGAGAAGTGCTGTCCTTGGAGAGTGGCAGTGGCAGAAAGGAGAGTTTGGGGGTTGTCCTCTGGCAAGAAGGGACATTCCTTACTAACATAAGATGATTGAGAAATTATAACATTTGAAAGCATATTAATAGGAAAGAATGAAGATAAAAAGAGTTCAGAATTTTGAAGTAATATAAATATTATAATTTTAGTGGCATAGGAGCCAGTGTTCCTTTCTTTTTTTTTTTTTAAGTAAAACAGAGAGGATGAGAGCAAAAGGAGGATGGATATTATAAAAAGTACAAACTCAACAATGAAAATAAAGCACACCGTGTGAATAAAGTGCACAACGGAGCCTGAAGAAACTGAAGCCAGAAAATAAGGTCCTCCCAGAATAAAAAGATAAAATTTGGAGAGGAAAATAGGAAGAATATGATGTGGATGAAGGGCAAAGAATAGTTACTTGAGTACATGGATAGTATTTATTCTTCAAGAAAAATGTATAACACTTAATATATAATGCACATGAAATTTTCTGAGAAAAATGAAAACTGATGAATGCAATTTCAAAATCTTAAGTATTGTCATGAAAAAAAGTCTGTTTTTTTTCTTTTGTTCAGAAATCAAACCCAGTAAATCCTATAATAAAGTTACTAACAAGGATATATAAAATATTAGCTATCTCTGTAAAATTCATAAGGTAAAACTCAGTAAATGCATATAAGAGATTACTTTGTTTTGATTGCTATCCATAAAACTAATTTTTCAAACATAATAGTATTGCAAAATAACTTAGTGCAAGAGACAGCTGCACACATGCAGTGAAAAAATGTGAAAAAAAATCCTCAAACCTAAGAAATGCTCACATAAGTAACATAGAAATACTACCTTTATCAATTAACTTATCAGTATTAACATGATACATGTAAATCAGTGTATTCATTCAATACTGGTGAGCTTATAAATTGAGTTATTTATTGTAATTTAGCAATATTTAAATTTAAAACCAGTTTCATATGCATTATTTTATTAGGAAAAAAATGGAAAGCTTAAAAAATTAGTTTTGATGATGCATACCACTCAATTATTTTAAAACATGGAAATAACTATAAAGAGCAATATTTTAAAGCTGTTAAAATTTTAAGATGTTTTTCTTTGCATTGAATTGTGTCCCCTCAAAATTCATATGTCAAGGCCCTAACCTCCAATGTGATAGTATTTATACATGGGATCTTAGTGAAGTAATTAGGTTTAAATGAGGTCATGAGAGATTAGTGCCCTCATAAGAGAGCTTGCTCTCTTTCCATCATGTGAAGACACAGCAAGAATGTGGATATCTGTAAGCTGGGAAGAGAGTCTTTATAAAAAATTAAACTGGCTGGCACCTTGATTGTGGATTTTTTCAACCTCCAGAACTGTGGAGAAATAAATTCCTGTTGCTTAATCCACCCAGTCTATGGTATGATGTTATGGCAGCCTGAGTTGATTAATGCAATTTTTGTCCAATATTTTACTACTATATGCATTGCAATGCAGTATATGCATTGATGTAATATTCCTCATGCCCTGCACTGTCTTCTACAGAGTAACTTCTCATTGCCTTCAATATACCAAGAAGAGAGAGCATGTTGTGTGGTCACCTAGTTTAAGCTGAATCTCACTGTGACTGTGGGAAAGTGGCAAGCTCCTAATCACATCCTCCATGTTCTGATAACTACTTCAATTCTAATGTATCATCTATAAAAAAAGTCAAAATTTTGAGTTGTTTTTTTAAACTATATTTTATACCACAATAAAAATAAGGCATTTTTATTAGCTTTATGAGGCTATACTTAGTAATCTGCCAGTGACATTATTTTATATATCTCAAGGTCAATAAAGATATTAATATATAATCTGAAACTTTTGAGTTTCTTAATATTCTATCATTATTTTTTGATCATTATATATTCTGACTAAACAATTTCTTTGATGATACATCTAGATTGAGCTAGTAATATATGCTGATGAAGCAGTTTTATGTATATCTCTAATTACTTTTTTTGGACTTATTTCTAAATGTGTAATTTTCCAGTCAAAGAAGAATGATTTAATAGTCTTCTTAAAACATAAAGTCCAGAATAAGGTATTATATAATATTGATAAGAGCATTAATCCTTTCTTGGTTCTTACATAAATGACAAAATCTAATGTTTTGTTCAATAAATATTACCTTGAATATTGACTTAAGCTGGCTATGAAATAACATGTTACTTACTAGAAATAATTAACAATGATCAAGTGATGTGAAAAAATTACAAATCTCTATTATAATCTTAACATGTGTCAATAAAATGAAATCTTTCAGACAAGACTAGACTGAAAGATTCAAATGTTTGTGGTTGATGGCTTATAAATTTTCTTTTCTTAATTTTTAAACATTCTCAGTTTCTACAGTTTAATAGCCAACCTGCATTAATATTTTTTGAAGTGAATCTCTAAAATAATTATTAATCCAATAAGATTGATATCACTGATCTTTAAATTTCTACATTAAATAGTATCTCAAATTAACTACTTTTGGACATTTGTTTGTGAACTGATACATTCACTTCAAATTCAGTGAAAGCAGGTATATAGTACGTAAGATATTCAATACCTAGAAAGAATAGACTATCTGAAATTATTAGAAGCTAGAATTAAAATGTGTCTCAGATATTAAATTTATTGAAACTTGAAATCTTTCCAGAGATGCAGAGGGGGAAAGGAAGGTTATTTCATGAGGCACTACCATAGCAAAGTTCAGTTTTAAAGATGGAAGTCACATTTAGACAGAACTTCCCTGTTAACAATTCTTCTAGATATTAGAATCTACACAGTTGAGATGTTTTGAAAATTACACTAAAATATTAATGCGAATTTACAGTTTCTAATTTTGCATGTAAGAAGCTTGGAAATCATCACACCATCCTAATAACAAGTCAAAAGCAGAACATAATGAGAAATCAACAACTCTTCTTAGATTGCTAAGAGAAATGAGGCCACAGAAAACTGCTACTCTCAAAAAACAAGAGACAAAAAGTTGGTTACAGAGAATTACAACATAATGGAGCAGATATCATCATGGGAAGCAGTACAAGGTGGGGAAATCTAAACTGCAATTGTCAAGTTGCTGGCAGTTAGGTATGCACAAGTCTGAGAGTTAAAACTTTAAGGACACCCAGTCATGAGGATCCCATGCTTTGGGAAGTTTTACCTCCAGGAGCTAACTAGGGTTCTCATAGTAAATATCAGAGAAAAATCCTACCATACTTTTGGCAAGGGGAGAGGGAGAGGAATCATTTTTAAATATGCCACAGCACTTTATTCTTTACAAGGTCTGCCCTCAGGAGAAACCATAATAGTAAACCAGAGCCTAACATGCTAAGGTTATATCAGAGCCCAATTGACCTAAGGCAAGGGAAGTATCCAACTCCAGCTAGCTCTAGCCATCCTGTCCCACATGAGAGAAGAGGAAAAAACTGAGAAACACCTATGAAGTACACAATACAGAGACATAGGCTTACTGAAAGTCTGACACGTAATCATAGAACTATAGATCTCTCTACACCTTACAACTGAAGACCTATTTATATAATGGTAGGTCATTTTACTCAGTACATTATATCTGGCTATCAAGAAAAAATTACAAGGTATACTGAAATGCAAAAAGCAAAGTTTGAAAAGAAAGAGCAAGCCTATGGCCTGAACTTTTGTGTTCCCCCAAAAGTTATGCATTGACACCTAATCTCTATGTGAGCATAGGAGAAGATGGGGCCTTGAAAAGGTGAGTATGTCATGAAGGCTGACCCCTCATGAATCAGATTAGTAGTCTTATAAAAGAATCCCTCAACTCTGCCACTATGTGAAGACACAGAATCTGCCAGTTCCTTTATCTTAAACTTCCCAGCCACCAAAACTATGAGCAATAAATTTTTGTTGTTTATAAGTTATCCAGTTTGTGTTATTTTATTATAGCCTCCCAAACAGACTAAGGCAGCAAGCATTAGAATCGGACGTGGCGGGCATATTGGAATTAACAAGAGAGAATTTAACAGAAGCTTTTGTTCTTGCATGCTATCTGCTTTATCCATTAAAGTCCTTAGCATATTAAGAACAAATAGGCAATATAAACAGAGAGATGGCTATCTTAAGAAAAAAATGAACAAACAAAAAATGCTGGACATGAAAAAGCCCTGTAACAGAAATAAAGAATGCCTTTTGCTGTGGTTTGACTGTTTTTCCCCTCCAAAATTCATGTTGCAATTTAATGGCCATTGTAACAGTATTAAGAAATTAGACTTTCAAGAGTTGAGTAGACAAGGACTCTTCCCTCATGGGTGGTATTAATCACATTATAAAAGAGTGGATTTGGCCCCCTTTTCTTCTTTCTTCTTCTGCCTTTTGCCATATGTTGACATAGTAAGAAGGCCCTTGACAGATGACAGCACCTTGATATTCCACTTTCCAGTCTCCAGAACTTGTACAAAAGCTTCTGTTTATTATAATTTTCCCACTCTGAGGTATTCTGTTATAGCAGTACAAAATAAACTAAGACACCTTGGATGGGCTGATTAGGGGACCGACATGACTGAGGAAAGAATTTTTGAGCTTGAGGACATATCACTTCCTATCTTGAAGAAATTTTAAAAGAATTTCTTTATAGAGAAGTAAAATAATATAGGTCAGAAACTAAGATATACATAAAGAAGGGAAGATCATCAAGAACGAATAAGTGAATGTAAAATAAAAAACTTATTTTTCTTATTCTTAATTGATCTAATAGACAACAATTTGTTCAAAATAATAATAGCCACAATATATCTGATTATATATGCTTATGTATATATTGTATATATGTTTACATATAAGCAAAATGCATGACAGCAATGATACAAGGCATGAGAGGAAGGAATTAGGATTATTTTGTCATTATAGGGTAATTATGCAGCACCAGTGAAGCAGTATTTTTTCTACTTAAGAGTAGAATTGGATTAGGTGTAAATAGTACAAACACCAAAAAAATTAAAAAACAAAAAATTTATAACTGATATACTAATAAAGGATAGAAAATAAAATTATATAAAATGCTCAGTTAAGACCACAAAAGGCAGAAAAAGAGTGAAAGACAAAAGTAGGAACCAATAACAAAGCAATAAATAAAAAAACAGTAACAGATATGGTAGATGTTAATCCAACTATATCAGTAAACCACTTTGAAACTCAATGGTCAAATTTCACCAATTAAAAGATACAGATTCTCAGAGTGGATCAAAAAACAAGACCCAACTCAATGTTGTGTACAAGAAAATGACTTTAAATATAAAAATATATATGAGTTAAAACTACAAAGATGGATAAAGATATACGCTACTAACCACAGGAAAACAAAGTAATAATATTAATGTCAAACAGCCTGCATACCAAGGCATTAGGAGTAAAGAGAGGCATCACATAATGTTAAAGGGTTCAATTTTCCAAAAAGTCATAGAAATCCTAATGTGTATATACCTAATAACAGAACATCAAAATACATGAGGCAAAAATTGATAGAACTGCAAGGATAAACAGATGAATCCACTATAATAGCTGGGTATTTCAACAGCCCTCTATCAGAAACAGACAGATCCAGCAAGCCAAAAATTACTGAGAGCATAGTTGCACTCAATTCCGCTATCAATCAATTCTTTATAATCAACATGTATGGACTACTTCTTCCAAAAACAGATTACACATTCTTTTCAAGCTCATATGGAAACTTCACCAAGATAGACATTGGGGGGCCGTAAAACACACCTTGCCATATTTACATTAATAGAAATTATGAAATGTCTGCTCTCAAACCACAGTAGAATTAAACTAGAAATCCATAACAGAAAGATAGCTGATAATCCCAAAATACTTGGAAATTAAACACCACACTTTCAAATAATACATTAGGTGAAAGAAGAAATCTCAGGAGAAATTACATTTTTAAATTGATAAATAGAAAAAACAACATATCAAAATTCAGGGGCTTTAGTGAAAATATGCTTAGAGGAAAATTTACAACATTGCATGTGTGTGTTAGAAAGAAGAAATATGAAAAAAAATCCATCATCTAAGCTTCCACCTTAGGAAAATGAAAAAAGAAGTAAAAGTTAAAGTCAAAGTAAGCAGAAGACAAGAAATAATAAAAGTATTAAAGCACAATTTAGTGAAATTGGAACTAAGAAATAAATCCTTATTCAATAAATGGTGCTGGAAAAATTGGATAGCCACATGTAGAAGACTGAAACAGGATCTGCACCTCTCACCTCTCACAAAAATCAACTTACCTATGGTTAACAGACTTACACCTAAGGCATGAAACTATAAGAATTCTAGAAGAAAATGTTGAAAAAACTCTTATAGACATTGGCCTAAGGGAAAGAATTTATGAAGAAGACCCCTAATGTAATCACAGCAGCAACAAAAATAAATAAATGGGACGTGATAAAATTTAAAAAGCTTCTACACAGCCAAGAAAACTATTATGAGAGCAAATATACAGCCTACAGAATGGGAGAAAATATTTGCATGCTACATATCTGATAAAAAGCTTATAAGTAGAATATATATAGAACTCAGGAAAATCAACAAGAAAAAATCAAACAACCCAATTAAAAATTGGGCAAAAGACACGAACAGAAATATTTCAAAAGAAGACAAACTAATGGCCAACAAACATATGAAAAAATGCTCAACATCTCTAATCATCAGGGAAATGCAAATCAAAACCACAATGAGATATCATTTAACTCCAGTGACAATGGCTTTCATGGAAAAGTCCAAAACAACAAATGTTGGAGTGGATTCAGAGAGATAGGAACACTTGTACACTGCTGGCGAGACTGCAAACTGGGACAACCTCTGTGGAAAGTAATATGCAGATACCTCAAAGAGCTACAAGTAGAACTACCATTTGATCCAGCAATCCCATTACTGGGCATCTACCCAAATGAATAAAAGACATTCTATAAAAAAGACACCTGCACTAGAACATTTATAGCAACACGATTCACAATTGCAAAGATGTGGAAAGATCCAAGTGCTCATCACTGCATGAGTGGATTAATAAAATGTGGTATATGTATACCATGGAGTTCTACTCAGCCACAAAAAACAGTGGTGATCTAGCACCTCTTATACTATCCTGGGTAGAGCTGGAGCCCATTCTACTAACTGAAGTATCACAAGAATGGAAAAACAAGCACCACATGTACTCACCATCAAATTGGTATTAATTAATCAACACTTATGTGCACATATAGTAGTAACATTCATCAGGTGCCGGGCAGGTGGGATGAGGGACGAGAGGATGGGTATATTCACACCTAACAGGTGTGGTATTCACTGTCTGGGTGATGGATGTGCTTGAAGCTCTGACTTGGGTGGGGCAAAGACAATACATGTATCCTAAACATGTGTACCCCCGTAATATGCTGAAATTAAAACAAACAGACCAAGTATCTTAACAAAGACCTCACCAAAGGATATACAGAAGTGGCAAATGAGCATATGGGAAGATGCTCCATATCATGTGTCATCAAAGGAATTTAAATTATAGCAACAATGAGGTATCACTATACTACCCACTTATTAGAAGACTCTATGCATGTATTTGAGGCAAGGAGTATATGGGAAATATCTGTATTTCCCTGTGTATCTTGTTGTAAACCCAAAACTGCTCTCTAAAAAGAAAGACTTTCAAAAAATCTATCTGCATTAAAATGGTAGTAAATTCACCTAACACTTATTCACTATTCCCATAATTTGAGGGAAAATAAAGTGTCATTAAAAAATAATAGATGCTGACATGGATGAATAGAGAAAGGAACACTTTGTGTTGGCGGGACTTCAGATTGGTACAACCTCTATAGAAAGCAGCATGGAGATTCCTCAACAAACTACAAGTAGACCTCCCATTAGATCTAGCAATCCTGCTACTGGGTATCCACCCAAAGAAAAAGAAGTCACTTTATCAAAGACACCTGGATTTGAATGTTATTGAGGTACAATTCACAACTGCAATTGAAAGAATTTGGAATCAATGTAGGTGCTCATCAATTCATGAGTGGATGAACAAAATGTGGTGTATATATGTGTATACATATGCACACACACACACACACACACACACACCATGGAGTACTACTCAGTCATAAAAGGAAATGAATTAATGTCTTTTGCAGCAATTTGGATGGAACTGGAGACAATCATGCTAAGTGAAATATTTCAAGAATGGAAAAACAAATACCACATGTACTCTCTAATAATTTGGAACTAGTTGATGAGCACACATGGGCACAGAGAGAAGTAAAAGTCATTGGAAACCCAGAAAGGCCAGAGGGAAGGAGTAGAGGGATTAAAAACTTACCTAACAGGTGCAATGAACACTATTCAGGTGATTGTCACACTTATTATGGCCCTGACTTAAGCATGATAAAAGCTATCTGTGTAACAAAAACATTTGTACCCCCTTCATATTTTAAAATAAAAAACATTTTTGAAGTTGTTTAATTATCTATACTTTTTATATGATAAAGAACCTTATCTTAGTGTACATTAACTTAATACTGAATAGTTATAAATATACCATAATTATAAGCATATCATAAATTTTTCAGGATACTTAAATGTATTATATGTGTTTCTGTTCCCCAAAATACACAGTTCAGTGCTTTTGGAATTGTCTCTTTTCCTCTTCTCTTCTTTTACTTTTAGAATTAATTTTGCTTATACTTTTCCAGTATATAAACTTCCAGAGACTATTGAATTAGCCCAACTGTGTAAATTATCCAGGATTGTGACAGTTTGTTTTACACAGTTGTATTTTCCAATGTAACTATCCTACGGGTCTGACATAGTAGATGCTCAATAACTATTGATTAAATGTAGATAATTTGGGGTATATAAATTATGCAAAACTCTACATTTTATGCTTCCCTTTTGAATGAAACAGACCAGGATATATTTCAAACAAGGCAGGTCAATTCCTTTTGTTCATTTTAATCAAGTTGAAATTAACAGAAAGAGTAAGCCACTTTTGGGGAGTAAATTACTCAGTTGAGAAGACATCTTAACTCTTTCGATACACAATAGGACCATTTTGTGTTTTGGAGATCCTGTTACTACCACAAGTCACTAAGGCACCAGTGATTATATGATTTGTTAAGAAAGTTTAAGTCACCCACCAACATGTGAATGAACAATTATTTCATGTTAATATATTAAGACAAAATAAAAGTGATATTTTACCAATAGCCTATTATTATTATTGAGAAAAATCTGCCAATTGTAGAGAATCGGTGTCAAACAATTATTTTCTCACTCTCTGTTTTAGAGTAAATTAACTGGTTTAAAGATAAAGTGAACCATACAAAAAATTTCTTTGTTTATTGTTCAAGAGAAATATGACATATTAACGCTGTAACATAGAAACCTAGGATTTGATAGATGATCCCTACTCTCCCTACTCTCCCCACCACACACACAGAGGGGACAGAACTCGATTCCTCATTATTTAAAATACTATTTGAATGCGTATTTTAAAAAATAAGGGGGAAAAGTAATAATTTACTCTTCCATCTCTTAAAATCTGTCATTTTTTTCTTCCTTAAGAAAGTTTAATTGCATATATAACAGGACTCAGAAAAGGTGAAGCACACATGCATCATGCTGTGTCTGCCTAAGTGGGCAAAAAGAAGCAAAAAGCCCATGATTACTTTGTTTCTATGTAACTTTGATGCCATATTCTTGATATTGTAACTTAAATGAATAAAAGCATATGGGTATTCCTGTTATCCTCAAAAGCTGATGCTGATTTAAAAGTTAATATAAAAACAGTTATTACTAATTTAAGTCCACATGACGACAATAGAATTTTTGGGTTTTTTAAAATTAACTTTTAGTAATAAAAATCTGTCTGGCTTTTTTTCTCATTTGTGTTCTCTCTCTCTCTCTCTTTCTCTCTCTCCCTCTCCCCCCCTCCCCCCGCCCAGTCCATATTTATATTTATGTAGATGAGCAAACTTCAAAAGAATAAGAAGTTGTGCATTCTAAAATTCAATCATAGAAGGATACAACAGTCAGTTTTTCACAGTACTCCTAATTATGTGTATAAATTTTAACAAGGTAGTGGAACCACGCACTTTGGTTTTCCTCATGTACAAAATTTATGTATTTTATGAAGACTCAGTTATATGACATTCCACCCATCAATCCTTCCTTGCATACATTTTCCTCCTTATTTATTGCAGATTTTATGATTTCTTACTTTAACAGTTTCTATGTAGCTAATCTCATCCCCTTTAATTTCCTCTCCAATTGTCACAATCGCCTGGTAAATCACCAACTTAGGATGAATCCAACCATTTGTATTCTCCATATATATATAGTCAGGGGCTATGAAAATGCATAATTTAATTGATATTTTTAAGCAACTCCTATATATCAGGCACTTTTCAAGGCTTTGAGTAAATAGCAAATAACAAAGGGCCAATCATAACTGCCCTTCTGAAGCTTGTATTCTAATGAAAAAGATACTTACAAAATGAGATCAATTGGAAAACTTAATAGTAATTAAATAGTCATAAATGCTAAGAAAAAAATAAATCAAGGAAAGAGAATGGGGTTTGGAAGTGTGTTCAAAGGTGGTTTAATAACAGGGTAACATTTGAATAAGACATGAAGAAAGTGAAGATGTGAGCCATACAGATGGCTGTAAGAAGAGAGTTACTAACAGATGGAACAAGTGCAAAATTCCCAAGGCGAGAGCAGACATGGCAGTTCCAAGATACAAGAAGAAGGACAATGTATTTAGACACAGTGATCATGGGAAACTATTATATGTGATTATATTCAGGGCAGTTAACAGGAACTTAAAGATCATTTAAGAATATATGTATCAGTTGTCTTAGTCCATTTTTTGCTGCTGTAATAGAATATCTGAGACTGGGTAATTTATAAACAATAGAAATTTATTTTCTCAAAGTTCTGAAGGCTGAGGAAAACCAAAATCAAGGTGCTGGCTGGCTTGTTATCTGGTTAGAGTTTGGTCTTTTTCCAAGAAGTCACCTTCAATGCTACATCTTCTAGAGGAAGGAAATGCTGTGTCTTTATATGTCAAAAGGTAGAAAGGCAAAAGAAAGTTGTACTACCTCTGTAAAGCCCTTTTTTAAAGGCACCTAAACCTGTTCATAAAGGGAGGAGTCTTCGTAACCTAATCACCTCTTAAAGGCTCCACTTCTTAATACTATCACACTGCTATTAAGTTTCAACATCTGAAATTTTGGAGGGAACACTTTAAAACCATAAAGAACACATCCATAAATGAGGTCTGTCCAGAAAATATCCAGCCATGTAATATAAAAATGGAGACATTTATTGAAAAAGATGCATGATACAAGAAACATTGTACATGGGACAATGATGCCTCAGTCCCCTTCAAAGTAGGCATGTTGGGCTCTCACGCAGTTCTCCCGGCCTCTCTTAACCTAACCTGCACACGTTCAACATTCTCAGGTGTTCTGCTTGCTGCAGGCCTTCCAGAACATGGATCACTTTCAACAGATCCTCAATCATCTTTGACGGATTTGTGCCACACTTTTATTTGAGCTACACTCATTGCAGTGTCCCTGAAAGCCTTCTGGATAATCAAAATAGTAATCCAAATAGTTTCCATGGAGCAATATTAAAGCTTAACACAAAATTGGATGCACATTCATTGCTCTACTTGCTCAGGCGTTTAGAATGTGTTGGCCACCCAGTACACATGCTCACTCAATGGCGTCTAGCGTCCCACTGACTAGTACAGTGACATGGTCATTGTTCACACATGTGCATTCCAGTCCACTCTCCTTGGTAGCCAGGTTACACTGATATTGCACAAAACGTTCTTGTTATATTAATATTAACAATGGCTGGATACTTTCCAGGCAACCGTCGTGTGTGTGTGTGTGTGTGTGTGTGTGTGTGTGTGTGTGTGTGTGAGAGAGAGAGAGAGAGAGAGAGAGAGGGAGGGAGAGGAAGAGAGAGAGAGAGAGAGAATTGGCTCATGTGATGTGGTTTTGTGGGTTGGCAGGTCTTAAGTCTATAGGGGAAGGCAGCAGGCTGGAAATACAGGCAGAAATTTTTATTTAAATGGGCCAAGGATAGCCCCTGTGTAATGCCCCTTAACTTGTTTACTCTCTACATAAAGCTAGGAATGTTAACCCACAGCCCAGAGACTTCAAAAGGTTATTCTACCACTCTATCAACCCACCTGCTCAAGACAGTGGGGAATATAGTAAGACCAGTGAATTCCATGATATTACCACATTTCATTTGCTGAGTTCATTTATAAGAAACCCAATGCTGTGTGGATAAGGCATTTTGTATGTAAATTAATGATAGTTTTGGAAGAAAGCCAAATCTATACTCAGAGTAAGAGTCTATTCCAGTAAGAACAAAACATCACCATTTCCATGATAGACATGATCCAATGGAGTCAACCTGCAAACAAGGTAGCTGGTTGAACACCCCAGGGAATTGGTGCCCTTCCATGGGTTTATTGTTCATCACTGATGCTAGAAGATTTGACACTGGGCAGTGGCTGTAACCAGGTCAGCCTTGGTGAGTTGAAATCTGTGTTTCTGAGGCCCTGTATAAGCTCCATCCCTGCAACCAAATGATATGCAATCATAAAGTATTCATGTTTTAATTTTAGAGTACAACTTGAAATCATTAGATACATTATTAGAATATTAGGCTAAATGCCTTATAAAATTTGATATTTTCCATTTAGGGGATATTTAGTTCTGATTATACTTGCTAGTATTATGACCCCTAAACTAAGCCAACATAATAACTAATTAAAGTAAATAACCATAATGGTTACCATACTTACTATAGTTCATATATTTTTATATATAAGAACTCATTATTTTAAAAAGTCAATACTAAAGAAATACAAGTTTTCAGACTTATATTCAGACTGCTATAAATACTTTATGAAGTATGTATACCTTTAATAAATAAATGCACACCTTAACACATATGATCAAAGTTCTTTATTGTTATTTTGTCTTCTACCTCATAGAAGTTTGCCCTCATTCTTTGAAAATATTTTCAGCATTGGAGAAACTGTTCATGTTTGTATTTAACATGGATTTTGATTAATTTCTAGTTAAGTGAATAATGTCTGCATTCTGCTGTAGATTAAAAAAATGTATAGTTGTATATATTAAATTGATCTTTTGTTTATATTATTCAATTCTCAGGATTTTTATAATTAATATTGCAAATATTTATTAGCAGCCCAGTATGTGCACCAAGCATATGGTAAATTAATCAGACCAAACTGATTTTGATACGTATGTGAGAAAATATGGGAATCAAGAGTGTCTCTTGTGTTTTTGCTTGACAGGCTGGTCAGTTGGGCAGTAAAGATTACTATGATAAGAAAGACTAAGGGAGCAGCAAGGGAGGTGTGTGCCTGTGCATGAGTGTGAGTGCGTGTGTATGGTGTGGACAGTGGGTGGGAATTAACTTTTCTGGTTAGAGTATGTCAATTTTATGAGCCTATTAAGAATACAAGTTGTGTGTGTGTGTATGTAGACTAAATGTAGGAAGTAAAGTTAAGGCTGAAGAAACTGTTGGGCAAAGATTTATGCTTATAACATTGTATACAGAATTTTAAATTCATGAAACTAGATAGGATTTCTCAAAGATAAGTTTTGGACAGAAAAAAGATAAAGAGGTCTCAGACTACCACTTTCAGAGGTTCCAGAAGAGAGGGAAAGTCTTGAATAAAAAGACAATGACAGTCTAGTCAAGTAGGTGACTGGGATGACTCAAATACCAAAAAGGTATATAATTTTAAGAAACTGTCAAACTGTTTTCCAAAATAGTTGTACTATGTTACGTTCCCACCTGCAGTGTATAAGCCTTCTAGTGCCTCCACATCCTAGCTATTACTTGGTATGGTCAGTCTTAATTTCAGCCATTCTAACAATATATTAATAGTAGTATCTCATGGTTTTATTTTTCATTTTCCTAATGGTAATGATTGCGTGTCTTTTCATGTGCTTAAGTTGCCATTCATATATACTCTTTGGTGGAGTCTTTGTTCACATCTTTTGTCTACTTTTCTATTAAGTTACTTGCTGATGGTTGAGTTCAAAATTCAACTTTTTTTAAATTCAACAATTTAGTTGTTTCAACAATAAAGATTATTTAGGTCATTTAGTATAGTTCATGAACCGTTTCCATATGTAAAATTTTATCGTAACACAGACAAATCCGTTCCTGCTTTCATCCTATAACAGCAGAGTTGACAAGTTGCAACAGATACTTAAATCTGTAAAATTTAAAATATTAACCAGGTGATCCTTTATTGAAATGGTTTGTCAATTCCTGATTAACCTATCCCATTTCTGAAAATCAAGTCTTCCTGTTACTTCATCCCTCTTTGTCAATAAACTGTCAGTGTATCTTTTATAAACAGCACATTACTGCATTAGGGTCATTTTCATGTCTGATACGACAAAATCTACTTTTCAGTAGGTAATTTTTCATTTACATATTTTAGGATTATGCATATATTTGAATACATTTCTACTGATATTTCAAAAAAATTATTGTTTTGCTTTTTTATTTCTCCCTCATTCACTGCCTTCTTTTAGTTGAATAAAGTTTTATTGCTCTATTGTTTTTTCTTCCACTGATCTAAAAGATAATTTATATTTGTACCCCTAGTGCACATCCTTGAGATTTTAACATGTAATTGTAAATTAACAAAGCTAAAAATTTATTAAGCTGTTTATTAACCAACCCCAAGATATAAAGGCTTAGAATATTTTCATTTCTGTTTTACCTCCTCTTGCTTACATGCAATTGTTTTCCATTATAGTTATGCACTCCATAACAATGTTTTGGTCAACGATGGTCCACTTATATGGCAGTGGTCTCATAAGGTTATAATGCCATATTTCTACTTTACCTTCTATGTTTAGTTATGTTTAGGTACACAAATATTTACCGTTGTGTTACAATTGCCTAGAGTATTTCATACTGTAATATGCTATTCAGGTTTGTAACCCAGGAGCAATAGGCTATACCATATAGCCTAGGTGTGTAGTAGGCTATACCATCTAGGTTTGTGTAAGGACACTCTATGATGTTCACACAATGACAAAAATCACATAAGAACACATTTCTCAAGACATATCTGTGTTGGTAAGTGACACATGATTGTATTTTAGGTATGGTATTAAGATTCAGAATATTTGTATTATTGCCAATAAGATAGCCCCAAAACTATTACTTCACTGTAAAAGCAGACTGGAAAATTTCCTCTGAGGACTCAGTTTATATATGAACAAATATTGCAGGTTGATGCCTAAGTGAACAAATATTTAATTTAATTGGCCTTCAAAACAGTCTAAGTGTATGCAATGGAATTATCTTTCTAGTATTTAAAATATCATCCCAGAAGACTCATTATTTAGAGCTCTATTAGTTTCTAATGTACACTTTTTAATGAATATGATGCTATTTATATTTTAATTATACCATTGTATTGAATGTGATTGATTGCATACACTCATATGTAATATAATATTTATGTAAATAAAAGGAAAAACATATATAAAGTTAAAATTATTTGCCAGCTTCTAATAACACTGTTATCTAAGACAGATTCAAATCTAAATACAAGATTATTAAAAATGACGGCCGGGTGCTGTGGCTCACGCCTGTAATCCTAGCCCTCTGGGAGGCTGAGGCGGGTGGATCGCTTGAGGTCAGGAGTTTGAGACCAGCCTGAGTGAGACTCCGTCTCTACTAAAAATGGAAATAAAAATTATCTGGACAACTAACAATATATATAGAAAAAAATGATTTCTCTTCATCTAAATTTCTGGAGATAATAGTGCATAACAGATTCTGAATGTATATGGGATAAAATATGAGCCACAAAATAGGCATTTTGTATTTTGCTGCTTAAACCATCTCTTAACTAAAAGCTATTGATTTTCAATGTCAAACTACACTATGAGTCATAAGAAGTAGTGTCTGAGTTAAAAAACACACACATATGAAAACTCTATCATGCATCTTTAAGGGACAGGAACAAAGAAGCTTAAAACAAGAAAACAAAGGACACTGTGGTCAGTTCCTTTTGAGTTTATGAGGTTTTATTATCTCAAAGTGTTTCCCTTGAGAATGATATGTAAAAGCAAAGTTCCATGGAAAGAAGATGAAAGAAAAATGATTAACTGCTGAACAAAAAAGTGTAAATAAATTTAAACAGAACTCTAATCTCATTAGAACTTCTAATAATAAAACCATCTTATGTAGCAGTCTAGAAATTTCTGTTTTCTGAAGTGTTATCCCCTGTGTATTGCTTTTGAAATAAATCAAAAAGAAAAAATCAGACATGTTTATCTGAAAAAATTAATGAAAGAGATATAAGATAAAAATTAGTAAGATTACTAAAAAAAATAAATAAAACCACTTATGTCACCAAAATAAGAAATATTTTAAGAATATATTGCATGCAATTATTGGGCACATCTTTTAAAATGTAGAGATAAAAAATGATTTCCATGCAAAACATAAATCATTAATGTTAACCCCAAAAGAAGCAGAAACTTCAACAACTAAGCAGTACAAAAGAGACTGGAAAGGCATTTAAGATATTTAATGAAACAAAGACACCAGGGCCATATTGCTTTAAAATTGACAAAAAGTCAAATTATGAAGATTTCTCTCCAAATTATTTAAACTATCTTAGAGCATATTAAAATAAAAACTTTCACCAATTAATTTTATACATTAGCATAGCATTAATTTCAAAATCACAGAAAAATAGTGATATTTGTGTGTTTGACCCACTTATTCTCAAAAATGTATTTCAGCCACTTTTCATAACACATAATCTGTAATCTCCTTTAGCTGTATTTGAACAATACTCATTATTCATAAACTATAAATGCCAAAAAAATCAATATACTTTCCTACCTGCAATATAAAGAATAAAGGTAATTAATTAATAATAATATATTTCAGTACATAAATGCCCAGCTAAAATTACACCATATAGCAAATTTAAGTGTAATTGTTCAGATTCAGATGTCTATGCCTAAATGAAGAATCACCATGAATATGCAGTTACAAATGTAAAGGCATAGAGTTGGGTTGTACTATTAACTCAAACATCAACTTTGCTGTTTCTGTTAGTGAAAGTATTTTTGGAAATGATCATCTACTTTCAGTTTGAACTAAAACAGTCTCTCTTCAATTTTTTAAACAATCAGTATAAATAACCTCTCCACTCAGAAAAACTACTATAGAAGGCTCTCAGCCACAATTAGATATGCATAAATCCAGAGTAAAACTAAATATCATGTATGAGAAGAACATTACATTATAATCAAGTAGGGTTTTGGAACAATAATACAAAAACAGAAAAAAATTTCAGTGCTAGGAAAGATAGAAGTAAAATTCATTATATTAACATATTAAATGAAAATTATAATTTTATTAATAAAACAAGTGTTATTTGAATAGTTTCAATAGCCATTTCTAGTGAAAATTCTGAATTAAATTAAAAGAGGTTATTATGTTATAAAGACTATTTGCAGAATCAACAAAAAGCATGATAATGAACAGTGAAATTCTAAAATCATTTTCAAATATAACGAATAGGCATTAATATGTATCATTGTTTTACAATGTTTAAATTGTTTTACAATTTTCATCATTGTTTTACAAATTGAAATGGAAGTTCAATATTGAAATTAATTCCAGGTAATAAATTCTAGAGCATTCAGATAGTAAAGTCACACAGTAATATATAAGAATATCTCTACATAATGATACAAAAATTATATAGAAATTTTTAAGATTTTTTAAAAAAATTACTTGAATAAATAAAGGAATTGGATAAAGTGTCTGGTTGGTCCTGTATTTGATATTTTAAAAAATAAAAACTGCCCATTGGCCAGAGAATATGATACATCTACTACTTTAATTATGAAATACTTTAGAAATTGATCCATCTGACTTTAAGGACTTTCGTAGAAAATTAAACATTACTCCTTCAGAAGCTTGAATTATAAAAATGGATACTTTTGTGTTTATTCATTTAAAAATTAATGAATTTGAAAACAAAGCATCTAATATTGGAATTTTCTTTTAGCACTTCGCATCTATAAAATTGTATACTTTGAAAAGAGCCAAGAAAATATTCTTCAAAGATTGTCAATAAGAATTTCAAGTATGTCTCTAAGAGATTAGAATTACTTCAGTAGCAGTTGGTAGAGGATGATTTGTCTTTGTCTTCGTCAGAGAGACAGACTCGTAGATTAGAAAGGAAATTTATATATAATCTGCTTCAAGCTCCTTTCTGGCTATAGAATTTAAAATATATATACTATTATACACGTGTATGTATAATTTCGGTAGTGGCAATTATATACTTTGCTGGAAAATCTCAATTCCTCAGTTTCTGAGACTATGTGGTCGCCAGTGTGATTAAGTTCTGCTCAATAGTATGTAGCAATTGTTGTGGAGGTGTGGCTTCCAAGAAATATCCTTAAAATTGGGTGTTCACTCATTTATATAAAACTTCTTTTTACCCCCACTCCACATTTTTCTTCTTCTTGCCTGGAGCACAAACACGATGACTAAAACAATAATGACTGCATTTCAATGCCATGCCTCATAGAGGAAGCTTTCGGTATAGAAGGCCACACACAAAGGATGGTGCAGCAGAAAGTCCAGAAAAAATTGGATCTTTGCTAGCATCATGCAAATGCCAGGCTAGCCCTGTATTGCCTTCCTCCTGACTTCATTTCATGTGAGAGAAAAATATGCTCCTATATTAATTAAATGACTATTTTGACTTTCTCTTACTAGAAGCTGAAAAGAAAAAGAAAGTTTAACTAACATAGTACATCCAATTTAATCTATTAAACTCTTCCATTATCTTTGTTTCTTCTAATTAATAGTAACAAACAAGTTAGAACACGTGCTACTTTTTCAGTTTTGCTCTGTTGATCACCTCTAAACCAAATCAGTAACTGTGGTTCTGTTAATAGTACAACAAAATATCCCCAAAATGCAAAACAAACAAAAAATCAAATAATTAAAATTAAATGACTGCTAAGTCTTAGAAACAGAATTCCTGACTCTTTTCTACAACGTATCTACTACTACTCTTTCACTTTTTTCAATCTCAATAACTGACTATTAAAGCTGTTACGAAATGTAGGAATTATATTTAATTTCTTTCCTTTGATTATATCTGGTCAGTTACCTCGTCCTATTGTATTAATCTCCAAAGTAGGTCCCACTCTAGTTTTCATGATCTTCACTTTTATTTATGGATTTAGAGTACTATCTGAATTTGTGTTATTTACTCATCTGCTTATCTGTTATCTGTCTCCTTTCCCAAATAGTATTTCTTATTTCTTAGTATTACAGATTCCATTAATGTCATATATTAATGTTTGTGATTGTCTTTTTAGCATCTGTATCTCCAGTGCTCAAAATTATTTTCAGAAAAATATATATATGTATGTGTGTGTGTGTGTGTGTGTGTGTGTGTGTGTGTGTATATATATATATACCAAAAATCAGGGAGGGGGGAAAGGAGAAAGAAATAAAAAAACCCTAGTGAGTTTTATATCTGATTGTGAGTCATAAAACCTGAGATTACTGAGTAACTACTGAATGTTTTTGCATAGAAAAAAAATTTTTGTGAAAGTGACTCATATAAATACCCAACTAAGAAGAACAGGAGTTCAGAATAGAAAACTAAAGTATAGAAAAATAAAATTACATTTTTTACAACAGGGTCTGTAACAGAGGAATTGACACCTGCAATATGATGTCAAATTATTTGGTGAAGTGTCTTATCTCAGGAATATATTAAATATCTTGAAAATTTGAACCTTTTATATTTGGGCTAAAACACAATGATGTTAGAATAAATAAAATATTAGGATTTTTTTTTTAAATACTGTATATTGATCTAAAAGACAGTACAAGGTTTTCTCGCTATTTCTTATTAACTGGATCAGAGGCCAAAAACAAACAAACAAACACAAATATGTTATCAGGCATATTAAGAAATTATATACTACCTCCATAGTAAAGCACAAATAAATTAATATTTTCTAGACCTAAATAAACAAAAAAGTAATTAATGATCCATTAGTCACTATCTCCCAACTTAAAACATTCAATAATTGATTATATGATGAAAGTAAAAAGTATCTCCATAATATTACCTGTTTTGATTTGAAGGTCCACAGTTCTCTGATTGTATCCGCACATTCTTCTGCCTTTCCCAGTGACCTGAAGTTGTGAGTTAAAATTTTCTATTTTCTAAATATAAAATATCAGTAAAACTAAAAATCTGAATATGAAACTCACTCTTTAGCTTAAGCTTAACATAGACAGTTGATGCAACATTGCCAGTTATTTTTATTAATATTATAAATAATAACAATAATTACTAAGTTCATTATATATCATTACATGTCAATTAAAATATTTGGTGAAAATGCAAAAGAGAACAGATCAAATACAAAATTTAACCATTATAACTATGGCATGTTGTATAAACAAGTATAAAAATGAGTGCTTTAGAGGTATAACAAAGAACTATTGCTTTGAAATTTTGTGCCACTAAAATTTTAAGTTCTATTTAAGTTTTTTCTTTTAAAGTTTTATTAGCAGGTATTTAATTATGAATTTAACTTAATGAGTTTAATCCTGAATCCAGGTATTTAATCATGCTGTATGATATCTATTTTATCTTACCTGAATTTTTAGCATAGATTAATGAAAATGTCACAGTTAAAAATATCTCAGTGACTCATTTGTAGAAATGATTCTGCATTTTGTGTGGTTTCTTGTTTGTTGATATTTTGCAGACAAAATTTAAAATGTTAGCTCCAATAATTATATTATTAATTTGATACATAGAGATACTTAACTATTGAGTTCAGTGTGTGTCCCTATAAGAATGTTTCTGGAAAAAAAAAAAAGAATTTTTCTAGTTCTACCCTTCCACTGAGTATAGGATCCCTTTCCAATATCACAGACAGATGTCCATCAAGTGTATGATTGAAAGTATCTAGGGGTCTGGATTTTTCTACTTATCAGGGGTTTCATTTCCACATTTGGACTTTGCTAATTACTGTACCAAAAGGAGACCACCTCTAATTTTTAACCATGTTTTCTGGTGTAGAATTTGCAAATTTTTAAAAATGACAATTTTCCTAGGTGTTCCTCTTTCATAGACACAGTTTTTACATGCTATCTTGTTTAGGGGTTCAGGGATCCAAGAGGAATACAGCATAATCTCACAGTTCTCCTCAGGTCTTGTCTGAGAACTGGGATCGTGTCACTTCTTGCACATATTATAGTCAAGGCCAGTCACAGGACAGGTTACCTTCACCTCTGGATGTGTGCAGTGCCTTGTGTAAGAGAAGAAAATGGATTGATGATGACCATCTTTCATTCTATCAGTCTATTTTGCTTTAGATTTTAATAAATTAATTTAATAAATTTTAATAAATCTAGATTGCTTTAGATTTTAATAAATCAAATGTCAAGTAATAATTTGGGGACTAGTAAAATATTGATTTGTCAAAAAGAACTCAAGAGGGGAAGAAAAATAGAACATAGTCTAAGTGGTACAAATAAAAATCAACATAAAATGGTAGATACAAATCCCAAACATATCTGGCATTACTTTAAATGTAAAGGCACTAAAAACTTCAATGATGAAACTAAGATTTCAGAATGGCTTAAAAAATATGTTGCTTATAAGATGCACATCATAAAGATAAAGACAAAGAATAGTTAAAAATAGGTAATAAATGCATTTCATAAAATCACTATGTGGAGCAAAGCTGATAAAGTAGACTTTAGGGTACAAAGCATTTCTAGAAAAAAAGAGAGAGGTCACTTGATGAGAAAAAAATCAATCAACCAGAAAAATATTATATTTAAAAATTTCCATGCACCTTATAACAACCTCAAAATATGTAAGTAAAGAATCAGTAAAACTTGTCTTCATCAGTTTGGGCTGCTATCACAAAATGCCATAAATATAAAATACAACAGAAATGTATTTCTCACAGTTTTGAAAGGTGAGAAGTTCAAGATGAAGACCAATTTTGTGTCTGGTGAGTGTCTTTTTTCTGGCTTATAGATGGTGCCTTCTTGCTGTGTCCCTAGATGATGAAAGGGGTCTCTCTCTGAATTCTTTGATGAGGTGCTAATCTTACCACAAGGACTCTGCCCCCATGACCCAATCACCTCCAAAAGGCCTCACCTTCTAATATCCCCATCTTGGAGGTTAAAATTTCAACATATAAATTTGGAAGGACACCAAACATTCAGCCCATAATAAAACTAAAATAGGAAATATCAACAATCATACCCAGAGATAGTAGAATAAAGAGAAAGAAAAGCAAAGTTATAGAAGTTTTGAACAACACAATTAACAAACTCCATCTACATAATGTATATAAAACACTGCAACTGACAGTGGCAAAATGCACATTCTTTTCATGTTCACATGATCCCATAGTAGATGATAAATCTCAACAAACTTGAAGCCTCAAAAAAAAAGTCATTTATAGAATGGTCTATGGCAAGAGAGAAATTAAGCCATACAATCACATTAGAGGAACATAAAAGTAGCCTCTGAGACCCAGGGGCTGGCCTGGGGCTGACAATGTCCTTTCAACAAATTCTTGGTGTTGCTCAGAAATTGTATGGCACAGCTATGCCATATAGTGTTTTTCTTCATAAACAACTTAATGTCAACATTTTATATGACTCTTCTATAAATTCAGTGAATCAAAACAAAAACAAGACCACTCTTTATTGATGTACAAATTTAGAGAAAATAGCAACATTATCCAAACTACAAAAATGAGCAAATATTCCCATATCTGGGTAACATAAATTACTGTTGCTTCTTTAACAATGGCAGCTTTAGCCTCATGTTGTTTTACCCATCTTCTAAATAGGAAATATTGATACCCCATCATAGCATTAACGCCACTTCCTAATAGGATGCAATCTAGAGCAAAGCCTCGCTTCCTTAAACCCTCTGAAAAATTTTCTAACAAAAGACAAATCACTATAATAAATGCTCAAAGACCCTCTTACTGGGAAGCTATTTGAGTCCTATGGTGTGTATGCACCCTCATTGCAACAAGTCAAGAAACCCAATTTTATTCAAACATAAGTACATTCTTCATTTTCTGTTTTTTGAGGACATTGACACATCATAAATATTTGAGCTTAGTATTTGGAATGCACTTGTAAAATGGTGTGAGTATGTGTGAGATGAGATTGGGGAATTGGGGAAGGAGAATGTCAGCAATCGAGAGTCCCTGAAGTATTTTAAAGAGGGTGCTGTGTAATGATTGCCCTTGACTTTTTACAGTTTTTATAAAACTACAAAAAAACTCAAATACAGTGAAACATTGCATTGTATTAGTTCAAGAATGAAGCAAAGTTCACTTCTTACTGATTGCATCTAACTCTATGTTTTATTTTTCTCTATTAGATTAATTGTAAAGCTTATTGGAATGTCCGAATAAGGTAGGTTATTTGAGTTAAGCAATTTTATAACAATTTTATTCATCCCAGACTAGCTCTGTCACTGAAAAACAAAAGAGGTAATTGTGACTGAAATATAGCAGGAATTTTTATGTTGTAGCAAAACACAAATGACTTCTCTAATCTAATTTTTTCCAACTCTTTTCCATATGGACTCCTTCCCTGATCTTCCAATATGTCAATTATACTCCTGCCCCATGGCTTTCCTCATGGCTTTCCCTGTGCTCAAAACACTCTTGAGGTAGATATTCTCACTTCTAACTCCCTATTCTACCCTGATTTTTACTCAAATGTGACCTTTTCTGACATGTTGTTTTCTGAATAACTGACCTACAGTGCCGCCAACTTCTGGTCACTCTCTGGCTCCCTACCATGCATTACCTTCTTTATAGGATATGTCAGTGAGTATACTGTCGTACTCTATCCTAGTAGATTAGAAAAGCTTAGTAAATATGAGATGATAAATACATTAAAAAGAAGTTGGAAAGGTGTGTCACAGACAAAGACTAGTAGCATTCCTACTTCTATTTTACTCTCTTACTTCTGAATACACTGAAAGATTTTCTAAGTTGGAGTTAATTGGAATAAAAACAAAATATATTACTTAAAAATGAAATTAAATTCCTTTAAATTCTAATCATTTTTTTCACACTAAGTATGGTACATGGCTGTTAATTAACAGGTATGCTGTCATGTGAGAATGGAATACTTTTTAAATTTTTAGTTTTTATTTCAGAATAATACAGAGGTACAAAAGTTTAGGTTACATATATTGTCCTTGTATCACCTGAGTCAGAACTACACGTGTGCGCATCCCCCAGAAAGTGCAAAGCTCATCCATTAAGTGTGAATATACCCATCCCCTCTTCCCTACCCACCTGCCCAACACCGGATGAATATAGCTACTGTATGTGCACATAAATGTTGATCAATTAGTACCAATTGGATGGTAAATACGTGTGGTGCTTGTTTTTCTATTCTTGTGATACTTCACTTTGGAGAATGGTCTCTAGCTTGGTTCAGGATAGCACAAGAGGTGTGAGTTCACCATTGTTCCTTGCAGTTGAGTAGTATACTCCATGGTATAAATATACCACATTTTATTAATCCACTCATGTATTGATAGGCACTTGGGCTGTTTCCACATCTTTGCAATTATGAATTGTGCTGCTATAAACATTCTAGTTGCAGATGTCTTTTTTATAGAATGTCTTTTGTTTTTTTGGGTAGATGTCCAGTAATGGGATTCTGGATCAAATGGTAGTTCTACCTGTAACTCTTTGAAGTATCTCCACATTACTTTCCACAGGTTGTACTAGTTTGCAGTCCCACCAGCAGTGTATGAGTGTTGCTATCTTTCTGCATCCATGCCAACATTTGTTTTTTCAGGACTTTTTGAAAAAGAAGCCATTCTCATTGGAGTTAAGTGATATCTCATTGTGGTTTTGATTTGCATTTCCCTGATGATTAGAGATGTTGAGCATTTTTTCATGTTGGTTGACCATTAGTCTGTCTTCTTTTGAAAAAATTTTAATGAGGTTGTTTGATCTTTTCTTGCTAGTTTTCCTGAGTTCTATATAGATTGTAGTTATCAGCCCTTTATCAGATGTAGCATGTGAATATTTTCTCCCATTTTATGTATGTTGTCTATTTGCTCTTCTGATAGTTTCACTGCCTGGGCAGAAGCTTTTTAATTTGATCAGGTCCCATTTATTTATTTTGGTTGTTGCTTGATTGCCTTTGGGTCTTCTTTCAAAATTCTTTCCCTAGGCCAATGTCTATAAGAGTTTTTCCAACAGTTTCTTCTAGAATTCTTACAGTTTCATGACTTAGGTTTAAGTCTGTTATCCACTGTGAGTTGATTTTTGTGAGAGGTGAGAGGTGCGGATCCTGTTTCAGTCTTTTACATGCGGCTATCCAATTTTCCCAGCACCATTTATTGAATAAGGATTCTTTTCCCTAGTGTATGTTTTTGTCTGCTTTGTCAAAGATCATATGGCTATATGAGGATGATTTTGTATCTGGGTTCTCCGTTATGCTTCATCGGTATACTTCTCTGTTCTTGTGCCAGTACCATTCTGTTTTAGATACTATAGCCTTCTAGTATAGCTTGAAGAAGTCTCGCAAATCGATGCCTTCCAATTTGTTCTTTTGGCTTAAGATTGCTTTTGGTATACAGAGTCTTCTCTGGTTCCATATGAAGTGTAGAATTATTTTTGCTAGATCTGAAATAAAGGACGTTGGTATTTTAATAGGGATTGCATTGAATCTGTAGATCACTTTCGGTAGTATAGACATTTTAACACTGTTGATTCTGCAGATAATGAGCATTGTATGGATTTCCACCTGTTACATCCTCTATTTCCTTTCTCAGTGTTTTATAGTTCTCCCTGTAGAGGTATTTCACATCCTTAGTTAAATATGGTCCTAGGTATTTTATTTTCTTTGTTGCTATTGTGAAGGGTATTGAGTCTTTGATTTGGTTCTCAGTTTGACTATTGTTGGCATATATGAATGCTAGTGATTTGTGAACGTTGATTTTGTAACCTAAGACTTTGCTGAATTTGTTTATCAATTCCAGTAGTCTCATGGCAGAATCTTTGGGGTTTTCTAGATATAAGATCATATTGCCAGCAAAGTTTGACCTCTTCTGCCCCCATTTGGATGCCCTTGATTTCTTTCTATTGTCTGATTGCTCTAGTTAGGACTTTTGGCACAATGTTGAATAGAAGTGGTGATGGGGGCAACACACTTTAATAAGATATTTTGATTATCAAACTTCAGAACTTTGCAGATACCTAGGGTTGGAGCAGCTCTTGGAATGCAGGGTCATTTTGGCATGGTAAATGATCTTGAACAATCATTATAGTTTCTATTTACTGAAATTTTAACTTTTTTGTAAGTTAATGAACAGAATAGCAACTTGCCATATTATACTATATCACAAGATAAATTGAAGGAGATGTACTGTTTTCACCTTCCTGATGAAACCCAAATATGATAGATGAAATGTCAGAGCATTATAATAAATGAAAAGGCTAATAGCCTATTAATCCTACTTAATATGAGATGTAACAAATTAAGAAAGATTATTTCTGCTCTTCATCTACTTTTTTAGCTTTCTTCAGTACTCATGCCAGTAAAAAGCAGTAGACTTCATGGTTTATAACCCATGGTTTATTTAATATAGCAAATTGGTGCAGAGGAGTTGAAGGTGGAGGACTGAAACTATTTAAAACAATATTCTATTCTATATTTACCTTTAGATAATAAATTATATTTAATGTATATGTATTATAGATACATTTCTCATATATTCACATATATTATATATTTCTACGTATTTATTTTTTATTTATGTATAAAGGGGAAGATCTTGCTTTAAGTACTGCTTTGAGAAAATAATGGAAGAATAATTTTTAAAAACCTCAGCTATCATATTTGTCATTATTTATAGAGGATAGAGTATACCATGAGATATTGCCCTTGATTGTCTCTGTAGTAGAATGCTCACTGTAATTTATTATATTAAATATAATTATACTTTAAAATAAATTTCTATTTTATATCACTTCCCCATATGCTCCATTATCCCACCCCTATAATATTCATTATAAGATGGTATATCTTAACTTTTACAGAATGTGTATTTGAACATGTACATTGGCATGAGCATGTAACATATAACATAGTACTTGGAATCTGATATTTAAAATTAAAATCTTGAGAATATTTTGCCATTTAACTTTAATTTTATAAAAAGGAAAGCACAAGAATCTGAGAAATTGTTTTGTCCTAGATATTAAGAAAGTCTTCAAAGAATGATATAGTTTTAATTTAAAATGCTTTAGCTGTTTCTTCTATTGAATTCAATGAACATTTATGCTTTTTAATCTGTTCTATAGACTATGGCAGATCTAGCAATATATAAATTCAATACACACTATTTCAAAGAATAATGATCATTTTTTGATGTATGTATTATTTTCTGAGTGACATTTATCTTCTTAATTCAAAATGATTGAATCTGAATTTCCATTATGAAGTGATTTCAGAACTTAAAGTTATGTTCATTGTAAACTTCTGACTACTTTAGAGCTTTACATTCATAGCAATTGTGGTATATTGTGCCACAAAAATCTTGTTTCCTTTTACATCTGTCTTTGTCTTTTGATGGGCTCTTGGCTTTTTATGATATCCTAAGACACTCTGAAATTCCCATTATGTTTAAGGTTTTGTTATGCTAACAAATCTTCGCACAATATTTTCACCGTTATAGACATAGTGGATGATTTCTGAGGTTTAAACTTGTAAAATCCACGTAGAAATATGGTTAGTCATCCACTTGGCTAAATAAAGGAGATTTTAAAGTCTTGGATTCCCAAAACACTAATCAAGGTGACCTAATTTTAATATCAAAGAAGTACAATTACAATGTGATTATAAAGTCACATGGGAAAACTTAATTTATCCTATTAAACTCTAATTCAAAAATTAGTATGAGATTAAAGGAGATTGTCAGGGTGAATCATAGAAAATGGAAGGCTCTAATGTCAGAAGTGAACAATTTAAAATCAGCAAAGTACAGGACAGAGAGACACTGTTCTCAGGAAAAGTATAAAACTACCTCCACAAGACTCCTAATTGCCTGTGTAGAATATTTTTCCGAAGTGGTCATTTCTTTTAAGTCTATACTGATGCTTTTTAAGCATCCTTCTAATTATTAATTTGGTTTTCCTAGAGGGGCATGTTAATAAGAGTTGCCAATTTGGATAACATAAGCTCTGAAAATTTTAGAAGAGTATATTTTTAATTTTAAAGGAGTGAAATACTAATTATAATTATGCATTTTAGTCTCTTAATTTGGTTTATTGCTATGTTTCCTCCCAAAGTATAACCAGTCATAAAATATAGACATTCTAGTATCAACACTACAGAATTTGATCCAATGACAATTTCATATTTGGGGTGAACCCTATGGTCCTTTCATAAGACACACAAACATGCTATCATGCCTTTCAAACTTTAAGGATGTGGCCTAGTTCCAGGCTGGTTCACTGAACTTGATCCCAGTATTGTAAGACATTTCAACATGAAGGATATATACAAAGGAAAGATAGGATAAAAATGGACTTTTAGTTGAGCGCCAATATCACATGCTAACAGGTTGTTTGAAAAATAGTGAATATTTGAAATGACCTTGGTGGTTAGAAAATTAAATAAACAAAATTTCACAGAGCAGCACAAACTGTCACCCCTCAATGCAAATCAAACACCTATTCTAATGAATGACTCCCATGGCCATAGTACAGTTTCTGTGAATTGCTTATGCTGATGGTGTACAGCATGTCATTTACATTCCATGATAAATAATAAAATATCTCCAGTAGCATAGAACTTCCATTATTCTCTCTATTATAGTCTGTGACCATGTTGAAATTGAATTTCAAAACTTAAAATCTGCATTGGCCTATTGCAATTTTACAACTCAACTTGAATTATTTAAACTTTTTCATGGCACCTTTAAAGACTACAGACTAAAGTGTAATTGTTACCAATTAGATAATATACCTGAGTAAAAGAAACAAATTTAAATGGTAGAAAAATTATAATATTCTATTCTGATAAAGAACTGGTCGATTAGTCCATTTTTTACACACAATATATTCAATATTCTTTCAAAGTTATCAATAAAATTGGTTTAAACATTATATTGATGACCACATTTGAATTTTGTTCTTTGATGCATAAAAAGTCATTTTCCTTCTCATTCTGAGTAATATTTCCACCTTTATCCAATTAGACCAAAAAATTTATGTGCTCCAAAGAAACTAGCTGTGTATATGAGCAGCAGTATTTCAAGGATAATATGCCCTTAGTGATTTATCAGGAAACTATGTTAACCTGTTAGCATGATTCATAGGTTACTTGCTTAAAAGAAAAGTAGGGCATTGTGAGA
This sequence comes from Lemur catta, assembly GCF_020740605.2. Classification (NCBI taxonomy): domain Eukaryota; kingdom Metazoa; phylum Chordata; class Mammalia; order Primates; family Lemuridae; genus Lemur; species Lemur catta. Next base: position 245,271,740 of record NC_059128.1, read on the forward strand.
AAAACAAATTATATTAGAATATTAATATTTTTAACTGAATATTATATTTTCAATAGTATATGTAAAATATGTCAGATTTTTCTTTTATCTAGTTGTTGATTTAAATCATCCCCTATTGATATGAAAATTGATAGTAATTTACAACTAAACATATTCATGGAAATTTATCTTTATGATCGTGACCGTACAGTTCCCAGATATACATAATACATTTCTTTTACTGCGACCTAAAATGCATGTTATTTTCATGCATATTACATAAAATCTATTGTTTTCTCATTTCTTTATCTTTAAACCAACTTTAGAAGTCAATGATAAACTTATAAAAGCCACTAATATATGGAGAAATTACTAAATGGTCCAGTTTATACAAATAGCCCTTTAAGCCACTGCATTTTCTGTCTTTGCCTGTCTTTATTTCCCTGTCATTCTTTCACTCTCTGCTCCAATTTTTGACTCACAACATTAATTTAATTTGTGGTAGTATATATAAGATTTCTATCTATATCAAAAGTTAGGAGAAGTAAAATTTACCTTATATTGTGGTTTACTTATTTTGCCAAGTTGGAAAAATTTCCTTATATCAGTTTCCTCATTTATTGAAATAAAGTCTTGACTATGTACTAATTAGATTACCTTTCTACTTATAATGTTTGATAATTCTATTTTTATACAGGAAACAATAAACTCCATTAGAATTAAATAAGTCAAATCAAAAAAGATAAGCTAGAGTTAAATAATATACAATAATTTACAAATATGGCAACTTTTTAGTCAATGTAAGCTAAGTTATGTAAGGGTAAAAAGAACTCCGTAGTTTCAGTAACTCTACAAACATTTATTGCCTATTAATATAAAAATTGACACAAGTCCAGGTGATTCTCTAGAGCCACTATGTTCCATGATCCTAGCTGCTTTGATTTTTGACTTGTTAATTTAAATGGCAGGAGGGCATTGGCCTGAGGCTGTCTCCCTACTTTGAGTTTGTATGTATTGAACAGCAAACTAACTGTGTAAAGAAACAGAAACCTACTTTAGTAATCTAATTTTTATAACACATAGCTGGGGATTAGCCAATCATTAGTAGGTGAGCTTCAGCCAATTACAGGTTGCCAACTGATCAAATCATTTCCAAATATAGCAAAATCCTAGCTAGAACCATTCTAGCTATTTCTGTATTTTTACTTCCATGTTCTGTGTATAAATACCCGCTGCCAAATGTGCAGATGGTAGCTCTTTGAACTTATTATGGCTCTGAGTGTTATCTGATTCAAGAATATTTTTCTCAGATAAACTCTGTTAAACGTAATTTGTCATAAGATTTTTTTTTTTTTAACAAACTCTGAAATCCCAACATTAGGCAGTTCCTCTGGTACTAAAGCACAATAATAGAGCATTGTAGTGATTCACACCAACAATTTGATACCACATATCTTATGCTCATCATCCAGGATCCAGTTACATGGGCCCAACTAAATCACAAAGTGTTAAGAGGTATGCTTAACAAAATAGAGGTTTTGTTTGGACAAGAGATATCACCATAACAAATCATTTTATTATATTTTTAAATTAAATTTGGCCCAAAACTGCCTTTGTATATAGTAATCTGCAACCCTAATATGTAAATAAACTGCAACCTAACTCAAGAGTATATTTTTATATCAAGTCGCTGAATCCCAGCCAATCACAGTAGCCAACTTTAGCCAATCACAAGCTGTCAACTGATCAGATCAGGTCCATATAAAGGAAATGCCTCATCATAACATGCCCAAATAAGGCAAATACTGAGCTATCACCAATCAAGCTCTTTCTATATGCCAGTTCCTGTTGCTATCTATAAATACCACTTCGCCACATTGCTGGGTGGAGCTCTCTGAACCTCTGTTTATTTTGAGTGCTGCCCAATTCATAAATCATTCTTTGCTCGAATAAAGCCTACTAAATTAAATTGGTCTAAAGTTTTTCTTTTAACAGTTTCAATTCCATAGGTAAGGAAAAGTAGAATCAGAAAAACTAGTAACCTGTCCATGTTTAAACAGTGTCTTGGTTAAAGAGAATTTTGTCTTATGTCATAGGTATAAACCTGAAAAAAAAAAAGAAAACCTAAAAAAAATTTTTTGAAAAGTATATATGTTTCAGCCTCAATTTTCCCCATGGTTTGCTTGGTTTAAGGTTCTAATCTGTAGTGTATATTAGTTGTTTAAATTGACCCCAGCATAATTGAGAATAGGGAATTTAATATGTAGGATGCTATTCAGAGTAGGTTATCTGTAACAAATAACTATATAAATCTGTAACTCTAATTTACAGTAAAATGTTGATTTACCTCTAAATCATTGTGTTAGTTTACCTGGAGTATTAAACATTAATTAGCAATTTACATTTTGATAATCCCAAGTTTCTATACATGAATACATATGGAAGAAATGCCAATTCTTAACTCATGCTATGAATATATTACAAAATATAAACTGACATTACTCTTTTTAAAATTATCCACCATATAATATCAACAGATCAGTGAATTACCCTGAGAATAGTGCTGAGAATGTAGGGAAACTGATACTTCCTAGCATAAACCTAGAGATATTTCTTATGTCTGGGACTAATGCAACTGCTGCAGATTCTATGCCATAGATGGCAGCTACATCATACTGAATGGAGAAAAGTTGAAAGCATTACCCCTAAGAACTAGAGAAGCCTCAAAATACTCACTTTCACCACTTCTATTCAACATAGTGCTAGAAGTCCTAGCCAGATTAATCAGGAAAGAAAAAGAAATAGAGGATATCCAAATCAGAAATGAGGAGGTCAAGCTATCCCTGTTTGCTGATGATATGACCTTGTATCTAGAAAACCCTAACGATTCCTCCTAAAGACTCCTAGAATTGATAAATTCTGTGGAGTCACAGGTTATAAAATTAATGTACACAAATCAGTAGCATTTCTATATAATAACAGCAAAACTGAGAATCAAATCAAGAACTCAATGTCATTCACAATAGCTACAAAGAAAATAAAATACCTGGAAATATACTTAACCAAGTAGGTGAAAGATCTCTTTAAGGAGAACTAAAAAACACTGATGAAATCACAGATGAACTAAATAAATGGAAAACTATCCCATGTTCATGGATTGAAAGAACCAATAGTAGTGTTAAAATGTCCATACTGCCCAAAGTGATTTACAGATTCAAAGTAACTCCAAAGTCAAAATACTAATATCATTTTTTCACAGAATTAGAAAAAAATTCTAAATTTCATATGAAATCACAAAAGATCCTGAATATCCAAAGCAATCCTAACCAAGAAGAAAAATCTGAAAGCATTACTTTTATCAAATTCAAATTGCATTACAAGGCTCTGGTAACCAAAATAGCAGAATACTGGCATAAAACTAGGTACATAGGTCAAAGGAACAAAGTACAGAACCCAGAAATACAACCTTATACCTTTAACTAACTGATCTTTGACTAAGCAGACAAAATAATACAGTGGGAAAAGGACACCTTATTCAGTAAATGATGCTGGGAAAATTGTACAGCCACATGCAGAAGAATGAACCTGGATCTTTATCTCTCACCATGTACAAAAGTTAACTCAAGATGGATCAAAGACTTAAACATAAGACCTGAAACCATAAAAATTCTAGAAGAAAACCTAGGAAAAACTCTTCTGGACATTATACTCTCTCTCTCTTTTGTTTACATACTCTGCTTAGTTTGTCTCACTTTTCATATAAAGTATTTGTACTTTAAAAACGTGTGATATTTAATTAGTGTGCTTATATATTCCTTATTTTCACTTTATATGACTGCTTATGTTTTTAATTAACATTTAAAGTATATTACTATATTGTGGGATTTTATATAATAGTCATCAAATAATTTCTCTTTATTTTCTTTTGTCCTCCCAATACTAATGGGAAATGTACATGTGCACACATAAACACACACAGAATAGATGTCAAAGATTATATATATAAAATTTATTTTTGACAGCAAATTAACAGACATATTTTAGAATAGATTTTCATTCTAATCTAGCCCACTGGATAATCTTTCTTGAAAATAGTTCAGAGGGAGTTAATCTATCAGTGAAAGATAATCTTCCTCTTAATTGTACAAGATATCTGAATACAAAGTTTCTCAAAATCCACAAGAGCTACATAACTGTGTGGTGATGACTATATTAATTATATTAATAGCCCTCTCCCCTGCTGGCCACACCTCATCACTGCAGCAAATTCTTCCCATTGAGAGATGATACTCTTTTAATATTCCTTAAGCTGAGAATGAATCTTTTTCTGGACTTAACCCACGGAAACTTGAATTACATGCTTTTTTACCAAATTATAAAGAGTATAGTTTGTTTTATAATTTGTTTGCAATAAACTTAACAGAAGATAAATGCATAAAATGAATGCCTTCTTTATACCATTTGCACCCTCTTGGTCAGTGTTATTTTACAAGGGCTAATATTTTTGTCCTACCAAAATTATGATTTGTAAGTCAAAAACTACTTATGGTCCATTTCACTATGTATTTCTATACACTAAAATAAAAATTTGGGAGGGAATCAATAAATTTACATACAATTTTCATTATATAACTCTGATGACAGTGCCATTTTCCTGCAACATGTCTTTTTAAATCCAATTTTAATTATTATTATACTTTTTTCTTTTTTGTCTTAATATAACTTTATTTTTAAAGCAGTTTTAGTTTAACAGCAAAATTTAACAGAAATGGGAGAGTTCTCATATACTGTCTCTCCCCGCACATGCATCATCTTCTCCACCATCAACATCCCACGCTGACGTGGAACATTTTTTACAATAAATGAACCAACATTGACATATAATTATCACCCAACACCCAAAGTTTACATTAAGGTTCACTCTCAATGTTTCACATTCTATGGGTTTGGAAAATGCATAATGACATGTATTCGCCATTATATGTATCATACAAAATTGTCTTACTGTCCTAAAAATCCTTTATGCTCTATCTACTATTCATCCCACCACTTTCCCTTTAAACCGGTGGCAGCTACTGATCTTTCTACTATCTTCATAGTATTACCTTTTCCAGAATGTTTTATAGTTGCAATTATATAGCGTGTAACCTTTAAGATTGTCTTCTTTCACATAGTAATATATGTTTAAGGTTTCTACATATGTTTTTCTGGCTTGATAGCTCATTTCTTTTTAGTGTAGGGATATATCACAGTAAATGTTACAACTTCTTTTAACTTCCCATGAGAAATAAAGAAATCAAATAGTTACCTCTATTTATGTTTATATTTGCCTTTGATTCATGATATTCTGATAAGGATATTATTATTGAAATAAATGAAATTATTTAATTTTTTAATTTCAAAATTTCTGTCAGGTTATGAGAGTTTTAGATTTGACTAGTAAGTGAAACAATAACCTAGTAAATGTTTCATATTTTAAAGTATTTTCTTACTCCTACTAGTAATATAAGCACATTCAATGAGAATGCATTTATTATATGTTACATATAACATATATTATTGATTATGTATTGTTTATTATATATTAGTAATATAACCTTAAGTAAGAAAATACAAGATTTTCTCATTTAAATGACTTTCCTCATGATAACGATATGGATTGCTATTTTCAAAGTTCTTGATTTTTCTTCTTTAAAATTGTGTTGGGTACATAACATATGTTTAATCAGTCTTCTGTTGTCTATCAAGCCTTAATTCCATCTTCACATTTTTAACGTCGATCTCATGTACCAAAACTTCATTAACACTATAGTGATTATATTCTCTAGAGATTTCAAATATTAAAACATCTCTTTTTGGATAAAATATGTTACAAGCTCTCTGTGTCTTGATCATCTGAAGATCTCATTCAAACTTTTACAATAGATATTAATCCCAGTTTTCTTAATCCTAGTTCATATTCTCTGAATGTTGTATAATTATTTTATTTAAAAGCATGATCTCTGAATCTTAAAGAATTTCATGAATACTAATTCATCTTCCAAACAACCATTAGTAAAAGATTATGTATGAATTGTGATGTTTTACAAGCTATTGGCCAAGGGGCAAATAAGTGATTTAATCATGGTTGTACAACCAAGTTTTTGCCTTCATTGTCAATGACTGTAACTGGGTAGTTTTACTATAAGGTGTAAAACCTTTGATACACCTTACTTGAGAGAAGATGGCATCTTCTTCCATGACAATATCATGAAGCAACTGAAGACAATAATGTTTTTAACCTCAGGCCCTGTTATTTGCAACTCATTTACAATTCTGTCTTTGTAAGGCTTCAGAAATTGATATATAGAATCTATTTAACAATAATTTATTAATGTAAAGGGAACCAACTTGACTCTTGGATCACAAATGTTATCTTAATTGAATTGGTGTTCTTGTACTACATGTGCCAGGAGACCAGGGAGGTAGATGAGTTCTGTAAATCAAAATAATAATAATATACATGAATTTTAGTTTATTAAATGTCTCTGTATACCCAGATATAAAGAAGTATTTTAATATAGTTTGTGTTGTTCATCAGAGTGCTTTTCTCCCAGATTTTCAACTTTCTGGACCTTAATTACAATTGCAATAAACTTTCAATTTTGTCAGTTCACAATAACTATAATCAAGTATTTCTTATAGTTAGAGGTTATGGAAAATATATTTTACTATATATTAGGTAAATATACATATGTAAATGTATTTATAGATGTATATACAGAAAGAATAATATAATTTTTTTCCTCAAATATTTGCAGATTTCAATTCCCAAAATAAGTGTGTGGTATTGTTTTTAAGTTTTAAGTGGATGTTGGGTTAAAACAATTCCTGAAATAAGTGTTTCCAAATGAATAAAAATATTTATTCATTCTAATTATATTTGATCTTTTCTCTTTTACATAAGTGTCTCATTTGTTAAAGCCTATATTTCTTGATCAGTGGTATTTTATTGCATGCATCCAGGGGCCTAGGAAATTTTGAGTTTCATATTTAAAATAAAAAAATTAATAATTTTAATATCTTAATGCTTTTGATTATTTATGTACATGGGTTTTTTGAGCATTTTTTTTTTTTGAGACAGAGTCCCGCTCTGTCACTCTGGCTAGAGTGTTGTGGGGTCAGCCTAGCTCACAGCAACCTCAAACTCCTGAGCTCAAGCAATCCTTCTGCCTCAGCCTCCCAAGTAGCTGGGACTACAGGCATGCACCACCATCCCCGGCTAATTTTTTCTATATATTTTTAGTTGTCCATATAATTTCTTTCTATTTTTTAGTAGAGATGGGGTCTCGCTCTTGCTCAGGCTGGTTTCGAACTGCTGAGCTCAAACAATCCACCTGCCTCGGCCTCCCAGAGTGCTAGGATTACAGGTGTGAGCCACTGTGCCAGGCCTATGTATATGGTTTTAATTGAGTTGTGGATATTTGTGATTTAGATTACTAAATTATAAAGATCCCTACATACAAGAACACTTAAAGATACTATGGCTGTAAACATGTCTATTGCACACATAATATTTATATGGATGCACGTGTTAGCTCTCTCTTTTCCACTAATTCTAATCTGTAGTTTACATAAAGTGCTATATTAACTATGTTAATTGGTACATATATTAATTAATAGTTTATTTTAACAAAGTCCTATATAGGACTGTATATAAATAAAAATAAGTTCAAATTGTTTGTCATTTCAAGTATTGAATGACTTATGGGTAATAAACATATTCCTTTAATAATTATTCATTTATTGCTTACAATGGGCATTTTGCAGCTGCTACGTAGGGGATTTAGTTAGAAAATATATTGTCCTTCCTTATAGAGAGCTTATATTCTGGTAAGAAAAATGGCTTTCACAAAACATACTTGGAATAACGTATATAGCATAGGAGTAATAAATAATTTAAATGTTCAAAGGTAAAAGAGAATATCATGGGTTGAGGGACCAGATAATCTTAATAAAGTAAGTAGCATTTTTGATGACTCCTAAAGAATAATTAGCAGACATTGGAATAGTACAGTGAACACATAATAAATGGCATGAAAAAGACAGAAAGGTAAAAACACATGAAATATATTCTGGAGAAAATGAACTATTCATTTTGAGGGTACATTATTCAGTTTGAGGATCTGACTGATATCAAACAATTTTAAAAGTTCATATAAAATTAAGGTGCTTCAATTTTATTTTCTATTGTATAATACCAAATTGAAAGCATTTATTTGAGTCAGATGTTTCAACCCATACTTACTGAAGATTAATATGATATCCAATGTATAGCATGCACAGCAGATTGAGGAAAATTTGAATAATATCTGTAAATATTTGTAATTGCCATTTTTGATGGAATGGATTATAAATTATCCAAAGACCAAAGTTTTATGTTCTCCCTTTTCCTCATATCTTCTCATTAAAAAAATCAATTATGCCTATTATTGCAAGCTCCAAACTATGCTTCAATAAACATGGCATATTAAAAACTGCCCTGGATCCTACTAAAAATCTTTTTAAAAAATTTTACAATTTCCTTGTCTAATCATTGTATGCTATGACAATTCAAAATTCCTTATTTCAAATCTTAAGTATAGCAGACCATCAGCACATTTTTACTAAATATTGTCAACCAGATGACATTCAATATAGATAACAACTAGCAGTATGAGCATTAACTAATCAAATGGATGCTGGGAAGTATGTCATATCAGTTTCTAGTGGCTGAATATCAATGGTTATAGTAAGGTGCTAATAGTATTTGGTTCATCATGATTAATTTTACCTCATCCTAGTCATGTAAATAACTGCAAAGCTAAAGATTTCAATTTAATTTTCAATAGATATAAATAGGTAGTTCGTTTACAATTATACTATTTAAATGTTTTTAAATGATCAAGGTAAAAATTTTAATAGAAATTTATTAGAGTTTGCCTCATACCTGAAATGTTCTATTTCCTTATTGAAACTTCTTTTTTCATTTTTATCAAGTTATGAAAGTTTATTTTTCTTCTTTTAAAGTAATCATTAATTAAATTTATATAGTTACATCATTTGTGAAATAGCATTTTTCAGTTGATAAGAAAAAGCACATTAGTTTGTCTAATGTATCTGACTCTCACTGCAGAAGTAGTCTTTTAACATCTGCAGCTATACATGTTCATTAAATTTCTCTAATATTATAAAGCGAAAGATTGATCACCAACAATTTCTGAAGATTTGGAAAGAAATAGAGGTTACAAGAGAATCACTGTACTAGATTTAGCTTTTTTAAGAATTACCATTTTTAGAGCTATATATGGTATTTATACTTTCATAAAAATTTAAAACAAACACTAATAACTAACACTCATCAATGTATTATTGTTTTTTCCCCCTTGGAAGAAAATCACTATTGAAAATTAAGGAGTTATTTGGCCATGTTAATACATAACTAGAGGCAGATTGCTCTAAATTTCACATCTACTAGTATTACACTCAGAAATGAATAAGCAATTCTAGTTAAATTTTTGCGTTTCAAACAAAATACAGGGAAGATGTCCTGGCACAGTAAAGTTTTTTTTATATCAGATTTATATTTTTCCCCTCTGTAGTGTTCTTGTAGACCAAGAGTTGTGTCACCAGATTTCCCTTCAATGGAAGACTTGTTGCTCTAGCAGTTAGCTCCTTTATGGATTGCCTCAGCTGCTGAAAGGCACCTTAATTGAGGCCAAGTCCTTCTCAGAATGGCCCATGTCCAATAACTAATCAAGGCAAAGTCTAAACTCCTTTGCCATTTTGTCCCAAATTGGCTATTTCATTTTATTTTATTTTTTGAGATAGGATCTCACTTTGTCTCTAGCAGTGATGCAATCATAACTCACTGCAGCTCTGAACTCCTGTGCTCAAGCCAACCTCCTACCTCAGCCTCCTGAGTAGCTGGGAATACAAGTGTGTGCCGCTGTGCTTAGCCCCAAATTGGCTATTTTAAATACCAATATTTACTTCACAGCTCCCCATGGTTTTGGCCAAGACTTCATGGGAACACATCACAATTCCACTTCTGCTTCCTAGTACTGTTTCTTCCCTATCCCTTCTTTATTTGTTGATCTCTAAAAAATATCCTGCACATCAAGGGCCAACTCAGTATTTCCTCCAAAAAAACAAAACCCTCTGAAAGAGTATTTTCAGAACACAAAAACCAGATCAAACATTGCCAATGCTGTTGTTCTGTCTCATATACTAAAAAAAGAGTGATTGTGGCATACATATATGCCACAGACTTATTTGTAGTAAAAAAAAAATATGTAAAAAAAGGAAAACACATGGAAATTACTTAATGTAAAAGGATATGCACATGAGTTATTCCAGTGACAGAAGCTGGTAGCTTGTCTCCTATCTGTCACTTGGAGAAGCTTTCCAAAGTTGTTTGATTCCACTGAAATGTACTTCCACCGAAATGTACTACCAACAGAAGTATTTGTCAGCAGCTCATATGAAGTGGTTCTCATTGAGCCTGGTAAATCAGCTTATCTCTGTGCACACCATTTGTACTACTTACCAATGGCAGTGAACTTACACACATTTATTCAGTAAAAGAACAAAATGTAACACAACAGCCTCAACCCTAGGCATATACAAGATATCTATGTGTTTTTATGTCTAGTTATTATAACCTCTAGTCTAGAGCATAAAATCCTTTCAAGAATCCTACGTAATTTGTTGATTTTCCATTGTAGATTATTTTCCTATTACAATTAACATTGTAAATGTACTCACTTACTTAAAACTTACTCAAATGAACTATATTGAGCACCATTTCACAGCCGCTCGGCTGGCTAAGCATTAGTTATACAATGGGTAAAAGTGTGAGAGCTACCCTTGTATTCAAGGAACTCATAGTCGAATGCTTTGAACAAGTAGGTAAGCAAATAACTGTTGTAAGAGACATAATTACAAGGTACAGTGGAAACATGAAGGAGGGAGCAATTTACCTTCAATGTGTTTATTAATCTACTGCAGCTATTCTTACTCCTTCAACTGCACTTCTAATTTGCTCTGGATTAGCAAAATGCAGACACTTTTATTATAATCATGTATAACATTAACAGCTATGAAACACTAACAGTTTCCGTGAGGCCAAACTTCTGAAAAAAATATGATTTTTATAGTATATAATTAGGGACATACATTTTGAATATTTAAAGAAATTTTAAAAATTATTTTCTGAATATTATCTCTATTTCAGTTAGAGGATTTGCTGGAATGCTGAGTTTTATATATTTTAAGTTGTGCCACTGTATCTTTCACCAGATTGTGAGAGAGAAAAAGCCCAGGTTTTCTATGTTATTAGTCATTAAGCCTGATGGCTTAAGAGAACACACAGTTGGAGAACATGAGGGAACATTTCTTCAAACTCTGCTGGTGTCTGTGAAGAGGAATTTTTTTTTTTTTAACATTCCTGGGATTTTGCCTGACCTATTTCTCTTTCTCACAGATGTGGAGTGAGTTATTCCTATTTATGATCAGTGTGGGGAAAGAATCTTGTCACTTTGTTCCGTCTTCCCTTTGTAGGGGAGAAAACAAATTTATTTTCTTTTCCTTTTTAAGTTTTTAGCTGAAACACTTTCCTGAAAACAAAAGTCAGATTCACAAAAGAAAAACAAGCAGAAGTTTATTAATGTGTACTGCACCCATCACACTGGAGACAGTCCTCGGCTCAAAAGTATTTCTCTCTTAAGGCAGTGGCTTCAAAGCCTTGCTTAAATAGTATTTTTACAAAGAGGCATAAATCCTATATAATGACAAGACAAAGAAGAGAGTATCTTTAGGCTTTCAAAGGCTGGGAAATGTGGCAAGGTAAATTTATGGGAAGAGAAAAGTCTGCTCCTAGATCCTCGGGCACCTCTGTCTCTGTCTCGGAGCTTTGTTTCTGAGCTTATAAAGTCAGAGAGGAGGGGCAGAGTGTGCTCCCGTGTTCGGACGTTTTAACTTTAACTAAAATCCCCAGTATTTTAGAGAGGAATATCTTGGTTTCCTTCACTTTCTTTTTCTTTGAGATGTGCCTGCCTTTGGAAAGATTTTATTCATTCAACCAATACTTATGTAATATTTACAATGTGCCAAATGCTGTGCTAATTACTGGAAATACCGTAGTGAACAATCCAGACAAAAATTCGTCATACAACTTTATACGGTAGCGGACTGAGAAAAACAGTAAAATAAATAAATAAATAAATAAATATAAATATAAAGCATGTCGGGTGGTAAACAAATGCAATGGAGAAAAGTAAAGCAGGCAAGGGGATAGGCTGCACAGGTGTGCAAAGGGTCCTTAGCCATTTTGAATGTGGAGACAGGGAAGTTCTTACCAAAACAGTGGTATTCTGGCCATATGCTTAGTAATGGAAAGAATATTCCCGGTGAGGAAAGAAAAATTGCAAAGGCCTTTGAGGGGAATCCTAACTGGGGAAGTTCTAGACAGATCAGGAAGATCTGTGTAGCATTCTATTATGCTTCTCCACGATATCACCTTTTAAGAGGCTGGCTTGCACACATAGAGCAAGGAGGGCAGCAGCAGCTAGCTGCAGGGGCCCGTACTTGCCATTAGACAATGAGAGCTTCATTAAATCTGTGCTTCAGTGTTAGAAATATGCATGCTGCTTTCCATTTAGGACATGTTACCAATAATTAGAGTAATATGTGATTTTCCATCTGCTATTATATATTCCTTAATCAGATTTAAGCAGAGACAGGAAAAGGGAGTTTATCTTACTGATTTATGCAAATCCTAACACTTTTTAATATTAAGTAATTTAAGCAAATAAATGTAATATAATGATATCTTTTAGATCTCTTTACATGCAATGTGTTTATAATTTATATTTTTATCAATATAAAATGTTAAATATTTAAGTAATTTTTATTCCATAATTGTCTTTCTCATCCTTTTGTTCCTCCCTCCCTCCTCTTTTCATTTCTTCTTTTTCTTTTCCTTGTATTTTTTTCTCTGTCTCTGTCTCTTCTTTGGTAAGTACCCCATCCCTTATTTTATCTAAAGGCTATGGTGTTTAGTGTGGGAGTTAGGGCAAGCACATATGAAAGTAAACAATGGTAAAGCTCTGGTAGTCAGTTCCTTTATAATTTCAATTTTTAAAAAAACGCTGTGAGAGGATTTTGCATTTAGGCATTTAAAGATCCTGGATACTTGGTTAGTATTTTGCATATAATTCAGGGAAAAAGTAGCTGCTTTTTTTCCATGCAACTATTGGACTAAAGGAAGAGTCATAATGATCCATTCTTTTGGGTAATAGGGTGGAGATGTTATAATTAAACAGGAATTTCCCAGCCTTTCATGGAAGTCACTAAGTTTCACTTACTCAATTACTTCTCTGGATAAATATTTTGACAAATAACATTGGCATGAGGATTGTATTCTTGCCCTTGTTTCTGGCAGCTTCCAACCATCATGAAAAATCTACGAACAGAGGTGAGAGGTGGGGATCCGGTTTCAATCTTTTGCATGTGAATATCCAGTTTTCCCAGCATCATTTATTGAATAGGGCTTCTTTTCCCCAATGTGTATTTTTGTTTGCTTTGCCAAAGATTAGATGACAATATGAGGATGGTTTTATATCTGGGTTCTCACTCCTGTTCCAAAGGTCTATATCTCTGTTCTTGTGCCAATACCATGCTGTTTTGGTTACTATATACTTGCAGTAAAGTTTTAAGTCTGGTAGACTGATGCCTCCCAATTGGTTCTTTTTGCTTATGATTGCTTTGGCTATATGAGGTCTTCTCTGGTTCCATATGAAGTGTAAAATTATTTTTTCTAGATCTGTAAAGAATGATGATGGTATTTTGATAGGGATTGCATTAATTCTGCAGATCACTTTAGGTAGTATGGACATTTTCACAACTAATGGACGTGGAGCACACTGTAAGGGGGAAGGGCATACCTGTAGCCCTGGCTTGGGCGAGGCAAAGGTATGTAACCAAACTGTTTGTACTCCCATAATATTCTGGGGAAAAAAGCTACTAACAGTTTGAGAAACAAGGGGTTAAGTGGTGCATACAGATGATTAGACATTTGATTTGATTTTGCCATATATGTGTATTTAGTTAAATGCATTGGTCTTTTAAAGTGAGACCTCTTAGTATTGTTCTATGTATAAATCAACTTGTATCTACTCAATAATTTTTTTAGTGAACTGTTCTATGATCTCCCTATCTAGGATAAAGTAAACATGAAAAAATATAAAGTACAACACCTAAATTTATTGCATAATCCAGTTATATGATCTAAAAATAAATAAATACATAAATAGAAAAGCAAAGTATTTGTTTTGAGGTTCTCATATTACCAGGTTCACCAGCTTATTCTTATTATAGGTGTCCCATATTCTTTTTCCTTTACTGTTAAGTTTTGGAACAATTAAACCAGACATTTAAGAACTTAGTCCATAATCTGACCTTAACCCTTAAAGCTCAGGGTCACACGGACCAACTGAGAAAGCGTAGACCCTGTTCTGATTAAAGGAAACAATGATAATCCAAAGTGATTTCTGGCCTCAGAAAGCACTCACAAAGGAATCATTGCTCTCAGACTCTTGATAGAACAGTTTCCAGAATGTCTGTAATGCCCCTAACACTTTAATTTGTTTTCTACTTGGTTAAACTAAGGTCATTTAAAATAGACTCTATGGACATTCTTTATTTGTTAAAAATTGACCTTCATTGCACACCAGTCTACTCTGTTTAAAATTGCTGTACATAGACCCAGCCATGTGTCAAACCACAATACCCTTCAGCAATCTCAGACAGAATGGCTTCTTCAAGGCAAGCTAACACAAAAACTGTTACTACTCTTAATACTCCCATTAACTGACTGCCTATAGTGATGTGCTCTCTGTGAATTAAAATTGGCAGATTCAGGTCTGAATTAAACTCACTCTGCTTTCTTTGCATATTTTTATCACAGACTTATTTACAGTTGCTCATCATCTCCTTTTTCCTCCACTATATATGTTAGCATAATTCCACACCATACTCTTGCTTTATAACAGAGTCTTTTTATCTGAATAAATGCCTTTGTATTTTAATTTAATTAACACATTTAAAAGGTGGCACAAAATAATGTATTACTTTATCAACCTTTATTAATCTAACCAAATGTAATGCCTGATATTCATAAAATAGTATCACAAACTTTACCATTAATGAATTCCCATAATTATCCTATGAAATAGTTATTGTTATCCTATTTTGCCAATAGGAAAATTCTGACTTAAGAAAGTAAATGTTTCATCTATGTTCATCTCAATTATCATTGATCAAGGACTTGAATTGATCCTACGTTGTCTGATTCTAAGTCATAGCTTTCATCAAAATAGTATTTAAAAAGTAAAAAAAATGAATAAGAGGCAACTAGAGAATAAATAATAAACATTTTGTATAATTTTATATCTAAAAATGTCTTTAAAAATTCAACAAAGTTATGTTACAGTTGATGAAGATAAGTTCTATATACTTTAAGCCTCAATCTACCTCAAAAACTAAAAGTAGTCTTCTAAATGCTTGTGGAAAACAAGTCTCTGACATCACACATTCTTTCAAGTAAAAATGGTATTCCATATAAAAAAAAAAATTGCCAGTTCAGCTGGAAACACAAATTATCAAACAAGTGCTTCTGTTTTAGATACCCAGCAAACTTCATAAGACAGAAGTGTTTTATTTATATTTCTGATTATATTTCACAGAATCTTAAAAATATGTGCATTCAGGTTAAGATTTAATAAAGTCAATTATTTTACTGCTTTATAAAAGACATCCTTAAATTAAACTGGCTTTTAAAAAAATCTGTGAATATATGGTGTTAAAAAATACAGTGACTACTATTTTCTTTTAGTGTCCCCAACTGCATTTGTCTCATGGCACCAGCAATTTTACTCACCATTGTTCATGCCTCATTGAGGCAAATGTCAACATAGTTAAAAGGGCAAACATCTCAGTATTGTTTTGAAAACAGTTTCTAATCTCATGCTGTAGTACAACGCTTCTCTAAAGTTAGTCTAATAAGACATGTGGACCAGAGTCACATTTTTTACAAAAGAAGTAGATTTCTATGTTATACGTACTGAATCAGAAACTATGGAGGAATATAAATTCTTAGGAAGTTCAGAGTTCATGGTTATGGGCACTGTTGTTTGAGAACCACTGTTCTAGGACTTTCTAAAACAGGTCATACAAAAAATTTCAAAGCCTAACTTTACCACTCCGTCTTTGTTCACTTTTCCTTTTTGGATCCTTCTTATCTACCTCTAGGATGGATCATTAACATGGTGGTGTAGACCTGCCTTAAGCATCTGAATTTATAACATATCGAATCAATTTAACAAATTCCTCACTCAATGTGCCTACAATTGTTAGTCTTCTGCTATTTCTATCACTGCCTGTCAGGAAAATGTTTTCTTGTTCTATTGGTCTGTTCTTCTGGAATGGCAGTGAGCAGTGACAGGGAGGAAATAAAAGGGGAGGGAAAGTGGGAGTTTTTTTATTTAACACATTTCCTGCTTTATTCCAGGACCAGCCACTAGCCTTTAGGGACAAGCCTGCGGATAGCTGGACTGAGGAAGCGTCAGACAACTGTTCCCTACTCAGGGAACCACCTGCAGTTCTTGGTGCTGAGTGTGTCCTATCGTGTCAGATGTCATCCTGCGAGGTTATTGTTGTTATTTTTTCTTTTCTTAAAACATTCATTTTCTCAATTTCACTGAGCTTGCCAGAGCGTAGATTTATCTCCAGTTGTTATCAGAGTTCAAGTTTTCTCCCAAGAGGCTTCTGGGCACAATATAATAAGGGATATTCCTAGACACTGTTCATGTCTAAGCTGTCTATAAGTATTTTGTAATAACTAAGGCCATTTCTATTCTACCCCACACATTCAAAAGTGATTAACTCTCTAGCCTAGTAAAAACTAACCTCACCAGACTTCTTATCCTGGACATTCAGGGTTATTATCTTGAAAACAAGACTTTCTTTATATCTCTATCCTTGATTTTCTCCATGCTCTTTTTGCTACATAAAGAACTACAGTCATTTCTCTGTAACCATGCAGAATTTGTTCCAGTACTTCTCATGGATCACAAAATCCACTATGCTCAAGTCCCTGGTATAAAACAGTGTGGTGTCTGCAGATAACCTATGCACATCCTCCTGCATACTTTAAGTAGTAGCCTGTTAGCGACCCTGGGGCAGAGCTCCGCCGCCAATCCCCACCCGCTTCCGTGGAAAAACTGTCTTCCATGAAAATGGTCCCTGGTGCCAAAAAGTTTGGGGACAGCTGCTTTAAGTCATCTCTAGATTACTTATAAAACCTAATACAACGTAAATGCTATACAAGTAGTTGTTATACTGTATTGTTTAGGGGATAGTGGCAAGGATACAAGGTCTGTACGTGTTAAGTATAGATGCAATTATTTTCTCTACATATTTTGATAAATAGTTGGTTGAATACATGGATGCAGAACCCATGGATACTGTGTGCTGACTGTACCTGCCAACACCTCCATTATCCTTGCTACACAGAGATCTACTTTTCAATTTTCTACCACTTCCTACCATTTTCCAACTTCTTTTTTTCCTGTGATCTCTACCACTGCCACACCAGTCTATGGTTAACAAAGTCCTACACGGTCAACTTCTTTATTAACTAGAACTTCAGTCTTCTTACTTTAATAAATGCTTACATTTCTGCTCTTCTTTGACTGCTTCAGTGACTCTTCTTAGCCTTCTCAGGAATATCACGTTTACGCCCCTGTTTCAAAAACAACCCATGTGCCAACTGGAAAGCCAAATATTTCTCTTGATTTCTAGGACCATATGTCCAACCACAATATTCAATACGGGTGTATCTGTTACCTTTCAAGAGTAGTTGTAGCTTACTATGATCAGACTGAGTTAGATTCCATGCATTCAGTCATTCATTTGTTCAATCAACAAGGATGTATTAAATGCTTACTTTTGGCTATGTCCTATGCTAGGCAATAAGGATAAGACTTCTTGCACTCATAGGTTTAGTGTAAAGAGTGATTTCTGTTTAAACAATTAATTGCAATATAGTGCTATAGACCCTATAAAAGATGGTTCTAGAGATAGCAGTAAGTTCATGAAAATTGCAGCATTTAGTTAAATAAGTCAGAAGAAATCTTGAGCTGTATCCTAAGACATGATTAACAAGCAGTAGTTAGATGACTAAAGAAGGAGAAATTTGCAACCACCGAGGTGGTTAAGCTGGTGATAGCATATGTGTGCTTCCATCCTTGTTCTTATTAAGATGTATTTTTTTCACTTACGTATCTGTATTGATGAAAGATACTGTATATTTACTATTTTAATCCCTGTATCTGGCATAAAACATGACATTTACTAGGTATCCAGTAAATTTTTTTTAATGAGCAAGTGCCTTCTGGTGTTTATGCAAGCATTTAATAGAAAAGGCAGCACCAGTACCTAGATCTCATTATCTCAGTTGATTTAAAAAAAATATGTTATACTATCACTATCTACATACATTAGGATGCTAATTAAAAAATGTATAACATAGTGTAAACTGTCTTTTTATTTGGTCTTTAATTGAGGTCTATCAATTTTCACCAGTAGACAACTGCCAAAGATGTTAAATTTGTGAATTTTAATATATTCTTGCTATACCTCAGAAATAGTTATTTATGAAATGGTTGAAACACAAGAAAGATGGAAGTTTGAACCTGAAAGAGAAGTTTTATCATTGACTGGGGACCTCATCCATTAATGAAAATCTGTAATGTAAAGCATTCCATTACATGGGATATTTTCTGATCACATTTTCAGATGCATCTATAAACATTTAGGAATAGAATGATCTTTAGCTTTTTGAATCAGTTTCTTTATTCCAATCCTGCTTTCATAAGTAGTTTTCATTTATTCTCTGTCATGTACCTTTGGCTTGTGGTGATATTTATTATGAGTCAATCAGCAAAGGTGACTGACTGAATTGATTTATGCCAGATGAAACTATCCCTTTCACATAACAATGGCATGAACTCCATAAATCTAAGTTCTAAAGGTGTTAGCCAGCTTTAATGAAAGCAGAGACGCTCACACGAGAGGAGTGAGCAATGCTTTTCTTCTCTGTTACTCTGTCCTGTAAAGAGAAAGAAGACATGTAAGATGTAGCTGATTTACCTTTCCATTGTTTCCTGGTGGCTACCTGTTTTATATGGCTTATACATTTAAAACTTTTGAATTTTTAAATATTTTCAAGAATTATTAATACAAAGAGACTCAAACATCAATAAATCACTAGGTATGAATAAGAAGACTTACAGTTATTAAGTAATCACTTCATACCAGGCATTGAGATGAGCAATTTGCAATCTCATTTATTCTTCACAAAATCTTTCTATGATGATTACTGAAATGGTCAATGTCATTTAGCATTTGAAAAAACTGAGGCATTGGACAATTTAAGCAAGTTGTTCATAGTAATGTAAGACGCAAGGACTGGAGCAAGGATTTATTCTTTTATAATCTAATTCTAGAGCCCATATTGAACACTATACTACAGCACTTTTCTCTCCTACAGTCAAAATACTGTATAAGAGATTTAGATTTGTAAGAATAGTGTGACCTAAATGGGAAAATGTGCAAATATAATTTAGTATATTTTATATTAAAATTTAGTAAATTTTTAGAGAATATTTTGAAAGTTCAAATTATCACTGGAATTTTTTAAAAGTGTGGATTTTAATGGCAGAGAAAAATTAGAAAAATATTCAAATAATCTAAGAAAGAGGTGAAAAAGGAGTGCTATTAAATAATGAAGTGATACAGAAGTTACTTAGACGTATGAGTCTCACTAAGATACTCATTCTCATAATAAATGTGTGGCTTGTTATGTTTAATTTTGTTTTCTGTCTAAGAAATGTAATAATGGGAAATAATTAAAGGGATATTTAAGCACAGCTGTCAGTATCAGGAATCTCTTTCCTGTAGCCATGTCTCATAAGTCACAATCAAAAGGGAAAATAGAAATCGGTTTGACTCGTGGAATCTTAGGGAAAATTACTGGCAGCATTTTGCAAAGTGTTCATCTTCACAGAAATATCATATACGAACTTTGTCTGTTTTTAAAATATCATTTTGTCTTCCAAAACTATTCATTACTATCTTACTATAACAACTGATTAGCCTTAAAATTTCAGTTACTGAAATTAATATATATGTTAATATGAAATTAATATATATATTGCACTAATATGTTATATATATTCAAAAGGTGAAACTTCTAACATTTGTCTTTTAGCAATTACGACCATTTTCTAGTAGTTCTTAATGATGGACAATCTCAAATAGCACTTCTTAGAAATAAGCCAAGCACATAAAAAATAAATCACATATTCTCATCCATATGTGGGAGCTAAGAAAGAGGATCTCATGAAGACAGAGAGTAGTTCTGTGTTTACCAGAGGTCAGGGTGGCGGGAGGAGAGGATCAAGAGAGGTAGATTAATGGGTACAAATATACAGGTTAATGGAAGAGAAAATACCTAGTGTTTGATAAATCAGTAGGATGACTATAGTAAACAACAATCTATTGTATATTTCAAAATAGCTAGTAGAAAATAATTTGAATAATTCCAGCATATAGGTAGAATAAGTGTTTAAGGTGATGAGTATCTCAATTACCCTGATTTGAGTATCATACATTATGTGAATGTATCAAAATATCACAGGAACCCCCAAAATATGTACATCTATTATTTATCAATAAAAAAAAAAAATTTAAATTTAATATTAAATAAATAAAATAGCACTTAAAAGCCCTGAATTGTTATCACATTTTTAAAACTTTTTAAAGGTTAATTAGGATATCTTGAGGTTGTATGTGTTTCCCCTAGTTTTAGCATGTACCATAAAAATGCCAATTTCATTATACTTATGTAAGATAGAGAAAAATTATGATTCTTTAGTTTTTGTCTTATTATAGAGGCCCTAACAAATGGTAAAATAGAATGTAAATATGCTGTCAGACCAGGACTGTGGACTATTGCTATACAGATTGTGCATCGCATAAGTCTAGGAGGTGACAATCACAGCACCCTGGGCGCAGTAGCTCTACTCTAGACTCAGTCTCCATTGACACTGGCATGTGCTGTCAGAATAAAGGCCAGTCAGAAAAAATCAGACTTGGAGAAATGAAAAATTGGTATATTTAACATGCTATCACACATCAGATTCAAATTGGAATTCTTTTAAAACTGTTCTTTTTTTAATGTAAGGAAACTTGGTTCTATTTAATACTAACACAGATTTTGTAAAATAGAGCACCCATTCATGGATGTAGACCTACATCAGCCTTTAATTCTCAAGTTGTGCAAGATACCTACTCAGATGAATTTATGAGAGTCAGGAAGTGATAAAGTATTTCATGTCTCAAAAAAGTAGTTGATACTTAAGAGAGTGTTTTATTTTTATATTTTTAGCAACACATAGTATTTTTATTTGTCTTTCATCTTTTGTGCACTTAATAGAGCTGTAATGGATAATAAAAAGTGTTTTTATGTTTGATTAGTGAAATATTAGAGACCATAATAATTGATCTTTCAGATTAAATTCCCTAGCAGAGAATTTAAGACAAAAACAAACAAAAAACAGTTTTTGAAAAAAAAATCTACCTTAAATTATAATTGAAAATTCACTTCCACTTTTTATACATTGTTACTTTTTTACTAGAACCACACTTTTTGTGTTATATATAAAATATACATATACATCTATATGAATGTATGTATATTTTGTATATATAAGATACATTTTGATTTGCTAAGTCACTCTGAAATGAACTGTAATATTGCTGATTTTTTGTTATTGATTTATTAGAACATGACTTTGAGTAACTATGTTTCTGTATTTGCACATAAATATGACTAAAAGTTCCTACTGTCACCAGATAGAAAGAATTACCACTAAGTAGTTACATGATTAGAACAGCCTTGTAACAAACTTTCTTCCAGATTATTTATCAATGCTTATTAAAAAAAAAAAAGGAGATATATTGGAAACATAATTATGTTATTTTTTATAAATGGACCAAGATCAACTGAAATATTTCTAATATGATTAATATCCTAAACCTGAAATAATTCAAATAAAATACAATAATTGGAATGCATATTCTGAGTATAATGTGCCAGTAATGTTTATTACATTGCCATTTTTAAAGAAAACCACTAGACTAAGTATACTGCAAAGAATCTTGGACGGAACAGATTTTGAGTAATGTAAAAGAGTCTTTATGTCCACATTTTGCCTAGAGAACATAACCCTATAACAGGAAGCACTAAAAGACATCCTTTTATCTCAAAAGTAAAAGGGCTTCCACCACATTCCCAAAGAATTTTGAGGAGTATTCCAATAAGTTTCTTCAGACAATAGCTGAAATACCTCCTCCAATTTGAACAAATCCTGGCCACCTCTTCCTCACTCTCAAATGGGACACATCCAAAAGAAACATACGGTATAACAAATGAAAGCACTGGAAGAAAAACTATGTTTTAAGGGACTCCTCTGGAAAATGTACCACGGGGAATAACCCATTGCATTATTCACACTAAAACATCCTAAAGGTTCTTCTCATTCTTTTATGACATTAAGGTCTTTTTAATGCCTGCTCCCTGTAGTGCCTATCTACAAACGCTAACCCTTACCCATCCAGCTCAACAAAGGGCTTGGCACCTAACCAAGCAGGAATGAATGTTCTAGGTTCACTGATAAAATACAGTTGATGGGAAAATGTATATATTATGCATATTAAACATTTTTAAAGAGATGTGAAACATTCCACGACAAATCCTAAATACAAAAATTGACATGGAAAAATGTCAGCTTTGACAAAATAAGAATAAAGAATCAATCACATACAAGGACAGCCAGAATGCAGCTTAAACATCATTTTTTCAGGGTAGCCATGCTGATCTCATGTTTTACCTCTATCTGGTCTTCTTATGGTACTCAATTTTCTCATCTTATTTACTTTTTTTTTAAATTACACAATGATCACATTAATTTATTATATGATAATGTACATAATATTGATATATGTTTATATGTCATGAATAATTATTTTTAAATATAATCAAATGCATAATATATCTTAAGTAAAGGTTTAAATTAAGTCTACATTCAGTCCAAAAGTAATGTATTGCTAAAATCATTGTCTTATACTAACTGCTATAAATAATATTTACTGTATTATTCACTGCAAAATCAGATTATGGTTATGTAACATACATGGAAAGTAACAATAGTTAAACAAAATCTGTTCCTCTGTAGATTCCTTTTTGGCCCTAATTCTTCAATTGTTACATCATCTTATTTACTTTAAATTGTTTAATTATTGTAGGTCTTTCTTGCTAGACTCAAATGTCTAACAAGGCAAAAATTGTGTTTTCTTCAGAACTTTATTTTCATTGCCCACCTGGCTAATCCTGTGTTGGGATTTAATAGCCACCCAAACATTTGTTTTATGAATGTATTAATGAGTGAAAAGAATATATAAAGGGGTTTCCTTTAGTATTAGACCACTTGGATGACTTAAAAGGTCTGTACCATTGAAAATTAAAGCAGAAACAGTCTTCTTTGTAAAAATGGGAATAATGATACCTCTTACAAGATTACCAAATGGTTCAAGTGAGATTTTTATGTAAATCACCCAGGATTTTTAATAATAAAAAATTGATCAATAAATACAAATATTTTCATTCTTTTTCTCCCAACACACTTCTGTTGACTCAACTCTTAGTTTCATAAAAATTAGGTTTTCATTAACAATAGGAATAAGAAGTCACCTAGGGCTGGGGACATGAGGGCTTGGGGAGAACAGGGGACATGTTGGACAATAAATACAAAATTTCAGTTAGAGAGGAGGAATAAGTTTAAGATATGTATTGTAAAATATGGTGACTATGGTTTATAAAAATGTATTGTATACTTAAAAATAATTAAGGGGGTACATTTTAAGTGTTCTTACCATAAAAAAAATAGTTATATGAGATAGTAAGTATGTTAATTAGTGCAATTTAGTCATTCCACAATGTATATATATTTCAAAACTTCATGTTTTACTCTATCAATTTATACAATTTTATTTTTAATTAAATGAACAATACAAACAGGATTTAGTGTTTTTTCTTTTCATAAATTGTGTTGCAAGAAAGCATTTTAAACTTTTTTAACTTTTGAAACCACAAATACTGGAAAAATTCTACATTTGCAATCAGAACTATCAGGAAAAGAACCCAACTTATATATGGTTAACTATTTTCTTGCAAAACTATCAGATGGATTTTGTATTTAAACAAACATATTCAAAAATCCAATTTTCTAAAAACATTAAATCTCTCTGAAGAAATGATATAGATTAAAATCAGATATGCTTGGAATCCTAAAGACAATGTTCCCTTACTCCAGCAGAGATAAGTTAATTTTGGGGGCAACAATGCTGCTGTGGAGCTTATGGTCAGATAAATTTTGAGTTTGTTCGTATAGGCCAGAAACTTGAAAAATTAAAAGGAAATTAGAGTATGTCACTGAAATAGTACAGGAATTAACATTCTCAGAGGCAAAGAACTGATGGCATCTAAGCCTGCATATACCGGCCAAGCTTTAGGGAATATTGGAGCTTCAAACAACAAAAAGTTGCATTTGTGAATTAAACTGTCATACTGCCCTAGAAAGAGCTTATGGCAAAGTGGACTTTTATAGTCTTCATATATTGAAATTCATAACTACACCTCAGTGTGAAAGTGAAAAGTATTTTATATTTATAGTATGTTCAAAATGGAAGAAATATTCCCAAAGTCTGCTCCAAAATAGAGTAAGGCTTAGAATGTCAGGAAGAGTTGGTATCAAGGTCATGAGGGACACTTTAAAGACACCATGGTTCAGATAACGGTAAATATCACTATTGGATTCACTCTCTTGGTGAAGCTGATCAGGCCTGAAAATGAAATTGTGGCAGCTATGAATGATTCCCTCTAGAATGAAAAAGAAATCACACATACAGATTTATATATATATGTATATATACATTTATTTATTTTCCAGATCCTAAGTGCAATTGCAAACTTAAGGAGTCAGAAATGATACAGTTTTTTATGCTGTGAAGTGGACCCTGACAATGAAGTTCTAGTGGATTTGATTAATTAAGTCCCCCAACCTCAGTTGAGATTGTTTCTAGAGTAGTGCTTTTCAAACTTTAATGTGCATGTGAATCACTTGACAGTCTTGTTAAAAAGGCAGATTTTGATTTAGTAGGTCTGGGGTAGAGCCTAAGATTCTGCATTTCTAACAAACTCCCAGATGATGCTAATTCTCTTGGTCTGCAAAGAAAACTGAATAGCAAAAATGTGGCCAGAGCCATCCTTGGCCTCAAGTTGGTTTCTGCAACATTTAATTGGGTATCTGTGTAGCAGAAAATATCAAAAGTTGGACCACGGTGATTGTTCAATCACACATCCTCTGGTATTTTATAGGTGGTCGAAAAAATGGGATAATTGGGTGCTCACCTAAGATGGCTAAGATATATCACGGTTCAAGATATAACAACATGTTCTCGGCAGTTACAACAATGACCGTCTTTGATGCCAGCCTTCTGGGGAGCTTTTAAAAAATAATGATTCAGATCAGTTAAGTAAGAAATTCTACAGTGGTTTCGACTGTGAAGGCAACATGGGTTAAGATCTAATAGCTCTTATTCACCTAGAATAGAAGCCTAGAGAAAAATAATAAAAACCTAGGACTTCATCTCTCCTCGGTAATTGTCTTATCCCAAAGTTTCAAGTTAGTCAAAGGGACATTGGTGTACACAGAGACAAAGGCTAACTTGGGTAACAGCACCAAAAGTGTCAAAAAGTAAGTATGATCATCTAAGTAGAAGAAGAGAAAGATTTCTTTGGCAGTTCTGGTTTTCACTGGACTCCCCCACTTATAAACGGAGATGTGAAGATCGCTAGAAGAAAAAGTGGTTTGCATTAAAGAACTAGAAAATAAGAAAAGTAAAACAGAACTAGAGAAGCAAGACCACTGGGTGTACCCACATTGAGACTCACTGGCTTGTTAGGCCTCTTCACCAGCTCTCATTGGCCAGATCAAAAAAGGCTTTTGGAATTTGTATCCAATGAGGATAACTTTGATTTGCTGAGATAATTCATCCTTGCTTTTGTAAGTGAATCGTATAAATTTTTCTTAAAATAACAAAAAGTTCTTCAAATCAAGTGATAGCAAGGCTGTAATATATAGTTTATTCAATTATTTTTTTAAATTATAATTATTAAATGAAGTTGTATATTTTCTTTTATGTAAATTTGTTATATTCTGAGTTCATATTAATAAATATAGTCCACTGAAGTCTAGCCAATGATTTGAATATATATTCCCAGGCCTTATAAAATCACACTAAAGTTATATATGTATGAGGGATTTCAAATTGGGCTTTACTGGTTTAATTAGTAAGTAATCAGTCACATGTTGAATATTTGTACTTTGTAGACACAAGAATGTACTTTTTATTAAAAAAGCATTCTTTTAAATAAGATTAATCATATAGTATTTATTATTATGGATTATTGAATATATTTTCCTGAATGGAATCATGTATTTTTATCAATTCATTCTTTAAATCTAAAAAGTCTTTATCATGTGACTTTCTTTTTGTATGCATTTATTTTGTACACACACATATATACTGAGGAAAAAGAACTATGGCTGACTATTTCAAAGGCTGTTTTAGAAATCTATATATAAGATGTACTACTAATTTCTAATTGCATATACAGTCTCTATTCTTTATTGTTCCTTTATGTTCCAGACACCTACTTGCTCCCTATTATTATAAAGACTGAATTTTAATGACTACTGCTTTTTACATGTCTATTGTGCTGTATGCTCTGTTACTAGGAACTATAATTTGGCTTTTGCAAGTGAATAGAAATTGAACAAGTTTTGCAAATTTCTTTAAAGTACTATGTAATAAACCACTTTCTATTATACTAATAAAACATCTGAAGATACTTTTAAACACTACAGCAGCTTGTTTGATATTTGCTTAGTTGCTGCATCATGTTGCTATTGTTTTATTTGTTACAATGCAGGTAATTAGGCAGGGGGGGAAAAATTTGATGGCTCAACAAAGACAGATTAGCCTTTAATAACTATCTTGCACAGCATTTATAAAGGAAGGAGAAGTAATTGATAGTAAATCTTCCACAGATTGTTGCCACTACGCAGATGGATCCTAAGACCAAGTAATCATATAAAAGAAGAAATAACTCTTATCCGGGAAAAATTTTAAAGGACCAATGACCACCCCATTTATAACTTGTCTGCCAGACATTGTGGAGAGAAAATAATGTAAATACAGATTTTGTTTGGAAAAAAAACAGGGAATCTATTCATACTCTAAAAGTAGTTAATCTAGAATACTCTATCTTCAGCTCAACTGTCTAGATAGTGTTTAGTAGAATATTTTCTAGTTTGAGAATACATTTAAATCTTTCTACAGTATTACTAGGATATTTGCATATATATACCAGGACTTCTACTTTCATATTTATGTTTAGTTTTCAAAGCTAGAGGGATTCTTAGAATCATATGATCACACTAATTTTCTAAATAATAAACCTGAGACTTTAAGATTGAAGTCATTTTTTCAAGGTCAGACATAGCCTAGAAAAAAATAAGAATTCACCTTAGATCAGGGACTACAGATATGTTTTTCAGTACCGTAGAGCCATTTCTACATAGATTTATATGAATGACTCATTTATTCTACTATTCCATAACAGTATTATCAAATATTTCCTTTATGGGGATTGAATGAACAACATTGTCCCTGTTTTCTAATTTGGAACACATAGTATACTCTTGGCCCTAAGTAAAGTGATATAAAATATAATTTTATATATAACATTTTGAAAATCTAC
Organism: Lemur catta; assembly: GCF_020740605.2. NCBI lineage: Eukaryota > Metazoa > Chordata > Mammalia > Primates > Lemuridae > Lemur > Lemur catta. Next base: position 245,299,746 of record NC_059128.1, read on the forward strand.
ATTAACTTATGTTATGGAGGTGTATCAGAACATCCCCCAAACAAGATTATGTATTACTAAGTTGTAATCATTTCTAAAGATTTTTAAACAGTATAAATATTATTTTACTTGTTATTCTTTTAATGCTGTTGTTAGCTTTTTCTTTGAAATATATGCTCTTGGAATCTTAGAATTAGTTAACAACCACACTAAAATATGCTTATGGAGAAATAAAGAAAAACATCTACAGTACACACACATAACTCCAATGGCCATTTTAAAATCTGTGTTGAAAACATAGCCAATACATTCTGAATGTCAGGTTTAAGAGGTTAAATAGATAATTACAAAATACTATTTCATACAGATTGCATTGAATAACTACAGAAGTCATTTGTATAAGTGATTCATCATCATTACTTTTAACTTCAGAACCCTGTTATCATGTTAATATAATTATACTATTATTGCTTTCAATAAAGGCTAATCATTGAAAACAGTCTTGGTCAAGGAGTATACAGGCACCACCCACACTGATCTATTGAAAATCCCCTAAAGGGGACTCAGTCCCCTAATGGAGCAGTACATTTCATCTCTAAATGAAGAGACTAAATAAGAAGAGACTAAATTTAAAAAGATTATCTCTGAAAACCATAAGAGTAAATTAAAGGTATACTTGTATTATATGAAATTTTTTTTTTTATTTCAGCTCATCATGGGGGTACATAAGTTCAGGTTATATACAATGTCCATGTCCTGCCCATCCCCCCGAGTCAGAGCCTCAAGGGTGTCCATTCTCCAAACAGTGCGCCTGGCACTCACCATGTAGTCATACCTCCATCCCCTCCCCCCACCCCCCACCTCCCCGAGTCAGCACCTTCAAGCATGACTATTCCCCAGATGGTGCGCAACACACTCATCATGTAGGCATACACCCATCCCCTCCCCCCACCCCCCACCTCAGTCTGATATCCAGTTGGTATCATTCCCCAATGTGCATTTAGGTGATGATCAGGGAAACCAATTTTCTGGTGAGTACATGTGATGCTTGTTTTTCCATTCTTTGGATACATCACTTAATATAATGGGTTCCAACTCTCTCCAGGAGAAACAAAGAGATGTTGTATCACCGTTATTTCTTATAGCTGAGTAATACTCCATGGTATACATATACCACATTTTACTAATCCATTCGTGGATTGATGGGCACTTGGGTTGTTTCCATATCTTTGCAATTGTGAATTGTGCTGCTATAAACATTCAGGTACAGGTGTCTTTGTTGTAGAATGACTTTTGTTCTTCTGGGTAGATGCCCAATAATGGGATTGCTGGATCGAATGGTAGGTCTACCTGAATCTGTTTAAGGTATCTCCATAATGCTTTCCACAGGGGTTGCACTAGAAATTTTTAAAAATTTATTAAAAACTAGGATTACAACTTCATCATAAGAGTGGTGAGATTTCAAAAACTGTAATTCATTTGTTAAATTTTATTGAAAATCACTTAGGTCTGTATCTGAGGCAACATTGTCCATTTCTGTGAATCAGGAATAAAAGTTTCTCAAACACCCAGGGATGACCAGCCTGAGCAAGAGTGAGACCCTGTCTCTACTAAAGAAATAAAAAGAACTTAGCTTGACAACTAAAAAATAGATATAGAAAAATTAGCTGGTCATTGTGGCACATGGCTGTAGTCCCAGCTACTTGGGAGGCTAAGGCAGGAGGATCGCTTGAGCTCAGGAGTTTGAGGTTGCTGTGAACTAGGCTGATGCCAGGGCACTCTAGCCCGGGCAACAGAGTGAGACTGTGTTTCAAAAATAAATAAATAAATAAAAAATAAAACACCCAGGGACTTTCCTACCAATTGTCTAAACCACTATGAGACTACTGTTTCTGTGTTATGGAGGAACTAACAGAATGTTGTCCATACTGGAAAGCCTGCAGGTGGAGTCAATGTGATGTCCATCGTGCTGATTTTTAAGATCAGACAAGGACATAGTGTTTTGACGTTTTTATTGATTGTATTACTTTGATTTGTTTTAATCTCAGATAATGTTATCATTGCACCTAAACTTGATCAAGGATTCTAGGAAGAATTATTTCATATTGTACTTTGGCATTCTAACTTGTGAAATTTTTATAATAGTCATCTTTTGTGCCAAATAAGTAAGAAAATTTTTTAAAACAATATGTTATGGTTGGTTGCTTTTAAACAAATAAACTTTTTATAAACTAAAGAACAAATACTTCCTTAGAAATGTTATCATGTTGTGTGATTTTATTGCCTAAGCGAAGGAACTATGAAAACCAATTCTTAATGTTTTATTTACTACTGTAGTTCTAGATGGCCTTTCATAACTAAAAAAATAGTGTCTGTTTTCTTTTTATAATTATCCAATAAGGATGCAGCATGAGCTTTTTAGGATTGAAAAAGTCATTCAAGTTTTCTGTGAGTGTCCCAGGCTGTTTTACTCTTTCTGTGTCACCATGTTAACGATGTAAGTCTTCATTTGCAAACCTGACTAACAATCAGAACAAGGCTGGTACAGATCAAGCAACAAAAGAAGTTTTTAATTAACAACAGGCATACACATCATATTAGTAAATAATTATGATTAGCTAAAGATGAAATAAAATAATATTTTTTCTTCAGTGTACATGTAGTTTTTATTTCAGGTATTAAAACATAAATAGAGTCATCCCTTGGTATTCATGGGGGATTGGTTCCAGTATCCCCCAGATATCAAAATCCGCATATGCTCAAGTCCTTTATATAAAATGGTGCAGTGTTTGCATATAAACTATGCACATTCTCCCATATCCCTTAAGTCATCTCTAGATAATACCTAATACACTATCAATGCTATGTAAATAGTGGTTATTCTGTATTGTTTAGGGAACAGTGACCAAAAAATCTCTTTATGTGTTCAGTACAGATGCAACCATCCACTTTTTCAAATATTTTTGATCTGAGGTTAATTGAATCCATGGTTGCAGAATGCACAGATACAGAAGGCCAACTGTATATATGTAGTTATTTGGAAATAACTGCTTAATAAACAAAATTATTAGGTATTTTTTTTTTCTGATCACAAGTACCCTGAAAGAATTACTGAGGCAGTAAGAGCACTGTAAACTATATTTGCTTTATGCGGCACACGATTAAAACTCTGTGTGAAATTTCATTTTGCATATTGTTAGCATAATTCACTTTTAAAAGATCTGCTGCAGAAATGACAATGATAATACACCTAAAGAGGAACACATTTTGTGTAAAAATTAATGTTCTTGTCTATTTAAAAAGCACTTTGGACCATTTGTATTTGCTTTTTAAGTATGATGTGGATAATGGTTTAATGATTCAGATAACTTTAAGTAACCTAAATAATGCTACCTTGCTTTTAAGTAGTGTTTTTGTATGTTTTCAACCTGTTTTATATATCTACTTTCATATTTTATCACAAATAATTTTCTTTGTGAAATCTACTTACATACTATACATATTTATCTATTTGCAAGTATTTTTCATCACACTGTTACACTTTGCTCAAATACTTCAAATCTTATTTTTGTTAACTCAGAGTATTCATATATTTGTGAGCATTACTTCAACCTTTCATTTTATTTCAAAATGGATTAATAATATCTGTTCCACCTCACATGACCAATCATAGACTATGATGCATATTAAGATGATGTAATCATAATTTTTCAACCTTATATTTTTCATTTGTAATAGGCATTTCCCAGATCTCTTGCTGATCTTGGGGGAAACATGCAGGCCTGTGTCTCCCCATTATTCAATGGTCTGGTCCTATTTCTGGTGTTGCTCTTTGGCTCCCTGTAGAGCTATGATCCAAGGTGGCTGGAGAAGAAACTTGCACAGATCAAACTTACGAGAGACTCTAGTACAAAATAAAATGACAGTGAATGTATTTATAATAGCAAATATAACTATCAAATAGACCAGAATGCCACCACCTTCTTCCTCTCACCGTACTGTGCAATCCATGGCTGCACTTTGAAGTTTTGCCCCAGTTCTTGGACTCTGGGCTTGGAGGAATCACAAGCTTTAGCCCACATGATGGAGAGAGATGACAGACACTCAGCAAGTATGCATGAAGAATTTATTGTAAAGAAAGCTTAAGGGTGCATAATGAAAGTATGTTTCCTAAGGGTATATGGGTCTGTCTCCACAAATGGAGAAGACACCATCTACTTCTATGTTTTTCCTTTATATGTTAGGTTTAGATAAGGGTTAGTTATAACTATTCATAACTACTATACATCACTGTTTTAGGGACTGGATTCTTTCTATGTCTGGACATGACTTAAAGGTTATGTTCCAGTAATTCTTTCTAGTAGATGTATGATGGGAAAATTCTGTAACTGTTTATGGTTTTCATTCCCTGGTGGTCAGTGTTCCATTGCTTAATTACCCCATACTTGAAGACTGAAATAACAGTTCCCTCTTTTTACTTTTCTGCAACCATTTCCTCCTTATTGTTTTTTTATAAATGTATTCTCCTTTCCATTTTTCTGATTTCCACTACCTCTCATTGTTTCTCTGGCCCTAACACTCCTGTTGATTGATTATTTCATTCTCTTCATCTAAACACAGAGACACACACACACACACAAATTATGTAATGCCAAATTACCATTAGATGTTTCCTTATGAACATAGAAGAGTTGGTTATGAGAAATAAAAATGAAATCCTAAGCCCCCCAACCAACTGAATGAGCCCCTCAAGACCAAAGTGACCTTAGAGAAACCTTAAAACAGTTCCAGACCATAAAAGGATGAGAGGTCAGACATGCTTTGTAATAACCACTCCTTCACTAACCACCATTAGGCTTTCTTCCCTAAGGGTTAAACAGAAACCAATCCTTTTTGAAAGAGTTACTCCATTGCTGATTTCAACCAATTGCCTAATGTTACTCTTCCCTTTTGCCATTTCACCACCACAACTGACCAACATTCCATCCAGATATGAGATCACTCACCATGGAGTGGTTCTGGCCAGTCTACTGAGGATGTACAGTGAGGGTTTTGGGGGCCTCTGCTTCACCTTTTGATTCTAGAGAGCTGCAAATTCCAACCTCAGATCATGCTAACACTGCCATTTTGTGAACATGGGTCCCATGAAGGGACAGGATGCTCAATTGTGTATGCTTCTCCTGTCATAAATATTCATAACTCCTCCCACAGCTTATTAAATATGTATATTCAGCCACTTTGCTCAGCATAAATTCTTGTTCCCTTTACCATTCACTAGAAGCGCTTACTTTTGGCATCAGCCTGAAGGTATGCATCTCAGCCTGTCAGAATGGCCACCTGCGGGCTGTAAACCCTTATGAGAAATAAAGCTCTCTTTTCCAAATTTATGAACCTCATCATTCTTCAGTTCACAGTTACATGGAATCAGTTTTTCAGTTATATCTATTGTCTGATCAAGCAATTGTCCTACAAGGGAAACAGGCATTCTCTCATCTGATGAGCGCCATAAAAACTCCTTCTGGACTTTGATCTGATACGGACAAACTCTTCCTCTTGGGCTCCCATTTATGGTTTGTGTGATGACCCAATCATTCTAGAAAATGTTACATTTAGTGATGTTTTGGAGCTGGCTAAGATTGGTTGAGGAGAGAAGATTGTTAAATATTTAGGAACTTTGAAACCAGCTTGTTAAACTGTCTTTAAATCAGTCATGGTAGAAGTTTTTAATGCCATGAAAATTGGAAAATACTACAATTAAGTGCTTTTATCCTCCACCTGTTCCACATGCAAACACCCTGACCCAGAAATCTAGCTTACTAACAACACCATTATTACATTACTATACCTATTGATTAAGTATACCTTAACTATTTTAATACATTTAATTCTCTGACTAGATCTTTTTTTTTTTTTTTTTGAGACAGAGTCTCACTCTGTTGCCCCGGCTAGAGTGAGTGCCGTGGTGTCAGCCTAGCTCACAGCAACCTCAAACTCCTGGTCTCAAGCAATCCTCCGGCCTCAGTCTCCTGAGTACCTGGGGCTACAGGCATGTGCCACCATACCAGGCTAATTTTTTCTATATCTATTTTTAGCTGTCCATATAATTTCTTTCTATTTTTAGTAGAGACCGGGTCTCACTCTTTCTCAGGCTGATCTCAAACTCCTGAGCTCAAACAATCTGCCTGCCTCGGCCTCTCAGAGTGCTAGGATTACAGGCGTGAGCCACTGTGCCCAGCCTCTGATTAGATCTTGATCAAGTCAATTGCATTTTTATACACCTAAAATTTGTCAGGCATACATTTAGTTTACTTAGAATAGGTTAAATTTTTTTATTTTAAAGACCTCAATCATAATATGACATAATGATTGATTACAATTTAATTCTGAGGCACCAAACTTATAATGTTTTGAGGGTATATTTTTATCATGTATTTACAATAAAAGTAACCAAAACAAGCTATAAAAAGATTGAGTTCATCCAATTTGGATGAATTTTTTATTTCTTTTTCTTACCTAATTGCTGTGGCTAGGACTTCTTGTATTATATTGAATAGATGTGGTGAAAGTGGGTATCCTTGTCTTGTTGCTGATCGTAGAGGAAAAGCTTTCAGTGTTTCACAGTTGAGTATGTTAGCTGTGGGTTTGTCATGTATGGCCTATATTTTGTTAAAATACATTTCTCACATATGTAATTTGTTGACAGTTTTTATATCATGAAAAGATGTTGAGTTTTTTCCAGTGCATTTTCTGCTTTTGTTGAGATGATTATGTGTTTTTTTATCTTTCATTCTGTTAATGTGGTATATCATTGCCTTAGCTCTATTTGTTCTGTTACAGCAGAACACTTACTTAACACTCGATACTGTATAAAGAAAATAATTTTATTTTTCATAGTTCTGTAGATTGGGGAGTTCATGATCAAGTCCCTGGCATCTGATAAGGGCCTTCTTGATATGTCCTTGGATGGCAGAAAGGAGAAGAGCAAGAGGGGAACGAATTCTGTATCCTTACATAGCAGAACAAGAGAGAGAACTCACTCCTATGAGCCCCTTTCTTAATCGAGTTAATCCACTCATGATAGTGGAGCCTTCATGAACCAAACACCTCCCCCAAAGCCCTACCAACACTGTAGCATTAGGAATGAACTCCCAACCCATGAATTTGGTGGAATTTATTCAAACCATAGCAATCACATTTGTCAATTTGTGTATGATCAAACATCCTTGCATCTTAGGGACAAACCCAAGTTCATCATAGTATATAATACTTGTAATGTGCTGTTCAATTTGACTTGCCAGTTTACTGAGGTTTTGTGCATCTATTTTAATCAGAGATATTGGCTTATATATTTTTTTCTTGTAGTTCCTTATCTGGCTTTGACATCAAAGTAATGCTGACCTTATGAGTTTGGATATGTTCCCTCCTCTTTAATTTTTTGGAAGAGTTTCTTGGAGGATTGGTGATAATTAGTCTTCAGATGTGTGGCAGAATTCACCAGTGAAGTTATCAGGTCCTGATTCTTTGTTGAGAGGTTTTTGATTATTGGTTCAATTTTCTTACTCATTATTGGTCTGTTCAGATTTTCTATTTATTAATGATTCATTTTTGGTAGGTTGTATGTTTCTCAGAATTTTCCCATTTCTTCTAGATTATCCAATTCATTGGCATATAATTTATTTTACTAGTCTCTAGTAATCCTTGTTATTTCTGTGGGATCAATCATAATGTCCCCTCTTTTGTTTGTAATATTATTTGTTTGAGACTTCTCTCTTTTTGTTAGTGTGACTAAGGGTTTGTCAATTTTGTTTATCTTTTCAAAAAACCAACACTTAGTTTCATGGGTCTTTTTCATTGTTTTTCTAGTCTTTAGTTCACTTATTTCTACTCTAATCTTTTTATTTCCTTCCTTCTGCTAACTTTAGGCTTAACTTCTTATTTTTCTAGCTCCTTAACATGTAAAGTTAGGTTATTTGAGATCTTTCTTTTTTTTAATGTGGGTATTTATCATTATAAACTTTCCTCTTAGAACTGATTTTGCCAAGTCTCATTTTGATGTGTTGTGTTTTCATTTTTGTTTTTCTAAAGATACCTTTTGATTTCCCTTTTATTTTTTGATTGACCTATTGGTTGTTCAGGAGAGTGTTGTTTTCCACATATGTGTGTATTTTCCAATTTTTCTCCTGTTAATGACTTCTAGTTTCATACCATTGTGGTCTGAAATGATACCAGATATGATTTCAATGTGTTAAATTTGCTAAAACTTGTTTTGTGGTCTAACATTTGTACTGGAGAATGTTCCATGTGCTGTTGAGAAGAAGATGTATTCTGTGGCTGTTGGATGGAGTGTTCTGTAAATGTCTATTAGATCTATTTGGTCTAGAGTGAGGTTTAACTCTAATATTCCTTATAGATTTTCTGTCTGGATGATGTATTCATTGTTGAAGGTGTGATATCAAAGTCCTCTACTGTTGTATAACTATCTATTTCTCCCTTCATTTCTGCTAATATTTGCTTTATATATTTAGATGCTTCAATGTTGAATGCATATATATATATATTTATAATTGTTATATCCTTTTGATAAGTTGGTCCCTTTATCATTAAATAATTACCACTTGTGAAAATTTTAACTACATGTCTATTTTGTCTTATATAAATATACTCACCTCTCCATTCTTGTGGTTAGCATTTACATGAAATATCTTTTTTTCAGCCCTTCACTTTCTGCCTATGTGTATCCTTAAAACTAAAATGAGTCTCTTGTAGGCAGCATATGGTTGGTTCTTATTTTTTCTAAATTTTAACCCATTTAGCCTTTCTATTTAAATCTAAAAAGTCATATAAATATGTAAAGACTTACTTTGCCCTTTTGGTTTTTTTCTCTTCATCTTTTGTGTCTGCTATAGTTTTTTTCTCTGTGCTTAACATGAAGTATACATAAAACATCTTATAGTTATTATAACAGTCTATTTTAATCTGATAATTAATAATGCAAATTTGATCCTATATAAAAACTCAATCTTACTTTCTCCCTACAGATTATGTTATTGATATCATAGTTTACATCTTTTAATATTGTGTATCTATTTCTGAAGATATTTTTAGTACTTTTGTCCTTTGTCTTTTATACTGGAGTTAAATGATTTATGCACCACTAAAGTATTATAATATTATAAACTTGACTACACACTTACCTTCACAAATAAATTTTGTACTTTCCTACATCTTTATGTTGCAAATTATCATCCTTTTGTTTCAATTTGAAGAACTCCCTTTAGCATTCCTTGTAAGGCAGATTCTATACCTACTTTAAAAGGCCCAGCTGATTAGTTTTGTCTCAGTCAGGATAATCTTTCTTTTGATTTACTCAACAAGCACTGATTTGAGACCTTAATTGCATCAACCTCTCTTGCCATATAACAATTAATTCATGGGAGTGATATCTCATCTTATTCGTGGTTCAGTATTTACTCAACAGGAGAGGATTATATGGGACATGCATGCCTGGGGTTAGGAAACTTGGGCCCTGTTTTAGTATTCTACCTACCACACAGAATTGTACACTTTTTATAGAAGAGCAAAAGGAGGCATAGCAATCTTTTTTTTTTTTTTGAGACAGTGTTGCTCTGACACCCAGACAAGAGTGCAATAGTGTCATCATAGTTCACTGCAACCTCAAACTCATGGGCTCAAGTGATCCTCCTGCCTCAGCCTCCTGAGTTGCTGGGACTACAGGTGTGCACCACCATGCCTTGTTAATTTTTCTATTTTTTGTAGAGACCAGGTCTCACTCTTGCTCAGGTTGGTCTCGAACTCCTGGCCTCAAGCCATCCTCCCACATTGGCCTCCCAAAGGGCTAGAGGCATAGCAATTTTAACTATAGCCATATAACTATAAGTTGTGAGAAACAGAAATTAAAATCTAGAAGATCTTGCTCCAGATATCCTGATCCTAACCACTACTTAGTACTACCAGTCTTAAAGAGAAAAAGGCAAGCAAGATTAAGCAAAAATTTAGACTCTTCTCTAGGTTCCTTAGGTTTACCTCTCTCCATGTTTTTCTTTCTTGCTCTTATTATAATCCTGAATGTGTAGAGACCGTCCCTGTGTAAGAATTGGCTTGAGCCCAGAGTCAGCGAAGCTGGACGTGCTTCTTGGGGCCAGAGGTCAATGGGTCCAGACAGGGCCAGTTGAACACTCCTTGAGGCCAGAGGTCAATAGGTCCGGACTTGACCTGTTGACTGCTCCTTGGGACCAGAGGTCAATAGGTCTAGACTCGGCCTGTTGATTGCTTCTTGGAGCTAGAGGTCAATGGCCTGTTGAATAAACAAACTGCTCCCTATGGCAAATAGCCAAGGGCCTTAGGTCTTGTGCACAAGCCAAGGCGTGTCTCATTGTCCTGCACGTGGTAATGAGGTCCAAAGGTTAAGATGCAAATGTCTGCCTTCCTTGAGCAATTTCCATAAGAAATGGAACATGTCGCCTCAGGGTTCTAAAGATAGTCACATACCAGGAAGTAGCTGCTGGACAAAAGGAGTATACAAATAAAGCCACTGGTGCTTTTTGGCACTGCAGTCTTGTACTGTCTTTGTGTGTCTGTGTGTTTCTTTCTGTGTTCATCCCCCGTTCTGCAATCGGGCCGCTACAGAATGTCCTTCCTACCCTTCTCCAGATATACAAATGGCATTGCCTACCATCTATCCAGACTGACACAAATGCCATTTTTTCTCTGAATTTATTTCCTTTCTTTCCTACATAAGATAGAGTCTCCTTTTTCAGCATTTCTCTTTATTTTAACATGTTTCAATTTTTATCCAATTTTGCAAATGTTTCTTTTACTAGTCAAAAAATATACTGGGAAAATAACTCATATATATGTATGGCCAGCAGCATTTGGCACACTAATGAGTGTGTCAAGCACAATGAGCATAGCAAATATTCAATCATTTTCATTGTGCGGGTGAAGGGAAACTTCCCCTTTAATCTAGAAAGTTGGCTGAAAGATCACAATAAGACAGATTAATAAGAAAAGGGGTTTATTTACCATGTGTATGGGGAGAATCACAGAATAATTTCCCAATATCCCAGTGGGGTCCAGAAATTTATATATCCTCATTTTAGAGGGGATGGAAAGATGAGAAATACAGGTAATTCTTTTTAGGGACAATAAATGGTTACAAGGGAGGATGAATAGATAAGAGGGAAAATGGATGGGGGGAAATAGATTGACTTGTAAATGATTCTCTTTGGAAATTAACCTGACAGACACCTATTATATTTAAATGATTAAATTAAAACCAGGACTGGTTGCATTCTTTATCTTCTTTCCTGTAATATATTGAGATAACAGGGAGAGGAAGGGAAGTTGATTGTTCTTCTTAATGGGTCAATTTGGTTTTATGCAAACAGAGGGAAAGTCCCTTCCAAGGGAAAGGCCCTTGATCTCTAAGGGCCTTTCATTCAAAATACTCTTTATATCAAGGAGTCATATTTTAGGGTGAAATTTCCTGAGTTTCTTCATCATAAATGAACAAATAAAGTTATAATTTGATGAGTATTCTCACATAAAAACCACTCAGTAAATATTTGCTATTTCACTTCACAGATAAACAATGTTAATTTGATTTTATGGTATCCTGATATTATTCACTGTGTGACTACACACATGCACCTGCACATACACCACACAGACAATGCATTTTTATCATTTTTGGTAACATATTTGTATTTTACTACTTTGGTGGCACTTTTATAATAAGTAGCATACAGAGGCAGAAATAAGTTGCACTTACAAAATATGTAAAGACTATTCCTTTCACCTTTCTCCATTCTGGGTATTGGGATTTTTAGTAAAATGTATGTTTCTCCTGAGCTAGTTGCCAACAGTAAACCATAATTCAAAGAGTTTTGATCTTAAAATTTGTGCATATGCCAAAAAGGATTGTTGAAAAAGACTGAAAACATTTATGTAATTGTTAGATAGATAGTAAGGGACTTCTAGCTCTCCTGGGGACAAATATGGGCACTCTGAGCATTTGTTGCACTTGGGGGAGGAAGAAACACCCTGCCAATGTGCCAATCAGAACTTAGCCTGCCGACTGCAAAAGAATTCAGAGGATTCCCCAGACCAGGAGCCAAGCAGTACAGGCACAATAGGGTCTGGAAGATGATCTAGAACAACATAAGCCTAATTATCATGACATTAGCTTAAATCTGCATTGTGATTTACCACCCTGAAGGGGCTTTCAGGGAGATCTGCATGTGCAGTAAGACTTAGGTCATGTAACTCCCAACTGTCCATCAAAGTGTTTCGACGGTGACGTTTGAACCACTAGCAGGGCCCACCCTAGGCAACATAAAATAGGACCCCAGACCATAATCAGGGTCCTTCTGTTATGACAGGAGGCCAGTTCACTGTCTGTGACAAATGTATCTTACTTTGCTCAATAAACTTCACCTTATGCTTACCGTGCTTTCAGTGTGTCTGGTCATTTGGCTAGAGTACACCAGGAACTGAGAACAGACAGCTGACCCAACATGATGAGAAATTACACTTTATAGGTAAGGAGTTATGAATAATATGTATTGAGTTTTGATATAACCTCTGTTTCACCTCAGTAGAGACCTAGTGATAATCCTTAACCACACTGGCCTGCTTCATTCTTGCCCTAATTATCAGAACTAAGATATTCACTTATTATTTGAGGCTCTTAATCTAAACTTTGCTATTGTTTTTCTTAAACACTTGCTCAGAGTACAGTATTAAATTACTGGATATTTAGCAGCTGATTTTGTGCAGAATTCCTTGTTTTCCTATACATTGTTTTTAAATTTGATCTCCTGCTTTATTAAAATAACTCTGTAACTTTGTAACTCTGTCCCCTGTAAACTATATTCCCATAAGTCCTTTTTCCCTCTTTCTTCTGCAATTCACATGTTCTTCTGCATGTTGTAGAAACTAGTAATGATGTCTGAAATATTCTTTGGTTGGAAGACTTATATGTTAATTGCAGGTGAAAACTGATCTGTCACTTACAACAACATGTCAATGTCCATGTGACACAGTGAAATGTCCCAAACAGGTAACTAATTAATGTTGTTATTAATTACATCAATCATAATATTATGCAAAAGGTCAATATAAATCTTAATGCTGTACACAGTTTATAAATTTTTACAATCATTCAAAATGGATGAAATATTTGATTATCATCTTAACTCAGGCTTCTGTAACAAAATACCATTGACTGGGTGGCTTAAACAGCTGATACTTATCTCTCACAATTCTGGAGATGAGGAAGTTCAAGATAAAGGTGTGGGTAGATTCAGTGTCTGGTGGAGGCTCTCTTTCTGGTTTGCAGGTGGCTGTCTTCTTGCTGTATGCTTAGCTGGTGGAGAGAGAGGAAGGGCTCTGGTTTCTCTTCTGCTTATAAGGGCACTAACACCATTGTGGGAGCTTCAGCCCCATGCCCTCATCTAAGTCTAATTATCTATTGTCTCAGAGGGCTATTATTCTCTTGTTTTCATAAAAAAAGAGTTAAACTTTAGGTCGGTTGACCTAGTACTTTTCTTCTTATGCAGATCAAGTAAGAATTTAGGAAGATTTCTGTCTATTTCACTTTTAGAAACACCATGATTAACTAGCAACGTCTTGGGTCTGCACCTGTCAGACTATTCTGATTTCTGCTTGACTCTGCTATTCATTGTAATAACCAAACCCACCTTGCCTCTAGAGGTTGAGTGTCACCACTTAGCCCCTGCCATTCTGGGATCCAATCACTCCCATTGTATTTAGATTTTCCAATTGAGTAGCTGTAATTCCTAATGTAATGTATGACCTACAGAGAAGATTGGTCACAAAGCTCCTCAAGGAATCTGGGGATCCCCTCATAAATTTATTTCTTAAAATATTGGTAAACAGTATGCATTCTGGACTCACCCAGTGTGGTAAGTACATCTTAAATGACAAATCCACTTAAACATTCCAATCTCCCTAAGCTTTTGAAAATTTTCCTTTATGTTAAACCAGTTTACTCACTATGGACCATCTTTAGCTCCATGTTTTAGGCAACTAATCAAACTATTCAACTCTCTCTAACTTTCTGGGCTGAAACATTAAATTCAGAATCTCTGTTTAGTGAGTCCATATCTATAAATTTAGCCTGATCTAAGTTTATAATTCATCCAACATTACTCAGTTTACCAATTCAGATGCTAATCTCTTCTGGAAACACCCTCACAAACACAAATAGAAAGAATGTTTTACTAGCTATCTGGGCATCCCTTAGCCCAATCAAACTGACACATAAAATTAACCATGATAATGATAAAAAATTTCTTTTCCCAGCTAATTTGATTGCCTGTTATTTCTTTACCATTTACAGTCTTAACCTAGCTTCATTTTTGTCATCCACTAAAATGAAATTAATTTTCCTGATTACAGAATTATTCTCACTTTTTGATAGAACACAATCCAAGAAAAAAAAAAAAAGCTTCCATCCTGCACTATCTCCTGTCCCAAGAAGATATGAAATCCTTCTTGTTGCAAAAAGCAATAAACTCAACTTTGTTTGGCTAAATGTGTGATCCTGGTGGTATTTAACTGGTTGATGGGGGCCACCAGTACTGATAAATAAATCATTTATTGTATATTATACTTGACTATATAGAATTTGGACCAACACAGACATAATTAAGCCAATTTTTATACTTTTCTCAAATTAATGTCATCTAATGACAGAACTAATCACTTCAAAAAATATCATGTAACATGGAAGAGCTTCTAGCTATCAGAAAATAGCTGCATAATGCAATTCTTTTTTCTCCTTTTTATTGATGTTTATCCTTAAAAATATATGTCAGTGTTCATTGTAGAACAATCAATTGTCTTTTTCAACATGATGTAAAACATTGACAATAATAAAGGATACATTCCTTTTAAGAAAGTGTAAAACAAAACAGGGTAATTTAAAATATATATTACAGTAAATGATATTTGAAACTATGCTGCCCTGCAAAAAATATTTTCTTTTTAAATTCTAGTAGCTGAGACATTAAACTGACATAAATAAATAGCTTATTTGTCTCAAGTGTCCAAATGAACTATACAGAAAATCAGTTTTTTTCTAAACAAAGAACAGATGGTAAATAATGTAATTACATTAAAATAACTATGATAGTAGTCACCACATTAAAATAAACATCGAGTTGCATTGGCTCCAGTCTGAATGCTGTAGACTGGAGAAAAGAATTATCACAAGGGAATGAGAGTAAGACTCATATAATTTCCTTTTATTGCCCTCAGGGTAACCAGTCTTATCATTGTCATAAGCAGATGAATAAAATAGAGCTCTACAATAAGTCATAATAGAAGAAAATCATTTAGAGAAAACATTAGCAATGTCATTTTCTTTGAAAATCTTGAATGTGAATAAAAACAAAGGAGGTCTCATAAATATTTTAAATGAGGAGCTTATTTGGTTACCTGAACACAAAAAGATCTATTATCCAATGGCTTAATTGACTCTGTGTGTTTATTTTTTAACAGCCCAGCATATTGCTGCCAGCAGTTTGCAGAGTTTAAATTGTATTCCTTATTGTCTTTTGATTTGATCCAAACTCACCAAGGTCTCACAATTCTAAGCAGAAAAAATAACTATTTCTCAGTGGAGCAAAATGAATACTAGAGAAAATATTGTCACAATATTTATAATAATATGCTTTGTTTTTCCATATTCATATGATTACTTAGGGGATTATTTGGGTTGAGAATTTAATAAAAATTTTAGTTATTCTGAGTAGTCAAAACTTTCATTATATTTTTCCATGCTTTGTATCAAATTGATAATATACTTCTACATTTCTGAACTTCTCATAAGCTTGGATTGCATCAACTTTGTCATTTTTACTTTTAATTTCTTTTATGTCCAACAAAAGAAGAACGGGGAGGAAGACGAGGAAGAAGGGGATGAGGAGAAAAAGGAGGAAGAAAAACACAAGAAAAAAATAAGGAGAATGGAGAATAATGAAGCAATTTAATTTACCAAAATTTAAAAATGAACTAATTAGTATAACATATAATAAAAACCATTTATGTATTATTTATCTTTCTCAAACATGCAAATCAGCCATCAACAAAAGAAACAAAAGATAATCTTCACCTTGACTTATAATACAGAATATTTGCAATTAGGAAACTAAAAAATACCAATAGAAACACCTAATTTATCATAACATTACAAGGTTTTGCACAAGAAGGAACAAAAAAATGTATATATTTCATTACAGTAGTGAAGAAAATGGAAGAAGAGAAGTCTCAGCATGATAAAAATAAAAAACAAATGAAAGTTATATATTTATTTATGATTTGACCACACCAATCTACTCTGTTTTTGTCATGTCCCTCTGTTTGAATCAGGAATTATTTGTGTAATTGTTTTTATTTTCTTTTATATAAAATATATTCTCAAGCAACTCTTTCTAAATATATAGTTTTTCCTTGGTTACTTTTAAGAAGAAGCTTTACTTCAACTACACGAGAATAACAGCATATCTCATATCTTTTCACATCTACTTTTTTGTATCTCCCCAATTTAAACTCTGGTAACTTTTTACCTCCAGGATTATTTCCTTCCTTTGATTACATGCCACATAATTTCAGTTAGTGCTACTAAACTTTTCTTCATCCCATTCATTCAAAACATCTATTTCCCTAATTTATTTTTCACTCCATAACAAAAATAACATAAAAACAAAAATAACTGGGTTTTTTTGGTCTAGCTATTTAGCTAAATCACAAAGACAACAAAATCTATTTATTGATCTTCCATCTAAAACAGCCACTTTTTAAATCAAAGTATTCCATGTCTCAAATTAATTTAAGGGAAAGTTGTTTGAATTTTAGTATGAAAGTGCTTTTATAGTAAACTCCTATGATCCATATTAAAGTGATCTATTGAGTTGCAGATATTAAGTATAAATTTGATATTGCTGTGATATATGTCTTTTTAGGAAGTATCAATATTTAATTAGAGGAAAAAAATGATATGATAAACCAAATGAGTTATTTCTTATGCATCTTGCATGTTCTGTGTAGTTTGGCTAGGAATTTTGCTGTGTAATCTCCCATCTCCATGTTCTGGGCTGAGGGAAGAGCCACAAGGTAGAACATTGCAAAGAACAAAGGAAATATGGAAATTCATATCTGGTTTCTCAAGCTTCCCCCAGGAAAAAATTACACATCATGAGTCCTCACGTTTTCTCAACCAAAACAAGCCATAGGCCTACCTAACTTAATTGGATCAGGGAAATAAAATATTACTGTTGCCAAAAAAGAGATTTCGAAATATTTATTGCGTAGCAACTACATTTAGCTTCATATAGCAGTTTATATGATTAAAAATTCCTCAGTGAGAGGCAATTTAATTATGTCTAAAAATTTTTGTTCTGTGAAAATCTGAGTAATATGTTTAGGATGTTTAATATGAACATAACCACTAATAAAACCTTTTTTTAATTTTTAAAGTGTAATTCATACTCACTTTACAAATATAGAAAAATATAAATGGGAAGGAAAGATCACTCATGATGGTATAACTAACAAAATGATGGATGTTAAAATTTTAATACAACTTTTAGAATTTTTAAGACATGCATACATTTTCATATTTTTTTATTAATGGCTCAGACACTCCATACTTTTTTTAACAACCTCATAATCATACGACATCTTTCCATGCTGCATAGAATTATCTTAATAGCATATAATAGCTAAGCCTTGTCATATAGATGATTTCTATAATAATAAATTATGCAATAATAAGAAATCCAAAAGTCCTGGTAATTCAACATCCTTAGTTTAAATTCCTTGAGGTAAAATTGAGTGTTCAAAGTATATAACTTTTTAATGTAATCAATTATCTCTGAATTGCTCTCCTTTAAGTTTATGTCAAATTTATATTCTTAATGGTAGTGTAAGAATGTCCATTGTCTAATATCTTGTAAATACTAATCATTATCAATTTTTGTTGAAAATATGGGAAACATGTACTTTTTGAAAATACACTGGATATGATCATTTATCTTTAAATATTTAAATTCATGAAATTTCTACAACATGTTTTAAGTAAACAGTAGTATTTTTTATAATATGTATGTATATTGGTTATATATAAGCCTTTGTAAGAAAAAAAATCCTGGGATATTTATTGGGATTGTGATAAATCTTCAAGCCTCTTGCTACAACAGACCATTCAAAGAGAGTAGTAACTAGCAAAGGTAATTAACCTTGAAAGTCAGGGTAAGGTAGGGCTAATGTTACACAAATGGAACAGAGAAGAATATTTTTGGCATCAATGTGGGCCATGGAATAGTTCCTGGTATTTCACTGCCCCATTTTGCGAGTTAAAGAATGAGGACAGCAGCTGAAGCCTGAGAAAGGTACAGTGAGTGACCAGGGACTCCATCCTATGAGGGATAGGGGTGGGGGTCATCTCACCACAAAAGCCACCTAAACCAATCAAGGGGTTAGTTTGATGTTGAGAAGAATATGGAATGTATAGTTGAGGAGGGAAATGATAAATATCAATTACATTTTACTGCCAGCAACTGAGAATGAGTGTATAGTTTTCTCACTATTCTTTCCCATGTAAATTTCTTCAGATAATAGACAAAATAGAGTCTTTTAGGACTTCTTCCTAAGGTCAACTTACTGTATGTATACAGTTGAGCTCTACCCAGAGTAGGTGCACTCATTTCTGTGGATATATATCACCCAGATTACCTTTCAGGATCAAAGGGCATCTTACTTGCTAAGAATTTGCCAGCAGAAATTTCACAACTGCAATTCTCCCCTTGAATTGCCCTCAGTCAAAGGGAGCAGCCTACCCCAATATAACTTCTCTCTCCATTTGATGATTGATTAATGTGGGGATAAAAAGGCCTGACCCTCTTGCATCAGTTTTATACATAGCTGAATGGCAGATTCTGCTTCACAACTATGTGTCAAAAGGAAGTCTTGGTTCCATCACAATTCAATCTTTTTCTCAGTCGAATCCTACTACCTATATTCCCTCACAGGTATTATTCCTGGGATCACTTTACAACAATATCCCTCCATATATATCTTGATTTCAGAAACTATTTCACAAGGAACCATGCCTATTATAATCTTCTTTTTATAGCTATTTTGAGGACTATGCCAGACATAAAATAATTAGCAAATTTTCTAGCATATAGGATCCACCAAGGAGATGGTGACTAACAAATATGAGTGTGTGTGTGTGTGTGTGTATATATATATATATATATATATATATATATATATATATATATATATAAAATAATGCTCAGGATTTCAGCAAGAAGGCAGAATAGGTGATGACCCATTTATATCCCCTCACATCAACAAGAATTCTGTACTCATACACAGACAAAAGTCTCTGTGACAGCCTTGGGATTTAGGTAGGAGGTTGTTAAACCTTGGTAACTCCCAAGGCCTAGAAAGATCATTTTGAGAGTACAAACTGGCACATAAGTGGCAGATCCATTGATTGTGCTCCTGGAATTAAGCCTAGAAGTGGCTGATTTACCAAGGGGTTTTACTACGGCACAATTTGACCTTGATCCTGCAAACAAAACCATTTATGAAGGGGTCCAGGAGAAATTGTTAACACTTGTATGTCAGTGGAGAAGCTGATCTGGCTGCAGATATTGGTCTTGGCAATGAACATGAAAGCTGTACATGACTCAGCTCCAGCATCCCTCGGCTGAGATACCAGCTCAAAACTTCTCACAAAAGGACCAAAGGGAAACTCAGTTATATCGTACAGCCCAGGAATCTGAGCCTAATGAAGGACTTGGTAGCATCTTCTTTGCAGCAGATCCTGAGGAGGTCCAGTCTCAGCTCAGGCCTCTGCTATTACATTCAGGGAACTAGCCCACCTGTACAGAGATCTCCTGGAAGACATATGCCTGTCTGAGCCTATAAGACAGGCTCACCAGTCAGTCACCACACCACAGCAGACCCTGATGGACCCAGTCTCAGCTCCAGCCTCTCTTGCTGCAACTGATTGCACCTATCTCATTTGCACAGAGACCCACTGGGAGGTGCATCCATCTAGGCCTCTAAACAAGTTTCTGGGCTTGGGTCCCTTGCCAGCTTTCTCACACAGCCCAGGTATCTTCTTTGGGTCTTCCCCAGGTCCATCTGAGCTAGAAAGATGTACCAACCTTGAAGCCCTTGCAAGATTTGCAGCAAACCTGGGCTTAGAGTGTCCTCTAGCTATTTTTTTTTTTTTTTTTTTGAGACAGAGTCTCACTCTGTTGCCCAGGCTAGAGTTCCATGGTGTCAGTTTAGCTCACAGCAACCTCAAACTCTGTGGCTCAAGCAATCCTTCTGACTTAGTCTCCCGAGCAGCTGGGACTACAGGCATGTGCCACCATGCCTGGCTAATTTTTTCTATATATTTTTAGTTGTCCAGCTAATTTTTTTCTATTTTTAGTAGAGATAGGGTCTTTTGCTCTTGCTCAGGCTAGTCTCAAACTCCTAAACTCAGACGAACCACCAGCCTCAGCCTCCCAGAGTGCTAGGATTGCAAGCGTGAGCCACTGTGCCCAGCCTGTCCTCTAGTTCTGAGATGACTGCAGTGGTCATGGGCTCAGGAACTACAGCAGTAAGTTTGTAATCTCCAGAAGGCCCTCTGAAGGAGGATAGGCACAAACAAAGTCAGACTGTGAAGACTGGAATAAATATCTAATCTCTCAATGCGCACACATATCACGCATCCACAAACATCAATAACTTTCAGCGAAATATGACCTAACTAAATGGGCAAAATAATTCACCAGAGGCCAACCCTAATTTGATGGAGATGTGTGAACTCTCAAAGAATTAAAAATAGCTGATTTAGCAATAATTTGTTAAAAGATAGGCAATATAAAAATGTAAATTGTGACATCAAAAATTCAAAATAAAAGAGGAAGATGTAGTTAAACTGCACATTTTTTCTTTTCTTTGTGACTAAGATTAATTACTTAATAGTTTAAAATAACTTCTAACTAAAGATTTTTTTTCTAAGCCTCATGGTAACTACAAAGCAAAAATCTATAATAGATACACTAAAAACAAAACAAAACAAACAAAACAAAGGAATTAAAACACAGTATAAAAGAAACTCACTTAGCCAAAAAGAAATGTGATAAAAGATGAAGAAAGAATCTACAAAGCAACTAGAAAATAAATAACAAATTTCAGTATTAAGCCCCTATATATCACTAATTATTTAGAATGTAAGTATATTTAATTCAACAATTAAAAGACATAGAGTGGTTGAAAAGATAAACAAAAATATAAGATCTGACTATGTGCTGCTTACAAGAGACTCACTTCGCCTATAACAACACACATAGACTGAAAATGAAAGGAATGTAAAAAGATATTCCATACAAATGGAAACCAAAAATACACAGGAGTAGCTATACTTATATCAGCTAAAATTGATATTAAGCCAAAAACAGTACAAAGAGACAAATAAGGTCATTATATAATGATAAAGTTCAATACAGCAAAAGTTATAACAATTATAAATATATATGCACCCAACATTGGAGCACCTAAATATATAAAGCAAATATTCATGTACCTAAAGGAAGAGATACACTGTAACAATCAGTAGTAGCTGACTTCAATATCCACTTTGAACAATGAACAGATAATCCAGACAGAAAATCAACAAAAAATATCAGAGTTAAGACTGACACTAGACCAAATGAACCTAACAGACATTTATAGAACATTCCATCCAACAGCCACAGAATACACATTTTTCTCAATGGTACATGAAATATTCTTCAGGATAGATCATATTTTAGACCACAAAACAAGTTTCAACAATTTTTTTAAAAATATTGAAATCATATCAAGTATATTTTATGACCACAATAGAATAAAACTAGAAAACTATAACAGGAGGAGCTGCAGAAACTGTAAAAATGCATGGAAATTAAAACAATGCTCCTGAACATTGTGGTTTTGATTTGCATTTCCCTGATGATTAGAGATGTTGAGTATTTTTTCATATGCTTGTTGGCTATTAGTCTGTCTTCTTTTGAAAAGTTTCTGTTCCTGTTCTTTGCCCACTTTGTAATGGGGTGGTTTGATTTTTTTTCTTGTTGATTTTCCTGAGTTCTATATAGATTCTAGCTATCAGCCCTTTATAGGATGTGTAGCATGTGAATATTTTCTCCCATTTTGTAGGTTATCTGTTTTCTCTCGTGGTAGTTTCCCTGGCTATGCAGAAGCTTTTTAATTTGATCGGGTCACATTTATGTATTTTTGTTGCTGCTGTGATTGCCTTTGGGGTCTTCTGCAAACTAGTACAACCTCTGTGGAAAGTAATATGCAGATACCTCAAAGAGCTAAAAATAGAATCACCATATCATCCAGCAATCCCATTACTGGGCATCTTCCCAAAGGAACAAAACACAGCTGCACTAGAATGTTTATAGCAACACAATTCACAATTGCAAAGATGTGGAAGCAACCCAAATGCCCATCAATACATGAGTGAATTAACAAAATGTGGTCTATGTATACCATGGAGTTCTACTCAGCCACAAAAAACAATGGTGATCTAGCACCTCTTATACTATCCTGGATAGAGCTGGAGCCCATTCTACTAAGTGAAGTATCACAAGAATGGAAAAACAAGCACCACATGTACTCACCATCAAATTGGTATTAACTAATCAACACTTATGTGCACATATAGTAGTAACATTCATCCGGTGTCAGACAGTTGCAGACAGTTGGAAGGGGGTGGAGGGGATGGGTATATTCACACCTAATGGGTGTGGTGCACACTGTCTGGAAGATGGACACGCTTGAGGTTCTGACTTGGGTGGGGCAAAGGCAATATATGTACCCTAAACATTTATACCCCTGTAATATACTGAAACAAAAAAGGAAAAGAAAGAAAGAAAGAAAGAAAGAAAGAAAGAAAGAAAGAAAGAAAGAAAGAAAGAAAGAAAGAAAGAAAGAAAGAAAGAAAGAAGGAAGGAAGGAAGGAAGGAAGGAAGGAAGGAAGGAAGGAAGGAAGGAAGGAAATAGAAAAAAACAAAAAGATACAATAGATCAACAAAACAAAGAGTTGATTTTTTTGGAAAGAAAAACAAAATCAACAACCTATATCTATTCTAAGAAGAAAAAGAGAGATGACTCAAAAAATTAACATCAGAGACGAAGATGACATCACTACTGGTACCAAAGAAACACAAAGTATCTTTAAAAACTGTTGATCTGTACACTGTCAGCAATTTTTTTTTCTCTAAAGAAACCCAAATGATCTAACTTTAAAATGGGGCAAAAGATATGAATAAACATTTCTCAAAAGAATACATACAAATGGCCAACAAATATATGAAAAAATGATCAATATCACTTATTAGTAGAGAAATGTGAATCAAAACCTCAGTGAGATATAACTTCACTCCAGTTAGAATAACTATTATCAAAAAGACAAAAAATAAGAAATGCTGATAAGGATGTGGATAAAGGGAAACTCTTCTACGTTTTTGGTGAGTGTGTAAATTAGTGTATCCATTATGGACTGTAGTATGGAACTTACTCAAAAAATTAAAAATAGAACTACTATATGATCCAATAACCCCACTACTTGGTATATATCCAAAGGAAATGAAATCAGCATGTTGAAGAAATATCTGCACTCCCATGTTTATTGCAAGACTATTCACAATAGTAAAGATATGAAATCAACCTAAGTGTCAGTCAATGCATGAATGGATTAAAAAAAAAAGTTGTGTAGATATACACAATGTAATACTATTCAGCCAAAGAAAAGAATGAAACTCTTGTCATTTGTAGTAACATGGATGAACTTCCAGGAAATTATTGTAAGTGAAATAAGCTAAGCACAGAAGGAAAACACCACATGATCTCACTCATATCTGGAATCTAAAAAAGTTGATCTCAAGAGTTAGAGAGTAGAATAGTGGTTACCAGAGGATAGGGAGGATAGCGGGAGTTGAGATAAGGAGAGGTTGGTCAGCAGGTACAGAGTTAAGTTCTGGTGTTCTTTGTACAGTAAATAGTGTGACTATGGTCAACAATAATGAAATGTATATTCAAAATAGCCAGAAAAAAAGATTTCGAATGTTCTTACCAGAAAGCAATGACAAGTATTTGAAGTGATAGATGTGTTAATTATCCTGATTTGATCATCAATGTATACATGTATCCAAACCTCACACTGGACCCTAGAAATATGTACAATTATTATGTGTTAACTAAAAACAAAACATAAAAATAATGTTCATATACATGCATAATGTGCATATGTATAATGAACATCTATATGAGCATATATATATAGAATGTATGAGTATATATTATATATAAATATGTATATAATAATAATTTGCAAGTATATAATGAGCATATATATAATATGAACCTATATATAATAATATGTATATACACACATACACATATATACACTTAATTTACTTTTATTAGTTTTATTAATATTTTTACTCAGATTTAAGAATCTCATCAATATCTGAAGAGTTACTGTTTTTGTAAAATCAGCTTTATACTAATTGCTTCATTGAAGCCTAAATGTCCTATTTTGTAGATTATACCACCACCAAAGCTTTATCAAGGGTCAACATTGATCAATTTATTTTTTCCTATTTTTTTTCCTTTTTGAGACAGGATCTCTCTGTGTTGCCCAGGCTGGACTACAGTACTGATGTGATTATAGCTTACTATAACCTTAAACTCCTGGGCTCAAGCGATCATCAACTTTGGCTTCCCAAAGTGGTGGGATTATAGGCATGAGCCATTATGCCTGGCCAAATTTCTTCTATATTTGAAGATATATGCAAATGTAAATTTGTATGATTCAAAATGACCCTATTAGATAGAAACTATTAGTGCCCCCATTTTACAAATGATGAACCTGAGACAAAAGGAATTTTTAGTGATGTACCTAAGAATATACAATTAGTAAGGAGTTTGGCTTTGAACCAACATACTAGATCAGGAGTGTGCGATTTTTTTCTATAAATAACTATATAGTTAATATTTTAGGTTTTGTGGGCCACATACAGTTCCAATGCAAAGTCTTTTTAAAATAATTACTACCTTTTTAAATGTCAGAATAGTTCTAAGCTCTCAGGCCACACAAAAACAGGGAGCAGGCTGAATTTGTCCTATAGTCCATACTTTGTGTCTTCTGTGCTAGAGTAAAAGAAATCTCCTTGACCCTGGTTACCTGTTATGATAGATCCTAGAAGAAAGAGTATTTCTAAACTCTTTATTGAAAGTCTTTGTATTAAATTATTTGTTGTCTTTGTAAGTTGGAGATAATGCTATTTTACTTATTATTTGAAAGGTATAATATTTGAGTAGAATTATTTCCATGATATAACTCTAATTTCTTAGGAGTAGCATTAAATCATCAAAGATTAAATGTTGGTTTGAAAATAATTTTCTTGAGCTAAAAATGTAAATGTGAATCTTAATAAGAAACCACTATACTATAAAGGTACTTTTATTTAAACAAGGCATATCTTGATGTTGAAAACATAAGACAATTTATAGTATGATTTCATGTCTATACAAAGATAGGTTTTTAACATGAATAATCAGTAGTCCTTCAAAGTAAATGCTTCAAGTAGCATTTTCAATTAGCAATGACTCTCTATAAATGTCCAATTAAATATCAGTTTAATCTTTATTGGAAACACTAGTATGATGGAATGTCCAGTAGATAAGATGTAATATTTACACAGTTTGAAGATTTCTGCTGGAGAAGAAAAGTAGCTTTGTGTTCAGAAAAACATTTTTTTTATGAATACACTTCGTGCTAGGCATATAAATTATGTTTTCTGCTAATTCATACATAGTAAACCAAAAGTACAATCAAATGGGCATTACTAATCCTGAGGACTGAAAAGAAAATATATAAACAATTAATTTTTTCTCAATTGAATGCATATTTAACATATAAAGAATGACAAACAACTTTTCTCTGTTAGATTATATTTTATATTCACCTTTTTGGGTATAAATTAATTTCACATAGACATTTTTGTCATATTTCATATTTAAAATGTCCATGGCTTGGTCTTTGGTTTGTCCTTACATATGAGCACCAAATAATCTCATTTACTCTTATGACTTGAAACATCAACTCCATACTAATAACTCTGAAATTTATTTTCTAAACCTAACTTCTCCAGTAAAATCCATACTTCATATAGTCAATATTGACTGCTCGACTTGAGAGAAGTCCTCAAAATGTTAGCATGGATAAAATAGTTTTATTGATTTTCTTGTACCAATCTGTTTCTAACATTATCTTTCCCATCCTAGTAAAACACTGTAGTTTATTCCCTTGGCCTAGCACCAAACCTATGATTCCTCTGTTTACCTTATTTCCCACATCCAATTTCTCAGAAAATTGCAACAACTTTATCTATAAAACAAATATCAGTATCAAAGTCATCATCATATTATCTGTTTTGGAATACTGAAATGATTGAAATATTTATGTATTCTTTCTATTTCTAAAATTAACCTACTCTATTTTCTCCATAACAGCCAGAGTGATTGTTTTAAAACATTAATCAAATATGTAACTACTCTCCTTAAAATTTTCCAATGTCTTACCATCAATTTAATAATAAAACAAGAAAACAAAAAACTTCACCGTGTTTTACAAAAATTTAATGACTTGGCCTCATAAATTTTATAACCGTGATCTTTTTTCATTTTCTGTCTTAATAAATTTGGCATACATATTCACTGACCTTCTTTCTGTTCTTTGATCTTACTGACCACATTCTAGCCTTAGCCACTGCATTAGCCTTTTCCTTTGCCTGTAATGATTTTTAAAGCAGTATGCCATTTCACTCTCACTCACAGTGCCTCAGCTGTATTTTTTCCTCAATGCTTCTCAAGTTATCCTACTTATTTATTTATTTTTTTTATTTTTATCAGTCCCTTCTCTAAATAAAATATGATTTTTGAAAGTTGGCAAGTTTTTTTTAATCGTTTGTACTTCTGTATCTATTATGCCATTGTACATAAAACAAATTCAATACATATTTGGTGATAGAATTAATCACCATATAAATAAGTACAATATGTGTTTGATAAAGAAAATACTTTCTTTTTATGGTACAATAGTGTGGAGATTAAATATGGCCACAAAATCTTTGTATCTCCTTCTATCCAAGTAGAATCTATATCACCAACCCTTAAAATTGGTCTGGCCTTGTGAGGGGGCTGGACTGTGTGTGGCAAAAGAGATGTTTTTCTTAGTTTCAGAGTCTAGATCTCAGGAGGCCTTGCAAATTCCACCTACATTCTCTTAAAATACTGTCTTCAGACCACCACAGAAGGAAGCTGGATTAGCACAGTGGAGGATCAGAGCCCATGTGAACCCAGCACCAATTGCCGTACATGGCAGTGGGGCCATCTCAAGCTGTCCAGTCCAACCAAACTTCCAGCAGTCAACCTTCTAGGTAAATGCTGCTGCATGAGTCAATCTAGGCAAAACTAGCAGAAAAATATATCATTTTACCCACATATCAATAAGAAATTATACATTATTGTAATTTTAGGACATTATATTTGAGGTAGTTTGATATATAGCAGTTGATAACTAATACAGAAATCAACACACAGAATTAGGGTGCTGTTGTGTTAAAATTTAAAAACATGGGGCATTGGCTTTGGTGCCAGACAGTAGACTGTGGCTGGAAAGGCAATATGAAACCTGCTAGTGAAAAAGGAGCAAAGAGAGCGTTAGATACTGGAAAGAGAAAACAAAGTTATTTAATTGCAGAACAACTAGCAATTCATGATGGTGTCTTTGATAATCTGACAAATGAGAAAAAAGTCCCCAATAAACTTGTGGATCTGGATCAAGATATCTCTAGAGAGATAACCTTCCTAAACAAGGAAAGGTTCAGTTTGTTAGCAGAAGTTAGAGGTTACATGGAAGGCCCAGGATGTGCTGGGTTGAAAAATAAAATTATTTGATATTTTTTGTTTCTTCATGTAGCAGATTTTTTTTTATTCATTAGATTTAGGGATTCAAGTGTTTTTTGTTACCTGGATTAATTGTATAGTAGTGAAGTCAGGACTTTCTGTGTACCTGTCACCCAAATAGTGTACATTATACCTGATAGTAATTTATTTGACCCCTCACCCCTTTCCACTATCCTGTCTTCTGAGCCTACGATGTCCATTATACCACTCTGACCACGTATACCTATTATTTAGCTCCCATTTGTAAGGGAGAACATGCAGTATTTGTTTTTATGTTCCTGAGATACTTCACTTAGGATAACAGCCTCCAGTGAAATCTAAGTTGCTGCAAAAGACCATGCAGCAGATTTTTAAAGGAATTACATGGCTTTAGAGAAAAATCAAAGTATAATGTTGCTATATGGATCTTTGTTAAGACAAAGATCAGCAAAATTTAGGTTGGTATTTAGAAGGGGTCTTCTAATTAAGAATATTAATTGTATGTTATCACAATAGCCTCAACCAAGCCCAAAGAAGACAGAAAACTATCTTTAAAAGAATTGGTGATACGGCTTTTTAAGTATGAAGTGAATCCTGACTATATTCATGGGAAACCTACTAAGAGTTATTCTAGTGAAAACATTGACATCCTGAAATTAAAGTCAATAAACAAATCAAAATGTAAAGAGGTTTCTGGGCTCCAAATTTCTTTAGGCAGAAAAAAGGCTGACAAAGCTACTTATCTACAAACTTAGTAGATTTCTTATCCAAAGAGAAATGTCTGTCAAAGGAACCCTGAGGGCAGTGCAACACCTGATGAAAGCAATGGATTTGGGAACCACAACCAAATAGGAGACTTTGGGGATTGAAGTTTTTTTTTTTTTTTTTTTGTGGTACAATAAAAAATATATTTGTGTGCAATCAACCAAGACTTTGGTAATGACAATAAAGTTTTTGATGGGATGTCAGAATTTTTATTACCCAGTGGCCACTATGTGCCTATCTCCTTTCTCCTTTTGAGGTATAGTGTCTATTGTGATTACATGTTTCTGTCTCCCCAAAGTATGTGAAGGAGATAAATAAAATCCCCCTATAGTTCACAGCTTTTTGATCAAGAAGAGCCATACCTAAGGAGCCTGATTAAAAGGGATGCATCTGTATTATGTATAGAAAAGATCATAATAATGTAGACTTGGGGCATAATGCCATTTTTGATGGATTTTGGTTGGCTGTAAGTGTATTTGTAATGTGTTCATTAAAAGGCACACTGTGTTAGATTAAATATGGCCACAAATTCTTTCAGGCTCTTCCCTTGAAGAAATGGGGTCTATTTACCCATGCTTTGAATTTTGGTTGAACTTGTGAATTGATTTAACCAATGACATGTGATAGAAATGACATTGTAGATTCTAAAATCTTGCAATTTTTCCAGGGATCTTGCCAATTCTGTCAACATCCACTTGGAATATTGACCTGCAACTCTCAAGCAAGGATGCTTATCATTTGAGGATAAAAGGCCACATGGATAGGATCCAAGAGACCCAAGCCAACAGCCAGCACCAACACCAGACATATGAGTGAAAAAAATATAAGATTTTCATCGTATCTCACCCTTTTGCTGAATGCAGCTGCAAGAGAGAATGTATAAAAAATCTGCCCAGGAGTCATCCAGGCAACCCACAGAATCATGACAAGTCATAAGCAATAAATTTTTGTTTAACACTACTAAGTCAGAAATAGTTTTTATGTAGCAATATATAACTGATACAGTTAGGCATTGAATAAGTTACTAGATAATTATTTTTTATATTCACTTAGAAATTTCAGTATCTAGAAATTCTAGGGATAAATTTATTTTGTTTTCATAATTACTAATTATTTTAAAAATTGCTTTGTAAAATCAACTAACATTGGTTCCCCAGAAGGATTTCATATACAATATTTAGAGTTGCTACTCAATTCTTTATCTACAAACATATATTGAGTACCCACCACAGTTTATACGAACTGCATTTATTACAAAATACATCATCAGGTGAAGTCTGAGCTAATTAAAATTAAAAAACCCAAATATTTTAACTTCACAGAAAACAAAGGACCCCTTTCTTGTTTCAGTATCATTCCTATCATCAGTAGTCTTGTCTGGTGGGACAATATTTCTTAGTGGAATAATTCAGCGAAATACTTTACCTCCAGCTTCCCTTAAAACATTAACATTATGTGGACTATCTAGGCATATAATAATACTTCAAGTTTTCATCAGATAGAAAGTAGAAAGGAACATAAAGGAGAAATGTCTATTGTCTTACGAATCACACCTAGAAGTGACATTCAACATCTTCAGTTGTGAATCATATAAATATACATATGTACAGACATAGGTGTGTGTGCTTATGTGTGTGTGTGTGTGTGTGTGCATATACAGTTGACTCTTGAACAACATGGGTTTGAACTGCATAGGTCCACCCATATGCAGATTGTTTTCAACCAAATGCAGATGAAAAATATGGTATTCAGGAAATGTGAAATCCATATATATGGAAGGCCAGCTTATCATATAGGGGTGCTCCACAGTGCTAACTATGGGACTTGAGTATGTTGAGTCTGGGAAATTGGTATATTTGGGGTCCCGGAACCAATTCCACCCCTCCCCTGAGGGATGAAAGTATATACACGTCTGCATATGTATATAATTTTATGTTATGTAGATTTAAGCTTGATGGGAGGATCTTATTTGCTTATTTGTAGTTATAAAATTCATCCTAATTGGGGAAATCAATTATTTCCATTAGTGTGGGAATCTAGTAGTCATATTGAGAATAAAATTTTTTAAAAATCGGATAATTGCCTATCTTGTTCCTTCATATCAAATATGTGTTATATGTGTAAATATATAAAAATTTGCTTATATTTGTATATACATATATAGTTATTTAGAGTTATATAGTTATATACATACATGATTATATATTTTAATATGTATTAACAGACAGCCTTGAACACAAAGGTAAGGAGGCCCATAATTAATTATTTTCCACAATATTCACTGTCCTGTGAACTATGTTATCTAAAGAACAGCAAGAATGACAGAAATTATTTTGCAGTAATGCTGTAAAATGGTAAGTGTGCTGATTATACTAACGTGTACAAAAAGAAAGTTCTTTACAAATCAGTGCAAGTGAATATGCTGGTGAAATGATAAGACTATGTTCTGGGAAATAGCTTAGAAGACATATATTATAAACTAATATCCAAATTAATCCTTACCATCTCCTTCCTTTGCATATCCTATCCTTTACAACCAAAAGCAAAATAATTCACTAAAAAGTATATTCTGTAATCCACATAAAGGATATTAAGTGTTGGAAGAGAGAGAAAAACAAGCCTACTCCTTTATATCAGTATTGCCTTCAGCTTCATTGCAAATATCTGATAATGTTGAAAAATAACAAAACAATAAAAAGTATCCATTTACATCATTATTAATCACAATCTCAGGAGGTGCTGTAAAATCCATGCAATATTAAAATTTGGATCAATACTGTGTCACATCAGGATTCATATTCAAGAAGTGGAGAAATCCAGGTTCTGAGAGTGCTTTGTATCTTCATTAGCTACACAAATCCCATCACACCTACTTGATGAATCATCATGCATAAATTTGACAAGTCCTGAAATTCTCTGAACATTATTTTTACATTTTTGAAAGGATGACATGAGATTAGAGGATCGCTATAAAACTTTCCAACTCAGAATTCTTAGGGATATAGGTATGACTTAAAATTCAAGAGTAATTTTCTAATGGAGTTTTAAAATCCTTACTGTTTAAATGGAGGCATATTGTCATTGTGTCTGAGTTCCTAACTTAAACAGAAGCTGAATCTAGTTAGCTATGCATCCTCCATCAGCCTGATTAGGTTGCTGCAGTCTTACCCAAATAAGCAAATAGGTGTGACCACGTAAGAACGTTTCTGTCTGTTACTTTGGAGGAAAGGTAACTGATGCCACTCATACAGCTGAAGAACTTATGGACAATTTAGGCTAGGAATGATGCTGTTTAGTGAGAAAAGTTTCATTCTATTTGGTAACATCCAAATGTATTATTTTATTATAATTACATTTCTATTAGCATCAACCATTCAACCATGAACTACGCATTATTACACATAACAATTATTTAAATCTAGGATTCTTCATTTCTGTTTCTAAGCCCAGAAACCATTATAGTACCTAATGCTTTACTGAAGGCCTTCCACACCACCTTTGGCTTATTTATCTCTGACTCTTCTTTATGTGTGGGTCTAATTTGCTAAATACTTAAGGCCAATAGAGTGTGCTTAGGACACATGGATTTGAAATTATAATTATATTCTCAGATAACAATCAACACAATTATATGTTATGATTGATGGGAAAAACATAAGATTTATGTAAAAAAAAATTGAAGTCTTGAAATTCCAATAGTGAAGAGTAGAATGACATCTACAAGAGGAATTAGTAATAATTTTCATAGTATTAATTCTCTGAACATAGGCATTTGAAAGGACCCTAATATACACAACTTTATTTCTATAAAATAAAGCATCATTTCTCAGCTCATAGTTTGTAACTACCTTAAAATATATATTTTATTTCCTGTTTCTAAATAAAAATATTTCACTAATAAGAAATTTTTAAATCTGAAAACAAGCCATTAAAACAAATCAAAAGCATTCCAAAAACTACCTAGACTTTGATATGATTGATTTTACATTAAATATTTTCAAAAGTTTTCAATCTCTTGCCTAGACTATGCTGAGTATTATTCCAATAAGACAATGTTCTTGATTGAAACAATGTCATTTGTGATATTAAAAATGGGATATATTTTATTCAGGAGGATATGACTTGCATCTTCTTATCTTTTGGTGCCCATTATAATCAGACTCACTGGCACCACCACTTATAAAATATTTATAAATCTAAAAAGCAAATTCTGAATGATTACTAGAAGAAATTATTATCCAACAACAACAAAAAAGTCATCTAACTACTTACTGACCTTGTAAGTGGGGTTTGAAATAAAATAATGACCAAGAAAAAATATAATTTCTATAAGCAATTTTTATTAATTTTTACCAGTGTGTTATTTATTGAATAATTAATAAAAGGTACACTAAACTGAGGATGTATTTCATAAAATCTCTTAATTAAGATAGAAATTTCTGATTAAAATATTTTAATAGAAAATGTATTTTAAGTGCTTCATGATTCCAGGGAATTATATGAAAATTGTACAAAACATGTATGAATTGAGTATTATTATAATATATATGTTTTACAATATATTTTATTGCTAATATATTACACAAATTCTAACACATTTAAACCAATTATTTGTATCCAATTGCCTAAAATAAGACTTGAATTGATGTTTTAGAGTTAAAGTTTTTTGTGAAATATTGTTTTTCTATTTCTATGTGTCAAAAAAAGCCTAACATAACAATTTATTGATTTATGCATTTAAAATAAATTAGTTAAATTTGCTTGGGTATAAATAGAAAAAGAAAAAAATAAGTTCAACACAGGAGAGGTTTTAGACACTGAAATTTAGCAACACTCTACACCATTTATAGAAAATCAGTGAATAGGAGTATCAAGTTGGCAAATTCAAGGAAGTATCAAGAATTTGTTCTTCTAGGAGTCTAGACATTATAGTATCAAAGCACTGTGGAGTCTGGCTCCTGACTAAAACCTACGTGTGATTTGTCAGGCCCACCCACAGGTGATTACAAAGGCTTTATCTGGCAGGCTTTGTGGGGGAAGCCCTCCCCACACTAGGCTTGTTGTACAGCCAGTGCATTGCAGCCTCGGAAGAGGTCTTTAAGCAAGGACTCAAGTTCCTTTCACTGTCCCACCATGCTCTTGTCCATATCTGTGTTTCTAACCAAGGAGCCTTCATTTGGAAGCCTCTCTGTTGGGAGAGGGAGGCTTTCAGGAAAGACCTTATCAGGTACCTCTGCCTCAGTACTTAATACTTTTCTTCTCCTGCTCTTTCTGCCTTTCCCTTCCCCTGGCCCTCAACTCCATAATACCACAGGAGCCTTTTATCCTGGTTCCCTCTGCAGTTAGAGGCTCCTCATATCTTTGTGCTGATCCACCAGAACCTTGATTTGAACCATGCCATGGGGAAAAATGGAATGGTTTCAGGGGTGGGTGGGTGTGGAGGGGGGAAGAGAGATGAATGGAGTCAGCACTATCTCCAGTTTAGCCTCTTGCTTACATGATTGCATTAAGTAGTTAAAAGTGTGACAATTATTTTTGTTTTGGCTTCTTGTATTCATCAGCTACTCTAATGCTTGGCAGCTCAGTTCTCTCCAGTTCAACTGACCTCTGGACAGGCACCTGGCCAATATGTTTTGATCAAAGGATATAAGAAGCTAAGTTTGAAAATTTTCAAATAAGATGCTGGGGGAAAGTGAAGATATAAATCTCTGATCATTATCTAATTGTGTTTAGGGAGAACAAGGAGCTTGATACCAGAGCAGCAGTATATTTGTTAATGAAATAAATGCCACTAATATGACACCTCTCTCAACACAAAAATGATGACACAGTATATAAAGACTACAGGAAGAGCTAATGTAGGACATGGAGTTAGGATAGGAACAAGAGGAAGTTTCTTTTTAAATAGTGTTTAATTGTGTAAAACCAAGAGACACAGAGAACCAATTAAATTGAGAGTATTAATAAATTTAAATATAGACACATTTATTGTAAATAGCAAAAATAATCAAAACATATTTAACACCTATGAAATATATTTCTCTTTGTAATACTTTTTGATTAAATGTACTTTTGTAAACAATGCTTCCTTTAATTCTTCATAAAAAATTTAGAAACTTGTAAGTCAACTGTGTTGTGTTACTCTAAACTGTTTACAAATTAAACTCCCCATCTTTCTCATTTCCCATTTCTCATGTTCTAAACAAAAGATAAAACAAAACAACACACATATACACAGATATATAAAATGATGAGTGAATGACATCACCAGACAAAATATTCACAAGTAATTGAATAATTCTTTCTTGTTTGTTGTTCCTCATATTTCAGCAGAATCTGAGCAGGAGGTGACTTTAAATCTGGGTATTTTAAGCCACTCATTCAATATCTCTTAGCTAAAGGATATGAGGACACACAAAAAAGGACATAGGTAGTTGGGTAGAGAAAAGGAAGAAATTGATGAATTTTAGTACAATCAACAAAAATATGTTCTGATTTTCTATTTTTTCAATTCTCAGAATAAGGAAAAGAAGAAAAGGAAGGGAAAGCTGATGTAACATGGCATTCAATGCATCTATCAATATTAAATGGATAGTCACTAGGGGGAAAAAACACTATTTACCTTCAATCCCTAGTGTTCACCAAAAGTCTGCTGACAGAATGAATGGATAGGTAAATGAGTTATAGAATGAACTAAGCTGAATTCAATTTAAGCAATTGCAAATAAGTAATCACTGAAGTCTTTAACTATAGAACAATATCCTTTATGAATATAGATGCAAAAATTCTCAGGAAAAAAAATATAGTCATAAAATATCCCAGGTTGTTTGCTTCCCGCCTTCCTCTCTAGCTGATCTTTAATACTCTCCTGCTTGGTCATTATGCTCCTGTCAGAAAGGTTATCTTCAAACCTGCTAATCAACACTTAGGCTAATCTGGAATTCACATACTATTTGATCCTGCAATTTCTCTCTTAGTCATACACACAAAAGAATTGTTATGTAGCATCAAATCAATTATTAGGCAGAATTCTTATAAGGTCCCCAAGATTTCTCTCCCCATTGATGTTCATACCTACATAATCCCAAGGACTGTAAATTAGATGGAGTTACTATCTTGATTATATTATGCCACCTGGCATAGTTGACCTTAAAATAGGAATACAATCCAGCTAGTTTTAACTTAATCACACGAGACTTTTAGAAGCAGAGAGTTTTCTCCAGTTGGTCAAAGAGAAGGAAGTCAGAGTGAACCATTTCAGCTGGCTTGAAAGAAAGTGCACATTCATATTAGGAACTCACCTTGTAGAGAAGCAGTCTCTAGGAGCTGGAAACAGCCCTTAGTGACTGACAGCCACCTCAGCCTAAAACCACTATAAATGAATTCAGCCAAAAACCAGTGAGTTTGAAGGAGGAACCAGAGCCCAAGATGAGAACTGCAACCCTAGTCAATATCTTGATTTTAGCCTAGTGAGACCCTGAGCATCAAATCAGCCTTGCAGTGCCTAGATTTCAAACCCAGACAATCAGGATGAGTATTGCTGGGGAAGGAAAAGTAAAATGTAGAGGATTCCATGGAGTCCTATATAGCACTTAAGAGTATCCATCAGAAGACAGTTTCACCAAGCAACATGGATTATAAAATAAAATGCTAAGCGGAAAAAAAGGTAAAACAGAATATTGATTTATGTAATATAAAATGAAATATCATTTATGTAAGTTGAGAAGATAGGTTTGCAAAACATCAATGTACACTTTAAAATGAAACATATACATAAAAGAAGGAAGAATAAAACCATTAGAATATTTGCATATAAGGAGGAATTTTGGAGTCGGGAATCCAAATGAAAGAATAAATAAATAAAACAAGGGGGAAGCTTTGTAAGGGTCAGTAATGACAACATGCCATGACCTGGATTAAGTTTGCCTCCAGCACAGGAAGTAGGGGAAGGGGAGAAGCAAAAAGACAGAAGTCCTACCAATTCTTCTTGTTAGAACTTTTCCTCACACCCGTGTTCTTCCCCTGAAGGAAACTTTTACTTACACTTAAGGATCAACTTATATGTTTCTTTCTCATACATATTTTCTCTTATGTTCCACCTTAAACTGCACTCCTCTATGCAAATATGCATTCTATAGCATATTCTACTTTTCATTTGAAAACACCCAACCACCACTAGCAATAACTTTCATTTTAATGTGTTTATGTCTCTACTCTTTAGTAACTTTCATGAGGGAGGGACTGTATTTGTTTTGGCAAATATTAAATTTCCTCTGCCTGTTAATCACAGAACCTGAAAAATAGATTTCAAATGAATTAATGATTCAAGCAATGAATAACTAAAGGCTAGAATGAATCAAAACAGTTTCTACCTCTTCTTTCTATAAGAAAGTGATTTTTTTTCCCCTTTGAGGTTATGTCTCAAAAAATGATTATGTATAAATAACTTGCATATTCCTTCTGCCCTCTCTATACTTTTCCCTCAGCAAAATCCTCCTCTGACTGACAAAGCAGGGTTCTGAATCCGAAGATCTAAAGTTATAGTTGGTAAAGACCTTCAAACCACTGACTGTGCAAAGTAGTGTTTTGCTTCCTGTCTTTTCTTACAATGGCAATGGTTTTAAACCTAAAAAGGACTACTTGAGGTAGCTGTATTTAAAATTTAAATTTTATTTCCTTCAAGGTATGTTTGTAAATCTGTTCATTTCTCTGTTGTCTTCCATTTCTTTGCAATGGATATATATTTTTTTCCCTGCCTGGGTAGTTTTCTCACAGGTATTTGTATCCTTTTAGTCTGGACTTCACAAAATAATTCTGACCATCCTAGAAAATGCATTTCTTATAGAAATGATGCTTGAATAAAAATTCAAGCATCTCTGCCACATATAGATATTTCTATTTAAAACTTCCATCATTGTCTAATTTGGAAAAAAATCACTTATGTAGTACATCAGTTTACACATTTATTACACCACAAATGTGTTCAATAATATATCTTTTTTATTACTGCCACATTTATAATTGTATAGGGGCTTCTTTTTCCCATAAAATGAATAATAATTAAATAATATTTAATTAAATAATAATTCAGATTAAACAAAATAAAAGAAAAAAATCTGGGTTCCCACTGGTTCCAAAAAAAGTAAGCATTTATTTTAGTTCTCAGTTAGGAACTTAGTACAAAGAGATATTAAGGCAAGAACAATAAAATGAAATTTCTCAAGAAAATCGTATTTTTTTCTAAAAAGTATTAAATAATAAATAATAGAAAATGAGAGTCACATTCAGTTGAGGTTTACTAAGCCAAGATTTTGAAGTTGCACCCAGGAAAAGCACAGTCTGTCGGGTCGCAGTCTGAAATGTCAGTTCTTGATCCAACTTTGGCCAAAGAATGACCGACATGCCGAAAGTAAGGTAAGCACGAAAATGAGGTTTATTGAAGAGAGAAAGATAGAATTATAGAGCAAGAGCAAGACATAGGTTTACAGAGTGAGAACAAGATACATTTGTCACAGACAATGAACTGACCCCTTGTCATGACAAAAAAAGGCCTTGGTTATGGTCTGGGTCTTGTTTTATAGTGTTTGGATTGGACCCTTCTCATGGCTCAGACATCACCCTGGAACCACTTTCATTGGGAAGTTGGGAGTTATATGACCTGAATCTTACTATGCATGCGGATCTCCCATAAGCCTTCTCTGAAAGACGGTTGTTCTGGGTCACTTTTCCAGACTCGGTTGTGTCTATGCTGCATAGCCCATGGGCTAGATAGTCCTCTGCATTCTTTTGCAGTTGGTGTGCTAAGTTCTGATTGTCAGATTCTTTCAGTGTTCTTTCCTCCCCAGTATGGCAGTTGCTCACCTTGTCCCCAGGAGGGGCCGGAGGTCCCTAGCTGTCTACCTAACAAGCCAACAAAGTATCTGTTGTGGACTGGGCTCTCCACAGAGAGTTTGAGAACTTCATATTTAAAGGAAAAAAGGGTACACAGAAAAAGGCAAGGGGTAAGGAGGTGAGCAGTGAGGCAATTGACAGTATTCATGTAATGTTCTAATTGGTGCTCAGTAAATCTACATAAGATAAGATGAATGTTCCAAAAAGGAGGTAGAAGAAATAGTCAAAGTTGTGATCTTCTCAGGGTGTGTAGAAGAGTGATCATATCTCTTCCCTACTTTGCATCGTGGAGATAAACTTGTAATTGACATTTAAGAGTTTATTTAGCTAGCACTCTGGGAGGCCAAGGCAAGAGGATTACTTTCACTCAGGAGTTTGAGACTAGCCTGAGCAAAAGTGAGATCCCGTCTCTACCAAAAAGAAAGGAAAAAACTCCACGGCTTTGTAGTGTTCACCTGTAGTCCCAGCTACCCAGGAGGCTGAGGCAAAAGGTTAGTTTATAACCCCAGGACTTGGAGGTTGTGGTGAACTACAGTGACCCCACTGCACTCTACCCAGAGCTGCAGAGTGAGACTCTGTCTCAACAAAAACAAACAAGGCAACTGAACACCCCAATAAAAAATTTTAAAAAGAGAGAAAATAAAAAAATTAAAATAAAGGAAAAAAAAGTTTATTTAGGCTACAGTCCTACAGTCCTAAGGTTTTAATTGACAAGTACTCATTTTATAGGGACTGTTCATCTTGAAGGGTTTTTTTAGGGCTGAAGGAAATAAGAAATATTTTATCCCAAAATACATTTCTTTGACATATTTTGAGATGGCTGTGGGCAAACAGGAATAATGCTTCAAGGCTGTCTAGATAGAGAGGCTTAGGGAGAAATTTGCATCTGCAGAGAATCTCAGTTAAATGTAGCCAGGCCCTGCCTGTTTGATCTGAGAGTCTGACACCCTTAAAGGTCTGAATAAAAACATTTCCCTGAGGGCTCTTAGAGTAGGCTTATCTGCATAACAACAACATCTTGCCAGCCAGGCTTCCTTTCTCCTTCCTATACTCTGTCTACCAAAAAACCCTGGGGAGTCATTTTCTAAGCCCCTTCATTTCTTAAAAGAGGATCCTGTTACTGAAAGTTTGGTACTTGTCTCAGAGGCCAAGAATGAAGAACAAGGACAAGTGGTTTGAGTAAAAGGAAAGAGAACTTTATTAATTTGCCAGCAAATGAAGAGGACCGTGGACTAGCATCTCAAATACTGCCATTCTGCCTTTAAGCAGAAAAACAGGGGTTTTTAAAAAGGAGGGTTTCAGTAGTTGGGCTTGGATCCATGTGACCTATGTCACAAGTTATGGCTTCAGCTATTGTTGTTTAACTATAATTGGTGGTTTTGTAGACCTTATTTCCTATGACAATGAAGATCTTGTGACCCTTGTACAATTCTGTTGAGCTACCCCCCGTGGTTTAAGATACTAGAAAACAAACAGCAAAGAACATGTTTTTCTGCTGCTTTGATTACTGGCCTGAGGAAGGAATGCAGGCTTTAATTCCCAAAAAGTGGGGGGAGGTTAAAGAGACAACTTGTAAAACATTTTGTTGCCCTTTTTCAGACCTTTACCTCTGTTACAGAGCATTCTCTATTTTTACCACATTATAAGTGGGTTCCAACATGCTTTTA
The DNA here is from genome assembly GCF_020740605.2 of Lemur catta. NCBI lineage: Eukaryota > Metazoa > Chordata > Mammalia > Primates > Lemuridae > Lemur > Lemur catta. Next base: position 245,340,104 of record NC_059128.1, read on the forward strand.
AGTGTACACTGTAAAAGATGAAAAATTTGACTTAAAAAAATGGAGAACCTAATGAAGGAAGGAGGCATTTCTAAGTAACTACTCTGCTAAGTGCTCTGTGTCCTGTGTCAATATTCCCCCCAAATTTCTCCCATTTGGATATCCTCATGTTAGGTAGATAGTGAGCGATCATGGGTTTCCTAGGGACAAAAGTGGGCGCTGTTGCTTTGGTGCAATTGCCCCACCTGGGAAGAAGGTCCCCATCTTGGTCCTGCTCCACCCTAATCTCCTGAGTGACTGCCACACCTGGGAAGGAGGGAATACCCTACAAATCTGCCAAAACTTAGTGTGCCAGCTGCAAAAGAATGCAGAGGACTCTCTAGCCCATGGTCCAAGCTACATAGGTACCATAGAGTCTGAAAATTGAACTAGAACAACCAGCATGCTTAGTAATGCAACTCCCAACTGTCCAATCAAAGTGGTTCCATGGTGACCTCTGAACCATGAGGGAGATCCCAATCCAGACACTATAAAACAAGATGCAGACCATAACCAGGCCTTCTTTTTTTTTTTTTGGCCCCTTCTTTTTGCTCTCCCTTTGCTGCAACAATGGATCCAGTCATCATCTGTGGCATATGTATCATGCTCTATAAACCTGTATCTTGCCCTTGCTCTATAATCCTATCTTGCTCCCCTCAATAAACTTAATTTTCATGCTTGCCTTACTTTGGTGTGTCTGGTCGTTCTTTGGCCATGAGTGAACTAAGAATCAACAGTTTTAGACTAACATCTGACACGCACACCAGATTGCCAATGAGGAAGATGAGGCTCAAATTATTTAATGTGTTCAAGTCAAACGGAGCTAGAAAGTTTCAGGACCACCATTCTGACCAGGAAGTATGGGCTCCTTTCCTCTCTGTTGTCTATATCTTAGGCTCCCTGCAACCATGCATTCAGTTAACAGATATTTACTGAGTGGCTACTTTGTTAAATGTACCATTCTGGTCACCAGAATGGCATAAGTATTGGAGGATTCCATTTTCTAAGCCTACCTTCTCTCTCTTGAAATTGGAGGGTTAGATAATTCTCCTTTATTACTTACCAGGCTTCTCCAAACTTAATTCTGGACAAATATGGCCTCCATGTAGTCAGAATGCACAAAGGAGCTCAGGAAATTTCACCCCAGAATACGACTCTTTGGTATAAACAGTATTTTGAATTACTCAGAGATTGACAAGTCCTTAGAGATCAACAGGTATTGGAAGGGGCTTCCCTCTATCTGCATAAACCAGATGAACCCATCCAAAAGAACAAATTGACTTCCCTTCCCCTCCCTGTTATCTCAATATATTGCAGGAAAGAAGATCAAGAATGCAACCATTCCTGGCCCAAATCATTTTAAATTTAATGCCCATCTCTTAGGTTAATTTACAAGCCAATCTGTTTCCCCCATCCATTCATCCTCCCTAGCAATCATTTATTGCCCCTAAACAGAATGATCTATATTTCTCATCTCCCACTTCCCTCTAAAATGAAGGTATATAAATTTCTGGACCCCACTGGGATGTTGTGCAATCACTCTGTAATTCTACCCATGGGCATGGTAAATAAACCTCTTTCTCTTATTAATTTGCCGTAACTGTGAGTTGATTTTTTTTTTTTTTTTGAGACAGACTCTCACTCTGTTGCTCTGGGGAGTGTGCAGTTGTGTCATTCATCATAGTTCACTGCAACCTTAAACTCCTTAGCTCAAGCAATCCTGCCTTAGCCTCTCAAGTAGCTGAGACTACAGATGTGCACCACAGTGCCCAGCTAATTTTTCTATTTTTAGTAGAGACAGGGTCTTACTCTTGCTGAGGCTGGTCTCAAACTCCTGAGCCCAACCAATGCTCCTGCCTGGCCTCCCAAGTGCTAGGATTATAGGCGTGAGACACCATGCCAGGTGTGTGTTGATCTTTCAGCAAACTTTTGGGGGAAAGGGTAAGGGTCCCCTCACTCCCACTATAGACACGTAAAATTAGCTTTTCTTTTATTATTTTCTTCTTCACTCTTTTAAGAATAAAATCAGTTGACTGTCATCAAAACACTAACTGTCCCACACTTGTGGGGCAGATGTGATCATTAAACATCTTTCCAGTTTTGTATCTGTAGAGAGACACAAGTTATGTAACAAGTACTCTCTATTGCTTGAGAGGTTAAAATATGGCTCAGAAGGCAGCTGGATAAGAGCTTTTAGACTACAAATTGACATGGCTTTCTCACTGTTCAAACTGCTTTGAAGCTTTAAATGAAATAGAAAAATAAGTAGAACCAGTTCACCTTTAATAGCATAACAGCTAAAAGCCTAGTGTATCCACCAGATACTAGTGCCAAAAAGTCTGCCTTCTGCTTCTCTATAAATCATCCAAGTGATGCATCTTTGTCCGGTATACAGCATAAAATAAGTGCAGGTCAATTATCTGATTTTAAAAATAGCCAGAGGTCAATTATCTGATGGATTTGTTTAAGCTGTGATTCTCACTCATACATGAAAATAAATTATGCACCAGTGAATTCGATAGGAAATTTGTATTATAAGCTCAAAGCCAAGTATATCTAAAATATATGTTTTGTTTGGAATCTAGTTATCCATGGCTAAAATAAAAAGCAAATTTTATTAATTTAAATATTTTGAATAGTTAATGCATGTCTTATTGCCTTTATTACATTTTTATTCGTATATTAGACTTGTGCTTCTAGGTCATTTCAATGCACCTCATTTGACAAAAGCAGATGTCGGAGATTTTCAATCTCAGTGTTGCATTGGGACACTCTCAGTGCTCTGCCCATATTCACCAGGATTCTTTTACTGTTTCTGGGTTCTGTACTATGTGTGCTTTTACTTCCAAGGGCCTCATCTACTACTACTCTTAGGAGGATTATTGTGTCCTAGTAGAGCAACAGAAAGCTAGCTACACCTGGGAGTCAAGTTCCCCTAGAGACTGACTCCTTTGTGTGAAAATGAAACAGGTTCTGAGGCAAAACTTACATGCCACAATCTCCCTGCTGAAGCCCTGCTTTCCTAATATTATGCTGCCTCTTCCCCTACCAAGTCCTCCTTCCCTCATACCTTTACTGCTGTCTCTTTAGAACGCTTTCTTAGCAAATCATCTGCATACAAATATTTGTCTCAGTTCTGCTTCTAGGTAACCTGCCCTAAGAAAACTATAAAACAAATAAATGAATTGAGCAGTTGCTTTTTAGACTTTTTTGTCTGTGGAATTTTTGTGTGTGGAAACCCAAATTTTAAAAATTGTATCATGAAAAACAGAAAGTACTTGAACACATGTGAAGACCCAGATTGATTCAACAACTTTTCCCTCTATTATTAGCTTATGTGTTTGGGGGCCATGTGTGTGGATATTGCGGGGCAGAGGTGTGTTCAATGGCTCAGAGGTAGAGAGGGGGTTGTTAGCTCTTAGTACTACTATAAAGTATCCTAAAAATGGAAACATCACACTTAGAAATTGAAAGTTATGAACAAGTTGGTGTAAATTATGATATATATTGCATGGCATCCATACAATTTAATTACCATTATAAAAAAATAAAAAAATTGAGTCCTTTTAGAGACAGTATGTGTCACACATATGTGTGTGTATAATATTTATATAAATGACTAACCTGAATCTGTGTTCTTATCATTCAATGTCCCATAACTTATCTTTATGTATGCATATTTTGATAGAAAAAAATAAAAATAAACTTGCCTACTTGCCTGTATGTGGAAATATAAGCATTGAAAATTTGTCTCCTCAATTTCTAATTTTAAAGTTTTTATAACTTCTCTTTTAAACTCACATCCAAATAACATTATTGATGTTTGTATTTGGGCACAATATGTAGAAACAATTATTTAAACATACATATTTCTGCATTCCTTATTAGGAAACTTGGAGTCATATGGTTCTTACTAATTAATTTTTAGCCAAGAATGGCGAAGGACAGGCTCCTAACATTTAACTGGAATTTTAAGAAGAGGGTAAGCACCAGAAATTATTCACCCTATGTAACAAGGAAATCCAGTAGTAAATCTCGCTTCAAACACTGCTGGATCTGGGATAATATTCCTTTACATCTCTAAACTCTGCTTCCCGCATGCCCCCTTCCTATCTCTTAGACCTAATTTCTCAAGTGGGCTCTTTCTAGGAGGTAGTAAAAATGGTGACAAGCAGCATAAAACCTATATTATATCAGGTAAATAATTCTCTGAAGACTGTGTGACTTTTTTTCTACAAACTCAGCATGAAACCCATGTATGATTTTATTGCTCAAAAACCCACACAAAGATATATCACTGTATCAGGGGCTGTGACTCTGATAAACTAGGCCTAGGCATGTACCTAACCTAATCTGAACTACATATATTAAGAATTGGAGAAGTTCTGTAATCAGAAGAGGAAACATATATCACATAGATAAAAGCAAAAGATGTTTGGACATTGTCAGAACTAGGATGCTGCCAGGTTAAAGTCACAAGTTAAGATTACCACAAAAGAGTGTTCTCACGTATCCAATGAACTGATTGGAAGCCAAGCAGAAATCACAAAGGAGAAATCCAGAGAATGGAAGGAAAATGATCAATGAATATTGACTCCTGCCAAGTTGGTGTGCTCATTCTTACTGAGAAAATGCGCACTTGGGTGAATCTGAAAAGACCAAAGAATAGGTTTTTTAGACTTCTAAAATGACACTCCACATCAGCTTTCTTAATCTTTTTCACTTTTATCTTTATGTACATCAGTATTAATTGTAATTTGCCTATTTGCAAATTTATGACACAATTATTATAAATTGTGCCCTAACCATTAATTCATTATTTTATTTATCCATGCATTTATCTATTTGGCTAATATATATTTATTTATTGATTGCCAGGCATCAGGAATTATTTTTAGGATGGGACATGCAAAAATTGGTAGGACTCGTTTTCTCTTATTGAAAGTCTCAGTGTCCAGTTAAGAATAAACATATGTAAAAAATCTGAGCAAGGACCATATTCCACCATTTTCACCTTTGTAATTCATTCATGTATCTCACATAATACAAGCACATAGTAAATGATCCAAATGTTTCATCAATGAATAAGTCAATGTATAAATGTATAATTAATATTAGTAGCTGATATTGCTCATATTTTCTATATATATGAGCAAATGGAAGTACACATAAAACATTTAAACTATATTTCAATCAAATCATATTCCTCCATAAACTAATAGATTAGACTTAACAATCATTTATGTACTTAATTAAATATAATATCTAATTTACGTTAAATATTCTTTTTCCTTATATTTTAGAAGGAATTTCATGGAGTGATTTGAATAGCTTTTATGCCTTTAAAAACCTGAACTAAATTCAAATGATGTAATTGTTTTCTAAGAAAATATATTCTGGTAAAGATAATCAAATAGTTTTATTTTTCTTCTGTAAAAATTATTACTGTAGCATTCACTTATAGATAACATCAATAAAACACTCCTTTTGATGGTAGAGAAAGCAAAGTTATCTGGAATTTTACCTTTTTGTGTTCTATTTCCTCTTATTTTATTTGCATAAAATATAAGTGATTTCAAGTGAATAGATCAGTTTGGGTACAAGGAAAAATAATTGGGAATTAACTACTTAGCTTTGACAAAGTTTATAGATGTTCATATAGCATACAAATTTGCTAAAACAATTAATTATGTAAAATTTGTATTTTTTTAATTCACTGTATCCAGAAGGAAAAATCTCAGGTGCAGTGAAAATAAATAAATGAATAAAGCAATCAATAAATAATTGAATGAGTACAGTTTTAAATGAGATGTAAGTGCCCATTAGATTTCATTAAAGGAACAGCAGGGTGAAATTTGGAGTACTAAAAATAAGAAAGTATACACACTTATTCTGGATAAAAGAGAAAATGCTAGCTGTATATAGCAAAAAATTGTTTGTTGTCTTGGTTATGTAGTCAGCTTGGGCTGTCATAACAAAATACCATAGACTTAACAACCAAAATTTATTTCTCACAGTTCTAGAGGCTGGGGGACTGTCCAAGATCAATGTCCCACAGAGTTCGGTTTCTGGTGAGAGTCTCTTCCCGGCTTGCAGACAACCACTTTTTTCTCACATGATCTTTCCTGTGAGTGAGAGTGGAGAAAGACAGCTGCATGGTTTCCAACATCTCTTCGTAAAAGGACACTATTTCTATAGGATCAGGTCCCCACCTTTATGATCTAATTTAACCTTAATTACCTCCTTAAAGGCTTCATCTCCAGATACAGCCACATGGAAGTTAGCACTTCAAAATATACATTTCAGGGGATACAAAGATTTGGTCCATAATACTGTAAATAATACCTAATAATAAGATTCTTTAATTGTATCTCTGCTTTCTCTTTTCCATGAATTCTTCTTGATATGTTTATTCAGTCTCAAAGTAATAAAAGACAATCAAATTTTATCATTTAGCACACTGAATTTTAAAAAAATGTAACTTTGTTATTTTTTAAACAAACATTGTGATAGAAAATATTGTTAAATCCTTGTATATATCCTTATATCCTCAAATAAATGATATTTAAATCCATTAATATTATTTGTAATTTATTCTCCCTTAAAACTCTTCTTAAAATATATTTTAAAACATCCATGAAAAAATAGAATCTGGACACAATATATTGTTCATAATTATAATTTCTATATAATTAAGAATTTTTCCATTTTCTTGGAAAACTAAGGAATTGTCTTTGTATGTTGCACAAAATACTTTAACTAGGAATCAAAAAATACAATTATTTCCAGATTTATTGTTAGGTTTTATACCTTAGAAAAAGTCATTTGATTTCTCAGCCCTCTCAGTTAAACAAAGAAGCTGAACACACAAGGTGCAATATCTCTTTATTCTCTCATATTCTAAAATTAATTCATGAACTTACCTTAGCTTTTGCTTTTCTGCTGATTCTCTGCCCTTGCCTCTGTTCTTGGCAGTTGCATATTCCAACAGATAATTTCCTGTGGGTTCAAGTCTGTCATGATTTTTTAAAGAATCCTAAGATCAGTAGTCTTGGTTGCCCCATCTCATTTAGAATAACGTGATAGTTTCTGAATGTGAATTCAGTGGCTCAGCTATTGGTTTTGGGTGTTTTTCATCGAACTATCTCCTTTCTTAATCCTCCCTTTCCAACCAAAAACCTGAGACAATGTACTTGCATTTGATTTTTAGACATTTTGATGGAGAAAATAAAGATTGAAAGGTTCAAATATTCATTATATTATTATTTTCTTTCAATAACCACGATAATCACTCTAAATAAGTTTTTCTTACGTAATCTGCCATACTTTTTAAAAGGTAGGCTTTACCTGAGAAGTCTGAAGATTACAGAAGTTCACCAAATGTCAGGATAAAAGCTCAGCTTTAGCTAACTCTAAACCCAATGTTCTCTCCTCAAACCATACTGACTTCCCAAATCAGATCTGTTATAAACATTGCCCTCTTTATCCCTCTATTCTGGCCTGACTTACTGTTTACATTCTCTCTTCTTAGTTCCTGTTTTATTGCTGGCCTCCAGAGGCCTCTCCTCTTTCTGGAAAACCAAAGCCCTGCCCAGAAATCCAGCCTGTCTGTCTGGCACCTGATATCTTTTCTCTCTTTTTTAACAAGCAGTGGAGAAATATGTGGTTGCTCCACCCTACTCCTACGCCAGCATTTCTTCTAACTTCTGATAATTACTGATCCTATGGGTAACCTGCACGTGTTCTCTTAAATCCGCCATTTTGTCAATAAGTCTGAGTCCTACTTGGCATCAACGGTCTTTGGACCTGGGATCAGAAGCAACTGTAGGAGGACCCTTCTGCGCAGATCCTTCCAGTTCTCAAATAAATCTTTGCAAACAAGTTTTTGCCTTATCAGAGGGCATTGTTACTTTTTTCTTCCAGTTTGCAAGATAGTTAATCTCCCCAAACATTACTATATTCAAAATGATGGTATACAAACAGAGAAATTATTTGTTGACTTATTAATTTATTGTTTGTTTGGAATATTATTTCTTTACAGACAACAAATTCTATTGGATTTTGTTTTTGTTTATTGAATGTTTTGTCTCTTTCTGGGATCATTTGCTTGCTCTGAAGATGATGATAAATATATCCCACATTAAAAAAAGTTAAACAATGCCAAGTGTATAAAATTATACTTTAAAAAACCCTGGTTTTGGTACTTCTATTCACACTGATTCTTTTCAATTTCTTTGTACTGTTTTATAATATGGAATAGAATTATAGGTAAAATATATAAATATGACTTTTCACTTACTCATATCACCTTTGTCTTATTTTAAATATAGAGATGTTAATTATGTGTGCATTATTTTAATATTGCAATAACATTCATGTTTTTAGACAGGCATAGACCTAGTGTTAAGAAATGTTTATTTAAGGATAATGAAATAATACATAATAAATTGTCTAATTTGTGCCTTTCTATAACTTCTATTTTCTACATTAGAAACAAATTTCCTTTGTAATCAGCAAATAATGTACAATAATCTTTCAATGTAAAGAGTCAGAATGCATATGAAATTACATTTTCTTGATAGAATAACTTATATACTAATATTTAAGACTAAATAATCATCTTTTAGTAACAATTTACATTACATAGTTTTATAAGAGATGAAAAGACATAATAATATTTGAGCTGCCTTAATGGATGACAATAATAAACTCCTATGCAGCTTTATAAAGAATATTTACCTTCATTAGGTAGTGATTCTTTATGCCTCTTTGCCAATGCCTTTGGATTTTTTTTCATTTTAAGGCAAGTTTACTTTTACATTATCCAATAACCATAAAGGAATTCATATGGGACATTACAGAATGAATCCATGATGAACCAAAAAAAAGGAACCAAAGGACTTTTATCACAGTATGATGCAAACACAATAGACACTTGCTTTACAGTATATATAATAAGATACAGAGTAAGTAGAAGATGACATGTAGGATCAGGCACAGTAAACAGTAATGTAGAAGAGCATGCATGTGAAAGTACACGGAATGTTCACAAAACCTAAACATTGCATGACTCACAGCTTTAATGCAATTGTGTGGCATAAATAAATTTTAGTTTGCATAAATAAATGTTACTTATTATAGTAACTGAAGAACTATAAATTATAGTTTGCTATGAGGAACAGAGGTTCACTATGTGTAAAGTAAATTTGAGTTGCTGATGGACTTTTGGGAGTACAGAGCTAGCTAATGGTCATTTAGAAATATTTTCACAATTGAGGAAAAACTGGGGTTGTAGGTTTGAATATGCACAAGATGTTCAAGATCTCTGAATCCATAATTCTAAGATTGCTCAAAATGAGACAGTTGTTAGATGGGAAAGAAGGAAAAGAAAATACCAGCATCTTGTGGATTTAAAAAGCAGGATATGTATCAAAAAAAAATTTAAAAAAAAGCAGGAGGAAGAGAAATAGAAAACAAAATTGACTGAAAAGGATCTTCAGTAAACGTATAAGCTATTTTAGCAGACATGGTGTCTGAAAATGAAAGGAGAAAATTTTAGGGACACAGATCAACTGTTTTATCGGCAAAGTGAATTTAAACTTTTATCATTCTACACATATGAATGATGAATGTGATATACATTTACTGTTCAATCAGTATTAATAATTTATATTTTATATTATATGCCACCCTAGTGTAAATAATCCAACATGATAGTTGGTATTTCATATAAAATTTTACCAAAGTCTTATAATAAGTATAAATATTATTTGGAAGAATGACTACAGAGTAAAATAATGTTCACAAAAACTGAAGTCTCAGCCCTTTCTGTAGTGAAATAAGGGGACAAGTATTCAACTGATAAACTGGTGTGCAAGTCCCTCTCCAGTACTATGAGCTTCGGGTCTAACTGTACTATGCTGAAGCTCTGGGATGCAAATTCTATTGAGCATCTGGGAAGGTCAGCATTATTATACAGGAACCAAAAATAGGGATGCTACATGATAATTTTTCAGGATCAAACAAAATATTATATATAGTAAAATGGAAATGATCTAAATATATATAAATTTCTTTTAACTAGCATAAATTTAAAAAATAGCATGGATTATATGGAAAGAAACTGGAAGCAAAATTTGCCATATAATTAAGAGAAAACCTGAATGATGTATATTTTGTTCAGACTTGCAACCAAGTCATGGGCAGTCTACACACCTTTAGAAAAAAAAATGTATCTAAAGTTACTAGTGGTAAATCATGGATATTTGGATTTGGAGAATGCAATAAATGAGAAGCTATCATATATTATAATAAATTCTTTTGCTCTTTTCTTCATGGCTGTACTAATAGATTTAGAAAATTAACTTTACAAAAATTCCTATGGAGTTATCTACAGCCTTGGCTGAATTACTGCTATTAAAATAGAAATATACTGGCTGGTACAAATAAGTGTTTATATCCTTGGGTACCACAAGTAAGAAACCAAAAAGAACTATCAAAAGGAACAGAAGAGATTGATTTCATGATCTTTTTTTTTTTTTTTGAGATTATAATAAAAAAATCAAAGTATCTTTTCCTTTCTATTTTATCTGAGGTTATCTTATAAAAAATCAATATGGAAAGATTAACAGAATATGAAGAAAAACTACAGTTGAAAACTAGAAGTAAAAGTATCTTTTTTGTCTTGATAGACAGACAGATATATATCCATTTTCAAAGGCATAGATTTGAGTTGGACGTTGCTCTGAGTTGCATGAAAGCTCAAACTCAGGGATGCTGTGGGAGACATATTAAGCATATATAACTGAAAGGCTTTTACCCTTGTCCATTACTTTCCTGTAACCGGCATTGCTTGTCACACCTCCACTGCCTTTCCTGATGCTAAAAACCCCAGTCCCAGTTTTAGACATACTTATGTGTGTTTGGGGAAGTTTACAGAGAGTGTGGTTGCCACATAGAGAGGTCAAAGGTCTTGGTTGTTCCAGGAACAAAGGTGGACAGAACATTGGTTGGAGGGACTCTATGAGCTGTAAAGGCAAGTGTTGACAGATGTCCTAGCTCAGTTACAAGTAGAAATAACACACATGTCTTCTCAGCACAGGCTATGGGTGTGTTCATTCTAAAAGTGACAGTGGATTGGCTGGTACTTGTTCAGGAACACTGCTCCGGAACCCTGGGGCCCAGTAGCCTTGTCAATGCTGGGTCTCTTCCTTCCATAGGCCACTCTGAATCTGTTCTTCCACACTCTTTTCCCCAGCTCTTCCAAGTACCCTGATCCTCTGGGAGCTACGTGCATGGAATGCTTTTCCTCTACTTTTTTCCCAACCTGTTGTTTGTCATTGTCTATTTTGCCTCCTTTCAGATTTATTTTTTCTTCTGACAAATAAAAAAATTCAGCTTTTATAATTTCTGTTATGTTTTCTAAAACTTATTTCAAAGATTTAAAAAAAGAAAACACTGAATATTTACTGTTTCTTTTCTTTTTTTTCTTTTTATTTTGGTTTCCTCATAAAACAATTCCCTTTCTCTGGGAAGGCCATTTGGGTGTATCTGTCTAAGTACATCTGCAATAATTCACCTTAGAGGTGTTAAATTAAGTTTGACCTAAAGATTTCTCTGCACATAGTGAACTGTAACCTAACCTGATGTGTAACAAACTGTAACCTACTCTGTAAAAAGTAGCTGAGTCTCAGCCAATCACAGTAGCCAAACTTTGGTCAACTACAGACAGCCAACTGTTCAAACAATGTTCAAATAAGGCTACTATCCTGCGGTAACTAATTCAGCAGTTTTTGTGCCTCACTTATGTTTTCTATACATCACTTCCCTTTTGCTGTCTCCTTGTTGCAGCCTTGGTGTTGCTCTGAACCTATTCTGTTTCTGGGGGCTGCCCAGATCTGTAAATTCTTCTTTGCTCAAGTAAACTGTGTTATATTTCATTTGCCTGAAGTTTCTGTTTTAACAGAGGGCATCTGGAATGTGTGTGGAGTGGTTTTGATTGCCAATATTACTGGGTCTTCTAATAGCATTTAATTAATGAGTGTAAGGAATTCTAAAACTTCTTCAGTGTGGCCAGTAAAGATAAGAAAAATTGTCCCAATCAGAGTACCAATAATATGTAATTTGGAGAGCTTAAAAAAGGTAGAAATTCACCTAATTCATCTACCAGAGGGGTAGAACAGCTCATAGTAAGTATAAATTTAGAAATGTTGTTGGAAAAAAGAGAGTATCCTTATTATTCTTTAGTGTGTCAATCATAAGAAACAATGAACATGCTTTATAAACAGAGACTTTGTGTAATACATTGCTGACCATATATGCTCTGTAATTATTTTTTAAATAGATTCACAAAGTAATAAAAATATTATTGAGCATAAGTTCTGGTGTGTACCACTTACACAAATCTAATGTTTCTAAGTTTACAAGACATTGAAAAATATGTAGCATAATATTGGGGGCAGCTATTACTCTTTTTGATCTGCCATTTAGTTTTTTTGTCAAAATGCTGTGGGCACATAGAAACTGCTCAATCAAAACAAACAACTATAATTTGTAAGATCTATAATAATTACTTTGCAGGCAATTAACAGAATTATTCTCTGGTAGAGAACTGGAAAGTTCTTAACATTCAAAATTTGACTAGAATCACAGTAATTCCTATATTAGATACTATGTGAAAGCTTTGTTTCTATTCACTGGTGAGCTTCATTTGCTTATTAAAAGAATAATTCAACATTTATCTTATCTGTAGTCCTAGAAGAGGAATAAAAGACAGAGATCAAGATAAGTAGTGATTAAGCTAAAGAGAAGACTGCAATATCCATGGGGAAATTGGGATTTCAAATTGATTACACTCTAGAAGACAGGAAAAAGGGCTCTGAATATCTGGCAATAGTTTAGTTTGAAAGCCCGATCCACAATACACAGACATTTGTTTACACAGCTTGTTATGTCCTTGTTTTTCCTAAACCAAAATTATATATCAAAAGTGGATTGTTGCAGCGCCAACATATCATAAAGCTTGCTTTCACGTTGTGATAATTGTAGGACTGATTTCTTGCTCATTTGTTATCATGGCAACATCCAACACCAGTTTCCCAGAAATGGAAGTAGATTTGGCAAAATCTTCATAAGTAATTATGTTTTTCTACTGAATGCTCAAAACATAGTCAACTTTTAAAACTGCTATAATCTTACTATAATTTTAGCAAAGTTGTCACACAGAAGCTTTGAGATGTGAAGGACCCTGATGAATGACCCCATACTGAAAGGAAACATTTGCCTGCTGGTGTGAATATTCAAATATCTTCTTAACTTCAAACTATTAAAATGCTTCATCCTCTGAGATACAGATTGCAGAACTTCTCATGTGTTGGAAGGTAGGGTTGGGGACAGGGGTATGAGCAGAAATGACTGTGAGCCAATTTCAGACATGTTTTGAGAGGCATTGCATATTTTTGGCAGATCCTGTTCTTTTCCCTCAGCCACAAGCGTGGGATCCCAAAAAGGGTCTTCCCCTTGGCTATGGACCTCAAAATAAGAAGACCTGTGGAGCAGAGTAACCAACCTGCAGCAGCTGACATGCAACACAAGAAAGAAATGCTTTTTGCTGCAAACCACTGAGATTTTGAGTTGTTCATTACTGTAAAGATGACTCTGACAGTCTGCATTACGTATGTCATGACAGGAGGATCCTACTTAAATTTTATCAATATCTACCCCAACCTCCACTAGAAACAAAAAGATCATCAAGTTACTTTTTTTTCAAGATTTTTCTATTTCCATTCACAGAAGAGTAAAGAATAATAAAGAATAATTATTTGAGGCCCTTGCAGTTAAAATAATAAGAAGATAGTAGTGTGGGATGTACATAATAAATCCAATGTTCCCAGAAGTATGAGATTTGCCTTTCCTTATGTACAAGATATATTTTCATTATTTTAAAAAAGCCTTGTCTACTTTTCCTTTTTTTTTCTTTCTTTCTTCTAATTTCTTTCTTGGCTTATGTAGAAGTAGGCTGTTTAATTTCCAAATATGTACGATTTTCCTAAACATCGTATAGTTTTTGTTTTCTAATTTTTGAAATTTGTTTTATGGCCCCAGGTAAAGTCTACCTTGGTGAATGAACCACATGTGAACTTGAAAAGTGTGAATCCTACAACTGTGATGTGTGCTGTCCTGTAAATATAATTTAGATTAAGGAGGTTGATAGTGTTCATATCTTTTATACCTTTACACCCTATGATTGTGAATTTGCTTTTTTCTCCTTTAATTTTGCTAATTTGTAGTTCATGTGTCTGGAAGCTCATTATTAGATACATACACATTTAGGATTGCTAGTCTTCCTAATAAATTGACCCTTTTATCATGATAAAATATTCCATTTATCTCTAGTAATGCTTTCTGTCTTGAAGTTGATTTATCTGATGTTAATATAGCCACTCCAGCCTTTTTAGGAGTATTGTTTGCCTATTATATGTTTCGCCATAGATTAATTTTCAGCCTGTTTTTAAAGTCCCTCTCTTGTATTTAAAGTGCATATCTTTAACATCAATGACTGCTTTGTCTATGGCTTTTTGCTTGATAAACACTATATTTCACAACCACCAAACTAATGTAGAGTGATAAGGGTTAATGGTTGACAATAGTATACTAGAGAAGGAGAAATGTAGTTGTGAGACAAAAATAATCATAAATTATTAGTATTCTCTCTCTCTTTCATTACTTTGTGTGTTTGTGTCTATATACTTCTGTCAATCTGATTTGTAATTCTAGAAACTTTCTGAGCTTAGAAGGAATTCAAGACTTTAAAAATAATTGTATTCATAAATATTTTGGCATGAAATCAACTCTCACCAGTTGTTAATGAATATGATGATTCAGTTGTAGTCATGTAGACCATAAATTTATGTAATTTTACCCTTTCCTTTTATTTTATGATAAATATTGCCTACTCAAAAATGACATGCACATTTATATATGTATATGTGTATAATACATGCATAATATAACCTATGCACATCCTCTTGTACACTTTCAATTGTTACTACATTACTTATAAGACAATATAAATGCTATGTAAGTCACTGTTATACTATATTGTTTTTTATTTATATACTATTTTATTGCTCTATTGTTATTTTTATTGCTTTTTAAAAAATATTTTTGCCCTGTTGGTGGTGGTTGAATCACAGATGTAGAGCTTGCAGATACACAGGGCCAACTGTAATATTGTCATAGCCTGGTTATTTTATTTTATTTTAAAAAATTTTTAATTTATTTTAACTTATTATATTTATTCATTTTATTTTTTTATTTCTAAGTGGTGACAGTGGGCACTCTTGTCTTATTCCAGTTCTTAGGGGTAATGTTTTCAACTTTTCCCCATTCAGCATAATGTTGGCTGTGGGTTTGTCATATATGGTTTTTATAATTTTTACATATGTTCTTTCTATGCCTAATTTGTTGGAGTTTTTAAATCATGAAACAGTTCTGAATTTTGTCAAATGTTTTTTTCACATCTACTGAGATGATCATATGGTCTTTGGTTTTGCTTCTGTTTATGTGGTGGATGTTTTATTTTTCTAAAGTGACAGTTTTTCTTCTGACACTGAAGTTGGGAAAAAAAAAGCATTTTTCCAAGTAATATTCCCATTTCGAAAAATATGGTAATTTTTTACTCACTATTTCTCTTTGAAAATACTACTAGATGAATGTTATTGAATGAAATCATTATATTGTGAGGCTTTATCAATATTATAGCATTGCTTTTGAAAAATATACATGTCTATGGAATTTCTCATTAACCACTTTATAGTATTATTTACTGATGGTACACCTTTAATTGAATTTACATTTAACTTGTGTTATTTTCTTGATAACAAGAATTATGTATTCAGAGTGTTTTCTTCTTAGACATTTTAAGCAAAATTTCTATAATGTAGTTCTCACATATTTCAAGTTAGAGATTGGTTTTCCTAAATCTTTACTATTTAGTACTATTTTCAACGCCAGAAAAACTGTTCTCTATTATTATGGCATATTTGTGTAAGTGATTTGGATTTAACAACTTTTAATGTAAGCTAAAAGAAGCAAAATTGATAGATTTTAATAATGGACATTTATAAACAAATTAATATGGAATATTTTTATTTGAGAGAACAACGTTGCAATTCACCTTGTTTCCTAGGACATTACAAAATCATTTCTTACTCAATGCTGTAAAAAATTTTTTACAAGCCCAATTATTTTTTGTTCTTAGGTTCAATAGACATGAAACTAATATTTCCAATGCTAAAACATTTTCATTTCTGCACCTGTCTTACTTTGGACAAATAACCAACACATTGGGAATAATTCCAATCCATGTGTCTTAGAGATGCCCTAGGATATAAGATTTTACAAGATATGCCTGCTCACTTAAATCACCCTCTACTATTAGGCATTTAAGTACGTTTTAACAAAAATATTATGTATACTTCAAATTATAACATCTCCTTTCTTATGGAATTTCAAAATTATGAGTAGTACCTAGAATTGAAGTACTGATTTTTTAGTCATAATGGTTCTCTACTATACATGACAATATTCTCTTATTGTTGACTTCACTAATATTTTATTGATTTACCACCACAATATTAAATCATGTGTAAACACATTCCTTTGTAAACTTTTTAAAAAATTTTCAAAAATTTAATTAATTGATTTTATTCTGTGCATGGGGTGGGGCAGGGAAAAGAGGAGGGGGAGGGAGAGGGAGAGATCTGCAAATTTATTAACTGCCAGTTTACCTCTCATGATAACAATGGTTTTGAACTAATCTGAAAAAAATGCTGAGTTTAAAGACTGCATTTCTAGGTGACTTAGTTTGGTTTGTGAGAAGATGGACATGTCCTTCAGAACCCAGATAAGGAAACCTAGCTTTTCTTGGGCGAAACATTAAGCAAATCTCATAAAGAGGATCAAATCAAAATGATTGGATCAATAAATACAAAACTGCTATGAAACCACAGACTAAAAGCTTGTAGAGTATCTGAGCCCTTACCTTGGAATAGGGAAGAAGTTATTAAGTACCACCCTTGATTTTCACATAAACAAACCTATAATTTAGCATAGTACATCCAAAAGAGATTATAAATGTATATTCTATCAAAGGCACTATTTGGCAATGTTGCTAAACTCGATCAATTCTCCAAGAAGTCTCCTCAGAAATTTACCAGAATTTCTTCTTGACACACATTTGTACAATTAAAGGAGATAATTTTTCAGCATGTGATGTACATATTTCAGAGTTTGATTCTCCAATGACAATTTAAATAATAAATGGAGTTATATAGATCTGGAAATAGAGACCATAATATGAAGAGAAATTTTTAAAGATTGTTTGCCAGTTGAACAAACATACCTGTTAACAATATTCAACTATTTGACTTTGGGTCAACATATCAGAAAAGAGAACTGAAAGAATCTTTAAGTATTTAAGTTCTAAAATAAATTATTACAGCTCCAAGTATAATAGAACCAAAATTTAATTACATAAAAAAATTCAAACTGAATTCCCAGATAAAAAATCAAACATATTTACAAATGGTGGTAAATCTTGGTCTACCTATTTCAGAATAATAAATCAGTACAAACAGAAATTTTATAATTTTATGTTTCAGGCAAACTTCATTTCTGTGTTTTTATTATTTTTTTCTACTATATTAAACTTAATTAGAACTTTAATTCAGAATCCTCTTATAGAGTATAGTAAGTTTTAAAAGAAACTGCTTTTCTAAAAGACAATGCACTCTAAATTCATTAAAAGAAATAACTATATGTTTATCATTCTAACGTGAATATGTCAGTTGTATTACAACATGATATGAAATATGTTAATGGCAATAAAGCTGTTACTAGCAATGACTCTTTTATCTTCAGTAAAATTTCTGTAAAGGCCATTGATCAAGCATAGCAATTATCAGCATTTCATATTAAGAAAATGAACACTTATGACATAAAAGAAATGCCCCAAATATGAAATATTTCTATCTTACAAACTAATTAAGGAAAATGACTTTTAAATCACTCCAAACCACTTAAATTACTTTTCAGTGTCCACTTCACACATTACATTGTAAGTTCATTATCACTAAGACATATATGCTCTGCTGATTGCAATATTAACATCTAGGAAATAGCCTTTTAAAATTTATGGTGGAATCTATTTGATGACTTACTGTGAATATTTTACTAATAGATAATGTAAATATAATGTCTTTAAAGAAATACAATTTCTAAGTAGTAGTTCACACAATATTCAAGTAAAAAAAGTAAAACCTTGAGAATAGAAAAAGTTCTTTTATAAAAACTTACTTTATACTTTTTCACATTTGAAATTATTCTCCTTTCTCTTACAATGGAGAAAAGTAAGGCACATTTTCTAAGAGCTGGTTCATACTGTCCCTAAATAAAATAATTAATGTTAAAATTCTCTCCAATTATCAAATATCTTATTTTACTTTTATAAAAATAGTATTTTATAATGATAGTATAGCATTTAGTTATGCTGTATGTGAGTCCTAGGATGAAAAGCAAATGTCTAATCTTTCTCATTTATATCTCTAAGAATAAATGAAAAATCCAATTATCTAATATTATCATCTAACATCATAATCTGCATGTTTTAAAGAGGTAATTGGTAATAACTTACCAATAGAACAACAAACTTTCGTTTCACTATATTTACAGTTTGAGTGCATATGTTAGAAGCAGAATGATCTCCCAAACATGTAACCATCTTGGTGTGATATTAAGGGAAATGTTGTAAGGTTCTCCATAAATGCCTTACTGCTTGATTTGTCACAGTATATAAATTCACTATAAATAGATTTTTGAATTGCCATTCAATATAATAATATTTTAGCAGCATACAGAATACTGTTAAGCTGAGTATTAATCAAAAATCTTTTTTGTCTTAAAAAAATTATGTCAAAATTAAGTATTTTTTAAATGAAGAATATCATGAACTAAATACATAGTTAAATGAATGTAAGGACATATTTTCAATATCTGAAATCCAAAAAATTAATTTCTATACCGTACAAAGAACTATAGAAAATTCACAAGAAAAAGCAGCCACCTAAGAGAAAAATAGTAAATGACAAAAACAGGAAATTTTTAAAAGTAAAAACTAAAAATGCTGACAAGAACATGACAAAATGACTCAAAGGTATTGCTATAGTGGGATGAAGAGTGGTCCTCCAAGAGATATTTCTATGGCCCAACCCCTGGAACCTGTGAATGTGACCCTATTATGAAAAAAGGTGTTTGCAGATGTAAATAAGTTTAGGATCTCAACATGAGATCATCTCGGATTATCTAGGTATGCCCTAAATCCAATGAAAAGCATCTTTATAATAAAGAAGAAGAGAAGACACATACACAGAGGAAAGGCCATGTGAAAATGGCAGAGATTGGAGTTATGTAGCCACAAACCAATGAATGCTTGAGCCACCAGAAGCTGGAAGAGGCAAGGAATGATACTTACTAGTGAATTTAGGGGCAGTGTAGCCCTATTGACATCTTGATTTTGTACTTTTAGCCTTAAGAACTATGAAAAAATAATTTTTTGTTATTTTAAGCCACCTAGTTTGTGATATTTTGTTACAATAGCCCTAGAAAACTAATACAATTGGTAACCAGAAATATCAAATTTTAAAACAACAGTGAATAATCACTTCACACATACTAGGCTGAAAAAAATGGCACTCTGGATAATTTTAAGTATTGGCAGTAATGTGAGGACATAGGAATCCTCCTATGTAACAGATGGCAATAAAAATTAGTCATTTGGAGAGCAATCTCCTATGTGGCTGATGACTGAGATATTTCAATTCTGGCTGAATATCCTAAGGAATTTTTACATGTGTCCAAAAGTGGCCATGTATAATGATGATTGTTGTAGCATTGTTTGCAGTGATGCAGTGCAAAGTTGGAGGCGACATGAATGTCCATTACTAAGACAGTGGAAAAAAACAATGTGCTGTAATGTGGTGGATACAGATAAGGAAGACACTACACCCTTTCTCTCTAATATGCATACATGCATAGATGCATGTATATTATAATGCATATATAGACCCACATATACATATTTACACACATTTTTACATAAATACTTGGACAACATAATATGCCAAAATATACCTACCTAAAAAGATATGTTTTAAATACATTAAAATGGTTTCCTATATGTTAGACAAATATAGATGGATCATGGTGTAACAGGAAATGAATGAATCAATATGTATAACAGAAAGAGGCTGTGAATGTGCAAATGAAAATATACACTGAACAACTGAAGATTAACTCAACCTTCCAAACCTGAGGTATTCCCCAAAATACAGTACAGTCATGCATTGCTTAATGACAGGATAAGTTCTCAGAAATACATCCTTAGCAATTTTATTGTGCAAACATCGTAGATGTGCCTATGCAAACCTAGATGCTATAGCCTATTACACATCTAGGCTGTATGGTATGGCCTGTTGCTCCTAGGTTACAAACCTGTATAGCATGTTACTGTGATAAATACTGTAGGTAACTGTAACACAATGGTAAATATTTGCATATCTAAACATGTCTAAACACAGAAAAGATGAAGTAAAAACATGCTATTACAATCTTAGCAGACCATGGTCATTTATGCAGGCTGTCACTGACTGCAATGTCCATATGTGGCATATGACTGTAAATAAATACCTAAAATTCTTTGAGTCCATTTATACACAAAGCACCAATGTATACAGTTTGTGGATAGCATCAACAATTAAATATTTTTCTTGGTTTACAAAAACTTACAATCCAGTGGAAGAAACACATATACACAAATATATTAGGGAGTGAATTGTGATAGATGTGCAAGCAATGTGCTTATGCAAGTAAAGAAATGAACAAATTACTTCTAAACTGGTGTTTTGAAAGATTTATGGCAAAGATGTAATTTGAGCTGCACCTTCAAGACTGGCATAATCTTGACAGATGGAAGAAGAAAAGAATGAGCACCATGCCGAATATACTTTAGTGTTACTGCGTTGGGGAGCAGAAATACAATAGGGGCTACCAGCTGGATTGAAGAAAGAATTAAAGTAGAATTAATCAAGGAGTAGAAGGTGAGCAATAAGGATAAGGTTGACATCCTCGTTGAGAGGCTGGTGTATGTTGGCCAAGAGCATCGTCTATGGTCATCTTTCTGCAATTACCAGTGAGAAGGACTTGGCTACATTGAGTTATTTATTCAAAGATGTAGGAGATCAGAAGAATGTAGAATGTAGAACAAAAACCCCAAACAGTAATATAGTGCTAAGAATCAAGTCCAAAGTGACAGGCAATGCAAAAAGGAGAATCAAAGCAAAAACTGAGGACCGGGGGGTTTAGATATGTTCTAAGAATGGATTTTGTTAAGGCTGCGGCCAAATCAGAAAGAAAGAGATCCAGAGACTTACTTTCTAACTATATAATAGTCGCACATGCCCTAATACCCATGAGATTGGGACAGCTGAAACTACTCGGTTTAAAGATGAAGAAAGAGGAAGAAATGGAGAACATTAATGTGACAATGAGGAGAAGGGTGTGTCTGTGGTCACAAAACCAAAGGCTGATGGTCATTAGGCCAAATCTATGATTATTTCAATATTACTAATAGAATTGTGACTGTATAAATTACAGATTGCCAGTCTTTGCAGATAAACCTGTGATTATGGATTCTCTACTGGGCAAAATACCAACTGGCAAAGATTTATAAGATGGATTTTCTACATATCAATAATTATTATATCTCATAAAATTGTATTGAAACTTCAATGTTGTATGTCACTAATACCAACAGGGTGAGAATGAAATAATTTAGGCAATAAAGAATATTTATTTTAAGGTAATTCAACTTAGAAAACTAATAAAGCCCCAGATGGTTCAATATGTTTAAATTGCTTTTTATTAGCCTCACTAAAGAAGAAAAATTTAATTTGGAAAGATCAGATGTATGAATTAAAATATAGGGTTTAGTGAAATCTATGAAAAGGAGATTTATATTTTATGTGTTTTAGTGCCAAAGAGGTTTGATTTATTGAAGACATCTTCTTTCAGTAAATTTTAAAAACTGAAAGTTTTCAAAAAAAAAAAGGACTTCTTTGCAAAAATATAATGCAAAAGTAACAAATTAAGGGAGAGTTAAAATGGTCTCCACCTAAGTGGACTAATGTTTTCATGCTGCTAACACAACATCCATGCTGCAACCCATGGATCAAGGAGTAATTTTTGACTTTTAATATTATTATTTAAGAAATACATTTCATAAGGGTATAAGTGCCAGAGAGAGTGATTTCTCTGATGCATATGGACAAAAGTAAATGGAAAATTTTTTGGAAAGGATTCATCATTCTAGATGCCATTAAAAACATTCATGATTCTTGGGAAGAGGCAAAGAGGTAAAAATATCAACATTAACACGAGTTTGGAAAAAGCTAAATCCAATTTTCATGGCCATACAGCACAAACAGGACCACAGTTCACCCACTTAGTGGTTCTGTACACATGAGAGAGCTGACTTGTGACCACATGGTACCGAAGCAATCCATCGAAGCAGAGTTCTTCCCAAATTGCCAAAGCATATAATTGTGAATGCATAAATGGTGATGTTTTAAGCCACTAAGGTTTTTATGCCCAAATAGATATTAATATATAGAATACAAAGATAAAGAACTTTGTTTATGTAAAAATAATTAGTAAATAATTATTCTATTTATCCAGAATGCAGAGACAGGAACAATAGGTAAGAAAAAAAGGGGATATTCACTTATTCAATCATTCAAAATCTTTCATTGGGAACTCTTCTGACACAAGCAATAGAAATACAAATAAGTCTCCTTAAATCAAGTAATTCACATGCATATGCAACTAAAATTCTTCAGTATTTAATGCATTCTCTTTATCTTAGTGGGCTACTCGTATTTGAAACTACATAATGCTGGGTAACATAGTAGATATCTAATTTATATTTGTTTCACCTGATGGACTAAAGGCAAGCTAAGATTTATTGACTTTTTAAGGCTGTGATGATGATATGTATATATATATGTATATATAATATACATAATATAAATAATATAATATATGTATATAATATATAATCAATATACATATTATCTCAATACCAACTCTTTGTGAGATAGGTATGCTTATTATGACCATTTAATGTATGATGAAGTTGATGATTAGGAGCAATAAGTTATATCTAATAAATGAAAAACTCAGGACTCTAGAGATCAGACTTTATGATGCTATTCGGCAAATTCTAGTTGTGGATAGTAAATTAAATTTAGAAGGATGTATAATTGATTATGTATTATAGTTTGTAATAAATTTCAAAATACATTGGGTTGCCCTATATTTTAAAAACTTTCTAAATTATAATAAAGATATATTCCATTGTCCAATTGCTTATGTATGCAGACTAATAAAAATCTGTGCTAGTAAAAGTAATAAAATAATATATGCAAAGGTGAGGTTAGAGTGGTTTTACATTACAGTGTTATTAAAATAATAATTTCATTTCAAGTTAATATGCAAAATGTCCTCAAATACCCCTAGTAACATTTTTTAAATGTTTATTTTTAGAAATTGTATACTACATTTTGATTTTTATATTCTTCATAGTTTAAAATAAATTTTCTGACTTTATGTCAAACAAGCACATCTTAATCTTGAATTGTTAGATATGCTCAGTATTTTTTTGATAAATATTTTTCAAGTGACAGTATGGGAAGGAACAACATCTAATTTTTTTCTCAAGGGTAAGAGTTATATTCTGCCCCTATTTATAATTACTTGTCAATACAAATTTAAATAACAATAATTATTGTGAATAATAGAACCTTCATAAAAGAATCTCAAAATTATGATTTTTACTGTGTTTTTCCCCCTTGATTTTAAGAACTATGGTGACTTAGGACACTGAAACAGAAGTATAGTAGTTTAACAAGCCACAATTATAGATGACTGAAAGAAAAAACAACTTGCTAATACTATAATGCTAAAAAGAATTTTGTTACACAGTGATTTATTTACTAGATTTACAGTCTTTGACATTGCAGAATCCAGTGATCTTTTAAAATTATTATATTCTAGCTTTTATTCTAAGGACAGCTTAATAACTGTACTTAATAACTAAATAACAGACTATTTTGTTATCAGCGTTTCAATTTCAAGGCCAATATCTCCCCATTTATGTAAATAACCAAGCCTAATGTTAAGAAAAATTCTGCCGCAGTGAGACGGATAATGACTTCAAGTAAAGTATTTTTAAGATTCCTGTGTAGTAATGCTCTCCAGTGAACATCAACTCCACTAAAAAAATTCTGTATAATAAAAAGAACAACATTTTATGAAAATATTTAAGAGTAACTTTTTGAAAATAATACCTGTGAAAACATTTGAAATTACTCTCTACTTGAATTAGTAGTCTTAAAAAAATTAATGGTATTAAAATGTGATGCAGCACACAATTCCTAATCATTTCAATGTGTGGCAAACCAGAATTCTGCATTTTAATATTATACATATGATTTTCTATAAATTCACATTAATTATATATTACTAACTGGCAATAACATAGTTCTTTATTCTTTAAAAAAGTTCTTCTGTTTTAAAGCACATTAGAATCACCTAGGATACTTTAAAAAAATACAGTCATGTGCCATATACAGAAGTTTTGATCAAGGATAAACAGTATATACAATGGTGGTGCCATAAGATTATAATGGAGATGAAAAATTCCTTTTCTATATTTAGATATGTTTAGATACATAAATACTTACCATTGTTACAATTGCCTACAGTATTCTGCACAGTAGCACACTGTACAGGTTTGTAGCCTAGAAGTATGGGCTATACCTTATAGCCTAGTTGTACAGTAGGTTATACCATCTACATTTCTATAAGAACACTCCATGCACAAAGACAAAATTTCCTAATGACACCTTTCTCAGAATGTATCCCCATTGTTAAGTGACGCATGACTATAGCTATGATCAGGCTGCCCCCCGGATTACTTGAACCAAAATCTCCAAAGAAGTTGAACTAGATCACATAAACTTTATCCACCTTAATGACTATATTGGTTTTGAGAGTGTCTCTTTCATGGAAAATATTTTTACACAATATCAAGGACTTTAAAATGAATAAATGTCGTTTGTTTAAATAATGTAGTTTATTTAAATGCTAATATTTCTATAATGAACACTTTCTCCATACATGTGATGGCATCGGATATAAAAATGTTCATATATTTATAAAAGGATTTAATGTCAAAAACATAATTTATTATTCAAGTTCCAAATTCTGGGTGAACAAGGTAGCTTCACACAGCTGTGATGACCAGATCAATGGTTTTAGACCAATGAACCAAAAGTCCATTACTAATAGAGGAATGTATTTATTACTAATAAATTAGTAACAAAAGAAATTCTTACTTACTGACTGGTTTTAAAACTATTGATTTAATTAAACAGGTTCATTAATGAGCATGATTTTTTTTTGTTTTAAAATAAGGCTTTTTTGAATACTTCATACATTTGAACTAAAGGACCTATTACTGTCTGAATCCATGTAATCTTCAGTATTTGCCTTGCTCTTTTCAAGGGGAAAAGACTCTTTTTTTTTTTTTTTTTTTTTTTTTGAGACAGAGTCTCACTCTGTTGCCAGGGCTAGAGTGAGTGCCGTGACGTCAGCCTAGCTCACAGCAACCTCAAACTCCTGGGCTCAAGCAATCCTCCTGCCTCAGCCTCCCGGGTAGCTGGGACTACAGGCATGTACCACCATGCCCGGCTAATTTTTTCCATATATATATGTTTCCAGCTGTCCGTATAATTTCTTTTCTATTTTTAGTAGAGACGGGGTCTTGCTCTTGCTCAGGCTGGTCTCGAACTCCTGAGCTCAAACAATCCGCCCTCCTCGGCCTCACAGAGTGCTAGGATCACAGGCGTGAGCCACCGTGCCCAGCCAAGACTTTCTTAACTTTTTGGGGAAAGTTAATTATCTATAAATGATTTCAGCATTTGTTTAAAAAGTGTATCTCATTTCCAATATCTTAAACTAAAATGAATTGAATTTTATGAAATTTCCAATTGACAAAATTATGAAATTTGTAGAAAACAATAAAATACATTTAATCTTTGCGTGAAGAGGAGTTTTCTCAGCATGATCACAAAAGCAACATAATCTATAGTTTTGCAGAAATGTCTACACCACAGCCCATCCCTTTATTGTTCATTTCACTTGGCAGAGACAATGCAGCATTGTAGTTAAGAGTGAAATATTTAGTCAGACTGTTTGCTCAGGTCCTGGTTGTGCCATTTACCCAGCTTGAGATCCAGGATACGTGTCTCAGTTTATCATCTCTAATGTAAGATTGTATAATTTATTAATTAGAGTATTTACCTCTTAAGTAGTTCAGAGGTGGGAAAATATTGCATGACTAGCAGACTTTAAGTGCTCTATAAACATTATCATTTTTATCTAACACCACTAAGATTCATTGGATTTATCCACAAAGATAACCTTCTTAATTATACTCTCAGTATTTCTGGATTTCAACTATTTATGGTGCCATCCTCTGAATAAATTCAAGATTGTTATTATATTCAGGGTTTTCCTATATAAAACATTTCATATTCAATTTCATTTTTTGAAATGTAATATTGAAGCATTAATATTTTATTCATGGCCTTTCAAATATCTGCAAATATCACTTCATAGAGAATGAGATTAGCCAAATGTTTTGTGGTAAATTAATATATTGTAGATTTCAACACTTGTCCTTTTTCATTGTGTTTAGATAATTAAGCAATGAGACAGAACAGAGTGTGAATCGTGTGGCATTTATTTACACATGGTAGGTTATTATAGTCATGAGGCTGAAAGCCAAATGCTATCAAATGAGTGAAGTGTGAATTAGGCAGAGGATGCCTGGGCTGGCATGTCTAAGCACATTATGAAATGTGACTTATAAAATCAAATTAACATATGTAGAAATGCTTTAAAATAATGAGGTGAATTAATGTCAGCAAAACCCATAGCTAAAGATTTTGAGACTTGAATGGTGTTAATTAAGACAAGAGTTCAGAATTCCTTTAAACATTTGGATTTTTATTCATTTGTGTTTGTTGGAATTCATAACTTGTTTGGTTTTTATGTGTGATTCATTAACATAGATATTAACATAATAATGAGTCAAATAGTCAAACAAATCTAACAAATAGAAAGTTCACAGTAGAGCTATGTTTATGGCTTTAGGTTGCAGGATTTATTTAATTTGTTGAATTTTTCTATACTCATCTTTTGAAATTCTTATACCAATACTCACCGAGTCAATATTATTCCACTGTATACCAATCATTCCCGGATACATAGTTATTAATAGCTTCAAATGTACTACTGGGCATTATTAGTCCTACACATACTATAGCACATATGTACTAATGCTATATGTATAATTTATAAAATTTCCTGTTCCTTTATTCTTTTCTAGGATTTAAAAATGACTTCAGCAAGTCTATATCCTCATTCGGCTTGAATCTTATCATAAATAAACATGAATACAAAGAAATTTCGACAATATGCTCTGTTACTTTTTGCTTTTACATTTTTGTTAAGAAAAACACAAATTATATTTCTTAAATAAATTAACTCCATCCTCACATGATTTCAAAAGTAATTATCACACACACACACAAATGCACAAATTTTTCTCATCTATCTTCATAGTATATACAAGTCAGATCACTGCCCAACACCTTCAGTTGTGGAGTTACCAAACACCCTTTACTCAGCTTCCCCTTGTATTAACATGCAATTTACATTCCATCTTTCCCCCATCTTATTTGCCTGATTTTTTAAAAGAAATTGTATACATCAAATTTGTGTGTACAGTTCTATAGCTTTAGATAAATGCATAGTTGTGTGCCCATCACAGTTCCATATAGAACAATTTCTTCACCTAAAAATTACCCCGTGGAAAGACAAACCCTCTCCCCAACCCTGGGAAATCAGTAATTTCCTTTCCTGCTTACAATTTTGCCTTTTCCTAAGGATCACATAAATGGAATCATGCAATCTATAGCCTTTGGATTTGGCTTCTTTCATTTAGCAAAATAGATTTAAAATTCATCCATGTTTATGTGTGCATCAATAGTTTATTCAGTTGTTGAAGCATACCTGCGGGCTCGTCCCCATTTTTTGGTGATTATTGATAAACTACTATAAATATTTGCATAAAGTTTTTTTGTTAACATAGGAGTACTTTTCTCTAGGGTAGATACGTGTAAGCAGAATCAGTGGGTCACTGCAGGTACTCGTATATATTTGACTTTATAGAAAATTGCCAAATTGTTTTATAAAGTGACTGTAGCAATTTACATTTCCAGCAGCGGTATATGAGAGTACCATTTGCTCTGCATTTTCTTCAGTACTTGGTATTGCTAGTTTTGTCTCATTTTAGACATTCTAACAAGTGTATGCTGGTATCTCATTGTGATTTAAAGTTGCATTTTTGTAATAATTATATTGAATATACTTTCATAAACTTATTTACCATGTGTATACATATTTTTACTGAAGTGTTTGTCCCGATATGTGGCTATTATTTAGTTTTTATATGCCTATTGTTGAGTTTTGAGAATTCTTCATATTTTCTGCATGCAAGTTCTTTATCATAAATGGATGGAACAAATATTTTTATCTCAGTCTGTCACTTGCCTTTTCATTTTCTTAATATTGTCTTTCAAACAAATTTTTTTCCACTTTCATAAAATCCAATGTATAGTTTTTTTTCAGTGGATCATGCTTTTGGAATTGTTTCTTCACTTTTTGGTTAGAATGTTTAATAAACGTGTCAATATGAAACTGATTCTGATATTTGCTTTATATCTTGTGAGTGCATTTTTTTCTTGCCTTTCATATATCTCATAATATTTGTTATTGTTTTTGAAAATTGAATGCTAAACATTTTGTGCGGAACTGTAATGGTGAGCTAAATCGTTTTGATCCCTGGCAATGGGCATGCCATTTGTTCTGCAGGCCTTTAGAGTGGGCATTTAAATTAATCTAGTCAGAAATTGTGCATGTTTGATTTTGTTGTATGTTAAACATTATTGTTCCTCATGCTTCAATGTACTGTAGAAATAACTTGTATTGAGGGCAGAAGTTGGTATGGAAGAGCAATTTCTGTTTGATTCTCAGTTTTGGATCCTTTCTTTGTTCTGTGCCTCAGAGAATTCTGTCTGTGTGCTCCTGTATCTCTTTTCCCTCTCTAAGGAATGTTTTGCTGTTACTTGTTATTCAAAGCGTTATAGCTTGGTATGGGAATTGTGGTGGTGGTAAGAGCACAGCCTCGGTTGCTTTGATTAAACCTCTGTCTTAGGTATGCAACCTGTTCTGTTTCTCAAGAGCTATGACCCTCTAGATTCAACTCTCCTGGTCGTGGGGCTTCACCCATCATTCTGACCCTTCTTTAGGAGCAAGCTCTTATTGTCCCCATGGTGTTCCCATCTCCCCAGCTATAATGAGTTTTCATTACTATCCTAGAGGCAAGAATGCTTACTGCCTCCTTCCTTTTGCAAGTCTATTATTCCACAGTGGAGACAAGGAAATAGATCTAGATCCAGGTGAAGTGTTTTGTTGCTGCCACAGGCACAGTTGCTGTTAGAGAGTCCAGATCAGCATCACGGACACTTCTTAGGGCTTTTTTCATTCTGTTCTCTGAGCACCCAGTGGGCTTCCTAGGCAAAGCCTAGTCTGTAACACACCAAATGTCCGCTCTTCCGTGGAACTCTTCTTAGCCACTTTGGTAAGATTCTATCTACACCAGGTGAAGTAAGATTCTATCTACTCCAGATCTTTTCTCCCTGCAGGTACAGTTTCGCTTTAGATTTTGGGCCATTTGGACCATTTGGTAGCTCTACAATTCTAGGTCTCCAGTAAGTTTGAAAAACCTTATGATTTTAAAGTTAGTCCACATCTATTGGTAAAGGCAGACATTCATAGGTCTGTCAACCCTCCCCCTCCCTCTTATGAGAATGGGCTGTGGGCGTGCAACATTTTCTAACTGGGAGATGAGCGCTCACAGTCTGTGCTGGGCTTGTTGTCTTATATGGAAATACGTTTCCCTATTTCAGAATCAGTGTGTTCTCTCCTTTGTTCTGCTTCAGTGCAAGCTCAGTGGTCCTCAGGCATGCCCCCAGCTATCTATATTTCAGACCTCAGAGTTGAGGAGTTGGGGTCCTTCTACTGCAGCACTAAGTGAGATGATAGAGTTACACAACCCCTGACTCCGGGGAAGGGAACCTCCATCCAGCCTTGGGGGTCCAATCCAATGCAAGTTGCTGAATCTTATGCACATTCTCTATCTCCTCTTGCTGTAACTGGTGTACTCCTTGTGCATGTTTTCTGTTCTCCAATCATGCACTGGAATCTTCCCTGGTTGGCACTTATCTGCCTTTGAACCCTGCCAGCACTCGTGTAATATTCTGTCCAGCAGCACAGCCTGATCACCCAGTGAACAGTGAAACCATACCTTTTTCATTGTAAGCTGGGAGCAATACTCTTTCCAGCTTTTTATACCCTAGAGACAGAATCCTGAAATTCTGATATGGTATTAACGATGCACATTTTTTCTAAAATGTAGTAAATTGAAGTTTTCTTTATTATAAAATTATGATCATTCTTTAAAGTTTTATATATAATGTCAATATACAATTGAGCTTAAGATCTGGAAAGGCATTGACTCGTACAAGGTTTTTACTTTCCAATGGAATCATCATTTTTGATGTTTTTTTCAAAAATAAAATTTTAAGTGTAATATTATGGCATCAAGCCAAGCTGCCTTAACTATATAAATAAGTTAAATTGTGTGGAAATTTTTCACCAATACAATAATGCTTACATATTTTCCAGCCCCACTAAGTTAAACAGAAAGATGTGATTCAGTCTGTAATCAATCCTTGATATTATTTTTCATGTTGTTCCCTAGATACAGCAAAGATTAAAGAAAAACTATCATCACCCTTTCCTCTGAATCTCTATTCTGAAACATTAATATCTGCTTCATTGTCCAGAGCATTTCTTAGCACCTATGTGCTAAGTCATCCTAAGTGGTTTAATTGACGGTACTGTCACAAGCAGAATAATTTACCCAAATATGACATTATAGATCTAAGTAATGCTAGTGGGACAGGCTGGAGCCCAGCAGAAATTTACATTGAAGGAAGGGCTCCTGAAGCTGCTATATGCAGAACATTTACTCTGGCTTTATAAAATAGCATAGCAGAAGAAAGGAGACCATAATCAATGAGGAAATTAAAGCATGCAGAAAAGTGATGTTTTGAGTTGGACGGGTGGTATAAAACCAAGTTGTAAAGTGGAAACTGAGCCATAAACACATAATCCAGGAGAAAATGGTACCTAAAGATAGTAGGTAGGGTGAAGGAACGCAGGTAGTGGTTCCATGCCAAAGCCGTTTTTCCCATATGCATCTGCTCTCATTTGGTGTCAATTACACGTGACAAAGTCGAGACTAATAGTTTACAATGAAAAGTACCAAAACAGACATGCAAGCTCAAAGATGGCCAATCTCTCTTTACCTCAGTTAACTTTAAGTAAGAAATAAGATCAGATGAATTAAGACTGATCTTGATATATTATTTTGATCATTAACTTTATGAAGTGCTTCTTCTGAATTCAGAATATAATTATGCTGCTATGCATTCACATCTTTTTCTAATATTACTAATTGATTTTTTAAAATATCTTTGGGATTTTGGAAACATATTATTTGAAAATACTAAATAAGAATTCATCTGCATCTTGATAATCCAACAGTAATTTTGTTCTGCATTGTAACAATTTATTTTGTTATTCAGCCAAAAGTTAAATGCTAAATGACACCTTTTAATTATTTGGGGGGCATTAAAAGCAGTGAAATAAAAACTTTCCAAATTTGACCCATAGCTTCTGTTATGATACAAGTTGAGTGTTCGATACTCAATATTGATTCAGAATTATTAGTCAAGTATAGAGTTTGCCTATTCATTATTGTACATTCCTAAAATTTCTAAAAAAAATTGTAGCACAAAAATGCCCCATGTACTTATCTATATTTTTCAAAATTGAGGTAGGAAAACAAGAGTAATCAATAGCCCGTGATAGGGGAAGCAAATTTATATTAAAAGATGAATGATCTGTGCCATTAAACTACTATATAATGAATTGGCTTTGGTAGCATTTAGAAAGCTATGTACACCAATGTGAGAATAATTCATATTTTAATATTGATGGCAAACATTTTTGCAGTAAAATATGTATGAAGAAAGGGAAGACCCTATTAAAGATGTATGTGAAAAGAAAAAGTTGATGACATTTGGAAAATGGCATGTCAACTATGATTTCCTTAGAAAGCTTTTCTTTTCAAATTTGAAAATTAGAATGAGAAAATCAGATTATATGAAAAACTATTACTTTCTGACACACTGTTTTAAATTGTTCTGATGGCTTTAAAAAGGGAGAACTATGTTAGACATATATAGCAGTTTAAATAATAAATGAGAGAACCAAAAGAACATGTACAATAAAGGACTGAAAAACCAACATAAATTATAAATTACCTCTCTGGACATTATTGAGAAAACATTCCTTCTGAGTTAATGGTTATACTAGTTCAAATAATATACAAAGAATAATTACAATATGCCTTATTTTTCTGGATACATTATTTAATGAGTTTAGTTCTTGTGAGCATTAAAACATGTATTCCTTAAAAGGTGACTAGTTTCTGAGTACATAGTGAAATGGTCTCAATGGTAAAGCACAGTAGTCTTCAAATTTTATGTAAGCCTCCTCCCTATATTGTATGTCTTCTCATTTTTCTGCTATGCCAATATTCTAAGAGTTGAAAAATTATATTTTTTCTTTCTTGGTAATTTTGGAATTATTTTACACTCAATTTATCAGAAGAACCTAAATGTATTATACATGTTGATCAATAATTATGAAGTAAAAAAAGTAAATTTTACATGATAAAATTTTTAATGACATAGATGAGGTAATTAATTTTATATTAAAATATATTTAAATTAAAAAGATAGCAGTTATAGGAATTTTCTGGGTTTTTTTTTAGCTTTTTAAACTTAAAAATGTCATTCAATACTTTGAATTCCTTCTGAGTAATAGGGTAAGAAACACACAGCGATCTATCATCAAAATTATTTATAACAATTTTACCTAGCAACTCAATGACTTCCTCCTTTAATTTTGTTGATAGCAAAAAAATATAATGATAATAACAATAAAAATGAAAATAAATCACCTAATCAAGTAATGAAGTTGTTACCTAATCATTAGAATCTAAGTACTTCCAATTTCTCACTCTGTTAGGTGTCCTGGACTTTTTGTTTGTTCATTTGTTTTTGTTAATGTGTTCGTGGTTTTTAACAGTTGTATTGAGATATAACTTACACCAAAGTTCACCCATTTATTGTACAATTCAATGGTTGTTAATGCATTTACAGAATTGAGCAATCTTCGCCATGATCTAATTTTAGAACATTTCATCACCTAGGGTGATAAAAAAGAAATCATGTGCCCATTAGCAGATCATTCTAGCTCAGAGCAGCATAATAAAATTAGTTTGGGTGAAAGAAAATGATTTATATAGGCAGAAAGGAGACATTGACTTTCATCCAAGCCCTTCTTGGGCAGATACCGTTGAGACTAAAACATACATGGAAGTTGAAGATCTGAAAAAGGATTTCCTTTAAAATCTCCATGCTCTGGTACTTTGGGGAAAGTTTGTATACACCTAGGAGAATGTTTGCATAAAAAGATTCCATGATACACAAGGTATTACTTATCTTTCGAAACTTATTCATCTACTGGGGAATAGATAACAAAGTCAGAATGTAAAATTCCAATAGGAAAATTTATAGTTAGAAACCCATAAGTTATAAGAAACATAGTTTTGTTGTGGACATATAAACCAGTACTTTGAATTTTTTGTTAAAATTATTTTGAAATACCGTTAGTTAAATTGTGGCTGTTTGGTTTGATAGCTTGTGGTTGATGAAAATATTTTCTTGAAATATCTTGCTATTAGTAGGTAAATGCTTCAGGTTCATGCATTACAGACTTTTAAGGTATTTCAGCCTTCTATAAAGTTTTATAATACTGTTGGGTTGGCACCTTAGCAGTCACTGAAGTACTTGATGCTGTGACTTAATATCCATATTTATTCTCATGCTAAAGGCAACTTATTGATTGTGAATGAAACTATCAGGGCCACTGTGGTTTGCAGAATTGTAACTAATTATTTTAATGCCTTAGATGAAATATTTTGCTAGTATTTGTTAGTTACCAAATGTATTCTACAACCTGATAATGAGATACAATTGCAATGTAAAGTGATTTCCAGATTGTATAGTTGAGATCAGAAGTGCCTAACTTACTATAATTTCTTCACCAAAGTAAATAGCAAAGCCAAGTCAGTAACTAAAGTTTCCGGGTACCTAGCAAAAAGCTTTCCATCACTATATTCAAAGTAAGTATTTATATCCAGAGTTCAAAGAAGCAAGTAAATCTATAACTGGAAAATAGGAATTGAATCTATTACAGACTCTTAAACTTGAATACTTCATAAGTAACACTGATTGTGTTTCGTTGATTTATTTACTAAGCATAGGATGTATGACTAAAAGAAATAATTTGAGTCCCTTTTTATTTTTTTATATTTTGAGCAAGGCCGGTAAATTTCTACATTTCAGTGGAGCTGAATTATAAACAGGTTTTTTTAAAAAAGAAAATTTACTTCTCTTTTTTCTCTTCTCTCTTCTTTTCTCTTTCTTAAAACATTTTATTCATGTCCTTTCGTTTTTGCACAACTTATACAACAACTCAAGCTTATATAAAAAATGCCAAGCAATTATTTAAATTTACAAATCCAAAATTTCTATTGAGAAGTTCTGATGAATTTAAAGACAACTATATTGTCTTATAATATTTATGCTAATTCATTATTTATACTGATTCATACGTAGTTCCTCAACGTTGGAAACAGAATTTCAGATAAAGCATTTAGATTAATAACTTATTTGTTTAATAAAACATATTT
This sequence comes from Lemur catta, assembly GCF_020740605.2. NCBI lineage: Eukaryota > Metazoa > Chordata > Mammalia > Primates > Lemuridae > Lemur > Lemur catta. Next base: position 245,375,316 of record NC_059128.1, read on the forward strand.
TCAAAAAAGGTTATGTAATTCATCCATTTATTTATAACCATCTATTTTTAAAAATGAGTTAAACATGTACAAATTTCATTAGTATTTAATAAGTTATCATTTCTTCAAAAGAGTTTTTATTATTAAATTTAATAAACACAAATATTTGTTATTACGTGTAACATGACAAACTATATACATAAACCCAAATAGGTGAACTAAGGTATCAAAATAATATTTTCAAAGACTAAAATTTAGTAAAAATATTTGCTTAAAAATTGAAAATATAAGAGATTCAGTCGAACTTTAACTATTAGAGGTCTATGACATAATAACTACACTGTCAGGATATGTTCTTTTACTGTTCAGAGGATCCATTTATCATCAAGATGCATTAAGTTAGATTTTAAATTCTGGACCAATCTCTTAAACCTAACTTCAGCTCTGTTAGAAAGAAATTGAAAGTGGAAAATGAGGCTATTTTACTACTTATATTAGTAAAATTAAGGAAAATCTAAGTAAAAGAAAATGAAACATGGAAACTAATTATGCTATTACATAGCATACATTGTTGTAACCCTCCCAAAGTTGTTTTAAACATTATTTTACCATGTTCTAAGTGACATCAATTGTACAATATTTGTAACAGACATTTTAAGATATTATGCAAACATTTTAACAAAAACCTGAGGTATATATTAAGCCTATTTATCAGCGTAAGATATTTGTGTTTCTGTATATTATATTTCAGAGAGAAGAAAACCACTAAACAGATTTCAAATTATTTGTTTTTATTCATATGAGTAGTATGCTTTCAGTAAGCACTCTTTAGTAATCTCCAACAATTAACAATAAGGGTTAGACGGCACAAAATTTATACAGATACTGATTAAATTGCATCTTAAAATGTTTGGAATTTAGACTTGTTGAAGCTCTCATAAAACTTATTGAAAATAATTTGACTTTCATAATTTAAAAATTAATGTGTCATAAGAATATTTTATCTTTTGGAAAAGAAATCTCTTGAACATGGGCAATTTTAACAAAAGACCCGTTCCATGGAAAAGCTTGTTTATTTAGGAAATAAAATAATACTGGATACATATGTAGATAGCTTACTTTTATCTTACTTTTATCATTACCTAAAAATGGAAAACATAAGAAATTTGTTCAGAACACATATGCATATGGAGATTATTTTTGGCAAAGGTGTGATTTAAAACTTTATTTTTGCCTTGCTGAGGATTATACAAAAGTATATATATTCAGATATTGGCAGTTTTATGCATAACACAAAGCAGATGAGAGTCGTAGAATTGACAAAGCTAAATTTTATTATTTGATGGTATTTTCTATCTCCAAGAACCAGTGTTCTTTCTGCACTTTGCTGATGGGAAATCTCGTGAGATTAAATACTTAAAGTCTGGTATGTGATAGTGACACATTCTGCTTTACAAGATCATCTGTCTAATAAGATAGCAAACTGCAAAGAATTGAGAAATTGATTTTGCCAAGTTTTAACCTAATGAAAAACAATCTGGTTTCAATCACATTGGAAGGTGAGAGATAGAGTTGCTTATTAAGACCCAGATACTTGGAAGTCAAGCACCTTTCTGTCTTTAGAGATAAGATGTAACAGAAGAGATTGGTCTCTAAGAAAAACAAAAGCAAAAGAAAATAAAACAAAACATATCAACAGGAAAGACATTGTTATGTCAAATGTGTATTTTACAATTTACCAATATGTCAACATAAGGAAATCACATCAGAAGCATCATATTATGTTTACTTTCTATCTCAGCAAAACCAAAGACAATAGATTTATTTGTATCTTTCTTTGATCAGCAAGGTGGGAATTTCTGGATACCTAAAACTTTCTCTTTTTTAAATATTTACTTTTCTCCAGGTCTCTTTCTTTCTCTTTCTCTTTAGTGAAGTGTACAGAAGCCTTGACATATCAAAACCTGATCAGTGAATATGTCTTAATGATAAACACTCTAGACTTTTGTCTTTCCTAAGTGGAAGAAAGGAAGCCATTTCCTCCCAGTGATTCTGTCTGTTTCTCCTAAGGAAACATATTTTCTTTATTTTACGATTCAGCCTAAAAAATTTTAAACTCCCTTACTTACTCCACCTACATACAAAAACACTGTTAGTCACTCGTTATGCCAAAATAAGTGGATAGAAGTAGGGAGTTATATAGCTAGAAAATTAGGGTTCACAGCATGCAAATTTTGAGATAAGTTCTTTTTCATTTGGTGAAAACTCAATGCATTTGGGCTTCCACAGACCCTTCATTATAGACTACTGGCCTAATTAGCAAAGGACTCTGCTAGCTAAATTTCCTTAACCTGAGTATATATTGTTATTACAGCAGAGGTTGGATTTAACTGCCTTTCAAATCTTTTCTAAGACAGAATAATTTCATTGTCTTTTTCTAGTTTGTGAGTTAAATTTTTAAAAGGCTCATGTCACCCTGTATAAAGAGATTGGAAAGAAGTTACTGGTATCATTAGGTAGATAGCTAGAATCTCTGGCTCTTCTAGGGACAAGGGTGCCCTGCTTTGGTGCTGCCTGAAGCAATTGCCCCACCTGGGAAAAAGGATAAAGGTGGGCACTCCATTTTTGTGTTGCCACACCCTTAATCCTATCCCAAACAACTGCTACACCCGGGAAAGGAGGGAATGCTTTTACATCATTAGTTTAAATCTACATTGTGGTGCATCACCCTCAGGTAGGGCTTTTAAAGAAGGACCTCCCAAATGCAGGCACAACTTTTAGAACAGCTGTTAATCTTTTGGTAACATCCCACACCTCCCAAAAAGCTGTTTCCCAGCTTAGGCCAATAAAAGGAAACAACTCAAGAATTCCCACCGTGAGAGTCAGTTAGTCAGTAAGTCAGTGAGTCAGTGAGTCAGTCTGTCTCTCTACACTCTCAGAGACAGACCTATTTCATTTTATAATAAAAAGTTTCTCATGTGAAACTGCTTCCTGCTTGTGGTCACTCTATAGCACCAGCTCTGCTTGTGAATTTTTTTTTTTTTTCAAGCAAGAAGCCAAAGACCTAGGATAACAGTCTGCAAAGAGGCTGGGACGCTTTGGTATGTCTGGCCATTCTTTGGCCAAGAGAACACTGAGAACTGAGAGCAGATTGCCACCCTGACAGTATCTCTTTTAATAGTGCATTGTCCAGTGCTTTTGAAACCAGGGATTCTGTGTATTTATAGGCATGGAAATTATCACTTAAGAAAAGAGAAAATATAAATGCTTCAGTGAGTTTTTGTTTGTCACATAGTAAGTTTTTGTTTGTTTTTAAAACCTTAAGGCTCAATGAAAGATACAAAAAGGAGGCCCTGTTGGGTAGGTATTGGGTTTAATTTCCTTAGACATCAAATTAAGGTTAGCACTTGTAACAGTTTTCACTGATAAACCAATGATTTACAAATCTTGGATAGGAAACATCAGGAGCATAATATGGACAATAATACAGACACAGATTTGCTGTCCAAAAGAAGTTTAATATCTCACTTATCCATTTTTACTGAGTACACTTATCTGTGTTAGAAAGTTTAATTTGTCAGGACAAATTGAAAACAAAATTAAGAAAAGAATACTATTATTATTACAAATTATATCAAAGCCTTTCCAAGAACAGTGTCCATAGGCCATTAAACTTCTCATTATTCTAATGAATCTGTTGCTGTTTCTTAAAGACTGAAATATAGCCTGCGTTTAGTTTAATGTTTTCTTCAATATATTCCTAAACATCAAAATCAATTAAGAAAAGAAAGTTTTGCTGATGTCATTAGAGTACAAAATCAAATGTAATCAAGCAATTCTTTTAGAGTTAATTGCTCCTTTTTATTTTTATTCCTCCTAAAGATGGAAAAACACGGAAGTACTGAGACCAGAATATGTCCAATAAATAAATTATTCAGATTGAAGCAGTATTTTGAGGATTTTTGAAATCATTAATTAGAATTTTACTTTATAAACTACATTTTACATCTTATTAAAGCTTTAACTAAAAGAGAAAAAAATAACTACGCAGAAAACATGCCATTAAAGGAAGGCTAATGCTTTGTTAAATGTTGTGATGTCATTCTTGTGCAGAAATCACAATAAAATTTATTTGCATGCACTTTGTACTTTTTATAAATATATCATTGATTTGGAAGATTATTGCTCTACATTGGTATTTGTTTATTAGCTTATTTTAATATACTCCTAGCCACTTGCATTAAATCATGCAAACAACTAACTTCTACAGGTGAGACAATGAATTACATACTAGCTAGGGTAAGTATGTATGTTCTTCAGAATATCATTTCAAAATAGTTTCAAAATAACAACTGAACTTCAGACATAGGCAGTTAGGAATTGATTTTGAAAGACTGCTTCTTATAAAATTTGATAATAATGAGAGAAGTGGTTAGGTTTGTTATTAATGTCTAGGAAAATCACATACTTCACTATAATCTCTGGTAGTGATTGAGCCATTACATTTAAAGTGGACTATATGTTTTCCTGATAAGTGTAAAAAATAGTTATTATTTGAAATGCTTGTTTGTACTTACTAAGAACCTTTTACACCAGTGTGCCATCACTATAAAATACAGAAATGAATTGGCTGCTGCTATTTCAACATTTATTCCTAACTACTACATAAGTATCTATATTTAACTTAATAACTTCACTTTTATTGCTGATTTGCTTTATAAATAATTTATATTTATATTTATAAGTAATATGAAACATAAATATTAATAAAATAAACAAAAATGTATATTTTGTCTTGGTCATTAATATTAACAGAAAAAATAAATTAATATAGTATTTGAGACTTTCAATTTATTTTGAAAGTAGGATTCTACTACCTACAAATTCTGAAAGTCACTTATCAAAATATTTAATATTTTTAATATTTTAATATTTAATATTTTTAATATTTTAATATTTAATATTTTAATTTTTAATATTTTTTGCAAAAGCTCTGTATTTATGTGTCTGTGTGTGAGACATAATTACAATTTAATAGTGTCTTTAAGAGCATATGTAGTTTATTCAAAGTAGAAATAATGAAAAGTACAATGATGACCAGCGTCTCCAAATAAGTAAAGAAATGTAATATATTGCAAATATTTTAGAATTAATTGAAATAGAGATAAATTTTATTTTTCTACATATACATCTATATTCCTTTAAATAATATCATGAATCAATGAAATTTTATCAGGTTTAAAAATATTTTTTGATGAACATACAATTCTGAAAAAGGTTAATTTCTCTCTCTTTTTCTTTTAAAGGCCAGCATATCAGCATATCAAGGATTAAGAGTATGTATTGTCTACCTTTTACTTTACTGCATAATATTAATATAACTACTTAAAGGAAATACTTATCTGACTGGTAATATTGAAATAGTATACTAATTTTTAATCACTGTTTTCAGAGTTTCTAATGCAGAGTATAGATCATTAAAATACAACCAGAATTAACTAATCTTTTCACATTACAATCACAGGTATATTATAGAATTATAATTTGGCTTTCACTAGTCACCTTTCTAATACAATTAATTTTATGGGCTTTTTTCCCTTTCTTTCTTTCTTTTTGTATGGAAATAACCAACTGGGTGTATGTATGTAGATCAAAAGGTTTTAGCATTTTTCTTATTACAAAACTATTATATAGGATGATTGTAGAACTTTTTGAAAATACGTCTATAATTCTATCACCTATCCTTTTTCTTTGTATGTATATATGTGAATATAATACATTTATTTCAGTCTTGACCATAGCCCTTTTATTTGATTAATGATATGTAGTTAATAAGCATATTTACATGTTATTGAATATGGTTGTAAAGCTATTTAGTTTGAATCACGTTTAATTATAAGCACTTTATTTAAAAGTACCTTCTTTGGGACATTTAGGTTCATATTTTCTATGATTTTCAAAAACCGTATGATGAACACAGGGAAGTGTTTGAGCACAGGTATGATTATTTCTTCTTAAGGATAGGATTTTAGAAGCAGAGTCATGAGAGGAAGACAATGAAGAGTTTAAATGTTTCAAGTGCATATTTCTATTCATATTACATTTGAATGTTTTATTTTTCTTATAGATTTATTCATTGCTTTATAAATAAAAGCTGTTAATCACTTACGTTCCTATAAAATAAATTTTTCTTTATTTTGGATGCCCCTCTGAAAAGGAACATTTTCCAATTATATAGTTTACAATGTTACTAACAGCATATAGAATCCTTACTGATCTTTTGATTTAACTGTATGATGGACCACCTAATTGAATTTATTACATTATCAGTAGCTTCCAAATGATAATATGCTGTCAATGAGCATCTTGGTTTTGTTCTTCACTTTAATGGAAATGCCTTTAGTATTTGATTAATATATTGATGTTAAGTGTTGGTTTAAGACATCTAATCATTACTACGTTAAGGATATAGGAATTTTTGATCCTAGTCAGAGTTTAGTGATGAATTTTACTAGAGTATTGTTGTTATTCTGCAAATAAATTACAAAATACATTTCCTGTATATATTGAAATATTCGTCTCCTCCCTCCTTTAATTTAATAATGTCCTTAGTGCATTTCAAGTAACCAACAATTCTTTTCCTGAAATAAAAACTACTTAGCCATGTTTTACAATTTTTAAATAGTATAATAAATTTAAATTTCTTTTATTAAGTTTTTTTTTAAGTATATCGTACTTGTTTCATCTGTGCTGATCTCTCACCCTAGAATACAATTCATGCATCTGTTATCTCCTCATTGTTTTCTTATCTTCTTTTACATGGTATAACTCCTTGCCCTTTTCTTTACACCCTGGGAGCACTTCTCCTTTGCCTTTCTCCTCACTGATACTAGTTTCAGAGAAGCATTTCTGATCTAAAACATCTCGATGTGGCTCTCGGTTCTATTTGAGTTCTAGCTCCTTACCTTATCTGTTTTTATATTCCTTTCATGTTATTATATTATGATCCGAACTTCACTTTCCTCATGACTTTCAACTCTGTATCACAAAACACATGCTTACTTGACATATAAAACAATTACCTGACTTGCATCTAGTAAGCAATCACAATTTTATTTTTAAAAAATGAATTAAATAATGTAACAGTAGATTACTTTTAAAAATGTGTTTTTCTGATCATTGAGGTGTTCTTCCTCCCCTTTAATGTCTCAGGATGTTTTTATGACTTTCAATTTGTTTTGTTGTTTTCTCCTGACTTATCATTGACTAAGGTGAAATATTTACAGACTAGAGAGTGGTAAGAGACTTGATCAATCGAATCTCCTTAACCACAAACTTGCCATGTATAGATAAATTGCCTTCTCAAAGTTAATGCTAGATTTCAGTGTCCTGTGAATAGCTCTCAAAACATTCAAAATCCCCAATTATTAACAATTTTAGACATAGTACCAATCTGAACTGCTAGATAGGATTTTATCATAACCAAATTGATTGACTCCTAACAGTTTTAATAAATGGGGTATGAAAAATGCAAAATACCAATATGTAAAACTTCAAAATTTCTACTGCCTCTGCCTACTTACTGTGGGAAAACTGCAGTTTTGTCAGGCACTTCTTCATCCTACTCAATTTTTATTTTGCTCTTTTCTAGGGATTTTATTCTTTTCCTTGGGATTATTAAAGAGTAGCATGGTGGGGAAATCAAGTAATATTTTACATAGTATTTTGTAAGTCCTAGTGTGAGACTATAGTAACCCAGTTTTCTTCATGTTTTTTAGTTCATGTGTCTCTATCTTAGGTATATTATTTCTTTTGCTGCATAATACAGTGAGTTTTTCCTTATTCACGTGAGGATTACCATAAATTTAACCCTAAAGAGATTTATTTTCAGTCCAGCTCCATCTACCTTAGAGGACTGTGTTCCTTCCACCTAGATTGCAATATAATGTTCTCCGCCAATCTTCACTATAGGTATAAATATTATTTTTTTAATTAGAGAAAAATTGGAAAAGGTTGTTAGTCCTACTAATTCAAAACCCAGGAACTGTTTTCCTTAGTAACTGAACCTCCTGAAATAATTGCCAGTATATTTTTCTATAGGATAATGATTGTAATTTATAAAACCCACCCTTTAGAAATTAATAAAGGGGTTCAAAGCAGGAACTGTGGTAAGGGCCTAAACCTTGCAAAGGCACAGGCATAGTTAATAATAATAATAATAACCAGCCATTGTCCCCTAGTTTGCTTTCCTGTAATTGCTACTCAGGAGTCACATACCTGGTGGTCATAAAGATTCTTAACTTTCTCCATAGGTAACACCACCCTTGTGAAACCTAAGGGTAGTTTTGGAGATATCTTCTAGGTCCTGCATTCCAGTGGACCAGCTGACCCACCCAGACCAGTGGCTTACACCAAGGAACTGATTGAAATGGTATTGCAACCCTCTCCCAGGAACTGACTCAACACAAGAAAACAAATTCTACACCCTATGATTTCACCCTGAGCCTAGCCAATTAGCAGATCCAATTGCCTAGCTCTTTGCCCACCATACTATCTTCAAAAACCTTTTCTCTGAAATTCTTAGGGAGATGGATTTGAGAAATTCCTCCCATCTCCTCACTTGGCACCTTCTCCACTGCAGCAGCCACCATCTCAGTGTATTGGCTCTTCTCTGTGCAGCATGTTAATACAACCTGGTTGGGTTGTAACATTTATATGTGTTAGCATGTTTAAAAATCTCCTTGAGTCTTAACAGCTTCAGGATATTTTCTCAAAAAATAAGCAGTAAATGTTTCATTAACAGGGAAATTGCAAATACTACCTGAATCAGAGACACCAAATTCTGGTAGGGGACTGCGTTATTGAAATTGAGGGTAAAGTTCAGGGGAATTTAGGTTAGTGAGGCTGTTACAGCAAGTGTTACAGTGAGTGGTCCCAAGGACAAACCAGCGGCACACAGAGAGTGTGAGAACCAAGGTTTATTTGCTGGCGGGCTCAAAGGGGTCTCACCACCAAATTCTGAGCCCCGTCTACCTAATTTTTCCCACTTTTATTAAGTTGGGGCGGTCTGAGGGGTGGAGTCTCAGGTGACGAATGCCTGCCAGGTAATAGGTTAGTTGATGTGTCAGGTAATAGGTTAGTATTATGTTGATACACCAGGTAATAGGGTAGTTGATGCACCAGGTAATAGATTTAGTGTCATGCTGATGTGCCAGGTAATAAGTTTAGTGTTATGTTGATGTGCCAGGTAATAGATTAGTTGATGGGCCAGGTAATAGGTTAGTATTATGCTGATGCAGGTCTTATGTGAGGGGTGGGGATCTCAGGTGGCTGCTGTGCCAAGTAATAGACGGAGATTTTCCTTATCAAGGCTAAATATTATAACATTGGGTAGAAGTAGTAAATACTATTGTTCTTTGAAATAGGTTGAATAATATGAGATTTCTAATATGCAATAATACAAGCGTTTAAATTTCTTATGATGGCATATAACTGGTGATATAACAATAATTATGAAATCAAATCATTCTTTGCAACTAGTTTAAAGTAACTGCACTGGTTAAATAGTGTAAAGGAAATGGAATTCTCAAAATAATTCTTCAAATTCAGGTAAATGTTGAACAACATATTGATATCAAACTAATCAATACTTGCTAATATGAGAGTCTTTCTTGTTGAGATTAGCTTTCTTTTCCTATGTTTATTAGCTATTATTACCCCCTTTTTGATGAACTGCTTCTTATTATTTGGTCACTTTTCTATTTTTTTGATTTGTAAGAACTATTTTAATGGGGAAAACAAACAAACAAACAAACAAAACCTAATTATTCCCTGTCAAATGTGTTGCATTGATTGTTTCTTTTCTGCCTTTTAACTTTGGTTATGATACTGTATTCATACAGATATTTTATGAAAGCAAATTAAACAATTGTGCTATGTTTGTGAGTTTTGTGATTATGCTTAGAAAACCTTCCCCTAGTCTAAGATAATAAATTACTTCCTATATTTCTTCTATTTATTACATGATTTTAGTTTTGTAACATTTTAAGTGTTGATTCATATAAAATGGAAAGTTAATGAAGATGAAGGAAAAGGCTATATTAATTTTATTATTTGAGATAGGCAATAGGAGTTTTTGTACCATACCTTGCATTTGTTTGTTTTCAGTATTTTTATTTAATCATATGGAAATATTTGTTATCTTAATTTTATTACCAAAGATAAAAATCTGAAGTTAAATTAAATTATTTGCCTGATTCTTATAATCCTAGAATACTCAACATTAAAAAAACTACTGGTAATATACTCACTAGCCCAGGCATTAGGAAATCTGAGTTCTAGTTCTAAACCTACTATTTCTTAATTTACTGAAGCTTTAGTAAGTCTCAGAGGACTCCAAACTTAGAGTCTTCATATGTACCTTATTGGAAATATGCCACTCAAAAACCCAGACAGGACAATGGCTCTTTAAAACCATACTGTTTTATTGTCCCTTAAAAATTAATATAAAATTGGCTTCTAGCCCAGCTCTATTGTTTGAGTGCTATCCCAGGGAAATAGACCTTTTCCTGCTATGTCTGATAACACAACACATTTGCTTCAAATTCAGGACAATATCAGCCACTCAATCCTTGCATTATTGGTTTTTTGTCTTTCCTCATCAAGGACTTGCTTCTATATCTGGCTCCTAGCATTCACATTGCTCTAAGTTGACAACTTCACTTCTACTAATATCTCCATTGCATGCTGCACTTGTCCAAAATTCTGCAAGTTACTAAGCAACTGAAGGATATCTGGGATTCTCACGTGTTAATATTTGCTTTGGCCATAGACAAAGAAGCTGCTTTCTGCTTCTTTCAGCTGACCAAATAGCCTTCGTTTTAGAAAATTAGAGCCTACACTTTCCGAATATCCAAACTTTTTTTGGATTTATGTGTTTATTCGAATGAAAAATTAGGGTACAGTTAGATAATTTTCAAGCTTCCTTTGGCTTTGAGACTCTATGATTTTGTAAATCTAAATTTAAATCAGTATCTATAAACTTTTCTCTTCTAATGCAATTATGGTTTCATTTTTCTTATTAAAGAACATAGTTTACCTTGGCCATTCCTCTCCTATAGAACCCAAAAAGATGATTTTTAATCACAGGACTTGTATTCTCCTAAATTTCATTGTCTTTATCAGTATTTTTGCCCTCTCCACATTAACTAAGTGAAATCTACAGTAGTTCATTGAGTAGACAAATCTCATTCCTAGCATTCTTGGATATAAAACATAATTTAATAGCACTATTTAACTTTAAAAAGATTATAATATATTTCATAACACAAAGTTAAATATTTATTTTTCTTTCATTTTATTAATTTCTACCAGTTTTCTTTTGTTCTGTCTTATTTTGGAGCATTTAACATCACTCATCATACCATTTCCTTTATCATTTTGCTGAAGATCTCCTCTATTCTCTCACTGTTTATGTCATCCCTGTTAAATATAAAATTAAATATAATGTTACCATTGTTCAAAAAGAAGAAAAGTTATTAATTTGGAATTGACCTAATTCTTCCAGATTCCTTCACATCACATTTTTCTGAGGCTGCTAATATTTGTCTGTGACCTTTTTAGCCATAACATAGAATTAGTTCATGGCAGAGTAGTAAGACCATACTAAATGATAAGCTAAAGAGAAACAAGAAAAAGAAGAAGAAGAATGAAAAACACTAGGGGATATTTCCAAATTCTTGAATAGAAGAGACAAAAATGTAATTTCACCTCTTTAAAATTTTTGTTTTGGATGCAATTATTCTTAAAGTCATCTTAAAGCACTATATAAAGCTTTTCTTTTTATATAATGACCTTGACTGCGTATCACAAGATTTTTCTTCCTTTCTGTAACAGCAAAAGAACTTCAAAGCTCCTTAAACTTGTTAAAAAATTTAATTATATTTTGTCATCGGTAATTTATGGTTCCAAATTATACTAAATTGGCAGCTGGTGATGTGAAGTGCAAATGAAATCAGGCCAATTCTAACCAAATCAGGCATAAAATTATATTTTAATAAACTTTGATTCTACTTACTATTACCCTTTTCTCCTTATTATGCATGCCTGAGCTCCATGTGTAATTTGTGTACACAGATGCTGAGTTTTACTGCTTTGGTAATTTAGAAATCTGACTGTTGAAAAGAAGATATTAGTATATAGGCAGAACCTAATGAAATTTTTTTAAAGATAGTGATAGAAATCTACTGTTTAAGAAACAACTAAAAAGCCATGGTAAAAAAGACAATATATGCCTTCCTAACTTCTCTGTATTTCCTTTGTAAGAGTAAAATATGTGGCTACCCTATTGGCTTTTTCACTAATTATTTATATTACAAGAGAAATTAAAGGGAACACAATGGAGAACATAGTCTTTAGGCGAAAGAAAGGTAGTAAAATAAATTCAGCATATCTGCACTTTATAGAAAATAGGCATTAGGAACATAATATCAGAGAGATGTTTAAAATGATATCACCTTTTATAAATGAACATACTGGCCTAGAAATTGTGGGCAACCAAAATAATGCCGTATGAATAAATCCAAATCGCTCATGATATTCTCAAAAAATAGCAACAATAACAAATAAAACTATATAAAGTTTATGCTTTAACATAACCATAGGAAAAAGAAGGCTTAACTTTCAATCACCCATAAATAGAGTAACAAACACCAACTCAAGAGTTGTCTTTCATTCTTCTGTGCAAAACCTTGGTTCTCAGAGAACAAGGGGTGTCTTGGAAAGCCTGCATAGATGAGATAATAGGAGCTCAAGCTGCAGAGTTAAGATTGACCTATGTTCACTAATAGAAAGAGAAAGTCTCACCTACTTGTAAAGGTAGTGAAAAAGATTCCTAGCAGATCAGAGGAGTCAACAGGGAGGGAATTTTACAGTGCGTGTGAAACTTGAGAAGGAAGTCTTTTAAAGGAAAGTTTCAGAGAAGAGGGTAGGAAAGAACGGAGACTAATTATTTGAGGGGAAAAAAAAACAGGAAAATTTAGTACAGGAAAGAAAATGAAATATCTAAAACTTAAAAGTCACAGAACTCTGCCACCTTACTGCTCCTGCCTCCAAAAGTCACCCAAAAGGAACATATTTTTTTTTTTATTCTGGAGTGTATTTGCAAACTTGGTGACTTGTAAACCACCCTACACCATAAGTGTAAGCCACAGAAATGCAAAAGAACAAACAATTTTCATCTGTATAAAACTTTGATAAAAATTAAGCAAAAAATTGGAAAGAAAGCAATTCAGCTTACAGATTGAAACTACACAATGATTTAGATTTACTCTACCAACCATGTGAGGCTACTTAAAAAATAGATTTTAACAATCAATAAAAGTATTAGGAATATAAATAGTGGAAAAACAAGAAACACTGAGCTTCCTGAACTCAGAAAAGGAACAGAAGGAAAAAATAAAATAATATCATAATAATTAATAAATTATATTTTTTAAGAACAAGTAGATCTGAATGTAAATTTAATAAGGGCAATTAAAAAACAGTAAAAGAATTAAGAGAATTATATAAAGAATGAAATAAATTGTCAGAGATCTTACTTGAAAAGGAAGATAGGTGAAAAAGATCTTGGGTATTTATAACTGGATTCTTTTTTTGTTGTTGTTTGAGATAGAGTCTCACACTGTCACCCAGGCTAGAATACAGTGGCACGATCCTAGCTCACTACAACCTCAAACTCCTGAGCTCAAGTGATTCTCCTGCCTCAGCCTCCTAAGTAGCTTGCATTACAGGCACACACCACTGTGCCTGGCTAATTTTCTATTTTTTGTACAGACAGCATCTTGCTCTTGGTAGAGCTGGTCTTGAATTCTTGGTCTCAAACAACCCTCCTGTGTTGGTCTACCAGAGTGTTGCATTACAGGTGTGAGCCACCATGCTCAGCCTTATAAGTGGATTCTCTTAAGAACCCAAATAAGACAGCTCACAGTCTGAGTGCCCCTTAGTCAGCCATAGGTCTTTATGAAGAAAGGTCTGAGCCCCATTCTCTGTGGAAGCCTCAGTGTGGAGGGCACACCAATAGGGAAAGCAGCTGCTCCTAAGAGCCCCTGACTCAATCTTCTCTCTCCACAGCCACGGGGTGGGGAGGGGAAGGAGCGGAGAAGAGTCTGCATGAAGGAAAGCTAGCACTCTGGTCATCTCTGTTTCTCTCTCCGGAAGGCAGTCAACCTGGAATGTCCAGGATTTGGGGTCATGCAGATTCACTGGGACCCACCACCAGCCCCAGTGTTTCCTGCAGTGTGGGCAGAGCTGGGAAATGTTTGTGTGGGAACAAGCAAGACAAAAACTGAGGGGCTGAAGCCGCCTAGGGAGGACAAAAGTGCACAGTGCATGGAGAAGCAATATGGCACCTGCTATCTTGCTCTGCATTGATGAGAAGCAACCCTGAAGGTGCTGGCAGCCTGGTGCTTTGTCCTCAAGAAGCTTCCAATTCACTGGTGGCAGCCACTTTTGGACTTGTGAGGGTAAAAAGTCTCTCCAGCAGCTTGGGAGCCTACTGACTGCCAGAGATGTGAGGGAAGGAGAAACAACCTGCTCCACCTATGCATTTTGCTGGACTCCAAGCCTCTTGGGGGTTGACCTCTGCCAATATCTTTCTCCTTCTTGTTCTGCTCCGCAACTTCTTCCTGTGGAATCTGTTGTAGGTTCTGGCATTTTTCCCTCAAGCTCTCTGGTCACCAGCCCTCCCCGGTCTGAAATGTCAGTTCTTGGCACACTCATGGCCAAAGAATGACGAGACACAGAAAAGTCAGGCAAGCACAAAAATGAGGTTTGTTGAGGAGAGAAAGATAGCATTATAGGGCAAGAGCAAGATATAGGTATACAGAACATGATACATATGCCACAGATGACAACCGGACCCACTGTGGCAGCAAAGGGAGAGCCAAAGGAAGTGGCCAAAAAAAGAGGGCTTGTGTATTGTCTGTGTCTTGTTTTATAGTGCCCAGATTGAGACCTCCCTACTGGCTCAGATGTCACCCTGGAACCACTTTGATTGGACAGCTGGGAGCTGCATGACCTGAGTCTTACTACACATGAAGATCTCCCATAAGCCTCTCTGAAAGCCCAAGGGGGGTTGTAAATCACAGCAGCACCCACTTTCTTCCATAGGAGACCTAGAATCCCTCTCAATCTACCTCGACACACATTAAACCTGCTTGAGCACCTCACAGGCAACTTGAAAACAGCACTCTTCTCCCTGGCACAGTCAGGGATTGATCTTTTGGGACCTGGGAACAGGACTAGAGGCCATGTTGCTGCAGAACATGGAGGGGAAATTTGTGAACTAATCTTGGGAGGTGAGGTAGGCTATGTGGGCAGAACTGAGAGGAGAGGACAACATGGGTCCCGGCCACAGTGTACTAGTGGAACACCCCTTCACCCAGAGGAAAGCCATGCTCTCGGGGTGGGATCGTGGACAGAGAAGCTCCCATTCTAGAGCACCATAATGCGGGAGCTCAACTAGTTTGAGCTCCTGATTGTTGACAGACACTTGAGGGAGACTGTGGACCTGGGAAGAGGGGAGAAGAGCAAAATCTGCTCCTGACAACCAGACTGTGAATCTCAGATGGTCCCTACCCCACAAACAGACTTTGTATTTGGGTGAGGCCACTTAAGCCCCTCCCTGGAGGCCTAGGAGCAGACCTTTGACCCCTTACCAGTTTTTGTAGAGCCTAAGGGCAGGCTCACCCAGCCCACCCCTGCCCTATACTGGCTCAATGCCCAACCCACCACTATTGTGGCAGAGAATAGGGACTCACCTGGAAGTTTCAGGGTCCCACCTACAACCTGGGGTTTGAGTGTTTTTCCTAAGGGACTAAAAACAGCACTGAAGCTTGTGCCTTCCAGCAAGCCCCACCTACTGACAGGGAGGCCAATCTTCACAGCGCTTTATAGCATCTATTGACTCGATAATATAGAGTGTGGCTGATACTCACCCAAAACCACAACCAACTGTCTCAGAGATTAAACTTGGCAAGCCAAGACAATTCACACTGTTAAAAAGATGACAGGACTGGGGATGAGAATGTATTTGGAAGACCTCTATCCTCCCTCATAAAAGAGTGACAGGAAATGGATATCTATAACCAAGGCATTCATCCAGAACCTAGATCACCTTCAAAACATCCAAAAGCAAAGCAAAATGTTCTTACCCAACATATGCTACAGTCATACCCTTCCGAGTGTGTGTGTGTGGGGGAGAGCCCGATCTAAATAAAAGAAAATCCCCAAATAAGAAGCAATAGCTGCTCCAGATGAGAAGGAATCAGTGAAAGAACTCCAGAGGTATGAAAAATGAGAGCAAAAGGACATCCCCAAAAGGGAACATCAGCTCTCTAGCAATGGATACCAACCAAAATCAAAATATTGAAATGACAGATAAAGAATTCCTAATATAGATTGTAAGGAATTTCAATGAATTCTAAAGAATATGAAAAACCAGAAAAACAGTTCTGGAAATAAAAGAAAAATTTACTAAAAAGATCAACATATTAAAAAAATATAAATTCTGAAAATGAAAATTTTATTTAATGAAATACAAAACACAGTGGAAAGTTTTAAGAATAGCCTAGACCAGGCAGAAGAAAGAATCTCAAAACTTGAAGACAGCTCTGTTGAATTAACTCAGTCAAAAATAAAGAACAGAGAATTAAGAGGAATAAACAGAGTCTATAAGAAATATGGGATTATGTAAAATGGCCAAATATAAGAATCATAGGCATCCCAGAGGGTAAAGAAGAAAATGGACAAAGGCTGGAAAAACCTATTTGAGGGAATAATTGAGAAAAACTTCTCAGTTCTTGCTAGAGATTTAGATATCCAGGTACAAGAAGTTCAGCAAAAACCTAGGAAATCCATTGCAAAAAGCAGTCACCAAGACACATAGTCATTAGACTAGCTGAAGTCAACACAAAGGAAGAACTCCTGTGAGGAATGAAGCAAAAAGGTCAAGTAACTTAAAAAGAAAAACTCATCAGGCTAACTACAGACTTCTCAACTGAGACCTTACACGCCAGAGGTATTGAGGCCTCATCTTCAGTCCTTCTAAAAAGAACAGATACCAAGATAGAATGTTGTATCCTGCAAAGGTAAGTTGCATATATGAAGGAGAAATAAAGACTTTTCCAGACAAGTGAATGCTGAGAGAATTTTTCAAGACCAGACTTGCTTTACAGGAAATATTCAGAACTATATTATTCATGGATTAGCACCATAGACACCCACCAGTGTAAAACCACCAAAAAGTTAAAAGCTCAGAGCTCATATAAAACAATAGCATAAGAGGGAAACCAAAGCAACAAGATACTACCCAACAGGATAAACAGAACAGTATCCCACACATCAATTCTATCAATCAACATGAATGGTCTGAATGTCCCACTCAAGAGACGTAGGCTGGCATAAAAGATGAAAAAACAACCAGAGTATCTGCTGTCTCCAATAAACACATCTAAACCTCAAGGACCCATACAGACTCAAGATGAAGGGATGAAAAAAAAAATATTTCATGGAAATGGAAACCAAAAGAAAGCAAGTGTAACCATACTCATATCAGATAAAATTGACTTTAAATCAACAATAATAAAGAAAGGCAAATATGGTCATTATATAATGGTAAAGGGAGTAATTACACAAGAAGATATAACAATCCTAAGTATTTAATGCACATAGTACATCAGCACCCAAATCCATAAAGCAAACCCTACTAGATATAACCAAAGATATAAACAGCAGCATCATAATTACTAGGGATTTTAACACCCCCTGACAGAACGGGACAAATCATCGAAGCAGAAAATAAATAAAGAAACACTGCAGTTAAATAGGACTCTAGAACAAGCGGGACTAATAGATATTTACACAACATTTTACCCCAAAACTATTGAATATACATTCTTCTCATCAGCACATGGAACATTCTCCAAGATTGATCATATCTTAGGCCACAAAACATGTCCAAATAAATTAAAAAAAATAGAAATCATGCCATGTGTCTTCTCAGACCATAGTGGAATAAAATTAGAAATAAACTCCAAAAGAAACATTCAATTCTACACAAAGTCATGGAAATTGAACAACCTGCTGCTGAATGATCATTGGGTCAATAATGAAATTAAGATGGAAAACAAAAGATTCCTCCAATTTAAAATCAAAGGGGACACAAGCTACAAAAATCTATGGGTTTCAGCAAAAGCAGTCCTAAAGGGAAATTTCATAGCCTTAAGTGCCTACAACAACAAGAAAGAAATATCACAAACTAACATTCTAATGACTCTTCTCATGGAACTAGAAAAGAAGAGCAGGCCGGGCATGGTGGCTCATGGCTGTAATCCTTGCACTCTGGGAGGCCAAGGCAGGACGATTGCTTGAGCTCAGGAGTTAGAGACCAGCCTGAGCAAGAGTGAGACCCTGTCTCTACTAAAAATAGAAAGAAATTAGCCAAACAACTAAAAATAGAAAAAATTAGCCAGGCATGGTGGCTCATGCCTATAGTTCCAGCTACCCAGGAGGCTGAGGCAGGAGGATTGCTTGAGCCCAGGAGTTAGAGGTTGCTGTGAACTAGCCTGACACCATGGCACTCTAGCCCAGGCAAGAGAGTGAGACTCTGTCTCAAAAAGTAAAAAATAAATAAAAAAGAGAAAAGAAAAGAAGAGCAAACCAAGCCTAATGGCAGAAGAAGAAAAGAAATAACTAAGGTGAGAGTAGAACTGAAAGAAATGGAAGCCAAAAAACAATACAAAGGATCGATGAAACCAAATATTGGTTCTTTGAAAAGATAAATGAAATTGATAGATCTCTTCCCATATTAATCACAAATAGAAGAGAAAGAACCCAAATAAGCTCAATCAAAAATGAAAAAGGAGATATTACAACTGATGCCACAGAAATACAAACTATCATCTATGAACCCTATGAAAATCTCTATGCAGATAAATTTGAAAACATATAATGTACAAATTCCTGGAAACACACAACCTTCCAAGACTCCAACAGGAAAAAATTGAACTCCTGAACAGACCAATAACAAGCAATGAGATTGAAGCAATAAAAAAAAGCTTCCAAAAACAACAAAAATATCCCAGACCACGTGGATTCAAAGCCAAATTTTACCACACCCACAAAAATGAGCTGGTATTCATACTGCAGAAATTATTCCATAACATTGAGAAGGAGGAAATCCTCTCCAACTCAACCCATGAAGACAGTATCTTTTGATACCAAAGACAGAAAAGGACACAACAAGAAAACTACAGACCAATATCCCTTATGAATATACATACAAAAATCCTCCAGAAAACACTAGCAAACCAAATTCAAGAGCACATGAAAAGAATAATCCACCATGACCAAGTAGGCTTCATCTCAGGGATTCAACATACATAAATCAAAAAATGTTATTCACCACATAAACAAGAGGAAAAACAATGACCATATGGTCATCACAATAGATACAGAAAATGCATTTGACAAAATTCAGTACCCTTTCATGATAAAAATCCTCAACAAACTACTCATAGAAGGAACATATCTCACAATTATTATATAAATGTCTTGTATAACACACCTACGGTCAACATCATACTGAATGGGGAAAAGCTGAAAGCATTCCCACTAAGAACTGGAACAAGACAAGGGTGTCCACTGTCACCACTTCTATTCAGCATAGTGCTAGAAGTCCTATCCAGAGCAATTAGACAACAGAAAGAAATAATATGTTTCCACATTGGGAAAGAGGAAGTCAAACTATCACTTTTTGCTGACAATATGACCTTATATCTAGAAAACCCCAAAGATTCCACCAAGAGACTCTTGAAATTGATAAATTCAGCAAAGTCTTTGTTATAAAGTCCATGTACACAAATCAGTAGCATTCCTATACATCAGTAAGAGTCAAGCTGAGAGACAAATTAAAGACTCAATACCATTCACAATAGCTAAATGAAAATGAAATACCTTGGAATATACTTAACCAAGGAGGTAAAAGTTCTATACAAAGAGAACTATGAAACATGGAGAAAAGAAATCACAGATGACAGGAACAAATACAAAAACATAATCATTCTCATGGTTAGGTAGAATCGACATTGTTAAAATGTCCATGGTACCCAAAGTGTACAGATTCAATGCAATTCCCATCAAAATGTACATGGCATATTTCAAAGACCTAGAAAAAATAATTTTACATTTTATTTGGAACCAGAAAAGAGCCCGAATAGCTAAAGCAATCTGAAACACAAAGAAAAAATCTGGAGTCATCACATTAGCAGACTTCAAAGTATACTACAAAGCTATAGTAACCAAAACAGCATGGTATTGGTACAAAAATACAGACATAGACCAATGGAACAGAACAGTGAACCCAGATATAAAACCATCCATATACAGCCAACTGATCTTTGACAAAGCAGTCAACAATACACTCTGGGGAAAAGAAGCCCTATTCAATAAACGGTGCTGGGAAAATTGGATAGCCACATGCAGAATACTGAACCAGGATCCATATCTCTCACCAGTCACAAAAGTTAATTCAAGATGGATAACAGATTTAAATGTAAGGCATAAAACAATAAAAATTCTAGAAAAAAATGTTGGGAAAACTCTTCTGATATCAGCCTAGGGAAAGAATTTATGACTAAGACTCCAATGGCAATCTCAGCAACAACAAAAATAAATGAATGGGACTTGATTAAATTAAAAAGCTTCTGCACAGCTAAGGAAATAATCAACGGAATACATAGACAACCTACAGAATGTGGGAAAATATTCATAAGATATTCATCTGAAAATGAGATAATAACCAGAATCTACAAATAACTCAAACAAATGAGCAAGAAAAAATCAACAACCCCATTAAAAAGTAGGCAAAAGACATAAACAGAAGCTTCTCAAAAGAAGATACACAAACGGCCAATAAACATGAAAAAGTGCTCAATGTCAGTAACCATCAGGGAAATGCAAATTAAAACCACAATGCAATATCACCTTACCCCAGTCATAACGGCTTTTATTAAAAAGTTCAAAAGCAATAGATGCTGGCCTGGATGCAGAGAGAAAGGAATGCTTATAACATTGTTGATGGGGCTGCAAATTAGTGCAACCTCTATGGAAAACCATATGGGGATTCCTCAAAGAACTAAAAGTTGACCTACCATTTGATCCAGCAATCCCACTACTGGATATTTACCCAAAGGAAAAGAAGTCATTTTATCAAAAAGACACCTACACATTATTACTGCAGCATAATTCACAATTGCAAATATGTGGAATCAATCCAGGTACCCACCAATTCATAAGTGGATTAACAAAATATGATATATTTCATGGAAAACTACTCAGCCACAAAGAAGCATGAATTAAGGCCTTTTGCAACAATTTGGTTGTAACTGGAATCCATTATCCTGAGTGAAGTATCTAAAGAATGGAAAAAGAAATACCTCACGTACCTGCCATTAAATTGGAACTAATCGAAGAGCACACATGTGCACAGAGGGAAGTAAAACACAGTGAAAATCAAGCAGTAGGAAGAGGGAAGAACAGGTGGTTGAAAACCTATCTAATGGGTAAAATGAACACTATTTAGGTGATGGGCATATTTATAACCCTGACTCAACCATAACAAAATTGATACATGTAACCAAAAACATTTGTACCCCGGTAATATTTTAAAATAAAGTTTAAAAAGAAGCCATATAAAGCAATGGGATAGAACTAATATTGAAAACTGTAATACAAAATTTTTTCATAAAAACAAAAGAAGACCTCAATCCACATAATTGAATGGCCCAAGGGAGCACTAGTGAAAATTGATCTGCCAAAATAAATATTTTAACATTTCATAGAAATTCTGTTAAACTTTATAGTTAAAGAAAATACTCTCAGGGCTTCCTGGAAAAAATGACAAATAGCTAACAAGAGCAAGAGAATTAGACTGACATCAGATTTCACCAGCAAAGAACTTTCCATAAAAATCATTTATGGAAAGATTTTATCAGCAGTTTAAATGTAAACTGTATTCCATATTTCAAGGAGTAAAACAACAACTGAAGTTTTCCTCACTTAGGAGATCAAGGAATTCTCCACCCCTGAGGCCATCTGAAACAATCTGCTAGTGGAAGAATTTTGTCTAACCAAAAAATGACTGGTGAAGTTTCCGCAAAAAGATTGACTGCGAGCATTCATTTTTATCACAGAATAAAAGAAGAGTGAGGAATAGGGTAAAAATTAATGTATTTTATGTTGCATGATATACAATATGTCATACTGTTATAGAGAAATAATATAATTAAAAATAGAAAAGGAAGTGAAAAAAAGACAAGTGATGAATACATTTATGAATTGTTATGGAGGTAAAATTTGGAGTGAAATTACATTATTTAAATTGACAAATTGTATTGTAAAAAGTTAAATTAGGAAATAGCATATTATATTTTAAAAAGATATACATATAAAGAACATACTGGAACCAAAATCAAGCTATCCCAAATACCAAAAATAATCATAATAAATAGCTAAAAAGTCACATAGACTAATGCAAATGATATGTTATGATATACTAAATAATTATACCATAAAATAATATGAAAATTTGACTCCAAACAGAGAACATAATTTTTACGTCAATAAACTTAAATGGACTTGACTCACTGGTAAAAAAGAGAAAAACATCAATTTAGCTAATGACCAAAATCCAACTATATGACATAGTTCTAAAAATAAAAACTATTAAAAGAATTAGAAAAAACAAGAAATCTGGGTTTGTGATAATGCCAATATAAAAACTAGAATTCAAGCAAAAACTCTGTGACAAAATATATCATTTTAATGCTAAAAGATACTATTTAATAGGAAAAATATCATTTATAAATATCAACACAACAAACATTACAGAAATAACCTTTCTAAAGCCAAAGATATGAAAGGCAAGGAGAAATAAACATAAAGACAGTATAAATGACAGGAATTAACAGCATTCTCAATGCAAGACAGTGAGGGAAATGATTAAGAATATAAAAGAATTAAACAACATAGTTTGAAAAGTGGAAATTTTGGATATATTTAAAAATGTATAACATGAAAATAGAGAATCCAACTTTTTCTCAAGTGTTTATGAGACATTATGTATTAGGTCACAAAGAAAAATACCACTATGTTTCTCAAGGTAGAAATATTAAAAGTAAAACTCTCTGACCACAGTGAAATAAAACTAGAAGTTGTCAACAATGTTAAAGACCATTCCAATTTGAAATTTTAAAACTTTCTATCAAACAATTATTGAGCTAAAAGGAAATACACACTAAAAATCAAGACATTTTTAAAAACAGTAATGATAATATCCTATATACAATGCATATGTTATTTATGTAAAGCAGGAATTAGAAGAAGTAGTCATAGTCCTAAATATTTTTATCAATAAAAACGAACATAAGTGAAAATAAATAAACTGATTCCCAGGTTTAAAAAAAAAAACAACAGTAGAAAAGAGAACAAAATAAGCCAGTATCAAGTCAGGTGAGAAATTTATAAAGCTAAAATTTATAAAGCTAAAAATAAGCAACTTTCAAAAAATAAAATGATTACTTTTTTGTGTGAAAAATTGACTAAATAGACATAGCATTAGCTTACTTAAGAAAAGCAGGGTAAAACACAAATTTAGTAAATGGAAATGTCCATGTGAAAATAGCTATGGAAACAGGAGAAACTAGGAGACATTTAAAGAGTAAGTACTCTTATATCTTTGCAAATAAATGAATTTCTAGGGAAATGCAACTTCCCAAAGCCATTCTCACTAGAGATAAAAAGCTTAAAATGACCAATTTCTATAGAAAATGACAACAATGAAAGGGGAAAAACTAAGTAAAAGAAATATCCTCTCCAAGAAAACCCCAAACCAAGACAAGTCAAGTTAGTTTCAAAGGAAAAAATCTATGAAACCTTTGAAGATCAAACACTCACAATGTTCCACAGTATTAAAAATAGAGAGAAACTTCTTATAATTTTTATGAAGTATAACATTGATACTTAAATCATATAAAGACAGTATCAGAAAAAGAAAAGAATATCACTTATGAAATATCAATGCAGATTATTGAATTAAATGTAAATTAATAAATCAAGTAACATATGAAAATAATATGCCATGACCAAATGGAATGTATTCCACAAATGGAAGATTTATTTATTATCAGGAAATCACTAATATTGTTCACCATATTCATAGATAAAACTTTTGACAGCATTTAAACTCTATTTTTGGAATTAAAAAACTTCAAGAAAATAGAATTGTGTAGGTATATGTATAATGAGTATATATATTCTAAACTTAAAGTTATCATCTTATTTAGTGGGCAAATATTAAATACACTTCCACTAAGATTAGGAGCAAGGCAAGCATGTCCACAATTGGCTATAAGGATCAATACTTTCTGTAGGTATTTCAAATATAATTAGACAAAAGAGTATCAGAATAATTGGAATTGAAAAACAAAAAATAAATTATCACCATATGAGATATGATCATACACCTATTAAATGAAATAAACAATATTAAAAACTAATGCTAAAATAATTCAAAAGGGTAGAAAATTATAAAATTAATATAAAAAATCAATAGCCTTTATGTACACAATCAATAATCATATGATATAATAGAGAAAACCCTATTTTCAATAGCAAAAAGTAAATAATTTTTAAAAAATTAATATAACAAGAAAAATAAGAAAAGTTATATGTAGAAATACCTAAACGATACAAAGGAATTCAAAGGGGGTTTTGAGCACATGGAAACACAGCATTTGTTCTTGCAAAAAGAGAATCAAGGTGATAAAAATGCAAGTTCCTCACATTTTAATATATAAATTTACTAAAATTATAATAAAAATATCAACTTAAAAATTTAGACAAGTTTATACTAAAGTTCCTACTACACTACAAAACCTTTATATCTTATGGACCATCAATACACTGAGACTAACGTAATAAATTAGAGAGATCAAGAAAGAAACTTAAAGCTGGTAGTAGTGGCTCACTCCCGTAATCCTAGCACTCTGAGAGGCCAAGGCAGGAGGATCACTTAAGGTGAGGAGTTCAAGACCAGACTCAGCAAGAGCGAGACCCCATCTCTACTAAAAATAGAAAAAATTAGCTGGGTGTGGTGGCATGAGCCTGTAATGTAGTCCCAGCTACTTGGGAGGCTGTGGCAAGAGGATAGCTTGAGCCCAGGAATTTGAGGTTGCTGTGAACTAGGCTGATGCCACGGCACTCTAGCCTGAGCAACAGAGTGAGACTCTGTCTCAAAAAAAAAAAAAACAAAAAAAAAGAAAGAAAGAAACTTAATATCTATTAATATACCTATATTTAAATGTAAGAATTCATGGTTTGATAAAAGTGTCTTATCAAATCATGGAGCAAACTGGTTAAGCATTTGGAAAATGAAAAATTAGATACATACCTCATATTATGCATAAGAATAAACTCCAAACACTCAAGAATATTAAAAACAGTCAGAAATATCAAATAATAAATGAATGAATGAATGAAAAAATAAACCCAGCCATACAATTTCTTGTAGAAAGGAGGATTCATTTATAACTGGAATATAGGAAAATATTTCCTAAAAGTGATTCAAATTAAGAAGTAATGAAAGAAAAGACTGGTAAATATGAATACCCCAAAATAATTTTAAAAGCTATTGCATGGCAAAACAACATTTAAAAAAAGGTAATTGACAAACCAGAGAAAATATTTGCAATATATATCACAGATGAAGGGATAATATCTCTAGTACACACATACAAAAAATAACTCTCCTAAAATATTCAGGAAAAAAGATTAACAATCCCATAGGAAAAATGGGGAAAAGGCCAGATTAGACAATAGAAATAAAGATGTAAAAATGGCTCTTTAGGCCGGGTGCGGTGGCTCACGCCTGTAATCCTAGCACTCTGGGAGGCCGAGGCGGGTGGATCGCTCCAAGTCAGGAGCTCGAGACTAGCCTGAGCAAGAGTGAGACCCCGTCTCTACTAAAAACAGAAAGAAATTAGCTGGCCAACTAAAATATATATAGAAAAAATTAGCCAGGCATGGTGGCGCATGCCTGTAGTCCCAGCTACTCGGGAGGCTGAGGCAGTAGGATCGCTTAAGCCCAGGAGTTTGAGGTTGCTGTGAGCTAGGCTGACGCCACAGCACTCATTCTAGCCTGGGCAAAAAAGTGAGACTCTGTCCCCCCCCCCCAAAAAAAAATGGCTCTTCAGTACATGACAAAATGTGCAAACTACCTTATAATTAGAGAAATGAAAATAAGCAATCTACTGAAATAACATTTCTTAACTATTAGTTTGGTTAAAATTTAAGATAGCGGTGTATGTGTGTGTGTGTTTGTGTGTGTCTGTGTGTATATGATATATGTGTATATATACGCAAGATATATATCATACAAATATGAGACAACATATTCTATTAGTAAGGCTTGAGAAAAAAAATATTTTCATACATTACTGGTGAGGATGCAAATTTGCACAACACTCTTGGAGGTATATTTGTGAATATATAACAAAACTACAGATATGTTTACATTTTGACCAGAATTTCAACTCTAAGATATTACTCTGAATATAGACCTCCAAAAATATGAGATGCATATTTCTAAGATTATTTACCACAGCATTATTTGTTATTGCAAAATACTGTATTGCAAGCAAACTAAACAACCATATGCAGGGCAGTGGTTGAATAAACTATGCTATATCCATATATTCTAGAAGTATTCTGCTATAAAAAAATCTGTTTGAACTGGTAAGAGATGATTTCTAGAAACCAATATTATGTAAAAAGGAGCAAAGCCAAAAGTGTGTCTATAATATGTTAGTATTTTACTAAAAGAAAAATAAGAAGAAAGATATATATCTATATATGTATGTTTGTGTTAAAAGAAAGACAGGACAAATACACTAGACAAAAACAAGATTTACTTATTAACAGGGATAGGTTGGAATGGATAGAAAAGTTGGGTAGTTGGGACAATATAGATAGAACATATGAGAAAATTACGTTTCTGTTATAACTTTTGTTTAGTGTTAAGTTTTACAACAGTTTTTCAAATGCTCAAAATATAAATAAAATTAAGCAGAATAAGAGAAAATGGAGTAAAGAAACAAATCAGCTTAGCTAGTTTCAAATGACTAAAATAAACACATGGAAGCGGAATGAAAATTTAATCTGAGTACTTTTTTTTTTTTTTTGAGACAGAGTGTCACTTTGTTGCCTGGGCTAGAGTGAGTGCTGTGGCATCAGCCTAGCTCACAGCAACCTCATACTCCTGGGCTTAAGCGATCCTTCTGCCTCAGCCTCCCGAGTAGCTGGGACTACAGGCATGCGCTACCATGTCAGGCTAATTTTTTCCATATATATTTTAGTTGGCCAGCTAATTTCTTTCTATTTTTAGTAGAGACGGGGTCTCTCTCTTGCTCAGGCTGGTCTTGAACTCCTGACCTTGAGCAATCCATCCGCCTCGGCCTCCCACAGTGCTAGGATTACAGGCGTGAGCCACCGCGTCCAGCCAATCTGAGTACTTTTTGAACACAATATTTTTACTATATCCTTTGGCCAAAGGCAAAAGAGCTGTAAAAAACTGTTGAAGTTCAGATAGTAGTTTTGTTTTTCACGCTTATATCAGTTAATAATTCTGAAGTTACTTAATGTGTCTTCAAAGAAGGAGCAATAAATAAATATATTGTGCATATTGCATTACTGCCAAAAATGGTTCACAGAACTCTTAGAATTTAAGGTCCATGATTTTAATTAAGCCTTAAGCTTTGTAGACAAATACCTTCTTCAATAGTGTCATTTTTATCTATATATGATAGCACTGCCCTATGAAGTATACACAGGAAACAAACCAACCTTTGGGAAGAGAAGTATATATGATCTTGGAAGCTCATCATCAAGTATAGGTTTAATCATCCAGTAACACATGGTATATCTGTTTCCAGTTTCAGAAGAATGACTAACGTGCTAATTGTATTTCATAGCACTTTACTTTTCAAAACACACATGGTTGCTTAATCTATGCAAGAACAAATAAATCAAATCAAGTTAAAATTAATTTTAGTAATATGTATCAGGATTTCCCAAAGTTCAGTACAATCAATTGGGAAATTTATTTTGCAAGTTAAAGTGCTTGTGCTAATTTTTAAAATGACGATATATTACAAGGAGTAACTGAATAAATTAAACTTAATGAATCTGAAACATTATACTAATTATATTCATTTAAATAAATGTCTTTATGATGAAACTTTCATAAAAATATTTATAAGGTTTAAATAATCACCAAAATGCTATGGTTGCTAATGAACTTTCCATCCACCTTATGTAGTGGATATTTTCAAAGTTGTGAAAAAGTATGGCTTGGAACACTTTTCTGCACAAAGAAGACCTACTGCGTAAGTTTTTTAAAAAAAGATAAGAATGATATACTGCCAGAGGTTGAGCAGATATAAAAATAAATGATTGTAATAGTACATACACTTTCACAAAAAATTTAAAAAGCCATATATTGACATATGACATAAATATTTTTAGTAGAAATCTTAAAGATATTATTGACACTCCAAGTTCTCTGCTGAAAAAATTAGTCTTTTCAGCATATTTATGTGCTGAACTGTTTACCCAATAGGGTGGACATGTTACTTTTGCTTGTGTAGCAACTTTTTAAAAACATCATTCTGTTTATCGTAGGATCATTTTTCCTCCCCAGCATTATCTCTAGTAGGACTGACCACACTTTCTTTTTCTAGGGATAGCTACAAGACAGCCCACTCTTTCCATTGCTTATACCCACTTGCTTCATAAAGTAAGTTTACCTCATTTGTAAAGTAAATTCACCATAGTTCTCCAGCATTCTGATATTTTCCATTTCCTGGAAAAACTTTTAAGAGGAAAGTTAAAAAAAACAATACAGTCTCTGCCATGGCAACTGGCCTACTTCCTATTCCACCCATTCTAGACTATCATCACCTTGGAATAGCAACTCTTCTGACTAGGTGATTTAGCTGAAGGGGTGATCCAGACCACCTTCTCCACATGTTCTCCTTCTCTGGTGGCCCTTGGTTACCAAGCTCTTCATAGTCTCAAGCTGTTGTATTTGTCAAATTTAAGGAGGAGAACATCAAGAGAGATATTAGTAGATTATCTTGAAGCCAAATGTGTTATTTCATTTTATAAGAGAAACTTTACATTTTTCTGAAGAATAGAGTCCTTCACCCCTGCCAGGATAGAATTTCTTTTCTTTGTTGCTGGTCTCTTGGTACAAAGAGTCCAAGGCAAAGGAGCAGTGGCCATGGCTTAAAGTTTAATAGATTTTTTTCCCTACTGAAAGTATTACCCTTCTGCCAATAGGACTTCTAGACCCACATAGTTGTAAAAACAGCAAATATATATCCCCCAAGTTGATCATTAGGAGTAATGATAAGTAGGGCTATTTCTATTTGAACGCTTTCATTCCAGATCCATACATTGTATTTATGGGGGGAAATGGTACTCAAAGAAGCTTTATTTGTGTTTTTCTTATTAATATATCCCAACTTTGAAATAGCATGAGCAAAAATGTTTGTTGCTTTACACATAAAATATTATTTAATATACAAAGCTATCTTTGAGTATACATACCTCCATTTATTGGTTACCTGGCCTAAATTCTCACAGCTAGTAAACAGTTAAAAATGAAATTTGAACAGTTTAAGTCCAGAGATCATGCACCAAACCACTATATTATACTGTCTTTCAAAACAAAGTTTTTCTTTCTTTTTTAAACTATTATATTAAACAAGAATGTTAGTTATATTGTGGTTATATTAGCATTATCTAAACCACAAGTAGACCCAATAATGGAATTGGTAGCATTTTAAATAATTTAAGAATGTATTTTAAATGTTAATTAATGGTATTCCCATTTTTATGAGGATATACAACACCAGATATATTTTATAAAAATATAGGAGGAACATACTATTAATTTGCTGTTGTTTTTTACTTTCTTTCACAAACTTTGGGTTGTTATTGAAAAATAGACATTTGTCTGAAATTAATTTTTCTATAACTTTCTGAGTATTTATATTCAATAAAACTGTAAAAGCATAGATGTTTTATGGTATTAAAAACACATTTTGTTGGGATGGAGAAGGGATTTTATGTGTCCTCCACACATTTTGAAAATTCATGAAATAAGTAGGGCAGAAAAACTAAATGAGGCACTAATTAGAGATTTGTTTCACAAACAATAATGTACAAAATTACAATATGATGGAATTAATTAAAAAAAAAACAACTCCTAAGTCCTACTGTAAGTAGATCTAATTCATGAAGTTTCCAGTTCTTCTCAATCTTAATTTTCTCAGAAGTAACTGTGAATATTATGAAGATACAGCCACATTGTGCCCTACCACCAGAGGTTCTTCATGAATTGTTCTAGGGTGAGGCCAGAGCAATCGATATTTTTAAATGGTTCCTAGATGATTCTAATGTTCAGTTAAAGAGGGGAGAATCCGTGGTATATGATGTCCAAAATTTTATTGTATCTCACATAATTAGATAATAAGTATAGCATTGTAACAATGAATGAAATATTGAGTTAAATCGAATATTAAAAGGTGAAACATTACTAATTTGAATGTTTTTGCTTAGTAGGAGCAAAGGCTATATAATTCCACAGTAGTTGACACTTTAGGTTACTAAGGACAGCATGTGGCACCTTCTCAGATGAAAATGGTAAAACCAAGATATTGCAAAAATAAATATAAATGTTATTAGCACGAAACCATCACAGGATGCTAAATACAGTTGTGAGGTTGAAATAAATGTTATGAAGAAAACAAGAAAACATTTCAAAAATGAATACAATAGATATACCAATTAAGTCAACATACCTAAATTTGGTGAGAATATATGACACAATGAGAGGCATTCTTCTAGGATATAACTTTATTTTAAGTATTATTAGTTGCTTATTCCATTTTTTAAAGTTAACAGGAGGTTTCAATCTGTGGTAAACTTACAATTGCCCATATCTACCAACCTTTTCATATAGCTCTATCTATCAACCACTCTTAATTCTTTGGGTTGACTAGAATCTCTGGATACCAAAGGCCCATAGTTAATTAGAATTGGTTTAGAGAAAGTTAGAAACACTCCACTAAGTGAAGGGCAGGAATCATCTATGTTGTCCCATTTCCAACTGAAAAGACAGTGGTTCAGTATGAATGTAAAGGACCTGATATTAGAAACAACAGTAACTGAGGTGGACTTGAAGAACTCAGATTCTGTTAGATTAACATTGGGTGTGTTCATCCCAAACTTTAAATTATAAAATTACATTGTTTTGAGTTTGTAAAATTTTCTTCCCTAAAGACCAATATTTCAATGTTTTCTTATTGCTATATCTCTCAGCCATAAAAAACTTTTTCTAAAACTGTATACAAGTAAACATAAAGTCCCCAAATAATATTTTTAGAAGATCAAGATTGAATAAAGTTAAGTAATTTTTAATCTTCCTGAACTTGTTTCTTAATTTCAAAGCCAAATATTTCATATAATTATTTTGAAATTTTAATTAGGCATTATATTTTAAGTGCCTAGTAGAGTATCTGAAACATACATTTATTAGATATTCAAAAATGATAGCTATTATTAATTTTATTTTTATTATTGATGGTAATTACTCAGCAGTTAGATAATTAGTTGGTGATAAGGGATTCAAGAATTAATATGTCATAATTTTTCCATCTAAAAAATAGAAGCTTTGCCAACTACAAAGTTCTAATAAGTTTAAAATTTTACACATTTAAGATGCCTTTAAAATTAACTTTATATTTGTAATTTAGATACTTCTGTAAGTTGTTGCTCAGTTTGGCTAAACTCTTATTCATAAACCTAAAATAAAACAACTTTATAAAAAGTAAATTAAAAGAGTTGGCATCTTAATATTTCTTAAGGGTTAGTCTAGTTTTAAAGTATTAGAACTAGCTTTCACTTCTTAAAAAATAATTATTTCTAGAAAGTTACTGTAGATTTAGATTATAATACTGAACTATAATTATGTTTCAGATGGTACTGCTATTCTGAGCTCATATTTTCATTTGTATATAACTTCATGACAAGTACCTTTTTGGGCTAGAATTTCTCACACTTTTCAAGCAAAAAATAGAATTTTTTTTCTGTAGATTGTTTGAATAAGCAACAATTCACCAACTGCTAGGATAAAAAGGGTGTTTTAGAAGTGCTGTGAGAAAGTTTTCTTTTACTTTTTTTTTATAACTTTTAACAGTACTTTTCAATTTGTATTGGTTTTATACTTTTACTTTTATACATACTTTAAACTTTTCATAATCTATGAAAATAATTTGCTAAGTTTTTAAAAATACTATGAGATATATTACAGCGACTTTTTAAAATAAACATTAATACAACTTTTGATCTAATGTCCATATCTTAAAAGAATAAATAAAGCAAACTATAGGATTTTATTGAAAGCAATCTGAAATATATCCTTGATTGAATTTTATGATTATAGATGTCATCTTTACTAGTATTCTCTGAAGAATCAATTCATTTGATTTTTTAATGAATTCATGAATAGGCAGAAGTTCAGGATGGTGATAAAGCTGGCAAAAGCTCATAACTATGGCATGTGGATAAAAGCAGCAGTTTGAGATTATAGCCTAGGAATGCAGAATTGAGAGATACAAAGTGGTTCCTCAGGATCCCCACAGTCACGCTGTGGGCACCAAGGCCCAGACCTGATCAGCAGTCACAAGACACCTAGTATTCCTGAATATTAAACTGTACATAGAGTGGTAGGAAAAACCATGCTGAATAGTGAAGCTGAGTGTGCCGTTATCAGTGTTTCTGTGGCGTCTATGAAGGGACCTTCTAGATTCCCTCATAGAATAACTGTATTGTATTTAGTAATTGCTATTTGCAGATTCTGCTTGTATTTACTGTTCTACATATTTGTCTGTGGCAAAGCATTTGCTCAAAAAACTCAGACTGTCTTTGATTTCTTACAAACCATATCATTCTATCCAAATGCTGCTTCCCCTATTTTTGCATGGCCATGTAAGCAGATTGGAAATGGTGATGATTTCATTCTGACTACCTTGTCAAATTCTAACAAATTCTAGCCTCATGAAATCTCTGCTATGTATTACTGGTCGACCTCACAGTATAATAATGATAATGATAATGATATAATAGCACATTATTATTAAGTACTTACTCTTTTCTCACTGTTTTACATGTCTCCATATAGAATATGTAGTCAGACAGTCTTTGATTTACAACCTGTAGTAGGCAGAATAATTCCTCCTCCTCCTGGCAAAGATGCCTAGGCCCTGATCCCCAGAACCTGTGAATATGTTCTGTTACATGATAAGGACAAGTTAATATTGAAGATGAAATTAAGGTTTCTAAATAGCTAATCTTGAGACGGGAGATGAACCTGGATTATCTGGGTTGGCCCAATGTATTCCCAAGGGGGAGGGAGGAGACTGAATGTCAGAGAGATGCAGTATGAGAAAGAGTCAACCATTGTTGGATCTGAAGATGGAAGGGGAACTAGGCTGCCTGTACAAGCTGAAAAAGGCAAAGACATGGATGCTTCCCTACAAAGTACAGAAGAAACAAAGTCCTGCTGACACCTTGATTTTAGCCTAGTAAGATCCCTTTTGGACTGCTGATTTCTAGAACTATAAGAAAATTAATTTTTGTTATTTAAAATCACCAAGGTTGTGAAAATTTGTTACAGCAGCAATAGGAAGCTAATACAAGTCATCTCCATGTGTCTATTAATGTGAATAATGGTAGAAAGATTAAAGATTATAGAAGAACATAAACTTTCCTTAAAATGATAATTCGATAGATTAGAACTTGATAGAAGTTGCATATTGACTTAGAAGGAATTGATGACTATTTTTTAAAAAGGAGTGCAGGTTCAAATTGAGTGTGAACTGAGGGAACAAAAAATAATAAAACATTTGAAATTGTGGTGGGTTAAAGTAGGAAAAAAGGTGCACATTAATAGTTGAGCATCCTTTGCTTATATTATTTATCTACCTGATCCTTAAAGAACAAAACTTCCCTAAAGTACTGAATATCCTAGGAAATGACACCATTTTTGAAGTTGGGAAAGCATGACAATGGTACATATATACTGTTGAATTAATTAATCAAATCTTTAATAATATGGCTTCACTGATGGGATGGGTCTGAGCATCACAGTTCTTGATGGTCAGATAAACCTATTTCCTCCATTGATTACATTTATTTACTTATGTCACTCCAAATTTTCTCTTTTAAATGTCATTTCTATTTTGTGATAGTAAATTTCATGCTGAAGGATAACCCAGGTGTTATGGGTTGAATTGTGCCCACCCAAACGTTCATATGTTGAAGTCTTAATTCCTAGTACCTCAGAATGTGACTGTATTTGGAGATAGAATCTTTAAAGAGGTCATTAAAGTTAAAATAAAGTCATTAGGTTGTGTCCTAATCCAATATGTTTATTGTTCCCATAAGAACAGAAAATTTGGATACAGAGACATACAGAATGAAGATACTGTGAGGACACAGAGAGAAGACAGCATTCTCAAAGCCAGGTACAGAGGCCTGAAACAGACACATCCCTCATGGCATTCAGAAGAACCAACCCTATTAACATTTTGATTGTGAACTTCTAGCATCCAGAACTGTGAGAAAATTAATTTATTCTGTTTAATCCTCCTAGTTTACGTTACTTTGTCACAGCAACCCTAGTATAGTAACATACCAGGTCAAATTGATCACACTGAAAAGTCAGTGCTATCCTTTTGTCTTCTCCATAGCATTTTCAAAATTTTTTGTTGTTGAAAGAATAACCAGAACCAGTTTTTATAATATACTAATCAGACAAACCATAGGATCTAGAAAAAAGTTACAAAAGTTCCAATCAATAATAGAAATTTAAAGAAAAGTAAAACAAAAACTGGGAAACAGCACTATGTGTTTCCATGAAATCACCCAGAAATGAAAATGCTGTAAGTCTAGGGGAAAATTATTTCATCCAGAACTTTACAGAAAACCTATTTGTAGGAAAAGAGAGCAGTAGGTTGGAAACAGAAGGGAAGGCAAGTGCAGGCTGCCAGATTGAAATAAGAAGTCATAAGTCTGGAACTGATGGAAAAGGAGAATTAATTTAGAAAAACAAAATGTAGTGGCAGAAGCAGCAGCACCTCATGGAGGGAAATTTCTGTTAAAAACTTTATTTTTCTTATAATTGTATTCTAGATAGCTTTGATGGATAACCACTGCCCAACTATGAAAGTAAAAGATGTACTATATTTATTGCATGTAGTAGCACCTCTGGCTTCTTTATATCATGACAAGCAAAACCAAATACCAATTGTTTTTATTTCACTTTTGTTCCACACCATTCTTTTCATACTGAATTTTCCAGCATTAACAAGGCAACATTTTCATTTACTGTAATGCTATATTTTTATTCAATGAAATAAAATTTGCTAGCTTTATTCACTAAAATCAGTATTCATGTTTACAATAATTTTTGGTCAACTGATTACCATTATGAGTTTTGTTTGTGAGTTAAATTGGAAAATTCTCATTCTGGGAGATAATTTAAGTATAATTTTTTTGTCACTTCAGAAAATGTACTTATAATAAGAAATATTAGTAGCAAATCAATACATGGTAATGTATGAAAGTCAAAATATAGCAAAAGATATAAAATTAAAAAAAAAATCCTTCCTCTATTTCATAGCTTTTCTTTTTTCCTTTTCTAAAATGTTAAATTGACAATTAAAAATTATATATGTACAACATGTTTTTAAATATGCAAACGTGTAATGGTTAAATCAAAGCAATAAATATGCAGTATCTCACATAATTAGTCCATTTTTGTAGGGAAAACACTTAAGATCTATTCTTACGGATTTTCAAATTACAATTCATTGTTACTAATCATAATC
This sequence comes from Lemur catta, assembly GCF_020740605.2. Lineage (NCBI taxonomy): Eukaryota > Metazoa > Chordata > Mammalia > Primates > Lemuridae > Lemur > Lemur catta. Next base: position 245,411,366 of record NC_059128.1, read on the forward strand.
ACTATATTTTACAATAGATCTCTTGAGATTATTCCCCCAGCTAACTGAAATTTTCTATCCTTTGTCCACAATCTTCTGAACCTTCCCTCACAGTCCTTGGTAACCACTATTCTATTCTATACTTGTTTTAGTTTAGCTTTTTTAGACTCCAAATGTAAGTAAAATTATGTCATATTTGTTTTTCTGTGCCTGGTTTATTTCACTTAACATAATGTCCTTCATGTTTATCCATATTGTTGCAAAGACAGGATTTCCTTCTTTTTTAAGGCTGCATAGTATTCCATTGTGCATATATATACCACATTATCTTTATCCATTCATGGGTCAATGGACATTTAAATGGACTCTATATCTCAGCTATTGTGATAAGGATACAATTAATACTGGCGTGCAGGTATATCTTCAAGACACTGATATAATTTCCTTTGTATGTATACCAGTAGTGGGATTGCTGGATCATATCTTTAATTTTTTGAGAAACCTCAATACTGTTTTACATAATGGCTATATTAATTTATATTCCTACCTACAGTGAACAAGTGTTCCCTTTTCTACACATCCTTGCCAACTCTTGTTATCTTTCATCATTTCAATAATAGTCATTTCAAATATGTTATTAAAGATATGAGGTGATATTTCATTGTGGTTGTAATTTCTCTGATGATTAGTGATGATGGGCATTTTTCAAATAACTGTTGGCCATTTGCATGTCTTCTTTTAAGAAATGTTTATTTAGTCTTTGCCCATTTTTCAGTTTGGCTATCTGTTATTGAATTGCTTGAGTTTTTGCATATTTTGAATATGAACCCCTTTTTAGATGTATTTTCTCCTATTCTGTAGGTTGTGTATTCAGTCTGTTAATTGTTTCCTTAGCTATGCAAGAGCTTTTTAGTTTGATGTCTATTTTTGAGTTTGTTGCCTGTGGTTTTGGCGTCACATTCAAGAAATCATTGCCCAGACTAATGTCATGGAGATTTTCTTCTAAGTTTTCTTCAAGTAGATTTCTATTTTCAGGTTTTCATCTTAAGTCTTTATTCCATTTTGAGTTTATTTTTGTATAATGTGTGAGATGAGGGTCTAATTTCATCCTTCTGCATGTCACTATCCAATTGTCCCAACATTATATACTGAAGACACTGTCCTTTAAACATTGTATGTTCTTGGCATCTTTGTCCCCCATCAATTAGCTGTAAATCTGTGGGCTTGTTTCTGAGCTCTTTATCCTGTTCCATTGGTTTATGTATCTGTTATTACATCAGTACCATGCTGTTTAGATTACTATAGCTTTGTAATATATTTTGAAGTCTGGTGGTATCATGCCTCCAGATTTGTTAACTTTTGCTCAAGATTGCTTTGACTATCTGTGGTCTTTTGTGGTTTCATATGAATTTTAGGATTGCTTTTTCTATTTATATGAAATTTTCATTAGAATTTTGATAGGGATTTCATTGAATCTGTAGATTAGTTTGGATACTATGAACATTTTAATAATATTAATTCTTCCAATCTATGAACATAGAGTGTCGTTCCAATTATTTTTGTTTTCTTCAATTTATTTCATCAAATTTTATAGTTTTCAGTGTACATATCTTTCTTCTTTAAATTTATTTCTAATTACTTGATTTATTTTTGTATCTATTTTGGATGGGATTATTTTCTTGATTTATTTTTCAAACAGTTTATTGTTAGTGTATAGCAATGCCATTAATTTTTGTATATTGATTTTCCATCCTGCATGGTCATTGAATGTATTCCTTTTTCTTATAAGGACACCCATCATATTGGATTAAGGCTCACCCTAAAGACCTCATGTTAATTTACAGGCCCCTTTAAATACTCTATCTTCAATTATAGTCAAATTATGGGGTAGTAGGGGATAGGACTTCAACAAATAAATTTTAGGGGGCAATGCACAATTCAACTCATAACATTGACACATGAAATTAGTCCTATTTCTTTTTAAGGGCAGTAACTGGAGTCTTTTCTCTCAAGAGTGACTTAATCTTTGTGATGAGCAGAATTCTAAGATGACCACTAGTGATCCATACCCTTTTATAATGCTCTTCCCTGAGCTGTAGAGGACTCTGTGACTTCCTTCTAGATAATGGAATATGGCACATGTGTAGGTTGGTCATCCCCTTGAAGAAGTTATATTTTACGGCATAGGGGATGGTAGAGTCACTTCCATAATTACTTTAATAGACTAGAGCAAGAAATTCTCCTGATGGAATTGAAGAAGAAAACTACTATAAATTCTACAGTCACAAGGAAAAATTCTGCCAACAACCTGAGGGAGCTTGGAAGCAGATCCTTCCCTAGTCAAACCTTAATATGAGAGCACTGGCCAGTGATCACCTTGATTTTTGCCTTGTAAAACCCTGAGCAGAGAAACCATGCAAGCTGCTCTCAAACCTCTGATTTATACAAACCATGAAATAATAAATGGGAGTTGTTTTAAGCCAAAAGTTTTGTGGTAATTTGTTATGTGGGATAGAAAACGAATATACAATTAGTGGGGAGTAAAGATGAGGAGCATAGAGAAGACTTGATAAGCCCAAGAGGCGTTCTTTCATATTCTTTTCACTGGTCCAAAACTCTATCCTAATACCATTTAAAAATCTTACTTTCCCATTACATGTAAAGAAAGAGAAAAAAGTAAAAGAAAATTGTTAGAAAAAAATTCCATGCTTAGAGGTGTCTGAGGATAATTTTTCCTTCTTGACGATGCCTATACAAAATCCCATGTTTTAATTTAAAATTTTGCTATTTAAGATATTAATTTCTGACAAGTGTTATGAGCAGACTGGCCTAAGGAATGAGACATGAAGGTGAAAATGTAGAAAATGGTAAAGCAGAAAAAAGACATTGAGATGACTGAATCAGCACCTTTGTATAGTTTACAATTTTTTATCTATTTCACAATTTTTATTAAGGAGAATCAACTAGTGTCAATTTAATATGTTCCATGAATGTAATGATTGTGACTTTTATTTCTGAGCCTTCTGTGGTTTCCATACCACCAAAATCATATCAAGTATTTAGAGGTATCTCTATAATTTTGGGAACATCAAATTAAAAATCTGGATAAGAGTCTCAAGAGAGTTTTTTTGTTTTTTAGACAAAGTCTTACTTTGTCACCTGGGCTAGAGTGCTGTGGTGTGAGCCTAGCTCACAGCAGCCTCAAACTCCTGGGCTCAAGCAATCCTCCTGCCTCAGTCTCCTGAGTAGTTGGGATTACAGGTGTGCGCCACCACGCCCCATTAATTTTTCTATTTTTAGTAGAGGTGTGATCTCACTCTTGCTCAGGCTGTTCTCAAACTCCTGACCTCCAACAATCCTCCTGCCTCAGCCTCCCAGTGTGCTAGGAATCCAGGTGTAAGCCACTGCACCTGACCACAATAGAATTATTTTTAAATGTTTTTCCTTCATAAGGGAGATGGGATTTTGAGATATCATAGTCTTCAAGATATCCATCCATCATAGAATGTGTTGATAACTTAGATTAACTGTGGAAGGTTATTTTCTCATTAGATCTTTGCAAAATTTTTTAAATAAAATGGCAAGATGGTGTCCATAATATTGATTGATGTATTGTCTATAATAAAAATGAATCTACTCTCTTTAAATTTGTTGTTTTCTTGCCATATGTCCTCCTCAATAGATGCTTCCAAGCTCCCTGGGGATTTATAGCTTCTAAACCCACCATTATTTTAATATTTTTCCATCTTATAAACTCACCATTATTTTAATATTCTTCTGGATTTCATATGCTAGAGATATTATAAACCACTATTGCTTTATATATCTGAACGACAACACCCATCTTATTTATTGGCTGATAAAATGAGAGTTTTTACTACTATACTTTTAATACATGATGTCTAAGTTCTTGATGTACATTAGTAATTGATTTCTTCATCAATTACTTGCTGTTAATTTTTCTTTCATTTATTGAGTTCCTCAGGATTATCAGGTATTAGGGCAAATATTGTTTTTTACTGATTTTCAAGCTTTAATAATCTGCATTTAATTTCTATAATAGACATATAAATATTATATATCATATATACACATATATTTGATGTTTATATTTTGGGGCAACAATGTTGATTCAATTTATTTAATTCTAATAATACAACATTGTAAAAATATCCACAGCTACATAAACATCATGCATTAAATCTATACTATATAGAGGAAATTTCAATATGATGTCTTTGATTTTAGAAATATAGCAAGTAAAAAGTAAACTTGGCACTCCAATTATGCCCTTATCTTAAAATATTTTGATGTTCTTACCTCTTTAAACATTTCTTAATAGAAAACAATGCATTTCTAAAAGAAAACCTGATGTTTTATGAACCATAAAGGATCATAAGAATAATGAAAACAATACTTATAAACTAAGTGATACATATAAAAATATTTATGGTAATTTGTGACTACAAGAACATTAAAATACCATATATTCAGTTAGAAAATGTGTTTTGTGATGATCATATTGAGTTCTTATTTAGTTTTATGCATGCAGTTTGTTTTGTATTTGACCAGCCAATTATATAATATTTTGGTTAAAAGTATCAATTATACCCTCTTTTTTCTTCTATTGTTTCATACTAACAGAATTTTATGGAAACTGCATTAAATAAATGGAGGCATATCTTTAGATTATATTTATACAATTATACTTTCATGTCTAATTCTGTAACCAATTGTTCTATAATGTGCTTTCTATGTAGATGGCCTGGGGATATGCGAGGTAATAAAGGTCAAAAGTGCATCATGGTTCCAGGCTGGTGAACACATTGAAGTTCTGGGAAGGTGGCGTGCCAGGGAGAGCACAGAGCTCTGTGTCCCTTCCCATGTACCTTTCCTTATGCATCTTTCCCATCTGGCTATTCCCAAATTGTATTCATTTATAATAAACTGGTCACCTAGTAGTAAAAAAAGGGGGCATTGTGATTCACCAAAAGTGTGAAATTCATGTGAATAAGTTTAGTGATACTAAAACACAAGACCGTTGTATAAGGGTATTAATGTCTATAGGCTTTAGGATTTTAGACCTTTTCTTTAAGTATTTATTAAAACATTTCATGTACATACTGTCAGGAAGTTTTCTGCCTTGAAGTAATATAATCCTTGAATCTGGATTCCTTTCCAGTTATAGATAAAAGTAATTCAATTTTAGACCGATAGCCTAATTTAACTAAATAAACCTTAAATTAAAATTATAGCAGAGATATGACAACATGTCATTTGAAGAAGGAAAAAAGATGGCAGTAAAGCTTCAAGAAAAAGGATAAAAAGTTATCCTATATTTGATTATTACAATCTTTGGCAAAACATTCAATCATACGTGCTGTCAAATGGATTTCTTAAAACTTATAACTTGTTATATTGCTGTAAAATCTACCTCCTGGAAATTCTCAAGCCTTGTTACCATTTTAAGGATTACTCCTTACTTTGGAACTTCCCTGTAACTCTCTCCAATTATCTTTATTTATGGGAATTTATAAATTCAAAGGCATAAACTCATTTCCTTATTTGAGATTTTTATTAGTTTTTTTAATTTCAAAATACTAAGGGAATACAAATATTTTTGTTGCATGGACAGCTTTTATAATGCTTTAGTCAGGACTATAAGCATGCCCATTATCTGGATAGTGTTAATTGTACCTGCTAAGTAGGTTTTTACCCCTCCCTTTGTCTCCCCACTTCTTGATATCCAATGACCTTTACATCTTTCTGTGCCCATGTGTGCCCATCAATTGGTTCCCATAGATTTTGATAGCTTGTGTCCCCTTTGTCATTCAGTTCAAGGAATCTTTTGATTTCCATCTTAATTTCATTATTGATTCAATAATCATTCAGCAGCAGGTTGTTTAATGTACATGATTTTGTGTAGAGTTGAGTGTTTCTCCTGAAATTGATATCTAGTTTTATTCCACTGTGGTCTAAGAAGATACATGGTATGATTTAGACATTTTTTAATTTGTTGAGACATGTTTTGTTGCCTAAAATATGATCAATCTTAGAAAATATCCCATGTGCTGATGAGAAGAATGTATATTTAGTAGTTTTTGAGTAAAATGTTCTGCAAATGTCTGTTATGTCCATTTGTTTTAGAGTCCAGTTTAAGTCCAGTGTTTCTTTATTTGTTTTTTGCTTTCATGATTTGTACAGCTCTGACAGTGGGGTGTTGAAGTCCCTGGCAATTATGATACTACTGTTATTTCTCTGATGAGCTCTAGTAGAATTTGCTTTATGTATCTGGGAGCTCCCATTTTAGGCATGTATATATTTAAGATTGTTATGTCTTCTTGTTGAATTACTCCCTTTACCTCACATAATGACCATATTTGTCTTTGTCATTGTTGATTTGAAGTCAATTTTATGTGATATGAGAATGACTACACATGCTCTCTTTTGATTTCCATTTGCATGGAATATTTTTTTCCATCCTTTCACGTTGAACTTGTATGTGTTCTTGTGGTTTAGATGTATTTTCTGGAGACAGAAAATATTTGGATTGTGCTTTTTTTTGTATCCATTCGGCCAGCCTATGTCTTTTGAGTGGAACATTTACACCATTAACGTTGAGTGATAGAATTGATATGTGGGATGTAGTCCTATTCATCATATTTGGTAGTACCTTATTATAATACTTTGCTTTCCCTCTTGTGCTATTGTTTTATAAAAGCTGTGAGCTTTAGCTTTTTGGGGTGATTTTCCACGGGTGGGTATCTACTGTGCTGATTTGTGTATAATGCAGTTCTGAGTATTTCCTGCACAGCAGGGCTGATCATGACAATTCCTTCAGTGTTTGCTGTCTGGAAAAGACTTATTTCTTCACCTATTGTGAAGCTTTGTTTTGTAGGATACAAAATCTTAGGTTGGCAGTTCTGTTTAAGAAGATTGAAGATGGGGCTACAATCCCTTCTGACTTGTAATGTCTCCACTGTGAAGTCTGAGTTAGCCTGATGGATTTTCCTTTGTAGTTTATTTGTTGCTTTCATCTTGCTGCTTGTAGAATGTTCTGCTTCATTTTAACTTTGGCCAGGTTATTATAATTACTATGTGTCTTGGAGATGTCCTATTTGCCATGAATCTTCCCAATGTTCAATGACCATCTTGTATCTGGATGTCTGAATCTCTGGTGATAACAAGGAAGTTTTCCTCAATAATTCCCTGGAATAGATTTTCCATGCTTTTAGTTCTTTCTACTTCTCCATCAGGGATACCTATAATTTGTATATTAATTGGCTTTGCATAGTCCCATATCTCTCTAAGCATTGATCTGCCTTTTTTGTTTGTCACCCAAAGCTTCCCAGGTGGAGCCTGTAGTGCCTGAGGCAACTCCTCTGCTCAGATCTCTCAGTTCAGGTAGGGAGGAGCACTGAGCTCCCAGTCACAAGGCACAGTACAGGGGAGTGTTTGCTTTGTCCATTCCCTACCCCGCCCAGTGAGTGTGATGTGAAGGCTACTGCTGCACAGCTGAGTCCCATGCAGACCTGGAACCATGTACCTGTTAGTTCAGGATGCCATAGGCTGCAGAAACTCTGGATCAGCAGCCACCAGATCCTACTGCACCTGTTCTCTGGTGCAATGACTCTACACAGACTCTAGACAGCTCCCCAGAGAGTCCAGACAGAGTTCTGTGGCAATTGAAGGAGATCCCTCACAACTTGTGCCACAGTGCCTGCGGGGTGCGCATGACACCCCAGTGTTCTATCTTCCTAATCTTCCTCACTTGTAGGTGCCTCCCCACATTCCCTTCAATCTTGCCGAATGAATCACCCATCATCTTCTTCTTCACTCTGAGCATCCCAGGTCACTTCTCTGGGGTCTCACAAAGTTCCTTCTAAGAAAAGCTATCTGTAGGTAGGCATCTGCCTGCCACTTATGATCTTTCTGAGAGTAGTATGCTCATGGACTGCTTCTAGTCTGCCATCATCCCTCCCTCTTTTATAAGTTTTTGCACACATATTTGTTAAAAGCCTCAGATTTGTAATTATTCCTGGTATCAGAGAAATGTAAAGGCATGTTTTTACTGTTTTCTCTTATGATCACAACAGTTAAATACATGCTACTTCCCAGATCTTAGTTCATAAGATACTTTTAGTATGTCCGTTTCTACCTCAATTGAGGTAGGATTCATCTGTATGTCTCTGATTTTTTTCATGTTGTAATCATAATTTTTTGAATTATGTATTCACCAAGCATTATGAAGAAGAAGGAAGCAGCTGTATCCCTTTAAAATTTATCTTTTCTTACCTCATTTTCCAGGCCTCAGATTAGTCATGAGCTAAAGGCTTTTTAGAGATCTGTACTAGAGTCTGTAGCTAAAATGCTACGGGAATGGAGATGTCAGTGAAAAAAAAAGTAAGTAAATATTCATCATTTTCTGCTAACTCATTCAGAAACAACTGACATCTTCTGCTGAAATTAGCCAGATAAAGAATCTTATGGTTTTTTAGATAGTAATCATCATTGTAATGGCCATTGCTAAGAGGTTAATATCCTGTGATGATTATATAAATATGCAAAGGTATGGCAACCTAGTGGTTACAAATTAAAAGATGACTTTCTTAAATTAAATAATTAAAAGTAAAAGAAAAACGTTTTTATCTATTGTCTATAAAACACACATTGTTTACCAAATGCAGTGCAGTGCTACACCAAAAGTAGAACATTTATTTTGCATCATTAGATTCTTCTACCCTTAAAGTAGGATTGATCTTTACATTTATTTCTATTTTTTTAAAGTATTCTATAAGTTTATTTACACTTAGGCTTCTGGAATAGATTGAGGGTTATCTTGCTTACTGTGTCTCAAATCTTTGAGTTTCAAATAATATAATATTCTCTCTGTTGCATTTCCAGTGACTTATTCATTTATCAACATGTCTTTCAATGTTTACAAAACACTTACTGTACGCAAAATAGTTTTATTTTTTATTTTTTAAAACTTTAGATTACATTTTTTGTTTTATTTATTTCTTAACTGACAAAAATTATATATATTTTTGTGTACATGTTGGTTTGAAATATGTATACATTACGGAATCGCTAAATTGAGATCATTAACATATATAACCTCACATACTTTTCATTTTTTGTGGTGAGAACACTTAAAATCTACTAACTTAGTAATTTTCAAGAATACATCATTATTAATTATAGTCACCATGCTGTACAGTAGATTTCTTAAACTTACTCCTTGTGTCTAACTGATATTTTGTGCCCTTTGACCAACATCTTTCTCACCAGCCTCAGCCCCTGATAAACACCACTTTACTTTATAGTTCTGAGATCAGCTGTTTTACATTCTGCATATAAGTGAGATCATATGGCATTTGTCTTTCTGTGCCTGGCTTACTTTACTTGACATGATGTTCTCCAGGTTCATCCTGTTGTCACAAATGACAAGATTTTCTTCTTCGATTAAGGCTGAATAGTATTTAATTTTGTTTATATACCACATTTTATTTATCTATTCATCCACTGATGAACATTCAGGCTGATTCCATATCTTGGCTATTGTGAATAATGCTACAATTAACATTGGAGTGTGGAAATCAATCTCATTTTGGTTTGGTTCAAGATATTGATTTTATTTCTTTTGGATATATACCTAATAGTGGGATTGCTGGGTCACATGGTAGTTCTGTTTTTAATTTTTGAGGAAATTTGACACTATTTTCCATGATGGTTGTGCTAATTTACATTTTCACCTACAGTGCACAAGTATTCCCTTTCATCCTCACCAACACTTGTCTTTGTAACAATAGCCATTCTACCAAGTGTGAGGTAACATCTTATCATGGTTTCTATTCTTATTTGTCTGATATTAATGATGATGAGTATTTTTTTTTTACATATACTTGTTGGCCATTTATATGCCTTCTTTTGAGAATTACCTATTCAGGTCCTTTGCCCATATTTTTATCAGGTTATACATTTCCTTTCCATTGAGTTGCTTGAGTTTCTTATACATTTTTGGATATTAACCTCTTATCAGATATGTGATTTGCAAATAGTTTCACCTAGTCTCTAAGTTGTCTCTTCACTTTATTATTTTTTTCCTAGACTGTGCAGAAGGTTTTTAATTTGATATAATCCTACATGTTACCTATGATTTGGGGTTCGCATCTAAGAAATCATTGCCCAGACTAATGTCATAGAGGTTTTGTTCTATGTTTTCTTCTAGTAGTTTTACATTTTTAGGTTTTAAATGTAAATCTTTAATCCATTTTGAGTTTATGTTTGTATATTGTTTGAGATCAGGGTCTAATTTCATTCCTACACATGCTGTGATCAGTTGTCCCAACAGCATGTACTGAAGACACTGTCTTTTCTCCATTGTATGTTCTTGACACCTTTGTCCCCAATCAATTGATTATAAATCTGTGGGTTTATTTCTGGGTGCTGTATCTTGTTCTATTGGTCTATGTATCTGCTTTTATGCCAGTACAATGCTAGTTTGATTATTATGGCTTTGTACTGTATTCTGAAATCAAGTAGTGTGGTGCTTCCACATTTTTTCTTTTCATTCAGAGTTATCTTGAGTGGGGTCTTCTGTAGCTCCATACAAATTTTAGGAATTTTTTTCCTTTTTTTTTGAAGAATTTTGTTGGTATTTTGATAAAGATTGCATTGGCTCTATAGATTCTTTTGGATAGTATGAATATTTTAACAATATTAACTCTTTCAATCCATGACTATGGTACATTTTTTTCACTTATTTGTGTCTTTTTCAATTTCTTTCATCAATGTTTTATAGTTTTCAATGTATAAGTGTTTCTCCTCCTTGGTTAATTTTATTTATAATTATTTTATTTATTTATTCATTTTTTGTATGTATTGTGAATGGGATAGTTTCTTGATTTCTTTTTCAAATAGTTCATTGCTATTGTAGTAAGAATTCTACTGATTTTTGTATATGGATTTTCTATCCTCCAACTTTACTGAATTTGTTTATTAGTTCTAATAGGTTTTTGGTAGTCTTTAGGGTTATCTATGCATAAAATTATGTGGTAATTTATGGAAAACAGGGACAATTTAACATCTTCCTGTCCACTTTGGATGCCTTTTATTTATTTATCTTGCCTAGTTGCTCTGGCTAGGACTTCTGATATGATAAATAGAAGTGGTAAGAGTGGAGATCCTTGTCCTGTTTCTGATCTTAGAGAAAAAATTTCCAACTTTTCACTGTTAAGTATAATGCTAGCTGTTAGCTTGTAATATATAGACTTTATTGTGTTAAGGTACATTCCTTCTGTACCTAATTTTTTGACAGTTTTTAACATGAAAGGCAAAGTGTTATTTTTTCAAAGTGAAAAATATGAGTTCAAATAAGAGTAAATATCCAGAATTTAAGTAATCTTTAGATATTGTTTTTATATTTATAACTTTAAAAAGAGTTGCCATAGAAAATTTTGAGTAATTATAGCATTAGAAGATGAGTTTTTTGATGTTCATCATAGATATTTGGAGATTTTGTTTTGTTTTATTTTTGGATTCAAATGAGGTTTTTATGGGTTATATTTACATTATAGGAAATGTAGGCATTTTGAGTAAACTCTTTTTAGAATGAGAAAATATTAATTACATATTGTCATTAATTAAAACTTACAGATTATTAAGAGATATTGCCAAATATTTATATAATGTTATAAGTTTATTAAAAATGTTGCCTCTACAGATTTGATTCATATGTAAATTCCCTCAGAGTAAAATTAACTTGTCAGCTCCTATAAATATTAATTGTACAATTATTTTATGAGCAAAGAGCAAGAAAGAAAAAAATATAATGCCAGAAATCAATTATAATGTTATTTACTGTACAAGTAATTATGGTTTTGATCTCCATTTATTTTACTGTAATGCTATACTATCAAAATATATAGTTTAATTTATTAATAATTCACTACATCAAGGAAAATATATGAAACTGCTAAATTAAGGAAAACACACATCATAGCAGTGCTAGTTTTGTAATATGGTAATAACTTCCAATGTCAGGAGCATGGTCTCTGCCTTACTATACTGCTAATTTATAGCTTTGTTTATGATTTACCATCCATTTTAGAACTTCCCCAACACAACTCCTATTTGTTTTAAGAAAAAGGATTTGGACTTTGCCAATGATACACTTTGAGGCGAACTCCCTCCCCTTTAACACACCTATGATCTACATAAAATGCAATGAATTGAGCTTAGAAGTATTACTGATGATCTTTAGCAGTAATATTTTGAACTACCACATTAGTTATAGCATATATACCAGAAATATTTATTACACTATTGGAGATCATAAAACATCAATGCACCACTCTAAGAAAATGCTCTCATAATGAAGTCGAAAGAGCATGGAATATTCAAACTGACTTGGTTCAACACAAGAATCATTCAGCTACTAGGTGAATGTTACTTAATCTGAGCCTCAACATCCACAAATGGACTGATAACTTTTAAAAATTGCTGTGAAAATTAGAGAAAAAGCACACAAAGAACAGAGACTCATTTATAGACAGATAATAACAGATAATTACTCTTAATAAAGTAGGAGAAAATAGATCTCAGGTTTGCAAGTATTAAAAATTTAGCTGGAATATATTGCTATGTATACTTGAGATCCAACTGTTTTTATATAATAATTACATTTAACTTGATTTTGTAACAAGTTATGATACATAATGGAAATAAATATAAATGTAATAAAGAATGTAACTTTTAATTAACTCTGAAGTTTATATGTTGTCTAGAATTTCCACTAATAGATTCTGAATATTTTTGAGGTACAAATATTTCTTAAAATTAAATGGAACTATTTTACTTTTGGATATATTTATCACATGTATATGCTGCATAATATTCTTTTAATATAATTCTCTCAGATTAGAATTTCATTGCCCTTATGCTAATCTGCAAATAAACACGATTCTTAACTTGGAAAACTTATCTTTAAAAATTATTGATAAAAATAACCTAAGAAATTATGCTTCAAATGATTCATATTATTGAATTATATGTTTGCTGTTTGTTAGGTAATGCAACAAATATAGTCTTAAACCTTCAAAGTGATACAGTGAATAGTTTTGCCACAACAAGGCTTACTTAAACTTTAATTTCCTGAGATCAATTAAGGTAATTGTGGGTATATTGCACAATTAGTTGAAGTTATTAGACACATAATTATTATGGTGATTAATTTTCCTGGTCTACATCTGTGGTCAGTGTAACCAACAGAGACTGTGGTCTGTAACTAACAGAAAATAGTTTCCCTCATTCAAGCAATAAAGTATAACATATTGTAGGATAATACTGCTATTCCCAGAACAATAAAAACACTTTCTTTTCCAGGATACGATTAATTTTCTTTTTTGACTACATTCCCTGAAAAAAGATACCTGGCACCAAATGTAGCTCAATGCATCATCCTGAAAATATTCTTGGTCTCTTTAAAATGATTAAAAATATGTTACTATCTAAGATAACTTTTTCAACACATTCATTTACTAATGTAAAGATTATAAGCAAGAGGAAATGCATTATTTTTACATTTAATTTTCAAATATTTGCAATTAGAGACCCCATATTTAAGAAAGTCATATAAGCCTAAAGATAGCATGGTCCAAAGAGTAGCTATTGGACCATTTTTAGAACTATTTTCCATTTTTAGAGCAGCTAAATGTCAAATAAATAAAAAACTTGTTGGAGCTCCTTTAATCTGATTTTACTTTTCAAGCAATGACTTAATTAGCACTGGACACAAGAAAATGATTACATGCATTAATTCAGTATATAATTTAGTGATACTAAAGGTTTATACTTTCTTATCAAACTAATCACATTGATATTTAGAATTGATACTATATTGCCAATCATTTTCAAAATTTTCAATAGCAAACATTTAGTTTAAAAATATAGTATTAATTGTGAACATATGTACATCATTATCTTTGTATTATAATGAAGAAATGAAATAGATTAAATATTTCATCACATGTAAAAATCTAAAGCATAATTACATAATAATATGAATGTGACTTTTTTTACTTAAGTCTATCTTGAAATTTCTCATGCAGTGTGAATTTAATTTACATGATTATAAAAATACTAATAAATGTGTTAAATTTACCTTAAACTTATCCAATGAAAAAAAGAAAGCATTATTTTAGAGCTTAGTTCTATGAATTTAAGAATAATAATAATATTATCACATAAATAGAATTATAAATATTCTTAATTATTGCTGATGATAGTAAACATTACTATTATGAAAGACAATAATGAATAATAGATTGACTCTGGGAATGACCATTGTGAAGACTAATGCTTAGTCTGAATCCATCACTGAATTATTTTGGTTTATCTATAAAATCATGCCCTGAATGTTATGATGCTGAAAGTCTTCTCTAGCTCTAGTTTTTTATGATTTTGATATTCACTCTTTCAAAGACAGCAGCAGATTATTTGCTATAAACATAAAAATTTGTCCTGTGCTTTTTTGTGGTGATAATGAATTATTAATATGTTTATTTTCTTGTCTTTTTTAAAGCTATGATTACCTTTGTAAGGTGTACATCCAGGAATTGGGTAATGTTTACCGCAAAAAATCAGAAAAATACTAGTCTTAGCTAGCCACCAAAAAGATTGGATCTGTCATATAGCAAGCATAAATTAGCAAAATATCATATATAGCCATCTTATTTTGGATTGCTTACTGTGAGAGATTAGATCAGATAAGCAATTTTCTGAGTAATAAGAAAATAACCATGAACTACATATGGTTTCTTTATAACAATTTGTCTGGAATTTATTCAGTTGTATCCTACACAGACAGAAATTATCCTAAGTAAATCATAGTTTACATGCCATATCTCACAATCATGAGTCCTGATAATTGCTTGGCCATTAAGAGACTGTGAACATGTTTTTAATATAAAATTAACATCATATTTTTGTTTACCTGTCCATTATTAATTTTTAATGTTTTTATATACTAAGAATTATAATGTATACTTATAAATAATCAAGCATGTATCAACTTTTTCTACACTAATGTCTGTAATATAGAAGCATTTAATGTCAATTTTGTAATATTAATTATGAATGAAGGCACCAGATTGGTTACTAAACATTTATATTGCAATTATCTTGCATGGATGGATACATTGTAATTAGTTAAAAATTTACTGTCAGGAGTTAATTGTGCTTATATGTGAACTACAGACTCGAAACCTTATTTGAATAATGTAGTAGCTTGAAATGATTTTAGTTACATTGGACAGATGCATTATTAAATGTATATGATAGATGATTCCTTGCCATATAATTATGTCAGTGTGTATCAGAAATCTTAACTTGACTCTACACTTTCAGGCAAATCTATGCATGAAGATGGTGCTAATAGGGTGAATGCCATATAAAAAAACAACAGCAAAACAACACAAACACAAACTAAAATCTTCAGGATTAAGAGAATTGAAGCAAAGGGGTAGGAATGTTTGGGATTGGGGTGGTTCATACTGAGCCCAGAAATATATCTGACAGTCACATCATCCTCTAGCCAATTTACATTAAATTTATACCTGAGATGTAGGTATTTTTTTCATAAAATCTTTTAGACAACTTGAATGCATATTAATTAGTATTGATTCCAAAAGTCTTGACAGCCTCAGTGGATAATTACGGTTGGTATGTTCATTCTTCACATAGACACACAAACATATTACCTCCAGTATGAAGCTTTGGGAAACCATCTTTGAGTTGAAGAAACAATGTTATCAGTTTTAGGGAGCATAAACAGAAACTGTTATCTATTTGATTGATAATACCTTATGATGTATGTTATTCTTATAGTTTGTTTTTGTTTTTTTAATAGCAAAAGCAATAGGAGCTATATTTAAAGAAAGACTAAGAAATAGATCCACAAGAGAAGTAGCTTAGTAAATGGATCAAAATGTGGGAGAGTACCCTCCACAATCAATCAAAGATAAAGCTGGTTTACATGTGGGGTATGGGATTGGAGCTAAGGCCAGAGATATTGTTCTGTTAGCATAATGGGACTATTTTAAGCCTAGATTAATGTGAAGTTGGGAGTGCTAACCTGAATTTGTGGGGGCTAATTTCTATTTAGTCTAAAACTAAATAGAAATTATTTGGAAAGTTGAATCCAAAAAAAGAAAAAAAAAGTTTTGCTGAATAACTAAGAAATTGAGGAAAGTGTATATTTATGTACATTTAATAATATATGGGTGTAGTTATTCTTTCTCATAGAAAAATTTTACATTTGGCTGTTATAAAGTCCTTTGGGATATTTAAAATCTTTATTACACTAAACAGGAATGTAATATGAAATTTTATTAGGTTTACATTTATGTGTTCAACCATATTTTTAAATGTAATTTTCTATAATTTGCTTGATTAGGCCATTAGAATAAAAACGCATCTTCACTCTCACCTAATACCATTAAGGATAACCTTCTACACAGAATAGAGGCTATTCTCATGGAATAAGTATATATGGCTGAGTTGCCAAAAATGGAAGATGTTTTCTGTTTTTTTCCCCACACTAGTTCAATAGAATAAACATAACAAAAAAGTAGTTTGATATATTCTCAGACTCAGAGTCCAATTTAATCCTGAGAGATAAACTACAAATAAATGTAATATGTATTTAAGTTTTTTGATGTACCATTTGAAACTATTAGCATATTTAAACAAGGGATTCCTTTCCTCCTTTTTCTTCCAGTTTGGTTTATTTTTTCTTCATATCTGCAGATAGGTTTTCTTGTAGAGAAAATTAAATGTAAGATTGTATTATGCTAATTTCTAATATATTTGCTTAACTTAGTTGCAAAATACAATCATTGTTGGTTCATTTCATTTCTTGATGATCTCTCCTAAGGAATTCTAGTGTATTTTGAATACGGAATTTTTAAAGGAAACAGGCTTTTATTAGCTTATATATTTTCCTTACATTTTTGCCTTATATTAACTTCCATATATACCTTCCCTTTTTGTCTTATCTTTTTCAGGAATAGTTTTAAACATAATTGGATGGAATTCATATTACCCAATGGAGGTAAGAACAATTTTCAGGGACATGGCATTTTAGTACTGTTTATTTGTTTTAAGAAACTATACATTGCCTTATTTTCTATATTTTTAGTTCAAGTAATTAATAATCTTCTTTTTCATCATTGCTTTTATGTGCCAGAAAGTTTAAAGAGCATATTTTCTGAAAAAGTAAAAAAAAATTCAACTCTTTCACAAAATGAGAATTTTAACCAGATAACAACTATATGAACGTTCATAAAGAAGTTTGCAAACATTTGTGTATGCCTATAAAAGATTTTAGTCAAGTCATATTAAGTTGTTTAGAGACAGCTTTTATGTGAAAATACTTAAAACTTTTCTTTATTGTGCTGGGGCTCAGAAAATGATACCCCAAAATATGGCACTTTGACATACTTAACTAAAGAAGTCTCAAGGTCTCTCTGACCTTCCCTCCCTCTTCTTGCTTCTCAATACTGTTTCTCCTCAGTAACAAGATGAGGCTGTTCTCTGAAGTTCCCTTATCTACATATAAACTGGACCCATCTAAGAGAAACACACTTGCCTTGGATCCCTTCCTTGAAATTTCATTAACCAGAGAAGATTAAAACTCAGGAAGAAACAGAAATTATAACAGAGGAAGAAACTGACAATTAAACACCACACCCAGCGGCCAGATGAGCTCTGTTCTCAGGTCTCATTCAAGTCCCAAAGAGAATTATTTATTAACCATTGTTTCAGCATCAGGCCCATTCATCCCCCCTAAAAATCATTTACTATCTCTCAAAATGGTCATCCCCCCTTCCCTAATGAACAAGGGTACATAAGCATCTGGACTTCCTTGAGTTATTTTTGGTAATCATCTTCCTGCAATTCCCCCGTGGTTATATACATTAAATAAGTTTGTATGACGTTCTCTCCTATGAATATGCCTATTATAGGTCAGTTCATTTTCAGCAAACCTTTAGAGGGCAAAGGAGAAGCTATCCCTTGGTCCCTATAATTGTTATATGGGCTTTTTTTTTTTTTAATACTCTGCAGGTAGATGTAGTTCTTGGTATTTCTGGATAACATTACTGAAGCCAATTTTTTAAAACATTATCAAGCAATATACACCTGCAAATCAATATCATAGTGGGTCAATCAGTAAATGAACAACCCAGAGACACCAAGACTATTGGGTGATGTTGGGAAGGGGAATAAAAATGAGGGCAAACAATTGCCTCCTAATTTAACTGAAAGATTTTCACAGTGTAGAACAACATGTATTGCATCAGAACTGAAATGAACTTACATCTCGCTAACTAAAATAATTTATGCCCAGTTTATTAATAAATAAATTTTAAAGTTATTAATCTAAGAAAATAAACATTTATTATAGACAGGAATCCTTTGTAATCACTCTAGCTTTTTATATATACATATATATATATATATATATATATATATATACATATTTCATAAGAACTGTTCCTTATCTTTAAAGGCTTAAGAGGGAGAAAGTCTCATAAAACATGTTGTCGTGGGTTCAAAGTTTTTTATGTGTGTATGTGTATGTGTGCAAATGTGTGTGTACAAATAGTAAATATCACTGGCATGTATCATTTATTTCCTTAAGATTACATGAAAATATTTATGAAATAGTGCTTTTTTTCTAAATAGCCAAGAAATTACTACATTATATTATATATTTGAATGTAAAGTACTTTGAAGAAAATAATTTTAGCTATAAAGATTCAAATGTTCATGTAACTTTATGTTCTTTTTAACGTTTTTCTTTACCTTCAATATTTGTGTTATCTTGTACCAGGCTTACAAAATCTAGGTCAAGGCTTTATGGTATGCAAAATTAAATAACAGATTCCATATAAAAACTTATAAAATAATTCTATCAACCTAATGACTATATTTTAGCTTTAAAATTTTTCAGAAATAAAATTTACTTGGATGATGTTTCCTATATCTTTATGTGGGTTTGTTGACCTTTTTTTTTTTCCTGGGTAAAGGAAAAACTGCTAACAAATATCTAATGACAATTATTAATATTATACTGTTGAAATAGCCATGTACCTAAATATGAAATAAGATTAGTTTTAATAATATCTCTGGTTTATAGGAATTATTTCATTTAATTTATACCAATCCTTTGAAGAGAAATGCTACTTAAAAATGCTGAGGTTACTATGATAGAGATTTAATGTTTGGGCTACCACTCAGAAAAGCCAACATAAAGGCCATATATCTTTTTAAGTAGGCAGGTGTGCAGCCTGAAAATCGATCTGTTTAGGCTCTGAATTTGAATAATCTTGCAGATGACTCAAGCTAACAAAACTCTCAAAAGTTGATATATTAAACCAGAATGCTAATTGATTTTTTTCCGTAATATCTATAAAAGCCAAGAGAGCTTGGTTTTCAAATTATCTTACAAATATGATTTTTCCCTCCATGAACAAGCTAAATGGAATTTGAAAGTTTGCTTCATGACAAATAAACTATAGACTGATTTATATGGTTTAGGTCAGTGGTTCTCAAACCAGTACCTGAAGACTTGATAAAAAAAAAAAAATCATATTCTCAGAGTCCAACAATCTAGATGGATCAGAATGAATCAGAAACTAAATCAAAATTAAATCATACTAAGTGGTTAGGTTCCAGGGCATTATATTTTTAAAAAGGTACTCCAGATTATCCTAATACATGCTAAAGTTTAAGAACCATGGTTTTAGGTGGTTAATACAAGCAGATCAGTATTCGTCTAAGAATCCATCTTCATGATTGTGATATAAATAATAAAAGGATTAGTTATGACTTATCCATGGCCTACTTTGTCTTTATCACTGTAGCTGTTTAAATACTAGGAAAAAGCAGGCTTTATGTTTTGTTATAAGATGTATTGATAGATTCACTCTATTTGCAGTGAAGATTGGCTACCATAATGTCTATTTTACACCTTTAGGTGATTGAATATCTCTGGTTGTGCCCATTATGTGTTGATTTATAGGTGACTCTGAAAAGTTAATTTATTTTTCATGTGTCTAATAGCTTATGTGAATACATTATCAGTGACCTCTTTATTCCATCTTTCTTTCTTCTTTTCTTCTTCTTTGCACTTTTTCTTCTCCTTCTCCTTCTTCTTCTTTTCTTCTCCTTCTTCTCCTTCTTCTTATCTTTCTCTCACTCTCTTTCTCCCACCCCTTATAAAATTTGTGACTTGAAAAACAAGCTGGAGATCTATAGTTAATGCATCTTCTTTTTTGTAAAAAAAAAATTAATAACATAAGACCTTATATAATATTTAATCAAAAGAACCTTGACTATTCCAAAGCATACAAAGGGACTGTAATTATTACAGAGTATTAAAATATAGAATATAGAATATTTTTTAAAAAGTATTATGAGTAATTACAACCAGCACCCTTGATCAAAAATACATTCTGAGTGTGGCTTCTAGAAAAGTGAACTTTTCATTTAAACTGGAGTTTGTGAGAATACTGAATTAGTGAGATAAATGGGGGTCAGTCCTTCATGACTAACAGAAATAAATAAAAAAGAAAACAGAGCCCCATAGCCCCACCCCCGTGATTTCCATGCTGCCACACAGACCCACCGAGGTGACTCCTGTGCTGCCTCCAGGCCATGTGGACTTGCCCACGCATCCCCCATGCTGCCCCAGTTCCAAGGGTCCCACACTGCCACTGAGCCCCATGGCCTCACTCCCAAGGCTCTCATCCACTGCCTGGCAGGAGCCATCCCCAAATCCAGGGCTCCACCAGGGACTGGCTAGTCTCAAGCTGCCATCACACTTGGACCCAGGTGGAGTGAACCCCAGCAACCCTGACACCCACAACCACTGGCTGAATAGCCTCACTCAGCTATCACTGTCACCACTGCAAGGAGACCAGGGCAGAGCAATCACCCACAGTGCTGACCTCCATGGAGAGGGACTTCCCCAGCACCCAACCTGAGCTTCCAACAGCAGCCTGGGGAACATAGAGACGTAGACCAATGGAACAGAATGAGAACCCACTAATAAAACCATATAGCTATGACCAACTCATTTTTGACAAACCTGACAAAAATATACACTGGGGAAAGCATGCCCTATTCAATAAATGGTGCTGGGTAAATTGGATAGCCACATACAGAAGAATGAATCAGGATCACTATCTTTTGCTGTAGACAAAAATTAACTCACGGTGGATTAAAGACCTAAATATAAGACCTGAAACCATAAAAATTCTTGAAAAAAGCATAATAAAAACTCCACTAGATATCAGCCTAGACAAAGAATTTATGACTAAGACCCCAAAAGCAAATACAGCAATAACAATAAATCAATGAAAATTAAATTAAAAATTTCTGCACACCAAAGGAAATGATCAACAGAGTAAATAGGCAAACTACAGAATGTGGAAAATATTTGCAAAGTATACATTCAAAAAGGGCTAATAAGAATCTACAAAGCATTCTTACAAATCAGCAAGATAAAAAGCAAATAATCCCATTAAAAAGCAGGCAAAAGACATGAACAGGGTTTTTTCAAAAGAAGATATACAAATGCCAAGAGACATGTGAAAAAATGATCATCACTAATCATCAGGAAAATGCAAATTAAAACCACAATGAGGTACACCTCACCCCTATCAGAATGGCCATTATTAAAAAATCAAAAAACAGTAGATGTTAGCTTGGATGCAGTGAAAAGGGAATGCTTATACATTGTTGGTGGGACTGTAAATTAGTAACTATAACCTCTATGTAAAACTGTATGGAGATTCCTCAAAGAACTAAAAGTAGAGCTACCATTCAATCCAGCAATCCCATTGCTGTGTATATACACCAAGGAAAAGAAGTCATTATATCAAAAAGACACCTATGCACAAATGTTTATTGCAGCACAATTCACAGTTCCAAAGATGTGGAATCAACCCAAGTGATGAGTGGGTAAAGAAAATGTGGTATATATATATATATATATATATATATATATATATATACCATGGAGTACTACTCAACCATAAAAAGGAATGAAATAATGTCATTTGCAGCAACTTAGGTGGAACTGGAGAACATTGTCCTAAGTGAAGTAACTCAGGAATGGAGAAACTAACACCACATATACTGTCTAATCATTGAGAGTTAAATGATGGGCACAAAGTGACATAAATGACATTGGAAACCAGGAAGAGGGAAGGGTGAGAGGTAGTAAGTGGTAAAAACTTAACTATAGGGCACAATGAATACTATATAATGATGGGCATACTAAAAGCCCTGACTTCAGCATTATACAAGATACCCATGTAAAAAACATTTGTACTCTCTTAATATTTTGAAATAAGAAAAGAAAAAAATTGAAAAATAATATCTATCAAAAAAAGAAAAGTAAAAATGCAACTTCAAAAGATCTTGTCATCACTCTTTTTCAATACAAGTTTAGATTTTTAGCTCTTCTTATGTAGATATTTCTGTTGAGTTTTACCCTTTCAGCTTAAACCATGCAACCCATCCCTTTCTTTCCTTAAGTAACTAGATTAGTTAACATTTTATATATGATTATCTTATATAATCACATTTATCATTTAATTATTTAAACGTTGGATATACTTCTCATATACAATAATTTTAATCTTTGCATATTAGATAATAATTTTTCCAATATGTTTAAAACTATTTTAAAATGTTCCCAATTTCTCATAATAGAGCCTATTCTTATCACAGAGAAAAAAGTTCGCATTGTTCATGGGAGTTCAACATTCATCAAATGTGTTTTACTAATTTATCAAACTTTTGATATGCAATTAAAAAAAGAGATAGTTTGACAGTCTGGTTTTATAACCTGACACACTTGTTTTCACAATTCTTGATACTGGTGTTATCAATTTTGAACAAAAATTATTAATAATCTATAATTAGAAAATATAACTTTATCCAAATGGTTTTGTCTAATAACAAAGTCCAATTATATTTTAACACTGAGCAAAGTTATTTTTTTGAAACCATTTTATTGGTGAAATTAAATCTGGTCTGTTAATCAGTAGATACAACTGTATACAACTGTTCTAAATCACACAACTCACTACACATCTAATATATGAGGCTTCAGATTCAGGTCTCTGGCTCTTAATAAAAGAAAAGTCATTGCAGCATTTTAAAAGATGGCCAGGAAAATAAAAGGTTTATTCTTGGAGGATATAGAGGTTTTCCCCTTTGAAGAAAAGAAAATTGTACTTTGAACCTATCCTTTGGGATCTTTGTTTGAAATGTTAATTAGAATAACTGGTTTAGCAAGGATTAGGACAAGAGCTAAACACCACTGACAGCAAGATATCTTCTCCTGGGAATCTTTTTTGTTTCAGTGACTGCTGTGGTGTTTAATGTGGATGAAGGTATTGCAACCTACCCAGGAAAAATGTCACAACGTATAGAATATACTATTCCTGAATGCACCTTAAAATTCCCTGTTGAACAAAAAATATTTCATTTAAAAATTATTTACATTTTAGAAAATTAAAAAATTTAAAAAGTGAAATAATACATTAAGTTAATACATTTTATTTATTATTTTTATCTGTCCCTAGCTCTTTTGAGGTAAAATTGGCAAATAAAAATGGCATATATTTAAGGTGTACAAGGTGATGTTTTGATCTTTTTATACATTTTGATTACTGAAATTAAGCTAATTAACATATCCATCCTCCCATATAGTTACTGTGTGTGTGTGCATGTGCGAAATACACACAGTGAGAACAATTAAGATATACTTTTCTCAGCAATTCCTGATGCATTTGTGTATCTTGCAGTTTCTTCACATAAGCAGTGTCATTACTTTATAGAGTATTTTTTTTTCAAGATGCAGCTGCAGAGATGACACTATATTAGTTATTGAGATTCAAATGTACAAACTCTAAAAGCAATTACAAATATTTAATTATTCATGAATTATTTTAAAAATTATTGAGAATGTAATATGGGTCATATAGTAAAAGTACAGAGATAGACCCTGACCTTATGGGGCTGATATCAGGGGAGGTATAGTTATAGCCATAACATGGTGTGACACATCCTTCCGTGGAATTGAGGAGAGTGGTACTGTATACATACATAGAGATTCCTAACACTACTTGGACAGCATCAGAAGAGTTTTTCTGAGAGAGATAACATGAAGAATAAAATATAAAGTCTGAGTAAGAATTAGGCAAAGAGAAAAACGATTCGTGACATGGGAAAGAGTCATTTTAAAAAGAAATCAACTTTTTCAAGTCTGTGTCACCAGAAAGTGTATCATATTTTAGGAACTGCAAACAGTTGAATCTGGTTAAAATATTGTGTTCAAAGAGGGAGAAATGGCAAAGAGAATTCAAATCATGGGGATCTTGTTAAGGAATCCAGACTTCATTTAAAAGCAATTGGAATTCATGCACATATTTTTCATATCAGCAATGTCATGTTGAAATTTTTGTTTTAGAAAATCAAACTCTGGCTCCACAGATTGAAGATGAGAAATACGAAGACAGACAGAGCTGTCAGCAGACATTTGAAGGAAACTAGTGGAGAGATAGCCGTGTGGAGAAATAAAGTAAATGGACAGTGCGGAAAGAAAATACATGTATATATGTAAGAGAGATGCAGGCGTTTAAATGAAATTCTTAATTATGTTGTGAGCCTTAAAAGATAATAATCAGGAAATTTGAGATGTACAATGGACTTATATAGTGTCAAATATGGGTGAAAACATGAATTTCTTTGAATATATAATATAAAAAGACATATTTTATATTTTTGTGTTCTATATATATAAAATATGTACAAGTATTTAAATGGTGTTTCAGAAACCTTTCTTTCTTAGCTGAAAGAATGGGCCACCAATAAAAACATGCAATATCTTATTAGTTTTTTGTTTGTTGGGTTTATTAAAGTATCATTTTCAAACAGTAATATTTACCATTTTTAGGTGTATGATTTGATGAGCTTTGACAATCAAGTATAGAACATTTTCATCATTTCCCAAAGTTCCCCCATGTCCCTCTGCAGGCAGCATCTCACTCCATCTTCACCCAATCTCTTCACCCAGTCAATCGTAGCGTCTGGTCTGATTTCAGTCTCTTCAGTTTTACCTTTTCCAGATTGTTATACAAATGGAATTATATAGGATGTACATATGATCTTTGGCTTTTTAAAAAACTTACCATGATGCTTTTGAGATTCATCCATATTTGTGTGTGTATATATATATATATATATATATATATATATATATATGTATATGTTTGTTTCTTTTTATTATTGAATATATTCTATTATGTAGGTATATAAATTATTATCTTATTATCCTAAAATGATTTTCTTTTGTATTTCCATTATCTATCTCTTTATCTCTGCATTTCACCTTATATGTAAACAATACGTAGAAGGAAAGACCAACTTTACTTTTAATGGAAAATGTCTCATTAAGCTGAATATCATAATAGATTGGAAATTCTGAGGGAAAATTCCAAGTTTGGGGAAATTTACTAATTATGCTTATTTAATCTGACAAATTTTTCTTTCCCTTTAGCTATCCACCATGTTTCATGCTGGTTTGTGGCGGAATCTGAATTTGGTGGAATAATGAAATGTTTTCTGTGAAAAGAAATGTGGGTGTCTTTGTAACAATATATATGACTTTGAAACAGTCTTAAGGCAAAGTTGTGCCTTTTTACTGATCTTTTTATTCTTTCCTTTTTTTTTTATCTCAAGGGAAAGAAAATCTCTCACATTACTAGAAGCCATGTTAGACTTTGTTTTATTAACAGGGATCCAGGGAACTCAACTACCAAAGGGGAATTGCCATGTTACAGATAATAGATTGGGTGGGGGACAGAGGTGTATATGAAAGAGAGATTTGAAGATTAAAGCCAATTTTATCAGGTATGCTTTTAAGTGTGCTATATTTCTGAAATAGGGAAATAGAAAGAGGATAGTGTAGGTAGAGATGATTAACACGTATGAAAATACTGAGTTTTAAATGGCTACTAAATGCTTATCGGGGTAGGCAGTAAGTATTATAGTAATACAGAATAGCCTAGCACCTAGAGTCAGAAAAAAAAATCTATGTTATGTATATGTAAACCTGGGATAATAATTTAAACACTATGGAATAATTTAATATTATGTAAAAATATTTAATAACATGTAATATATTCAATATGAACAAATATTGCCAAGTAAAATAGCAAACCAAATGCAGTGCTGTATTAGGAAAGAGATAGCATTAGGAAAGTGTATGGAAGAAGCAGGGAAAAGAGGCCAGAACTAATTACTAAGTTGTGTCAGCTTCATGGGGCTTAAGCTGAGTATGTGAATGAATGAATGAATGAATGAATGAGTGAACGAATATAGAAGGGGATGGTTTGCGACTGGCCTAACTAGTTGACCAGCATGTCTTGAGTGATCAAGGGGACTTCTAAAGTTCTCACACTGAGAGCTCATTGGAACTCTACCAAAGCCAATATTCTGGGAAAAGATCTTGGGAGTTTGAGACAGAAACTCAGCCCAGCCATGTGCAAGGATAGAGCTATGAGGAGTTTGGGTTATTTAAATGGCTGTCAGACTCCTGATGCTTGTCTGAATTCACTTTCTTTCATTGCTCTGTATTGATTGCCTTTAAATGAAAGCCTCTCATTAGTATGCAATCGTGGAGTCTGACAAATCCTTTCAAATATCCTAACTGGGGAAACAATACAACTGTTTTTTATTATTTTTACTGATAGGTATGGGAAAGGAAGCACTTGCTAGGTCAATAACTGCATGGCAGATGCAAGGAGCATTGAGGACTTTTTCCAGGATTGATAATAAATCCAGGAATGCAATTATGATTGGCAGATGATTGGCACCTGCATCTCACTTAGTTTGTCATTATCTGTAATCTTTCTCCACAGACAATCTGGGTTTTGTACTAGCCAGAGGCAAATATATGTGGTAGGAATTACTACCTTTACAACTCTGCAGTGTTTGATGACAGCACTACTCTCTGGAATATTCTAACAAATGTATTATTTATTTTTGTTTGCTATCTTTATAGGGCAAGAGGACAGTTACTGGCGATTCCAGCTTGAGTCTTTTTACAATATTCTCTCTGAATTCATGGATCAGGGAATCAACAGAGTTCATCTATCAGTGATTAATTATATTAATTCCCTCTATAAATCCTGGAACCAGGGAAGTAAATATCAAGTTTCCACAGCTTTGCTTAATGTACTGTGAGATGACTAGGGCAAAATCTCCATTTAATACCTGACTTTCTATGTCTTTACCCAGTCAGAGCACCATAATGCAAAAAGTCTCCAGGGTCAAGTTCTTCTTAAAGACAATATCCAATATTCAGCATTACATTTGTATACTAACCATGCCCTAGTACAGTATAATCCTGAAAAAATAGACATAAGGACTTCTGGAAAAATAGAAAAGAGTCAAATTATTCCTTTGGCTCATTGTAGAGCTCTTGGAGGTCTTGTAACACTTTCAGTTTACAGTATATCTTTTTTGGGAATTGCCTTTGTGTTTCTCTGTCTGTGATTCACTGGGCACTAATTCTCATTATAAGCCTGACTCAATGAGAGGCGGTAGAGTTCATTCCTGGGGAGAATTGTCACCATTTTGTAAAGAATCTGCTGGAGTTTTAGTCACTGAAAAATTGATATGCAGGGGAATCAGATTGTTTTAGAAAAGGTGAATACTGATACTTCCATTCCAGTGAAATACATTGGATTCTTCTTTGCCTTCTCCTGTTCCTTAATTCTATGTCCCTTTTATTTGGTCCCCAACCTTAGATTTGTCTGGACCTTAGAATTCTACCAGTATCGATTCTGGATCTATATGACATAATATGAATTGACCCCTAAAAAGGGAATCCAGTCATTAAATATTATAAATTGCATCTGAAATGTTAAATTTCTTTTGTTTGGGAAAAATTCATAATTAGCCATCTCATCAATAATTCAACTATTTGAAGAAGTTGAAAGCAAATCATATCACTCAGACCTAAGAGGAATTTTTTTGTTTTTACAAGAATCTAATCGGTGAACATTGCTCCTTAGAATTCCAGCTCAGGAATTTATCAATAGGTACAATTGCAGTCATTTGTCCCATCTATTTTATATTCTATTACAAAATCTATTGCTATTTCTTCAAATATAATCATCAGGCCTTTTACAACATGAGAGTGTTGAAGAGTAAAGTACGTCAATAATAATCACTACATCCATGCAGCTCCAAAAGATGAATTGAAACTAAACTTATGTCTTCTCAGCACAGTGTTTGCCTTAGCAGAGAGAAGTCATATTTTGTAGATGTTAATTTTGAAAACCTGTATGGAGTTAGCCTATTTTTGGTGGTATCTATATTAGATATTTTCAATGTAAAAAATTAACTCTTTAAACATATAATAGGATGATTATTTTATGTTCATGTAAATGAAGAATTAAAAAGGCCAGAACAATCTGGAAATCAAAAAGACACAATCAAACAAAAAGAGATTTAAATGCATCTAATTAGTTGGATTTTTAAAATCGTTTGAATTTCAGAAGAAAATATGAATTGACATATTAAAAAGGACTTTCTAAAGATGAATGATTTCCACATAAATTGGAACATTTTTCATGTAATTATCAATATTATTATCCAATAAATATCTCATAAAAACTCATTACTTGATGAAAGTATTGAATATACTGTATATTATATAATAGTATTGTGGCTAATTAACAAATAATTAAAAGCATATGATTTCTTTTTCATTTAGAAAAATCTAATATTTAAATTTAGAATTTGTGAATTTAAAAAATATTCAGTGTTGCAATAGGTCATAGCCACAGACTTTTCAAACCTATATATAATACCTAAGTTAAATATGATATTTGGATATCATTATATTGTGTATCTCACCCGAATCCCCTGATTTGATTAATTCACATTGTTTGCCTGTTACCAGAACATCACATGTACCATATAGAGATATACAACTATTAGGCATCCATAAGAATTTAATATAAAGTTTTTTAAAAAAAGAAAATACATAACATTTTTATAGAAAATAAGGAATTTATTTATTTCCTGTTCCTTGAGAATTCAGTGGTATGATCCTTGTATACTTAATGCAATAATATATATTTATAAATCCATTCAACTGTTTAATGGTTTTGAAGAGTAAAATAAATCAAAATAGAAAGTGATAGTAAAACAAAAATGAAAACCCTTTCCTATGAATAACATAAAATATTGTAAAATTTTATTCTATTTTGAAGAACATAATGTATATTTTTTTGTAGTTTTAATTCCAAGCTGATGGACATCTAACTT
The DNA here is from genome assembly GCF_020740605.2 of Lemur catta. NCBI lineage: Eukaryota > Metazoa > Chordata > Mammalia > Primates > Lemuridae > Lemur > Lemur catta. The sequence goes on from NC_059128.1 coordinate 245,440,766, forward strand.
TGAGATGGACAAAATTTCTAAATCAGTATTTTGAGCTATTGCACTTATGTAATTGTTGCATCAATTTCTGAATATTTTAATAAGATTCTATTGTATGTCAATACTTCAGAAGTACTACAAAATGTGCTCTGTACCTAAGTGAACTAGGAAAGCATTCTGATCATTGAAATAGAAAAACTAAAATTATTTTGAAAGTTTGGGTGGAATTGTATCTCATGCGTATGTTAAGTAAGAAATTGCAAAGCATCTGAGCTGTCACCTTACATGAGAAGTTATGTATTTACCTAAATATATATAAATATGATACAGATAAAATTCAGATATAGATGCAGATATGGAGATAGATGTAGATAGTGTAGATGTAGATAGACACTCTCAGAAACATGAAATCTCTGAGTCAGAGATCAGAATTTATTTACTCACAGCAATAAAGGGGGACAGAGAAACACTGCAGCATTAAACTCCCTATGACTAGCACCCTACCAGCAATGTGGTGACAGACACGTGAACAAGGAGGATTGTTTTGTAGAAGAGGGATGCAGAAATATGAATCTCTATGCTCATACTCCCTCCACTTCCCTCCTGAGAGAGGGAGATAATTCTAATCTCTTCAATGTAAATAAACTCTCTTCTTTGGAAAGGAAGGGTAGGATGCTGGGTTTTTGTCCTTTGAAATTTAAATAAATCTCTCCAAGGGGAAGATATGTGTCTCTAATTTTACAACACAGGGTTTTATCCCTTTTGAAATGTAAACACACAGGACCATAACTCTTTAAATCCCTTCAGAGACCACCATTTTTGTTAACTCAGGTCACTACCCTGAAATGCAACCATTTAGTACTTGGGAGAATAAGAAGGTTTCTTAATCTTTGGAAGGGATAATGAGACAAATGGCTGCTGGTCTAATACTCATGGCACCTAAAAAGCAAATGTTTCTGGAGGAAGTAAAATTAAGCATTCTCTATTTTTATAACATTTCAATTTTCATGTCTCAGGAGGCTACGACTTTTCAGGAACACTGAGAAATCCAGGGACGATTTATCTGCCCATATTAAGTCCTTTTATGTTTCCTGTAATAGCCCTATTTGTATTGATTTGTGAATTCATGAGCATATAAAAAACATAAAATGTCTTGTTAGACATAAACCATCATGACTTTCCAAGGATTGGCTAGATAGAATATTTGCATTGAGAAAGGCTACCATAGTTTATTTAGAACACAGCTCTATTCAGTTCAGATTGACTGTACCAGTAATGATGGATAGTTGTCATGGTAGTTTGTGAATAACTATAATTTATCACAACAGTTTACTTCTCCCATTGTTTTGAATTTTATTTTTAGGAAAACAAACATTTCTTATATGTTTAGGGTTTTACTATGGAAACAATTGCATTATTTAGGTTGGTGCTAAAAATAAGTTACTATCATAGGAAGGAAGGAAAGAAGGAAGGGAGGGCAGAAGGGAGAGAGGAAGGAAGGAAAGGTGGGAAAAAAGGAAGGAAAACTCCCGGACAGCAGACAGCTGGCAACTGATGCCAGGAGCTAAACTGTAGTATTTCCAAATTAACAATCTTCACAGAATATCAATAATATTCAAACAAGGCTACTCCATGATAGAACAAAAATAGAACATTCTGTGATTACTAAATATATACCAGTTTTCCTTTATTGTCTAATATGAATGACTACTATCCTTTTACCAATGACAGTTCCAGATCTATTTCGTGCTCTTTTTCTATGTAAAATGTGTTAGTATATCAAATTATAAAGTGCCTGAGATTCCTGCAAGCATCCACTTCAGAACACACCTAGTTTGTTTAAACTCTCCTAAAATGACCTCAAACAAGCTCAAATACCTGTCTCTTACTGAGATGCCGCAGAGTTCTTCATACTGTGCATTCTCCCTTGTTTCAGCAAGCTAATAAACCTAACTTTGGATATATGTATGTTTCTGGTGGTCTTTGTCTGATGGTCAGAAGATGAACATTCTGGAAAGCAGAAACAGCAAATTAAAGGTGCTAATATGGTAGCAATATTGGGATGTTTGAAGAAAAGGAGGTCAGTGTGATTGAGGAAGAGTGAATGATGGGGAAAGCAGTAAAAGATGAGATCAGAAAGCTAAGAATTTATCAAATAAATTAGGAGTGGAGCCTTCAAATAATAATGACTTTGAAATTTACTCTGAATGAGATGGGAAGCCATATGAGGGTTTTAAATAAAGCACTGGTATTGATATCTATTGTAAGTTTTAACAAGGTCAATTAAACCATGACTGAGAATAATGTAAGGAGCAATAAGTATATAAAAGGGGATTAGCTGGGAGGTTATACCTGATCGATGATTGTTTGTTTTTCCTTTTTCATCTAAAACTTTTCCTTCTTTCTGAGACAATCTGGCAGCTGCTGTCTCTAGTCAGCCATCTTTCTCTCCTATCCCTGTTTGATCCTGAATGTGAAATTTCTTTAAGTTTTGATTTTTAAAAGTTCTGATTTTTAAAATCTCGTAGTATTCATTTATTTGATAAATTTATTATTTATGACATGACTGCTGTCCAGCCTTTTTATCAGAGGTTGTTGATCCTGTGATGGAAACTTTTTCTTTACCTATGAAACTTGTCTTCAAGAAATAATAATACATAAACACAGGTTGTGATAAGTGAAAAAATTACTGGTAATTATTAGAAATTATGATATTGAAATTTATTGTTTGTTTCCTATATGTTGCTTTACTATCTGTTAAAATAAAAATTAAGTTGCCATTCTGAACCTGTATGAAAGACTTCTGAAATAGTAAGAATCAGGATGAAGAAGCAGAAAAGATGGTGAAATGCAAAATAAGGAAATCGAACTAAAAAGATATATTTTCTATATTCTAGTCTTAGGACTGACACCGGGAGAATCTGAAGACGTTACTTAATGCCCCATGATCTAATTTCTTAATTTGTAAAATGGAAATACATAACATTCCTTTGAAATTCCCAAGAGTTGTGGATCATCAAATGAAATAATATACATAAGTACTCTGTCTACTTTAAGTCATTAAACAAGTGTAAGAAATTAACTTAAAAGTTTAGTTGTTTTCAGAAGTGCAATGTGCCCTTTATACCTATCATGAGTTTTGTTCTAGTCATTAGGAAAAAAAATTCTCCCTTTTCTAGTATAATATTCATTTTCCCATACAGTGCTTCAGATTTTTTCAATTGCAAACTAAAAATACCACCAATATCACTATCAGCTGTACACTGTTATTCTGATACACAAAAGTTCTTTTCAATTTTCATTTTAGCTCAGATATTCCCCAAAACTGATAATGTACAAAGCCCAGCAATATTATTACCATGACACTGAATTGTCAGATAAATGGCATGCCAGTTTTCATTTATATTTCTGAATGTCTGGCAGAGTGACAGCTGCTTAGAACTTATAATTCGGTGTCACATTATCTCAATGAATGGAGCAATTTCCATAGGAAAATACATATAAAATCAAACCTTGAAGATCTAGACAATGCTTTTACTGATTTAAAATAAGATTAAGTATTAAAGAGATATATTTAACAATTCTGACACTGTATTTGAAGAAACAGGGAATGGGCAACTGAAAACAATTCTTAGAGATTGTGAGCACTCCATTTTTCTTGTTTTAGAGCTAGATATATGAATATATTTGAACGATACTGCAGTCTAAATGATATTCTGGGGTCCACACAGGGTTATTTATTTCTTTTTGCTGTTTCCATGATTCAATTTCTTTTAATGTTGCTCAATAATGACTTCTAAATTATTTAATTCTACATTTTGTTTCAGATTTTTTTTTCCTGTTATTAATGTAGGCATGCTACAGAAAACTGTTTATTTCCTGCTAAGATTTTATGCAAGTGTTTTATGAAGCTGAGAACATGCAGTGACGGGCACCGTGGGTTGTATAAATGTAGCTGGAATAAAACAAATTGCTACTTAAGACAAAAAAAATTATATCTTATTATTCTGGGTAAGTGAGTGATTACAAATGGGAATTCTTCTAAAGTAAAGAATACATCTTATAGAGATGGAGGGAAGGTAATTTGAAGTAAATATTTGCTCATATCAAGAAAAGAATTAAATTTAAAAAGCCTGGTTAGTTCTTCGGAACTACTAAATGCTTTCAGGCCTGACCTAGTTGTCTTTTTCATTATCACAATACCTTAATTTGTCTTTGGATAAGGAAATTTAGACCTTGAGCTGGGTACAGGATAGCAAGTCAACGGTTCCCATAAAATAAATACAATTTCGAGATATAGGAGAGAAGCCAAAGAGAGAAAGGGTAAAGTCTTGCATCTCCCTGTAAAAAAAAAGAGGGGTGGGAAGAGGGAGATTTGAGAAGGCCCAAATAACAGGAAAGCAAGCACTTTTTTCTGAAAAACATGTTATTAATAATTTGTAAAGTATTTTGTGCATGGCAGCTCAAGAATAGCAAAGCACATTAAGAAAACAGATACATGACATGTTAGTGGCTTACTTCTCTGTGTTTCTATATAATTCCTCCATTACGAAAACAAACAAAAACAAGCCAAAAAAACTCTATTTATATTTGCTACAAAAAAACTTCCTGACACTGATATTGTTTTATAGAAATCAAGAGAAGTGGTTCATGCTCTGTTCCATATTTGTTGACCAACTAATAAATGTAGACATATTTGTACCAGCCCCAGGAGGCAAGGCAGATGAGGTGAGAAATTCAAGAGGAGTATAATATCAAAGCAAGAGATAAATAGGAAAAGTATAATTAAGCCTCTGAGATCTCTAGAGTTTGGAGGCAAAGCTGGATTTCAATTCTTTTGTGGGATGCATAATCAAATAGTTTGTATTAAGTCTTATTATGAAGGAGTTCTTCAGAAATTTTGGAGTCTTTGGAGACATCTAAGCAGCATAATTTATTTAAGCAAAATAGTGTTTTCAATAATCTATGGCAGAGATGATTTGAAGACAGCTACATGATCAGTTGCTGCCCTTCTATTTTTTGAATATATTCTGTATTTTTTTCCTAAAAACATCTTAGGATAAATGTAAGAGTATATATTAACCATGATTTAAATCTTCATATTAAATTCATGTGAGCATGCATTATTAAAGCAAGAGGCTGTAGAGGTTAAAATGGGGTGATCTCTTTCCTCCCCATCAGAAAGGGTTATGGCTGACACCCCTATATCAAAAGACAGGTTAACAAGAGAAAAATATAACAATTTTATTGCATGCATACATGTGTATGGGAGTCAGACAAAATACGAAAATCTCCAGAAAAAAAAGCCAGATGGTTAATACTTAAATACTCTCTTTATCTGGGAGAGGAAAATGGAGATGGGCTGTAAATGAATTGACTCAAAGACCATAGGATAATTTATAAATGATTCCTTTTGTATGCTGAATGAGAAAAGATGAAAGACAAACAATAGTTTGTGAACAAGTTAGGAAAAGGTGAGGGAAAGGTGAGGATTGATTACTTTTTGAACAAAGGTTTTCTTATTATGCAGATACAATTCCCCAGGTAATTCTCAGAGTTGTCCTCAGAAAAATAGATGAAAAGTCTGAGTGTGATGACAGCTTGCAAGCTCTTCTTTTCTCAGATGGTTAATCTTTCCTGGTTATATAAGAAGATTCCTAGGGAGGGAGATTTAAGACAGTCGTATTTCTTTAATTTTTTTTTTTCTCAGTCAAATGACAAAACTTCAGGAGAGAGTACCTCCTGATGCTTTTTGAAAAGAAAGAGGATCAGAAAGATGGGGAGGCAGGGGAGGGTCAGAGAGAAACCCTGAGGATGCTTTTTTAGTTCAGCACCTCAAAGCGCCATATTTTGGGGGCATGATTTTCTCAGTCCCCACTATTTGAAAAACAAAATAATCTGTATATAATTAGAAGCACCTTAACTATATAACTATATAACTTCACTACAATTTATTTAATAATAAAACTCTTTGTATTAAGGTAGCTCCAAACTTTGAATTTGACTTTGAAAAGCGTTTCTGGATATCATCTTAGTAGGTCAATCAATGTAGCAAGTAAGCAGAGATGGGCAACAATTAATGACTTATTAAGCAACTGCATATATGGCTTATTATTTTTTGATCTCTTCAAGGCTGTGCTCACTGCAGATAAACAAGAGAAAGATCCCTTTGTAACTGGAGTCCTAATAATAAAATAAACCAAAGTCTTCAAGGAACATGGTTAGGTTATGTGTATAATTTCTTCCTCTTCTGCAGTCTCCATTCTTCTCTATAATTCATTCAATCAAAAATATGAAGAAGACCTATTCTATATCTTAGGAATGGCAGTGAGACAAACAAATAAGAATCCTTTCCTCAAGGAGCTTACAATCTGATGCAATAAACAGATAATAAATTTAATAAATAGGAAAATCCAAATTGAGAAGTGTTATGGAAATATATGCAGGTTGAAGGGATTGTGAAGGGATTGTTGCAATTTTTGGTGAGTGAGCAGTCAAAATTTCAGTGATAAGGTAGTATATTTAAAATGCAAATCAGATTCTGTCATTCTTTAACTTAAAGTATAAGTTCAACAACTCCTAATACTTACATAATTTCATTCTATTATGTAATAATATACACATATACTTCTTTCTCACCTTCTTAATAGAGAGAGGATCGAGGCAAAAATTTATGTCTTATATATATGTTATGCTCAGGTTTTTCCATTGCATACAATATTTGAGCTGGTTTAAGTCCCATGTGATATATTAAAAAAAATGCAGACAAAAGTTTTTCAAAAAAAGACAGACAAATGGCCAAGAAACATGAAAAAATACTCAACATCACTAATCATCAGGGAAATGCAAATTAAAACCACAATGAGATATTGCATTACTCGTATTAGAATAGCTTTTATTAAAAACTCCAAAACAATAGATGCTGGCACAGATGCAGAGAGAAAGCAATGCTTACATACTGCTTGTGGGACTTCAAATTAGTACAAACCCCTATGGAAAACAGTATGGAGATTTCTCAAAGAACTAAAAGTAGACCTACCATTGGACCCAGCAACCCTACTACCGGGTATCTATCCAAAGGAAAAAAAGTCATTTTATCATAAAGACACCTGCACATGAATGTTTATTGCAGCACAATTCACAATTGCAAAGATGTGGAATCAACCAAATTGCCCATCAATTCATGAGTGGATTAACAAAATGTGGTATATGTATAACATGGAGTACTACTCAGCCACAAAAAAGGATGAATATTTTAATGCCTTTTGCATCAATTTGGAAGGAACTGGAGACCATTATCCTAAGCAAAGTATCTCAATAATGGAAAAATAAACACTGCATGTACTCGCTAAGAAATTGGAACTAGCTGATGGGCATGCCAGTGCACAGAGGAAAGTAAAAGTCATTGGCAATCAATCAAGGAGGAAGGTAAAGAAGGGGAAGGGCAAAAACCCCTAACAGGTACAATGAACACTATTCAGGTGATGGGCACATTTGTAGCACTGACTCAAACCATGTGTCAAAAACATCTGTACCCCCTTCATATTTTGAAATAAAAAGCAGTGTGGAGTTCATAGTCATCTAGAGGACTGAAGAAATTTTCTCTACTCTGTTCTCCTGTGAATGATTTCATATATCACACAAAAAACTTTGCAATTTTTCTCAAATGCTTGAATGTCCTAGCAAAACATGTATACATAATACTAAAAATGATTTCAAAAACAAGGGCACTTTAATACTAAAGCTTACCAGGCAAAAAAGCTAACATATAAAAGAGTAACTTTAATAATATATATATATGTGTGTGTGTGTGTGTGTGTGTGTATATTTCCTTATTTTTTCAGTAGGAAGATGGCTAGTATAAGTATAAAGGCTGCAATTCTATGATTTGTATATTATCTATTAGATTTAATATTCAGTCTTATTTAATTTTACTATAGTCATTTAAATTTTATATTGAGAAGAAGTTGATACATTATCCATTTCCTTCTATCCTAGAATACTGAGGGAAACAAACACATCCTTTTAAAATGCCCATTCATCTTTTCAGTGAATGGTGCTGAGTTAATAAGATACCCTTGTGGGAAAAATATTTTCTCATACCTCACCCTATACAGAAAAATCAATTCCAAATAGATTGCTGATATAAATATAAGTGTTAAAATACAGCATTTAGAGGAAAACATATGGCACATCTTCCTCACTACAAACTAGACAAATCCATTTTTAAACAAAATGCAAAAATATTCTCACCAAAAATTTTAAAAATTTATATACTGGACCATATTGATAGTGATACCTTGTTCATCACAAGACACCATTAAAGAATGAAAGGGAACTTCATTAAATAGAACAAAATATTTAAATAATACAAGTTTCTGACAAATGACATACATTAAATATGTATATATTTCATAGTAAATCTGAAAAAGTAGACAATACTGCTATAGGACCTAGCTTACAAATATATATAGGAGCCAAGATGGTATCATGAAACTGGACACTGGAACTGTAACTCTAGACCCTACGGGTTTAGAAGCCTAGACTTCTAGAGGCATAAAGTTTCCATCACAGGGCATAGCAAAAGTCCACTTAAATTTCAAGTTACAATTCCATCCAGTCAAATCAGGAGCAAGGTGCCAAAAGATCGGATTGGGCAAGGAATAGAGTTTTCATCCTGGCTTGGAAAATTGACCCTGATCATTAGAATGAAGTGGGCTAATATTACTCAATGGGAACAGGGCAGAGGATATTTGGTATGAAGGTAATCACTTAAGAATCTTTTGATAAACCTTTGACAAATTTTCAAGATAAATAGACAAGTGCAGTAGCCATGATCTAAGAATGATGTGGTGACCTGGGATCAGACAACTAAGAAATGAGGGTTTTCATTAACTATTAATAACACATAAACCACCTGGATCAACAGAACTCCTAGCAAAAGTTCCATGGAATCTAAAATGGGTGATAGAGGAGGTAAAAAATGAGTATCACTTATGGTCTTGTAAGCAGTTACAATGGCATGGGCTTTAGATCATCTTATATTTCTTTTGCAATGTGTTCCAAGGAAAAGTGGTAAATACAATCCTTGAAGAGACAGTACTAGAGCTTTTTCTATGAAATTATTAAATTTAAGAAGCAATTTGGGGAGTAAAAGATGTGCACTGTGGTTGGGATGACGTGCCATTGTGATACTGCCCCTATCTCTACTTGCTGTGTTTGACCAAAAGGTCATAGCTGAGTCTGTATCTGGGATTTGCTTTTTGCTGAAAAGATACACCTTGCCCAAAATCAGCAGGTTATAAAGGCCCAGCTCCCTCACTCCAAATTGAGACTATTTTGAAGTGGTCTTCCCAGCAACAGAGCAAGCCATGAGATTCTTTGAGGCTTTTATTGTACTTGCAGAGCTGTTCACCTTCTCTGTCTTCTCAAATCCCTCCTTTCTTATGTCCTTTATAGTTGTTGATTTTATGAGCACCTGTGCACAAATCTACATACCAGAATCTGTTTCCCAGGGATCCTAATGTAAGCACAAAAAAAATCTTCCAAAAAGCAAATTTTGAAAATTATTTGGAAAAGATGGAAGTCTCATATTCCTTGGTGAAACTGTCATTTTTACAATAACTTTGAAAAACTGTTAGTATCTACTAAAGGTAAACATATGTATAAAATATGACCCAGACATTCAATCCTGCAGAAAAGCATATACATCATATATGCTCACCAAAGGATACTTACAATGTTGCTCATAGCATGTATTATACAGTAGGCCAAACTAGAAACTACTTAAATACCCATTTATGGTATAATGGATACATTTACTGTATATTCACAAATGTATGTGATATAGCAATGAATACGAATGACTCACATAAATATAGTACTGAAAGAAAGAAACCAGACAGAGAGTATATAGTATGTTTCTGTGCATATAGCATACAAAAAAAAGTAAAATAGTTCTATGCTCTTAGAAATTGAAATTGAACATTGGTTATTTTTTGGAATTTATAACTAGAATGAACATAAAGAGAGATTCTGGGGTTCTGGTAATGTTCTGTTTTTGATCTAGGTATGAACTGCATGATAATTAGTTACAATCTGCACTATGTATATGTTTATGTATATTTCAAAAACAGTTTTAAATATGCCCCATCTTTATTTCTTTTTAATAGGATTACATCTTAATTTATTCAGTATATTTAATGTTTATAATCAAGTGTCTTTCCAAACCACTATCATGCAGTTTAACTTAAAACACTTGTTAATTTAAGATTCTGTAAATTCACATTACAAAAACAGATACTAAAAAGAATGCTAAAGATCTCTTTAACTTTATTCCTCATTTCTCAGTATTCTCTTCAAAGATGAACACATGTTAATATCATATTTAAATGTTAAGGACCCCTACATGTGGTGTGGCCTTTTAATATCTCTTTATTTGCCTAAAATACTTGTTTTCTCACTCACCCACCAGTTAGAATGTTACTGTTTCTTCGACAATTTTGCTCTAATATATATCATGTCTTTCATGAAGTCAAATTTACTAGTTTAAATTTTTTTTTTTCCTTCCTTTGGGACAAAATGGAGTTGCTGTGTACTTTTCTTAGTTATAATTACCTAGATCATATAGCTCGTCTTCTCTGCTAGAGATTTTCTTAAGAGGAAGAATGACTTTTACTTTTTTGTAAGGCCCAGAGAAATTTGGACAATGCTATGAATTAATAGAAAAACTTAAATACATTTGGAGTATCACTAAATAAATGTCTAAATAAATTTCTTTTCAATAAGATAGTCAACTCTTATTACCTTTTTGGAGAAGCATCTGTAATAATTCCCTCTTACCAAACATGCACCTTTTTTAATCCAAATCACACTAACGAGAGAGGAAAATCTTTCCAGTTATGTCATTTTGCCTTAATTATACATTTTTATTTTGGAAGAAACTAGTACATGGAAGTGAAATATCTTCAAAACAAAATAGTCTGAAATATATAATACAGTATTGCTATGAGAATAATATTGAAGTCTGGAAAGATAGCACAGCATAGCCGGGTTTTACATTTGGAAAATTTACTTGTGTTAATTTGGAAGGTAGATAAGCTTCTAAGTGAGTTTATGGCACCAGGCAAAGAAAATGAAAACATGATGTTGGTAGTGTGAGTCGAATGCCATATCTAAGTTTGAAAGGAACTACAAGAAGATGGGTTCAAGAAAAATGAACCAGCTGACAAAGAGAGTTGAAACAAAACGTAAAATGACCAGACATTCCAGAATAATTTGCAAGATTGGAAAATGCAACTCTTTCTCATTTCCTACAACTAAAAGATAAAATTTAGAAGTACATTGTGTGATAGATAATTTAAACTAATTCTAGAGTCAAAGACCAGATTAACAGTGTAACATAGTTGTTCAGTGTCTTTAGATGATAAAGGAAATATTTCTATTTGACAAAATTACTGTAAGGAACTCTAAAAGGATGAGCATGTTAAAAAAAAGTTGATAATCTCAGTGTATACAGATATGGGGAGAGAGAGGCACAGTTTAAAAAAGAATTGTAGGTTTAACTATTGATACATGAAGTTGACTTGACTGAAACACATAAAAGTCAGATATAGTTCCGAGCTGTCTTTCAAAAGTGTTACCAAACTTAGTGAAAGAACTGTGACTCATCAAGACATAAAATGATGTTTGGACACCCGTCTTCCATGGGAATGAAGCAATATAATAAATCTGAGAAATCTATTTTCCAATGAAATTTTTAGATGAGGCCACTGAAGTTAATGAAAAAAAAAAAGCACACTACATAGATGATAGTACAAGAGCCAAGAAAGAAATAGGATTGGGGAACTACTCCCAGAGAGTATAAATAGTCTCCTTAAAGATCACTCTTAAGCCTCAGAGCAGGAAACTTTTCAGTATCAATAAGCGGCTTAGCAGAATTTCAAAATCACCATGGAGCAATGAACTACATGTGCTTCCGTTTTACTCCTTTTCATAAAGGAGAGTTAATTATAGTAATAGCATTTCTCTACTATTATTGTACATATGTGTGGGATAGGACTCTTAGGGTGTTGGTGAACTTACCAAGTAATAGAGAGAAGTGAGTATTTGTGACTAAAGGATGGAATTTGGTGGATTCTCTTATTCTAAATTATATTTAGACAATATCTGTAAAGTATAATAATTCTTTATTGCCCCACTTAACATAATTTTTATGTGACTTGCTTTGACCAGTGAAATGGGAGTAGAAATTAAGCATGACATACAAAAAGTTAACCTTCAACCTAGCTATTTGTTTCACCAATATTTTCTTTTTTTCTGTCACAAGAGTAGAATGCCCCAATCACAAGAGAAATATTATACTCAGTAATACCTGCTTTTTCACCTTGGGCCATGAAATAAAAATAAAATTGCAAAACAGAATAGTAACCAGACCACAACCAACATGGAACAATATTGAGAAATAAATTTTGGTTGCTTTCTTTCTACAGACTCTCTTAAAGAAGACTGACCACTATAAGAACTCTTAGGAAATTATTGGACAAAGCCAGTTGAGTCTTCTGTCCAAAATGTATAAAATATGCGCTATGAAGTAATCATTTTACCAGATTAATCTGTCCAAAAAATCACTTTCCTTTGTAGTCTTAGGCTTTCATCAGAATAGCATCCTTTTGTGCTTGTGATGGAATTTTGTTTAAACTGCAAAGACTATTTAAGGACTAGATAAAAATTCTGAAGAATCGTAAGCCCAGACTGCTAATAAGTACTCCTAATATTTCTCCACTCTTGATGAATAGTGCACCTGCAACTTCTCAGTACTTGTTGGCTCTTTTGATTTTGGTTTTTCCTTTTTTATTTTTTTGGGACAAATAATATGTGATGTTCAAAGGAATTAGTGCTAGAACAAAAATGCATTGCTGTTCACTACCTGAATAAACAGTGAATACAACCAGAGAAAGTAAAAGTCTATGAATTGGAACATATTCAGTACAGAACTGGGACATTGAGCAAGGCTGTCTCTAAGTTTCTATTCATTATATTGAAAAATATGTTTTTTCTTTTATGTTTTGAATAAGATTTTTATTTTTGTCAGAAATGGGAGTCTAAAAAATCATAATAATTAAATTCTTTTACTAATTATTAGCTTTCTTTTCAGGAAGATTTTTCTTTTGAAAATTGCCTTACAGGTCTATGCAAAGAATAATCAGATCGATTGTTTCTCAACTGCTAACAAAACAAACCAAAACTCTATGATGCATATTATTTCTGTAAAACCTTATAAACAATTTGAGATAATTAGGTTTTCTTTACTGTTGTTTGAGAATAGAGATACACAGAAAGTTTGTATAGCTTGCTTCCTTAAACCAGGGCCTCTCAAGAAACTCCAGATATATTTTTTAAAATATATATACAATTGATTTACAATTATCTAAAGTCCTTGACATAGATTCAGACACACAAACACATACGGACAAACATGCACATGTGTGTGCACACACAGTTAAGTCTAACAAGATGTCCTCTTGTATGTAATAGGACCCTTATGTTAAATGGGGCAAGAAAAAGTTATTATATTTCACAGGGAGGGGCTCAATCTTTCATACTGCTCATACTCCAAGGTTATATTGAACAAAATGCTATTTGGAGAAACAATCTTTTCTATTTCAAAATTAAATTTATTTTTCAATTATTTTTAATGATATTTTCATAAGGGAACAATTTGCTTGCTTTTTTAAAAGAAAGTATTGTTTAAATATTCCCTTATCATATTCATTTGGACTGACTTTATTCTTAATAAGTAAGAGACATGAAAGGGATTCAGGATATACTGTGGAAACAAGGGAACGGTAAATGTATATTTTAGTTTGTAGATACCCATTGATGATCCTTATAGAGTCAGATCCTATTTCTCATTAGATCAGCTCTAAACTAATCTAAGAAGAAAGAAACAAAGAACATGTGTACATGTCATGTAGATTTTTAAAAAAACTATAAATTGCTTTTATCTAATGTTTCCTCATACTCAGCACCATACAGGTAAGATCTTTCCCAGAAGTGTGTTTAAGGAGAATTGTTTTTTGTGTGTATGTTTTTAAGGTATGCTTTTTGCCTAGAGACATCACGATTGCTCAAAACATTCTAAAAATTTCTTTTGAACTTGTAATTTTCAAAACTCAAATATTTACAAAGGTAATATACTCAATGCACAGATGAGACTACACTGATTTTAAGTCACTGTTTTCATACTCATGCAAGAGATGTTTCTTTAAAGAAAGTATGATGCTAAAATAGAATATGTTCAGAAGCAAAGGCACTAGAGTAGCTTTTAAGACAATATATATATAGACAACAGGTAAAAGTCTATATTAATGAAATTCTACCTTAAAGCTGGCAAAACAAAACAATACTTTTTTTTCTTCAATATTCATCTCCAGAAGGCTGTATCTAGCTAATATTCATTGAGTTCCAATAAAAAGACTGAGTTTCAACCACCAAACATTCTTGGATATTTATTGTTTATAAATAAAAAATTCATCAAATGCCAGTTGGAATCCAGAACTTTTTATTAAATAAAACAAAGTGAAGTAAAGATATATTATGCTCCTAGAAGAACTAATAGATATAATTTTATCTATATCATTCTTTCAATAATAAAAGAAACTGAGAGGCACAGAAATTGAATGATGCTACATCAAATATACCATTAGTGTATAATACATGGCCAAAACTCAGATTTGGCTACTTTGGAAAGCCTAATTAACTAAGAAGGGATTTTATAAAGTAAATCAAAATATTTTATAGAATATTTTCAGAAATTAATTGAAACATTTTTATGTATGATATTATGCACACATAAATACCTTATTGAAAGCCCTATATACACAGATATAAGAAATAATTCATCATTATCCCACTATTATTAATCACCTAAAAGTTTCAGAATTATTTTTCACAAAATGTTTTCAGAAAGAAAATCAGTTGAAAATTTTACCATATTTCTTATTCATAATATTACTGACATGAAGATTACAAAAAGTTTTGAAATTTTAAATAGTTTTGATGATTCTTTGATTTTATTTCACTCCTATACATGGAGTTAATATCATTTTTACTGATTTAAGATTTTATTAATAGCTAAATGAAATCTGGAGCAATGTTATTTCTTAAACTTGAAATTATATTTTTCTTTATACATTAGGAACACTATATTTTATTTAAAATGTTAACAGTTTATTATTAGCTCTGCATTTCATATCACAAAGTTGTTAAAAATATATTTTATATAAATGTTCATATAACACAGGATTACTCTATTTATATAAAATAAATATCAGCTAAAATTCACTTTAATTTTCTTTCACTTTTGTAATAGATTGCATTTTATTTTCCTTAGGACAATGAACAGGCTTATAATATTATGAGGAAATTTTGGCTTTGGAATTGAGCTCAATTTTAATTTAAAAAACTGAAATATCTCTTAGGCTAAACTTTGGAGTTTAATGTTTCATTGCAATATCTTCTTTAAAGATGGTCAAGATTTTACGTTAAATAGCTCACTTATTTGACAAACATAAAGTTTTCACATTTCTATGTTTGTGATTAATTTAGAATATGGCATGTTTCAAATGAGGCAGGAACAAAGGTATTAGGAATTCTTAATATAATTGTTTCTTTCTAACCTTCTATAAGCTAAGTAGCACTCCGAGTTCGTTCAGTGGATTTCTCATCACATTTTGACTTCACAAGAGTTAAAGATTCTTGCTTCATAGAATTAAGAGACTGAGTACATTTTCATTACAAGAAAAGAATAGAAATTTGAGGAAAGGGAACTTATTCATAAGGCTGAGAATAAAGTTTAAGATTTTGATAAAGAATAACTATAAATTAGATATCTTTTAATGTTCTCAGAGAAATATAAGATTTGAATAATTTCATTACTTCTTGAAAACTGTGTTCATTGGATTTAAAACCACTCTGAGGCTATATATACTTTAGGATTAATAAGTATAATATTATCCAATGCACAAGTCTATGACTTTTGGAATATTATATGTCATTAAATTGGAAATAAATTCATTTGAAATTATGAATAGCAAAATACTTTCATCACACTTTCCTTTTTGTCTACTTTTATTTTAATATAATTATTCAATTGAACATCAAGTCCTTATTTAATACCCTACTGTGTACTAAATAGATGGAAGAAACAGGTCTTTATAGGGCTATGTACATTTTATTATTATTTATTTTTTTATTTCAAAGCACATAAGTGAAATAAGGACACTCCCACTTTAAAGATTGATTTTTTAAAATTTCTTTTTGGCTTTTGTAATTGAAAGTAAGTTCCATAAACCTGGAATGGGACTTAACCCATACTTTTTCTGATTCTAGTAATTGAGAATGCTACATTTACTATAGGAGTCTAATATTAAGTTTAGGTTTTTGAAAAATTTATAAATTATATTTTTGTAACACATTAGTGACAATCATAAAATCATACTCTAGAAACAGTTCTTTGTCCTTAATACTCATTCGTTAGAGACAATTTTGAAAAAATGTACTGAGAAAGACAATGAAAAGAAAGAGCCTTATTGGTGGCAACAATGGTTATTGTCCCAGCTACATCAAAATGAAATGAGTGATCTGGGTCATAAAATCAGTAATATTATCTGCCTGATTTTAAATATAAAACACTTATGGCTTTCAGGATGAAGTTAAATTTTGTATAGGTTAGGAGGGAGGAGTTAATTAACTGGCCTCTGTTCCATTTCTCTTCTATTATCAAGGACATCCTGGGAATGAAAGAAAGCAGGTGATCAGGTCTAAGCTCCTTGGGAGCATAATGGTAATGGACTAATATATGGATCATATTTGTTAGAAGGAGATTCCTTAACTATGGAATGCTTTGGATATGATAGACTTGGTCTATAATTGTTTCTGTTAAATGTAGAATATATGCAATCCTGGAAAATGCTATGCAACAAAAAAATCTTGAACATGAAGTGGAGGTATTTCATATCCTAAAATTCTTCTTGCTGTGTATAGTAACCTGCTCACTTGCCTTAGAAACCTCTTCTACCATCCTAGGCTAAAAAGTGAATCTGATGTGGGAAAGAAGACTTAGACAGCCATGCTCAGGATAACGGACCTCTCTGCTTTGCCTTTGCCTTTACATTTCTGCTGTTCTAGAATTTACTATTAACACTTGCTACTAACCTGTGTGAGTCTTATTTAGCAATCCTATTCTGTGTTTTTGCTCAGTAGGAAAACATTGAACCTTAAAAAATATGAAACATTACTAGTATATGTGGTTTTTAAACATTTTTCTATTTTAAAGCAACAAAACTATTTTTTTTTCTTTTCCAAAACATAAAATTGCCTGTGAAAGTATCACTGAATATTTTAATTGAAAAGATTATGTTGCTGGGGAAACACTCCAGGACATTGGTCTGGGCAAGAACTTCTTGAGTAATAGCTCAAAAGCACAGGCAACCAAAATAAAAACAGGCAAATGGCATCACATCAAACTAAAAAACTTTCACACTGCAAAGGAAACAACCAACAAAATGGAGAGACAACCCACAGAATGGGAGAACATATTTTCACTCTGCTCATTTGACAAGGGATTGATAACCAGAACACATAAGGAGCTCAAACAACTCAATAGAAAAAAATCAAATAATACAATTAAAAAAATGAGGCCGGGCACGGTGGCTCACGCCTGTAATCCTAGCCCTCTGGGAGGCTGAGGTGGGTGGATCGCTCGAGGTCAGGAGTTCGAGACCAGCCTGAGCAAGACCCCGTCTCTACTAAAAATAGAAATAAATTATCTGGACAACTAAAAATATATGTAGAAAAAATTAGCCGGGCATGGTGGCGCATCCCGGTAGTCCCAGCTACTCGGGAGGCTGAGGCAGTAGGATCGCTTAAGCCCAGGAGTTTGAGGTTGCTGTGAGCTAGGCTGACGCCACGGCACTTACTCCAGCCCGGGCAACAAAGTGAGACTCTGTCTCAAAAAAAAAAAAAAATGGACAAAAGATCTGAATTGACATTTCTCAAAAGAAGACATATAAATGGCCAACAGGTATGTGAAAAAACTGCTTAGCATCATTACTCATCAGAGAAATGCAAATCAAAACTGGTGATGGAATATCATCTCACCCAAGTTAAAATGGCTGTTATCAAAAATACAATAATGAATGCTGGCAAGATGTGGAGAAAGGAAGATCTTTGTACACTGTTGGTGGGAATGTAAATTAGTGAAAACACGATGGAGAACAGTATGGAGGTTCCTCAAACACTAAAAATGGAACTTCCAGTGACCCAGCAATCCCACTAGTAGGCATATATCCAAAAGAAAGGACATCAATATATCAAAAATATATCTGTACTCCTAATTTTATTGCAGCACTATTCCCAATAGCCAATATTTGGAATTAACTTAAGTGTCCATCAACAGATGGACTGAAAAAGAAAATGTGGTACAGACACACAGCAGAATATTATTCAGCCATAAAAAAGAATGAAGTCCTGTCATTTACAACAACATGGATGGAACTGGAGAACATTATGTTGAGTGAAATAAGCCAAGCAAAGAAAGACAAATCTTGCATGTTCTCGCTTATATATGGGAGCTAAATATTAAAACAATTGATTTTATGGAAATAGGAAATAAAATGATGGTTACCAAAGAGTAGGAAAGGTTGTAGGGAGGGGGTTATAAAGTGTAGATGGCTAATGGGTACAATAATATAGTCAGATAGATAGAATGAACAATGTTTGATAGCACAATAAAGTGACTACAATCAACAATAAGTTACTATATACTTTGAAATAACTAAAAGAGTGGAATTGGAATGTTCATAACACAAAGAAATGGTAAATACTTGAGATGATGGATACTCCAATTACCATGATTTGATTATTATACATTGTCTCCCTGTATCAAAACATCATATATACCCCATAAACACATATAACTATTTCGTATTCATAATAATTAAAAATCAAAACATGAAAACATTGATTTCATAGAGGTATTGAATAGAATGCTTGTTATCAAAGGTTGGGAAAGGTAGGGAGAGTGAGGGAAGAAAAGGCTTGGTTAATGGGTAGAAAAACTAAAGTTAGAAGAAATAAGTTCCCATATTCAAGATTGCAATAGGGTAACTATAGTTAAAAATAATTTATTGTATTTTTCAAAATAGCTGTAAGATTTGAAATGTTCACAGCACAAAGAAATGATAAATGTTTGAGGTGATGGATACCCAAATTACTCGGATTCAATCATTGTAGACTGTATGCTTGTATCAAAATATCATATGTATCCCAAAAATAAGTAAAACCATTGTGTATCCACAAAAATTAAAAATAAAAAAATGAAATAAAAAAGTCATTCTGAAAATTCAAAAATTAACTAGAAAAAAATGTACAATACAACATTGGTCCTTTATTTTCAGCAAGTCATTATTTTTAGACAGAAAGTTAAGGTAATAAAAAATAATTTTTAAGAGATAGAATTAGCATTTAAATTTGTGCTTTAAAAAGTCAAAGCATCAACCTTGATGAAATTAATTAATTTTTATTTTCTAATGAAAACATGCAAAGAATTTTTTAATTTTCAAAGAACCATGGAACACTGGAAACAGGAGTAATAACTGTGGCCCTAGAGATACAGAAAGTGAGATCAGTAGTAAAAAAAATAAAATAAAAAGCAAGTGGTAGAGAATATGTTTTAAAATGAGAAATTAGAATATTTATAATGCCTGGAAATTCATCAACACAATGCAATTATACAGCAACAAACCATGGGCTGGAATGTTTAGGAATAGTATTGAGCAGTTGATGAACTTGGCAATATAAGTGCAAATGTTTAAGACTATTGCTGGGGACTTTGTATATTATGCCCACAGCACTCTTGCATACAGTAATCTTTAACACTTTATATAATGAAGACAGAAAATAAAATTGAATAGTACATCTCAAAAAGTGAGTGAGGCACTGAAATGGATAATCCAGAGAGATAATATGTGGACCGTAATAAAGGCAGTGTTTTCACTGTCCATGATTAAGACAGAACTCAATTATCAATCTTAGGCTTTGGGACAGGATTCCAGATGTCAGAAAACTGGATTGTCTTTATAGAATACATAAAGGAAAAATTAGAATTAAGTAAGTTCAATAGAAATGGGAGTTGGCTGTGGAGAAGAAAATTTAAAATATAAAAACCACACAGGTATCAAGTTCTGCATAACCACAGCACAGTGCAGGCTCAATCTGTGGTGATTAGTAGGAGTACTATAATTTGTACAAGGATCATTCAGAACAATATGAAGCATTTGAACTCAGTTCTACATGCCAACAAATCAGTTATTTGAAGATAAATAATCTGCATCCTCCAAGACACATCTTCCAAATTTTAAATAATCCTCATTTTTTTCAAATTTTGTTATAGGACATAATTTCATGTTTTTATAACATGCTAATTCCTTTATTGTCTATTTTTGGAAATTGGCTACTTTTTCTGTAAAAGTATGGCACATACCAAAGCAAACCCAGCACTTGAGCTGTGGCCATCAAATAAGTTCAGTAGTGGAAGAGTCCTGTTTCCCAAAAGGATAATGTCATATCTACACTGCCAAACAATAATTGCGTGTGTATGACTTTAAAGTATCCTTATCTATTTAATTTTGTTTGATGAGAATGTTAATGGTTTTCCAAAATAAGTACACTTTTAAACATAAGGCATGATTCAACCTGTTTGCCCTTCACTGACTTCAATTAATAATCTTTTCAAATTCTGCCCTGTATTATATCAATTAAATGTCATGATGGACTAATAAGTGACATTTATCAAAACTCATCATATTTAATTATAATATTATAGAACAATTACTTGGTCATTAGCAACTTATTCAACAGACCCTCAGATTATCTTTATCAGAATTTCTATTACACACATACAGCAGGATATCCTGACAGCATACACTGTTGCCTTCCAATAGAAAATCATCAGTAGAAACCATTGGGCAAATGGACAAGTCCGTGGAAAGGGAATACACTATTCATTTGCTGAACAATGGATTTAATATTTTAATACCTTGCCTCCTTTAGAGGAATCAGAGCAACTCACAACTTTCCTTTTCAACTTGTCCTCAGTGATTCTTGTCAGAGACTTCTGCTGCTGTCTGGAAGCTACAAATATTATTCAAGTGGAATTTAAAACTTTTGCTAAAATCAGATGCCTGTTTCTCTAAATGTAGCTCTTCAACTCACTGTTGCATTATATACGCTTCTTTTGCACCCTGACCTCTGCATCTTCCTCTAATTTCCAAGGCAAAAGTTTAATCACTTATTTTTATAATTGAAATATATTGTTAATGAATGGAAAACTTTAAAATTGAGGTCCAAATTGTGGGTTATATCTAAAGTGACATCACTTTAAGACATTTATTTGGATAGGAGATATGAAATCTTGTTGAGTTTTAAACTGATAAAGTACATTTATATTGGAGTTGCATTGTGTACTGCTGTAATCCTGATACTATTCTTAGTATTACCAATACAGCTACTGGGCATGTTGGTGATAGTTATATTGATCCAACAGAACTTGAAGTAACAAGATTGAAATTTTACCACTTACTTCTGTGACCTTCTTTTGTCAGTTTTCTTAGATGGAAAATGGTTGTAATACCTGTTTTTGTGGAGTTGAAATATTCATAGAAGACATTTTTAAATCAAAGATATAGTATTAAAATGAAGCACTTTTTATATTTTCCTATAGCCTTTTTAAAATAACATCCCTTCTGCTTAATAGCTTAAAAAAAAAAAAGAGTCTGACTTGCAAGATTTTTTTTTCTTTTCTAAGGTAGAACTAAATTTTCTAACCTGGTCTTTGAAAGGTGAGAGATCGTTAAAAAGCAATTTGTCCAGAAATTGGACACATATAGGCGATTGTGTGAGCATGCATATCCAAATCAAAAGGATATTCCTTGCACAGCGAAGGAGGCCAAGATCCGGGTATCATCACAAAGAAAATCAAATGTGCACAAGAAGGAAACATCCCAGAAAAGTTCAGAGCAAAGGGTGTGTCGTGAGGGGACTGACCTTCCTGCAGTAGGTCCTCCCCTTGAGAAGGGGTTGCCTGGGCTGGAGTCTACCTCTCTTCTTGAGGGAGTTAACACGGTTGTGGTGACAATTTCTGCCCCGGAGGCTTTGTTGGCCTCCTGGGCCAGAACCGCAGCACGGGCCGGGTCATCCTCGGAGGCAGTGGGAATCTCCACAGGAGAACTGTGATGTCAGGTGGTGTGTGGTCCATGGGAGAAGTCTCCCTGCAGACACAGATGGTTGGGTTCACCTACAATTCCATGCCGGACAAGCTTGGGTGCCCGAAAAGCAGGGAGGGAGAGTGAGTGCGCTCTTCTTGCTTCCTGCCTGCAATTTTCCACCCCCACATCTTGAAGACAACATGTTGTGTCCCACGTGCGTTCACAGGAACAAGGTCTTAATAAAAAGTCCACAATGGGAGTAGAATACCAGAAAAAAAGGACACATCTATGATTGTAAATTAATGGCAGAAAAGCTTGACAGTGGATTCCACGGTGCCACCCACAGCTGAACTCTGATCCTCTGCACACCTGTTCACAGGCCATGGGGACTGGTGGGGTGAGATGTTGCCTCAGACCCCTAGTGATGCCTGCTGCCCCGTGGGTGGACTACAGAGACACTTCACAAATTGCCTTCTGGCCAGTTAGCCAGAAGAGAAGTCATTCATATTACAAGATGTTTAGCCTTCTAAAATAGAAGTGACTTCAGTAGCTCTTAACTTATTCAACCGAGCGTTGTGAAGGAGATGAGTGGAGAAGTAGTAGTATTTGAAAGCAAAGACAGACTGTTACTTCTATCCTTCATTTACAAAACATTTTTCAAAGTTTTCTTAATAACCTGGGACTTCTACTTTGAATAAAGGCTAAAAACACAAGTCACTTTGTTAGTATTATTTCCACTTCACACAAAAAGCTTGCTTTCTTGTAGAAATAAGCAAAAAATAAAAAAGCTACATATATTTAATGTAAAAAAAAAAAAGCAATTTCTCTAACAAAGGTACACTGATAAACCGAATTTCACATTCAAGGATGTTCCATTGTGCCTGATGTTTTCAGTGAAAAAAGGAAACAGTTTATTTATTTTCTTTTTTGCTTTAATATAACTTATTAAGGTACTAGTATATTAGAAGGAGACTTGTTCTCTCATCAGATAAAATTCTATGAACTGTTATTCAAAAAAGTAACATATGATTTTGAATATTATAAATTAATATAGAATATTTAAGACATTATCAATAGAATATATAGCTTTAATAGTTGCTGCTCAAAATCATGATAAGTATCAATATTGACATAAAAGTAGGGAACGCTTTAGGGTAGACTAGTAGATTTTTTGTATTTTTTATATATTCTAAATTTGTAGTATTCCTGGATTCTCAGTAAAATTAATAAATTTTATAGATTTACAGCTTAGAAATTATTTTGTCTGTCCTTTTTTGATTTCTTTTCACAGCTCCACAGTATAGCAGGTTGGTAAGGTATTATTATCATTGTTGAACAGATGAAGAGTCTAACTCCAGTTATACCAAGAAATAAAGTCATATAATGAATAAGATGAAAATATGTACCTTGAATCCAATTTGAATTTAAAGTTGTGGAAATTTAAATTGTCTGCGAATAACCAAATCAAACTGAGAGAAAAATGTGAAAAATAACTGATGAAGACTAAGATGATGCTGACAATAAGACTAGCCATGAGAAATCGACTTGGATCAATAACAGTATCTATCTTTCTATTTGTGCATAATGCTAATGAAGTGGAAACTATTATTATTTTTATTTCATGAGAAAATTGTTGTTAAGAATGTTTAAGTAATCTGCTGAAGCAAAGTTCAAATAAATTCTGGCTAACTACCGAGCCAGCAAACAACTATTAAAGCCAATAATAATAAGTAGTAAAAGTGGCTTTATTTTGCTTTCAATTTTTAATTTCAATAATTTCAATTAAATAATGCATTTAAACATATCCTGAAAAACACTGGATTATGCTCTTTAAGTATAATATATGATATTAAAATATACACTTCTTTGCATTGCTTATGCTTTTTATTAACTTTCAAAATCAGAATCTTGATTAATTTCAATAATACTTTTGCTAACACAGCAAAAGCACAGAAACACAAATATGGTCTATCATAATTATAGCTCCTGAATGAAAATGTGTATTTGGAATATTGTTGTATAATAATGGCACAGACAATGTACCAAACAGGTTATTATACAAGACAAAATCACCACAGAGACATTTAGAGGTAGTCATGTATCCTGTCTAGTCAAATAGGTAGAGAACAGCATAGAAGAAAAATAAGACTTTCATCTGAGGTAATCTACATTATTATCTGAATTTGAAATAAAAAAAAAAAACTAGTGATGGTTATATTATTTACTATCAGAACATAACATCACAACACCTTTTTTGTTTTAATTGGTGTGAAATTAAGTTCCCAAATCAAGCATCTCTCTTATTATGTTTCTTGTTACATTCAGTGAAATATATCAATTACACATAAATTACATAACTTTTTAACTCTCAAATAAATTGTACTTAAACTAGTCTGATATTTATTGAACAGAAATAAGAGCTTAAGAACCTGCAATTCCTTTGTTCTGGAAGTGTAAAGAGTTCCATTTAGTTTGAAAGACAAATTGCCTTCACACATATTCAACCACCTTTACCATGTGCAAAAAACTCTCATAGACTTGAAATTGTTCACTTACACTCTAGGGGGCCAGAGGATATCAACTATTTCACAATCTTAATTTACTTAAGTCTTCAGAGTTTCTGAAATTTACTGTAGATTGCTTCAGAGTTTCCAAAGCTCTGATACTTATTTTTCTTGGACTTTTTATTTTTTTTAAATTCACAGTGTCACTCAGACTGGAGTGCAGTGACATCATGGCTCTCTGTAACCTTGAACTCCTGGGCTCAAGTGATCTTTCTGTCTCAGCCTCCTGAGTAGCTTGGACTACACCTGGGTAATGTTGTTTTTTTGTTTGTTCGTTTGTTTAATTTTTTGTGGAGATTGGGTCTCACTATATTGCCCATGCTGGTTTTGAACCCCTGACTTCAAGTGATCCTCCCACCTCAGTCTCCCAAAGTGCTGGGATTACAGGCATGAGCCACTGCATCCTGTCATATTCTTTGATTATAGTTTCCAACTATTTTCCAACAAACCTAAGTCATATAATTATATTTATTTCAGGAAAAATATTGGCATAGTCAACTCTTCTTTCTCTTTAATATGCTATGGATGATATTACTATCATAAAGCAACATAGTTATCTAAAATTTTCATTTTACAATCATTGGATGAAAAACAGTGCTTTTTTTTTTTTTTTTTTTTTTTTTTTACTTTGTACATGTCTCTAAATCTTGTGTGTCATGAAGTATCTTAAACATTCTATTATAAATCAGGAAAGGATCTTACCAGATATAACACATTTATACATATAGAAAATACAAATCCCTACTTCCTATTTAAAATAAATTGTTAAAAATGCTTAAAATTTCAGGTTATCTTTTTAGTAGTATCATTTTAATAGAAGGTTATTGTGAATATAATTAATTTAATCAGTTTTTACTTTTTACTCTGTGTGTATAGACAACCCACCAAATGTCAAATTTCCAATGATAGTGTGCCCATACTTTTAAAGTCTTTAGTATATTAGGTTTAAAATTAAAAACCTAAATCTGCACTAAGCTTTCAGTTTAGCTCCATTTGTCACAAGGTAAGAGTAGGCATCTGTCACCTGACCAAAACCTGTTTATCTAAAATACCTAAGATCTTCTCCTCAGGGTCTTCTAGTGTTTTTAGTTTACCAGTGTTAGCTACCTTTACTTGATCCTTGAGAAGATATGTATTCTGCAGCTGTCATATGGAATGTTTTGTACATGTCTGTTATGTCTGTTTAATCTAAAGTGTAGTTTAAGTTCCATGTTCCCTTATTGATTTTCTGTCTGGATGATCTGTCCATTGGTGAAACAGAGGTGTTGAAGTCCTCTACTTTTATTGTGTTTCAGTCTATCTCTTTCTTTAGATCTATTAATATTTTCTTTATTTATCTTCTTGTACATAAAGTGTGTATATATTTATACTTGTTATAGACTTTTGCTGGGTTGACCACTTTATTATTATGTAATGACCTTCTTTGTCTCCTTTTACAGTTTTGTCTTAAAGTCTATTTTAACTGATTTAAATATAGCTACTCCTGTTGTTTTTTTGTTTTCATTTGAATGGAATATGTTGTTTTCATCCCTTCGCTTGGTCTATATGTATTCCTACAGGTGAAATGAGTCTTGCAGGCAGCATATAATTTGTTCTTATTTTGTAATCTGTTCTGCCACTCTAATTTTTTTAATTGGAGAATTTATTCAGTTTACATCCAAAGTAATTTTCAGTATATAAAGACTTACTACTGCCATTTTTTAATTGTTTTCTAGTTGTTTTGCAAATCCTCTGTTTCTTTCTTCCATTCTTGCTATCTTCCTTTGTGGCTGAGTTATTTTTCCTTAGTGGTATATTTTGATTTCTTGCTTTTTTTTTTTTGTATGCCTACTATAGGTTTTTGCTTTGTAGTTACCATGATGCTTACAAAAAACATCTTATAATTAAAACAGGACATTTTAAATTGATAATAATCCAACTTTGATTGAAAAAAATTACACTTTATTCCACTCCCCTAACCATGTTGAATTTTTGATGTCACAGTTTATATCTTTTTGTATTATACATCCCTTAACAAGTTATTATAGCTATTAATAGTTTTGTCTTTTAATGTTAATACTAAGGAGTGCCAGAAGCATCAAGCAGATATAGCTGGTGCAACACTGCCAGAAGCCCATTGCCTACAAGAGCAAGCATGTCACTGGGATGGACCAGAAGCCTTGGAAAAATGCAACCAATGTGGTGCCCAGGCTGGGAAGTGTAGTGGGGAGAGGGGATAAAGAGGGATGGCTAAGAGGTACAAAAAATATTGTTCAACAGAATGAATAAGATCTAGTAGTCACACACACAACATGGTGATTATAGTTATCAACAATCTATTGTATATTTGAAAATAACTAGAAAGAGTGCAATTAGAATGCTCCTAAAACAAAGAATGATAAATGCTTGAGGCGATGGATGATAGCCCCATTTCCCTGAATTGATCACTACACACAGTATACCTGTATTAAAACATCACATGTACCCCACAAATATGTACAATTATGTATCAATAAAAATTATTACAAAAATAAAAATATAAAAATAAGTTGTATATGCCTGCCCACATCCCCATAAAAAGTTCATAGTCCTCGCAAATGCCACAAATCAACTCTACTTAACTAGATAGATGTCTAGCTATCTATTATCCTGCACATTGGTAATTTACACTTCACTCAAGAGAGGTCTGACAAACCCACTGTGCTTGTGGCTCAGTCTTGCACAGCTGGAACCACAGAAGATTAAGTTACCCCAACACTAAACTGAATGATTGATGGCCAAGGTTTTCAACTAGCAGAGTGCAGTTTTGTTACATAATTACCAGAATTATATGCAGCACTATGTCTATTCCTGGCTATAAATTGAAGGGTTGTTCTATCTTGAGTTATGAAAGAAATTATAAACTAATTTGTGGAAACAACATCTGTTGTGAACAGACAAAAAGCTCTAGTAAGAAAGGAATATTTTTTCCTTCCATTTTGTAGCTATTTATAAGATCAGGAGAAAAATGCAAGTTTTTTCTTAGTCTATAGTCCTTTACAAAAATATTTATGTCTGCATTTCTATATTCTGTAGAAACACAATGCTATATTTTTGTCATACTCCAAAAAAGAAGATATAAAGTAAAATATTCAATTTTTTATAAATGCATTTCATTTTAACTTGATATACAATAAAGCATTAATCTTATTATCATACTTTGCATATGATGAAGTACATTCTTACCTTTTCTAAAACATTCCAGTTTTCAGAACACAAGAAAAATGCTACAGATATTTGATCATTTTTCTTCACAGGTGAGATAATAAATATTTAGGTAATTAAATACAAAATGTCTGATTTCAAATCAAAAGTTTAGTTTATTATATCTCAAACAAGAAATAGTACAATTAATCAAAGTATGCACCAAAACTATAGACACAGTTTTGTCATCTTAACAGTAGCTTGCTTATGCCAGCATCAAAGAAGCCTAGAGAGTGAGTGGCGATGAAATCCTGAAAGGTGTTTTCCACAGCTTGTTGAGACTTGAATATTGTTTCTTGCAAGAAGTGATCCAAAGCCTGGAAGAAGTGGTAGTCAGTTGGTGCAAGGTCTGGTGAATATGGTAAATGACAGAAAGTTTCCAAGTCCAGCTTCTTTAGTTTGAGCAGCATTGTTTTTTGTGACATGTGGTCTCACAAGAGGATTGGCCTGTCTCTGTTGACCAATCTCAGCTGCTTCATCACAAGCATCCTCATCATTTCATCCAATTGGTTGCAGTAGACATGGGCTGTAATCAATTGACCAGGTTTCATGAAGCTGCAGTGGATAATACCAGCGCTAGACCACCAAACAGACATCATTAGCTGTTTTTGATGACTATTCAGGTTTGGACTATCTTTCAGCACTTCATCTCTATCCAGCCATTATGTCAAATTCTTGCAATTGTCAAAAAGTGTTCATTTTTCGTCACATATAACAATATGGTGTAGAAATGGTTTGCCTTTATGACATGACAGCAAAGAAAGGGAAGCTTCAAGATGATTTCTTTTCTGATGCTCATTTAATTTATTTGGTACCCATCTACTCAGCTTCTTTACCTTGTCCGTTTGTTTCAAATAGTCCAATATTGTTGGAATAGTAACGTCAAACCTTGCTGCTAATTCATGAATAGGTTGAGATGGATTTGCTTCTACTACAGCTTTCAGCTCATCATTATCCACCTTGGTCCGAGGTGACCCACATTGCTCATTTTCAAGATGAAAATTACCAGAATGGAACTTCTCAAACCATTGACCTACTGTGTGTTCATTAGTCACATTTTTCCCAAACACTTCATCGATATTTCGAGCTGTTTGCACTGCATTGGTTCCACTACGGAACTCATATTCAAAAATAACACAAATTTTTGACTTATCCCTGGTTTCACAAAAATTGCTCTAAAATTTTTTTGAAAGATAATCACAAGCTAAAACGTGTATTTGAAAGAATGAGGATGTACCTTCACAATAAAAAACAACACCAAACAAACAAGCAAACAAATCTCGAGTGTCAAAGTGAAATGTCAGAGATACCTACTGTCAAACTTACTATTTAAGGAAATTGGACATTCCATACTTAATAACCTAATAAATTATTGCCCTGATAAACAATATACTATTTCTAACTCAGTTTCTTTGAATTTTGATTCCTT
Source organism: Lemur catta (assembly GCF_020740605.2). Lineage (NCBI taxonomy): Eukaryota > Metazoa > Chordata > Mammalia > Primates > Lemuridae > Lemur > Lemur catta. Next base: position 245,470,228 of record NC_059128.1, read on the forward strand.
TCTGAATGACTCATGTAAATTCTATCAATCCTGTAAGTCTCATATTAAGTAAGGCTTGCTCCTGGGATTAGGTAGGTTGAGCTTACTATAAAACATGAGAAATTGACAGTGTAGGGTCTTGACCAAACTGAGAAGTGTATAATTTATCTAAAAGATTTCATATTGTCTTATACACTGTCCAGGCAAAATAACAAATGTCTATGGGTCTCTTGACTGTCTGTTGGCAATACATAACAGGTAGGAAATTTTCACAGATGCCTCTGAAATTTAATACTTCTTAATTTAGTGATAGCCTTCTCCTTATCATAATTAAAAATAAGTCTACAGATGTGAGAAATTGTTTTATGAATGTATATTCTACGTAAGGATTATAATCCTAATTACAAATGGAGTGATATTGAGTTGTTAAGTTTATGTGTCATCTTGGCTAGGTCATGATACTCAAATATTTGAGCAAACAGTGGTCTAGATGTCACTGTTGTAACTGGGTCTATGAACAAATATCAGTGACCCTTATATGCTTTTTAAGATCTTCTCTCTCTCATGTTTTAGATTCTCAGGCCAATAGGGATTAGGGAGAAATAATATCAAAGTAAACCTATATCCCCAATAAGGATATAAATAAATTCCTTTTCAGGATTAAGTTTCAGTGAAAGTGAAAATTAAATTTCATGAACATAATTTAATTAAAATTAAAATTAAACCCAAACGCAAATTTGTTTTTAAAAAATACAGTGACAAATATCTCGCCCCTGCTTCAGTGATTTATACTGTTTTCCTTTCAGCTAAGTTTATAAGTAAATACAAATATTTTTGGGGCTCCTTTCTGAGACAAAGGGAATTGATATTTGTTTCACAATTCACCTGAACCTAGGTTGTTTTCTGTAGTAATCTGGCACGTAGGGATGAAAAATATTAAATAATAAAAATTTGAGCCTCTCAGATCACTGAGTGCCCACTGAATTAATTACCCAATTCTGCTGTTACAGTCAATTCATTTGGGGCAAAAGTGTCAAAAACACACAATGGGAAAAAGGCAGTCCCTTAAATAAGTGGCATTGGGACAACTGAATAGTCACATACAGAAGGATGAAACTAGACCCTCATCTTAAACTACATACAAAAATCAACTCAAAATGGCTAAAATCTTAAACATAAAAGCTGAAACTGTAAAAGGACCAGAAGGAAACACAAGGGAACAACTCCATGATCTTCATCTGGGCACTGATTGTTTTGAATATGACACTGAAAGCACAGGCAATAAAAGCAAAAATAGACAAATGGGATTACATCAAACTAAAAAGCTCTGCACAGCTGAGCAAACAATCAACAGAAAGAAGAAACAACGTACAGAATGGAATAAATTATTTCTAATCTATACATCTGATTATGGATTAATATCCAAAATATAAGGAGCTCAAATAATACAATAGTAAGAAAACAAATAACCTGATTAAAAATGAGCAAAAAGTATGACTAGACATGTCTCAAAAGAAGACATATAAATGGCATCTATCTATATAAAACAAATGTTCAATATCACTAATAAACATGGAAATACAAGTTAGAATCACAATGAGATATCACCTTATACCTGTTAAAATCATGATTATAAAAAGACAGTAACAGTATTGATGAGGATGTGGAGAAAAGGAAACCCTAGTACACTGTTGGTGAATGTATAATACATTAGTACAACCATTATGGAGGTTCCTCAAAAACTCAAAATAGAATTACCATATGATCCAAACAATTCTTTCTTGGATATATATGCAAAGAAAATGAAATCAGTGAAACAAAGATATCCAGACTTCCACTTTCATTTCAGCATTAGCCACAATAGCCAAGATGCAGAATCAACCTGTGTCCTTCAGGGGATGAATGGATACAGAAAATGTGGTATATATACACAGTGGAATATTATTCAGCATTATAAAAGAAAAAAAATCTTGTCATTTTGCAACAACACGTATAAACCTGGAAGATGTTATGTTAAGTGAAATAAGCCAGGCACAGAAAGACAAATATCACATGATTTCATTTATACGTAGAATCTTAAAAAGTAGAACTAACAGAACCAGAGAGTAGAATGGTGGTTAGCAGAAGGTGGGGGCTGAGATGTTTGGGGAAATGTTGATCAAAGGATATAAAATTTCATTTAGACTGAAGGAATGAGTTCAAGGTATATATTGTACATCAAGGTGACTGTAGTTTATAACAATATATTCTATACCCAAATATTGCTAAAAGAGCAGATTTTAAATATTCTCATCAGAAAAAAATTGATAAATATGTAAGGTAATGCACATGCTAATTTGCTTGATTTAATCATTTCACAATGTATACATATATCAAAACATCATGCTGTATACCATAAGCATAAAGAATTTTATTTGTTAATTATAAAAATCAATCACAAAAGGTATAAAATAAAGAAAAAGATTAATATAATTACAAAAGAAATTGAAAATATGTTTTACAACATCTATGTAGCAATTCATTAAAAAATAACACACCTATAATATGATAAAACATAATATAGTTTTTGAAAAAGAAATATATTATGACACTTGAGTAGGCAAATTGTTCTAAAGAGAATATTAAATACACAACTTGACAATTAATATTTATAAATGTGCTCAAAAGCCTGGTCATCAGATAAATGCAATTTAAATTAGAATGAAATACACATCCACTAGAATGGTGAAATTAGAAAAATAATTAAAAACAATGTTTGAAAAGTATATAATAATATTAAAGTTCACTAAATTTACACATACTCTCTTTAAATCCCAAGTTCTGTTTCACAATTTGATAGGATCTTTTGTTTTTACTTATAATTGTTAATGTTCAAAAAAATTAATACTTATTACAGAAACATCTGTTATAATTTGTAGTAATCCTTTAACATGATGAAAATTTATTTGAACACCTTTGAAACTATATGATAGGATTAGCAAAGTAACTCCATATTTTTTGTTTTAATAGAGAAAAAAATAAGCATTTGTTAAAGATGTAAATACAAATTCAGTTTTGGGGCAACTACATATTACATAGGAGATTTTCTGCCACATCTGTTTTCATGTATAATATAAATACATATAGATTTTAGACACAAATGTAATATATATGCTCTTGTAGATGTGATATATGTCAGCATTTCTCAATCATATTTTCTACATGTATTTACTGTCTCTATTTTAGTAATTAAATCATTTTTAAGTAAGCAAAGTTAAAGACTTCATTTGTAGTCACTTTAAGTTGGTCAATGGTCACTTAATAAATTGCATAATATTTTTCAGATTCTGAACAAAGATAATTTTTACTAAAATTGTTAACAATCAAATAACATAAGTTTAAGTGAAAAAAATGAAATCAATAGCTTCTAATGTTTAATATCTTGTATTATTTAATAATATTTAGGCAAAAATATTATTTTTACATACCTAAAATATAGTATAATGGAACAAGAAGCAGTAATCTGCAATAATTTGTGATAATAATTTCTTAGTAGTAAATAAACAGCATTTTTGTTGTGTGTGTGTGTGTGTATGTTTGTGTAGGTTTTGGGGGGGGAGCATCTGATTCTTTGTATGTGTATATGTTTAAAAGTGTCATCTGATTATTGAACTAAAAGACACTACTTGTAGCTCCCTAAAGTAATTCCCTAAAACTCTATAAAACACTATCTTAAAACGTAGAGATACATGAAATTGATTTCAGTTTTTAACATGCCTGTATGTTAAAAGCAGTGAGTCCTGTGTGAAAATTATAATAAATCAAAGTTGACTACAACACATTTTAAACAATAAATTGACATTGGAAATATTTTTCCCTCTATCCTACATTCAATTTTATATTCAAGGATTGGGATACCTCACTGAAGAAATTCTTCTTTGATAGAAACCTGAACTTAGTTCTTTTCTTTTCACTACATTGAAACCTTATCTCCTGGGAAGCTCATACTAAAGCTGGAGTCACAATTCCTGTCAATCCTTTGCAATAAGCTATTGGTAGGATCAAACATTTTAAGAAACTATCATCCATTATTTCAATGATTATTACGGTTTTGTTGTCAAGAGAATAACAAAGTGTTTTCTGATTTTTTTTTTTTTTTTTGGTACACTCACTAAGTTACTGTGAGCTCTGGTAGAAAAGGAACAAAGAGATGCACCTTGAATTTATCAGCTAGTAGTGTTTTCTAACTCAATCACTAGACTACTCTGTCATTTACTAATAGTATGTTGGAAAAATATATTTTCAAGATTTATGTACATTATGTAAGTTTGTTAAAATCACAAAAAATATCCTTTATAAAGCTTAAATACAGTATCAACTTAAATCATATTTATATTAAATATTATTTGTATTAAATACAAATTTAAATATTACTTGTATTAAATCTAATTTTCTAAATTTCTAAATGCTATGAAAATAGCTTCATGGTTTAAATATCAGGTAGTTTGGAAGCTTCCCAACAATAGCTAATTCATTTGAAATTAACAAAGAAGTTTTACTTATAGATTCTGCTCATTTGTTATGTATGATATTTGTTTTTAAATCCAAAATGGGATACTTTTTTTTTTATTTTCAGGTTGGCTAAGATTTTTAAAAAGTTTGCAATATACTCTGTTGCCAGACTATAAATAAACTGTCATGCCCAAGTATTAATAGTTATTTTGGAAAATGTAATTGTTATAGCTCTTATGGATGATGGTTTGGTCCTATATATCAATAAAAATACACATATGTAATTTATTTGAGAAATTATTCTTTCAAGAATTCATCTTACAAATATACTGGCACACATGCCCAAATAACAATGTGTGAGCATATTTATTGAGGCACTGCTTGTGATAGCAAAAGATTGGAAATACCTTAAATATTCATCAGTTTTACACTACTTAAATGGATTATACTGTAGTCATAACAATGGAATGCTTATGTAGCAATTTAATAGTGAGGTTGATGTATTTGTACTGATATGAAAGTCTCCCCAAAATATATTAAATGTTAAAAGTAATGTAGGGAATAATGTGTAGAGCAGGAGTTTTTGCATATGGAGGAAATTCCTAATGTAAGTGTTTCCTAGCAAACATTATTTTCTGTGGAGGTGAATGTGGCAGCATAGGAAGAGTATGTGCTTTGTAGTCAGGCTTAATAAAATAAGTCAAATCTTTCTTCTTCCAGAAAGCTTGGTTGGTGTCCTTATTTCTAAGATTGGAATAAGAATATTTCATAGAATACTTATAATCAAATATGCACATAAAGTTATTAGCACATATTAGGCATTTCTATATTAAACCCACCTTTACATATATGTCAATTCCAAGAATATATAAGATGCTAGGTTTAGCAAAAATTCATATAGTTAGTGTATACAGCATTAAAATATTTAAAAGTAAGAAAATGAAAAAATATATTATCAGGAATTTTTATCTGATACTTTAAGACATATTGAATGTTCTATAAAACATGTATCATAAAATAATTTTTAAAATAAAAAAACATCAGTAAATTGTCTTATATGCCCTTGCTGACAAAATCTACTTTTCAGAAAAAAAAAACCACAAGAAAATATATCTCTATGAGGCAGTACATATATATGTACCATGAGTCAAGGCATAAAAAAAAAGTCTGGGAATTGGTTCAAGTAGATTTATAAATTTTCAAAAATATTTATTATTTGTAGAGTTACTTAGTGATACCTTTTGTTAAAAGTTTCTATCACTAGAATTTCAGTATAATATGTCCCCATAATATCTATATTTATGTATATCTATAGGTGTCTGTGCATCTATCTATATTAACTATATATATTATGTACTTACGGTCCTAACTGAGTCTCAGACTGGCTAAACAAACCAGTAAGGCCAGTTTGTTATTACTTAAAGCTCTTCCATCTTCACAAACCTCTTTAAAAGGGTCTGCCTGGGCAAAAGCCTTATATGAGTGTATCTCAGTTTTAGAGTTTGCGTGGGATAAGGGGAGGAACAGAGATTTTGAAATCACACCACAGAATCATATAGACCAGAATGGAGACAACCTATGCCAAATGCCAAGTAAAGGTTTAAGCTGAATTAATCTAGTACCAGAAATACATCAAGGGAAAAAGAGGTAGTTCCTTCCTTCCCTCATGATCCCCAGAGAAAATGGAGAGACATGGGCTCCAACAGTAAGTAGAATATCAATGGAATCCATTTTAAAGGACAATATGCTTTGGCTAACATACACGTAAGGGCTGTTCTTATTTGTTATAGTGAATTATTTGAAAAAGAAAAATTTCTTGTTTTTGCTTGATTATTCTCCTCTGGTATCACCCAAATAACCAGGAATGTCCTAAAGAACTACTGATTAGCACTTAGTACACTAAAAATGATACTTCTGTGTTAAATAATAGAAGGAATATTTGTGGCATAATATAAAATTATTTTGAGGTAACAAACTTTGTGCAAAAGTATTGTTGTGCAAAATTAATCAAGAACATTGTTTTTGTCCATTTTATGAATTAGGGTTTTGGAATACAAGAAAAAAAGCACAGTAATAAAACTTTAAGATAAAAAATGAGGGCTGTTAAAATAATTTATTTCACAGAAATATACATAGTGCTTCTGCCATACAAAGCATTTTTGGTGATTGTTTTGCCACCTCTGTGATTTGTGTAAAAGAAAGTGAGCTTTGTTTCATTAAGAGCAGTGCAGGGAGAAATTAGGAAAACTTGCCTGCTATATTAGCACATTTTTATTAAAGTTACCTAACTTGAGAATTTGATTAGCATCACTAGAGAAATTAAGATTGGATGAACATTAATATATAATAGCAAGATAACAATAGGAGAAAAAACATTAAGACATCTTGCTATATACCTGGGCTAGAATGCAGTAGCGTCATCATAGCTCATTGGAACCTCTAACTTCTGAGCTCAAGCAATTCTCCCGCTTCAACCTCTCGTATAGCTGGGATTTCAGGCATGTGCTACTATGCCCAGATAATTTTTTAAAAAAATTTTTTTGGGAGACCTGGTCTTACTATGTTGCTCTGCCTGGTCTTGAACTTCTGGCTCCAAGTGATCCTCCAGCCTTGGCCTCCCAAAGTGCTGGAATTACAGATGTGAGCCACCACACTTGGCCAAATAGGAGAAAAAAAAAAAATTGCAGTTGAACTTAAATTTCTTGAATCAATTTCCAGATTATCTTAAATTACATTTGGTGTTGATTTTCGAAGTTAATGTGTCAGAGAATGATTATCTAACTTATATTTAATGATAGTATTTTTAACCTCTGATATTATATATAAATTTGTGCAGTACCTATGGCGGTAAAATTTATTATTAATACAAAACTAGTGAGAATGAAAATATTAAATAAGTGCCTGTAGACAAAAATATGGATTTTAAAAAAATTATTATGATTAAAAAACTGTTATGAACCAGAATGTTTTGTTTAGGCTTTCTTCAATTTATCAACACCATAATATGAATGTAAATTATGAGTGAATATTAATAAACTAAGAATTTGTGCCAGCAATCTTCTTCATGTTTAATTTTCATTGAAAGCACTTTTATTTCCCCAGGTTTGGAGGTACTTATCTTTTACAAATATAAATTCCCTTTAAATTATTAACTTTAAATATTTAGTTTTATTATTCAACTCATTCTTTTTGGAAGAAAAGAAACTTTTTTATTCATTTTTGAAAATTTAGAAAATAAAGAAAAACTGAAAAAATAAAATAAAACAAAATAAATACATTAAAAACATAAACATAAAAAAAGCATAAGAACTGTTTAATTCTATTGAACAAATTTCATCTGTTCCATAGCACAGAATTCCAATACTTTTACAATTCCTAGCATATTTATTATTTTAAAATTTTATTGTGCTAAAAGTTTGGCAATTGTAAGGTTTACTTTGATATTATTTCTCCCTGATCTTTGCTTAGTCTTCTGGCTATACTATTGAAAAGACATATTAAATAGCCATGATTTCCAGATACTACTTTGCTTCTTTTTTGAAAAGATAAAAATAGAGGGGGAAAACCGAGTTTTTTCATGTTGTAATGTCCCTTTTTATTAAAAGTGTCCTGGTTGCAGAAATCACAACAAAATCCAGTGGCTATGCAGACAAATGATTTTAAGTCACAGTATCTTGATATATAAAATTGTTTATTGACTATTATGTAAAATGACACCTAAAAGTCATTAAATGTAATCACATTTGAAAAATTATTAGTTGAGATTCATGACATATATGAAAAGGTTCATGAGATTCAATACTGCCAAATTAGTTATAGTATTTTGAATACTGCTTATCAGGTGACCAGTTGCTAATGATCTATTATGATTATTATCATTTTCCTGCTGACAAAAGGACACATAAAGGACAATTTCATAGTGAAATATAAATCATGAGATGGAAACATGTTTCATTTAAAAGATCAGTAAAATCAGAGAACATAGATTATTTTTAATGAGATTGCAGTTTTTAAAAATGTTTACATTATGGAGTATAAATCAAAGAGTTCTTCTAAGACAGTTAAAATGAATCTATACTCAAGTTTTACTTTATAAAATAAGTAATTGCATATATACCTTTATTTGTCTGCTTCTTTGTTTTAATTTAAAAATCCTCTAGCTACTATTACGGAAAGAGATCTTTTACCTTCTTGAAACAAGTATTATGTCAAAAAATCTTTCACTATGACATTTTTTTTTAATAAAATTTATAGGGATTCACAGTGCTAAAAATATACAATATTTTAACATCATGGCACACAATTCCTTTACTTGAAGCTATCTCAAATTGGCTATCCCTGTTCTGAACCTTTTTCTTTTTTTTTAATTTAACTGAACTGAAACAAGAACATGGATTGGTAGCCTCTGGGAAGTATTAAATAATATTACTACTCTTCAGGTCATGATTCAGCACTAATACTAGGCCATTCCTTCAGAAAGCGGTTTTGTCTAGGTAGTTCCCTAGCAACCAAGGCCATAGCAACACAAAGAAGACATAAGTAAGATGAGCCTTCTCAGGGAACTTTGATTGATATTACAGAATCTGTATTGCCTGTGGGGGTAAGATGCCTAACAGTGGCTGTGACCTTTATCATTCTCTTTTTTGATTTTTCTTCGAATCATTATAGCTGCTTTTCCACTGAGTGCTAACCTATGCCAGTAGGATGCTGAGATGAAATGTTCTCCCTGAGATACAGAAAACAGGAAACAAATGTATAGTGAAATGCAGAAATAAGGCTTTGTTAGTTCTGGTAAGCAAAAGGCTTGATATAAGGCTATATATATGCTTGATGTCCTAGAACTTTCTGAGTTTTTTGTTTGTTCCTTGGTTGATTGGTTGGTTATAAATTAAGAAAAGATAGGTATAATAATATATTCACATACATAGTTAATATCAATTCTATGGTTAAATCTCATTTTAAAATATTTGCTCTTGTGTGGCTGATAAGGAAAAATACAAATATTTCTTGAGAGTTGAGTTGACTAAGTTAATTCCAAAACTCATTTTAAAGTATATATGTGGCATATAAACATATATTTTCACACTTTCCTTTTAGCTTCAGGTAAAAAATAAAGTCAAATTTTCCACGACTACAAATTTGCCAAGCTTTGGGTCTGCAATGCTTGTGTATGAAATTGTTTTAATTTTATCCATTATACCATCCATTTTGGATAAGTATCTGAATACAATTCAGACTTACTTTCTTTTTCAGTTGAATGCATGACTCAGTTTCTTGTTTTGACTATGGCATAAGTACATATATTTGTAGGAGAAACTTCTTGGTGACCAACTCAATACATGCTCAACTATTTTCTTCACTGTTACAACACTATTGTGGTTGAAAATCTAAGTCATTGCTTCCGCAGCCTTTCTATGTGATATACTTCTGGTCACTAACATGTAACCAGAGGTAGACTGGGAACTTCTAGAAAAAGGAAAATGCTTTTCTTGGTTAAAGAGAATGGTGAACCCCCACTGCCTTGTCTTTTTTTCCCTCTGCCCAGCATTCTGGAGTCCCTGAAGCAATGGCACAGGGAGCCACAGTAGTGCTAGCACTGCTGAGCACCTAAGCCAATACCAACAGTAATTTCTTCTTCCATACTTCTTACAAGGGAAAAAATAATGCAATTTGTTTTAAGTCTCACAACATTTGATTTTCTGCTCTTGAAGGCTGAATCTGCCTTACTAATCCAACTTAGCTAATTTGGTTTATAAGGAATAATTGTCTTATTGTTTCTTGTATATTGGTTTATTCTTCTTGCATAGATGGTTATTTTAGAGGAGAATTTTAGTTTCCTTCAGTTTGTCTAAAGAGCAGAATAGAGGATTAGAGACTTGGCAAATGTAACAAATAACTTGGTATTATTTACTCTATAGCAAGGATTCTCCATCTCAGCATTATTGACATTTTGAGCTAGATAACTCTTCGTTGAGATGAGGTAGGGGATCTGTCATTTGCATTGTACAAATTTTAGGAACATTCTTGGTATCCACTCACTTGTTGCCAGTAGCACCCCTCCCCCCAGTGGTGACAACTACAAAGTCTCCAGACACTTCCAAATGTCCTCAGGGGACAGCATCACTCAAGTTGAGAACCACTGTTCTAAACCATGTAGATAAGAAAAATTAAAAATGTGCAAATTCACCTTCATGTTTTTGTTTTCCAGTTGTATTTTATAAATATTTTCTGTATTGCAGTTACTTTTCCAGTACATATATTTTATTTTGATCTCTGAAAATGTTTTCTATAAAATGATGTGAAATAAACTTGAAATACAACTTGCAAAGATTGATACTGGAAATGGTGTGGACTAAGGCTTTGTTTATGTGACATGAAAACCACAGGTTAAGTCAGTTAAAAAGAAACCTTGAAGCAACATAATAAATGGTTGTTTAGCATTACATAGCACTCAGAGGTCACAGACTTACAAACTGAAACGGCATCAATGACCAAGTAGTAAAAAGAAGTCTGTGAAGCAGCTTTATAATTTCTGCTCTAATGGATACTGGTAGGTAGTGTTGGAGGCGAACCCAGGCACTGTATACCTGCTCTAGGTATTTAAATGCAAAGAATTTTAAACATTCTCCTAGCCAAAAACAAACAAAAAAATGTTTAGGCATATTTAGCTGCCAGTTTGCAACCCCTAAATAATTTTTTCAGGGACCAAAAAAACATTTCAAGTTCAACTGGATGCATCATCATAAAATGTCAACATTCTGTACCAGTGCATGCCTACATCTGGGGGTTACATATCCCAGCTTTCTCTTTCTTTGGGGCAGAATAATATTAAAGCATTTTACACATCTGCCAAATGTCCACACTAAGGTCATGCTTCAGTCACACACAGTAGTAGTTTGCTTATAACATACCCTTTATTGGTTTTCTTCCCTTACCTGACTCACTTCCCAATGTTCATATTAGTGCTTCCTGAGATTTCTATCCAAAATAAACTCCTTGATTCAGAAACCTGATAGAATATAATACTCTGTGATTCTGTAAGGAAGTGTGAACATTTCATTAAACTTAGATTCTATTATTCTATATGGACATCATAGTTTATAACTGTGATTTATAAAGTGATTCTGAGTGATTACTTATAAAACTTATACTCTAAGATGGGAATAATAATTATTATAATAATAGTAAAATATCAGCACAAAGCAACACACTAAAATGTGGTAAGTGGTAAGAAAATAATTTAAGCATTCATGAAAGAAGAATAAACTTCTGGATAGAGTAACCAGGAAATCAGGAAAACATCAATCCATTCTTTTATTCAATATCTGTTTGGTATTTCATATGAGACAAGCACAAAGCTAGGAGGTGTACATAAAAAGACGATACATAATGAACTCATCTTCTTTTTTTATGTGTGTCACAGACTACCCACATTGTTTCAGGACACACATATATACATTTAAATATATTTTCATGATTCATTTGAAAGAAATCATTCATTTAACAATTTAAAGAAAAAGGGACAGGGCAAAGAAATAAGAAATAAGGAAGAGACAAAGAGTAACTTTATAACTTCTTAAGATACTAATTGCAATATCTCATAGTTTTTGAACTATGATCAAAACACTAAGATGACTTTTAAACTTGTAAGTCAAAAGACATGCTAGCATTTGCAAAATGTTATGGAAATACAGAGAAGAAAACTTGTTTCTGAAATAAAGAGAAATATGAATCCTAGATCTTTTACTGTCACTGATCACATAAACCTACAGAAACCAAAGCTAAGAAAGTCAGAGCCCTCTCTAGTGACTTTTACAGCCAGGTTGACTAATTTACTTGTCCTCTTAGAAAGATAATTAAAATTTGAAAGAAAAACAGGTAGCTGAATGTAAAATAAAGTTGGAATCAAAGCTAGGGAGACACTAGATAAGTGAATCCTATGGTGTGAAGTGATTTAATTAAACATTATGAACATAGTACCTTTTAGAACAAGTTGCATGTATGTGGTCAACTTACTGGAATCCTGAAGCTTTGGTCAAATATATTGGATATATTTCATTAAGTCTGTCACGGTATTTCTGGATCCCCACGGTTCTCAGACTTATGAAAATGGAACACATTAAGTCAGAACTACTAAATCTTTTAGTGACACTTAATTTCTCTGTATGATTTCTGTAGTATTTGCTACTGCCCAGCCAGGTTGTACTGCCTGCTGCACAAAGAAGAGCCAATACACTAAGACAGTCGGGGTTGGGGTGAAGAAAGAGTTTAACTCGGCAGCGCACTAAGTGAGGAGAAGGGAGGAATCTCTCAAATCTATCTCCCTGAGAGAATTTGGGAGAAGGGTTTTTAAAGATAGTTTGGTGGGCAAAGGATTAGACAATTGGATCTGCTTATTGGCTAGGACTGGGGCAAAATCATGGAGGTGTAGAAATCATCTCATGTTGAGTCAGTTCCTGGGTGGGGGTCACAATACCAGTTGAGTCAGTTTCTGGGCCTCTGCTCTGGGTGGGTCAGCCAATCCACTGGCAGGACCTGGAAGATATCTCAAAAACTACCCTTAAGTTTCAAAGACGTAATGGTATCTATGGAGAAAGTTAAGAATCTTTATGGCCATCAGCTATGTGATTCCTAAGTAGTAGCAATTACAGAAAAACAAACTAGGGGACAGTGGGTGGTTATTATCTTTAGTTGTGTCTGTGCCTTTGCAAAGTTTAGGCCCTTATCACAGTCCTTGCCTTGCACCACTTTATTAAATTGTAAAGAGTGGCTTTATTTTATTTTATACCTTGGTTCAGACATCATCAAATGTAGTAAGTAATGCCAGATATTCTTTGGTTTTGAACTTTTGCTTCTTCATTTTGAAAATGCTAATATTAGAGCCTGTCAAAGTTGTTTTTCTCTTTTCTATCTTTAATACTAATACCATAGTAAACATAGAGTTGGATATTTATGGTGTCTAGGCTTCTTCATCGAATATTAAATGTGATTTAAAATTAGAAAAAGATCCAAACCACAAATAATAATAATAATCTTATTGAATATTATTACAATAATGCATATTTGCTAGCATTTTATACTGTGACAGAATTGGAGACTATGTACCTTATAACATTTCAGTAGAAAATTTCTCAGTATAATTTATATTATGATTGAAAAAAATTTTCCATCTTCTCCATTGACCTCCTTTCTAATTTTGCTAGTCTTTTCTCCTGGTAATTCCTTTTTATTTATTGATAGATGTCACCTAGGCAGAATGTTTATCTCATAATAAAGGGAAATTGCATGCAATAGGGGACATGAAAGCATCTAAAATATTTATAATGTCCTTCAGTTGCTTTGCCATATTTTAAAATGACACGTTTTCAGATTTTAGATATTGTGACATATATTATCACAATAAGGTGTCTAAAATGGTGCGTTTTTGCATAATGATGTTGTTATATGAACCCTAAAAAGGGCAAAATTAGGTTCCAGATGGAACAATAGTGCTATGTTTTGAAAATCCATCAAAATTGTTTTCTTAAACCTGATCTAAGTAGGGATATTAATTCTCTCAGAAAACTTCTGAGGTCTTTGCATTGTGGACATTTGGGAATTGAAATAAACAATTCAAGTGAGTAAACACTTGGACTCAAAAGGAACTGATAATGACTATTGCTGAAAAAAGTAAGAGGAGGGAACCACTGCATATCTTTTGTTTTCAATGGAATGGTTGAGTGACAGGAATGCACATTGTCACAATAACGCAAATATTGCCATATATATATGTAGAGAGAGAGGGAGAGAGAGAATATGGCCAATTAAATCTATAAATTATATCATGAGTATAGTTCTAAGGATATCGTATGCTCTAAGGAACATGTTTTAATATAGTATGAACACATGATATCAGTAGTTGAAATTTTATTTTATTTTAGATTGTTCTGTTTTTCCTAACTTTTTATTTTGAGACTTTTTATACCTACAAAGACGATGAAGGAATGACGCATTAAACATTTGTATATCCTTCACATAGATTCACAATTGTTAACGATTTGTCAGATGTTACTGCATTTAGTCTCTATCTTTTTTATTCTTCTTGTTTAAAAATTTGAAAGTAAGTTGCAGCCTTCACTATATTTCACTGTTAAATTCCTTGGAATACATTCTTCCTTTGCCCCACTACTATGATAATTTCTAAGAAATTTAACACTGTAAATACATATAATTAGTTGTTCTATATATAGTCAATATGTATGTGTGTGTGTATATATATTTGTGATGTCTTTTATAACAATGAAAATATTTAAGAGTCTAGGCCAATTGCCTTATAGTAAGTATGATATTTAACTTTGCTTTGACATTGAACTCAGAATACACATGCACCTGCACGCATGCACACACACAAACATATTTTTTGAATGCCTTATGCACTAGATGTGTGTTTCCCATTCCATCACATCAGAGGGCACATAATATCAGATGATTTCTATTATTGACAATGCTAATTTTTATCACTTGTTCAAAGTGGTATCCATATATCTCTCTCCATTTTGAAGATATCATTTTACTCTGACAATTCATGTGTGATCTACAGGTGGTGATATTACTAATTCATTTCATCTAGGTTTCCAAATTGATTTTCAAAGAGCTGTTTATACTAATCTTTTTATTTAATTCATAAATTTCAACTGTTATAAGTATTAAAGTTATGGATTTTTTACAGATCACTCCTTTGAATACTTCTCATAAATTTTGATATGTAGTTTTCTGTTATTTTTTTTTACAAATTCTGTAATTTCAGCATACTTTTTGTGTTTCTTCCAAAAGTGATTTAGTAGTGAGCACGAATCTCAAAGAGAAAGAATTGTTTTCCTTTTGTTACAAATATATAGTTTATGTACTTGTGATCAGAGAATATTATTTTTATTGTTCGTAATTTTAAAGCTTGCTTAGGTTTTTCTTAGGTGACATACATATTCAATTTTCAGGAGTAGTCCACAGGTAATTGAGTGAAACTCAAGAAATAAAAGTTTAAAATGAGTGAAAAATGAGCAAGACAGTATATATATGTATTTATAGATGAGATATTTATGAGAGATGAGGTTTCTCGTCCTTGAAAAGGGATGATTATAAAGGTAAGATTAAAGGGATGTAAGAATGTGATTCTCTCCTAGTTATGAAGCTCTTCCGGAGTTTTGATACGAAGTTTCCATCTAGTACCTTGGCATGATTTATCTATAATCTGTCACAGAGAAACATATTTACAATTCATGTGACAAAGTTTTGTCCTAGCTTTGTCCGAGCCCATCTCTAGAATAGAGGGAAAAATACCAAAACCAAAGAATATGATTAGTGCCTGCATTATGCCAGATTATGTTGATGTCACATTTTTGTCATACAAACTTCATAATATTAAGGTAATACCTAAATATTGAATTGCTATTATTGACTAAACTGTTCTATAGTTTTCTAACACTTTACCTCAAACATATTTAAGATTGTTTTTATAGTAGAAAAGAAAATAGTTGGAAACTAATTTCAGAGACTGGAAGAAAGTGAGTGGAAACAATTAACATTTTAACCAAAATAATGTATTATTAGCTTCCAAGTATTTCAGTAAACAATTTCTGAAATGGTTAGCTGCACTAAAGCATTGTCAAATCATATGGATTCTCAAATTTGGATATATAATGTTTTTTAAAAATTAACAATTTTTAATGAACTTATTGATATTAAAAAGAGGCTTTTTAAAATCATGTGGTGATTTAAGCTAATTATTCATGAATAGTGTGCTTTGCCAAATGATATAAATGATTTAAGCCATGCAGCTGCTACGCGAAATTTTAGTATATCTGGTCAATCCATTTTCATGAAAATCAAATGTTTTATTGTTAGTTTTATTGAATTTGTAAATCCATTTTAAATAGTAATAGTGCCCCATGATTATAATATTGTTTTAAAACACAACATAGGTTATTACTGCTAAGAAAATGAATTTGGAAAAATGAACAATAAAGGAGCTAGGACTTTGTGGATCTGAGAAGGAAAAAATTTTCTGGGGTGCCTTGTGATGAGAGATGATTTGTGAATTTTGAAAAGCAAGATATCTGCTTTGCAACCCAGAGGTATTTCAGATTATGTGCAGAACTTACACCATGTCTCACTGAACCTTCAATTAAGACTATGAGGAATGTTGCATAGATATTATTTAGGGTAGCGAAAAAGAGACTATGTTCCACTCAGGGTAGAGTAGAGATTGTGCTATTAATACAATCATAGAAAGTAAAATGATGAGCAAGGATCAGATGTATAATAGAGGCAGAATTGTGGTGAGCAGGATGACTAGAGCAATGTAGCTCCCTTCTCCCCAACTTTCAATTCCTCAAAAACATTAGTAAGGGAAGAAATAAGAATGAGTTCTGAAATAACTTATTGAGATATGGGAGGTAGAGATGGCCATGAAAGATTGGAACACATGGGGATATTTGAGCTGTAAGTAAATTTAAAAATGTTTACCTTTTCTGAAAATAATTTATTGATATAAAAATATTTGAGTGAGCATAATAATATAAAAGCCACCATGCAAGATAAATATTTGTGTTGAATGCAAAAACAAATTTTGCTGTCCAGTGGATTAGACCTATTGAAACACAAACAAACATACACACATATACACAGATATGCACATGAAAATAACATGTTTTCTCAAAAATATTTGTAAAATTTAAGGCAGTAAAAATTAATATTAAGAGAAAATTTCTGCTTGATTTTTTTTAAAAATAGACTTTATTTTTAGAACAGTTTTAGGTTCACAGAAATATGGAGCAGAAGGTTCAGAGATTTTCCTTATACCCCTCTACCCCCACACAGGCATAGGCTTCCCAGTTATCAACATCCCCCACTACAGTGGTATACTTGTTACAATTGATGAACCTACAGTGACATATCATTATCACCCAGAGTCCATAGTTTACATTAGGGTTCACTCTTGGTGGTGTACATTTTACGGGCTTAGACAAATGTATGAGGTCACATTTTCACCGTTATAGTATTTTATGGAATATTTTCACTTTCACTGTACTATAAATACTCTGTGCTGTGTATATTCATTTCTCCCTTCTGTCAACTTCTGGCAACCACTGGTTGCTTTTCTGTTGCCATAGTTGCCATTTCCAGAATGTTATATAGTTGGAATCATACAGTATATAGCCTGTCAAATGCCTTTTTTCATGTAGTAATATGCACTTAAGTTTTCTTCATGTGTTTTGATGGTTTCATAGTTTATTTCCTTTCAGTGCTGAATAATATTTCATTGTCTAGATATACCACAGTTTATTTATCCATTTACCTACTGAAGTCATATCTTGTTCTTCTTTGATGTCTTTTTAATAATTTTTATTGATATACAATATTTGTACATTTTTATGGGGCACATATGATATTTTGTTACATGCATTAAATGTCAGGGTATTCTGTTATCAAACATTAGAGCTTATTTCTTCTAACTGTATGTTTGTACCCATTAATCAAACAATTCTCATCCCTCTCCCCAAACACACACCCTTCCCAACTTCTGGTAGCTATCATTCTACTCTCTACCTCCATGATACCAACTTTTTTAATCTCCCACATGTGACTGAGAACATGTGATGTCTTTATCTTTCTGTGCCTGGATTATTTGACTTAACACAATGATTTCCAGATTCATCCATGTTGCTGCAAATAAGTCTGAGTAGCCAAAGCAATCCTGAGCAAAAAAATAAAGCTGCAGTTATCACATATGACTTAAAAATATAAGGCTACAATAGCCAAAAAAGCATGGTGTTGGTATAAAAATAGACACATAGATTAATGGAACAAAATAGAAAACCGAAAAATAAACTCATATGTTTATAGCCAACTGATTGTGGAGAAAGGTGCCAAGAATATACATTGAGAGTGGGACATTGTTTAACAAATGGTACTGGGAAAACTGTATATCCATATGCAGAAAAGTGAAACTAGACACTTATCTCTCACCATTTACAGAAATCAACTCAAAATGCATTAAAGACTTAAACATAAAACCCAAAACTATAAAACTACTAGAAGAAACTATAGAGTTAACACTACAGGACATTGGTCTAGACAAAGATTTTATTGCTAAGACTTCAAAGGCACAGGCAAAACAAAGAAAAATAGACAAGTAAGATTGTACTAGAAAAAAACAATTGTATTTGGCTAAAAAGTTGCACAACATCACTAATCATAATTATCAAGGAAATGCAAATGAAAACCACAATGAGATATCATCTTACCTGAGTTAGAATGGCTATTAGCAAAAGGCTAAAAATAACAGATGCAAGCAAGGATGAGGAAAAAAAGGAACTCTTGTACATTATTGTAGGAATATAAATTATAGAAAACAGTATAGTTGTTTCTCAAAAAAACAAAAAATAGAACTACCATAGTATCCAGCAATCCCACTACTGGGTATTTTTCCAAAGGAAGATAAATCAGTGTATCAAAGAGATGCTTGCATGCCCAGTTTTACTGTAGTACTTTTCACAATAGCAAATATATGGAATCAATCTAAGTATCCATAAATAGATAAATGGATTAAAAATGTGGTACACATACACAATGGAATACTACTTAGCCATAAAAAGTAAAATTTTTTGATGTCTTTCATCAGAGTTTTGTGGTTTTTCTTATATAAATCTTATGCATATTTTGTTAGATTTATGCCTAAGTATTTCATTTTGAATGTTAATGCAAATGACATTGTGCTATAATTTCAAATTCTGATTGTTCAGTGCTGCTATATAGTAAAATGACTGACTTTTGTATGCTAATCTTATATCCTGCAACCTTGCTATAATCATTTATTCAAACTAGCATATTATAAACCTGCTTCGACTGCTTACTCTGCCTCACCCATTCCTTCCCACAAGAAAACACAGTAAAGGATCTTCCACCTTTTCCCCACTGTTTCTCTTCCTCAAACTGACCTCAGTGTTCTGTTATGTGGCCCTGGAAAGTGTGGCTTGATCCCCTCCTTCTGGAGAGTGTGAATAATAAACTTCTCAGAGACAATCATCTTTTGATGTGTTGGCTTCACCATACCTGAATAATAATAAGTTTGATATTTTAAAACAGAACTATTTTATGCTGATCAATCAAGAAAACACAATTTGACTCTATTATTCCATTCTTTTAGACCAATGAATTGATCCTCATTGGTTTTAGAAGCATTGCAAAGGAATATATGTAAATAAAGCTGTAAAATTATACTTTGAGTATCAGTTAAAAGAAAGGTAGACTACAGAGGCAAAATGAAGGCCAGTTCCCTTCCTTTGAATCAAAGTGGCATCTTAGCATGATTTTAAAAATTAATAGCCACCTGGCTATTAATAAAATGAATAAAAAAATGAAAAATGTGCCAGTGTTGGTCCATATAAATTTAGAAGTTAAATTTTAACCTCTTTTTTCCTCATATTAATTAGAGCATAGACTAGAGCAGCACTAAGAGGAAATGCTAAGGCATAAATCCAATTGGTTTTGGATGCTGAGGATAGCAAGATATTCAGAAAATGGGATCAGAGTTAATTAAAATTAAAACTATTCCTTGAACAAAGACACTATGAGATGAAAAAGCAAGGGCACTAACAATTGATGCTAAAAATGATCTCGGTTATAAACAATTTTTTTCATGACCAAGTATAATTACTACTTGAAGAAGTTATATTATATATATTTGACATTTTCAAAAATTGGCATTTTAGTGAATAAACCAATATTGAATCAATGGACAATAGTAAAAGGAGGTTCTAAACACAAATCTAACATAAAGAGGTGTTCTTAGATCAGGATCTTCCGAATCAGAAAAAACAACAAAAAAAATCTCATTCAATTTGCCCACTTAAGATGCTTAAAAATATTGCCAATTTCTGACTCATTCATTATGGCCATATGTTGAGAATGCTTAAGTTGTGGCAGAATTACTGAATTGTTCTGTGGTATGAAATTTTTAATGAGGTATGAAATTTTTCATCCAAAAGAAAACTATCCTTCCATAAGGATTATTGTGAAAGTAATCTCTGTAAGTGAAATATTTTAAATACTCCAATACTGCCATTGGGATTACTCTAAAAATAAAGACGATTTTCTGTATTGAATAGCATTGAATGTCTTGTATATCTTGGTTGCCTGGTGTTTAAAGGAACACTCAAATAACAATAAAGGAAGCAAAATAAATCATTTATATTGGTCTTAGGGTTAAATTAACACATTATTCAAAAGCTAACTCTGATTGCATTAATAAAAATATACCTTAACATTTATTCTTTGCTCTCTACTGTTTTCTTTAATTTATAATTACTAGAGACATTTCTTTTACATCATGAAAATCTACAGAAATTAAGTGCAGAAATTTATCCCGAAATTTGTAGCTTTTTAATTACATCCCCGCAATTTACTAATTGGTTTGGGGAAAATTATTCAGCCTATTTCAGTTTCTCTTCTTTTAAAGAAAGATCATAGAGATATCTATCTCCTAAGGTCTTGTTAGGTTTAAATGGAAAATAAAATGTAATGTACTAAACAGCTAATTCTGTTTCAGCTCCTTCCTTATCCCCTGGTCCTTCCCATAAGCTCAGCTCAGTACCCACCAACTCAACTTCTAATGCTAGCACCTCCTTTTCTATCTGAGAGCTTTCTGTGGCTGTTTGAGTCTGTAATTCTGCTTGTGTGACAGGCTGAATGTGCTAGAAATAAATGACCCTTAAGGAGGACCCCTCCACATTGACTCACAGAATCGCGTGCTTAAATATTCCAGCACTGTCATCCCTCGTGTGTGTCTTCACTAGTTATACCAGGAAGCCAGTGGAAATAATTTCTAGTTCACAATGATAACTAGCTTATAAGAAATCCATGTCTTCCTTCCCTGATCTACGTCATTTTCCCACTGATCTAAATTCACTTGGATTCTCATCTACATGTCTGCATCTGGAATACCTCTTTTTAATACAATCATTATTATACTCGTCCTGGAAAACAGATCTCCAGGATAAGATTTTAAAATGGAAATATGAAAACCATTTCTGTTGATAATTAGGGAGTTGATAATACCTGGCATGCTGTAGCATCAAAATTACTAAGATTGTCATAGATAGAGGATTTGGGATGGGATACAAATGGAAAGGGCTATATTGGGTTATGCATTAGCTCTAGTTTTGAGATATGTAGCAATGGTAGTAACTTGAAAGATAGTGGAAGTGTTTGCTCAATGCAATACAAATACTGAAGAAAGGAAATGACAGGCTTAAGTTAGCCAATTACCAATTTAAGGCATGACGTGAAAGACAGAGAGCATCTATGAAGGCTTTTAAAAAGAGAGTCTTCTATAGTTGAGGACAGACTGGCCTGAATTTACACATAAGACCTTAATTTTGAGAGTAGCTTAGTTACAACGGAGGATGAAGTAAATGCCAATATTTTTGTATGAGCTTCAAATTTGTATATGCAACTGCTTTTTGGGTGTGTGGATGTCTTATCAGTGTGTGTCATGTCATAAATTAACCCACTATCTGATTTCCTTTCCTTGGAGGATGAAGACATCCCATTCATGAATGTAATAAAAACTAGGCTAGTGGGGCATGGGGAAAGGAAAATAGTTGAGACAGTGATGCAATCCACTGTAGATCAGGATTGACAATGGGAGAGATTTTAAGGGAGCTGAGCTCTCTAGTGTAATGAGAGGTGATGGGATTCCAGAGTGGTAGAGGCCACATAGCAACACCTACAAAGGAAATACAGACATACTTTTCATAAAGGGCGACTTAGCTGAAATAGTGAACAAAAGAATTCACACGCAAAGGTCTATGACAATGGCTGAGAAGCCACAGTATTCCAAAGGCAATAGAAAATTGCTACCAATGAGGATTTTGCTAGACTTATATAACCAGAAAAGGTCAATATCTGGTGAATAGAAGGATGAGCTCAGTGGTAGCATTGTAAAATCTTGATCATTGGTAGCAAGTTCTTCAAAATGTAAGACTCAGTTACATAAAGAACAGGACTCTGATGAAAGACCCTGCAATGCTGTCCCCTTAATTCTCTCTCAATGAGGCCTATGGACTTTTCCCCAAAGAAACTGTCTGTAAGACTAGAGAAATAAACAGATACTTTGAGAGATAATGGATATAGTGTCACCTTCGTTCTCCTGTTGGAGTAGGAATGTATAAAGACCAGGTAGTAAATGGAGTCCTAGCCCAAATAAGTCTAACAATGGTTACAAAGTGTTCCCACAGGTCCATCCTATATTTATTTTCCCAGTCTGAGTATAGATTCCATAAGGATAATTTAGCTGCTGATATAAATATCACATTACTTTGCTAGCCTATGGAGTAAAAGTCATAATGGTTAGAAGGTAAAGTAGAAACCCCTGAAATTGCATTCCCTACCCCATGCAAAATAGCAATTAGAAACAATATTGCATCTCAAGTGGAAGGGTAGAGATTAGTGATGCTATCCATGGGACTTAAATGATGTATAATTGGTTGTCTCAATCTTATTTTCATCTAATTGACCATTCTGGCTCTTGATGAAGACACATGGATACTGAAAAATTATGGGAAATTATGGTGGTCTAGTATCAAATTAACGAAGAGGTATCACCAGTTGTAGTTGCTGGCCAGATTTGGTAACTTTACTAAAGCAGATCAAAGATGTATTACAGGGAAATGCAAATCAAAACCATAATGAAATATCGTCTCAAACCTGTTAGAATGGCTATGATATATATATATATTTTTTAAAAAGACAACAAGTGTTGTTGAGGATGTGGAGAAATTGGAACTTTTGTATGCTGTTGTTGAGAATGCAAAATAGAGTAGCCACTATGTAAAACAGTATGAAAGTGCCTCAAAAATTAAAAAGGAAACTACTATATGACCCAGTAATTTCACTTCTGGGTATTTATCAAAAAGAATTACAGTCAAGATATTCATTATCTTTCTTTGGGGCATCAGTGCAACTTAGTACAAGCATTCAATTTCATGGTCCTTAATTTATCATTTCCTCTGTACATTTCAAATCCCTAGATTATCAGAAGGGGCAATGCTTTTCCCTTTACTGTCATGCCACACCACCTTATATCCATTACAATTTTAACAATTAGCTGTTACTTTGTACCAGGAGCTGCTTGCACACTACCTACCAGCAGAATTGGGTCCTCAGTACTGATAGGGCAGTCAGTGACCCAGACTCCAAACCTCTTCTTACCATCTGCTTCCTCAGACTATTCTTGGTACAATATATGCCATTTGGGGTTCTCCAATAATCAGATGCTGACATGCAATTAGGAGTACAAAATAGTTACACAGGAGGAAAAAGGAGCAAACTGGGATTGGGTAGGGGAACAATAAAGTTGTAGTCCAGATTTGAGAGAAGTCTCCACCAGCTAATGCTGAGCTCTGGAGAAAAGATCGCCTATTAGAGGAATCCTTCACTGGGGCTTGCCTGGGTAACAGGGCATCAGCAGTGAGAATAGTGACCTTTCCACTCCTAACAACTGCTGATTCATTGGCTGAGAGTAAGACCCAAGAATAACATGGAATCTGCTTGAAAAGTGATGTAAACCCTGAGGAAGCAAAGATTCAGCTATCCCACCTGGGCTTAACGTCTTTCTTGAAGATGGACCTGAACAGCAAATTCACATGCTATCACAGATAGCCTAACGTTTGGGGGAGTATAGTGCTTATTTAGTTTGAACTGATAAACTATGTTTTGTAAACATATTTTCCCCAGATTTCTTCCAAATATAACTCATTTCAAAGCAAATAAAATGTGTACAAATATTTTACCCCAGTGAATACACTCATAGAAACTATAATTTATGCAAAGTGTAATAGTTGCTATTTACAAATCCAAAAATCATGTATTCTTGATGAAAGAATTACAGAAAAGAATGTTGTAATTATGCATAGTTTCCTTCAGTGCCCTGTATTAAGCTGTTTAGTGACTCACCAGTGAATCAAATAGGGTTGGCAATTGTTTTTTGCTTTGTCAAACACAAAATGATATAGACTATTTCTTGATTCTTTTTATTCCATTGATGAAATAATTGCCCTTTTTCTTAATTAACATTCTCTTAGGATTTTGGTTAATTTCTGCTTTGTGAAAAATATGGAGTGATTTCTTAAACATTTATTAAAGCAGTTCTTATGACTATACTACAACCCCACATCTTTAATTTGTTTTGCTTTTAAGCATTTGACAAATGATCCTGAAAGGGTGTTTTTCTCCCATGGATAAAATGTATAAAGTAGTTCATACTGTCAGATGTGGCACAGAGTTCTTTTAAGTTTTTCCTTTTCTGGGAAAGTGCTTTTATTGTGCTGTCAAATAACCAGCCTGGACACATTTCTGTGTCACCAAGGTCTAATAATTTGTTAGATTTGTAGCAATTCAAAGACTTCTTTATTTTAAGGGACTTGGACAAAGTAAGATAAAACAAATTTTAAAATGATCTCTGTTGCTTTACGATTTGGTATTTACAATGCCCCCATTTTTCTCCACTGGAATGTGTTTCAGTTTATTAATAAAATTGTTACATAACACATGTTTCTGTGACACTCTCAAACTCTTCTTTGTACTCCAGCATTAGGAATGGATTTGGTAAACATTTGTCTCCAAGTGGTCTTTTTTTCTGACCTACGGACCCAAAGAGCCCATCAATAGTTAATAATAGGTGTTTCCTTATAAAGGGAGCATCTTTTACAGTAGTTATCTCCTGCCTAAGCTGTTCCCCATGCCACAGTTTTATTCCCTTGACTCATATGTTCATTAAGAACAGATGCAAAATTGACGTTTGTGTCCCTTACCATCATTGTAACACACAACTCCATGATTCTCCATCTTCACCACCCAACCTGTCCTCTTCACATAAAGACATGCTACCTTTCTTGTTTTAGCCCTTATCTTCATCTGTTCATCTAGTGAGGAACTCTCTTTTGTAGCAATGGCTTTTTTTTTTTTCAAACTACCTTTTTATTTTGAAATACTTGATTTTTCACTTGCATTATGGATTCAGTTAGTGGCCACACCTCAGATGTGAATTATTATTTAAATCAAGTTTTTATGGGAAAATGCATTTCTAAATTCAAATACTCAATTTGTTTTTTTTTAACTTTTTTTATTTCAGCATATTACAGGGGTACAAATGTTTAGGTTACATATATTGCCTTTGCCCCATTCATATTAGAGCTTCAAGCGTATCCATCCCCCAGACAGTGTGCACTGCACCTGTTAGGTGTGAATATATCCATCCCCACCTCCCCACTCCCACCTGCCCGGCACCCAATGAATGTTATACAAAGATGAGGGAACAACCCAAGTGCCCATCAATACACGAGTATAGCAATGGCTTTGATTCAGCTCTGACATTCATAGCTGGTCCTACTAATTTTGGGAATTAAAATAGAGAAACCTGAGAGTTGCTTGATGGGAAAAGCATTTTCAATCTCACTGTTTTGTTAATATTAATATTTTTCTTAACATTGACCAGAATGTTATCATACATGCAAATCTATTTATCATGATCCAGTTTAGTTGACATCCCTTATACCCCAGGCATTGTTCTAGTCCTTATGAATTAAAAGGAGTTTAAAATAATGCCTAAACCACCAGTGAGTTCTCATATTAAGAGAAGAAACATTTACACAAAAATAATTGCCACACTGTTATGTTTATATAAAAGATTTTAGAGGGTGTAGTGAGAGAAAAAAGAAAAAGTAAGGTAAAATATAATGGGAGAATACTGGAAACTTTCAAAGGAAGACTTCACTGAGGAAGTGATTTTTAAATTGAGTTTTGTAAATCCATGGACTTTAATTCATGTGGGTACATTTAAACAAAAAAAATAGAAGCATCTAGCACTGTAATTATTAGGAAACTATAAAAACTCAAAATTGCTGGGATGTAGGTAATAAAGGGTTAGTGGTAGAAAATGATACTGAGCAGTCAGGTAGCAACAACACTGCCTAGTGGCTGCTATACATGATAATGAGTTTGGACTTTACAAGTAAAAGAGGATGATAAATAATGACAAAACCTATTATTTCACTGCCCAAAACGTTTCAGACAGTATGCCAGCCTCTTAATAAATGTCATTTCATTTAATCTTCATAAATGCAATGACAAGGTAAATATTGCAAGGTAAATATCTCCATTTGGAGATTTTAAGTATGCTTAGAATAACAAAGCTTTGAAACTACTAAATTCAGAGAAAATAACTTCATCCAGTTCTTCTGACTGTTCTAAACATCGTCTTACTTCCTAATTAAGGACTTTAGGAAGCATAGTGGTGCAGGTACTGATATATATATATATATATATATTTGTGTTATAGAAATAATTCTGGTGATTTGGAAGGAGATAAGGACTTGAGATAGTTGAAGTAAGAGATATTGAGCATGTGAACCAAAGCTGGACGGCATGTAGGGAAAATAAAATAAAATAAAAACCTTAGATATTTTAGGATACAGTCTATGAGAACTGCTATGATGGAACTATTTACAAACTTCAACGGAAACATGTCAAAAAGAAAAACTAAACAAAACACTGAGCCTGCTGAGAAAGTTAAAGAAGGCTTTCCAGTCTCTGAGTTAAGATGGAGTGATGCATAGGTATACGCCAATTGAGTAAGTAGAAAGACGGCATTCTACACAGGAAACATATTCAATGTCTGCCCAGCAATAGCAAATTCTGATGTATTAAGACTGTGTATACGAAGTCGCAAATGTTAATGATAACTATATGTTAATGTAGTTTATTTGCTTTGTTAAGCTACACAGCTACACTTTGTATTGAAATATATGTTTCTTTTTTTTTTTTTTTACTGGATTCACATGGGAGGGCCTATGTGAATGAATATTAAACTCTGTATTAAAGGCAAAGTACCATATTACCTTTGTGAACATTTGAGAGACTGATTTTTTACACGTGTTTGCAGTTGTGGCTGAAGTCCTGGTAAAATACATATGAAGAAGTATTTTGCATTGGAAAATGTAACTATAAAACATTCCCAACTATTGCCTAAAAGAGAAAATCAATTTTAATTTTGTTTTATAAGGAGAAAGTATTTGTAAATGTAGTTTAGCTGAATATTCTCCAAAAGAAAATAAAGGAAAACTCAGCTTTTCTAATATTTTATTTCCCATGGATGGCCAATATTATTATCAGTTTGGGGTGTTGTTTATGAGAAAACACATCAATGAGAATTTTAAAGGCCCAACGGGAGAAGAAAAGGTAAGTCTTGTAGGAGAGGATTAGGAGAATTTTTTAAAAAACCATAAAATAAAGAACAGAATGTCATTAGTATAGTTTTTCCCTCTGATTTGAAGTACAGGAAGTAGAATCTAGTTAAAGCTGACAAAAATTAGAAACAAAATTTAATATTTAAATATAATTCAGGATATAAAGCATTTCTTTTTTTTTTCTTTTCTTTTTTTTTTTTTTTGAGACAGAGTCTCGCTCTGTTGCCCAGGCTAGAGTGCTGTGGTGTCAGCCTAGCTCACAGCAACCTCAAACTCCTGGGCTCAAGCGATCCTACTGCCTCAGCCTCCCGAGTAGCTGGGACTACAGGCATGCGCCACCATGCCCGGCTAATTTTTTCTATGTATATTTTTAGTTGTCCAGATAATTTTTATTTCTATTTTTAGTAGAGACGGGGTCTCGCTCAGACTGGTCTTGAACTCCTGACCTCGAGCGATCCACCCGCCTCGGCCTCCCAGAGAGCTAAGATTACAGGAGTGAGCCACCGCGCCCGGCCTAAAGCATTTCTTAAAAAAGAAAATAACTTTTATGTGGAAAAAATAAATAGATTTATGTATGAAACACAGCTTGATCATGTTTTAACTAAAATAATTATTGTGACTTTTATTTATACTTTGTAAAAGTTAAGAGACAGTATCAAAACTAGATAACAAATATAAAAGGATAAAGACAGAGTTGTTTTTATGCAACAATTACATCCCCAATATTAGTACACTCCTGGATAAAATAGCCATGTACTGTGAACTGTGTCTGAGTTCCACAAAATCAGAGCTTGAGGAAAGGGCTCACCTTTCCAGATAAATGACATTTCCAGATGCATGATTAGGAAGAGTGAAATAAGAAAGGAGGAAAAAAGAATTAAGAAATATTCTATTTCCTATTAGCAAATAGAGGATTATAATAATGTTGACCACCACTATGGGTAAAGGGTGCTCAATTCCATAGGTGTTGTATAAGTAACCTTACGAAATACATTATAGAATTGTTTAAGCAATGCAAAGGAAAAGCATTTGTCTATTTGTCTTAACTTTCATTGTTAAAGGATCTCCTTGGGGTAACAGGGTGGGATTAACCCCTCTTAGTTCCATGTTAAGCATATATCCAGTAATGGGTGGACTCTAGCAGGTATCCACATGTCTAGGATTATAAAATCCCTAAAGATAGAAGCAAAAATGCATGGCACATATTTGAAGTGAGGCAATGTAAGCACCAAATGGGACAACATTTGCATAGTGCTGTTTTCAAACACTCAGACTGAAATCAGATAAGGCCTCAATCAGATGAGGTCAAGAAATGCGAAATAATGCAGAAGTGTCCAGTAGCCCACTCATTTGCACTGCTCAGATATGCTGCTTCCCTGCGTCTACCATCACCACCCACGCCAGTGTAATTAAATCTATAACCAAGTCTTCAGTGTGGGAATATTGATAAATTCTACTGAAAACTTAATATAGAAGAACTATTGATTATTTTAATGTATATAATCTATTCAATATTGCCTGAATTATTGTTTAGCTGCATTTTTCAAGTTTTATTTTTGTTATACATGTAAATATATTTTGACTTCATTATAATTACTTTGTTGTTCCAAATATTATATAGATATTAGTGTCTTTTCCTAGGCATAAGGCTATTTTTAATTGCTAATTTTTAAAATTATTCCGTATTTTAATTTACTGTGTATGTGTGTATGTATTGTGGTAAGTATGATATCTGCTTTTTCATCTTTGTTGAGATTTTATTAATTTTATAATAGGAAGTTTATTTACAAAGAAACTTTTCCTAATACAAACAAAAGGCTAGTGGAATGCTAGCACACCGATCAAATATTTAAATCTAACTTAGTCTAACAAGGTTTTTAAATGTTTTAAAGGAATTATAATATATACTTTTACATCAATATATCTCACATTTATGAAGCACTTACTGCATTTTCCACATAGTATTTTATCTAACTCTCTCAACAAATGCATGTATTAGGTAATAGTTTCCTAGTTTTATAGTTGAAAAAAAAATGAAGCTCAGCTGTAGGAAGGAACCTATCCAAATTCCAACATTTAGAAAATGTTGCAGGAGGATTCTAACACAGGAAATCTGACTTACAATTTGAGTTCATTTTTATGTTGTATAGATATTTATTTATGGCAAAGTCAATAACAAAATGTTATTTCTCACTGCAATGTGACACCACACACAATGTGATAAAAACTTTCTTATATATAGATGAAGATATAGGTTTTTATTCTGTTCCGTTTCCTATACATCAAATATAATAAAAATAGAAACAATATTACCTGCCAGGTGTATTAGATGTAAATCTCATTTCTCAATCCTGCTGTGTGTTTTTTACATTCTAAAGATGTGGAACACAAAACTAAAATAACAAATTGCCCAGAGTCACAACACTATTAAGTAGAAGAGAAAAGATTCCCACATGCTTTATCTTTTATCACTCCACCAATATGAGGAGATTCACACTAGGCCTAGCTATCCATGCACTACCTTTTGCTTTCATGCTGTGAGGAGTGCAATGAAACCACAGATGATTATGCAGCAAGACATTAGCATGAAGAAGAAGCTACTGAAATCCATTACCAAAGCCATATTAGGGGAATAGTTCTACCCTGCCACATACTTATAATCACCAACTATGTTTTTATTGATATGACATATTTTACATATTTATGGGGTACAGATGAGTACTTGTTACATGCATAGAATGTGTAACGATCAAATAAGGATATTTGGGGTATCCATCACCTTGAATATTTATCAGTTCTATGTGTGTGTAACATATGAAGACTTCTAGCTACATTGAAATAGATAATATAATATTGCTAAATATAGTCACATACTCTGCTACTGAATATTGGGACTTATTTGTTCTATCTAACTGTCTGTTTGTACTCACTAACCAACCTCTTTTTATCCTCCTCCTCATACCCATACACCCTTATAAGCCTCTGGGATCTATCATTCTATTCTCTGTCTCCATGAGATTAATGTTTTTGCTCTGACATATGAGTGAGAACATACAGCATCTGTCTTTCTGAGCCTGGCTTATTTCACTGAAACTAATAAACTCCAGTTGCATACACATTGCTGAATATTGCATGCTTTCATTTTTTTATGTCCAGATAGTGTTCCATGATGTTATATACCACATTTTCGTAATGCATTTGTCTGTCAATGAACATTTAGGTTGATTCCATGTCTTTGCTATTAAGAATAGTGCTGTGATAAACATGTGAGTGCAGGTATCCCTTTGGTACATAGATTTCTTTTCCTTTTAGTAAATATCCAACAGTTGCACTGCTGGATCCTATGGTAGTTCTATTTTTAGTTTTTTGCGAAATCTCCATACAGTTTTTCATAATGGCTGTACCAATTTACATATCCAGCAACAATGTGTAAGAGTTTCCTTTCCTTCTCATCCTTGCCAGCATCTGTTATTTTTTGTCTTTTAATATTAATAATAGCCACTTCAATTGTGGTAAGATGGTATTTCATTGTGGTTTTTATTTACATTTCCCTGATCATTAGTGATGTTTTGCATTTTTTCATTTAACTGTTGGCCATTGGATGTCTTCTTTTGAGAAATATCTATTTATGTCCTTAGGTAACTTTTTAATAAGATTATTTGTGTTTTTAGTGTTGACTTGTTTGAGTTCTTTCTACACTCTGCATATTAGTCCTTTGTCAGATTAATAGAAAATATTTTCTCCCACTCAACAGGTTGTCTCTTCACTCTGTTGATGGTATTCTTTGCTGTGCAGAAACTTTTTAGTTTAATACAGTTCTAGTTCTTCAATTTTGCTTTGGTGGCCTGTGCTTTTGAGGTATTACTCAAGAAATAATTTCCCAGACCAATGTCCTGGGATGTTTCTTCAATTTTTTTTTTTTAGTAGTTTCATAGTTTAAGGTCTTAGATTTAAGTCTTTAGTTCATTTTGATTTGATATTTGTATATGGGGAGAGATAGAGGTCCAGTTTCATTATTCTGCATGTGGATATACAATTTTACCAGCAGATTTTATTTAAGAGAGTGTCCCTTCCCCAATGTATGTTCTTGGCACCTTTAACGAAAATCAGTTGGCTATAGATATGTGAAGTTGTTTCTGGACTTTCTATTCTGTTCCACTCTTCTATATGTCTTTTTTTATACCAATACCATGCTCTTTGGTTATTATAACCCTGTAATATATTTTGAAGTGAGATAGTGTGATACCTCCAGCTTTGCTCTTTTCATTTAGGATTGCTTTAGCTATTCAAGCTCTTTCTTGGTTCCATATGAATTTTAGGATAGTTTGTTCTAATTCTGTGAAAAGTAACACTGGTATTTTGATAGGGATTGCATTAAATCTGTGGATGGTTTGGGACAGTATGGAAATTTTAATGGTATTAATTCTTCCAACCTGTGAGCATGGTATGTCTTTCCATTTGTTTGTGTCCTCTTCAATTTCTTTCATCAGTGTTTTGTAGTTTTCTTGGTAGAGATCTTTCCTCTCCTTGGTTAAATTTACTCCTAGGTATTATTTTTTTTGATAACTATTGTAAATGGGATTTATTTCTTGTTTTTTTTTTTTTTCTCAGCTAACTTATTATTGGTATACAGAAATGCTACTGATTTTCATATGTTGCTTTTGTATCCTCCAACTTCACTGAATTTATTTATTAAATCTCAGAGTTTCTTGGTGGAATCTTTAGGTTTTTATAGATGTAAGATCATATCATTAGAGAAGACAGAACATTTGACTTCCTCTTTTCTAATTTGGATGCCATTTTTAAAATTGACTTAATTATTATTATTATTATTATTATTATTATTATTATTATTTGCCTGTCTGCTCTGGTTAGGACTTTGATTACTATGTTGAAAAAGAATGGTGAAAGTGGGCATTCTTGTCTTTTTCCACATCTTAAAGGAAAGGCTTTTAACTATTCCCTATTCAGTATGATTTAGCTTTGAGTTTGTCATAGATGGCCTTTATTATTTTGAGGTAAGTTCCTTCTAATCCTATTTTATTGTTTTTTTTTTAATGAAAGAATATTAAATTGTAGCAAATACTTTTTCTGTATCTATTGAGATGATCTTGTGGTTTTTGTCCTTTATTTTGTTGATGTGATGTATCACATTTATTGATTTGTATATATTGAACCATCCTTTCATCCCTGGTATAAATCCCACTTGATTGTGGTGTATTATCATTTTGAGGTGCTTTGAGATTCTATTTGATAGTATCTTGTTGAGTATTTTTGCATTTGTGCTCATTGGGGAGATTGACCTATAGTTTTCTTTTTTTAGTCTACCTAGATATTTGTCAGTTTTGTTTGTCTTTTAGACAAATCAACTTTTTGTGTCTTTGATCCTTGGTATTGTTCTTTATTCTCTATTTTGCTTAGTTCTTCTCTGATCTTTATTATTTCTTTTCTTCTGCTAAATTTGGGTTTGGTTTGTTCTTGCTTTTCTAGTTTCTTGTGGTACATCTTTGGGTTCTTTATTTTAAATCTTTCTGCTTTTTAAATGTAGGCATTTATTGATATAAAATTCCCTCTTGGCACTGCTTTTACTGTATCCCACAAGTTTTGGTATGTTGTATTTCCATTTTCATTTGTTTCAAGAAATCTTTTTTACTTCCTTAATTTCTTCATTGACCCAGTGGTCATTCAGGACCATCTTTCTTAATTTTCATATATTTGTATAATTTCCAAAATTCCTCTTGGTGTTAACTTCAAGTTTTATTACATTGTTGTCTGAGATGATGCTTGATATGATTTTTGTTTTTTAAAATTTGTTGAGAATTGTTTTGGGGCCTAACATATGGTCTATCTTGTAGAATGTGCCATGTGATGATGAGCAGAGTTTATATTCTGAAATCATTGGATAAATTGTTCTGTAAATGTCTCACTAGGTCCATTTTGTCTAGAGTCCAGTTTAAACCAATCTTTCTTTATTCATATTCTGTTTAGATGATCTGTCTACTTCTGAGAGTGAGGTGCTGAAATTCTCCCCACACTATTATTGTATTAGAGTCTATCTTTCTCTTTAGATCTATTATTATTTTCTTTATGAATTATTTTGTTCAAGTATTTTGTGCATATATATTTAGAAATGTTATATCCTCTTGCTGGATTGGTATATTTTTTCATTATATAGTCAACTTTTTTGTCTTTTTTGCTGTTTTTGACTTAAAAATCTGTTTTATCAGCTATAAGGATAGCTATTCCTTTCTTTTGGTTTATATTTGTATGGAATATCCTTTTCCATCTCTTTACTTTGAATGTATATGTGTCTTTACAGGTAAAGTGCATTTTTTATAGACAGCATAAATTTGAATCATGTTTCTTTATCCTTCACCCACTCTATGTCTTTTAAGTGGAAAATTTAATCCATTTTCATTGAAGATTATTATATTGATATGTGAGGTTTCATTACTTTCATATTGCTCATTATTTGCTATTTATTTTGTATATTCTTTGTTCTTTTTCTCGTCTTGTTTGTCACCATGGTTTGGTGTTTTACTGTGTTTGGTTTACCAATGAGTTTTATACTCTTGAGTGTTTTCATGATGGTAAATGTCATCCTTTTACTTCCAAATTTAAGACTCCTTTGAGCATTTCTTGTAGGGCCAGACTAGTGGTGATGAATTCCCTCAGTGTTTGCTTATCTAAGAAAGTTTTTAGTCCCTCTTCATTTATGAAGGATAAATTTTACTGGATACAGTATTCTTGGGTGGCAGTTTTTCTTTCTTTCAGCACTTTGACAATGCCATTCTCTTCTCTCCTGTCCTATAAGGTTTATTCTGAGAATTCTGCTGTTAGCCTGATGGAGTTTCCTTTATAGGTGACTAGATGCTTTTCCCTTGCTGTATTTAGTATCCTCTCTTTTGTTTTGAATTTAGACAGTTTTACTATAATGTGCCATGGAGAAGACCTTTTTGCTTTATATTAATATTTCTTTGGGGATCTTCGGCCTCCCTGTATCTGGATATGTAGATCTCTTGCTAGACTAGGAAGTTTTCATCTAATATTTCATTATATAGGTTTTCTGATTATTTCATTCTCTCTTCACCCTCAGGGACACTGATAATTTGAATATTTGGTTGCTTTATGTTGTCCCAAATGTCACAAATGTTTTGCTCATTCTTTTTTAGTCTTTTTTCTGACTGAGTTAATTCAAAAGTCCTATCTTCAAGTTCTAGATTCTTTCTTCTGCTTGATATAGTCTATTGAAGTTTTTGAATGTATTTTATATTTCTTTTAATGAATTCTTTAATTTCACAATTTCTGTTTGGTTCTTTTTAAAAAATATCCACCTCTTTGTTAAATTTCTCATTCATATCTTGTTTTTCTGATTGCTCTGTATTGTTTTTCAGAGTTCCTTTATATCTCACTGAGGTTCTTTAACATCAGTATTTTGAATTCTTTATCCAGGATTTTGTGAATTTCTTTTTACTTAGGATTTGTTCCTGGAGAATTATTGTATTCCTTTGGATGTGTCATATTTTCTTGCTTCTTCATGGTTCCTGTGTCCTTATGTTGATATTTACACATCTGGCCTAACAATTGCTTCTTCTAATTTTTTTAATTTGCTTTCATAGAGGAGCACTTTTTCCTGAAGATGTATATATGGTGTTGGTTGGGTAGAGGGCTTTGGCTTTGATTTTGGGTGCATGCAATAGAGTAATCTTCATATAATTTATTCAGCTGTAAACAGCTCCATGGTATCTGATTTTTCTTAGTTGCTTACAGTGTAGTTATTTGTCAAGGCTCTGGTGAAATTTTTCTGGAGACTAATAGGCCAGTCTTCTTGTCCCAGTGGTGGCAGCAGTGAGCTGAGTATGCCTGTCCTTGGACCCCATAGCAGTGTACACTGGCACCAGAATAAATGGGTCCAGGCGCGTTAATTCTTGGGCATCTAGATGGCTTGCGTAGGTGTCAGTAGTGGTAATGGTGGGGCAGGCATGAGGGCAGATTATCAGGTACCTAGGCAGCAGATGTGAAGTGGATGATGCTAGTAGTGGTGGTAGAGCCATCTACCAGAACCCAAGCAGTCCCTGCTGGTATTGGCAATGGTTGTGACATTTTTGGTGAGCCAAGTCCATGGCCCACTGGTGGTATGTGCAGGGGTATGCCAACTATGGTGGTATCATCATGTCAAGTCAGCCCAACCTGAGACCCCAGTAGGACACTTCAGGTGTCAATGCAATCCCCAGGCTCTAAATAGCATACTTGAGTACTGGGGGGTTGTGACCAGGCTGATGGACATGTCCTCAGGCCCCCTCATAATGTATTTAGGTGCTGGCTATACAAGGCAGGGAAGGGGTGGTCATCAGGCCATTGGCAGAAAACTAAAGTGTGGGCAGTGGTAGCTGCACCATTGGCATACAACTGGGGAGGATGTGTTTGGGGACCAATTGCCATGAGATCAGGGTAGGCAGGTGCTTCAGTCCCATAAGAGACCACAGTAGCAGAGGTAGTATTTATGCATAAGCTTTATGAAAGTGCTGAGCCCCACTTCTCCCTTCTTGGCCTGGTGTCAGCATCAGCCCAACCACAGGGAAGGATGTAGACATTTGGAGGCTAGACTCTCAGAATGGTGCCAGTTACAGGCCTGCCACCTCAGAGGGTGGCACCTGTCTTAGTAAGTAGTTGTAGAGAATAGACTTTACTTGCACCTAATCTCATAGCAGCCTATAGCAGCAGTGGTGGGACTTTTTCCTCAGGTATGTGAAGGTGTCTGGCCTCCCCTATTGCTCCTTGGTCCAGTGGCAACAGTGGTGGTGGTGGCTCCAGGAGAGGATGCCATTCTTTGGGAGTGTAGTTCTCAGAATGATACCAAATTACAGCTGCTCAGGGCTCAGAAGCCTGTGAGAATCAGTGTTAGTTCCCTCTCTGGAACAATGCCTCTGTGGAATCTCTAGGCAGCTCCCTACATTACTCTTGAGGCCCATTTGGTTGAAGAGCTCTCCTGTAGCTAGGATTATAAAACTCCATGGCAGGAATGTGGAATCCTCAGGTCTCTCATTTTCCATTTCCCTACATGCAGGAGTTTCTCCAGCTCCCACCTCTTCCTAGCTGAGATTGTTTATTTTCAGTGCTTCTCGTCACTTCTGTGTTGAATTCCTGTGTTGTCCTTTATATGATCTATTTTAAATGTAAATATCTACTTGTTTCCTTTCTGTGGAGGTAGCACATTCTAGCTACATCTACTCAGCTATCTTGAACTCCCTCTCAACCTCCAGCTACATTAAGTCTTATTCTGACTCATTTTCCTTTTCAGAATTGTCCTTTATATTCTTCAGCATATTTATAAGTCTTATGGCCATGTGCCAAAGGGAGTACATAATGTATCATCTCAAGAAGAGTGGAACAATAGACATGGCTCTAATTAAGAATTATGATGTATTTCTTGATATTATGGTTTAATATTTTGTTTTATTAAACATTATTTAGAAAATGCTGATTTTTTTCTGCCTTTCTTTGGCATTAAAAAGAAGAAACAAAAATCTTCAATTTAAAAAGTACTTGATATTTTGTCTAGTTCCAGCTCAGTGGTCTGGATTACTCAATCAACTATGAGCAAAGTCACAATCACCTTATAGCAATTCAACACAGCTGATCAAATTGTGTTCACTAGCACTAAACAAGAAATCCAATGAAAACTTTTCTTTTGAAAAGTTTTTGTTCCAACTTAAAACCTATTTTAGTGCTTTAGTGTTTGCTATTGATGAGTCTAGTAATTCCTATACCCTCTTTATTTTCATAAGGCAGAATAAATCAAAATAGGGTAAAGGAAACTTCTTTTGTAAAGGGTACATGAGTAAATATATTTGGCTTTGAGGTCACATAATCTCTTTCATAACCATTAGACTCAAGTGTTGTGGCACAAAAAAACACTGGCAATATGTAAATGATTAATTGTGACTCTCTTCCAAGAAAACTTTATTCCACAAAATTTTTATAAACAATAAAATATAGACTTTTATACTTTTAAAATGTAATGAAGTATTATCCTTCTTTCAATTTTTTAATTATTAAAAAATATAAAGATTCTTATTAGCTTGTGAGCTGTACAATAGCAGGTGATTGGCTGGATTTTGGCCTACAGGTTATGGTTTGCTGACCCATGATTTAAAGAACAAAATTAGAGAAAGGAAAC
Organism: Lemur catta; assembly: GCF_020740605.2. Taxonomy (NCBI): domain Eukaryota; kingdom Metazoa; phylum Chordata; class Mammalia; order Primates; family Lemuridae; genus Lemur; species Lemur catta. The sequence continues at coordinate 245,508,160 of NC_059128.1, forward strand.
AAATAAAAACTTTGTTAAAAGTGACTATTGCTTAATATTAACAGTTGTTACTTTATTATTTGTCAGAAACATTTTTAAATAAGAAACATTTGTAATGCAATTAAGTAACCATTAGAAGACTCATCAGACATTTAAAAAGGAGCAAATACATAGTGTAAGCAAAGTTATACAAATTGCAGATATTCCATAAATTAAATCACTGGTGATTTTTATATATTTAAGTAGGGAAATCATGTTTCTATATTCTTATTAATCCTTATTTATGAGAATGGTGTTCAGATCTAATTAGAAAATGTGAGAAAAGTGAGGAGGTTATGAATGCTCCATGAATGACTGAAAATTCTATTTCTATTTCTCTTTTACAGTTATATAGTACATATAATTGCGAATTGGTTATTGATACAATGAATATAAGGGTGAGAAATATGTATCATTTTGGAGGTAGAGAATAAAAGAAGTCTCATTTCAACAACCAGTTAGTCTTTTTAAATTTTCACTAAATTAGGAAAGCAAAAATGTCATATTTAGAACCAGACTTTTTATACAAACTGTAAACAAAAAAATATATACACAGATATATATTGAATTATTTAATCATAAATTTAATCCAATATAAATAAATGACCACAAATCCAAAACTTTTCCAAAATCATAATAGAACAGCAGTTATTGCATGATCACCCAGTGCAGAGCCTTCTAACAAGCCCAATGAAAATAAATTAAATATACAATAGGAATCTTACTCTTATGATATTTGTATGTTCTCCTATGTGTTAAAAACAAGTACCCAAGTATATCAGATTTTTCTTTAGTTTAATAACTATTCTGTATTATTTAATTTTGTCTTTGTTTATCTATATTAAAATAGATAATGCCCTTAATTTCCCTAAATTGATCTGAGAATGAGAAAAGGATATTTTTGATGATGTCTACACAAAAGACATAGTAAAGAGTTTTAATTTTGTCTAGCCAGTGAGTAGGCTGGATTGACATTAACAGATTCCTTTCAATTTAGTATTTTGTAGCAATAGACACAGGGCAAAATTGTTGATATAGAGATGTTTATAAAAGTACTGGGACCATCATGGTGGTAATATAGTTTTTGCATATGCATCTTATAATGAAGATACACAAAATAACTGGATACCCAAACCAAGAATTACATGGGTGACATTTGCAAAAATCCTAGGCAAGAAGGAATCTTCAACAACACTAAAATACAAGTGAATGGGACAAATTACCAACAGGCATGAGACATTTACAGTATCAATATATCTCTGGGAGAACCAGGGGAAAGCAATGGTGTCTGATGGACCTAAGAACAGAGAAAATATTTATATAAGTAACAGGTATTCACTAGAAAACACTGAAGGCTAATTTGAGAATAGCATCTGAAAGGTTTTGTCCCAACTAATTGCATGAGAGTAAGGGGCTGGCCATAAGGTCAGAAGAGATTTGAATAGTCTAGTTCAAATTTACACTCAAAACTAATGAAACAAAGAGCAATTTCAATCAGGGCCACACATTTAGAAGAAACATCTGGACATGGAATCAAAACTATATTAATAGGACCAAAAAGAAAAAAAAGATGATACAACTAAATATAAGGGATAGAAACAGAGCCAAAAAATCTCACAGAAAGCCTCTATATTTGTTCATACTATATATAACAATAATGGAGGAAGATCTATGAAACCAGAACATTTATCTTGAAATATATCTTCCAAAATTTTGGGAAACTAGATTTTATATAAAAATTAGCTACGGAAAATTAGGAAAACCAAATTCCATGCAACATTTTTATGAGCAAAGAAGAGAAAACAGAGGTGTAGTATAAATAATAGCTGAATGGCATACCTATAGAAAATAAAAACATACCAGTAAGATATGTACACAAAAGAGATCAAATTATGAAACTATAATCTACTATTCAAATGAGTAAATGAGAAAAAGAAATGAATTGTATGAAAAAAGCAGAATGAGGAAACTCAGAAATGAGATCACAAAATTTTGGAAAACATTAAAAGAAAAAAATAAATTCAGAGTAGAAGTCTAAACTGCTATAAACTTGAGTGTATTTGTATGCAACAATTTCATATCAGAAATGGAGAAAAGCAGGAACATTTTTTAAATCGTTTAAAAATGAAAAAAAAAACTGGATTTAAGCAAAAGAAACATTGAAGATTAGTAAAGAATAGTCACCATTCCAATATTAAGAAACTGTGAAGAAGAAAATCAGTGTAAGGGAACCAAACAAATACTAAGAACTGTATTTCAAGCAAACTTTCCTGAATTGAAAAAGCATGCAATTAATTATTTACGTAGCTTATCATATTTCTAAAAGAATGGCTAATAAAAATATATTCTTATAAAAATTATTGGGATTTAATCATACACAAAAAAATAAAATCTCTTGGGAATCCAGAAAAAGAGTTGTCAAATTTTTTTCCATGCAGGGCCAGATAGTAAATATTTTTAGGCAGTATGCTAAACAGAAAGTGAGCTGGATTTTACCTGGGGACCACTGTTTGTCAATCCTTGATCTAAGTAAAAAGAGAAAGTGATGTATAATGAAAAGAAAACTGGATTATTATAAGACACTTTTTGGTAGCAATTCATTATTTCAGAAAATAGAATGTTTGACACTTTAAGAAAGAATTTTGAGCAAAACTGGTTCTCAGAGATAAAGTACACAGACAATTTGTTATTGTCAATGTAGAATAAACAGAGAATATTGTTTCCCTGAGACCTTTAGAAAGCTACTAGAGGATAAGCTTCACAAAACCAAAATGACTAGTGACCTAAGGATCACTGATGAGCCTTAAGGATACAGTCAATTGTAGACTAAGACAAAATTAGACAATATAGAGAGGGAATATGTTAGTGCTGTATGCTCTTACAATGTGGTTTTACTGTTTTATAACTGTAGTTATTTCCAATAAATATATATATATATACATAAAAATAAATTTTTTGATATTTTTAAAAATATAAGTATTTTTGTATACTTATATATAAATATTACACATTTATATTTTTATTAAATAAATTTATACCAGAAATATATCTATGAACTCAAGATGCATTTTATAAGCACACATATATGTATATATATATATAATATATATGGGGGGAGAGAGAGAGAACGGGAGAGAGGAGTAGAACTGCGCAGGTGGTGATAGTCATAAAGAGCTTCTTTGGTGATGAGAGGAATTCAGAGCAGGTGAGTATATATCACATTCTTAGCATAATACTGCCATGGATTCAAAGCTGTGACTAGAATGATCAATAATATGGACTAGTTTACTAGTTTACTAGTGCAACCCCTGTGGAAAGCAATATGGAGATACCTTAAACAGATTCAAGTAGACCTACCATTCGATCCAGCAATCCCATTATTGGGCATCTACCCAGAAGAACAAAAGTCATTCTATAAAAAAGACACCTGCACCTGAATGTTTATAGTAGCACAATTCACAATTGCAAAGATGTGGAAACAATCCAAATGCCCATCAACTCATGAATGGATTAGCAAAATGTAGTATATGTATACCATGGAGTATTACTCAGCTATAAGAAATAACAGTGATATAGCATCTCTTTGGTTCTCCTGGAGAGAGTTGGAACCCATTCTATTAAGTGAAGTATCCCAAGAATGGAAAAATAAGCACCACATGTACTCACCAGCAAACTGGTTTCCCTGATCATCATCTAAGTGCACATTTGGGAATAACACCAATTGGGTATCGGACTGAGGTGGGGGGTGGGGGGAGGGGATGGGTGCATATCTACGTGATGAGTGCGATGTGCACTGTCTGGGGAATGGACACGCTTGAAGCTCAGACTCGGGGGGATGGAGGGGTATGGGCAATGTATATAACCTGAACTTTTGTACCCCCATAATAAGCTGAAATAAAAAGAAATATGGAAAAAATGTGTGTGTCAGGGTTTTTTTTGTTGTTGTTGTTGTTTCTTTCAAATCAAAATACTGATTCTTTTGGGGCTAAATGAAGTTGTTAAAAGGTTATTGGATGAAGTTCAAAAAAGTTTCTTTCTCAATGCCAATCACCTTTATTGAGTAGAATCCTGCTTGCCAGTATTATGGAAGAAATCTCTGTGATATCTGTTGAAGTAAAACAAACAAAATCCCAAAGAAGTCAGAAATTCAGTGCAGCAGTAGATGAAGAAAATACAGATCATTGCACACCTGAGAAACAAGTCTTCTTGAGAATGGAAGGTTTAATTTGTTCAATAGTCTATATGGTCAGCAGAGGTTGGTCATTGAACTCATGTGAAGAAACGAGCACAGGAAACAAATAAGATGTACTATTATATAAAATGTTGATAAAAACCGGTAAGAAGCCATAGCAAATGGCATTTTTTCAGCCAAATACTGTGAAACAATATGCTAGGCTATTTGTTTATACATTGTATATACAAAGTGTATACATCTGTATATACTTTGATATGAATATTTTAAAGTATCAGAGGCTATAGTAAAGTATACTTACATACAATCAAAAGTATAATTTTCTATTCAGTTATTTGAGCGCAATGAAGAAATAGTAGTATTAGTGTAATAAAGAAATGAAATATATATAATTGATAAAAACATCACTACATAGTCTGTGTATGCGTCCTGAGCCTATTTAATTATGATAATTTATTATAAATGATGAAAATTCTAATGAAATCAGAAAAAAACAAAACCCTCCTCAATATGATAAAAAAAATCCATTTCATAACATTTAAGGAATTTTCACCTGAAGGAAATTTTCATCAAAAGCAAGTATTTAGTGAAGAGTACCCGAATGATGAAAAAACTGACACTGAAATCCCAAAATATCTTCATTCCCTCCTGAAAAAAATAGGATGAAGTTTAAGGATAGTGTCTTTCTCATTCCTATTGTTGAGAATTGAAGAAATCTCCATGATACTCTTCAATGAAAAGGATATGACACCTAAAAGGTACCAGGAATTCAATGCAGCCATGGATGAAAAAAAGAAGCATCATTTCACACGTTTAGAAGGAAAAAAAGGCCTCCAAAATGCAGCATTTGAAAGCACCAGACTGAAACTTCAGGGAATAAGCATTGAGGGTGTTTTTCTCTGTGAGGACTTGTGTTTGACTTTTCTTCTAGGAAAATCACCAGTTTATCCACTCATGGCCATTTAAAGTTTATCGTTGTTTTTTTCTACTCACCTAGGAAACCTCAAACCCAAGTGAACATAATACTGTGGATACACTTTATTGAAAAAGATGTTTTTCCTACCTATCTTTTCTCAGATTAGATGATGAGTAGTCAAGATATCCTCTTGGCTCAACATTTGTAAAATTTCAAATAATCATCTTCAACTGAAGTTATTTTACTTTTAAAGTCATTTTTGTTCTTACTCAATACTATAAATGCCAAATAAACTTACACCTCTGCTAGATAACCTTTCTCTACCTCTCTACCTCACTGATGAACAGGAAACCTGATACAGGATGAGGCTTGTATCTGAATATTGTAGAATTCTGTCCTTCACTCTTGAAGAACTCAATGATAATATTCTTCTCTTCTAAATGAACTATAAATGATTTGTGACATGGTCAGGAGAGTGTAAAATCTGGCCCAGTTGGGACTTCTAGTATACCTAGGAGAAAAACAATCTATCTCGTTCATGATGAACATTGTTAGAGCTTCCCATTCATCGCTGTTCTTAGATATAATTACTAACGTGCACTCTTATGCTCCTAGTAAGCTAACATTTACTTGGACAAGAGCATCTTTCTACATGCAATAAAGGTATTTGGGTAAGGGTCTGGCTTTCTTCTAGCCCTTAGTTCTGCTGTTTAAGAAAGTGCCCTAGTTGCTTCTTTTAGCTTACCACTGTGAAATTTAGAGTAACCTATCTCTCTCTGGTAATAGATGTATACACAGAGGTTTCTTATTGCTCAAAGGTATTAATATATGAAAACTGCAAATGAAATTTCACGTAACTCAATGCAGTATGAAATATCTGCAAAATATTTGATTATGACTTGGGTTTTTGTGCCATGTAAATCTTGAATGTGACCATACACTAACATCTTTATTGAAGATGAACATAATTGTAATATGACAACTTTTATTTTTAATTGGAAAGGTAAGTGAAGAACTAATCAAGAAAATCCAGTAGGCTTCCCTCATTTTCTAAGAACTAGATGTGTTTGGAACCACAGTTGACTTTGATCTGTACCATTTTGATGCTTTGATGAATCATGTCAAAATGTCTTTTTTGTTCTGCTCCCTTTGAGTAACCATGCCATCATTCATCAAAGCTCAGTTGAAGTCTGATGTTTTATTCTAAGATATGTGCCCAGATGAGATCTGGATGTTGGATAACTGCCTCCCTTTATTCCAAGGGAGGCATTTGAAATATCTTGAAAAAGAGCTCTGCAACTTGTTTGGTACGGGAAAGCCTCACTAATGAGCAATGGCCATTATATTCTGTGGTACATACCTTTAAACATTCCATTCCATATCATTAATGTAACAGATGGTGAAGTCCAGTTCTAGTTATAATTGAATAAAAATGGCAAGGAGTAACATAGTTCTGTTATATGAACCCTGCCCCAATTCACGTGAGGATACTTGATTTGCCTGGAAAAATATCTTGCCTTTATATAAGCCATGTTGGTACATCTTTAATGTAGACTCTCCAGGATGATGCTTTTGGCCCTACACATAGCTGAATCCATTGATATAAGTTAAAGCTGTGATGTTTCTTTCTTCTGCTTTCAATAACACAAACATGTCCAGAAGTGCTGCCTCTGAAATATCTAACTGGTCTTAGAGAACATTTGGACATCTTTTATTAAAAACCAGCAGTCTTGTTCTCTTTTATTAACTCTGTTTGATGTTACTGTTACCTCTTACCTCTAAGAGGTTATAGTCAGATGTGTAATATTTCCCTTTTCTTCAGAGCTCAAAAGCCATGCTTTATATTTACCATGGATTTGTGTCTACTTTTTATAGCTTTGGAACTTGGAAAACTGTATCACTCTGCTTTTGGTGACATTTGAGAAAAGTTTTTATTCTAATCCATTCTTCAAAAATAAAACCAGCCTTAGCCCGCTTCCCCTCCCCCATCATGGATGAAGTAAGCACTTGGATAGACTTGCCCTCTCACTTCCCCTCTAAGAAACATACTGAAAGTTCATTTCCTTATTTTGGTGTAACAACCCCAAATTCCTGGATATTGTGTAAGCATGTGAGTACATACCTGTCTGCCATCTCTACTCTGACGGGATTTGTTCTTACAGGTACCTGCTGAGGCTTCTAGCCTCAATGAATATCAACTCCTTTAGATAAGGAATTTTGTGCACTTCTTTTTTAAATATATTCTGCTATGATTAGTGAAGCTATCATTTCTCCTCAACTTACTTTTTTCCCCCCAAATTATGCATTTTTGAGCAAAAAAAAAAACTATGAAGTTTGGCAAACAAAAATAGACCTTTTTATTACAATGCAGAAGATTTCTTAAATAGTAAATGCCAGTGGTTGCAGTATCTATACAAAGTACCTTTTGGTTTTACTTTCAGTTAATTTACTAATTATGGAGATTCTATTGCTTCCATTGTCATAAAAAGTATGTATTTTTTCCTAATTCTTAAATTAAATAGTTGTACCAAAAAAAGAAGAAGAAAAAGCAGGAGGAGAAGGGGAATTCAAGAATGAATAGCAGAATCATTAACCCAAAGCATCCAAATCACCATATCAGTCTCTCCTACTTTATATTTTAATTTAGATTTCTGATCATTGCCTTAAAAAAGTTTTCCTATGTTTTCCAATTTTTTAAAAAATCTCTGTGAAAGCAAAAATTGCTTTGTATCTAGATTCACTGGGAATGAAATATACAAGCACAGAAGATATCTTCGAATATAAATTAAGAATAAATACAGTTAAATTTTGTTTAAAATCTTTAAGTATTCAATATGTTTTATTTAATATATTGCTTTAAATGTGAAGTATTATAGGTCAAAATATGACTTCATATAACGGACTATTATGGGAGAGTTTATGTAATGACTGTTAAATTTCCATATTTTCTTAAATTTGCCTGAAATAATATGTTTTAAGTTTCATCAAAAGCAATCATTTGTAACAAGTTAAATCTTATAAATACATCTATAGCACTTATAACATCCAATTCTTATTTTAAACTATGGAGAATATTTAATAAATAAAACATAATTCACAAAATACTTAAAATAACTTACACATTTTCAAGTACTTTTCCATTTGACTCCATTTCCCTCTTTCTACTTTTTTTCCTTTTTCAGTACATTGCCTTTTGTTCTTATATAGTAACTATAAGTTTATACAATATTACAAAATATTTCTTTATGCAATTTTACATGAATCTGAAGGGTCACCAAAGTAAAAGTCAAAGACAAAGAGCTTATGAAATAAACACTTTGTTTTATTTAAAGATAAATACTCATTATTTGCTACATTATCTCCCTTCACTGGAAACCTTTTTGCAATGTGAGAAAAAATATCTGTTGAGTTTGGTGACTTCTTATGAAAGTGGAAGAAGTAGAGACAGGGTCTCTTTGAGTGTATTTTTGGAAAACACTTCACAGTAACATTTTTCAGATGCCCAGCCTGTAATATATTTTTCTTTTTTGTAAAATTTGTGGCAATTTGTTAGACGGGTGATTATCTGCATGCCATCACCTCTCTATTTGAGCCACATAAGATGATCACAATATTGTGCTGGTGAAAAAAGACTTGATATTACCCAGACATTGCTTTTTTTTTATTTTGAGACAATGTGACACACCAATGAGATACATTGTATATTATCTCAAGCATATAAATGACTTATAAACAGAGAACTTTTCTATGATACATAAAACTTAAATACATAAATTCCCTTAATTCACTGGCTTCAACATTAGAATTTCTCAGACTATAACATAGCATGATTTTCCACCTAAATTAAATTATAAGTTTAGATATAATTAATTATGAACTATACATTAGAGGAATAAGGTTGTTTCTGATATTTTGGAAAGGTTATTTTTCATTTATAAAATTTATAAACTTTTAGTAAATAAATATCTAAGTGTTCCTAGAATTGGAACATATACCTTCAATTAAGCATCTGTCACTCTGTTAACGCATCTCACTTCAATACAATTTAAGGTCACTCAGTTTTGATAGCTTATAGCAAAGATTGATAACCCTTAATCTTTATTAAGCTGCTTTATGGAAGACCATCAAGATTTAATTTTTTTAAATCTTACCACTTGGTAGATAAATGGCTTATGAGTCCCTTTCTTTTCTAACTTTTCTAATTAATCTGAATGTCATTTGAGAGGGCAGGGAATAGAAGAATTGGAAAAAAGTCCTGCAAGCTAACTCTTACAAATATGTATTTTATCAATGTCAACTCCCAGATAATGCCATCTGTGTTAATCCCTAACCCTCTCTACTGTAGTGCTTCAAGTTGTCTTTCACTTTGATTTATCAGACAGCTGACCCTGGCCTAACCCTGTCAGCTTTAGTTCAGAGGCAGTCTCACAAAAGATAGTCCTCTGATCTGACAAATTGATTGGCTACAAGGAAGTTTAACGGGAAAGGGATCTCCCTAACAAGTGATAAAGCCCTTTTTTCACTCCCAGCTTACAGCTTTGAGTATGTGGGCAGAATTTATAAAATACCAAAAAGAAGAAGAAAACATTGTGAGTAATTTGGAAAGCTAAATATAAAGGAATGCAATAAAAGGGACACGGCTTTCTGTTTAATGATAAGTCTGGCAGTATCAGCAACTATATTTTATTTAAAAGCTTTAAGTGGAGGCTAATTGAAAATGATCATCCTAATTAAAAAACAAATATCAAAATTATCTTAGTGTTTCCTAGCTGACTTTAACTAGAACATAATAATTAGGTATGAGGATAATAAATTACAATCTATAGAAAAGCTGTTAGGTTAAGGGAGAGTTTGACACAGTATCTTTTCTCTGATGAAGCTAAAGCATTCTCCCATTCCTCCTCTATCATAAAATGAGTATATCCATTTTTTTTCTAGCAGCCCTCTCTCTTTCTTTCAATTTCACAATTGCTCTAGATAAAAGTAACAATAATAGTATTAATAACAATAAAAGAGTGAGTATTCCCTTTATGTTATTTTAATTTAGCATTTAGCTAAGACCCAGAAACACTGATATACTATCTGATCATGAATCTCCTTTTTGTTTCTGGATTCAACTGGAGACATTTGAATATGCCAGTCTTAACAAGGGTGCTATGAGAAAAATATTAAAATAGTAGCATGGCTTGTCAAATAATGTTATTGGAAATGCTACAAAATCCCAAAATAAAGTACTATATTTCCCTTTTTAAATTTTTGATTAGGCTACATGTCAAGTCACATTTCTATATGTAGCAAAGTATGGAGTATCTCTAGATTTAGTAAGAAAGTCTGAAACATTTATTCATTGACAAACTTTCTTTGGAAAAAACTTCCATACATAAATCATAAAAGTAGCTCAAACTTCTAATAGTATTTTTAATTTGAAAATGTGTTTATTACATATTTTTATGAAGATATAACATTTTTTATTTCTTTTAATGGAAAATTCAATGACCCACTTTTTAAAAAGTATCTATTAACCACTTTAAGAGCACAGGAATCAAAAGCACATTGATTATTAAAGGTAAATTCTGAAACATTTTTCATACAACTAATTTTTAAAAATACTTTCATTTTAATATACTTACAAAATTTAAAGTTTTCATTTTATAAGCTACATATTTTTGTTTCTATCTGATTTCAGTGCTGTAATACATCATATTGAATCATTCAGTCATGCTGGTTTTGATCCACATGGTTTTCAAGCCAGTTGAGTTATTTTCAGCACAGCATGAAAGAAGAATTTTCACTTTAATCCAAGCCATTTGCTTCACGTAATGTCAATGTATACATGACAGAGTTTGTAGAGACTTTGCCAAGTATGCTATGATATACAATAAAGAAAAGGGAAAGTACAAAATTAGTCTATCTGTTTTTGAGTTAAAATTATTCCACCTAAGAAAGTGTTTTGAAGTAGTAATTCCTGAATATTTTTTAGATAGAGCTGCATTCAATAATTTTGTATAGTTTTAATAATATTTATTTGTGCTGCTACAGCTGAATGAGTGTTTAAATAGAAATGGATTTATTTCTGTGGTTCTTCATTATCTTTCAGGTGTACCTAACAATGTATTAATGATAAAACTAATTCTTTATAACGGTGTTGTTAAATGTATAAATTTGTTCCTTCTGTCTAAAATCAATCTTGAGCTATTTGATATCGCCATTTTCACATTTCACTGGAGGAGAAAACACAAATAGCTCTGCTATCCAGAGTTTTGCCATGAAATGTTTCCTAACAAGCATTGCCGTGTCAAACATAAGTGGATTGGCGTTAGAAGATTAGTCAAACTGCTCTACTATTTACCTGTGAAAATTGAGGTCTTGGGTTCAGTCATATAACTAAATGAATTCCCTTACAAAGTATTTCTCTGAGTTGCTAAGTTTTAACTAAATGGACCTTTTCAGAAAAAAAAGAGCATGTTTTTGACTTAACCCATTGCTATGGTTTGAATGTGTTCCCCAAAATTAATGTGTTGGGAACTTAATCCCCAGTGTAACAATATTAAGAGGTTGAACCTTTAAGAGATGATTAGGTCATGAGGGCTCTGATTAATACCATTGTTACAGGAATAGGTTATTAATTGTGGGAGTGGATTCCTGAAAAAAGGATAAATTTAACCCCCTTTTGTCTCTCTCTCTCTCTTACCCTCTCTCGCCCTCTCACTTTCCATCACAGGATGTCAAGTTTTTTTGACATGTAACTGACAACTTTTGATTTCTGATTAACTTATTGACATCTACAAAAATTATCATTTTTAGTCATGCTTGAAAGTTATGGTGAGGACACTTTTATATGTGCTGGTATCTTCATGTAAACAGTTTATTTTAATTAAGTTTTGACTTATTCTGATAGAGTTCTGCTTTCTATAGTAAAATGCAAGCAAATAGTATAGTTGATATTGGCCTTATGAAGTCATCTCACTAGATACCTGTTTCCTATAAAAAACAAATATAAATCTCTTCTATTCTTAAAAATGTTCAGGAAATGAGAATCACTTATTACTCTTCTAAATAAATACATACAAAGTTCCAGAAAATTTTCTTTTAATGAAATCATACAAGAACAGGACTTATTATATGTAATATGATATCTCTGTCACAAGTTAAATGTCACATAAACTATTTGCTAATAAATTAAGCAGCCTTAATTTTTCTGTCCATTACAATTCAAGGAGGAGCATGATGACTTGCCCTCTACAAAAAGCACATATTCAATTTAAAGTTATTGTGTGACTAATTCTCTCTTGTTTGCTACAATGCTCAACTAAATGCTGAATACAGAAGAGTGTTGGGGGAACAAGTAAGAGTAGAAAATAATCAGTCGTAGTTAAAAGGCAGAGACAGTGTTGTAAAGATGGATTAAACACCTTCAAGTTTCTCAAAGGTAAGAGAATGACTTGATGTTATAACCAATAACATGGCTGGAAGCACAGCTGGCTCCAGCGAAATGGTATCAATAAGGACTAAAATTAATCACACAGAGACAACACTAAAAGAAATGCATATGGCCTTCTCAACAATTATACCAAATCCACTGATTCTGCACAAAAAAATCACAAGCAATTTTTCTGCATACTCTTACTATGAAATATATCACTCAGCTATGACCTTTTAATGGAATTGTGATAAAATTGCAAAGCAGACATTTAACTTCTTTCAAAGCCATAATTACTTTTCCTTCAAGAAAAAGTTACAACTTATAGTCACTGTTGTTATGAAGTCATTTTGCCCTTAGCATTTACCAAGTTATGCTGTATTTTTAAATAATAGCACAACATTGGGGAAGGCAATAGGCCATAGTCAGGCTACTTGGGAGTCATTCTAGGTTTCACCACTATCTAGAACAAGTGAATAAAATGCTCTAACATTTATTTCTTCACTCTGGTGAAACTTATGTAAAGATCGCATGGAATTAAGTAGGTAGTGTGCTCCCAGGAAATGATGAAAATTTATAAAGAGTGTCCATCATTATAAATGTTTCTTTTATTTTATGTAGAAAAACATGCACACATTACATAAATGCAAACTTGTTTAACTTATCCTTTTTAAGTTTCTTTTTTTGTTTATTATCTCCTCAGTTTTCCCAGATAACATTTAATAATAGTGTGTATCTACCATATTTTCTTCACTGACACATAGATCTGCAGAGAATTACATTCATATATACCCATATACATTAAGTTTTTAAGTTTTATTAATACAAAAGTTAGAATTGTGTTATTTTCATTGTGCTACTATTTTTTACTCAAAAATAACTTCAAGAAATTCCTCAGAGTCAACAGAGATATCTCTGAAGGAGCTCAGGAAATTTCACCCCAAAATATAACTCCTTAATATAAAGTATACTTTGAATTGCAGGCCCTGAAAATCAGCAAAGCACTGGAGGGGGCTTTCCCTCTATCTGTAGAATCTGAACTGACCTGATCAAAAGATCAAAGGGTGAATTGACTTCCCTTTCTCTCCTTGTTATCTCAATGTATTGCAGAATGCAACCAGACCTAGCCCAAGTGATTTAAAACATAATATTTGTCTCTCAGGTTAATTTATAAGTCAATCTGTGTTCCCCATCCATTCATCCTCCCTAGCCACCATCTAGCCCCTAAACAGAATTATATATACTCCTTATTTCCCCCCTCCTCTCTAAAAGGCATGTAAAAAATACCTGAACTTCATTGGGATATTGGGGAATCACTGTGTGATTCTCCCCATGCACATGGTAAATAAACCTTTCTCTTATTAATCTGCCTTAATTGTGAGCTTTTAGCAAACTTTTTGGGGAAAGGGCAAGTTTCCCTTTCACCCCTACAACTCTTATACCTTATTTTAGTATCTATATAACATTTTCTATAATGTACATAATTAGTCCAACATTAAAGGCTGAGCATTCATTGGTTTTTAGATTACTTCCCTATTATACTAAAACATTTTAATTTTAATAATTTTTGCTTTCATTTGCTTGTATAATACCAGGTTTAGAATTTCTGTGTTGAAATATGCCTGCTTATTTAGTTTTAATTGATATTCCCAGTTTATACACCATACTAGAATGTAAGCTCCACAAGAAGCTTTGTTGCTATTTGCCATTATATTCTAAGTATGGAGAAAAGTGCCTGGGATTTTTTAGACATTATTGTCTAACAATGTATTTTTAGATATTATTGTCTAACAATGTTTCCAAAATGCTTAAAGAGTGCTTATAATTTATTATGCTTAATTCGTGTTTCCTGAGTAAATGAACAAACACAATACTTTATATTTCTATGACCAATGTGCTAGAGTGTCTTATTCTTCATAATCCTACCACCAGCATATTTCATAACTCCTTTGTAAATTAAAAAAAGAATTTATGAATCTAAAGGCATATAGACTACCTTATTGTATTTAAATTATATTTTCCTACTTTTTTTCCCAAGATGGCTGACTAGAGGCTTTTCTTGTCCATCTTACACGCTTAGAAGAACCCAAATCACACTTTGACCATATTATCCAAGAAGGAACATTGGAGTTCAACAGAAAAATGAAAGAACCCTCCAGAATCTGGGAAGGTGAAGAAGGACAGGCAGCTCATGTGGCCAGTATTGGCTGAAAACCAGGAGTAGATACCCAAAACAGGAAAGGGTGACTGTTTTTCTCTGGTCCACTTTCCCACAAGAGATTGTGTCATCCAGGCCACAGGAGTGCACCTTTACCCTCCCAAGCCCTGGATCTAACTTGGGGAGTGACTGGCAGACTATGTGAAGGGAATACACTGGGAAGTGTCTTAAACACTCCTCCAGATCCCCCGGCCCTTACAGTAGGTCACCATTCTTGATCTTAACTCTCAGCATACTGTGCGTGGTCCTGGGATGTAGAGGCAGGACAGTCTTTGCATTAGACACACTTGAGCAGTAATTTGGGGAATGGAGGCTTGAACGGGGAGGGACCCCTACAGCCTGAACTAAAAAATGACTTTGCCATGGGCTCCAGCCCCTGGTGCTGGAACAGGGCTCCCCCTACCCAGGACGTGAACAGGAGGAGAGCTGCTGCAGAGGTTTGGAATTGTGCCAGTCAGTGACTCCTACAACCCAGGGCTGTGTGGCAGACCAGAGGCAAACTGCAGTGATTAGTGAATAGCCAGATTGACTGAAACAGTCAGGAAAGGGGAGTGAGCCCTGCCAGGACTGGGATGTTAGAAGGAAGCAGATCCCACTCCCACCAGCCAAGTCTGTGCCATTGGGACTGCCTCTCTCTCCTGATGCTGAGATCTTGACACAGTGATGGTTGCCCCTTGCCTAGGCATTTCATTAGGGGCCTGGGGGCTGGTAAATGCAACCACCACAAGGGGCCCTGAGTACAGGCTTGCCCGGTCTAGCTTTGTGGTGCTTCAACTCACCCCCTGTGGCAGAGCATGGGATTCAGGCCTCTGGGGGTTCAAAGGTTCATCCTAGGACATCCAAACACTTCTCCTGGGGGACAAAGATCAGGCATAAATACTACCACTATCTCCATAGCTGGCTTTTATCTGCAAGCATCCACCTGCTAGCTTTGAGACTGGCCCACACAGCCCATTGTAACAACTCCTAACAGAAGAACACAGCACTCAGGAATGAGAAAAGCTTCTCACAACCATTGCTACTCCCATTGTCCATATCACCCCAGCTCACCCCTTCATTCACCCAGTATATCAGTACAAATGGTATTTAAGAAAGCCACCACAGTAAGGCTATATTTGTAGCCAAGGAAATCACACAGTATTTTCACCAGTGCACACATCCAGAAGCAAAACCAAAGGCCCTATTCAACATACATCATAGTTGCATCTTCAAGAAAAAAGTCATCCCCCAAATGAAAATAAATTGAAAAATAAGAAGTGACTGGTGCTTCCGATGTACAGATATAATCATAAACATACAGGAAGCATGGAAAAGTAAGGTATTATGACACCCTTAGGAACTCAATAATTCTATAGCAATAAATCCTAACCAAAAGGAAATCCTCATAATGCTAGATGAAGATTAAAAATATTGATTTGTAAGAAGTGCAATTAGATGCCAGAAATACCTGAAAAACAATACAAAGAAATCAGAAAATCAATTCAAGATACAAACAAGAAATTTGCCAAGGAGACAATTAAAAAAAAAAAAAAAACTAAAAAATTCTAAAAGTAAAAAGTTAATCGAAGGAGTTACAGAATACATTCAAAATCTTCAACAATAGACAGACTAAGCAGAAGGAAGAATCTCAGAATTTAAAGGCAGGTCTTTTGAAAAAATCCAATTAGACAAAAATTAAAAAAAGAATAAAAAAAAAAGGAACAAAATCTTCAACATGTTTGGGACTACACAAAATGACCAAACCTACAAATTATGAGTAATTTAGAGGGGGGAAAAGATCAAAAAATTTAGAAAATTCATTTAAGGAAACACTTGATGAAAACTTTCCATATCTAGCAAGAGAATTAAAAATTTAGATACAGGAGGCCCAGTTATCCCCAGGCAAATACATTACAAAAAATTTACCGTGGCATATTATCATCAGACTACCTGAAGTTAAAGTGAAGAAAATAATTTTAAAGTCAGCAAGAGAAAAGCACCTAGTTACCTAAAAAAGGAAACCCCATCAGTCTAACAGCAGACTTCTTAGCAGAAACCTTACAGACCAGAAAAGAAGGAGATGACATTTTCACAGTGCTCTTTGAAAAAAAAATGTCAGTCTAGAATTTTATATCCAGTAAGATTAAGTTTCACAAATGAAGGAGAAATAATGTCTTTCCCAAACAAGCGAATGAATGCTGAAGGAATTGTGACCGCTAGAACCATTCTAGAAGAAATCATCAAAAGAATCCTAGGCATGGAAGTGAAAGATTGATATTCAGCGTCATAAAAACAAATCAAAGTATAAAATCCAGAGAACTTATTAAACAATCACACAAATGAGCAAGAGAAAAGAATCAAATGACAACACAATAGAATTCCACCAAATTGCAAAGACAAACAGAGAAATAAAAAGAAATGAAGAACTTATAAATCAACTAGAAAAGAATTAGTAATCAGATAGGAACCAATCCTCACATATCAATATTAAAATTGCAAATGGACTGAATGCTCCACTTAAAAGACATAGTGGAGAAATAGATTTGTTTTTAAAATGATCCAACTATGTGTAGTTTACCTTACATGTAAGGACACATATAGACTGAAAGTAAAAGGGTAGAAAAAGATATGCCATTAAAATGTTGAAAAACAGTAAAGACTGTTTTTAATTTAAAGTCTGTTTTAGAGAGGAGAGGAGGGGATGGGAATATTCACACCTAAGGGTGCAGTGCACACTGTGTAGGGGATGGGCACGCTTGTAGTTCAGACTCAGATGGTGAAAGGCAATTTATGTAACCTAAACCTTTGTATCCCTGTAATATTCTGAAATTAAAAAAAAAATTAAAAACAGTAAAGAAAGACAAAGAAGGTTATTATGTGATGATAAAGGGATTAATTCCATAAGAGCATATAACAATCTAAATATATATATATACTTAACACCAGAGCACTGAGATCCATAAAACAAATACTACTAGACTTAAGGAAAAAAATAGACAATACAATGATTGTGGGGTATTTCAATACCCCACTCAGAGCATTAGACAGATTGTTGAGATGGAAAATAAACAAAGAAATGTTGGACTTAAATTGGACTTTAGACCAAATGGACCTAACAGACATTTACAGAACATTGCACTGACAACCACAGAATATACATTCTTCTCATTAGCACATGGAACATTATCCAGGATAGACCATATGTGAGGCCATCAGACAATTTTCAATAAATTTAAAACAATCAAATCACATCAAGTATTTTCTCAGATCACAGAGGAAAAAAACTAGAAATCAACATGAAGAAAAACTTTGGAAACCCTAAAAACACATGGAAATCAAACAATATGCCCCAGAATAATCACTGGGCCAATAAAAAAATTAAAGTAATAATTTTAAAATCTTTGAAACAAAAACGGAAGCACAACATACCAAAACTTGTGAGATACAGCAAAAATAGTGCCCAGAGGTAAATTTGTAGCATTAAATGCCTACATAAATAAAGTAAGATGATTATATATTAACAACCTAGCATCACACCTGAAGGAACTAAAAAATAAGAACAAACCAAACACAAAGTTAGCAGAACAAAAGAAATAAGGAAGAACAGAGCAGAACTAAATGGTATTGAGACCAAAAAAAAAAAAAACCAACACAAAGGATCAATAACATGAAAACTTGCTTCTTCTGAAAGATAAACAAAATTAGATAAACAGCTAGCTAGACTAATCAAGAAGAGGAAAAAGGCCCAAATAAACAAAATCATAAAGGAAAAACAAAGCATGACAACTGATAAAATAGAAATATAAAAGATCATCAGAGACTATTATGAACAACAATATGCTCACAAACTAGAAAACCTAGTAGAAATGGATAAATGTCAAATCTATTTTATTTTAATTAATTTAATTTAAATTTGAAAACTGAAGTTGTATAAAAGAATTTTTTGTTGATAAACCTGACTTTATTGCTTTGGTATAGATACATTTTACTTTAATCATTACATTCTGTCAGATTTGCTAGTTGCCTTGCAATGCATGTGTCAGGTGCATATAGGAGGATGGTCTGGAAAGTATCCAGCCATGTAACTGTTCTCTTTATATTGACAATGGCTGGATTTTTTCTGGACAGCCCTTGTACATTATATAATTTCTAGTATTACACATAAAGACCCTTTTGGTACGCATCATTGTGTTGATTTAATTTGAATGAATCTTTCCAATACAGTGACTTAACTTTTTACTGTGCTTATTTGAATATTTCATGTAAACAGCACAGATTAGCTATGTATGTAAATTGTCACATTGGAATAAGGTAATTGTAAATGCTAATTATTTTACAGGGATTTATGATGCTTATTATTTTAATTATAATAGAATTAATTTATTTTCCCATTAAAGTAAATATGTATGGTCAGGTATGTTAATTTAAAACAAAACGTTACTTCTGATACAGAATTGAGTCAGGATACAAAAGCTAGTACAGTCTGAGCAACCCTAACCTGAAAACCTGAAATCCAAACTTTCAAAACTTCAAAATTTTTGAGTGTTGATATGATGTCACCAATGGAAAATTCCACAACTGACAAATTATTTTTTAACTTTATTAATGCCTCATATTTTTTATTGTCAAGTACTTACGTCTGAGTAAGATTTAAAGAAATGATTGCTATTGGTAGCATATAAATTCAGAGTCAAGAATGATGATGATGCCAAACAAACATAGATTATCCACATGGGTAGCTGAGGTAGAAAACCTTCATTTTCTAATGGTTCACTGTACTCAAACATTGTTTCATGCACAAAATTATTAAAAATATTATATAAAATTACATTCGGGCTATGTGTATAAGGTATGTATGAAACATAAATAAAGTTTGTGTTTAGACTTGTGTCGTGTCCCCAGTCTATCTCATTATGTATATGCAAATATTCCAAAATCTGAAAAAATTAGAAATCTAAAGCACTTACGTTTTGAAGAATTTCAGATAAGGGTTATTCAACGTGTACTACAGTCAGAACAGTAAATATAAAAGAGACTTAAAGAAAATAATTGCAAGTTTCATGATTAAGGGGAAGTGCATCTTTTTGTTGTGGTAGAGTGAAACAAAAAAGCATTTTGTTTGGTGGGTTGAAAAATTAAATGAAATAGGCCAGGCGCGGTGGCTCATGCCTATAATCCTAGCACTCCGGGAGGCCGAGGCTGGAGGATTGCTTGAGCCCAGGAGTTTTAGGTTGCTGTGAGCTAAGCTGGTGCCACAGCACTCACTGTAGCCTGGGCAACAAAGCGAGACTCTGTCTCAAAAAAAAAAACAAACCAAGAACCAAAAAGCCGTAAATAAAATTAGTTGCCCATAATCAGAACTAAAAGTCTCGTAAAAATTTTTGTAGATGAATTTTTAACAGAAATGGGGTATGTAACTTGGACTAGCTATAGGAAAGTTTAGACTATTGCATAAAATGAAAAATCATCCAGATGGATTTAATAATCACAGCACATTATTAAAATTATTTTTTTAAATTATATATGTGACTCAAATGATACTTCTGTTAGACAATGCTCTTATAAAGCATGACTTTCAGTGTGAAGTCAAGGCTTAGCTGAATCATTCCAATTATATTTATAGACTTTTTGACCTGGAAATGATTCTTAGGATACCAGAAATCTAGAAATGTGCTGTGACACAAACTTTTGTGTTTTATTTATAATGGCTTGGTTTTACAATTATGTGTGTCTTCATGTTTAAAAATGTAAACACTATATTAAATTTAAATTAAATAGATTTTTAAAAAATCTACAAGAATATAAAAGATGGACTTTACCTGAGTTAAGAAAAAGGGCAAATGGTAGGTTATACTCATTTGCTCATTTTCCTTACTATTTTAAAAAAGGCAACTGACTACAATAAGTTACCATAACCATATTTCTAAGCCAAGAATAGAAGAAATAATAAATGTTTGCTATACTAATCATTGCCATTTTTTTTTGAAGAACATAACAATGCTCATGGATTATAAGTTAAGTACTGAAAAGCATTTATTGGTAAATTTCAATTATAATTTCTTCATATAGTAAATACATAGGAATATCTTCCTTTTTGTTTTTTCCTGAAAGTATCATTTGAAGAATATTTGTATTAGTTTGTTTTGAAATATTTTCTAAATATTTCTTCAGAATGACATACATGTTTTAATTTTTATCCAGTTATTTTTCATGTTTCTTAGATGTGTGCAAAGAATAACACCAAAAACTCTTATAGCTTACTTCCCTGTGTGACACCAACTGAGAAATTAAGGCTACGGGAAAAAAAATACACTCTCACCCATGTAAGAGTAGTAAATCAGGTAACTCACTTTTATGTTATTTCTGTATGAAATATTAATAATGAATGTTATTGCCCAAATGAAATTCATCAATGCTTGGTAGAGTTGTTCCTTCCTAACAATTAATATCCCTAGGAGTCACTATAATCCTACCCTGGACAGCACAACATAAAGTATATAGATGCTCATTAAAAACAGTTCATATTTGTCCCTAAAATTTTAATCTGAGTCTTATTTAAAAGAATTATATATTTTAAAGTAATTTATGTAAAATAAGTTTTAGGACAGTAGAATATTTTTTGATGTAAAATAACGATTAAACAAGTAAAATTAAAAGTCTAAACCTGGAATACAACAAATTGTCTTTGGCTTATTTTTCTTTTCTAAAGTGCAGAAGATTAATTTGAGATAAAAAGAATCAACATTGAAATTGGTAGAGCCTGAGGCATTGCTGAAAAGGGCTTCAAGATTTCAGTTTAGATTAATGTCTTCAATGCGAGAATCGATTCAAGTTGTCTCGCTTCTCTTGTTAAAATTTTTGTTAAAAGAAGAATATAAGATTTTATGAATTCTTTTTACTTTACTCACAAAAAGTATTCAACTGTATTCATTTTCTCCTGTGGTGATATTTTTAAGTGATTGAAAGGGAATCCCTTTCAGTAACTCCTTGGCAGTAGTACTGAATGTGAGAAGCTATTTCAAGGAATCTAAAAGAAATACAACATAGAAAACTCTAAGTTTGGTCACTTCTCATATGATTTTTCAAGAAAGCTTTGGTAATAAGAATCTGGAGTGAAGTTATTGTTGCACTAGGTGACATTCATTTAAACCTTCTCATAATAATAATTTTAATATTGTTTGTAATGGAAACAAAAAAGACCAATTCTAGTTAGACATTAATATCAATTTTCCCTTTATTAACATAAGAAAATCTTTTTGAAATAAGTTTATTACGTGAGGTACAAGGATAGATATGTGCTTCCCCCAACCCACAAGGCTCCATGAGTGCATGTGTGTATGTGCGTGTGAATGTTCATGCCCCATACCACCTTAGTTATGTGAATCCTTGTAGACAGAGTATTATAATTTGCCAGATACAGAATCTCAGCAACACAGAAACGGGAATACAAGTGACTTAGAGACATAGATATCCATGCGTTAAGTTATAATAAGAGAAGTTAGGCTCAGTAAAATTAGATGAACAATGAAAGACACAGAATTCAAAACTTGGGGAAATTGTAAAATTGGCGGCAATAAATGGATTATTGGGCAGACATCCAGGTTTAATAAGGACTAGAATACTAGGCAGGGAATCACTGGAGTTTTAGGGACACAGACCAATTCTGCAAATTGTATCAGTGAGGAAGATTATATTAAAATCTTAAATCAAAGATTACACAGGCATTTCCCAAAACTATAGCTGGAGTGATAATTAAATGTATGCAGCCATACATACATATATATATGTATACATTCTTATATAAATATATAAATGCACAAGTTAATGAGTAGATGAAAATAAAATTAGTGAAGTAACTAGGAATCATGAAGTGGTACGCAGTAGTTGCTCCATAAATGTAGATTACCCAAATTTACCACCATTGTGGCCCTTATAATATTATAAAACTCTGATATAAAATATTGGTGGCTTACTGTGTTAGGCAGAATCATACCCTGCCAAATATGTCCTCACCTTAATTCCCAGAGCCTGTGCATATTTCATACAAGGCAAAGGAGAATTGAAGTTGCAAATAGAATCAACCTACTTTGAGATAGGAGAGCACCCTTTATTATTTGGGTGGGCTCAAGCATTGTTTTTAAGTTTTATTTATTTATTTATTTATTTATTTATTTATTTATTTTCAACTCCCACCCCTCCTTGGGCTCAAGCATTTGTAAGAGTCCTTAAAGTGGCAGAGAGAGGGAAAAGAAGCGTTAGGGTCACAGAGACATGATATGAAAAAAAAAATTCATAGGTTATCTCTGACTTTGAGGATGCAAAGTCTTCACAGCCCAGAGAATGTGAACAGACTCTAGAAACTGGAAAGACAAGAAAACAGATTTCCCCTGGAGCCCCAAAAAGGAATATAGCCAGGTGGATGGCTACCTTAATTTTAGCCCAGTGAGACCTATGTCAAATTTATGACTTCCAGAAATATAAAATGATACATTTGTATGTGTTTAAACCACTAAGTTTATTGTTATATCAGCAATAGAGAGCTAATACAGTTACCCATCAACCATTCCCCTTCTACTTTTTTTGATTTCTGACAATGTCTATGTTCCACTTTAGAATCTAAAAATACAAAATATTAATACTTGGCATTCCATGAACTCTTAG
Organism: Lemur catta; assembly: GCF_020740605.2. NCBI lineage: Eukaryota > Metazoa > Chordata > Mammalia > Primates > Lemuridae > Lemur > Lemur catta. The sequence continues at coordinate 245,531,564 of NC_059128.1, forward strand.
AGCTAGGATATGAGTATGTGACCCATTTCTGATCAACGAGTCTTGAGGAATAAAATTGGAATAACAGACCCTAGAAAGGAATATTACGTGAACAAGAGAAATATCCATCCTTTTTGGCTGGATATGGTCCCATCTATAAGTGATGTTTAGAAATATAGCATCTTAGATGGAGGAGCACAAATATAAAATAACCATACCAATGAATTACTTATTATATGGGATAATTTTGTGTTCATGCTTACTTAACTCATTTTGACTTGAATAGATTGTTCCTGGCCACAGAAATAAATCCAATTGACAAATTGCCAAATACTCTACTAAGAATCAGTATTAAATATGACTTCTGAAATTATTTATCTGAAATATCAGTTTTGAAATGCTATTCAAAATGAATTAATTGTATTCTCTGATTCCTTTATTTTAATAAGTAATTACTGAACCCTGATTTTCATGAGAAGTTCATATATTTTTAATACTTTGTCCTAAAACCTTGCAAAGGAGTCATTATAGGACTCTCTGTTCTAATGGATTTGATATTTTTCTTTGGAAATGAAATATTTACTAATCTCTTGTATGAAATACTATTCCCAAGATTCTTCTAAGGTTTCTGTCTTTAGTTATGTAATTTATAAATCCATCTTATAATATTATTTGATGAGGCAAGATATATGAACTAATTTGGAGTCAATAAGAGCCTTGTTAAATATCGTTACTCATTAAGGGTTTCCAGAAAAAAAGAGAGAGAGAATTTGGCACATATATAAGACAAGAATGTTGACAAGAATCTACAAATTTGTCAGTATTTTTGTAAGATTTTCATTGGAAGGTTTTATTTTAAGCATCATTTGCTGACAGGTTTTGCTGTTTTCTATGGGTTTAAAGAAGAAATTATCATATTTAGTAGAGAATTCCATCTTCCTTAGAAGAACTGGCAGTAAAATTAATCAAGGTCTGATACAAGATAAAAAATTCCCAATTACACCATTCCAAATGAAATCAGAAATGATACATACTAGACTGTCACTTTAAATGTGGTTCTTACTATTGCCAAGTTTATTCTTAGAATCACCGTAGAGCTCAAGCCAAACTATCTTATTGTGCAATAATATAGGCATCAGTCTCCAAATCTAGTTACACTCAGCCGACAGGTAGTTATTTAGGGAGACCATCCACAGGGAGTGATTGGAGTCCCATCTGTTTAAGGACTGGCTGCCAGTGATAGCAAAAGATAGGGAGATCCATCATTCTAAGTGGGAGATCAATGACTGAGAGCATACTGTGAGAAAGCAAGTCAAGAGAGTGTTATTTTGTACTGGAGAAAAGTCAGAATGATATTGACCCTCTCTAAGTCATGTACAATTGGATCTAAGGACACAGTTATTACTGTGAGTGCTCCATGTGACTTGTTAAAGTCATTCAAACAGCAGTTAGACAAGGCACTTCAAGTTGGTGCCTATCATTAAAAAGAACAAAAGTATGTCCATCCAACCACTCTTGGGAGAAAAAGAAAGTCAATGTTGTGTGACTCTCACATCTATCCTCTAGCATCTTAGGAACTGAAACACACAAGTGAACATTTAGTACTCACACATAATTTTATCCCATAAACCAGATGGGTTGTCTACTTGAAAAAGATTTAGCTCAATCAGTTATGGAATTACAGAGTATCAGGAAGATATCAAGATATTACCTAGTAAAATCTTGTCAAATTAAATGTGACTTAAAGAAGTTAAGTGACTGCCTCCATAATTAAACAAACAAAAAAGGCTGTTAGAGGACTAAGGTATAAACTAGAACCAAATCCTCTTTAATTTAGCATTTTATTCTCCTTCTACAATATGATGCCATCATAATTAACCATTTATCAACTAATTATGTATTTGGGAAGACATTGTCATTATGTATCAAACAATAACAAAGTACAATATAATCAGCTTGTGAAGAATACATTGAATCAGTAACCAATATCCACCCCTCTTCTTGATTGACTAAATAAACTGAAGACTAAAAATTCAATTCCTCAGAATCTCTTGCAACTAGCATTTCACACATTATCAAAGCTCAACCAACGGGATGAAGGCTTCAATTTTGAGTGAATCTAAGAGACACACTGTAGTTTGGAGTAAATAGTTGTGGGAGCACCTGTCTCATGTCTTTACAGCTAATGTGTTCCTGTAGTCAACAAGTGCAGTGGCTTCCTGATTCCCCTTGCTTGTGGCAGAGTTAGCTGCTTCTCTAGCTTTCTAGTTTAGTGGTATTTTTTGATACATCACTCTTGGAAGCCCCATTAATGGAGAGTCTGCTTTTCTTACCTTCTAACAATTTAGGGAGCACATATTTTCTTTTATTAAATACATTTTTCTCTTTTTGTTTTACAGTCAGTGTGGTTTTGTTACCTATGACTGAACCCTTACTAATACAAAATTGTTTGTTATGTCCTATGTTTTCTAAAATATTCAAACAAAAGGAGTATGAATTAAGATGAATATTAAAAGAAGGCTTCATAAAGGAAACAAGAAATAGATCTAAAGTTATACTAAAAAAAAAATCTAAGATTTTGATAGCCTAAGAGATAAGAAAATGAAAATTTAAATGTGACAAGCAACCTGAATTTATGACAGCAGGAATGAACTTGCATGTATTTACTTTGCAACAATGTCCTGAATGTCCACCATATGCCAAGTGGTGTGAATAAGTGGCTTTGAATCACTGTAGATACTTTGTTGATTACAGTAGAAACTACATCTGGGAAAAAATGTTGAATATACTGTTGAATTTAAAAGGAGGAAATTAAAATAGAGAAGGCCTTAAAAAACTGGAGGCTATTGAAGGAAATAGTCTTTGAAGGGTTTTGAAAAGGGAGTGACATGATAAAAATGATGTTTAAAGCATAACATGGGCAGTCATATATAAGACAGAAGAGGAGCTGGACTGGGGAATATTAAGATTAATGATGCTGGAAAGGGAGGCATAAATACAAGAGCAAGGTCTTTTAGGGAGGGATGATATCTATGGCATAGGGATTCATTTTAGTGAGTAGTTTACTTTAGAAGATAGACAGCAATAAAGGTTTTCATATAAGACTATCATGGAAGTGAGACCATAGGTATAAATAAATGGTTGTATGGAGTTAGAAAGAGACCAAATGTGACTTATGTGATATAGGACTTCTCAGAAATGAGAGACATTCTCCTCTGCAGTCTGTGGGCTGCAGTGGAGTGGAAAGCTGTAGTAATTGGAACTCAATGAAATAGTTCACTAAGAAAATGATCAAAGACATGGGCAGAATAAAGCTAGACAATATAACTTGCATATAGATCAAGTCTACCTGTGGGTTTTCATAGTCCAGATGCAGTAATTGAGAAAAGAAATTTAGATACTCTTGAAAAAATGTGTATAAACATGGTAATCCCAGACAATCTGGGAAATGAAGAAATTATATTGAATGATAGCATCAACATTTCTACGTCAACTTCAAGTTTAATATGAATGCAAAAAACCTCCAAGAATATCAAATACATGATTCTTTTCATTGCTTCCTTTTTCCTCTAAAGTTTCAAGGTGCAACACAATTTGTTATGTAGAAGGCAGCCTTGATATCATGAAGAGACATTGCTCCAGTATGGGAAACTACAGAATACTCCTCCTAAGGGTGAAGCTGATCTCTTCCCACCCCCTCTAGTTAGCTGTCTAGTAGAGACATCTTTCTTGGGAACACATTTATTTCTCATGGGTTACCTTGTCCCCATACTTTCTCTGTCCCCATAAGGGGTGAGGTCTAAGGGCCTGACGGGTGTTTTCTGGGCCAGAGAGGAAGCTATGCTTTCTCAAACTTTCCTGGAGAAATCTTAAGGCAATGTTGCCAAGAGTGCTCATTCTTGCCAGAAATCCAGTGTAAACAGTGGGAACTGCAGTAGTACATTTGGGAAGTGAAAGGGGGGAGGGGTTGAATTAGGAGAAGGGAATAATAAGGAACTTTTATAGGCTATAGTATCTGGTTTCTCCCTGCAGGGAGGGAGAATTAAACTAGTCTTGGTTTTATCTCCTCTAGATGCAGCAAGAAGCTTTCCCCCTCAGTGTTTTCCTCAAAATACCACCCTCCATCCTTATTCCATCCATAGTTTGTTTTGAGGATAGAAAATTCTCTATCCCTCTCGCCTTCCTTCCAACATGCTTTATTTTGATAGTGACTCTAAGTTTTGCCTGAAGCATAGCTTTGTTTTTTACAGAGACAATTGTAAACAGTTATGAAACTATCAAGAATCTGGGAATCTACGCCAGGGAGAAGACAGCAGCCTGGAAGGTGGGAATCTGGCCTTGATGGACTCCTAAGACAGCAGCATGGGCTGAGCCTGAGAACCTTTATCTCTGCGAGTAACTAATGCTGCGTCGTGTTCCCATCTCTACAGAAGGAAGTGGATGCATCTAGTTGTTGTTGTTACTTGGTAACTAATCTCCACTGTCCAACACCCAAACATCTACACCTTAATGAACACTCTACTGTTGGCAAGTCTTTTGAGGGCTTGAAGAACATACTAAGAGGGGAAGTTTTGAAGCAGAAGAGCATAGATAGTAGGCTATGGTGGGGATGGCTCCTACTGTGCTGAGTTTTGACTTGTCATTGGCCTAGGAATGGCAGGGGAAATCAATGACTCAGAGAATCTCCCCCACTGACATGCATCCCTATGGCTGTGGTAGGTGGATTGCAGGATAAGTTCTGTTTGAAATGAGGTGGGGACCCTAAACCCTTTCTCAGAATCAGGATTACCTGAGCAGTGACAACTGAGAGTGATAATGAATACATAATTGATATATGTTGTACCCCATCTTAAACAAAGGCCCTTGGCATTAGTTACTCCCAGGGACCATAGGCCAGTTGTGGGCACCACATACTCAGCAAGATCTTGCTTGCCCCATGCCAACAATTTTAGGCCCTACACATAATGCATGATGCCTGACATAGAAGAAAAACAGAGAGGGATGGCTACTATTCATGCCTCATTATTAGCCTGATTTTCAGACATGTTGGTGAAACTCACATAGTTTAAGTTTTTACATTTGTTTAGCAAATTAGTAAAGGAGCTGAGTTTGAATCTACCTAGAAATCAGGACTGATGTTTCTGATTAATTTCTTCAACAAAAATATACTATGGTTCTCTGCAGGTCATGAACTAGAGGAATAGTAAACAAAACTGGTTCATGTCATCATGAATCTTTTAATCTAATACAGCAGAAAGAGAAAATAAAATAAAACAAACCAGCAAGCAGTCTATTGTATATAGCAGCAAGTAAAATCACGATAAGAAGAGTACACTATAATAATGGAAAAAGAGCCTATTGAGAATCTAGTGACTAACACTCAGTATCTATTTAGACCTTCCTCTGGAATGCTTTCTGTTATACAGAGGCTGGGAAACTCACAGTCAGGGTTTTGGATGCAAGTTGAATTCCATTCCACTAGTTGCAAGATCCAAAATGAGATATTGAAGGCACAAGTGAGAACTTGTGAGCTTATTGCTGTTGTAAAACATGGTTGTAGAGTTGGTTTTCTTCTCTTCCTTATAATTTCAGCCTAGTCACATGCTTTGTGGGAGCTGAGGGGTTGTGGCAGTTGTTAAATGCAGTTCATAAATGTAGGTTCTTGAGGTCATTTGTTCCTACTATGGCTTCATGAGTCTCCATCTTCCTGATTATGACAGACGCAGCACTGTCCTGCATGGGCAGCTACCTGTGCTTGTTCTGGGAGTCATGGCTGGCAGTGTGGGTGCCTATTCACTGTAACCTAGAGCTAATTGATAAATGGAATTAATTTAGATAGTTTTTTATTAGGAAAAACATTTCTGAAGAAATGACTCGTGTTGATGACTGAAGAATGAGCAGGAGTTAACCAGGTGATGACTGGGTAATAGAACCATCCAGACAGGAGAAACAACATGGACAAAACCCTGACACCAGAAAGAAAGATTCTCTAAAGTCCTGAAGACCCTGAGTTCAGGATGACTGAACTGTGACAAAGGGAAGCTATGGAAGACTCATGGTGGATGATGTTAGAGAAGTAATCAAGAGTGTTTATCATGCAGGGACAAACAATTGGGATTTGTCTAAATGTAAGAGGAAGCGATTGAAGACAATAGAGAAGGAGAGTAATGAACAAATGCTTTAAAAAGATTTCTCAAATTGTTTTTAAAGAAGAGATTAAGAAGGCACAAAAATAGATGCAGGGAATGCAATTAGAATACTATTGTAATGATCTAAGCAAAATAGAGTAGGATGATTGTAAGAAAGAAGGAGATAACTTGGCAGATAGAAGATATAGTTATGCCATGGAACTTAGTAGATAACTGGCAGAACAAAAAGGTAGAAGGTTTATTCCACCCCCAACTGTTTTCTCTACACCCACATTCAAATCTTGGATATTAATACACCATGAGAAAAATTAGACTAGACACTGTCAAGCCAGCCAAGGAAGAAAAAACAGCATTTGTTTTAACTAACAATTACAGTTGTCCCTTGGTGTCTATGGGGGATTGGTTTGAGGATACCCCTTGGACAGGAAAATCCACATATGCTCAAATACTTTATATAAAATGGTGTAATATTTGCCCATAACCTCCTAGGCACATCTTCCTGTATACTTTAAATCATTTCTAGATTACTTATTATATCTAATACAATGTAAATGTCATGTAAATAGTTGTTATAATGCATTGTTTAGGGAATAATGACAAGGAGAAAAGTCTGTACATGTTTAGTACAGATACAGCCATTTTTTCCCAAATATTTTTGATGCTCAGTTGAATCTACTGATGTGGAACCCATGGATATAGAAGGCCCACTGTATTTTTATTCCAAAGCTAAGGCTCCATTCTCCTTTTCTGTGCATTTGATTTTCTCTAATATTTCTATGTTTCTTTTTCTCTTTTCTTGTCTTCTTTTGTGTTTGCTAAGTAATTTCACCTTTTCTTCAATTATTTTGTTTATTCTACTGTCTTTTTAGGTATATCCAAAACATGTATATTCTTTTCATGATTGATCGAGAGATTACAATTTGCATACTTAAGTTTTTAGAGTCTAATCATTGTATTTTTCCTTCTCCCTTACAAGAAATTTTAAACACATCCACTACATTAGCTCTCTTTCTATCGTATACTATTTAATGTTTTCTGTTTAAGTCCATAAGATATTATTATTGGTTTAGAAGCTAATGTTGCTTTCGTATTTTTCTTATTATTGCTTCTTTGCACTTTATTCCTTATTACATCTCATAACTTCTTTCTTGGATCACTTTCTTTCCACACCATTTAGATTTTCTTTTAATGAGAATCTGCTGGTACAAAGTTCCCACAGACTTATCTAAAAATATCTTTATTTTACCCTTTGTATTGATTTTTTTGGTCTGCTAAAACAAAGTACCACAAGCTGGGTGGCTTAAAGAACAGAAGTGCATTGTTTCACAGGTCTGGAATCTGGAAGTCTGAAATCAAAGTACCTGCAGGGCTGTGCTCCTCTGAGGTTTCTGAGGAAAGAATCTTGGCTCATAGACGGCTGTCTTCTCTATGAGTTTCTCACAATGTATTCCCTCTATGTGTGTCTGTCTCTATTTTCAAATTTCCCATTTGTATAAGGACACCAGTCATACTAGATTTGGGACCACCCAAATGACCTCATTTTAACTTGATCTCTCCCTCTGGAAAGACCCAATCTCCAAATAAGAACACATTCTGAGTTACTGGAGGTAAGGACTCCAACAAATATTTTTTCTGGGGAATACAATTCAACTCTTCACCTCTTTGTTCCTTAAAAACTAATATAAAATTATAAGTAGATATTTAATTTTTCTTCATATTAATATTACTATTGGCTTCTGGCTTCCAATGTTCTATTGAGAAGTCAGCTTGAAAAACCTGGGAGCCATCCCCTTAAAATGTGATCAGCAAGGAAAATAGCATCCCTATCTCCCAGTTTCCACGGGACATAGAGGCTAACTTCAGCTGGCATGTGGCCCCAAGTTATAAATCTGTCTCCTGTCATAAAGACATGAAAACTTTATTTTTCACTTGAATAAAGGCAAATAAAAAATACAGGTGGCTATTCCAATTACTAGATAAATTTAAGGTAATCTGTGTGACAAATGGTGCTGTCAAGGCCAGTCCTCTTAATTAAAGACTATTTGTTGTTTGTCTTTAGAGCCTCTATGAGATGGGTTGAACCTTCTTAGCTATGTAAAAGGACAACATTTTTTTTCTGACTTTGGAATCTCTAGATCATCTCTAGATGATATGCACATCGGATTTGGGGTTTAATACTTATTTAATAATAAAACTGTTTTCTTTCTCTTCTTCTTTTGTGGGAGGTTTTTCTGGGATGGCAAGGGATTTGTTTTTAATTTTATTTCCCCAGTAATATGTGTTCGGCTTTCTCTTTATCTCTTAACCTGGCTCTCATTTTTTTCTTCTTCTCTCTGTGTTGCATTGTTGAAAACTTCCTCTGATCTACTTTGCATTCAATTAGTTATCTGTTTGGTTATGTTTAATCTGCTCTTAAAATTGTTCTGGAATTTAAAAAATTGCATATATTTTTTGTGCAAAGTATCTTTTCAAATTCGCTTTGTCATCACTTATAGATTTCTTTAGATATTTTAAGTTTCTTTTACATTTTTTAAAAGACAGCAGGAATAGTGTCTTCTCCCATCTCCATATTCTGTTTCAGTTAATTTCAGTATGTAAAATGATTAAAGGTTTATTACTACAATTTTATATGCATTTCAATTCTGGTGTCTTATTTCCTTGTGGCTTAGAAATATTTTATATTATATTCATCATTTTCTTTTAAATATAATATTTGTGAGAATTCTATGAGCATTTTTGCATAAGCTGCAAAAATCAACTTTTACAGAACCATGGAAACTAATCAAAGCTTGCAATAATCTGAGACTCATTTCTTCAAGAAAAATAGATTGAACTTCAGTAAGAATAGCAGGATTTGTGGTGTTTTAACTTGAATTACACCCAGCTTTGCGGTAGTCTCGTAGCCCCAGGAGGGAGCAGACCATTTTTGGAGCTCCTCAAACACTGATTTCTCTAGAGCATTATCTTTATTTGACCTGTCTCACAGGTCTCAGGAAATGCCTCATTCACATGTATATGTCTTGTGTTTCATACACCTGAGTATTTTATTTTATTAAGATCAATTGCAAATAGCATTGCATTTTTAATTTCAGTTCCCACATGTTCCTTGCTAATATATGGAAATATGATTGACTTTTGTGTATTGATTTTTCATTCTTCAAACTTGAAAATTTGCTTATTAGTTTTTGGTGTTTTTGTTGATTCTTATGTATGCAATTATGACCCTTCAAATAGAAATAGTTTTATTTCTTTTTTCCAGTGTTTATACCTCTTATTTTCTTTTCTTGCCTTACCATGTTGGTTAAGGCTTATGGATGAGTGGACAAGAATAGAGTCTAAAATGGTATCCATACATCCACAGTTATCTGAATTTCCACAAATTTCCTGAAGAAAAATCATGGGAAATGAAAATCTTTTTATTAAGATGCTGTGACACTGGATAGCCACACACACATACACACACAGACACACACATACACACACACACAGACACACACACACAAATAAATAAACAAATAAAATTTGATCCCTGCCTTACCCTATATAAAAATTATTTTGAGCTAAGAACATAAAAATTAAAAGTATAAAGCATCTGGGAGAACATCTACAATAATATCTTGCCCACCTTAGGGTAATAAAATTTTATCAGAGAGGACACAGAAAGAACTAACTATAATAGAAATGAAACAATTTGATAAATTAGATCTCATCAAATTTTTTAAATTACATGAAAATGTAGCAATAAGAAAAACAAATATGCAAGCCACAATCTGAAAAAAAATATTCATAATTCGTATGTCTGACAAAGGACTTGCAGATATAAAATCACTAATAGCTCATTAATAAGGAGAAATGTAATCTATTTAAAAGTAACAAACATTTTGAAAGAATTGTTACAAAGGGTATATGCATATGGAAAATAACCACATGAAAAGATACTCAATATTATTAGTCATCCAGAAACTGAACATTAAGACTACAATGAAGTAACATAACATTTCATACCCACTAAACTTGCAAAATTTAAGAATATTTGTTTTACTAAATGTTGCTGATACTCTATGAATAAACAAATTTATGATAGAAATCAAAACAGTGTTTACTTGTAGGATAGCAGAGTCTGTCTAAAAAAGGAGTAGAAAGAAACCTTCTGGGATAAGGAAAATATTTTTAATTAATTTTTATTGATACATAATAATTGTAAGTATTTATAGAGGACATGTGCTATTTTGATATGTGCATACAATGTATAATGATCAAATCAGGGTAAATGGGATATCATCACCTCAAACATTTATCATTTCTTTGTGTTGGGAAAGTTCCAAATCTTCTCTTGTAGCTATTTTGAAACATCCTATAAAGTTTTGTTAACTATAGTCACCCAACTTATTTGCAGTTCGGAATTTGTTGTTATAAATGTACCAAAAATCATCAAATGCTACACTTTAAGATTTGTGTATTTCACTGTATATAAACTTTAACAAAATAATAACAAAAATATGATCTACCTACACTTAGAACAAATATCACGTATACCTGTGTAGAGTAACATCATTATTCCTTCAGTTGCCTCTAAAACAAAATGCAAATGTGAAAGGCTGGACAATGATAACCATGGCAGTGTTGGGATGGTGACAGCAATGAGAACAGCTCTTTCATGGTTCTAAATCACAAAGGGGAAAGCTGAAAGATGTGATTGCAAGGTTCATTGGAAGAAGGTTTCTGGTTCTGAATATTATTTGAGAATGGTGTACATTCCCTCTGGAAGTTTCTCTGACCCTTAGTTAAACTAGATATGATTTGTGAACAAAGTAACAATAGTTTCTGTGAATTGCACAAGAGATTTAGGAGACTAAGAATCCAGGCCAACTGTGATCATTAACCAACTTCTCAACTCGAAAATCCCCTTACACAGGCTACTACTTTCTGCTCCTCTTTTTCCTAATGCAACCTCTCTGTCTATGCTCAAACAAAGACATGATACTCCTCCGTAATATCATCTCTAAAACCATGAACGTTATGTTCTCTGGCTCAAATATGACATCTAGATGACTGAATTTTCTTTATTAAATCAAGATATATATTTTTCAAAACCAAGTTTTGGGTGGTCAGAGGACAAGATTGTAGTTAAGCTCATTGACATTGGTAAGAAAAATGGTTAATGGAAATAACATAAACTTTGGTTTCCTACTAATTTTGTGATTTCAAGCAACAACTTCTATCTCTATCTTTAAATTACTTCTCTGATAGCTGGAATTTCAGGGATGCCTGGTGTAAAAAGATGGCTAATTCTTAACTCACTGCTTCCTATGAGGTGGTACTTTAGGCAGTTAGAATACTGTTCCTAACACTACCATGGATCCTGTGTTTCTCTGACTATGCATTAAGAATGGGTGCCTTGAGCTTGTTGCAGTAAACTGTTAAACTTCTGGAAGATTTTTTTGTCAGAGTTCCCACTTTAACCAAATTTTGAACAGTTCTTTGTAGGACTACCATTTATTTGACCAAAAAAAAGATATTGAATCTGACATTAAACTAACAAATATTAATTAACAAGCACCATTCAACATTTTATGAATTAAAATTTTAAGCATTACTCCATTTGTTACAGATAGAAAAAATACTGTCTTAAAAGTAAACTTTAGTTGTTGTTTTGTTTCTGTCATTTGAGCAATGATACTTGAAAGTTTCCGTTTAAGAAAATGTTAGCAAACTTTGATTTGACAAGGGTCTTTTTTTTTTTCTTAAAATCTGTTTTAGACTTTTCAAACTAATTACTTAGAAAAGTACTTTCACTTTCCTTCTGATTAGAATGCTGTTGACGTAACAGTGTATTTTATGTTAGTGACATTAGTGTTCTACTGGTCAAATAGATATGCCAATGATATATTACATTCATGACATTATGGCATTATTTTAAATATGTCAAATATATTATAACTTTGTGATACCTTTGCAATAATATTTTAGATGTTATGGAAAACTTTCATAAGATTTATAAATATTCCCATCTATTTGGTCTAACATAACTTTAAATAAAGATTGTATTTATTTGTAAAGGGTCATGTTACAAGTTCCTACATAATTATCAAACTGATAAGTGTTACCACTACTAGCAGTATTTGAAACTTAAGAGCATACAAATAATAAAATAATAATAAAATATAAATGAAAATAATCATAAAATAAAAATAGCTCCTTTCATTTAATAGAGGAATTTATAGTTTTAAAAATTGTATAATCACATTTATTAACTAAATAAGGCACAGACCATCCCCTATAAGCCCTTCCTCTGAGAAGAGGCTCAAATCGCCTGTCACATCCTTAATTATAAGTTCAAAGGTAATTCACTCAATTTTTACCACATACAGGTTAAAGATTTTAGCAATTTCATACGAAGAAAACCACATCCTATGGAACAGTGCCCAATGTCTAGGTTAATCATAACAGCAGCCTCTTCTGCATGAGAAAGATTACAGAGTCATCTGCTTATAACAGAGAACATCAGTGTACTGATTCAGACAAAATGTGCATTCAGTGATACCTCTCAAAATTCAATAATCATACAAAAACCAATGATGTGCAAAAATGATGAGAAATAAAATTAACAAGAAAATATATCATCATGTTAAAGTTCAAATACTCTTTAAGAAATAAGTTGTTAGGTTTTATGATCATGGAAGGACCTTGGTAATACAAGAAATTGGTGTCCAGGTGTAAGCTAGGCACTGAGGTAACCAGCACTATGAGACTGCGCTGGACAGTGTATGTTTCTCCCAGATTTTGGAATAGGGCAGAAACCTAGAAGAGTCAAAATCAAACAAAGGAAAAAGTATTTGGTTATATCAAATTATGAATAGATAAGCTCACTGATTGAAGAACACTTGGAGATCAGAAGACCTGTTACTTCTGCTGATGAGTTACTGCTCCCTCTGGCTCTATCAGTTCTGGGTAGTTAATAAATCTTTTAGATTTATCTTCATTGACTTACTTCTTATACAAATTGGTTGATAGAGCTCTTTGAGAAAACGCTGTGATAGGAAAGTCTCACTGTCCTGACACACTGCATGAATCTGCCTGAGATCAGACCAATCCAAACAGCCTATTGCTGAGAGTGACATACTTACCTTTATTATCATGGAGGATTGAGTATGCCAGTCAACAAATGGGAGTCAAAAATTATGACTTGTTTCTAGATGAATATTAATCTCTTCCCTTGATATCACTATTGTACTGTGTTATACTTAAAATACTAATTGCAATTCCAAACTCTAATGAGTGTACTTAAAATTGTATAGCTTCATTTGAAATGTATGGATCTTTTTCTTTGCTTGTATTCCAAGGAGAGCATGAGAGTTTCCTGCTGTGTCAATTTTCTGGTAAATTAATGTTTTTCCTTTTTCTTCCTTACTTTAAAACTGTAGGGAAACCACTCTACAATGTATATAAATTTCTTATTTTATTATGTAATCACTTTAGAAATATTTAAGCAATATACTGCAGATATGTAATTTGAGAATAATCTTGCATTTATTTAACCCATATCATTCTCATATTAACTCAATGTGCCAGAACATTGGACATTTCTATGTGATTTTGGGAAGAACTACAATAAGATCTCCTCAGTCCAGGTGCCACGGCTCATGACTATAATCCTAGCACTCTGGGAGGCAGTGGTGGGAGGATGGCTTGAGGTCAGGAGTCCCAGGCCAGCCAGAGTTAAGAGCTGTCTCTACAAAAAATAGAAAAGTTAGCCAGGCATGGTGGCCCGCCTGTATTCCCAAGCAACTCAGGACGCTTAGGCAGGAGGATTGCTTGAGCCCAGGAATTTGAGTTTGCAGTGAGCTATGATGGTGCCACTGCACTCTACCCAGGGTGACAGGAGTGAGACCCTCTTAGAAAAAAAAAAAGAAAAAAGATCTCATTAAATTGCATTTGTGGAAATTGTAGCACTTCAGGCTAGTTTTAAGCTGACATATATCTCTATAAGCTCTATAGGGAAAGGATTTGTTAATCAAATTAAAATTAATAGTACACATAAAATGAAAGACTATTTGAAACTATTTAATATAATAGGTGTTTTAGAGCTCTTAAAGAAATTTTGAATCTCCCTTTTGCTGTCAAATAATTGAAATGCTAATCTTAAATAGTTCTTAGCTAAGCAGGCTAAGCAGTAAAACAATTCCCCCAAGGGATTCTACTAAGTAAGAATTCCTCCAAAGACATACAATATAAATTTGGTAGTATTAGACTAAAACTGTGTTTTGTTTTGTTTTTTAAGAAATTGGTAATTTAGGATTTACACCAATTCAGGTGAAATTTTCTATAATTTTTAGTTAAGTCCTTATTATATTTTCAAAATGAAAAATAATGTACATCCACATATTTAGTGTTTTTTTAATTTCTAAATTGATTTGACCTGAGTTATTGATCTTGGTTGTTTTACAATATTATATTGTAAGACATGATAGTTAAGACATTGAACCACACTTAATAAAATAATAATCTTTTCAAAGATATTCTAGTTTCAAGAATATAGAATAACACTGTTGTCTATTTTTCCATGTGAATTTGCAGATTAGCTAAAACCTATAACTATTTGTTAAAAAATAGTGAAAAATAGTGAGATCATAGCTGTAACAACATGTCATATCTAGTAGAAATCAAGAAATAATAAAAAATACCAGTAAATTATGATATTATATAACTTTGAAAGATTTCCAATTAATTTGAGTGGTAATGATTTTATTATTATGAATTGAGGAGAATTATATGTGATCATGGACATACCTTTGACTGAATTATAGGAAGTGTAGGGAGGATAGAAAGTAAAGAAAACATTTTAGATTATATCGTATAGTGTGACAAGTCCCTTTCTATAAAGTTATTACTTGGTACAAGGGCTTCATCAATCATAATCAGAGTCTGAAATTACAGCAAGCATAGTCTCTCCCTCAAGAACTGATAAAAAAAGAGACCATTTTACTAATAAATCCTTTGTTGCAGTATATTTTTTTCATGCTTATAGCTGGATGTTTATGGACTCTATATACTGTATTGTACTGTGTAGTCTAACAAATACATCATACATTCTTCTGGGACAAGGAGTGACTAGATGATGTTATTTTATAGAAGCAGGAATGCACATTTTGATTTTTATATTACTTTTTAGTCTATTAAATATTACTTCCAATCCCCATACTTGTTAAAGAAATATCAAATAAGTAAGCTTGTTTAAACCTTAGTTTCTTGAATCTTATATGTATAACACAGCATAACATAAAAATTATCAAAATATAACACAAAATAATATATTTGGGTATGTGTTTGTATAGATTCAATGTAAGGGGAATAAATTTTATAAAAATTATGTGGCTTGGTCAAGTCCATAAGCTAGTTAATGATACAGCTAGGACTCAATCCAAATTCTTATGACTTATAGCTTTTGTCCTTTCAATGGCCTCACAGTTTGGAAAGAAATGTAGACATTTTTAGGGCTGTAAGGTAAGAATTAAGCTGTTACATTGAAATGGGAATGGGAAAAGCAATGAGAAAAGACAATAAATTTCTTGTAACTGGAGGGGTCAATAAGAGTTTCTTATAAATAGATCCTTTTTGGATAAGATCTGATTTAAGTCTGAGAAGAAGCAGGGACTTTGTCAGATGTTTGTGGAAGAGAATATTCCAATTAAAAGAATCAATATATAAACATTCCCAGAGAAGGATATAAAAAATTCAGCTTGTACTAATTGAGTTGGAGGTAGAATTGGGATAATAAAGTCTTAGTGTTTTGAGAATTAAAGATAAAGGCTGAAAATTTAAATATTGACTAAAAATTAGGGGAATTAATTTTAGTTCCACTTAGATTATTAAATTTAGTATAAGCCAAGCAGCCAGGCACTGTCCTGGGCTCTGAGAGGCCAAAGAAGAACACATATTTCCGTCTGTGAGAATAACTGACACATTTACTGGTGGTTTCCATAAAACATTGTTACAAATAGGACATCATAATACTCAGGAAGGTGTAGGAGGCAAGAGGAGTATCACATAGCACAACTTCCAAGACAGCCTTCCAATAGGAGATGTTACCTGTAATGTTTTGAAAATAATGAGGTGGGGTCAGATTAGGAAGATAGAGCGAGCAATGCATACTAAATTTAGAGACGATGAACACCAAAGATGCCGGAAGGGTCCCCTGGAGACTTCCTATGATGCATCTTTCACTTTTTGTCTAGAAGCTGTGATCAGGACAGCAGAGCCTCTTTCAAATACCCTTTGTAGTCAGGAATCTTATCTCTTAGGTTGTGTGCTCTGAACATTCTTTCTTTATGATTCCTTATGCATAAAATCTCTATAAAATCTCTTTTCTCAGCAACTTTCTTCTATTTCTCTTTCCTCCAGTATAACATCCCTTTCAAAGCTCTATGGTATTTTTCCTTCCTGGCTATGGTCTGTAAGTTATTTGCCTGATCCAAATTAAAAGTGCTGCAATGACTGTAGAGAGAGGGAATTATACTGGTGATTTTGAAAGAAATTTTAAACACAGGAATCTATCCAATTCACAAGAAAAAAAATATATTGTTGTGACCATTTTATCAATAAAGAAACAGCTCAGAAAGGTAAAATGTCCAAGCATGCACAGCTGGTAAGTGATGTTGCTATAACAGGAGAGTAGTGTAACCTAGACTCCATCCTTGACTCCAGTTTGTCTAAGCCCCTGCAGGGATGTACTGTGCTGGATCATCCAAAAAAAAAAAAAAAAAAACCCTACTGCCATCACTATAGGTTCAGTAGATGAGTCAGACTGTTGATGTGAAAACTTCATCTTCAAATGCCAGGGTAGATTTGCTGGCATCTCTTATTTCTAAGAGCATGTAATTTCACTCATTTAGAGGGAAAGGGGCTATCTCAAGGAAAAGGAGAGGGTTTGGGGACCAAGAATATATTTGGAATGTGAATAGCATGAATGCAATAAACTTAGAATGAGAATAATCTTGACCATGGTTTTTGATCTGGGTAAATAAATTGCTAAATAGAGCAATCCAAATCAGAGATAGTAAGGAAAATTGAGTTAAATGACCACTGCTTTATTCCCTGGGATTTTTACGAAGGATTATCAGAAAGAAGAAATGTAGCAGGCAAGAGCTAGGCCAAATCCAAAGAAAGGGGTGGGGGCAGCAATTGGGGTCTAGAGGAAGTTCAGCACAGGGAGAAAAGCCTATGAGCAGTTCAGCAGCCACTCAGGTATCCTTGGTCGGCAGGATAGTAGTGCTAACCAGGCTGCATCCTTTCTTCCATCAGTAACACCATGACCCAACCCCTTCCTGTCTTCTACAAAGTCAATGCCTGCCTCAGTTAATCCCTTATGTCAAATGCCAAGATAGGAGTTGGTTATCAGATTCAAGTGTCCATTAGTTAGCAGATCTAACCCACAGGAAACAAAACCTGAGTGCTGAAATCGTAGGATAGATGAGAAAAGATTCCTTACCTCTAATATATGAGAATTATTAGCCTAAAACATCACCAAAACGTCATTTATTTGGGTTAAAAGACAGAGCCAATCTGTCATGCATTTCTTAGTAGAAATCACAGGTTACCTTAGAGACACTGTCCATCTTCGTTTTTTACCATCCTACTTTTCATCTACCATGTTCCCACTACAAAGAGAATTTTTTTAGTGCCTTGAACAAACCAAATGCTTTTTTTTAAAGCATCTTTTTGTATATTATTCATCCAGCATTTTCTCTCTCTGCTTATTTACCTGATAAACTCCTTCTTATTCACTAGAATTAGATGAGCAATGCCTCTAGTAAACTCTTCCTTGGTTGCCTTGGAGAATATTTGGGCATCAATTTCTCTATGATATACTCATTTTATGATTAGCTACATTATTGAATTTATTATGTTTTATTTTACTGGAATAACTAAGATACTAAAGTCTTCCATTTTTACTATTCTCTACGTATTTTAACACTTCTCACAGTATGTCTAGATTTGAAGTCATTTGTACTTTTCTACTACCCTATAGAAATACTCTATTTTTAAAGTAAATCCAAATGCCATGGGCTTTATAATTCCTCTATGAATATTTGGTAATGTAATTAATGATCTCTATAAATAATGAAATTTGATTCTGATATTTTGAATGTGTTAGATGTACATATGTAGATAATGCTACAAATTGAATCCAAATTTTCAACTCACTCATGTGTTTCTTTAGTAGTATATTATGTCATGAAAATATATAGTTTCTTCAATCATAAGTAAACTGGTGAAAAAAATCAAACTTGGTCATACATCAGTAAAATCATTTTCAAAACTGAATTTCAGCTATGATATGAGGAAATTTGTTTAACCTCTTTGAGCCCTAGTTACCCCAATTATAAATTATTACCATTTTGCTGATTAAATTAATATGGTATAAAATTTCAATTAAGAATGTAGGACGAAGTAAATGCTCCATAAATGACAGCCATTGGTATTGTTTTACTCTGTACCTTCCATACAATTTATTATCCACTGTATATAAAACTCTTCAAATGAACTAACATCTCTCCCCTCTTGGATCCCCTATAACCAACACAGTGTGGCCAAATAGTAAGTTAATTTGAGTGATTTGGGAACATTAAAGTCAAAGCTAATATAAACACAGCTAATGCTAGGAATTGTTCCCCTTGAAAACAAAGAAAGAGTTATTTTAAAGGACCTAGGACATTCTTGTTTTTCATCTTTGGTACATGATTGTTTCCCACTTGGTTAAAGCAACATCTAGTTTCAGAGCTAGCATCCCTCAAGTAATAATAAATATTTTGATTAAACCATGTAACAGTGGGAACAAAAAATAAGTTTTAAGATGAAGATACAGGCAGACTGTTTAGCAACGCAAATGTAGAATTTGATGTAAAAATATGCTTCATTTCATAAGACATGTTTATTCTGTATGAGATTAAGTTGTGCGTGCCTGTATACTGTTACCATTATTCTAAAGACGTTATAGCTCCTCTTTGAGCAACTTTGTGGGAAGATACGGAGCCAAGGTGCAAAATCCATCAGGGAGGATATGTGGACATTATTTCTGAATTGTCTAGGAGACAAAAGGAAGACAGATAGTTTATCCCACATCTTAACCTCCCATGTATGGCAAGTAAATTAATTTCTCAACTACAAGATCTTCAGAATAATTACAAAGAAGGAAATAATGTGGCAAACAAATCTCCTTTTCTTGATCTGAAAAGGGATTTCCATCTGGCCTAGCCTTGCTCACTCTGTGTATCTCTGAATGACAACAGATATGAGGACAGTGATTTATCTCAGTTTATGACTTGTTTGCTGCTGGGCTTCGGGTTTCAGTTAGTATTTTCAAGGAAGAAATCAAGTGTGGCAAAACCACCAAGCTAATATAATGTTCATGCTAATTAGTTTTGTAGCCAGCAGTAAGTTTCAATAATTAAAGTGAGGAAGAGACTCCTTTTCTCTTACAATATTGCTACCAGATAGCATATTAAAAGAATAGCAAATCTAAGATTGATTTTTCCAACAAATTTAACCATTCATTTTAAAGCAGTCAAGATGCACAAAACACACACACACACACACACACACACACACACACACACACACACAGAAATACAGTCACTCATCAGCCTCATTATCTTCTCTAGAAGCTCCTTGAATTATATAGGCCCTTCCAAGCACCTATCAGAAAAAGTTTCATTTGAGACAAAAAGAAAATATTTTAGTGGCAGGATTAATTGAAACTTCATTGAAATAAGCCATAATATTATCTACAAATTGCTAAATATAGGAGCAGAGAAATGCTAGACTCTAGATGACATTCTGAAAGCTATAGGCTATAGAGATCACTGAGGCTATACCACATGATGCGATGTAAGTGATAAATATACACAATTTTTAGTCAAAATCACATTTACAGATAATACTAATTTCTCCATGGATAATCAATTATAACCTTTACATTCCTCCTTAAACTTTCTGGTGGGTTTGCAGAGATAAGCCTATTCAAGCATTTGCAAAACCGTGTAGAGTTGGCATTTCAGAACCTATGGCTGAGATGGATGTGCAGGAAGTTTATTGGAAATAGTCTCAGTAACAACATCTGTGAGAAAGCCAGTTTGGGCAGGAGTTCAGCCATGACTCAGGCATAACAATCGTCTCAGCTGATTTTATGAGGACAATTGAGAATTAAGGCAAACCACTTAGACGTTGTATCACTTTCCAGAAAGGTCTCTGAATGTGTAGAGATACAATATTCCTTAAACTCCAAAGAAGCTATTATTTTAGATTAAGTATAATTCCCAACGAGGAACTCCAGCTGTGTACCCTCAGTAGCCAACAATCCCAGCATCTGGGGCATGAGTGACTCACTCCTGAAGGGAAATCTACATGGGACAAAATGACACTCACTACGGTCTATAAAAAATTAAGTTATTGGGAAAAATTAAAGCATTTACTGCAGCAGCTGGTCTCAAGGCCACAACTGGTACTCATTATTTCTCTTCTCTAATTCAATTCTAAACTCATCTGATCCTAGGCTGTCACCTATGCTGACCTAAGGGGCTTACTTGGTGGAGTGACCCAGACTCTCATCTCTGTAGTGAGTGAGCCCCTGATCACCAATCTCCTCTCATGCTGTGACTGTTACACTAAGTGATTTAAAATTTAAAATGGTCAAGTAGAGATGCCCCATAAGCTCACTGGGATAAGTGGTGTACTAGTAAGTGGTTAACAAGCAGCTCTCTGTAAAGAAAGAAGAAAATCTCTCCTTTAAAGTCTTTGTTGATTTCTGTGGTGAAAAACTATAACCATGGCTGATTTAATGCTACCAGTATTACATAACTGAATGAGGAGTTGAGAAGAGATGTATATAGCTGGCCATAATGAGCAGGTAAAAGGCGATACCAACATACCACTGTTACTTTGCCAAGCATATTCTTCCCCTTCCTGCTGTATAACAGCAACTGTTCTTTCTTTTGATGCTCAGAGGAAACAATAACCTGCCAGGATATGTTTCTTTCCTTTCCTGCTGGTCCTTTGGCATAAAGCCCAGATACGGTGGAAGCCATAGCTTAAAGTTGAAATTTTGCTCTATCCACTTGTAGAAGAGATCTTTCTCTGGGAACCGAAACCTTTAAATCTTCTGAACCTAGAATGCAATGATAAGAAACACAAATTCCACGATGTATCACAGGAGTGACAGTAAGCATAATCTCTTCCACTTTAACCCGTTAGTTACCAGACCTATGTGTTCTACGTAGTGGAGACGCAGCACCAGGCCAGTGCCATTGAGGATAGCATCTGCTCCTCTCAAGAAATCATCTCCAAACTGGCACCACAGCAATATCGTCAAAGGTTTCTTCTATTGCACTATCAGAATGGCTGCTTCTTGGATGTATGGTTTGTTGTAGAAGTAGATCTCATAATCATGCATATAGTACCATGTCTCTTTTTTAAAAAATAGTTGCCTTGGTTTACAGTAATATTATGTAGGATCCCTTATCAGTAGATCAAATATTCTCTAAACTCTCAGTAGTGACACTGTCAGAAATGTGGGAAGGAAAGTCAAATTTATACCTAGAATATTTGTTAATTTCAGTCTCGATAACTGCCACTCTGTGTGGAAAAGACCCATTATAATAAACTCATCACCAAATGGATCCTCATTTTTTTCGAGACTAAAATGAGGGCTTACCATTGGTCTCTGTTGTTGGCAAGTTTGGCATTAGACAACAGCAGTAGTTAGATCAGATGAGGCTGCTAGGTCCACAAACAGCTTCCACTTCTGCCATCATAGCCCTGCATTCATGAACCCACACACCAGACTCGGGTAGTCTATGACATATGGCTTATGTCATCCAGCTGAGTTATTCTTTCTACTTGATTGTTTTGTGGCTCTTCTATGCTAGATGAATAATAATGTATGATAAAATAATTTTCACATTTTCTTGAAAGAACACTGAATTTCAAATATATTCCCAAACTGGGAAAAAACATGAGTCAAGGTTTTTTTTCCAAAGAATTCATAGGCCATAGGCATACCATTTGAAAGGATTTTCCCATATTAAGCATATTAAATAAATTCATATAACAAACTAAGGGTAGTTCTGCTAGAAAATACTTAAATAATTTTTATAATTTGCTTCTGATATTATTTAACAGCAAGTAACATTACATTCACAGTTGATTACCTTGTTACCATTTTGCATATTTAGAAATTTTCTCAAAATAGAAGCAAAATACCAAAATTCGTTTTCAAATATACTGATAAGCTTAAAGCATTAACCAATTAATAATATTTACACCATGTTACTTTTTATAGACCTTTTATAATCTTATATTATCTGAATTTTTAAACATTCATTTTCATATTCTGGAGGAAATAATAATTCATTTAAGTTTTAAGCAGTGGTTTTTGTTTGTTTTACAAGAGTATGAAATAATTCAGAGTCCCAATGTTCTGGGTGACTCATCTGTAAATAACATATTTTGCAGTGATTGTGACCTTTTCTCCAATTTATTCTTTCTTTCTAAATAATTATTTACACTTCATTTTATTCATAACAAAAGTTTCCATATCACTTAACTTTCTAGGCTTTTTATTTTCTGTGTACTATAACATGTGTTGTAATGGAAGCTTTTTGACTTGGAAAATTTACTGAACTTGAATTTTCTCTTTATAAAAAAATTCTTATAAAAAACAAAAAGGGATTCCTAAATATGCACTTGGAGAATAATTCACTGCAATATACTACTGTTTTCTAAAGTTGTTCACCCTTTATTTAATACTCTTGAGGTTTCTCTATTTGTGAGAACAGATGTACGCAAAAGTAGGAAGATTTTCTGCAAAAATAGAATGAGTATGCTCCCTATTCTTTCTTCCTTTGACTTATTTGTTGGTGTCTTTATGATGTAGGTTGGTTGGTAGAATTCTTCTGGATGACCTACAAATTATGTGAAGACTTTCACATATATTATAAAACTCTCTATAAAACTGTCTCCAACACTATATACTCCATGTTACTCATGATGTGAACATGCAAAGATGAACATAACTATTTTATAGGAAGGATTTAGTTTGGGGATAAATGGCAACAAAAAAATATAAAATGCACAACCCAAATGTACTTCAAATAGAAAGGTATATTGTTAGCAAGACAAATCATTGGGAATTCTTTTTCTATTATTTCTTGGCCATTGCCATATGATACATCATATGCAACTATCTGTATCTGTATTTATATCTAACCCACTACTCTTGCAGGGTTTTATGGTTGTTTATGAAAAATAGCATGAAGAGATATTGACCTTTTGAAGACCATACTTATCTAACTATGATTAGGACAGTCATTTTTTAATGACAAAGAGAAAGTTTTTGTTTTCTAATTGTATCCTAAAAGTATAAAATCTTAAAGATGAAGTAGACTAGTAATGCAAACCGCTGTTGTTTTAACTTAACAACGTTAATCCTGTGAAATGATTAGTAGAAAATATATTCTTAACTACTGTCCCATGTCAATGCCATGGGAAGTTGATGGCATTAGAAACTTGCACTGAAAATAGATTTTTGGGGGCATAGTGTAAGAACTAAAGGTTTCTTACACACTATAGAACTTTGCAGTTTTAAAGCTACATTTAGTAGGGGCAACATGATACAGATTATTTAAAAGGTTCTCTTTAAAAAATGGTTAAAAAATAGTTTGTTGGCCTATAAAAATAAAATCACCTATGCAATTCACATTATACGCATCACACTAAAATTCTATGTAATTAATTTAAATAATATATCTCAATAAATTTCAATGCTCAGAATATTTTTGTTAGAATAATATTGCTTTGCCATATACTCATTTGTTTCTTCCACATTCAAAATAATTTTTTTCTTTCGCATACACAAAACAATAAATTTTGTTCTGGGAATGCTATTTCAGTGAATAAACTCAGTCCATTCACTTGTACTGCCTATAATAGACTGAAAAGTAAATAACAGATGCAGAATTTGATAGCAATATAAAATATGATGCAAATTACAAATAGTATAATTATATCATAATGAAAAAACATAAGTAGTTGAAAGGAAGAATTATGCAAAAATAAGGGAAATAACAAAGCTGTAAATGAAGAAAAGAGAACTTAGTCTTCTTGGTAAATATATCTTTTTTTGGCCACAAAGATGTTATAGAACAAGAACCTGAATGAATATATGGAGATGAAAAAGTTTAGGGTTGTTTTCTAGAAATATGAAGTTTCATGATTTGGGTTGAGTATAAGTAATAAATTTCAAAAAATAAATAAATAATTAATGGTTGAACCCTGACTTCAAGCAAGGAATGGAAGAAGTTTTAATATTAATTTAAGGATTTATCTTTATTTAGTCGGCATTGGGAAGTCAGTGAAATACTCGAAGACAAAAGTAATGTTCCTGTATATTCCAAAATAGTAACTGAAATGCCATCCTATTGTAGATGCAATATTTTTTTTTTCTGAAGATGAGGAAGATCATAAAAGTAGACAATATATATTCTTTCCCATAGGTGTCACTATGGTAGGAAGGCTAATAATAAACAAGAAGATAAGACAGATGGCAAGAAATCTCAGAAGAGAAACACAAGATAAATGGATAGAAGAATCATACAAAGCTTTTTGAAGGCTGTATATTTGAAGATTACGAAAGTCTAGACTACAGGTAGAGAAGGTTCAGGTAACATCTGCATAAATTAACAGCAGAATATACTTGCGGGATGATCTTAGAAAACAGTTAATGTTCTACAGTTACAGCAAGGTTTTGTGCAGAGTATCAGAAGGCAGCATGTTTGTAAAGTATGATGCGAACAAATCATAAATTTATATAGATGGGGATTTGTTCGTTTGAAATAGGAAGTCACTGATAGTTTGGCAGTGACAAAATTTAAGAAGTAATCATAAAAGTTTATGGTCAAAGAACAACTTAAGATTTAAGAATTTCTCATTGAAAATCATAGAATAAAACTGAACCACAAGTTCCCTCTTTCAAAATCTAAGGAATCAATGAAGAATATACAGACATACTACCTAGCAGCAGCTATGAACATCTGCCTGAATTTTTAATAAAATTTATTATATAAAAAGAGTAAAAGTAAAAGAAAGAGAAGGGAAAGGGTGAGTGCAAAGTTAATTAAGTTATTATCTAATACCTTAAGGGGTTAAGGAGGAGGAGAACGGTTTATGTTTAAAAAAAATTCATAGTATTTAAAAAGTAGGTAAAATAATTTCAGTAATGGAACACTAAATCAAAAATAATTTGGAAACTTTAATAAGGAGAATAATTACTATGCAAAATTAAATCAGTGATGGTT
The DNA here is from genome assembly GCF_020740605.2 of Lemur catta. Taxonomy (NCBI): domain Eukaryota; kingdom Metazoa; phylum Chordata; class Mammalia; order Primates; family Lemuridae; genus Lemur; species Lemur catta. The sequence continues at coordinate 245,557,041 of NC_059128.1, forward strand.
AGCAAAATTCTCCCAGAGTGCAAAAGAAAAGAAGATTAAAGATGAAAATGAAGAGAGAGTGTGTGATAGAGAGGGAATCAATGTGGCTCAAGTTTATTTTTTCCTAAAGAATTTTTCTAAAAGATAAAAAACCAAGTATAGATCAATTGGAACAGAAGAAAAATTAAAGACTTAAAGAAATTTTTCCTGAGGTAAAGAAGAGGCTTAAATAGGGAGGGAAAATAACAGGCTTACAAATATCCAGTCTGATTATCTACAAAGTATCAAAATCTAAATAGTCATTTCAAAAGATAAGGGAGGAGGAAACATTGTTACCCACCATTTGTATTATCATTCAAGTTGTATTCTAAATGAGAGAACAACAAAAGGATATTTTTAATATATGCAGAGCTTATAGGAAACATCCTATACAGGTAAAGAGGTAAGCTCTATGAAGGTGTAGGGACCAAGGGCTTTGGCCCCCTAAAGGTTTACTGAAAAATCACTGACATGTCGTAGATTGATTAATAGGAGAAAAGGCATACAAATTTATTTAACATGTATACATTGGAGAATTAAGACCCAGAGATAAAGGGGAAATTGTCCATTTCTGTGCTTAGGTTCAACAAAGTGTGGACAGCAATGTAGAAGTATGATTGGACAAAAGGTTATGATGTGTTAAATTAGGTTTATCTTAAAGCTGCCTCCTTGTATATTTTAAGTTCAGCCTAAAGGTCTCTCTGTATATAGTGAAGTGTAACCCTACTGGATGTGTAAACAGGCCATAACCTACTCTTGTGCCAACCACCGAGTTTTGGCCAATCAAAGGTGGCCTACAATTCAAACCATGTGATTGAATTGTTGTGTTCCAAGTGTTTCTGTACCTCACTTCTCGTTTTTGTACATCTCTTTTCTTTTTCTGTCTGTAAGTCTTCTTTAACTACTTTAACACAGCACTGAGTGTCCCTGAACCTATTCTGGTTTAGGGACTACCTCATTCTCCAGTAGTTCTGTGCTCAATTAAACTCTGTTAAATTTAATTTGTTTAAGGTTTTTCTTTTAACAGATGGTGTTGTTGGATCATAGTTGTCTGCTCTTGGTTCTTGGTGTGTTCTTGGCAGAAGAATGACCAGAAACACCAAAAACAAGACATTAAGAAGGATAACTGTGTCATAGTTTCTAATTTCTTTCCAGTAATTTGAAACCTTAGGGGCCAGGTGTGGTGGCTCTTGCCTGTAATCCCACCATTTTGGGACGCTGAGGTGGGAGGATTGCTTGAAGCCAGGAGTTCAAGACCAGTCTGAGCAACATAGTAAGACCCTACTTCTGTAAAAAAAATAGAAAAATTAGCTGGGTGTGGTAGCATGTGCCTGTAGTCCCAGCTACTCAGGAGGCTGAGACAGCAGAATCGCTTGAGCCCAGGAGCTTGAGGATTCAAACTATGATGATACCACTGCACTATAACCCAGTCAAAAGCATGACACTTTGTCTCCAAAAAAAAAAAAAAAAAAACATAAAGTTAGTTTATGTTAAAAAAAAAGCATAAAATGTCTAATTCATTTGATGTTAAAATACTAAAACATTAATTATTACACATTAAATTTAAGTTTATATACTTTGGCATCTTATTTTCATAAGGTATAGAAAAGCTAAATATATTTAGGTCTTTTAATAAATAATAATTTGAGGAAACATCTTTCTAAAAACATCATAAAATTGTTTTCATGTACAAATACTGACATAAAACAGTTCAAAGTTACTTACTTCCAAGGGTTTTCATTAGAAAACAGGGTTACTAACAGTTAAACTTTTTATTAATATATGTAGTTAAAACTATTAGAGAAACAATTCTACATGCAGAGTGCATAAACAAAAACAAGATATGCTTTTGGTGAAGAAATTTACAAAGGCACAAAAATGTGTGCTTGCTTCAAAAATAATTTTGTCTAGTTTAAAATTTGTCAAACACAGTTTTTGACACTGGGGATACAGGAATAAACAAAATAGGCAAAGTTAATTTTGTCCTCATGGAGTTTATACTCTAGGAGTGGGAAAAGAAGAGAAACACAGATGAGTAGAAAGTGATTTGTGTTAATGACACAGAATCCATTTTTTCCAAGTGTTCTGGTGTTTTCCCCTAATAAAGGCAGTGTGTATGTCCCATGAAACATAATCTGCTTTGGGAAAAGTAAGGGTATACTATTTCTCAGCCTAAGCCTCCAGGAGCCTGGCATGTTTTCCCTTCTCTGTTCTTATGCTTCTGCCAGAACATGCCCAGACTAGCCTGATGGGAGAAGTGACACAAATGGAGCAACCCTCCGTCAGCTGAGTGTCAGCTTGACACTGGACACCAGTCCAGTGGTGATGTGCAGAACTACCTAACCAATCTTCAGCTGACCCAGATTCGGGAGCAATATATTCCTATGATTGTATGCTACTGAGATTTTCTGTTGGTTATGCTACATTATGTGACAATAGATAAATGACACAAACAATTATATCAAGTTTCAAATGGTGATCATTGTCAGGGGAAAAAAAAAGAAAGCAAGGCAATGGGGACAGGGCATGGCAGAGGTGGGGGAAGATGGCATGTAACACAAAGTGATGAGGAAAGCAATCCTAGGTGATGTGACATTTTCAATAGAACTATGAAGAAAGGGAGAATTCTGATGAAGAGGGCTCTAACACTTCCTTCAGCTTGACTAAACATTACAAAAACTTTCTTGTCTCTAAGCCCCTGACCTTAGAGCATTTACTTTAGAAAACTTGTAAATTCTTTCTCTGACCCTTTGAGATGCAAATCTTTTTAAAAGCTTTTTGCAACACCAGAGTGTCTTTGTCAAGAGCCTGGGAGGCATGCCTTTGAAATGTAATTATCAAGGAAGATAGTGCCTGTATCCTCCAATTGCTGTGGGAGGATAGGAACCTAACCTTGATCCACATTATGAAACTTCTTCTTGTCTTGAATACCGGAGAAAATTTACTTTGAAAGATCCCACCTGATTTGCATATAGAAATTCATATGAGTGCTAAATGTAAGTTAATGGTAGTAATTTTTAAAATGTGCTATGTATTTCTTAGTGTCAGGAACATAATATTAGAATACGAATATATTTTTCATAGAAAGTTAAATCTCTGAAATAACGGCTTTAACATTAGGAAAGCAATTCAATTGCAGGCTAAACAAGTAAGCGGTGTGATGTTAGAACTGTTGTACTGGTCTCTGACCCAGACTTTCTTCCACATAACTAACTATATGTTAAAATAAATAAATAAACATATATATAGGCATCTACTGAGATACTGGCCAAATAAAATTTGAACTAGCTTGAGCCATTCATAGTGAAACTATAGTCAAGTTTGGGTTCATGTAAAAAAGACACATAAAGAGATTATTTTGAAGGAAAAAAAAATGAAGCTGGAATGATCAGAATATGAGGTTCTTGGTGGAGAAAACACCAAAAGGGAATAACATACCAGATATTATGGGCATACGAGTAAGGAACGTTTGGAATAGTTGAGAGAATGAATTAATGATATTAAAAAGGAGCAGACGGGAAGCTGAGGCAGGAGGATTGCTTAAGCCCAGGAGTTTGAGGTTGCTGTGAGCTAGGCTGACGCCACGGCACTCTAGCCTGGGCAACAGAGTGAGACTTTGTCTCAAAAAAAAAAAAAGAAAAGAAAAAAAAGAGGAAAAAAAAGGAGCGGAAGGTACAAAGGGGAGAGTAGAAAATCACTGAGAAATCATTTTCTGTAAGACAGTGTTGCAGTTTTTCTATGAAAAAACAAGAACAAAACTACTTTCAATGTAGTGCCTTAGGCCAGTCAACATATTTACCCTGTTTCCACTTTCAAATAGGCTATTTAGGAAGTACTAATACCACTCTGCAAATTACTTCTCTGAATTTCTTTCTTTTTTTTTTTTTTAATAACAACTAATTAGTTTTCTCACATAATATGATGACATTCATTAAATATATTTTCAATAAACATGTTATTATTTTTCCCAGTATAAGGTTACAGATGTGTTTTAATGATATGAACAGCATTGAGAAATCTTACAGAATAATGATCTGACATGGATTCAGTCTAGGGCTCACCTAATTGCCCATGAACTTATCCTGCTTTTTGGGCTAGACTAGAGCAACCCTCCTAAAAGACACCAGAGATACCTAGTCAGTTTGTGCTGTAGGTGGTAGGGCAACAGAAGGACCCCTTGGAGCACCTACTTTTAGGTGCATTTTACTGGATCAATATACCTGTCCCCCACTGCTATGAGTACTGGCCTGAAGTCTTCTCCTCATTATTTTTCTCAGTTGACAGGGACCACCTCACCTGTGAACTTATATCCTTACCCCCGCCCCTCCCAGGATAGTCAACTGCCAAAGATGAACTGATAAATGAATTTAAAAGCTTAATTCCCTTGCCCCAAAGTGTACAGGAAGAACTGTATGATGCTTCTGAACTGAAGCCTTTTTCTTATGAGCCAGACTGAGACTGACTCCGTTGTTTCTCATGTATTTATTTTTTCATATCTTGCTCTCTATTCCATAACTTAGAGTTTTATACTGACAAGCACTCCTTCAATCGATCTCCTATACCAGAATCTCTTCCTCAGATCCTGTTCTAGGGAATTTTGACTAAAAAGATAATTTTCCTGTGGCTTATAGACATAACACAATAATAGTGCATCATCTCTCACTTGCAATTGGAGCCTCTGTGCTCTTATTTCAACACTTCTTCCTTGTCATTGGGACACAAGACACTCTGCGACCCACTTAACACCTATGTGTAAAAGACTTTGAAAATAAAGTGTGAGTGAATTAATACCTTTGGCTCAAACTTTGACTAATGGGAGAAAGAATGCTGTAGATAAAGTATTCTTGCTTTCCTCTCCCTTTCCTTCTCCTACTTTTAACCTTTGGGAGATGGGAGATGAAGTTTTAATTTTGTTCCTCTAACTACATCTCGAAATCCAATGCAAGATCAAGCAACCAGCTTGTCCAAAAGGTGACTATTTCAGGAATATACTTGCTCTACTCTCTCTATCTCTCCCTCTGTCTCTTCTTCCCTCTCTCCCCTCCCCTTTCTCTCTATTCTTTCTTCAGCTAGGAATAGCAGATTAAATCAATGCAAAATTTGATTTTGGTAATTTTTATGAGTATAAGAATCATGTATTTCCTTCCACAGTGACTGTCATCCTCTTGGTAATGAGGTAGAAGAAGGAAAAAAGAAAGAAAAAGAAATTCTGGATAAAAATTAAAAAATAGGAAAGAAATTGAAGGAAACCAGTGTAGTAAAGAAAGTGACACTAATGGAAAAAAGATACACATATTCCTATAAAAGAAAAGAAAGATAAATTTGTTGTAGTTCTTGTAGATGGAAACTAAATTGGCATTGAAATAGGTGCAGATACATTTTAACTTGACGAGGACAGGGAGCTCAATAGGACTCTCTTTGCATGAGAGATAAATAACCTTATGGGTAGGGACCCATTTTCATTGAGTGGAGAATTAAAATATATACAAGCTTTATCCAAAAGGCAGTGCCTCAGTATAAGAGGTATGCCACCATTCTGGCACACCATAGTTTTATTCAACTCTCAAATTATAAAAAAATTCATCTTTACTCAAAGTAAAGATGAAAGAGTTACTTTCAGGTAGGCACTGATTGGGAGCACAATATTAATTTCTTTGTAGTCTATTAAAGTGCAGCACCATTGGATAAATGTACACTTTCTCTATTGGGGGTAATGATTGCAGCAAGTGGGGGGTGAAGGTGAATTTAAAGGCTTATGACACAGGCCAGAGATACAAGGAAGAAGGAAAGGATATAATTTTAATGTCTTGGGGATGAAATAATTGCAATCATTTAAGTGGCAGGGCTAATAACCTCTGACAATAGCATCCTCAGTTGTTAAAGGGATATTTAAAAATATTTTATTTGTTTTGTTGTTATTATTTTCTTCTCTGTAGAGAACATCTCTTGTTTAGAGTGAGCTGTAAACTAGGAATCTTTGGCTCACACAAGAGGTTCGAGGTATCCACTAAGAAACAAGAGATAGCAGAAAAAGAAGGGACAGGACAGGAGTGATAGAAAATGATAAATGTCATGCCAAATGCGGTATGTCTCTTTATGAATGTGGTAAGACAACTGCTAAGGATTCCTGCAAAAGTAAAAAAAGTTGCACATCATGAACAGAAATAGTAAAAAAGATACTGAGTAGAAGATAGATGGTGAAAAGGAAAGCCTTCAGTTTTGTCATAGCAATTATATTTGGCCAATTTGAAATTTTTCCTCTGCAATTTTCTAACACATTTTGTGTCAAATGTAGAGAATTGGATCATTGTCCAAAAGAAGAAGGAGAGGAAAGAGTTAACTGATGCTGTTGTCAGGGTCCCATTCTGGAGTCAGAAATATGAAAACCCACATTTCTGTTAATCAGAGATAACAGATCTAAGGTAGGCAAGGGAGCACAAGCAGCTGGAGTCAGCATTGCTCATGTGTGGGATTCCTCATGTGCAGCTACCGTGGTTGGAAATGCGATGCTGTATCTAGTGCTGTCTCTTTTTCCACCTGGTCTTAAATTGCAGGCAGGTTTTTCTTTTTTTTTCTGTGTGCAATCTGTTTGCTTCCCTACAAGGCACCCTAACATTTTCTGAGTCAAGGCCAAGCTGGGATTGATTATTTGTTGTGAGTGCCCTGTAACAGATAAAATTTGATTTTTTCCTATTGGTGGGCTCTGTGCTGAAATGAACTGTATTTGTCAAATCCCAAAGTCCAGGTAAAACACCAGCATCAGACTAAGTTGTACATGTTCATTTTAACTATCAAACATCTGGACATAACTTAAAATTATACATGCACAAAAATATAGTTTATTGTAAGAATATACAATAGGTAAAGTTTGTGTTGGAGTTTTAAAAGATAATAAATGAAACACTTTTCTTTCTTCCTCATACATGGAACAATTAAGAAGGATAATATAAGATATTAACAGATGGCTTTATTGCTGTTAATGCTGATTGGGAAATGGGGCCTTAATTTTGGCCAAACAGACATGCTCATACTTGGTCTCTGAAGTAGAAAGAATCACCATCCTACTCACTGGCAGAAATGGACAAATTGGGCTTCTTATGGGCATTGAAGTTTTTACCACATAGCTCATTCCGAAGAATATGTACTCTGTATAGAGAAGATAACAACGACAATAACAACACTAAAGCAATAACAACAATAATAAAATCTCACAATGTCCCTCCATAGCCTAAAGGGAACATGTTGTGGTTACTTTCGATATTTTAACTTAATTGATGCATTGAGTCCCCATTTCACTCAGGGGAAAAAAAAACATTAATCAACTCCAGGCAAACTCAGACACTTTGGTGCTTTTGTGAGTGTTTCTGTTATAGTGACTTTTTCCTTCTCTGTTCTGTTTTTCCCAGTGTGGTGTCTAGTTTTCGGAGGCTTATGTAATTAGGGCATCTGAAGAAGTAAATGGTCTACAACCGTCTTTGATCCCAAGCTGTCACCTTATCATGAGATATTATTTGCTGTGCCTGGTCTTCGCTCTTGAGAATAAGGTCAGTGTCACGCCCAGAGACAGATGTGGTCACTCCAGGTTTTCCCTCTTCAGCCCTTGCATCCTCCTTCCTGTCCTCAAGATCCATAGGGTTGTTTGCCATTGCCCTTCATTCTCACCCCAAGGGAGCCTTGAAATTTTTTAAATATTCCTCTCTGGCTCTGAGGGGCAACAGGAAACTGTTGTGTTACTGTCTCAGGCTCTATCTGCCTGGATTTTTTTTCTTTTTTTTACCAATATTTCTACTTTAGTCTGATGCCCCATATTGTGAACAGACTTTTGTGAAACTTACTATTTCATTGGAAAAGAGAGGCCCAGTTACCTGACAAAACTCACAAACCTGTTTGGAGTTCCTGTTGTTGCCCCTCCTAGCTGATGTTTGGGGGAGAAGTAGAAGAGGCAGCAATAGCATGAGGGATGAAGCCCTGCATGAGTAAGTGAAATTAAAAACAAACACTTTGTGTAATAAATTTAGATTGAACCTCAGTTCAGAGATAATTCCCAATAAAAACAGACTGATTAAACACTGAGGGAGGAAAGTACCAGGGACTATTTGAATAAAGGTAAAATAAAGAACTGTGCTTATTTTGCTTATCTAAAAGTAGAAAGTTCTAGCCAGTTGAAGTGACAAAAGGTGAGGACCAGAGGGTACAGGTAAGACACAGCCAGAGAGAATTATGTATGATGTTGGATGATTTTTAACATAAAGATTCTGCAAATAATTTCTAAGATACACTCCTAAGAATTTTACTTTTTTAAATGTTGCTATTAAAATTGGTATTGTTTTTAATTTCAAATGCCATGTTTATTCATAGTTTATGGAAATGCAATTTGCATATTGATACTGTATTCTGCTGCCTTCCTAAGATAACTTAGTAGATTTAAGGCTTTTTTTGCATTTTTTGATGATTTTTCTATGTAGATGATCATATCATCTGCAAATAGAGACAGTGAAACGGTTATTTTTTTTTCCAATTTGTTTTCTTTTCTTATATTAAAAATATATTACATAAAGTCAGGTAATTTTATTTAATTAATCTTACTTTCTTGTTTTTAATTCTACTAATTTATTTATTTTCCATTCATTTATTGTATTGTATTTATTTATTTAAGAGACCATCTTGCTCTGTCACCTAGGCTGGGATGCAGTGGCTCGATCATAGCTCATCATAACCTCGAATACCTCGGCTAAAATGATACTCCTGCCCTGGCCTCCTGAGGTGCTGGGATTACAGGTGTGAGCCATCGTACCTTGCCTAGTTATTTCCTTTATTTTTTAAAAGCCTTAAAACTGCACATATTTAATGTATATAACTTTCTGAGTTTTGACATATGCATTTTCTTTTCTTTCTTCTTTCTTTTTACTCTATTGACTTATTGCTCTGACTGAGATTTCCAGTACAATGTTGAATAGAAATGTGAAGAGAAAAGATTCTTATCTTGTACTAGATGAAAGAAAGAAGGAATTCAGGATTTTAATTGTATGTTTTTATGGTTTCCTTTCACTTTATTATTAGTAGATGAGGAATTTTGTTCTGCATCTGTGAGGAAATTATCATTTTTTCCTCTTTAGTGTCTTATCATGATAATTGATTTCTCAATGTTGGAGCTGCCTTGGTTCACTCACTTTGTGGTGATATACTTTTTGATATTTCTGGATTCTATGTGCTAATATTTTGTTGATGATATTTCTGTGTATCTTAATAAGAAATATTTGTCTACAGGATTCTTTTCTATTAACGTCTGTCTGGTTTTGTTAATCAGTTTAGGCTTTTGTTCCTTAAAGGAGAAGAATCTGGGCTAATTTTATACCTAATAGCAGTCATTACTCTTCCCCTCCCTCAGGCCAGTACCAGGAGGAGTGCGTTTTCAAGACTCAAGACTATTTTTTATGAGTGCTTGATGAGGCTCATGAATGGTACACATTTCCCTTATATCTTTGGTCTCCTGGGCTTCTATATTCTCTCATGAGCTTACACTTAGCCTTGAACAATTCTTTCCTCTAGGAAGTTCTGTTCTCTCCTTAAATTTCAGGATAGTCATTTTTCTTGAGACCTCAGTTTTTGACGGGTAAAAGAAACATGAATTTTCAGTTCATCCAGCTTTTTTGTTAGTGTTGTAAAGGAGGAGCAATGTTCTTTTTATCTTTTAAAATCCTGACTGTAAAAAAGAACCCTTTAAAGTGCATCTGATCAGTATTCCCAGCGCTTGGCACATGTCTCACTGTTAAGGAAGATTGTTATAACATGGAGGTTTTAGAGTAAGATGGAGTCATCTCCTTCCCTCTAGACTAGATCCCAGATGGGCTGAACCGATATATGTATATCCCATCTTGAACAACAGTGTTAAGTACCCTTCTTAGTTACTACTACTAGGTGGCTTCTTAGGTACTTTCTTCCCTTCTCCACTGTTCACAGCTCATTTTGGAACCTACATGTAGCAGACTACTCAATTATTTTTTGGAGAAGTATTGGGAAGAAAAAGGGAATATACTCTGTGCTCTGATAGGTAAAGATCTTGCATTTCTGAGTAACTGTGACTCACAATTTATCCCTAATAATATATTCAGCTGTTCAACATGGGAAGGATAAAGGGTCTTCCTACAATATATTAGGTCTCTCTCTATGAAACCAATATAATATGTGAATTTAACTAACTTATATCTCATACAACTCTATCAAAATCCTTCAGATTTTGTAAGTGATTGAAATAAGCCTTAATTTTTAGAACTATGTGTATTTGCCTTTAAAATATTCACTTATGTACACACACACACACATATATGTTATATTTTAGAGAGAAATTGAAAAAATGTTTTTGAGCTGTCAGCCATATGTTATTTCTAACAAGATAAATTTAAAATAGGTACCAAATTTCTAGAGCATTATTCAGTTTCCTTAATATCTTTTCATTGTCTAAATGTCAGATAAAATAAGAAACTATTTTTATTAGTTTTGTCTCAGTTGATGAAACATCTAAAAATTCTCATTGAAATGATGAAAGCTCTATTGAAACCTCTAATTTTTAAATAAATATTATTTATATAAATTAAAAAATATGAAATTATTTGAAGTGAAGATGTATTTTAAAATAATTACACACTTCAGTAGCATAAGATTCAAAGATAAGTTTCCTCCATAAGGCACAGAGGAGGTTTTCATAAAATGGCAAATATATACCAATTACCTGCGTTTCTCTTTGCAGATGCATTTAGTGGTATGTTATACTTACTGAACTGTTACAACAATATTTTTATTATTTATTTCCAGTTAGTCTTATAAAAATTATTTCTTCCTATCATAAACATTTTAAATTATGATTGCCAGAAAAATAAATATTAAATGTGTGTCTATTTAGCTTATGAAGTTGAATAGAGACTTTGATAATTTTTTTAATGATATATCAAAATAATTCTGAAATGAACTTTTAGTAAGGACAATGTCTTCTAGTAATGTACCATAAAGAACAGGGTAATTGAGTAACTAGATTAGCAGATGGTAAAGTATTCAAAGTTTTGGCTTGCTTCATGAAAGCCAACCATTCTGTAGTCAGTTATTAATGCAAATTTGACTTCTATATGTACCTCCATAAAAAACTGATTTATAGAATCACAGAATAATATAGAACATTTGGAATAATCTAGTATAATTTTCCATTTTGGAGAAAAAAAAATAAACCCAGGCACTCTAAGAGCACAGTTCAATCCCTCACAGTTGGTGAGCGTATATTGTAAGACCCTGGTAGTCTATCACCCAAGAGGATATTTTTGTCAGTGATAAAGTTTTGGGTGATTTCTTTTGGCACTTAAAATATATATGGTAGTATATATAGTAACATTTTTGGAAATGAATATATTATCTGAATATGGAAATAAAATTCCTCTCTAATATATTCCAATGGATCATTGACTTTTTAATCTGACTCAGTGACTAAGATTACTAAAATTAATAACTGCAACATAACCTTTTTTTACAATATCTTTTTAAAATAAAGAAATTCTATGAACTCAGACTAAAAGTGTTTAATAAAATCCATTATAGCCATAAAATTTAGTTATATTTATTTAACAACATATGTATTATATTATTAACATTCTAAAGTTGTTTTTAATATTTGAAAATACTTTATTCAAAGTTCTCAATATTTTAGAAATACTTCAAATATATATATGTATTTTAATGTTTATGAATACTTAAAAAATAAAGTGCAATTAATTTCTAAGTTTCTAAATTTTTAACAAAATGTGTTTTTGAGATCAGTATGTTTAATATATATTTTAAAATATATTTAATGTATATTATAACAGTATAATAATTATAATAATAATATAACATATAATGACATTGAAGAATTTGACTTAGGAGGAATTACTAATTGTAGTTAAAAAATGAGAGAAATGGTTGAATTAATTTACTACCCCATACACATACGTTCTTTAAATGTGTTTTGTTTGGCATATTTTGTTAATATGTTCATTTTATTTTATTTTTCTGAAAGATGTAGCAGATTTTAATACAGTGGTAAAACTTTTGTTATTTTTTTCAGGATGGCTTCCGTTTGTCCGTGGATATATCTCATCTCAACCAATAGAATAACACACACAAAAAAAAGAGAGTAAAAATGTTTTTAAGGGAAAATGGATATATAATAAATGTGAATCATTTTCTAAGAGTATCTCATTAAGCATCAACTGAAATGGAGACATCTCTACCATAATTTGCAGATGTATGATGGTGGAACAAGTACTGAAACTGGAGTTATAGGACATGTTCAAGCAATACCTGCCATTCATAGTGTAAATTTGGGCATGTCATCAATTCCTCAATCTCAGATTGTTCCTTTCGCAAGCTTGAAGATAAAAAATGTATATAATGGTACTGCATTGCTTTCCATTTGTAATCATTATGTGAAATCAAGAATGTGAAAGTACTTTATAAGCTTAAAATCTAAAACTGCATTGTACTATTAGGAATTTTCTAAATATTAAAAGACACTCATCTGTCTACACATCTATTTATGACATTTGTATATTCTTGGTCACCAAAAAAAAGAATATTATATGAAAGTTTTCTGACTGGAACATAAAATACATCATATATTTAGATATATAAATTTCCTGAATCATATGGTTGTTTTGATCATTAAGGAAATGTGTATAAATTACTTCAGCTAATACCTTGCATGTATTAGGTTCTCAGTAAACTGTAAAATGTTAAAGTCACACTATCAGTCCCAATAGAATAACAGTTTTTAATGCTTCTGCCATCACTGTGAGATTAAAATTCACCATTTTTCCTTTTAATGTATAATACACTTCTTCTTAATCATTGCTTAATCCTCAATAAAGAACCTGACTACTAATTAAACAAGTGTGGTTGAATGTGGAAAGCAATTTAAAAATGCCTTCCTTATTTTTGTTTTCTTTACTAGAAACCAAAAAGCAATACCAAGAGTTAACTGGCTACATGTAATACTTCAAAATTTGTAATCACTCTTGTTCTCTGGGGCCAGAGTTATTTGGTGAGGGTCTTGCAATTTGTGATTTGCTAGGAAAATTAATTCTCTTGAAGGCCCTCAAACTTGTTTTTTCACCTGAGTGTGAATTTAGATGGCTCTATGTCATGCTGCATCATAAAAAATTTAAGAATACCAGCTGGACCCAAAATCTGCTTAGAGTTTTTACTGAGTCTGTATTCTGTTGTTTACTTGATTACTACCATTTATAAATTCAGTTTATGCAAAACAGAAAGATCTTAAAACAAAAAGCAAATATACTTAATGGTCCTTAAAATTTTTTCAGAGTTTGTAAGAGAAGCACAAATGTTTTAGTGATTGTTAAAGGAAATATAATTTATATTAAATAGGTTCAAATGTTTTTAGTCTACTTGCATGACACTATAGTGTCTTACAAAAGTTGTTCATACATAATGGTCATCACATTTTCTGAACTGAAGCCATATTTAGGTGTTAAGGGAGTTCACATTTTTTACTCAGAAGGTTGAGAAAATTTCATAGACATAAATACAGACAAAACAGACATTACAGTGGTGATGCAGCAATCATTACGACAATGGAAAAGGAGTCTAATTCATAGCCTAAAACTGTAAATGTATTCTTATGGATCGGATTTTAATGAATATTTTACCCATAATAACTGCCTATTTTGTTATAATAAAATATATATATATAAATACGCATAAAACTTTCTTTAACTAAAAAATAGGATACATTGTTAATAATATAGTTAACCAGTTAATTTTTGAAATAAAAATATCTAGTACTTTAAAGTTCACATACCTATGAATGTCTAAGAAAAAAGATATATTTTAAATTCAAATTGTATTTGAAATAACTAAACATAAAATTATATATGAACAAAAAAACCTTTCAGTTAGTAAAAAAAAAAAAAGTTATTTTGTTGCCATAATATTCTTCCTGTATATAAAAAAAATCTTATAAATGTGTGCATTTTATTTACATTGTCTTTTAGCTTTTGCTAAATATTTTTGTGTATTTGCTTATGTATCTGTCCTCTAATGGTGGGACTTACTGGGCCATATTCTCCTCTCTCAATTAGGACAAGCACTTGGCAATCTTAGTACCGGCATAGAATGTTGTGTTCAAAGGGACTTTGAAATTGTTTCATGCATTTGAATTTTTTTATTTGAATGAAAACTTCCATTGTTTCAATCACAAAAAAGCAGTGCAAGTGTAATTGCCTAGTTTCCACTGAATAGGAGGTTTAGAATTCATACTTCTCATTTTTCTCTTTTCTAGGCAATTCTTACCCCTACCTTAATGTGGTCTTAGATGCACCGACTCCAAGATATATCTGAAGCTCAGAGATATGAATTACATGTTGCTAGTCACACAGCTATTTAGTGACAACCTGGATTGGAATTCAGTTGTCCAGGATCCTGATATGTTACCCATACTTCCTCATTGTCTAATGTTAGCTGGTGATGTTTTGTTCTTACAAAGAATATGTAGCTTCTCAGCAGTATACTGAGTCTTATTTCCTGTTTCATGATGTGTGACTCTACGTGAGGACATGGCAAAAAAGAAACAAGGTAGAAATGTAACATATGATATATGGTGGAGTCAGTCATACATTTCCTAGAAAAATCTCAATTTGTACACAGGCCATGATTAGTAGTTATATGTTAAAGGGTAGAAGTGTCACTTTATTTAAATGTATGCAAAATTTCTCTTTTTCTATTATTGCTTTTTTATTTGTACAATGCCATCACATTCTGCTTCCCAGGTATCTTGCTCTAGAACTCTAGTCTTATGTCTCCAAAACTGTATTTCCCAAACTGAAATACCTTCTGTGACAGTTACTGGGTTGCTTAGTTGTTTATTATGATCCTTTTTTTTTTTTTTTCATCTTCCTTGGTTAGAGTGTACCTCCTATAAATATGTATTTTTTTTTTCAGAATGTCAACTGTCCAAGAAAAAGACTTCATTTTCTAGTCTCCTGTAAAGTTAGATTTGGTCCTGTGACTTACTTCTAGGTAAATAAAATACCAATAGAAGCTGTTGGATAGGACTTTCAGTAAGTCTGGCTAACGGAGGGAAAGAAAGCTAGGCAAGGCATTTTATGTTCACTCCTCTTTCCACTTCCTATTAATCTTGTTAATATCACTTGTCCCTCTATAGAATCCATTATCAACATAGCAGCTATATTGACTTTTACAAATGGAAATCAGATGATCATCTCACTCCTCTATTTAAACACCTTCAGTAGTTCTCAAACACATTTAGGTTAAAATTCAAATTCCTTAGCCTGTTAAATAAAGCCTATGTATCTGCTCCCCCTCTATCTCCCAGAACTCTTACTAGTCTTTCATTTTCCTGATTCACTAGGCTTTAGAACTTTTTTAGGTTTTCAAATGTGCCAAAATCTTCTCTACTCACTTGCCCTTAATCTTCTCTAGATCTCTGTATAGGCTGGTTCCCTCTTGTTGAAGTCTTCTCTTTAGAGAGAACTTCCCTAACTGCCCAATCTAAAGAAACCACCTAGCCACTCTCCTCTTACATTATTTTAATTATCTATGTAGTTTGATGTTCTTTATGCAGTGTAGTACTTTATAATTTGTTTATTCACTATCTCCTGTCACAAGATCTTGGCCATTCTATTCTCTGTTGTGTATTAGACTCTGGGGAGCACTCAATAAGCTTTTGCCAACAGGATGTATGAATGAACTTCCATGTGGTTTGATATGGCACTCATCATTTTCTCCTTAACGTTTGTAGTTAGTCATATGTATTTCTCACTAATTCTATTAAAAGTATAAACTCCAACCTGAAGCCATACTCCACATGTTTCATTTTTTTAGGATGCCAAGTTTTATGGTAATTGATTGCCTTTACCCCTTGAGTCATATGCCCAAATCATTATCAGTTGGTATAAGAGAAAAACATTCTGTTGCTTTATTTTAATATTTTCCAATTTTTATTTTATTCATACTGTCATTTTCTTTACTATCTTAGGAACTCTTTCCAGTATATTAAATACATGTCCTCCCAATATAGCTCCCGCTAGTTATATATGTATCTTTGAATAAAAAAGATGATATTATATGTGTTTAATTTACATAAATTCTATTATGTTAAATATATTTCCATTTCTTATTTTTAACACTCAGAACTACTCTTGTGAGGTCTATCCATATTACTTTAAGTAAATCCAATTAATTAACTTCATAGTACTACATAGTATTCCATCGTAGGCAAATATCACATTATGATTCATTTATCTAGTGAGAACTAATTTATGTCTAATCTTTTTCTACCATCATATCAAAAATTTCATATCTAAAATATTTTTATGTAAGTCCTATAATGGACAAATCATAAGGGAAAAATGATGGATTTATAGCATCAAAATTAAAGATTTGTGCTCAATAAAGAAGACCATCATAATAACAAGTTAATGGAAGAGTAAGACTAGAAAAAGATATTTGTAATATCCACAATCTACAAGGCAACCATAGCTATAATACACAACAAATTTCTGCACCCCATAGAAACTCAAAAAAAAGGGTGGCACAGGATATGAATAAGGAACTCTCTTGTCTTAGTTTTTCCCTATATTTTCTACATAACACATCAGCATTCCTTTAGAAGTGTTTCATATATAACACATACACACATCACTCTAACTGAGCAAAAATGTTGATGTGCATGTGAATAAATGACATTATTAATCTCTTACATACATACAAGTATATCAAGTCTCTTATAGGTGAATAAGGATAAATCATCTTTAACTCAACATAAGTAGATACTACATTCAGTTCTATCACATAGAAAAATTAAAAATTTGGGATAAAATACCATAAAATTCCATATTATCATTAATATAACATCCAGCTAGAAATGTACATTTTATAAGTTTTATTAAAGAGAGAAAAATATCCTTGAAAATTTTGTTTTTCTAAAATGAAAACTCATGTATTTACCTTGTTATTCACGATACAGAATGCTGTGCCTGATTGGACATAACTTCTACTGCATATGATTTTGTAATTCAAAAATATTTACCTTATATTTGGTCTTTTTCTTTGTTATGTTTGCTTTGATATTCAGAACATTTTAATTTTATTACTTGATATTGCATTGTATTTTCTAATCCTCTAAATGACATTTTTAAAACAGGATATCCTTTTGTGTTCTATTCCTGGCCCCTTGACCTTGGCTCTTTTGATCCATCACTGCTGGATGTTCCTGCACAGATGACACGCTACAACATGCTGTGGCATGATGGTACTTGGAACAAGTCTTTTAAGTGACAGAGTTGATTATAAGTTATTGGATCTTCCCTTCCCTCCTGGCAATGCAAGGTTTGCTATTAAGAGAGCTAAAGAAAAAAATATTAAGCAGTAAAAGGGAAAGAAAAATAGCTTTATCATCAACCACAAAAAAGTGCCCAATTTTTAAGGGAATGCATTTATATAAACAAAAATGCTAAGACTTCAA
Source organism: Lemur catta (assembly GCF_020740605.2). Classification (NCBI taxonomy): domain Eukaryota; kingdom Metazoa; phylum Chordata; class Mammalia; order Primates; family Lemuridae; genus Lemur; species Lemur catta. Next base: position 245,574,583 of record NC_059128.1, read on the forward strand.
TAGGTAATAGAGCAGGCTGTGTAACCTTGGGCTATATCTTGTGTGATATTATGAAATTTAGTTTGTTTCAAAATTATTAACAGTTCATTTTTCTATCAACCTTCAAAATCTAGACTGCAGACAAACTTCAGAGCATTTTTTGAAGAAAATATATCATGTCTTTAAAAAAGAATCTGGATCCTTAGGTCAGCAGTAAAGTAAAAGAAATTACATCTGAAGTAAGATCCAAATGAAGGTCACTAGCAATTTCATAAAATTAACTACAAATACTATAAACAATCAGTCATGAAATTTGAAGGAAATACTGCTTACCTAATATAGTGACCCCTGAAGTTACATTCTAGACCTAAATGACACTTTGTTTTCAGAAATAGGACCCAAACAGCATGCCTGTATTTCAGGGGAAAAAATAAGGTTTTCTACTGACAAATAGAGCCAATTAAATGTAATTTAATGGTAAGTCAAAACTGTCTCCCTAAAGCAGAGTCAGGTCTCCTTAGCTAATAATGTACTCTGTATACCACAACTTTATTACTAATTTTTAAAATTTATTTTTATTTATTTTTTGAATAGGTATTAGTACTCATAGTACAAAATTAAAAATCTCCAAAAAGGTTTCATGGAAAGTTAATCTCCTTCCCAATCTTTCCTCAAGCCACATAGTTCCCCTACCACAGGCAACCTCTGATACTGCTTTGTGTGTATCCTTCCAAAGAAATTCTAACTCACACAGCAGGATAAGGATCCATGGCACCACAAGTCAGCACTGTGCAATTCAGGGACATCATTCATATGGATCATGATGTAAATTATGCTCCTGAAGTGGTGTCTCAGAGGAGCTGCTGCTATCAGCAACACAAGCATTTACACAGAGAGTAGTATAAACTTCATCCTTTTCTGCATTTTTTTCCCACTTACAATATTATGAGCATAAATTTTTAGCAGTACATGTAAAGTAAACAACATTTTTTGGTAGCTTCATGGTGTTCACTTTATGGGTATAATGTAACACATTTAACCAGAATTTATTTATTTTAATTGACAAAAATTATATACACTTATGGTGTGCATGATATTTATATACATATAAACACAAACACATACACACATACATTGTGGAATGTCTAATGAGGCTCATTAACATACATTATGTCACATACTTTTGTTGCAGTAGGAACACCTAAAATCTACTCTCTTATCAATTTTCAAATATACAATATTTTGTTAAGAACTATTATTACCATGACATACAACAAATCTCTTCAACTCGTTTCTTCTATTTAGCTGAAATTTTGTACCCATTGACCAGTATCTCCCCAATTTTCCCACTCCCCTGATGTGTAGTAACCACAATTCTACTCTAACCAATTTTTATTAAAGGGTTGGATATTTGATATTTAAAGCAATGCTTACTGAGACTGGGTGGCTTAAAAAATGCTGCAATAAATATCATATACACATTTAATTGCACATTTAGTGTATTGATATACCCATGACACAAATTCCAAGCATTAGAATTTCTGTGTCAAAGAGTATAGGCATTTTAATTTTCAAAGTTATTGCCAACTTTTTCTTAATAGAGTTTACTAATGTATATTTCCACTGATCTACAGTGCAATGTTTTCATGTTTCACCCTCAATCTGATAGGTAAAAACATGAATCTCAATAAATTTTTAAATAAAACTGCAAAGTAATATATCCATGAAACTCAACAGTCCCTAAAAGCAAGAAAAATAAAGATAGGTGTACATGTATATAAAGAATTATATTTTAAATTATAATATATATATAATTTACAAAATTTTACCAAAAGCATAAATTGTACACATTAAATATATGTAGTTAAATATACATCAATTACACCTCAATAAAACTGTTAAAATTTTAAAAAATAAGAATGAAAATTTTATATAATAGTTAATTTAAATATTTTATGAAAGAGGAGTTATTCTGTTTGGCTGGTGTAGGATGGCCTTGGCTGTATCCATATGTGTCTCTCATCCCTTTAGCTACCTATCTAGGGCATGTTTTCATTAATGAATAAGAAAGAATAACAAGAGAAAGCCTTTTCAAGCTCTGCTTGCATCCTCATTTCTAACATTCTATTAGCTAAACAAAGTCAAATGGTTGGGAAAGAACACCTCGCTACAACAGGAAGAGCCAAGAAAAGAATGAACAAAACATACTCCTTACTTATTTTGAGGCTGACATTATTGTACAAATATTAAAACTGTGATATGAAATGAGAGAATATTTGTGCAAAAGTCTAATATTTAATTTATCTTAATTCAAAAACATGGTGATATGTGATATATAGACACAGAGTATATAAATTGCATTTGTTTACAGAACTAAAAACTGAAAGAAAAATCACTCTGCCCACTCTAAATGAATAAGATTTTAACTTGTATTTCTTTCTCTTAGACAAAATAAAAAATTAAATGCTTAAGACTATATGTTCTGTTCTGCAAAATATCTGTTGATTGCTTTTGGACAGTTTTCTATTGAGATGTTTATTTTTTCTTAATTGAGTTACCTTGCATAAAAATTTATGTTAATATAAGGATAACAGCCTTTTTCCTATGAGTTCCAAATATTTTTTTTTTCTCATGCTATTGTTTTCATTTTGACTTTGTGGGGTTTTTATTTGATAAAATATTTTAATTTTATGAAATATTATTTTTCAGCAATTGATGGTTTTTTAATTTGTGTCATATATAGACAATATAAATTGTCTAAATTTACAAATTTAGACAATAAAGAAAATATCTCAATTTTTATGATTTATTTTTCACTTTGAAATATTTTCTTCATTCTGTTTTTTTTTTTTTTTTTTTAGTTGGGTCTATTGTAAGGATCCAGTTTTATTATTTTTTTCATATTTCTATTTGTTTGTCCACAAATATATTGAGTAGTATATACTTTCCTGACATTAATGTGATACTTTTAAATATATACTACTTTTTAATATATTTGAGACTATTTACAGACTTTCTTTTTTCCATTGATATTCTTGAGTACTCATATACCCTATAAAAGTATTATCATGAATTTATAATTTTGTACATGGTGACAACCTCTTCTTACTACCATTTTTTTAGAAATATATTTTTTTCTTTTGCTTCTTTACTTTTCACGTGAACTTTGTAATTAACTTCTGTACTTCCTTGCTGTCTCCAATCCTATTGTTTATATTTGGAATATGATAACTCACATAGTAACTTAGCAGAAGGGGAATCATTATGATGTTAACATTTTCTATTAATATTTAGATGTTCTTTTACGTACTTGACCATCATTTAAATAAAATCTTTCCATAGACCACCCACATTTTTTGTGAAGTTTAGCCCTAGTTGCTTTTGCTATTTTTAATACACCTTTTCGAAAGGTTATTTTTGAATCACATTTTATGTATAAGACACTATTCTAGGCATCAGTAGGGTTCTATAATTAGAACAAAAGATAGTCTTCTGATAATCAGGGCTCTACTTCTTTTAGCATACCACACCTCATCACTTTTATGCAAAGAAGGACAAATATTATTATTTCTTTATTGATAGCTTTTTTAGAAGTAACATTTAAGACATCATTTAATTATCTAAGTTAATTAAGCACTGTTTAGATACTTTTCTTTCATAGTAAGCATAATTTCAATGACAAGTTATGCAAGGAGATTTCCCTGTACAGAGTCAGCCAAGGGAAGGAACTTCAACTGGTGAAAGGAAAGAGGATTAGAAATAGAAAGGAAAAATAAAAAAGGAGGAAAAAAGATAACTAATTATCCAATGAGAATTTACTTTGATTTTTTTAAATGTAGGCAGAAAATTATTAGAAAAATATGTAGTCCTTCCTTAACCCTATATACAAAATAATCATATAATCAGAATACTAAAAGTAATGATTCTAGCTTAGATCCAGGAAGCAAAATTATATGCCCTTCTGAAATAAAATGAGATTTAGTTTCAATTAAAGTATACTGATCACTACTTAATAATATGCTAAGTACACACATGCATCTCACCTCTAATTCTCATAGTAATTCTTTTAAAAAGATATCTTTATTTAATAGTTTAGGAAACTGAGAGTCAAAGGAATTAAGTATTGTCTCTAAGGAAATCCAGCTAAGAGTCAACGAACTAGACATACCACAGCTAGATTTTATTATTATGTTCTACAATAATATACTTGCTTTATCATACATTTATTCATCTATTCATATGTCTATCGATTCATTTATTTTGTGGTTTTTTGCATGTGTATCAGCACATGTCTTGCAAAATCCTTCACTGTGCGTATCTTTGTTAGAAATCAATATTCGTTCATGCCTCATTCTCTTCTCTTGAACATACAATGAAGTAACTATACCATTTGATGAACATAACTTTAAACCTCCTGTAAGATATGGAACATTACCATCATCCCAGAAAGCTTCCTTGTTTTTCTTTCAAGTCAATCCTTACTCCCAGAAGAAATCACTGCCTGATTTTTTCTCTTCATGTAGCAGCTTCTCCTATTCTAGAATTTCATATGAATGAAAGTATATACTCTGTATTCTGCTGTGTAGCACTTTTTTTCATTCAGCATGAGACTTTTCAAGATTCATCCATGTTGTGTGTATTTCCATAGGTCCTGTTTCTTGCTGAGTGTTATTGTATTTTATATATATGTATGTGTATGTATATATACACAGAGAGAGAGAGAGAGAGAGAGAGAGAATAAATATATCACCATTTGTTTATCCATTTTCCTATGGATGAACACCTGGGATGTTTCTACTTTTTATTTATTATGATTAAAGCTGCTATTAAACATTTTGTAAAACTTATTTTTGAGGATAAAAGTTTACATTTTCTTGATAAATATCTATGATTAGAATTGCTTGGTCATAGTGCCATCATAAAAGATTGTACCATGTTACAATCCCACAATAATGGGTCTGGGGAAACCCAGAGCAGTACAATCTAGAGTAACAATTATAACTGACAACCTATGTGCATCTTTTCCAAGTCCACAAGCCCAATCCATTCTCACTGTCAAATTAATGACTTTCCCAAAACTCCCATATAGTTGTTTGTATCCACATTTCAATTTCCTTGCAGAAGGATTTCTGTGAAACTGTCCATACCCTAAGGCCATAAGGCCAGAGAGAGAAAACTATTTCTTGATTTGCTTCCTCGGGGACAGTTAACAATGCTTGAAGACATTTTTGACTTTCATAATTTGGAGGAAGGTGCTACTAGCATCTAATGGGTAGAAGCCATGGATGCTGATAAACATCCTACAAAGCATAAGACAGCTTCCAATATGTGAATAGTACAGGATTTGAGAAATCCTACTTTATCATGAGGATTATTTCTTCCTAACTTCCTGTCTCAACGTGTCGTTTTCTCAGAAAAATTGACATTGAAAACATTTACAGTTTCAGGGACTCATCCTCACCCCCACACATACTATCACACACTGGGGGAAATCATAGTTTGGTTTCACTTTTTAGTCCCTGGGAAACAAATTACTTCAGAAACATTTCAACATCTGTACTTTTGATGTTGTTCTGAATGCACCAATAGCTGCATTGAGTTCTTTTTAAACATTCTCTTCTCCTATGTGGAATAAAGAACACCCCCTTCAATCTCTCTATAGTTCCCTTTGTTTTAGCTCATATTCTACTGGAAACTGTTGCTCAAAAAATAACACAAACAATCTTGCAAGTACAAGCATCTTTGTATCACAAGGCCATCCACATTCACATAAAGCTGAAGAACATTTCTCGTTCTTGTAACATTGAGAACACATTTCTTCCCCTAATTCAGCTCTCAAAATGAAAAAATTGGGCACAATAATAGAAAGACATTCAGAAAGCTAAAAGTGCCGAAATTCTTAGCTTGTATTATTTACTCCATTAAAATAGTTACTGCATGAATTTTTTCCCAAAGCAAGTAAATCTTGGTCAGAATTATATAAATATATCCCTCCTCAAGTGGTTTTTGTAAGAAAAAAAAAGATGAGTGCATCCCAAAATGAGTGTTGGTATCCTTGCTTTTTCAGAACCAGGACTGTTTGCAACTGCACTGTAATCTGTGCTGATTCCTGATCCTACTCAATTTTGTCAATCTGTCTTTGATTGGTGAGAAAGAGTGCTTTGACTAGAAACAGGTGTGCCTGCCATACTCGGCTGTCAAACAGACATGCTGATTCTCCACGGTCAGTACTCTTTAGGAAAACAAGTGGGCTAGGTATGCAAAAATGAACTTGCAACTCATAGGCTGGATACTGAATCGTTTCCATTAGAAACGTTTATCAGGCATTAAAAAGCCTGATGCATGTCCTTTTAGCTGAAAATCTGTCTCTCTAGTTTGCTTAAAAATCTACCATTGAGGCAATTAGTCTCTGCTGCTGAGAATGAATCAATTTTTTTTATAGGCTGTAATTCTAAAATCCCTTCTCAATCCCTAATTTTGACTTCTGAAGTTTGTGCAAATTGCTTAATAAAACTAATTTCAGCCTTCTTTGTTCCATCTGCTGTCACTCATTTTTCTCAGCTCTGCGTTTCTCATTCCAGTTTGATAACTTGATCCCAACTATTTGTCTTGATTGTTTGTTTGAAAATTTATCCTGAAATTTCAAACCCTGGTGCATAAGCTGTTTTCCATTAATCATGATGAAGCAAGAAAACCACTAGTATCTTTCCCCCAAATTGCTATTTTAATTTTGAGGTCAAGATTCTTTTGTTGCATAGGTTGCTGATGTTACTTTCACAATTGGATTGATAATATATCCTTCAAGAATAAAGAAATTAATGTGGATATTAATAAATGTATCATTATTTTTTTCAATCTCTTAGGAAAGTAAGGAGCAAAAGGGTAATTCAGTTTTAGATATTGTCAATTTATATTAGATCTAGTTGTTTTTAAATTGCTTTGTTTTATTCTGATTCACAATTACTTTAAGAAATACTGACTTAGGAAATTGATAATAGATGTGGAAATAGTACAGCTTTTTCTCACTTTCAGTGTTTTTTCTAAAATTTTGTGTCAGAAAAGAATTGACATTACTCATTGTGTATTGCTAGATTCCTTGGAGGATCGCAGTTTGATTAGCAACTTTCAGTCTTCACTTGTAATTTAAAATTTGACAAAAGAGTCAGTGAAAATTAAAAGAAGTATTAACAATAGGTTCCCTTTTACAAAAGAAAAGGCAATACTTTACACAGAAAGGATGATAACCTAAGACACTAAGTATTTTTAGCAACAGGTATCTAACATGAGACATTTTTCCCTACAGCAAAAGAAGTTCCTGACCAGACAGGATAATAATGAACTTCAGATAGAAGATTCAAGGGAGTCTAAAATTAACTGCATATAATTCTTACACCTGAACTCAATCTCAGCCATTAATTAATAAAATGCAAAAGGCCTTTTAACAAAGAATATTAGCAGAAGTATGTAAGAGAAATAAACAACATTTATTTATAATGGTTTTTTATGTATTTTTGATATACTAGAATTCCAATCATAAAGTGAATTCATTATACTTAATGTTAAATACCTAGTAATTCACCTTGTGGGAACATGAATTAAAGGTCTGATGTATATTATGTACATAGTTTTTGTCTATGGCAACATATTCACAAATAAAAAAGCATCCTAAAATACACAGAATAATAATTTCTATTATCAATAGCTAACAATAATTGCTTACTTCATGTCTGGTACTGTTCTAAATGCTTCATGTGTATTCATATGCACTTTTCACCAGAACTCTTCTGTGCAGGAGTGATTACTACATATATTTTACAAGTAGGATAGTGAATTGCAAAGATGTGGAAACAACCCAAGTGCCCATCAATACATGAGTGGATTAATAAAATGTGGTATATGTATACCATGGAGTTCTACTCAGGCACAAAAAACAATGATGATCTAGCACCTCTTGTATTATCCTGGATAGAGTTGGAACCCATTCTATTAAGTGAAGTATCCCAAGAATGGAAAAACAAGCACCACATGTACTAACCATCAAATTGATATTAACTGATCAACACTTTAGTGCATATATAGTAATAACATTCATCGGGGGTTAGGCAGATGGGGGGGAGAGGATGAGTATATACACATGTAATGGGTACTGTGCTCACCGTGTCGGGGTGGACATACTTGAAGCTCTGACTTGGGTGGGACAGAGGCAATATATGTAACCTAAACATTTGTACTCCCGTAATATGCTGAAATAAAAAAAAAATTTAAAAAAGGATAGTGGGAATCATAGAGATTATAGTGAAAATTTGAGAAATTCCAATGTAGGGTTCTGTCATCCACACAATAAAACAAGTTTATTTGGAAAGTTTGTTAATTCCAAATATAAGATTGCATTACTTAGGTTATGTTATTTTTTTACTTGTTTTTGCAAGTGATTATTTGTCAAGTGATTATTTTAAATTACTTTTAACTTAATTTACAAATCAATAATTGTTCTAATAGGAGTTTGATGATGTCAAACAATTTTGAAAAAAATATCTCCTGTGAATGAGGGTAATATAATGCTTTATTTAATAAAGATATTTTATTTCAAGAGTGTGGATCTTATGAAAAAAATAATGTGGATCTTACTTTTCACAGATTCAAATTTTAGATTTGGCAATGAGGGTAAACTGCCACTAGTTGACAGTGATATCTATTACCTAGTTAACAATTTTAAGCAGTGGGTGTGATTTATTTCTAGTTGAGTCTAATTTTAATATAATTGAAATTAAAATAGTTATGTAGAGCAATTTTATATTAAAAATTCCAAAGCACAGTTCATTAATTTTGCCACTGCCTTATGTGATTCCTTGTTTTAATCAAATTTTAACATTTTAGTAAACAAATCCTTAGTTGTTTTCTGCCTATTTGGATTAAGGATCAAGAACACCCCAACTCTCCTTTGACTTTCTAAAGACTTAGGCTCTCTATAAGTCCAAGTGTAGGAGCAGGGAGGATATTGGCTTGAAAGGAAGGAGAAGGGCAGGAGAGATGAGCTGAATGAAAGTTAGGAGAATTACTCCTCCTGTAGTTCACTGCTCTTGCATTTATGATTATCTACCACCCAGTGAAAAAGAAAAAAATCAGAAAAAAACATGTTATAAGTTATTGACATTCCATTAAGGTATAGAAATTTTCTTTTATTCATCTGTAACTATTCCTACATTTCCTTAAGGCAGCATTTTCAGGGCTTTCACTGTCTTCTCATATCCCCTAACTTAACTCACTTTGCACATATGAGCTACAGACTTAGTATTCACCTATCATTTCAAAAAGTAAATATTTCATGGAAAAAAAAAGAAGAGACAACAATATAACAAATCTTTGTATCCACCATAGAGTTTAGATATAGATATCTATATTATACATGTATTATTATAGATATAACTGAGCTTCTTTTGTTTATACATAATTGATTCCATTCCCTTCCATCACTTTTGTAATAACTACTATTCTAAATGTAGTGTCTATAATTCCTACTATGTTTTTACGATTTAACCACAAAGAATACATGGTATCATTGTGCATACTTATAAAATCTATGTAAATGGAAATCAAATGTGTATGCCTTTTTACCCCTTGATATTTTCATAGAACATAATTGAGTTTTAAAATTTTTTTCATGTTACTACATATAATTCTAGTTTACTTCCTGGATTACATTTAGGAATATATTTCAACACATACATTTATATGGAAGAGTTCCTCCAGGATATATACCTAACAGTATACTTGCTGGCTTATAGAATAGATTTAAGTTTCATATTATTAGTTGTTACTGAATTGCCCCCCAAAGTTTTTTCTCCATATTTATTTTCATTTATGTCATCAATATTTCTTTGTATTCAATCTGAAATTTTATATTGTTGAAATTTTCTATTTTTGTTTGGAATAATGAATATGCATGGTATCTTCTTATGACTTTAATGTATAACTATGTTTACTAGGTTTTACATCTTTTCAAATGTTTATTGGCTATTGGAGTTTCCCCTATAGGTTGCCTGTTCTTATGCTTCATATTTTTTTTTTAAATTTGTATTTTAATTAATTTGAGAAGTTAATTATTTAATTTGGAAAATAACCCTTTTTTTTGGAGATATTTTATCTATAAATGTACAAATTTACCTGTCAATCTACCTTATCTATGTATATCTCTATCAAATATAAATATTCTCTCACAAATATGTTAATTTATATTTTGTGTTTTGTGCTTTGGAGTGCAAAGATTTATGTTTTAATTTATTCCTATTCTCTTTAGAGCCTGTTTCGTGTAGGTAGCATATCTCATTGCTTTTTTGAGTATCTCATATCCTAAGGATACCTGTGTTTTGACAATGATAAAAACATTAATTTAACTTAAATAAACTCTTGTTATTTCAGGATTTGGCTGTGAATCTTTCTCCTCTTTCTCTTCTTAGACAATAAACTTCCTGGGTGCTCCCAGGGCACTTTGTTCATTATTTAATTAATTATTCATTCATTCACTCACCTGGTTAGGAAAAGAGAGCAGAGAGAAACGACAGATAAATAAAGTTACTTGAACTTCATGTGCTCTTTTCATATTTTACCTTGTGCTATAGAAATGATAGCATCATTATTACTGGAGGTATAGATGGGTGGGTATTATTTGAAGCTGTTGAAAGTATCTTTCCTAATATTTCATCTATTCACTATTTCTTCAGATACATGTTAGTCTAATATAAGGTCAGTGGAGCTTGAGACACTTAATAGGATGATGGTATAAAAACAACTGACCATCTGCATTAGGTAAAGAGTTTGAGAAGGAATTATGGAACGTCACTTCTAAACTTAGACACCCCAGCAAGTTTTTGAGGGTTTACTCCTTTCAGACACTATCCTTGAGGCTGAAAATATTTGGATATAATTGTATTTTCACTTAAAAATTAGGTTTACTTATAAAAATAGACTCAAATGGTCAATTATCATTTTGTGGTTTAAGTTATATTGTGGAGATTATGTTTTCAAGCTAGAATGAGTAGAGGAAAAAAGAAAATTGAGTAGAATCAATGACTAGGCGATCGTAGTACTGGTTGTAAGAAAGATAAAGCACCTGAGTAAGCATAGTGAACGAATTCCATAGAAGAGGGAATACAGAGGTGGGGGGTTGGGGGAGGGGAAGGGTGAATACCTACATGATGAGTGCAATGCCACTGTCTGGGGAATGGACACGCTTGAAGCTCTGACTCTGGGGGATGGGGGGGCACAACCTGAACTTTTGTACCCCCATAATAAGCTGAAATAAAAAATATTAAAAGAAAAATCCCCCCCCCCCAAAAAAAAAGAAGAAGAAGAAGAGGGAATAGACTTAGGAGCCATTTTAAAGACTTCAGAGGGCCTGGCAATTGGATATAAGATCGTGTGAGTCAAATAGGTAGCCTGATCAGTCTCCTATCTCTATTCCAATCCGTGATATGATGGCTACCCCACAGTGAAAGCTTTAACAGCCTCAATTTAGTAAGTTTCATATCAGTTTTATAAGGAGGCACGTTTTAAGATATGAGACACCATCTAATATAGTTCTATAAATATTTTGACCAAACAGGCTGATATAACCACACTATTTTATTTAAATATTTAGCTACATCAGACTGTTTTGTCATTTTGAATATTATTATACTATTGATAGCTATAAACATTTCTCCTCCAAGTAGCAATTTGGTATTTAGAACAATATTGTGATAAGAAGTGCATAGCATCCAAGCCATTATTACTTTAAATGATGCTATTTTGCTTATATTCAAAACCATTTTATATTAACAAGTAAGTGCTTTGAAACAAGCATGAATTATTCTGAACTACTCTTATAAGTTAGGCCTTCAGACTCTGGTTCTCACTTTTCTAACCCTGGGGCTTGCTCTGTGGTTGTTTCTATTTTTTATTTGTCAACCAATAGAAAAAAATTAGTGAAACTTAAATGAACTTTTGTATGATGCATATTTCCTCCCATCTAACAATTTTAACTTGTAATTTAGCAACTTTGAATTCTTTAAAAATAATTATAGAACACTTTTTCATATGTTTGTTAGACATTTTTTTATCTTTTGAAAAATTTCTATTCATGTCCTTTGCCCACTTTTTGATAGGGTTGTTCGATTTTTTCTTACTGATTTTCCTGAGTTCTAAATAGATTCTTGCTATCAGACCTTTATCTGATGTGTAGTATGCCAAAATTTTTTCCCATTCTGTAGGTTGTCTGTTTACTCTCATGACTGTTTCTTTGGCTGTGCAGAAGCTTTTTAATTTAATCAGGTCCCATTTGTTTATTTTTGTTGTTGCCTTGATTGCCTTAGGGGGTCTTCATAAATTCTTTGCCTAGGCCAATGTCTGTAAGAGTCTTTCCTACATTCTCTTCTAGAATTCTATATTACTCAGCTATAAGAAATAACAGTGATATGGCATCTCTTTGGTTCTCCTGGAGAGAGTTGGAACCTATTCTATTAAGTGAAGTATCCCAAGAATGGAAAAATAAGCACCACATGTACTCACCAGCAAACTGGTTTCCCTGATCATCACCTAAGTGCACATTTGGGAATAACACCAATTGGGTATCGGACTGAGGTGGGGGGTAGGGGGAAAGGAAGGGTGTATACCTACTTGATGAGTACGATGCGCACTGTCTGGGGAATGGACACGCTTGAAGTTCTGACTGGGGGGGATGGGGGAGGGGGGAGGGGATGGGTGCATACCTACGTGATGAGTGTGATATGCACTATCTAGGGAATGGACACGCTTGAAGCTCAGACTCGGGGGGATGGGGGGCCATGGGCAATATATATAACCTGAACTTTTGTACCCCCATAATAAGCTGCAATAAAAAAAATAATTATAGAAATGTTAATTTAAAATTATTTAGGTGATCCATCAGAAAAAAAAACAAGAAAATTATAGGTAGTTTTAATCTAGTAATACTATGTGGCTTAGGGAAAAATATATTTGTAATTAAAGACAAAGCAAATATCTTTGAAACATGAGTGAATGTGAGTTACTGGTAGGAATATAATGTGATTGCATTTGCATGTATTTAATTCACTTAGTTCTTATGGTTAATGTAATTAAAACATAAAATGAAATTCTTTCAATGAATCATTTCTACTTTTCTACTTATTTTATATTAACATTCCCATCATGACAGCAAACAGACAACCTACAGAATAGGAGAAAATATTCACATGCTACACATCCAATAAAGGGCTGATAACCAAAATCTATACAGAACTCAGCAAAATTAGCAAGAAAAAAATCAAACAACCCCATTAAAAAGTGGGCAAAGGACATGAACAGAAATTTTTCAAAAGAAGACAGATTAATGGCCAACAAGCATATGAAAAAATGCTCAACATCTCTAATCATCAGGGAAATGCAAACCAAAAGCACAATGAGTTATCACTTAACTCCAGAGAGAATGGTCTGTATCAAAAAGTCCCAAAACAATAAATGTTGGCATGGATGTGGACAGACAGGAACGCTTATACACTGTTGGTGGGACTGCAAACTAGTACAACCTCTGTGGAAAGTAATATGGAGATACCTCAAAGAGCTACAAGTAGAACTACCATTTGATCCAGCAATCCCATTACTGGGCATCTACCCAAAGGAAGGAACAAAAGACATTCTATAAAAAAGACATCTTCACTCAAATGTTTATAGCAGCACAATTACAAAGATGTGGAAACAACCCAAGTGCCCATTAATACATGAGTGGATTAATAAAATGTGGCATATATATACCATGGAGCTCTACTCAGCCACAAAAAGCAATGGAGATCTAGCACCCTTTGTATTATCCTGGATAGATAGAGCTGGAGCCCATTCTACTAAGTGAGGTATCAACAAGAATGCAAGCACCGCTTGTACTCACCATCAAATTGGTATTAACTGGTCAGATCAACACTTCTGTGTACATATAGTAGTAACATTCATCAGGTGTTGGGCAGGCAGGAGTGGGGAGGACGGGATGTGTAGATTCACACCTAATGGGTACAGTGCACACCATGTGGGAGATGGACACACCTGAATCTCTAACTGTGATGGGCAAAGGCAATATATGTAACCTAAACATTTGTAGCCCCACAATATGCTGAAATAAAAAAATAAAAAATAAAAAAAGATTCCTAGAAAAAACAATATTCACTGTGAACTGTGTATTCAAGATATTCAGTAAGTGCTTATTAATGAAAATACAGTATAACAAATTTATCTAGATTATAAGAAACCAATTAAATCATAAAATATACATAATTTAAAAATAAGTATTTTTAAATTAAGTTTAGAACTTAAGGATCTCTTTTGCCTGGCCTTGATTTAAAATCTGGCAATTTGAATTGATGCTACAATGGCCAAAATCAACACAGAGAACTATTTTTAATTTTTAATTGAGTTTTCAAATCATCTATATAGAATATAAAGTACAATGTACTAAAATTTCCTGACTGGAGAGCCTCAGTTATCCAAATGACTTACTTTAAAATGTGCTGTTCTTTTAAAGGGAATTTTTCATATGTTCATGCTACTTATGGTACTATTTTGATATTTTTCTTCCATATGCCTGCTTCTCCACTTGACTCTATCCTTTTTGAGGACTATCAGTACCAACTGATGAATAATCTTTGTTCCTCAAGGAACAAGCTGTGTCTGGCATGAAAATTATCAATGGAACGTAACAGAAGTATGTCATAGGAAGCAAGGCTACTATGGCAGTAGGTAGGTGTCTTTATAGTTTTCAAGTAAAGATTAATATAAATAAAGAGGGTAGTTTATAGAGTTATATCTGAGAAGGGAAAAATCAAGAAACTAAAAGTCCAGCTTTTACCATTACACCATATATCCATGTAACGAAACTGCACTTATCCCCTCTAAATCTATTTTAAAAAAATTAGAAAGAAAGAGAAAGTCCAAGAAGACTATGTAAAATTTCATAATGAAGTCAGGCATTTGAGAGAATGGAGCAATAATACTAAGACATTGGGAAAGATTCCTTGAGTATATAACTTTCTCATATTTATTTTTATTCTCTATATGTTTTCTGCAGTGATTTAAAAAAAAATAACCAAAAACCTAAAAAATCAAACAGGACTCACGCCCACTTTTAAAAAAGCAAACATGTGGGACAAAGTTAGAATAATTCAAAGCGGACATTTTCAAATTGTGTATTACAGAGTACCCACAATGATACCAAAGAAGCCCTCCAAGCTGAGGAAGTTCAGCCCTAAGCTTTTCATTCAACATTTTAATGGATTTTACTTGCTGAACTTCATAGTAAGATTTTATATGAAGAATGTGTTTGCTGTCTTCAAATTTTGAAATCCACTATTTGTAATGAAAGCAAGTAATTTTGTTTTCTGTAAAATCAAAAATAATTTGCTTTTAGTATGTTTTATTTTTTCCTTTAAGTTATTACTTCTCCTCCAAAACTCAAGTTATATATACGTGTGTATATATATAAAACTATGTATATAACTATATATAAACACACATATATACAGCTCAAGTTATGTATACACACAAACTGTATATAGCTTTTATTATATAATCACTTCACCTTCAATATGAGTTTTCACTAAGTAAATGTTTCAAATCATTGTCACCTAGTGGGTATTTTTACACAGAAATAGTCTCCATGTTCCAAGCAGTGTCTACTACTAACAAAAGTCATTTGATACCCTTTGTGGTACTTAGGAGAATAATTGCAAATACATGTCATTATTATTATTATTATTATACAAAATCCCAGTTTTCTTACAGCAAATTATATCTACAGTCCCAAGTGGATTGTTTAATTATATCTTGTAAGACTTTTTTCTTCAAAATTTTCTTACATTGTAATAATAAAAAGCTCATTTCAATAGCACCAAATCTCCTAGTAATTGTCAAATGCAGCTATCTCCATTTCTGAACTGCTGTCGGGGATTCAATCAAGAAACACACATAATTAGATTATACAGATCTATGTAGATTTTTCTTAGAAAAATGGCTTTCCTCTTATGGTTAGTTGCTACATTTAATCCAAGGAAACAAAAGAATACAATAGTGCATCTTTATCAGTATCCGCAGAGGAAGCTTGTATGAAGTTTTGAAAAACTTTTATATGTGCCTGAGATTCTGCCAAAGTGATGAACAAATGTTTCCATTCTCAACAGTATTACATGTTTGTGTGCAAATGATCTACAGGCTAATATAATTAATTGAAAATTCAAATAAGAAATAATGCCACTCTACCTAATATAGTGTATTAAAGCAAATTTTGTCTTTTCTTCAGCTTTTTCTTGTATGAAAACTGAGATATGAAGTGACTTAAGGAATCATTGATTGTGCTAAAACAAACAAAAAGATTCCACTATGTGAATTTTTTTTCCAAATCAGTTGTAAGCATTAAATGATTGTACTAGATTTTAATACTATTTTATCAGTTTGACAGGAATAATGATATTCTTATGAAGATTATTGATTTGTCATATGATATTACAGCACAGTCAAATTACACAGACTTTATCATTCATTAGACACAGAACATTTTTTTAGAAGTCATTTAAAGGGTTTTGAAAATATGCACTAAATAAAATTAACACTTATCAGTCAACTCTCTATTAGCCGGTACATGGAAGTCATCTCAATTTAAGATAACACGATTTAGCGAATCTTTTATAGTTGCCTCAAGGCACATAATGTGTAGAGTGCAAATAACATGTTTGTGAATTAGTTTATAAGATAAATAGAAAATATATTCTATGTACAGAAATCTGTGAGAATCCAGTAAATTGATGATCCATGACACAAGAAAAACAATAGATGATAATGGATGAATTCCTACAAGTTGCTTATTAGGGTTCTCCCCAAAGGGTTTATAATTTGTCAAGACTATCTATTGTTCTACACCACCTGTCAATATCTTCAAATGAATATATGGCATCTGCAAGTGCTGGTGACATATTAACAAATGAGAAAATTAGAGGGCTGCAAAGTATTTCCAACTTTTCTTCCTTTAAAATAAAACTTGAAGATTTTCCATATTATAGAACCAGACATTTATCTTAACTTGTCTTTAAAGGTTAGAATAACAAAAAAGGGAATTAATGACTATGTAACATACCATGTAAGAAATAGCAGTTGATATATTTCTCAAATTTCAATCTTCCTTAAATTTTCTCCCTAAAAATCAAACAAATAAGGAAAAATTAAAATGATAGCAAATAAAACAAAAGAAACAACACATAAAAAACATGTTTCTGGATAGACATATTAAATGGGATAAAACAATTCTAACATAATGAGCACTGTACAGTATTAATTGCTGTGATGTTGGGAAATCTGTCTCTTCATTGACCACTGTGCTAGCCACTAGCCATATACAGCTTGTGATTGCTTGAAATATGGCTAGTACAAATGAGCAACTAAGTTTTCAATTTTATTTAAATTTAATTAATTTAAGTTTAAAATATGTGGCTAGTGGCTATCATATTAGACAGTTCAATTTACTCATTTTTCTAGAGGCCAAAAAAGTAACTCAAAACAGCTGTGTATCTAGAAATCATGCAATGAATTACTTGCTGTAGTTATGGACCTATCACCACCTTAACTCTTCTACCTGATTTATGGCCCTCAGCTTTGTCTTCATCCCTTGCACTGATGACCTTTCTGTTGAACTAATGTTAGTGCTTTCTAGGGCTCAGGCTTGAGATTACCCTTCTGGTTCTTCTTAATCCTATCTACTTCAGACAGCACCTGGTACATGATAGAAGCATAATAAATGTATGTGAAGTGTATGAAAGAATGAATGAAAGAATGAACATCCTGTTTAACTTTTTACATTCATTTTTCTAGAAATTCAAAGGACTTTCTAAAATTGATTTAGTTTCTATAAACATATTTATTATAGGTACATATCTGCCTATATAATATATTTAAATACAGCACACATAAATACTAGACATTTGATGTCCTTATTTTCTGGGAACTATGACAGTACTCTCTCTCCATGCATATAAATATACACACATATATTACATATGCTTATGTAAATAAGTATATATACACAATGTATATATGCTCATTTGTATATATTCATATATTCTTATATAAGTATATGTACTTGTTTGTCTTATAAACCAGTTAGAATAGATCTCCTATAATTTAATAGACTTTAAAATATAATTTATTAATACCCTCCAGAGATATTAATGTGGAAACATGATACACACGACAGGTAAAGTAGTTCCTTGTTTCCAGATGCATAGACATATAAGCACAGAGAGAGTTTATAGCTTCAATGCTACAGTTCAAGCCATATGTCAATAGTAAACACAGAAACATTAAAAAAATATCCAGTTATCAAATAGCTCTTCTCATTCCTGGTGGAAATGAAATCCTTAAGTTATTTAAACTCAAGGAGGAAATATATAGAAACAAAGAGGACTAACAAACCATACTTTTTATCTATCTTATAATATGTTCTCTTTGGCCAGTGACCATACAACATGATAGCCACTAGCTGAATTCTCTCACCCAACAGAAAAGAGATTCTATAACAAACAGAGCTCAACAGATGGTCAGAACATAAAACAAAATCTTTAATGATTGCTGCCACCAATGGAAACTAATGAATCAGTTGTATTTATAAATAAACTAAAACAAAAATAAAACAAAAATAGCAGAGAAAAAAATTAAAATTAGGAAAGCAAAGAGCCATCAATATTGGTTCCACTTTGTATTAGAGGATATAAGATGTCACTTGGCTCAAACAGCTCATGGGTTGCACCACTCTGGAGATAAAGTTTATCCAGATTTGGCAAGTATATCTACTAGGTATTTCAGTGGGAACTCCAAAACTATTAAAGGGTAAATTTCTTTAAAAAATAACATCATGACTCATACAAACATGACAGTAATATGTGTGAATTATTTTATTTAACTCAATAATTAAATCAAGAAATGAAAAGATGTTACCAGTGGTTTGAAAGAAAACCCGAAGAACAGACATATTTATAGATTAAGAATGGACACGGAAAATTGGTTTCCCATAAGTTGGAGTGTCTCTGTATGCATGAGAGTTTATTTGCATATATATAGGAAAGAATGTATTTTTTGTATTGCTTTCAGGTATCTACAAATTAGAGTTGAAGAAAACTTAAAGGGCATGCAATGTGCAGAGTGTTTATAAAAGCAGAAAACTCTGAAGGACATATGCAAAAGAACAATGTTTTTCACTGCAAGGCACTTTTTCCTGCATGGGACACCTTTCCTTTGGACAAGCCTTAGTTCTGCTGTTCAGGGCATTAGTGCTGGAAGCTGACATCCCATTCTCTGGAAGAGGAGATGCCTTCACTCCAGTGCTCAGGTTCCAAAAGGATTCTCAAAGACCAAATCCTGTCCTCTGTTCTTGTAGCTGCTGACTGGGGTCCAGCTTTAACTCCGACAAATTTCTGGAAATATGATGTGACTACTTGCCTCAGAATGCACGGTGTTGTTGCTTGTTTGGGTCTTTTGCCACCATGCAACTGTCCATAAAATTGGGTTTCATAGAAATCAGTAACAATCAAATTGAGATTATCATATTAATCACTCTGACATTATAATTTGGTCCTCCAGTCACCCCCTTGGAGAATAAACCCAATCTATCATTCCACACACTAGATTTGCTCTCCTCCTTGTGAGCCCAACATCCATGTATGAATAGATCACAAAACTGACTATAGTCATGCCCCACATAGTGACATTTCAGTCAACAGTAGACCACATATGTGATGGTGGTCCCATAAGATTATAATGGAGTTGAAAAATTCCTAATGCCTAGTGACATTGAAATTTTATAACATTGTAGTGAAATTATTTTAAAATAAATTTAGTGTAGCCTAAGTGTACAGTGTTTACAAAGTCCCCAGTAGTGTACAGTAATATCCTAGACCCTCACATTCACTCACTACTCACTGACTCACCTAGAACAATCCTGCAAATTCCATTCATGATAAGTACCCTATACAAGTGTACCATTTTTAAGCTTTTATACCATTCTATGTTTATATATGTTTAGATATATGTTATTTACCCTTGTGTTATTTCTATAGTATTCAGTACAGTAACATGCTGTAAAGGTTTATAGCCTAGGAGCAATAGGCTATACCATCTAGCCTAGGTATGTAGTAGGTTATATCATCTAGGTTTGTGTAAAGTACATTCTATAATGTTTGCACAAGGGTGAAATTGCCTAATGAAATATTGCCTAATAAATATTGGTAAGTGACACATGACTATACTTGCTGGCTGATTGAGTCAAAACTCTGGTCTATTAAAGTTATTTTACAAATGAAGAAATTAAATACTAAGAGGCTGTTAAATGTTTTTTTTTTCCAGGACAATAACTGCAACTAGAACTCATATTTTATTTGTTCTTATGATGGCCCACATATTATAATAAGCACTGGATTAACCATCAAACAATTATACTCTCATCATTTGAAAACAACACTTTAATTATGTCAGGGAGACAGAGAATAAGCAGTATGTAAAATGAAAGATAAATGCAATGTTCCATACTAATTTCACTACATATTTCTCAAATTATTACATTTGAGGATATTGGTCCCTGAGAAACTGAGAAAAATTTTCAAAGTCATGGATTCTAAGTGACAGAGCTAAAGCCTAACATCAGTGTTATGATTCTGATCTTTTCTCTCTAGTTTACACTTTCTCTCTTATCTTGATTTCAATATTTAAATATCTTGAAGTAAAAAACGTCTAGTGCAACCATATTTTTAAACATGAAAGTCAAATATGGGCTAATTTATACTTACCAAATTTTAACACTTCACATTGAAAATGGCATACTCAAGTAAATGTATTTTCTTGAAAAAATAAGCAACATTCTTTGCAACAGAATGACTTATGGCAAGCACAGCTATTATAATTCTGAATTGTATTGTAGTCATATCACTTACAGCACAATGAACTCTGGGAATTAGAAACTATTCATTGTACCTGCTTGATTAATTATATATACTTACTTTAACTTTATTTAAAACCAGATAGTCATAGAAATTTAATTTTCCCTGTGATTATGTCCTGACAATTTTTAGAATTTCACAACAAAATGTTCTAATGCAGCTCACTGAGTATTTTTTATAATGTCTATTATGTTCTTAGTCAATGATGTTGGGGTAAATTCACAATAAAATGCATTTAAAATCTTGATTGTTAATAGAGTAACTCAAGAATTATATAAGTGAGAGGGTGAAATAGCAGTATAATTTGTATTAGAAACCAGAATTAAGTATATTTTATTTTATTCATTTTTTTCTGTGTTACCTAACAACCATGGCAAAAGGAAAATTTACAGATTGTAGAAGTGCTATTATCCCTTTTGATGAGCATGTTTATTTATCAGAATAGACAATTTTTTTATTTTTTTGCACTGAACTCTAAAAGTAATAGCTGTCTTAATTTTACTTGCAAATTCTTAAACAATAAAAATGAAATATGCATTTAAACACCATTTTAAAAAATATTCATAAATGTTTCACTTATTGATTTTTTATATAAGTTCTGATAACATCTGAGAACATATTGAATTGGTTTTACAAAAACATTTTCCTAAAGTTGTATAGTTAGTATTTATATGTAGTTTTGTTTGTGATATAATTTAATAGAATGACAGATTTAATTTAACACAACAAAGGAATTGATTGCTAGCATGATTAACTGGCAATTTTTTTTCAAGATTATATGTTTCTACAGTGCCACGCAAACATGTCTTATGATTCAATAGTGGCATTTCCATTAATATTAAAGATTTTTTTACTTATAGAGAATTACTACTGATTCATAAATATGTACTTCATTATTATCTTATAGTAGTAAGATAAAAATCAAAAGTGACCCTGCCATTGAGCCTACTCTGTTATACCGCTGGATTGTTTACCAGGTCTTTATCTAAACTCACACACTTACTATCAACCAAGTCACTCAAGTAGATTTTCAACGTTAGAATAAAAGTGTTCTAATTTAGAGGCTTGAAACTAAACACATTTTCACCCTGTTCATGTTCACTATCCATTCATCCTTCTTCATTATAACCTTCCTTCTTACAACTTTTGTCATGCTATGACATGGAAGGAACATAATTTATTCAACTTGTAAGAACAAATAGGATTGTACTGGTGATGTGGGTAGTTATTTTATATTAACATAAGGTATAAAGAATGTTAAATGACACTCTGTAAAAGTATATATTTTATTGTTATAATTAATAACATCTTTCCCCCCAAAAGTGCAGGAAAAATGTCCATCAGCATTTGTCTCATTTCTTTTATTTTTAAGTATTAGTAAGGAATAGAATCCAGACGCATCATCAATTTGTAATATTTTCATACTTGATGGGAAATATTTCTATAGGAAGGTCTAATTCTGTACTTCTTTAGTTCAATTATTTTCTCTGTAAATATAGTAATTACCACAATGATCATTACAATGCCATTTATTTTATTATTTCTTAATAATATCCTTTTCTTACTTTAAATTTTATTTTTCTGACTTGTTTTAAGATGGTAAATCAATCATTATACATCCAACTTTAATCTCTGCAAAATTCTTTTCCTTCCTTTTTTTTTTTTTTTTTCATTTGAGACAGAGTCTCGCTCTATCTTCCTGGCTAAAGTGCAGTGAGTGGCATCATCATAGGTCACTGAAAACTCCAACTCCTGGGCTCGAGGGATCCTCCTGCCTCAGCCTCCCTAGTACCTGGGTCTACAGGCATCCACCACCACACCCGGCTAGTTTTTCTATTTTTAGTAGAGACAGGCTCTCACTCTTGCTCAGGCTGGTCTCACACTCCTGAGTTCAAGCAATCCTCCTGCCTTGGCCTCCCAGAGTGCTAGGATTATCTGTGTGAGCCACCTCGCCTGGCCTAATCTCTACAAAATTCTTAGTGAAATAACAAAGAGCTACTGAATACTTGAAAAAATATAATAATAATATTATACACTTGAGAAATTGAGGAACACCTACTTTTTACTGTGGGATCTATTTATATAATAATCTCTTCAGGTTTTAGTAATTCTTCCTTCCTCAATCTCTTTTTAGGGCTGGTAATGACTCCAGGATGTTACAATCCTGTAGTATTGCACCATCCTTTATTGTTTCCTAAATCTTGCCTTCACTTTAATAATCTCTTTATTAAACAATCCTGAAGTGATCTCATTTGAATGTGCCACCTCTTTATTGCCTGGATCCTCGACTGTCCTTATGAAATTGGTATAGTTTGAGTATCCCTTATCTGAAATGCTTGAGATCAGAAATGTTTCAGATTTTTTTTTCAGATTTTGCAATATTTGCATATACATAATGAGTTACCTTGGGGTTGAGACCCAAGTCTAAACATGAAATTTATTTATGTTTCTTATATACCTTTTACACATTCACAACACTGTCCAGTTTCTCCAACAGCTTGACTTCCTGTGCTATAGATAAACATAAAAGTTTTCTCTTTTTTTTTCTCAGCGCTACCCATAGGGGTATCTGCTCTTTATACCAAAGAGCAGAGAATAAGCAAAAAAACACAGTAAGTAATGCACCTAGGTCTTGTTATGGTCTGAGACATGAGAAATGACCACCTAAAGACTGAATTGAGCCAAATCGGGAGTCTTTATTAGCTGGCCAGCAGCTACCCTCTGCACCTCCAAAGGCGGCACAGAAAGCAGCAGTGAGCCTTTGAAACAGAAAGTTTTTATATTGTAAGTTTGTGGGTGGAAAATTATTAAGATAGAGCAAGCATGTGTACAAAAAGCCTTGAGTAACCATTATATCATTTTCTTATCTTTGGGTGTAACAGGGTCTGGGCAGTTTGGCCTCTGGGCCATATCTTGTTCACGTAAAACATGAGTGTTGTAATGGCTTCACGCAAAACGTGGGGGCTGTAATCATTTTACGCAGAACATGGGTGTTGTAGTCACTTAGGAATTTCTGTGCTGGGGGTACTATTTTGAGTAAGCAGGAGCAAGCAGGTTTACAGAAGCAAAATGGCCGAATAATGATTTTTCGGCATGAAACTCAGACTGTAACAGGTCTTGGTCTCATGTCAGGTATTTGGGGAGCCTGCAGTGGTGTATTTGGCCTTCAAAGGTGCCATTTTATTACCTTTGTAGGCATACTTGTGTGGGGGAATCTGACGTGCACAGAAAAGTTATGTCACAGCTGAAGGGAGTTGGGGGGTGGTAATTTTTCCTTTGGGGACTCTAAATAGACTGTGGGCAGCGTACTGTATTTTGACGGCATCCTGTCACATGAGGTCAGGTGTGGTGTCATGTTGGTACTCAAAAAGTTTCAAATTTTGGAGCATTTTGGATTTGGGATTTTCAGATTAGGGAGGCCTAACCTATACTTTTTGAAATATTTAATAATAGAGAACATTGTTCTTTACCAATGTACAATAAAAGTAGAAATTAATTACAAGACATTAAGAGAAAGTTATTTACAAATACACTTCAAATTAGTGCTTGAATTAAAGAGGAACTATAATTGTTAAGAAAATTAGGATAAGGACATTAAATAATGATATCTATTAGTTGTTAGCCAAATTGATAAAGTAGCAGTCCTTGTAGATTAGGAAATCCAGTTATATACAGCATCTACTTTGATTCATCTGTATTTTTCATAAGTGAGGAAAGGTATTTGTACATACATTTTCTTTGTGTTCTTTGTGTTTATGGAACATGATGATTATAATTATTGATAAGCCTTTGTTTATATAAATTTAAAATATTAATTTGAACTGTATGTGTGTGCATACATGTGTGTATGTGTGTTTATATATACATGCACACATACATACACACGTATGACTTTAATGTCACTAGGTATATATAAACCTGACTCTAATTAGACTGACATAAAAGTCAAATCATTATTTCTCTACCTAAGTGCATTTCCTAGAATGGATTAATGTGTAAGTTTCCATTACAACAAGAAACTGAGTACAATGTACAGTTCTGAATTATACTTCATATGGAAAGTCCCTCTAAAATATATCATAATAAAATGAGGTCCACATAGAAAAGTTTCATTATAACAGAAGCAAAATCATGCTTTTTATCTTAATATGATGTAATTAGCTCATGAGAATATGTTTTTCTTTTTTAAGATTAGGAAAGGTATCTTTTCCTAAGAAAGGTTTTCTTAAAATTTATTCTTCTTAACCTTATGTCATTTGTTTGCCTTTTTTCAACCAAATACTCTATTTTCAGAGAATTTAGCTGTATTCATAGTTTTCATGCACTATATTTATTTTTAAACTAGCTTAATCAGTGATTTAAAAGTGTATTTATTGTCAAAGCTACCATTTAAATAAAAGTTTTTACTTATATGAAATACAAAAATATTTGGTAAAATACTATTCAATTGTTTCAGTCACTATATTTTAAAATAGTTACACCTGGAATTGTATATGTTAATCTACCACATTAGGGAAGTCAGAAATATTTTGATTTTTATTTTATGGTAATATATGCTCTTGCTGTAAGCATCTCTTAAAAGTAGTCAGAGAAAGAGGAAGCATTGGTACACATTCAAGCACTTGCATTTATCAATTGCCATTTAAATGTTCTTACTAGTAACTGGTTCAAGTGACTTCTCCTTGTAATTCCCTATATTTACCTTTCTTATCAGTTTTCAGGATGATAACTTGTTCTACGACTTTACTTTGTTGATTTGCAGTTTGTTCACCTTTTTTCTTGTTAGGAAAACAGAAGTGGTGACTTTTAAGCATTTCATTTGTCAGAGCTAAAACTGGAAGTAAAGCTTTAAGAATGAAAAAACCGCTTGATATCTGTCCAAGTTGTCATGTATATCAATAATTTATTCCTTTTTATTGCTCAGTAATAGTCCATGGCATGGATGTATCACAGTTTAATGATTCATCTGTTAAAGGATATCCAAATTGTTTGAAGTTCTTGGCTATTACAAATAAAACTGTGATAAATATCAAAAAAAAAAAAAAGAATGGAATAAAAATGCCAAAATACAATAAGTGCCCAGAAACAGAATAGAAGAAAATGCTTCCAACTGTTCTGTCAGTCTATCATTATACTGATATCACAACCAAAGACATTACAAGAAAAGAACACCAATGATCAATATCTCTCATACATCGATTCAAAAATTCTTAATAAAATGTTAGAAAAACTGCAATGAGTATTCTGTAAACAAATAATATGACTATGAGAAGTTTATCCCAGGAATGAGGTTCATATGACTTAAATTAATGTGATTTACAATGTCAACAGATAAAAAATAAATCTGTCTGAAAGTCATAATGCACAGAAAAAGTGCTTAAGATTTTAATATCAGTTTCTGATTTTTATCTTCTCAGCAAACAAGAAATAGAGGGCACTTCCTCAGTGATAATTGGCAACTAAGAAAAACATATAACAAAATAATTAATTGTGAAGAATTAAAAACTTTCTCCCCTAGGATCAGGGACTAGATCAGGTCAAGGTACCACTTTTATTCAACATTTTACTGAAGGTTCTAGCTAGTACAACTAAGAAGAAAGAAAATAAAATGCATCCAGACTGAAAAGTAAGTATTAAAATCGTATTAAATCATAGAAACACAAATAGAAAATCTTAAGGAATGTATAAATAATCAATCTTAAGGGATGTAGGAATTAAGTGAGTTTAGCACATTCTAAAGATACAAAATCAATATACACATACTAATTTCGTTTCTATAATGTATACTCAGAATTTGAAATTAACTACAACTAATTTTTTAAAAATACTTGAATAGAGATATTAATAAATTTGACAAAAGATATGCATAACTTGTAGACTGAAAACTACAAAATTTTGTTGGGATAAGTTAGAGAGGACCTAAATAAATTTTGTATATATATATATATCTCCCTCTTGTTAATGTATTGGAAAACTCAATATTGTTAAGATGGTAATCACCCAAAATTGATCTGTAGGTTCAACACGATTTCAACCAAAATCCTAACTGACGTTTATTTTTTTAAAAAAATGACAGTATCATTCCAAAATTCATTCATAAATACAAAGGATCTAGGAAGCAGAAACAATTTTAAAATGTATGTATACAATTAAAATATTGATTACCTCAATTATAGAGCTCCAGTAATTAAAACAGGTGGTGTCAGCATCAAGAAACACAAACACATCAATAGAATAGAATAGAGTTCTGAAAGAGATGCATGCATATATGCTTAATTGATTTTAGATAAAAGTACAAAGGCAATTCAATGGAGAAAGGAAAGTTTTTCTACAAATTATGGTGTTATAATTAGATGGTGTTATAATTCTATGGGAAAAATTAACTTGGTCCATATCTTGGGTAAAAAATTAATTCAACATGAACCATAGACTAAAGTTAAAAATATTAAATTATAAAATGTTTATAAGAAAAGAGAAGAATGTTTTTGGAACATGAGTAAAGCATGCACTTGATAAAGTAGACCACATCGAAATTATGAGTTAGGCATTTCAAAATCACTCTTAAGGGAGATAAAAGACAAGCTACAAACTGCAAATTATATATCAGATAACAGACACATTGAAAAGAAGATATATAGGTATAAAATGAATGTAGGAATTCATAAGACGCATTACCAAATATTCAAAATTATTAATCTTTAGTCAATTGCACATTAATACAAAATGAGATACCACTACTGGCCTATTACATAATCTTAAAATAGAAAGATGATTATACCTAGCATTGGCAAGGATGTAGAACAATTAAAATTCTCACACATTATTGCTTATAGTCTAAAAATCATATAGTTACTTGGAAAATAGTTTTCAGTTTGTTTAAAATTAATCATATTCCTAGTATATTACTCATATTCAACTCTGAAGTTTAAGAGAAAAAAAATCTGTACAAAAACTGTACACTAATTTTCATTGCATATTTATTTGAAATAACTACAAACTTGAAAGAACCCAAAAGTTAATTATATTTATATACTTTAGTAGAGCCATACAATGGAATAGTATTTAGAAAAAATTGTAAAGAACTATTTATACACATTATGACATGGATGAATTCCAAAACAATCATGCTAAATGAATGATGCCAGATAAAAAAGGAGTACATACTCTACTATTCTATATAAATATACATTTTTATAAGATACATTTTATAATGTACACTATCAAAAGACAGTTCAGTTATTTCCTTGGGATGTGGGGATAGGCACAGTTGGAAAGAGGGTTTTCAAGGGGACACAGGACATGCTTTGAGTTGTTTTTATGTTTATTATCTTGATTGTGGTGATGGTTTAATGGGTGAATATAGAAATCAAAACATACCGACCTATACATTTTCAACACTTGCAGTGTATTTTAAGTCTATTACAACTCGATAAAGCTGTTAAAAAAGTGTGAAAGAGAAGACTTTATTCTGACATAAAAAAGATATTTAAGTGTGAATAATCCATTTGAAATGAGGATTCATAATCTAGACTAGAGCTTTTTCTTGTACTTAATGAATTAAAATATGATTAGCTTCAATGAAAATAATGAGGCATTTTGTCCAGAGATATGGTGTTTAGAATATAATCTGACTTTAGAATAAGAAATAAATTAGGTTCTCTCTCTGAAAAGATATGAAAAGCAATGGTAAAGAGACATTCTAAGCACTGTAGGAGGAAATGAGTATAAGCAGGAAGCAAGATATAACCATAAACATTACACCTCATTAATAGCACTGCAAATTAGTTGAATCAAGTTGGATTCAAGAAAATAACCTTTCCCAGAAGATGTAAGAGAAGAGATTATCAAAAACAGGGCACTGCTGCTTAGGGAACAGAAACGTATTTTTCTTATTTGCTTGTCTTCAATGGTATACGCACTAAAGGAAAATTTGTGTATATCATGTATATTCTAACTGCCTATATCAATATGAACATTGCAAATACTGGAAATTCAGACTATAAATTTTTTTTTAAACTAAAAGTAAAAACCAAATGATAGAATGTCAGGCTTACAGATTAGATTCAGAATTTGAAAACTTGGAACTATGTACTTCAATCTGTCACTTGATAACAGCTATATCTTTTGGCAAAATAAAATTTAAAATATGAAAAGTATTTGTGAAAAACAACTAAAGAGCTCCAAGTTGTGTTAAAATTTCTTGACATTCCATGACAACTACTGAGTTATTAAACACATATACATGCAGAATTTTTATTATTTAATATTGTCAGATTTGTTGCTTCAGTTAATACTTGATTTTTTAAATGTTTTTTGAGCATTCAGTGTTTCCTTGAATCTTTAAAGTAACTTTTGATGAATTTTAATCTTTCATTAAAAGCAAATGGCATATCTCTCAATTTAAATTTTTTCTATAAAATCTCTGAGAAATTTTTAAATTTTTGGTGTAGAGCTCTTGCACTTTTTATGTTTTTATGCTCTTGTACATACATGGTTTTTATATTCAATATAGTTTGATGCTGGAACATATAAATGCAATTGATTTTTAACACTGTGTTGACTTTGTGTCCTGTGATCTTGCAATTTACTTTGTAATTTTGCTAACTTATTTTTGCATATTATTTCTATTTTCCTATCAATGAAATCATGCCATACCAAATAAATCATTTTTTTAAATTCCAATACTTACGTCTTTCCCTTGTTTTATTTTACTTTTTAGGAACCCCTGTACAAATGATAATATAAAACAGATGAGACTGGACAGCTGTTCCTAGTTTCCAAACTTGGGCAAAGTGTTTAAGTTTCAACATTAAATATGGTTTCAGCTCCAGGATTCTCATGTTCAATAAGCGTTTTTTTTTTCATTGAAATTGATAAAAGTTGAGTTAAATTATAAAATCACTGTCATAATTAGAATAATTTCAGGATGCTAGATATGTCAAGAATTTAAGATTTACTGAAAAATAGAGTAAGAAAAAAAGGACAATTACTTGACTAATATATGGATTTTGTATGGGTGGAAAGTTATCGTTTTTCTCTCAATTTTGAGATTTTCAAATCTTGATTCATAAATTTACTTAATAACATTATATAAACATGCTCAATAAAAATATAGTCCCTAGTCACTTAACAATTCTTGATGATGGTAATTGAAAAAAAAATACCAACATAAATTTTCTGTAAGGAAAATTAAAAAACAAAGCAAAAAAGCTTCAAAATGTGAATTCCAAAGTGAATCTAGTATATACTATCAACACTCCCCCATATCCTTTCAATCATCAACACTTGGGTCTCTGTGTCAATAAACTGTTCCTAGGATACTAGGCCTTATTTTACTTATGGGTAACATGAGTAGAAGTCCCTGGAAAATCACCCCTTTCCACGACCTTAACACAGCTCTTAAACAATGACTTGAGGGTGAAGAAGAATTAATGTACTATCTCTCTTGTCCCTTAATGGGGACAACTTGGGGTTGTGACCTTTATGGTCTCCACAGCTCCCTTTAGATGGCTTCCCTGCTATGTTGAGTCCTGAGGCCCTTATTCTCCACCATTTTTCACCTGAAAAAACTCCTTAACAAACTATTTTCACATGAATCTTGGATCAGTGTCAGTTTCTGGGAACCCAGATTGAAACTGTAGCCATCTTGTACTTATTGGCCAATAACCGGGTAGTCTTATGCACCAACAAAGGATTAGTGTTTTGCACCAATCAATATTTTTCTAATCTTTTGCTTTGATGCATAACAAGAGCACCTCAGTATGTTATGCATTTGTTAGAGACATTAAGTGCTAGAAAAAATATGATCATTTAATAGCATTCAGAGATTAATCAACTGATGCTGCAATAATATATTATCAAGAAATTGTTACATTGTTTACTATTCTCAAAGAGTGACTTTAGAGCTAAAGCTCTCTCTTCTCCGTACTTGTAAAATGCTCCTTAAATATCTCTAATATAGTATTTTCCACGGTAAGTTTTAATTATTAACTTACAAAGTTATTGCCTTCATATTTAACTATTAGATACTTGGAAGCATGCATAATGTTTTCTTTATTTGAAATTCAGTATATCTTTTTTAAAAAAATTAATGAAGACATAAATGAATGAATAGGTTAGTATGTGTGGCCTATGCAGCCTTGAGAGCTAACAGAGAAAATTGAATCTTCAGTCATAAATCCAGAATCAAAACAATTCATAGTAACTGGAGTGCTTGGTCAGCTTTTTGTTTCTTCTCCAAACAGATATTAAATAAAACTGCAATAAAACTGTAATAAATAAAATCTTTCTTCCCCTATTTTTATAATAACCAAATGCTCACAGGTTCCCCTCATCTGTATGTATTATGGCTTTAAAGATTTATCATCATACTACTTTTAGAGCTTAGAGTTGATAATATATGGATTGATGATAAAAGGTTGACATTTCTTAGTCTTTGACTAATATCTGTGTTGGAGGTAATAAAATAACAGCAACAAGTAAAAAAAAAAATTCAGAAGATTTAGTACTTCCCTACTGCATCTCTGGTCTTAGTGATATCTTCACAGCATCCTGGTAACAGACTGACAGTAAACTAATTTTAAGCTGGGAAGCTTCTGTAATGTCATTTGAAAACCACAGAATGTCAGGATCGTTGTATATTATGAAGCTGAATTGAGTCACGGGAAAAATCCTTTAAGTGAAAGAAAAATAATTCTGAAAGCATTAATGGTATGGTTTCTTTTTAACAAAAATGCAGGGCAACTTTACAGTGGAATCAAATTTTTTTGACTTTATCGCATGAAGGTACACATATTTCCATATTATAAGCAATATTTAAGAGCTGGTATACCTCTTCTCCTTTGCTGCAATTGCATAATATATTTTTCATGCAGCACACAAAAATGCCCCATTATCTACTTTTCTATTTATATTGAAGTAGCACTTTCATAATACAATTTCTTTTCTAAATACACTTCTTTATTACAGTATAAAATTTCCATAATTGGGAAACCCATTTAACTCTAATCTTTTTTTAATTGAAAGTATGTGAACTATAAAATAGCAAAAGGAACTGTATCTTCATGAAATCCTCTTTTATCTTTCTGTACATAAAATAGCACTCCAACAGTCTAATTAGTAATTGTGCTAATAGCTTTGGGAGTATATTAAAGCACTAAAATTTTTGGTAGGACTTACAAATAATGGCAGCTACTGTACAAATGTGTAAATCTGCTGATTATTATTAGAGTCTAGTGGGTAATTCTAGTTGAAAGAGTGGATAAATAATATGTGTGTATTAAACAAGTTAAGAGTGTCATTACAGAAATTGTCCATGCTATATAATATATTCTTTAAACTGTCCTAGATTTTATATTTTTTATATAAAGAAGTGTAGTTGCAAAATGTGTTCAACTGCCCAAATTTGCAAGTATATACACATGCATTTATACATTCAACATTTAAAACAACATGCTGCTTATAAGCTCAAATATTTCTAAAAGCAATAAAATTTAAACGTTCACATAATTCACACAATTCCATTGAAAGCAATACTCAAAATCTCACTCTTTTTCATATACCTGTTGGCCATTTGTATGTCTTCTTTGGAGAAATGTCTATTCAGGGTTTTTGCTCACTTTTTAATCAGATTTTTTTTTTTTTTTTTGCTGTTAGGTTCCTTATAATTTATGGATATTAAACCCTTATCAGGTGCATAATTTGAAAATATTTTCTTCCATTCTGTAGGTTGTCTCTTCATTCTGTTGATTGCTTTTGCTGTGCAGAAGATTTTTTTACTTGATCTAATCCCATTTGTCTATTTTTCCTATTGTTGCTTGTGCTTTTGAGGTCTTTTCTAAAATATCTTTAACCAGATTGATGTCATGTAATATTTCTCTTATGTTTTCTTCTAGCCATTTCATAGTTTTGGGTCTTACATTTAACTCTTAATCCATTTTGAACTGATCTTTGTATATGGTGAGAGATAAGGGGTCTGGTTTCATTGTTTTCTCATGTTTATTGCGGCACTGTTTACAATAGCCAAGGCATGGAATTAAATGCCCATCGATGGATGAATGGATAAAAAAAATGTAGCATATATACATAATGGAATCTTATTCAGCCATAAAAAAGATGAAATACAGTCATTTGCACCAATGTGGGTGAGCTTGGAGGACATAATGTTAAGTGAAATAAGCTAGGCACAGAAAGATAAATACTGCATGATCTCACTCACGTGGAATCTAAAAAAAACTGATCTCATAGAAGTTGAGATTAGTATAGCGGTGTCTAGAGATTGGGAAGAGTAGATGGGAGGGTGAGATGGGGAGAGGTTGTTCAACTGGTACAAATGTTATAGTTAGGAGGAATGAGATGTGGTACTCTGTTGCACCGTAGGGTGACTATAGCTAACAATCATGCATTATATATTTAAATAGCTAGAAGAGAAGATTTCAATGTTCTCACAACAAAGATAAGATAAATGTTTAAGATTATAGATACACTGAATACCATGATTTGATCATTATACAATGTATAAATATATCAAAACATCATATCATATCCCATAAATATGTACAGTGTGTGTTCTTAAAACATCATTACCTAATTTGCTTTACTATAGCTACGAATAAACTTTATTTGATGTAATGAAACATTTTCAAGCTAAAAAAAAAATAGAAAATCCCATTCTTAAAGGCACAATGTGAAGTGATTTCCCTCTTTTTCTCTAACTGTATTTTACACTGCTGTGGATAATCTCTTCCTGCTCATGTCTCCCAACTTCATTACCTTCTTTCTCTTTCTAGAACATGTAAAGCATTTACTTTGCCTCAAACCTTTTCACTAGCTATGCTTCCATCTGAAACACTATGTTTTGGAGACAAAGCCATAGCTCTGTCACTTTTCAGTGAAACCTTTCTTAATCCTACATTTAAAACTATAGCTTGTCATTTCAGCCCCACATTTTAATATCACTTTGCCATGCTGTTTATTTTTTTTCCATAGCACTTATCTTCTCCTTACATATTGTACAATTAAATTACTTATTATTGTCATTGCTTATCTGTTTGCCCACTAGGATATATTCCATGAAGAAAGAGTTATTTTAAAATAATGTACCAGACACTATGAATAAAGCACATAGTAGATACTCAAATAACTGTCAAATAAATAACAACAAAACAGATGAAAAAAATAAAAGTTTAAGCCAAATGGTAAATA
Source organism: Lemur catta (assembly GCF_020740605.2). NCBI lineage: Eukaryota > Metazoa > Chordata > Mammalia > Primates > Lemuridae > Lemur > Lemur catta. Next base: position 245,608,758 of record NC_059128.1, read on the forward strand.
ATAGAAATGTTAATATGGCTTAGGTCTTTTTTATACAAAACCTGATATTATATTACCTGCCTAGTTCAATAAAGTAGGCATATTCAGGAACTAAAGATAAATATATTTTCAGACTGAGGTTATTCCCTTCCTTGCTTATGTATTTGTTTTGAGGAACATTAATATTAAATAAAACATGTACCACTGGAAAACAGTGTGGAGGCACAAGGCTTTCATTTCATTGTATTTTGACCAATAAGTTAAAGAACTAGAACAACTAATCATGCAAAGAGAAACTCTTAAATATTTTAATCATGAATCTGCAAATATTAAATCCTTATCCGTTAATGTGGAACTGCTTTCATATATTTCTAACTGGAAATATTCCACAGTAAATTAGAGAATTTCCACAGTAAATTGCACAATCCTAGTTCAATGCTATTTGTGGTGAATGTGGTTAACAAAGAAATCACTTTCAATATGGATGTGGAAAATAATTTTGATATATAAGGAGAGTATGCCAGTTTAGAGGAAGTTTTTAAAAAGCTTGGAACATTTAGAAAGAAATGATGTGGTCAGGAAATGGTGAAAACTCCAATTCAATTAGTTTGTATGGTGCTTGCAATGGAAGGTCAAGTAGAAAAATTAAATAATAAAGAGAATTTTATGTGAAACTACCGTTGTATTACCTTTAACCTGGATGTTTTTAAACACAAGAAAGTGAGAACTGATTGGATAGAACTGGAAGCAAAATGTATTATTTTGACAAGCATATAGTTATACTGCATATATTTTGTATGAGAGTTATTTGTACATCTTCGTTTCATTGTCCTAAAAAATCCTGATTAGAATAACAATGTAAAGCTCATTTAAAAACAAAGACAAAAAAAGGTAATACATTTCTAAATAAAGAAATTACATTCCTTTAGAATTGGAAAAAAGCTTAAGTTTCTAATTAACAAAAATACAAGTTATAATATTGAAGTTATCATTTGCTAAATTGGTTCCAATATTTTAAGGAATTTGTGTATGATTATAAAAGCATAAAATGCAATGGTATAAATAAACATTTAAAATTTATTATTTAGTGTAGTAGAGTGCTTTTCAAGTTGATTTTAATGCATAATTTGGAAAATTCATTTGTTAAGTGATGTGTTAGTTTCTCTATTTGGTTTATTAGTTAATAGCAAGTATGTTTACTACACATTATTAGATCTCTGGAAAGTAATGTTATTTTTGACTTCACAAAGCTATTCCATGGTCATTAATATTCAAAAATATTTTTATTAATATATATTTTTTCTTTTATTGGTATTTTTCTTTCAATAATGTATATAATAAATTCTATTTTTAATTCTTTTTAATATTTGTGCCAATATATCTGCATAAAAATTATAAGATGTGCAGTTTTCTGCTATAACTTTCAAGTTGTAACAGTTTTACAAATGTGTGAGATATTAGGCCTTTGATTAATTTTTACACAAAGCACACACAAGATTGATATTTCAGAAAGAATGTTCATCAAGAAATAGATAAATCTAAGTTTTAGGAGGCAAGAGAATAGAGTGCCCATTTTGTATGTCAATTTAATATTTTCATGGAAGAGCCTCTTTGGGAGGTGAATTAAGATTGGAATGTTTCTTTGTATTGGTTATCCATTTTTTCGGGAAAATCAGTAAGAAAAAATCAAACAACCCTATCAAAAAGTGGGTAAATGACATGAATAGAAATTTTTCAAAAGAAGATATAAGAATGGCTAACAAACATATGAAAAAATGCTCAACATCCCTAATCATCAGGGAAATGCAAATCAAAACCACAATGAGATATCACTTTACTCCGGTGAGAATGGCCTTTATCAAAAAGTCCCAAAACAACACACGTTGGCATGGATGTGGAGAGACAGGAACATTCATACACTGCTGGTGGGACTGAAAACTAGTGCAACCCCTGTGGAAAGCATTATGGAGATACCTTAAACAGATTCAAGTAGACCTACCATTCGATCTAGCAATCCCATTATTGGGCATCTACCCAGAGGAACAAAAGTCATTCTATAAAAAAGACACCTATACCCGAATGTTTATAGCAGCACAATTCACAATTGCAAAGATGTGGAAACAACCCAAATGCCCATCAATTCATGAGTGGATTAGTAAACTGTGGTATATGTATACCATGGAGTATTACTCAGCTATAAGAAATAAAGGTGATATGGAGTCCCTTTTGTTCTCCTGGATAGAGTTGGAACCCATTATATTAAGTGAAGTATCCCAAGAATGGAAAAACAAGCACCACATGTACTCGCCAGCAAATTGGTTTCCCTGATCATCACCTAAGTGCACATTTGGGAATAACACCAATTGGGTATCAGACTGAGGTGTGGGGTGGGGAGAGGGGATGGATGTATAACTACATGATGAATGCATAGAGCACCATCTGGGGAATGGTCAGGCTTGGGGGAATGGGGGTGGGGGGAGGGGATAGGGGTATAACTACATGGTGAGTGCAATGTGCACTGTCTGGGGAATGGACACGCTTGAAGTTCTGACTCAGGGGGATGGAAGGGACATGGGCAGTGTATGTGGCCTGAACTTTTGTACCCCCATGATGATAAACTGAAATAAAAAAAAAAAAAGATTGGAATGTTTCACTCATGTAGAAAAACAGAAAAAAATAAACTATATGAATTATTATGATAGCTAGCACTTTTCCTTCTTCCCATTGAAATATCAAAGAAACAGGCAAGGTGCAATGGCTCATGCCTGTAATCCCAGAATTCTGGGAGGCCGAGGCAGGAGGATTACTTGAGGTCAGGAGTTTGAGACCAACCTGAGCAAGAGTGAGACCCCATCTCTACTAAAGATAGAAAAAATTAGCTGGGTGTAGTGGTGTGTGTCTGTAGTCCCAGCTACTAGGGAAGCTGAGGCAGGAGGATCCCTTGAGCCCAGGAGTTTGAGGTTGCTGTGAGTTAGGCTGATGCCATGACACTCTAGCCCGGGCAATAGAGCAAGACGCTGTCAACAAACAAAGGCAAAGTTTCAACAAAAACAGATGATATTGTAAGATGGTATAAAGAATTGGTATAAGGAATTTCTATTAACCAAATTAAACTTGGGGCCTTGAAAGATATGTGTAATGCTTTGGAAGTAACTAAGATGAACTATTTTATATAGTGGTCAAGGTTAATATATTATCACTTAAAAGGTGAAGTTTTTATTAATATTGTGTTTTGTAAATTAATTCTACATTCTAGTTTTCATTAATGAATAATGCATGGGGTTGGATAAAGGGTAGCCATTTGGACCTTGTCTCCTAGGATGTGATTTTAGGCATGGGCTGTGATACAAAAGGCAAAATGCAAAAGATCAGAGCACATTGGGGGTGATAGAGTTTTATTTCCTTTCTACAAGGAAAGAACTAGAATGTTTTAAGAAGTTCAGGAATAAATACCTCTGTGAATATCCAGAAAAGCTTATGAAAGGAATGAAGTTTCTCTTCAGTTAAGCAGGGTTAAGTTAGACAGCTTCCAATAGACACAGAAAATTTTTGATTTGGAGAGTTAGATGGAATAGCTCTTGCAGTTTATGATCCAAGAAGAAGAGTGGCTGCATTCAAGTGAGGGAAGCAGCATGGTTAATGGAGAAACTCAGATTGCAGGCTTTGGGTATTAATAATTTATTTTTTTTTTTTGGCTCTGAGTTGTGATTCTGCTATTTTCTTGTGCTATAAATCTTATACATGCTTTCTGAGCGTATTTTCTCACTGAGAGAACAATATCTACTGTAGAGCCACAATGTCAATGTCCAAAGTATATGTAGTATGTGTCTGGCAGAGGGAGACACTTAAGGAATAGCAACTGCTTCATCGATATCATCATTATTGTAAAAAGCTGTTCTAAGACATACGACAGTGAAGAAAAATATGGATCATAGAAAAAATGTTGAGTAAAAGACAACTTAATAAGTAAATTATATGTTGGGAAATTACACAGTTGTTCTGGAAATAAAGATTGAACATAATTTAGTGGTTAAGAAAACTGATTTTGATTGCTGTGCAAGAGTTTGTAAATTTTTAATTTATTTGTGTACTAGCTTAAGTAGAGTTGAGGTAAAAAAAAAAGTGCCACAAATTTAGTGTCCAAATACAACACAAATTTGCTATCTTATTTTCCTGTAGGTCACAATACTAAATGGGTATCAGTGGGCTAAAATCAGGGTGTTGGCAGGAATGCATTCCTTCTAGGGGCTCTAGGAAAACATCTGCTTCTTGCCTTGTCTAGCTTTTAGAGGCTGATGGCACTTCTTGGCTCAAGGCCCTATTTCTTTGTCTTCATAGCCAATAATATCAGGTTGATTATCTCGTGTTGCCATCTCTTTGGCACTCCAACTCTGTCTCTTTCTTTCACTTATAGGAACTCTTGTGATTACTTTGGGCCTAGTGGGATAGTCCACCATAATCTCCCAATTGGAAGATCAGTTGATTAGTAACATTAATCTGAAATTGTAATTCTCCTTAGCCATGTAATGTAATATATTTATAGGTTCCAGAAATCATGGTATGTTTTGTATGTTTAATATCTATTAAATTTTAAAGTTATTTTTAACAAATTATAAATATATTTAAGAGGAAGAGACCATTTATAATACCAGAAAATCTGAAATAATTAGAAATAAGTATAAGAAAAATGTTCAAAATTTCTATGTGCAAAATTATACCACTTTATTGAGCCATTTAAATGTTAAATAGATATGACTTGCACATGAAGAGAAAAATTATTAAAGTCTATTCCTCTCTAATAGATCTACAGTTTAAAATCAATTTCAATCAGTAAAGTAAAATCAGTACAAATTTTTATATATTTAAAAAAGTAAAGAGCTAAGAAATTGATAAGCTATTTTTACAGAAGAGTATACAGGATAAAATTCTATTTCCAGATGTTAGAGCATATCATGAAATAATAAGATTTGAAGCAATCTGGCACCGATGAAAAGACAAATTGATCAAAATGGAATAAATTCCCTTAAAACATATCCAAACATATTTAGAATTTGTATGTTGCAATTGCAACATGGAAGATTACTAGGGAAATGAGAGAATATTTAATAAATATATCTAATTTTACTGTTTTCAAAATAAAAATGAAATAAAATTGAAATCTTTAGAGACTAGAAGGAAATTAATTCAAAATGTGTAGTGACTTAAATAGCAATAACACATGTTTTAAACTTCAATAGAAAGTTTAGGTGGATATATTTCTTTTAGTCAGCACTAATTATGTAGCACCAACTATAAAAAATAAATGGATTATCTTGCCTATGTTTATATGAACAATTTATGTTCATCAAAAGACATATTTAGGAAGGGAAAAGAGGTTACTAGGTGGTAGAAGATAACTGCAGCACACACACAAAGAAAGAGGATCTGAAAATTTTCAAAATAACCAATAAGGAACAAAAATTAATAGAAAAATGAGGAAAAAAAGTGAAAATGTTTTTAACAAAAGGGGAAGCACATATAAACACATTACAACATATTTATCCTGATTAGTGATCAGGAAAATAAGAATCTAGATCACAGTTTTATATCCAATGGTAAATATTAAGGAGTCTGAAAATGTTGAGCCTCGGAGAGCATGAAATCAACAAGACCTCATATCTATTGCTGGTGGATATGGAAATTGCTGCAAACACTTTAGAAAAAAGTCTGACAATGTGCATAGTCATACATACAATCCAGATTTCCATTGCTAGGTATGTATTTCATAGAAACTCTTTCAATTGTGAACCAGGAGATGCAGGAAATAATGTTCAGAGCAGCACTGGTGGTATTAGCAAGATCTTGTGGAGAGGGAGGCTCCAAATGCTGATCAGAAGAATGATAGTTGAATACATTTTGCTATATTCAAAAAATAGAATATAATCATTGTGTGACTACTCAGCAATACAATGAACTATTGATCAGCTGTCAAGGTGAATAAATTGGAGCTGCAGAGATAACAAAGCAAATAGATCATTGACATAATTTGATTAAAAAGAGAATGTACTAAAAGTTTACAAATAGCATGGTTCCTCCTTTATAAAGGTTAAAAAATGGAAACCTAAACAGTAACCAGACACTCTATAGACAATAATAAATATGAAGAATATATGTGTGTATATGCACATATAATAAATACATGTAAGTATAAATGTATGCCTAATTAATATGTCTAATATATATTACATATACAATGCCACAGTAAGACTCATGTGGGACTGCCAAGAGCATGGAATATTTTGTCATTTTGGGGGAATATTCTAATTCTTCTATTGGGTGATAAGTTCATATTGACAGATCTCATGGGTATGCATTAATTTACAAACCCTTACAAATACATATGCAATTACATAATTGTAAATGAGAGCCATGGATCAAACAATAATGAAACTATATTATAATTTATGAATTACGGTTGATGTATTTCTGGGAAACTGATGGTTATGAAAAAAGTAGATATGTAAATTCATAATTATATAAGCAAATCTGATTGACATAGAGAAAAATGGCAAGTACTATATAGCCATATTTCCTCCATTTTGGAAATCATATATATATATAATGTTTTTTATATAGTTATACAGATGTATTTAAATAAATATATGGTTTAGCTGAGTCCCTTTCAATTTTCTCCTAAGGATTGAGTTCCATTGTAATAGAAAGCTACATTGCTTTACTAAACTAGAAAAACAAGAACTGAAGTTGATACAAACTACACATTAGCGAAGTAGTCTAAAAATTATGCAGATCAACTAGATCTTTTAATTTAGATATATTTGAACATAGCTTATAATTATTAAGTATTCCTTTTCTTTTGCCTTTAAGTATCAGTGATGTGATATTAAAATCTTTAGGTTTCTTTATATTTGCACTGTTATTTAGACCAAGTGGTTAGTTTCTTGATTGATATGAAAAAAAAAACATGAGGAAGATTTTTATTACAAAAAAGTATTTTGGAAAAGCTAATAATTAAATGCATATTGTGTACACATACAATCTGAAACTAATTATTATTAACCTGTTTTGTTGGTTAGTGTTATGGGTTAAATTGTGTCCTTCCAAAATTCACATATTGAAGACCTAATCTCCAGTACTTCAGAATATGACCTTATATGGAACTATGGTCCTTGCAGATATAATTAGTTAAGATAAGGTCATACATACTAAAGCAGGTGAGCCAATAGCCCTATAATTAAAGTCCTTATTAAAAGGAAAAACTTGGACACAGGCATGCACACAGGAAAGACATCAAATAGACATCAAGGCAGAGATCAGGTGATGCTTATACAGCCCAAGGAATGCCAAAGAATGCTAGACAACTACCAGAAGCTAGGCGTGAGGCGTGGAACAGTTTTTCTCTCACAGTCCTCAGAAGGAATCAACCATAGCAATACCTCAGTTTTGTACTTCTAGCCTTCAGAATTGTGAAACAATAAATTTCTGTTGTTCAAACCACCCACTTTGTAGTACTTCATTATAGCAGCTCTAGAAAACTAATATAGTTGTCCTGAATACTTTGTTTGTCAGAAGAGAATGTTTTTAAGAAAATTTTTATTTCTTCCTTTATAAGGCAAGTTCAGCTTAAGAACTCCGACTTATTGATACATGTTGGTTGCTGACAATAAACTCTAAATTCCAAATTCTGAAGTTTATGGACACAAGTCTCTTGTAGATTGCCCCATTGTCAATCAAAATAAAAACATGAAAGCAGCGGACAAGAAGGATGCTGGAGCTGGCAAGGTCACCAAGTCTGCCCAGAAAGCTCAGAAGATTAAATGAATATTATCCCTAATACCTGCCACCCCAGTCTTAATGAGTGGTGTGGAAGAATGGTCTCAGAACTGTTTGCTTCAATTGGCCTTTTAAGTTTGATAGTAAAAAACTGGTTAATGCTCACAATGCATTATAAAACCTTCAGAAGGAAAGGAGATGTTTTGTAGACCATTTTTGTCTCTTTTTGTATGGCAGTTTTAAGTTATTAGTTTTTAAAATCAGTAATTTTTAATGGAACTAACTTGACCAAAAATCTGTCACAGAATTTTGAGACCCATTAAAACACAGTTTAATGAGAAAAAAATAAAAACAATAGAAAGAGATACTTTTATAGAAATCATTTTTCTAATAATAATTTTATTGAGCAGATATAAATAATGAACTAGAAAAAGAAATAACTCTAATGTGAATTTTTATCAGGAAATCTATTCTAGTACATCTTTGGTCTAATATATTGGGTTAGTATTTTTTCTAACTTATAACATATAGCAAGTTATTTACATAAATGTACAAAAATATTTTATTTGAAAATTTTATTTTAATTAAACACTCTTTGGGGGAAACTATAATAAATGAATTAAATTTATCTGAAGGATAACAAGTATTATGGGGATATATTCCATGTGTGTTTTCCAGATGAAAGTTTGTTTTTACCTACACTATCATTAGTAGGAATATTCACATTACTAACCTACGGATTGAATGCATAATATTTATTTCTTCTATTGCCACACTACCTGTGGCTTTATCTTTGCAAGGCAAATGCCATCTTTATGATTGAGGATAAATAATCAACAACTGGAGGTGAATTTGATAGCAAAGTGAAGAGCTCTCAGTTGGCAGGTGAAAAATGAGAGGACAATGCCATTATAGAGGAAAAGCATATGGCATTACATAATTGCTTTTATACCCAAAGTTCCACTCCACAACTGCCAAGACACATTTATTCATGATCTTTATTTGAAACTTTTTTAGGGAGGGTATATAGACAGATTATTGAGCATTTTAAGGGATCTTAAGATGGAATGTAGAAAGATGTCCTTCAGCATGAAAAAATGTCATATGAAGAATATTTTAAATTTATACAATGACAAAGGCTATTAGAAAGTAGAGTAATACATGAGGAAGATCATTTTGTGACAGAAACAGCTGATGCAACCTCTCATTTTTGTTTAATAACTATCATCATACCTGATAAAATACTATACAAATAAGTCTTTAATAAATACTTATTCATTATGGTAACATTCATCAAGGAACACATATTAGTTGATATTCTGCTGGTGCTACAAAATGCTCAGCTAATTAGGAATAGTGAGGAGATAAAGAAAGGTGGTACATGAATAGAGAGGTAAAGCATCTATACAGCGCGGATAGATTATGACAGATAGATAGATAACAAAGGACAGAAAAGAACAGATGATTTTGATTTAAATACCAAGTGCAATTTTTAATTCCATACTTTAAGAGCTTTATAATCTTCTGTACTTTAAAAACACTTTAAGTTACTTAATATATGATATGTAAATTCTCCAGAGAGTTTTCATTAAATCAAAGAATATTGGTAACATTATAAATCACAACTTTTTTGATCCCCAAATGCTAAATTAGGTAGTATTGCCCAAGTGTTTTTAATGGTTTTACAGAGAATGCACTGAAACTGAGTTCATTTCAGCACCAACTTCTACCTACTTCTAAAAGAAAAGAGTGACTTTTCTTCCCAATGGAATCAAAATAAAATTATAACATCTAACCAAAATTTGCCAAAAGCATTACACCACTTTATGTATGATCATATATATCTCTTGTTTAGCTCATACTTATAAGTGAGAACATGTGGTATTTGTTTTTCATTTCTGAGATACTTCACTTAGGATAATAGTCTCTGAATACTAAGAAGAGGGAAGGGTGGGAAGGCAGTGAGGGATAGAAATCTACCTATTTGATAAAATGTACATTATTCTGGTAACAGGTGCACTGAAACACCTGACTTCAGCATGATACAATTCATCTGTGTAACAAGAAACAATTGCACCTCAGAAATTTTGAAATAATAATAAAAAAACTTGTCTAAAACAAATTAACCCAGAAACAGAATTTAGACTTTTTCAGTGCTCATTCAAGTTATAAAGAAAGAGCCTCAGGCTTTGTAAACAAACACATAAAGCAAACTACAATCAGAGTAAATGCAGAAAGAAAAGTATTAATTTTTCAGAAAATATTATAGATCTTAAACCATAATAAGCAACAACTAATATGAATAATAAAAAGAATTATTGAGAAAATACAGATTAGTATTTATTAAATATCTGTGAAGGGAAAGTCTTTCAGAACTTAATATAGAAAAGTAAAAGCTACAGAATCACGTATGATTTATTTGAAAAACTAAAAACTATAAGCCAAATAATACCCTAGGGTAAGGATATTCTAAGATATAATGATAATTTAATATACACACACAGAGAATGAGAGCGGGAGATGCAGTATGACTCAAAGTATCAGAACTTACGCTTTTCTGTTTCTAGCCAGGACAGAGTAACAGGCTTACCTCCCTCATTAAACAATTAATGAAAAAATCATATTAAATAACAGTTCTCAGATATTGGATAACAGTGATCACAGAACAATGATCCCTGATAGAAGAAAAACAAATTAGGTGAGCTTACTAAAGAGAGTCCTTAGGCCACAGTGTGGATATAAGGAAACCAAATAGAACATATTGTTCACTCTGAGTTGACGATGTAAAATATTTAGGAAGGGAAGTTGGCAGATAAGGAAACTTAAATTGGCAGACAAGCATACCAGCATGGAGGAATCTGTGAGAGGAGAAGTTAGCAAAAGAAAGAACCTATATATCTGCAGAGAATTCTCTTCTCCAGTCCTTAACTTAATACTGCCAATAAATGAATAGGGCATCAGTGATCTCTGGGGAAACTTCTACTATTGTGCAATCCATGAAAGAACAGAAAGAATGGGGAATGATAGAAAAATATTTAAAGAAATAAAGTCCAATTTTTTGCAAGTGTGATCAAACTATCAACCTACATATTCAAGAAGATGAACAAACTGAAAATTTAATATTAATAACAAGAAGGAATTAAAATGAAGGTATATCATAATCATATTGTTCAAAACAACTAATAAAGAGAAACTTCTGAAAGCAACCAGAAAAAGGACACATTACATAAAAAAGAAGAAAGAAAACAATGATAGCACATATCTCGTGAGAAACAACAAAAGCAAAAAGTTGGTGTAGCAACATCTTAAAGAGCTGAGAAAAGTAAAAAGAAAAGAACTGTCAACCTACATTCTATATAATATATAAGTATCTTTTAAGAATATAGATGAAAGGAAAGCTTTTCAGACATAAAAAAAGCTAAAAGAATTAATTACCAACGGATTGGTACTAAAAAAGAAAAAAGTTTAAAAAGTTTTTCAAGCATAAGAAATATACCAGATGGAAATTTGGATTTACAGAAAGGAATCAGCAGTAACAGAAGTGGTCCATATGTGAGTAAATAAGAAATACTATATTTCCTTAATTTTAAATCTCCTCAAAGATAATTAAAAAACAAAAATAGAAAAGGTATTTTGCAGTTTATGACATGTTAAAGTAAATGTAAAACAAAAATGGAACAAAGATTTGGAGAGGTGAGATGGAGAAAGACTTAAATGGTAATTCGGATGAATCACTGGAGGTAGAGTGTGTACTAAAATGACAATGGAATAATTCCATGGTCTACACTCCTACAGCACTCTCCACAAGCATATCCAGGAACCTCACTAGCTTTCTCACATTGAAGAGTCAAAAGATGTCCTATTTGCAGGGTTGGGGAGCAAAAAATTAACCATTTGAAATATACACAAAGCATTGTTTATAACAAGCAGACTCTAAAGGGAGAGAAGACTTTACAATAGTCTCATCTAAAAAACAAAACAGTGGCAAGGTGCAGACTCTATTTCAGAAGACATTTTTAGGGACTCAAAAACAACAGGGGAGACCAAATGAAGACACTAAAAGAAAATGAAGCCTCGGGCACCTATACATATGTCAAATATAAACCACTTCAACCCAATGTCTCAACTCCTAGTCAGATAATCATAGAACCTCACAAGAAAGGCTTATGTATCTAAGTGTCTATTATCAATTCAGCATATTCAACATTCAACAAAAAAGTACAAGGCATGTTAACATAAAAAAAAATACGGTTTAAAAAGGCAAAGCAAGCATCAAAAATAGATTCAGTTATAATACAGCTTTTGAAATGATCAGAGAATATAAAATGACTATGAGTTATGTTAATTTATGAGTTATGTTAATTTGAAAAATTAGACATGAGAAACAGATAGGTAATTTCCACAGAAAGATATTCCCTCTAAGAAAGAATTGAAAGGAAATGCTAGAAATTAAAAACACAGTAACAGAAATGAATGCTTTGATGGACTCATCAGTATTATGGATATAGATGAGAAGTGAATCATAGACTTGAAAAAGAAACCAAGAAAGTAATCCCATTTACAATAGCTTCAAATAAAATAAAATACCTAAGAATGAACTTACCCAAAAAAGCAAAAGATCTCCACAATGAAAACTGTAAAACATTGATGAAAGAAATTGAAGGGGACACACAAAAAAATGGACAGATATTCCATGCTCATGGATTGGAAAAATCAATATGGACAAAATGTCCATTCTGCCCAAAGTAATCTATAGATTCAATGCAATTACCATCAAAATGCCCATGTCATTCTTCATAGAAATAGGAAAAATAATCCTAAAATTTTATATGGAACCACAAAAACCCAGAACAGCTGAAGCCAAAGTCATCCTGAGCAAAAAGAACAAAACTGTAGGAATCACATTACCTGACTTCAAATTATACTATAGAGCTGTGGGATCCAAAACAGCATGGTACTGGCATAAAAACAGACACATAGACCAATGGAATAGCATAGAGAATCCAGAAATTAATCCAAATATCTGTAGTGAACTTATCTTCAACAAAGTCGCCAATAGCATATATTGGGGAAAGGACAGTCTCTTCAATAAATGGTGCTGGAAAAACTGGATACCCATATGCAGAAGAAAGTAACTTGATCATTATCTCTCACCATGTACAAAAATAAAATCAAAATGGATTAAAGACTTAAATCTAGGGCCAGAAACTATGAAATTACTGAAAGAAAACATTGGGGAAATGTTTTGGGACATTGGTCTGGGCAAGGACTTCTTAAATAATACCCACAAAGCACAGAAAACAAAACCAAATTTGAACAAATGGGATCACATCAAGCTGAAATTTTTCTGCACAGCAAAGGAAACAATCAAAAGAGTGGTAAGACAATCCACAGAATGAGAGAAAATATTTTCAAAATAGCCTTCTGACAAGAGATTAATAACCAAAATATATAAGGAGCTCCACTACTTAACAGGAAAAAATCAAATAATTTGATTAAAAATGGGAAAAGATCTGAACTGACATTTCTCAAAAGAAGACATATGAATGATCAACAAGTATATGAAAATTTTTCAACATAATTAGTTATCAGAGAAATACAAATCAACACTACAATGAGATATATTCTCACGTCAGTTAAAATGGCTTTATCAACAAGACAGGCAATAACAAATGTGGTGAGAACGTGAAGAAAGGGGCCCCCTCATACAGTGTTAGTGGAAATGTAAATTAGTGCAACCACTATGGAGAACTGTAAAGAGGTTATTCATAAAACTAAAAGAATTACATATGACCCTGCAAATCCCACTGCTAGGTATATATCCAAAAGAAAGAAAATCAGCACATTGAAAAGACATCTGCACTCCCACAAATGCAGGACTGTTCACAATAGCCAAGATATGGAATTAATCTAAGTGTCCATCAAAAGATGAATGGATAAAGAAATTGTGGTACATATACACAATGGAATACTATTCAGCCATAAAAAAGAATGAAACAGTGTCATTTGCAGCAACATGGATGGAATTGGAGAACACTGTTAAATGAAATAAGCCAAGCACAGAAAGACAAATTTCACACATTCATATGTGGGAGCTAAATATTGAAACAATTGACCTTACGGAGACAGAGTGTAGAATCATGGTTACCAGAGGCTGGAAGGGTAACAGGGAAGGGATAATAAAGTCAGGACAGTTAATGGGTGCAAAAATATAGATACTTAGATAGAATGGCTAATATTTGCTAGCACAACAAAGTGACTATTATCAACAAGAAATTATGGTATACTTCAAAATAAATAAAACAGTGAAATTGAAATGTCCCTGACACAAAAAAATGAGGCTATGGAAACTCCAATTACCCTGATTTGATTAATACACATCGTGTGCCTATATCAAAACATCACATGTACCCTATAAATATAACTATTATGTACCCATAATAATTAAAAATAAGAAATTTAAGAATAAAAAAAGAATCATTGACTTAAACTTAGGCCAATAGAAATTTACAAAGCTGAAATAGAAGGGGGAAATGAAAATTTTTTCAGATGACCAGAATATCAAGAACTATGTGACAATTTAAAAAATAGTAGCATAAGTGTAAGGAATTAATAGAAGATAATACAGACAGAAAGGAGATGAAGAAATACTGGAAGTAATAATGGCTAAAAGTTTTCAGTAACAACTTAGGACAACATACTACAGATCCAGGAAACTCAGAGAATAGCAAACAAGATAAATGCTAAAAAATACCTAACTATATCATATTTAAACTACACAAAGCCAAAAACAAAGAGAAAATCTGAAAAGAATCCAGAGAAGAAAACCATACCTGCACCATCTGTGAGGCAGTATTGTACAATTTAAAAGAGGACTTAGATTTGTCGTAAATGTATATTTCATACTCTAGGAAAATCACAAAAGCAAAATTTTTATAAAGAAGTATAATAAATGTGCTAAAAGAAGAAAGAAAATGTTATTATATGAAATCGTCATTTAAAACCAGAGAAATCAGAAATATAGATGATAAAAAGGAAGCAAAAAAAGGAGCAACAAACAGAAAACAGTTACAAACATAGTAGATATTAATCCAACTATATTAACAATTACTTCATATGTGAATATTTAAAATACACCAATTGAGAGACAGACACTGTCAGAGTGGATGAAAGAGCATGTTGTCTAGAAAAAATCTACTTTATGTATAATGCAAAGGCACATATAGATAAGCAAAGGGATAGAGGAAGATATTTCATGCAAACATTAGTTAAGAGAAATCTACAGTAGCTGTTAATTTCAGATAACTAGGATTTCAGAACAGGAGAATTTTCAGAAATAGCAAAGGACATTACATAATGACAAAGGGGCAATTGTCCAACAAGACATAACAATCATTAGGATGTATGCACCTAACAATACCATGCCCACGTATGTGAGATAAAAACCGACATATCTGTCAGGAGAAATAAACAAATTCACTATTACAATCGGAAACTTCAACATCTCTCATACTATAATTGATAGATATAGCAGGCAGAAAATCAATAAGGATATAGTTGAACTGAACAATACCATTAATCAACTGGATCTAATTGACATTTATAGACTAGCTTATCCAACAGCACCAGAACACACATTCTTCTCAAGCTCTCATGGAACATTTACCAAGATAGACTAATTCTGGGTCATAAAACACACCTAAACCAATTTAAAAGAACAGAAATCTTACAGTATATGTTCTCAGACTACAGTAAAATCAAACTAGAGATCAATAAAAGAAACATACCTGAAAAAAATCACAAAATATTTTGAGATTAAACAACATATTTTTAAATAGGTCATGGATCAAAGAATAAATTTCAAGTGAAATTAATAATAGAACAAACTGGGTGTAAAGCATATGCAAACTTTTCATTAGCTTTGTAATTATTCAGTAAATCTAAAATTATTTTTAAAAATAAGGTCTTTAAAATACATTTTTCATATTTTTGTTGCAGTGCTGATAAAAGTTAAAGAAAACTCAAATCAATGAATTTTTATCCCATGTTTATGGATTGGAAAACTTCTTATTTTTAAGACATCCATTATCTCAATAAGTGATCTATTGATCCAAGGCAACTTCAACCAATATTTCAGCACACTGTTGAAAGAGATTAACAAGTGGTTTTAAACATTATATAAAAATGCAAAGAGCTAACATAGTCAAAACAACATTGAAAGAAAGGTACATAGTCAGAGGATTTGCACCACCTAATTTTACATCTTATAGTAAAGATACATTAATGAAGAGAGCAAGTTGTTAGCATAAAGGTAAAGATATAGATTGATAAACTAAATAGAACGTTCTTAAATACACTCATAAACCATATGGTCAATTAATTTAAAACAAAGTTGTCAAAACAATTCATCTGCAAAAAGTTGTTTTAAAATAGTGCTAAAATGTTTGGTAGACAAACATTGAGTACCTTGACCCTTATCTCACATCACACACAGAAAATGAACTTAAAATGGATCATGGATCTAAACAGAAGAGCTAAAATTCCAAAAATTCGTGAAGAGAATATTAAAAAAATGTTAGTGATGACGATTTTTCCAAGATTCCTTAAATACAGCACAAAATGCATGGACTACCATAAAAAATAAGCAATAAATTAGAATTATAAAATTAAAAATATTTTCAAAACATATATTTGATAATGGATTTTATCTACAATATATAAAAATTTTTACAATTTACATAAAAATAGTCAATTCAAATTTAAAAATGGGAAAATGATTTCAGCAGATGCTTTATATATGCACACATCATATATATGCACACATGTATTAATATAAGTGAATTATAAATGAAGATGTGGAGAAATTGGACCTCTGATAAATGGCTGTATTGAATGTGCTAACACTTTATAAAGTTTTTCTTACTTTCTTAAAATGTTAAAAATAGATTTCCCATATGGGCATTTATTCCACTTCTCTATATTTATCCATGAAAAGTGAATATACATGCCAACATAAAGACTTTGACCCAAATGTTTACAGTAGTTTTATTTGTAATAGCTTCCAACTGGAAAGAATCCTCATGTGCATCAATATGTCAATAGATAACACCTATGGTATAGCCACAAACAGGAATACTACTAGTCAGCAATAAAAGTTGAATCACCTATTGTTACATGAAATATAAATGAATCCAAAAATTATTACCATGTATTTAAAAAGCCAATCCAAAACTACTACATATTTTTCATTGTGTTTATATAAAATTCTGAAAAATGCAATCTAGTCTTTAGTATACATATCAGACCAAATATTGCCTGGGGATGATGGAAGTAGGGGAAGAAAATTTAAATTTCAAAGGGGCATGAGAAAAATTCTCAGATGGATGTATATGTATGTTTATTTACTTATGTTTTGATGCTTTCATAGTTGTTTACATATTTAAAAATGCATATAGTTTACATACATCAAGTATATTTCAATAACATTGAAAAAATGTAGAAATAAAGGCATCCTCAGTCATTTTATGACTGTAAATTGCTATAATCTTCCATGAAAAAAATCTAGGAATCTTAACCTTAAAATCTTCAGGTTTTATACAACATTTATTTACTTTGACCCATTATTTCAACATCTAGAATTCTAATGAAAGAGAAAATAATAAATATCCACAAGAAAAATTAGAAAAAATTCTTTGTCTTTTTATCTGAAAGAATAGCCTGGCTTACCATACATGAATAGTGATTACCTTGACAATGGTTGCAATTATTAAGACAGTCTAAACAGAATCCACTAAATTATACTTCCACCTCATGATGTAAACTTGTTTATGTTTACCTTAAAATACTACTTACAATCTACATCATAATTAATGGTTCCGGAATACTTGGCAGACACCAAAAAATTAAAATATTTAAAAACATGATAGCAGTCGTGTGAAAACTGCACAAAGGAAGGGGAGTCTGGCTGTAGCATCAGGTGGCGGCTTGAAATTAGAAAGGCCTGATTTTTGCCATTCAAGTACTAATCAGGCCTAACCCTACTTAGCTTCTGAGATCAGATGAAATTGGACCTCATGTCCCTAGAGGAAAGGACTGGTTTCTGTTTAACCCTTAGGAAAGAAAGTCTAATGACAGTTAGTGAGGGAAGGGGTATGACGAGACATCTCCGACCTCCCATCCCTTCATGGCTGAGATCTCAATTTTTAAGTTTTCTTTGGGGTCCTTGGCAAAGGCTTGGGTTCCATTCAGTTGGTTCAGGGCTTAGGATTTTATTTTTATTTCTCACAATTAATATTGAATAATATATTATATATGATAACATATAACACATACTTAATATTAATAAAATAAATGTTATATGTTATATAACATGTAACATATACTATATCATCATATATATTATTATGTATCATATAATTGTAGTATATAATATATTATTTAATAATACATACTATTATATATAAACATAAATATATTTTATATTAATTTATATAATATATGTACATACACATATGTCTAATTAAAGTAGCATTATAGCTGAAGACACTGTGAAGTACATAATAAGGAAGTCAGTTTAGAAAACAAAAATAAAAATAATAGAGGAACGCCTGGTATTGTTAAAAAAAAAATTACACAAGATAAAGTTGAACAGGCAGGAAAGACAGACTTTAAGATTATTACAACAGGGGAGAGAAATTAAACTCAACTCTGTTAAAACAAATAGCAAGAGGGTTTTTAAGCACTGAGTAGAAAAGTACTAGAGGTCTTTATTTGGGAATTTATTCCAAATAAGCAAGTTAGGATCATCATTTAAAAATCAATGTAGTTCATCATATTGTATCAATTGAAGTACAGCAAACATAAGACAAAATATCTCATTAAACATGAATAGAAGATTTCCTGAACTTGATAAAAGAATATCTGCAAAATACCGATAGCTAAGATTATACTTAATGGTGAGAGACTGGAAGTTTTATCTGGTCCTGGAAAGAGTCCATGATATCCTATATCACCACTCCAAGTTGACATAATATAGAAATTCCTAATTAATGCAATAAGATAAGAAAATAAATAAAATATATGCAAATTGGAAGAGAAGAAATAAAACTACTTTTGTCTGCTTGTTGGTGTAGTGAACACCAAACAATCTGCGATGCAAAGAAATAAATTTTTAAAAACTTCTGCAACAAATAAGTAACTAGAGCAAGGTTACAGAATATAAAGTCAATATGCAAAAGTCAGTTTGTTTCCTATATGCCAACAATGAAAAATTTGAATATAAAATTAAAAATACAATATCATTTACAATGGCACCAAAAATATAAAATACCTTAGTACAAGTCTATCAAAATGTGTATAGAGTTTATAGTGGAAAATTTCAGGACTTTGATAAAAGAAATCAAAGAATATTCAAATAAATGAAAAACTATTCTATGTTGATGGGTTAAAAGATTCAATATTTTTGAGTTAATTCTTCCCAATTTTAATTCAATGAAATCAAAATTTCAGCAAGTTCTTTCATAGATATTGATAAAGTCTTCTAAAATTTATATAAAAATAAAAGGAGCTAGAATAATCAGGAGAATATTAAAGATGAAAAACAAAATCGAAGCTGTCACTGCCATATTTCAAGACTTATGTTTATGAAGATACAGTAATGTATGCAGCACAGTATTGGTGAAAGATTAGAAACATAAACCAGTGGAACAGATTAGAAAGGAAATGGACTAACACAGTCAATTTTTGACGAAGGCACAAAGGCAATTCAGTAAAGAAAATGTTTTTAACAAATGGTGCTAGAAAAATAAGCAAAAATGGAGAGAGAAAGAGAGAGCATGCCCAGACAGAGACCTTACTTTCACAAAATTTAAGTTAAAATGCATCATAGAAGAAATTATAAAATGCAAAACTATAAGCCTCTAGAAGATAACAAAGGAGAAAATCATGTGTACCTTGGATTTCCTGATGAGTTTTTAGATAAAGTAACAAAAACACAATTCATAAAAAAAATTAAGGTCTATTTTATTAAAATTAAAACCCTCTACTCTGTGAAAATACTGTGAAGACAATGAAAGGACAAGTTAAAACTGAAAGATAATATTGCAAAACACATCTGATAAAGCAGTCATATACAAAATACCCAAAATATAACTGGAACCTTAAGAAAATCAACAATAAGAAAACAAACCAATTAAAATGTGCGGCCTGGCACAGTGCCTCAGGCCTGCAATCCTAGCATTTTGGAAGGCCAAGCCAAGGTGGGAGGATTTCTTCAGGCCAGGAGTTTGAGACCAGCCTGAGCAACACTGAGAGTCATCTCTACAAAAAAATAGAAAAGTGAGTTGCATGTGGTGGCGTGGGCCTGTAGTCCCAGCTACTTGGGAGGCAGAGGCAGAAGGATGGCTGGAGCCCAGGAGTTTGAAGTTGTAGTGAGCTATGATGATGCCACTGCACTCTAGCCCAGGAGATAGAGCAAGACCCTGTCTCAAAAAAAAAAAAAAAAAAAAAAGTGGGCAATAAAATCTCAACAGACATCTCTCAGTAGAAAATATGGAGGTGGTACCTTAGCATATGGAAAGATATGCAACATCATTTGTCATTAGGGAACTACAAATTAAAACAATAATATGATACCACTCCATACATATTAAAATAACTAAAATCCCATCAATCTAACAATGTCAATTGCTGGTGAGGATACAGAATACAGAAATTCTCACTAACTGCTGGTGGGGATACAAATGATACAAGCTCTTGAAAGACAGTTTACAGTTTCTTATAAAGCTAAACATCATCTTAGTTGAAGATCAAGCAATCTTGCTCCTAAGCATTTACCTAACTGATTTAAAAAATTATGCCCACACAAATAACTACAAGAAAGTATTTATAGCACATTTGTTTACAATTGCCCAAAACTAGCAGCTATAAAAATGTCATTCCTTAGGTGAATGGATAAGCACAGTCTATACATTCATGTAATAAAATGTTACTCAGTGATAAAAAAGAATGGTCTATCAAGACATACAAAAACATTAATGAATCTTAAAAGCATAATGTTATATAAAATTTGCCAGTCTGAAAAGGGTACATACTGTGTAATTTCATTTATATGACATTCATAACTCCCTACTCCTTAAGTATGTGCTACATGTACTGACTTCATTTTAAGAATGCAGATAGAAAGAGGTAGAAAAGAGTTATTAACAATGAAAAATCCAAGGAAACACTATCTCAGGAATTTGATCAGGGTCAATATGAAGAGTTATAAGTAGTGCTGACAGTAGGTTTCCTGATATGATATGACGAGAATGGCATTTTACCTCTGTGGTCCTCTTCCCCAAAGGCTAACCCCAGCATTAACATAAGAAAAACATCAAACAATCTCAACTGAGGGACATAGTACAAAATATCTTACCATTATTTATCAAAACTGTCAAGGTCATCAAAACAAGGAAAGTCTAAAAACTATCTTAATCAAAAAAATCTTAGATGGTATCATGAATAAATTAAATTTTGTATGCTAGTTGAGATTTAGAAGCAGCAAAAAAAGGGTAAAAACTAAGACAATCTGAATAAAATATGGTTAGTTCATAATAATGTATCTTTATTAGTTCATAAAATGTGGCAAATATATTACATATTGAAAATTTTTAATATCCAAGGATACTGGGTGTGCAATATATGAGAACTTTGTATGATCTTCATAGTATTTTTGTAAATCTAAAACTATTCTAAAATAATGAATTTATTTTAAAAAGATACCTAAGAAGAAAAATTCTGTAACTGCTAAAGGAATAAGGGATGTTACTTTCTACATAAGCCCTATATTGAGGGCAATGAAATCAATGTGCAAATAGTATTATGCAATTCTCCATAATTTTTTTTCATATTTTTTTGTAGCTTCTTTCCTATATCGTATTGCTTCTTTGAATCCTAGTCCCAGAGTGATTGACTAACAATCCCTAACATTAGAGGATCTTCTGGAAACTATTTACCAACAATATGAAAGAACAAAGGCAATGAAGGGTGAAATAACAGATAATTATTTTTCAATTAACATAGGGAATATTTTTGACGAGAAGATATGTGACAAATCCAAATTAATTATTTAATTCATTTTTTCATATATATAATACATATATTAATGCCATGGTGGCACATCCATTTCTCTGCTATCTGAAATATTTTTTACTAAAATCTGCTAACGTGTAGCTTTTATGCAAACTTTATATCATGTTTCATTTTAGAAAAATGTTATAAAGATACATAGCTAATTTTCTCCTTGGATAAATATAGAATATGTGCAAACTCCTTTAAAATATCCATATGTAATTTTAGCACCTAATCCAACCATCTTCTAGGTGTGACTCAAGTTTTATATTTCATTTCTATTTTTGCTCAGGTGAAATGAATGAATAGCTTAATCATGCAAATTACTCTTCAGAATGATTAATCTAGAGATGTGTGGCTGAAACCACATACATACACACACCAACACACTCACACATATACATACACACAGAACCCTTAAACATAATTGTTTTTCAAATTGCCTTTGAGAACTGATCTTCTATACTACTTGGTGCAAATGATACATTTAAGTACATTGTTTTACCATGTGTGTCTTTATCCTGTCACCTATAACTACTCCTTCAAAACTTTGCTCATAATAGGCTATTTATCAATGGGTCTCTTCCCATTTTTCTCATAATCTAAGCTCTATCTTTTCTACCAGATCCTATCCTCTATTTGAGAACTGAGAAATTCTTGAAAAGCAGCATAACAGTTGGTGGTATATTAAGTGGTGGGCTTGGGGACATTTGCTTCCTGGTCATAATGCCAGCAAATCTAAAAGGACCATATTTATGCCACAGTACTGAAGTTTTATAAGTCTGCATAACAACGGCATGTAATTGGGATTGATTGAACGTATCTCAAAGTAGAGACATGAAAACTTTATGTTAAAATAAAAAATTAGTTCAACAGAGCCATCATTTCTGAGTAACTAGAAGCAAGGTATGTTCTACCTGTGTCTGCATGTAGTTTTGTAGCATAAAGAGGAAGAAAAAAGAAAGAAGAAAGAAGAAGAAGAAGAAGATGACGATGACACAGACATACGAACGTACATATTTACATTTTTTTTACATGTGTTATACTTCTCAGTTTTGAGAGCAAATTCCCTGTGGGAATATATTGATTCTTTTGGCTTTTGAAAGCCTAAGCCCTCTGAGCAGTCATTAGTGAGGTTAGTTTTTGTGGGATGACAGTCCTATTATGTTTGAGAACTTGTACACATCATATGAAATCTAAAGTTAGACCACCTAAATTCAAATTCTCTTTTCTACTTATGACCAGCATAACCAAGGGAAAATTTCTCTAATTATCCATTTTCTCAGCTTTAAAACAGAAATAACAAAAATAACTTATTCATAGCATCATTTTATTAATTCTACAGGTAAATAAATACAAAGAACTTAATGTAGTGTCTGGCATAATAAACATACAGTAAATGATAAGGACTCAATAATAATTTGCACTAGTATATTCCCTCTTACTACACAACATAGTCAATGGTGTCATTTCTAGTGAGTGCCTCTATTTACGATGATAGGTATTCTCCTAAGTAGTACTGAAGTTCTGGAATACTCAACTTAAAATGCTGTTTTACCAAAACAAAGCCATATCTTTGCCAGATGATAAGGGTGCCTAAGGTTTGTGTCTACAGTCTGAAACCAAAGGAGTACAAAAAAAAGTTCCTGTCACATTCTTACATCAGAATGAACTGTAATTACAGATTACTGCAATGGACATATTAACTTATTATATGTGACTAGAAAAAGTTATAGGTAAGTAATTGCCAAACACAAATCAAGGATCAATTAATCATAGCCAGAAGTACCGGTTCTTGGTCAGGTTTATTTGGAATCAAACTTTGTCTTGTCTATATTAAGAGTCAATATTTTAAAATACCCTTTATTTTAATTAGCATTGTATAATCCTAAATTTAATAATACATTTTTTGAAATAGAAAAAAATAAATAGCCACATTTATTTTTGTTTCTAAGACCTGAAACCCAAGTGTGAGATGGATCGTTTCCCAATGGCTTCCTCTGCTGATGTTTTCTATGAACAGTTTTTTTTTTTATCTCCATTATACTGCATAGCAAAAGACTGAAGCTTCTTCTCATATGTATTTTCCTCTTTTTATATTGCAGTTGTATGAAGGTAAATTTGTTAACTGTTTCATTCTCTCATATACATAGAGATTAATAAATGTTTACCTGTGTTAGGAACATTTCCAATTCAACTCTGTTAGTTATTTTAAAGTATATCCTAACTTATTGTTGATTATAGACACTTTGTTGTGCTATCAAATATTGTTCATTCTATCTAACTATATTTTTGCACCCATTAACCATCCCTACTTTGTCCCCCCATCAGCAACATTCCAAGGGAAAGAAAAAATAAAACTAACTTTTAGTCTTTTCTGATTTCTGTGGTGAAAATGCTCCCACCTGGCCAATTTCAAACTGCCCATGTTGCTGAACTCAAGAGTTATAAGGAAATGTCCAAAATTGTCTTGTAAGCTATTGGCAACTCAGCTCCAGCATAACATTCTGTGCTTGTGTGTGTGTAAGTCTCGATATGCCAGGATTTGTTTCAAATACTGGGGAGGCAACAGAGAACAATATAAAATGTCTGCTTCTGTGGAATGTACAGTCTACGGGGAGATACAAATATTAAACCAGTAACTGAATAAATAAGCCCAATAATATCTACAACACTAAGTAAAAGAAAACATAATATGAAAATGTGATAGGTAACTGGGGGCTTTGATGGGCAGGAGAATTTTTTTAAGATAGTTATATTAGTAAAACACTTTTTAAGGAAGTGACATTTGAACTCAAACTTAGCTGGTATCAAGGAACAAGCCGTGCAAAGTATTGGGAGCAGTATGCTTAAAATAGCCTTGAGGTGAGAACACGCTCAGTGTTTCTGAGGAGCAGAAATAAGCTCAGTGTGACAACTGGGGAATAAGTGAGGAGAGATGTAAAAGATGAGGTCAGAGGGACAGGGCGCATTATGGAGAGCCCAGTCATGTCAGATAATTAGAATTTTAGTGCTAAAAGGCCACATTATCTTAGAATCTAACATTTGCCTCTAGAGGAACAATTTTAGGGAGAGACTTCAGAAATGTATTAGGATATCAGTAGCTGGCATTAAAAGAAACAGCAAGTTAACATAGAAACCTTCATTCTCAGTAACATTTTCTTACACTATCTAATATTAAAGCTATGAGCCTGAAGCACTGCTATGATTGTCTTCAGATTTTGGTAAGTAAGAAAAAGTTTCATTTTGCATACAAAATTAAAGTTAGGGCTTTTCTAATTACTGGGAACAAATTATTTCTCCTACTCTCATGTGAAAACAGAAGTAGGTATCTAGATTATAAGTGTCGGTGACTTGCATTTGTTCAGATGCTGAGATTTTCAATACATTTTTAAACAACTTATTTTCTTTTAGTACCATAATTTTTCTATGAGATAGTCAGATTTTATTGGTCATACAAAATTAAAATGTAGAAAGTGAAGCTCAAGGAATTCTGGTGACTGAACCATGTCTGACATAACTTCAAATTTTATCTTTCCTACTTCTTTCCCATGTTAATTACATCATACTGCTTCCATGATTTATATTTATTTGGGATATCCTACTTTTTTGAGTGCTATTTATTAAATATAAAGTCATTTGATTTAACAAACTAGTTAAAAATGGATTCAATTTTCATGTTTAAAACTTGATTAAGTCACAGCTGTGTTGCTTTTCCTCATAGTACTATACTTTTATATACTGTTATCTCTGTGAATTTTGGTTATATAAAGAGCCATAATGATTATTAAAATTATAAGAACCTGTTCAAACATTAAAATTTTCTCAGATTATATGGAGTTATATCCATAGAAGCAGCAATGATTTTACCTCAGTTCTCTTTTTGATGTAAAATATTCTTGAACAATTTTATTTCAGTATAGAATTAGCCTACACTAAGAAACTTATAATGTCATTTTGATAGCTGCTCTCTATGCTGTAGTATTTCAATGAGATGACATATAATTAAGTAATCTTGATTATCCTTCAAAGATATGGAAAGCTCAAAAGTTTTATGCATTAATGGGAATAAATTAAGGACTATGGAGGAAAAAAACTAGATAGTGTGAATGATTTTAAGTTTATTAATCTATAAAATTAGATAAGATTTATAAAATTGGTATTATCAATTTATTATGCAACTATACCTAGTCTACACTAAATATAGATGGGATACATAATTCGGTACCACACAAACATTTATTAACACCAGGAAAACAAGAACTTTTGACCCCCCCACTGCTGCCTAGGCCTACTTATGACCATTCCTTCTTAGCTTCTCTTACCTATGGGAGAAGGAGTTGGTAGTCTGACTGGTCATGTTTAGGCCATCCACTAGTTAATGTGTCAGTAGTGGAAAGGGTAACTGTTAATTTTCAAAACTATACATTGTATGATACTTTGATTTTCATTCAGAGATTTTATGTAGATTTCTCTTAAGACCCTTCTAGGAAACTGATATAACTGGTACGCTAAATTGAGCTATTCTTAGATCACTGGCCCTAATTCTATTATGTAAGCACAAAAAGTAATCTGGGACTCTATTTGGATTTGTTACACCCTCATGATTATGCTTCTCAGGGGAATAATTATAAATATGGAGGACCATTTACCTGCCCTCAAGAGTTCACAATCTAATATAGGAGACATTCATATAAATATGAGCTATTGCTCTTTGGGCACCAAAATATAAGGGAGCATATTTTATTCTACTTTGGTGTACCGAGCAGGGGAAATTTTTTTCATGGAATGTGATATTGGACTTTGACCCTGACAGATAAATAAAGTTTTTCTAGATGTAGAATAAGAAAGCACAAAATTGGATACAAGAGGCAAACTTGAGTAAGTGTTTGAACGTACATTTTAAATAACCAGAGGAAGATAAGATAAAGGATGGTACAAGAAGTGAACATAGAATCAAAGCATGTTTTAGATAGGTAAGAAACAAGATTGGGGATAACAATAATGTTTTGGAATGAGAGGAAAGAGTGAAGTGAAGAAAACTCAAGTATTTCTTTGTGGATAGAGATCATGTTAGGTACCAAACCTGAAACAAAAGAAGAGAAACATGTTTGGAAGGTGGTTTATGAGAAAGTTTTAGACATTGGTTTGAGGAATCAGTATACAGGTGACTAAAGAAGTATAGGGGACAGTTGGAAATGAGTATATGTTGCTCAAGATAGAAGGTAGATTTTAAGATAAGAATTTGAAAGTCATTATGGTGTAAAAATATATAGTAATCTGGTAAAAATATATACTGAAAATACAACTCCAACAAGACACCTAGTGAATTGTGTTTTGACACATTCCCTTTATTTCTGCAAAAGATAGTATGGATACATTGAATTGAAAGATGGGTGAAGAGGAGTGGTAAGGATATTGATAAGGCCTTAAGAGATTTGCTGGTCCTCCTTTCTGAGATTCAAGTGGCCAGAGTCAGTCATATGAACAGGGAGGGAAGGAAATGGAACCATTAATGAAAATCATTATCAGGTGAGAAGAAATGGTGTCAATGGGTCTACCTTAAGGTAAAAAGGGTGATCACATAGTATTTGAGTCCATGAGGTAGTAAACATAAGAATCTCACCAGAGGGAAAACATTTTCTCCCATGTGAATACTCTTTGGAAGCTCTAATGCTGTCTGGGAGTCCAAAATTTCATGGATGTATAAGATTCAGCTGAGCACAACACTGGAGTCATTTGCCACTGCACAGACTTAGACCACAGTATTTGTGCATGGGAGAAATGCAGAAATTTTTCCAGTCCCCATTGCCCATTTTACAGCTGCTCATTTTTAATAACCAATAAATAACCATACTTGTGGTGGTGTTAAACCTCAGGGGAGGGATACCTGAACACAGTGCTAGAGCAGCACACCAGTTATTAGTAAACACCTGGATAGGAGATAGAACAGTGGAAGACTCTAAAAGAGAAACTTACCTTCATGCTAATCTGAGAAGCGTTAGTTTCATCACTGCTCTTTGCAATATTATTGTGATTGGGAGAGTTTTTTATTCTCTAAACTTTAATAGTTGGTTGTTGCCATTTTATATAATATTAACATTAGCTACCACAATAGGGAATTTTCCTTCATCACAAAGTTCGTAGTCT
Source organism: Lemur catta (assembly GCF_020740605.2). NCBI lineage: Eukaryota > Metazoa > Chordata > Mammalia > Primates > Lemuridae > Lemur > Lemur catta. The sequence continues at coordinate 245,636,766 of NC_059128.1, forward strand.
ATCTGGAACTTTTCCTAAATTATTATTCATAAAATAAAGTGAAAATGTTGTTATTATAATTAACCAGAGATTTTCATAAAGCAAATGGTAACAGAAAATAGTAACAATGTGTTTTCTTAAGATCATTCATTTCATAATTCATTATAGTTTTTAACAGATATTATATTCTATAACAGATTTCATATATAGGCTGTTCTGTAGAAGAAACTAAACTGCTTTGTCCAACTTTTATAGCAATGGTTTAGACACCATTATTCAATAACTTCTTAATTTGAGGAAAAAATTGGGGATACATTTATACTATGTATAAAACAATTTCTAGCTAGTAACATGCTGCAAGTATTTTAGGACCATTTTATTTGTTGGTTTCCCTCTAGCACCAAATGACATTTTTCTGCTTGGCCATCAAAACAACATAAAGTGTTTTGGGGTAGGTAGTCATGTGCATTACTAGCTCAGAAATAGATGATTATGTCACAGAAATACTCAGGATACACATTTCAAACAGTAAGTGAGATATTTATACTTTTTAGAAGAATTAACGGGATACAAATATCTTTGGAGGAATTAGAATATGAATGAAAGATTAAACCAAATTTACCATATATTGATGTCAGTAAATTTTATTCCCTGGACACTGAAAGAAAAATGTCTTTTCCAGGATCCTACTAGACATAGCAAAAATTAAGTAAAAACACTTTATTGAGTACAATTTCTGGAGAAAAAATGAAATATTCACACTGGAATATTTCCAGGATCTATAGCACTGAGTGATTGCTAAATTGTCTCAAGCCATCTTCAACAATAAATACTAGGGTTTCTTTTAAAATGTATCTTCCTGGTTTCTAATCCTCCATTTGAATCAGAATATCTATGAGTGGAAAATATAAGATGCACTTTTTCAACAAATCAGTATTCTCACGTGATTTTTATGTACATAAAGACTTGAGAACCTCTGATATAAAAGTAAGTTGTTACTGTTGATTTGTTTTTTCCTACTGAAAAATGCAATAAGGATTGAATATAAATCTTGAAAGATCATACTTTCTGTAAAATGGGACTATACTAAGCAATCAAGATGCCTAATTATGAGGCATGGGTCAACATTAAAACATACAAAAGTAGCTTGAAAAGTAGTCTATGTGAAGGCCTAGCTGAGCTGACTTTGTATAAACCATGAAAAAGAACAAGGCATAAGGAAAATTTATCTGATTGTAGTTTTCAGGATGGATCATAGTGGTAACAGTGGGAAAAGACAAGGGGAAGAAATACAAAAAGAATTGGTCAGAGTGTGCTATAAAACTTCTCAAAAAAGTGACAAAAAGAAAATACTTCATCACCAAAGTTCAAGGCCATGGGCAAAAAATGTTGGGGAAGAAAATACTGCAAATAAAGAAATTAACAACAGAAAATCCAGGAAGGGAAAAAGAATTGCCGAGAAAGCTTTTTATAGTATACAAGAATGAAAGGGCAAAATAGCTCATGCATCATCAAATCGTCACTCACTTGCGAAGACAGTACAGACACCTGGAAAATAACTCACTCTAATGTTGAGTGTGGAATGTTATAAAAGTTATATCACTATAAGAAATATCATAGCAAATTAGGCCACTGAAAATGTGGCCTAAATGTCGGAAATATAATAAATGATATAATGATGTTTTGCTTCAACAAATAACAAAATGCACATTACACAGAATAGCCTTTTTATACAGGTGAAAACTATTCTGAGGGCTTACTGCTTGGAAGGATGAGTTATAGAGATATGACTGCTTTACAATAAATTACTTTTATAGAAAAATGCCTTGAAAATGCCTTGGCATTTAGGGGGCAAGCAATTAATTCTCTACAACTAAGAAGGCTATATTTTTAAGAAACAGTGAATAGGCGAATAACAGTTCTTAGAACTAAATTCCGCAACTCAAATGCATTGCTACCTAGTTCCTGCTTGGACCTATCCATAAATATTTGAACATATTTTCCCTTTTCCACTAAAATTCAGACATGAAACTCTATCTAGGCTGCACAACTAGACATAAGAAAATTCAGCCATAGTTCTTAAAGAGGAAATAGAACGTTGCAGACATGGGCATTGGTTGTCTATTTGTGTCCTTTAGTTATGTAGTTTGTGATGTGTGTACCTGACATGCAATAACATAATATATAATATGATATAATGTCACAATTCATATTATCATATTTATGAGCAGTAAACAGAATAATTTACAAAAATTGACATGACATATATTAAATTAAAGACTGGTTTTTATTTTATAAGATTAGTCATAAAGAGAAATTATCAAACCTGGTGTCTGCTCTGTCTTATTGTCCATGAAGGTATTTGAAGTCGGTGGATATATGTAACTGACTGTGATAAGAAATTATTTTACAGGATAAAAATTTTGGAGTTGTTGCATTATAATCATGTATCATATGTATCCTCAAAAGATCAGCGTATTACATACATACATAATTCCTAAAGATTATGAAAAAGAACAATTAAAAATTTTATTTATTGGGCCTTAATTTAAAACAATTGTGCTCTCTTGAAAAAGCCATTTTAGAACTATAATAAAGAGTTCACTTAAATTAATCTTCCAAGTATCCCCAATGCAGATATCCTGGTCTTCCCAGAACAAAAAATAATCCTGATATATATTCTTATAATCAAGTCAAAATATGAAACAATAGGCATGTCCTGACATAATCAGTAGGGATTAGCTCTTGGGGCCATTTGTCATTTGGTCTTACATTTTGATTATTTCAATCTGACCCCAGGAATTTCAAATGTATCTTAAAATCATTCTCTAGAGTGTGAGACAATTACATACAATTATGCACATTCTTAAATAAAGAATATTTTAGGTTAGGAAGAAAAATAAGCCAGGAAAATCATTACTACTTACATGAAATTTTGGATTTTAAAGTCTAGGCACATATCACTTTATTTAACTCATTTCATTGGACTAGAAACTTAATTGTTTATGAAGAAATATTTTCTTAATTTTTTCTGTCATTTTCTTAGCACTTCACCATAATTTTTATGAGGATATTTTGAAAATTAACTATAAAAACACAGTGATATTTACATTTATTATTTAATTACATGTTGTTTAGTAAAACTTGCATTATAAAATATTTTTGGTTTATGTTGTAGAAAAGAAGAAGAAATCTTTTTCTTCTCTATAACTATTTGAACAGGGATTATATTCATGTTCATTTTTGATTATAGAACAATAATCCTTTAAAAAACACATGAACAAAAACCCCACACAACCAAAAATAAAACCTTTCTATTTTACTTAAGCCCATCAGAAGAAAGTAAAATACTTTTCTCTTTTATTCCACAAGATATAAATCCTTAACTTTGATGGTAAAATCAGATACTTTGTGTTTCTCTGGAGAAAAATGAATAAAATGAAATCAATCTAAATAAATCCAACATCTTTTTAGGAATAATATATGAACAATATAATCGGCAAATAAAGAACTCCTAAAATGAGTATGAAAAAGATATTTTAGAAAGTATTTTAAAAAAAGAAAGGTGGAAAACCAGTAAGTAGGTTAATATCCTTGCTGAAAATTTGAAAGCTTGCTTTTATAATAGCAATAAACAGAGAATTCAATAGCAAAATTACATATCAATTTACAAGTATTGCTATGGATAAGACATATTATGCAAAGATATTTTACCTTTAAAAAGATATGTTGATATTTTATCTATGCAAAAATAAAACAAAAATATCTCCATAGGTATATATGATTATCTTAGCACTATTATTTTGCATTTATATCAAATTTACAAGGACTAAGAACTATTGAATTTATATATGGTGTTAACTCTAGCAGAAAATGTTTTCACAAGATGCATTTGATGGTGTAGCTTGCAGAGCAATAACTTACATCGAACACAAACGGAAAAGTGACTTTATTTCAAATGAAATAATAAGAGTAGTTACTGCTTCTGTATAAAGCACATGAAGTGCTCTCTCTCTATACACATATGTATACATATATTTATATCTATAATATGTGTATGTGTTTGTGTGTGAGTGTGTATGTGTCACAAGTGATGCTCTTTTGACTTAGAATAAAATTCTAGGTATTTAGTCAGGCATATTAGGCCTTTTATGATCCTACTCCCTGCCTAAATCTGCTGAGTTTATTTTTTGCCACATATATATATATAAACATATATATACATAAATACACAGATTCATGTATTTACAGTTTCTACAGTTTATTCTCACAATTACTAATCTTTACACATATCGTTCCCCTCTCCTCATTGCCCATCCAAAGTATCTTTTTAGTTTTAAGAGTTTTCTTGAAAGTCAATTTGTTTTTGGAATTTTTGCCATTGATTACAGTCTAACTGCCCTATTTATTCTAATAGTGCCCTATACAAAGCTTTGTCCAAGTATTATCATATCATTTTGTGATTAACTTACTTTGATCCCACCTCATGAAAAACAGGAACAACGTTTTGTATGTGTTACTTTGTATCTCAAAAGAAAGGAGCAGAAGAGGTACATATTCTAAGATACGTAAACAGTGTAAATTTATATGTTTGTGCAACTTATTTACTCCTCACAATGACCATAAGGCTGTTATTCGCACAGTAACTTTACGGAAAATATTTATTAAAGTTCATATTAACAATTGGAGTTCCTGAAATATGGACTCAGTTTTTGATAATTTTAAAATTCTCTTTATTTTATATCCCATTGCTAACTTAGTATAACTGAATATATTTTTCTCTTTATTTTGCTCATGATGCTATTGCTTCATAGAAAAATAGGCTTTCAATGGAAATATTAGGGAGGCAACCCTTCCATATTTTTCAAAACTATGTACTGTTTGCAAAATCATGGTACATCTTAGGTAAGGCAAAACCACGGTCATGGTTAAAGGCAGTGAATCAAGGCTGATCCACTTATCTTTGATTTATGATGGATGAGTTCTTTTTCTATGGATGTTTGAGCAAAGCTGTTTCATTCACCCACAGATGATTTATTTTGGGTGATCTACTTGTCCAATGAAGATTTATTACAGAAGATCTACCATCCAATGTGATTAAATATGTGCAGTTGGCTTGTCCAGAGGCAAGTAAGAAAAACTGAGAAACACATGCACATTGTATACCAACCTGAAATCACTGAACCTAAGTACAAAGCCAAAAAGTAAGGCCATATCTTAAGAAATTGTACATGGCCCCTTTGTAATGATATTTTTTAAATTATTTTATTGCTGTGTCAAAATAGGATTATATAATTAGTAACATTATCAAAGCCCTTTTGTTGGGGGTGGGGACCACTGTTCCTTGTCTGTGGCAAACGTACCTTGCTCTTGCTCTGTAAACCTGTCTTGCCCTTCCTCTATAAACTTCATTTCATGCCTTGTTTTTCGGGTGTTTGGTCATTCTTCATCCAAGAGCACACGAACAACTGACGACAGATAACTACAACCCGAGAAAACCAGTCACAAAAAAGTTTATGTGCTACATTATTCCATTTATATGACATGCCCAGAATAGGCAAATTTATAAGTACAGAAAGCAGATTAGCAGTTGCCTAGGGCTCAGTGGCTGGGTGGGGGAGGATGAGTATTCACTACTAATGGATATATTTTTTTGAAGGAGTAGGTGGTGATGAAAACATGCTGGAATTAGATAGTGGTGATTCATATGCAACTCTGTGAATATATTATAATCCCCTGAATTATCTACTTTTAATGATTGAATTTTATATTATGTTCATCCTATCTCAATAAAGCTATTTTTTAAAAAAGAAACAGATTAGAAATGAGTAGCAGTGAAGGATAATAATGACTAAACTATCTCAATTTCTTTTTTAAAATTTTAACTCAAGTTTTTTTATTGGGATGTAATTAATGACCAGAGAAGTCACTTCCCATTCACTGCCCTCCCCCCAGGCCCTGGAAACCGCTAATCTACTTTCTATTTCTACGGGTTTGTCCATTCTGGACATTTAATAGAATTGGAATCATAAAATATGTTGAATTTGTAAGGTTTATACTTAATTATTTCAATTTTTTGGTGCTAATGTAAATGGTAGTGTATTTTTTATTTCAAATATCAATTGTTTATGCTGGAATATAAAAATACAATTGACTTTCACCTATTTTCCTTTATTGTGCAAACTTGCTATGGTCACTTATTACTTTGAGGAGCTGTTGTCATTTTGGGTTTTCTACACAGACCACGATGTTATCTGTAAACAAAGATAGTTTTATTTCTTTCTTTACAACAACTATAACTTTTGGTTCCATTTCTTGTCTTTACAATTATCTAAAACTTCCATCACAATGTTGCATAGGAGTGTTGAAGGTGGACATTCTTGCCTTCTTCCTGGTCTTGGTGGGAAGGTTTCTAGTTTCTCTCTATCAAATATGATGTTAGCTATATGTGTCTTGTAGGTATTCTTTATGAATTTGAAGAAGTTTCCCTTTATTCCTAGTTTTCTGAAAGTTTTTCTATCATCAATGAGTGCTAAATTTTGTCAAATACTTTTTTCTGTACCTATTGTTATGATCACATTATTTTTCTTTCTGAGATACTGATTTGATGCATTATATAAATTGATTTTCACATGTTGACCCAGGATTGCATACCTACAAGTAATCCCATATGGTCAGATGTGTAATTATTTTGTATATTGTTGGATTATGTTTGCTAATATTTTGTCAGGGATTTTTAAATGTATGTTTATGAGATATATTGGCATGATAGGTTTCATTTTTCCTTTTCTGTAATGTCTTTAGCTTTGGTACCTTTCATTTTTATTTAAGATAGAGCAAGTTTTTAGGTATTATATTTGTCTATACTTGACTTTTTAAAATTGTGGCTTTATCAAAATATAATTTTTCACCAGTTTAAATTTATTAAATAAGTTTTGACAGATGTATATAGTCATGTAACACAGCACTGTAATCAAAATAAAGAATAATTTTCTCCCCTCAAAATGTTTCTTTTTGTTCATTTGAAGTTAATTCTTTTCATCCACAGATTCAAGCAATCACTGATTTACTCTCTATCACTATAATTTTTCCTTTTTAATAATTTTATACACTGTATTTTGAATCCTAGAACACATAGTCTTTTGTCTAACTCCTTTGTTTAGTGAAAAAGCTTTTGCAAAGCTGAGTAGAATGCTATTATATAAATCTATCTGTTCATACCTTTACCTACTAATGAATGGTTAAGTTGGATCTACTTTTCTGTTTTGTTTTTGCTACTATGAATAAAGCTACTTTGGATATTTGAGTTTATGTCTGTGTGGACATATGCTTTCATTTGTTAAAATATACCCCAGCAGACAGACAAAATGGACTCCCTGTGGTTAAAATGACACACATCAAAAACAGAACCAAACGGCTATAGCAGGGTGAGGGATCGGTCACAAGGTTTTCTTTGCTATAATTAAGCAAAAAGCAGTTCCTGAAAAACATTGTCAAAACAACCTACAGCTGAAAATTTCCCAACTGATCTCAATAGACTGCCATACACCAGCCAACTGGACTCCCTACTCCACACCACCCTCCCATTTTGCTATTCACTATATCTCTGGTTGGACAGAAGACTGGTCTTACATTCATTCCTCAGAAACAGCCACAGACTTCAAGCCAGTTTCAGCTGGCTATAGAGGATGCGCACAAACTGTCTTTGTGTCCTATAATTCACCTGTTCCATCTCATTTTAATACTAAAATCCCAGCACCTAAGTGAACATAGAACGAATGTTACACGTATGTTTACCTACTACACATGCTTAACTCTCTTAGTAATTATTGATAAGCTTTCCCCAAACCTGTTTAATATGTAATGAAAGACAGACCTAGTAAGGCATTCCCTCTTCCTTCTCTCCAGCAAGCACTGTCAGTTTCTGCTGGAGTTTGTACTCTCCAATCTGCAGATTGTTTCTTTAAAGATAAAGTTTTTTCCTATCTCTTATTCTGTAGATTTCATGCTTATTGTTAACACATTTATCTTGAGTAAGGACCTAAGAATGGAACTAGTGAATCATTTAGCAAGTGTATGTGTGTGTGTGTGTGTGTGTGTGTGTGTGTGCGTGTGTATTTGGGGTTTTTTGGAAGAAGTTGCTGAAGTAACTTTCAAAGTGATCATATCATTTTTTCAACCCCATTCACAAAATTTGAGACTTCCAATTCCCCAGAAACACCTGGAATTGCCAGTCTTTTTTTGTTTTGGCAATTACAATGCGTTTATGTAGCACTATTTCATTGTGGTTTTAATTTGAATTTCCTTATTAACTGTTATTGTTGAGCTTCTTCTCTAATGCTATTCCTATATCATTTTTATCGATAGATATGTCTTTTTCCTCTCACTGCCATTTTTTTTAATTGGGTCTTTTGTCTCTTTGTTACTTAATTTTAATGTTTCTTTATTATTTGGGACACAAGTCCTTTAACAGATGCATGATTTGTAGATTTCTTACCCATTTCATCTTCTTAACCTGTTTTAATTTCCCTTTCCTATGCTTGTCTTAGAATCCACTTCAAGCCAGTAAACCAAAACAATATAACAGATTACTCTTTTTTTCTCCTTTTCTCAGACACCATATTCTTGCCTTGCATGCTGTCCAATTGTCTCAGAACTTTTGTTTCATTTATTTTATATAGCTTTCTAGTTGTTTATGAAGGCATTATCAATTTCAATAACAATTAATCATTGATGGGTATAGAATCCTTTCTCAAATTTCAAAGGTTGATTTAATAAAAGTAATGTTGAAATTGCCTTTAAAATCAAGAGTAATTCAATAAATGGTGCTGGGGCTAGAGGTTATTCATTTTTTAAAAGTAACCATCTCCTTGCCTTCTGTGATTAAATTATGTATTGTCAAACTCAAATGATCCAAAGAACCATAAATAAAAATTTGTGAAAACTTAAGACATAAATATATGAAAATATATTTATGATATTAAGATACTTAAGGCCTTTTTGAACAAAATACACAAAAAACAAAAGGCATAAAAGGAAAGAATGATGGATTTGGCTATATTGATTTAAGCCACTGTTTTAAAAAATAATTGAAGAATGTGTTTTTTATTGGGAAAATAAATGATTATCTATCTATCTTCAAGAATCCAACATTCTTAACCCAAAGTAATAAAAGTAATATATTGTTATTGAAACCACAGGGGGTGGGTTTTGGCTTAGATCCAGTTGCTTGGGGCACAAAGATCCTATTATTGAGACAACAGAATTGCCAGGGAAGAAAGGAATTTTAATGTAAATGACGTCTGTTGAGAGAATAGGAGAAATAGTCTCAAATCTGTCTCGATGACCAACAGGGATCATGGGCTTTTTAAAGAGTGGCCACGTGCATGGAGACAGGTCATGGAGAATGGTGATCTTGACATCAGGAATCTTGTTCAGAGTTCTTCAAATCTCAACTCCCCTGTCTTGTAAAAATTCTGCCATTTCTAGGAAACAACTCAAAAAGTTCAAGTAGTTAAGGAAGGAGATTCTAAAAAAATCATATAGAGGTCACTGGAATCTGTTCATAAAGCAGAGATTCATATATGAACAGACATTTCTTAAAAGATGAAAAGAAACAGGTGGAAAAAAGATGGCAGAGTGGTCGTGACCTCCTGGATTCATGCTCCTGGAGAGGAAGGCATGGATCTCGGCCTGCCACAATGCTAGACAATCGCTCCCCCACAAGAACAGCGGTGTGAATCCACAGAGAATCAGCATGGGACACAGAGAGCAAGAAAAGACTGAGGTGAATGGGAAATAACATCTCAAAAATCTGGAGAGTGCAGGATGGACAATAGGGAGGGGAGTATGGGATGGCTGTACCCGCCTCACCAGGGAGTGAGGTGGATTCAGCCCCACAGGAAAGCAGCCTGTTTCCCCACTGACCTCCACTCCCACTCAATTAGGGATCTGCCTGAAGTCGGTGCAGAATCACCGCGGGAGATGCGGGGCTCTGCGGAGAGGAGACATTAGCGGGAGGCATTTTGGACCCCGGAGCTCTGTGGGCAGACTGCAACTGGCGGGAGAGGGTTTACGCTAGGCTGTAGGGAAAGGCACCTATAGGAGGCACCTATAAGAGATGCAGAACTGGCTCCTTTATGCGGGCAGCTGGGCTCCCTCAATCCCAGGCTCCTCCGGCCCCTGCTGGACACTGAACATTCACTCGCAGCACCAGCAATCTGTGGATGGGCAGCCGCCATTGTCGGGGTCCACAGCCTAGCTGCTGCGGAGCGATTGGGTACCTGGTGGCTGCCTGGGTGGCTCCCTCCCTTAGTCCGTGGACCCCCACTAGGAGCTCCATCTTTGCGTGAACACTGAGTGCTTGCCCAGTCGCGAGAGAGTGGAGTGTGGACCTTGGGACATTGGGGCGAGGTGGACCATCGCCCCCAGGAGCTGCAGCAGCTGGGGCATTGGGCGAGCAAGGGCACCGCCCCCTCCCCCTAGCCACTATTTTTCTCGAAGAGAGAGGCAGAAACCACCTCTGGAGAGGAAGAGGCAAGCAAAAAGCTGCTTTCCATCTGCAATTAGAACAGCCCAGTGACTTGACTCTCAAACTGGTTTGGGGGCAAATTAATTCCCTGAGGCTGAACCCAACAGAAGCAGCCCCCCAGCTGAGGTAGCAAAAACCTGAACAACATGTGAAGGGCTCCCCCTAGTGACAGAGGAGGCAACTTACCTGGGCTGCTGCACAGCCCAAGATCAGCGTGCATGGCATGCATCTATCCAGGTTAAAGGAGAAAGAAGGGACCTAAGGATTGATCCAAATGGGAAGGGCTCAGCGAAAGAACTCTGGGAGTATAAAGAATCAAGCTGAAACCTTGCCTTCGAAGAGGATTACTAGTTCTCCACCAATTGACACAAACCAAACTTGAAATAGCAATACGTCACAGGAAGAATTTCAAACATGGATCATAAATAAGCTGAATATTATGCAAGAAAAAGTGGATAACCAACACAAAGAAATCACAAAAAAGATCCAGGACTTGGAAGAAAAATTCACTAAGGAAATCAAAATATTGGAGAAAAATCAAACTGAACTCCTGGAAATGAAGAATTTATTCAGGGAGGTACAAAACACAGTGGAAAGTCTCAAGAGCAGGGCAGATCAAACAGAAGAAAGAATCTAAGAGATTGAAGATAAAACTTTCCAATTAAATAAGTCAGTCACAGAGATAGAGCAAAGAAATAGAGAAAAGACCAGAGTCTACAAGAAATGTGAGATTATGTGAAGAAGCCTAATGTGAGAGTTATCAGCATTCCTGAGGGTGAAGAAGACAATAAGTAAGGGTTGGATAAGCTATCTGAAGATATAATTGAGGAAAATTTCCCATGCCTTGCCAAAACTCTAGATATACAGGTTCAAGAAGCTCAAAGAACGCCTGGGAGATTCATACCAAATAGGAAGACACCACGTCATGCAGTTATCATACTGACCAAAATATCCACTAAAGAGGCCCTTCTTGGAGCTGTAAGGAGAAAGAAACAAGTAACATACAAAGGAAAGTCCATCTGAATCATGCCAGTTTTCTCAACTGAAATCTTACAAGCAAGAAGAGATTGGGGCCCCATTCTCACTCTTCTGAAACAGAGTAATGCCCAGCCTAGAACCTTGTACCCAGCTAAGCTCAGTTTTATATATGAAGGTTAAATTAAGACATTCTCAGATAAACAAAAACTCAGAGAATTCACCAAGACAAGACCAGCTCTCCAAGAAGTACTCAAAACAGAGTTACACACAGACCAGCACAAGAAAGACCCATGAATGTAAAACTACTCAAGAGATAAAGATAAAAACCAAGTTATCACAATGGCTCAAGAGAGAAAACAGAACAATGAAATTCAACCCAACATGAGGAACAGAAATCTGTCTCACTTATCACTTCTCTCATTAAATGTGAGTGGATTGAATTCTCCACTCAAGAGACATAGACTGGCCCAATGGATAAAAAAATACAAGCCAAGTATCTGCTGTCTTCAGGAAATTCATCTAACCTGCAAGGATGCATTTAGACTGAAAATAAAAGGGTGGAAATTGATATTTCAACCAAATGGAAGCCAAAAGAAAACTGGCACGGTGGTTTTAATCTCTGATAACTTAGTTTTTAAATCAACAAAAGTAATGAAAGACAAAGACAGTTACTATATACTGGTGAAGGGTACAATTCAACAAGAAGACATAACTATACTTAATATATATGCACCCAACTTAGGTGCACCCAGGTTCATAAAGCAAACCCTACTTGATCTGAACCAAACGATAGATAACAACACTTTAATACTCGGAGAATTTAACATGCCGCTGACAGTACAGGACAGATCCTCCAAACAAAAAATAAACAAAGAAATAATGGACTTAAATAGAATGCTAGAACAAATGGGCCTGACTGACATCTACAGGACATTCTACCCAAAATCCACTGAATATACTTTCTTCTCATCAGCTCATGGGACATTCTCCAAGACTGACCATATCCTAGGACATAAAGCATGTTTTAAAAAATTTAAAAAAATAGAAATTATACCATGCATCTTCTCAGATCACAGCAGAATAAAAGTAATAATGAACCCTAACAGAAATTCTCATTCCTACTCAAAGTCATGAAAGCTAAATAACCTTCTCCTGAATGATTATTTTATAAATGAAGAAATCAAGATGGAATCAAAAGATTCTTTGAATTAAATGACAATGGAGACACAACTTATCAAAATCTGTGGGTCACAGCTAAAGCAGTCCTGAGAGGAAACTTTATTTCAATAAATGCCTATATCAAAAAGACAGAAAACTTACAAATAGACAATCTAAGGAATAGACTCAAAGAGCTGGAGAAGGAAGAACAGACCGACCCCAAACCCAGCAGAAGGAGAGAAATTATTAAGATCAAATCAGAACTAAATGAAAAGGACAACAAACAAACCATAAGGGAGATTAATAAAACAAAAATTTGGTTCTTTGAAAAAATAAGCAATATAGACACACCTCTGGCTAGACTAACCAAGAGCAGAAAAGAAAAAACTCTAATAACCTCCATCAAGAACATGAAAGGAGAAATCACGACCAATGCCACAGAGATACATGATATCATCTATGAATTTTACAAAAATCTTTATGCACACAAATTGGAAAATGAGGAGGAAATGGACAAATTTTTAGAAACACACAGCCTTCCCAGGCTCAATCAGGAAGAAATAGAATTCCTGAATAGACCAATATCTAGATCTGAAATCGAAACAGCAATAAAAAACCTTTCCAAAAAGAAAAGCCCTGGACCAGATGGGTTCACACCTGAATTTTACCATACCTACAAAGAAGAACTGGTGCCCTTCCTACATAAACTATTCTCCAATATCGAGACGGATGGAATTCTCCCCAACACATTTTACCAAGCCAACATAATTTTGATACTAAAACCAGGAAAGGATGCAACAAAAAAAGAAAACTACAGAACAATATCCCTTATTAATATAGATGCAAAAATTCTCAATAAAACCCTAGCAAATCGAATCCAAGTGCTTATCAAAAAAATAATCCATCACGACCAAGTGGGCTTCATCCCAGTGATGCAGGGATGGTTTAACATATGCAAATCTATAAATGTAATTCACCACATAAATAGAAGCAAAAATAAAGATCATATGATCCTCTCAATAGATGCAGAAAGAGTATTTGACAAAATTCAACACTCTTTTATGATAAGAACACTTAACAAAATAGGCATAGACAGGGCCTATCTAAAAATGATACAAGCCATATATGCCAAATCCACAGCCAACATCATATTGAATGGGGAAAAATTGAAAGCATTCCCACTTCGAACTGGAACCAGCCAAGACTGCCCACTGTCCCCATTACTTTTCAACATAGTATTGGAAGTCCTTACGAGAGCTATCAGGCAAGAGAGCAGAATCAAGGGAGTCTAAATAGGGAAAGAAGAGATCAAACTCTCACTCTTTGCTGATGATATGATGTTATATCTAGAAAACCCCAAGGATTCAACCAAGAGACTCCTGGAATTGATCAATGAATTCAGTGAAGTCTCAGGATACAAAATCAATACACACAAATCAGAGGCATTCATATATGCCAATAACAGTCAAATGGAGAACCAAATTAAGGACTCGATACCCTTCAAAATAGCAACAAAGAAAATAAAATACCTAGGAATATATTTGACTAAAGAGGTAAAAGACCTCTATAGGGAGAACTATGAAACACTGAAGAAGGAAATCGCAGAGCATGTAAATAAGTGGAAAACCATACCATGCTCGTGGATTGGAAGAATCAACATTGTTAAAATGTCTATAACTGCCCAAAGTTATCTACAGATTCAATGCAATCCCTATTAAATTACCAGCATCATTTTTCACAGATTTATAAAGAATAATTACACACTTTGTATGGAACCAGAGAAGACCCCGTTTAGCAAAAGCAATTTTAAGCAATAAAAACAAAATCGGAGGTATTAATTTGCCAGACTTCAAACTATACTACAAGGCTGTGGTTATTAAAACTGCTTGGTATTGGCATAAGTGCAGGAACACAGACCAGTGGAACACAACAGAAAATCCAAATATAAAACCATCCTCATATAGCCATCTAATCTTTGACAAAGCAGACAAAAACATACTCTGGGGAAAAGAATCCTTATTTAATAAATGGTGCTGGGAAAACTGGATAACCACATGTAGAAGACTAAAACAGGACCCACAGCTTTCACCTCTCACAAAAATCATGTCACGGTGGATAACAGACTTAAACCTTAGGTGGGAAACTATTAGAATTCTAGAAGAAAATATAGGAAAGACTCTTACAGACATTGGCCTAGCCAAAGAATTTATGAAGAAGACCACTAAGGCAATCACAGCAACAACAAAAATAAATAAATGGGACCTGATCAAATTAAAAAGCTTCTGCACAGCCAAAGAAACAGTCATGAGAGTAAACAGACAACTTACAGAATGGGAAAAAATTTTCACATACTACACATCCGATAAAGGACTGATAACAAGAATCTATTTAGAACTCAGGAAAATCAGCAAAAAAAAATCGAACAACCCTATTAAAAAGTGGGCAAAGGACATGAATAGAAATTTTTCAAAAGAAGATATAAAAGTGGCTAACAAACATATGAAAAAATGTTCAACATCTCTAATCATCAGGGAAATGCAAATCAAAACCACAATGAGATATTACTTAACTCCAGTGAGAATGACCTTTATCAAAAAGTCCCAAAACAATACATGTTGGCGTGGATGTGGAGAGACAGGAACACTCATACACTGCTTATGGGACTGTAAACTAGTGCAACCGCTATGGAAAACAATATGGACATACCTTAAACAGATTCAAGTAGACCTACCATTCGATCCAGCAATCCCATTATTGGGCATCTACCCAGAGGAACAAAAGTCATTCTATAAAAAAGACACCTGCATGCAAATGTTTATAGCAGCACAATTCACAATTGCAAAGATGTGGAAACAACCCAAATGCCCATCAATCCATGAATGGATTAGCAAAATGTGGTATATGTATACCATGGAATATTACTCAGCTATAAGAAATAACAGTGATATGGCATCTCTTTGGTTCTCCTGGATAGAGTTGGAACCCATTCTATTAAGTGAAGTATCCCAAGAATGGAAAAATAAGCACCACATGTACTCACCAGCAAACTGGTTTCCCTGATCATCACCTACGTGCACATTTCGGAATAACACCAATTGGACATCAGACAGAGGTAGGGGCTGGAGGGAAGGGATGGGTGTATACCTACTTGATGAGTGCGATGAGCACTGTCTAGGGAATGGACATGCTTGAAGCTCAGACTCGGGGGGATGGGAGGGCATGAACAATATATATAACCTGAACTTTTGTACCCCCATAATGAGCTGAAATTAAAATAAATTAAATTAAATTAAAAAAAAAAACTGCTTGTGATGTATCCAATAGATTTTGGTATTTTGTGAAAAAAAAAAAAGATGAAAAGAACCAAATGACCAGTAGATATATATTTCATAATTCATTCTGATTTTTATCTCTCAAATAACATACAAATTTTGATAACACCACAGTTTGGCTAGATACTCTCATACATTGGTGGTAAGCATAAATACAATGTGACCAAATTGTCCCAGTTGGCCTGGGACACTACCCTTTTTTGCATGTTAACTTGGCATAATTACAAATAATCTTCTCTTTCATTGTCAACACATTCCAGTTTAAATAAATTAAATGGTTACCATATGCAAAGAGGTATGGGAGCTCGTAGGAAATTTGATGTATTTATTAAATGCCAGATTTTTACTTCTTTGCATCTTTCCCATAGAAATTCTTCCATATATGCATGGAAGGCCCACAAAATTATATTTTTTCAAGCATCATTTATAACATTTGAAAAACCTAATCAGAAAAATGAAACTTGTGGCAGATACTTTCAGTTTATTACCAAAGAGCCATTTTGTCATCTGCCTGGCTATAAAAAAAAAAAAATCTGTTTTTTTCCAGGTATTGAATATGTGCTTCATGAGTGCCTTCTGAGCCACAGCAGGGGAGGAGTTTGGGTAGCATAAATGTTGATTGGTCTTTAATGATGTTAATTCCATTCATCTTGATGGTGACTTCTTTAAGTATATGAATGTAATACCATTATAGCTAATGAGACCTGAGGAAGTTTGCAAAAGGTGTTCCAGATAAATAGCACTTGATATGAGTTTTGGTTATGTGTAAGTGACTGGTCATTTTCTACCTATGAATGTGGATAGATGAGGAGGTGATGACACCTATAATTGCAGTATCTTGTAGTCATTATGAGAGTTTTCAAAACTGTGAAGATGGCTATGCAAAAATATGCAAAGTAGTTTGGGAATTTGATGATATACTAGGGCTCTTGTTTTACTCATCCTTGAAAACCACTGATTAGGGAGAACATTTCTGAGTTGAGTTTTGAGCTGAAAACTCTGTGATAGAAAGGAACAACTATAAAATGCTGTGGGTGTAGATCACTACAGATGGATGAAAAAACAATTGTAGGGTTCTGAACCATGAATAGGCTTGGCATGTGTGAGGAATATCTCCCTATTTCTTGTCATGTAAGATAATATTCATCTTATGTCTATTGAAGTTGCATATCAGAGATTCCAACTGATCCAAAGCTTCATCTATCAGGTAACGGAAAAACAATTTATGATTTATCATTATTAAACATTTTGCTTTGGCAAAAAAGAATGAGTAAGATACCTAAATAAGTAATTTTGTTGTATAAAGAAAAACTATAGAGATTATGATACATGTGTATAAACACACACTCACCACATACATCAATAATACACACTTCCTAAGGTTTATATGCATGTCAAATGCTCTTGCTATGCATACCAGCATATGATATACATTTGATATCACAGAGAATGCTTTGGAGAAATATGCACTAAATGTACAACAGTGAGTATGTTTAGAAAGAGTGGCTCGGCGCGGTGGCCCACACCTGTAATCCTAGCACTCTAGGAGGCTGAGGCAGGCGGATTGTTTTCGCTCAAGAGTTCAAGACCAGCCTGAGTAAGAGCGAGACCCACCTCTACTAAAAAAATAGAAAGAAATTAGCTGCACAACTAAAAATATATAGAAAAAAAATTAGCTGGGCATGGTGGCACATGCCTGTAGTCCCAGCTACTCGGGAGGCTGAGGCAGGAGGATCACTTGAGCCCAGCAGTTTGAGGTTGCTGTGAGCTAGGCTGACCCCACGGCACTCTAGCCCAGGCAACAGAGTAAGATTCTGTCTCAAAAAAAAAATAAATAAATAAAAAGAAACAGTGGTGGGGACTGGATGTTGAGCTGTTCGGTGTTGTCTTTGTATTGATCAATAACTTTAAAAAGATTTGTTGCACAGAACATATTAATGTATAAATGACATAATACAATTATAGAAAATAAAAGTTTGAATATATTGGATAGAAAAAATAAAAAAGATAAAAACTCATCAAGATCATTGCTTTGCAGAAAATGTGTTGGTAGCAAATTGCACACTGTAGAATGCTTAAGGCACAAAATAGAGTAGGAAGAAAATCTTTTTTTTTGTGACAGTGAATCAAATGTTTCTAATCTCACCCACAGAGGTTTGACAATATATCCTGTCTTTGTTATCATGAAAGGGAAGGCCTGCCTGACTCTCAGGGATCTATCAACCTCTGGCCATCATTAGCCTCTTATTTGATATTCCAGCCTAGAATACCCTAGGCTATAGTTATCTTTAATAGTTGAAAAGTTCAGGGTTAACATAAAAGACAAGTAAGTGCTGTAATGATTGAGGTACCATTTAGTGAACTAAAGCAGTAATTTACCAAATGGTACCCTACAGGCTGAAAAAATTAATACTTTTTCTAGAAGTGCCTAAATTAATCCCAGGGTATAGTTAATAAACTGTCAGACATTATTTTAATGTTTCTATAAATTGTGGAGGGAGTTAATTTTTGTTATCAATTTCAGTGGAAAAAAATCTTTGTTACATCTTTCTTTGAATTCAATTTTTAAACATTAAGTGTTAATGTTTTATTAAACAACTTTATTTGTTGGCAAATTTTTCAAGCTAATAATTTGTAATATTATTTAAATTGGGGGGTGAGGGAAGAATTATTACTAGCCTCATGCTCCTGATATTATCTTATAGGCTAGACTGAATCCCTATAGTTCAATTAGTAAACCTACTTTTAAAATAACCTAATGGAATATAAATTCTGCCACAAATTCTTTCTGTAAACTGCAAGTAGTTTGATTGAAATATACTGTTACAAGTGGTTTGATTTGTGTTAGGCAAAGAGATAAAATAAAGCAAATATATGTGTAATATAATTTTAAAATATATCTCTAAAAATGAAAGGGGTGGATATAATTTCAGAATCCAAATTAATATAATCATAATGTTTAACAATCCTTCTCTGTACTTGGTGACACATAAATGCTGCATTAATTATTTTGATTTTAGAATTTTCTGTGTATCACAATTGCTCCACTTACAATTTAAAATAATGAATGATAGAGAATCTGCAATTTCTCTATTTTATGTATTTTCTTCCTAACATATGTATCTCTATATTTTTTCTTTCTAATATGTCTACCTTCTATGCCTCTTGTCTTCCATGCATATTCAGTGGAGCCACACCAAGTGATTTGCCACTTTTTCACATCCTATGATCTTCTATTTCATTGTTGATTCACTTTGTTAGATTTGTTTTGTTATTCATTTAAACATACAAAACATAGCTTTGAGAAACTGCTATTTGCTAGCACTGAACAGAACTCAGTGCTTTGCAAAGTAAGCCAGTCATTCGCTCTGCATGTGCTAGACAGAAGGAATACATACTATCACTTCTGCCCAGATATGTGCAATATGATAGCCACTAGCCTCGTATGTCTAAGGAGCAATTACAATGTGTTTGGTCTGAATTGAGATGTACTATAATTGTGAAATACTCACTGGAGTTCAAAGTCTTAATACCAAAAAAAATTAAAATTTATTAAAATTATTTCACCATTTATCACTCATTTTAATATGGCCACTAGAAAATTTAAAGTTCTCTATATATGACTCATCTGATTTCTATTGGCCAGTGCTGTGCTAGATCACCTTCTCTTCTCCATCATCCACACCTTCTTTCCCAAACAAAACTTATGTCATTGTGTTTCAGTCTACATATTAATAGTTATTATATTATAATTTTTCACAGTATGTTCTAAATTACCTTTTGATAAACATTATCATTTTCACATGCTTGGCTACGAGGACCTACTTAAGAAATGTTTACCAAATTCATCTTATTAATGAATGAAACAGTATGTATTTCACATACAAGTAATAAAGGGATCTTTTGGAAATGTTATAAATCACTTTATTTTTCTAATTAACAAGATATTTTGGCTATTTGAGTCCTCCTCCCTTCTACATATCTAACAACTCTTCATTCCATATTCTTGAGACAGGAGTCTCAATGTTTGCTTTAATTCCTGGAGAAAAACTTATGCCACACTAATTTCAATCCTATTCATTCTGTAATCATATATTCAGCAACTACTGTGTCAGGGTCTTAATCTAAGTGGTAGAGGTAGAACAGTCAACAAGAGAGGAAATATCCCTCCTCTCTTGGACTTAAATTTAAAATATAGTACACAGAAAATGACAAGAAAACAAATAATTCAAAAATGCCTCAGAGACAATAAAATCAATAAAACAAGGGAGTAGCTTTAGATGATATGATTAGGGAGAGCATTTCTGAGTGGAGTTTTGAGCTGAAAACTCTGTGACAGAAGGGAACAGCCATAAAATGTTGTGGGTGTAGAGTACTACAGATGGATGGGAAAACAACTGTAGGGTTCTGAACCATGAATATGCTTGGCATGTGTGAGGAATAGCAAGGAAACCAATACAGCTGGTGTAAAGTAGATGAGCATAAGTAGAGCAGGAAATGAGGTCACATAAACGGGCAGTCCCAGCTTAAGCACAGCCATGTGCTCAGGCAGGTAGTTTGGGCACATTTTGTAAGTACAATGGAAAGTCACTGGAGTGTTTGACACATATGGGTGATATGATCTGATGTACATTTTAAATATATCACTCTTTTGTGTAAAGAATGGATTTTAAGGCAGTGAGTGTGGTTTGTTAGAATCAAGGAGACCACTTAGCAAGCTGTCTTAGTAAGACAAGAGAAAGAAGATAGTGTCTTAGAAAAAGAAATGTGCAGTGGAGCTGGAATACAGAGATTGTGGTTCTATACACCGATTTAATATTTGCCCTGTGTGTAGTATCTAACCAATCATAGTGCATGCACAATGTTCCAAGGCCCATTTGAAGCACTTTAAAGATATATTACTTCTATTCATCTTTAATAACTTTAGATAAGTACTATAATTATTTTCATTTTACAAGGAAATACTGACACTAAAAGAATTTAGTAAATTATTTTCCTAATGTCAACTTGTTAAGTTTGTTGGGATGGAATTCCTCAGGCAATTTGAAACTATAGCAACCACTATCTCGTTTGCCAAAGAACCTACTGAATGAAAGAATTTAAGTCTGAGGCTATGATTTAGATATGCAAAAATGCAACTTGATACATTTTGTGCATGCCTTGGAGGACAGGAAGTGCTGTCTAGGTCCTCTATCATTGAGCCACGCACGCCGCTATGCCTGGTTGCCATTCAGTTCCCTCAAAGTGGGCCACTAGGTATAGTCTCATTCAAGTTCCAAGTTCTTCCTCAAAATAGTGACGCTTTCTACATTCTCACAACTTGACCTTCCTTTCCCTGTGAACAATATCCAGGTTAGATCCCCATATCCTTCCTCTGAATTTAACATATCTATCAGTGCATATGTCAGCATATATATTAGTAGATATTTCTAAAGCTTTTATATTTCTTCAGGTTCTCTCATTCCCACCCAAGCAAAATAACAACTTTTATCCTTCATAAACAACAGGAATTTCCTTTATGACAGACCCCACATGACTACTCTGAGTAAACAAGCTTTCTGAATTCTCTGCTAATTTGTGTATTAGAATACACTAGTTTTTTCTTCCCTACTTAAGACTTAATTTTCTAAGTCCTGCTGGGTTTTTGTTTTGTTTTTTTCTCAGCTAAAGTAATGTATACATTATTTTTAATGGCTTAATAGGTTGAGAAGTGCAGGGCAACACAATTACAATTAATAACAACAATAAAAAAATACTGTGAATAAAAGATACATTGGGCAATGTTTCAAACTGCCTTCTACACTTACCAGCTGAGTTTCCTGCCTCTCTTTCACTGTTTTGCTTTCTGTTTCAATATTATAATATTAATGATTCCATGTTCATTTGTATTTGAAATTTTCTCTTACCTTTCATTTGTCGTAATTACTGTTTATTTAACAGCTTGTCCCCATCACTGCCAAAAAAGTGGCATATTAAATGCTGGGAAATACTATTAGTTTCCTGAAAGCCAGTATGTGGATGGCAAAAATAACCAGCTCTCCATAACTTATATCCAATTCACAACTCACAATACTAGACGAAAATACTAATATTGCCTGTTATATTTAATGACTAGGGAGAAAGGTGGGAATATGATCTGGTCTTGATGCACTTCCCAATTAATAATCCTTAAATGTGATCCAGGACTTTCATATTCTTCAGTTCTTTCCATAAGGTGACTCTTTTTTTTTTTTTTTTTTGGCTGAGTCTTGCTCTGTTGCTGGGGCTAGAAGGCTATGGCATTAGCCTAGCTCACAGCAACTTCAAATTCCTGGGCTTAAGTGATCCTCCTGCCTCAGCCTCCCAAGTAGCTGGGGCTACAAACACAGACAACTATGCCCAGCTAATTTTTCTTTTTTTAGTAGAGATGGGGTCTTGTTCTTGCTCAGGCTGGTCTCGAACTCCTGAGCTCAAGTGATCCTCCCACCTCAGCCTCCCAGAGTGCTAGGATTAAAGGCATTAGCCACTGTGCCTGGCCCATAAATTGACTCTTAGCTTGTAACATCATCATGGTTTCCTTTAGTTAACTTTTTCTGTAGTTTCTTCTACTTTTATTTCCACTTAACACTGTTCCCCTCAGCATTCTGTCTTTCAGCAATTACTCCAAATTATAGTTTTCTGGTGACATTTTGTTATTCTTCTAGCAGTGCAATACGTTTATTTGAAATACATTTATTTTGCAAATAAAAGTTAGATATAGGAAGGAGAACAGATATTTGTACTCATTTTGCAGTCTTGATCTATTCTCCAAATGATTTTATTTTCTTTTCTAAAACACAAATTTGAAATTTTCTTTTGACTGTTTAAAATTCTTTATTGGCTGATTGTAAACCCCAGGGTAATAACAAAATATATTCACACATCACACAAAGACCTTTATGATTTTTCTGCCACTTTAGCTTGATCTCTAGTGTTTCAGCCCTCCACCCTATGTTAGGCATGATGGAATACAAAGTTTATAATCCCTGAAATCAATATGCTTTTTCTCACCTTTCACTGGAGTATTTTTTACTTGTTCTTAGCCTGGCTTTAATTTTTCAAGCTTTGTAATACAACTGTAATGTCAATCTGACATTGTAAGATAAATTCTTTGACTTTTCTCTCAACCTAATTAGATTCCTTCTCTGTGAAATCTTAACATTTGAGGCATATATCTATTTCAAAGCTTGTTATTACATTATGTTGTAATTTTTCACGTAAATGTCTGTCTGCTAGGCTGTTAGCTCCTTAAACAAAGGCTATGCTATTTTTGTCTTCATAGTTTTAGTGCTTGGAGTCTTATGTATGGTAAAACATTACTGAATAATTCAATGAGTCATGACACAGTCACGAAATATTACACATATTATAATATTATCAACACAGAAGGATATAATCAAAATACCTCAGTGACAATTGATTTAATAAACACTGTATCATACTGAAGTTAATCACAGGGACTTCACTTTAGGCTAGTCTTCACTTTGGTCTTCCAGACAGAAAATAACTTTTGATCAAACTTGAAAAGCATAATTAAATCACTCTGTGGAGTTATCTTCCCATTTGCAATAGCTTCAACATCTTTCATCTTGTACATAAACATTCCTAAAACTTAGTCATCTTATATCTCTTTTCTGGAATATCTTTGAATTTTTATATAAGTCTTGTTAAAGCAAGAGAGAAACAAATGCACATTTTAAAGTTTAAAATATTATCCAGTAAAATAAATTCTTCTTTATTATTAAAGATCATAGTTTCTATGTTCTAAATTACTATATATGATTTTTTGCAACTACATTTTTAGTTAGTTTTATCTGAAATCTGTGTTTCTATTCATAATAATGTTTTGAATTTCTCATTTGCCAGCTAACCTCTTACTAAGGAAATAATCTACTTATCTGTTAATTTAGTATCAATCTCTTATGAAAACAAGAATGTTTAACACTGATTGCCAATGCTTTGAACATTAAGAAACAGAAATGGCAAAATATGCTTGGAGATAAAGTCTTTAAAATACAGACTGTTCAGGGACCATATAATTCTATTTATGGATGTATCCCTCCCCAGATCAAAGAATAATGTAAAATTTTAAAGGTTCTAAATTTAATTAAGTAATTGATCGGCATACTCATGGTCAGAATGAAAGCTTTCCCTACTTTTCATGGCATATAAATTTTAGACTTCACTGCCGTACTTCAGTAAAAATAACCATCTCAATTTTTCCTGCCAATCATTTCCATAACAAACACATGATAGAAGATTAACTTGCTCAGTTCTTCTGTCAAGTTCAAAAGGTCAATTCAAAGAAGAATTATAACTGGTAAATAGCATAATTTCAGATGTATATGATAGCTGAGATTATTAGAAATGGGTTTGTATAAATAATAAATTTTAAGGTATTAACATTATATCTAATATTGTGTAGTTTTGTGTTGTCATGAAATAATTATTGTCAAGGGATAGATTTTTTCTTCTTTCTTTATGTACTTTTCTAATGTCATAGTCCTTGAGCAATTATTACATGCACATTCTCTATCATAGTTATGATATAAGGTTCACTACAGCTGCAGTGCAAGTGTTGGACACAATAATAAGGGAAGGAGAATATGACACTGATGAAGAAATTTAACAAAATATGAAGGGTCTATTCTACTCAGATGCTAAAACTCTGCATTGAAAAAAAATAATTTTATCCAGTGTGCACACGATAACAAAGTGTAGCAGTTCAATATGTAGTGCTTTACACGTACACAGTTACCGTCTAAGGGCTTTCAGATGTCAATGCATCATTATACTTGATGTTTTTTTTTAAAAAAAAAAAGAGCTGAAATAACTATTATTTCAGGCAAATGAATTAACTTGCACAGAACCAGATAGCTAAGTAAATAGTAGAGACAAGGATTTGAAGAAGCCAGAGAGTCTACCTCCAGAAATAATGTCCTATACCTTAAACCACATTCTTCCTCTAATCCATAGAGAATTTAGGTTAAGCCAATTAATAGAGACTAAATTAAGTTAAAAAAAATTATCCTCCAAACTTCTCCCCACTATCTAACTGAAAAATTGAATAAAGAAAAGTAAAGAAACAAAAGCCAATTGTGATCCTATTAGGTTAGTTGAAACTTAGAGGAAGACTTGGAAGATATAGGGTATATATATTTTCATAAATTAATTGTAAAAACTTAAACTTTCTTACTAAATAAAAATATCACAGGATAGTTAGTAATCAGTTCTCCTGTTTCTTGATCATGTATGTGAAAGATATAATGATGCTTAATAATTTGTTTAACCTATGAAGTGTGAAGGAATTTATAACTAATTATTCTTTTACCTCAGAATAAAAGTTACGATGGTAAACTGAAATGGTTGAATAAGACATAAAAATGTTTACTCTATTTTACTCCAAGTAATTTTTTTATTCCATCTAGATTCCATCTAAATTTTTTCATCTAGACCAATCCTTCTCAAACTTATACATGGGATAACATAAGTAGAAAATGGCAATATGTGTATGTACACAGGGGTAAACTGCTGAAGATTTTGAGGCATCTCTATATGATTTAATGAAGACACACATATTTCTATTGTAATTATATTAATATGGAAAGAAAAATGCGGCACAAACTATTAGAGAAGATGTTAAATACTGAGTCAGTATATAGTTTCCAAAATAATATTTTATTTTGTAAATAAGTATATTTAGATACCTTCACTGAACAAACATACTTTATTTCAGATTTTATGCTTAAAATAATGTCTTTGAGATCTTGATCATTCAATAACAAATTTTGGTCAAATCTTGAATTCTTTGAGTTAAAGCAATATTTCATTAAACTTTTTAATATTTTATTTTAAACATATGAAATTGACTATCATTATTGACATAAACCCTGGGACATTTAGAAAATACAAGTCAATTAAAATCATATTAAAATAGTCAAACGTTAAATTTGGGTCTAATTGATAATGAAAATACTCATATTTTTTAGTTTCATAAAAGTTCTATTAATATTTCAAATTTTATAGACATAGAAAACCATTTTCTAGAATGTGTAAAATCTATTGAATCAAAAAGTAAATTTAAAAAAAGCACAGAATAAATTGGAAAAGAATAAAACTAGAAAAACAGAATAAGAGGCTAAAGGTCTAGTGTTTAATTTATACTGGAAAAATAAAAGAAAATTAGTGTCATATAATTGTACAGAAATTTCACAAACTTATTTTCTTTCATATGATTGCATTACATTGTGTTTTCAAAGAAGAACATTTTTAATTTGACCTCTATTAAATCTCAAATCATCTAATTGTTTTCAGTATCATCATTGTTTTTTCTTAGTATCATTTCATGTCATTTTTTTTTCACGTTCTCTGTTCCTTATGTGGTTTCCACTGTTACATAACTGTAACGTAACATTGATGGATGAAGAATTGGAATAGATCGATCTCACTTCCCCTTAACAACTACAGTCCTATAACAAATTGACATTTGGTTTAGATTCTCTCAGTCATTTAGCTATATTCAAATTGTGGATAGATATCTTTCCCTCCCACGGAATGAATACAACTACTAGTGCAGGAAAGGAAACAGATGTCAAAATGAGTTGACCATATCAAAAGAGTGTGAGAAACTCTAGAATGTACACTACTATAAATATATGCAAAGAGAATTTCATTGTTTTGTTTTGTTTGGCATCGGCATGGGCAGGGTAATAGAGGAGTGCAGTTTATATAATTTGTGGCACCAAAAGAGACAGAAGATTGCATTAGTAATCCAGAAACATGTGTTGTCTTCTGGGTCCTGGGGTCTCTGAAGATCCCATATATAACTGATCACTAAGCATATTTCTGGTATATAGTCTCATCTTGAGGACTCATGGTCCTACATGTCTCCAAAAGGAGAACAGGGAATGAAATCCATCAACTTGGGACTTCCTCCTTGTATCACCTTTCTTCTTTGAGGTTTGCTTAGCAACATTATTACCTATGGCATTCTATTCTTTCCCCACACATCTCCAGCCTAGAAAAATAACCTTTCCCTTTTCTTATCCTCTGTAGTCTCTGGATACATAAGATCTCTATGCAACATGTAATCCCTACATTGTTTAAGTAATGCTACAATCTGAGTTGGTCAAGCTTGTGATATTTGGAAACAAAGGAAAATATAGGGATAAGCAATTAAAAAGATAAAACAATTTTTTCACATGCCAAAATATCACTTCTGTTCAGATGTATCAAGATACAATATTTCTAAGAAAATGTTTGAAGCTTCACAGGAAGTTGACAATAAAACTTAAATTTCAATATTATATTCTGATATCATTGCTTAATTCATATTATGGTTGCTAATTTTATTGAAAATTTTGCTCACTTGAAGTGACTACCAAGACTACTCCAAACCTGCAAGGCACATGAAGTGAAGAAGAGTATAGTCAGCTGGTAAGCAGAGGACCTTTGCATAGGGCCTTGCAGTTCTTGGTTAAGAATTTGAATTTGACAGAATTTTGAGCAGGTTAGTTACATGTTCCTATTTATTCTCACTCCCTCAATAGGAAAAATACTGTAAGTGTTGTACAAAGGTTGTTACAATAATTTTATTAAGTGACAGTAGTGACAAAATATTATAGTGCTTTAGACAAATGTGAATATGGTGTAGATCCTAAGAAGTTGTGATAACTTTTCAAAAATGTATTTTGGTAAAGAAGATGTATTTTATAACTGTATGTTTATTGTGGTGAAAAGAAAGTAAAAAGGATTGCTCTGTTATTTTTGTCCTAAACTGTGAGTGAATGCTGGTGCCTGTGGATGAAGAAGAGTTCGAAATGAAGACATGTTAATAACCATAATCCTCCTTGACATTCAAATGGACATATCAATTTATATAAATAGACTCTAAATGAATTACAAAAACTTCTAACATTATTTTTCTCTTAAAAAATACTTAGATATATACTGGAAACTTGAATATAGACCTCAATTTTCATCATAACCCTTAGTGGCACAGTGCAATCTTTTGATTGGTTAATGGAAGAGAGTGGTGATACAATGGCTGAATTGTACTATAAAAGCCGTCCTAGCATTAGATAAACATACAACACAGACACACACAGGTACATATACATATATGAGTTTTAAAAGGTAGGACTTGTTACTCAGCTTTGATGAGGCTAGCAGATGAGAAGATGATTGCTATTGAAAAGATAGTTTCATAGTCCCCAAGAGCAGGGGTTGTGACACATGCCACACAAGGAAACACCAGGGTCAGTTAAGAGGCAAAAGGAATGAGGAAAAAACATGAATAGAAGCCTTTATTTTGACTTCTGTGAGAAAGGCAAGGCAAAACAGGGTAAGCAGATTTATGATTATCTCGTTTTGAATAGTTTTAATGGGCTCTGGGGTGTAGGGGCTGTCTTGAGTTGTCTGGCACCTGGCCCTGAGTTGGTATTAGAACAGGAGGATAGTGGCTCAACACGAGAGAGCTAGACAAAAGAGGTAGTTGGCTAATATGGACTCTGGATTGGTTAGTTAGCATTAAAAAGGCATGTTTCTGTGGAAGTCATTTGCTCTCTCTAGGAATTAGCTAGCCCTGGAAGAGGCAGTCTTTGTAGAATCAGCAAGATCCTAGATGTCAAAGCATCATAAAATACAGAAAAAAAATGTGATTAATATATTGTGCTTACATATTATATTTACATACCCTATGTTATACACATATATAAATGCTTATATAATACATATATATTTACATAGTAGATAGTGTATTAAATGTATTATATATTTATACATATATAATATATTTAAGGGAGCAAATATATATATTTGAAGATTTATGGATTCTTGTCTTGTAATCAAAATATGCTTAATACAAAGTTTATGTTTTTAAATTGACAAATAAAATTATATGCATTTGCCATGTACAATATGTTTTGAAGTATATACTTTTTGTGTATAATTTATACATTTTGAGGTACTATATATATATGCATTGTGGAATGACTAAATCTAACTAATTAACATATGCATTACTTCACATAGTTATCATTTTTGTGATGAGAATACTTGAATAAAGTTTCTCTTAAAAATCTTTTTCACCATCAGCTGTAACAGAAGGCATTCAAAACAATCTGTATCAATTAACTAATAGAAGTAACAATGTGAACATTTAAATGTAGCTACTGATCTAATTCTAGTTCCTTTATGCCTACAGAATTACAAAATCTTTGAGTATATTAGGAAAAATTGACACCTACTTGGAAATGAGATGAATTGTCATTATGGAACTATTGTGTTTGGAGTGAGACAAAATTTTGTAGGATGAAAATTATTTGTATATTGGTATAAGATATGTACATACTTGCTATTTCAGAAGGGGGTTATTTAATTTTTTTTCTCATTAGCAGGCATTTAAGAGTTTTTAAAGAATTCTGAAACCTAGGAGAATTAGCACAAATAAGAATTCTGAAATCTCAAGAAGTCAGGAAATCTTTTTGATTTTAGCCATAATTAGACTTTGGATGCAAGATTCAGTCTTTATTATCCTTCTGATGCCTCTTGGTTTCCATTCATTAAATCAGCAAAGAAGAATGAGCTTCTTCACTGACCAAAATTGAAATAATATTACAGTTCTACCTGAAAGCTCAAATACATTTCCAATTATAATCCTATAAAGAAAATGCTGTAGTATCTTTCTGTTTTTTTATGTAGTAGAAGACTCCGATTTCTAATCAAGATGATGTTTGACTTGGTGATTCAAAACTTTGTGTTTGTGGCCGGGCGTGGTGGCTCACGCCTGTAATCCTAGCACTCTGGGAGGCCGAGGCGGGCGGATTGTTTGAGCTCAGGAGTTCGAGACCAGCCTGAGGAAGAGCGAGACCCCGTCTCTACTAAAAATAGAAAAGAAATTATACGGACAGCTAAAAACATATATATATATAGAAAAAATTAGCCGGGCATGGTGGTACGTGCTTGTAGTCCCAGCTACTCGGGAGGCTGAGGCAGAAGGATCGCTTGAGCCCAGGAGTGTGAGGTTGCTGTGAGCTGGGCTGACAGCACGGCACTCTAGCCCAGGCAACAGAGTGAGACTCTGTCTCAAAAAAAAAAAAAATTAAAAAAAAAAAACAACTTTGTGTGCTTTTTTATTTTAAAAACTTATTTTAAATAAATTAATCTTGAATGTCTATAATAAGCTTCAATTTCATTAATATTTATTATAAGTGCAAGATAAAAAGCTAAAATATTCACAAAGACAAACTCATTATTTAAAAAAAGTTATTTTTCTACTCTACTTTAAATTGGCTTTCAAACATTTCTCCCACAAAGATGACTTACGTTGCTATGTACAATGTTATATTTAAGCATATGAATATAGGTATTTAAAGAAATGAGGCCTTAAAAATTGTAATGGGTCCAAAAAGCCACAATATTTAATTGAAAGTAATAAAGCTATACATTTGCAGTATTTGTAAATGTAAGATATACATTTACATTTTAAAGTATACATTTGCAACTATATTACAATGAATTGGAATTCAAATATTTTTCAAACCAGTTTTGCAAATCCAAGAACTTTAAGTGAGGAAGGGAAGAGCAATGCTACTCCAAATCCAAAGTTTAGGGAGTTATTTCCTCCTGTAGAACAGGAATAATAAATAGATTTCAAATCCAATGTCAACTCTAATCCATTGGTATTTCCTGCCAATTATGCTGTGAAAGTTGTCAGAATCAAAATGGAGTTACTAATATTAAAAAAAACCTCACAAAGATACTCAAGGAAGGCCATGAAGAGAGTTCTCACAATTGTATGCCTGATAATGGAAAAGATTCCAAAACCACAACTTGCGCAAAGGCCATCATAACCTTACACACACATGCACCAAAAAAAAAAAAAAAATTCTGCAAAGACATCTGTCCAGCAATTGTCTGTCCAATCTTGGACTGGTGTAACCCTTGTTATTGATCTTTGTAGCCAAGAATAATTATTTAAAAACAATTATGTAATCCTCCTCAGTTTTTTTTTTTCTTTAAAAACCTTTGTCTTTCTTTACCTTCCTAATGTTTACTATGGCATATGTACAACCATTGCAATGTTCTATTCCCAAGTAAATTTCTTTTAGAGAGCCTCTCTTTTTTCATTATTTAGGTTAACAATGCTGAATTGAAAGTATTTTAAGTCTTCCAATATTGGAAGGAACATGTAGTATGATTGATAAACACTTTACCATTGCTGTATTCCCTTAATGGCTCTATAGAACCCATGAATTTTCCATTCCTCCATATCATAAGTACAACAGAGGACTTCTGGTTTCTAGTCTGGCATGTGAAAAGCTTAGAAGATGAATAAACTGAAAAATCAATAACTGTTTTTAGATCCATAAGAGAAATGAAATCATAGGACAAAGAAATAATGCCCCTCACCCAATGGGAGAGACAGATAGGAAAATACAGAGAATCACAATTTATTAATGCAGAAACCCACAAGTTGAAACCTCTTTGCCAACCAGTGCCGGGTTAGGAAAATCTAAACTGAAATTGACAAATCCTGGAGGCTCATGGGTAAGTCAGAGTTACAAACTATAGAGGGACCCAGTCATGAAGGCCTTTATCTCAAGGAGCTTCCTGGTTCTTACAGTGAATATCAGAGAGAAAGTTCCTCTGGTATGGAGAAGGGAAAAGGAATCATTTTAAAATACACCAGAGAATTCTATTTTTCTTAATAAGTTCTTCCCTCAGGAGAAAATATTTAACTACAGTTGAACCTTCTGGAATTTTATCAGAGCCTAACTGACCTGGGGGAAATGAAAAACCCAACTCCAGCCCTGTCTAGCCTTCCAAGTGGGAAAAGAGAAATACTCCACCTCAGCCTTCAGCCCTCTGTAGCCATCCTGTCCCACCTCACAGGGAAAAGAAAACTGAAAAAAAAAAAAAAAAAACCTGACAAGCACTTATAAAAGTTCACAGTCTGGAGGCGTAGGCTCAGTAGAAGATTAAGACTTAATCATAGGACTATAGAATGCTTTTTCTCCCCTACACTTTACCACCACATTACTAAAACCTTATTTATAACTGTTCCACTGAACCAGAGCACCAAGTCTGGCTATCAGGAAAAACATTATACAGCATATTAAAGGAAAAAACAGAAGAGATGAAGAAAGCATCAGAACCAGACTCAGATATGGCAGAGATGTTGGAATTATCAGACTGGAAATTTAAACAAGTATGGTTAATATCTTAAAGCTATGGTCTCCAATCCTGGGTTGGCCTGTTAGGAACCAGGCCACACTATCATTGCCCGAGCTCCGCTTCCTCACAACTCCCCCACCTTCCATGGAAAAATTGTCTTCCTGGTGCACAGCAGGAGGTGAGGTGAATGGCAGACAAGCAATCCAGGGAAGTTTCATTTGTATTTACAGCTGCTCCCCATCACTGGCATCACCACTTGAGCTCCGCATGCTCCTCCAACACGTTAATGGAAAAATTGTCTTCCCTGAAACTGGTCCCTGCTGCCAAAAAGGTTAGCAACATGTCTTACAGGTTGTACTAGATAAAGTATATAACGTGTAGGAACTGATGGGTGATGTAAAGAGAAAAATGAAAATTCTATGAAAAAACAAACAAGAAATGCTAGAGATCAAAACTACTGCAACAGAAATGAATAATGCATTTCTTTCATTAGTAGACTGGACATGGCTGAGGGATGAATCTCTGAGCTTGAGAATATCTCAATAGAAATCTAAAACTGAAAAGCAAAGAGAAAAAAGACTGGAAAATAAAAAGCACAGAATATCAAAGGATAGCCATTTCCTTCAAAAATACAATCTGCCAATACACAGGAAGAAACAGATAATCCGGGGTGCCGGCCTTGGCCTTCGGTGCTACGGTTGCCGCCTCCATCGCCCTTGCGGTGCCGGAGCCCGCGATGTCGGGCCCCGATGGCGACCTGATCCTGCCGGTGGAGGCTGGAGCGGAAGATGAGGACGACGGCTTCGGGGAAGCAGAATATGCTGCCATCAACTCCATGTTGGACCAGATCAACTCCTGTCTGGACCAGCTGGAGGAGAAGAACGACGACCTCCACGCCCGCCTCCAGGAGCTGCTGGAGTCCAGCCGGCAGACACGCCTTGAGTTCCAGCAGCAGCTCGGGGAGCCCCCAGCGATGCCAGCCCCTAGGCTCCAGGAGCCCCCAGCCAGGCCCCAACCCTGCCCCCTTGGGCCAGGCTCTGGCCTGGGCACTCATCCCCTGGCTTAGATACCTTCTCAAAGGCTGGCCTTTGGTGGGTCTGCCTGCCTGGGCCACTCCTCCAGCTCTCCCCTTGGCCTGCCTGGGCCAGCCTCCACCACCTGACATCCTCTCCTGAGGCCAGGTGTGGGCCTGCACCTCCACCCACTTGCCTGTCTGCCTGCCCAACTCCTGGGCACTCCCCGCTCTGCCCAGGCCGTAAGTGTCCACATTAAATGGGTCTCCCACATGAAAAAAAAAAAAAGAAAGAAATAGATAATCCATATATGTCTAGACATATTTAAAAAATTGAATCAGTAATCAATAAATAATTACCTTCCATAGCATCAAGCCCAGCTGAGTTCTCTGGTGAATGCTACCAAACACTTAACAAAGGTATTATACCAATTCTCTACAATGTCTTCTGGATGATAGCTGCAGAGGAAATACTTCCTAACCGATCAGGTCAATATTACCCTAATACTAAAACCAAAGAAACTACAAGAAAAGAAAACCACAGACCAATATCTCTCATGAACATAGATGCAAATATCCTTAGTGAAATACTAGCAAATCTAATTCAACAATGTATTAAAAGAATTACTTACCATGAGTAAGATTTATCCCAGCTATGCAATGCTGGTGTGACATTTGAAAATCAATTATTATAATCTTAACATCAACAGACTAAAGAAGAAAAATAACATGATCCAATGCCCATTCATGATAAAAACTGTCAGAAAATGAGGAATAAAGGAGGACTTTCTCAACTTCATAAAGAACATCTACAAACACAGTTAATGTTGTGTTTAATGGTGAAAAAGTAGACGCTTTCCCGCTAAGGTCACGAACAAGACAAAACTGTCTCCTCACAGCATTCCTATTCAATAAATCTACCATTCTTGCAGGGGCTACTGATGGCAATATGGAAGTCTATGCATGTGTGGGGACAAAGGATATATGGGAAATATCTATACCTTCCTCTCAATTTTACTGTGAACTTAAAACTGCTCATATATATATGTGTGTGTGTGTGTGTGTGTGTGTGTGTGTGTGTGTGTGTGTGCTTGTGTGTGTGTATAGTCTGTTTTTAAAAAAAGTATATCAGAAGAACCCAGGGAAGGGAGAGGAAAGATAGTCAAATCACCAAATCTACAAAGCAGAAGGAGCTGAGGTGTGACAGGTAGTGATCTGTGTGCCCCTTCATAGGGTGATGATTACTGAAAAGCTAAACTGATACTGGGATAATATTAATTCTTTTAAAACACATTGAGTATCTACTGAGTGTCAGGGACTATTATTTGCTAGAAACACAAAAATGAGTAAAATGCCCTCTGACCTTCAGGAGTTTAGAAGTGGTAGAGACTATAGATAATCAAAGGATAATCACAGTGATACACGGGGCTTATACTACATATGTGCATCTCTTGTTCACGTTGCAGCTGGAGATATCTACAAGCTCCAAGGCTTTTCACTGTGTGCTCCGTGTAGCTTCTATATTCTGGAATAAAGTCCAAAGGATCAACCCAAGAGACCTGGCAAAAATGCAAAATGACTGTTAAAGCTTTTGCTCAAAATTGGCAGACATTCACTTCTGCTCTCATTTCCTTGGCCAAAACAACAAATCACAGACTAAGTCAATGTTAACATGGTGAAGCAGTGTACTC
Organism: Lemur catta; assembly: GCF_020740605.2. NCBI lineage: Eukaryota > Metazoa > Chordata > Mammalia > Primates > Lemuridae > Lemur > Lemur catta. Next base: position 245,671,641 of record NC_059128.1, read on the forward strand.
CTCCTACAAGGAGATGAAGTTATACAGTCATACAGATGTCAAATACATGCATACATATTAAATTGTATATATGCATGATTGCTTTATGCCACTTATTTCTGATGCCCCAACAGAAAATATTATAATGAAAATACAATATATGTCCTTTCATGGGCCTGTTTCAAAATTGTACTGGGCTCTATACTCAGTGTAGAATTCTATAGTCTGATTTTATCAAGTAATCCCTCTTCAAAATCTGCACACAGGGCTCAACATTGCCTCTTCCCCATATTTCTGTTGGAGTTCTGCAACTTTTTGAAATTTGATAATTTAGTAGTGTAATGTGGTGTGTCACACTTTTTAACTATCTATGTCACTTTTACTATTAATTTTCTTTTTCAGCTAGTTAGCAGAAGTTCCTATATATTATAGTTGCTCAATGTTGTCACTTTCTGCAGGTTACAAAGGTTTAATGTTTTGGCATTACTTGCAAGAGTTGCAAATCTCACCTCTGCTTACATTCTAACCTTAACCTTTTATAATTTGTTCTCATTTCTGAAATTGTTTGTTGAGGGTTGCTTTCTGTTGACCCCAGGTTTTTGTACTTATAGTTCTTGCTTCCTGGAGTTCTCTCTTCTTTTCCATAGCTGTCTAACTCTTATTTAATAATCAGATATTGAAGAAGTCACTTTCTCCAAAAACTTCCTTATTTTTGCAGTGGGTGCTTCTCTTATGTACCTTTACAGTATCTTTGAATTTCCTTACTACAGAATATATTGTATTGTTATCTATCTGGTTATCTTCCTTTTACTTATCTGATTACCTTTCTTTCTGATATGCTAAGCTTTAAGCTTTGCAATCATCTTCTTTTATCATTCACCATGTCTAACACTGTGCCTGCAACATAACAGACACTCAAGAAAATACTAGGCATGGAAATAAAAAAAATAAAAAAAATAAAAAACAAAGAAAGAAAGGGAAGAAGGGAGGCAGGGAGGCAGGGAAGGAGATATTTAAATATAACCACAGTCAATTTCTAAATGTATATAAGTGATCTGAAAAATTAGATGGAAGTGTTCCATCATATGTAAAAGCATTCTTAAAACAATAACAAATCAACAGCACAAACAAATGAAGAAAATGAGTAGCTATCAGGAAAAGGACAGGAAAATGGCCTGCCACTGAAGCAGGCTTTCTATTTGGGAGTGCAGGCCAAAGTCTAGTAGAAGCATGAATTGTGCCTTTCATGTTGTGTTTTTCTGACCTGGTTAAAAGACATCTGTCATGTGTGAGCTAGCCAAAGGACATCAACATATGCCATTTACAAATTAGGGATAGCCTGCCAGGCTCAGGCCTGGTTGCTTGTCCTTTGCCAACATTTTGTGAAACACATACTAGTTTTTCTTTAGAGTTGCCAGTCTCCAGCCCACTGTGAGCCAGAGACTGAACAGATTCCACCTGGACTGTGATGCTGCCTTGCTTCCCATCATACGTCAAGTCTTCTTATTATCTTGTAACATCTCTACCAACAGCAGAGTGAGGAATAACGCAAATAACACTGGACAGCATGATCAGTCTTTTATAGTCTTGTTACTTTCAAATAACTATTTTCAAAGCAAAATAATTCACCTCTAAATTTGGCATAAATTTTATGATAGAAAAATTATTTTGGGGGCTCAATTGACTTAATAAAAATCAAATTCTGTGTAATAAGCTCTGGATCTTTCTTGAAGAAAATATTAGGATAAAAAGAGGAGGGGGCGTCTGTTAAAGTGAAGAAAAGAAAGTTCAAGTAATAAGGGAAAAGGAAAACTTTTGTCCATTTCTCCAGAGGAAACTTCAGTATTTCCTGGTGGCTGGCCAGCTGTTACCCAAAATATGTCACAATGCCAGTGAGGGAAAGAGGAAAAGAGAACTAGACCCACTTGCCCACATATTCAGCAGCCAATGGTTTCCTTCTTAGCCAAGAATCTCCTGCCTGCTCTGGATAGAAAATAAAATGACTTGTTCACAAAAGGAAGATTTCTAGTCATGTGTTTACAAACCTGTGATTTTCTCATAAAAATTGGCATAGAATTTTAGGTTATTTTTTTGTTTACTTAAGCAAATATTTCTGTCATCTTATTTCTTTCTTTGGAGAGTGGGGCTAATTTTTGGAACACTGTTGAGAGGTCTTACAAACTTGGTGTGGATTTTTGGTCATTAAAATGTCTAATTAGTCTTGAGATGGCTACGCTTATTCTGCTGGGTAGTGCTTTTATTACCTAAAACAAAAGGCTTCCACTAGAATGAAAATATCTGAAAGCAAATACTATGCAAGTGAATAGTTCAATTTAAAGCTGAAATGCAAATGATTATCTTGATAAATAAAGACAAAGTAATTTATGCTACTCAACATACATTTTTTATCAAGTCTGAATACAGCTGCAACTCAGTGCATCTATATAATAATATTGTGTCAATAATAACAAACTATGTAATTAAAACTTTGAAGAAAGAAGCATTATTCTGTAGTTTCTAGCAAATCCAATTACAAACTATTGGGAAATAATACATGAGATATTTATTTTTGTAGATAAAGTAACTCCATAAAAATTATAGAATAAATAATTGAAAAATATTATAATAAATGAGAATATTTAAAAAATACAGTTCCTTATCCTGTTCAAATACTGAGCTTGTTCTCAAACTGAGAGACACCTGGCTTTCTTGAGAAAGAGCCTGCGATGAGAACACAGTGTGTGCCTATATATATATTTTTTTTCCCCAATCTTTGCCCAAAGGGTCATATAATCTCCAGTAAGGAAGGGAAATAGCCAGATATTTAAGGATTTTTTTTAATAAATAAAAATTTTATTGAAAGAGAATATAAAAGAAGTCATGACATGTTGGCTTCTTTTTTGGTTGTTTTTGAACTAAAGTTTAGCAGATAAGAATTATCCAGATGGATTTGTTGCATTAGAAGTATCTTGAAATACTTTCCATTTTAAATATTTAATCCTTACTACAGCCTTTTTAAGGATTTTTAGATTCAGAGATTCAGTGTAGCTGGTACCCCAAATGCTAGCATGTTTATACTATTGGACTATAGATACACAGAAACCAGGTGGTGTACATCATTCTGGTGCACATTCTTTTAAATTGAACGCAGTGATCCTCAGATCCATCTTGAAGTTATTTCTCTGAACCTTGAACCCTCAGTATATTACTATAATTCAAAAACATCTACCAGTCACATGGTGGCAAGCTGATTATACTGTACCCTTTCTTTCTTGAATGGGAGAGAGGAGGAGCAAAAAAAAAAGTACTTATGGATAGAATTCTAATCGTTTCCCATTTAAGGTTTAAATCTGTTATCCACTGTGATTTGATTTTTGTGAGAGGTGAAATCTGTGGCTCCTATTTCAGTCTTCTACATGTGGTTATCCAGTTTTCCCAGCACCATTTATTGAATAGGGATTCTTGTCCCCAGAGTATGTTTTTGTCTATTTTGTCAAAGATTACATGGCTATATGAGGATGGTTTTATATTTGGATTTTCTGTTGTGTTCCACTGGTCTGTGTCCCTGCACTTATGCCAATACCAGGCAGTTTTAAGAACCACAGTCTTGTAGTATAGTTTGAAGTCTGGCAAATTAATACCTCCGATTTTGTTTTTATTGCTTAAAATTGCTTTTGCTATACGGGGTCTTCTCTGATTCCATACAAAGTGTATAATTATTTTTTCTAAATCTGTGAAAAATGATGTTGGTAATTTAATAGGGATTGCATTGAATCTGTAGATTACTTTGGGTAGTATAGACATTTTAACAATGTTGATTCTTCCAATCCACGAGCATGGTATGGTTTTCCACCTATTTACATGTTCTGCAATTTCCTTCCTCAGTGTTTCATAGTTCTCCCTATAGAGGTCCTTTACCTCTTTAGTTAAATATATTCCTAGATATTTTATTTTCTTTATTGCTATTTTGAAGGGTATTGAGTCTTTAATTTGGTTCTCCGATTGACTGTTATTGGCATATATGAATGCCTCTGATTTGTGTGTATTGATTTTGTAACTTGAGACTTTACTGAATTCATTAATTAATTCCAGGAGTCTCTTTGTTGAGTCCTTGGGGTTTTCCAGATATAACATCATATCATCAGCAAAGAGTGAGAGTTTGATCTCTTCTTTCCCTATTTAGACTCCCTTGATTCTGCTCTCTTGCCTGATAGCTCTCACAAGAACTTCCAATACTATGTTGAAAAGTAATGGGGACATTGGGCAGCCTTGTCTGGTTCTGATTCTGAGTGGGAATGCTTTCAATTTTTCCCCATTCAGTATGATGTTGGCTGTGGGTTTGTCATATATGGCTCATATCATTTTTAGGTAGGTCCCGTTTATGCCTATTCTGTTAAGCATTCTTATCAAAAGGGCATTGAATTTTGTCAAATGCTTTTTCTGCATCTATTGGGAGGATCATATGGTCTTTATTTTTCCTTCTATTTATGTGGTGAATTACATTTATAGATTTACATATGTTGAACCACCCCTGCATCTCTGGGATGAAGCCCACTTGATCATGATGAATTATTTTTTTGATAAGCACTTGGATTCGATTTGCTAGGATTTTATTGAGAATTTTTGCATCTATGTTCATGAGAGAAATTCGTCTGCAGTTTTCTTTTTTTGTTGCATCCTTTTCCTGGTTTTGGTATTCTAAAAGAAAATGTAGAAAAGACTCTTACAGACATTGGTCTAGGCAAAGAATTGCATGAAGAAGACCCCTAAGGCAATCACAGCAACAACAAAAATAAATGAATGGGACCTGATTAAATTAAAAAGCTTCTGCACAGCCAAAGAAACAGTCACGAAAATAAACAGACAGCCTACAGAATGGGAAAAAATTTTCGCATACTACACATCAGATAAAGGACTGATAACAAGAATCTATTTAAAACTCAGGAAAATCAGCAAGAAAAAATCAAACAACCCTATCAAAAAGTGGGCAAATGGCATGAATAGAAATATTTCAAAAGAAGATATAAGAATGGCTAACAAACATAAAAAAATGCTCAACATCCCTAGTCATCAGGGAAATGCAAATCAAAACCACAATGAGATATCACTTAACTCCGGTGAGAATGGCCTTTATCAAAAAGTCCCAAAACAACACATGTTGGTGTGGATGCGGAGAGACAGGAACACTCATACACTGCTGGTGGGACTACAAACTAGTGCAACCCCTGTGGAAAGCAATATGGAGATACCTTAAACAGATTCAAGTAGACCTACCATTCGATCCAGCAATCCCATTATTGGGCATCTACCCAGAAGAACAAAAGTCATTCTATAACAAAGACACCTGTACCTGAATGTTTATATTAGCACAATTCACAATTGCAAAGATGTGGAAACAACCCAAATGCCCATCAATCCACGAATGGATTAGTAAACTGTGGCATATGTATACCATGGAGTATTACTCAGCTATAAGAAATAACAGTGATGCGACATCTCTTTGGTTCTCCTGGATAGAGTTGGAACCCATCATATTAAGTGAAGTATCCAAAGAATGGAAAAACAAGCATCACATGTACTCACCAGCAAACTGGTTTCCCTGATCATCACCTAAATGCGCATCGGGGAAGGATACCAATTGGATATCAGACTGAGACGGCGGGGGGTGGAGGGAGGGGATGGGTGTATGCCTACATGATGAGTGTGTTGCGCAAGGTCTGGGGAATGGTCATGCTTGAAGGTGCTGACTCGGTGAGGTGGGGGGTGGGGGGAGGGGATGGAGGTATGACTACATGGTGAGTGCCAGGCACACTGTCTGGAGAATTGACACGCTTGAGGCTCTGACTCAGGGGGATGGGCGGGACATGGACAATGTATATAACCCGAGCTTTTGTACCCCCATGATGAGCTGAAATAAATAAAAAAAAAATTAAATGTTAATTATTTTTGAATGAAAAAATAAAAAGTACTTATGGAGATTGTCATAAATTCTAGAAATGAATTTGCCTTGACTACTCACGTTGTTTTTGCCAACACCACTTTCGAAGGGCTTGCGGTCATAGGATCACACATAGCATGGCCTCAGACAAAGAGGACTACCTTATAATAAAGAAAAAACAGTGAGGGACACATGATCACGAGATCAACAATATCTGCCTATATCACCTGTCAGCTGCTGACTGAATGGAATTTTGAAATGGCTTTACAAAGGCTCAGAAAAAGCACTATCTTGATGATGTAAAGTTTTGTACACTATAGTATGACTCTTCTTCAAACAACTTTAGTCAGCATATACTAGAAGGAATTTTTATAACTAACTCAAAGTAATTGTAGTTGGTTGTTCTTTGTGATTTAAATTTTTGCTAGTTTAGATATGATTATATGGGAAATTTGGTATTCAAAATTAAGGATATTGATATTTTGTGTTCTTACGCTAAAATTGTATATATGCAAATCCAGATATACATTTTAAAGCTAAATATCTGTTAACAATATAACAAAAATATTCACTGTTTACCAAGAAGAACAGATCAAGTTTCTTTGCTTTCACAAATAAAAAATCAAGGACATTTTTATATGAAAGGGGATTTTGTGTTTTATATACCCAACTACTCTATTTTGAAGCTCAGCATGCAGAAATTGAAGATTCAAATGCCTTTCTCATTGTTTCCATAGCTGGTTCACAGAAGATCTAGGATCTTAGCTATCACAGTGATATTTCCAATAGACCAAGCTGACTTTAGTGAGAAACTGAGATTTTTGTATGATTTGGAATTCAAGGTGTTTGGTTTTCTATTTGATGCTTTCTTAATAGTTATTGAGGTTTTCTCACCTTTAATCAAATTGGATTAACATTAGTATATATAATATCTTAAAATTACCACATAGTGAACACTGAATGTAGAATTAAAAAGTCTAATAGATAAAAACCATATTAGGCACAAGTGTAGTTCTTTTTTTTTTATAGAAATCACACCTGAAAAGTTTTTCAGCAGTATAATTTAATAAAAAACTACATGAGCTTTATCCTTTGGCATTTAGAACAATTCCCAGAAGTAGCTCTTCGAACAATTTCTAATTTTACAGGTTTATTCTATCAGAAATTATTTCCATTTATGGGAAATAACTTTGATATGTGAGTTTTAAAACTGTAGTTATTTTAGATTATACTCATAAGATGCTTATTGAATTACAGCTTATGGTAACTTTGTGCATATATTTTTCTTACCCAGTATTATTTATTTCAGTGATAATCTTAACTTGTTTTAAATTATCATATTAAGCTTATTTTAAGTAATACCAGCTTTAGTATTATATCCTTAGGGTACAATAATAATAACACAAATTAATAGTACATATCATAATCATACTCAGTGGAATAAAAAAGAAGTTTGAGTGCTATTTCTCTGCTTCACCAATCGGTAGGGAAAGGAATACTTAAAAAATGTGATTTCCTCCATGAATTGGAAGTTCTGATGGCTTGTAAATATTAAAGGTTTCGAACTTCAATTCATGAATTTTCTGTATAGCAATTTCTCTGTATGACAGAAACACAATGTTTGATGGACTGCTTAAATCACTTTATTCGCCACTGAACTGAAACTAAGAAGAAACATCTGTATGGAACAAAGTGACACAACTCAAACATTTTAAGAATAGAAATGAAGAGGAAATGGATGATTCATCATATTATAACCAAAAAGTGAATTTATCTGTAAAATATAATTATCTTAATTGGTGTTAGTTAAAATGAGGCCTAAATTGCCAATCGTATTAAATTACTACTAGTTAATTAAGGGAGAGTGCAGAAAAATTTTAACCCCAACAACTATGACTGCACCTGCAGCTCTGATTATATAAATTTATGCATTTGAAACATCAGCTCAAAGAATTTCATTTTTTAGGAAAGCAATGATGTAATGAAATTATTATTTGGCTTATGAGTATATTAGTGTTTTGAAGTAGATTTTCCTTTCTGTATTTCACCATATTTTTTTTATTTCCATGCTATTATATGCACTGGTACCAAAGTACTTTATATAATTTCAAGTTCTCAACAGCTATTAGGTTAATATTATTATACAATTATAGTCTTTTAGTCCAAAATAAATGATTCTTTTGTATTTAAAATAAGTCTGTTTGCTCTATTTATGGTATCAACTGTCATTTTTAAAACCTTTTTCTGGTATCAACTGTCATTTTTAAAACCTTTATTTTGAGATAATTTCAGACTTAGAGAAAAGTTACAAGAAAACTACAAATAATTCTTATGTTACCCTCATAAAGATTGCTCAAATGTTAAAATTACCATTTTCTCTGTATATATATATGTGTGTGTGTGTGTGTGTGTGTGTTCTCAACTGTTGAGACTAAGTTATTTTCCTAAGTAACTCATTTTGCATTTACTAAAACGAAGAACATTCTCATGTGTATCAATGCTATAATGATCAATTAACATTGATACAATAATACTATTTAATCTATAGACATTAGTCAGAGCTCACCAATTGTTCAAAGTATTCTTTCTTATAAAATGTTTCTTATTTCTGGTCCTGAATCCAATTCAGTATAACATAATGTATTTAGTTGACATGTCTCTTTAGTTTCCCCTAATCTGGAATAGTTCCTCAAATTTTCTTAATCTCTCAGAACCTTGCTATCTTTGAAAATTACAAGCTGGTTATTTTGTAAAATATCCCTCAATTTGGCTTTGTCTGATGTACCCTCATGATTAGATTCAGGTTATGCAGTTTTGGCATAAATATCACAAAAGTGATGTTCTGCTGTTCTCAGTGCCCCATTACAGGAGGTGATAACTGGGCATTTTTAAATAGCCTAGCTTAAAGATAAATCTACTTTTGCTATTAAATATTATCTTGTCACAACACCATTATTCTCAGTGTGTATAATATGTTACTAGTCCATTATATTTTTTGCTTTTGGGGGGTTTAGGATTTTTGAAAGAGCTTACACTATATTTCATTTTGACATTTTAATCCCCTATTATTCCAGATATACATTTAAAATTGATGTTTACTAGCTGTTGGGTTTTTTTTCTTTCAGCCTTTTTTTGATTTATCATTCATTGAACTTGGCCTGATCTAGTGCTTCTATTCTGTCTTCCATTCTCTACATAATAGCATTACAATGGAAGTCATTAATAAAAAGAGAGAAGGAAAAGAAAACTCTGACATGGCTACCACCCAAATTTAACTTTTTTTCAGCCTCTCCTCCGTATGTCTTCTGGATCATTTCTCTTCATAAAAGTCAATAACTAAAACAGGATTTAAATTCCTTGCATAGTAGACCAATTGTTGAAAAAAAATAAATCAGGATTTATAAAACCATTATGAAATTTCAGGATGAATTTCAGATAATCTAACATCTCTATAAATATGATTTCCCCTGAATCTAGTCTTAAAAAGTGTGATTTCCCCTAAATCTATTAATGATAAAATTTTTATGCCATTGAGTAATTCTATGGATTGATAATAGAGTATCTCATTGAGTAATTCTACAGAACATTGATTTGATCAAAATGAAGTGGGTTCAAGAAAGTCATTTCACCTTTATCCTTAAGAAAATTATGAAGTAGCCCTGTGGCAATGCAGTTGGTATTTGAGATTACCCCCAGCAACATTTTTTAAATTAGTTCATTCCTATTATGTAGCTGCAAGTCATGTGTATAGTACTGGAGATGTGGACAAAATTCTGACTCTTTGGTCTTTAGACATAAGTAATCTAAGGCTCTACATCAAGGATAGTTCCTATTGCTCTTCCATTTCATCATTTAAATTCTCTGAGGGCAGATGGATATTAATGGATATTAATTATTTTTGATTTCTAGAAAAGAGTCATTTCAATAAACTTCCAATGTAAAATACACTATTTCAGCATGAGTGTATATATCTCTTATGTATTACAAGATGCATTTACATTCTAGAGGAAAATTTGTAACTTGCCAATTATGCATTGAGTAAGTAGTTGAACTGCTATTATGATGCATACTATCTAAAACTCATCATACTCTCCATTCTGTAAATTCAACCCAGTTTTATTACATACTTCTATGGTTTAGGAAATCTACCCCTTTGTTTTTCTTTTTTATATATATTTTTTTCTTTAAAATTGACCTATCATATATAAGGCACACTATTGATAATTGTGAAGGGCACTTGAAATAATTGAAAGAGTATTGTTTCCTACAAAAATGATCTCATAATTTAGTAAATTCAACCACTTTCACATGGTAGCAGATGCTGAATGTGTCCAATTCAGATTTCCCTGAACCAGCTGGTGTGAGCCTATGTGAGGCTTATGTTTAGCAAATAACAGCTCATAATCTGCCCTCTTCTCCAGAGAATTGTGCTCAACTATACAATATCACTTTAGTAGTTGTATGTATGCCCACTTCATGTTTTTAGGGCAGACTTTGGCCAGTTACTGACTGGTATAGGGTTCAAGGTAATTTGCTGCAAGGTAGCATTGACTTTTTGGTGCAATTTGTGCTCTACAGCTTTCACATGGGATCAGACTGTAACAAATTTCCAACTGACATGACATTAATTGCTTGAAGTTTTTGTCCTGACCTTTATTGTTTCACTCTTTCCCTTTCCCCTGAGAGCTTTTCCCTAATAAGCCACTTGAAAAAAATCCTATCTTACATTATGCTTCCAGGAAACCTAAGACAGTACACATCAGAAGTCATTCTAGGAAAGAGCCCCTGAGGATGTGATTCTGGATGGCAAGGAGGATCTCATCATTGATTCTAAGCAGAGTATTGATAGTCCTTGAAATGCCGTAGCAGTGTAATTGCTAAGCCTTCATCTGTGATGGACCGGAATAGGATACAGCAGAAGAGGATGCACTAGCAATGTAGTGTCTCAGGTGTTTGAGATAAATGAGAGAGAATCATAGCAAGAACAGTAGAATAAAATTGGATGGCTGTTGCTAAATTCCAATGATTAATTGATCTAAGAAAATGATAGGCTCAGATCTATAAATCAACAATTTAAAACAATGTATGAAAGTCAGAATGCCTCCTCAAATTCTAGTATGGATGTGGAGAGATAGGAACAATCATACACTGTTGGTGGGACTGCAAACTCCTTGGCAATTTTTAAAGAGACCCTCAAATCCTGCAGCTAGAGGGCAAAGACAGTTGGATATCAGGCATAAAGCATAATTATAGAAAGTAATAGAAACTCAGAGAAGACTAAATTCTCAGCTAAAGAGCATCCCCTATGCCAGAGTCAATAAAATTAGATGACAGGAGGGAGATATAAGATTTGGAGTGAGGATATAAGTGTAGATGCACCAGGATCCTGAACTCTTGGGTGCTCCTTGTTAAAAGATAGTGGCAAACATGTGCTTAAAGATTATGAAGAGACTTATTGGCAAAACCATGCTTTCTGTTCTCAGAATCTGCCCTAACCTCTTGTCCTTGCCAGTAGACCAATAAATATGGTCAAGTCTCAAGATGACAAAGCTAGAAACATGTGCTTTTTCTACTATGAGAAGGAACTGGAGGAGATGCAGAACTTAGTAAATATATACAGATTTTTTACTATATATATTGTAGCCTGGGAGTGTGCCTAGGAGTGAATATTTTAAGGGAGCCAAATAAGGGGTGTGTGTGTGTGTGTGTGTGTGTGTGTGTGTGTGTGCATGCACACATACATGTTTATTTTAATCATAGAGGTAAATGAACACCATTTTTTTTTATGGGTAGCAAAGCCAAAGTGCAGCTGGGGATGTTTGACTGATAGAATCCTGCATACCACCACCTTAATCCACTGAACCCACTTTATGGCAAAATAGGTGAAGAGGTGAGCACATGACCATGGGATCTACTGTTTCCCCTATATACCAAATTTTGAAGATGTTGCTTTCCTGGTAAAGCATAATTAATTGTGTTACTAGGGTACCAGCATGGAGATGACATAATGCAAAGGTAGTGAATTCTGAGGAAATGTACATAGAAAGGGATGCACGGTGTGTGTCATTTAAAATACATAAAGGAAATTATAAAGATTTGAAACTGAATGTTTACAGTTGAGTGCCTTTGATACTTTGAAGAGAGAATATGGCCAGCTTAGATCAGTCAATTACTGACTTCTCATAATTCTGGACTGTGACTAGATGTCAGTTCTCTAGAGAGACCTGCTTCCAACTAATGACTGAGCACAGTGAGTGCACTAGAATTAAACTAATCCTGCTTGATGCAAAATTTCTTTAATGAGACATATTTTTTTGAAGACTCTCCAGTGACCTACCAAGATTTTATCAGAGCTGAGCTGCAGTTTGAAGAGTTTTCTGCCCACTTTATTCTTCCCTCTTTTCCCTTACAGATCAGAACCTCTATCTTGATCTGAAGGCTCTCACTGTCTAAGCCTATACCTTGCCCCTTAATCAGTTTATTAGTTTACAATGGGGCCATTTTATCCTGAACTATGAAGTTAACACAACTGAGAAACAAACTCAATATCTGATAGTAAGCATCATGGAACTTAACACATATTCAAATTCTTAGCCAAGTTAGTTCTATGATGACAAGATTAGGGCCCTGGGTGGGAAAACTTAACATGTTAAAACATGAAATGAGGACATCTAGATGAATGCCCTAAGAATTTTGGTTCTGCAGATTCCTGTAAGTCCTCAGAGCTCATAGAGCTGGCTCACTGCTATGGACTAATAGCTAAGCCTTCCTCTGTACAGGAGCATACTGAACTGTCCTCTTACTGACAACACAGCAGGTGATCTTTCAGGAACTTTATCCATTTATCATCCTGGCTGCCATGTTGGTAACTAGATTAAATATCAGCATAACCTAGATGGGGGCATCTGGGCTTGATAAACAGTAAAGACATTGCACTTTAAAGAATTTCAACAAGTAGCAAGCTTGTGCTATAAGAGCAGAAAAGTAATCCCGAGATTGGATTTTGTGGGTGCTTCATCAAAAGATTGGTAACATAAGAATGGAAGAGTAAGAATTATTGGCTTAGTGGCCCTTTCTTGGTATAAGGGATTTAACATTGTTAAGGATGCCAGGTAATGGGGCAAACTCACTATTAGGATGGCTCTTAAAAGCTGGAAGACTATGATGACCCATTTTGAATTAAATGAAAATGCCTCAATTGCACTGACATGGAAAAGAATGAAAAGGCTGAGGGAAGTAGACCTGCTGGAATGGATATAGATTTTTAGGCCAAATGATCATGTTCCACAAGAGAGTTCAGAGGAAATAACCTAAGCCACCAGGAATGACTAGTGAGAGGAGTACCAATATTGCAAAGAAAGTCAATGGTGGCTTCGACTATAGGTACATCCACCTACCAGAGAGGAAAGGTGGTTACAGAAATGTGTTTGTTAACAGTCATAAAGATATTCGGCACTCAGCATAACAGGGTCAGAAGGCAGTACTTAAATGTTGGAACACAGAGGGATAAAATTATTATAATGACCAGCCAGGTTAAAAGGGAAGCGAAGGGCTTTGACCTGCAGGAGATTTTAGAGATGGTTTAAAAAGTATAGCATTCCTGTGGATAGGCAGTATAATAAGATGTCGATTAATATCTAGTAATACAATCAGAAAACAAGAATGAAGGAGCAGGAGTCATTGCCATAAAATCAAGAATCTTTGCTCAGTTCCTGCACCTGAGACAATTGTTATGTCTGATACCTATTGACTAAAGAACCTTGCAGCAAATATTTACTGTAGTAATTCCCTCAGGACATTCCTAAATGACTCATAGCTATTTTCTTAAGTGACTGAATGCCAAAGAAGGAGTAATATCAGACATTTACAGGACTATTAGACTCAAAGCTTTAGTTGACATATGTACCTGAAGAAATTAAAAGTTTATGAGTTCCTCATACCTAACAAAGATGATAAAAAATATACAATAAAATTCTAGAGCAAAACCAGATTAAAAATGGAATATATCTTGCAAAAGAAAGAACAATCCATTGTGAAATGGGATGGACATCATGGATAATACATTTCTACATAGACATTTTGTACTGTGTAATAAATTGAAGAATGAAGAATATTTCCAAAATAAGAGACTACATATCTAATCAAATAACAGACTGAGATGAAATTTTTCATTGAAGAATTAGAGAAAGAAATTGGAAACAAATCAATACCATGCAGAAGTAACAGGTCCATTAGAAAGAAAGGAAGAAAGAACATACAAAACTAAACACTAGATCAGTTACTTAGACAGAAACAAGAAAAATCATACAATAGAAGACGGACAAGAAAACTGTCTAAAAATATTAAGAGAAAAGAAAATAAATATGAAATAAGACAATAGAAATCCAATACATAAATTTGATTTCTCTGTATTAAAAGACAGTAGAACAAAAAGAGTTTAAAGTGTATCATAATGTAATGTTCCTAGTAGAAATCGACTAGATACATAAAGGTTCAAGAAAAATTGATATTGAGTAATCAAGACCATCATAACACAAATTACAATACTATTGTAATGTAAGGAGGCACAAAGAATTCTGTGAACATCTAGGAATAACAAATACTAACCCTCATACATTATGGAAAAATATATATTTTACTCCAGGCTACAACACTACAATTTTTATAAGACCATAAAATAATGTCTACATAAGAAAATGTCTATAAATCTAGAATTGTTTTCTAAAAATATTGTAACTTTTTTAAATTTAATAAGAAGCTATATTCAAACAAAAAGTGAAAGAGGAAATTTTGCTCTTATACACTGTGATGTATCATATTCAGATCATTTTTCAGGAATAAGAAAAAATATTCCTGAACTGCTGATGCTGGCAGCAGAAAGATCATAGCTGTCAGTGCATTCATCTTTGATATTTGCCTAAACACAGCCTCCAAGAGCAGTCTGCATACAATGATGGATGAAATGAGGATACAGCCAACTCCTCTTGATCTAAATCAGGATAAATCTGGACTCATCCAAGCTTCAGAGGCTCTCATTGGGAAAGAGAGATATGGAGAGAGGGAGCGAGAGAAGAAGGAAAGGAAAGCAAAGAAAATGCAAAGAAAGGAAAGAAAAGGAAAGGAGGTGAAAATAAGAAGGAATGATCATGAGGTAAATTAAAGTAAAATTCAGAGAGAGTGTGCTTTGGTAGGGAAGGCTGAATTAGGCCAGTGGAGAAATTTGAATATAGAAATAAGACTAAAAAGGTGTGGAGGTTTAGATTATAAAAAAATATAAAATTTTATTAGGTCATAAAAATTTATAAAATAAAATTTAAAAAATTTATAAAATAAAGGTGAAATTATAATAAACTAAAATAAATTAGGCAATATTTTGGAACTAACAAACATGAGGAGTGATGAAGAAAGAGGGCAGATCAGAGGAATAGTAAGAGTAATTATTTATGCATATATTATCACAAGGAATCAACAGATACCGATTTGGTTTAAAAAGTGGTAATGCAAGAAAACAAGAAAAAAGTGTGGCTACATCTAATGCCACCAAGTAATTTTTCTACAAGAAAGTAATACAAGAAAATGGCTACAGAAGTGTGAGTTAAAAAATATCTGAAAAAGGCCATAACCATGAAACAGTGACAAAAACTAAATTAATAAAAAAAAAAATGAAATAAAAAAAAGAAAGAAAAAAAAAGAAAATTAAATCAAGCAGAAAAGAAAATCTTTAAAAAACATCTGAAATATAGTGTAGCATTTAATACTCTCATATAGCATTCCTCAGACAGCAACTCCAGAGTGCTCAAATAAACTATTTTCATCTCAATAAAAAAATAGCCCTCAAAAACTTATACTTGAGGATATCAGAATGATACAACAATCAAAACAACAAAAACAAAGTAAAAATGGCATACCTCATACCATCAGGTAAAACAAAAATAAACACTATATGCATATAGATTCATAACAGAATACCATAGACTGGGTGGTTTAAACAACAGAAATTTATTTTCTCACGGTTCTGGAGGCTGGAAGTCCCAGATCAATGTGCCTCTTGTGAGGCCTCTCTCCTTGGTATACAGACGGCTGCCTTCTGGCTGTGCACTCACATGGCCTTTCCTCTGTGCCTGTGTACTCCTGGCATCTCCAACTCTTCTTACAAGGACACCATTCCTACACCGTTATTAATTCATTCGAGCAATTAAGGTTAGACCTCCTTAAAGGACCTGTTTTCAAACACAGTCACATTGGGGCTTAGGATTTCAACATACAAATTTTGGGGGGACACAATTCAGTCCATAACAATTATCAAATGTATTTGGCTCTGAAAAAGCAGCTTCTTGGATATGTGGCTTAATATAACAAAATTGGGGACCAGGTTATAACCAGTCTGGTGACCACATTTGTTCTGAATTTTTTTTAATTAATGGAGCATGCCATAGGCATTTTCTATGTCTTATGTAATATGACAAGGTAGTTTCCTACTAGTTTGAAACACATAAAAGGCTAAGATTCAGAACCCTTTGGCAATAACAGGCACTGCTTTACTGATGCTTCTAAGAAGGAGTCCCAGCCTTTAAGTAAGGATATAACTCAAGCTACTTGCCAAGAGGCCATGAGAAACCTTAAGATAATTGTACATAGAAGGTAATTTTGTATGTGTTTGTGACCTTGCTTTCTCCTTAAGAGAAAAGAAGAAAGATATATATTTTCTAAAATTCAATAATTCTATTGAATATCATCTGATTCACATTATAGCCTATCCGGTAAATTTGTTTGAACAAATCAGTTAACCTCATGATGTGGTCAATATGATATGGGAACAGGAATGTAGGATGACTATGTTTATAGTAGGGGTTCACTTTGGTGTGTACTTTATTGATGTAAAGTCCTGATGCATAATCAGACTTTCATGCATAGAGTGACATGGGCAAAAGACCTGTGGGCTGAAGAAAGGAAACGTGTTTGGCTGTTAGATTCACACGGAACAGGAAATGCATCCAAAGGATCATATTTGTCTTGTGAAGTTATTCAGATTAATAGAACTGATAAAATAGACTCTAGTG
Organism: Lemur catta; assembly: GCF_020740605.2. NCBI lineage: Eukaryota > Metazoa > Chordata > Mammalia > Primates > Lemuridae > Lemur > Lemur catta. The sequence goes on from NC_059128.1 coordinate 245,688,618, forward strand.
AAATAAGAATAATAGGATAAATTTACATTTTAAAATAATCATGTAAATAATATAAATAATAAAAAATATAAATTAAATACTGACAACTTCAGGTTTCTTCTTACTGAAGAAATAGTGATAAATATTACACGTACCTCTGGGAACTTTTCTTAATCAGTCTGGATAATATTGTATTGAACAAGTTCTTAATTCTAGTTGGTTTAGCCTATGCTCAAACATCTCATGTTCTTTGCTCAGATACCGGTTCAACATCTTTAAGTACCTGATGTGTAAAGCTCAATTTCTGTGAAAGTTTCTGCTTTCTTTCAACATTTTCAATTTCTGTTATTATATTGTGTATACCTACTCTAATTTCCCTTTGTATGGATTGATCTTTTTTGTTGTTGTTCATTTTTATGTCTTGTTGTCACTGTGAGATCAGAAAATATCAGGAAGGTGTAGGACAGAGTAGTCATTCTAAAATTCTAAAGAAAGAAGAGTCAATGTCTGCTTTGAGTGGAGCTAGGAACTTTTCTCTCATGTGCTCCACACCGTGCAACTTCCCACATAATAGGTGATAGTCTTTTTGCAGCAGTAGTTGTGTCATTGATGCTTAATTACCTTATGACAAATATCCTGTAATGTTATGTTACTCTTTATTCATTTTCTAAAATATTCAGACAGAACATACTGGTCACTGTTGTGTACTACTTTGCATAGGGAGTTATCTCTTTAATAAAGATAAGACATTTTGCTTTTCTGAGTTCAATAATCTGGTATTGCTGTGAGAAGAAAAAAGGCAAAATCAAAGCTGTCTTCTACTGCCACTCACTTCACTCTTTGTTGTCTAAGTATCGTTTTTGATATTCCTGAATAATAAAGGAAATAAGCAAATACAGAAGTAATGAACATTTCTTTAAATATTTATCCCATATGCAAACATTTCTGTCAACACAATAGTTAATCCATAGCATAGTGTATGAGTAAAAATGAATAAATAAATCTGCAGTATAGAATGCTACTCTGATTTTATGCTTTGAAATATACATTTTTAGTGATGATTACAACTCTAAAAGAAAGACTGAAAAAAAAAGACTGCATGTGAAAAAGGAAGAAAATCATAATTTTTAAAATGTCAGTTTTATCCTTGTATAACAATTTCTTTCACTGACAGAAAAACTACTTTATAGAACTCTGACATGTGGTCAACTGTTTTTTAATTTTTAAGGGGAAAAGCCCTTTTTGAAATAGGAGCATCTTTTTTAAATAAACAATTTTTCCTAAAAACATATTTATACTTACAATATTAGGAAGAGTTTTGAAAGTCATTTATATATTCTTTTTAAATCAGAAGTTAACAAATCATTTCTATTTGCTTGATTACTATATTTTGAAAGATTTCCTTAGAATGTAGTTTATATAGAAATTTTTCTAAACATCAAAAATACTATTGTGTGTATACACACAATATACACACAATATGTGTGTGTGTATACACACACATAGCTATATGTGTATTCATGTATAAACATGTTTTGGAAAGCACTGAGTTTATTGATGTAAGAACATAAGAATGCAATGTGTGTGTGCAATGAAACATTTGGATTGATTATAATATTAAATAATAAAATACATTAATAGATCAAAATCTTGCCTGAAACAAATTAGTCATTTTATGTTTTGTAATTCTACTGTATTGAAACCATAAAAATGGCATTATAAGCAATAACAGAATATTCTTGTGTAGAAATAAAATCTATGGTTCAAAGACTTGTATAAATCATTAGGACAGATAATTCAACTTTATTTATGTTGGAAGTTATGAGCTGTAATAGGATGTGCCAAGAGAAGAAATAAAATTTCAGCCAACTAGAGGCGTATTTATTTCACCTTCCAAAATCTAGTGACTCAATTGTCACATCAAGATAATGACACTATTAAAACCATTTTGTAATATCTCTTAGAAAAACACATTTGCCAACTGTTAAAAATATATACATTCTTTGTATATTTTCATGAGGTACTTTAAATACATTTTTAAAGATCCTGAAGCCATATGATACATATAATTCAGGTAAATATTTATATGATTTATTAAAATATCATTTTGAAAATTATCTCCTACTTCAATTTTATTTGAACATAGTTGGAATTATTTTTATTTTTGATTATACAAGATAAACAAAATTGTTGATGATAGATTAAAATACTAATAGTAATGTTACTTATAATAGCACTTTTTAAATATATACTAAATTACAGCTAACTTGTAGATTTGCATTTGATCCCAATAGGCTGACTTTAGTGTTTAATTTTTAAGCATTTTGTTATAGGATTTGCTCTGATGTATATAAAATCATGGTTTCAACTGCAATGAACTAAAACTAAGTAAGGCAATATTAGTTTTGGAGTACATTTGAAAAATAATTTGATTATTTCATGAAATAACCATCCATCAAAATTCTAAGAAAGAAGGAGAGAAAGAAGTTTGGCCTTTTGCAAATCTCTTTCCCTCTCTGAGCCTTTAGTTTCCTCTTCTGTAAAGAAGCACAGCCATCCCAATTCACTTCACAGTGTTGTGAGGATGAAATGGAATAGTGCAAAGCAGCAATGTGTATGTATTGATCCTATAAAAAGTTATTCTTGCTCTTAAAAAAAAATTCTAAACAACTATGTTTTACATTCTTTGTGCAACTGCACCAATCAAATATAGAAGTTGAGATAATGGTGAAAGCAAAGCAGCTCTACATCCTCATATTTTATTTTATTTTTCATTTTTCTAACTATATCTCTAGAGAGGCAAAAGTCTGAATACTGCATAGTGAAAGTAAGACACACTAAAGAATATTGAAGAAAAAAACTATTACCAAGTAGTATTAGCAAATGTCTACCTAAAGATTACACAGATGAGTCCTTAGTTATTAACCATTTGGTATGAGCCCAAGGGATATGTTTATAATAATTCACACCCTAGACATGAACAATTTTAATATTATCTAATACATGGAATAATTTCATATTTTTAGATGAAACAAGAGGGAAAATGCTAGGAAGATTCCGTGACAATATAAAAATTAGCCTCAAGTAAAAATAAACATTTTTTAGGTACAAAAGAATGTAATAAAGTAGAAAAAATATAAAACTTAAAATATGCTTTGAAAATATGTCTCTGTTTTACTGTGTTACAGTTTTTCCATAAAATTGGCGTTGACTTGAAATGTGATTACAGGAATCGATGCCTGGACTAGGGGCAAAGCAAGAAGAAAAGCAATAATCTATATAATATTTGTATTAAGGAAAAGCAATTTTTCTTTAGTTAGTGTAAATTAAAAAAATCATCAGAAATGTGGTACTACTGATGTTCAGAAAAACATGAAAGTCAGGACTGTAATAGACATCGATTTCTTTTATTTATTTTGGTGTTTGCATGGAAGATCTTATCCTTTCTTCAGATAAAGAAACCTTCCTATCACATGAATGATATAATTAAAGCACTCTTTTGTTTTGACTATAGTGATTGATTCAAAGTTGCCTAAGCTAATCAAACCAGAGTTGTCTTTACAAAATTGACAGATTTCAGGGGGGAAAAGTCCTACATTATGGAGTTGCTGTCAGAGGGAAAAAAATGTAAAGTTGGTTTGCTAGTGGCTTTGGTGCTTGCTACATGGAATGAGTTTGTCTGAGAAATGAAGAAAGGGAGCCCAGATGATGTTGTTTTAATTCCTTTGTCCATCTGTTTCTGAAATTAATTTTGCCTTAGACATTTTAGCTATTTAAGAGACTAAAGTTTTTTCATTGAAATTGAAAGAAACATTAATTTATATCTTACACACGTAGAATAAATTTGACTAGGAAGATTTTCTATAAAGGAAACTAACACCCGATTCAGTCACTTGCAGGATACTGCTTTTAATCTTTTGAGAGTTCGATATTCTCAGCAAGTTTTATAGAATCCTTATTAAAATGAAGTTATCGGTCTGAGTTCCCTTTGTCTCACATTGATTTTTATCCTTGTCTTGACAAGAGCCTGTCTAATTCTATTACTATTATTTTATGCAAAGATGATTGTTTCCATGCAGTAGAATCAGTATTATTATTCCAATTACAGTCTTAATTTATTGGCCAATTTCTTACATTTTAAAACATCTAGTGCTCATATTTTGTGTTTCTTTCATATATGCTCCCTGTTTCCTACTTTTACACTTATTCTATCAAGATATTCTTTTGCATGTGTGAAATTGTTCCTTTCACAATCACAATGATAGTTTTTTAAAAATATTTTTATCAATGCATAATATTTTACATATTTATGGGGTACATGTGATATTTTGTTGCTTGCACAGAACATATAATGATCAAGCCAGGGTATTAGGGGTATCTAACGCCTTGTATATTTACCATTTCTACTTGTTGGCAAAACTTGAGTTTTCCCTTTTAACTACTTTGAAATATACAATACATTGTTGCTAACTATAATCTTACTCTGCCATCAAACTTTACAAATTATATCTCTATACAACTCTATGCTTGAACCCATTGATGGGTTTTTATCTGCTGTCTCTGTCTTCTGTTACAGAGTAATCTTAATAAGAGTAGTAATTTCAAGATTAACAAAAGGGAAAATATTCCCTGTGATAGAGAAATCTGGACTATATGTTACTTTCTCTAGATGACAATAAAAATTTTCTATGGCATTACAAGAATTTGATTTTATTAAGAAATTATTCCATGCAAAATATCATGAGGCTACAAATATTTAACAAATGTGACAAAATCACCATAGCAATGGGACATTATATACCATGTGAAAAAGAAATTGGAGTATATTTGTGTATAGGTTTTAAGACTTACAACTTAGATAAGTGGATAATGTTAAAAAGACTCTAAGAAGTAGGTGAAATAGCTAAGTAGAATATTATAAAATTATTTAAGGAATTTTTTTAAATAGGAAAAGAAATAACAAAAGGCAGACAAAAAAATTACAACAAAAGGCAAAACTGCTATAGTTACTATGGAGACTGAGATACATGTGGAATTATTCCACCCAGAATAATTGTAAACAAGGTAAAAGTTGAAATTTGCATTGCAAGAATTATTTGGGTACCTTTAACTAGATTATTAAACATTCCATTTGAACTCCAATTCTGAAGAAAAGAGAAAAGAAATGGCAAAAAAAAAAAAAAAGAAAAAAAAAACGATTCCTAGGCAATGGAAAAAAACTAAGAGAAATAGCTCAAAGTTAGCACTGGAAAATATTGAGAGTTTGGATGACCCACCAGAAATAAGGGTATAGAGATTTTAAAATAGATTGATCAAATGTTTCTATCATTATACTTCCATACTGTTATGTAACGTAGTTTTCTACACGTGTTTAGCCTTTAGGAACTATGTTCTTATTGAATGAACTTTATGCATTATCCTTGCTACCATATTTAAAATTTATCTTTTATAATAGAATTAATGGATTCAGGGTTATTCAGTGTCAACAGAATCTCTTATTACTGCCTTAATGTATAAAAGGAAACTGATATAATTCTATATGGGGCCTTAAGTACATATTTAATATGCTTTGTTTTTGTGAAAGACCTAAGTATTCATTTTTCTACACTAGATAAATTAACGTTTTTTATGATTCAAACATCCTGAACTTAGTACCTGCTGAGTGAAGGTTGAAAGTGCTTTGAAAAATTAGAAAAAAAGTTAAAGTAGTTATGGCTTATTCAAAAAGCTTATGAGAGAATACGTGCCAGAGAAATTACAATGCAAAGCAGAAAATGATAAGCACTTACTAGAAAATTTTTTTAATGTGTGGTTTCCAAAGTAAAAGATTCCTGTAAAGGAGATTCAAGGAACCCATTCACGGAATTTTTTAGATTGTGCTTACAATATGGATGGACTATGAAAGGATGAGACCAGGAACTGAAATCAGGCAGAGGAAGGACTCTGCACTATTAGCCGGAAGCAGTGAAAATGTGGGGGATTTTGGAAAATGATTATGGTATCACTTAAGAATGGGATTACATCTTGCGAAGTTTAGCAATAAGATAAATCACTGAAAGTTGTTCAGATTTTAGGTGACCTTAAATGCTAGTCTGAGGGGGTTTGTATACCTTTAGTCAGGGCAACTACAAAATTTTACCTTATTATATATTATATTAACAAACATAATAAAATATATAGTACAAAGCCAGATTTTTAACTTATTATATATTTTCCAAAACCATAACGTACACTTTCTTTTGGGTGAGGAAGCTGATTTTTCAATTTGTAATATCAAAAAGAACTATTTGAATTATCAAAAAGAATAGCATAATATCAATGAGAACTGAGATTGTATTGTGATAACATACTTTTTTATATTGTCTTTTAATTATGTGAAAGAAATTATGACACAACTAATGTTTAAATTAGAATTTGCCTGCTGGGCTTGGTGGCTCACGCTTGTAATCCTAACACTCTGGGAAGCCAAGGTGGGAGGATCCCTCAAACTCAGGGATTCAAAACCATCCTGACCAGAGCAAGACCTGTTCTCTACTAAAAATAGAAAAAATTAGTCAGGCGTGGCGGTGAGCGCCTGTAATCCCAGCTACTCGGGAGGTTGAGGCAGGAGAATCTCTAGAACCCAGAAGTTTGAGGTCGCTGTGAGCTTAGCTGATGCTGTGGCACTCTACTCAGGGCAACAGAGTGAGGGTCTGTCTCTAGATAAATAAATAAATAAATAAATAAATAAATAAATAAATAAATAAAAATAATCTAAATTAGAATTTGCCATATAAAGTTTCAAGAAATTTTAAAAACCCTTTAAGGAAGCTGCAGGGAAAAGTTCTAAGTAGTCTGATGCTTTTGGCCAAATAAATGAACTCATTCTTCATAAACAGCGGCTGATTAATACAAAGTTAATGAGTTTATTTACAGTAATATTAATAATTCTCAAAACTGGATATTCTTTGAAACATTTGGCTATCTTTTAAAATCCAGTGGGCCCACCATATCCTAGACTAATTATAGCAAAAGTTCTAGAAATGGTTCTCAAGTATTAGTAATTTTAAAAGTTCTTTGGAAGTGATTTCAACATAAATCCAAAGTTGAAAACTACTAATTTACAGGTCAAATTAAGGAATAAAATTGTCTATCGCAGCACATTTTACTAACTGATTATCACAAGTCTCATTTTCTTTTTAGGGACAGTAAATAATAGCTATATATTTAAACAGTTACCTAATTAGTAAACAAATGATTTACTGATTTTTTAAGTTGCATGTCCATGGTCTCTTTAATGTTACTATTCTATAGGAATTTATTTTTCCCTTATGCTCTATATAATTCAGGCAAAACTAAGTCCTCACTATATTTAATATGGCATATCCTTTCAAAGTAATAGATCTGCATATTATTCCCTTATAATCACATAGTCTAGACAGTGGTCCCCAACCTTTTTGAAACCAGGGACCGGTTTCATGGAAGATGATTCTTCTACCGTAGGTGTGTGGGGTGCAGTGTGTGGAACTCAGGCAGTGATGGGAGTGATAGGGGTGATGAGGGTGATGGGGGTGATGGGGAGTGACTGTAAATACAGACGAAGCTTCACTTTCTTGCCCCTCTGCACACTTCCTGCTGTGCTGCCTGGTTCTTAATTTTCATGGAAGGTAATTGGGACAGGAGCAGAGTGGGGAGAGGTGGAGCTCAGGCAGTGTTGTGTGGCCAAGTTCCTAAGGGTCACCAGGGTTGGAGATTGGGGACCACAGGTCTAGCAGATATTTACATTGACAGTAAGATTATATGGGAAAGGTGATATAAATTTCATTTCTTGTACTAAATTGCCTTTATGTCATGTCAGTTAAAATGACTTAAATTTTATTTTTAATTAAAATTAGTCAGAAATTGATGAATATTTTTATTGTGTCTACAAATAAAATCACTTTCTAGTTTAGATTTCTATGTATTTCGAAAAGAATTCCTTTATTTTCTTCTTTTGTCCAATATCAATTTAATTTTATTGAAATTTTAATATTATCAAATGTTTTTTGCTCATTATGTTTACAAATCATATGCATTGAAAATAAGTAACTAATTTGTAGGCTCATGTGCATTTCAATAGTTTTTTTCATGCTATATATGTACACATTCATATTAGTTATACATGTATATATTACCCACTCAAATTACTTGGATTTTTAATTATGCAAGCACTAAAAGGAAATATCAAAGCCATTCCTGCACCTCAGTATTTGTTTTCTAATGATATCCTTTTACTAAACTTACTTGATTCTATTACATGTCTTTCACTTTAACTCTCACTAGGTTAAAAATCTTTATTCAATGACAGGCACTAGGAATAAAATGTGAAGAAAAACAAATGTAGAATCTGCCATGATGAAATTTAAAGTCTGCTAGTGCCAATTCACAATCATTTATTGAAATGGGAACCATGAAGAAATATAAACTTGATTTGTATTTGGAAATTTGATATGAGTTTATTATTCCAGCATATTTATCTTCAGAAACATGTATATTAAGCTAATATTAAAATAACCTTGCATTCTTTGAGCATCCAGGAGTGAACTGTGGGAATGATGATGGTTTAAATGATGGTATACACTCTTAAATTCATGTTAAAACTTAATTCCCAATGCAACAGTGCAGCCTTTGAGAGGTGATTAAGTTAAAAGGCCAGAGCTCTTATGAATGGGCTTAGCACCCTTATAAAAAGGCTTGAGATAAGAACGGCTAACAAACATATGAAAAAGTGCTCAACATCTCTAATCATCAGGGAAATGCAAATCAAAACCACAATGAGGTATCACTTAACTCCAGTGAGAATAGCCTTTATCAAAAAGTCCCAAAACAATACATGTTGGCGTGGATGCGGAGAGACAGGAACACTCATACACTGCTGGTGGGACTGAAAACTAGTGCAACTCCTGTGGAAAGCATTATGGAGATATCTTCAACAGATTCAAGTAGACCTACCATTCGATCCAGCAAGCCCATTATTGGGCATCTACCCAGAGGAACAAAAGTCATTCTATAAAAAAGACACCTGTACCCGAATGTTTATAGCAGCACAATTCACAATTGCAAAAATGTGGAAACAACCCAAATGCCCATCAATACATGAGTGGATTAGTAAAATATGGTATATGTATACCATGGAGTATTACTCAGCTATAAGAAATAGCGGTAATATAGAATCCCTTTTGTTCTCCAGGAGAGAGTTAGAACCCATTCTAGTAAGTGAAGTATCCCACGAATGGAAAAATAAGCACCATATGTACTCACCGTAAAATTGGTTTCCCTGATCATCACCTAAGTGCACATTTGGGAATAACACCAATTGGGTATTGGACAGAGGTGGGGGGTGGGGGGAAGGGGATGGGTGTATACCTACATGATGAGTGTGATGCACACTGTCTGGGGAATGCACACGCTTGAAGCTCTGACTCGGAGGGATGGGGGGGACATGGGCAATATATATAACCTGAACTTTTGTACCCCCATAATAAGTTGAAATAAATAATATAAACAAAAAAGGCTTGAGGTTGAAGGGAACACTATCTTGCCCTTCCACCACATGGAGACACAGTTCTCATTCCCCATGAGGATGCAGCAATAGGTGCTGTCTTGGAAACAGTGTATCAGACACTGAATTGTCAGTGCCTTGATCTTGGAATCCTAGCCTCCAGAACTATGAGAAATATATTTCTGCTGTTTATAAATTAGCAGTCTCGTGTATTTTGTTATAAGGACACAAATGGATTAAGATAGGAAGCATGTGGTGTAAATACTGCATTGTGTTAATCTTTGGATACCCCTAAAGATTAATTTTAAAACCGTGCTATGAACAATCAGAATTGATAATCTACACAAAAGTGTTCAATATAGAAAATATTGACAGTTTTATTTATTGCAAGAGGCAAGATATATACAATGGTAAAAAAATTCATAGAATTCAGCTAAATTAATTTAAATATTCTTTGTCAATCTCTTAGCATCTTTTTATATTTCAGAAGGCAGCAAATTATTCCAACAGTATAAGATATGATGCTAAGTAGTAGCAATCATCCTGGAAGTTCGAGTCACTTAAAAAATGTTCCTCTCTGTCCAGAGAAAAGCTTGTAGCTTTTCAACTTACGCTAAAAATTTCTTATTGAAGAAAAAAGAAGAAAATAATCAAGAAAGTAGAGGAGAAAAAGAAAAATACAAAAGGAAAGAACAAAACAGAAAAACCAATATGGCTATGGCAGAGATACTATTTCTCTTCAATATCTGTGCTATTCTTGTTCTCCTGGTTATCAGGTAGGTTTGCTTGTTTATTTGCTATTTAATCTCTTGATTTTAATTATGGGCATGTCAGTGAGGGCTGCCAATTAGAATGTGTGCAAAAATGACAGGTACCATCTCTCAGCCTGACTCATGTAAATCTCAGAGTGATCTTCACACTGCTTCTCCATCTTCTGACTGAATACAAAGGCCCCCTAGGATCAAAAAAAGAGCAGAGTCATAAGAAGAGGAGCCTGAGTGATTGAATGACTAGGAGTAAAGCTGCCCTATGCACATTGGATGGTGGTATCACAAAAAAATCAGCTTTCCAGTGGTACGCCACTGGAATTTTGGAATTGTTGCAGTAGTTAGTGCACTCTGATTAAACCATACCAAAACAATGACACTCTTAGATTATACTAGTCAGAAAACAAATTCATATTCTCAGGAGAAATATATTTCATGTATATATTAATTAGTATCATAATTTTCGTGAGTTTACTGTGAAGTGATCTCTATGTTAGCTAATAAATAAAAGGAAATGAAGCTCCATTTTTGTCTTCAATGAATAAACACCTCAGTAAGAAAAAGAGCCACTTAAGTTGCAATGCATATATAAAAGTTCTATAATAATAGTATTACCATAATATTAAAGGAAAACACTAGAAAAAATAATTACTTTTAACAATAGAGGTCAAGAATAGCTTCGTACAGGAAGCGTAAGTTAAGCTGGGTCTTGAATAGTGATTATGAGTTTACTGGACAGCCAAGGCACCATGAGTTGCTTGTACACAATTTTTGATTTTGTGGCATGTTAAAAATATTTTTTGCTTCTGGAAAAGACATGAGAAGAAGCTTTTCAAAAGAAGATAGATAAGTGGCCCAGAAACATGAAAAAATGGTCAGCATCACTAATAATCAGAGAAATGCAAATTAAAACCACAATGAAAACCACACCTTATCCCTGTCAGAATGGCTATTAAGAAAAAGTCCCAAAACAGTAGATGCTGGTGTGGATGCAAAGAAAAAAGAACGCTTATACACTGTTAGTGGGATTGAAAATTAGTAAAATCTTTATGGAAAACTGTATGGAGTTTTCTCAGAGAACTAAAACCCAACTTACCATTTGAACCAGCCATGCCACTACTGAGTATTTATCCAAAGGAAAAGAGGTCATTTTATCAAAACGGACACCTGCATTCGGATGTTTATTGCAGCACAATGTACAATTGCAAAGATGTGGAATCAACCTAAATGTCCATCAGTTCATGAGTGGATTAACAAATGTGGCATATCTGTACCATCGAGTACTACTCAGCCATGAAGAAGGATGACTTAATGCCTTTTGCAACAATTTTTTTTTATAATTTCAGCATATTATGGGGTTACATAAGTTTAGGTTATGTATATTGCCCTTGCCCTCCATCCCCGCCCCCAGTCAGAGCTTCAAGCATGTCCATCCCCCAGACATGCGCATCACACTCATTATGTATATATACACCCATCCCCTCCCCCCACCCCACATCTGCTCAACACCCAATTCATGTTATTCCCAAATGTGCTCTTAGGTGATGATCAGTGAAACCAATTTGATGGTGAGTACATGTGGTGCTTATTTTTCCATTCTTGGGATACTTCACTTAATAGAATGGGTTCCAACTCTATCCAGGAGAACATAAGAGATTCTATATCCCCATTATTTCTTAAAGCTGAGTAATACTCCATGGTATACATATACCACATTTTACTAATCCACTCATGTATTGATAGGCACTTGGGTTGTTTCCACATCTTTGCAGTCATGAATTGTGCTGCTATAAACATTCGGGTACAGATGTCTTTTTTATAGAATGACTTTTGTTCTTTTGGGTAGATGCCCAATAATGGGATTGCTGGATCGAATGGTAGGTCTACTTAAATCTGTTTAAGGTATCTCCATATTGCTTTCCACAGAGGTTCTTTTGCGACAATTTAGATGGAAAGGGAGACCATTATCCTAACTGAAGTATCTAAAGAATGGAAAAACAAACACCACATGTACTTACTATTCCGTTGGAACTAAATGATGGGGCCACATGTGCATAGAGTGAAGTAAAACTCAACAGAAATCAAGTTGCAGGGACAGGGGAGGAGGAAAGAGGTAAAGATATACCTAACAGGTACAATGAACATTATTCAGGTGATGGGCACACTTACAGCCCTGACTTAAGCATTATAAAGCTATCCATGTAACAAAAACTTTTGTACCCCTTTAATATTTTGAAATAAAAAATATTTTGTGTTTATGGAATATGATATCTAGAAAAGTTCATTCTGCTGCTAAAAATATTAGTATAAAGCTGAGAGAAAATGTTAGATGTAAGATATATATGGATGTTATCATTTTATAGTAGGCAGTAGCTACCACAGGAATGAATAAGGAAACTATCTGGTGATATGTTAGAGCAGGGGTCAGCAAACTGACACATGGGCCAAATTTGTCAAACTGTAAATAAAGTTTATGAGGACACAGTCATGTTCATTCATTTATAACCAGTGAAGCAGAAAATATTTACTATTTCAAACTTTTAAAAAAGTTGTTGACTACACATGTAGGAGGATTCCTAGAAAAGGACCTTGTATTAAAAAAGAGAATACATCAACATTAAAGGCTAGTAAAGGGTGACATGAAATCATTAGAGACACAGGGGAAAGAAATAAGAAAGAAAAGATTTGGGGAAGTTAATAGAAAACAAAGTAGAAGTAGAAAATAGTCATTACTTATTATGGTAGAGAATTACAGTATAATTTGGTCTAATGGATCTGGTATTGAACACCTAAGGTAGAGTTTTTAGAGAAACAGTATGGTTGAATCACACTGATGAATGAATAAAGAAAATTATTATTTCAGAAAATTTAGCAGTGAAAGGGCAAAAGGAGGGAAATATAGCAACAATGTACTTGAGTGAGTGATGCAGTAATGAGATTCTATTTCTTTCTTTCTTTTCCTTTTTCCTTCTTTTCTTTTAAAGATGGGGTCTCACTCTTGCTCAGGCTGCTCAGGCTGGTCTCGAACTTCTGATCTCAAGTGATCCTCCCCCCTCGGCCTCCCAGACTGCTAGGATTACAGGCATGAGCCATTGCTCCTGGCCCTCTTTCTTAATTTAACTTATTTACTGGTTCAAAGAGACTAGACCACATTGTGAATTTAAGACAATAATCCAAAGGAGATGAAGAAAGAGAAAGATATAGGAGACAAATGGGGATAATTTGCAAGACAGGTTTAAGAGAGGCAAGAAGGAAGTAATCTAGTATATAGGTAATGGGATTAGCTCAAACAAGAAATGCCTCATGCTTTGCTGCAATATTTGTTACCTGATATAACAAATACATATAGGTGAATTTAGAATTGGAACTCATGGAATATGAAGACGACAGCATGCACATGATGTTCTTTTTTCCATCTACAGTTTAGGAACCTAATTCGTCTGCTTGAATATGAAGGTGGTGGTCTTGAGGAAAGCAATAGGCAACTCTGAAGGCTACAGAGTTATGAAACTTACTCAACTTGTGTTGAAAAATATAAATATTTAGTCATATCAATGTGCACATGCAAATAAATTTTCTTTAATTTCATAATGGATCCTTTTCTTGATGGAATATATTAAGTGAAGTTCTGGGAATGAGCATGGGGACTCTATGAAGAGGTCCTGGCACAAAAACTCATATTCCTTGTGAGAAAATAAATGAGTTGTAAAATCAGCAACAGATATTATTAACTGGTGGGTGTCAAAGGCTTCAGCCCCTCATCCTGTGGCCATACTCTCAGGATAAGAACCTTATTACTCTTCAGTGTTTTAAGTTTTATTTTCTTTTGGGAGAGGGGTGTTTCTTTGTTAGATAAATATCCTTTTATTATTTGATAAATTATTAGATCCAGACATTTTACATCATACCTGAAATTAGTCATCTCTAAATTTTAGGTTAATTATACAAAGGAGATAGTTTTTAAAATATGGAGTAATTTACACATATTTGAATTGCAATTCTTGCTGTTTCTCACTATGTCTAAGATTTATGTACTTGTCAAGGCAAAGTAAGTAAACGAAGTATAGCAGGATAAATATATTGCTGATTACCAATCACTTTTTTCTCATATTTCTATGGAATTTGTATTTAGCAGCCATATTAATTTTAGTTAGAAAGGTGGGTATAGACTTTTTAAAAACATAGAAGCTAAGGTTTAAATTCTTTTCACACCTAACTCTTTGGGAGAATTCCTAGTATTAAAGACACAGAAATTTAATGAGCATGGTAAGCTATTTGTCCTTATAACTTAATTGCCTAGATCATTCTGAGGTTTCCAGGCTATGTCAGAGTAGCTGTGAAACATTTACCTGCCCAGAAAGTGGAGAATTGCCCACAGTAGCAGTCTCTTTGGGGAGAGCCAGCTTAATTGAGTACAAGGCAGCTCCACACAATTAGGTCTGTCATGCTTCTACTCCTGAAAATGCTTTGGGTCACAAATAAGTTAGAATGTTTTCAAATGAAATTCAAGGCAATTACTTACCCCCGAATCAAACAGACTTTGATTTAAATATGTTAGATGTAAAATCATGAGATTGCTATATTGTGACCTAGTGCCAACTTCCTTTTTAATTGACTGATCTACTATAAAATAGAATTATTAATAGAAATAGAATTATTAATGATGAAAAATATGATTTGAAAGATAAACTAGTAACTGTTAGGATGTCTTTGGTGTAGATTTTTCATATTGAAAGTAATTGAGATACTGTAATAATTAGAAAAATATTTAGAGAGTTGACCTGATAGTGTTTAACTTTATCTTGGAAGTAATTTACAAAGCATATTTTAGATGATTATTTAATAATATTTCAAAGTTATTAAAACTACTATACTGTTACTTTAATCTTAAAGTGCATTTGAATATTTTATAATGTTTCTGATATACTGAATTCCATGGCCTTCCTATCCATTTGGGGCCCACAATTGCTGGAGTTCTTTTGGATAATTGAAAGGCCCATTAACATTTTTAACATTGTTATTATTTTAAAATTATTTTTAAACATTATTATTAATATGCTCCATATTAAAGCATACACTATCATAAGTTTCACATCTGTATAAATCTACATAAATCATCAACAAAATCAAGATAGTGAATATATCCTTCACTCCAAAAAGTTTTCTCTTGTTGCTTTGTAAACTTTCCCTCTTGGCCTGCTCTGCCCTGTGCCTAACCTCCAGGCAAACACTGTCTGTCACTATGGGTTAGTCTGAAAATTTAAACAAGGTACGCCTATGTTAAAGTGTTGTTAGGATTGTCCTAAACACTGAACAATCACTTTCTAAACTGTACTAAATTGCAGCTATTAATATATCAATATTGACAGGTATCACTAATAATGAACAACAAATACTTTAGTAAAGCTATTGTAATTATGACTGAGATCAGTGTACCAGAAGTTAATTCAGGAATTGGATAATTTGGAACTGTTTATATGTCTTTGGTATCCTGTCCAACTCAAATGCTAAATTATATATATATATATATATATATATACACACATATATATGAACACATATATGTGTATATAATTTTATACCCTTTACATATTAGTCCTTCTAGGAGTTTTATGTAAAATTATGATTATTCTTCTGAAACATGACATAATATATTCATTATTTCAAAGATAAATGATTTGCATGGTTCTTTAAGCTTTTTTTCACTTAAAACATTCTGTACTTTCATTACTTTCTAGGATAACCATCTTCTCTCATGCAATGTTTTAGAAGCTTAAAAATTTGACTTTATGTTTTTAACTAAACAGGTTTAATTTACAGAAGTTGGCAATATATTTTGCATTCTCATATACAACAAAGTAATTAATAAAATAGATATGCAATTCAACTTTCAGATTTAATGTCTTGTATACAAAAATTCTGGAGGGGAAGAAAAATGAGATTCAGAGAATTTTTCTTTTCTTTTTTTTTTTCAGGATGAAGTTCTTTTTTTAAATGTGGCTTGCATTTTTTATAATGTCACAATATTATTGGGGTACAAATGTTTTGGTTACATGGATTGCTTTAAATGCCAATGTCAGTTTTCTCAGATGTAGAAAAAATAATTCTATGCTTTGTTTGGAACCAGAAAAGAGACCAAATAGCCAAAGCAACCTTAACCAAAAGGAACAAATCTGAAGGCATCATTCTCCCAGACTTTAAGCTCTACTACAAGTCTATAGTAACCAAAATAACGTGGAACTGGTACAAAAATACGAGCATAGACCAATGGAACAGAACTGAAAACCCAGATATAAAACCATCCTCCTATTGTCATCTGATCTTTGACAAAGCAGACAACAACATACACTGGGGAAAAGAATCCCTATTCAATAAATGATGCTGGGAAATTGGATAGCCACATGTAAAGACTGAAAAATATGATTTTAAAATGAAATTAGTGACAAAAGGAAACTACTAGTAGGCGGTACCAGCATGTAATCTCTCATAATAATTTACTAGCTCATGATAAAAATGAAATAAATTTAAAAAACAGGCATATAGATATTGATGTGTGTGTTCAAAAGCATAGCTAATATAAAAGCAAACACAAAGTAAAGAGCTGCTAGGAATACTTGTTTTTTCTAAGAGTGTGAAAATTTTAAAACAGGGACCAAGTTTTAGCATATTTTTCTCCATATTTTAAAAGCAAGACACAAGTTACAACACATTTTCTCCAATATCATAGAAATAATTCATAGTTGCAATGACTGACAAATTAATTAATATATCATATGCTACTCAACTGTGCAATCTTTGATATAGAAACCCAGCAAGATTTCAGTTTTTTCATATAAACCTCTTCTGTTTAAGTGAGGAATTCCTCTATCAAGACTATATTAAAATGTTTGAGAAATAAAATTAAAAATAAAACCAATGTTTTTGAGAAAGAATTAATATAAAAACAATGAGAAAATAAGAAAGAAAAACCCAAAGGAAAAAGCATGTCAACTTATAGTAAGAATATTTAAGTGTATCTTAAATAAAAGTGAAGATATGTTGTCTTGAAGGTATGAAACTACCTAAAGGATGTAGATAATATCCAAGACTATGTCCACTAAAAATATATTTAAAGCAAGGAATGTTTCAGAATCTTAGAATGTCATAAAACTTGTTTTATTTTAAGCAAATATCTTCGTCATATCTGTTCATTCTGTCTTACAAAAACCGTTGCCACTACATGTTCAATGAAGAGAAAATCAGCCTAGCTCTGGTGAATAAATTGTCATGATCACTGATCAGCTATTCAACCATTTGGTTCTATTTGACATTTGAAATACAAAGTGAAGGGATGCATATTTAATTCTAGAATCTTTTTCCAATCTACATTTTGAAAAACAGTATTATGGAATACTAAATTTTAGCAACTCTAACAACTATAAAAGCGATAGCTCTCTACAATACAACAAAGGAAAGATGTTACATTTTTTCTGAGCATAAAATGTTTTGCATTTACTAAGACAATGAGATAAATACAAAGCTAGTTAAGTAATAGAAAATTTAAGATTTAAGTTTCACAAAGAAGAAAGGATGAAGGGTATCAAAAGAAGAAAAAATTAATTTTAGTTGGTTAAGTTTTAAGATAACTTAAAGACTGTATGACTTGACTTGAAAAAGCCCATACCCTTTGGCCAGAAAAGATGTGCATTGTAGACTAAAAGGGTATGTAGTTGGAAATACAACATATAGCAAATTGATTTCAAGTTTGAATTTTACTCAGTAATATTTGAATATAGCCAATAGAGACAAGAGAATTATTGAAGATTTCTGACCAATAGAATATCATGCATAACTTTCTGGTAGTATGTAAAAAAAGCTTAGAAAGGGAAGAGAATGAAAACAAGGAGATAACTCATAACAGATTTTTCAGTTGTCACATGAAAGAGACCAGGGCAGTAGATGTGGGAATAAAAAGAAAGGCAAACCCAAGTATTTTTCATCATATATAATTCACAATAAAATGATATTTTTTAAAAATGATCTAGTATATTTCTTTTTAGGTAACCCAAATATGGGACATTTATTATAAAAAATAGAAATATATAAGAAATTAGAAAGCATAATTTGTAATTTCACTATTTAAGTATAAGAACTTAAGTAAGATTTTGGTGATAATCTCCTAATATGTGATTAAACATATGTAAGATTTTATATATATTAAAATATATACATATATTGTATAAGGTATAATATACAATTAAATATAAATTATATAAATTTCATAATAATCTAATATTATATATTATATATACACATGTATACATATAAATGTGCCTAATAACATATGTGTATACATAATATAAAATTAAAATAATAGAAAATATATATTTTATAGCTAAACATTGTATTTTTTATTGAGATATAACTAACACAAAATAAACTGCCCCAAATTAATTATATTCATTCCTGTAACCAATCCCTAAATTAAGATAATGAATATTTTCAGATCCCTAGAGGTTTTCCTCATTCCCTTTTCCTGTCAGTATTCACCAACAGTAAACACTATTCTGATATCTATCACCAGTAGTTTTGTCTGTTCTTATACTTCAATTAGATGATATAATACAGTCGATATATTTTAATAATAATTTTCTCTGAACACTATGTTTGTAAGATTTATCAATGTTTTTGTATATGTTATTAGTTCATGATGTTCAATTGTATTAATACCATGCTATTTATTTATCACTCTACTAAGGTAGAAATGTAGCCTGTTTCCAGTTATCATTTTATGAATAAAATGGCTATAAGCATTCTTCCAAATGACTTGTGGAAATCTATTCCACTCTTTCGTGATATACACACTCTCAGAACTGAAATTTCTGTGTCATAGCCTGGTATATCTTTTGCTAAGACTGCATCCAAAGTTTGTGTTCTAAGGTAGATTTTCTGTATTCTCATCTTTTACCTACACAGCTTTAGAGTCATTCAAGACTGAAGGAAATATGGTATGGATTTGGGAGTTCTTTGTGGTTCTCTCCTATGTGTAATCTACCTCCAAATGCCATTTAGCTTGCAAATTGGAATTCTGATCTTTGGTTCCTCTAGTCAGTGAAAATACAACTTTCTGTTGTTGGTTAATTTTTCTGTGGCCTGGCTTGGAAAGTGCATGTAGGGAGAATGACATGGGTAATGATGCTAAGGGAAATATAAAGCTCACCTCCCAGGCTTCTTTCTCCTCAAAGATCACAATCCAGACATAGTTCATGGTTGCTATTTATTTCTAGCAAATATGGGTTTTACACAGTGAGAGGATAAGCCAAGGGCTTGGGTAGTGGAGAAGCCTGAACAGGTAAAGTTTGGGAATATTTTTGAGTGATACAACTATCTTTCTGGTATTGTAATGTTGAAGGTGTGACACTCAACATTGATTAAAACCCATAGAACACCACAGCACAAAGAGAAAATCCCAGAGTATGTAAGTAGAAAGTCATTTAGGAGTGGGATGATCCTAGAATAAAAGGCAGAATTTAACAAAATAGTCTTGCTGTGACACAAATATATGAAATAATTTCATAAAAGAGCTTGGGGGAAATGATGATTATTGAAATAATTTTTTGAAATAAGTGATTATGGTAGGACAAAAGGCAAAATGAACTTTACATAAGCACAATCCTCTAGTTGATAAAGTAGCTTTCCATGGGGTTGTGGGTTATCAATTTTGAATCAATTATATACGGTACTGAAATTGACCAATTAATTAAATGTATGATAGATAGTGCAATTCAGGTCACTGTTGTAGTAGGAAT
Organism: Lemur catta; assembly: GCF_020740605.2. Classification (NCBI taxonomy): domain Eukaryota; kingdom Metazoa; phylum Chordata; class Mammalia; order Primates; family Lemuridae; genus Lemur; species Lemur catta. The sequence continues at coordinate 245,708,672 of NC_059128.1, forward strand.
TTACAGCTAAGCAAGAGAAGACTAGAGTGATTCATGTGATAATGAATTAGAGTTGAGGACATTAAATAAAATCCATGTTTAACTTAATGTTAATAAGATGATGATGGATAGAGAAATATTTGAAGATTTGTGTATTTACATGTGTTAGTATATGCCAACTGAGAGAGCCTAGAGGAGATGACTAATCAGTAGCAATGAGTGTGCATAGTACCTACATCTTGGTATCTAATGCCTTTATCCAACAAAAGGAACTAGAGCTCCTTGCAGAAAAGGCTGATTCTAGGAATGGGACAGGAAATATACAAAATGAGCTTGGAGAATCTTGTAGTGTAAGAATATAAGAAAGTACTCAAAAAAAAAACCAAAGCAAACAAACAAAAAACATGGGAGTATGTCAAACAGAAACAAGAGCCAATCAAATGGACCTCCAATGGCCAAAACTAGACCAATTGGAACAACAACATTAATAAAGTAGTCCTGGACTGCAATCCAAATTACAAAATAAATATCTATGAGCCCATGCTGATATAATCTAATAAATAAATGAATAGAGAAGAATGGACACATGTCTCATGCAAAGGATTCCATATAATTTATGTAGATATTCCCATCTCAAGGACGTAGACCATAACACCACACTTCTTAAACATGGGCTACATATAGTGACTTCCTTACAAAGAGTATAGAAATGGAAAAGAAGAAAAGAAGAATAAAAGAATAACTTTACAGTGAAAAACATGACAAACACTACCTCACTCAGGTGACCGAAGTTTATATCAATGATGATAAATTGTGTTGATAGTATTTAACTTAATATAATGTAATGACATTGTTACTCTACCTCTGTAGTCTTCTTCTCCAAAACTCATAACCCCAATATAATCATGAGACAAACCTTAGAAAAATCGTGGTAGAGGAACATTCTACAAAATACCTAACCAGTACCCCTCAAAACTATTCAAGACGGCAAATACCAAAAAAGTCTGAGAAACTTCCAAATTCAAAAGGAGTTCAAGGAGACATAGTGACTAGATGTAATGTGGTATTTGAGTTAATATCTTGAAGTAAATTGCCAGGAGTTAGCTACTCTCCCAGCAAAACAGGCCCCAAGGCAGGATCGTTGCAAGAGATATGGAAATAATAGGAAATAAAGAAATAATATAGACGGAGAAATGATTGAGACAGAGACAAAGTGCAGTTTAAAGTGATGGGGGAGTCAGGGATCCTCCAGCATTCCCGTGAGCTGTGAGGCCCCAACTGAAATTCCACATCAGTATTTATTGTTACAGCAAATAGTTGTTTTTGTTTTTTGTTAAAGAATTATGTGTATAGCTCATTCTTTGAGATTTCCAGGGGAACCTTACCTAATTCTGTCTACAAGAATAGACGGTTACAAAATTTTTCTAAGATAAGCATGTTAAGCCCTAAGTTAGAAACAGACCTAGCTAAGCATACAAATTAAAGATAAAATGCATAAAATGAGAACACTGAGTCTGTCTACTACTCTAATCTACTTTTTCTAAACACAGAGACATGTAGTCAGGAGTGAAGCAGGAATAGCCTTGAAGTCTAGGATAGTTCCAGCTGCACGTTATCTGCTGGGCAGGCATTTCAATCAGCTTCTCTGCCAAGGACCCAAATCGAGCTTCTGCCTTGCAAAAAACCTTAAGGCAATGGCTGGCAGCAAAGAAGAAATGTTGCTGTGCAGACATCCTCTGACAATGCCTATCTTTGTTGGAAGCAGCTTCTATTCTGTGAACTAACATGTGCACATATTCTTTTAAGGCAAAGCCCTGCAAAACTCCTGAAACCTTCCATGTCTCTTGGCCTATTTTCCCAACAGTAAATTGTTAAAAACTAAGGAAATCTTAAAAAAATGGATCTTAATTATTTTTTAAAAATAGAAAAAATAAGAGAATCTTTAAAGTGATTTTCTAGCATTAAAAATTATTGTTATATGAAAATGAAGGTTCTGTACTTTTGTGATTCCTGATGTTCACCTTCATCATCTTAATTTAATTATTTTCATTAAATATATAAATACTTTTCTTTGAAAAAGTATATTTAATTGAAGCTATTTAGGATTTTTCAGCAGCCAAAACCATCTATTTTGTCACTTTCATTCAACAAAAAATTTATGAAGATTTTAGTTTATTGCTGCAACCTTGAAAGATGAACCAAAGAAAAACAAAACTAAATTTTACTATATTCAATATAAATAATACATTCATATTTTTACACTAATCATCAAAAATGGAGTCTCCACAATTGATTACACAATTTGTTTATAAAATGTCATCAGTTTTTTTTCAGAAAACTGACAAAAATCAACTATTATAGTTCAAATCTGCAAAGGAAAATTAAATACTGCATTTTTGAGCCTCATATATGAACCAAAGACCCAATGGGGTATAAAAAATGATCATGCATTCAGATGGATGAGATATTGGTAATAAATGGTTATAGTGATGTGAAGAAGGATGAAAGGCTAACAATGAAGGAAAGTCATCAACATGCCTATCCTTGAAGAGGCAAAGAGTGGTAGAAATAACTGGAACTCAGTAAAAGAGATTTATGTGTATGGGAGAGAGCCACATGATGGTATGTGAACTGCTGAAGAAAAAAAATAGCTATGGCCGGAAAGAGAGCTGGAAAATGAGACCTCAACTTCACTGTCCTCTCACCTTCAAATCTGCTGCATTCATCATTGCCTAAATCCAATCAGAATTTACAGGGTCAAGGAAGTAGTCCATAAAGGTCTGTCTCCCAGAGTAGAGTATATAGTAGAAAATAATGGTATGTGGATTTGGAAGGGTATGTGGAAAATATTCAGCACACCAGCTCAGTAATTTCTTGATAATCTTCAAGATAAAGTATGTTTTTACATCCCAAATAAACTAAATAATGACAAAGTAATAGTATTGTAATGATTAATAAATGAAAAACTTATGTTAAATAAGAATTAAGAATTCATGATATTTATAAAACATTTATAAAGTACAATTTTATATATAATATAGTACATTAGCTACCATATTTTGTGTCTACACAAAGTATGTTTGCCAGAGATGTTTTCATGCAAGCTATTATTGATCATTTGTAGGAAATGCTAGGTTATTTATCACATGTGGAACTAAAATTATTTTCTTGGATTACATTATATTTTTCTGACTTTCAAATAATACGTATAATGCTAGACAAAAACCTTGAAAAATAAAAAAAGATTAAAGTTCCAAATTCTTGAGACAATTCAAAGTTCAATATTGTTTTTGCTAGATTTAGGAAAATGTAACATTTTACACATTAAAATTTTGCTTTCTAATAATTGGGATCTAAACATGGGTATACATGGGCACAGAGAGATGTAAAGGACATTGAAAACCAAGAAGAGGGGAGGATGGAAGGGAGTGAGGGCAAAAATTTACCTATTGGGTACAATGAACACTATTCTGGTGATGGGCACACTAAAAGCCTCAACTTAAGCGTTATATTAAAACAAGGTTTATATTTAACAAAAACATTTGTATTCCTTAATATTTTGGAAAAAATGAGAAAAAATTTAATTTCTATGACACAAATATCAGTAATAATATCTGTTGTTTTAAATGTCAAGGCAAAGAACACTAATAGAAGCATATTTATTTGTCATAGTATATTATTATACTAATATATGCATTAGAGTTAAATATTATATTATAAATTAAATAAAATCAAAACACTTATCTGTAATATAATATAATCATGCACCAATATAATTTAGGCTATTCTAAACATGATAGTGTCTGAGGATATTTTCAGTATTCAGATTTTAGTTTCAACATATTATTTAGTAGAAATAAAGGGGCTATGGTAAATATAGTGTTAATTTTATAAATAAGAAATCTTTCTAATACTAATACTAAGGTTGCATTTTCTATATGAATTAGGTAATACAATAAATGTACCACCAATATTCTCTGATTAAACTAACTTTCCAACTTAAATATTTTTGGCAGAAGCTATAACTTTCAAAAAATAAAAATTGGGGGCATTATTTAAACTAAGGTTTTAGTGAATTTAAAATATATTTACATGTTATAAAATAAGATAAAAATCATTTATTGAGATAAATAAATTAGATGGCTTTTTAATTTTTAAATTCAGTTAATAATATCTATGTAGTTATAATTTTTCATATGAAATTTATCAAGTAAGAATTGAGAGCATAATTGACAAAAATAAGTACAAGCATAAGAATAAACCCATATAGTTTGTGTAGTTAATTATGTAGTAGTAATTTTCAAATTATTTCATCAGGGTACACTAGTTAATTATTCTACAGATTAAATATTAAATAGCACTTTAGCTTTATGATTCAGTGTGAAGAAATGTAATGTATTCTCTGGAAATGAACAGATGAATGGGTAGGATAGAATAAAGACATTTTCTTAATTATTGTAATAAGTTTGAAATTAAGTGGGTTTATTAATTAAAAATCTGTTCTTGTATCTTCTACAAAAATGTGTGCATAATGTTTCTGTGCCAAAAAGATGTTTCATGCACTTATATTCCCTGGAAAATTGTCAACAATTTTATTAGCCCAGAACACAATACAGAGTTATAGGGTCTTTTTATAAAACATTCTTTGCCCAACTTGTTTTTAATCAGACAATATGTTAATATATTCAATAATATCTAGTAACAAAGGGAAAGCATTATCTGTGGAAAAACCAATCTTTTCAATAACTTTATCATAGAAAGTTTATTATGTCTTTTTCATTCTTATAAAGGAAATATCTTTGAAAGCCATTATAACTGAAAAGAAGAAATTTAATTGTCACATATGCTGATTTTTATTAGTAAATTTCAGAATTTTGGGTTATTTAGCATATCAATTATTTTCATATACATATTACAAATGTGCTATGATTTTCCTGGATGATGAGAAAAACAAGTGTATAGTTATATCTAAATTAATATTAAATATAAAATATATGTAATTCACTGACCTAAAAGATGCCTTAATCCTCAAGGACTTTACAATTTAATGTCACTCAAAATATTGATACCTATGTACAACAATAATTTGCATATACTCATATGCTCAGAAGAGCAAAATCCGTCTCACTCCAGATTTTTTTTCTAATTTGTAAAAACACTGTGTTCATAAACAAAATCCTTAAATGTTTAAAAGCATAAGTACAAGGGAAAACATGGAGAAAAGTAACCACAAGGGGAAATATTATTTTTTTTACTTTTATAGACTAATTTCAAATATTTGACCTGAAGGAGATACTTTTTGATATTTACATGGCAATGATATGAAATCTTTAAAATTATTTCATATCTGACCTAAAATATCATGTAATTCAACACCTCCAACTCATTTAGAATATGGGAATAGGGAATAATTCAAACACTTTCAGTATTTGAACTGAGAGTGGTAGCTGGGCTAGGTGAAAAGGATTTGTTACAAAATCTGGGCTGCAGTCAGAGGCCCCGTCACATTGTGCTGTGTAACCTCCTGTAGGTTATTTAATTTTCAGTATATTTATCTTTAAAACGAAAGAGGGTGAACATATACAAAGGGTCTTTCTGGTTCTAAAATTCTATTACCCAATGAGCAGTTCATCCTTTTCAATGATGGAAGAATATAATCAGAATATATGAAGATCCCTTTGACATACCAAACTCATATATTAAGCTCTAAAATATCAGGAACATTATAGCTTTTATTTATTGTTCATGGAAATTGTCCAAGCTAAAGCCATAGAATTTAACTCATTTTGATATGTGACTAAGAACTTTGTTATCATTTCTGATGATACTTTCTCTACGAAATATTGATTACATCTTTTATTTTCAATTACTGTTGATTCATTTTTATTTCATCAATATTCGCCACAAAATTTAAGACTCTATTATTCTGCCCATTTCAGAAGACTATTTTTCTTCAGAGAGCCAAGATATCTCCTGTGATACATACAGCAAAATTCTAACTTGGTTTATAGTTTGGATGATATGAAAAATTACCTCTTCTTGTGAAAAGTGAATAATGATTGCAAAACAGCACAAGTATCTAAAACTGATGAAAGCATATATCTGCTTGAAATGGCCTCCCAAATTAAATTTCTTAATGCTATTGATATTAAACCACGTGGCTTCAAATATGTAGCCAAACGATAAGAAAACTATTATTTACCACATGCTGGATTAAGTTATTCATAAATTTATATTATGTTTGGTATGATCGTATTTTACTCAGGGAAATTCTAACATGAAAAAGATATTTTATTCATTCACTCATTCATTTATCTAATAAACAGTTCTTGAGTACCTATTAATATTCCAAGCACTGAGTTAATTCTGAAATTACTAACATAATAAACAGAATAAAGCCTTCGTGATAAGTCTACATACAGGCCAGTTGCAGAGGCAAACAGACTCAGCAGTGAATATAACGTAATGTTATAGATGCATTAGGAGAATTATGTTCAAAATGTACACGTAACATATAGAAGAGAATCGTTAAATCAACATGACTTTTTAATGCCAACGTACAATTTAAAATACCTATTCGTCACAATATTTTATATAAAATGAGTGTAGATTCAATTAAAATACATTTTAGTTCATTTATTTTTTCAATTTGTCAACTCAATTCTGAAGATCATTGGAAAATATATACATGTAAAAATTTCCATCCATATCCATTATTTTTTTCAAATTGTAACACTGAAATTCTATATTCATTAATTAATGACTCCATTTTCCCCTCTCTCCAGCCCTGGCAACCATCACTCTAAATATCCCATATAAGTGGAATAATATACTATTTTTTTGTTTTTTTGTGACTTGCTTATTTCACTTAGCATGAATTCTTTAAGGTTTATTCATGTTGCCACATATTGTAGAACTTCCTTCTTTTTTAAGGCTGAATAATATTTCTTTGTATGTATATACCACATTTTGTTTATCCATTCATTGTGCTGCATCCACATTTTAGCTATTGTGAATAGAGCTGCTATGAACATGGGTCCACAACCATTTCTTCAAGACCCTCCTTTAAATTCTTTTTGGTATGTACTCAGAGGTGGAGTTGCTGGATCATGTGGTAATTCTATTTTTAATTTTTTGAGCAACAACTATACTGTCTTCTACAGCAACTGTACCATTTTATATTCCCACCAATGCTATAGAAGTGTTCTATTTTCTCCATATTTTTGTCAACACTTATTTTCTGTTTCTTGATAATAGACATCCTAATAGGTGTGGGGTATTATTTCATTGTAGTTTTGATTTGTATTCCCATAATGACTAGTGTCTTAGTCCATTTTCTTCCACTGTAACAGGATACTTGAGACTCGGTAACATAAACAACAGGATTTTGTTTGGCTCACAGTTCTGGAGCTGGGAAGTCCAAGAATGAGGGGTTGAATCTAGTTAGGGCCTTCCTGTTGCATCACTGCATAGCAGAAGGCAAATGACATCAGAAATGGAGAGAACGGAAGGGGGCGAAATTCATTCTTTTATCAAAAATTCATTTCCATGATAACTTACCCACTCCCACAATGTTAGCATTAATACATTAATGAGAGCAGAGCCCTCAAGATCTAATCACCTCTTAAAGGTCCCACTTCTCAACACTGTTGAGCTGGGAGTTAAGTTTCCAACACATAAACTTTGGGGAATAAATTAAAACCATTGCAATTAGTGATGTGGAGAATCTTTTCATGTGCTTACTGGCCATTTTAAAAATATTATTTGGATAAATGTCTAGTCAATTCATTTTTCCACTTTTGAATTGGGTTGTTTTTGCTGTTGTTGCTGTTGTTGAGTTTTAAGAGTTCACTATATATTCTGAATATTAATAATAGATACATGATTTGCAAATATTTTCTTCCATTTGGAGGGTTGGCTTTTTACTCTGTTAATAGTATCTTTTGATGCACAAACTTTTAAAAATTACATTAAGTCTGATTTGTCTATTTTTTTCTGTTTTTGCCTATGCCTTAGGTGTCATATTCTAAAAGGCATTAACAAATCAGATGTTGTAAAGTTTTTACCCTATGTTTCTATATTTTCTTCTAAGATTTTAAGAATTTTGGGTCTTACGTTTAGGTCATTGATTCATTTTTAGTTAACTTTTGTAAATGCTGTTAGGTTAGAATCCAACTTTATTCTTTCACATGTGAATATCTAGTTTCCCAACACAATTTGTTTAAGAGACAATTTTTTCCACATTACATGATCTTGGCATCCTTGTCAAACAAAGGTTTGTTTCTGAACTCTCTATTTTATTCCATTGGTCTATATGTCTGTCTTTATGCCAGTAAAAATAAAATAGAATGAAAAAAGATAAGAAAAAAGCCCATGTGATACATACATGCACAAATACACACACACACACACACACACACACAGAGTGCAGAGGAGAAAAAACACTTCAATTAAGACAAATGTTCCAAAATGTCAGCAAAAGAAATTATATATTTAGAAGATCAGTATTTTTCAATCATGAATGCCTTAATTGTTCTGCTTTAACATTACTGGTGTTAAAATATTGAGTAAAAATTTGTTAGAAAGAGGACATCACAACAACCTCAAAAATTATACCCATTGATTATTAATTAACTACAAGAAAATCCATACTTTAACAATGAAGATATCTGGATGACACCACATAAGTCATTTGATCAAACTTAATATAAACCATAATATCACAAACTGCTTTATGGTCTTACTCATGCAATTAACTGAAAATGACACAATATCATTTTCATAGTATACTTGACAAAAGATGTTTAATCTGAGTAGATAGATAATAATCAAATTCAATTGGGAGATATACCACATTGATTCACAAAAATCTGAGCTCTTTAATATATCAATGACAGAGGAGATGTAAAAAAGCAAAGAAACTGTTCTCTTTTAAACGAAATTAAAGAAAAATGCCAACTAAATGCAATAAGTTAGGGTGTAATTTAAGATAACTAAAAGAGTGGAATTGGAATGTTCGTAATGCAATGTACAGTTTTTAATTGGATCCTGAATTTAAAAACAAACACCAACCAAGTATAAAGAACATAATTGGATCAATTGGAAAAAGTTAATATTATCATTTATTAGACAATTTTGTTATTTTAATTAAAGTTCTTGACTGTGATAATGGTATTATCTTTAAGTGAATGTCCCTTTTCTTTAGAGATGCATGTGATGGCAAGTGGGAGTGATGTGTCTCAATGTTTGTAACTAAATTTCAGAAACAAGTATATGTTTATACTATATCCACAGCTATATTAGAAAGAGAGAGACAAAATTAATGTGGTCAGTGTTAAAAACTAATGTATCAAGGAGGAGGATATACATGTTGGTGCTTATTTTAATGTTTTCACCTTTTAGGTAGGTCTTGAGAAATTCTAAATAAAAGTTGGGAACAAAACCAAACCAATCAAAGAACATGATATAAGAGGCAAATGATTATAATTAATTTTTGAGTATTTTTAGTTGGAAAATTATGTTGGTCCTTTGGCTTATTTTCATAATCTAGGGAAATTATAAAATGCAGACTATTGTTTATCTTTCATGTACATATGCTATAAAGTACATTTTAATTGGTTTAAAAGTTTCTAAAGAAATGAAAGTATAAGAATATCTACACCTAAGAGATTGGAGTAGTTTCTATAGTGTTCTTTTCTAGTAATTAGCTGGTTACATAATTCAGAAGGAAAAAAATTTTTTTTTTACCTGAGAGAGATATCATCTTTAGTTTCTATGAGCTCGTCTTAATAGAGAAATATGTGCTTATAAATTGATGCTATAAAAACCGCTTGCTGTTTTATGCTTTCCAATATTGTCTATAATTTATTTACTCAGCTTGAATAAATGTTAATATTTATCTGGAGGGAATTACTTGCACAGAATTCTTACAAAAAATTCAATAAAATTATACAAATTTAGTAATTTACCATATTCCAGCAGAAATTTTAAATTATTATGGGAAGATGAAATTACCATAGGAACTTATTCCTAAGGGAAAAGAAATAAATAATATTCTACAATAAAATCTGGCTTTTTAAGATATAGATCATCTATGCATATTAACCCATGAAGGTTGTATACATAAATTTGGTGAGTCTGATTTTTATTGTAAAAAGGAAATAATAATATTTCATCATTATATTGTAACATGAATTTAAATATAAAATTGAATATGCCTAAAACAAAAAGACACATAGCTTATTAGTCAATAAATAATAAACTGATATTGATATTGTGTTTCTTAATGTTAGAAAGGCTTGTTTTATTTATATGTGATGCGTGTGAAGTCTTTCAGTTTTTATATAAACTTTTCCCAGGATTTCTGAAAAGCAAATGCTATTGTGGAATTATCTTAATTCTGTGTGTATGTGTGTGTGTGTAGCTTTTGTCTTAAGAAAAAATGGCAAACATATTTTAAAAATTGTTCTTACTTGGGATTCTCAATGTGTCCATAAAGAATGATCTTAGAAAAAATAATCTAAGTTAGGATATATTTTATAAAATATAATGAAAATATGCTCAAATACATGTATGAGCATAAGACATTGAAATATCCCCTTAACAAAGATAGTTTTTATGTAAATTCCTAATGCTTACTAAGACACTTTGAGATATATATATGTGTATATACATGCATATATACATATGTATGTGTGTGTGTGTGTGTGTGTGTGTAGATATATATATATGCATATATATATATACTTTTGAGACAGAGTCTCATTCTGTTGCCTGGGCTAGAGTGCTGTGGAGTCAGCTTAGCTCACAGCAACCTCAAACTCCTAGGCTTAAACAATCCTCCTGCTTCAGCCTCCCAAATAGCTGGGACTACAGGTGTGTGCCACCATGCCTGGCTAATTTTTTATATATTTAGTTGCCTGGATAATTTTTTCTATTTTTAGTAGAGACAGCGTCTTGCTCTTGCTGAGGCTGGTCTCAAACTCCTTACCTCAAGTGATCCTCCCGCCTCAGCCTCCCAGAGTGCTAGATTTACGGGTGTGAGCCACCACACCCTGCCCTATATATTAAATTTTGAGTTACATTATACATGATAAATTTTCATGAGGAATATGTTGATTATTATATAGACAAAATATATCAATTAAATATAAATTGTAGTAATAGAAATACCAGAATTTTATAATTTAAGAATTTTGAAAATTTCCTTAATTTGCTTACAATTTGATATCATTTAAATATATTATCTTTTGAAGATTTGATATATTTATATGGATGATAGAACTCAAAAGAAAAATTTGATAAAATAATTTTATCATCTTATGAAGTAAAACATTCATATAAATTAATCAGTTATTATTGCAAAATAAAAATATATGTAATGAATAACAGCTCAACATTCCCATAAAAATGTATTTCTACATAAACCCCTACTATGTGAAAACATTTGGATTTTATTTTTGCAGTTTTTGATAATATCTACATAAATTATCTTTTAAACAAAGCTCAGATCTATCATCTGTCTTCCTCCAGCCTCCACCATACACCCTCAGAAATCACTCCATCTCATTAAGGAAGTAAAAGGAAATAAACTCTAAAATAGTTCCACATCACATTATCATTGATATAGCTTTGAGTGTGCAGGTGCTGGAAATTACCTTATGAATTGGTTTTAAGAAAATTCTTCATTCATAATCTTTAGAAATTACTTTGTAAAAATTATGCTCTCTTTATTTCTATTACCTATAGATGTGGTTCACAAGGCAGGTTCAGTGCTGTCTACAAGACATGAGACTTTTCCCCCTACCTTAGGGTCTTTTTTTTTTCTCATTCACATTTACCTAGAGAAAGTGTTTAAAAGAAATATGTTTCTTCTAGTTGAATTCCAGACTTACTAAATCAAATCTCTGTGATAAGAAAGGTGGTGATGAGCCTCCACAATCTGCATTTTTATGCAGTTCTCCAAGAGATTCTTTTACACTTTGCATTTGAGAGCCAAACTTCTAGGCGAGAAAGAAACTTCTTATGACTAAGTCTCACCAATGAATCCCTACCAGATCCTCCAACCCAACATAGCAAGGACAGGGCCTAACACAAATTTGGGGCTGAATGGAGCTCCAAATATAGTGAAGAGGGATGATTCTGTGAACATATTTTTTTTTCAGTATAGTGTGTGTGTGTGTGTGTGTGTGTGTGTTGAGAAGGTGAGTATAATGGGGTGGGGATAATAGTAATGGGGGGAAGAGTTGAGGAATTGGAATTACAGATATTTTCACTTAGAAACCATGCCTACATTTAGCCAAGCAGGGGTTTTGAGATCTTAATTCTGGGCAAAGATAACAAACTTAAAGAGATGAACTGTTCTCTTTCTTCTTCACCTTTTCTACTATGGTTTATGACGAACCTACTTAATAGAATACAGTTGAGATACAAAGTTCAAAAAGGCAAATGTGTGTACATATTTTTTAAATTGCACAAAGCTATTCAAAAACAGTAAACAAAATGAGGTCTTAGACATATGAGTTTTATCTTTTATGACCAAAACAACTAACAATTATCCAAGAAGAGAATTAGAGAGAATTATAAATTAAGTGCTTAAGTGCACATATTATGTGTATAAACACATTTTGTGCATGTATATGTATTTGTTATTGTTGATTATAGTGTTGTTTTTATGACAGAATCCCTTTCCTTCTACGTGGCATAAGCAAAAATGTTTATACCTCTTCTGCTCTAAATTTCCTTTGGCACAATTTGTTAGAATAAATGGCTAATAAGTGTCAGTCATTGATTATATTTCCCAAGGAAGCTTCTAATAGTGAAATTACTAAGTGGGACAATATACGAGTTGCTGATTCCGCCTTCTTCCTACTTACTTTGTGCAACATAGTGCTGATGGCAGGAGCAGTGTCAGCACCTTGAAATCATGAGTAAAAGACCAAGAGAATAAAAAGACATAGGGATTGTCAACTTTGAGCTACATAGCTACTGTAAGCAATTTTATTTGTAAAAATGCTTATAAAATAAAAATATAAACAGATCCAAAGAAAATTGAATGAGATATTTTAACAGCCAACATAGTAAAACAGAAAAAATATTATTGGGAAAAATAGATGCTCAATCTTAATACTATTAATGGAAAATGTAAATAAAAAAAGAAACATTCATTGTCTAATGTGATATATGGGTTAAAATGAAAGACATAAAAAGCTTTATGCATTTTTTGTGGAATATCTTTCTGCAAGCCATCTTGGCATACCTGTTAAAGATAAAGATATGAATACCCTAATGTTACATGCATTTATCTGTATGGATCTTCTCTAAAGGGACGTCCACATAATGTACGTGTGCAAATATATTCACTCTACAGTGCAAGTAAGGGTGAAAGAATCAGGGGGAAAACATTGAACATAGTTCATTTAGTGAATGGATAAATTAAGTTATTGAAATAATGCCATACTTTACAAAAATTAGAATTAATATACTAGATTTCCATATGTCAACATGGAAAAATGCAAAAGTACAATGTTGAGTTAAGAAGGGAAATTAAGAAATATGTCTAAAAGTATAGCATTATGTTCATTTTAAACACATGAACACAATTTTTATTTTTACTATATGTGTAAAGTTTCATAAAATAAAAATAAACACACATGTGCATGCACACACACATTTATATATACAATAAGAGTACAAAATAGAAACGTGCACAGACATACAATTTTCAAAGTCCAAGATAGTGTTTATGTTTCAGGAGATAAAGATATTGGGTTGTTAGACAGGTTTAACTATTTGAAATAGAACCACATAAAATATGACAAAATGCTCTTATCAGTTTAATCATAGCTCTAGGTACACATATTTCTATTATGTTGGTTTCTATAGTTGTACATATTATTTTATATCTTATAATTTAATAAAATAAATTCTCAAGTTTAGAAATTAACAAAGAAATGATTAACAAAAATACAGTCTACTTGACACAGAAGCCACTTAAATTTTTTCTTGTATTCAGACAAGCTGACATGAGCAGTATTTTACTGTAATTTAAAAATGATCTTGAGTGACTGTTTTTATATAATATGGCCAACTATATATTGAGAAATTGTCCCTAGGGAAGCAATCTTCCCAATTCAGATCACCAATGAATGATGCTTTGGCAGAAAAATTGCCAATCATGGCATTTAAGTTTTGGGAAATTATGATATCAGTTAATGAAGTCTTAGAGTATATAACACTCAGACAACTGTCAAATTGGTTCCAGGCCTTGAGGGATCTGAACGTTCATTACCAAGAAGGTCATATTAACACAGACTCAGTTATTCATTTCAGGACACTGAATTAGGTTGAGATAGAAGGAAAGAAAAAAAAAACTCTATTAAAAAGATTCCATGATGTTCAAGGTCATGTGAATGTAACTAGCCTATAGCTGCCTAAATAATTTTGCCAGATGACTGAATTAGAAAATGGCTGAAAGCTTTGCAAGATTTGAATTCCTCTTTCTAAACGTCAGGTATGTTTTATAAAAATGACTTTAGACTTTTAAAAAACTTTTGGAAAATAAATATATTTGGATTTACTCCATTATCCATTCATGTTCCAGGAAACAACTGGAAAGTAAGAGAAGCTATGCTTTAAAATACCTCCAATATAAGAATCAGGACACTCTTAGGCCTATTAGGATTTAAAACGAATGCATTCCTTTTAATTGTATTGCTAACATTGGCAGATTTTGGAAACCCTAATTTGTTTGAGTTGGCATGCATAATATACCTAATTTCTAAACGTCTATTTGAGACAAGGAAGACAGAAAATTTCACAATCTCAGAATTTCTACATTCTATTGCTTTCTATCTCAACCTCTTGCTTGTTTTTTTATTACTGTTACATTAAATATTTTTTAGTGTATTATCATGTTTTCATTAAATGTTTTGTATTCATTAAATGTTTTATTTTCTGTCACACCTCTGGAAAGAATTTACTTTATAGCAGGGGCCATGTTTGTATTGTACAAATATTTTCATATTTGTATCCCTAATCCCGAGCACAGTACCAAACAATAGTAGAATTCATTAAATACCTAGTGACTAAATGAATGATTTAATGAGTGAATGAAACAGGCCAGAGCTTGCTACTGTAATTAATGTTAATGTGGCTATGCAAAGGTAATAATGTACAAGAGAAACCCCGGCAAAGGGTCCAAGAGGAAAAAAACTTGAAAACAACACTAATGGCAGGCAGATTGGGGCTATGAATATGTGTCAAGTTTTAGTAATTCTGTAGAGTCAGACTCTAATTATAAGAGCAGATTATTAAGCAATGGTTTTTGAAATAAGATTAAAACAGAAGAATTAATTGATTGTGGGGCTTGATTGTTGAGAATAATACCAATTATGATTCCAACAAAGAGAATCAGGAATAGGTTCTTGACCCTCTACAAAAATAGCAATAATAATACAATTAGAAGAGAAATTTTCTATGGAGTGTTTCAGTCTATACCTAACAATAACACTCATTTTCTCCATAAAGAAAACTGATACAAGTAGTTTTTTGCTACAAAAAATGAGATTAGCATCAACATCCACCCAGTCCCTTCCTAAGATTATTTACATCCAGTTAGAAACCAAGATCCACAAAATCTAATTAATTAATATTTCTTGAATCTGCTCTCATTTTTCTTTTGATTAGTCACAAGTTGGTTCAAGATTTCATTTCTTATGTAGATTATTGCAAAAGTTTATCTGCTCTCTCTTCATTTGATCTGGCAATTTACAACCAAACCTCCAAACCTCTTATCATAAGAATGTCTAAGTTATTCAACTAGTTAAAATATTTTGAATATGTGAAAATATAACTTCTCAAAAAAGCTCCAATTTCTTAATTGAACCATTCATAACTTGCCTATACCTATAACCTCATCAGTAATAATTCTGTTGCATTATTCTCTTCAGCAATATTAATAACCTCTTGGCCTGGAAGATCTCAACCATTGCATATGTATGAGAATTTGCATTTATGATTTCCTCTAACTAGCATACACATACTGTTTCCTTTCTTCTTGGTCTATATCACTGGTTAAAATATAGTGAGTAGGAACCATGTCTTTAGAGTTAAATCACCTATACCACAAAGCCAGCTTACCTGTTTGCCAGCTGTTGACTATACCTAACTTTCCCCCTCACTAAAATAGTTCAATGAAAGTTAATAATGTTGAAGTCTGTAGTAAACTGCATATTGTATCCCCCCCCCAAAATTCATATACTGAGATTCTAAACTCAATGTAATGGTATTTTGAGGTGGCCTTTTGGGAGATAATTTGGTCATGAAGGGCTTAGTGGCCTTATAAGAAGAGGCCACCAGCTTCCTTTCCTTCCCGCACGTGAGGATACAATGAGAAATAGGCAGTCTGCATTCCAGAAGAATGCCCTCACCAGAAGCTGATCACAATGGCATCCTGATCTTGGGCCTTCAGCCCCCCAGGATTGTAAAAAATAAATTTTTATTGTTTATAAGTCACCTAGTCTATGGTACTTAGCCTGACCAGACTAAGATAAAGCCCTTTGAGCACCTGGCACCTGGTATCTGATAAACATTGATTATTATTATTTCCAGGTTTTCCATACCTATATCAATTGTAATCTCAATATTTTGTATTTGTTATTTCTCAATATTTTAAAGACATCTCCATCGTGCTTCTATTAGACACTGCAAGCTTTTACCATAAATATTTTCAAATTTTGTAAACATTTTTATTAATTTGTCCATATTCCTACATACTTTACAAATCATTGTGGGAAGGTATTGTTCAAAGTATGGTATCAGTCTTATCAATAGCCCTCCAATTTCAATGATTATCAAAAGTTCAACATGGGGGGGAGTCCTGGGTAGGCATTCTTCTAGAATGTTCTCTCAGTAGCAGTGACTCGAGGACCTCAGTATTTTCCTTTGTCTCTTCTAGGAATTGACTCCTTCAGAATCCTTAACATTAAATCGGCGATGGGAAGAGTATATTTCACTAGCTAGAACTCGGTCATTGGCCACATGTATCCTCTTACATACATCCCTTCCATGAAAAAGGGATAAAAATGGATTTTTTAAAATGTAAAGTTGTGATTACTAAAGGAGACATACCAATAACAACCAAAATGAGCTAACTTCCTAGTACCTTGGGAGGGGTGACGGGGTAGACATTAATGATCTTTGTTTTTCAGACCTGCCACTGAAAGCTTTTCCCTCTTGTAAAAGAATTCCCAATGCTGCCTTCTCAAGCTGCTGTGAGTATTTTTGATTCTGGCTAAATGCTCATCTCACACCTGACTGCTTACTATGAGGTAGCAGAGGGTGCTGCACTTTCCATGCAAAACATTTCCTGGTGTTGTCCACACCAGTGAGACATATTAACTGAGACCATGAACAAACAAAACTATTTAAAACTGATTGCCAAATATTATGTATCACATAAGCCGAATTAAGGACGAAAACTGTATAATCGATCATCTCAAGAGATACAGAAAAAGCATTTGATAAAATTCAGCTTTCCTTTTTGATAAAAACCCTCAACAAACTAGTCATAGAAGGAATATACCTCAAAATAATAAAGGCCACATAAAACAAACTCACAGCCAGCATCATACTGAATGAGAAAAGCTGGAAGCATTTCTTCACAGAACTGGAACAAGACAAGGATGTCCACTTTCACCACTCTTATTCAACATAGTGCTGGATGGTCTAGCCAGAGAAGAAATAAAAGAATCTGGCTCCTGGTTAAAAACCTGTGTATGATTTTTCAAGCCTGACTTTAGGCAATTACAAAGGCTTTACATGGCAGTTCCTCAAAGGAGAAAGCTGTCCTCCCCACTTCAGACATGGTGCACAAACAACGCATTGCGGCCTCTGAAGGGAGCTGCAGTCAGGGACTCGGGTCCTTCTGGCTATCAAGCTTTTACACACATCAGCATTCTTAGCCCAGGTGTCTTGTCTGAGGCAAGGGGAGGGAGGAGGAGGAATCCTTGAAGACACTTCTCCACTAACTCAGTACTTATTACTTTTCTACCCATAGTCCTTGCTCCTTACCCTCCTAATCCCAGGGTCCATGAAACTACAGAAGCTGTCCGGGGCTCCCTCAACAGCGAGAAGACTCTCACATCTGCACTGTTCCACTTAACCCTTGGACCACTGCGCCTGTTCCACATGGCAAAATGGAAAAGGCAAAAGTTGGCCCTTTCTCCAATTTTAGCCTCATTTTTAGAATAAGGTGAGTAATTAAAGGCTTAATTGTTAATCTCCATTTTGACTACGTGTTTTAATTGACTACTCTGATACCTGGTAGCTCAGCTGAGCTGAGCTCCCAACAGGTAGGTACACACATAAGTAACTAAACAATAATATATGGATTAAACAATTATATATTGACCAATGGTCTAGAGAAATAAATATGTAAGTAAAAGAGTAAAATTGCAGAATATATTAAAGGAAAAATACATAAATTATCAACTAAATTATTTAGGGTGAAAAATTAATATTTATACAAAGTAATGTGGATAAAAGCTACTAACAAATGCTCAGAGCATCTAAGTCAGGTTGGTGGTGTTTGAGATTCGTATTTGGACAAGTAAAGAAAAAGACTGTAAACTTCTTATTTTCTTCCTGTGCTATATTTGAGCATGACAAGTATTTTTTATGCAGAAAGGCTTTGGTTAAAGAAAGTCAGATTTGACTCAGCAGGGTCTGTAGCTGTTTGTCAGATTTTAAAGGAGAATTAGAAATATTTATTTTTAAGAACCGATGATATTTATGAATAAAATAACTTTCAAAAATTAAACTTTCAGTTATAGGCAGGTATGCATTTGCTTTGTAAACGAAATATATTTTTTATTTTCTTTGTCACACAGGTGTTTTCACATCTTGAAAACATGTTTTTGTTTGGTATGCCCGTATGCCTATCCTTCTGTGATGCTTTTTCTGGCTACAAAGATCTAAATTAAACACTCTTGTTCCTCACTTCACACAACTTCAATCGCGGTCTTTACATGTTTTACAGTAAATTATCTGCGTTAAATTTGGTTTCTCCTGTAGTCTATGTCATGTATTTATATTCTAAGTATTCAATAAGTACATGTTAATAAATATTAATAATATTCAACAGTTCTCACTGATATGACATTACTCAAGAAAAATAACATTTAAGAAGATAAAAATACTTCAAATTTATTCATTCATTCATTTAAAAGAAAAGTTTTGTAATCAACTTGTTTCGATCTCCGTCAAAATCCTAAAATGTGTATTTTGTGGGAATTTTTAGTTTTCTTAGCCAACACGTGAGCAAAAGGTCTGCATTACATTGCCTGCAACACTGAGAAAGCTGTTCTACAGTAAATGGTGAAAAGGCTGTTTCCAGCTTTAACTCACATTCTATTTTACAGTAATAGAAATAGTTAATAAAATCACATTAGGAAGCACACATTATGTTCACCAACTTTTAATAATATTAAAAGCTCATGAAAGGGCAATGTTAGAAATTAAATTATGTAAGAATATTTTTTAAATAGTCTAATTTTCATGTTCTCAGTATTTTATTTGCAGAGGACATTTCAGGCTGTCCTTTAGAATTTTCATCTTAATGTTGCTTGTCTTTACTCTTGTGATTCTTTGGTTTATATATTGAAACTTTAAAAATGCAATTAATTGTATATTTCCTGAAAGACTTGTTTTTGCTGTTTTTAAAAATAATTTAGTGCAAATTGCATAAATTGGATTACGTAATACATAAAGTAACATATTTCTCCTTATATATTGCTTCATAATTAACAGTCATTCATATAATATTGAATGACAAGCTGAGCATGATCGAGGTAATTGAAAAAGATTGAGGAGGACCAGGAGAAACCAGGGTTGTTGCTAGTCCCTGGAGTCTGCATAACTCATCCCCGCAGTACCAGAGAGTAATCCAGGAAGAAAAACAACAGAAGAGAGTTGGTACCCAAACCAGCAGTCGATAAAAACTGGCAGTGCTCCAAAGCTAAATGGAGGTAATTCTAGTGCCTGTAATATTCCAGGCTGGTTTTGCATTCCTTCCCTATACTTTTGTTTCTACCTATCTCTCTCACCTATTTTTTTCTCTCACCTATTTTTAATATTTTAAAATAGCCATTGTGCATTCTTCAATAAAATAAATTTTCTTTAACGTGGCCTCTCCTAATTCTTCCAATGATATGCTATATATTTCTATAACCTTTAATACTTTTCATTTTATAATAAAAATTATACTTTATCCTTTTTTAAAATATCTGAAGATAAGGACAAAATAGTCCTCAGTTCACGGTAGATACTTAGATGGGTGAACGTATGCCTTTCCCACTATTCTGCAAAGTCCAGAGAGGGCAAGGAACATGTCAAATATTTCATACCAAATGTCTCACCATGTGGCCCAAATATATTAATGAGGATCAATTGCATGTAATATTAGAAGATCAAATATATTTCCTTCATCATGAAAATCATACAAATCTTCCAGCTGGGAACAAGATATAAAAACTGGGTTTATTTCAAGAAGAAGGGAAAATCATAATGAGAAGGAACAGTGTATTCAGTATGAATCAAGTAATCCATCACAATTTGTCATTTGCTTTCTGCATTTAGATTATATATAACTATGATGTTTATTGTAGATATGTGTAGATGCTTGGTGGTGGTATATACATTTATATACTTTGTAGTCAAATGATTATTCAGAAGCTGTCAAATGTGTGTGTTTGCTTGCGTTTTTTTTAATTTGGAAATGATTAACCCCTTGGAAAATAGCAAATGAAATGAGATTTACTTCTAATTGTGAATCCAATTTTCTCACATTAGCTTACTTTTTATTTGGTGGAAATAAAATATCACATATTCTATGCACTTATTTAGCCACGTACCTGAATAACTAAATTCTAAAGGGGGTTAAGTTTATTAATCTCACAGTGTGAACCTCAATAAAATATAGATGAGATGTAATTTTAATAAAATACTAGATGAGATGTAATTTTTGCAATTAGGAGTACAAATTGTGTGCATGTGTATGTCTCCTTGGAAATAAGAACATTAACTCAAAATAGTGTTTCATTAAATGACTGAAAATTTAATTTTAAAGCAGTTTTAACTATAATCATGTAGTTTATTTCTTAGAAAATAATAACACCTTCATATTATAGAATCAGAACTTATATAATCTAAACAAAATACATTGATAATACAATGGCAATTGTGAAAACTATTCTTTATTAAAAGTATAAGAGATAAATTTGGTCTTACATAATGAATGATATGAGAATTAATAGTTTTGTTTTTTGGTTTTTCCCTATGTGGCCTTGTAAAATTAGAATTACTTACAGACATTTAGTGGTATTCAATGTTATATGTTTTACTGTTTACCTGTGAGAAACAGATGGTGGTACAGTTTAACTTTGTAGTAGGATCAATCCTGGAGGGAAGACTTAGAGAGCTCAACAGATGGATAGAGAAAGAAATGCTCTAGGTACAGAAAATGAAATGAAAGAT
The DNA here is from genome assembly GCF_020740605.2 of Lemur catta. NCBI lineage: Eukaryota > Metazoa > Chordata > Mammalia > Primates > Lemuridae > Lemur > Lemur catta. Next base: position 245,730,185 of record NC_059128.1, read on the forward strand.
AAGTGGAAAGATGCCCAGAACACAGAAATGAGGCAGACACACCAAGAAGGTACCCAGGATACTACGTTTAATTATTTGATGGGAATTTAACATGGAAATGAGACAATATAGTCAAGTTTTAAAATGTGAAAAAAATATTTTTGAGCCTGATGAAAGAAGCGAAAATACAGTCAGCAAACAGGACAGAAAAGATAATCTTTGCTAAAAGAGTAGGAAGCAGGGGCAAAATATTACTGCTAGTAAGTTTTTACTTATGTTCAAAATTATCCTCATTGATTTCTTATCCTAGAGCCTGATGCAGTGTCCAACACAAAAATGCATTTAATAAATGATGGATATTATGTAAATGCTAGTTTATATATCTTTCATTCAAAAGCAACAGCTACCCTGACTGAAGCATTATAGAAGCTATTCATGTAACAAAAACATTTGTACCCCCTTAATATTTTGAAATAATAAAATATTTGAAATAATAAAAAAGAGAATGTGTTATATATACACAATGGAATATTGTTTAGCCATAAAATGAAGGAATTTATGTCATTTGCTGCAACATAGCTGGAACTTGAGGTCATTAAGTTACATGAAATAAGGCAGGCCCAGAAAGGCAAATATCGGATGTTCTCACTTATATGTGGAAGCTAAAAAAGATGATCTCATAGAGGTAGAGAGTGGAATGATAGTTACGAGAGGCTGGGAATAGGGGTGATGAAGAGAGGTTTATTATTGAGTATAAACATGCAGTTAGACAGAAAGTATAAGTTATAGTGTTCAATAGCACAGTAGGATGAATATAGTTGACATATATTGTATATTTCAAAATAGCTAGAAGATTTGAAATGTTTCCAACACAAAGAATGATAAATGCTCAAAGTGATGGGTATCCTAAATACCCTGATTTGATCATTGCACATTGTATGCATGTATCAAAACATCACATGTACCCCATGAATATGTACAATTATTATGTACCAGTAAAACAGTTAAAAAAAAACCATCAGCTATATTTGTACAGTTTTCCAGGAAAAGTAGGCAATTGTGGAAAATAAAAGAAACTCAATCAGAATTATGAACATGTGAGTTTGCAAAATGAAGAGAGAGTAGAAACAACACTGGTACGCTGAATATCAGACTCTTTACCTTAAGCTTTAATTTGTTATTTTAAAAAAAAACCCTAAAACTCACAACAACAACAAAAGTACTACACTGAGTTGCAAATATTCAGACCTTTAAGGTGTTAGCGTGTGGTCTTGTTTTTCTTAAGAACAACTTAGTCTCATTAACTACCCCAATGTTCTACTGAAAATAAATAACAATAATTTTAAACTGCCTATTTATATAAGAATAAGAAATTCAACAAAGTGGGGTAAGGTATTTTTATGCTCCAAGAATTGTGGTGTAAACTTAGTTTTCCAAAACAGTTCTTTGATGGTGTTTTAAATAAAACTGTAATAATTATACTATATACTACACAGAAATGTGTAGTATATAGTACATATATATACTATACAGTATATAGTCTGATGAGTTTAGACAATTGTATGCACCCATCCAGCACCAGAAATTACAGGTAGAAAATTCCCATCACACTGGAAAATTTCCACAAGCTCCTCATTACTCAATTCTGTTTCTTCCAGAGCAGAGTCAACTGCTTTCAGATTGCTTTAGTGAATGATTCGATTTACCTGTGAATGCAATAAATTCTCAGTATTTGTGTGTATGATTTCTTTTATTCAAAATATTGTCTGTTAGATTCATCCATGATGTTTTATCAATACTTTGTTTCATACCAAAATATTATTCTATACCATGGATATATTACAATGTATTTATATTTTTCCTCATTTGAGTTGTTTCCAATTATTGGTTTTCATGAATACATATGTGCAAATATTTTTGTGACCTATTTTGTAATTTGTATATTTAATGTCTAGAAAAATAATTGCAGGTCTATAACCTAGATGTACAGTTAGCATTAATTACAACAGGTTTCCATTATACAAAGTAGTCATATAACTATTCTCCCACCAGCAATGTACAAAAGTTCTTTGTCTTTTCAATACTTGCCAACATGTGTTAACGTAAGTTCTTTTGGTTTCAGCTATTCTAGTGCCAATGGAATGATCTCTTATTGTGGATTTAATTTGCATTTCCTGAATGAATAATAATGTTGAGCTCATTTTATGTGTTTATTAGACATTTCTATATCATTTTATTGTGAAGTGTGTTCATATTTTTGCCAATTTTTATTAGTTTTTCTTTTTGTTGCAAATTTATAAGAGTATTTTAAGTTCTGGGTGCTAGTTCTTTAACAGTTAAATGTATTGCAAACCTTTTATGCCAGTCTGTGACTTACATAGTCAATTTCTTAATGATGTCTTTTAAATAACAAATGTTTTATATTAATTATGTGAAAATTATCTATTCTCTTAAATGACTACTGCTTACTATCTAAAAAAAAATTAACCTGAAGTCATGAAGATATTTTTCTGTTTAAGTCTAAAGCATCTGTATTTCTGTCTTTTATAATTAAGTGTATTACCTATTTTAAATTATTTTTTAATGCACAGAATAAAATGGATGTCATGTTTTATTTTTCCATGAAAATATTTGGCTGTCAACAGTTTGAACTGTTGAAAATATTTTCCTTTAACCTTTGATTTGACTGATAAATTGGTAAAAGATGTCAATTGAACTGACTTGAACATACATGTATAGGTCTAATTCTGCATTATTTATTATGTTTTACTGATACATTTATTATTTTTATGTCAATGCAACACTTCTTGATTGCATTATCTTTACAGTAAAACTAGACAATGGTCATTAAGTTCTTCAACTTTGTTCATCTTTTTAGAAATCTTGAGATTTCTAGATTCTTGACATTATCATGAGAGTTTATAAACCAGCTGTCCAGTTTTTCAAAAACTTGTTTGTATTTTGAATGGGATTGTGTTGAAACTATGAATTAATTTATGCAAAGAGGATATCATAAAAATACTCTCTTATAATTTCTGAATGTACTATATACCTACTTTTATTTAAATTTTTTTCTCAGACATACTTTCTAGTGCACTGTCTCAAAGACTTGTAAAACTTTCTTATTTTTTTAGATTTGTTCCAAGATATGTTTATGCTATTATAAGTGGTATTTTTGGTTTACTAGAGTCATTTTCCAGGTTTTTTGAATATATAGATATAAAGTTAACCTTGTATATTAACCTTATATTCTACAACTTGCCAAATTCACTTCCGAGTTCTAGCAGTATTTTGGAGATATTATACTAATTTCTATATACAAGGTGATATCATTATGTCTTTCTTAAAATCTTTTTGTTTTATTTTTCTTCCCTTGTCTATTGCATTACCTAACAAGCATTGATAAACAGTATAAACACAAAAGGTAAACTTAAGAATTGATCATTTTATTATCCTTAATAAATTAAAAAATATTTCTGGGAGAAATAGAACCCATCTCAGTTATTACTATTCTTGGTATTGTGACACACTGGACAGTATTTATGTATGAATTAATATCCACAAGGTCGTAAGAGAAATCATATAAGCCACTGCTTTTGCCAAATTATGCCAGTGATGGACTGCCAATAAAATATTAACCTGTACTAAAGTTTGGATCCACTGGTGTAAAATTGTTTCTTGAACTGATTTCTGTTAGAAATGCAAAGATGTGAATTATAGTAATATATCAATGATTACTAATTATAACTCATTATATTTCCCTTCCTAGTATTGTATTAGCATGTGATTATTGGAACTGATTGCCAAACCGGTCTGGGAGTTCAGGTTATAGATTTGAGGATGGAGGTAAATAACACTTTCAAATAGAATATGGCTCAGGGCCAGTTTGTGACATATTTGCATTCTGGAGATTGATTTTGAGAACTATAGCTCTGCCACTTTGGGGGGGCATTTGATACACTTGCAATTAAATGTATCATTTTGGATTTTTGGGTCATACCAGTGATGCAACTTTTTTTTGCAAATTCTTAGAGTAAACTTGTGACACAAACTCTCAGGAAATACATTCTTTCCTCACTTCTCCTCAACAGCAAGACTTTTCCTGTAGTCAAAGATAGAGCTTGGTAGTGAGCTCATTTCTGATTCACAATTACTCTTGACAATATAGCTTTTATTATACCTGATTAATAACGATGTGTCTTTCTCCTGTTTGGCTGTGTACCTTGAGCCTGTCTGAGTATCAGGACCATTCATTGCTAAAGTAAATAATTGCAAACCAGATGTGATATAGGACTAATACAATGCATAAATGTAATAAAGAAAAGATTTTGGAGGATATGTGTTTTTTAATTTAAAAAATAATTAATTTTTGTGTTTACACAGCTTTCATATATCATAACCCCTTATATTTTTTGTTAGAATTCACTTTCTTTAATCATAATGGGTTAAGTGACTTTATTGCTTAAGAAACAGATAATTGTGGTAATTATTGAAGCTCATCAAAATTCTAAATGCTCACCCATATTTTTGGATATGAAAATAGCCTATATAGCAGCTCTAAATTGTACAGATATTTCTAACACTGTGGAAACACCACATAGCAGCCTATCTTTAGGGTGCAAAGTAAGTAACCTTATAAAAATTCATCATAATATGTTATTTCAGGCGTAAAGGGACATAATATTCCATGTAAAAGAATAAAATAAAGAATAATCCCGGAAGATTCAGTTTAGGTAATAGTGGAGTGTCTTATAACGGACTAATACTCCAGTAGCAATTAATTGTAAGTTCAAAAAAAGATGTATATTCACAAATGAAAATATGTAAAACCATGAAGGACCAAAACCAGGCAAGACTTGGAGATGGTATAACCCTTGAAAAAGGGAAATACACTTAAAGAGTGAGATTTACATTTATATGCTTCTCTTGAGATCATTAAAATCAAGCAGAAGGCCACAATTTTATTGACTACATATATCATAAGACATCATTCAGAGATGTTAACATGACTGGAAATTGAGGAGAGAAGGCCATGTAGTGAAGGAAGCCCTAAAATATACCTACAAACTCCCCTTAAATACTTGGCTGATACCACATTCTTACAGTAGCTCAGGAGAAAGCAACATCAGAAGTGAACAAAAGGATGTTTTGGTATGAAATTCCTTGTGATAAAGCAAGATGATAAATGTATTACAAAATTTGTAGAATGAAAGGTAAAGTTGCCTGAGTATCAGGATGCTGGCTGGCTAGCAATAAATTATTATCCTCCGCAGCTTGTCAGGAGTATAGAAGCAAGCATCTTCCTCAAAGCATTAACCTCCTAGTGCTGACAAAAAGAATGCCCACTGTTTAGTCAAATGTGAACTGCTGCGACATATGGTATGTGTGATCAGATGTTTTTTTCTTGAAATCATTTATACAATCCATGAGATGATCTTCCTGAGTAGAACGGACTGAATTTCCCAGTGATCCAGATATTATTTTCATGTAGGATCAAAAATGTGAGACTTCTTCAGTGTTGATTTTGATCCATATTTTTCTAGAATTCAGATATATAATCATCACAAAACTCTTTATAAAGCAAAAATTTTTATATTACTTACATGATTGAAGACAATAAATAATTTAAAAATATTTTCTTAAAGTTTTAAGTTTAGAAAATGCTATATAAAATCCACATCACACATAAAATGCGAAAGCATCAGATTGAATTGCATATTTTTTAGCACTCCTAGCTGGCTATCTGCATTTATGCACATTAAGTAGGCTTTGCATTGAATATTGGAGATTCTCTTACTATCCCTCTGACTACAATATAAAATAGATATAACAACTAATTAATAATATTTTAATATTTCTAGGAGGGTAATTATGATGTGATTTTTTTGTGATTAGAAATTTTATATAACCTTAAAATATGTATCTAAAATGAGAAATGTTTAATATTTTTTAAATTTCTTATGAACTTACATTTATAAATTATATTATCAAAACTTTAGTTGATTTGTTCCACTATAGTGCTGTATGTGTTAATTTGTGGAGATGACTAAATTACTATTAACATAATAATAAAAAATAAACACAAAGGACAAAATGTACCAAACAGCAATTTATCAGAAACTCTTCGTCAGACAATGAAAATAAATTATTCCGGGGAGTGGGGAAACAATACAATTGAGCCCAACACCTTACCTTGGCTTATTGCCTTTGCGAGTGTTTTCAGGACACAGCACAGGAAGGAAAATTCCAGGAGGAGACTGACAGTCTCCCTATTTGAGGAAATAAAGTTGAAAGTCCAGAGTGATCAAGGCATTGATGCACAAGGAGAGACCTGTGGGATAACTACAGAAGTTGTTCTTGGAACATTCAACTTAATAGAGATCAGCACGTACCTGAGGGAAAACTACCTTAGACTGGGGATAGAACCATCTAAAAGGATTAGTGGTAACTGTGTCTGCTGCTGATACCTAGTTGGGAGTAGTGCCTGTTCCCATGAGCCAGATTGGAAAATCCCAAGACTCATGGGGTGTTGGCTCAGCAGTGGGGAATAAGCCTTAGACTGAGCACTACCCTGTTAGTGCCTAGCAAGGTTTGACAACAATAATCAAATATCAAACTTATTCCAAATAACTTTACTGCATCACAGTGAAAAGCTCAATAATAGAAATAAAAAATATATCTACCACTCAACAGGGTAAAATTCATGATATCTGCTATCTCATCAAAAGTTCCTAAGAAAAAAATTATAACTCAAAATGAGACAATAAATTAACTAAAACTGACCTAAACTTGGCATAAATGTTAGAATTACAAGATGAGAACAAAAAGAATTATTAAAAATGATTTTCATATATCCAATAAGAAAAGACATGGAAGGAAAAAAAAGAGGTATGTATATGGCAAGAGTGTCCATACTTTACTTAGCATCATGCAAAAGTGCTAGAGTTAGAGTCTACTCCTTATCTCAATATATGCAGAAAAACCATTTGAAATTCAACATCTATTCATACAGAAATGCTCAGCAAAGTAGAAATATACAAAAAGTTCCAATATTTGAAATAAGGAATATACATAAAACTAACACCTACTATAATACTTAAACCTAAGGCATGAAACTATAAGAATTCTAGAAGAAAATGTTGGAAATGCTCCTATAGACATTGGCCTAGAGAAAGAATTATGAAGAAGACCCAAAAGGCAATCACAGCAACAGCAAAAACAAATAAACAGGACCTAATTAAATTAAAAAGCTTCTCCACAGCCAAGGAAACTATCATGAGACAAACAGACAACCTACAGAATGGGAGAAAATATTCACATGCTACATATCTGACAAAGGGCTGATAACTAGAATCTATACAGAACTCAGGAAAATCCGCAAGAAAAAAATCAAACCACCCCATTACAAAGTGGGCAAAGAATAGGAACAGAAACTTTTCAAAAGAAGATAGATTAATAGCCAACAAGCATATGAAAAAATGCTCAACACCTCTAATCATCATGGAAATGCAAATCAAAACCACAATGAGGTATCACTTATCTCCAGTGAGAATGGCCTTCATCAAAAAGTTCCAAAACAATAATTATTGGCATGGATGGGGAGAGAGAGGAACACTCATACACTGCTGGTGGGACTGCAACCTGGTACAACCTCTGTGGAAAGTAATGTGGACGTACCTCAAAGAGCTACAAGTAGAACTACCATTTGATCCAGCAATCTTATTACTGGACACCTACCCAAAGAAACAAAAGACATTCTATAAAAAAGACATCTGTACTCGAATGCTTATAGCAGCACAATTCACAATTGCAAAGATGTGGAAACAACTCAAGTGCCCATCAATACATGAGTGCATTAATAAAATGTGGTATATGTATACCATGGAGTTCTACTCAGCCACAAAAAGCAATGGTGATCAAGCACCTCTTGTATTATCCTGGATAGAGCTGGAGCCCATTCTACTAAGTGAAGTATCACAAGAATGGAAAAACAAACACCACATATACTCACCATCAAATTGGTATTGACTGATCAACACTTAAGTGCACATAGAGTAATAGCATTCATCAGGTGTCGGGCAGATGGGAGAGGGGAGAAGGAGATGGGTATATACACACCTAATGGGTATGATGTGCACCATCTGGGGGATGGACAGGCTTGAAGCTCTAACTCAGGTGGGACAAAGGCAATATATGTAACCTAAACATTTGTACTCGTGTAATATGCTGAAATAAAAAAAAGATAAAAGAAAAAAAAAAAGAAAAGGTGGGAGTGTAGTAGGGAGGGGGCTCTTCCCTTATTTTCAGTAGGGAGAATTAAGCTTCTTATTTTCCTTATTTTAAATTTGTATTTGTCATTATAATGGCAATAAACAAAATTATCTACTTTCTGCTGTTATGTTAGTTAGGGTTTGCTAACAGCAATAACAAACAACTCCAAAATCTCAATGGTTTCACAAAATAAAGAAACATTGTTTATGTGAGTTTAGTATCATGGATAGTAGGTTCCTTTCTACACCATCTTCAGGATCTCCAGAATTCCTCCCTCTAGATTCTTCTAACAAGCATCAGCCAGGCCAGTAAGGAAAGAGAGAGGGAGATCTGGCAAGATATTGGAGCAGATGAGTACATCCTATTTTGTTTTCTATATACACTATTTCAGATTTTTTAAAAGGATATGTATTTTTATGATCACAAACATTTTCTCAAAAATATCATGTTGTGCAACAGAAACCGGAAACAAAAGAGTACTCACTTCATGATACCATTTACAGTAAGTCCAAGAACAGGCAAAAGTAATCAGTGATGGCAGAAATAAGGGTGCTTGACTGTAGGGCATATAAAGTGCAAGAAAAAAACTATCTGAGGTGAAGGAAATATTGTGTATCTTACTTTTTATTATAAATATTTAAGTTATACAATTGTCAGAATTCATATAAACACTTAAGATCTTAATATTTTAGTCTATGTAAATTATATTTCAATCTTAAAACACTTTATTTTGAAAATGAAGCTGATCTCAATTTCATCATTTCTATTATTGCATTTACCTTAGACTTTGTATTGTTTTATGTAGTAATCACATGCTTTGTTTAAGGTGATAAGGAATATAAAGGCAACTACAGGGTCATTTGTAATCTGATTTCTTTAACAACAGTTGATATGATGTGTTACATTTATCAAGTACTCAATAAATATTTGCTCTATTTAAATTTAAGGATAAACATTTATCATTGACACATAATAACTTATTAAAATATAATTTTTTTCACAAAACAGGTGGATCTTTTTATTCATTTATTCATTCATTCATCATTCACTTTCTGTTTTAATTGTTTTCTCTTTAAATATTTCCCGAGAATCTTTTAAGTCCCAAAGTCTGTTAGGCTCCAGTTAGACAATGGTGAATAAGACAAATATTTAGGCTGTCCTGGAAGAATTCCAACTACAATAATCTGAAAACAATCTTTCCCTGGTCATATTACCTTATTTTATTTTTATTTTTGTCCTTTAATTGTATAGAAATATTTAAAAGATCAGAACTGTGGTACTCTACATTTTGCCTCCACTGTAACTTCTAACATTTTTCCTTCTACCCTGGTTTTATGTTAATAAACTCACAATTATGTTTGAAAGCTTTTAGCCAATTTTTTATAGATAAGCTACATCTTTATAGGTGATATAAGGCTTTAGGTGCTATCAAGTTAAAAATCACACACACACACACACACACACACGCACACACACACATAATTTTATTTTGATAACAGATTACCTTCCAGAGGGAACATAGATATATCTCCAATTTTGCTGGCATGTACATGAAAAATTGTAGTAAACAAATCACATTAAAATGACAGCAGTTTGTGCATTTTGATATGTTTACAGCTTTGCCTGATTAAATTTAGTGCACAAAATTATTCCCCATAGCAATTTGTATAACTGCAATTCTAACAGGTAACCTGTTCTTTAGAACTAAAAAATATATATGACTGTAATATTGAAGCACGTGTTTCACTCAGATTTGATGTTTGATTTACTCTAAGCTTAACAAGCAAACAGTATTGAACAGCTGTTAAAATGTTTAACATATTCTAAAATCTACTAAATTAGGATCTTATTGCAAAAGTATTTTTATTAATCACCCACATCTCAAATATTTTGACCAATTCTAAGTACTATATTTCTAAATGATTGTGATCAGAATAATAAAGGTTCTGGAAATAATAGCAACTCATTTAATCCTCATGCCAACTCTGAAATAGAGATAGTGTCCACATGTCTTATAGATTACGAGAGAATGCTAACTATCTAAATCTCAGATAGTTAAATTATGATACTGGAATATCAATTTGGACAAATATTCATGACAAGGACAATTCTTTTAAAGTGTTTCAAGTAATTTATTCATTTCTTTATCAACAGATATTTTATAATTGAAAATACAAAATAAAATAAAAATATTTCACATTAGTATAGAAGAAAGAAACTTGAATGCAAGAGAAAAGTTGACATCTTATTTCAAAAGTAGTCTGTAAATACCTAAAGCAGAGAACAAAATTATGTCTATTTGAAGAGAGTATATTTAAAAGCAGCAATTTTTCCAACATGGATGCATGGGTTATTAAACCCAAAGTACTATTTGGTCTATATGGTCAGTGTGATTTAATGTCTGTTCTTGGAATGTTAAATACATTTAAACAGATTTCATATAATCACTCTTCCTAGCTGAAAATAATCAGTAGTCTCTCTGAATGCCAGGTATAATTCAAATTTGTAAAGGAAAGACATACATTCTTGTTAAGCTTTCATTGTTGTACTGTGAGGAGGAAGAACAGGCCATAAATAAATTTCATGCACCTCAAAATAATTTACCAAGTTATCAGGACATTCATTCAATTTCCATATTAACTGAAAGTTGTATATAAGTACGCCAGAATACAGAGAAATCTTAAGATTTATGTTTCTGATGCAGAAGCAACCACTACATTCCCAACTTATGATACCTACCAAAAGTTAAACCATTGGTCTTGTATTTGTGTTGTTACCACTTGTTACTCGGTGATTTTGAAAGCCCTAGCTGTCCACCAGGACTCCTCTGACATACATAGCATAGAGGAGGGAGGCCTTATGACTGCTAGATAGGGGTGGCTGACTAGGCTACTACCCATGTGGTTTCCAAGGACACTGCAGCACAGGGGGAGGGGGTTCTTGTTTACAGCAGGTGGTGATGAAAGTCCTGGTTCCCTCCTTGGCCTTTTCTGACACTTCACCTGTAGTGGTATTGGGAAGCTTCATTGCAGCCTCATGAGGATGGACTTCTAGTCTTCCCATTTCTGGTAAGTATGAAACCAGCACCACTGGTTTTCGACGGTGTTTGCCTGGAATAAAGTTTCTGTTATCTAAAAGTTTTCTTTTTTGCTAGGCTGCCCCTTTCATGGTTATTTGGCTAACGAGAGTAAGCTTTTGTCTGTGCTTTGTTTTTTTTTTCAATCTGTGTGGCAATTTATTTTTGACAAAATTTCAAATACAGTTCCATGGGAAAAAAGATAGTCTTTTAATGAAATGGAGTTGAAACAATTACATATTTTTGAGTAACCATATGCAAAAAAAAAAAAACTGTAAAATGTAAAAACTACAAAACTTTTATATGAAAGCCTAGGATAATGTATTTGTAAACTTGGATTAGTTAACAGTTTCTTAAATACATCAGTAACACAATACATATGAAGAAAAAATGGACTTCATACTTACTTAAAACTTTTCCTCTTTAGTAACAGTATTAAGAGAATGAAAAATGAAACTATAGGTCAGAAAAATATGTTTGAAATAAATATGCTACATTTATGTAACAAATGACCTATATCCAGAATATATAAAGAATTTTCAAACTAAACAACAAGATAACAATCTAACACCAACAAAAATGAGCAAAAGATTTGAATAAGCTTCATCAGGAAATGTATACAGTTGGCAAATTAACACATGAAAGGATGTTCAAAATGATTAGTCATTAGGAATATGCAAATTGAAACCATAATGTCACACCAAAAACTAAAAAATAAATAAAACTGACCCTAATAAGCGCTGGCTAGGATGTAATTTGAAACATTATATATTGTTGGCAGGATTGAAGATGGTAGAAAATAGTTGTCAGTTTCTAAATTGTAATTAACATACTTACATATGACCCAGCAATCCAGCACCTAGGAATTTAATAATATTAACTAACAAAAATTTTGTTCACAAAAATCCAGGATATAGAGGTTTATAACATTTTTGTTTATAATAGCCCTAACATGAAACACCCTAAATAATCTTCAATAGGTGAATAAACAAATTGTGAAACATCTATAAAATGGTACACTAGTCAACAATATAACAAAATAACATGAATAAATCTTAGGTCCACTATGCTGTGTGAAAAATCCCGAGGTCAAAAGATTACATATCGTTTCTATGATATTCATCAAAAGACAAAAGTATAACAATGGTGAATAAATTAGTGGTTTGGAGTAAGTTTGACTACAAAGCAGCAGCATAGGACTTTTATGGAGGGAGATGAAAGAAGTGTTCTATATCTTAATTTGGCTGGTGGTTTTATAATACTGCACTGTCAAAACTCACAGAAGTGTATAACAACAATGAGTGAATTACACTGAATTGAAAATAGGTAAATAGATACATAGATAGATACACAGATTGATGATAGATGGAAAATATAATAGTACAGAAAGCCAAATGTGATATTTTGCTCTGACATGGCATTTGTTGAATTGAATGATACCATAAACTGCTTATTTTTTAAAGGAAAAAAATAATAATTTCATGTGTATTAATGCATAATTTTAATTATAATCATAAGTACAATTATTTACTATTATGATATCCATTCTAGAATCAATATTCTAGACTTAAATCTATCTAAGAAGTAAAACACACCTATTAGAACGTTTAAAATACCTCTATCCTTCAGGAAAATTACAATTTAACAGAATTTTATCCTTGCCCTTATATTCTCAAAAGGCAGCCAATATGATCCTTTGAAAATGAGTTAGATTTGTCACACCTTTGCTTAAATCTTTGCAATGGCTCCTTGCCTCCTCTAAACTAATGACAAAGGGCTTAAAATGGTTCCTAAGTATCCTCATGACTTGGCTACTTTATTTCATCCTACTCCCTTTCTCTCATTCCACTGCAGCTACACCCACCTCTCCTGAATTTGTCAAACACAATAGGCATGTTTCTGGCTTAGATCCTTTGCACTGTCTGTTCTCAAAATCTGAATAATCTTTTTTCCTGATGGATATGGCTCCTCAAGTTCTTATCAAATGTTACCTTCTTAGAGAAGTCTCAGTTAAAATGATAACATTTTTATAGTTACAGTCACCTATTTTCCATAATCTATAAGTATTTTTTATTTATCCCATACCCTTTTCTTTCAAAATATACAGTTTGCTTTTTTTCATTTTATTCATGGGTTATTGCCTTCCTCCTTAAAATTTAATGTCTTTTAGAGCAGGAATCATGTTGGTCTTGTTCGCTGATATATCCAAAGCACCTAGAAAGTGTCTTGTTTATAGTGAGTGTTCAGCACACAATTGTTGAGCAAACGAAAGAGTAAATGGACACATACAGTTATAACATTGTAGCACTTACCTCTGCGGATGTGTTTTTGTGTGTTTGTGTGGTTGGGAATAGCAGTTTCTTCAATGATAAATAAACATGATTAAACACATATTTCATGGAAGTTTAAGGACAAATCCCTTTTCAGCTAGTGCCTTGGTACTGAAGTATAGTAAGACTAACATCCTTTCATCTAAGAGTTCTCTCCAACTTAAACGTAAAAATCCAAATCTAGAAAGCTGTTCCAGATGTGGATTTGTGAATTCTGCCTATCAAGCTTTAATTATGAAGAATTCATTGAACTCTAGAAAACTGATATTATTCTTGTTATGATTTTTACATAAGCAAGATCATTTGGCTCCTTCTTTAACACTCAGTAAGGAGTTCAAACAGTAGTAAAAGAATTTCAAAAATTTTATCTGTGTTTGAGGTCAATGATGCCAGTAGTGAATATTTTATTTGGAAATATCTGGACTGATAATGTAAAATACTATCAAGGTTCTACATATAATAAGCTTTCATCTCCATGGAGAGGGAAATTCCCACTCCTGAATCTTGTGATTTGACGAATCCAAGAGACAACTGAGAAAATAAGCCGGCTAAATCCTTTGCAGTGTGCACTAAGAGCTGAAGTAGAAGTAAAAGGGCTTGAAAGCAATTGTCTTTTTCTGAATTTCATCTATTGAAGTGATGGAAGTTCAAGAATAGGGAGATCATTTCCATGTTTAGAGAGAGTGAAAAAGAAAACAGCTATTGCCTACATCATAACATATCCCCAATGCTGAGAGCAGCTAAATGTCTCCAATGATGTTGCTTGTTCAGAAACTCCTGCCTCAGAAAGTTCCTTCAGCAAACCCATTTAGATTCAGGGCAAAGCAAAGCTGCTGTTATTCTTCTCACTCATATGTATGTTTGAGAGTATAATACCAAAATGAATATTTAAAATATCTAATAGTAATTGTTAACACAATATTCAGTTTTAGGAGTGTTGATGTATTGCAGAATTTTGTGGAAAGTGTATTAACATAGGATAATTTTAGATTTAGACTATGAAGACAACCAAGTGCAATATTGGTATAAAAGTACATGCAGTAAGAATTTGGTATATATCCCACTTAACCTGCTTCTAAACTTATTTTAGACATTTTTAAGAGTATAGAGGTTTTTTCCCTTTTTTGTGTTTTGCAAGCTAATACCTGTAAGGTAAGCAAAGGCAATGGTTCATTGACTTATAAATGCTTGAGTGTGTAGTGTGTGCATGTGTGTATGTATCAACTCACCTGCTAATTTAGTATTATGGTAACATAGTTATAGCTTGCATGATATGCCAAAATAGAAACAGTAATTATGTGATAGAATGAGAGAAGAAGGATTTAGAATACTGAATTTAGGCAAAGGGAGGGTAAAGGGAGAGCAAAGTAATTTACAGCTGAATATTTTCTTTCCACAAGTAATTATTCTTTCACAGTTTAGCAGGGTTTACAATGTAGACAAGTGATCCATAAAGCAGAAATTGGTCTTGCTATGAAAAGAGGCACCACTCCTGTTGAGACACTTTAGGAATCGTGAATTGAAAAGGGAGCCGATCTATTTTTTTGTGAAAATTCATGTTGTGTTTTGCAGGAATCTGATAGATAAAAGCAAACTTGAAAATAGCTCCCTTTTGACAACATTTTCACCTTGGGTATTACAACAGCACTGAAATGAATGGAATATGTCTCAATATGTGTTAATTAGATTTTTCACCACACACCGTTCATCTTTATAGGGGTGCAGTGTCTACCAGGAGTATCAACTTTCAACATTTGATATATTGATTTTGTGCTTTAATCTTTTACCTTGACCTCACTATGCTTCAGTGTGACACTTTTTCGTATAATTATATTCGTTATTGTTCTGACATACAGTTGGAAATGACTCTAGGAAAGTAAGATAATTAAAATGAGCATATGTCTTTTTAACTTTTTAAAAATCACTTCTGTCTCTACTAAAAAGAAAAGGAAATCAAAAGCAAAATAATTCACTCAAAAAGCTTCTATGCTCATCTGTTGTTATGGGATAGTAGTCGAAATTCTCATAAATTCTTATAAATAAAGTGTCCCAAACCTCATTATTGCCGAAGTAAAAAAGACAATGATATATCTAAATTTGTATGAAATTATGTAAATTTATTGGATAGATTGATATATAATGCATCTTCATTTTCTTTTATTAAATATGAATGCCTTTTCTAAGGGAAGTAGAAAGTTTTAAAAATACAGTTGACTCTTTATAAATAAATGATGAATACTGTGACTTGGAGTTTTCCAAAAGCATAGCCTTAAAAAAGAATTGTGTACAGTTTATTTGGGAAATAGTTCCAAGAAGCATAGCAGTGGAGGAGGGAAAATGATAACATAAGGTTGCTGCCATGGCCGGGTGTGGTGGCTCACGCCTGTAATCCTAGCACTCTGGGAGGCCGAGGCGGGTGGATCGCTCAAGGTCAGGAGTTCGAGACCAGCCTGAGCAAGAGCGAGACCCTGTCTCTACTAAAAAAAAAAAAAAAATAGAAAGAAATTATCTGGCCAACTAAAATATATATAGAAAAACTTAGCCGGGCATGGTGGTGCATGCCTATAGTCCCAGCTACCCGGGAGGCTGAGGCAGTAGGATGGCTTAAGCCCAGGAGTTTGAGGTCACTGTGAGCGAGGCTGATGCCACTGCATTCACTCTAGCCCAGGCAACAGAGCGAGACTCTGTCTCAAAAAAAAAAAAAAAAAAAAAAGAAGTTGCTGCCATGGGCTATTCTGAAACAAATACAAAAAACTCAGTATTGTCCCCCTCAGGGACTGAAGCTGGAGCTTTTGTCCATGTTCTCAATATATTAAATGTTGTCCCTGATCCTCTTAATTCTCTCACACTTCCAAATTATGTTTTTGGGAAAATTGCAGGCAAAGATCAGACCAATACATGGCACAAGATTGAGGCAGCATGCATGCAGCACAAGGGGAATCTGGAAATTTACATTGCAACTGCAGCTAAAATAAATGGTAGGTCTACTTGTATCTGTTTAAGGTATCTTCATATTGCTTTCCACAGGGGTTGCACTAGTTTGCAGCCCCATCAGCAGGGTATGAATGTTCCTGTCTCTCCGCATCCACGCCAACATTTATTGTTTTGGGACTTTTTGATAAAGGCCATTCTCGCTGGAGTTAAGTGATATCTCATTGTGGTTTTGATTGGTATTACTCAGCTATAAGAAATAACCGTGATACAGAATCTCTTTTGTTCTCCTGGATAAAGTTG
Source organism: Lemur catta (assembly GCF_020740605.2). Taxonomy (NCBI): domain Eukaryota; kingdom Metazoa; phylum Chordata; class Mammalia; order Primates; family Lemuridae; genus Lemur; species Lemur catta. The sequence goes on from NC_059128.1 coordinate 245,747,075, forward strand.
GAACTCATTCTACTAAGTGAAGTATCCCAAGAATGAAAAAATAAGCACCACGTGTACTCATCATCAAATTGGTTTCCCTGACCATCACCCAAGTGCACATTTGGGAATAACACTAATTGGGTAGCCGGCAGATATGGGGGCGGGGAAGGGGGTGGGTGTATACCTACATAATGAGTGTGATGCGCACTGTCCAGGGAATGGACACCCTTGAAGCTCTGACTTGGGGGGGTGGGGAGGGAATGGGCAATATACATAACCTAAACTTTTGTACCCCCATAATATGCTGAAATAAAAAAAATATTAATTAAGAAGTCATTGTTTATCAAGCACTGTGTCTATCGCTAGGGAAAAAAACATCACCACCACTACCAACAACAAGAAATAAATGAATAAAACAAGTCCTCCTCGGTATTGACTTTTTGGTTTTGGTTTACTTGTAGGAAGGAAAAAAATTATTATTTTGTGTTTTTCCGATATGATTTACTAATATGTAAAAGAAAGAAAGGTGACCATCCCAGTGTTCATACAAAGGTAAAGTTAACTGCTTAGGTGAGTAAAACTTATGGCAGTAGAAGAATATTGAAGAGAGACAAAATGAAAGGAAAGAACAGAGAAAAAAAATAGTACAGTGTATCAAATCATAGCGGACACTCCCACGGTATTTCATAGGATATGAAATAATCTAATTCTTAGCTGGTCTTCTTGCCAACTTGAAAATACAGGATAGATATGAGTATTTTATTTTTTAATAAGCAAATAGAGATTGTTACAAATTAACATGTGCACATGCATCAAATTTGTTGGTGATCTAACCATAAATAAAACCTGGGAATCTCATGTAATGATTTTTTCAGCATATATCTAGAAAGTTTTGAATAAGCAAAGAAACCTACGAATGATTTTTGCCATTTTTACCATATGCGCATTAGCTAAAAGACTGTAGCAAAGATGTAATGTGACAGTAGTATGACAGAATTACCTTTAAAAGTAATTTTTAAAATCCTTAATTTTTAATATTTGTTTAATTTTATAACTGAAATTTGTCTAACTTCTTAATAAGACAATAGGTAAAATAATTAAATAAATGCATTTTTAAACATGTTGGAAAATATGCATTTTAAGTGCTAAATATTATGTCTTACATATCTACTAGTGCTAATGATTTTTTTTTCATTTTTTCATAATATATAATGAATGGCAGCATAATGATTCATGGCTTGTATGAATGTCTTTAAATAAATGGACTACAAATATGTTGACATAGAGATATATTATTTCTTAATCTAAATTTATAGCAATGGATAGAGACACATGATATTTACATAACTGCTGTCGAAATGTAAATAAAGTTCCCTACCTTGTGATTAACTTTAGAAAGACATTCATTTGCTTGAGACCTATGGAAAATTTCAGTAAAAAGGGACTGTGAACAGTTATCTTCAGCCTTCATCCCAGGAAAATGGAAACTACTTCAGATTTTTTAATAGATTTTGCAAACATAGACCCAGGATAGTAGCAAAAGAAAGAATGAAAGAAAAAATACACAAGGTTATTCAAAAAATATTTCCAATGTATACAATGGCTACGCTTCTATCATAGCTCTGCTTTATCATGGGTCATAGTACTTAAAACATGCTGTTTTTTTTAAAACTTCAGAAAATATTAAAAAGTTTACTTTTTATATTATGAAGTATAATCTATGTAATAAAATAAAATCAACTTTATTCTTTTCTATACAGAATGAAAGGAAAATAAAAATAGAAGGAAAATATTTCCTATAAGGGACAGAGTATCATTAAAGATATTCTTACTTAGAACTTGCATATACATATATATATATAAATTGATTTTTTCATTTTACAATATATTTTGAGACTTTTAAGTACATGTGGATGTGAACATTTCACATCACTATTAATTACAGCAAATATTTCATTCTTGATGTGTTACATTTTTTGTGAATTATAACTTACTGTCTTTTGGATAACATTATCTAAGAATTTGCTACCATAAATAAGTATGCAATAATACTTTGTGTGTGTGCATCAGAATATACCAGCATATCTGAATAAGTAGCGATTGTTTTAAAAAGTGTTTTAGTTAACAAACCACAACCGAGGTAAAAACAAAAACATAAATTTTTGTGTGATGGTGTATGTATGCTTGTTGACTTATTTATAGGAAAAAGTCAACAAAAAGAGAAGATAAAATTAACTAGGATCTAATGTATTTGAAGTGAGTAAAATTGATAATGTTAAACCTTAGTTTTATTAGAAAATTTCAGTTTAAAGTAAGCTATCAAATATGTGCAGGCAATTCATCCAAAAAGTTGAAAATAGAATATGTAGTTTTAAAAATTTCAATGAAATGAAACAAACAAAGCAAAAACCACCAAAATATAAGAAATGGCTTGTATAAACCAAGCAAATAAAATAATGATAACTAGCTAACAAAAAATATATATAAAATATATTCAAAAACATCAGAAATTGGCATGCATATGAATGGATTGAGGCTACTAATTAAAAGATCCTGTCTTCATATTGAAGTTTCACTCTCTCCCCTTAAAGTCTATATGTTTTTGACCTGAGAGAGTTTAAAAAGTAAATGATGGAGAAAATTTAAAAGTAAACAGAATAGAAAGACTAGCAAATATATGTCAATGAAATTAAAGTTGATATATTATTTATATTGGAAAAATTAATGAGTATTTCAAGTTCTACAGTCTTGAAAGGAATACAAGTTATATTTTATATTGATAAAAGTCGTTTTTCCATACAAATTGCCAAACTTACTCCTGCATTCATTTGAGATGAACACATTGATTTGATCAGACTATTATATGATTTTTCATTCTTTTCTCTATTTTCCCTGTTTTCAGCCAAAGAAACAGCTATTTCTACAATTATGACCTCTTTGTTATATTGGGAAGTGTTTTTAAACCAAGATCTAAGTACTATGGGTATATTGTACTGAGTACTGAGTATATTGCTTGGAGGTCTTTGTTTCTAGATTATTTCAGTATAAAAATATACTGAAAATATTGTAATATATACTGAAATATATATTCAGTGTCTATATAAAAATACATATTTTAAATTATAAGTTACTATTATGTATAATTCAAATTCATCAATAAGGTTTTTATTAACTTATTTTATGTAACATTTTTATACTAGAAAAACTACTTAACAATAACCTCAATATATTTATTTATTTTCTTTATCTTATAATATCCATTATAGGATAATTATTTTAAATAAATTTATAAATATTGCATATAGTTCAAAATAACATATTTAATGTAGTTTAAAATTATTTCAAAATTATTACTGGCAATAAACCTACTGAATGAAGTTTAAAGTTCCTTTGTAGATTGTTTTGTTCTTAGATATATAGTATTACAGCTACACAGTCATAGAAGTGTCTTAAAATTACTTGAAATAGGTATTCTTTATGGTTGTGTTACCACGTTAATATAGAGTTAAATTTATTTTTAATACTAGTCCTTAATTTTACATTTAATTTTTCCATTTTTAAAAATGCTGTTCTATTATTGTGGTTTAATTTCATTTTTGAAAATGTAAAACAAAGATGGGTTTCTAAGTAAAAACCATCAAAAATACACTTGAATTTTTACTGCAGCACAATTCACAATTGCAAAGAAGTGGAATCAACCCAAGCACCCATCAATTCATGAGTGGATTAATCATATGTGGTATATGTATACCATGGAGTACTACTCAGCCATAAAAAATGAATTAATACCTTTTGCAATAGTCTGGATGGAACTAGAGATCATTCTCCTAAGTGAGGTATGGCAAGAATGGAAACAAACAGTCCTCATGTGCACAACAGGAAGTAAAACTCAACAGAAATCAAACAGGTGGGAGGGGGGAGAAGGCGATGGGGGAAATCATGCCTAACAATCATGCCTAACAGGTACAATATACACTATCTGGGTGATGAGCACATTTATAACTTTTTCTCCAGAAGTACAAAATCAATCCATGTAACCAAAACATGTGTACTTCTGTTAATATTCTGAAATTAAAAAAATATATATTTCATTTTTATATTGTTCTACATTTTATTTAAACATTCAATGGTTCATATTTAATTCTTAATTCCTTGGAATTTAAGAAAATATGCCTGTATAATCATCTTTATCCTTCTTCTTATAGAAAAATAGCATACCATATTGGCTGTCCCCCCATTTCTTATTTTTTGTCACAATACTGGTACTTTATTTTGTAGATGAGAGTACCTCAATTTCTACTTTAATGGCATGGTCTTTCTTTTATTCCTTACCTTACCACAAAAATGCACAGAATATTTAGGACTCACATAAATTTAGTTACTATTAAAGAAAGTACACAAAAAAAGTATACCAAAAAGACTCATATACATTTAATATAGTTCTAATCACAATGTACATACTTACATGGAAAAATCCCATAAAGAATATACGGTGGATTCTAAAATCAGTTTTCAGTATTCCCTTCCTTACGTAAAAAGCATATTTATGTCAGTAGTGTTTCTTCTGCTCTGCTCTTGATCTTCAGTGTTTTGCTATCTGGTGGAGAAAGAGAAATAATTCTTGTAGTATCCTTATTTCCAAGTTTTTGTTTATACCTTGGCACAGCATATTTTTCAGCTCTTCTGTGTGCTCAAAGGGAATGACTGAAGGCTGTCTCATTATTCTTATATAATTAACTGTTTTCTTTTCATAGCAATCAGAATTCTTCTGTTCTACAGTGTTCTCTGTATATACCGAGGGAATGGAATGGAAGCAAAGAATAATCTTCTCCTACCTGTAAGTTGTGACTAAAAACTTATCTTCATTTTCCTGTCACTTGCATAGTGCTAAATATGATGAGATGTTACAAGAAATATTTCTGTAGCCATTTACAAGACAGCTATTCAAATGCAAGCTGTTCTGCTCTCTAGCTATGTTTCCTTGATTATGTTATTTCACTCCTCTAATATTTGTCTTCATTGTCTACAACATATAGAAAATATAATAATAAAATATTAGTCATATAATTATATTTATATCATATATAAATATATTATATATAATATTTAATAAAATAACGAATAGGGTGATTGTTCAGATTAAATGAGAAACTGTATATTGATCATTTAGCACATAGTCTGACCTGTAGAAACTAGTCAATGTTAGAACTTATTTTTACGGTCACTGTTGTGTTAGTTGTAATTAAAGCACTCTGTAAACTGTCAGCAAGAACAGAAAGCAGTAGAATAACTTAATGTTAGCATTTAGATTTTAAATTAACATGATTAACATGGAAGTGTTCACGACACAGATTTTGCTGAAAAATAAGATATAATTTTGCATATATCATTCAATATGAAAATTTTCAAAAATTAAAAACTTATAGGTATACATAAATGGCACTGTGAAATTTTTAATGGAAGAAATGCTTGTGATATTTCCATATTTGTACTTTTACATAAATGTATATTTTATTTAAATAATATGTATAATAATGATAACGAGATATAGTAGATAGGTAAATAAAACTTAAGTCCAAAATCATACTAATTTTTTAGAATAAGTTTAGGAAATTATTCTTTTCCTCCAAAATATAAATAGGTTCTTAAAAACCTATATAAGGACATAATTATCATCTGCACATTTTACATAATATCAACTTAGGCAAAACTCCCGTACTTTGATCTGGCATCTAAAACATTCTCAAATGAAATATCAAGGTTAACTGTTTTTGTCATCAAAACCATCTCCTCCTGTCTGCTCAATATTTATCTTGACAGTTGTCAGCTTCATAATGTTTGTGAGAAGTTTGTGGCTTTCATTACCTGGATTTACAATAGTGTGCAACAGAGGCTTAAATTGCACTATGAGCCATGACAGCTGGCAAAAACATACCAGAAGGACAACTTTGTCAAACCTAGAAAGCTCAAGAAAAGCTCAGTGGAGTCAATGAAAAATGTAAAAGTTGAAGTGCCTGGAGACAAAAGAATAAGAGAAAAGAATGAATGAAAAAGGAGAGGAGAACTGCTAAGCTTCTAAATATGCTGGCATTGCATGTGCCTCCTGAAAGAGGATTGTTTGGATTTAGCTGCACATGAGCAAAAAATGATTCAGAATATATGAAGAATAAGTGAATATTAATTAAATGTGTGAGTGGATTTAGATCTGTATCTTATTCTTGCACAAGTTTACAAATTGATTTGATTTGCTTCAATTTAATTGCTTATCTATCAATTAAAAAAAAAGCACCTAAATAAACACTTACACAAACAAGATGGTAAAACCAACAGGAGATTAAATGGAATAATTACAGTAAATTCACCTAATCTTATAATAAGCAGAAAGAAACAAAATATAAGAAATAACAACCAATGAGACAAATATGAAATAAAGATGATAGAGTTAAATAAAATAATGTCAATTATTACTTTACACTTAAATGGATTATTCACTTCAATAACATGCAGATATTTTGTGTCATAATCTAAAAGCAAGACTGATCTATATGCTGTTTACAATACTTGCATTTTAGATATAAAAAATACAATGATGATGTAAAAGGGTAAAGAAGAATAAAACAGCAAACACTAATAGAAAGTTAATAGGATTATATTATTATCAGACAAAAGAGACTTTGGATATGAAAGAAAATTTGCACAGATAAAAAGAAAAAAATTTCTAATGAGGAAAGGGTACAAACATGAAGAAAAAATGGCAATCTTAAAAAGACTAGTAATAGAACTTCAATATAGGTAAGTAAAAACTGAAAATCTAAATTTGAAATAGACAAATCTATTGTTATCACTGGAGACTGCAACATCACATCTATCAGTAATTGTTATAAAAACAAGATAAAAACCAATAAATATATAGAATATCTGACCAACTTTCCCACCATATTAATTGTCATTAATAAATACTCAAAAACAGCACAATGCATTTGTAAATGAAATACTCATCCAAAATAATATGCATAGTGGTAAAGATAGATATATAGATCAAAGGAAGAGGATAGAAAGTTCAGTAATAAATCCAGACTTATAGGGTGAATTTTTTTTCTACAAAATTGCAAGTTAATTAAATAGAGAAAATATAGCCTTGTTGATAAATGATGCTGAGACAACCAAATATTTTTATGGAAAAATGAAAACAACAGAAAAATTGAAAATGATTTTGAGTAGATAAATTAACAATATAATATTTATAAATAGCCACTAGGCACAAAAAATATGCTCAATAATATTAGTCACCTAGAAAATGCAAATTAAAACTATAATGAGATAACAATACACAATTACTAGATTTGCTACTGTCAAACACTTGGCAATGCCCAGTGTTAGCAAAGATGTAGACCAAATGGAAATCTCAGAGATTTGTTATTAAAAGGTACAATGGTATAGCCATGATCAACTGGTAATATATAAACGAATTGTGATATCCCATATTACAGGATATTACTCAACAATAAAAAAGAAGCAAAATATTTATACATTGAAAAATATGGGTGAATATTAAAAATTTTATGCTATGCTTTAAAAAACTAATGCAAAAGAGTAAACATTATGATATCATTTATATGAAATTGCACAAAATGTAAAACTATAAGGACAGAAAGTAGATCAGTGGTTCCCAGTGGTGGGGGAAGAGGCAAGAGAAGGGAAGAACTATAAAGGAAGCCAACAAAGGGCTGATAACTAGAATCTATATAGAACTCAAGCAAATCAGAAAGAAAAAATCAAACAACCCCCATTAAAAAGTGGGCAAAAGACATGAACAGAAACTTTTCAAAAGAAGGTAGACAATGTGCAAGAAATATATCTATAAAAATGCTCAACATCTCTAATCAACAGGGAAATGAAAATCAAAACCACAGTGAGATATCACTTAAGTCCAGTGAGAATGGCTTTTATCAAAAAGTCCCAAAACAACGATACTGTTTTGGATGCAGAGAGATAGGAACACTCATACACTATTGGTGAAACTGCAAACTAGTACCACCTCTATGGAAAGTAATCTGGAGATACCTCAAAGAACTAAAAGTAGAACTACCATTTGATCCAGCAATCCCACTATTGGGTATTTACCCAAAGGAAAAAAAGACATTCTATAAAAAAGACATCTGCACTCAAATGTTTATAGCAAGACAATTTACAATTGCAAAGATGTGGAAACAACCGAAATGCCCATCAATACATAAGTGGATTAATAAAATGTGGTGTATATATATATATATATATATACACACACACACACACACACACACACACACACACACCATGGAGTACTACTCAGCCATAAAAAATGTTGAACTAATATCTCTTATATTAACCTGGATGGAGCTGGAGACCACTCTTCTAAGTGAAGTATCACAAGAATGGAAAAACAAACACCACCTGTAGTCACCATTAAATTGGAAATAATTGATAAACACTTATGTGCACATATGGAAATAACATTCATTGGAAATCAAGCAGGTGGGAGGGGTGTGGAGGGAATGGGTAAATTCACACCTAATGGGTACAATGCACACTATCTGGGGGATGGTCACACTTATTTACTTAAATGGTACAAAAGCAATTTATGTAGCCAAAATGTTTGTACCCCTGTGATATTCTGATATAAAAAATAAAAATAATAGAAAGGAATTATATTGGCAGAAATGCCTCTGGACTTTCAAGGCTCTCTAATGATCCTTTATGTCTTCTTTCGTTTTGTGTCAACTTAAGATTTCTCTTTTTGCATGGGTTGCTTCTGTACAATTCATGGGGTCAGGGGAAAGAAAAGGAAATATATCATCACTGGAGAGAATCTGAGGTCAACTCTGTCTGTTTACAGAATCTAATATGACAGTGAAGGACTTAATGATTAAGCCATCATATATTAGAGAAAATAAATATTTTCTGTATTTGTTGTAAATATTTTTTTCCTATTCCCAATATGTCTTTAGAGAAAAATACATATTGATATACACTTAAGATGCTGGCGTTACTGAAGGACAGGGAACATAGTGCATTGTATATGGTAGGCTCTTATCAAATATTTGTTGATTAATTCTTCTGTTGAGTGATAATAAAATATGGTTAAAAATGAAAATAATAAGATGACTAAAAGCTCTCGTAGAAGTCTGTCAAACAAATAGATACTCATATTATTTATTAGTTGGAAAATCACTAACATGATTTGTATGATTTTTAGATTACAGAATCTCTAAAGTTTCTCTAGTGAAATTGTAGACACTGGTATTAACAACATTAGAAGGCAACATCAAGAAAGCAACAAGGTTGAGTAGTACTTGGATGCTAGATTTCATTTTAGACTGAAACAGTGTTTTCTCATTTTTTTGTTGCTATTGCTTGCTTTAGTTTGTTTAACTTCACCTATTATACGGCTATCAATATGAATAGGTATATAGATTTTCTGGGTTGAAAACATGAAATATCTGCATTTTATAAAATATATTGACTTTTTAAATTTGTGTTTATCACATTCATGTTTGTGAGTAGTCAATGTTCCACAAGGATTTAAATAATTATTTTCTAATAATATGATAATCAATTGAACATGAAAGAAGTGGAAAACATTGAAATATCTCCACTTAGTAAGAAGAAATTACAACTCGTGGAAATATCCCTTTAAATCAATACAACTACAGATTTACCTTCTCCACTACTCGCACTGTAATTGGAAATATACACCAGATGCCCTTGAGGTTTTATGTTATGGCATCAAAATCCATAGCCATAAAAAATAAGAATGAATAATATTGTGAAATGATCCTTGAATGACATAACATGATATACAATAATGCAATGTCCTAGAGGTAAATAATTACGAAGATGATGATAATGACAATAATGGTAGTAGGCAGGGAAGAGAAAGTGGGGAAGAAAAAAGTAGCAGTAAAGGAGAATGAGATGGAAAGAGAATGAAGTAAGGAGGGAGAATAGATAGGGAGGAGAAAAATGTAAGAAATATGGAGAAAGGGGATATAGGGGAATAGGAATGCTAGAGGGCCATGAAAACTGGATTTGGTAACTCTTATCTCTTTTTCCCGTATATAGACAGTGTATGACTGCACTCATGGCAATATCTGTATAATGCTTTTTACTGTGTTTAACACTGATAATCTGCTGGTCAGTTATTAGGAGTAATGACAACATGTGCCAACACAACACTCAGAGTGTAAGTGACCTACCCTGGGGTGTTCTTCAGGCAATATACTGACTGGTAAATTACATTGAGCCTGAACTAAATGGCACTAGGAAAATAATGCAAATTAAAAGTGATAAAAATACTAGTAAATTGCTATTTTCAAATAAATGCACATTAAACTAGCATGAAATATAAATATTAGAAGAAAACAAAATTTATCATGAAATATTAAAAATATTCTATTACTTTTTAGGGTGGCTTCCACAAGAGTTATTTTATATTCAGAGACACTAATTCTGATTTTCCTTCAAAGTTCAGTGAAATAAGCTCTACTGAATACAAGGGCAAGGAATACTGGATGTGCGGACAGTAGTAAAAGAAATAAGAAAAGAAATGTTATCAATACCCAATACTCTAACCTTCCAAGCCAGATGCAAAGTTAAAAGATTTTCAGAAACTAGGCACTTTTCTCCAGCATAAATTTGGCTGAAATATTGATGATTAATGTACACAATAGTCCAACAACCTAGCTGTACTTGCACCAACAGTTAGGATTATTTCTTGTGCTTACTGGGAAAGCTAAAAAATTTGCTTTGAGGATGCATGTTACTTTTCCTGAGGGTCTGCCCCTCAAACGGGTCACTTCTTCCAAGTACGTTTTATTAGATTCCCGTCATATTCTCGATGACTTTTTTCCTCCCAAGGCTATTTATCTTAAAGATAAAGTATTCTGTCATTAAAAAATATAGAAGATGGGAGCGGGGAGGAAGGGATGGGTATATACACACCTAATGGGTGCGATGTGCACCGTCTGGGGGATGGACATGCTTGAAACTCTGACTCGAGTGGGTGAAAGGCAATAAACATAACCTAAACATTTGTAACCCTGTAATATGCTGAAATTAAAAAAAAAAAAATAAATAAATAAATAAAATATATAGAACTATAAGAAATGAAAACACTTAATCAGATTATGTCACAAACTACAAATTCATTAATATCTTTAATGAACTGTACAGTGTCTGGCAAACTATTTTTAGTTCATAAATATAAATATTAATACAGATTTACTTCTCGCTAAGGATGGTAGAGGGATTTTTATGAAACTCATCTTCTTATCATATGTTAAGTTAAAATATACTCAATATCTAATTCTTGGATACTAGATGGATTTGAAATCTATCAATTATTTTTTTCTAGAATATAAAAATATATTTTATATATAGTTTGGAAAATAATTGTACCATTTTAAACCCAAATCCAAGGGTTTATAATTACTCTGTTACTCTGAAAAGTTTAGGAACTAGTCTCAAAAATGGTATTGAACCAACAGTTATTTAAAAATTCAAGGACTGTGTGTTAAAAGAATGCACTTAATCTAGCATAGTTTTAGTAGTACAGTGACTCCAGAAGTTGGTAAAGGATACTACAAGCCAAAACTGAAAATATAAACTGTGAAGGGGAAGATTAGGCACTGGATATCTTCTAAAATGTAATTTTTGAAAATTTATGGATTCAAACACCTTAATAAACTATAAGAAAAATATTTCAGTTATGTTTGGTGAAAATTTCTTTTGAAGAAAAATGTTTACAGATTAATATTAATAATCAGCATACACTCATAATTTTTCTCATTAATGTTATTCTTTTTTCCATTTTGATAAGTGGTGACATTTTTAATGTCTATAATTCCATAGATCATACTGATCAAATACTCTTGATTCAAAATTTTATGTGGTAATGGAGGCTTAGAACATAGGGAGAGAGTGTTGTTAGACTTTGAGTGGAATTATATAACAAATGTTGCTATTACAACCCAGCAAAAGTCCTTATTGAAATACTAGCTGAACAGTGGGGAAAATTATAAATAATATGGGAAATAAATGATTCTTAAGAGAAAATTAAGGAATCGATTGATGAACAAGCTTAAAAAGAGCCTGGAAAAGTTTTGGATTTCAGTATATAACTTGTGGAAGTTTTAAAAGCTTGGGCAAATAAAGCCAATATTTTAGATTTGTATTTTTTCAAGAACTGTAAGCATAAATAACAGCATCACTTTTTAAAATAATTTATCGTTTATATTTTACCTATGTGTCCAATAATATTCATATTTGAGACTCTTTGTACTATTTAAATTGTGTATTTCCACTTTTGTAACAGAAGCCAAAACATTTTCCCTATGAGAAGAAAAGGGGGGGGGGAGAAAAACTCTGTGCCTTGTTTTAATAATAAAACTTTCTGAATAATTAAAATGTTTTATTTGGAAGGAAAAGCTGACAGGTAGCAAAACTCATATAGCATTTATGAATATGTACATAAAAGATGTCAAGCAGCAAAAACAACTTCAGTAATTACTGTGCACAGTATTTGAATACTAGCATGTGCAGTAAAAGAGACAAAAAAGCATAGAAAATTTGTATTAAAATATACATTCATAATGAAAACCTTAAGATTCTTATCTTTTATACTAGTTGACATGGTTGCTTTCAGAATTCTACTTTTATATATTATCTATAAAAGTCTATATACTATTTACCTTCAAAAGTAAAAGACATTTTTAGTGCATTTCAATTTAATTCATTAATTTATTATTTTCATGAAGCATATAAATTGTACTTATATATTAGCACAGTTAAATTTCCAGAGTTGTGTGATAGCTATAAGGCTATTAAATGGGTGGATACCAAAAATAAATACTCCTTAAATTTCCCAATATTTGTGCAAATGAAATCAAATCCATAATATGATTTGTACAAATACACAAAATAGTAGCTCTCTAAATTACATTACCAATCAAATTTATGGTGAGATCATCGCAAAACTGCTGTATTTAGAAACTTCATTATAAATGTTCTCCTTCAGAAATAGAAGCATAGTAGCAGATAGGCGAAAGACTGAATATTTTCTGGAAGTAATTAAAAGTGAAAGGCTTACAATGGAACAGACACTTATGCCACATAGTACATTTTGTACTTTTTGTATTATGTCCTTAAAAATGTCATCTTTACGACATATAAAGATTGTCTCCATTGTCACAAATGGGATACCATGAAATACTTTAAGTTAAAGAGTTATATAGAAGAATTATTTTTTCTGCATTTTGCCAGAAATGTGTTTAAAAAGAAAAAATATATAGTTAATAATGCAACTATTATTAGGCAGGTGGCAATCTGGCATCATGCAGACAAACCATCTGTCTGAGGGACTAAAATTCCACTTTTCATAGACCTTTTCATAGCATATAAATGTGGCAAAGATCCATACCATTTTTGAAGAAATGACTGTGCTATCATGTTTTAAAATACAATGATGCCTAAAGTATGTTTTATGATCTAAATAAGCTATTTTAAATATTTAATAAATATTTACCAGTTTTTACTAAAACATTCTATTGTATTTTTAAAAGCATGATTCCTTGTAAAGTAGTTTTCTATTTTCTTTAATTATAATTTGTTCATGTTTAATTCCTCTTTACTTTCTGTCTTGGGCCTGAACCCTAGGCAATGGTGACCACTTTTATTCTAAAATGGTTAGACCATGTCTTAGTCCATTTGTGCTGCTATAAAGGAATACACGAGGCTGGGTAAATTACTCCCCAAAAAGAAGTTTATTTGTTTCGTGGTTCTGCAGGCTGTACAAGAAGCATGGCGTCAACATCTGCTAAGGAAGTTGTCACGCATGGCAGAAAGTGAAGGGGAGTCAGCCTGTGTAGATCACATGGCAAGAAAGGAAGCAAGAGAGAGAGGAGAGGAGGTGCCGGACTCTCTTCAACAACCAGTTCTCACAAGAACTAAGCATGAGAACTCACTCACTTCCATGAGAATGGCACAAAACTATCTATGAAGGATCTGCTCCCATGACCCAAACACTTTCCACTAGGCCTCATCTTCATCATTGGGAATCAAATTTCAACATGGATTTGGGAAGGCCAAACAAACCGTACTCAAACCATAGCACACAGTTTCAATGACTGCTTATTGCTCTCCCTCATTAGAGAATTTGATCTTATTTAACATACTTTTAATATTTAATTTACCTTGAAAACTAATATACCTCAAAATTTGAAAAACCTTTTATTTCTAATATCTAATATGTCTAATTATAAAATAATATTATGAATATATATATTCTAGGAATATGTAAGTACCAAACAGGAGGGAATATAAGCTAACAGTAGCACATTTGAGAAATAAAAACAATGAACCTTCTGGATAATATACATTCAAACAAGGCTTTTTCTGTATGTGTGTTGTGTGCACCTACATGTACATATGCACAAACACATATGCATCAATTTTGAACCTAACTAGGCTCGTGTAATAGAGATTTTTTTTCTGGATGTCATTTTTAACTTAAAATTTTGATATTGATTGGTAGTAGCAATTTCATTGGCAACATGTTCTTCCCACTTCTAAAGGGAAACATGCAAGTTACTATTTTCAGGCAACAACAGAACATTCTAGAATATTTGAGTACCTTACATATTATTTTATAGGTATATTGGAGGCAGAGTTTAAAATGTCAGAGTAAAATGGACTTTCAATGTAATAGTTATGCTTTGATTTAGAAAGTGGTATTTCCCTTTCCTAATTATCTACATATTTTAACTTTGTGACATCCTCTTTGAATGAATTATATATATGTATGTTTCTTCACATAAGAAATGACTTTATTTCTCATTCATCTTTGCCTTCCCTAGAAAGGCTTAGAGTAATTGATATAGATTTTATTAAACACAAAATACTACCCCGGTCTAGTTGTTGAATTTATGTGTACAGATCAGAATTAAAATACATTGTATTTGTTTCTTTTATTATCTCAAGTATAATCCACAATTACCTGATTTGGGCACCATGCCTTTCTGTACTCATTGTGGAGGTAACACAACTGTCTCTGTTTATATTATTTTGCTAATCCTACTGTGCCTGTTTTTAAACATTGGCTATTCACTATGTTTTGTTAATACTGATAAAAAGTCAAGCAAAGCACAGTATAATCCTAATAAAAACAAAATGGCATCTGTTTTTTATATTTGAATATATTGAACATACAAAAATTAAAACCCTTATTTTATTTGACAACCAGTATTTGAAATTAATTATCAATTATTTTAATGTATTTAAAAATTTTCCTCCATGCAATAATTTATCCATTGATATGATTTAACCACAAATTAATAATAGACCATCTAAATTCTTTTTCTTATGGAATTTCTCTTTCAGTATGTATAAAAATGTAGTTTGGTTACCAATCAGAATCAGATGAGGTAATTTTTTTTTAACAAATAAGAGTCTGTGTGTAGTTAGATTATAGCAGAAAATAAAAAGATGCCCTAAATAAAATAAAGAAGTAAATGGAAAAGAACACCAAATGTGCTGTTCATGTAAACGAAGCTACCATGAAAGAGAGGATACATTTGCTTGACATTAATACATGTGAATAATAGCAGGAACATATAATATTCTTTTAAATAAGTATTCCCTATAAATTTACCTAATAATTATTTGGGATATGAATAGTAGAAGAAAAGGAACTGTTATTTATTTATTTACTATGACCCAGGCATTGTGCTACTAAGCAAGGTGCATTCACATTTTAATCAACTCTTATTAGCTTGTTATTAATTTCCTAATTTTATGTAAGATAATAGTAAGATTGAGAAAACTTAGTTATTTGAAAAACTAAGAAATTTAATGTGAAGATATATTCAAACCAAGGTTACACCGTATTACAAAATATTTTCTATGCTATGTGTCAGATTAAAAGTGTTAAGATTAAATATTCTGATATTCTACTTGGACATATATAACCAATATATCTTTTTAAATTTAAATATGTTAAATCTCATAAATATACACGTAAATAGATATACCAGGTTTCATATGAACTGGGTTAAATGCACATGCACACACACAAAAATATGATTTTTAAGTACATTTTTAGGTACTTTAAAAATAGAGCATGTTGAAGCAAAGATTTTTTGTTGTTGCTACTGTTGTCCTTGTTATTTTGTTAATGTTATTATACATAGTTACAAAAGTAAATCCTGACTTTATTTGTGGTTTGAAAAAATAATCTTTAAAGCTACCCCCACCCCTGCTCTATCTCACTCTGACTTTCTCTTGCTTGATACAAACATGGGAATAATGACACAAAGTAGAGGTAAGCGTCTCTTTGCTAGAAAAGATAACGTCTTTCTTATTTTCTGCTCAACATGAAATGTACTGCAAAGTGCATCTATTTTATGTTTTGAAATTTGGATATTTATTTTAGAGAAAATAAATTGCTTCTTTATATTGTATATTGTAATGGAATTGTTTTAGTCCAAAAGCAATTTAAGTTAGTAACATATTGAACTATAATTAAAGATTTATTATTCCATTAAAAGGTAATGTTGTAGTTAATTCCTAATAATACACTTCATAAAAGCTCAGTGTTATACACAATGCAGAATACAAATAACAAGTTCTCCCAAATATTTACTGGGTTTGTGATTCTATAGCAAGTATTAATACATGAATTTTCAATAATATATCAAACTGATTTTAGATTTAAGTAATTATTATTATCTTTCTCTGCATATATGTGCAGAATATATTATATGATGCATTTTTGTAGATAACTGGGTACTTTTTGAAAATATTGTGATACTTTACTTTTTTAATATATTTTAATTCTTAAAAGGATGATGATTTTCTGGTCAAGAATATACAGTATATTGAGATTGCTTTTTCTCAACTCCAAATATATAAAAATGGAATAGATGTTATAAATATAGATCATTGAAAAGTCATAGCCAGATGGGACAAAAAAACAGAAATAGACAAAATGCATAAAGTGTTGAAGATCATGGGCCTTTGGCCCTTAACTATACAACTATCTGACCAACGATTTGGCTCCAGTATGGTAAAGAGACAACATGTGCATCATGGCAGATGAGAACAAAAGTTAGGCTCAGGCTGGACTCCCAATATTGATGGATTTTGAGCATCGTATCTCAGCAAAATGAGCTAACAAACTATTGAAGAACCACCTCTTCAATAGGGCACCTTCTTTTAGCAAATAAAAATACCAAATATAATGGAGTATGTTTATGATAAAAAATTATCTACTATTTATCTGAAATTCAAATTTAATTGAACACCCTATATTTTATCTGGTAGCTGTACTCCTAAAGCTACAGTTTAAAGAAACATATATTGCCTCAAGACATAGAACTGAAAAAAAGATTATGATAGTAACTGTGTTTAAATGCAGCTCTCCTTAATACCACCCTAGAGTTGAAAGCCCCATATTTAACTAATTTTATAAGGTTACAAAATTTTACCATAGATCTCCAGTATTAAGAATTAATAGGCCAGGAAACAGAAACTAGAAAACTATTCATCAGGAGAAAGTGATATATAATAAAAAAAAGGTTAAAGAAAAAATATACATAAATTAAAAAAGAAAAACTGCTCTGAGTGATACAACATACCTAATTCCAAAATATAAAATCAAAACTAATGCTAAGAAAGTAAAAAGTAAAAAAAAATTAACAAATAGAATGCAAGTTAAATCTAGGTGAAAATTATTTTACAAAATGGTCTAATGAAGGGCTTAAATTCACCATATTTGTGCTCCCCAATTAGTTAAATGAAAACAGTTTACAAGAAAAAGGCATTATAAAATAAGAGAATGAATAAGAAAGTATGAATGTGACAAAAAGAATTGAAAATGTTGGAAATTGAGACTACATATTGTTCTTGAAATAGAAACACAACAGACAGTACAGGCTGATATCATACAAATGAGGAAAGTCTTAGCAACTTGGAAGACACTACTGAAGAACTTGCCACTAATTTAAAAGTGTTAAGATGTAGACATTGGCATAATATTAAGATCAATGTTATGGTATGTAGAGGAGCCTAAATAGACACTTTTTTAAAAGTTTCAGCATGGTACTGGCATAAAAACAGACACATAGAGCAATGGGACAGAGAAAACCCAGAAATAAGCTCATATATGTATAGTGCACTTATCTTCAACAAAGTTGCCAAGAACATACAGTAGTGAAAGGACAGTCTCTTCTATAAATGTTGCTGGGGAAACTGGATATCCATGTGCAGAAGTATGAAACTAGACCCTTATCTCTCACCATACACAAAAATCAGATCAAAATGAATTAAAGACTTAAATCTAAGACCTGAATAGGAAACTACTAAAAGAAAAAGCTGGGGAAATGCTTCAGGACATTGGTCTGGGCAAGGATTTCTTGAGTAATATCCTTAACACGCAGGAAACCAAAGCAAAATTGGACAAATTGGATCACATGAAGCTAAAAAGCTCTGCATGTCAAAAAAAAGCCTCAAAAAAAGGAGGAGACAACCACAGAATGGGGAAAAAAATTGCAAAATACCCAAGAGACTGCAAAATCTGACAAGAGATTAATAACTAGAAAATATAAGGAGCTCTAACAACTCAATAGGAAAATAACCATGTCATCCAATTAAAAATGGGCTAAAGATCTGAATAGACATTTCTCAAAAGAAGAAATACAAATGGACAACAGCTATATGAAAAATATAGTTAACATCTTTAGCCATCAGAGAAAGCCAGATCAAAACTACAATGAGATATCATCTCACTCAGTTAAAATGGCTTTTATAAAAAAGATAGGCAATAATGAATGTTCATGAGGATGTAGAGAAAGGGGAGTACTCCCACACTGTGGGAGTACAAATTAGTGCAACCACTATGGAGAACAGTATGGAGGTTCCTCAAAAAACTAAAAATAGAACCTCTGTATAACCCAGCATTACCCCTACGAAGTATACATACAAAAGAAAGGAAATCAGTAAATTGAAAAGATATCTGTACTCCCCATTTATTGCAGCACTATTCACAATAGCCAAGATTTGGAATCAACCTAACTGTCCAAAAACAAATGAATAAATAAAGAAAATGTAGTACATGTACATAATGGAATATTATTCAGCATAGAAAAGAATGAAATCGTGTCATATCCAACACCGTAGATGGAACTGGAGAACATTATGTTAAGCGAAATAAGCCAACCACAGAAAGACAAATCTTTCATGTTTTTACTCATATGTGGGAGCTAAATATTAAAACAATTGGTCTCATGGAGACAGAGAATAAAATAGTGATTACCAGAGGCTGTGAAGGGTAGGAGGGAGGGGGGTAAATTGGGGATGGTTAGTGGGTGCAAAAATACAATTACATAGATAGAATAACAATATTTGATAGCACAACAGAGTGACTGTAACCAACAGTAAGATATGGTATACTTTAAAATGATGAAAAGAGTGGAATTGGAAGGTTCCTAACACAAGAAAATGATAAATGCTTGTGGTGATGGTGTGGGGAGTGGGCTCTGTGGCGAGCGAGTGCACCACTGCAGACTTCCAGGAGTTGAAAGAAGAGACAGGCGGCAGTGGGCAGATGAGACATGTTCTTTATTGTCTGTCGGGGGGATGCAGGAGCAGCGAAAGCATGGCCGGGAGTATGGCGAGCACTTACGTATGGCTCAGAACAACAGTGGCAACATGCCATGGGAAAGCGTGATCACATGGGTTCACATTGGAGATAACACCTTGGTTACATAACCGTGCTAACTCATGCCTCCCCAGAAGGCCCTCTGAAGACACGCTGGCAATTATTTTAGTTTGGCCTAAGAAACCTATTTCCTATACAAATAAATTTCCCTTACAGCTGGATACCTCAATTACCCTGATTTGATTAATACACATTGCATGCCTGTGTCAAAACATTATATGTACCCTATAAATATATAGTATCATGCACCCACAATAATTAAATATGAAAAAATTTTTTAAAAATAAAATAAATAAAAATACATGTAGGAAAACATGGAATTTAAGAGTGAAACTATGATAGAATATTGTTTTTAAAATGTTCAGGTGCTATGTGGCTTTCCCATCATCTTTTCAGTAATCTCTCAAAAATCAAGGACAAAGAATGTGAAATGTAATCTGCATATGCAACAGTAATAGAAAATTTTATGTACTCTGGAACCACATTATATGAGGAAAGTCTATTAAAAGGAGGCAAATTTAAATAATGGTTTAGAAAGATGTCGTCAGGAGATGCCTATGTCTGAAAAGTTCATACAACTGTGAGAGAGACCAGTTCTTCATGTTTAGTGCTGCAGCTTGAGATTTAAAACCACTCATTCATTGCTTGTTTGGAACAGGTGTATATTGTGAATGGTAGCTGAAGCTTCCTCTCCTAACCCAGTTTTACAGAAAGATTCAGGAAGGCAGCATGTATGAACCACCTTACAGAGAAACAATTTGCAGAAAGTAGGTTCATCAGTGAGGTGGCTGGTAGAAGAGAACCATATTGCACTGTAATTATCCTATAAGCAGGGATCATTTTTGTCTGGCAAAAATATAGGTTAAAAGACTATTTTCAAGGCTGGGTGCGGTGGCTTATGCCTATAATCCTAGCACTCTGGGAGGCTGAGGCAGGTGGATCGCTCGAGGTCAGGAGTTTGAGACCAGCCTGAGCAAGAACGAGATCTCCCCACCCCATCTCTACTAAAAATAGAAAGAAATTAGCTGGCCAACTAAAAATATATATAGAAAAAATTAGCTGGGCTTGGTGGCACATGCCTGTAGTCCCAGCTACTCGGGAGGCTGAGGCAGGAGGATCGCTTAAGCCCAGGAGTTTGAGGTTGCTGTGAGCTAGGCTGATGCCACGGCACTCACTCTAACCTGGGCAACAGAGCGAGACTCTGTCTCAAAAAAAAAAAAAAGGCTATTTTCAAATAAATACTCTTGTTTCATTAAGAACTTCCCTGCTATACTATATCATGACATTGCCCCTTATTATAAAAGCTGGATCAGGGAGTAATTACAACATTCAAATACAAGTACAAGGTAAAATGTCAGGCATATGATTTACAAAATGGTCTATTTAGGTTTTAGATTTCTTTATGGTTCAATCTTGGTGGTTTGTATGTGCCTAGGAATTTATCTTTTTCTTCTAGTTTTCCAATTTATTGGCATATAATTGCTCGTCATAATCTCTAATGATGCTTTGGGTTTCTACAGTGTCAGTTGTAATATCTCAGTTTTAGGCTCTGATTTTATTTATTTGGGTCATCTCTCCTTTTTTCTTAGATAGTCTGGCTAAAGGTTTGTCAATTTTGTGTGTCCTTTCAAAAAAACCAAATTCTCATTTCACTGATCTTTGTGGGGTTTTTTTGTTTAAATTTCATTTATTTCTGTTCTGATTTTTAGTATTTATTTCCTTCTACTAATTTGGGGTTTGGTTTGCTCTTGCTTTTCTATTTCTTGAAGAAGCGTTGTGAAGTTGTTTATTTGAGATTTTTTTTTCTATATCCCATAGGTTTTAGTATGTTGTTTACATTTTCTTTTGTTTTAAGGAATTTTTAAAATTTTCTTCTTAATTTCTTTATTTACTCACTGGTCACTCAGAAGCATATTGTTCAATTTCTGTATTTTCCTAGTGCAGCACATGACTTGCCCATGTATTTCAATCTTTGTCACCTGGATACCTTTCAAATTTATTCTGGACTTGAGGCCACTTTAATCAGCCTGTGGTGGAGCTAGACAGAACTGGGGTTCCTACCAATGGGGCACAGAATTCCCCTTTTGGCCAAGGCTGGTCTAAATGCTCTCTCTGTGGGCGCAGGTAGAATACTGCTTTGTGTTGTGTTCTGCTGTGACAGGGTAGCACTGAGTTCCAATGCAAAGTCCCACAATAGTTTCACTTTCCTTCCCCCAAGCACATAGATACTTTTTTACCATAGTCCTGCTGTAGGGTACCAGATGGGTGCTATATGTAATGCAAGACTATCTTTCCTACCTTCTCCAATGCCTCTTTCCTTGCTATGATGTTAAAATCAGGTACTGTGATCACTCACCTGATTTTTGTTTCTTATGAAGGTGCTTTCTTAAGTTAACTTTTATTCAATTTGATATTTCTGTGGGGGGATGATTGCTGAAGAGTTTGATTTGGCCATCTTGCTCTGCTTAGTCCCAGAATTGAATTTTTAGATAAAAGAACTGATTTTGTTAATATCAAATATATTGCATAGGAAAATATTCTACATTTTTTTAAATCTACATGCTTAAATTTTAGATGTTTTTTAGTGTTATATATAAAGTATACATGATATCTTTTTTGTTCCCATAAGATTCAAAGATAGTACCTGACATAAGGAATTGGGCAGTCTGTTGGTACACTACAAGTGCCACGTAAATGTCTTCATAAGGTGTCTCATTAAGATTTCAAATGTTTCTATAGTCATAGTCATTATTTGTTATCCTTCAGAGGAATGGGATTTAGAATTGTGTCAGAGCAGCTGTTCTAAGAAACCACTTGAGCAGTGAGGTTTATTATTGACAGTCTCAGCATGATAATTACATTACTGTGCTAGAATATGATTTTGAAAAATAAGAAATACTTTAGCACAGAGGAATGACTTCCTGTTTTTTTTCTGAATAACTCAGTTCTGCAACATGCTAGGTTGGAATAGATACAAGAATCTTATAATGATTATTCAAACCTAGGTAAAAAGCCTCATTAAAGCAAGCTGTAGGGTAACTGAAGTTTGATAGATATTTAATAAGCTGCGGCTAGAACTACTGTCTTTAAAAAATAAGGTATGAGTTTCAAATAAATAAACTCTCAAACCTAGTTATTACCAAAGATATCTTCTTATCATCATGAATCATATTTATTTTATTTCAAGGTTGAGTACAGTTTGAGTGCTATTTGCCCTATCCTTTAGGAGTCATGTGCAAATTTTTATTTTGATTATTCAAATTTCATTTTAAATACACAAGGAAAATATAGCACATAAACTATTAAAGCAATAAATTATTTTGAATTTTAAATTGCTATTTTTAATGAAAATAATCACCTCTTAATGTAATAACATTACCTAGTTATATTTGTAATAATTACAAATTTATACCTTTTTCATGCAACTTCATCAAAATGGGTAAGTAAATAACTTTACTTAATGGATTAACATTATTATATCTACTGTTGCAGACTAATTTTACAACCTTTGAAACTAATCCAGATATTTGATTTATTTTGTAAGTTACAATTTTTTGTCTTATCCAAAAAAAGACATTAAGTTTTCTTAAACTGAAGAACACTTTGATCTAATATTATAATAATATACTGTTGGACTTAGAATTATTCTTATCTGTTACCCTGAAATGACATTACAAATTACTTCTTACTTTGAAGAACATAAAAAAAATATACATTCTACTTACTAGAAATATTCATTCTTTCAATGTATTTAATAATTCTTGATCCATAAGTTTACAAAAGAGGCTAAGTGCATTATTCAGGGTATACTGGAGGAAATGAATACAATAAACTTATTTAAAGCAGAAAGGGTGATAATTCAGGGAATGAGGTGCTTACTTACATCATTATTAGAAAAGCTGAGAAAGTAGGAACTCGGGGGTGGCTTGTACATACTAAGGCCAAGCCACTACATTTGCCCTTCAGAAGTCATGAAGTAACTAGAGTCTGCTACTTACAGCCACCCCACAGCCTCAAAGTAGCCACAGGGTGGAAGATAAAATCTGCTACTGCAAATTTAAGTCAGCTAAAATGCATTTATGAGCCATTATAGCTGCAAAAAGAAGTAATTCTCTGCCTCTCTTTCATTTTCCAAGTCTTTTCTGAGTTCATCTCATTGGAAAGACCTAAATCACATCCAAAAACCTGGTAATAAAAGTCTGGCAAATGTATTTACCACGGTTCCAGCCCCTATCATTCAGGGAGAGCACAGACTGAATCAGGTGCCAAGGAAAAGTGAAGGAATAATAACAGAAGGAGCGATTAATTCTCTCTAAGAGTTTAGGAAAATAAACTCAGAATGACATTAATCTGTGCTCTGTCTTAAAGGATAAATAGGAATTTATTAGATGGAACATTTGGAAAAGTCATTGCAAGCAGAGGAGAAAGAATGTTCAGAGCTACAGAGGTAGGAAAGAGCATGACATACTAAGCACAGTGTGGCTGGAGTGTAAGTTTCATATTAGGAGCAAGGCAAAGAGTTGTAATAGTAGGTGATAATGGAAAATCATCAGCAAGGTTATGAAGCTCACATCACAAGTTGCAA
Organism: Lemur catta; assembly: GCF_020740605.2. Classification (NCBI taxonomy): domain Eukaryota; kingdom Metazoa; phylum Chordata; class Mammalia; order Primates; family Lemuridae; genus Lemur; species Lemur catta. The sequence goes on from NC_059128.1 coordinate 245,771,389, forward strand.
AGCGTTTTTAACTTCAACTCCATGGTGACTGAGGACATTAGACAGAGTACCATGATAATGGTTTGCACTTTACCTAGTATGAATGGAGAGGGGCAGAAACTAGGACGTAAACAAAGGAAGAGAAATGACTTCTACTATGTTTTCAAACACTTCCCTATGTTTGTAGAAATTATGGCATCTTCTTTGTAGATACAAAGCAGAGCTTTGTATAGTAATTAATTCATTTAAACTTTTGTTGTTTAAACTTTACTCTGTTTAAACACTAATGATCTAGAGGCAAACCAGATAGGTTTGCAGCTGTAGCTGCACACCTCCACAGCACTGCTAGCCATGGGTAGCCCAGCTAGTGTGGCCTGATGAGCCACTCCACTGCCAGCTTGATCCCAGGGGGAGAGGAAGAGAAAGCAAAAAGAATGAAAAACCAATTGGAGGGAATTACTGAGGAGAACTTCCCTGGTATTGCCAGAGATTCAGATATTCAGATACAAGATGGTCATTGAAGTCCAGGAAGATTCATAGCAAATAAGACATCTCCAAGACACATAGCCATCACCCTGGACAAAGTCAAAATGAAAGAGAAAATTTTACAAGCTGCAAGATGAAAGCAACTAACCTACAAAGGAAAACCCAGCAGGTTAACAGCAGACTTTTCAGTGGAGATCTTTCAAGCCAGAAGGGATTGGAGTCCCATTTTTAGTCTCCTTAAACAGAACAACTGCCTGCCAAGAATTTTATATACTACAAAACTAAGTTTTATAAATGATGGAAAAATAAAGACTTTTCCAGAAAAGTGAATACTAAGAGAACTTGTCACTACTATACTTGCCTTATAGGAAATGCTCAAAAGTTCATTAAACATGCAAAAACACAGTGTAAAAAAGAAAAACAAATATTACACTCATTGCTTTTATAAGACAATTAACAGTACAAGAGGGTGAACAAAACAATAAGTTATCATCCAACATGATGAACACAACAGCATCCCATACGTCAATAAAACACTCAGCATGAAAGTTCTGAATACCCCACTTAAAAGATACAGACTGGCTGAATGGATGAAAAAACACAACCCAAGGAACGCATTTAAACCAAAGGACTCACACAGACCCAAGGTTAAGGGCATGAAAAAAAAAATATTCCACACAAATAAAACCAAAAGCTAGCAGGTATAGTCATTCTCATATCAGATAAAATAGGCTTTACACAACAATGGTAAAACAAAGACAAAAATGGTTATCATATAATGGTAGAGGGAGAAATTGAACAAGAAAAATCCTAAATATCTGTACCTAATGCAGGAGGTCCCAAATTCATAAAGCCAGTTCTACTAGATCTAAGCAAAGAAATAAACAGTAGCATCTTAATTGCTAGAGACTTCAATACCTCACTAACAGAACTGGACAGATCATCAAAGCAGAAAATCAATGAACAAACACTAGACTTAAATGAGACTCCAGAGCAAAGGGACCTAATACACATTTGCAGAGCATTCTACCCCAAAACTATTGAATTTATATTTTTCTCATCAGCACATGGGATATTTTCCAAGATCGATCATATCTTAGGCCATAAAACAAGTCTCGGTAAATTAAAAAAAAAATCAAAATCATACCATGTATCTTCTCAGACCACAGTACAATAAAACTAGAAATCAATTCCAAGAAACACACTCCATTCTACATAAAGTCATGGAAATTAAACAATCTGCTGCTAAACAATCCTTGGGTCAAGGATGCAATTAAGATGGGAGTCAAAAGATTCCTCAAACTGAATGACAAAGGGGACACAAGCTCTCAAAGTCTATGGGATATAGCAAAAATAGTCCTAAGGAGAAAGTTCATAGCCTTTAGTGTCTACATCAAATAGAAAGTTTACAAATTAACAACTTAAATCTCAATTTTGCAGTAAATAATCTTTCTTCAAAAACATATTCTTAAAAATTAAATAAATATGTACACAAAAAACTACAAGCCATCCATTATATTCCTATTAAGTTAAAATTATTGGGTAAAATGGCACAGCTGTTACATGTTTTAATCTCTGTGCCCACTGTGAGGAATATTACCAAATCAGTGCAATATCCGATCATATATGAGGCCATTGGTGCTTTAGCAATATGTGGTTTTACAGGATATCTGTGCCTGCATATGCTGGATACAGGCAAATTCCCTATGTCCCAGGATGGTAGCACACACACACACACACACACACACAAATGCATACATATGTGCACACACATATATATTTATTCACACATGTAAATATATAAATATATATAAATCATTGGTAAAGAGCAAGAGGAGATTTGGTATATGAGTATGGACACATGAACAGAGTGTTCATTAGTCAAAATATCCAGTTGTAGATTTGTATATGGAAGTAAAATTCGTTACAGCACAAAAATATTCACCAAAGGATTGGCCACTTAACAGTTCTCTCTCAAATATCGCTCCTCATTTCACACAAAGTTGGATCTCTTCCAATTAACTTTATACCCCAACAATCTATATCACTCAATGTTTTTTTTATCCATCTCTTAAACACTTCCTTTGTTTTGAATTTGTTAATATAAGATAGTGCAATACAAATTTATTCAAAATTAAATTGCAGACATTTGAAATTTTATAGCACTGTGCTGGCCACCTACTGGTATGTATGAGAACATCTGCAAAACCCTTTCCAACTGAGGATTTGTCAAAAAGACCAATACATTTAAAAATAAATGTGGATTAATAAAGATTCTTTAGCTAATTAACTAGTTGATTAACTCATTGGTTCAATTAATATACTAAACCAGTACTCACTGTTTTCCAAATGTTCTAGTTTCTAGGAATAAACTTGGAATGAAACAAACAAAAATCTCTGTCCTCACTGGTCTGATATCTCAGTGTGAAGAGGTCTAATGTCTGCCTGTCAGCTAAGACAGACCTCCCTGAACAAGGCAGATATTAGAGAAAATGAACATTAGGTACTTGAAATAATATGCTTATAGGAAATATCTTTTGAAAAATTGATGCATTCATTTAATATAGTGGCAAAAATAATCTGTTCTGTGATTATGCTACAAAAATCCAATTTGAAGAACAGCCCATAGAGCCATCAAAATGTATCACCAAGATGATATAGCACCTCTTGTATTATCCTGGATAGAGCTTGAACCCATTCTACTAAGTGAAGTATCACAAGAATGGAAAAACAAGCACCACATGTACTCACCATCAAATTGGTATTAACTGACCAACACTTAAGTGCATATATAGTAATAACATTAATCGGGTGTCAGGCACATGGGAACAGGGAGGAGGGGATGGGTATACACACATGTAATGGGTATGGTGCGCACTGTCTGGGGGATGTACACGCTTGAAACTCTGACTAGTGTGGGCCAAGGGCAATATATGTAACCTAAACATTTGTACCCCCATAATATGCTGAAATAAAAAAAAATTTAAAAAAATGTATCACCAAGAAACTGTCGGAAATAAAATGGCAGAAAGTAAAACAAGTGATTTCATTATGTAATTGTTTTGAAAATTAAAATATGGCTAAATTTTAATTTGAATTTTTTAAAATAAAGTTATAAACATGTTTTTATAATTTAATAATATTTTAAGATAGAATTATAAATATCAGTGCATAGTTGTAGTTATGAACTATATTAGTCAAACTCAAGAAAAATTAATTTATTTCCATGTGAAATTTTCATTTTGAAGTAAAAGGTCTCCAAAATATATTTATTGCACTGTTATGCCCACATAAGTATCACGATAAAAATTCATCTCTTACATGAATAAAATGTGCTTATTATTATAGGCAACTTTCTCCATCACTCTTGTTCTTAGACCTGTAGACCTTTAAAACATAATGTGATTTATTCTTTCATCTCTACTCTGATCATCCAGATATTAAAGACATATCTATGCCAAGCATTATTTAAAATTCTCAGTTCCCCTTCTTCTACTAGTGCTTATTTTCCAAAATCACCAAGTGTTTTAATCTCATATGACTTTTTTTTGTTCTTTGCCAATTTCCATTTGCAAAACATAAATTGACAGAAATATGTTGGATGCATGAATGATAAATAGTTGGATGCTAGACGAAAACTGTATAGCTGCTGGATTCATCATCACATCTCCATGCATATATATGCATACATGTATATTTATAAACAGTTATCTGTATATACGTATATGTTTGAATATCTTTGTGTATATATGTGTGGAGACAGAAATAGAGAGAGTATATAAATTTAATTTTTCTTCTCTCTTTAACTTCAACTTTATGCCAGTTATCAGTAATCTCTTTTCTTGAATCAAAGCATGAGTTTGGAAAAAAATATACTTGTCTATTTTCTATTCCACTAAGCATAGTTTAACATAGTTTAACATAGCAAAATTGTCCCAAATAAAGTGAGAAATAGAAAAGAAAAGATGAAAAGATAAAAAATTACAAATCAAGATTGTTCTATTTGTTACTAAATAGTCCATTTGTGACTGATTTTCCAAGCTATTTTCATGTCCTACACTAATTTTGAAACTTCTCTCATGATTTCATGAAAACTGAAGTTGACTCAGAATGGAGCACAAGGTAGACAAGATACAATAGTTCTTTCAATGTAGTAAAGAGGGTTTTTTTTTTTGTTTGTTTGTTGGTTTTCCCTACCATCGTGCTTCACACTTCTGTTCTGGCACCTCCTCTTATTCCCTCTCTGCAGATATTATTGACCTTTAGTACACAATTGTGATATTTACTGTATAACCCAAAAGGGTTAAGAAGGTCATATTATAGGCAGTATATAACATTTTGATTTTTAAAAAGAAAACATGAAAAATTGACATTATGATTGTAAAGAATTAAGTTGGGAAACAGATATGAAGTTCCTAGTAAAAGAAGAAAATTAGAACCAAAACAAAGTTAGAGAATGAGAATTAGAATAGGAAACATTTGGGCTTTGCTAGATTAAGAGCAAAAAAAAAGACCACTGAATGCTTTCCTGAGTAAAGTAACATTTTCAGCTTTTGATTTAAATTTTATGGAATTAGATGGAATGCATCTCTACTTTCTTAGATTTCTAATTTGACAGTCTAACAAATGTAATTGATTAATTAGCACTACATTAAATGCTAGAGAAACAGATATAAAGGAGAGGGTTCATGCCTGCAAGGACACTGTAGATCAATGGTCAAGAAAGTTCAAAAATAAGAAATGTAATAAAACAATAGAAGAGGATAAATGTAGGGGCTACAGAGGACTATGATATGGGCACAAAACACAGGTTATGGGGTTAGTAAAAAGAGGAAGTAATTTTTGAAATCCACTTATACAGCTAACTAGAAATTATCTAGGTAAAGAAGGAATAAAGAAACTGAGACACTAGGGTAAAATGTTCAAAAGGAAAATTTGTGGCATATATTGAGAAGAGCAGGTAATTCCACATTAATAGACTATAAGTTAAAAAAGGGACAAGATTCTTTTCCTTTTGGGTAATCAGGAAGAACAATCTAACTGGAAAAAGCAAGTAATAGAATGTACTATTTTTTGTTGTTGTTGTAGACCTTAATATAGGGCTGAAAAATATGAAAAAAGGGTATTATTATTAAAAGAATGATCAGAAACTCCATAATTAAATAAATTCATTTTTAATTTCATGGCAACAGTCTGCTTTTCTTTATATCCAAACTATGTCAATTCATTTATCTATAGACTTATCATAGCATTTTTAAGAATAATTTTAAAATTGCACATTCTATGAAAAGTTCAGAATGGTAGGTGGTAAGCATATTAGCTCTGTTTTTGTTACATGCAATTCATTTGTCTCTTACTATATGTGGTTCAACCCTGCTGTGAGCTCTAGGAATGTAAAATAGATCATTTTAGCATAGTTGAAGTTGCAACATATTCACAGAACCATTATACTTATGGCCATTTTAAAACAAAATGAGTATTAAAAAATTTTGCTTGACTTTTATTTTGTGAAATGATGAAAAAGAAACAACCCATAGCAAACAAATCCTAACATATACATAAATAGAAATTTCATCCAACCAGATAGATTTCTGTTAGAAATCATGGTAATTCTATTTAATGTTCTGGAAACAAGTTTTAAATAAGATCTTCTATGCTTATGGATGAAAAATATATTTTGCCATAATCTCACTTCTTTGGCTCTGATTACTAATGCCCAAACCTTTATTCTCCTCCACTCTAGTAGTAAAATATTGACTTTCCAAGTGTCTCTGATTGATAGGGGTGGGCCATGTTGAACAGTTCTGTATAATAAGTTATAATAAGCAGACATTTTCTTATTGCACAGATTTTATTCCTCATTAAAAAAAAAAAAAAGACAACTATGGTGGCTCCTACACCTTTTCCCCTTCTTTCTGCCTTCAATCTGAACATAAGGTAGCAACATATGCAAGGAAAAAGGTAAGGTGAGTTTGTATTTAATATTATTAGAAACTCCCAAACTATTTCCCAAAGCACTTGTGCCATTTTACATCCCCACTAGCAATATATTAGAGTGATAGTGCTCATTATTCTTACAAATGCTTGATATTTTTAGTATTTTCAAAATTGTCTATTTTAGCTATTCTATTGGGTATTTGGTAGTATCTCATGATTGTTTTAATTTGTAATTACCTAATGACTAATGATTCAGGATGTCTTTTCATGTGCTGATTGGCAATTTGTATGTCTTCAAATCTTTTGCACAGTTTTTAATTAAGTTGTTCAATTTATTGCAGAGCTATAAATATTATTTATATATTTTGCTAGAATAATCTCATGAAAGTCTCTTTGTTAACACTTATTTTATTTCTCTACGTATTCCTAAATATGTAGAATTGGAATTGCTGTATCATATGGTAGATGTACATTTAAATTTATAAGAAACTGACAGAACTATTTTTCCAAAGTAGTGTTCAAGGTAATTCTCCATGAGTTTCTCATATTTCTGCATTTCTTTCCAGCAAAGGCACTGACAGCCTTTCTTTTCTGTATATATGTATGAACAGCTTTGGAAGATAGAGAGATATGGTCTCCTTTCAGATTTGTTTACTATCCAATGTGAAAATTATGTCTTCTTCAGGGGCAGAGGTCAAACAGGCTTAATGCCCATTATAAAAGTATGGAGTTTCCCAAGTCTGTGGTCCCTCAGCTGTGGTGTAACCCAGTGGGCCTATCCATCTTGACTGTTCTGTATTGCTTTCATAGGACTTGCAGACAGAAAAAAACTGATGAAAACATGAAGCTTATGCTGCTTTCTATGGCATGAGTAATAAAGTCATTTATTATCCAGGAATCTTTTATATTCTGCTAGCATCAAGGAAATAGTAAAAGGCTAAAATGTAAGCTTGCAAGTTATGGTAAAATATCAGACTATTCAAAGTTCTTGACAAGTGACTACCATTTTATAGTCCTACCAACAATGTTTGATGGTATTGATTATTCCATATTCCTCCCCAAATCTCATAGTAAATAAGTTACAAATTTATTCTTGATGATAATTATGCTAGATAAAGAATTCTAAATTGATATTTATATAGAAAAAAATAATATATAATTTGGTATTCTTTTTTCATAAGACCTTAAAAATTTTTCCCCCTTTTCTTCTAGTTTCCATTGTTTGTGATAAGATAACCAGTCATTTTATTAATATCATTGTTCTCCTGTATTTAATCTGTCTTTGATATTCATTTCTTTATTACTAGTGTAAAAAAAGACTTTAGATAAGTTAAATTTAACAGAGTTAATTTTGCAAGGGGGAAAAATGTTCACGACCCAAGTGGAATTCAAGACCAAAAGTTGCTCAAAAAGCTCCTCCCTGCAATGTGTAAAGGCTCTATTTGTAGTCAAATAAATGGAAATGACATTCAGAAATAGCCTGATTGGCTGCAGCTGGGGTTTTGCCTTATTTGGACATGTTTTGTCAGTCTTCAGCCTATAACTGGCTGAAAATTTGCCTGCTATACTTGGCTGAGACGTGGCTACTTGTTACAAGAGTATACTCTTAGATTAGGTTGCAGGTTGTTTACACATTGTTAGGTTATAGTTCACTATGTATGCATGCAGCTTTAAACCAGAGTTAATTCAAGTTAACAATAGTTACTGGCAATTTAATTAGATGTCATATAATTTTATATATGCTTTTCATGACTGGGGTTTGTTAAGATTACTTCACTATTATCAACTTTTTAACATATTTAAACATATTTCTTACATATGTTTTCAGCCTATTCAACCTCTTTTGAACCTTAATTGCATGTATATTTGACTACTTTGTATTCTTTCATAGGTCAATAAAGCTCTCTATATTTTTACTTTTGCGGGCTTTTTCTCTCTTTCTATTTCCATGTAGATAGTTTCTGTTTTACTGTCTTCAAATTCAATAATCTTATCTTCTATAGAATCAAATCTGGTGTTAAGTTTACTCAGAAACTTTTGGATTTCAGATAGTTTAGATTTCTGCTTAAGAATTTTCTTTGGTTCTTTTTTATGTTTTTTGTTCGTCTCCATACATTGTTTGTACTTTCTTTTAACTATTTGAACATGTTGATAATACTTATAATAGGTTTTTAAAATCTTGCCTGAAATTCATCATAGCATAACATTTCTGAATCTGTTTCTAATGACTAATTTTTCTCTTGATTGCCAGTCACATTTTACAATTTCTGTACAATTATATTCAGTTATTTTTGTATTACAGTCACTGTGGATGTTACATTGTTGAACATAACTAGATTTTGGATTTTTTGTTTGCTTGATTGTTTAAAGACTGATTTTTTTTAATCAAACATTTTAGTTATTTATAAATTAATTTCATTTTGTTAAGTCTTGTCTATATGATTTTTTAGTGTGTGTCTACAATTACTTTAAGATCTTATTCTAGGATATGTTACCTTTACTATTCAGATATGCCCTGGGTCACTTCCAAAATCCAAGGTGTTTAGTGAAGACTTTTCCAGCTCTGTGTGAGCTCTGGGAAATGTGCATCTATAGTTTTTCTTGACCCTATTTCTCTGGGCTCATTTTATATCACTCTATGCATGAACCCCTTAGTATTCAAACAACAGATTCAAAGATACCCTTATGTATATTTCTGGAGCTCTTTAGGTCATTCCCTCTTCTGTCCATAATGTCTAGCCACCAGCATCCCTGAATTCTAAGCTCTGGCTCAGCAACTCAGCAAGACTACTATGTTTTGACTGGGTTTTTTAATTGCATGACTGCCTGGGAAATAACCTAGGACATGAGTCTGGGAAATAGAAGGATTCTAATCATTTGTTTCCTTTCCCTTAGAACAATATTTCTCTGCTGCCTGTGGTCCAATGTTTGAAAATATCTTATTTGTTTTATATTATACTCAATTTTCTGGTAGTTTATGACAGGAGGGCAATTTTGGTACCAGTTATTTCAAGAGGATGGAAATAAAGTTCTCTAGCATTTGTATTTAAAGTTAAAATCAAAATCACAAATGAAAAACAACAGCAACCACACACACACACAAAACTATATTATAGAGAGTTTAAAATATTAATCCATCCTCCACAGAAAGATAAAAGTAGAAATAACTCTAAAATCTATGTGATATTTATTTATTTATTTATGCAATTATTTTATATAAATTCTTGATTTTAAAATAAGTATTTGTGACATTTTAAAATTTCTGTCAATATCTTTGAATGCATAAAGTGTATTGTCAACTTCTTTCCTATCTCCTAAAATATAAATAATAAAACTTTACATAAACATTTAATGACATTTGTCATAGAATTTCTCCCAAGGGCATATCTTAAATGTTATTTGAAAAAGTAGAGAAAAAAATATATGACTCTCAATTGTCACCCTTAATAAAATTAAATGGTATATTTGCTTAATTTATTGACCATGTCAAAAACAATTATGAAGAAGAAAATGAAGAAAGAGAAAACTCTATGCTAAAGGAGAGTAGGACAGGAGGACTTTTGAGGAGTTAAATCTGCTTAACATACATATAACATTAAAAGTCAGGCTGAGTGATAGGAAATGAGAGTATAAAGAATATCAATACTCACATAAAAATTACTTCTATGCATAATATTATAAAAGAAATCTACAATATAATATAAATATAATATAATAAAATAAATTTTGATTTCTATTCTTAAAATTTTTAAATATTTGTTTTAAAATATCTGACTGCCAGCCAATAACCTATATTACAACATAAACTGTATCTCAACAATTTTTGTATCTCTGATCCATGGTATGAGTCACAGAATGCAGCTTAATATTCTTTGAATGAATGCATAATTAGCAAGTGCATAGATGAATAATATATGCCTAATATTATGGAATATTGGAGTATGATCCATGTGGCTGTTAAAAATACTTTGTGGGTGATACACAGAGAAGTAATCTAGACAGAATACAAATTGTCTTCCTTTGGGAATTTGCCCTTGACTCCCCCTTCTAATCCCAGGAAACAACTATTGATTTGCTACTCTGGAAAAGGAACAAACTACTGAAATTCTTCTACTTACATAATTCTGATTCTCTGTAATATTGTTTCAGTCAAAAACAATGTTTCATAATTGAGTGTTAATTAAATTAATTCTGACGTATTACTTGAATCCTTCAAAGTTGCTTGGACACAGGAATAGGCAATGCACTCACACTAATCATATCCAATTAGAACTTCGAATCTTCCACATGCAAGGGACAATTTGAGTGACAGATAACTGTGATAGCTGTGAGAGTGGAAAAAACAAAAATAAGGACAAGGTAAAATCCTGTCAAATATATGAATCTACTCAGAAAAAACAAAGTGTATTTTCCTATTTCCCATTAGTATTATCCTGCTGAAATTTGACACTCCTTTATAATTAATCCTAGAAAAAGTTCTGACTCACGTTATCACTAGTTAATCTTCAACGGACCTTGGAAAAGGGTCACATGAAAATGTCACACATCCAGACAAAAGAATTTTCAAGCTGCACATATGCTTCCTTGTATAGTGTTGAAGGGGAAAGTTGAAAGAGGTGAATGTACAACTGTCTTCCCTGCAGGAAGAAAGATTAATAAGGAGAATTTTCTTTACCCCTCAGTATGTCCCCTTGAAAAGCCATAGAAAAGTGCTTGCAAGACATTCAGGCTTTCTAGTAGGACATAATAAAAAAAGTACTTACTTTGCAATCTAACATTTGCTTCCCTATTTTAAAAAGGCAATTGACTTTCTTATTCACTATTTTCTTGGTTTTTACATAATGGTATTGTAAAAATATTCTAAAATTCACATTTTCATTTCCTATAAACTTAGAAACATGATATTTGTGATAGTTCTTTGTTATTATGGAGATTTATGAAAACATAAACACCTAGAATAGTTGTTCAGAATTCCTTTCATGGAATATGTGCCCCAGTGAGTTTTCAAGGCATTTTTTGGAAATATTCATCATGAATTTGTTGTGACCATCAACTTATCCAGTCTCTTCACAAAACACTCTGCAAATAAAAGCCTCCTTAGGGGTAATACAGCTATATTTGCAAAGGCTCTAATCACAAAATTTAATATAAATAAAAATTCAACTAAATGATGCTGTAACAATACCGTTCCCTTGTATATGACAGTATACTCCATAAATGCACAGATTTTTGCATTTTCTTTATAAAAGATTCCTCACAGTGAAACGATTTTCTAGATACTTTGGTCTTGGCAGCTTTCTTTAATATAAACGTCACTTTGAGTGTACCTATACTCTAAATCTTGACATTATAGATGCTATTAGAAACTAGCAATCAAATATTTCTGTATCCTGGGAGTCATAAAACTGAAAAGATATTTCAGGTAGGTAATTCATTTTTACCTTTCTCTTAAGTACTATATTTTCTCCATAATTAACCCTGCAAGACTCAGGCTCAGTGGCATATTTAAACATTAGTTCAGCAGTCCTTTGCTGTCTCAGAACATCAGATTACATGGCATTTCTAAAGGGAGATAAATAAAGAAACAGACTCTAAGCTCCTGGGAACCTGAGGGCTATAAGGACATCTATCAAAGTCTTTTCTTTTTCTGTTTTATTCTTTTTTTGAATCTCAGAGCTACAGGTACTTGTATATCACAAATAACTTACACTTAACTTTTCTATCTTGGTGTTTCAGGCAAGTTTTAGTAAGCAGTATTTATTTTCTTCACTAGATTTTATTTTTTAAATTAAGATTTCTAAAGTACCTCAAACTTTTAATGGACTGCTTTTACTTCACTGTTCTTCAAACAAGATGTGACAAATAGATTCCCTGAATCGATTTATGCCTTTCTTTCCTGGAAAAAAAGTTAGACATCAGTCAAATCTATTCAGAAAACATTGCTTGAAATAAAAATTAAAAAAAAAAACAATAACAGATATCATTGGTTGACAGGGGCAATGAAAATGTCACAGAAGGCATTAATTACCTTATCAGATTAAACGTCATACAATGTTTTTATTGCCAAATGTATCTATTAGTTTACTCATATTTTTAGAAATATCTGTAATTATTTGTTTAGAATTAGTTTCAAATCAGTTCTGAATGCAGCATATTCCTCATAAAATAGTTTATTTTTTTAGATTTATTAAAGACAAGGATACCACCTAATTATTTTTAAAGATTTTAAAGATTTTTAATTATTCAGAATGTCCTTTATAAAACTGCAATTTTTTTCTTTTATCACTCGAAATTTTTATTGTAATTCACTCTTATTGTACCTTTTTGAAAATGTGTTATAACTCTTCATCATCCACAAATTAAAGATCAGCCATGTACCATGGTATAGGAAGCTTTTCATAATTTTGACACCTTCTCAATCACCAGTTCCATGTCCTGCCATGTCTTCCATATAGGATTCAGAATCCTCCAATGAGAAAATATTGTTATATCTTTTCTGTCTGTGCATATATGCCATCAAATGAGAGTAATCCCTTTTCTCCTCTCAACTATTAAAATATGTCAGTTGTGGCTGCGTGCAGCAGCTCATGCCTGTAATTTTAGCACTTTGGGAGGCCAAGGGTGAAGGATCACTTGAGGCCAGTAATTCAAGGCTGCAGTGAGCTATGATTGCACAACTATACTCCAGCCTGGGTGACAGAGCAAGATCCTGTTTCTTAAAATAAATAAATAATAATGTCAGTTGTGCCATCTTACCCACATATATTAGTTTGCTAGGGCTGCCATAACAAAATACCACAGACTGAGTGGTTTAAACAGCAAACTCTTTTTTTGTTTGTTTGTTTATTTTGTCACAGTTCTGGAGACTAGAAGTCCAAGATCAAGGTATTGGCATGTTTGGTTTCTCCTGAAGCCTCTCTGACTGGCAGACAGCCACCTTCTCCCTATTTCCTCACATGGCCTTTTCTTTGTGTGCATGTATCCCTGGTGTGTCTTTTGTGTGTCTTAACATCCTCTTCTTATGAGAACACCAACCATACTGGATTAGGGTCCACCCATATGGCCTTATTTAAACTTAGTTACCTCTTCAAAGTCCTTATCTCCAAATATAGTCAGTTCTGCGGTACTAAGGGTTACAGTTTCAACATATAAATTTTGAGATAACATAATTCAGGACATAACATCACACTTTTATAAATACACATTTTTACATTTATGAATTAGAAAATGAGCTATTCCAGAAAACCACTAAGTTCCAAAGTTAGCCACTAAGAATAATGCTCTCAGTGCAGACACATTTAATAAAGTGGTGGCCTCCAAAAATTGCTTCTGTTCTTTATGTTCATGTTTTTTTTCTTTTGAAAAACTCCAAAGGGGCTTGTTCTTTAATGCAGAGTGCTTGGTCTCCATGTGGCAAAGCCGTTTTGAATGTTCCATGGCTTCGTTGTATAGCCAGTTACCATATATTACACAAGGCAAGATTGGAGAATGTGAATCACCAGTTACAGGTTGCAATGAACTTGGAATTTAAGTAGGACTCTTGGTATTTTCTTTTAAATGCAGCTTTCATTTTCTTGGCAGTCTTAGAGTCTTCTGTTGTCTCATCATGGGGTCTTTCCCCCTTTTCAAAGAAGCTCTTCAGCAACATTTGTTTTTTACTCATTTTTGCTAGTGTTAGCTTGTGGGCTTACCAAAACTGTGACTGAGTCAAGCGTGCAGTGTGGGAAAGAGGCGCAGAAGAATGTGGTAAATGAAATAATGGGTGGGCCACATATGGACTAAAATAAGTGTGGGATTCTGACTTATAGCCTGCCTCCAGATGCAGCTACACAATTGAAATGCATCAACTCACTTGCCACTATAAAGCCTACCATCAGATGCAGCTTAATTGTCACTTGCTACTCACTGATAGGGTTTTGATATTAGTCTGCAAGCAATTGATTTGTGATGGTCTCTGTGCAGTCAAAGCTGTCTGCTAATGATAATCTATATTTGCAGCTGCTCCCCAGCACTAGTGTCAACCCTTCAGCTCCACCCCAGATCCACAGGCATTAGATTCTCATAAGGCGAGTGTAACCTAAATCCCTTGAATGCACAGTTTACAGTGGGGTTCCCACTCCTATGAGAATCTAATGCTGCCACTGATCTGACAGGAGGCAGAGCTCAGGCAGTGATGCAACCGAAGGGGAGCAGCTGTAAATACAGATGAAGCTTTGTTCCTTCTCTTCCTCTCACTTCCTGCTGTGCAACCCCGGTCCTAACAGGCCACAGTCCAGTACCAGGCCCCAGGGGTTGAGGACTGCAGCTCTCAGTTTCCAAGGTGGAATTTTGTCTTTAATAGATTTTTTTTCTTCAACAAAAACAAAAATATAGTTTTGTAAAGGTATAGAAAATGTTTTTCTCTAAGATATTCTTAAGATACCTGATGCAAGTAGTAGTCATTTAGCACTGATATGAAGAAAAGAGAATATGATTTGAATAATTATTTTTTATTAAAATTAATATAGAAATCTGACTTACATAGTGAAATTCAATGTTTCTAGTTAGATTTATTATTTGAAATTGAGGCAAATAGCCATTTTATTGATAGCAAAAGCAATTTGTGCATAGTTCAAATAATCTAACAAAAATTCTGAAATTATTTAAGAATTGAAAATATACTTAGACTTTTATGGTGGAGAATTTCCATTCACAAGAGGGATATGGGTGTGGCAATTGAAAGGGGGGATTAAAATTAAATATTGATAGCTCTATGTTCTTTAATGTAGTTTCTTTAAAAATATATTACAAAGATTTTTGGAGACTATTTTAAACTTTAAAATAATTAAAAATGGTAATTTGTGTTCTTGTGTCTTAACCATTAGAAATTCTGTAGGTGTGCTCACTCCTACCCACAACACATCATGGC
Source organism: Lemur catta (assembly GCF_020740605.2). Taxonomy (NCBI): domain Eukaryota; kingdom Metazoa; phylum Chordata; class Mammalia; order Primates; family Lemuridae; genus Lemur; species Lemur catta. The sequence goes on from NC_059128.1 coordinate 245,786,699, forward strand.
AAACAAAGGCCATGTCAGGTTAAAAACAGATTCTAACAAAACATCAGAAATTCCCGCTGCTGAAAATGTCAACCATGGAGTAATAAAGTGAACAGCAAAAAAAGCTACATTTGTTAAAAACAAGGTACTTAGAAAATCTTTCACAGTGCTTGCTTTTTTAGTCAGCAATGAATTATTCTTGTTTACTATTTTTGGAGTGTTTTATATAAGAAAAAGCTTGGAAAAAAGATGTCAATCTTTGAAAAATTTGTATATTTTTCTCCTTCTAAAAAAAAGACATTATCTCAGATGTAAATTTTGAGATTAAACATACACTGTAAAATAGGACTAATTAGTTTCTTAGTAAACAAATCTTATATTTGTCAATATAAGACAATTTTGGCAAATATAGAGACTACGATGGAAGTAGTTTCAAAATCTCTTGAATCTGGATAAAATATTTTGTTTTTGTTAACACTTTCAAATAGATATCCTTGTATGATTCTTATTATAATGGTAGGAATGACTGAACAATTAATTTATCAAAACCATATTCAAACTTAAAATAGAACAGTAACACAATCCCTGTGTCAATCCTATGTTCATAGAACTATTTTTTTTTTCCAAACAATTGAAACCAAGAAACTATGACCAAATGAAAATGAAAGCAGGATTACCAACTCACAGCTAAAAACAGAGGTTCTTAGTTAGGAAGGAGTGATGTAGGTAGAATCCTCCAGCCTAAACCCTCCCACCTAGTTACATCGTGTATGACTTTAAGCCTATGCACAGACAGAAATTTAAAAAAAGCAAACAATTGATAAATCAGGGACAGTTAAACTAAGTATGTTTTAGAAGAAAAAAAGATTTTGAGTTCAGTTTTCAAAAGGGTAGAAAAAGATCAAAGGAGAAAGATATTACCATTCAAATATTTTCTGCAATGATTTACTTTTTAATGGAGTGATGATATAAAAAGAGAATCAGAATTGTTTTTGTCATTCAAATTTCATAACTGTAGGTGCATTTTAAGTGAAAAGAAAAGAAACAGTTTCAGTTCTGGTGTTCTTTTGATTCCTTTAAATATTCCTTCAGAGGGTGGTTTTTAGGGTGATATATATGAACCTCAAAATATTCCACTAATTATCTGTCAAATGAATTATGACTTGTCCATGATGCTTTTTTAGAGCAAATAGTCATTTATTTAACCTATAGTGTAGTTACTTATTTGCCTTTCATTCTTTATGTCACTATTTCTGAGCTATGGCCACATTAACCATTTTAACTATACTGAAAACATCTGTCATGATGCCATTATTTTTTTACTGCAGCTTCTCTAATTTCTTTTTTTAATTATTAAGTTCTCACAAATTGTTAAGGTAAAGAAAACATTTCTTGAAATGAAGGTACCAACTGTTTTGTCTCTTTAAATCATGAATATTGTTATTTTTCCTTTAGAGCTCTCTCAGCAGTTACCGGCATTGGTACTCTCATCATTTTAATAACAACACACATTTTTCCTGCCCTGAAATTGTTCTTTTGCTGTATCTGCAGGACATGGGAAATGCTCTAGGTTCCAAAGCTCTGATCTAACGTCTTCTAGACTAATTTATTAAAAAGCACTTCTGGCAAAGGAAATGCTTTTCCCCTCCTTCATAAAACCAACAAATAATTTAGCCATCTTCCTGCCACCTACCATAAATGATCCTCAAATCCATGTGCATGCAAAAAACTATGACTCTGGGTGGATTAAAACCAACTTGATATTTATTAACTTATATTTCAAATATAAAAACATATTTGACTAATTGGCATTTCAAGAAGGAGTGCGTTAATAGTAAATTTGACCAGGCTTCCTATTGTAAATAATTATGTTAGATTAACTTTTTTTAAAAAAGAATCTCATGAATATGAAGATAAGCTGGCAAGAAGGTAAAGAATAAACAGTTCAAACAGTAAGTGAACACAGGAATCAGGAAAGGCAAGCGGAGCACTGAAGCTGACTCTGCATTTCCATACCATGGAAATTTGAGCTTTGTTGACCACATTAGGAGACAGAAAAGGAAGCTGGACACAGAGGGACCTTCAGGGACCCTGATGTTTTATGTTTGAACTTGAGTATTAAGTACACAAGAATTCAACATTTTCTTCTTATGCTACACCTATTTCTTTTATAAATTCTTCTGTACATATGCTATACTTCACAATTCACAATTTAAGATGCTTGAAACACAATACCCTTAATAAGCACCCCAAGATTTTCTTTTTTTCAGCACACTGTTCACTTTTAATGATATGCAAACCAAATGTTATGTATCTTCCCTCAACAAGACTTTCTTTAGCACACCAAAATAATTACTTCCATGACTCAATTGAAAATGCAAATTAGTCTCTGCTCCTCACAACTGAGCAATCAGATGTAATATAATTTAAATTTGTTCAATTTCTAATTCTGCCCATTTTGTCATTTTTATTCCTATGTTCTCTTATTTAATGCTGTTATATTTTAATCTCAGCTCTCCTGCCATGTAGGCAAACACAATTCTTAATTTATACCTTTTCCATCAGCTTAAAATAATAACAAAATAATAATAATAGGCATTCCATAGTTAGTTGTTGAAAATTTTCTTTCTTAAATAATATTTTTTGCTGTAACTTAAAATAAAAATAACAAAAATTATTTGGCATAAGTAGCCCTTTAAAATTGGATTGAATGTTATATAAGTAAAGACATGTATTAGAGCCCATTCCATTGTAAATACATAAAGATAAGACAGTTCCTCCCTGCAAGATTCATTGGAGATAGACATCAAGCCTGGGGCAATTGTCTTGAAAAGTATTTCCCTCATGAAAAATTGTTAATGTTATGGGTACACCATAGCTGACCTTACCACAACATGCCTGCTACTAAAGATTTGATTTCAAAATCCTGAAGACCGTCTGCTTCTCCCTGGTAATTCTCACTCTTGGTAGTAGATAAACAACTCCAGTTTCCCACTGCAAAGCCAGCTATGTTAGCTCTTCTGAAACAAATCTTGTTAAACCTCTCAGTCTGATATATCATATCCCTTTTTTGTCAATGCCAAGGTTTTTGTTTGTTTTATTTTAGAAACATTAAGCCCCTTACTGCCTTCACTATGCCTAATATAATCTTATTAATATTTCTTCTTCATGTTTTATATAAAAGGTTGTTTACTTAGGGTTATGACTAATTTATAGACTCAGAATAACTTTTACTATTCCAGTACATACAACAAATTTACTTCCTTTGTCAATAATATTTTATTAAAGAGTCATCAGTTTTTTTAATGAAAAGAATGTTTTTTACTTTGTAGTTGAGAGTTTTCCTAGATTTCCTTATGTGTTGCAATACTTGGGAAAGCAGATATTGATAGACAAAAGAAAAAGCAGTATGTTTGTGAGGTGGGGGTGCTGTGGTTGAAAAACTTTATTCTGATTGGGATGGCTTAAATCCTGAGCTATGCTACCTCAGTCTTCATTTTAAAAATATAATGAACCAAAAACCTAAAAAGCATTTTGAGACATCTGGCTTTTCATCCCTCAAAAATCTTTAAAATGCCTCATGACAAATAGATTTAATATAATACTATGCATCTGACTCCAAGGGATACTCTGATCCATTTTGTCTAAGTCAGTGGTTTCCCATTCTAATGGCATATTAAAAACTCCTGTATAAGTGAATCTCAGACTACTGTCCCTAGACAAGCAATTTTAGCATGATCTGAGAATTTATTTAAAATATAAATACTTATTTTCAACCTCAGATTTGGGGGTAGAGTCCAGCAATATGTGTTTTAAAAACTCTCCCTAGATGATTCTGGTGCATGCTAAAGAGTGAGAATCACGGAACTAGATTGTTCTAATTATGGTCTATCATACTGCTGAAACTTCTGGGCACATGATCTTTCATGTAAGGCATAGTAGATACCCATAGCCAGATGGTATAGTAATTAGAAGAAAAATCTTTGGACCTGATCTGGCATGTTCTAGCTATTTATATTTCTTCAAATGGTTTAATGTCCCTTGCTTCATTTTCTCCATCTGTAGAATGGGGATATTAATATCTATAACATAGAGTTGTCACAAAGATTGAAGAAGTACTCTCTTTAAGCTCTTAGTAGAGTACAATACACAAAGAAAATCAATAAAATGATAGTTATTGATAATATAGATTTGAATAAATGTATTTATATTGTTAATATAAGAAATTATTTTCACAATTATTATTGTTGACCCTATTTTGGGTTTGACATTCAGCTGGCACTAGATATTCTTAGTTCATGGAATAATATTTACTATTGCATTTCTCTTTGTGTTGAGGGGAAAATGTTGACATATAATTTCCTATAGTTTGTTTTCCATTTTAGAACTTGTTAGATATGCTAACACTATGCTTTTCAAAGTTTTATAATGACAATCCACAATAAAATAAATATATATATATTTGGCCTGCCAGGATCTAAATATGTGTGTAGACAGGTAGCTAGATAGGTATAAAGTGAAATAAAATATTGCAAAATAATACCACCTTTGCTATATGTAGTTTATTTTGATATTTTATATTCTAAATATTCATCTCTAGTGTGTTTAAATAAAATAGTCTGATACCATCCCCCATATGATTAATAAAGATAGTATGAAGAACCTTGATGAAATCAAAGTTTAGTAAAAACATTTAATAACTGTCAATTATACTATATCAGATATTATAATGCACCATTCTAATGTGGCATAGAGTTGATTGTTCACTTTATTTTTCCACAGCTCTTTCTAATTTAATTATAATGGTTATCACATTGCACTATAATTTTTGTTTCTATCACTCACACTCTTACCAAGAAATTGAGTTATTCTAGAATACAAGCCATTCACAGTGCTTAGTATAAAATACACGTGCAAAGTAAGCAGGGTCAGATATCAAAAGCACTAGAGTTTTCTGTTTTTATAGTACTGCTCAACTCATAAACACAAAAATTTTTTCTGGTTTAAATGGTCATCACAGTGTATAACATATAGGAATGGATTATAATTTTTGCTGTTTCATACATTGGTATTTCTTTTCTTCTCTAAGGTATATAATTAAAATATGCACCAAATGAGCAAATGTTTAACATGGAGAGGGTGAGCACTTCAAATTTTCATGTTCCATATATTAGCTTTTATTTTTTGTGATTTATTTATCATTATTGTTAAAGCATTGCTGCTTTGATATTGCAAGGTAATATTGATTTGGTCACATAGATTCTTCAGATCCAAGTTATTATAATTAACATGAAAGTATTGAATACAAACTTTCTTTTGTAGTCAGATTTATTTGCATTTCCCTCAGTGTTTCAAAAATGTTTCAAAGGATTTTCTAAGCATTTTCATTTCAAATACCTGTCAATTTCCATGAGTATGTTTTGAATTATAGTCTATTTTTCTCATTTAATCATTTGCAAGCACATATTCCCCCGAGTGTTGATGCCTCCTGTTATATTCTAGCTTATCAGTCTTGTCCAATAAATACATATATTTAATAAGATTCAGAGACTGTGTCTTCTGTAGGGCAACCACATAAACCAAAAAGACATGATCCCCAAATTTATTTCCTTCGTGATTACTGATGAGATCAGAGGGAAAAAAATGACCTTTTCTGGTGGACTGCCAAGTGAATTCTGCTTTCAGACACTGAAGGCAGCTTTTGATTGTGTTTTGATGTTTTCACCAGCCTATTACTGTATTGACTTGATGGCAGCCAAAACATACATTTGTGATCTCATTTTTCTCCAGCAGTTTTTTCCACTCAATCAGACATGTACACAAATATCCACAGGACAGAAGAATGCTTTTAACTGAGGCAAATCTCTTAGGAATAGCGTCATGCAAGAATTTCTTTGTGAAAGACTTTAGTCTGCTGTTTGTGCCAAGCATATTTTTCCCTTAGAGTAAAAACATTAACGACTGAAAGAAAAGGTGCATTATGAACAAATGATTCTAATATGCCAAATGTCCCCGTATTGCTAAAGAGTGAATAGTAATTGTACCTTTTTTGATAATGACCAAAAGACTTTTATCTTTCACTTACCATGACTCAGTATTAAGCTACCACTGTCCTTTTGAATTAGCATTAATGGCTATTTCTTAGTGATGTCATGGAAGAGCAAAAATGCATCACAAATGTCTCTTTTTTCAGAGAGATAGAACTCAAATCCAAGCTGTCTTTCCTTGGTTCTCATTTATGGTTCAGTACTATAATACTAATTTACTTCTTGCTAAAAGAATTAAATTACAACATATATCTAGATTTTGTTATTACTAAAAACACTTACAGAATTCTCTTTTTGATTATGTTCTTTCAGTTTACAGAAATCATATAAAAAGTTTAAATTTCCACTTTGTAGTATTTTTTAGTAATCATGCACTGTATGAATACTTGACACCACAAGATCTTTAGCTATATTTTAAAATAAACCAATTTTCAAGGGATTAAAATTTACCACTATGAAGAAAATAAAATTAAAAACAGATGTTCAATATTTAAAATAATATTCCCATTCTGAATCTAATCACATAATGTGACAACTTTATAGATTAAAACCTAGGTGAAAAATCTTTTATATTGACAAATTGAAGATTTTATATCACTCATCAATTTAATGGTCTTTCAGCATCAAACAAAATTGCAATGACAGAAAATAACCGAGTCTTTGCACAGGACTGTCTTTAAGGCATTTCGTATCATAGTTGCTCTTTCAAACTTCAAAGAAAGATTTTTTTCTCTTCTTTACTTCTCAAAAATATATTACCATTTCTCTAATTTTCACTAATTTAGAACAGTAATTCCCTAATAATTTTCCCCAAAGTAAATCAACTTAATCAAACATTTTATAGGTCTCAAGTCTGGCAACTAATATTTATAAGGAATTCAAATTCAATATTTATGTTATATAAGTTGATTTTGATCCAAGTTATTTTTAATTCAAAATATGATGTGGTAAACTAATAGTAAAGCAGAACAAAAAATATAAAACTATCATATTTATAAATGCCTAATTATCTATTTGGTATTTAATATATAATTAAAGAGTAGTTTTTCACACATATATTTTACAGGTTAAAAAAACACTGGAAAATTATATAATACACAAACCTCCACCCTCCCCCCCACACACTCATGCTATTGAGAAATACATATTAATGCTGTTTTATTTTTATTGTTAATATCATGCAAATCCAAATTCATTAAAAGTATTAAAATCAGATATCTACCAAATACTCATTCTTCATTATTGCAAAAGGAGATTTAACCTCTATTTTGTCGAGTTGCTTGAACTACATCTTTTTGAAAGTATTTCTTTTATTTCTAAATGCATTTACCAATGTTAATTTTAATTTCCTCTTCTTATGTATTTATGTACAGGAGTCTGCAGTCTTTAAATAATCATCATTACATTTCTAAAACATGTTCAATTTGATCACTTCCAACATTTTTTCTATCAGTGCATGTATGCATTGCCCTCTTCCCTTTGTACTATGCATGTCTTTCTCTATATAAAGAAATATAATCTCCTTTTGACTTAAATATTAACAGATATTTAATTAATAGCTGGCTTTTATTAAGTATATATTAGATTCTACCAAAAACTATGAGAAAAAAGACACATTTTTATCCCTTCTATGGGGATGAAATAAACTTTCAGGACATTATCATACAAGGAAGAAAGTGATTCCCCAACGTGCCAAGTTCTTTCGGAGATGAGGATAGAGGGAGGTATTCCTGCAAGGAGACAAGTGGATGAGATAGTTTTAGAGGCTGACCTTAAAACAGCATTGGGATTTTAATTAATCAATGGAGAAAAACATGAAGAAAAGGATATGGCATTGTAATTTGAAAGACTGACAAAACTGCAGAGGCAGAAAATTGCAGAACATCTGCAACATCCGTTAAGCAGTCCAGGTGCTTAGAATAATATTGCATGTGGAGTTTTATACTTTCCTGTACACACATCAAATTTTCCATGTAACAGCTCTCTTCCCTAATATTCAACTACTGTATGCTGCTTCTGCCACTCCTCATTAAGCTTCCTTTACATAAACGTACCAACTTAGCTATGCCCCCTTAAAGTATGATATTTAACACTAGACACTATGTGTCACATATGCTTTGATTAGTTTTGACTATGGTAACCTCTTTGTCCAGATACCATAAGTCGGCACTAATAGGCAGTTTAGCCATTTTATTAGCTATATTACAAGAGATTATCCTCAGCAAAACTTCCAAGGATTATTTTTTTTGTTTCTTCCCTCTCCTTACCTCCTGTTTAAACCAGGTCTCACCTAGTGTGAATTATTTTTATACTTACTTTGAATTTCTTGTTGCTCAATTTCAGTTGTATAATTTGATCCTCTATAGCAGAATACCTGTCAAATTTTTCTCATTTTTTAGATATAATTGTGCATATTGTTTAAAAATGTGTTTGTCTAACACTTTAAATGCTATTTAAAGACAATGATTAAAGATCTCAATAGAGAATACCTACAGAGCTAATTCAATCCCTCAATCAACATAAACTAACTCTAATTTTTCAATAATGACAAATTCCCTGAGTTGTAGGTACTTTCTTAAACTTTGACAATTTATTTGTTTATTAAAATACACTTTTTCTATGGAGCTACTAATCTTATAATTAATTTTATGTTTAAATATCAGTTCTACAAGTTGTGAATTATAAATTAATGTTCATTTATTCCATGGTAAGATAAATTATTTGAAGGTTTAACAAGACTGAATATCAAATACAAAACAGGTACACTATCTTCTACAGAGATATACTAGTGTTGTGTGGAAATTAAACTTCCAAGAAGCAGTTTCACATATGTTTCTTTTCTTTGAAATGGTTTTATTCAATTTTTTTCCCCACTTGGTGTAGAGGAAAGAATAAAATTAGAACTGAATATTGGTGCCTTCCTTGTGTGTTCTGTTATATCACACTACAAAGATGTCTTTCCCTTTCAAGTTACTCTCATCATAATAGAATAAAAAAAATGCCCAGTCCATAAAACTGTTTTTTTTTTTTTTTGGTCAAAATGCAATTCCTAGGAGCAAACTGTTATTTTTAACAAAGACTCTTTTTCTATATTTGAAAAGATCTGTCTAACTTTTTATTGGAGATCTTCTCTTTTAGGCAATATAGCCAAAATTCAGCTGATTATAGTCTTCCTAAGTGTACTTCTTCTAAAAGTGAAATTCTGAATTCATATAATGAGAAGAATTTTTTTCAGTTCCTATTGTCAAATTGTTTAGTAATAATCTTTGGATCTCTGACAGGCAGACAAACTTTTCTCACTCTTTCTCACCACTGGAAAAATAGACACATGCTCACATTCTGTTAACCTTGAAATGATTTTGCAATATAATAACATAAATTTAATCTTCAACTAATGAGAAGTTAGGGAAAAAGTAATACTTTAGCAATTCTTCATCTTTAATAACAAATATGAATTTAATATGTATAAATTATTAATATACACTCTGCTTGAATTATTTGTGTTTTAAGAGTCAATCTATCAGTCTTTGCTTCAAAAAGCAGGTATAATTGGTTTTACAAAGCCAGAGTTTTTTTCCCTGTTAAGCGAGAGACAGCACTAGCACTTTGATTCTTTGAAAATTCTTAATCACTTTCCAATTTTCTCTCAAACATTTAGTCATTTATTCTATTCTCTTATCTCACAAAATTATTTAAAGCACCTACGTATGCCAAAGTGTTTGTTCACAAAGCAGTTAAAACAAAACAAACACACAGATAAGAAAACTCTTTCATATTGCTGTAAATATCACAAAAGGTCTTAAAGAAGCAAGGAAAACTTTCTGCTTAAATTTTTGTAGCATTAAACTTCTTAACTCTAATTCTCCCTACCTTCTTTTTAGCAACAAAAAAGGCTACAAATCACTCTATCTACATGAAATCAAAACATACGTTTTAAGTGAAAACATAAAACAGCCTATTGATTCGCTTAATACCATATAATAAACAATAACCAAAAACAGGGATTTACTTAACGGAATTTTCCATGTGACATTTGATAAACTCCTTCAGATATTTTTAGTCTGATATATTTAAAGTATACTTCTACTTAATTAAGTAACTCTGTAAGAATTTTAAATTTTTTATAGAATGTACTTCGCCAAAATCAATTTATAACCCCAGTGGCAAATTCTGTTCATTCTGCCAAGGCTGGGAAAATGTGTAGCCTGCCCATTCTGTCATGTGGCTGCAGCACGTGGCGTCCTAGGAGTGACAACTCCAGCAACACCATATGTTTTAACCATCTGGATGATGGTGTGTTGCCCATGTAGTGGTGCACACTTTTCCTTAGCAATTGCTAAACAGAAACTTACAAACTTTGTGAAGTAATTACCATTAATTCAAGTCAAAATTACTGACATGTTGGTGGGAAGATTATGTGATGCTATTCAGTGCTTGCCTTAATATAGTAATACAAATGAAATTAACAAAGCACAGTTTAAAGTCCTACATTTAACAGATGACATATTAGAATTTGAGGTTCACAAACTCCAGTTTCTCTTAACTGATCTTGGTAATTTAAAATTTTTTATATATTATTTGTTAAGTTTTGATGAAGCCATTAGGACAACTTAAAACTATTAAATTTTTCAACATATTTAACACAAAATTTCATAATTACATTATTAATATTTTTTCAACTATTTGTCTTCACAGCCTGAGTTTTATTCATACATTCTCACAGTTCACTGTTTTTTTATTGCATAAAAATTATTATAATAGTTATACAAGCTCAAAACATGTTGACATGAGGAAGGAAAGCATTTTGGTATAGAATCAGCTGCACATACCTATATGTCAGTGCCATAACATCAAAAGCAGATTTTCCATGAAATGTTTCAAAAAATGTTTTATTTAAAACCATGGATCTTGTCACATAATCTGAACATTTCCAGTCAAATCAGTTAATTAGTATCTCTTGAAGTTAGTTAAAGTGCTTTCATCCCTGCAGTTTTTCTATGTCTTCTGATACATATCTAATATGTATTTGATTGATTGAAAGATGCTGCCTGTCAAATAAATCTGTAGGAAGCAGATTTGAATCAAAGGGAAAAAAAAAATGCTGCATTTCAACAAAGTGGCTCAGATCTCACTAAGGCCAAAAGGGCAAAATGCCCACTTAAAGCAAGCTGTCTGAATTTCAACTCAAAGTTGAGAATTGTATTTTAGAAATAGCAACAGGCTAAAATAAAATGGTTAAAGATATAAAGCATGAATGAATATAGAGAAAAACAAAGGATGGAGAACGATTTATAATGATATGAAATTGAGGTAATAAAATTGGACAATGATAGCCATAACATTTTAAACTATGTGGCACAAAATGAGGGCAAGTTTCCATTAAACAAGTGAGACAGAATTAACATACACCCATTGGTACAATGATTAAAAAGGCAAAACAAATATTTTTGGTTGTATTGGACAACTTAAGGACATTATGTGAAGCTAACCCCCTCCGCTTACCTGCTATTTAATGTCTTGTTAATTTGACATTTTCTTTCTTTATGGATATTCTTAATTTCAACATAGTTGTAGAACTGTTCAGAGCCCAGCAAAGTATATCGTTTTCTATTGCAATGTGAAATAGTGATGATAAGATAGTCTGACAGCATCTGTGTGTGTGGCATAAATTAAAATATGTGAAGCTGTTTTAAATGTGGGAGACATATTTTATGTCAAATATATGTCAAAAATGTAATGTCAATATTGTCATATGTCACCTACCAATCTTTTTTCACATGTCTATGGAGGGCAAAAAGATTATGAATAACCTAATAGAAGTGAATATTTTAGACCAGCTCAAAGAATCTAGTCTTAGCCTAATTTTCATCTCAGTCTCTTCTTTCCCTTCAGTCTTCATAACTAGGAAAACTGTTTTGCTGCTGCTTAACAATCACAAATTCATATCACTGTCAATAGTCATATTATAGCCCTGCATAGCTTAGAATGATGGTCAAGTGGAAGGCCAGCTACTAAATTTGCAGTGCCTACTGTAAAATGAAAAGGTGAAGCACTCTGTTAGAAAAGCAGGAAAAACACTGCTATTACAGGCAATAAATATAAAGCTTTTTTTATTCTTTCATGATCTGCCTCTCAAATTGTTATCATGTTTTTTATTTGCTATTCAATGTCATTGTAGGTAAAGAAAAATAAAATTTTAAATCATTAACATGAATTTTACCATCATCTTTATATTATGCAATGGCAGTTTTAAAATTGCTGAAATTGCACAATTTGTATTTTATAACTCACACATGTGTGTGAATTTTGTACAAACAGGGGCAACACTGCACAAAGCCAACTCAATTCAATTGCTTTTATTTTACTATGTGATACATGCACATTCTACCAACACTCTCTACCTTTGGTTCACTGAACATAAAGAAGGACTGATAGGAAAACTTGCAGTGGGTTGCCCTATCTTTCCTTTTTCATTTATGTCATCTAGCATAAATGGTTGACTAATACAGTGAGCTAAAATGAGTAAGAAAGGATACGTTAGGGCCCTTTGATTGGCTTTCTTAGTACATCATGGACTTTTTTCAGTTATCAAAGCAAGTTCTGATTCAAATGGAAGGTGTGGCTCTCACTGCTGTCATTGTCCTTGCTCACTTAGTCATAGATGTGGCACACTTGCCTTGTGATTGGTTTGAGTTTCACCGAACTCTCATGCATATGGTGTCTTCTGGAATTCTGTGTTCATGGGACATGATGAACTCTACATGTGATGAGGATGACAAGGAATGGTGGATATACACATCACAGGTATCTCTTCTGTTCACTGAATGCTCCATTGTCCCATCCATCTTCACTTATAAAACACAAGTTCACAGATAAGATTATTGAGAATTTCAATCTGGTGACAGCAGAGCACTAAAGCAAGTGTTGGGTCTTTCTGAGTGAACGTCCTGTGTGATGACACAGGCCATGTGACCATGAAGCTGGTCCTGGTCAAATCCTAAAGATTTTCCCCAAATCCCATGGTGTGATTTTTCTCTAATTTGATCTTGAGGTCTCTCTCTGGAGAGTGGGTATAATTTCTAGCTCTGTCCTGACAAAGCTCCCGATGATTTGCTTGTGGATGTTTACAGTATGCCTTTCATGAGCCACTTTTTTTATCCTTGACAGCCTAATGCCTAAGTGTCCACCCATAATCGGGTGTCCTTATCACAGGAAACTTGTTTTATACTGGCAGACAGACACCCTTGTAGCTCTATGTGACCTGTGTCCAGTTTATTCCTTCCAAGACAGCTATTTTCTAGGAGAGCCCTGACGGAAAGGAGAGTTAGGTTCTGGTGTGGTGATCAGGTGAGACACAGACGAGGCAGAATAACAAAATATATGAAATAGCAAAAGCATCGTTTTACAGGTCCTAGAGAGAAGAGGGCAGCAGGCCTCACAGAGCCTACAGAAAAGGAAAAGGAGGAGCCATCTAGGACATGCACAATCAATCAGTGGGGCAGGGGGAGAGAAAGAGAGAGTGCACGTGGGGTCCAGGGTGTTACTATGATCCAGGGTGTTACCCAAGCAGGTTTTCTGAGGGGAGTGCTGATTGATTGGGCTTACAGCAAGCAGTCATGAGCTCCACGGAGGAACATTGTAACTGAGGGAGGTGACTAGGCCATATCTGCGCAGTCCATGTGGGGTGTGGGGGTCTCAGGGACAAGTCAGATAATTGTATGTAGCTGTCCCATTGGGAGGTGGTCAACAGGAGGCAGTGGTGAAAGGCAGATATCTGAATTAACTACCTTGAAGAACTGGGAAAACTTACAGAACTGGAAACTGTGTAAATGGTGACTAAGCCCTGTTTCTGGTATGAGAAAGTCAAACTTATATTCAAATTGATGCCAAGGCAACATCAAATTGTAAGAATTCACTATAACCCAGATTTTTCAGTCTTTACTGAAATATATTTATGATTATCAAATTTCTTTCAAAATCAGACAACTCATTTCATCCAGACCCTTTAAAATGTCTTCATGGAAACGGTTGATCACTACTTGCCATAATTCTATATGTGAAAATTTCTTAGACATTCTTTTTAAAAATCTACATAATACATACAATTTTGATTTGTTTTTTAAAATTGAAATATTCTGTTTCAGTGTTATATATTTTAAAAAGCTAAGATGCAAATGCATTTAAAAATTATGAATATGCAAGCATTTTTTCCTAAAGTTTTCCCATAATTGATGCAAAAACTAGATGCATGTGTTAGCCACAGTTTATTAGTCACTTATTTGCTGCAATGATGCTGTATAACCACCACCACAAATTCAACGGTTTTCAACAATGAGTATTTTTTTTCCTTAATCTCTTATCAATGGGTTAGCTGGGCTTTTGCTGGACTCAGATGGGGTGGGCTGGCATTGACTTTAAGCTACATGAATGGTTTGCTGCTTGTGTCTTTCTCCAATCTCTTTGCACTAGGAATGGTAGCAGTCCAAGACACCAAGTTTAGCTGTGCAAGCACATTTGAATCCTGTCTATACATTATGTGTTTCAACATTCATTAACCAAAACAAGTTACATGGTGAAGTTCAAAGTTAGCTGGGCAATGAAGTATTAATACTTCACATGCCAAGGCGAGTGGGAAAGAAGTGAATCTGAAAAATTAACTCAATCTATCACGCAAAGAAAATTACACAAATGCCCTGTCATTTGTTTATGGAAAATGGATTTAAAAGTGGAAAATAGTTCAATGTACATACATTTCCTATAACAAAGCTCACATTTTAAATATTTAATGATAATTAAATATTTTTAAAACTATTGAAATTATATCATCCTGATCATGTAGAGGAGATGTCACATAATTTAGGTAAATCTTGGCCATTTTTTCAAAGACTATTTGTGTCACTTATGAGAAAAAATATCAAAAACAAAATATAAAAGCTAAAAACAAAAAGGCAACATAAAACATTGCTCTTGTCCAATGCCATTTACATGCATGAAACAACTGAAGCAAATTTTAAGAATAAATCTCAATATTCTTTGTATTCTTGTATATAAGTAACTATAGATTTAGGCAGAATAGCAATATATGCTAATTAGAGCAAATAGTAAAGGCTTGAATTGTGGACATATATTCTAATGGTTTCCTTGACACACAATTTTTATAAAATTTCTCCAAAAGAAAAATTGCTAAATAATGTCATATATGTTTTCAAATATATATACAAAAATTAGTCTTTAGGGGATTATTTAGCCTGATTATATTTACTATTTTTCATTCTACTCACCCTGCAAAAGAAGAATATTGATCACATTCAAAATTTTAAAATATTATTCGGCCAAAATCCTGAGGGTGGAATATTGGTGCTTGAAAACAAAGGGGATTAACACTTGGGTGCCTGTGAAATATTTCCCATCTTTGTATTTTTCTCTGTTTCTTTCAGTATATTCACTTAACCAGTATAGTTTTCAGATTCCTTCAATCATCTTGTTAGGTGAATTATATAGTATGCATATATAGATCAAAACTACTTTCCATTACATATTTGCATGTTGGAGCAGTATATTCAAAGACATTAAGACTAGAGATATAAAATGTGAGAATGAAGAAATTGATTTGAATATGTAATTCATGATGAGCATGAGTGGAAATGTTTGCATAGAACTTTTTTCTGAGGATAAATGAAAAGAAATAGATAATGGTCTCCAGTTCCATCCAGAGTGTTGCAAAAGGTATTAATTCATTTTTTATGGCTGAGTATTACTCCACAGTATACATATATCACATTTTATTAATCCACTCATGAATTGATGAGCAGTTGGGCTGATTCCACATCTTTGCAATTGTGAATTACGCTGCTATAAACATTCGAGTGCAAGTTTTTTTTTTTTTTTTCGATAAAATGACTTTTTTTTTCAGAGTAAATAATCAGTAGTAGGATTGCTGGATCAAATGGTAGATTTACTTTTAGTTCTTTGAGGAATCTCCATACCCTTTTCCATAGTGGTTACACTAGTTTGCAGTCCCACCAACAGTGTATAAGTGTTCCTTTCTCTTTGCATCCACAGCAGCATCTATTGTTTCGGGACTTTTTGATGAAAGCCATTCTCACTGGGGTTAGGTGATAGCTCATTGTGGTTTTGCTTTGCATTTCTCTGATGATTTGTGACATTGAGCATTTTTTCATAGGTGTATTGGTCATTAGTCTTCTTTTGAAAAGCTTCTGTTCATGTCTTCTGCCCACTTTTCAATGGGGTTGTTTGATATTTCCTTGCTGGTTTGCATAAATTCTTTGTAAACTCTGGTTATTAGCCCTTTATTGGATATATAGCATGCAAATATTTTCTCCCATTTTGTAAGTTGTCTATTTGCTCTGTTGATTGTTTCCTTGGCTGTGCAGAAACTTTTTAACTTAATCAGATCCCATTTATTTATTTTTGTTGTTGCTGTGATTTCCTTTGGGGTCTTCTTCATAAATTTTTTCCTAGGCCAATATCTAGAACAGTTTTTCCAACATTTTCTTCTAGAATTCTCACAGTTTCATGGGATTTAACACACTTAAATTGAAGTCTTTTATCCATCTTGAATTAATTTTTGTGAGTGATCAGAGGTGCGGATCCTGTTTCAATTTTCTACATGTGGCTATCCAATTTTCCCAGCACCATTTATTGAATAAAGGACTTTGACTCAAGCAGTACAAAAGCATTCCATGTAACCAAAACATTTATACCCCCATAATGTTCTGAAATTTAAAAAATGTAGAAGAAAAAAATAAATACAATCAAAATGTTAAAAAAAAAAAACATTCCTTTGTCAAGGGAGGCAGTTGCCTACTTTCTATTATAACTTTGTGTTGTTCAATTTACTTACAGCTGAAAGTATTTAAAATTAACTTTATATTTTAAACAAAAATTTTTTCATAATCAAAGCACAATTTACTTATATGTGTCATGTTAAATGTTATCAAAAAAATAAAAACAAAAATACATCTATTTACTTTACTATCTTAAGTTAGGCATTGACTTTAAAAGTTTTAAAGTAATGTTCCTCAAGTCTCTTTATGTATAATTTTGTATGTTTGGTGATTCCTATTGCATGCTGTTCAGTGTATTATTATGAAAGAAGAATTAATGCTAAGCTAAATACCTATATAGTGTTACTTGAAATCAGTTTTTGAAGAAAATATCTTTCTGTTACATGAACATCCTAATAAAATCCATTACTAGTAAAAAATTAAATTAAATTAAAAAATAAAATGAAAGCTTCAAGAAATCATTGTTAAATTTTTTATTTTAGGGCACAAACGAAAAATGTTTATAAGTACACATTTGCTAAGAAAAGAGTCAACAGCATGTTATTCCTCAATAATGTGATCTCTGTGCTCTTTTATACTTAGTTCTTTAAATATAGAAACACAATTTTTCAGCTGAGAGTACTGCCACTCATTCCAGTTAGTAAGATATAAGCATGATATTATTGTCTTATTTCTTCAAATTAGTAAGGTAAGTTATAATTAAAAATTTTTAATAATAAATTTAAATGTTCATGTTTCATGTGAAATGTATCTCAGTTCATATATATCTATTATATATGTAATATGTTACATATGTATGTAATGTATATACAAACACACATGTGTGCATATGTACATACATAACACATAGATTCTCTCTATAAAAAGCAAAGGATTTAAAGTGAATATTACCACTTAAAAATGTAAAGTTACTTAACACTAAAAAAATTAACATAAACAGGATTTAACTGAAAGCAGCCTTAGATAAGTAAAGAAATAAATATGTAAGAATGTAATTTCATTTGAATAGAATAAGCATAGCAAACAATGTTAACAGTGTAGCTCATTAATTGTCCTCTCAAACACAGGGAGTTATAAGACGGTGCTTTAAGTCTTTAAAGTTAGCTAAGGAAGAAAACTAGCTGTTCCTCAAGGATCTATTGAATGATGAGTGTGCAGATTTCTGTTTTTGCAACCACATCCCAAATGCTGATGTATGTCAACAAACAAGTAAAACAGATGTTATCCAAGTCGCCTAAGGAGCCAAGAACAGATGGGCTGGATGTTTTGTGTGAAAGCAAAAATGCACCTGGGCTGTGATCTCACAGAGTGGATGCCATTGACAAAACCTATTTTACAGTAGGACAAAAATTATTTTAAATGTATATATATATATATATATATATATGTATTTTTAAAGTAGAGAGTTTAGAGCTGACAAAGCTGTTTAGCAGTGGTCAAAAAGAAAGAGCTAGTGCACTTCATAAAATCTACAGTAATGGAAGGATAAACACCTACTGATGGGACTATATGAAATCAATGTTAAGTATTTGTAAATATTGAATAAATTATTATCTGTTGTTCATTATTAAACACATTTTGCTAACAAATATCCTACTATGAAAAAAGAAGGTAACTGTAATGACCAAACCCCTATTCTATATCTGTTTCACCCTATGTGATGCCCCAAAGCTAATTCATGCTTAAAACATAAAACAACTTTGAAATATTGTATCTTTCTGGAAACTCTAACCAATGTGAAAATTATGTACACATACCCATATATTGAGATATTTCTTTCTTAGAAACAACCCAGTGGAATAGAATTTTAAACATAGTATTATTCATTTTCAGAATATTCACATAGTAAGATACAAATAAATTAGGAACCAAAGGAAGAAAACAGTATTTTTTATCTATACTGTTTATCTCTGATGTAACCTTTTGCTGTTGACCAGAGATTTCCATATCACCTCCTGTTTCACGCACCCACAGTCCTATATTCTGTGGTTATTTCCATGCTGTTGTTGGGGCTCAGGAAACACCACCCCAAAATATGACTGGAGGAGACCAGAATGTGCCAACCCAAAATATACTTCTTTGGCATCATTTGAGCTAGTTATTTTGAGAAACTGCAAAGATAGGAGGAGCTCTGAAAAGTTTTCCTTTTGTAAAAGAAGTGTACACCTCTAAAAGAAATCTACATTAGTAAAATATCTGTATCTGGAAGAGGGCTGCCTTCAGATAACTTATATCACCTGACAGAATTTAGCTGCATAGCAGGACAGCCTTTTTTCATCAGGTCTTTACTTCCCTTGCTCTCTCCTGGCTTATTGTCACTTCCCTTTTCCTTCCTCTAGGCTGCAATGCCTGTGCCTTTCTGTAGCCCAGGATTATATGAAATCTTCCAAATCTCACTGGATGTGAGAAGGTATTCGTTTCTCTTTCCTGTGCCACCTCGTGTACATAATAAAATCCGTATACCTTTTCTCTTGTTAACCTGCCTACAGTCAGTTTATTTCTTAGACTGAATTACTGAACCTTCGAAGGGCAAAGGGAAAGTCTTCCCTCTTTCCTATATTGTTTCTTGCTTCCAGTGAGACACCTATTTCAGGCTGGCACAATTCAAGAACCTCTTTATGAATTTGTGGCAGACTATGTCCAAGCACTGAGATTTCTGTTTTATTGAGAAGTTCAGGATTAAAGAGCTTCTCTCTCTAAATAATCTGGGTATCATCCACTTTTCTTTTACAAAAAGCCTACAAACAATAATTCCATTGTTTTTCACATTCCACTCCCAAACTCATCAAGCTTTCCAGGTCATTATTGGCAATCCTTATTCCCATAATGCTTTAAAAATGTCCTGAAATGACATATCTCACACTCTTCCCTATTGTCACACTCCCAGATGAGTGTCCTTTGGATACTGGGATCCATCACCAACACCCCCCCCCCATATCGTCATTCTGTCTTCTCAGTATCATAATCACTTTCTTTCTCTAGCTCAAATATTTGAGTCCACTGCTGGTGTGGAGAAGTAAGCTCCTGCTGACCTCTGAATCCCCTTGCTCACAGATGATAACCAAAAAGTCTGAACTAATACCAAGAAATCACTCAGCGGAATGCACTGGAGGCATGAAAAGCAAAAGAAGAAAATTCTGGGAGAGAGCATAGAAACTGGAGAGAAAGAAAGGGCATTATGTAAGTTACTCATTTTTTTAAGGCTTTAGCCTGAGAATAGGATGAAGTCCTACTAGTAGGATTGATAGAAACAACTGACAGAAAACCCAAGATCTGCCCAGATGAACAAGGAGATCAACTTGGAAACAACCACAAGTCCCCAGAATGTGAGGAGGGAATCCTAGAAAGGGTGGGAGGCCCAGATTCTATATATAAACTCTACCCAATTCTCTGGCTGAGCCCAGAACCGTGCACTCGAAAGACAGGCTGAGATTTGATGAACTAAATTGAGAAAATGTGAGTCAGGAGGAGAAAATATATTCAGCAACAAATAATGATTGAGATTGAGAATTGTATATCTAAATTACACTAATCCAACTTTTCTCAAATATATTGTCAGTGTATAAGCAGTTTATAATGTTCACATATATATTTTCTGTTCTTCATATATGCATATATTGCTTCTTATTAATAAACTTTGAATTATTTTTATGTGATTGATAATTTTATATAGTATATTTTCATGTGAATTTTTACATGTTAGTCTGGAAACCATAAAGTAGACTATGTTCAGAATGTCTATACATTTTGAAACCATAAAAATTAAATTTCACAAGATGCATACCTCTCATTGGGCAATTAAGACTATATGTATGGAAAAATATTAACAACTAACAGCTAAATAAATAGCCAAAAATATATGGAGAGAGAAGAAGACAAAGACATGTATTTAAAATACCATTATGCACAGTTATAAAAATAAAATCAAAAGCATTCTAATTTGGGGGAATATGAGAGAAATACATAAATGTATAAATGAGATTTGTACAGTTAATTTGATATTAATGATCCAGACTATCCTCTCAAACTATCTAAAAAAATATGTTAGGCAAGGTAACATTGAAGTCATTCAATATTTCTATAGGTAAATCTGGAATTATATAATAAGAAAGATATAGGATACACATATAGGCTACACACAAACATAAATTATGCATATATGCACCAACATATTTACAGGTTTCTGGTTCCATAAAAGCTTGTATTACTGTATACTCATTGCTTCTAATTAGTCCATTTTTCAGGTTTTGTAAATTTAATATATTTTTTTAAGGATAAAGGTTTATAATCCCATCAAAGATTGGTGTTAATCTATAAATTCACTCAGAGGACCCCCACTTAATTTTGCAACAAAAATTTTAATGTCCAGTGTGGTAAAACTTGATAGTAAAATTTTATTATATGATGTCTACATAAAATTTGATTTTATCAGCTATACATTGCACAAAATTTTTTCTAAGAAGAGGAAGAAATGAAAGAAAAAGGAAAGAAGGAAAAAAGGTAGGAAAAAGAAGAAAGGAAGGGAAATCAGAAGAAAAGAGGAAAGGAGAGAGGAAAAGAAGCAGGGAGTTAAGAAGAATGAATATTGGTATTTGTGTGTATGTGTATATCATATTTGTTAAATGAATGTACATTTAAGTAGAATTTAACTTTGATTTTAGTTAGTGCTCATCTACTTTCTAATAATAATATTCTGTAAATAAAACATTTATGTTTCCTTTCTTGTATATTTTAAAAGAGAATTTATAGTAGATACAGAGTAAACTAGAAATGCCACTCAATGGCAAGCCAGTTATTCGCCATTTGTTTCTTTTGATTTCACAATTAATTTGAATGGCTAAGAAAGCAGGCCATTGTTTCTGTCAACCAGATTTGAGCTGAAGAGAGATTATACAGTTCCCAAACTCTCTGAAACAGCATTAGGTTTGGTTCCCTAAGGTTTTCAATGAGCCGAATACAAGTTAAGCCAAAGTTGAATACAATTTAAATGACAGTTGAAAGTGCAAGTTACAAGCAGCACATTGGCTAAGTAAATCAGTAACCTTATAATCAGACACTACATGCACTTTTCAAAGGCCAAACATCCATTATTTCACAATTGGTATGATTTTCCTCTCCAGTAAAATTTATGATTTTCTTCAAGTGCAGACTTGTAAGAGCACTTAGAAAGACAGTATTCAAGCTGTTTTGCACCATATAATCTTCTTGATTATGGGTTACCTTTAGCTCCTTCAAGCTCTTCATCTTGAGAGATTTACTCATTAGGAAAATGTTGAAAATTTTTAAAATTTAATTTGTCAAGATTATGTATTGATGATTTTTCATCACGCAATGCCCACCCTAATTTTAAAACATTGTCAGAAAATTCTGTGCTTAATACAGGCAATCTGAGTTTATCATTGTCTTGTTAGCCTATTGATTATTATTATTTTTTTTTTGCTTTTTAAAGCTTTATTTCAACATAACTATGCTTACAGAAATACAATCATATTGGTTAATAGAACGCAATTTAAGTTTAACTTATCCTACACAATTTGGAACAAAAACTTGGTACATGGTTTAAAATTTTAAAAAAAGGATTTGCAATCTGGTTTATTTTCATCTAATACAAATGCATAAAATATATGTGAAATGCTGCTAAAGAAGACAGCAAGAACTTTGAGAAATTTATCTTTGGTTTGTCTCAGAAAAACAACATGAAGAGACTTAATTTTCTTTTTTATTTTTGCGTGAGTCAGAAAAACATACAGCTAGTGTGCCGAGTTTCCTTGTTGACCTCAGTGAATGAAATGAGCTGATAATGTTAATTCAGATTGAAGAAATTATCTGAATCTTGGTTTGTGTAGATTGTCAATCTACATGCAATATTAACTAAATCAGATACCTTTTACTGTGCCACATATGTACATAGGCTTCCTCCCACACCCTTCCATTCCCTTCCACCTCCTTCCACATCCATGAGTTAATGTACTTTGTAAATTGGCATTGAAATACTACAATAATGTTTTGTTACACCAATTTATAAACTTATATAGTGCAATACCTGTTCTTTTTCTGTACCCTATTGGTTTAATCCATTCTGTCTCCAGCTGTAGAAGTGAGCTACAGGGAAGGTGAAGAAAATGACAAATTCTGACAGTCATCTTACTGAGATTTTTTTAATATATTTTATTTAATCCCCCCGAAGTTCCTCAAAGACGTGTTTACCCACTTCAGCCCCTATTGTTTTATTAGCAGAGATTGGAATTGAAAGTGATATTTGCCCAATTTTTAAGTCCAAATGCTTTGGACTGTGCCAAGCTACCTCCAAATGAAGGAATGACACTATTAGAATTTCTTTTGTTTTCCTGTTTGTATTGGAGTAAACTCTATTGTTATATATTGAATATATTGTATCTCAACAAATTAATCATATTAATTTAACAGCCCTGAAATGAAACATGCAAAATACATTAGAGAAAATATGACAGGATAATGATCAACCCTATGGCATTACATGGAATATACTGTATAATTACTACAAAAGCAATACTTTGCAACAAAAAATGAAACAAACCATTTAGAATTTAACAGCACCTGAAATCCAAAAATACTTACTTGTCTTTCTGTTCTATTCTATAAATTGGCACATTTCAGCTAAAATTCTTGCCACTGTAAATAATAGCTTATGAATTAAAAAGTGTTGCCAGATTTAGAATTCCGGATTGGTAGAGGTTGAAGTACAAAATAAACCAAGTAGAAGCACAAAAAAATAATTATTAAAGGTATGGTTTAAGGTCCAGAATTTACTTTTCTCAGAAAAAATATTTTGCTAGATTAAATTAAATATTATACCTTAAATGAAACCACTGGAAATTCAGTTTACTAAAGATCATTAATGTTTGCAAATCACCATTTATTTTTCATAAGTTATAATAATAGAACAAGATTCTAAGTTTATTTCTCAGATGTATTAGAACTTCCAATTGAATATTAATTTATTAATTCATTGTTATATTCATTCAGCAAACCCAGGCTTGACATTGAGCCAAAAACAGTTGCAAGCACTGGAGAGAGAAGATGAAAGTATAAAACAATGCAATTAATAATAACAATAACTTTTAAAAAGCACTACAATCTATGATAGTTTCTATGAATTCTAGAGGGGATGGAGGTATGACTACATGGTGAATGCCAGGCGCACTGTCTGGAGAATGGACACGCCTGAGGCTCTGACTCAGGGGGATGGGCGGGACACGGACAATGTATATAACCTGAGCTTTTGTACCCCCATGAAGAGCTGAAATAAAAAAAAAAAAAAGACAAAAAAAAACTATAGGTGTATCTCAGAAAATACCTGAAACACTTTTTAACTTCTGTCTTAACTCACAATTATTTCAAATTTTCACATGTAATTTTTTGATATGCTTTTCTTATCTTATTCCAGATGTCCTGAGGTTGCCAAAGAACTTAATAAATTTTGATGTTAAGAATTAAACATAAAACCACAGATAATTTAGATTTGTATCTGTCTAATAAAGAGATACTTAAATATTTTTGTTGAGAGTGTGTATTTAATGCTTCCAACATAAATGCTAAATGTATATGAAGTCAAGGCAAAAATATTATCTTGTATTTCAAGATTCAACAAGTCATTGATTATATACAGCAATAAGGATTGGTTGCCATTAATGAGTACCTGGTATAGGTCTATGTGTCAGGCACTCTGCTAAGATTCTTATTACAAGCATATATATACATAAATATATGAGGTCACATAAATACAGATATAGGAGAAAATACCCACCAGAGCAGTAATAAAAATTAGCCATTATAATCTCTATTTCTGTGATGAAAATATTGACATTTGGAAAAGATAAGTAATCTGCCCCAAATAACACAGCTCTCCAGTAGCTGAACTGTAATTTGAGGGAAATGCAAATTAAAACGACAATGAGATGTCACCTCGTAACTGTTAGAATGGTCATTCTAAGACGAAAGATAACAAGTGTTGGAGAGGATGTGGCAAAAAGGGAACCCTTGTACTGTTGGTGTGAATGTAAATTAGTACAGCCATATAAGGAAAACAGTATGGTGGCTCCTTAAAAAAGTGAATAATAGCACTGTGTCATGATCCAACAATCCCACTTTAGAGTATATCTAAAAAAAATAAAATTAGTATAATTATTCAAAGGGATACTATTCAGCCTTAAAAAAGAAGGAAATCCTGTTGTTGGTGACCTAGAGGATATTATGTTAAGTGAAATAAGCCTGAAACAGAAAGACAAATACTGCATAATCTCACTTACATATAGAATCTAGAAAAGTCTCACCCATAGAAGCAGAGAGTAGAATAGTGGTTTCCAAGTGCTGGGCTGATGGAAGGGAAATGTTGGTTGAAGAGTACAAAGTTTCAGTTAAACAGGTGAAGTAACTTCTAGAGGTCTACTTTACAGCATGGTGACTATTAATAGTTAATAATCATGTATCATATACTTAAAATTGCTAAGAGAGTAGATCTTAAATGTTCTCATGCCCCACAAAAATGATGAGCATGTGAGGTGATGGATGTGTTAATTAGCTCCATTTAATTCTTTCGCAATGTATACATATATCAAAACATCATGTTGTACACCATATATACAATTTTTATTTGTCAGTTATATCATCATAAAGTTGGGGAGAAAAAGAGTGACTCAACCTACATACACACACACACACACACACACACACACACATTCTGAATCTGACAGCTTCTTTTATCTCTATATCCTCTTTAGACTAAGATACTTTCTTCTTCATCCAGACCACTGCAAAAGCTCTTGAATTATTTTCTTGCTGCACTGCCATCAGTCAGGTCTCTACTCGGTGTCTCTGGGTGTCCTTTCTTTGGCCACTCTCTTACCTTATCTGTTACTGTTCTTACCATTCTCTCTGCTCCATCCTTACTAGTCACCTGGCTGTCATTGATCCCACCAAACATACTCATGCTTCATGGCCCTTATGTTTTCTCTTGTGTCTTCCTAGAGCACTCATCTCACGTGGCAAACAAGGAGTTGACATATACATGCCTGTTCCCTTACTTACATGAGACATCTGTTGAAAAATCATTATATTATAGAGTATTCATTTACAAAATAGCACCATTCGATATAAAATATATTTTGAATGCATTAATTAGCTGGCAAAAAAGATTATAATTATCTTATAACCTTAACAACTCTGTAAGAACAGGCCAATTTTCCTTGCAAGACTTCATTCCATTTTTCAGATCCCTCCTTTAACAGAGACTCCCTTGACTGAAAGAATGTGAGATTGAGATGTCTGGTAGACACACTCCATGTTACTGAATAAGGAGCTAAAGGATGCCAAACTGCTCAACACTTGTCTGGATTATTCCTGAATTATCTTGTCAGTTGAAGGTAATCTCTGCAGCTAGGGTTGGGCTGTCTTCACAACATAATTTACCTAAGTCAAATAACATCCAACCTTAAAAAATTTCCCTGAATGAAAGGTAATTGCTGCTGTTGTCTCTGACCTTCAAAAAGTTTAAGAAATACATGTTATACTCATGGGCCACCAGATACATTTTAATTTGACCTTTTAGCAGCTACACACTCATTTATTATCCAAGAAGTGTTTTCAATTAAATAAGAGGTGAAGAGTTTGCTGAACTGAAGACCTTACTATAATGTGTTCAGTACATTATTACAATCTTTTTAATATACCCACTTTATATAATTTTAAAATATTATAATTGTTTACATTTTCCTTAGAAATTGACATTTTGTGTTGATATTTGATGTACAATATCATATCATTGTAGTAAAACTGCAACAATTGTTTAACTTATTTTATGGGAACACCTCAGGTTTCATATCTAATTGTGGTTCAATGGACTTTGGAGACTAAATTTAAGTATGATATAGTATACCAATTATAATATACTATACATTTGCTATGGTTTGGCATGGTACTTGGTAATTTTTAGTATGACTATATAATACACCAATTAATTTTTGGAGATTTTTTTAATATGTATGTTATCTTTTTATTATTAATAACCAAACTTAAAGTTATCTGTTATAATATCATATGACCGTGCCATTTAATTTTGGTATTTAATTCAAATTTCTAAAATAGTGTTATTCAAAAAAAGAAAATTAGCTTAGGCACTGCCTTGCAAACATGTCTACAGGTCACTTGAATAATTTTTAGGTGGTCTGTTTTTAAAGAGGAAAAATTTCTGAGTTCACACAGGCTTATTGTATTAAGATACTTGGGGCACCAATTGTAGATCTACATTTTATAACAAGCTTCAGAAGATTCCTATGCTTACTAAATCTCAAGTATGATTTTCTTGGGTAACAAATGCTTGATTTAATATTTAAATATTAAGTAAAATATGTCATAAATGCTATAATGTTAAATATAAACTCTAAAAAATGAAATATTTTTATATATGCTAAGACTGGCAATATAAGAAGTAAAGATTTATTTTAATGAATTCATAAAGCAAAGTGTGACTTTTGTTTAAAGTGCTGATCTTGAAAAATAAATTCCATTTAACACAAGTTGAAAAGGATTGGAAAGAGTAGTTTATTAGTCTCTTCAAGTTATCAGGAACTCTCAATAGTTAGAGTTGGGGGAGTGTTTTGGTTCTTCTTTGAGGGTCCCCAATGCCATCTTTCTCAACTAAACTGAATACTTTTCAATATCCCAGGTAACATTTAAGTGCATGTTTAACCTTTCAAGACTAAAAATTAATTCTCAAATCAAAGTATTTACATTTTTGTACTTATCATTGCAATGTTAAATATGTTTTGAATTATAAATAAAGGATTGTTTCAAAATGTTTATAGATACAGATATAACAAAATTATACATATATATTTACATAGTTCATATATGTATACAATACGATTTATTATGTTTTAGGAAAAACACCATACAGTTGCAGATTCTCTGCATAATACTTATTTTATCTTAGCCCATCAGAGAGGTAACAAAGCAGTATCAGAAATATTTTCACATGTTCTCAATGTATTAATTACTCAATAAATACATTATTAAGTACCTATAATGTGTTAGATATTCTGGAGGAGAGTAACCTAAAATTGATCAGTAGCAAATCATTAAGAAATGCTTTCATCATTGTAGAAATAATAATGGAAAGTATGTTTATTATTTATATTAGCATAGTACTTTATGAACACATAGTTTATAAGGTTTATTAATCTACAAAAGCTGCATTTGAAGAACTTAAAAAATTGAGGATACTTTCTCACAGATTAAGAATATAAAAAAATAGAAATTATTTTTAAAACTTCAAGTAGAAATTCTGGAGTTGAAAATACAACTGAAATGAAAACTTTACTAAATGGGCTAAAGATTCTTTTGAACTGAGAAAATAAGAGATCAACGAACTTGAAGATAGTTTAATTGAGATTACTCAGACTGAGGAATAAAAAGGAAAAAGAATGATGAAAACTAAGCAGAGACTAAAATAAATATGGGAGATCAAGTGTTCCAAATGTGCATAATGAGAGTGTCAAATAAAGAGAAGAGAAAGAAAGAGGCAGGAAGAATATTTTGAAATTATGAAAGTTAAAAACTTCCAAAATTTGATGTAAACTTTAATATAAATATCAAAGAAAATAAATTAATAAAAAGTAATAAATGCAAAGACATCTGTAAGTTGACACATCATAGCCAAACTCTCAAAAGCTAAAGACATAGAGAGTATCAACGAATAGACTCATGATATACTAGGGATTCTCAGTAAGATTAACAGTTGATTTTTCATCAGGTACCATGTAGGCTGGAAGGCAGAGGAATGAAATAGTCAAAGAGCTGGATGAAAAAGACAGTCAACTGACAGCTCTATGTCTAGCAAATCTATTTATCAAAAATGAAAAAGCAATGAAGACACTCCCAGATTATTTTTTAAAAAAGGAATTTGTCACTAATGTATTAATGTTTACCCTAAAAGAAATCATACAGTGCATATTTCAGGTTGACATAAAGGGACCCTAGATGGTAAGTCAAATCCATGTAAATAAATAAAGAAAACCAATAAAGGTAGCTATATAGATGAATTAAAAAATTATAGATATATTTTTGCTTGAAACTCTTCTACATAATTTAGAAGACTATTGCATAAAACTATAACCATAAAATTATATGAGTGGATTAATCATGTGTAAAGATATAGTTTATATAAAAATAATAACACAAAGAAGAAAGGAATAAAATGGAACTGTACTGAAGAAAAGATTTATTTATACTATTGAAATTAATTTTTTTTTAATCAGAAATAATTTTTTTAAGTTAAGATGCTAATTGTAACTCAAGGGCATCCACTAAGAAGAACACCAAACAAAAATTATACAGAAAAAGAAACTATAAGATAATTAAAATGATACATTAGTAAATAAATACTAAACACATGGAAGAAAAAGCATAGTAATGAGGAAGAAAAAGTATTAAGATATAGAAAAAAACCTCAAAAATGGAAGCTGTTAAGTCCTTGCTTATTATTAATAGCATTAGATCTAAATGACCTAAACTCTCTAAGTAAAAAGAGGAGATTTTCAGAAACAATTTTCAAAAAGACCCAACTTGTAATGAGGAGTCTGAACTCACTTTGTAATATATCATGGCTGAGAGTTTGTGAACCTCACCCCTCCTTTTGCCTTGTGCTCCACATCTGGACAAGCCAAAAAAAACCTAGGTGTTCTCTCCTGTGGCACAAGCCGGAAAGATTTAAAATAATTAAACATTTTCTCAAAGCAAATGAAAATGAAAACACAACATATCAAAACCTATGGGATACAGAAAAAGCAGTAATAAGAGGAAAGGTTATAGCAAAAAGTACGCACATCAAAAAAGTAGAAAGCTTCAAATAAACAACCTAATGATGAATCTCAAAGAAGTAGAAAGCAGACAGCTCAAAATGTCAACGAAGTGCTTGGGAAGGATGTGGCTGAATTCACAGTACATTGATGGTTCCAGAAGTTCTGTTCTGGTGATTTTAATCTTGAAAATGAGCCATGTGGGTGACCTGAGACCAAGGTGGATAATGATGAGCTGTAAGCTGCAGTGGAAGCAAATCCATCTCAATCTATGCATGAATTAGCAGCAAAATTTAACACTACTATTCCAACAATATTGTACCATTTGAAACAAATCAGTGAAGTAAAGAAGCCAGATAGATGGGTTCCACGTGAATTAAATGACCATTGGAAGAGAAATTGTCTCGAAGCTTGCCTTTCTTTGTTGTCATGACATAAAGTTGAACCATTTCTACACTGTATTGCTACATTTGATAAAAATGGATTCTTTTTGACAATTGCAAGCATTTGGCACAATGGTTGTATACAGATGAAGTGCCAAAACACAGTCCAAAACCAGATATTCATAAAAAAATCCAATGCTTTCTGTTTGGTGCTATAGTGCTGATATTGTCCACTCCACTTTCATGAAACCTCATCAATCCAATACAGCAGATGTCTACTGTAACCAGTTGGATGAAATGATCAGAATGCTTGTGATTAAGCAGCCAAGATTGGTCAATAGAGACAGGCCAATCCTCTCGCAAGACAATGCTTGACCACATGTCGCCCAAACAATGCTGCTCAAACTACAGAAGCTGAGGTTGGAAACTTTTGTCATCCACCATATTCACCAGACCTTGCACCAACTGACTACCACTTTTTCCAGGCTCCCGACCACTTTTTTCAAGGAAAAGCATTCAATTCTCAACAAGCAGTAGAAAATGTCTTTTATGATTTCATTGCCACTTCAGACTTCTTTGCTGCTGGCATAAATAAGCTACCATTAAGATAGCAAAATTGTGTCAATGGTTTAGGCGGATACATTGATTAATTATACTACTTCTTATTTGAGATCTAATAAACTACATTTTTGATTTAAAATTGGACATTTCATATTTAATGGCCTTCATATCTAAAGGATGGGAATTCAGTATATTGAAAAGATATCTACACTCCCATGTTTATGGCAGCACTATTCACAGTAGTCAAGATGTGGAATTAATCTATGTGTCCATCAGTGGATGAATGGATAATGAAATTGTGGTACATATACACAATGGAATATTTATAGCCATAAAAAGAATGAAATCCTGCTTTTTGCATCAAAATGGGTGGAACTGGAGAATATTATATTAAGTGAAATCAGCCAAGCAAAGAAAGACAAATTTCACACTTTCTCATTCATATGTGGGAGCTAAATATTAAGAACAATTGATCTCATGGAGACAGAGTGGAATGATGGTTACCAGAGGCTAGGAATAGTAGCAGGAAGGGGGTGGGGGATAAAGTGGGGATGGTTAATGGCTACAAATATATAGTTAGATGGTTAGATCACATGAGCAATATTTGACAGCACAACAAAGCGATTGTAATCAATAATAAGTAAGGGTATGCTTTAAAATAACTAAAAGAGTAGAAATGGAATGATCCTAACACAAAGAAATGATATATTCCTGAGATGATGGATACCAAAATTATCCTGATTTGATTAATTCTTATCGTATGCCTGTATCAAGACATCACATGTATCCTATAGATATATACATATATTTTAAAAAACTGTACAATATTTCAATAAAATAAAGGAGGAAAAAACATAATTTTCTCAATATATGCAGAAAAACTTTTGATGATATCCAACATCCTTACATGATAAAAATAATTCAAAAATAAGAATAGATGGTAGCTTTCTCAAATTTATAGAGTTAATGGTAAAAGATGGAATTTTTTTTCCCTAAAATCAGGAATAAGACAAAGATGTTCTCTTTTACCCTTTATATAACATTGGGATGCAGGTCATAGCTATGAAAATTACATAAGAAAAAAATAAAAGTGCATCCATATTTTATAAGAAATTAAATGTTTCTGTAGATGGTATGGTCATGAATATAGATAATTATAAGGGGTGCATACACACAATTAGAGTTAATAAACATGTTCATAAAGTTGTAGGATAAAGTATCAATATGTAAAGATCAATTGTCCATCTGTGCATTAACAATAAACAATCTGAACTTAAAATTACTTGATTTACAATATCATTGATAATAAATTCTTAGGAGTAAATTAAAAGAAGTACAATATATTTATACTGAATACTATAAAACATTATTAAATAAGTAGAAATATATCCAATGTTTATGGATTGGAATACTTTTTATTGTTAAGATGGCTATATTTTCCAAATTTGTATATATATCTATATAATTATATATATACACACACACACTCTCAATGCAGTTTGTGTCAAAGTTCAGCTGTCTTTGGAAATAAGACAAAAAAACAAAAGATATTCTAACAGATCAAGCAAAGACACTATGTGTTTGTGGATAAAATTTATAATTCAAATTATCTGTAATATTGAGTGTCTATAAAGATAAATTTGAAAATATATGTTGTTAAAAATCTATTTTAATTAATGAACCCTAGGCTAAGGACAGATACTGGCTATTTATTTCCTGAGAATTATGTGGGCATCACTGAATATACATGATCATAGAAATGACCTATATTGAGTCACTGAGTTTGGGAAATCTTAATCTGGCACTTATATGAGGTATCAATTTGAAGAAAGGGAATTTGGAAGGTCAAAGGTAATGAGCTGGATGTTGCTGCAGCATGTAGAAAGTGTAGCAAAATAAATAAAAGTTAGCAAGCTAAAGAGTGATTAAAGATGGTAGAGAATAAGCTGCATTTGACAATTGGTAGGATAGTTTTGTTGGGGGCTATAGGGAGAGAAACACACTTTGACTTAAGTATAAAATCAATGTGACTGAAAAGTAGGAAAATAGAGTGATCAGCTGCCTCATGGACACCCATGAGTTCTCCACAAGACTTAATTTACCAAATCTATAGCTGAATGTTAAATTGCCTTCATGTATACACATGAACCTGCTAATTAAGTTTTTCTCTTACTGTGTCTTCTACCTTGATGAATGACTCTATCATCTGTCTAGTCACTCAGATTAGAAAACTTGGAGTCATCTTAAAGTTTCACTCTTTGAGCCACTATTGTATTTGGTCTACCTAATCCTATGTGGAAGAGCAACCTACCTTCTCTTTTCTGGCAGTGAGGAAATTATAAGCACCTAACATTAATTTACTCAATGTCAGCAAAGAAATCTTGTTAATGTGTGCTTCCACATGTACAAGAGAAATAAGTTCTCCTATATGGACAAACCATAACTTATATATTATTTAAAATCTCAAGGACATTACATACAGTTTATTGAAAGGTGATCAATGAACTATTGGTTCTAGACATTCCAAATCATTCATTGCATCAGTAAGTCTTAGTTTTGTCTTGAGAGTCAATGCCTCAATAAATATACAATTTCATTGTTCAAAACAATATAATGTGATTTAATATGCACAGAATATAATCCCACTTTCTTATATTCATTTTTTCTCCCACCTTCAGTGCAATTATTGAGTGCAAATTCTGTGCCTTTAACCCCTGAATTCTGAGAATCTAGTCCAGTGGTTACCATTTAGGACATAGTCATTATATAATATTTTTACATAATGCATAGATAAATAGTTGCATAGCATGTTGGAAGATTATTTTGAACTAATAAAAGACTACCTTACTTTAAAAAAGGGATTACAAAATTAGTTCAAAATGGTTTTAGGCAGAGCTTCTCCACACTTTATAACTCATGACTGGCTTTTGTGATTTTTACATTAGTGGTTTGTTTGTATATAGTGAAGAAAAGAGAAAAGGAATATTTGAATCCAAAACTATATATTAAATGCATACAAGCAATTCACAGTGACTGAACAAATGTTAACAAAATAAAATGTGAGCAAAAGACGAGTATTTGACTTATAAGATGTTATACATTTTCAATTAAATATTATTGCCTTTTATTCATGGCAATCACATAATAACTAATTTGAATTATATCATTTGAGTTCAATAAACACTGAGCAAAAAGAAAAAATTCCGCTTACATAAAAATGTTATAGTCTCAAAAGTAGAATGTGTAAATATTAATACAGCAATGTGTAATAAGGACATGTACTAATAAATTTTATCAGCATTCCAGTAGTTAAACAATATTTACTGAGCACCACCTGCTTTTATACCTCTATATTTTTGAAAGTACAAGTTGATATTAAATCTCTAGAAGGTATATTAATGAGTTTTAATGAAATTAAATTTTCTGTATTGGTGAAATAAATATGTACACAGAAATTGTAATATTGTGGGAAAAAGGTAATTTTTTTTCATTACAGATAATTTTGGGTAGTAAAAGAACTCTGATAAATATTATAAACACAAGAAATTTCTTCTAGATATAGTACAGATATGTGTTATAGACCAAATTGTGTCCCCCTATATTCATATATTGAAGTCCTAATCCCCAATGTTACTGTATTTGGAAATTGGGCCTATAAGGAGGTAATAAAGGTGAAGTGAGGTCATAAGGGTGGGGTCTTAATCTGGTAGGACTGGTGTCCTTATAACAAGAGGAAGAGACACAAGAGATCCCTTTGTTCACACACAGAAGAAAAGGGAAGAAAGAGAAATACAACCATCTACAAGCCAGGAGAAAGCTCTAAACAAAAACAGTGTGTGCTGGCACCTTGATCTGGGACTTCTAGCCTTCAGAACCATGAGAGATAAATGTCTTTCATTTAAACAACTCACCTGTGGTATTTTGCCATAAATGTCTGAGAGCCACACAAACTCATTTTTAGAATATCGGGAACCAGAGAAAACTCTTTCTTAATGAAACCCAAAGAATGTTGCATTCCTGTTGGCCTAGATGTAAAGTCAAACAAAACAAAATACACACAAGAAAAGTTTTACAGAAGATTTAGATCATAAGATAAAAAGTAGTGTATAATGTAGCCAGTTTAACACCGTTAACTAGCATCATCAGCATCAGCATCACCACCACCACCACTCCTGTGCTTATATAAATGAAATACCAAGTGAGGTAAAGAAGTAAAATATGCTGAATGTTTAACTCATAAAGTTAGATTATTTTTACCTTGACAATAAGAAGGAAAATAATATTAAAACAGCTGTTAAATGAAAAATAGCCACTAGTAGAATAATATATATGCCTTTAAATCACAGAAAGAAAAAATACATTGATCATATAGAACAAGAAATGGAAAAAGTGAGTGAAGAAACATGAGAGATGAGTAAAAATTAAGTTAGATGGCATAATTACAATCTAAGAATTATAATACCAAATGAATTTATATCACATTTGTCTGATAATATAGTATATGATTATTAAAGTACTTATGTTTTTATTCATATAATATAAAAATAGTCACTTATATTTTAGATGACTAAAGAAAAAATCAATCTTTATCTGCAATATAATTCCAATTTTATTTTTAAAAATTAATGATTATTGATAACAATGACAAAGATCATAATAATCCTGATTTACAGAATTAAATAATTAGACTTCAAAACACTGCTATGAGATAATATCTGTGGTGAAGATTTAAAAATTAACACCATTATTTTTTGTCTTTTTAATAGTAGCCATTCAGATTGGTGTAAGATGATATTTCATTGTGGTTTTGTTAGATGGATAGCAAGGGAGTCCCTGTCTCCTAACGACTAAAGTGGGGGGCCTTGGGATTCACCACCCACAATGGGCTTTCAGAGAGGATCATGAGAGGTCGACATGCACAGTGAGACTCAGGTCATGTAACTACCGACTGCCAGATCAAAGTGGTTCCTTGGCGATGTTTGAACCACAGGGAGGTCCCTATCTGGACACTATAAAACAAGACCCATACCATAACCAAGCTCACTCTCTTTTTTGCTATGACAATGGGTCTGGTAGTAATCTGTAGCATATGTATTTCGCTCTGTAAACCTATATCTTGCTCTTACTCTATAATCCTATCTTTCTCTCCTCAATAAACCTCATTTTCCTGCTTGCCTTACTTTGTTTGGTGTGTCTGGTCATTCTTTGGACATGAGCATACCAAGAACCACATTTCAGACTGCTACCTGACAGTTTTAATTGAACATTTTTCCATATGCTTGTTGGCTATTTGTTTGTCTTCTTTTGAAAAATGTCTGTTCATGTTCTTAGCTCACTTTTCAATGGAATTATTTTTTGTTGTTGATTTGTTTGAATTCCTTGTAAATACTGGATATTAGTCTCCTGTCAGATCCATAGTTTTCAAATATTTTCTCCTATTCTGTAGATTGTCTGTTCACACTGCTGATTATTTCTTTTGCTGTGCAGAAGCTTTGAAGTTTAATTAAGTCTTATTTGCTTATTTTTGGTTTTGTTGCCTATGCTTCTGAGGCCTTAGTCATGAATCCTTTGCCTAGACCAATGGCCAGAAGAGTCCCAAGGTTTTCCTCTAATACTTTTACAGTTTCAGGTTTTATATTCAAATCTTTAATCCATCTTTACTTGATTTTTGTATATGGTGAGAGAATGGCAGTCCAGTTTTATTCTTCTGCATATGGCAATCCAAATTTCTCAGGACCATTTACTGAAAAGGGTGTCTTTTTCCCAGTATATGTTCCTGCTGACTTTGTCTACAATGAGTCGGCTGCAAGCATGTGGCTTTATTTCCAGCTTCTCTATTCTGTCCCATTGAGTACAATCTATGTTGCTTCAGTGATGTATGCACTGAAGGCCCTGACTTCACCACAAGCAATATATCAATGTAACATAATAGCATGTATACCTCCATTAACATATACAAATAAAAAATAAATGAAGGAAAATAAAAATAAATAAACTAATTAATTAAAAATCAACATGAGAGAAGAGTTTCCAAAATTTCACAATTTTTACATTCTCAGTTAACAAAAAGTGGCAGTTTCAATGGCACCAGGGGCTCACTGAAAACCTCTGCCAACCATAGACTGAACATAAGTTGCTGTAACCCAAGGGCAACTCCTAGAAAGTTTTTGGGCATAATTCTAAATTATGACTATATCTGAAGCCTGCAATTGTGTTAAAATATTACCGAGTAACAAGTACTCACAATGTTGACAATGTTTACTCTAAAGGAAGTACTATTAAAGATTAACTTTTAATTTTTCTATCAATATTTAAGTTTTTATAAGAAATATATGCTATCATATATTAAAATAATGCATTTTTACCTGTGTTAGTAATTTTGTATCATAGCATTCTAGGATATATTGTTCGTTAACATTTTTTTCAAGTAGTGCTTAGAACTGGATTCAGCATCAACCCTAGGACTTTGGAACATTGTTGGAAGCGCTAAGCTGACTCCACTCAAGAGCAATCAGAGCAGAAAATGGAGCCAGCTTGAAAGCATTCTCAGTAAACAAAGAGTGACAATTTCAATGGCACTAGGGGCTTACTCAAAACCTCTGCCAACTATAGACTGAACATAAGCTACCATAACCCAGGGGCATCTCCTAGAAAGCCAGTAATAAGACAAAATCTCACACATTCTGGGCAGTTTCAAAACTGTGTCCATGTCTAAGGCTGTATACTCTTAGAAGAGATCAGAAAAATAATTAACTCTGTTTATAGCTAAAACTATAAAAATCTTAAAAGGATAAATACATTTTTGTGATCTTGGTTTAGGCGATAGTTTTTACTAATAGATGTGACACAAAAAGCACATGTGACAAAAGGAAAGTCATTATATTGGACTTACATCAAAATTTAGAATGTTTTACTGCCAATAATACCTTACAGGAAGTAAAAAACAACTCACAGGCATATTTGCAAATCTGATCTTCATATATCTGAAGGCAACCCAATATCCAAAAACTATTTAAGAAGACTTGCAACTCAATAATAAATAAGACAAGTAACCCAAAGAATAATTGGCATAGCATTTGTATAGACTTTTTCTAAGAGATGATATACAAATGACTAATAAGAATGTGAAATGGTTGTCAAGATTATTAGAATAATGCAAATTAACACCACAGAGAGATACCCCTTCACGCTAACCAGAGTGACTATCCTTAAAAAGATAGATTACCAATGTTGACAAGGATGTAGAACAATTATAACTCTCATACTTTGCTGTTGGGATTATAAAATGATGCTGGTCTTTGAAAAATTGTTTGGAGTCTCCTCAGAAAGTTATATATAGAGTTACTTTATGACCTCGCAATTCCACACCTAGGTATACATCCAAGAGAAAGAAAAACATATATCCATGTAAAAACTTGTTCATGAATGTTCATAACAGTAATATTCATAATAGTCAAAAACTGGAAACAATACAAAGATTCATTAACTAAAGAATACATAAATAAATTGTGGCATATCCATACAATGCAATATTAGTCCACATTAAAACATAATGAAGGCCGGGCGCGGTGGCTCATAGCTGTAATCCTAGCACTCTGGGAGGCTGAGGCAGGTGGATCGCTCGAGGTCAGGAATTCAAGACCAGCCTGAGCAAGAGCAAGACCCTGTCTCTACTAACAAAAATAGAAAGAAATTAGCTGGACAACTAAAAATACATAGAAAATATTAGCCGGGCATGGTGGTGCATGCTTGTAGTCCCAGCTACTTGGGAGGCTGAGGCAGTAGGATTGCTTGAGCCCAGGAGTTTGAAGTTGCTGTGAGCTATGGTAATGCCACAGCACTCTAGTCTGGGCAACAGAGTGAGACTCTGTCTCAAAAAATAAATAAATAAATAAATAAAATAAAATAAAATAAATAAATAAAACATAATGAAGTACTGGTACATGTTGCAACATATATGAACCTTGAAATCATTTTGCTAAAAAATATGTCAGTCACAAACAATCACATAATATTTCATTAATATGAAAAGTCAAAAACTAGCAAATATGTAGGGATAGAAAAAAGATTAGCATTTGTGTAGGTGGGGAAAGGGATGGAAGAGTGATTGCTATTGGGAAGAATTTTTTTTATTTGAAAATGATGAAAATGTTCTAAACTCATATTGTGGTGATGGTTGCACAAGTGCTTTTTAAATATACTAAACACATTAAATTGTACACTTTAAATAGTTGAATTTTATGGTACAAAAATTATATCTCAAAATTGATGCCAAAATATATGTAATTAAAATATTGTTAATAAAATATAATGTTCATTTTATATATACTAATCCTTTAAGGAAAATGCCCGGCACCACTTGTTAAGTAATCTTTATGTTAAGTTAAACTAATTGAAATGGCTTCATAAATATTTCATTTTCTATCATTTTTATTCTGATAGCATTCAATGTATAATAGCGACAGAAATAAATAAATCTCAACAATAGCTGAGTCCTTGTTCATACCCAATTCTGTTTGAAATTTGGAATTTAGAGCCATATATTATGTGTTTATATTTTTTAAAATTTTGAAAGTTAAATTTATTATTTGAGACTGTAATGTTAATTCAATACTGATGTAATTTAAAAAGTAATATAGATCTGAATGTTTAGTATAAAATTTATCTACTGAAAAAATGTCAAAAATTATCATCGCAGTACAAGTTGAATTTAACTTAACTCTAAACTATCAAATCTTTTAAAGGAAGTAAGTTATATGCCTTAGATATTTTCCATCTGTTCTTCAAAAGCTTTAATATATAAAGAAAATAAAATTTCAAGTATCATTCCTTTTATATTCATTCTGCTGTTTCATTTGGAATTTAATAAAATGAAATGAGAGTGAAGACACTGTTGGGATAGGTAAGTATGATGCTCTCCCACACACTTTTCCTTTTGATATTGAGATTGCTTTATTTATCTGTTGTCTGAGAGGCTTAATCATCTCTAATAAATTCTGGTAGTATTTTGGTTTAATAGATTTTCTTCGTTTCATTAAGCTTTTATGAATTTTATACATTTTCAAAATAACTAAGTTGAATTTATTCACACATATGCTTAACTACTGATTTATTTTACTTTGTTCATGTATGACAATAATAGGAAAGTGATTTTAAATTATGCTGTTTTCTGACTTTTTGATAGTAATCTGCACATATTAATATTTCCCAGTTACTCAGTGAAGTGTGGCCAGGTATTAACATATCACATTTGGACTTGAAACTAAAACCCGTACTAACTGGAAAACCACAGTCTGATCTTTCTGAGTTCAGTTTCCAACCTTGCAGGGGAAAAAGAAAGAGAAGAAGAAAATAAAAAAGAGGCAGAAGTATAGCAGGAGAGATAAAGAGAGAAAGAGAGAAAGAGAGGGGCACACAGATTGAGACAAAGAGAGATGCAGAAATAGCCAGGGAGGCAAAAAAAAAAAAAAAAACAAAACAGATGGATGGACTTAAATATGAATATATAATAGATGTATGGAGGATATTACTGTCATTATAAACAGGAGGGAGA
Source organism: Lemur catta (assembly GCF_020740605.2). Taxonomy (NCBI): domain Eukaryota; kingdom Metazoa; phylum Chordata; class Mammalia; order Primates; family Lemuridae; genus Lemur; species Lemur catta. The sequence goes on from NC_059128.1 coordinate 245,826,863, forward strand.
GAAGATTATTTTATTGTCATAAACTAGAAGCTTATTTTATTGAAACTTTGCTACAAGGGACATTTAAAAGCTATTAAAACAATCACAAAATTAGATTAGATTATTTTAAGATAAAATTTAACCACTGGTATCACTGTAAAATTGTTTCTTTAACTAGTGTAATGGTTGATTATAAATGGTAAAAACCAAGACAGCATTTTCAAGCATAACACTTAACTGATACTCTTCCTAACTCAGTTTTCTTTTCTTGGAGAAAGTAGTCATATTTGCCATACTATGGTGAGTTATTTTGTTTAGTTTTTATTTATTTATTTTTGGCAAGACTACATCTCCACCACTTTTTACCATATCTGATTATTTAATTTTATAAATAAGAAAGATATGGAATGAATACAAACTGCTGTGCATAGTTGCCACGAGAGAAATAGAATTGAATTACTTGAGACTTCTCCATTGAACTATGAGTAATAGGATGTACATTTGCTGTAAACCAAATTTCACAGTTCAGAACTTAACATAGATGTGCTTATAAGTAATTTTAGTGAACATATCATAACTAAGTGAAAAATAAGTATGAAAAATTGTTTGACTTGAATCGTGTAACTGTGAATAGTTATTAAAAATTTTTGGTTAGAGTTTATTATTCCTGAAGCAATCTTTTTATTTTACTCAGAAAGAGTACGTATTTGTACTAACTTACACATAAAAAATAATAAAGAGAAAGTGTATCCTGGATTATATTTTTACGTTAGGGGCTGTGAGCATTATTATAATATAAGACAAACCATAACAGAAATTCTGAATGAAATTGCAGCTTTAAAAAAAAAGAAAAAAGAAAAGAAATGAAATGGCCATTATCAAAAATCTTCCCTATGTAATACTGAATCCATAAAAAAACTTTTTCTTGATAAAAGCACATGAACACAGGAAGTGATGTCCTGAAATTCCTGCTCAGAGCTACAGAAATTGAGTGATTGACATTCTTTAGAAAGGCAGCCAGATTGGTTGTGTCTCTTCTTCCTTGCACAGGTTAATATCCTTGATCATTCTTCCACATTAGTTCTGGGATTACTACTTGATTTCCATAGCAAAGTGGACACATGCTATCTGACCTTCTATTCAGCTTCATTTTCTCTATAAATAAAATGAAAATAATCAAGTGATATGCTATTAGCCTGACCTTGTTTTACTGACCATCATCTGTATCAAAACTCTTCCAGTTTTCAAATGCCTCTGATCCAACACCTCACGGATTTTTGCTGGCGTTAGCAACAGAACAGAGACTTGTCCTTTATCCCTGAAACAGACACAGAAACAACGTGCAGGAAAAGACACAAGAATTAAGCACATGGATAAATTAGGACAAAGGGTTCGTGAATACAAGAGATAAGCCATAATATTAATTTTAATTGATTGAATACAAATCATAAAAAAGCTACAGATTAACTTAGAAAATACAATGACATGCAATAAATACAAGAAAATGATACATGCTTTCCACAAAGGAAAATGAGACTTAGAACATTTGAATGAATTACCCATCATCACAAAATGATAGCGTGGTAAGAAAGGGACCTAATATTAGATCAATTGACATAAAAAAATGCTCCTTTGAAAAATATATTTGAGAGGAAAAATAAGTGTTCATTCTTGTGAGGGTAAAGTCTCATAATGCCCTATGTTCTCTTTGGCACATCAAAATTTTGTCTTCATTTCTGAGAATACCTTGCCTTTCTTCCATTTATTTTTATAATTTTAATTAATGCTTGCTTCATTTTTACCATTCTGTAAGATCTCTTATTAAATATTAGTTTTAAATCCCTTCCTTATTTTATTTTTTAATACTTATACCAGAAGTGTGCTCATAAATATTTGTTTCCTTTTAGAATGTGCTAGTTTGTTTCTGTTTCACTATTGCGTTTTGTTTTGTTTTGTTTACTCCTGGGAAAATTTTATCATTTAGCATGTTTTAATTCTCATTTTTGTTTTGTTGTAGTTGCTTTATGTAAATGATTAGCACTTTTGTCTACTTACATTATGGATAGGACTCACATGTATACTCTTCTAGTAGAGCAGAGAACAGTTTTGCCATTTAATTGATGGCTTGTTTTATTTTTTGATTTTCATGTTTATTTTTCTCTCTCTCTTTTTTATTTTAGGTAATATAGTGTTTCCTTTGTCCTTTTATATTTTGTTTTTTTTTGTTTTAAAGTTTCCTCAATATTCCCCTCTTCACTATTTTTCCATTCACTATCTGGTCTTCAAAGTATCTTCATCTTTTCTTTTCCAAAGTATTGATGCTTTTTAAAAAATTATCTTAAGTTCCCCACATTTTAAAATAATTATTCTATAATATTTGTTTGGATCTACCAGGACTTCTTTCCTGTATTTTAACAGCAACAGGGATTTTTGCTTCTTGAGGGCTATTTCAGCTCAACCTATGCTCTCTGTTCCCACTTTCTACCTTCCAGGCAATAGTAAAGATATTTTCATGTGCTTTACTTTATTGTGCTAATGAAACAGTATTACAAAAATTCATAATTGTTCGCTTCATCATTTTCCCCACAATGCCTCCCTTTAGTATTTATTTAGTATTTAGCATGGAGAAATCTGTTGCTGTTATCACTGTTTATTTTAGACACAATATTTTACATTGGTGATGCAGACTAGTATTTCTTGTAGAGCTAATCTTGTTATAAGGTTGATAAGGACCACACACAAAATAATTTATTGTACAAGGGAACTAATTTTCATAATCATGAATTCAGATTAAGTTAGTAAGTGATGTTTTAACATCAACAAACTAAAACTTAGTTTTAAAAAGAATAACTCAAAAAAATGAAATTATGAAAACTATAACTTGAGTTATAAGAAGAGTAACAGATAGCCAAATAATGCATGATGGTTTTGCTTATTATTCTAGAAAAAATGCTAAACTTTTGGAAGAGCAAATGTAAATGCTATAGCATTAGTCAATAAATCATAAAACACCAATACAGCAATGTGAATCTCATTTGAAGGGTAAAAAGAACTTTAGCAATTTTATTCATTACTGACTTGCAATAGATATATAAACACGAAATAATTTTTTTCCTAATTTACAAATGATAAAATAGAAATCCATCTTTATTCGTAAAAGATAACTGAGATTAATATCAGTGTAAAATATGTTTCTTTTATGTCTTGCTCTGAAATTTTATACTTTGATATCTTACTATAGTTGATGATTAAACATAGTCTGAAAACTCAGAAGGAGATGGAAAATGAATTTATGTAACAGTAAAATACCTTTAATCTTATGCAAAATACCAGCACACTGCAAAGTATCCAGCATAAGAGAAATACAGTAGTACTGAAGATGAAGACTTCATATAACCAAAGGCTACAATTTTATTACTTATTCATTTATGATTGCTTTGTTTTAATGAAAGGCATAGATTATCTTTTTCTAAACTCATTTAAATCCAGCAATGACTTCTGGCCATGACTCATTAAAATGAAAGGCCATGTCATGAAAATATAGCTAGGTGAGGCATCATCATTATAGAAGTCCATTATCTTTAATATTATTCTAATGCTGAAGACTTGAAAAATTTTTTTAAAAATATAATTGTTTTTTTTTCTCCTTGGGTAGCCATTTTTCCTTATAAAATCTGAGTAATTCTTAATTAATCCCAGCCGAAAATTGTAAAAACTGAATATTTCAATTGATACTAGAATGAAGTTATCTTTTCTAGTTTGATCAGTTCATAGGTACACAGTCCCAGTGATCTCTGAAATTTGCTTTAACTACTATTTACCTTAATTTCTTTAATTTGCAAAGTTACTATACCAAAATCTCATGACATGACTGTTGAGAGAGAGCCTATGAAGACAGCCACATAGCAAGGAACTGCCAGCTATGAGCTGAATATAATACCCATAACAGTCAGAAAGAAAACAGAATCACAAAAAAAGGAATTCTGTGGCTGTTTTATATATGGCTCAGAATTCTGTAGCGCTCTTCTCACCAAAGCCCAGAGTGAAAGTCTCTTCACCTTAAAAATGAGGTTTGTAACTGCTTTGCCCCAATACCTTTGAGTAAGGAAATATAGGAATTTCAAAACTGTTGGAAATATTTTATTTTTAAGCCAAGTTCATGCAATGAGTGTTTATTTATATCATTATTCTTTCAATTGTACAATCACGCTGTATATTCTTTATGTGATATGAATCACCATAAAACTATTTTTTCTACAAATTTTAAAATATATGAATTGCCTAAAATTTAGAGCTATTTGTAAGTACTATTAAATTTTATTGGAGTATAAGTTTCTTAAGAGCAGAAATTTCTGTTCATTGCTGGATCTCCAGTGCATATAAAAGTTCCTGGCATGCAATGCATGCTGAGTGCATATTGATGATTGAATGGATGTTAATATATTATGACCTAAACAAGCTCAAAGAGAAAAATTATGTTGAGATTTCACTGTACCATTGTCGAACCTGCATTTTTTAAATATGCAGATTTGAAATTATTGAATTCCTTGCTTACTCAGATAATTTCTTTGACCTCTTTTTCTATAATATTCTTAGAACTGCCCAGTGTCCTTTCAAAATTGCTCTCATATTTGTCTCCTCCTTGTGCACCTCCCTCACTATCATTCTCAATACTTCCAATCTTGCACTCAAATTCATGATCCTCTCTCAGGTTTAAATTCTTGTCAAAAGATATTCTTCAGTTATGTATACGATATTAGGAAAACCAGGCTCTCCATACACAAAAAGTAACAGATGATATCTTATAAATAAAAAATATGAGGAAAATTAACTCCACTCATTTTTAATCACAAGGACCATTTCTAAAAAGGATGATACTCAAAGAAACAGACTTATAAAGAAAAACTCTGCTAGGAAAAATAATAAAAAGAATAGTTATTCAGTTAAAATTTTTTTTTAAATATGTGAATCTCAAAAGAGATAACCAGTCTCAAAGTGGGAAAAAATTTCCATTTTTAAACATTAGGTTGGAGAACTTTATACAAATTTAATGATTTACTTTAGAGAGTGAAATATTTTGAGCCCATTAATCAGCATGAATATCGCTTAAAAATAATCCTCAATATAGTCTCAATCTTTCTCAGGGAGTACAAGCTATTAAAGAAAGAATTTAATTTCCTATTTTGTAATAGATGTTTTAATATTTTATAACTGATATTTATAATATATATTTACAATATGTATTAACTCAATATGGAAAATATGAATTCTATGTCAAGCAAGCAATACAACTTTTTAAATGTTCAGTTTTGAGCACATTTTAATGTGTCAAATATTGAGCAAATTATTGTTGATACTGAAATGAAGAAGTAATACATGTTCCCTACCTTTAAGCTGCTTTCAGTCTAGTTTAGCACTTCTTAGGTTCTATAAATAAGTATTTACAAGGTCACGCAGAATCCCAATGAATATTCTATCCTAAATAGGGAAGTCAAGGAAGGTAATTCTGAGTAGTTTTTGAAATCTGTCAGTTTGCCAAGTAAGAAAGGGAAAAAGGGGAGAAGATAGGAAAAGCATCCTAGACAGCTGAAACCGTGTACACAAAGACACAGAGCTGTCAAAGCAAATGAGGAATCTGAGGAGTAAATACCAATGAAGCTAGTGCATGGATACAACTGAGGCAGTAATAAGAATTCACTGATGAAAATTCAAATTTAAATTTGGAACTATATTTAAAGTGCCTTGCATGCATATTAAAGCATGTAACTCATTGGGCATATGTTTGTTTCTTTATAATTTTTCTCCTGGCAATTAAGAGAATATGAAATGACAGGCATTTTGCAATTATTCTGACCAAAGACATACTCCTAGGATGTAAAAATTTGTATATATACCACATCTGATTTTGGGATTTGTTATAAAATGGCAAAATCAACATTGAACAAAGAAAATACATCTTAACTGCCTCCTTGGAATACCTTTAAGAAGAGAAATAGTTTAAGTTTGATTATTTAGAGATAATCTTGAGTTGTGTAATACACCAGAACTAGATTTTTCTATTAGATTCTTCTTCTGGAGGTTGTCATTGCTCCTTATTCCCAGCAGGCTCATTTTATGAAAGGTGAACATTAGAAACATGGTTTCCATATTCTTTCAGTACTATAGAAAACTAGATTTACTGCTACATTAAAATAGGAAAAAAGTTTTATGGAATTGGTCTTGGCAATGATTTCTTGAATATGACACCAAAAATAGACAAGTGGACTGCATCAAAATAAAAAGCTTTTGCACAGCAATGGAAACAATCAGCAGAGCAGAAAAGCAACCTACAGAAAGGAAGAAAGCATTTGCAAGCCACATATCTGATAAAGTGTTAATATCCAAAGAAACTCTTATAAATCAATAGCACACAAACACACAAATAAGCAAAACATAACCCAATTTAAAAATATGGGCAAAGGACTTGAATAGACATTTCTCCAAAGAAGAAATACAAATAAATGGCCAACAAGTAAATTAAAAGATGCTCAACATCATGAATTATCATGGAAATACAAATCAAAACCACAATGAGATATCATCTCATACCTCTTAGGATGACCAAGATTAAAAATAAAACTATAATAAGTTCTGTTGTCTTCTTTCTTATGCGTGTGTGTGTGCACATGTGCACACATGCATGTGTGTGTGTTAATGAAACTCACACCCCACATACTCATTTCCCCATGAACACATTTTCTAATTTTGTAACTGACAAGCAAATAAACTTGCATGCCTATGTACTCATTGTTTCAAAGAGAAAGCTAATTTTATTCCCAATTCAAGATGCTTTATTTTTATATTACTTTTGGGGTCTCCTGGCCTTCTAGTCTATTGTCATCCAGTTTGATCAACTGTGCCACTGACCAACCCTGATGAAATATTGAGCTATTTCTTTGTTTTGTGCACTAAAGTAGAGTCAGATGGTAAAAAGTCCATTATGTCAAAATTCAAAACTTCCTTTCACTCCTCCATATTCTATATTCACAGATGTCTTTTAAGCTTTGTAAGAATAAGAATAGAGCTACTTGCTTGATGGACTACAATATTCCTTGTCAATTAAGACTGTTTGTGGCTTGCAAATAACCCCCATCCAATGCTTCTGATTCTCCAAAGAGTAGGGTAGCTGGTGAAAACTTGAATTGTCTCATATCCAAGGAATATCTAGATTAATTCCTGCTGCTGTAGCTTTAGTATCTACTGATACCTATCCCTAATCAGATTCTGGCCTGTAGACTAATAAAACTGGATTCCAGTCTTTAGACTTGTTATTAATTTTCAATTCTCCTTTGAGGCCTTGTTTGTCATTCATCCTATACCTTCAAACTTACGGTGACTTCTCTTGTCTTCCAGACATGACCTACTGCATAAGCCTTGGTGGCATTTTATTGTCGTTAACTTCATCCTCCTGAACTATGCTTCTTGTTTCCACCCACCGATTTGTCTTTTAAGTTGCCATTTCTAAAACCAGCAGAGGACAGTCAATGGCCTTGTCTCTAAGCCAGTTTTTAGAGACAGTGACACTAGTGCCCAGCAACTTGAAGAGTGGCAGGAACTCAGTTAATGAGAAACCGGAGGGAAAAACTCAGAATAGTACTGAGTACAGAGCTAACAATTCTAACTTGCTAAGTACTGAACTAGAAATTTCTATATTCTTTTAGTTTTGAGAGAGGACTAGGGTCACATAGAAAAAAGAATTAAGTGCCTCTTAGCTATAGAAGTTAGAGTAATGCAGAAGCAGGATCTTAACAAAGTCTTGAACAAAAATATAATATTTTATATAAGCTTGATTTACATTCCATCCTGTTGGCGCATACTTGACAAGGGTGTGAGGACACCTCTGTGCCTGTGAGCGGAGCAGGCAGAAGTGTGACTGTTTCCACTTGACTCATGAGGAGGCAGAGAACAAAGTCTTCTGCTTTGAGTCAAGGCTGATGCTTTTAAGAGGATCTATTTATATTCCCTGCATCATAGTTGGATATCCAAATATTTTCATTGCAATGCCAGTCACAGGAAAGTTGAGTTATCTTATAAGCTTGAAGACTTTCTAAACATTCATAAAAGAAGACAGTTTGTTACCAATGTGTATTTGAAATCATCTATAAAGGCAATACAGCTTTTCCCACACATCTAAAATCAGTATAAATCAGACCTTAGATAATGTCTCTGGTTGATATGATTGATTTATCAATCTTTCAATATTGTAACATTATTTTTAAAACTGTGTATTAGCCCTTTAAACTTGTTTCCATTTAAATTTAGTTTATTGCCTTTTACTAAAGCTACAAAAATAGATTTTAACTATTGGATATTTTCTTTTCCTACAAAGCAGTTAGAAGGAGAAAAAGGAGAAGGAAGAAGAGGAGGAAAAAGAGGAAAAGAAGAAAAGGAAGAAAACTGAGCATTTAGTATAAATTACAATAATTACTGACTGCATGCTATTATAAAGACATCTTTTGCTTTTGACGTAGTGTATTATTTAGAGATATCTTGAGTCGACATATTTCATATGGATGGAAACTTAATTCTACCTACTTTAATACACTATTTTGAAATGTTTCTTTTTTTTTCTTTTTCTGAAATGGTGTTTCTAAGTGTATGTGGTACTAAAAGTTTACTTTTATTCTTTTTTAAACTTTATTATTCTAGTTTTATTAATATGGACATATTTGTTATTATTATAATGTTTACTTAAGTTGATATTTCTACATATATTCTGTTAGAATCTAAATCTTAGCTTTTTATATTATGGTAATGTTGAGTCTTAGAATTTTGTACATGTCAATCAAATTTTAGTTGGGAGAAGTAACACTATGCTAAAATTCTTTGGTAAAGTATATTTTATGTACTTATGAAATCATTTGACTTAACTCATAAAAATAAGAAGCTTCCATGTTAGTTCCAGTTTAATATTGATGCTCAACTATTAATATTTCAATGAATATGTCCCACTCTTAGGACTTGGTCCATGGTAAATTTTTGAAATGAGTCTAAATTCTAGGGCTCTGCATAAACATAAGCATTTGGAAGCCTAACTTTCTTATGCCTTTTGTCTTTTTATTTTTCTTAAGATAATATTATTTCAATAGAGTTAAACAGAAGTTAAACAGAAGAGCATATGATATTTGATTAACTTCATGCATAATGATAATGGCTATGCTTTATTATAGCAAAATACATATAAGTATAAATTCATTTACTTTCTTCCTAATATTTGAATCATGTTACTTTATGAACACATAGCTATGTCTGTAAAGTTCAGAGAAGTTTATTTCTGCTTCCAATAAAATAGCTTTAATTTGCATTGACTTATAGTGACTTTCTTTAGGCTAATAATTAAGACCCCCACGTGTTTAACATCTTCTACAAAATATATGAGTATTTTGGAATAGCAACACAAAAAGGACATGGCATAGTCAATGTGCTACTATTAAGTATTAATGATAAATATTCTTCTAGTAAGTTCTAACACAGTCTAAATATCCTAATCAGAGCAAGAAAACATCCCTAAATGTTAACTTTGGAACAGATAACTCAGAACAAGAAAACATCCCTAAATGTTAACTCTGGACCATTTAACAACTTTAAGAAATTTCAAAGACCTCATAATATTTATCAGTTTTAACACAATAAAGACGTGCACACTTCATTTATGTACAACAATGTGGTTTCAATATTTTATCCTCAGAAATTTGTGCTTTATTAAGATAAAAGCAAGTGATCAGCTGATCCCCTCAGGTATCAATCCCTACAATGGACTTTACTGATACAAAATAATGTTGATTTCTTAAATGGAGGTTTTTTTCTTTGACTCACATGTTTGATGCCTGTTGCACAAGTTATTCACAACATAAGCAACTTAAACAGACATTCAAATAAATACTAAGTGCACAAAAATATATGTGAAAAGAATTGTACATTAAACTATATTTAATAGCATATAAAAAAGCATAAACTGTCATCATTAAAGAGAATAGTTCTTAATGTAAAAATTTCATAACTAAAAATTTGTCCCTCATATTTTAATTTACTTATTAACTAATATAGTATTTTTGATCATAAATTATGCCTTTTCTACCAATCTCTTAAAATACATCTGTCACTACACTGAAGTCTGGCATTAAAAATTGGATAATCAATTAACTTGATCAAGCCAATAAATCTTCAAAAATTCATTATAACTTTCTTTACTTGAAACAAAGTAAACCTGGCATCACACAATGAAGTGAAATATAAATAGACTGGATCCAGATGTTTACTTATCAAGATACAAGATGGTTGATCTGTAGGAAAGGTATATGATTTATGTGCTTTAACTATGAAAGCTTTAGAATGGTTAAAATTAAATCAAGGGAGCCAGGAAAATTATCAATATGATCACAACAGAGTTATTTTTCCCCAGCCAATACCTGGAGCATTCTGTGGGTAGTAGAGCAACCAAATGAACCAATAGAACTGTCATTAGTGGCTTTGCACTCATGCCCTACTAATGAAAATTGGAAAAAAGATAGATAGTATGCAAAGGAGGCATAAAGGTTTGAAATCTAAATTGGACAAATTAGCAGAGAAAGTTAATAATCTGGAAACACCAATCGATGGCCCTAAGGAACAAACTGCTAGCATTGACTGAGTCATTACATGGAACTCCAAGAAAAGGATACACTCTAAAAATTTTGCAGTAGTAGGAGAAAAAGGAAGGTGAGGTTTTGTGATTTTAACTAGAAACCAGTGAGAACTATACATGCTCCATAAACATCAAATTTACCTCGGAGAATAGAAAAACCAACTAGGTACCCTACTGGAAAAATGATGATTCCAAAGTCTTTAAATTGAACACAGGATGTGGTTAGTTAATTCCTCAAGAAAGCAAGCAACAGAGCACCTACACCCTGGGGTTTCTTGCCTGGTTTTCAGGAAAAATTTATATATATTTTTAAGACAACAATGGTACAACAAACTGAAGTGATTCTCATTTACTTCAGTGAATGCAATGAAAAAAAGGACAAATTAAAAGTGGATACATTCTTGCAAATAGACCCTATTATTTTTAAAACCTATTTTCCCAGATGTATTATTAATATTTATGATCATTTGAGTTTATTCTTGCTTCTAGACTTCATTAATGCCCAGAGTCCCCAAATTTCACAGGAACCGTGCAAAGATGTTTGAATTAATTAAGACTTATTTAGAAGTTAACATTTGGGAATGGGACTTTACCAAAATGCTCTTTTTTTTTTTGGACCGTACTTTAAAATCACAAAAAAATCTTTTATTTATTTTATGGCCCTTCTGCAGAGCATTCTTTGCTCTACCAATTCTTCCGCTATTTGGCAACATTGTTCAATATTTTGAGTAGTCTAGAACTAAGAAAACCATCTGCAGCATATGATAGGTGATGAGAGATGGTTGTTGGACTAGAAGTAAGACACAACATTCCACATGCCAGGGTGCATCGACAGTTTGAAATTTCTGATATATTAATAAAAATATTGAAGGTGTTTCAGAGACATCAAAAAGTGTCTCTTTTGATTGAAGAGACAATCAAAAGCTAATAATGTTTATATTATTATAGGTAAACCTAAGATGTACTTTTGTTCCATATTTGTTTTATATCTAAAGGAACACATTGATAAATTTTAACAATGGAGCAACATGAATGACTAATATGTGGTTTTTAAATAGTACATGGGCAGACTGACCATAATGGACTATTCTGGGGCCCATTAAATGAAAACAAACTGAATCATAGCAAAAAAGCTGGATCATGAGCATATTCACTAGTGAATTTTGAGGTGATTTTCATGCAGATTCCCTGCTCTTATGATCCAACATTTTAGCTTTTAAGGATGATCCTAGGCCAGGCGCAGTGGCTCATGCCTGTAATCCTAGCACTCTGGGAGGCTGAGGCAGGAGGATCGCTTGAGGTAAGGAGTTCAAGACCAGCCTTAGCAGGAGCGAGACCCCATCTCTATTAAAAAATAGAAAGAAATTATCTGGACAACTAAAAATATATATGTATATATATAAAAATTAGCCAGGCATGGTGGTACATGACTGTAGTCCCAGCTACGTGGGAGGCTGAGGCAGAAGGATTGCTTGAGCCCAGGAGTTTGAGGTTGCTGTGAGCTAGGCTGATGCCACAGCACTCTAGCCCAGGCAACAGAGCGAGACTCTGTCTCAAAAAGAAAAAAAGAACAAAAAAAAAGGATGATCCTAGAAAAGTGATGTTTTATTTCAATATAGTAATTGTTAACATATGTTAAATATTACACTATTGAATATATCACAAAAACTTTTGATAAATGTGTTCTTGGACAATAAATTAAGAAAATTATTATTATATTATATTTTTTGAGATAGGGTTTTGCTCTGTCACTTAGGCTAGAATGCAGTAGTGTCATCATTGCTCACTACAACCTCAAACTCCTGGACTCAAGTGATCCTCCTGCCTCAGCCTCCCATGTAGCTGGGACTACAGGCACAGCACCACACTTGGCTACTTTTTCTTTTTTTTCCCCAGAGGAAATTACTTTTAATGTTTTGGAGAAGATCCTTCTAGACACTTCTCTGTACACACATAGAAAATACTATATATATATAATATTTTAAAACATGATTGAGACACTGTGCATGTTTTTCAGCCCTATTCACTCAACGTAACATGGACATATTTTTGTCAATAAAAATCTATATTCCCATTTTTAACCACCAGTATTCCATTATATACCATGATATATTTACTCTACCCTCTACTGGACAATTATTTTATTTTTTCTATTTTAAGCGAAAATGTTTCATATATGTTTGTAATATATTTGCTGTATTATGAGAATATTCAATTATGTTCTAAAAAAGGTCAGGAAAAAAGAATACATGAAACTGGTGTTAAGTGTAATGGGCAAACAAGTAGCTTGTGAAATAGGCAGAATTCTTAAGATGTGTTAAGTATAGATAGTATACTGTAAGACATGACAAAGAGAAATGCAATATATGTAAAAAAAAAGAATGAAACAAACAAGAATGTTAGTATCTTAAACAGGATGAGGAAAAGTCAAGTTGTAAAGTACAGATGATGTCCTCTTCAGGCTGATAATTATGTCATCCCTAAAATGGCCATTTATTAATGACATCTACTCTGGCCCCACGTATGTTCTGCTCCAGAAACACAGATTAGAAACATGGTGGTTAGCACGCCATTAGCCAAGCATAATTGCCCCTGCACATTTCAGACAGAGTAAGCATGTACTGGCTCTAAGCACTGCTGAGCCTGCTTTTTCAACTTCAGCTGTTGTCCTCATGACCAAATTACCAGAGGTGAAGTCTGATGTCACAGACAGGACCTAACAACACCGCATAACACGGGGATCATGTAATTCAGTGCTCTCGCCTCTCTTGGACCCTATCCTAAATGTGTTAACCTTAACTCTATCTTTCCAACTTAACTTCTTTTTGTTTAAAGATGATAAGCCATGTGATTTGAGGATCTTAATTTGGGCTGTGAGGTTTCCTGTCCACATTTGAGATAGCCTGTCTGATAGTGTGTGTATTTGAAGGTTACCAGTTGCATCAAGGTCATTTCCTACATGACATCGTTACCATTGTACCTGGGTTTTTTGACAGACGTGATACTCTCCCCCAACACTATTTGTTTGACTGCTAGTAGAGCTGAACACCTTTCCACAAACTGATTAGTCCACCATCCAGGTAGATAATATGAATGAGCTGCTATTTGTATAAACTGACAAATTCACTTTCATATTAAGTCAATATTCATAATCATTTTATCAACATTGCTTATGAAAGCTATATTTAATTAATTGTACATGATCATTCCATTCATTATTACAAAAGAAATTAATATAGATTTCAGATTCAGAAGAAGACAGCATAAGAACAAGATAATAGCATATACCTTCCAACAACATAGTATTGCTATATGAGCCAGAATATTAGTAAAAGGATATACAATTTCTTCTTACAATTACACTATATTTCGTTGATCACACCACTACAAATTGGCTTGCCATTTAAAGAAAATGGTTTTACTTAGCCTGTAGTGGAAATTTGCAATATGCAGAGTAATTTCAAAAATTATATCCAGAGGACAAACTTATGAAACACTTAAAAACAAACAACTCTGCTAAGTTATTAATATTATCTCTTCTCACCTGTATGGAGCTACTAGTTAGTTTGATTTCTGTAAAATAGAAGGGAAATTATTTATGCATATTAACAACTGGAAAACACCAAAAGGAAAGGTAAATAATCAATAAGATATTTCTCTATGAAAGAGTGGATGAAAAAAATGTCATATGGTTTATTGATACGATCTGAGTCAAGAGGCTTCAAATTCTTTTGATAGAAAACAAATTTCCTAGAATAAATGTATATAACAATAGTTGTTTTATTTGACTTGCAAATAAATTAAAGAGCTTCAATCTTTTACTGTTTGTGTAATAATATAGAAAACATTTTATAAAATTGAACATAAAGACCTTATATTTTCTTTGTCCTCTTATGTAATTTTAACATAAACATGTTTAGAAATAAACATGAAACAATATTGTTTTCAATTTTTAATAAAGGATGAATATTGATTGAGATAATGAAGGAAGACATACTCTACAATTTAATATCCCCAAACATTGAGGTGGATGTACGTGATAAAATGCCCCTGTCCTCTTCCGACTTTTTATAAGCTAGGATACAGGGAATCCACATAGCTCAGAACCTGCTCCAGGAAGAACCCTTTGTATTATATCCTCCAGATACATCCTCAAAATATATACCGACCTTATGACAGTCTCTTGACATTGACCAGAGCTGAATTACACAATTCACATCATTTAACCTTTTTTTTTTTTTTTTTTTTTAGTTTTTACACATTCAATAAATGGGTTTACCCTTTCTGAGTGGAAAATGTTCTTAAATTCAATTTTTCTTTACAAGTTCCTAAGATGGCCTTATGTTCCCCTCTGCATGAATAAATTTTAGACGGACCTTTTCCTGACTCTTGGCTCCTGATCTTCCTTTTCGTAGAGCGTTTACTTTAGAAAACTTGTAATTTTACATTTTTTTCTCTGTCCCTTTTTTAAAAGCTCTCCTGCTGGTTTTACAAGGTTTTAAAACCCAATAATATCTTTGTCAAGGACCTTGGAGTCATTCCTTTGAAGAAATGTAACCATCAGGGAAGATAGTGTTTCTATCTCCCAGTCTCCGTGGGAGGGTAGAAGCCTAATTTAATGAGCACCAATTAGCAAACACAGATGGCCTAATCACAGAAAAAACATTTGCAAGTTCAGAAATAATTTAATGTTCCTGGAACACATTCCAGTGACCAACTTCAGAAGTAGAAGTAGGCAAGGAGAACTCTAAGGCAGCAAGACTAGTTTGAGACCTGTGAAATATTTTTTTTAAAAAACAGGATTATATAGGGAGAATATCATATTTCAACCGCATTTTGAGAAAGTCCTCCCAAGGGTGATGGGAAATCCTCATGCCAAAGTTGCCCATAAGAATCTTTATTACTTAGACATTACTAGAAATAGCCCAGGTAAAATGTGTTTGAGGAGCATACACATGGTGGACCCAAAGGCCTATGTATTCATTTTCAATTGCTGATTTGTAGGCATTTTATGGATATTGAGTTTACTGTGAGTTCATATTATTTTCTAATGGGTTACTGCTGAATGAAACAAGCTCCACAGCTTTTTGACAGTTGATTTTTCTCTCTGACAAACCCTCTGAATTCTATAGAAGTCAGAATGACTTACTAATCTATAGGATTTCCATGTGGACCATCGCATTATCAGTAAATAATTATAGGCTTTACCCCTTCTTCAAATCTTCATAAATATTATTTATTTTAAATGGCACTCATTGTTCTAGGGCTATTTTGAAACAGAAGGCATTTTGTACTAGAGTGGCAATAAGCAAAGCAATGATCCACTTTGGGAAATTTGCCAGAGATCAGAACATTAATAAAAACTTTTTCTTAAATACTTTTTTCCTCTTCTGGCTATTTTTTTTCTTCCATTCATGTTCAGAGTCCTCTTCTGACTACAAAAAGACTTCTCACAGATTTTCCTTAGTCCTTTATATCCATACACTCTCCCTTCACTTCCACTATATCTTCAGAGTTAGATAGAGAAAGAAGTCAACAACCTATAATACTTTACCATTTAACCCCTTATTAAAATATACTACAAAGCTACTGGATTAAAATGATGTGATAAAAACATCTGGTTTCAGCTCTTACTTGTAAAGACCTTAGACATTGTCATCTCTGTTCTACAACAAGAAAAAGCTGGGCAAATGAAAAAGCAATAATTTTTCTTCTACCAATCAGAGAACTAAGGTCTCACAGCAAACCATCACCACAAAATCTTGAGAAAGTGATACATCCAGAGAGATAAAGCAGCCAAGTCTTCTTATGAAGCAGAAGTAACTGCAGTCATAAACTGGTAGGAACATTTAAGCGGTAATATTGATAAATTGCTATGGGATGGATGTGCACTACCATGAGAGCAAGAAATCCATGGTGGGTGAAGCTTTAGGAGAACTCCCACACATTCGTGGAGTTTCCTCCAGGAATCCCAACTATGAAGAGTGTATAACGGGCCTTCCATGGATCTGGCAAGAGGGGGAGTAAGTAACCACCTTGAAACATGCGTGGAGCCTTGCCAATTGAAGGAGGAGGAGGAGGAACAGTAGAAGGAGGAGGAGGAAATAATATTTAAAATAATTCATGAATCAAAGAAAATTTCTCAAGTGGATTTTTAAAATATTTTGAACTAGATAAAATCACATATTATCAATATTTTTGGAATGAAATAAAGTTTTTAGAGGGATATTTATAGGATTAAAAGTGTATATTAGGAGAGAAGAAAGCTATAAAATTAATAGTATAACCTTACATTTTAGAAACTTAAAGAAAAGATTAAAGCAAATGGAAAGAAGAAAATAAGATAAATAAGAGCATAAATTTAAAAAATTAAGATAAATAATAAAGAAAATAAATTAAAGCCAAGTCTGGTTCTTTTAAAAGACTAAGAAAATTAATATACTTTTAACCAGGCTAAGCAAAAGATAGAGAAGGCAAAAGTTATCAATATCAAAAAATATGGGGGTTCCTCAAAAAACTAAAATAGACCTACTATATGATCCAGCAATCCCAGTGCTAGATATATATTCAAAAGAAGGAAACTGAGTATATAAAAAATATACATGCACTTCCATGTTCATTGCAGCCCTATTCACAATAGCCAACTTAAGTGTCCATAAATGGATGAATGTATACACAAATTGTGATACATATACACATGGAATATTGTAGAGCCATAAAAAAGAATAAAATCCTGCCATTTGTAACAACATGAATGGAACTAGAAAACATTATATTAAATGAAATAAACCAAGCACAGAAAGATAAATCTCGCATATTCTCACCCATATGTGGGAAATAAACATGTTCTCATGAGGACAGAGAGTAGAATGATGGTTATCAGAAGCTAGGAAGGGTAGTGGGGAGGAAGGGATAAAGTTGGGATGGTCAATGTGTGCAAAAATGTAGTTAGATAATTAAATAGAATGAACAATATTTGATAGCACAACAAGGTGACTATAGTCAAAAATAAGTTCATGTATACTTTAAAATAACTAAAAGAGTGGAATTAGAATGTTCCTAACACAAAGAAATGATAAATTCCTAAGGTAATGGATGCCCCAAATACCCTGATTTTATTAATTCACACTGTATGCCTGTATCAAACCATCACATGTACCCTATAAATATGTACAAGTATAACATACCCATAATAATTAAAAATAAAAATTTTGAAAATGAACAGGCATCATCCCTACTGATTCTATAGACATTAAAAGAAAAATAAGTGAATACTACCAGCAACTTTATGTCCCCAAGTTGACACAAATAATTAAATTGATCAATTCCTTGAAAAACACAAACTATTAATATTTATATTAAAAGAAATAGTTTACCTCTTCATTACATGAATTTGATCAATAATATTAACACTTCCAAAAACAAAAAAACAAAACAAAACAAATTCCATCAGGCTCAGAAGGTTTTACAGATGAAATCTACCAAATATTTAAAGAAGAAATGATTGCAATTTCCCCCCATCTTTTCCAAAAAAATAGAAGAAGAGGGAACAATTCTTAGCTTATTTTATGGGGCCAGCATTATATTATATACTATAAATATGTAACAAAAAAGTACACCTAATCCCTTTCATACACTTAGATAGGAAAATCTTTAATAAAGTATTAACAAATACTAGCAATATATAAAGAGGATAATGTATCAAAACCAAACTGTGTTTATTCCACAAATGCAAGACTGGGTCACTATTTGTGAAATGATCATTATAATTCATTATATTATCAGACTGAGTAATAAAAAGTATTTAATACCCATAGATACACAAAAAGCATTTGGCAAGTCCCAACTCCCTTTCATGAAAACGTCTCAAAAACTAGGAATAACAGGAAACTTACTTAACCTAAAAAAAGGAATACACAAACAAAACAAAACCAAATAACTGCTTACATTATAATAAATGATGAGAAATGAAACATTTCTCTCATAAGAATTGGGAACAAGGCAAGGATGTCTTTTCTCAACACTGCTTTTAAACATTGTATCTGAAGACCCAGCTGATATTGATACAATAAGATATGAAGAAGAAAGAGAATATATAGAGATAGGAAAAAATATACAAACTGTTTTTATTCGCTGATGGCAAGATTGTCTCTGTAGAAACCCCAAACAATCTAAGAAAGTGTAAACAAACAAAAAGTTCTGGAACTAAGTAGTGAGTTAGCAAGGTCACTGAATACAGAGCCAATGTACCGAAGTCATTTGCTTTTCTATATGGTAGTAATGAAAAAAGAGAATTGGAAATTTTTAAAAGTACCATTTACAATTATCACAAAAAGAAGATACTTATGTAGAAATCTAACAATGTATCACAGATTTTTTTATGTAGAAAAACACAAAACACTGAAAAAATAAATAAAAGTTTTAAACAAATGAAGCATTCATCATTCCTTGTCCATGACTGAAAAACATAATATTGTTGAGATGTCACTTCTCAGCCTAATCTATACAATCAGTGCAACCACAATCAAAATACACGTGAACTACTTTATAGATACTAAAAAATTGATTCTAAAATTGATGTATCTCTAAAATATAGAGGACCAGGAATAGTTAACACAATATTGAAGAATAAAATTGGAGGACACACAGTACCTGTTTTCAAGACTTATTATAATGCTGCAGTAATCTTGGCAACATAGTATTGGTGAAAGAATATACAGGTAGATCATTCAGACAGAACAGAGAGTCCAGAAACAGACCCATGCAAGTGTGGATCAACTGAACTTTGACAATAGAACAAAGGCAATGCAACAGAGAAAGATAATCCTTTCAAAAGCTGGTGCTGGTAAAATTAGACATGCATATGTTAAAAAATGAACAAAAACAGACATTATATCTTACATAAAAGTTATCTTAAGTGGATCAAAACCCAATGTAAAAGACAAAAATATAGAACATGTAGAATAGAACCTCGGAGAAAAATCTATATGACCCTGAATTTAATATTATTAGATAATACACCAAAGTACCATCTGTGAAAAAGAAAAAAAATGATAAGTTGGATTTATTTATATTAAAAACTTTTGCTCTCCAAAGTATACTGTTAAAAATATGGACAAGTCACAGGATGGGAGAAAGCATTTGAAAGTTATATACCTGATAAGTGACTTAAATCCAAAATATACAAATAACTCTTAAAGGTCAACAGTAAGGAAATAAAAAATCCAATTTAATAGGCAAAAGATATGAACATACACCACACCAAATAAGAGATATAGACGACAACCAAGCATTTGAATACATGTTCATTATTATCTGTCATTAGGAAAATGCATGTTGAAAGAACAAGATTTTTACATGTTTGTAAATCCAAATAACTGAAAATTCCAATTGTAAGAATGTGAGGCAACAGAAACTCTCAACCATGGCCTATGTGGCTACAAAATAGTATAACCATTTTGGAAGGCAGTTTTCCAGTTTCTTATAGCACCAACAGGCACACTTGAGGTACTTGAGTGAAAACATATTCACACAAAAATCTGCATGTAAAAGCTATGAAACTTTATTCACAATAGCCCCACGCAAACTGGAAACAGTCATAATGTTTTTCAGTAGGTGGGTTGATAAGCTGTAGTACATGCATACAGTGGAATAATATTCAGTGATATAAAGGAATGAACTATAAAGTTAAACAAAATATGAATCAATCTTAAATACATATTTTTAGGTAAAAGAAACCAATCTGAAAGGGCTACTTACTATGTAATTCTTTCATATGACAATCTAGAATAGCAAAGGTATAGACATGGTAAAAGATCAGTGTTTGTCAGGGATTGGGGAGGAGGAAGGTTGAAGGTGTCAGGCACATTGCATTTTTTAGAGTGTGAAACTATTCTAATCTTAGAGTGGTAGATATATAACACTACGTTTTTGTCAAAACCCACAGAACTTTACAACACAGGGTGTGAATTTATTGAATGCAAATTAAAGTAAATTACTTTAGGAGCTAGGAGGATCCAAGAATAGAATACAGAATATGACAAAACAATCTGACTCTATTACAAATGTACGCAACAGCCACACTGAAGGGAGTCGGAAAAGTCATGCTTTGATTATTAGCAGAATGGGTAAGACTAAAGGCAGCATAAGTTCTGTCTTCTAGCGGAAAAAAAAGTTGTTTCCCACAGTGATATGAGTGATAAATTCTGAAACTACTATACATAATGAAATTAATAATATAATACAATTGAATAAGTAAAAGTTTTGCCAATATTAGAACTAGATTCATTACTGTTGGAGTCTGAAGTCAGATACAACTATGGGGAGAATGCAAGAAGGATATATATGGTATTGGATTGGCATTGGAGACATCATTATGAACTCATGTGTAGCCTAATAGAGACTCAGAAGGATACATAGTGAAATACTTAAAGATATAGGCATATATCTAGATTGGCACATACACATATATTTTTCTTGGTCTGTCAGCTAAAATAGCCTAGAAACAAAAACACTGTACTAGCAATGAACATATAGAGCACCTACATCTTTGTTCTTAATACCATTCATTCTTCAATAAAGGGGATCAAGGCTTCTTGAAGAAATGACTTATTCTAGCATTGGTGCACAGAATACACAAGACGAGCCCAGATCATCTTATAGTACCAGAAGGTAAGGAAGTACTACACACCACACACACACACACACACACACACCCCACACACACGCACGCGCGCGCATGGGCTCACACACACACAAACACACACTCTGAACGGGCTAGGTCTAAATGACAAAGGAGACTAAGGAAAGAACTGTCAATAGCCAAAACTGAAAAATTTGAGTAACAAAATTAATAATGTAGTATTACATTAAAACCCAAAGTATACTATAAATACTGATAATTATACAAAGAAATGATCGAATACACAAATGCATAAATAGGAGAACATAGAAAAATTACTTATGAAGAATTTCAAATAATTTGTATAGATACTTGGCCCTCAATGAAGTAGAGGCTAAGTCCTCATTCCTTAACTGTGGGCTTGGCATAGTGACTTCCTCCAAAATTACAGAATGAAAATGATCACAGAATAAAACTCCACAGTGGCAAAACTTGACAAATACTACCGTAGCAAGGCAGTAAGGTTAACATTAATGGTAACTATCATGTCAGTATCTTTACTCTTTATGTGATATAATGAAAATGTCAGTTTACTTCTGTGATCTTTCTCTCCAAAACCCATAACCCTAATCTCATCAGAGAAAAGTATCAAGCAAATTTCAGATGAAGGACATTCTGCGAAATACTTGACACCTCAAATCTGTTAGCATGTTGATCCCCTATTATGATGGCTATCAAAAGCATCCACAGTGATCCTCTTTTTGTGTGTGTGTGTGTGTGACAGAGTCTCACTCTGTGGCTGGTGCTATAGTGCAGTGGCATCATCATAGCTCACTGTAGCCTCAAACTTCTGGGCTCAAGTGATCCTTTCGCCTCAGCCTCCCAAGTAGCTAGAATTACAGGCACACACCACCATGCCTGGCTAATTTTTCCTATTTTTTTTTTTTTTTTTTTTTTTTTTTTAGAGACAGGGTCTCTCTATGTTGTTCAGGCTACTCTTGAACTCCTGGGCTCAAATGATCCTCCCGCGTTGGCCTCCCAAATTATAGGCATGAGCTACGGTCATCAATTTTGAGGTAGCCTGGCCCGATCATCAATTTTGAGATAGGTCATCAAAGCCATGAAAGATCTGAAAAACTGTCACAACCAAGAGGAGCCTAATGAAACATGAGGCCTGAATGCAGTAAGGTATCCTGGATGAGTGCCTGAAAATGAACAAGGACAGTATGCAAAAACTAAGGAAATCTGAATGAAGTATAGACTTTAGTTGAAAAAAGGGATATGTCAAATAAATGTTGACTATATGATTTATTGTTCTATGATATTTATGATAATTTACCATTTGTGACATTCTGACCCTTCTATTTATATTGTGATTAACATTGAATGTAACAATGTGTTATGGAAATAACCTTGATTAAACTCTACAAGAGGCTATGAAATTTTAGGATCAAATATTTTCTTTACAGTTAGGAAAAAGACTCCATGTTTATTTAATTATGTATAACTGAATTATATTTTCATTCCATAGTTCTTTTAGTATGATTTAGATATCATTTAAAGTCTTAAAAACATTGTGATTTATTAACACATATTTACCAAAATTAAGAGAAGAAATTAAATGCCATTTGTAGAATACTAGGAATTGAATTATATCCATAACTGCATAGTTTTATCTCTTCATATTCAAAATGGATGCAGTCTGTCATTAATAGAAGGTCACGTTATAAGTGTCCACATGAGAAAAGTCATTTTTAAAAAAATTTTTAAAGACTTATTAAATTTTGTTTGAATTAGACAAAAATTTTTGGTATCTACCTTAACATACAAACTTTGATTTAAAAAACTGAGGTGTGTCATGTTTGGGGGATGGGCGGGGGGGGAACATGTAATATTTGCAAATAAACAGAAGTGAGAGCTTGGGATCCAGTCTCTGAATATGTGGAAAAGTGATATTTGATAAAGTCAGTGTCATAATTAATAAGGAAGGATAGACTGTGTACTAAATTTTGAAAGGAAAATCATTTAATTATTAATATATGTAAAACAATAAAGTTGGATTATCATCATATATCATAAATAAATTTCAGAGAGATTATAAATGCAAATGTGAAAGCTAAAACTAACAGAAGAAAATATAGGAGGCTAGTTTTCATGACCATGGCATAAATAACATTGGTGTAATAAAACTCAAAGACTTCAAATTATAGGAAAATATTGATACATTTTAATACATGAAATTAAGGATTTCATTTCAACAATGGAAACTGCAGAAAACTGTAACAGAGGAAAAACTGGGAGAAGATATATTCCACATTTAAAATTGACTAGGGGATTAATATCTGGAATATCAAAATATTCCTACAAACTAATAATATAAAAATCGAGTCTCAATATTAAAACTGGCCAGGCTATGAACAGTAAATTCATACAAAGGGAAATGTGATTGGCTAACAAATACAAGGAAAAATGCTGAAATGCACCAATAATAGAGAAACGCAGATTGAAATACTGCAAAATATTTACGAATTTCAGATTTACAAAGTTAAAGAGACAATTTCAAGCATTTGTTATGAGATATAATAATAAAAATTTACTTAGCCCATTGATCTACCAATATAAATGAGATTGTCCTATAAGTACACAGCTGTTTCAAGCTTAAAAGAGAAATTTGAGATCATATTGCTCTGTAAATATCAAATTGAACAGAATTTGAAATAGGAATAAATACAAACTGACAGATAAATAAAAACAAATAAATTGGACGGGCATTCAAGAATGAGAATATATTTTTTAATATCTAGTGTGGTACTATCTGGTTGTAATAGCCTAAGTGGATCTTCATAACCAAAATGTTCAGTTCCCAAGGTAACTAATTTACTTCCTTTACTTCATTCATTACTGTTTATTTTCTGTTCTTGACGGCATGCAAAAGTGACATCCAATGCAAATATAAACAGCTTAGCACAATTTCAGAGAACATTATTTTAAAGAAAACCGTTAAATAGAATATAACTTTCAATTTGGTCACTTTTCAGGCATGTAGAATTTTAAATGTTTTAAAGAAAAAAATGAAACAACATAAATGTCATTGATTCTCATCAGCTATTATTGATCTCTTTACCACAAATTCTGTTACAGTAATTTAGCACTTTTCTATTTATTTTTAATATACAATCATTTATTGTTCATTATGTACACAACCCTGTGCAAGATGCTGCAGGAGAAATAACTGCAGTGTCAGTTATATTTTTCTCATATGGTTGGAGAAACAAAACCCAGTCACATACCCACATAACAACATAACAATGCAAAAGGAGCTATAATTGAGAACAAATATATAAAACTTATTAGGGAAGATTTTTTGTGGCAATTATGATGTAAAATGAATCCAAGAAATGAATGAAAGTACTGAATTAAAATATAAGCAATGATAAAAAAGGAAATTCCTCTGCAGTGTTTAAGGGATGTAGATGTCTTATTGAAAATAAATTGACATGGAGAATTAGAACCAGATTACAGAGGAAAATGAGTTAAGCCAGAGAGAAAAACAAAATAAAAGAATTGTCCCTGAATCTCAATCTAGGGTTAATATATAGGATGTGAGGGGAGAAACAATTATGAACATAAATATGTTATTTGCAGTAATTTAACAAAAGTTTTGAATATGGCCGTGGCGATGGAGATGAAGAAAAAACATGGGTGAAAAACATTTGGGGGGAAAATTTTGAGAACATAGAATGTGTGCATAGGAAGAATAGAGAGAGGAGAAAAATCTGATAAATTTTAGATGTTGACCCCAAGTAAATAATAAAATAAAATTACCACCAGGAGAAAAAATATTGGAAAAGAAATTGGTTTAAGGAAAAAAAAATAAGGTTTTTGCAAGTTTATTTTGAGATGGTATTTGGAAATACAGAGCCTTACCAGGGGGAGTACATGTTCACAGGGAGATGCATGAGTGGGTATATAGTCACACATACTGGCCCTAAAACTTTACAGCATTTTAGAGCATGAGGGGGATGAAGTAGGCATCCCTGAAGGGGAAAGAAAGAGGCAGTTAACTGCTGAATGGTATCAGAGCCTGAGTTGGTGAAGTGGGCATCTGTGAGGGGAAGGAGGTGAACAATGTCAGCCTAAAATAAAGGGCTGAGTGTCAAGCCAAGTGACAAGTACAAATGAGGGGAGGCTAGAGAAGAGGGTGTCATGAACAAGAGATTGTTTACATTCATGCAATTTATCAAAATTATACTTAGTGAACATAATGAGAGATATGTTTCTTACTGTTAGAAGAAGATAGTACAATTATGGATAAGAAAAAAACTAGAATGAATTCTGCAGTCTTGGATTAGAATTAGAGACATAAGGGTGTACTCATGGTTTTCAGTATTGCTATGGTCTGAATTTGTCCCTTCAAAATTCATGTTGAAACCTAATCTCCACTGTGGTTGTATTAAAAGGTGGGGCCTTTTGGGAAGTGATTAAGTCATGAAGTCTCTGCTCTCATGGATGAGATTAAGCTCTTAGAAAAGAAGCTGAAGAGTGCTCCTCTGCCCTTCTGCCATGTGAGAACACAACAAGGCACCATACATGAGAACCCTTCCCAGACACTAAATCTACTGGCCTCTTGATCTTGAACTTACCAACCTCCAGACTGTGAGAAGTAAATATCTGTTGTTTATGAAGAACCAAGTCTAAGGTATTTTGATCTATACCAAGACAAGTATAGATCTTGTATGTATCTTATATATAGATAAAAGATACATACATACATAGTTAACATACATAATACGTATGTATATTACATCCTAGCTCTGATTACTGAGAGAGCATGGGAAATGACACCCAATAGCATCAATGAGCAAAGCTGGTGCCCAGATCTTTGCTTCTAAATACCAGTCTCCACCAAGAACTATGAAAACTTCCAGGACCTCAGCAGAAGAATAGAAAATGAGTATGAAACATCTTCTTGTGCATAAATTAGAAAGTGCTCAAAGAATGACCTTCTGTGTATAAAGAATATAGAAGCCAGTTTGAAGGGGCTGCCATTGGTAAAATCTCAGCAATTTTGAGCATCAAAATAAATAGTGACAGTAAAAAAATCCATACTACAGTATTCATGGGAGATGAGATGTGACATCATATCAGAAACAGTTCCAAGTGGTTCAAGAAAAAATGGTGCTATTTTTAAAACATTAATAAAAGTTTAAAATTATTTCAGATTATACAATGATGACTATTGAGCTTTAGTAGAAGAATTCTCAGAAATCAACACATTGTTTTATTTATCATTTAAAATGCTAATAATAGTAGAGTTAATATTGCCTTCAAGAATCTAATTTATAAGGAGAACCCCAAGGAGTAAGTTAACAAAGATTCATTGAGTGCTTAGTTTAAACCTTTTATCAGAATATTTTCCAGAAAGTCTGAAATACATATTAAAGGAAAGGCATTGCCCCTTCTTTAAATGAAATGCTTGTATTTTAAATTGCCTAATGCTCTCTCCCCATTGCATTTTGAAATTTTACGATGTCATATTCTACATGGTGTACTAGTATATATTTATCTTCTTCCTAAGTGCCTCCCTCCTATTTGTCTAGATAATTTCAGCAAATAGAACAGTGACAGATACATAGTAAACATTGAGAAAATTTTGTGAAATGAATCTAATTAGGGAGACAAAAATATACCATTCAAATAAATTAATCAACAAATAATTTCAAGGTTCTTTCAAAGATTAGAAAAGTTATGGTTCCAGCATCATCTGTAACAAACTTGGAAATCAATGATTAAACTAGCTACATGTAACTTTTCTTACAGCTTTTATTATCCTTGTTAGTTCAACAGTCAGATTTTCTGATACATACTGGACTTCACATTTCATACATTGTTGATACTGATCCTTTGGAATGAAAGCAGGTTTGAATTACCATTAAGTGCACTATTGGCAAGGAATTTCAAATGGCATAATCTGCATTTTAAATCTAGCCACAAATAAGTCATCCACAGACTCCTTAAGTTAGAAAATAACAGATCAAAAATTTAGCTAAAAATAGCAAAAGCTTTCTTTAATGATGAAACAAAATCACATACTTTATGGTGACATTTTGATGTTATGATACCATGGAATCTATATATATATATATATATATATATATACATGTATATATATATATATATATTTATTTCACCTCATCATGGGGGTACATAAGTTCAAGTTATATACAATGTCCATGTCCTGCCCATCCCCCCGAGTCAGAGCCTCAAGCGTGTCCATTCACCAGACAGTTCGCCTGGCACTCACCATGTAGTCATACCTCCATTCTCTCCCCCCATCCCCCATCTCAATCTGATATCTAATTGGTACCCTTCCCTGATGTGCATTTTGGTGATGATCAGGGAAACCAATTTTCTGGTGAGTACATGTGATGCTTGTTTTTCCATTCTTTGGATACATCACTTAATATAATGGGTTCCAATTCTCTCCAGGAGAACCAAAGAGATGTCGTATCACCGTTATTTCTTATAGGTGAGTAATACTCCATGGTGGGCATCTACCCAGAAGAACAAAAGTCATTCTATAACAAAGACACCTGTACCCGAATGTTTATAGCAGCACAATTCACAATTGCAAAGCTGTGGAAACAACCGAAATGCCCATCAATCCACAAATGGATTAGTAAGCTGTGGAATCTATATTTTAATAATTTGTAAGTCATCATAAGAAAAGGTTATAACAATCTAGGTTTCCTTCATTATTAAAAATAGGTACTTATTGAATTTATTTAGTTTATTTATTATGAAAAAATATAGCTATCATCAATGGGAATGTAAAAATAAGGACTAAAATACACATTTCAATTATAAGTGACAGCTGTCTGATCCTTCTACTAACTCTCATAAGGCACAGAGTAAAGCACAGGACACTGGGAAAATAGAATAAAAGATTTGCTGCATTTCATTCATGGAAGGTTGAATTATTAAATCATTATCCTCTAACTTTGCATTACTTACGATATGCACAAAATGCACATTTAATTGTCCAATGCACCACCACAACATATAGTCTCTGACAAGCTTTCACTTACCTAAATTGTATTTTTCCTTTTTGAATTATGACATTATATAAAGGATTAATTTGGTCAAATCTCCTCAGATATTCACTTTTGCTGAAAGTCATTGTTATTGGATTTTAAAATCTTTCTTTTTAAAAGAACTAATTTACATACAAGATCATTTATAAAGTATGTAATTATACAAAGAAATTACTCAAAATGTAATCATTAACACATTTAATATGGTCCTTAATTTTGAACTTTACTGGAATTTATTAAAATATCTTTAAAAAGTTCTTATTTATCTATTAGTAATGTTTTACTTAATATAATTATTAAAATTCTTAATATTTGTGGCAATATGGAATAATATTTTGATGCTGGACTACAGAAGAGAAAATTGTTTGTTAATGTCTCAGACAAATTTACAAATGACAGTGAAATCCAGAAGGTAGAGTGTGGCATGGTAGAAATAGCACAAAAGATGAACTTGGGAAAAATGAGTGTTAATCCTAGCACTATTGTTGTATGTGTGTCCATAGGCAAGTTATATCACATCACTTGATGTCAGTTACTATGTCCCTTTACTAAGAGTTTAGATGTGACCTCTCAGAACTCCTCCACTTGTAATTATTGTATAATATATTCTATGTACTAATTTCTAAGATTAAAATCCTGTATTAATTATACCTCTTTTCAAATACAACTCTCAAAAAAATAAATATTTGGCCTTTGGTGTTTTGGTTAGCTATAAGATATTTAAAACTTCTTTTAAAACACATAGTAATAGCACCCCTGTGATATATAATTATAATATGTAATCAAGGTATACTCAAGAGAATTATGGCCAAATATTACAGATCATCATACACGAACATTGATGGATAAGATGCCGTAAGGTGATTCCTTCAAATTATAATATATTAGCCAATATTTGTATAGAGTACAGTTTTTCTCTAGTATGTACAGCAAATAACTAACTGAACACAAAGATCCTCTCAAAGATGAACTCACATTTTGTGTATGAAATAGTGTTATTTAATCCAGATACAGTTCCATCTATTACATCACTAGGAAAGATTTTTGCTAACTGCTAATCTCTATAGAGACTAAATGCTGTGCTTGAGATGAGGAGGGATCATTTAGTGTTTCAATAATGAAAGCATTATGTGAATAAAGTTGATGGTGTCTAATGTACCTTGAAATGTGCCCTGAAGTAGATTTCTATTAGTAGAGCTAGGGACTTCAAAGAAAATAGATCTTAGTTTTAAGTAAATTAGAAATCCCATACTACTTCTATTCATTAGCAAAAAAAAAAAAAAAAAAAAAGTCGGCTTTTAAGATGAATAGTACATAGATTTCCAATGTGAAGCCAAATGCCTCTTAGGTTGGCTGCAATTATGTTAATCGTGGTGCTAGTGACAACCTTGATGAACAAGACCATCTCATGGCAAGTGATAACAGAAGCATAATAAAACTGTTCATTATCTAAATACTTAAAAGTCAAACTGATATTGTTAACTCTTTAAAATGTTGAAAAGAAAGCCTTATTTTAAAAAGATTGTAAAATTTCAAAATAAAGCTGTGATCAAAGTGACAAGGCCAGCTCACAAGGATAATAATAAAGTAAACATTTTAATTTGGGGCACCAAAAGCAACTCACTAGTTATGATGGAAATTTAGCTTTCTAAAATATTCACCTTTAAGTGATTAGTTATTAGTAGTAGTGATGAAGGTCTGTGCAATTACCACCGCTAAATCCTTTTTGGCTCTACCTCTGAAATAGAACCAGAATCCAAGGACTCATCATGTTTACCCGCCTCTACCCTGCTGTAAGCCACTGTCTTTTCTCACCTGGATGAATGTGATATATCTTAAAGGCTTCACTTGTTCCAGCTTTGTGTGCACGTGTCTCCACACTGCGACCCCACATTCAACACAGGAGCCATAGTTGTTCTTTTAACGTATGTTAGATTTTGTCACTCTGTTTCAACCCTTCAGGTTCTCTTCATTCCATTCAGAGTGAAAAAGTCAGAATCATTCTCTAGCCTCTAGAAGATGACCTCACTTGACCCAATTACCTCTTTGATTTTATCTCCTACTACCTGCCTGGCTCACTCTGTTCCTGTTATATTATAGCAGCTTACTTACTCCTTACGTGCACCTGGCAATCTCTCACCCCTCAAGGCCTTTTCACTGCCTGTTACCTGTGCCCAGAATGCTGCTTCCAAATTCATACATGGCTAACTCCTTCACAAACTTCATTGTTTTGTTTGATGAGGTTTAACCACACTCATCTATTTAATGCTGCAAACTGCTCTGCTACCACACTCAGTCCCGCCACCATTCCCTTTCTTTTTAACCACTGCTCTTATCACCATCTAACATACTATATGATATACTTATATATAATTTTTGTATATATTGTTTATTGCCTGTCCCTCTGTGCTAGAAAAGGGATATTTGTAATAGTCTTCTGGTAAATTGGCTCACAAAAAAGTTCTGCTTTTTATTGTTTGAACAGTTTCCGTAGTGTAAATATTCCCACCATGACTGATTTCAAGCTACCAATGACAGAGTTTCAAATACTGACTCAAAAAACATCCTAAATATTTAACAATCTGTTTTAGTAAACTAAGATTTGCCTACTCCAGCCCAACACTGGATATGTGTGCTTTGTTCATTGATGTATCCCCAGTGACTATAAAAGTGTCTGCCAGTAA
The DNA here is from genome assembly GCF_020740605.2 of Lemur catta. NCBI lineage: Eukaryota > Metazoa > Chordata > Mammalia > Primates > Lemuridae > Lemur > Lemur catta. Next base: position 245,857,904 of record NC_059128.1, read on the forward strand.
CTGGTGCTCAATACATTGAATGAGTTAATGGATAAATTAATGAAGTTGTTTTCTCTAAGTATTTTTTTATTTACAATATTTCTCATGTTAGAAAGCCTATTAATTTTGATAAAAATATAATTCTTTTCCCTTATTATTAAATTAAAACCTAAATGATTATTATGTGCTAGAATCACAAATGACAGATTTATATATTAAGTTTATAAAGCTGTTTAGCACATTACATCTATTTTTGTCTGTATCTTAACCAGGAATTCTGTCTATATATATTAACTGTATTCATCTTTAATAGATATTTTAATGAGTATTAAAATAATGAAAATTATTTACAGTCCTTAAATTTTTAAGTACTGGTATATTTCTTAATTTTATAAACAATCGAGATTATATGCATTATATATTCATATGGGGATGCATCCACAGCTATGCCTTACAGTGTATTGCACTATTCTGCAAACTTTAGTAAGGATAAAAGCTTTATTTTCAAATTACCTCTCATTACAATTACTTCATTTTTCCATCTTTGATATAGATTCAACAATAAATGATTACCATCATATCTAACATTTATAATTTTCAAAGCAATAATTAAATTGCATTTCAGATTATTGATCCATATGGTAAAAATTAGCTTTTTTATTGTTTCTAACCTACATTATACTCTGGAATTTGTTTTTTGTTTCTTGACATAATTTTAGTTTTTTTACATGATCACATTTTGAAGCCTAAAATTTGTCATTGCGTGTTTGTGTGTGTGTGTGTGTGTGTGTGTGTGTGTGTGTGTGTGTATACATACACAAATGGATACTTTCTGGACAGCCCTCATACATGTATGTATGTATGTATAAAATTAATATAAGTGAGATGCTTATTATTATTATACAAAATAATTAACAGTTGTTTCTCCTGAGAAATAAAATGCCATATAAATAAATGACAAGATTAAGAAGAAAAATCTGATATACTAGAGAAAATAGTATTTTTTATATTTTAAATGTCAATAACTTAAAAATAACAGTTTTATATACAAAATTTAAAATTAAAAAAATTGAAGGTAATTTAAAAATACCAATAGCTTCCTAAAGTATGTCAGTGTAGTAAGTAGCTCCAAATAAAAAAATTTTAATCTGGAATATTTTCACATATGTAAAAACAGAAATATTCACAAATAGTTGCTGGAATCATGAAAGAAATAAAGCGAATTGCCAGATGTAGGATTAGAGAATGGTCTCACAACAGGTCCAGTTTGGATCTCAAGTAGCATTGCACAATGCTGGGTCTAAGTCATTATTCTTTCTTGTTTATTTATTTAAATAACTTGCTATAGCCTTGAAAATTATTTCAGTTATGTCCTGCTTCCATAAAAGATTGATAATCATTTTAGTGCATCTATAACTTGGAAATTATCTAAGAATTAAACTTTTCATATATAATCAGAAATATAAGAAAACTTTTAACTATGCCCAAAGTAAAATTATGGTGGTTGGCAGACAATATTAAATGACTCCATTAAGCAGATAGACATACGGAGAAGACTGGCAAAACATATAGCAACTGCCTTTTCCTGGAAAGTCCATCAGTTTTTCAAAAATCTGATATGCCTTTAGAATAACCAAGAAGTTCTTATCTATGACTTAACTATCAGATACAATTGTACATGTTCATGCACGACAGAAAACCTGGCTATATATTTTATCTCTGGTTTTCCTGTTTTATCATTTTAACCTCCTTTCACATTCCTTAAAACTATACTCTGCACTCTTGGAATTTCATGATATGTATAATATCTGAGAGATGCATATCCTTCCCCCTTTAATAATTTGTTTTTTCTGTTTTTTCCCCAAAGTATTGTGAGTATTAATAATATTTTTTCCAGATGGAATTTAGAAATATTCTCAGGTTTTATCAAAAAAGAAAAAGTACCTTGGAAACATTAATCAGGATTTTAATAACAAGTGACCTTTTTAATCCTCTATTGTTGGAAGAATACATCTTCATAGTTAAATTAATAAATTTCTGTTGCTCTCTGACCTATAGTATGATTATATTTCAAGACATTCCTTTGTTTTCCTATTTTATCTTAATGTGTCTTTCCCAATCAACTGTCATATAGACTATTCACCATAGCTAATTTTCTACCTTTCTGATAAATGGCTTCCTATCATTTGAAATTTACCCAAAGGTGCCCAAAGTGCTTTTAGCCCACATCGCCTAAATCTTAAACATATTATTCCAATCTCATAGCCCAAATTTTATGAATTTATCATCTTGCCTTTGGGTATTCTATAAAATGATTGACTCTGTTTTTGAGAGTTCTCCATGGACCTGAGAAGCGAACAGCCCTACATGTACATGTGTAATAAAATACCAGGCAAATTAAGGGACAAAAACATGGAGACATGGTATTGTGAAACGTACAGAGGCTCAGGAGTTAGACGATTTCAAGCTTCTAATTTTGAGTGTTTTCTTAACATTGATAAGAGATTTCACTGAGGTTTAACTTCTAGCTCAGAAACTGTGTGAATGCTACCGTTTATATAATAAATTGCTTTATTTATTGATCAAATAAAACTTTTAAAATAGGTAGAGAATGTGTATCTGTCTTTTTCCCATGTAACATAGCACTTTGGTTCAATGACGACTAAATAAAATATACTAGGTATGTGGGAGTAGAGAAAGACTGCTTATTAAAGTGACAAGTTCTAAAATGAAATACTCAAGTTAAAGTGGAAGAATGACATTTTAAAAAAAAACAACTTTGATTAAGCTGCCAAATACTTAAACTAGTCTAAATCAACATAGTTTCTTATGTTTTACTGTACATGTTATTCAGAAAAACATGACAAGCTGTTCTTATATATGTTCCTTTCTTTATATTTTCCACATAAAATTTATACATACTTACATATATGCTAAATGAATACATAAACTTAATTAAAGAAATATATCTTATTCAACTTTTCTTGAAGGAATATATATTCTTCAACTTATTTTTTGCATTTTTGTAGGATAAGATGGAGCATGTGTGAACATTTCTTATATGTGAAACTTTAAAAAATTAACTTTTAATCTAAGGTTTTACAAAGTTATAGAAAATTTAAAATATAAATTAAATGTGTATTTTGAGTACTAGACATTATCATTACTATTATAAATAGATTAGATAAAACATAAAACAAATAAAACAAAAAATAGCATATAGAAAAAATTCTGTTAATAAATTATGACAACTTACACAAAAATAATAATTTTCTTGACAAACATAACTTTAAAAACCTGACCAAAAAGAAATAGAAAATATAAACTTTCCTATGTATGAAAACCTAGTCCAAAATGATTTCATTCATTAATTCATCCAAATATTTAAGTAAAATGTAATATATAATTTACATAAACCCTTTCAGAGTATAGGGAAAGAGGGAACATTTTTCAACTTATTTATGGCCCTAAGTCTCTAAGAACAAAACCCACAAAAGGAGAAAATTGTAGATAAATATACCTAAAGAAAATATATGCAAAATCCTGAAGAATAGTAACAAGTCAAATATATCCATATATAAAAATTTTAATTATGAAGATATTTGAATATTTAGCAATGGAGTTTTCCATATCTGTATAAGTGTAAAGAAAATCATCTCAATACATGATAGCAACTGATAGAGTTCAAAACCAATCATCATAAAAACACACAAGTAATTGAGAGTGCAAGGAAACTTCCTCAATTTGATATGCTTACAAAAATACTTCCAGCTAATGTACTACTGAATGATAACCAATCAAACACTTTTCACTCTAAATTGGCAATTTTCAGGAATCAAATATTAGCATGTTTTTCAATATTTATTATAGCTTTTATCCAGTGCAGAAATATAAAATATTGATATAAAGATTAAAAAGAGATAAATTGTTTTTATAGATGACTGTTTATATAATAAAATAAAAATGAATCTAGAAATAATTATAAATATTGTTAAATTTTGTAATATCAAAGAATAGAAGATCAACATAAGCATTAATTGTATTTCTATATGTTAGCAAAACCTTGAAAATATAAATAAAAAAATTGTTATGGCATTAAAAGTCAAATATTAAAGAGTAAATTCTGAGAAAAATGTGAAAGACCTCTATGCTAAAGACTATAAAACATTGACTTCTCATTATTATTAATTATATTTTTCTACTTCTTTGTATGCTGGTAATTTTGTATTCAATGTTAAACTTTGTGTTTTTGGTTTGTTGGTTGCTGGACGTTTTTATGGTCCTTTAAATAATCCTGAGATTTTTTTCTGAATATTGTTGAGTTGATTGGAAGGAGTTTAGTTCTTCTGAGGCTTACTTTCATGCTTTGTTAGATAGGGAAAAAGAAGCCTTACATCTAAGAATATTTTTCACCCACTACTCAGACAATACCCTTCTGAGTACTCTAATTGATATCTTATTATGATGTTGTTTCACTGGTTAGAACAAATCTATTACCAGTCTTACGTGGAGCCTTAAGGATTTTTCCATTCACTCCTTTCTGGTTGCTCTTTCCATACCTTTGTTAGTATTTTTATGTGAACTCACTGATTTTAATACTTAGCTTAAGTCTGAAATGGAATCCTCCTTAAATCTATGGTGCTAACTCTTTGTGCGCAACTTTCTCTTCTCTGTGCTAATATCTCAATTCCAGTGTTTTGTCCATTATATTTTAGCCTCAATTGAAAGGAATAAGCAATATCCTGTTATTGTGTCCTGTTACACAATATCCTGAAAGGCATTTTGGCATTATATATCAAGATTCTTTAAACATGTTCAGACCCTCTTAATAAGCATATTTTGAGGATGTAACTTTAAGAATTGAAAATGTGCATAAAGAGTTGTGAATAAGAATGTATATTACAATATTATTTATAAAATGAAAGTTTAAAATATCCTGTGCCCCCAAATAAACAATAATTAAACAGAGTATCTCCCTTTATTAGAATAATAGTCTATAATTAAAGCCATGTGTTGAATGCTATTTAATACCACTTTAATACCATGGAAAAATGTGCTGATATAGTATTAAATAAAGAAAAATAATAGTTTTTTGGGAAGATAATGTGATAGCCTTTTAAATATAATATTTAGTAAATACTCAAATATGAACTATACTTTCAAAAATCTGATGACTTTCAGAGAGATTTCTGTGGTTAAGAATGAGGGGTAAGGAACAAATGGTATGTCAAGCATTAAATGCATTATCCATATAGAGAATGCAGAAAGAGTATAAACATAGCTCTGGAGTCTACTATAATGCACCCACAGTGAGTGTGGTAATTTTAAAAATAAGTCCGTAAAAAAAGCAGACAGCAAGGGACATATTCTTGAAAATAGGTAGTTGCTTTACAAATTAACCTGGAGCCAAATGTGGTGCTGTGTGTCTATAGGCCCAGCTACTCGGAGGTTGAGCCTGGAGGATCACTTGAGCCTAGAAGTTTGAGGCTACAGTGTGTCATGTTCAGGCTTGTGAATAACCACTGCAGTACAGCCTGGGCAACATGGTGAGAACCCATCTCTTAAAAAAAAATGTACCTGGAGATCTGGAGAATCCATGACCACTGAACAGCCACAGTGAAGGTTTCTGATTCTACCATGATTGGTGTTTCACTATAAATGGAGTAATGCATTAAAAATGAACCTTGATCTATTATGTTCTAGATGCCTGGCAGAAGTAACTGCTGCCACCTCCACAGCTGCTGTGCACTGAATAAGCCAGTCTACCCAGCCAAACATGGAGTGTGGCTGTTGCCAACACCTCATTTTCTAGAGCCTACTTGTCCACTTGCACCGCCACCAAAATTTGTCATTTGCCTTTCTACTCTGTTTTACAACTTCATTTGAATTGCAGAACAAAAATCAGTTCTAGAAACTGAACTTCAAGGGAAACCAGAAAAGTGTTCTTTTACATATTGCAGTTTTCCAAGGTATTGAAATGGCACAAAGATTAAATGGTGGTTGAATAAGTCAATGCAAGTGTTATACATGTTTTCATATCATCCTGTTTCATCTGCATTTTGTGATTAGTCTAAAATTATTTATATTGTTCACTTATTTTTTAAAATGTTTATTATATGTAAAGCAGATAAAAATTGTATTTAAGTATGCTTAATTGCAAACAAAAAGAATTAAATATTCATATCTCACTATACAACATAATAACAGAATTTTACAGTCTCTTTAACATCCTTTGTTCCCTTAGCAATTGCAGCACTTTCTCTCTTCACACCTATCCTTGATGATGTGTTTGTCATTTCATTGATTTTCCTTAGTTTTACAACACCTTTATTTATTGTTAAAATACAAAGTTTATGTATTGAATATTGAAATTTCATAAATGCCAACTTACTGTTTTTTTCCATCCAGTTTTTATGATCTAGTATTCATTGATGTGGATGTATTAAATACATAGTTGTAGTTCACTAAATTTTTGTTATATAGTTTTTAATCATATGAATAAAAAACTTCATTTCTTATGCATTAACGTATGATTGATATTTGATGACCTCAGCCCCACAGGATTTTGCTATTAAAACATTGTTGTTATGAGTTTCATAGATGCAATAATCCCTTAAGAAATGTTTCCAAGTCAATTTAATGGTCACAAACATTATTTAAAAGAATAGAACAGAGAAAATGAAGCCTAAAAAGAAAACATGAGAAGGAAATATCAGTAGAAATGTCTATTCCCTCTTCATTAAACTTTAATCTATGTGTACATGCATGTGTTGTGTGTGTGTGAGAGAGAGAGAGAGAGAGTACTGGAATATATATTTCTTTCTGAGTCAGTAGTCATACACTTTGTATATTACTGCTAAGGTCTGGGAATGAGTTGGTTTGGTCATAGGATTGGAGCATCTTCAACTATATGATATTTTGTAATATGCTTACAAATTCATCACCTCACTAAACATATATGAGAATTATGATTACTCTATAGTTTCTCCACCACTTCATATTGGTGAATTTTTATTGCTACACTGATAAGTCTAAATATTATTTGATCGTGGTTTCAATTTGTACCACACTCTTTACTAAGAAAGCCAAGCTTATCTTTAAATGTTTATTTACATGGTATGTTTTCTTTCATATGAAATGCATTTTGTATTTAAAAAAATTATTGGATTTTTTTTTCTCCATTTTCTCCATTTTTTATTTTTAAAGATTTTTGAAATACCTATCAGACTAGCTTTTAATCAATTATATCTGTTGTAGATGCATTTCCAAATCTCTGACTTACCTTTTCACTTTCTTCATAATGTCACACGATGAATGTATATAACTAATTAAATATATTAAATACAGTTGAATTCATCAGATTTTTCCTATGCTCAGTGAATTTTTCATACTTTTAAAGTAATCTTTTATATCCTATGACATAAAGATATTTTTCCATATGTTTCAACTTTCATATTTTGTTTTTTTCTAAATGCTGCAAATTTTTCCCTTTACACTTAATCTTCAATTTACCCTGGATTTATTTTTGTATGAGTACAATTTAAGCCTGATATTTCATCATATTTTCCAATAACTTTAAGGATATTAAATGGAAAATTTGTCTTTTTTTCAGTTTGCAATTCAAGATCTACCATTCATTTTTTCCCCTTACGGATTTGTTTGGTAGTTTAATACATGATCTCTGCATCTGTTCTTTCGTCTATTTCTTTGTCACTCTCTCAATTACTATTTCTATGTTAAGTTCTAATATCCAGTACCAATATTTAATCTGATAACAGTTTTTAAGTTCAATTTAGTTTTGTCTTATTCTTGTTATTCATTTTTTCTTAAGGTTTCTGTACCCAAAATACATGGCTTCTATGATATAAATTTATAAAAAATATTTTATTTTGGTTTATGGCAAAGTAAGTGTGTGGAATATTTTACATTTTTAGCATTTCATTTTATCTGACACAACAGAGGAATAGTTATCCTAAAATAATTTTGTTAAAATTCCTATAAATTATGGATAAATTTTAAGCAAACTTCCTGTAAATGCTAACTTACTATATTCTAGATACTTCACTTGAACAAATTAATTAACCTCTGTGATCTTTAGTTTCCACATACAAAAATTAAATAAATAAAGGTTTCACTGTCATGAGGTTGCTTTGGTATTTAAATTAGCTAATACATGCCTAATGCCCAGTCTGTTTTACTGGCAGCAGTGATCATTAATTTGATTAACAACCTCATAGTCTATGTTCCGTTTCACTCAGCACCATGTTTGCTTAGCTTTTGGGAGGATATAGGACAGGAAACAAAACAACATGTATAGCAACAGCTCATCAGTCATAGCAAAGTCTCATAACTTCCAAGCACAAATTCTTCAAATTCTTAAGGCCCAGTTATTCTGTACTTACTGCATGTTCACTACACATGACATGGAGTTTCGAAACAACTTCAGAAGCAGTCAGCACGGGGGTTTACTTCAGCCGTCCTCGGAGGCGCATGTACTAGCCAGACATACAACAACCCTTTTGGATTATGATACTAGATCCCATTCTCCAGTGCCACCGCATTTCAGTAACCAATTTGTCATTACCTGAGTACCCAAGAGATATAGGTGTTTGGTCTGATATACAAATGTCGGCCAGGTTATTAATCATTTTATATCTGGTATAGGATAATTCTTAGTAATTTCTTGAGTTACTGTTTCAAAGAGAAGGTAGAGGATCCATTCCTCAGACATCATCCCTGGGGTCGAAGGATAGCTGAATCAGCTCTTAACTACCATTTTCTCCAACATTCACTTTTTAGCCAAGGGTTTACATAGTAGTTGGTCTCAATAAATAGTGTTATTATTACAAATATAAATTTAGTAACTTTGTATATTGTCTGTATGAGATGGAAAGGGACAAATGAAACAATAGCGTATTATAACGATAAAGCAATTGAGAAATTATATTTCTAGCAGTATGGTGGAATAGATCCTCAGACGGGTGATTTTTTTGTATGAGTAGTTACTGGATAAATTGAAATAAACATTATTTTATTGTATTGCTAAGTTCATAATAAAGGAGAGATGAGGGCTTCTAAGAAAAAAGAGGAGAGAGAAAAGGAAAAGAAAGGAAACAAAATGAAAGGAAGCAAAATGAAAGGAAACAGTGAGCTGGATCTAGAATAATGATACTCTGGAAACAAATGTTTTCAGTTCTGTACAGTATCAGGCAACAGACCCTGGGAGACTCTCTATCATAAGTGAAAGAAACTAAACCTGAGTTTCCTATATTAAGTACAGACCCAGAAGAGAACTAGTATTGTCTCACCTCATCAGCACAACTTGGTTCCTATTTAAAGTATATTTAAATCCTTTTGGAGTCAAGGTTTCTCAGGTAAGAGTCTCAGAATACTCACAGATAAGATTCAACAAAATAAAATAGACAGAAAAATAGGCCACTGAGAATGAAAGTCAGAAAAAAAAAATATAGACAATATTATGTCAAGGATTTTATATATTTTATATATATTATATCAACAATTTTATATATTTGGGTTTCTAATTTGTGGTCAGAAATAAATGTTTAATATGTTTAAAAATATAAGAAGAGATATATGTAATAGAATAACAATAGACCATTAAAACTAAGGATGATCTGAACACAAACATAATGCATTTAGAAATGAATAATATGGTAATGGAAAGTAAAACTGTAATTGATGAGTTTAAAATAAGATTATACCAGTTGATGAGAGAATCAGATGTTACCTACAAAGCACCACAGAGAGATAAAGAGAGAGAATATACTAAAGAGAGGTCAAAAGACATAGAAGAGAGATGAGAAGGTCCAGAATACATCAAACAAATGTGAAAACCAAAATCTAAAGCTTTTATAAAAATAAGAGCATCTTTTATGACCATGGAGTTAAAGAAGTTTTTCTTAAGACACAAAAGGCTAACTGTAAAAAAAATCTCTTCTTCAAAAGACATCAAAAAGAAAATAAAAAGACAAACCACAAAATGGGAGAAATTATTTGAAATAGATATATTTTTAATGGTATGATACCCTGAGAATTTAAGGAATTGCAAAAAAATTAACACATAATAGAAAAATAATCAGAAAATTTGAAAAAGTCATGTTAAGTATTTCACAAAAAAATAAGAAATAAAAAATTTCAACAGGCAAGCTATGAAATCTTATTAATAATCAGGGGTATAAACTAAAACTACAATAGAATACCAATTTAAGTTCACTAGAGGTACTTTTAATATACTTGCAATTGGAATTGGTATAATGAGTTCTGAAAAAAATTTAGCATCATATCTTAAAGTTGAAAATGTAGATGCCCCTCACTTAAGAAAAAAATTATACAATGATACTTTTTAAGCCACTTTATTCAAGTCCATTGCAATAGGCATAGGGACCACTGCAATGAGGTCTTGCTTTGGGGAAGAGATTGGGCTCAACTACAAATACAGCATAGGCAAGTGGGAATTTATAGCCAAAGAGTACAATGAGGGGTCCATGGATGCAGGTGTAAGGGCGATTTTGGCTAAACCAGCCTAACAATATTCTTGCTGAAGATATGCATTGGAGATCCAATATAACCTGGGGACAGCAGAGGATGAGGAATTGGATGAGATATTGAAAATAATCATATACAGAGGGTAAGATACAGAGGATAAGATAATCAGATACAGTTCTTGCTAAACTGAGGAGCATGGTGAAAACTGAATTTACAAGAAAGTACACAAATGGGCCTAGGAGAAGGTTCAGGAGCCTAAAGAAAGTTTGGTCAAGCAAAGATCCGTTGTCGATACCCTAGAGAAGCTTTTGTAGACACATACGAAAAAGATGTTTTTGAGAAGGCATCTGTACATCTTACTTTTACTAGCAAAATATATATATATATATATATATATATATATATATATATATATATATATATATATACAAAAAAATCCCAGTAAGAACAAAAAAAGGAAAAATAAAAAGGAAATCAACTCAAATGTTTATGAACACAGAAGTGGATAAACAATTGTGCTATATCACATGTACTCACCATCAAATTGGTTTCACTGACCATCACCTAAGAGCACATTTAGGAATAACATTGATCGGGTGTTGGGCAGATTTGTGGGTTGGGGAGGGGATGGGTGTATACATAGATAATGAGTGTGATGTGCACTGTCTAGGGGATGGACACTTCTGAAGCTCTGACTGGGGTAGGGTGGGGGGGGTCAAGGCAATATTTGTAACCTAAACTTTTGTACCCTCACAATATCCTGAAATAAGAATAAACAAAAATTTAAAAATTGTGCTACAGTCATATAATATTTCACAACATTAAATAGTAATGATCCACATCTACATATAATATCATCGATGAATAACAGGAATACAATGTTGGTGAAAAACAAGTCATACAGGACCATTTAGAATTTGATGTCTTTTTCTGAAGCTCAAAAAAAGTAACAAAAAATAGGAGCTATGTTTTGTTTTGGGATTCATAACTATATTGTCCTTGAGGTTCAGAAAGAAACACAGAAATTCTCCTATGTATAGAAGGCAGAAAGAGATTAATTAATAGGGAATTAAAGGTTTACAGAATCCCTTGAAGGGTGAGAAAATCAAGGGCAAGGAATATTGTACTGACTTCAGAGTATCAAGAGGCTGCAGAAATCTCAGGAAATACCCCATTGATCTTATTAAACTGCTAGCAGCACCAAATAGATGATTTGCATGAAAATACTGTAGGGGCCAAGGTATCCTTTAAAAGTTCACTGAAAAAAAATCACTGACAAAATATAGATTAATTAAAGAAAAGGCATACAAATTTATTTAACTTGTATACTCACACGACTTAAGAATGAAGACCCAAAGATTACAGGGATAATTGTCTGTTTTTCATCCTCAGGTTCAACAAATTATGGACAGCTGTGTAGAAATATGATTGAACAAAACGGATATGATCTAATGCTAATAAACTGAGTGGGAAAACCCAACAAGATCTGCCTGTCTGGATTCTTCTTGGCCTTTTGGAGCATGCATTCCTTCCTTCTGGGTGTGAGGCAGGACCCTCTCTGGAATGGGGGTCTGACAAACAAGGTAGGTCAGATAATTTCTTTAAGGCCAGTTTTTATACAGAATATTTTTAGGTTTTAAGGCTGGCTTTCAAGTAAAAGGGGTTCTGGTTTCTATGACCTGTCTTGGGGAAGAAGATTCCAGTTTCTGTTTCTAGCCTCAGGGGAGAATGGAACCAAGAGACAGGAGGGCAGAAGGTTAGAGAAAACATTTTGCTTCTGAGGCCATCATTTGTATTATATTGTTTTCTGAACCTCAACAATGCCTATCTGTTAATCAAAATCTTCCTCTTGTCTTTGGAGATTGATAGTATTTCCTTCTTTTCTGCCTTCCAGATATTACATGCTTCTTAATATCAAAATATATGGCCGGGCGCGGTGGCTCACGCCTGTAATCCTAGCTCTGGGAGGCCGAGGCAGGTGGATCACTCGAGGTCAGGAGTTCGAGACCAGCCTGAGCAAGAGTGAGACCCCGTCTCTACCAAAAATAGAAAGAAATTATCTGGCCAACTAAAAATATATATACAAAAAAATTAGCCGGGCATGGTGGCTCATGCCTGTAGTCCCAGCTACTCGGGAGGCTGAGGCAGTAGGATCGCTTAAGCCCAGGAGTCTGAGGTTGCTGTGAGCTAGGCTGACGCCACGGCACTCACTCTAGCCCGGGCAACAAAGTGAGACTCTGTCTCAAAAAAAAAAAAAAAAAAAAAATATATATATATATATAACCAAAAATACTGTTGGCAATTGTATCAAGGAAATGTAGTTCTAGGCTTCTCTCCTATGAGATGAGCAAAATATTCATATAAGAGAGGGTAAAATTGATGCTGAGTGAAAAGAAATAATCTGGCACAATATTAAATAGATTTTTAAAAATTAAGGCAGTGATAAATACAAAATTTAAGATATTTGTTACCCCTGCATAATAGAGGGATAATTGAGAAAACACATATATACAGTCATGGGGATTGGTAATAGTCTAGTATTTGAGTTGATTTGTTTATTTTTATGCTTCAGAACTTTCACATACATGCATATACATTTTAATTTATGAAATACCACATTATAATATTTGAAAGATTGAAAGTATTTGATTTAAATATTCATAATCTGAACTATACTACTATCTTGTAAGTGCATTGATAAGGGAAATCCCATCTATTACTTGACACATGAGCCACTGAAACCCCCACCTCTCACGGAAAACCCACATCAACACAATACTAACCTATTACCTGGGCGTCAACTAACCTATCACCTGGTGCATCAACATAACACTAAACCTGTTACCTGACACATCAACTAACCTATATCCTGGCTCGTTAGCCACCTGAGACCCCACCCCTCGGAACTATAATAAAGGTGGGAAAAATCTGGTAGATGGGCCTCAGAATTTAGTGGCGAGACTATTCTGAGCCCACTGGCAAATAAACTTTGATTCTCCTACTCTCCATGTGCTGCTGGGTTTGTCCTCGGGACCACCCGCTGTAAAACTTGCTGTAACAGCATAAGTATAATTTACCGCAGGAAAAATTTTATAAGTAGTATTAGCTCACATTTTAACAACACAATGCATCTGATGTCTTATATATCAATATATTATGTGTTGTTTACAAAAGTAGCCTATTTGAATGCAAGGATGCATAAACAAATCACATTATTTTTCTATTCTGTTAAAACATACTAAGAATTATATTTTCTTTATCTTCAGTTTTTTTCCCAAAAAATTCACTGTTCCTAGAACCAACCAAAAATGGATTCTAGAAAAACCAGTCAAAAAAGCAGTCTCCAAATTCAGACATTAATTAATTTTTTTCACAATGATAGTATGTTAATAGTACAAACTCTGGGCTTTTTTTTAGCCTAAGTAAAATATTCTATTTACTCCCTTCAAACGACCAGCTACAATAGGTTATTTTTTCCATGTTGCTATTAGAAAATGCTATGAATTACAAAAAAGTTATATTCCCCTAAACTAGATAATATCTCTATTCTACAAAATGATAACTACAGAATATGTAAAAGGAAATCCAAAGAGATATAACAAGACTTATTAAAGCTCTTCAAAATCCAATTGAAAGAGAAAAGTAATCATAATAAGTATTTTAATAATTAAGCTTCTAGTTACTAAAATTATTATTATAATAAAACCACAGGAAAAAAGCAGACAAACAAGCATGTTGTGATAACATACTTACAGACAAATTTTCACAGTCTTTAAGTAGGAAGAAATTTTATTTAAAACTCACATCAGTCCTGATTCTTTCTCTTTGCTAATATAGTTTGTGTGTATGTGTGTGTGCACGCACATGTGTGTATGGTATACAATAATATTTCAATGGGAATTTTAAAGAAGTCCATATGTCATTATGCTAGAAAACAATGTTATATAACAAAGCCCTTCATTCTCTTTTAAGATATATAGAAAAATTTCTTTTTTCTTCTTATTTATTTTTAATGTTTTGATTGACCAAAAAATATATATATTTACTGGGTGACAACATGTTTTTAGCCCGGTATGCATTGTTGAATGGCTAAATCGGGCTAATTAACATGGATACAGGCACCTAGGTAAACAATGACTTTCTCTGGCCAGAAAAAATAAATAAATAAACCCCAAACAGTACTTTGAGTTTCAGATCTCTAAATTAAATTCATACATTTTAAAAGATACCTACTGAATATATATAATTTGTTTCCCTAGAAAAGGTAACACACAATTTTACCTGTGGTAAAAAAAAGGACAAATTCAATATGGAAAAGAGAATAAAAGAATTGGTAGAACCACAGCTACTGCATAGCTATTTTCTCTTGATTTATCATACAGAGTCCTTTTCATTTGCTGAACAAAAAGCCAATTGTTGGTGGAATGAGGAGAACTATTCAACTGTGCCAGTTACTACCACCTGCTGTAACTAATTAAGTGTGATTATAAGGTAGTGAAGAGGTGGCAATATTATCATAACCACCTGAAACTCTTGGTTTGAGAGAATGCCCAGAATTCCAGGGCATTCAACCAACAAAGACAAATTGTTCAACTCATACACAAGGTCTCTGAAGTTATTTACTTAGACTGGTGCTTTTTTTTAGCTATTTATAGCATTAGGTCAACTAGTGAATTAAGTATATTTAATCTGTTATCAGATAATCCAAATCAGCATGGAAGTCAAATCAACTGCTATAATACAGCTGCCTCAATTTATTTTTTCTCTTCATGGAAAGGTTCCACTTGTCCTGAAAAATAAAACATATTCCATTTGAAGTAGCAATTAGTCTCCTAAAGTGATTTGTATTATAAAATTTATTCAAAATTTTCAAGGTTTTGCAAAACAATTCTAATAAGCACAGGTATCAGTAAATCTCAATTATTAAGAAGAAAGTTGTTAAACCTCTGACTGTAAAGCCGAGAGTCCATTGAAACCAATATAATCAATTACTTTATCAACATTATTTGATGTGATGTAATGATACCAGGAATAGGATCTTCAAAGAAACAGAAAATGGAGATAATCCAGAAATGGCATCAGAATTGCAGTCTTCCAGGCTCTTTCTTTCTGTGTGTGGCACTATAATTTATACTTCTCATACCTGAGTTTGGTATTGCCAATACAACATTAAAGAATATAAATAGATAAAAAGATATTTAAAAATTAGAGAAAATATTTTCTGAATGCTGACCAAGAAAACCCACTTCTAACAAAAACATTTTAAAAAGTGGGAATAAAGAACTTTTTTAAACCTAAATTACCTAAATAATTGCCCTGATTTTTTGTGGACCATGGCATATATTGAGAAGGTATGCATATTTAAAGGAAAACAGTTATGCTATGGGAGATATAAAAGATCAGCATAAATATGTAAAGGCAATTCCAGATAATTACTACATTATTTATCCATTTAAGAAAGATTAAATTTATGGACATATTACACAGTTAATCCCTTTGAAAGCTGCTGAAAGTCATTTCAATATGCAACAGACAAAATGAGGACGCCAGACAAAGACACATATATATTTAATGGGACATAAGGGTCATTTGCCATGAGGAAAAGAAAGAAGAAAGTCAGAAAATAAGGGGGGGAGGTGTGAAGAAGGAAGAGGGAGGTAAGAAAAAGTGGAAGAAAGGGTTAAGAACCCTTTATTTGAATAGTAGAGCAATAATAAAAAAATTAGGATGCTTGATAGATTTTTGATGGTATGACTATAAAAATGAGACCTTCCTCCTAAAAATATTGTTCAAAAGGAAGATTGTTTTCTTTTATAAAACTACTGATATGTGTGTACATTTCATGTACATTCTTTTTCTCTGTGATTTTATGAGATATAATCCTAAAAGATGAGAGAGAATAATAAGGTATTCAACATATTCAAGGTAAGATTTTCAGAATCCCAGAAAAGTGTATGAGTAGATGGTTGAATGGTATTTAAAATGCATGAAAAGATGGAATAGAATTTTGCTTTTTACCCTAACATCCCAAGAATTATACATACAAAGACGGTTCTCCAGACAAATTTGCTTTTTAAAAATTTGATTATTTTTTACTAAGCGAATTTATTGGTTTTCCTATTAAAGCAATAAAGTAAAACATACAAATCGTATAAATTTGAAAAGTACAGAGACATAAAAAGCAGCAAATAAGAAGAAACCTATAATCGTACCAACACACAAGGCATGGTAATCAATCAATTTCTTAATCTCTCAATCTCTTCACCTCTTCCTTCCCTTTCTCATACACACATATACACATTTATTTATAGAATTGGGATTACATATGAAATTTAAATGAAACTTTAATTCTATATTTGCAGATTGACATCACAATATAGTTTCCAAGGCTATCATTTTTTAAAAAAATAAAACATCATTTTTTAAATTTTTCTTACTATTTAGTATTCCCTATTTGGATGTCCCTCTGTTTATTTATGTGTATTTGGACACATATATTGTTATGCTATTTGAATTGAAAATACTTTCACCGAGGCTTAAATTAACTGCTTTCAGGAACACAGCAAGAAAGTAGTGTAATAGTAGAAAGCATTTGCTGAAGCTTGCACCTTTTAATTCTCTAAGAGATGTCCCTGCAGAATCCTTAGTGCTGGCAGTTCTTCAATATCTCATGGTACCCGGGAAGCAGAACTGCTGCAAGTCTGTGCTTCTCCAGTGGGAAAAGCAAACTCTAGATATTTATTGAAAAGTCAAGGCCACTAACATGATTAAAAAACAATTTTTATAGTGCTGGCTACAATGATGTTACTGAAAAAACAAGGGCATGAGTAACAAAATCATAACAAAAACGCTTGCTTACAAAAAACAATATAATTATACCACCCATATATATTCTGACTTGACACGTTTTCTTTTTCTGTTGTTTGGGACAAACACTGTTTTTTGGTTGTCCTCTTTAAGAGTAAAGAAATTCTTCAAAATTCTTCACAACTTCTCAGCAGTGCTTTAGGTTTTAAATTTCAACAGGAACTGAGATAAAAGATTTTCTCCTAAATAATAAAGGGCTCTCATTTTTAACATCCCATAATCCCATCAGAAGAAGGGCAGCAGCCACCAAGAGATTTGCTCCCTTTCTCAGAAATATTTTTTCAGATGGCTGGGTTTCCAAAGTCTTGGGAAAACTCTTCATGGAACTGAAGGCTTATTCTGCCTATTGATGTCAGATGGGTTTACTCTGGGAAAAGGGTTAGAGCTAAAAACCCTTTTAATCTGTATGCTTTTTGGTTTGTATATTATGCTTCAATAAAAGCCTTATTTAATAAAAATGGATACCAAAGATAATGATTGATACAGCTCTGAATATAAACTGAAAAGGCCTGGCAGAAGGCTTGGCATTGCTATTTGTTGTCCTGGGGTTTGTTCTGTCTGGTACGGACACCCAGATGAAGAAATACTACTTTGCTGGCACCCAGAATGTATCCTTGTGGCTTGATAAAGCTCATACAAGCAGCTTTAGACCTTTCCAAAGTGTTCAGTAACTGGACCTCAAAAGCATATATTAATTTGCCTATTCTTGACTTGTATAAATGGAATTATATAGTGGTATGCTTTATATCTGGCTTCTTTCACTCAACATTATATTTGTAATACTTATCCATGTTATATGTATTAAACAGCAACCATTTCATCTTTGTCTTTTATTATATTGTTTAACATTGCATGAAGTTTCCACATTATATTTAACCATGCAACTGAGGATGAAGGTCTGGGTTTTTTATAAGTAGTGGTATTATTTATTATCTGAATTAGTTTTCTAGGACAGCTATAATGAAATATAAGATTGAATGGCTTAAACAACAGAAATTTATTTCTTACAGGTTTGGAGGCTGGAAGTTCAAGATAAAGGTGTTGTTAAGTTTGGTTTCTCCTTCCTCAAGAAGAGAAGTCTCATCTTGGTTTGTAGAGACAGCCACCTTCTCCCTGTGACTTCATATGGCCTTTTCTCTTTGTGCGTGTATACTTGGTCTCACTCTCTTTATAATAAGGACACCAGTCATATTGCCTCTTTAATGGCTCTGTCTTCAAATACAATCATATTGTAGATTAGGGCTTCAATATTTATATTTGGGTGGGGACAAAATTCAGTTCATAAGACCATCTGTCACAGATTAATTTTCATTTCTTAGAATTTTATGTTAATGACATCATAAAATATTTATTCTTTTTTGTCTAACTTCTTTCATTCAATAGAATTATTATGAATTTTGTTTATGCTGTATAGTATATCAATAATTTATTTTTTATTGATAAGTAGTATTCTATTGTACAAATATGCCACAGTTTATTCACCTGTTAATAGACATTTTGTTTATTTCTAGTATCAACTCTTATAAATAAAGCTACTAGGAACATTCATGCACAATTTCTTTAAGAAGATGTATCCTTTCATTTCTCTTGTGAAAATACGTAAGAGTGGAAATGGCTGGATTGCATGATCAATGTATTTACTATTTTAAGAAATTGTCAACATGTTTTCCTAAGTGATTCTACCACTTTACATTTCTACCAGCATTATATGAGAATTTCAGATCCCATAAATTCTTGTCAACACTTGGTATGGTCAGAATACTTAAATTTAGCCATTCCAGTAAGTGTGTCATAGTATATCATCATGGTATTATTTTAGATTTTCCTAATAACTATTACGTTGAGCATTGACTTATGTAAATATTTGCCATTAATATGTGGGTTTTTGTGAATTATTAGCTCAAAGCTGTTGTCCTTTTTTTAAAATTGTTTGACAGTTCTTTATAAATTCCAGGTATAAATCCTTTATCAGATATTTGACTTGTAGATACTTCATTCCTTCTCTGTGGTTTGTCTTTTCATTTTATTTTACAGTGTCTTTTGAAGAGCAAAAGATCTTGATAAATTCTATATTGTTCTTTCATAGACCAGATCTTGTGTGTCATACCTAAGAAATATTTGCTAATCTTAACACTACAGATCACTCGTAGAAATTTTATAGTTTTTAGGTCTGTGATCTATTTTGAGTCAATTTTTGTGTGTGTGTGTATATATCAGGCATGTATCCATGTTCATTTTTTTACAAACTGATGTTTAATCATTTCAGCCCCATTTGTTGAAAACTCTATATTTTCTCTACTTAACTTCCTTTGCATGTTTGTTACCAATTAGCTGTCTGTGTATCTTTGGGTATATTTCTGGACTTTTTGTTCTGCTCCATTATCTACACGTCTATTTTTCTGATCATTCCATACTATCATGGTTAAGAACTGCATTATTCACATCTTTGTCTACAATGTCAGAAAATTTTATGTTTTGTTTTTATTTTGATTCAATTCAAAATACATTCTAATTTATTTTTAATAACAGATTTATTGATATATAATTCACATAACATACAATTCACCTATGTAAATTGTGCAATTAAACTATTTTTAGTATATTCACAGAGCTGTGCAATTATCACAATTAATTTTACAACATTCTGTCACCCAACCAGTACCCCTCAACATAAAACCCTGACTTACTTGTAGTCATTTGCCTTTCCTACACCATTCCCAACCCTCGACAACTACACTTCTATTAATATTTTAATTCTTTGTAGATACATCTATCCTGGACATTATATATAGGTATAATTATGTAATATATGATTTTTCTGGCTAGCTTCTTTTTCTTAGCATAATATTTTCAAGGTTCATCTAGGTTGTGTCATGTATCACTAATTAATTATGTTTTATTGCTGAATATTGTTTCATTATATGGTGTGGTAAGCAGAATAATGACCACCCAAGGATATATACATCTTAATCCTAGAACCTGTGAACCAGTTAATTTATAAGGCAAAAGTAACTTTTTGAGTGTGATTAAATTAAGAATCTAAGGGAGATTGTCCTAGGGTAACCATGTGGGCCAAATGTAAAAAGAAATCTTAAAAGATGGAAGAAGAAGGCAGAAGAGTTAGAATCAGAAACAAGATGTACTGAAGGAAGCAGAGGTCAGAATGATGAAAATGCTTTCCTGAAGATATAGGAAAGGGCTTCAACTCAAGGAATGAAAGCAACTTTTACAAGATGGAAAAGGCAAAGGTACAGATTCCCCCCTAAATCCTCCAGAAGGAACACAGCTCTGATAATATAATTATTTTAGTCCTTTGAGATTCATTTCGGATGTCTGACCTCCAGAATCACAAGATGAATTTGTATTTTGTAACCCACTAAATTGTAATATTTTTACAGCATCAGAAGGAAACTAATACATATAGTTATAACATATTTCATTTGTGTTTTCATCAGTTTGGGAATGTGGGTTGATTCTGCTTTCAACTATTATGAATAATGCTTCTATGGACATATATATATATAAAAAATACTAATATTTATGTGGACACATATTTTTGGTCCTCTGAGGTATACATCTAAAAGTGGAAATCTTGAGTGATATAGTAACTCTAGCTTAACTTTTTGAAGAATTGTCAGACTGTTTTCCAAAAAGCTCCATCAATGGAATAGGAGCATCCAAATTCCTCCGTATCCTCACCAATAATTGTTATTTATCTTTATGAATATACCTATTCTTGTGAGCGTGAGTAGTATCTAATTGTTGTTTTGATTAGCACTTCTCTGATGGTTAATCAAGTTGAGCATCTTAGAATATGCTTAGAAGCCAATTTTATATCTTTTTGAAGAAATGTCTATTCAAGTCCTTTGCCTATTTTTAAGTTTGGATATTTGCCGTTTTATTATTGAATGGTACATATTTTTATATATCTTAGATACAAGATTTTTATCAAATATCTGATTTGTAAATTCTCCCATTCTGTGAATGCCTAGACCTTATCAACAAGAAACCTTTACTAATAGGAGGAATAACACATACTCAAATGAAATAATTAGGATAACATAAATCTGTATGTGATCATGTTAAGTTGTTTAGAGAAAGTGTCATGGAGCTGATCTACAGTAGAGATAGTTTAATTATGAAATAAAGGACAAATCCTATCCAGCAATGCTAGCTAAGCAAGAGAAAGCCACTGTTGGGTTAATTCTTTGTTCTTTTCTAGATTAGTTGTTATGGCTCTGAGCTATACTAGCTCACTCAAGTCTTCTAATTATGTTCACAGGAGGAAAGAAGCTAAAATGCTAATTTATGATGGTGTGATACTTTTTCAAAAGTTGACAGTAATAACGTATGGAAAATTAAAATAAAATTTCTTTTGCCTAGTGTTAAAATTCTTGTTCATATGATCTGACATTAAAAAATGAAAGTAAAACCTTTTGGGAGGAGAAATTAATTACACATTTCTTCCTACAACTTTTCTGTCAGATATCTTCCTATTATCATGTATATTATTAGAGTTTTTAGGCATTTTATGAGAAATCTGTAATCACTTAGTTCTTCTGACAAGATGATTTTTTTCGGCTAATGTGTTTAATTCATAAATACTCCAGACTTTCAAGTTTGACTTTTCCAGGATAACTTAAAGCCATGTACACACTGAGAACAATTAGAGCTGGATAAAACAGAAAAAACAATATTTGAAGACATCTGAGAACTTCTGTGACAGTCATAATTTGAGGGGCTCTGATCCTGGAAGAAAGAGAAGTTCATGGAGATGAACCCAAACACTATACATACAAGTATTCTCTTTGGATAATTTGTCAAATCTTAAGTGGAGTGGGACAAGAAGCCATAAAGCTTGGTTTGTAGGCAGCCTGGACTTGTAGGGTTAAAATCCCAGAAAACAGAAGGTACAGAGAATTAAGGCCAATTCTGTGTGCTGGCTTTGTTCACAAACATTTATGATTCCTAAGCTGCTGATGATGACAGACCACCAAAAAGTGACAGAAAACCAGACAGGATCTTTTGCTATTCTTAGAGTGTGGGAGAGAAAAAATGGACAAAGTGGCCCTCATAAAATTCACAGATGTTCAGTGGGACCCCTCAAGATGTACACTCTAAGCTTAAGCTCAGTTCAGAAGTAGGAGAAGCCATATGAAGTCTGCCACTTAATCTCAAGTCATCTCAGTCCCTGAATATGTCAGGGCATCTTTTCCTACTGTAGCTGCCTGAAAGAGAATAGGATGAAAATATATATATATATATATATATATAAATATATATATGCATGAATGTATATATCATATATATATATATCATACAGGGCCTCTGTGATCTTTTATACAAAATGTTTGGCATGCAATAAAAACTTGCTATGCATACTAAGGAAAAGAACCAGAAAATTATAAAACAAGAGAAGCAGATCCATGAGGTGATCCAAATATTGGAAATACAAATTCCACCCTCTATTGGAATATAAATTTCAGGAAGAAAGGCATTTCTTTCAGTTTGGTTGCTGCTTTATTCCCAAGATCTGAAACATACTAGATATTGGGCACAGAGCATTTGTTACACACACACACACACACACACACACACACATTAATATATACACACACATACATATAAAAGGGCTGCTGGAAAGTGTCCAGTCATTGTTAAGATAACAAGAATGGTTACATGGCTTGATATTTTCTGGACAGCCCTCGTTTTTGTGTACGTGTATGTGGGTATACATAAATATACACTTGCAATGCAATACATTAATTAGTCATTCAATCTTTCCTTTAGTCTATATATCATGCTAATGAGTAAAACTTATCTTTGTTATTGGATACTTTTTTTTAAAAAAAATTAAAACCATATATACATGAAGACTTGCATGTCAATATAATTTTTTTTTCAATTTCATTGGTAGAGAAACATAGATACCTAGGCCAAAAATGTTCTAGTACACAACTAGATTATTTCTCTTAAGTCTATTTAAGTCTATTTTTATGTCTTAATAATCATCTACAAAACATTAAGAAATATGCCATTAAATTCTAAGCTTCCTAACCTTAGGCCTAATTTTAAAACTCAGAATTAAGTCTTTATATATAATATTATAGAGACGTGATTCTGGGTTTTGAAAAATTAACAAAATTAAGTTTTGTTTTTCTTAATAAAACCTAAAGAACTCCATAGGCAGATTTCACATTTATCATGTTCATAGCAGTTATAAAGTATTCTCATATTTATCATTTTACATGATCTTCAAAATATTCTAAGGTACAAATAGATATAATTAACTCCATTTTATAAAGTAAGAAATTAAACAGAGAAATATAAGTGCTATTTCTAATGGCAGATGGACGGTCAAATTTAGATTTACAAATATTGTAGCTTCTTCATAGTTAAAACTTAGACAAATTAAAATTACCAGAGTTTATCTGAGCAAAGAATTATTCATGAATTGGGCAGCAATCAGATCCAGGAGAATTTTAGAGAGCTCCACCCAGCAATGTTGGCAGAAAGCATTTATAGACAGAAAAAGGAAGTAAGGGACAGAAATTGCTTGATTTGTGACAACTCAGCATTTGCCTTATTTGGGCATGATGTAATGAGGCACTTGCTTTATAAGGACATAGTCTGATCATTGGGAATCTTAGGATTGACTGAGGCCTGGAGGCTGTGATTGGCTGAAACAGTTATTTGTTATAAGAATATAGGCTGGGCGCGGTGGCTCACGCCTGTAATCCTAGCACTCTGGGAGGCCGAGGCAGGTGGATCACTCGAGGTCAGGAGTTCGAGGCCAGCCTGAGCAAGAGCGAGACGCCGTCTCTACTAAAAATAGAAAGAAATGATTTGGACAGCTAAAATATACATATAGAAAAAATTAGCTGGGCATGGTGGCGCATGACTGTAGTCCCAGCTACTTAGGAGGCTGAGACAGAAGGATTGCTTAAGCCCAGGAGTTTGAGGTTGCTGTGAGCTAGGCTGATCCATGGCACTCTAGCCAGGGCAACAGAGCGAGACTCTGTCTCAAAAAAAAAAAAAAAAAAAGAATATATACTTAAGTTAGGTTGCAATTTACAATGTATGGACTCAAGATAAGAAGGCAGCTTCAAGCCAAATTTAATTTAATTTAATAACACTGACAATATAAAATACACTATTTTATAGTTTAAGATTTTAAATAAAAGGGATAATAGTTGCCGAGTGTTTTGAGAAACTCAGTACATGTCAAAATTTAGTCCAATATTCAAATACTTCATTCCATGACTATTAATTTCCTGAAATCTCTTAGTACGTGTGTGCATGTGTGTGTGTGCATACACATGTGTGTGTTTGCTATTTTCAGTTTGTGACCTGCTTGGAGTCAACTTAATAATTTTTCTAAATTTTTATAATTTGTTTTAATTTTATAGTTAGTGCTTTTTGTTTCTTTCTACAAATTGTTTGCCAAGCTCAAGCTCATAATGAATTACTCCTATGTTTTCTTCTAAGTTGTCTCACAGTTTTAATTTTTCTGTTTAAGTCTCACGTCTGTTTCAAGTTAATTTTTTGATATATGTTCTTTATTCCTTTTCTTCTATTTTTCTAGAGCTTTTTCTTTATATGCACTAACTTCACATAAAATAGGTAAGATTGAACTGATCACTCTGCTTGCTTTTTCTAACAATAAATTTATCTGTAGCAGAAAGAAAACTTCTAATGATCACACAGCCAGGTTATTTGACAATTCTCCATGTGCTAAATGATTATCACAGATAATGCTGACAATGAAGACCAAGTGATAGGCACAATAGTTTTTGCAAATAAAAAGCATTACAAATAAGCCTTAATCATTTTTCCACATTCTATCTTTTCATATTTTTCTTTCATATCTTTCATATCTATTCATAATTACGCTATAAAGCTAGAATCAGGTGAAATGAACATGACAAACAAATACTGTACAAATCATTTAAAAATTATTATTCCTCAGCTTTCTTTGCAACTGAGATGCATTACCTAGATAATGTCTCCTTGGGTCACATTAAACCCTGTTACAAAATCGTGAATGCAATTATAACACATTAGTACAGAGTTTTTAAAAGTAAATTTAAGCTGACCATCGTAAAATGCTGACTACATGAGTTTTAGTAACTGCATGGTTCTGCACACTTTAGGCAATTAAAAATAAAATGGTGAAATGTTTGACAGAATGACTTGTACTGAGAAAGGAAGAATCTGTGTTGCTGAACATGCACTACAGAGAAAAACAGGCTTTATTTAGTTAAGGTGACTGAGATGTATTTTTGAAATCACAAACTATGAAATCATTTGTAAAATATCTTTTCTATGCAGCATTTCAGCCTAATAAGTTCTTATTCTGGGAATATCACTGTTATAATTTTCAGGGACATGAAAGTCCTCTACGATCAATGCTAAGAATACTACTTGCTCACTAAAAACCACACTAGCAATGATGTTCTCTTGCTTGTCACTTTGATAAGTTTTGAATATATAATCTAGTTGTATTTATAGGCAAGAAGTTATAAAGTTTTAGCCACGAGTATTAAGACATTGTCAATGTTCCTTAAAAGTAATTAATGCAATATGTATATTGAAAGAAAATAAATGAATAGTCCTCATTATCTCATTTGATCTTATATACAGAAAAAGAAAAGAGCAAAGATTTTTAAATTATGTGTCCAATTTAATATTCATTATATAATGGGATAATTTAAGTTAAACATATAATTGAGTAATTTTGGTGACCATACTAAACATATTAATCATTTATATAATCATTCTGTTGCTTTATTTATACTTTAAACACAGAGCTAAGAGTTTCATTCCCTGAATCTAAAGGTCTAACATTGTCTGTTTTGAGTTTTGGCTTCTGGAAGATTAAAGTTCTTTCCTGTAGATTGTGCAGTTAAGCAAACACAAGTCCGGATAATTTATATTTTGCAGTAATTTATTTCATTCTGCTCATATAGAGGCCTCAGCTTTATTTCTTACTGTTATATTTTATTTCTCTAATTTGCATAAGAAATAAGATTTAATACATTTTTCTGATTTGTCTATTTATTACTAAATCAAATTTTCATGTCTTACTAATATTTAAACTTGGTACCCTGAAATACTCCCTATCATATATGGTGGAAAAAATATTAAAATAACCATTAATCATTAGAATTATACATAAAATTTATAAAATTATTACCTTAAAACTTAGTATCACTTTCATTTATTAGAATACCTATACCGTGTCTGGAATTTTGTGAATTGCTTTACAAATGTATGGCTTTTAATACTTACAAGTGCGCAAGTTAGATATTTTCCCCATTTTATACATAAGTTTCAAATATCTTCAAAAAGTTAAATAAATTGTCCAAGGTTACACAGATATTTAGTTTATAATTCAGGATTCTCTATTAATCATAAAAAATTTTCTTATTTAACACTGTATTGCATAATATTATATTTATTCCATAACTATGAAATTACATTTGCATATCACTTTAATTTTTTAAAGTACAAAAATTAATATTACTTTTTCCAAGTGAATAAAGATACAATTACTCTTCCCTATGATCTTTGTGTTTGAATTGGGGATTTTTATTAAAAATAGAAAAATTAAAATTTTACCCCTCAAAAAAGTGTTAAACTACATGACAATTATAAATAACAAGAGTTTATGCTTAATAACAAAATGCAAAGTGTATTGGTAACCAGTAATATGAAAACCTACTTGCTCTGGCAACTGTGAAATTCTGTTCCAAGTACATAAGAGAGGAATAATCTGTGGATTTTATAGGCCCTTGACAATTGTTTGTATAGTCAATTAGCTCAATTTTTCCAGTTACCTAAGCAAAAACACAGAAGAACAATATTTACTCCATTGTGAATTATAAGAGAAAGAAACAAGTATGTACCAATCTGTTCACAAGATAACATTAGATTTCAAGCCATATTATTCTTCATATCAGGATTTCTATACAACATATTTCAAAATAATCTCATAAGAAAGTAGCTATTTCCTAAACACAGAGCACTCATGCAGAGAGGTAAATGCCGAGAGGAACTTCTGTAGGGCATGTCAGTCTTAGGAATAACTATTCACAGGCATCAAACACTTCTCATGTAACCTACATTATTGTTTACAGCAGTTAGCAAGCCTGGAAAAAAAGATATGAAACACATATCCAATGAGACTTTAGTACAGTATTTGGCCAGGAGCCTCTAACAACAGTGACAAAAACAATTAAAAGACATTTTTATTTCCACAGATTAAAAGCAAAGACTCGAAGACAAGGAACTAACAGAAGAAAAGAAATCACAGCATAATAAAACTGCTCAACAAAGTTAAAAGTGCAAAAAAAAATTACTTTTATGAGAAGAGAAAAAGTGATAACAGCACAATATTAAAGAAAATATCTTTTTTGTTTTTTTCTGAAATAATTATAAGTATGTGGTGTGTACTTCCACGAATACACAGTATTCACCTTTTATATTGCTTCAAATTTAATTTATGAAAATTATTACAAAGTATGGCATAGAATACTTGCTTAAGCAAGTAGATTTTCATATTACTGGTTACTATTAGGCAGGGACCAAATTTGCAGGTGGCAGATACAGGCCAAGAGGGCGGTTCCTAGGGGCAGGGTGGGGGAGAAGAGACTGCAGGAAAATGCAGCTAACAACCACAAAGAGCAGGAACTTGAGGTTTTGAGGCACACACACCTGTGGAGCTGCAACTTTGTTATAAGAACACCTGTCAATCATGTATATCAATCATCTGGTAACATCCCACACCTCCCGTAAGCCCTCCCCTGGACCAGGCCAATAAAAGGAAACCACCTGTAAGTCTTCAATGTCTTTCTCCATTCATAGAGACTGACCCAATCCTCTCTGGAATGTGCTCTCACTTTGTATAGCTCCCTTCTTTTCTGCAACAAAGCTGTATATACGGAATTGCTTCCTGTCTATGGTCAGTCACCCTGTCACACAGGTCCTGCTTGTGAATTTTCCAAGCAAGGAGCCAAACAACCAGGATGACAGTCCATCAAGAGGCTGGACCTGATAGTTATTACCACAAGATTCCTTTAGAGATTAGTTCAATTTACGTGAAAATAAAATCTCTAGAAAATAACACAATTTAAAAAATATAGTGAAAAAACCTCTTGTTATATAGCATATTACACGTTCAATTGAGAATTTGTGTTATTAGTCTTATTCAAAGGTAGTCCAAAGAAACTTGCTATCAACATATTTTGCCAGGATTTAAATTGAAATTGAAGTTCATATTAATCATCTTCATAATAATTTATTATTTTAAATCCATTGATTCTTACAGACTTGTATAATCTTTATCAAGACTACATTTATTCTGTTTTTATCAGAGTGTAAATTTCTCCTCTTCCTTTATGTTATCTCTGTTTTTCCAGCATCAGATAAATTTATTCCTATCCAACTCAGAGACATTGTCTTCTATATTTGAGCTCCTACCATGAATAGTATAGGTATTGTAGCCCTTATACTTTACTGCTTTCCTCACATCCATGGTAAAGTGTTACTCTAAAGCCCTGATTTTGTCTTTAAGAACAACCTTAGGCATTTATCATAGATTTTGATGTTTAATATTTAATGACTTTCTAAATAGTCAGAAATTTTAAGTTTGATTTTTCTATTTTCAAGAGTTCATTATGACTATTTTGTACAAACAAAAAATTAAAATGAAAAAGCTCCAAGACAGTTATTTTTAATACAGCTAGTTGTAAGATAATTATGCAAAATGCCTAGAAGAGAGCCTACCACTGAGTGCAAACTATATGTTTTCTAATAATATATTTTACTCTGATATTTTGTAATCAGGTGTTTTTATATATTTTATCCATTAAGTACTAAATGTACCATTTTGAATTTTGCACTAAATTTGATTTTCAATAGTTCTATTAATTTTTCAGGGCTGCCATAACAGCCCTACTACAAACTAGGTGGCTTAAAACAATAAAAACATGTTTTCTCACCATTCTGGAGGACAGAAGTCTGAAATCAAGGTGTTGGCAGAGCCCTTCTACGAAGTCTCTAGGGATGGATCCTTTCTTGTGTCTCCCACCTCTAGTAGCCCCAAGCATTCCTTGGCTTGTGACAGCATAACTTTAATCTCTGTCTCAGATTTCATAGGGCTGTATTCTCTCTGTGTGTCTTTGTGTCTGAGATGGTTAATTTTTTTTTAGATGTCAACTTGACTATATTAAGCAGTACCTAGAGACCCGGTAAAACATTATTTTTGGATGTGTCTGGGAGCACATTTCTAGAGGAGATTGTCATGTGAGTTGGTGGACTGAGCAGGGAAGATCCTCTCTAAACATGAACAGGAACCATCCAAGTAGCTGAGGGCACAGACAGAATAAAAAAGGCAGAAGAAAGAATTCTTTCTCTTTCTCCCTCTTGGAGCAGGGACTCCCTTCTTCTTATGCCTTTCTTATGCCCTTAGGCATCAGAACTCCAGGCTCGCTGGTCTTTGGACCTGCAACAGCACTGCTCTTCATCATCACCAAGATTCTCAGGGCTTTTCCCTGGGACTGAGAGTTACACTATCAGTTTCCCTGGTTCTGGGGATTTCAGACTTGGACTGAGCCACACTGCCAGCTTCCCTGGGTCTCCAGCTTCCAGACAGCCCATCCTGGGACTTCTTAGCCTCTATAATCACATGAGCCAGTTTTCCCTAATAAACCTCTCTCATATCTCTCTCTCTATATATATATGTGTGTGTGTGTGTGTATATATATATATATATATACACACATATATATAATAAACCTGTATCTAACCTATACATAAAAAAATATGTATATATGTGTATGTATCCTATTGGTTTTGTCTCTCTGAAGAACCCTGACTGTCTGTGCTGCTGCTTCTTATAAAGACTCCATCTATTACTAGAGCCCACCCTAATTCAGTATGACTTCATCTTAACTTGATTACATCTATGAAGATACTATTTCCAAACAAGTTCACTTTCACATGTATAGGATTTAGGACTTCTGCATATCTTTTTGCTAGAGATAATTCAACCCATAACAGGGTCATTATTATGTTATCTATGTCATTTTGCATTTCAACACATTTAATCTATATATCTTGATGCTCTTTTGATTTGGATATATTATGTTTTTCAAGAATCTTATGTATATGTAACTAAATGTATATGCTAACTTTGAACTAATTCTCACATTTTATACTAAAGTTAACTACCAGCTAGAAAATTTATATAGTCCAAAATACTCAAAAGAATCTGAATCATTTTATATTCCAAAAAGTAGGAAAGTGGTAAAAATAAACAAGCCAAACAAAAACACCAGAATAATGGAAGTTTGTCAAAGGGATACAATTAACTGAAAGAGTTCCCAATGGCCAAAGCTGAAACAATTTGAGTAAAATTAATTAAATAAAGTAGTATTCGATTACAACACAAAATATAAAATACTCATGAGTTCATACAGATATAAATAAATGATTGAATAAATTAATAAATAAGGTGGAAAAGACTAATGTCTTTTAGAGAAAAATGGAAGAAATCTGAACAAAGTATGAACTTTAGCAAACTGTCCTACACCAATGTTGGTTCAATAACTGTGACAAATGTGCAATACTAATATAAAATGTGCTATATATAGATGACCATTGTTCTGAAAATCTAATACTATTATAAAATAAAAAGTTAATTATAAAAACTTAAAATGATACCACTCTAAAGATATGAGTATTAACAAAAATCCAAATTTCACTCTTTAGAAGAAAAATTATTTCTAGTCAGAAGGTATAGAAGTAATTACCACAACCAGTGACTGAAGAGAAGAGGGGACATTTGACATGGCCTCCACAGACTGTTTAATATATTTGCCTACTCAAAATTTGGCAGAGTCACTGTTTGTATAAAAATGTCTCCACTTAGTTTGAAGGAAAAATATATTCAAAATTAATTGTTGCATATAGTATTAGAAAACTAGTTTCAACATCTTTGTATCTCTTATTTTACTTCTTTTTGATCTTTAAGAATGTATCCATTAGTTAATAATTTTCGTAAAAAATCAATGTTCTTGTGAGAAAAACCATGGTTAGAGATACGATTAAATTTTACTTTCATTTCTATTTTTAAAAAAATCAAAAAATACATGGTCTATGTCTCTCTTCCTTCTATTTTTTTTTTCTCCTCTATTGCTGGGAGCAAAGGCTAGGATTACTCTCAGAGTGCAAACAAGTTTAAATCCTAGGAAGTTTTAGTAAAAGCATTATAAATTCTCATGCCTATTTTGAATTTTTTGTTTGTTAAAGCTACAATTTCAGTACACTCTGCTATGAATAAAATATCTCATCAATGCAATACTCTCCATTAACAAGAAAAATAAGCTAGCAGTAAGTGAAATGGTAAAGAAGCAAAAACACTTGCCAAAAAATGTTAGTAAAAGTGAGAACCAAGCGAAATTAGATGTCTGTGCAGATTTTTCAGTGATACATTTAGGTCATGACAGAGGAAGAACATGAGTGTCTCTTGTTCTGCTTGTTTTAAATAAAACACATGCAAAATTTACACTCACCCTAAACTATAACAGCTGGGAGGGACAGTACTTGCTCTCAATCTTTACAACTAATGAGTTCATCAAGGTTCTTTCTGTGCATTTGCAATTCCTTTTCAGTTCTAATGTAACATGCCTTTTCCTCTTGAGTGTCTATGATCTTCTCTTTATAAAAAATGTATTTTAGGGCATTTCAAGGAGAGCTTATATGGTTTTCTAAAGGCAAAGGGCTTGATAAGGACCTCAGTATAAAAGGATGGAATAGTCTAATTTGGAACAGATGAATGCTTTAGTCATTTGGAACATTTGTTCAATAATTTGCCAGGACATATTTCAACTTGCTTTCAAACATTGATCAACTCATAACTATTGAGTGGTGCCAAGAAGCTGAAAATTCCAGTGTGCACTCTATTGGCTTTTTTGAGGTTGTCACTTTTAAATCAACCACATTAGAGGGCAGGGAACATTGAGATAACTATGAAGTAAAATGTAAAACACTACCTGTGTTACCCAAAGTATTTTTTGTCACTATGTTTTCTAAACTGATATTGATCCAATCACAAGAATATTCATGCAAAATTATACATTATTTTCATATTATATATCCTGCCCAGGAATTATTACATATTACAGAACAATTTTATATATAATATATTTCATATTTAATATGCACAGTATTTCTTACACATAAAAAGTCATAATTCTGGCACAATTTTGGTGTAATATCTATGAAAGTAAAAGAATAATTCATTACTTAAATGCATATTTACACTGTTTTCACAGTTGTCATCAGAGATTGACTTTAAATGATTTACCTTTAATGTAGAATAACAAGACCCTACTATGTTTTTTCTTTTTATTTATCCATTGGCTCCCACAAGACCCTACTATTGCTTGAATTTTACAAGTAATTGTATACAATTTTATTTTATATGAAAAGCCCTCACATCAATCAACATGCTATAGACTGATTATCATTATGGATTGAAAACTCATGAGTGAATTATATATATCAATATTATGGCCACAAAAATACCCCTTAGTAAAATTTACAATCATTTTAAACAATTATGAGCTTTTATAGCAGTTAGATTTTAGATTATCATTCAATGAAATAAACCTGAGATAGGTACCATGGTGTGCTGTTATGGAAACTCCTTTTTTTGAATCTGTCATGTTAGCCTAAGACTATGAGCCTTGCAGTATTTTATATGGAGAAGGTTAATGGGAAGCTTATGCCAATTTATTCCTAGGATTAATTTGTGCACTAAGATCCTGGGGCAAAGAGGGAAGCTGACTGATAGAGCTTTAAGGGCTTTGATATCTGTTATGTTTATGTGAAAATTTGGAGTGAATATTTTAAAGAATAGGTAATAGAGGCAAATTTATAAAAGAAGTACAAAATGAGCCTTTAGCCTCTGGCTATCAACAGGATGAGCTCAAGTGCCTAATAGGTGACTTGTCTTTTGTGTGTACTGAAGGAGCTGAGAGGAAATCCTCTGCTGTGTACTTCCCTCTGACTCTGACTGCTGCTGCAATCAATCCCCTGGGTAATGTGTGTCAGCCAGGCCCTTACAGTCCAACAGGCGTAGGTTTGAATACTGTGCATGGACTTACTGTAAACAAGAATGTAAGTGATTTCCTTACATCCCTGACTTCAGGTATTTTTGTTATTGTTCTTTATCTGTAAATCATGGTTTGTAATATTTAACGCATAAAGACTAAATATAGTCATATACAATGCTTACCATTGTGCTTAATATGTTAAAATTGGTCATTAGAACTACTGGAGATAAAATATTAATCTTAATATTGATGCAATAAGTTTATGCCATTATATGCATAATTTCAAATGATTGACTTAGTCTAAATTTTTCCTGCCATTTCTCTGCCTTAAAATTAGTTGTTTGCTAAAATTTATAAAATAGATCTTTTCAAAGACATCTTCCTTTTTTCCTACTTTAATGCCTAATCAACATCTATAGTCTAGGTAGTAATACTATTGCCTGTGTGCCCCGCCTCATTAACAAGTGGTATATAGAAAATATCAATTGCTTTCTGATCCTACACAGGAAGTTTGAATTTTTGTGTGGATGGTAAATTATAGTAAGTTATTTTAAGACATTATCAACTTATAAATTGATTTAATTAGGCAAAATATTTCAGGCTATTGCTTTTTATAAAGGGCATTTCATGAGAACCAGTGTTTTTTTTGTTGTTATATTATTATTAACGTGGGCATAATAATGTTTTATGTAGCCAGCCAACATCTGTGTAGATTTTGTGAGTGTCTTTATTATTTGGTTTATATTATTTGGTTAATATTATATGAAAAATTGGAGAAGTTACAGATAACGTGATGTGATACCTTTCCTTTATCCAACACTCTTAATAACGTGTGTAAAAAAAACAGCTTGTAAGGCTTAAGTGATGTGACAATCATCTCCAAACATGACAACATGTGGTGGTTTTTCACAGTTGTTTTGAACAGTTATCCTTCTGTAAAATTTACTTGTGAGTAGGTTCTCATACATAAGTGATGCTAAAAAACATCATCTTCATGTTTTTTCCCTCTCTCAGCATATGTTAGATTTGAGTGACAAAGGCATTTTTCCAAATGATAAATTAAACAACTTTTTTCTTTTCTAAACATCCATCCATTCCATATTTGTGGATAAAATATGCTATTTACTAAATTAGCTTCTATAATTTTATCTTCTCTATTTGGCTGACATATAAAATAGGTGCTTATTAGAATTATTCCAGTACTTTATTAGTATTTTATCGATTTTCAAAATCTCTTCATATATGTATTTTTTCTATCTAATTGTTTCAAACTATATGTTTCAAAATGTCCATAAGATTCAGTAAAGTCTAATAACTACCTAATTTTATAAAAGTGGGGAATGCTATTTAATAAGCCAAACTCAGAGCGTCAATCCTTTTTTTTTTTTTTTTTTTTTTTTTTTTTATTTCAGCTCATCATGGGGGTACATAAGTTTAGGTTATATACATTTTCCATGTCCCACCCATCCCCCCGAGTCAGAGTCCCAAGCGCGTCCGTTCTCATTCTCCCGACAGTGCACCTGGCACTCATCATGTAGTCATACCTCCATCCCCTCCCCCCCCCACCTCCCCGGGTCTGCACCTTCAAGCATGACCATTCCCCAGAGGGTGTGCAACGCACTCATCATGTAGGCATACACCCATCCCCTCCCCCCACCCCCCATCCCAGTCTGATATCCAATTGGTATCCTTCCCTGATGTACATTTAGGTGATGATCAGGGAAACCAGTTTTCTGGTGAGTACATGTGATGCTTGTTTTTCCATTCTTTGGATACTTCACTTAGTATAATGGGTTCCAGCTC
Source organism: Lemur catta (assembly GCF_020740605.2). NCBI lineage: Eukaryota > Metazoa > Chordata > Mammalia > Primates > Lemuridae > Lemur > Lemur catta. Next base: position 245,893,180 of record NC_059128.1, read on the forward strand.
TCTCCAGGAGAACCAAAGAGATGTCGTATCATTGTTATTTCTTATAGCTGAGTAGTACTCCATGGTATACATATACCACAGTTTACTAATCCATTCGTGGATTGATGGGCACTTGGGTTGTTTCCACATCCTTGCGATTGTAAATTGTGCTGCTATAAACATTCGGGTACAGGTGTTTTTGTTAAAGAATGACTTTTGTTCTTCTGGGTATATGCCCAATAATGGGATTGCTGGATCAAATGGTAGGTCTACTTGAATCTGTTTAAGGTATCTCCATATTGCTTTCCATAGGGGTTGCACTAGTTTGCATTCCCACCAGCAGTGTATGAGTGTTCCTGTCTCTCCGCATCCACGCCAACATGTGTTGTTTTGGGATTTTTTGATAAAGGCCATTCTCACCGGAGTTAAGTGGTATCTCATTGTGGTTTTGATTTGCATTTCCCTGATGATTAGGGATGTTGAGCATTTTTTGATATGTTTTTTGGCCATTCTTATGTCTTCTTTTGAAAAATTTCTATTCATGTCCTTTGCCCATTTTTTGATAGGATTGTTTGATTTTTTCCTGCTGATTTTCCTGAGTTCTAAATAGATTCTTGTTATCAGTCTTTTATCTGATGTGTAGTATGCGAAAATTATTGGCACAAGGGCAGGGACACAGACCAGTGGAACAGAACAGAAAACCCAAATATAAAATCATCCTCATATAACTATCTAATCTTTGACAAAATAGACAAAAACATACTCTGGGGACAAGAGTCCCTATTCAATAAATGGTGCTGGGAAAACTGGATAGCCACATGTAGAAGACTGAAACAGGACCCACAGATTTCACCTCTCACAAAAATTAAATCACGGTGGATAACAGATTTAAACCTTAAATGGAAAACAATTAGAATTCTAGAAGAAAATGTAGGAAAGACTCTTACAGACATTGGTCTAGGCAAAGAATTTATGAAGAAAACCCCTAAGGCAATCGCAGCAACAACAAAAATAAACGACTGGGACCTGATTAAATTAAAAAGCTTCTGCACAGCCAAAGAAATAGTCATGAAAATAAACAGACAGCCTACAGAATGGGAAAATTTTCGTCAATCCTTGAAATTCCAAACTGAAGATAGTTTGTTTCTTGGGACTTTATCTTATTCATTTGTATACTGGGTGAAATTACAGAAAATGATTACAGTTTGGAACTTTTTTAGCTATCCAGAGCAAAGAAAAATACACATAAGAGTATTTAAAATTTTCAGGAATAATGACTGAGTAGAATTAGGATATAGGAAATGGAATTAACTTATATTGAAGGCTTAAGAGAACTTTGGTAAGTAGTAAACTTCCATTACTTCTTTTAATTCTTACAACACCAATGAAGTAGTTATATCTTTATTTTACACATGAAATGAAAAGATCAGAGATTTTAAGTGAGTTGCTCAAGGTAACACAATTTATGGTGGCATATTTACAGCTCAAGTCTCTGGCATTCTAAAGACTAACTTGCCACTTCTCCATTTTTCCTGTTCTGCACTGACCTACTGCCTTTCTACTACTAGAAAAGAACAAGAGTGTCATCTGAATACGTTAAAAAATTGGTTGCATTTTTTGAACAAACAAAACAGAAAAAGAATCCATATCTCTATATGTTTACATGTATATAATATATATGTGTACATGTATTGTTTACATACATACATATATATATTTACTGAATACAGAAATATCTATATAAACTAGACACAAAGTCTGAACATAAAGCAGCAGTTTCCATCCCTATAGACAAGAGAACTGTGTCTCACTTTCCTGTGGTAATCAAGTCTTTATACAGAATTGTATAAAATAAACAGGACACTCAGGTGATGGAAAGAATTGTTGTCCACTGTTTTTTGTGTGTCTTTTGTTTTTCCTGTGAACTAACACAGAATGCTGACTTTTAAAAAATATGCATTCCATTTTGCTATTATCTCCCAGAAAGTTAATATCAACAAATATATCTTTAGTGGTTTTTTTAAAATTATTTTTCAATCACATATTTTGAACATCTCCAAAGAAACCATTGCAAAATGCATGGACTGTGCTTTGTGAAGAAACTACTGAAGTCCTCACTCACATACTGCAAATCTTGGTATATTTATAGCTGTTAAAGATATCCTGACATACAATATAAACCTAGGTTGTGGTGGTTTTTTTTTTTAATTTTGGAGCCATTCTTTAATTTATATTAACACATAATATAGTAGTTCAGTGCATAGACCCTGGAGCTGGATTGCCTGGATTTGAATGCAGGCTCAGCCATTTACTGTGTGATATCAGAACTTTACTTAACCTCACTATCCTTCAATTTCCACATTGGTGGAATGAGCGTAACAGAAGGAACTCCTTCACACTATTGATAGGAGGATATAAAGAGTTAATATATGAAAAACATTTAGAACAGTAAATGGAAAATGAGTCCAACAATATTAGGATATTTATAATATAAATGTAGACTGTGATAACTACTAATAAAAGAAACACACCTGTGTCTACCACCTACTTAAGAAATTCATCATAGTATTTTGGCAAAATCCTGTGCTCTTGCCCCAAATCCCACCCTGTTCCTTTCTTCAAAGAGCAAGTAATTACTCTGAATACTGTGTTTATCATTTGATTGCTTTTCTTTGTACTTTTACCATGCACGGATGTATATACTGCTTGGTATATAGAAACAATATATTGCTTAATTGATCATTTTTTAAAAATTTTATACATGGTTTCATAGAGTATGTGCAAGATATATCTACCTAGATTTGGAAAGCTCTATAATCTAAAGGAACCCCTGAAAGTCTGGCTTTGATTTTTAGCCACCAAAAGGGGAAATGGGCTGACTAACTAACTAATGCTTTACCATGTTCTGCTTAAAGCCCAAAGCTCTCCTGGCTGTATCCAGGCATGATTTGTTCATTGATGGCAGTATTAGTCTGGATTGTCTAGAGAAACAGAACCAATAAAACTAAAGATAGATTGATCAATATAATAGAGAGAGAGAGAGAGAGAGAGAGAATGAGAGAGAGAGAGAGGGAGAGATTTATTTTTAAAGAATTGGTCCATGCAATTATTTAGGCTAGGAAGTACTAATAGCTACATTTAGCAAGCTGGAGACCCAAGAGAGCCAATGGTGTAAGTTCTAGTTCAAGTCTGGGTCTCAGTGCAAAGATAGGTATCCCCAATCTAAGATAGTCTGGGAGAGATAATTCTCTCTTACTTCACCTTTTTCTTCCATTAAAGTCTTCAAAAGATTTGATGAGGCCCACCTACAATGGAGAGGTCAACATGTTTTATTTAGTTTACCAATTCAAATGTTAATTTCATTCAGAAACATCCTTACAAAATATACCCAGAATAGTGTTTATTCAAATATCTGGGTACTTTTTGGCTCTGTCAAGTTGACACATAAAATTAACCATCTTATTAGCTTCCATACATACTAATGGAATAATATTCCATTACATGGATGTTCCACACTTGTTCATCCATTCATCTATTGAAAGACATCTTATTTGCTTCTAAATTTTGTCAATTATGAATAAAGCTACTGAAAACTTGTGTGTGCAAGATTTTGTGTGGATTTAAGTTTTCAACATTTGGGGATAAATACCAAGGAACATGATTGTTGGATCATACCATAGCCCATGTTTAGAGTTGTAAGAAACTGCCAAACTTTCTTTCAAAGTAGCTATGGCATTATCATCCCCTCAGCAATGAATGAAAGTTCTTGTTGCTTCACATCCTCATCAGCATTTGGTGTTTTCAGGGTTTTGGATTTTAGCCCTTCTAATAGGTACATAGGAATATCTTGTTTTAATTTACAATGTTCTAATAATATGTAATGTTGAGCATTTTTTTTATATACTTATTTGCCATCTGCATATTTTCTTTGGTAGCATGTCTACTTTTCTTTATTTTTAATTTATTCAAGCATTTATTATATCACTATGAAGATATGAACATTTATTGTACACTTGGGATTATAATCCAATACTAATTTACTTATTTTCTTGCTCAAATTATTCCATCTTTGGCCATTGATAACTCTTTCATAACCTTGAAAAGTAGCTGCCAACATTCATAAGTGAATTTAGCAAAGTGGTAGGATACAATAAAAATATACAAAAAGCAAGATAATTACTATTTACTGGCAACAAATGATCCAAAAACAGAGTTTAAGAAATTGATCAAAAATAATGTCAAAAATTTAAAAATATTTTAGAATATATCTAACTTTTTTAAAAAAACTTAATTATTGTATACTATAAAATGTTGACAAGTTAAAGAAAGCATAAATAAATAGAGAGATATCATATTCTAGAATTGGAAGGCTCAACATTGTTATGGCAATTTCTTTTAAATTCATTTGTAGATTCAGTATAATACCAGTAAAAATCCTAGCAGGCTTTTTTGTGTAAATTCTGACAAGGTAATTGTAAAACTTAAATGAACTTGAAATATCTAAAATAGCCAAATCAATTTTAGAAGTAGAATTATTAGAAGAATTTCCCTACCTAACTATAAGAGTTAATATAAATGTACAGTAACCAAGATAATATTATAATGGTATAAAGACAGACATTGGTATATCAATAGAACTAAATTAAGTCTATAGATAGACCCACACATAATGGTAAAAATTTTTCCAAAGTAATACCATAGGGAAAGGATTTTTTGTATATAAATAGTCCTGAAATTAAAGGATATTTATAAGGGAAAAAATTTACTTTTACCTTTTCTTCACACTATTCACAAATTTTAATTAAATGTGGATCATAGATCTATATATAATATAGAACACCGCAGAACTTAAAGAAAAAAACATAGGAAGTTTTTTTTTTTTTTTTTGGTATTTTGGGATAAACAAGAATTTATTAGAATATAAAATTAAAAATTATAACAGTGAATATTGATAAATTAGACTTATTGAAATCTTTCCTAATTAAGAGACATCATGAATAAAATGAAAAAGAAAACCATATGTGAGGAGAAATATTTACAAAATATTTATCTGTGATAAAGGGATTTTATCCAGAATTAAATATAATTCATTACAACCTAATAACAAGAACAGGCATCTCAATGCAAATGACACAAATATCTGAAAAGAATTTCATGAAAAAGTGGCTAATAAGCACATAAAAGGATGTCAATATCACTTGTTATTTGGAAAATGCAAATTAAACCTACACTGATATACTAGTACATACTCAATAGAATAGCTTTATTTGAAAAAGTAGACAAGGACAGAGTTTGAAAAGTAGACTCTCATATATCACCAGCAGGAATGTAAAACAGTGCAGCCACATTGAAACTAGTTTGACAGATTTTCCAAAAGTTCAATATACCCTTACCATACGACCTAACAGTTACACTTCTGGGTATCTACCCTAAAATATTAATAAAATATTATAAAATTCTAAATATTCATATTATAATATTAATAAAATATTAATAAAATGTATCTACAAACAATCTGGTATTGAATATTGTAGCATATAGTCATCATATGATATTTGTATTTGTACTTGAATGTTTATATGTATTTGTATGGTTATATCATAGTAACACACTGGAGTATATAAAAACCAAATGACCAAAATTTAATTCTGATTCTCACCCCTGGTCCAATTCAAAAATGGGTCTATTTTCTTTCAGTACAGTTTTATTCTTTCTGGATATTTTCTATAAATGCAATCATGTAGTCTTTTAAGTATGATTTCTTTCACTTAACATGATGATTTTTGAGATCCATACACAGTTGTATGTACCAGCAGTTTGTTATTTTCATTTATGTGAGTGGATGCTAGGTGATATTCCATTCTGTGGCCATAAAGAGTATTGTTTACTTACCAATTAAGTGCTGAGAGGGAAAGGCACACCACTCAAGGGTAATATTGGAAAATAAGAAAGTGTACAAATTAATGTTCAAAATTCCTACTATAAGAAAAAATAAAAGAACTAAATAAACCCAAAATAAACAGAAAGTTGAAAATAATAATTAGTAATCAATAAAATATTTTAAAAGAAGAAATAAATCAATATAACCACGTTCCAGTTTTTTAAAAATTAATAAAATTGATGAAATTCTATCCATATTGACTAATGAAAAAAGATACAAATTACTAATGTCAGAATTATGGAGGGTTTATCACTTTAAAATCTACAGATATTAAAATAACAATAAAGGATATTAGGAATTCCTTTATTCAAGTTTTTCCAAAAATTTAGATGAAATACAGAATTCAAACTATCCATAGTGAATAATATCCCCACAAAGAAAATTTCTGGCCCAGGTGGCTTTAATACTAACTTCTAACAAGCATTTGCAGATATGAAACAATTCTCTTTAAACTCTTTTGGAAACTGGAAGAGAAAGGAACATTTCTTATATGGCTGAATTCCTTCAATATAATAACCAGACAAATATATTGTAAAGAAAAATGCTATAGAAATACATTCTTCATGAATACATTTAAAAAATTCCTTAAAAAATTGGTGAATCAGATCCAGCAACATGTGTGTGTGTGTGTGTGTGTCTGTGTGTATTCACATATATATAAAAGAAGTTACATAATGGCCAAATGGTGTTCTTCTCAAGAATACAAGGTTAATTTAGCAATTAAAAATTTTATTTATTTGAAAATATTAGCAGAATACAAAATATGATCAAGAAAAAGCAAATTAACCTACAGGGACAGAGAAAAGATCCTTAGGAGAAGAAGAACAGAAACGAGGTGATGTGGGGTGGTGATGGATATGTTCATTTTCTTGACTGTGATGACAATTTCACAATTTAAATATGCATAGTTTATTATATGTTAACTATACCACTAAAAAAAAAAGAAAAAGAAAAAGAAAAAAACCCAAAGGATAGCAAGCCAGAGACTGGGAAAAATATTTTTAAAACATATACCTAATAATCAAGCTCTATATACAGAATAGGAAAGACATTTATAACTAATTAATAAGAAAATAACCCAACATAATTGAACAAGGGATTTGAATAGACATTTTGTCAAAAGCTTTAAGGACTCCTTGCAGTTTTGCCTTTGCAGTCAGGGGGAAGTCAGTTGTCATGTAAAATTCTGAATACCTGAACGCTGTCCTGTTTATATAAACCCAAACTCACCACATAGGAGAGGACTTGGAGGAGAACTGAGCCTCTTGTTATAGCCCCAAGTGACAGCAGACTTGTCAGTAAGGCTCTTTTGAGGTGGATCCTTTGGTGCCAAATAAGAAAATCCCAGGTGATACGACATGGAGCAGAGATGGTCTGCACCAATCTTGATCTAAATTTCATAACTGTGAACAAACCACTATATGGCTGTTGTTTTAGCCACTAAGTTGATGTAGTTTTTAATAAATTGAAAAACCAAGCCCAAATCAGGAATATCTCAAGCCCCATGAAAAGATCAAGTGAAGAAAAATCAAGCATCTCTGGCTAGTATCACTACCTGATCTCCCAGGTGATGACCAGCACCAACTGCCAGATGGCATGCCAGTCCCTTTTGGATCATTTAGCCACTGCTACTTCCAAACCAACAATATGTGATGTAGAGAAACCACCAAGTTAATTCTCAGAAATCTGGGAAAAAATGAGTTGTCTGTTCAAACTAGTAAGTTATTTGTGCTTTATGATTCAGCAGTAGATAACTGAAACCTGTATCTTTCAAATAGTTTGTCACAGTGTCTTTAGGGACAAATCATTTTCAATTTCTGTGATCCCAAATCTCTATCTTGTGCTCTAAAATTAGCTCTTTATAATTCATGTTCTCTGCTCTCCACGCTCTACCGTGTTTATATCTACATGTTCCAAATTCAGTCTCTTCTCAAAAGTGGGTATAAGTAATTGCCCTTGTAGGTGTTCACCATAGCTGGTATAGTAGAGTAGTTAACAGAGCAGAATCTTCGGATACATTTATTATTATTGATGCTTAGTACTAGCTATGTGTCCTTCTCTGTATATGAATTTCCTCACATGAAAAATGGGGTTAATAAATGTACCTTTACCCAACACAGTGTAATATGGATTGAATGAGTTAATGTTACATGTACCATCATTAAAATAATGCCTAAAATATATCAAAATGTTTAAATATTATCTATGTTGGTAATCATTGTTTACAATATTCTCTAAAAGTTGAATCTTTACTTTGCGCCATTAATTGCGGTGTATGATGAAAAAGTTCATAACTTCTTTCCCTAAAAATTTTTGAAATTTTCTCTCTAATGCTTTTATTTCAATGGTAGCAACAGTACCAATAATCATCATAACCTTCAATGGAGGACACCAAAAATAATTTGTTGTTGTTACAAAAGTTATTCCTATGTTAAGATAGGTGTGGGTGAGATATGAGTTATGTGTAACCACTGTTAGCTTGGTTACACATAACAAAGATGTGAAAAGTTAGCATCAATTTTATATGTATTTTAAAGATATAATCATGTGGTTATAATAAAAAATGTAAAATATACATTTATTTGAAAAATTTACAATAATAATTCAGTGATAAACATTTTTTAAAACAATTCTCACACACCAAAATATTAAACCTTCTCTGCAGGCACTAATTTTTTTTTTTTTAATTTCAGCTCTTCATGGGGGTACAAAAGCTCAGGTTATATACATTGTCCGTGTCCCACCCATCCCCCTGAGTCAGAGCCTCAAGCGTGTCCATTCACCAGACAGTGCATCTGGCACTCACCATGTAGTCATACCTCCATCCCCTCCCCCCACCCCCCACGTCCCCGAGTCAGCACCTTCAAGCATGACCATTCCTCAGACAGTGTGCAACGCACTCATCATGTAGGCATACACCCATCCCCTCCCTCCTTCCCCCTCCCCCTACCTCAGTCTGATATCCAGTTGGTATCATTCCCCAATGTGCATTTAGGTGATGATCAGGGAAACCAATTTTCTGGTGAGTACATGTGATGCTTGCTTTTCCATTCTTTGGATACTTCACTTAATATAATGGGTTCCAACTCTCTCCAGGAGAACCAAAGTGATGTCGTATCACTGTTATTTCTTATAGCTGAGTAATACTCCATGGTATACATATACCACAGTTTACTAATCCATTCGTGGATTGATGGGCACTTGGGTTGTTTCCACATCTTTGCGATTGTGAATTGTGCTGCTATAAACATTCGGGTACAGGTGTCTTTGTTATAGAATGACTTTTCAGGTACTAAATTTTGATTATTAAGTGTGATAATAAAAATTTTTTAAATAGGAAAACAAATTGTATTTTGGTTAATATAAATAATAAAGAATGAAATACCAGTATATATTCTGTGCATAAATATTTCATGCTTTCTTTTAATTATAAAATTCTCACATATATTGTCTAGAACAGCAGTCCTCAACCTTTTTGGCACCAGGGACCAGTTTCATGGAAGACAATTTTGGAGCTCAGGCAGTGATGCAAACAATAGGGAGTGGCTATAAATACAGATAAAGCTCACCTACCACTCACCTCCTGCTGTGTGGCCCAGTTCCTAACAGGCCACTGACCGAAACTAGCCTGCAGTCTATGGTTTTGGGACCGCAGGTCTAGAATATAATTAATATCCCACAGTAAGTGCTCCTTGACCTTTTTTTTAAATATAAATACTGCTGGCAACTATGTTGTGATTCATCATTTTCTCTTTGTTTTTTATAGTGGCCAGTCTTCAAGAGATTGTTTTCATTTTTCATAAGTTACTTGGCTCATATATATGTCATATATAAAATCTCTAGAATTGAAGGAGTATGTCTTTTTCCCAGTTTCAGCTCTATCATGAAATGAGCTTAAAATTCATCATTCCCATACTTAGAAAAATAAAAGGCTGGGCAAACTGAAATTCAAAGACTTCTCTTAAACCCATCAGAAAAATGAGGACACAAGGCAAATCACCATTCTGAAATGGAGCAGATGTTGTTGGAACCATAAACTGGTAGGAACACTTAAATGGTAACTTTGAGGAATCCTGGGGACAGAGTATGGACTAGTGTGAGAGCAAGAAACTCCTTGGCAGTTTTGGCAGCAGTTCCACACTTTCATGGGGTTTAACTCCAGGAATCTCAACAAGTTCTCATAAACAATATCTGATAAATGTCCCCTCATGATTTTGGAAGGTTGGCAGGAAGAATAATTACTGTGAAATACATTCTGAGCCTTTTCCCAAAAAAAGTCTTAATATTCAGTCAAAAGGACTTTGCCATAAGACCATTCATCCCACTCCAGACCCCTCCAGCCCTACTGTCTATCCTAGAGGGATGGGGTTTTAAGGAAATACATTAGGGACACAGCAGCCTGTGAAGGGGGAGTGTGTGTGTGTGTGTGTGTGTGTGTGTGTGTGTGTCTGTGTGTGTGTGTGTGGTGGAGAGAGCACAACCTTTGAAAACACTTGTGAAACAAAGCTCCAAAAATGAGATCCATATTTAATTATAAGATTATGGAATTCTCTCTTTTCCCTACAATTTACCACCACACTAATAGGGTGTTAGTATAAAAGTTGGCAATAGTCTAAATAGCTGCAAAGCATGCTCTCTCCTAGAAGTACTTAAGCAAATTCAAGATGGGAGGCAAAACAAAGACACTAAGGGAATTTAAAACCTCTAGTACTTACAGCTATAAGAAATATTAAAACACAGCCCAACTGCTAGTTTTATTAACATAAATCATTATACTAAAGACCTATTATCTCAGTTTCTATTACTCAGTAAAATGTAGCCAGTTTTCAACAAAAAATATTATAAGGAAAGCCAAAACCCAGGTTAAATCACAGTCTAAAGAGACAATGTAATAATGAAAACCAGAATCAGGTTATGACACAGTTTTTGGAATTATCAGATGGGGAATCTAAAATAATTTATCAATAAATTACAGACTCTATTTAATAAAGTAGAAAATACAAAATAACAGGTGGGTAGTGTAAGTAGAGAGATGGAAACTAAGAAAGAATAAAAAAAGTAGTGTTAGAATTCAACATTGGCTCAGCAGATTTTACACTGCTGAGGAAAGAATCAATTAACTTTAACACAGGTCAATAGAAACTTACCAAACTGAAATACAAACAGGGAAAAAAAATCACAACAGAACATCCCAAGAATGCTGGGACAATATTAAAAGGTGTAACACATGCACAGTTGGGATTCCAGGAGAAGAAGAAAGAAAGTTAGAATGATCAAAAACTTTCAAAAATTAATGACAAACACAAACCACAGACCCAGGAAAGCACTAAGCAGGATACATTTTTTAAAATCATACCTAGACATATACTTGACCTTTAGAATGCCAAAGGCAAAGATAAAAATCTTGAAAGAAGTAAGGGTGAAATATTTTACCCATAGAGAAACAGGGATAATAAGAATTATAGCAGACTTCTCATTAGAAACTGCTGCACAAACAAGAGGAGAGTGGAGTGAAATATTTAAAGTATTGAAAGAAAAAGTTAAGCACAGTGGCTCATGCCTTTAATTTTAGCACTTTTGGAGGCTGAGGTGGGAGGATCGCTTCTGGCCAGGGTTCAACACCAGCCTTGGCAACACAGCAAGACTAATTTTCTAAAACATTAGTTAGCCATGGTGCCATGCACTTGTAGTCCCGGATACTCAGGAGGCTGAAACGGGAGAATCACTTGAACCCAGGTGTCCTGGGTCACAGTGAGCTATGATCAGATCATTGAACTCCAGCCTGGAACACAGAGTAAGATCTTGTCTCTAAAAACATGAATAAAGAAAGAAAAACAGAAAAAAAAACTTCAAACTCAAAATGTTTCTCCAGTAAAATTATCTTCCAAAATGAAGGAGAAATAATGATAACAATATATTGGGTAATACAGCATATAGAGAAGTAAAATGAATAATAGCAATGCCTGAAGGGAAATGAAGGAACAATTGGGAATGCTCTGTTACAAGGTACTTGCCCTACACATGAAGTGGTATAGTGTTATTTGTAGGTTATCTAAGATTATTTTAAAATGCATATTGTAAAATCTAGGACAACTACTAAATTATATATGTATACATATAGACGTGCATACATATTTGTATACATATATGTAATAATGTAGGAAAAGGATAAAATGGAATCACATAAAATGATCAATCAAACAAGGGAAGGCAGAAAAAGAAGGACAGAAAGAAATAAATAACAAATGCAACAAACAGAAAACAATTATAAATATAGTAAATATCAATCCAACTATATAAATAATCATTTTAAATGTGAATGGTCTAAGCACACCAATTAAAATACAGAGATTGTCAAACTGAAGTAAGAGAAAGAGAACTCAACTATCTGTTTTCTATCAAAAACTCAGTTTAAATATAAAGACTGAAATAGATTCTGAGTAAAAGATGGAGCTTTCAACTCTACCTAACAGAAAGCTAGAGTGGCTGTATTAATTTAAGACAAAGTAGATTTAAGAATAAGAAACATTATCAGGCATAAAGAGAGGTATTATATATCAATTTTCCAAGAAGACATAATTCTAAATGTGTATGCAGCTAACAGGGCATCACGTTTCTAAGATGTTGAAACTAACTTCTCTCAAAAGCACTAGATTTGACATATATTAAATGTGACTCAAATATGATGAGTGGAATGGAATCTAATACATGAGATTATATATATTCTCTCTAGAATTTAATAATTTAAAAACTCAAATCAAAAATAAAATATTCACATTATACAGAAACCTAGATGCATTCTTCCTGTATTTAAATCACTTACATCACCAATTGCTATTTGTCAAAAACAAAAGGGTTTTTCATAATCTCCTGGCTAGATTCTACATTTATCAGCCAGGCAAACTTAAAGTTAGATAATTTATGGAGGTATCCTTATTGTTATACTTGAGAAGAAGATATTTGAGATAATTATATCCTTTTTATTTTTTTTACCTTGTTTCTCAATTCAGGATAATTATATTGAACATTGCAATCAAAAAAGACAAAGAATAAATTTTATTGCCCTATAGAAATGACAATCAACTAGTGAACAGTTTGCCTAATGATGAATCTATGATAACATTCCCTGAAATCAAGGTTGTAGTACTTCATAGTCTCTTCTTGGAAGGGTGGGGCCATAAACACTACAAAAATTTAATATAATTCCAGTCTTTTCTTTAAAACATTTTTAAAATATATAATATTAATGCCCTTTTATGTTTATAGTAATATATGCTGCAAATATTTTCCTAACTTACAAAGTGAATAAAAGGAAAAAGTTGTATCTAGTTTAAAAACAAATGTCTTAGCTTCAATTTTTATATTAGAATGGTACTCTGATTCATATTAGAAGTAAACATGAAACAATTGTTCCCATTAAAGAGTTACTTTTATTTAGACTTCTCCCACTGGCAGCAATCATTATATTAAATGTATATTTAATAACAATCATGGAGAAGAGTGTTTCTTAGTACTTTCCATTAAAAAACACACCCACTTTGTCAGGTAACTCTGCGATGGGAGCTTATTCTTACATATCTTGGAAAATGTAATAAAATAAAATTTATATTGCTACTCAATTATAAAATATGTAATACAGTTTGGGGGAGTGTACAAGTACCAAGATTATGTGAATACAAAATGGCTGATGCCAAGGAGTCATTATATAGATGTGACCAAATATTACATTGCTAGGTCAGAAGATGGCATAAATAATAGGGAGATTCCAAGGTCAATTTATGTAGAAATCAGAAAATTATTCCAGGAAGCATGTATAAACACCCAGACAAAGAAATTGACAAAAAGGCCTCAATATTTCAGGAGAAGAGCAAGTAGAGAAGTTATCCCTGCTTCAATCTTTCCTTAAAGTTCTAGACTGAAATTTAAAAAGCTAGCCAAAATATGTAAATCTCTGGCCAAAGATGTTTTCCTACTTACCTTCCGTTCGTATAATGGTACTGCGGGTTCCAGGGGTGCAGAACCTACAGCCTCCAGGCCACATGTGGCCCTCCAGATGCCCAAGTGCAGCCCCTTGACTAAATCCAAATTTTACAGAACAAATCCTTTTACTAAAGTTTGGATTTGGTCAAAAGGCCTCACTCAAGGATCCAGAAGGCCAAGTGTGGCCCCAGATGTCTCAGACATTTAGATTTAAGGTCTTACCTTCACCCTTGTCTTTTCCCTTTTCTTTGCCCAACATTTACTCAGGCTAACCATCCAATCTGAGTAAAAGGTCCCTTGTTTAGGTTATTTAATCATCTATTTGGAAGTGAAAAAAATGCTTTGCCTTTCGTTTCAATTAATAATCCCAATGCCTTGCCTATAAGAGGTGCTCGAAAATACTAGTTTGTGAATAAAAGAAAGAAAGAGATGAGGTCCTTTGGTACTACACACTTAAACCTTACCCAATATTTCTATGACCAAAGTCATTGTATGCTCTTTGTCACCTGGCATCTGTGGTATTATTCCTACTTATAGCCTTCCAACTTACGTGTTTCTTATCTTATCAAAACCCCAAACCACTAATTAATTAGGCACTTACTTTTCAAGTATATCCTATCCTTTTTCTCCTCTTTCCCCTGCCTATGTCTTCTTCTCCTTCTCACTATAAATTACCCTCTATAGCCTGACAAATAATATCTGAATTCCTTTCTCAATAAAAAGTTCTCATCTATTTTATTACAAAATACTTTTCATCCATATCAATAGCTACATTAGCCTGTGATTAATTTTGTATGATTAAAATGGATTATTGCTCTTTCCCCTCTCATATATTATTCCCTCACAGTTTTGCTCAAATTGTTTGCTATTCACTGTGCCACTTTTTTACTTATCAAAAATCTATCCCTAGTTCTAGATCCAAGTGAAATTACAGTTATTTTAATAACTTTCCCCTCACAACAGCATAATCATAATAACCAAAAATAACAAAAACATGACACCCTCCTCTTTCAAATAAGGTATATATACATATATGACTTATATCCCGTCATATTACCATTATTCATAAATTTGTTTTTGTTCCAACCTATTTGTATTTCTTTGTCATTTCCTATAGCTTCACGCATTATTTGCAAAAGTAATCACAGATTAACTTTTTACATGAATAATTAAATTTGAAGTCAAGCTTTATTTCATTTCAACTTGGGATGTTGGCAAGGCTAGTTTTGAACTTGTAAATAATAAATTAAACAGAAGCAAAAAGAAACAAGAAAACATATCACTGGCCAATTATGTGAAGTTGTGAAAAAAAATATATGTGGTCATTTACCCAATTGCTCTTGACAAGGCAATTTTTAAGCTGAATTTTGCAGAATCAAAAAAAAATCTGCTATTTAGTAGTTAAAATGATCAAATGTTGTTTGTAATCTGTGTAATACAGAAAAAAATCCTTTACAAATATTCATTCAGTGCACATTTCAACAATAAAAACTGTCCAGTTCAAACTTCTATTTAAATCATTCCATTTAATACTTAGCTGAACACCAGATAAACAAAGGGGCTAATACATGGTATTAAATTAAGATAGCAACTGATAGAAGTCCATTGTAACCTTTGTTTTCCACAAAGAACAATAATACAGTCCCTGAGAGTACCCTCTATTCCAATTATTAAGTATATTATTGAAATGAGTAAAAATAAATACAGTACCTAAAAAAAGATCAAAATGCTATTCTGATTGCACTGAGGCTTAAAAACTTTATCACAGTCATTATGCAAATTTTAAAAATATGTTTAGAATAAAATGTTTCTATATATGTCCAATGATTATGTATTTTTTACAATATGCAATTTTAGCAAAAAGCATAACTGAAATTAAATATTATTTTAAAATGCATGATATTATGTGCATTAATTTCTAATATATATATTATTTATCTTTTATACTGGTAAATCTACTACTATTAACATTAAACTTGTTATTTACCTTAAAAATACTGGAGTTTCACAATTTAAAACTTTCTTTAGAAAAAAGATAATACAATTTACTGGCTTATACCCTCAAAAATATAATCTACTTTTGAAAAAAGTAAAGGTATTGAAGAAATGCTTAATAATGAAAATAAAATAAAATAATTAATTTCCTGGCCTAAGGATTGCCCTGGAAAAGGAAAAAACACATACACATGCATATAGACACACACACATACACACACAACTTAAAATCATACTCTCCTCAATTTTAAGTTATGGACATAGTAGAAAATTATTTTTTTTATCACACTAGAAAATTACTTTGCATTACTACATATTATGCATGGAAGTCATATATATATAATATATTAGTTTATATTATATAATTTTATATATAATATAAAATTATTTTAAGCCATATAAATTGGAGTATGAAACATGAATTTCCATGTCTCAAATCTCATTCATCTCTTTTGATTTTCCATGTCATTTACTACCTTATCATAAGACTCATCACTGCTATTCTTGATAATATTCTAGCCTCAAGTAGCCTCTTTGACTCCATTGTCTTATCCTTAAAATGTATTTTTGAACTTTTTAGAGGAATATCCTTCTATCAACAGAAATAAATTTGATTATGTTACTTCTCTGTTAAAAATTTTCTAAAAACTCTTTATCACTTTTGGGATAATATCTATATTTTTAGCCTTCTATTCTCAGCCATATAGAGAGACAGATATATAGATACAAATATAGATGATATAAAGATGCAGATGTAGATATAGATTAGCTCCACTGCTTCCTTCTTTAGTCTTTTTTTTTTTTCCACTCTCACCTGATGATAAAGTCACATGGAGCTATCTAAAATCCTGGCCTCCAAGGGCATCATGTCCTTTTTGAATGTGCTGTTTTGCCTATAATACTTACCCTTACTAATTTTCTTCAAGAAGTATGAGTTGATCCATCAATGTGAGTTAGTTGTACCTCCCAATCCTTATTTTTCACTATAAGAGGGGGAAGGGTGAAAACGAGGGATGGGGGAGGGAAAGAGAGAAAGAGGAAAGGATGTAGGGAACTGGAGAAGTTGGATGAGTAAGGGTGGTATGATCAGACAGTAGATCAGAAAATGTTATAACCTGAGGCCAGCCTCTTCCCAGGAGGGGCCCTGAAGGAGGGGCTGTATGCTGGCTCAAGGCAAGTCTGGATCAAAGTTCAGGCCCTAGAAAAAGGAGAGAAACATAACTAAATTTTGGTTAACAAGCATTTGGTTCCCATAGATTAGTGGAGACAAAACAGTTCAGCTAATCACTTAGGAAGCAAAGAATAGAAATTTAAATGGTATGTGTTTGGCCTTGCTGGGATAATTAATGGATGAATGGATAAAGAAAATGTGTGCAGACCTGTAATCCTAGCGCTGTGGGAGGCCCAGGTGGGAGGATCCTTTGAGCTCAGGAGTTCGAGACCAGCCTGAACAAGAGCAAGATCCACCTCTACTAAAAAAAAAAAAAAAAAAAATAGAAAGAAATTAACTGGACAAGTTAAAATATAGAGAAAAAAAATTAGCCAGGCATGGTGGCACATGCCTGTAGTCCCAGCTACTTGGGAGGCTGAGGTGGGAGGATCCCTTGAGCCCAGGAGTTTGAGGTTGCTGCGAGCTAGGCTGACACCCTGGCACTCTAGCCTGGGCAACAGAGTGAGACTCTTGTCTCAAAAAAAAAAAAAAAAAAAGGAAAGAAAATGTGGTACATATATATATAATGGAATATTATTCAGCCATAAAAAGAATGAAATCATGTCATTTGCAGCAACATGGATAGAATGTGAGGCCATTATGTTAAGTGAAATAAACCAATCACAGAAAGACAAATATTCTCACCCATATGTAGGAGATAAAAAAGTGGATTTCATGAAAATAGAGACTAGATTGGTGGTTATCAGAGGCTGGGGATGAGTAGGGGGGAGTGGAAGAAAAAGGAAAAAAATAGAATATAATTGTATTTATTACTACTGATCTATACACTTAAAAATGGTAATGATGGTAAAGTACATGTAAATATTTTACCTAAACAAAAAAGTCTATTTCTAATAAAGAAAGAAATTTATGAATGAAAGCTAACATTATAGCTTATATTAGCGTTTCATCATATTAGGTATAAATGTTTCCACAACAACATACAATTTTTATAGTTTTTATATTTTAAATTTAAAATTTTTATTTATTATGGATTTGTAACAGTTGTACATATTTGTGGTATATATGTGATGTTTCAATACAGGCATACAATATATAATGATCAAATCAGGATAATTAGAGTATCCATCACTTTGAACATTCATTATTTCTTTGTGTTAGAAACATTTCAATTCTATTCTTTTAGTTATTTTAAAATATATAAATATGTACTATTAAATATGCAATAATAAATATATTATTTATTGTTTATTTAGGTACCCATTGTGCTAGCAAATACTAGATCTTATTCATTCTATCTTATTATATTTTTGTGCCCGTTAATCATCTCCTCTTTATTCTCCTCCTCCACTACCCTTCCCAGCTTTTGGTAACCAACATTCTATTCTCTATCTTCATGAGTTCAATTTTTTTTTTTTTTTTTTTTTACACATGTGAGTAAGAACATGCTATATTTGTCTTTCTGTGCCTGGCTTATTTCACTTAACATAATGTCCTCCAGTTCTATCTATATTGTTACAAATTACAGGATTTTATTTTTTTCTATGGTTGAATAGTATTCCATTATGTGTATGTGCCACATTTTCTTTATTCATTCATCCATTGATGAACACTTTGGTTAATTCTGTGTCTCCGCTATTTTGAATAGTGCTGCAATAAACATAGGAGTATAGATGAAGCAATTTTGAACTAATACTGTAAAAACATATGGACAATTATGAACAAAAGAATAATTGTTAACCAGAAAATAATTTTATTAATTAGATTCACTTTTATCTGATTATTGTATATGAGCATGCCCAATTAAAACATAGATTTTTTTAATTAAAAATAATAGGGGAGTTTCAGTTAAAATATTTGGCAATAATTTATGTGGGCTTTTATGTGTTTTTCTGGGGGGGAGGAGAATCAATTTGTACCACCAATGATGCAAAAGAGAGTTTGTTAGAATGTACACATATGGGCATATATTTGTTTTCCAGGTTGTGATTAATTTTATTTTTAAAACATTGTTGAGATGTTTTGGTATTCCATGTAATTCTCTTAGAATCTCAGTTTCCTAGGATCGCTGTGGAAGTATACAGATATCTGGTAAAAAGTATAAGTTTATATTTTTCTATATTTTCATTAAAAGCTTATCATACAATTAAATTTAAACAAAAGTGTCAAGTAGTCCTAATGATGTCTGTAAACTGAAATTGCTTTATTTCCATTGTGTTCTTAGCATATTGCAAGCCTTGCAGAATATTTTACCAAAAGTCAAAAAGGAAAGATACATATTATTAGATTAGAACTACAAGCACAATGAGTTCCAATCTATTGTGCTGGCCAGTAGCACAATAGACAAAATCATGTTAGCTACATTTTTGACAATTTTTGGTATTAGTACACATCCTCAAATGCTTCTTGCATTGTAAGAACCTAAAAAATAATTTTGTTTAAATGAGGTTTGCTTCTGCCTTGTATACTCTTTTATATTGTGCTTGAATTGGCAGATATTGGAATAGATTTTCACTAACTGGATAACAATTTTTATAGCATGAAATTATCATTTTTTAATCAATCATGGAAACCAAGCTGAATACATTTCTTCTCATCGTTATCTCTTCTTACTTCAGGTAATTATTTAATTTCTTTCTTTCAAAAATATTGTTGCAAATATAGTGCTAATGGGGAGGGCAATATTAGCTTTCTCAAGAATCTCCTAAGAATTTGTGAAAGTTTTTTGGTTTGTTTTATACATCTATAAGCTTTTCTCATTCTGTATTTTGTATGGCCTCCTTGGCTCAGTTGAAAAATCACTTGCACTTTTATACCTGGAAATTTCCAAATTCCCACTACCAGGTTCCTGCTTTGAACTTTTTTGGACTGCCAATGAAAAAATAAAGTTCATCATTAATATTTATTCTCCTTTAGGGAACTGAACTAAGAAGCAGAAATTTGAACTCACTTATACAAAAAAATAAATAAATAAATGAACTCACCTATATTCATCCTACCCTTTAACAAACAAAATTATAGTGGCTGGTGACCTAGCTGCAGAAACGTATTTGAATTGTCATGCCTTACTGTTTTGTTGTCTTTTCCTCGTAACTATTTACATTAGTCTCCATTGAATATGCTTTTAAATAATTCATAGAATGTTAAATGGAAGATTCAAAGTTGTAATTTAATTCTAGACTGAGGAGCCTGTCAAAATTATAAAATTTTATAATAGTTCAAGCCCATTATTTTCAATATTATTATTCTCAACAGTGATAGCTATTATTTGTCCTACAAAAAATAATGAAGTTTCCTGTTTCAGTTTCAACATATAAAGAGCTTGAAAGTTTCTGAGCAAATTTACAGTAATAAAAAGCTAGACAAACTGAAAACCAAGGACTTCTCCTTATCCCCCAGAAAATTGAGTTTTTACAGCAAATCACTACCTTGACCTCCAGAGAGAGAGGTAAATCCAGATCATCTTCCCTAAAACAGAAGCTGCTGGAATCATAAACTGGTAGGCATTATTAAATGGTAACTTTTAAGTTAGAGTCTGAGTGTGGACTAGAATGAAAGTGTAAAAATAATGAGGGCTGCAGTCTTAGAAGAGTCCTATGTTTTTATGGTTTTACATGCAAGAATTGTGCCAGATTCATGTGGTGAAGAGATGAGAAAGATCCTACCATGCCTGTGGTGGGGAGGGGGCAGGAGGATGATGGCAGTGGTAGTGGAAGAGTAACCTTTGTGAAATATGTCCAGAAGATTTTACAAAGAAAAGTCCTACTCTTTAGGGAAAAAAGACTTCACCAGAACCTTATCTGGCCTTGAGGAAAGGAGACTTCTCCCCCTTCACATCCCTCTACTCTTCCTATCTCAATGAAGTGGATGGAACAAACACTCCTGAAGGTTACAGCCTGGGACACATGTTCACTAAAGTCCGTGACTTAATCTTAAGATTACAGATTACTTCCCATTCTGCATAATTTACCACCATGCCACCAGGGCTCCAGTACAATGACAATGGATGACAGCTAAGAGAGCTGAAATGTACAGACTCCATTGAAGGAGGAGTTCTTAGGGAAACCCAGAGACAGCAAAAGAGGCAAAACAAGGACACCTGAGGAATTCCAGACATCTGGCACTTACAGTTGCAAGAAACACTAAACACAACTCAACTCCTAGGTGGAATAACCTAATATCACACACCAAAGTTTTCAATAGAAATTATAAGGCATGCTAAAAAGCAAAAAATAAAACAAAATAAAAAGTCAGTCTGAAGAGACAAAGCAAGCATCAGAAGCACACTGAGGTATGACGCAGTTGTTTTGATTATTAGACAGGGAATTTAATAAACTATGATTACTACATTATGGGATCTAATGGAAAAAAAGTAGAGAATATGCAAAAACAAATTAATGATGTAAATACAGAGATGTATGAAATATAAAAAATAATAGAAATCAAACACACTGTAATAGAAATGAAGAATGCTTTTGATGGGTTCATCAGTAGATGTGACAAAGGTAAAGAAAAATAAAGAAATAATGAGCTTGAATATAGGTCACTAGAAACTTCTCAAACTAGAAGACATAAATAAAATGAAATTTTTTTTAAATACGGAATTTTTAAGAAGTGTTGGGCAATTTAAAAAGAGGTAATATTCAAAACCAAGAATAACAGCAAAAAATCTACATTTAGCCACATCATATAAAAACTACAAAAAGAAAAATACAAATTCTTGAAAGAAGGCAGAGAATTAAAACATCACATGTATTACATAGGATACATAACACAGAACAAAAACCATCACACCATTTGTGCTAGATTTAATTTTTTTTCAACCTGTCACTCTCTTGTGTAATAGAATTGGACATCTGCACACTTTGTCATGTGACTTTTTAGTGTTTCTTGGTTTATGATACAAAGATTTAAATACAAGTAATTTTTTTCAAATGTGACATATGAAAAGATTAAGCGAAGTATGGAGAACTGACACAGGGATTAAAAGGAAGCCAATTAAGATATGTTATGTAACCATTTATGCTTGAGATAAACTGAAGCTCCATCTGCTCCAGTTGTTTGGCAGCAATGTACATCAAGAATCCACAGAGATTTTACAACTGAGGATAGAGAAACCTCGTGTTATCTATAAACCAACTGCCATGAGTAATCATTTGAGGGTCTACTCACGAGATAGGGAGTGCCAGTACTTTAATATGTTCTGCTTTGTGCATGAGAAGAGCATAGAGCAATGAGTGAAAACATCTGTGGGGACAGAGACCACAGGTATAGCCGGGAAGCAGCCATTGGAGAATTCTAAGGATGTGACACAAAAGCAACTGAAATGGGTTACCTCTTATCCTCTTTAGATCTATAGATGATACATATAGAATCCTCTCTTTGCTGTCACTTGTGGTGACTAATTACAGCTAGGCCCAATCACAGCTGCTCTGAAGACAATAACTTATATTTATTTAGTATCTCTTTGTTCTATGGCTCATTTTGGAATCTCCTTACATATTTGCAACATTTGTGCTCATTAGGTTGTTCACCCACCAAGATAAGAATATCTTCATCTTTGAGTCTCTGAATCTTTCACAGGCTATAATTGTGTAATTACTTATTTACAATATCTGAAAAGACAACCTAGTGTTTCCTCTGGATTCCCGACATATTTGTCCCCGATCCCAGTTGTAGCTGCAATCCAATTTCCTCATGAAAATTAAAAAGAATCGTACCTATAAGTTTAGTCTTTTTTTTGTCTTCTTGCATGAGAAGCAAAATATGACCAGGCAGTAGCCACAGTGTTAGGTTTAATGAAACCTCACTGTGTCTTCTAGTATTCTCCAGTTATTCATATCCAAGATCTATGGTCTAGTTAAGCCTAAGTTTGAAAAGACTAGATGAGCAAATCTCAAAGCTGATCCTCAGGTGACATTTTTGACTGTGTCAGAGCATATCCCAATTCCAAAGATCTTGAAAAAACTGGATATTTCACTTTACTTAATGTACATTTATTTAATAATTTAACATCAGTCCTTTTAAGAAAGAATTGGAGTAATTATTACTATCTGTTATATTGTTGCTATGTCCTTCTTCAAGTGCATATGAACTTCTATTCACAAGATGGTCTCTATGTCTCAGAACAGGGTTTGATCTAGAAACTAGATGAGGAATTATAGTTTAACACTGTAGTGATGAAAGCAAACTTCTAACTCTTGATTTTTTGTTATTGTTGCTGTTGCTGTTGTTGGAGATGTCAATCGTTGAATCTTTATTTATCTAGCTTCTAGGAACTCCATGTTCTATCAGCCATCACCAATGATACCTGGTTGTCTTTTTAGCCTTGTTGCTCATTATGATAATTAGGTCCATTTTGTCTATGATGCTTTATCCCTGCCACTTTGTCTCTGATGTTCTAGAATCCTATCAACACTATTCCACTAGCAGCATATCCTAGCATCAATCCTGGTATACTAAGGATTAATATCACTGTTTTTCAAACACACAAGTGCCCTCTTCACTAACAAATTTTTACATTCTGGTGAATCAAGTGCTTGTTAGGCTCTGTAAGGAACATAGTCAACTGTTTTTTCTGGTTTTATGTAATAAATCTGTTCTAACATATAATAAGGAGCTACTTTGATTCATTCTTTAATACTCTGCCATGACACTTTTGGTATCTCCACTTAATTTACTATAAGACACTATTTTCTCAAAGCTTCCAAGGTCTATTCATCAGGATATTATTAATGGTACCAGCTTCAGATATCCTTTATTGCTAGTGGGCAAGCAAGTGGTACAATTTCAGAATCTCATTCTGGGGATAAATTTTTCTAGAATCACTTTAGGTATCAATTTTTAATTTTTTTTATTTAAAATTATTATGGGTACATAAGAGTTGTGTGTCTTTATAGGGTACATATGATGTTTTGATACAAGCATACAATGTGAATTAATCAACTCAGGGTAATTGGGGTATACAACGTCTCAGACATTTATCATTTCTTTGCAGTAAGAACATTCCAATTCCACTCATTTAATAATTTTAAAGTATACCATGACCTATTATTAATTATAATCATGTTGTTGTGCTATCAAATATTGTTCATTCTATCTAACTATATTTTTGCACGTGTTAACAATTCCTACTTTATATCCCCCTCTCTGCTACTCTCCCTTCTGGTAAATATCATTCTACTCTCTGTCTCCATGAGATCAATTGTTTTTAATATTTAGCTCACACATGTGAGTGAGAATATGAGAGATTTTTCTTTCTTTGCTGGGCTTATTTCACTTAACATAATGTTCTACAGTTCCATACATGTTGTTGCAAATGGCAATAGTTAATTCTTTTTTATGACTATATAGTATTGCATTGTGTATATATATCATTTTTTATCCATTCATTCATTTATGGACACTTAAGTTGATTCCAAATCTTGGGAATTGTGAATAGTGCTGCAATGAATGTGGGAGTGCAGGTATCTTTTCAGTATACTGAATTACCTTTTGGGGGGATACATGCCTAGCAGAAGGTTGCTGAGTCATATAGTAATTCTATTTTTAGATTTTTGAAGAATTCCCATACCGTTCTCCATAGTGGTTGCACTAATGAACAGTGTACAATTATCTCCCTTTATCTACATCCTCACCAGCATTTGTTATTGCCCATCTTTTTGGTAAAAGACATTCTAACTGGGTTGAGATGATATCTCCTTGGAGTTTTGATTTGCATTTCTCTAATGACTAACAATGTTAACCATTTTTTCATAAACCTGTTGACTGTGTGCCTTCTTTTGAGAGATGTCTATTCAGATCCTTTCCCCATTTTTAACTGGATTATTTCATTTTTTTCCTATTTAGCTATTAGACCTCCTTATGTATTCTAGTTTTTAATCCCTTGTCAGGTGGGTAGTTTGCAAATATTTTCTCCCATTCTGTGAATTGTCTCTTCCCTTTCTTGATTGCTCCCTTTGCTGTGCAGAAGATTTTAGCTTGATGTTGCACCTGTTACTCATTTCCATTTGTCCAATTTTGCTTTGGTTGCCTGTGGTTTGGGGGTATTACTCAAGAAATTGTTACCCAGGCCAATGTCCTGAAGTGTTTCCCCAATGTTTTCTTTTAGTAGCTTCATAGTTTCAGTCAGATCTTAGAGTTAAGTATTTAATTCATTTCAATTTGGTTTTTATATATGGTGAGAGATAAGGGTCGAGTTTCATTCTTCTGTGCATGGATATCCAGTTTTCCCAGCACCATTTATTAAAAAGACTGTCCTTTCCTCACTGTATATTCTTGGTAACTTTGTCAAAGATAAGTTAACTATGAATGTGGGGATTTATTTCAAGGTTCTCTTTTCTATTCTATTGGTCTATGTTTTTGTTTTGATGCCAATATCATACAGATTTGGTAACACAGTTCTGTAATATATTTGAAGTAGGTAATGTGATTCTTCTAAGTTTGTTCTTTTTGTTCAGTATGGCTTTGGCTATTCTGGGTCTTTTGTGGTTCCGTATAATTTTTAGGATTATTTTTTCTATTTCTGTGAAGAATGACATTGATATGTTGACACGGATTGCATTGAATCTCTAGATTCCTTTGAGTAGTATGAACATTTTAACAATATTGCTTTTTCCAATCCATGGGCATGGAATATCTTCAATTTCTTTCATCAGTGTTTTATAGTTTTCTTCATAGAGATCTTTTACTTCTTTGATTAAGTTTATTACTACGTATTTTATTTTAATTGTGGCTACTATAAATGGGATTAGTTTCAGATTGTTTGCTCTTGGCAAACAAAAAAAAAACCCTATTAGAATTGATAAACAAATTCAATAAAATGAAAATGTTCTGAAATTGACTGTGGTGATGGTTGCATACCTGTGAACATACTAACAATAATTGGGTTTTACATTTCCAATGGGTGAATTGTATGGTATATGAATTGCATGTTAATAAAACTTTTTAAAAATAGGAGAGGAAAATTGAATACAGAGAAAGAGATATTGAGGACTTTAAGCAAATTGATAAACTGTACTTTTTATGTCTAAAAATTCAAGTGAGTCAGGCAGGTATCATGTTTATGTTTTGATAATAGAGGGACCTGTTGCTCAGTAATGCTGCCTTTCGATACCGCATTGGGGATGATAAAATTATTTTTGAGAAATGTAGCATAATTTTCTAGACAGAGAAAAATATCTGTCTTATTTTAGGATTTTTAAACTTTATTCAGATACTCAACAGACAAATTTTAGAAGAGAAGTGGAAATGTGTAATAGATACTTCATACATAAAACACTGAATTAGTGATTTTATTTTAACTTCTGTGATAAGAGTTTTACCATATATTTCATCTCTTCTGCAAGAAGCTGGGAAATAAAAATGACAACCTTGAAACATTACAAAAATTAAATTGCATGTGGTGTTGATGCAAAATATATTGACATTTGGCATGAAGTATATTTTTTATAGACAATGCCCTTAAAAGACCAAAAATACAGAGTTGGATTACCTCAGCAGTGAATCACCATATAAAAGTCAGGATAATTTCAATGATATAACCATTAAAATTATCCTATGAAGCTTAACCAAAATGCTGTTAATTTTTTCCTTCCAGTTTTCTTAGACTAAAACTCATAAACTTGTACAACAATTATAAACCTAAAATTCATTTGAATTGGTTGCCCACAATGCTGAAATGATCATTTTATTTCGGCTCATAATCCATGCTTCATTTTTCTTGTTGTATTTCAGAAATGTAGCAGGCAATAGCTTTGACTTAGACTGCCCAAACTTGAGATGTCAGTCCAGCAAAGATGGATACCTTAAATATAAATAGTATTTAATTGTGATATTAAATGTTATGTCCCTCAATCCCCATCCCCACATTCATTCTTTCTTGCCTTGTCAGTCCTCTAAACCACTTTTTTACTAATTACATGTACCATTTCTAAATTGCATTAAATTTTATTACTCTCATTTATTTGTTTGCATACCTAGATGTTTTTACTGAGACATGTGCCCCTAGAAGATACTATCTGATTTTTATTGAATTTGTAATCAATTTTCTGTTTCTATAATGTAATCCTATTGTAGCTACCAAATAAAGACTTACAAATACATAAACAAATAACAAGAGGTGCAAGCAAATTAACTTATAAACACTGAACAAGGAAGAATTATAGAAGTAAACACGCACCTCTATTTCAATAGTTTCCATGTAATGGAACTCCAAGAAAGAATCAAAAGGAAATGATAGAAATAAAAAAAATCTTGTTATAGTGATGAAGAATACCTTCAGGGGGGTCATTGGTTGACTGGCCATCAATAGAAACCTTCAAAACTGAAAGGCAAAAAGAAAAAAAGAAAGAACAATAAAACCAAACTAAACAAACAAACAACCCACCAAAAACAGAACATCTAACAACTGTGAGGCAATTTCAAAACCTGTAAAACATGCAAAATTGAAATACTAGAAGGAAGAAAAATGGAGAATAATGCAGAATAAATCTCTGAAAAGTGGCCAAGAATTTTCCGAAATTAATGAGAACTATCAACCTACAGTACCAGGTAGCTCAGAAAATACAAAGCAAGCTAAACACTAAAAAATTTTCTCCTAGGAATATCATATCATGTGGCAAAAAATCAAAGAGAAAATCTGAAAGAACTCAGGAGCAAAACATACAACAGAGGAGCAAAGATAAAATTACAGTGAGGTTCATGTCAGAAACAATAAAGAATGAAGGAAATTGAGTGAATATTTAAAGTGTAGGAAAAAAACTAAAGCTTCAATCTAGAATTTTATATCCAGCAAAGTTATCCTTCAAAAGTGCAAGAGAAATATTTTCTCAGGTAAACTAAAACCAAGGGTATTCAGCAGACATGACCTGCAAGAAACACTAAGGGAAGTTCTTCAGGAAGAAGGAAACTGATATGCATAAGAAACTCAGAGCTACATAAAGAAAGAGGATTAGAGAAGGAATAAATGAAGGTAAATTAAAATTTTTATGTCTATTATTCTTAATTGATTTCAAAGTTAACTTTTAAAGAATAATAGCAACAATTTATTGGTTAGTTACAACATATGAATCAAAAATGAATGATAGCAATGTCATAACTAATGATAAGAAAGAATTAGTCATAAGGTACCTGTACTACAAGCGAAGTATTAAAGTGTAATTTGAAAGTGGACTAATATTCATTTCATAACAGCTTACATTAATTATCTGTTCTTGCTGTTTTTTTTCCTTATAATTAGGGCTCTTAGGAAATGCCTCTTTGAAACCACCACTCAAAGTTATGCTAGGCATTATTATCATCTGAATAACTACAGAGGATTCAGTGGGGGCTGAAAGGAGGACTAGTATAGGAATATTTTGCCATATGTAACAACTCAATGAAGTACTTCTTTAAAGCATCTCCAATTATGGGTTGTACCTTTTCCGCACAGGCTGTGATTTCCTCCCTGTAGGGATACAAGAGTCTTCTTTCTCCCAGCACTTTCTTACAACATTTTAATATTTTTTTCAGATTCATATGCTTCCATCTCACTTCTCTTCATACCCATGATTGAACAGCCTGATCGAATTTTTCATCTTATTGGGAAACCAGAAATTTAACCACTGATTCCTTACACATCTATGTGCATCCTTTTATTCTCAAATTGAAAGCAATTCACAAACAATATGATAAAATGCTAAAATTATATTTAAAATATTCAAATACTTAGATGAGTCCTAAAACTTGAAGGGAAAGGGTTAGTAAAGAGTATGTTTACTTAACTGATGGAAAAAAAAATCTCAGCTTTAAGATGTAAAAAACTTCTGTATTCCAAGTAAAACACACCAAGAAATAGACAGAGTTTTTAAAAATCAAATTTCGAATGTTCCTTTTATTTAACTCATCGATATTTAAATCTTCTGAAAATCTTCCTAAGCTATTATATAATCAACACAATCAATTTTAAATGGATTAAAAAGTAGTAATACGGTTGGAAGAAAAATAGGTGTGTTTAAAACTAATGATGCTCTTTTTATGATTTTATTTCAGGTAATTTGCCATTCTCAGATTATGACTTTATCAAAACAGAATATGTCAGTTTCACACAAATTTTGTCAGTGAGCTGCAGTAAAACATGACTATAATGCACAACAGATGGTATTATAATGGCTTCTTTAATTATTTCAACTGAGTGCAATTTTTGATGTAAAATAGTCACAAAGAATTAAATCAAACAAAACTATTCCAGAAAGAAACTGATATCATTAGGTGAGTCAATTCAGCTTTTAAATATATGTAAAATTATTAATTTATTAATTACTTTAACCTGAGGAAAATCAGTGATGAAAAAGAGTAAAGTAAAATCCACTTTAGTGCAGATATTACCTGTCAAAATTTTGGAAAAATACAATTAGGAAATAATTTAATAAAGTTAAATAAATAATTCTCAAATAATTTAAATATGTGGATTTTAACAAATCTCTATAATAGATTGTTTTATTAGACACACTATTAAATACTGAATTTTTAGTTGTCTGACAACAATACAAAAGTTTAAGTGGAATAGCTTCTGGTGAATAAGGAATGCAGAAATCCAAAATTATATGAATTTCATGATTGTGATCTATTGAATTAAACCACTTCTGCAAGATATTGTAAAAAAAATATATAAATTCTGCCCTATTTTTTAAACATTTAAAATATTTCTAATATCTTTTGAGCTATGGCATTGAAATAGCTATGATTTTTTTCCCACATTCTCTTATATGTTCTTTATATAATTTAATTTTGTAAAAAGTTTGTTTAATTATAAATTGAGAAATTATAGTTGTATATATATATAGGGTATGAAGCCACATGACTTATAAATACAGAGTGGAATAATTAAATCTAACTAATTAGCATATCTATCAGTTTTGATGATTTTTATCTAGGATTTTCTATTCAAGTGTTATAAATATTTAAAAACTATACTATTTCTGGATGTAAAAAAAATAGAAAGGCACCAAACTTTGGTCTCTTAAGTGAATGTTAAAGGAATCAAACCAGGTCAGGAAACTGCAAATTTGAATGAGAACCTAGTTTTACCTAAGTGTGATAGTCACATTACTAAGTGCTTCTCATGTGCTACCTCATTTAATCTTTATTACCTCACTTAGAAATTGATTTTATTTTTTTCTCTTCTGGAGAGATCACTAAAATTCAGATGGATTTTAAAATTCACGTTATGCAAATGGAATAAGAGTGTGAGAATCAGAATTTATCACAATGACCTGATCAACAGGTTTTTACAAGGAGACATTCTAGAGAAACTAGGAGTCTGTTGAGAGTGGGGAAATATTTAACTGGAAAAATCCAAGTCTTCGAGATGATTTTGTGAAGTTAAATTTCTATAAATGTTTTTTATGAAATGTTTGTTTTTCTGAACCCAACCTTTGAAAGCAGTACACTTGAAAATAAAGGATCTTTATTACTGATTTGACAAATTGCCATCTTAGAAATAGTAAAGGATTTCTTATTCTTCATCTTTTTCTGCTGGAAATATGCAAAATTTAAATATTGCAGAAATATATGTTAAAAATAAAATATTAATTCCAATATCTTTCAAAACAAGTGTCTTAGCATTTAGTTATCCATTATGCTAAGGGAATGTATGTAGGATATCAATTTTCAGCCCCACCAATAATCCAATAATCAAAATGAGAGGGCATTAATCCTGATGACAGTTTTCTC
This sequence comes from Lemur catta, assembly GCF_020740605.2. Lineage (NCBI taxonomy): Eukaryota > Metazoa > Chordata > Mammalia > Primates > Lemuridae > Lemur > Lemur catta. The sequence continues at coordinate 245,923,959 of NC_059128.1, forward strand.
TGAATGTTAATAAATTCCATAATACATCTGTAAGATAAGTTAAGAAAGAGATCAATATACTAAATTCTCAGAAGCTCTTTCGGCAAAGTGACAGTAATAAAAATGCAACTCAAAATATTGAATTTTAAATTTCAATTAATTTGTCAGCACATTAGTCACAGATGCTGACTGAAGAAAAAATTTGGTGTGTAAAGTCCATAAACCTAGAATTTTACATTTTGACAAAAGATTAAAAGGAATAAAAGGTGCAAAGTGATTATAGTGAAGCATCCTTTAAAGATATTGTCTATTTAACGCAACAAAATAGGCAGTCAATACATTCTTTGTCTTATTATAATATGGATGATATACAATGAAAAAAATCTCACAGAACTGAAGGTGGGATTACTATGAAGTGCATAGACTATTTAATTTACCTAAACCTAGTTAATGTTTAATCTAGTTAAATTTAACAGCAAAGTCAACTGAAAACTTAAGGCACAGTGTAGCTGTATAGATAAGCCGTACATAAACAGAAAGTAATAGAATATATAGTTTAAGAGAATTAACTAGCTTGTGTCACTTACAAGGAGGGTAGCCTCATGTAGTTATATAGTTTCTCTCAGATTTAATAGGGATACAATAATATTTCACACTTGTTGAGAAGATTAAATAAGATTTCATTTTATGTGCTGGCTACAATCTATAGTACACAGTATGTAGTCAACAAAAAGTAACTACGGTCGTGTGCCAGGTAACATTTTGGTCAGTGATGGACCCCATATGTGACTATAGTTCCATAAGATTAAATTGGAACTGGAACACATATCTTAAGAAGAGGCAAGAGTAAAAGAAGAACCCCCAGGAAAATTCATAGTGATAGCTTTAGCAGAAGCTTTGCAGACCTCAACAGGCTCCGTAAAATGTTTGAAACTGTGGACCCCAACAGTGAAATGTTTTCATTAATAGAGAGGAATATTCAAACTGCATTATCTGATTACAAGCAAATTTATGGTGAAAAAAGAAACAAACCAAGCAAACTTCTATAGGCATATTTCTGAAATAAAGGGGAAGGGGATGGGTGTATGCCTACATGATGAGTGCGTTGTGCACCGTCTGCGGAATGGTCATGCTTGAAGGTGCTGACTCGAGGAGGTGGGGGATGGGGGGAGGGGATGGAGATATGACTACATGGTGAGTGCCAGGCGCACTGTCTGGAGAATGGACACGCTTGAGGCTCTGACTCAGGAGGATGGGCGGGACATGGACAATGTATATAACCTGAGCTTTTGTACCCCCATGATGAGCTGAAAAAAAAAAAATAGCAAAACAGATGAAAGTAGGAAGCAATAATAGATTTGGGGAAAATAGTCTTTTCTACCTTTTTACTATACTTAGTATGTTTTTTGTGAATATTTTCACTGGCATTTGGCTTGCACATTCACTTTAATGGTATCTTTTAATAAACAGAAGTTCTTTATTTTCATTAAGTAAAAAAAAAAAAAAGAGCTGTAAAAAAAAAAAAAGAGTGGCAGTCCTCAATAAGAACCTCAGATAGGTTGTTCAAGAGGTATTCAAGAAAAAGGCCTTATTATAGGAGGTGCTAGCTCCTTGCGTATTATTGTCCCTGAAGACTTTATAATGGGATGAGATATGGAGATGGAAGACAGTGATACTGATTATTCTGACCCTGTGCAGACCTAGTTTAATACATATGTGTGTCTTATTTTTGAACAAAAAAGTTTAAAAAGTGAAAAATAAAAATAGATATTAAATAAAATCTTTTAAAATAAGGATATAAAGAAAGAAATATTTTTGTACAGCTGTATAATGTGTTTGTGGTTTTAGCTGTGTTATTACAAGAGTCGAAACATACAAAGTTAGAAGTTAATAAAGTAAAAAAGTTACACTAAGAACTAAGTTAATAATAAATTAACTAAGGTTAATTTATCATTGTAGAAAAAACTATTTTTTATAAATTTAGTGTAGCCTAAGTGTACAGTGTTTATAAAGTCTATAGTAGTAATATTTTAGGCCTTCACATTTACATTCTAATCACTGACTCACCCAGAAAAACTTCCAGCCCTGAAAGCTCCATTCATGGTAAATGCCCTATATGGGTATACCATTTTTTATCTTTTATAACATATTTTTACCATATCTTTTCTAGGTTTAGGTGTGTTTTGATACACAAGTACTTACCATTGTGCTACAATGCCTACAGTATTCAGTCCATACCATGTTATACAGGTTGTAGCCTAGAAACAACAGGCTATACCATATAGGTGAGATGTGTAGTAGGCTAGACCATCTAAGTTTGTGTAAGTACACTCCATTATGCTTGCACAATAACAAAATCTCCTAGAGACACATTTCTTAAGAGGTATCCTCACTGTTAAGAAACATATGACTGTACTACACTTTTACATCCAGGTTAAAAGTGCACGAGTATGTAATTCTGTTAAGAATATACATAGGAATGTAACTACTGAGCTACCACATATAGGTAACTTCAAATTGTTAATGGATAAAAGGTTTTTAAAAATACTGTTTGGCAATATTTCTTATAAATATAGATGCAAAAATTCTCAACAAATCCTAGCAAACTGAATTCAGGTGCTTATCAAAAAAATAATCCATCACAACCAAGTGGGCTTCATCTCAGAGATAGAGGGATGACAACATATGCACATCTATAAATGTAATTCATTACATAAATAGAAGTAAAAACAAAGACCATATGATCAGCTCAATAGACACAGAAAAAGCATTAGACAAAATTCAGCACATTTTTATGATAAGACCGCTTAACAAAATAAGCAATAATAAAAGCCATATGTGACAAACCCACAGACAACATCATACTAAATGGGGTAAAATTGAATGAATTCCTGCTTAGAACCAGAGCCAGACAAGGTTGCCCTCTATCACCACTTCTATTCAACGTAGCGCTGGAAGTCCTAGCCAGAGCAATCAGACAAGAGAAACAAATCAAGGGCATTCAAATGGGGACAGAAGAGGTCAAACTATCACTCTTTGCTGACGATATTATCTTATATCTAGAAAACCCAAAAGATTCTCCCATGAGATTACTGGAATTGATAAACAAATTCAGGAAGGTCCCAGGGTACAAAATCAATGTACAGAAATCAGTAGCATTCCCATACACCAACAGTCAAACTGAGAACTAAATCAAAAACTCAATAACCTTCACAATAGCAACAAAGAAAATAAAATACCTAGGAATATATTTGACTACAGAGGTGAAAGACCTCTACAGGGAGAACTACAAGAAATCATTTTTCTCAGATCTAGAAAAAATAATTCTATGCTTTGTATGGAACCAGAGAAGACCCCGTATAGCAAAAGCAATCTTAAGCAAAAAGAACAAATTGGGAGGCATCAATTTACCAGACTTAAAACTATACTACAAGGCTATAGTAACTAAAACAACATGGTACTGACATAAGAACAGAGACATAGACCAATGGAACAGAACTGAGAACCCAGATATAAGACCATCCTCATATAGCCATCTAATCTTTGACAAAGCAGACAAAAACATACACTGGGGAAAAAAATCCTTATTCAATAAATGGTTCTAGGAAAATTGGACAGCCATATATGGAAGAATGAAATAGGATCCATACCTCTCACCTCTCACAAAAATCAACTCATGGTAGATAACAGACATAAAACTAAGGCATGAAACTATAAGAATTCTAGAAGAAAATGTTGGAAAAACTCTTGCAGAACTTGGCCCATGCAAAGAATTTATGAAGAGGACCCCAAAGACATTCACAGTAACAACAAAAATAAATAAATGGGACCTGATCAAATTAAAAAGCTTCTGCACAGCCAAGGAAGCAATCATTAGAGTGAATAGACAACCTACAGAATTGGAGAAAATATTTGCATGCTACACATCCAATAAAGGACTGATAATTAGAATCTATATAGAACTCAGCAAAATCAACAAGAAAAAATCAAACAGCCCTATCAGAACGTGGACAAAGGACATGAATAGAAACTTTTCAAAAGAAGATAGACCAATGGCCAAGAAACATATGAATCAATGCTCAACATTTCTAATAATCAGCAAAATACAAATCAAAACCACAAGGAGCTATCACTCATCTCCAGTGAGAATGGGGTTTATCAAAAAGTACCAAAACAATAAATGTTGGTGTGGATGCGGAGAAATAGGAACACTCATACACTGCTGGTGGGACTGCAAACTAGTACAACCTCTGTGGAATGCAATATGGAGATACCTTAATAAGCTAAATGTACAACCACCATTTGATCCAACAATCCTATTACTGGGCATCTACCCAAAGGAAAAAAAAAAGACATTCTATAAAAAAGACATCTGCACTCGAATGTTTATAGCCACACAATTCACAATTGAAAAGATGTGGAAACAACCCAAGTGCCCATCAATACATGAGTGGATTAATAAAATGTGGTGTATGTATATCATGGAGTACTACTCAGCCACAAAAAATAATGGTGAACTAGCACCTCTTGTATTATCCTGAATGGAGATGGAGCCCATTCTACTAAGTGAAGTATCACAAGAATGGAAAAACAGGCACCACATGTACTCACTATCAAATTGGTATTAACTGATCAACACTTATATGCACATAGGTTAGTAACATTAATCAGGTGTCAGGAAGGTGGAAAAGGAGAGGAGGGGATCGGTGTATTCACACCTAATGGGTGCAGTGCACATCATCTGGGGGATGGAGACACTTGAAGCTCTGACACAGGTGGGGAAAAGGCATCATATGTAACCTAAACATTTGCACCTCCCAATATACTGAAATAAAAAAATGAATAAAATAATATAAAAAATAAATTAATAAAAGAAAGTGAGGCAGAGAAAAAGAGATAGAGAACTCTCATAAACTGCTTAGCTCAGAAGCGTTTTCATATAAGATTGCAAGTTTATATGACTAAGGAGAGTCTTTGGACAAATCAGAGTAGTCTGATAATTTCAGCTGAAAATGGAAGAAAGAAATTCACCAAAGTTGATAAGCACTATAGGAGAAATTTAGTAGAGAGAATTGTATTGCTTGATTAGCCTTTTGTTTGAGGATATAATAATATAGGCTTTTAAAATATCAAATCTGAGATTTCTTAATGAAATTTTGAGACAGAAGTTAATTCTGTTGGCTTATATGTGCTCAATACTGTGTTCTCAGGGATATTTGTATGGTTAATTAACAGTTCTTGAAACAATTATATGAATAAGTAAGCCAAAACCTATTGAGGCTATCATTTTTGTAATCAAGTATAAACTTTGGAGATTAGTTCTTTTAAAATTGGTGGGGTCATTAAGAAAATTTTTTTATAGCTTAGAAATAAAGCAAAAGTGTGAACAGTATATTCTTTCAAATTTATACTGGAACATCCACAATGAATTATTTAATGGTCTATAGAAATGTACCTGTTTGATGTTGCTACTAAATAAAAGCTTTTACACTCATAAAATACACATTGATGTATAGACCTTATCCAATAGAATTTTAAATAATTTCTGTCTAGTGAAAAAATAAACCCAAAAGCTATGTATTGTCCAATAGGTCATTAATCAATTTTGTTTCTAACTGGGTAAACTATTTTAAAATGTCTTTCATGTTGAACTTGTAATCATTCTTCCTCTATCTCTCATCTGAACCAAGTTTGTCATCTGACCAATGCCCTCCTTCAGTGAGTTGAATAAAATGTTTCCCGAGTGTTTATTTTCTATTTTTATGAAAATTATGATTTTAACTTTTTTAACATTAATAAACAAATTTTTATTTCAAAATAAAAAATATTGTGTGATATAATGCTTTTTCAAAATCTTGTACTGACTTATAATTCAATTTGTAGATTATGGAAGTTCCTATTGCTCTAAATCCTTGCCAATATTTCATATCATCAACATTATTAATTTTAGCTTTTCCAGTTGAAAGAAAGATCTCTGCTAAAAGATATGCAGGGATCTATCCTTGCCATTTTAATTCATATTTCCCTCTTTACTAACAAAGTTGGACATTATTTCAAATGCTAATTGGTTATTAAATTTGATCATAAATATATTTTTATGGTCTTTGTATCCTACTCCATTGATCTATCTGTCCTTGCCTAATATCACACTGTCTTAAATACTGAAGTTGTATAAAAGGGCTTGAGATGCAATAGAACAAGTCCTTGCTCTTTTATTTTTTATTCAAAAGAGTCATGCCTACACTTGGTCTTTTCATTACCCTATAAATTAGAATCAGCTTGTTAATTTGTACAAAGAAACAATATATAAAATTACTAAAAATGAAAAAATTGAGATTATCAATGAATTTGCATTGAAGCTGTAGATGAATTTCCAATAAATTGTCATTTTTACAATGAAGACTCTTTCAAATAATGATTATGATATAACTGAATACTAGGTCTTTTTAAAATTTCCTCAATTTGTTTCACAGCTTTCCACATAGAGGTTTTTGGATAGCCTTCTTTGACTTATTTCTAAGTATTTGATTTCTTATGTTCCATTAAATCATATTTTAACTGTTATTATCTAATAGTTTGATATCTAGCTATTTACTGATCCATATCATATATTTTATCTACATACTTACTTATATAGAGAGACTAAACTTACATATTTAATTTTATAATTGATATAAAATTCTTTCTAAAAATTTTTGCATATACAATCGTATTATTTGAAATTATAAGATTTTTTCTTTTTAATTCACCTCCCATTTAAATATTTTTTGCCTAATGCAGTGGATACAATCTATAAGAAAGTATTAAATTGAAATGTTAATAATGGAGCTATTTTAAACCTCATTTCAAAGTGAAACATTTTAGTATTTCACTATTAAATGTTTTTATAGGTTTTTTGTAGACACTGTTTACTGAGTTATGAGTTTACTTCTAACTTTAAGGTTTCAGAAAAGTTTATTTTAAATGGAACTTTAATTTCATCTATTTTATCAATTTGTCAGTTTTTCTACATCGATTGTGATCATATGTTTCTATTTAAATCTGCTAATATGACCAACAAAATGATTAATTCTGAAACATTAATTAACTTAATTTCCCAGAATGAAATCAATTTGATCATGATTTATTTTCATGATTATATATGGCTGGTTTAGTCTGCTAATATTTTAGATATAAAAAATTTAATGTTTAAATTTGGAATTAAGTATACCCTGACATGGGAAACAAGATATAGAGTGCACTTTCATTTTGTATTCTATAAAAAGTATATCTCTAAGAGTGAAATTATTTAGCTTTTGAATATTTAGCAAAATCTGCTGGTGCAGTCATGGAACTGGAAATTTATTTCTGGAAAATTTTATATTACATATTTAATTTACTAATTGTGTGACTATTCAGAATTGGCAACTAGGTAAACTTTTTTCTAGGTATTTATCCATTTCATCTAATGCAAATATTAGTATAGTAATGTTCTTAATTCCATCATGTTATCCCCTGTATTTTCATCCGGTTTTTATTGCTTGCATTTTTACTTTGCTGTAACTGGAACTATTTTACTTCAAGGAGGTGGTAATTATTTTTTTATAGGGGGCTATGTATAATTGTGTCAACTTTATTCATTGAATAATCTAACCCTTCTATAATAATGTGAAATAACACATTTATCATAAGTAAATGTCCATGTGCATTTGTATTTATTTAAAAACCTTCTATTCTATATTATTATATATTTACACATCACCACACTGTTTTAATTCATCTTAATTTGTAATAGATGTTAAATACTTAATATGACTGGTTTCTCCTCATTAAAATCACCCTCAAAATTTTAATTTTGTACTTTTTAATATTTTTATTTAATTACATCTCTAATACAATATATGATATGCATATAAATAATCATCTCCTATATGTAAGACATTTTAATTATATAGATAACATATATTAAACAAATATGTATATAACTAAATGATATATATATACATTTTTTGTAGTATAAAAGATCATTTCCTATACTTATAACCAAATTTCCTATTGGGAATTTATTGGAGAGTACATTAATTTTTTATACTAATCTAAGAGAAATTTGATATTGCCGTTTCAAATCAACCTTTATTTTGTATAACTGTTTTGTTATTTTGTTTACTTTTTTCTAGAACACTACCTACCACCTTAAGTTTTCAATTCCTTCTCATAATTTCTTCTTTAAGATTCATCATATCTGCTTTGTGCTCTGGCTTTATGGAGTTGGTTTTACAGTTATCTTTTCTCAGTGCATGACTGCATTTTCTCACACTATATTCTCTGAAAGAATTTTTCTATTTTTTGTTATTTACTAATTAACTTTCCTGTTCCTTTTTCCTATTTTCTTATACTAGTTTGGTGTGCAGCCTCTTTATTTTCTTTTCTTTATTTAGTTTTATTTGATAGAGGATTTCTACCCTAGACTGATAATTTGCAAAAAATTTTTTTCTGGGCAATAGAAACAAGATGTTCTGGAATAGCAGTAATTCTCACTGGCTCATAGTAAAACTCTTCATTACATAGAGTCATGTTTGCTTTTGTGTTTTTGCATACATATGCATGTAAGTATGTGTATTTATATATGCATTATAATAACATTTATGCCTTTCTATTTGTCAAAGATAAATAGCTACAAGACAGTTTAAAATATAGTTTCTCCTCCATCCTGAATCAAAACGCAATCATTTTCTGCCAATTATACTACTCACTGATATCAAATTGATTTGTTTTCTTTAATCCTGTCCTTGCTGCTATTCTTTGTTCCCTGATGGCATTCAGAAAATATCCCATAGCTAGCTCACTTCCATATCTCTAAGTGAGAGTCTTTTGTTTTATCACACCATGGTGCAATCCTTTTTTTGGAATTCTGTCATTTGGCTTTTTCTAATGTCTGCATTTTCTGGCATTATCTAATAATGTCTTCCTAAACTTTTGTTTACCTCCAAATTGAGAATAGACATATATATGTGGTCTAGTCTCTTTTAAAAGAAAGCTTACATTACTATTTTTTATTTTCCTTTTAGGATTTGATATGATTTAAAAAAAAAGCAAGGAAACAGATGCATCTTTAATCTTCCATTTAAACCCAGAAGTCCAAAGCACAATTTTAATAGTTACTGCTCAAAACTTGAGCCTTATCTTCCACTTATTAAAGAATATTTTTTAGAAAATATATAACCATGACTCTTATACAAATATAAAATGATTACATATCAATTATTTAACCTGTAAATACTGATTTAAAGAAGAATTATTTGAATGTATCTAAATAGGTAGTCATGAAAGTTGAAATAAATTTTAAAATAGGTGCAAAACTGTTCACTATCCACAGACCAATAATCCATGCATTTAACTAGGCATAATGCAGTTGTATTTTTATAGAGAAGAATAATTTATATTATTATTAATTTTCTATGATTACAGGCTTGTAAAATAATTCAAAGGCAATGAAAGTTGGAGATAAAGCAGAGCTGTACTAGACACAGTAGCCAGTAATCTCTTTTGTCTACTTTAGTTTTACTCAATTGTTCCTAAAACATCTGCCTGTGGAAACAAGTTATACTTTCCAGTTGCCATACTAGAATTTCAGTATTAACAACTTATCTGTTCATAGCATGAATATTGGTTATGTTACCTTAACCTCTACATGTTCAAACTTGTTTCTGACACTTTGCCAATTCTCCAATCACTTGATAACAGATATTATGATATAAACTTTCCCTCCAGGGATGCTCCCAAATACTGTATTTCAATAACTTTCCCAGAATAATTTCTTTTAAGAGAAATTCTGACTACTCTTTTAGTCTTTTCATTTGGATGTGCACCATTTGTCCAACCCGTATTCAATTTGTCATGTTGTTTTATGTCCATGCAATTGCCATTGGGACACTAATTCTCCATTATGCCCAGCGAGTCCATTACTAGTTACCCAATGGCAGAGACTTTACATGAATTTTTACCTTACAACTTTTTAGTACTGCTGGATTCACTCCACATGAAATAAACCTCACTTTACTTAACACATATTAACCTCAACATGCGATAATTCATTGAATATAGTTTATTGAGTAAAGTGCACAAATCTTAAATGAACAGCTGGACAAGGCTTTACATATGGATATGTACATTTAACTATTATCCAGGTCTAATGAGAAACATTTACAGCATCTCAGAAAGTTCCCATATGCCCTCACCTAGCCACGTGATCAAGCAGAATTAAAAAGACACTTCTGGGTATATATCCAAAGAATTAAATCAGTATGTCAAAGAGGTGACTGTACTACCATGTTCATTGCAGCGTTATTTACTGGGTGAATGGATAAAGAAAATAATACGATAATTACATACAATGGAATACTAAACAGACTTTTAGAAAGAAGGAAATTTTAGTATAATATTTACTACAACATAATGAACCTAGAAGACATAATACTTATTGAAATAAACCAGGCACAGAAAGACAAACACTGCATGATCTCACTTATGTGTGAAATCTAAAAAATTTCATCTTACAGAAGCCGAGAGCAGATTGGTGGTTATCAAGAGATGGGAACGTGGGTGAGGGCATGGGGTAGTCTATTTGTTCATTGTTCATGCTTATACTGTACAGTTTTAATTAATATACATTTCTTTAAAACTGACGTCTGATAGTATAATCCTCCAGATTTATTCATTTAATATGAGATGTTCTTTTTCCCTGTTTTGGGAATTTTTACTGGTATTGTCTTGAGACTATAGGTTAATTTGGGGCAAAACTGATATTTTTACATTACTCCTTCTAACCAATAAACATGATATTTTCCTCCATTTATTTAGTACATGTGATTTTTTTCTCAATCGTGTTGTCTAGTTTTCAATGTAGAAATTTTACAGATCTTTCATTAAATGTAGCCTTAGTCATTTGCAATTATAAATTATAGCATTTTATTATTGTGTTTGCATTTGTTTTCTATGCATCCTGTAAGAACACAAATTTAGGATTGTTATATATTTTTGTTGGATACATCCTGTTATCTGATATTAATATTACCAGATTTCTTTGGTGTGTTTTATGGTATATCTTTTTCATTTCTTTGCTTTCAAACTTTTTGTATATTTAAATGTATCTCTTACAAATACCACATAGTTCAGATTCAGTCTTTTTATTTTGTTTGCCTTTTTATTTGATTATTTTTCCAGTGTGGCAATCTTTGTCTACTTGTGGACTATGGGATATCTTGGGGTTCTTATCTACCAACTTACTATGTGTTATTTTTATATGACACCAGTTTTATTTTTCTCTTATTTCTTACTTTCATTTGCATCTCACAGCTATTTATATATCATTTTATTTTCCTCATTTATTATGTTGGGAGTTCACAATATCTGCTTATTCTTTTCTTTTTTTCTTTTTTTATTCCAAAATATTAAGAGGGCATGTTTTTGTTACATGGATACCTTGTATAATGTTCAAGTCAGGAGTTTTGATGAGCCTGTCACTAGAATAGTGTTCATTTTACCTAATAGGTAAATTTTTATCCTTGAACTCCTCTCTCACCCTCCCCTCTGACTTCTTGTTTTCCATTGACCTTTACATCTCTTTGTGCCCATGTGTACTCATTGTTTAGCACACACTTACTGGTGAGAACATACGGTGTTTGGTTTTCCATTCCTGAGATACTTCACTTAGGATAATGGTATCTAGTTCCCTCCATGTTTCTGCGAATGACTTTTTTCATTCCTTTGTATGGATGAGTAGTATTCCATAGTAAATATTAATATATACCACCTTTACTTTATCCATTAATAAATTGATGTGTACTTACGTTGATTCCACATCTTTGCAATTGTGAATTATGCTGCAATAAACATTCAAGTACAGGTGTCTTTTGGATAAAATCATTTCTTTACTTTTGGGTAAATACCCAGCAGTGGGATTGCTGGATCAAATGGTAGGTCTACATTTATTTCTTTGAGGAATTTCCATACTATTTTCCTGAGAGGTTGTACTAATTTCCAATCTCATCAAAAGTGTAAAAATGCTTATTTCTCTCTGTATCCACACCAGCATCTATTGTTTTTTGACTTTTTAATAATGGCCATTCTGATAGGCATAAAGTGGTATCTCATTGTGTTTTTAATTTGTATTTCCCTGATGATTAGTGATGTTGAACATTTTTTAATAAGCTTATTGGTCATTTGTCTATCTTTTTTTGAAAAACTACTGTTCATATCTTTTGCCCACCTTTTGGTGGGATTGTTTATTTTTTTTCTTGTTGATTTGAGTTCATTGTATATTCTAGGATATGAGTCCTTTGTCAGATGTACAGTTTGTAAATATTTTCTCCCATTCTGTAGGGTGTCTGTTCACTTTGTTGATTATTTCCTTGGCTATGAAGAAGCTTTTTAATTTAGTTAAGTCCCATTTATTTGTTTGTTGTTGATGTATTTCCTCTGGGATTAGTCATAAATTCCTTTCCCAGGCCAATGTCTAGAAGAGTTTTTTCCATATTTTCTTCTAGAATTTTTATGGTTTCATGCCTTACATTTAAGTTTTTACCAATGTTAAATTAACTTCTGTATTTGGTGAGAGAGAGAAGTCCTGTTTCAATCTTCTACATGTGGCTATCTAATTTTCACAGTACCATTTATTGAATAGGGCTTCCTTCCCCTAGTGTATGTTGTTGTCTGTTTTGTCAAAGATCAGTTGGTCATAGGTATATGGTTTAATTTCTGGATTCTCTATTCTTTTCCAATGGTCTATGTCTCTACTTTTATACCAGTACCATCCTGTTTTATTTACCATAACCTTGTAGTATAATTTGAAGTAATGTAATGTGATGCCCTTAGATTCATTCTTTTTGCTTAAAATTTCTTTGGTTATTTGGGCTCTCTTATGATTCCAAATGAAGCTTAGGATTATTTTTTTGAAATCTGTGAAATGTGATGTTGGTATTTTCATGGAGATTTCACTGAATCTGTAAATCACTTTGGGCAGTATGAACATTTTAACAATCTTTTTTCTGCCAATCTATGTGCAAGGAATGTTTATCCACTTGTTTGTGTCATCACAATTTCTTTTATCAGAGTTTTGTAGTTCTCCTTATAGAGATCTTTCATCTTCTTGATTAAGTATATTTCCAGATATTTTATTTTCTTTGTAGCTATGGTGAATGGTATTGAGTCCTTGGTTTGACTCTCAGCTTGACTGTTATTAGTATATAGAAATGCTACTGATTTGTGCACATCGATTTTGTATCCTGAGACTTTTGTTGAATTTATTTATCAATTCTAGGAGTATTTTCATAGAGACTTTAGGATTTCCTAGGTACAAGACCATATCATTAGCAGAGATAGTTTGCCCTCTGCTTCCCTGATTTGGATGTCCTTTATTTCTTCCTCTTGCCTGATTTCTCTGAATAGGGCTTCAGTACAATGCTGAATAGAAGTGGTGACAGTGGTTCCCCTTGTCTTGTTCCACTTCTAAAAGGTAATGCTCTCAAATTTTCCCTGTTCAGTGTTGGCTAGGGGTTTGTCACATACAGCTTTTATAATTTTTAGATATGTTGTTTCTATGCCTAGTTTGTTGAAGGTTTTTATCATGAAAGTGTGTTTGATTTTATTGAATGCTTTTTCTACACCTATTGAGAGGATCATATGGTCTTTGTGGTTTTTTTTTCTGTTTATGAGGTGAACTACAGTTACTGATTTGTGTATGTTGAACCATCTTGTATCCCTCTGATGAAACTCACTTAATTATGGTGAATTATCTTTTTGATGTGTTGTTGAATTTGGTTTGCTAGTATTTTATGGAGAATTTTTGCATTTATCTTCATTAAGGGATATTGTTCTAAAGCTTTTTGTTGTTGTTGTTGTGCCCTATCCTGACTTTGGCATCAAAGTGATAATTGCTTCATAGAATGAGGTAGGGAGGATTCCCACCATCTCGATGTTTTAGAATAATTTCTGAAGGATAGTTTCCAGTTCTTCTTTGTAGGTCTGGTAGAATTCAGCTGTGAATCCATCTGGTCTGGAGCTTTTTTTTCATTTGGATATTTTTTTATTACTCCTTTAATCTCATTGCTCATTATTGGTCTGTTTAGGATTTCTATTTCTTCCTGATTCAGGATTGGGAAGTTGTATGCTTCCAGGAATTTATACATTTCCTCTTAGATTTTCTAGTTTGTGTGCATGGAAATTTCTGTAATATTCACAGTTGATATTTTTGTATTTCTGTGCTATCAGTTATAATATCATATATTCTTTTTAATTTCTGATTAAGCTTCTTTAAGTCTTTTTTCTTCTATTTCTGGTTAATTTGCTAGTGGTCTATTGATTTTGTATATCTTTTCAAAGAAACAACTTTTTGTTTTCATTGATGTTTGTATCACTTTTTTGATTTCCATTTCATTTAGTTCTTCTCTGAGCTTTGCTATTTGTTTTCTTCTACTGCCTTTGGCTTTGGTTTGTTCCTCTTTTTCTAATTCCTTGATATGTGACATTAGGTTATTAATTTGTGATCTTTCTGTCTTTTTGATATAGGCATTAAAGGCTACTCAGGTGGCAGCAGCAGTGCTATCAAGATGGCAATATTTTAGTGGCAGATGCTGAGGGCCAGTGGGCACCTGCTCTGCTCAAATCCTTGGGAGGCAGCTTCTGTGCTTTGAAAGTGCACAGCAGCCAGTCACAGTGCACATGAGAGCACTTGCCCTCCCTCCCCACTCCATTCCTGGCCTCGCAGAGGTAATGGGGAGGTGGTTGCAATGGAGCTGACCCCTCTGCAGATTGGGCACTCCGGAGCTGAGAGCAGAGTGGCATCTGTTGCAGAGACCTCAGACCAGAAGCTGGTAGAATCCCACTGTGCTAGCTCTCTGGTGCAATGCTTCTGCACCATCTTCAAGCGGCTCCCTTATCAGTTTGGAGGTCTGCTGTGCTTGGGAAGCCCTATCACAGCTCAGATTTCAGTGTCTGCTGGGGGAATGAAGATCCTCTGGGATCTCTTCCCTGACCCTTCCACACATGTGGATGCTTCCCCCAGATACCTTCCTATCTTGCTGAATGGATCACCCTGCCTCTCTCTCCTCTGCTTTGGATGTCTCCAGTCATTTCTCTGATGATTCACAATGCTCTCTTGAAAGGGTCCTCCATGAATGCATTTCTACCTTCAACCTTTGATCTTCTCCTTGAGAGTGGTGAGTGCAGGCTGCTTCTAGTCTGCCCTCTTGGCCCCAACACATGGTTATTCTTTTAGTTGTTACTCTAGAGATTACAAATATTTTTTATCACCTTCTGAGCAATAAAAGAAACTTAACAATTTAAGCTCTTTTACTTTTTGAACTTGTTTTGTTATGAATAAGCTAAAGCAGGCCCTAGGCTGAGATCTTTACAAAGGCCTGCTAAAAATGTTGGTCTTTTGCTAGTATCTGGAGTCTTGAATTGTGAAATGCTCCCTAAATGATAAATTGTTTCTCTGTATCTACAGTGTGAATTGTGGTGAACACCAGCTTTACTTCTGAGAGTCTAGAATATTGGTAGTTCAGTGGAGTATGTCCACATGACCAGCTCCCAAGGAAAAATCCCTAAACTGTGTCTCAAACAGGCTTTCCTAGGCAGAGATATTACATATGTGTTATATTTTCCCTGCTATAGGAATGGTACACTCTGTATGATCCCTCATAGGAGGAATAGAATACAGGAAACCTGTGTATAGATTATTCAAGACCCAGCCGATATCTTTTCTCTTACTGAACATGCTGGATGTCCCAACCTTGTTACTGTAATAAATTTGAGCCATGCGGCCAACTATATGCTGAGGTTGTGAGTCCTTCTAATGAATGATTGAAGATGGGAATGGTTTGGGACCCCTAAAACAGTTGCTATATATTTTATTTCCACATATATTGTAAAGTCATGCTGAGACATTATCAACTTTGACTTTAAAGTTATTATATTTTACCTTTCTTTTGCTGTTCTTTCAAATATATATCTTAAGGCTGCATCTGAGATTATTTTTCTTCTGCCAGAACTCCCTTTTATAATCTCTTAATGCGTATCTGTTCTTTTAGTTTTTGTTTTCCTGGAAATGTTATTATTTGACCTTTATTTAAGAGAAGTATATTTTATAGGTATTGAATTGCAAGCTATCAGATTATTTTCCAGCACTATTAAAACTAGTGACTATTTTTCTCTAACAGCTTTTAAGCTTTTCTTCTTGTCTTTATTAGCAGTTTGACTGTATGTGGTTTTTAGTATATTTGTTCTATTTGGGGTCCAAAGAATTTAATGAATCTGTGATTTAAGATATTGTATCATCATTTGAATATATTTATTCAGTATTTTTCTAAACATTTATTTTGTCTTATTATTTCTCTGTTCTCTTTCTGAGACTCCAATTAAACATATGTGAGAATTTTTTTATACCACATGTCACAGTAGATGTTAGACAGATAATGATATTCATGGACCCGTCTTGTTTTTTCTTTCTTTTTTTTTCACCGCTTGATTGCTCTTTCTGTGCCCCCAAAAAATGAGTTTTTAACTTTTTTTTGCTTTATTCTCACAACATAATTAATTTTTAAGCAAATCACTCACATTACAGATGATTTACTTTGTGTTTTTCCTTAATAGATTATAATTAATAGTACAGAAATATAAACTTGGCTTTTGAAATGCCTATGAATAATTCTTTATAAACATTTCTAAATGTTTTATATTTTCATTTTCAATTTTATTCTTAATTTTTCCATTAGGTTTGAAAATATTAATCTTGTACAAAAGAAAGATCCATAACTAAATCTTATTTTCAACTCACTGAAAATGCTGAAAGTATATTTATTGTAATTGTCAGTTTTGCAGATTCAAATGGATTTATATAGCCATCTGCAGTACTCTCTTCTGAATGAGAAAATTAATGTTGCACATTAATAAAATGAGCTAAGAGTTGGCAATGCTCATCTAAAACACTCACATAGTCAAAAATAAGTTATATGCGATAATACACATTGGTCACTAAACATTAGTCTTTTGGAAAATTTTAAAGTTTCTGTTTTATGTTTGCACTGAAGAGATGAAGTAATTTTACAGATAGCTTTCTAGAAATATGATGACTTTGATCACATTATTTCTAGTTCATAAAATTCAGTTTCTTGTAGATTTTTAATTATTAAATTTTAAAATACCTTAAAATACAAATTAAAAACATATAATTATGATTCATTTCCTTCCTGGACATATGTTAACATTTTAATGTTGCATTAATCTATGTTACTTATCTAAACACTTTAGACAAATTTTCAAAGCATTACACATTTTCAATATGTAACTTTTATCATAAAAATGTATGATATACCCTTTTTGAAATGAAATGCAAAAAATCTTTCCTTAAAAATGACTAAATCAAAAATATTGAGATTATAAAAATGTAGAATCTACTTTGTAAAAATATTAATAAAAACCTTAATAATTGATTTACCAAAATGCCTATCCCCAAACAACTGAGCTGAATCTAAAGAAAGAAAATATATAAGAAATTATCAAATTTAAAAACAAAGAAGAGACTCAGACTCACTCAAATGTCGTATGATTTGATCCAAATTATAAAGTAAACCATATTGCTGTGTGGGGCACCTTCCTTACTTCACTTGAACTCTGACATCCCTTCCCTTGCTCTGTCTTTGACTCCCTCTAGCTATCCACCTATGACCATGTGGTCACCCTCCTCACTCCAGTCTTCCTCTGACACTTCTAATGGCCGGTCCCTTAGCCCTAACTCTTTTGGGTATATTACTTGCCCTATCTGACCTCACCATCCTCAACTGGGACACCCTGCCATACAGAAGACTTTCTTAATTCACTTAGTCTCTGACCTCATACACCAAACTGCCCCCTCAGCCTTGTCCACTCTGCTCAGGGATTTCTGTCCTGGTATTGGGCATTGTTACCACCTGCACATCTGTTTCTCAGTCCTCTCAGATTCTGACATTTCAATCTGAGACATCATGTCTTCCTCCAACTCAGCATGATCAACTATCTTATATGACCCTACCTAATGTCTTTAGGACTGAATTGCTTTGATTGGATTAGAGTGATAGATGCTAACTTCCTGATTTTGATGGTTATATTTTGGTTATATAGAAGAATGTCTTTATTTATAGGAAATAAATACCAAAGGATTTGAGGATGATTAACACCATCTTTGCAAAGTGATCATCTCAAGTGGTTCAAGGAAATCACCAGGAAATAGATGAGGAATTTACTGTACTAGGCAATAAATAATAATGGACTATTGCCATGATTAAAAATGTTATGAAAGGTTTGCAGAAACAAAAAGAATAAATTTCTTAAATTTTCAGAGCCTTTTTACCTATCATTTTATCTGTTCAACTTAAAGCTTCAAGTCAGTCTTGAGGGGAAAAAAAATTCAACTCTCAGGCCTCACAAACCACCAATGTTATCTTCCCATCTCCATGTAAGCACCAAAATCTCTGTTCTTCTCTCTTTACCAGCAGCAACAACCTAACTGGACAAAATTGAATTCCTAGCTGCTAATACTATGTATTCAAACAAATGCAGACTATAATGTTCTTGTAATTTTTAATGCACTTACGCTGAACCAGCTACAAAACCTCAGCCCATGTCTCCATATGTCTCCTCTCTCCAGAATTCTAGCCTATTTCTCACTGCTTTAGTAGGAATACACTTTAGCGGGAATACCGTTTTTCTTCAGTTATCATATATGACCTAAAATTAGAAGTTTCATGTTCTATAAGTTTTACCTAATTTTATTTCATATAAACTTGACCTCTTGAGGCTTCCAACACAACACTGCTTTAATGCATCATGATATAAATCAACTGCCCCCAATATTATGCCTTTTGCACTAATAGGAAGTTTTATAAGACTAAAAAATGGCCAAATGCAATCATTATTTCTGATATGATACTAAAGCATTTGGTGTGGGGGGGGGAACTTGGACATTGTTTGTATCAAATATACTTGTTAAGATTGAAATAAAAATAAATTGATGTATACATACACATCTTATTTGGACGTTTTCTTGTTTTTCTGGTAATTTTTATTGGTTTGCACAGATATTATATCTCAATTTGATTCATCTCTCTCCTAGGGTTGTTATATTTGGCAAAAAAATAAATTAATAAATACATATAGAGTGCCTAGTCAATTTTGAATTTCAAGTTGAAAAAAGAATAATTTTTTTATTCCAAAGTATATTTTTAAACTATAATTACATCCCAGTTATTGTCTGTGTCATACATATATATTTTTAAATGTACTTTAACTGAAATTCAAATTTAACTGAATACTCTATGTTTTATCTAGCAAACCTAGTTTCTCCTTTAAGTCAGAAACCTGTGTAGGTCAGAGGAAACAAGTTTTGTGAAGATAATGACTGATTCAAAGCTAATTTATCTACAAACAGAAGGAGTCAGAAAACACTGGTGATTGGTTAGTAAACCCAAATGATAGAGATGAACAAGAATGAAAATGCCATTGTGCAGAGCACAGTATGACTTCAAAACTTTGAAAGACAATAACTTTTTAAGAAAACCTTAAAAATAAAGCTTGGTATATATAATGAAACACAAAAGCATTACATTCATAACTTCATTTTAGGGTTGTTCAAATACACTTTAGTGAAAACATGAACAAGTTCCTAAGCATGATCTAATTTGACACTCACAGATATAAATAAATGAGAACATAAACTGGAGTGAGAATGAATGGTCAGAAGTAAAAACAATTTCTAAGTTTGTAGGGTTTTAATTACCTGAAGCACTAGCACAAAATACAGTTAAATTAGTCAGTGAGCATTTTAACTGATTTGATTTTCATTAGCCAGGCTAACTTACAAGGTTGTAATTTATGTTAGTCTATTAAATAAAGACATTTTGCATAAAATAAGTATACTGGGTACAAATTCAGGATAATCTATTGGAAGTAGTTTCTATTTACATGAAAAAACTTTAAAACCAGCATCCCTAGAATATTCTGATTTTGAACCCTATCCTTGGGCATTTTGGCAAGGATAATTTTTTCTATACTTTCAAAAAATTATAATTTCTTCAGCACTTTACCTGCTCCTTAGTGGTTTTTTTTTTTTTTAAAATAATTCATTTATTTCTATGCCTTTGAAATTTCCTGTGGCACATTTTCTAATTGTTTCCATCACTATTATAGTTCTTTCTGACTTACTGAGAAAATGGATAGGCATTTTCCTTCTCTCTACTTGAAAACATATATTTAATAAAACATTTTTTATTCTCTCACACTTTTATGCTTTCCTCTAGGTGTAAATGACTGTGAGACAGGTAATTCCCTAAATAAGGTAGGATGTGGTACTTTATAGAATGCATTATTGTATTGTTTAAAGAAAGTTTAAAATTAGTTATTACATTGGATGAGAAACTCAGCACCACAATTTAAGTGACTTGCCCAGAGTCATATAGAGGTGAAGGAATTCAGGAAATTTCACCCCAAAATATGACTCCTTGGTATAAAGAATATTTTGAATTAAAGGCGATTTGAGATTGAAAAGCATTGGAGGGGGTTTTCTTCTATCTGCATAAACCAGACTGACTGACTGGTCAAAAGATCAAAGGGACAATTGACTTCCCTTCCTCTCCCTGTTATCTCAATATATTGTGTGAAGGAGGATCAAGAATGCAACCAGACCTGGCCCAAATCATTTAAATATAATACCTATCTCTCAGGTTAATTTAATTTGCAAAGAGAATCATTCCCAAGTCAATCTGTTTCCCCCCATCCATTTGTCCTTCCTAGCACTCTTTTCCCCCTAAACAGAATCAACCTTTACTCCTCATCTCCTCCCCTCCAAAAAGACAGGTATAAAAATATCTAAACTTCATTGGGACATTGGGTAATCACTCTGTGATTCTCCCAATGTGTATGATAAATAAACCTTTCTCTTATTAATCTGCCTTAATTGAGAGTTGATTTTTCATTTGTGAGAAAGGGGCCCACCCCTACAGAGGAAATCGAATTTGTACTTTGGGTAATTGCAAATACCTAGGCTTTCAGCAGTAAAGTAGGAGAGCAAAAATAAAACAATCAATAATAAAAAAAAAAATCAAATACCTAGGCTTATTCAGAGATATCAGACCACACTGAGGATAGATTCTAGGATCAAAATGCTAAACTTAACTGCAACTGAAATCAGTCTTTCATAAACCCTTTCTGTATCAGAGAAGGAGAATGGTAAGGTAAGCGACTATGAAGAATACTATAGAAACAAATCTCTAAGTTTATATATTTTATATTAGGCTATATTAAGTAACGGTGCATAAATAAGGAGTTATTTGTTAACTCAATTATTGTCTGTTCATTCATTCATCAAACAGCCATGAGAGAGCATATAATATATGTAAGATACCTGACTGGAAAACATATTTGCCTCTTGATAGGTTGCTAGAAGGAGAAAAGGATTAAGGAATTTTCTCTGAAACATATTTCTCTAGCCTTGACAATTTTTTGTCATGTCAAGAACCCATCCAAATACCTGGAGGAAAACAAACCCACATTTAACAGTAGTAAAAAAAAATTGTATAGGAAGATCGGACACAGAGAAAATGAAGAATTTATCTAGTAATTTGAGGTACTCAAAATAAAAATTTGATATGCTTTCACTTCCGGACCTTCATACTTGCTGTTCCGTCTGCATGGAATTCTTCTTCCTTAGATGTCCCTGTGGTTCTTTCCTTCAACTTTTCCATGTCAGACCTCTAACATTTCTCTGCTAAAATTGTAACTATCTCCTCTGCGGTTGTTACTTCCCTTCTCTAAAGCACTCATTGTTATCTCACACACTATGTATTTACTAATTTGTTCTTGTTGTTTTTGTTTGCCTGCATATACACTCTGTAAGGACATGATTTTTGTCTTTTTCACTCACTACTTTTTTGTTAGTACCTTGAAAAGCATCTAGCTTAAAGAAGTTGCTGAGAAAGATTTAAGTGAATGAATACTTTAAAACAGAGGGGAGACTAGAAGGCACTAAGAAAAATTCAAAGAAAATTATCATAGTCCATTTAAAATTATCAAAAATAGAGATTCATCATTCCTGAATTGTGAACCCTGAATTTTTTTTTATTTCAGCTCATCATGGGGGTACATAAGTTCAGGTTATATACAATGTCCATATCCTGCCCATGCCCCCCGGAGTCAGAGCCTCAAGCGTGTCCATTCACCAGACAGTGCACCTGGCACTCACCATGTAGTCATACCTCCATCCCCTCCCCCCACTCCCCACCTCCCCAAGTCAGCACCCTCAAGCATGACCATTCCCCAGAGGGTGCGCAACGCACTCATCATGTAGGCATACACACATCACCTCCCCCCACCCCCCGCCTCAGTCTGATATCCAGTTGGTATCCTTCCCTGATGTGCATTTAGGTGATGATCAGGGAAACCAATTTTCTGGTGAGTACATGTGATGCTTGTTTTTCCATTCTTTGGATACTTCACTTAATATAATGGGTTCCAACTCTCTCCAGGAGAACCAAAGAGATGTTGTCCTTTCACCGTTGTTTCTTATAGCTGAGTAATACTCCATGGTATACATATACCACATTTTACTAATCCATTCGTGGATTGATGGGCATTTGGGTTGTTTCCACATCTTTGCAATTGTGAATTGTGCTGCTATAAACATTCGGGTACAGGTGTCTTTGTTGTAGAATGACTTTTGTTCTTCTGGGTAGATCCCCAATAATGGGATTGCCCGATCAAATGGTAGGTCTATCTGAATCTGTTTAAGGTATCTCCATAATGCTTTCCACAGGGGTTGCACTAGTTTGCATTCCCACCAGCAGTGTATGAGTGTTCCTGTCTCTCTGCATCCACGCCAACATGTGTTGTTTTGGGACTTTTTGATAAAGGCCATTCTCACTGGAGTTAGGTGATATCTCATTGTGGTTTTGATTTGCATTTCCCTGATGATTAGGGATGTTGAGCATTTTTTCATATGTTTGTTGGCCATTCTTATATCTTCTTTTGAAAAATTTCTATTCATGTCGTTTGCCCATTTTTTGATAGGGTTGTTTGATTTTTTCTTGCTGATTTTCCTGAGTTCTAAATAGATTCTTGTTATCAGACCTTTATCTGATGTGTAGTATGTGAAAATTTTTTCCCATTCTGTAGGCTGTCTGTTTATTTTCGTGACTGTTTCTTTGGCTGTGCAGAAGCTTTTTAATTTAATCAGGTCCCATTCGTTTATTTTTGTTGTTGCTATTCTGCACAAAGTTATCTACAAATTCAATGCAATCCCTATTAAATTACCAACATCATTTTTCACAGATATAGAAAGAATAATTCTACGCTTTGTGTGGAACCAGAGAAGACCCCGTTTAGCAAAAGCAATTTTAAGCAACAAAAACAAAATGGGAGGTATTAATTTACCAGACTTCAAACTATACTACAAAGCTGTGATTATTAAAACTGCTTGGTATTGGCACAAGTGCAGGGACACAGACCAATGGAACAGAACAGAAAATCCAAACATAAAACCATCCTCATATAGCCATCTAATCTTTGACAAAGCAGACAAAAACATACTCTGGGGAAAAGATTCCTTATTTAATAAATGGTGCTGGGAAAACTGGATAGCCACACGTAGAAGGCTAAAACAGGACCCACAGCTTTCACCTCTCACAAAAATCAAATCACGGTGGCTAACAGACCTAAATCTTAGGGGGGAAACTATTAGAATTCTAGAAGAAAATGTAGGACAGACTCTTACAGACATTGGTCTAGGCAAAGAATTTATGAAGAAAACCCCTAAGGCAATCACAGCAACAACAGAAATAAACTGAATTTTGAATTATGAAGAGTGGCCAAGGTTTAATCACCTCCTATTCACCCCTCTGATGAGGGAGGGTGTTCTGCCCTTCGATTATGGGGATGACCAAACACACAGCACTGGATGCTGGAAAGATGAAATCAACAGCTGTTTATTAGTCACATATGCTCCCTGCCCATGTGAGGAGGGCACTGTATGCCACAGAAAGCCACATGCAGTGGTTGCACTTGGGATTAGAATGAACAACCAGAGGCAGTGGGACCAGGCTTTGTGGTATCAAAAGGGTGAGGTGCTCCCTGTTTGCTAAGGGAGAATATGATCGGCTTGATTGAATAATTCCATGAGCTGGCAGGGAACTGAAGCCACTCCTCAGAGGTAAACAGAACTGATTACCCTTTGAGAAAGGGCTGTTTGGCTAGGGCATCTTATCTACAGGAGCAGAGTAGGGAGGAGAATTTGCCATTAAGTCATTGTAGGCCACTTCAATTTTATCAGACATCAAGGCAGCATATATTATTGAGTGTTAATTTTAGACAGTAAATCACAAACTCATACAGTAAACTTATGTTTTTGCATATATTACATGTTTTATCTTCAGGTAAGGGGAATTTCAGGGGTAAGATCAGAGATAAGATTTAGTGGCCTCTACTGGGATGTCATCAACAATGGATTCTTCATGACCAGTAACTCACACTGGACATGCCACAGTTACCTGCTATTAACCTAGACCTGAGGGGAAAGGAGGGAGGAAGGAGGGAAGAGAAAAAGAAACATGACAAGTAAGAATTTTTTTAAGTCTGTAACTTTTCTTATAGGGAAAAATATCATTTTATCTATGGCAGAAAACTCAGATTGTCCTCTTTAACACTAACAATAGAAATAATTGGAAGAACAACTTTTGAATTTTTAGCGTTGAAAAATTATCTCACTCACAAATCTTAAATCTGAAAAGATTATTTGTTTATTTTGGGGTGATGATATTACATATATAAAAATATAAAGTTTTGGAAAATGTAACAACTTTTTATCTTTCTAAAATACTTACTTAAAAATAGCATTCTGATGAAACAGTAATCTAAATAACCATTTCAAGAATGGGGGGAAATGTGTTATGAATGACAGGTGCTGAATTATAAAATGAGTTACGCATGGAATAATAACTGTGATTACAAAACAATGAAAAAATGTTTTATAAAAGATTTTAATAATGAAAAATTTTTTTATAAAAGATTTTAATATTCATCATTAGATTACTTGACAAAGAACAGAAGAACACTAAATTTACTAAATTAAGTATTTTTCTTTGGATACAGTGAATATACATATGTAACAACTATACTTGAATAATTTAAGCAGGTTTAAATGTATATATAAAATATATACATATAAGTATATTCAGATGTTCATCATTATATTTAGTCATTTATATGTATATAAAATATGAGCTTATAAACATAATAGACACATTCATGACATAAGTATTCCCCAATATTAATATCAATATCCTTGTTATGATATTATGGATTATTTTATTGTCTTCATTATTGTACTTGGCACTTCTTATATTTCAATAGGAAACATTTTAATTTTTTATGCATAAAAGTAACTTTGTATTTCTGAAGAATTTCTACAAATGTTTTTTAAAACAAACTTCTTTCTTTTTCTTTATCTGTTCCCTCAATTTTTGTTCAAGTTTTTTCTGTTTGTGTTCTTAAATCTGTCAGAGAGAGAGCTTATCCGTGATGGAAATGTTCTTGGTATAAGGTCAATACTATTTTCTTCATCATTACTTTGCTCTTTCGATTTCTGGAGCCCAAAAAAGTAGCACTCAACACCTCCATCCCACAACCACCCAAAATATATATAACCACAAATTTAAAAATCTGTTTTCAAAGTTACAAGAGTCATTGTTATTACCTAATGGAAACTGAGGGGGCTTTGGAATGGTGAAACCTTAAGAATAGGGACTTTGCAGCTGACTCAGGATCTCCAGGGAATGCTGTTTTTCTCAAAGACTTCCCTTTCTCCCTCTCATGTTTGCTTGTGTGACTCGGTGCTTAGCTCAGAGATGCCTATTTTAATGAAATGTGTTGCTTTCACAGTTTGTACATTGTGAGAAGTGCTTCTCACCATGTGAACTTGACTGCATTGATGTACTTGGAAGTTTTAGAAATAACTTGTTAAGATAAATAAGCACTCTCAAATACTCTTGCTCTTTCCCATCTTCATTTTTAAATAAAAAAAACCCACTATCATCATAAGACTGGAATAATTATAAAACAGCATAAAATCAATATGCTGTTTTAGCCAATAATTAATTTACTTGGAATCCTATAATCCCCTTTATATAGGGCATAAACAAACTTTCTTTAGCATTATTTGCTTCATAATTTATTAGCTGTCAACCTAATAATAAATGAAAGAAAGCAACACGTCTCAATTTAGTTACAGGTTAGACAGCTGAATTGACGATGTGATAGGGTCAAAAAGCCACCAGACAGACACAAAGTAAGAGAAGGGAGGTAGACTTGCTGATGAAGAAATTAGTATTTTTTGAGAAGCTATTAAATATGTACTCTGTTTCTAATATTTATTAATATCAGTTGTTAGGTTGCCCTATGACAATTCTAAAGATGGTCTCTGTGGCATCTAGATCCTCTGATTCTGAGAACTTCCTAGAATTTCTAAACTCATATTTGTCCAGGAAATTTTGATATTCTTTCTATGACATAATAGAAGTAAAAGTCAGAATTATTGTTGGGGAGAAGGTAAAATGAGATCTTTCACGCAAAAACACCTTTCACCATATTATTAATAAGATATTCTTTTCCTTTTGAAGGATAAAAGCAATTACACCCATAAGCCATACTGTTCAGGCCAGTTCCCTCTTGTTTATAGGACTTACACATAAGTAGACAAGCGAGGTGAAACTCATAATTTTTCACATTCTCCTTGTATATCTCTGTCAATATGAGACTGAAAAGCATCTCTTCTTACCCACTTGAGTTTGAACTCTCATTCCTGGTCTCTCCAATTCAGGATCTTAGCTGATTAAAATCTTCTCCTCTCTCCAACTCCTTTCCCCATTTTGTTCTCTGGAATGCTTACTCATCAAGTTTCATATATTCTCAAACTCATCTCTGAATTTCCCCTATTTTTTTAGATGAAATATTTGTTTTCTGTCTGAATATACCATTCCCTGCTGTTCTTTTAGTGGAAAGTTTTTGTGTTCTTTTCACATGCCGCGTATCTTAAGTTTGAAAACAGTTTTGGTATCTTCCTTGCTCTCCGTTGTTGCTCCAATATATTTACTTCTTCTCTGTTTTTGGACTTCTCCATATTAAGCTATACCCTTGTTCTATATTTCCTCTTAGTGATCCTCAAAGTTTCAGGCATTGTTCCTTTAATCACAGATCTTACCAGCTAGCACATAGTCCTCAACCTTCTACTCCATTTATCTCTAATATATTTTAATACTCTTTGTGTATTTTATTTTGCTCTTTAGACTCCTAAAATCTTTGACTCAAAAAATTGCCTTTTCCTTTACCCTGCCATGATCACATTGTGCATTTTGTCATAATCATAAAGTGAACCATCTCTTGAATCACTAATTCAGACTTTTTACTATATGATTTTTTAACAAGATGTCAAATATACTGATAGTGTTGGTCTTGATATGCAACCTTAAACAAGTTATTTAAGTTCTCTATGTTTTTGTTTTTGTTTTTCTGTCTATTAGATGAAATAATAATAGTACTTTTCTCATAGAGTTGATGTAAGGAATAAATAAATTCGTACATATAAAGTGCATAAAACAATCCTTGGAACATAATAAATAAGCATTAAATAGTAGCAATTGCTATTATTAGTACTATTGTAATTATCTAATCTTAATTATAATTTTATTATTTTTTGCTTTTTTGTTTTACCTCACAATCACCATCCTCAAATGGGCACTCTACACCATGCAGAGCATCTTAATTTTTTTTTTTATTGGTAACTATGATCTTCCAACAGCACAAAATTAATTTCATTTTATGACATCTAGTAATATATAACAAGAACTATAATATAAATGATGGTCATGTGAGGTTTATTTTAAAAATGCAAGGTTAGTTTTGCATCCCCAAATCAACTAATGTAATACATGATATTAATAGAATAAAAAATGAAAAATAAAACATGATAATCTCAACAGATAGAAAGGAAGTATTTGACAAAATCCAACACCCTTTCATGATATATTTTACTCAACAAACTGGTCATAGAAAGGAAGTATCTCAACTTCTCATCTATGAAAAAGCCAGAGGTAACATCATACTTAATGATAAAAGATGGGATGCTTTCCTCTAAGATCAAGTAGGAAACAAGAATATCCACTTTATCCACTTATATTTAAAATTGTACTAGAAGTTCTCACCAGGGCAATTAGTCAAGAGAAAGAAATAAAAGATAACAAGATTATAAAGGAAGAAGTAAAATTGTTTCTATGTGAGATGACATGACCTTGTATATAAAAAAATTTAGAAAATTCCCAAAATACTATTAGAACTACTAAATGAGTTCAGTAAGTTTACAAGACACAAGATCAGCATACAAAAATCAATAGTATGTTTATACATTTACAATGAGAAATGTTAAAATTAATTTAAGAATAAAATTTTCATTTATAATAATGTGAAAAAGAATAAAATAATCAGAAATACATTTATCAAAAGAAGTACAAACTTATGCTCTGAAAAATACAAATTAAAGAAATAAATTAAAGAAGATCAAAATAAGTGGATAAACATCAGATGGTCATTGATCAGAAGACTTAACATTGTAAAGATGCCAATACTATTAAAAATGCTGTATAGATGCAATTTGTATCAGAATATCAATTAAATTTTTATAGAAATTGACAAATTAATTCTAAACATCATATAAAATTTCAAGGAACCTATTTTAGAATAGCCAACAATACTGGAAAAAAATACAAAAGGAATATTCCACTTTACTCCAGTCAGAATAGCCATTATTAAAAAGTCAAAAAAAACAATAGATATTGGTGTGGATGCAATGAAAATGGAATGCTTATATATTTTGCTAGTGGGAATAAACATTAGCACAACCTTTATGGAAAACAGTATGGAGATTTTCCAAAGCACTATTAATAAAAGCTGCTCTGCCATATGATCCAGCAATCTCACTACTGGGTATCTACCCAAAGAAAAGAAATCATTTTATAAAACATACACCTGAACTGATATGTTTATCAAGGCACAATTCACAATGGCAAAGATATGGGAGCAATCTAACTACCCATCAACTATGGAGTGGATAAATAAAATGTGAGATATATACATATATACACACATACATATATATATAATATTTAATATTTTAAAAATTCAGTTAGGAACATAAGTTCAAGAGATCTAATATACAACGTGATAACTATAGTTAACAATAATGTACTATATTCTTGAAAATTGCTAACAGAGTAGATTTTAAGTATTCTCACCACAAAAAAATAAGTTCCTGAGATAATGCATATGTTAATTAGCTCAATTTAGCAATTCCACAATGTATACATATTTCATAGCAACATGTTATACACTATAAATATACACAATTTGTAATTGTCAATTTAAAAATATAAAGTTGGAAATCTCACACTTTCCAATTTGAAAACTTACCACAAAGCAATGTTAATCATGACAGTGCGGTATTAGCACAATGACAGACTTATAGATTAATGGAATAGAACTAGAGTCCAAAAATAAGCCAATACATGTGTGATGTATTTGCTCACTAGTACACCGAAACTCTAATATGGGTAGAATATGATCTTTTTAATAAAAGATGCTGGGACACAGAATATCCACATGTCAAAAAAAAAAAAGAGAGAATTTGAATCATCATCGCATACCATACACAAAAATTAATTCAAAATGGATCAAATGCCTAAATATAAGATTTAAAATTATAAAACTCTTGGATAAAAGGAATAGGGGAAAAGCCTCATGACCTTGAATTTGGCAAAAGATTGTTAGACATGACACCAAAAGCATGAACAGCAATAAGAAAAAGTAGATAAATTGGACTTAACAAAATTAAAAACTACTGTGAAGAACACCATCAGTAAAATAAAATGGCAACTTCACAGAATGGAAAGTAATATTTTCAAATCATTTATCTGATAAAAGACTTTTATCCAGCCCACATGAAGAATTCTCTTAACTCAAAATATAAAAGACAACCTAATTTTTTAAATGGACAAAGGATCTGAATAGACAATTCTCCAAGGAAATGTACAAATGGACAATAAGCACATAAAAAGACACTCAACTTCATTAATCATCAAGAAAATGTAAATCGAAGCAACAAATCACTTTACATTTGCCAGATGGCTAGACTCAAAAAGTCTGATGACAAGCGTGGGCAAAGGATGTGGAAGAATGAGAGCACTCAGACACCGCTGGTGGGAATGTAATAAAATGATGTAGCTCCTTTAAAAATAAGCTGCCAATCCTTCAAATAACTAAACATGGAGTTAGCATATGACCCAGATTTCACTCTGAGGTACATACCCAAGAGAAATAACCACATATGCCTACACAAAAACATTTGCATAATTGTTATAGCAAAATTATTCATTATAGCCAAAAGGTGGAAGCAACTTAAATGCCCATCAAGGAATGAACAAACAAAATGGACTTTATATATACAATGGAATACTATGTAGACATAAAAAGGAATGAGGTATTGAAACATGATACAATGTGGATGAACCTTGAAAACATTATGATAAATGAAAAAAAATAGTTACAAATGAAAGCATATTATATGATCCCATTCATATAAAATGTTCAGAACATAGAAATCTATAGAAACAGTATAAATTAGTGGTTGCTTAGGGCTGAGTGAGCAGGAAGTTGGGAAGGCAAGGGTTAATATGTAATGTCTTCGTGATTGCTTTTTTTAGTGGTAAAAATGTTCTAAAATTGTGGTGACGGTTGCACATACATATGAATATACTAAAAAAAACAATTGAATTATATTGGTAAATTGTAAAGTATGCAAATGATATCTCAATAGAGCCATTAAAATATATCTTAAATATGTCTACTTTTCTATCCACAGCATAATCTAAGCCACTATTCTATCTTACTTAATACTGTTATATACTAGTAATATCCTATTTTACTTATATTCTTGGCTATTGCAATGATCTTTCTATGTTGCATTCAAAATACACATTAAATAAATGTTAAATAAATCACATCACATTAATGCTTAAAACATTTCAATGACTTCCAAAAACATCTGGAATGGAATGGAACCTTCATAAAATAACCACTAAGGCCTCGTATAATCTGACTGCTATCTTATTTTTCCAAAGTCATATAAAGCCACTCTTCCACTTTGCTATGTGTCTGAGTTTACCTTTCAGATCTTCGAATATAACGTGCTTTGCTCTCTTCTCATTTGTTTCCTCATCCTAAAAGCCTTCATATCCATGTTGGCTTTATTTCAATGTCTTAACACTTGCCTGATCACACAATTTAATTTAGTTCCTCATTTTATGTTCGCTTTCCTATCTTGAAAATTAACCTAAATTTTAGACAGATTGTTAATTTGATATCAAACATCTACCCACTAATTAATAGAAGCAGCTTATTTATAATTTATTCACACATCCTACAAAAAATAGGGGTGGAGAGGGGGAAAGAGAAGGGAAGAGAAGGAAATAATAAGAAGGAGGTGGAGAAAAAGAATGTAATTTAACAAAATTCTAATAGATAAACCTATGTAAAGGGGGTAAGATAGACAAATGCAGAGTCATTGTACTATCAATTTTTCCGTGAGTCCAAACTATTTCAAAGTAAATGATGGGAGAAATGAATTCCTACTCCCATAACCCCAAGGCTATAAGCACCCAGGGGAAAGGACAATGTCTATTTTATACAAAGTTACCATGATAATGTCTGTATTTGAACAGATCTTAAAAATACTTGTTGAATAAATGAATGCACATCATTTAATTTCTATCATTTAAGTATCAATATAAGTCAATTTCCTCAAAATGTAGTATAGCAGGAGACTTTTATCCCTTTTGAATTAAGGGTATGTTTCCTTCAATCAGGCAATATAAACCAAATTTGGCATCTTGACTTCTTTTTGCCTTGTCAACTAGGAAGTTTAAAATCAAATGCAGTTGGGAAATTTAGAATCTGTATCAATTCAAGTTCATAATCAAATAATATCCCCATTGTTTACCTTGATTGGTTATATATGTACATATCATT
Source organism: Lemur catta (assembly GCF_020740605.2). Lineage (NCBI taxonomy): Eukaryota > Metazoa > Chordata > Mammalia > Primates > Lemuridae > Lemur > Lemur catta. The sequence goes on from NC_059128.1 coordinate 245,956,068, forward strand.
ATTAATTTAATATGGAGCAGAGTTTGGTTTTTATGCTCGTATAAACAGATGTGACTATAAACAATGTTGTTCCAATGGCTCTTAGTGTTTCAAAGCACTAAGTTTGTCACAACCACTTTTTTAGCTTACAATTCTGTAGATCAGAATTTGGGAAAAGTTGGGCAGGGAAGTTCTCACTTGAGTTTTCTCATGAGATGTTTTCAGATGTGTACTGGGGCTGCAGTCTGAGGGTTTGCTTTGATTGAACATTAAAGTTGACTTACTTCCAATTGGGTGTTCAACAGGGCTGTCAATCAGAATGCCTGTATGTGGCCTCTCCATCTTGACAATCTTGGGACATACTATCTTATTCTATGGTAGTTTCCTTCCTCCAGATGAAACTTCCCAAGAGGTGCTTAATGGTCATTTGCATTTTAGGACTGGATTCAAGGGGAAGAGTAACTAAAAACCGTATTCCTCCACCATCAGTCTTAAACTTAGTAGTAAACTATCTACTTCCTTCGTTATGTTCAGCTGCAAGGCTTCCTTAGATTTTTTGTTAGAAACTATTTGGCTCAGAGCTAAGCATCACCTTCCTTTGCACGTCCAAAGCTGCCTTCCAAGCATTCCGTTGAAACTATCTTACAAGAGACATCCACAAGAATCTTCGGTCTCCCTCTAGCATCCCCAATAATATTTTCTACAGTGTCTTAAATATTTGTCATACATTTAACAGCAAAAATACATTGAAGAGCACATTATCATTGGAAAAACATATGAGAAATTTTGGTGGTTGGGGACATTGAGGAAGTCTTCAAAATGAGAATTGCTCTCATTGCCATCAGTGGAGTTTGTCAGAGAAAAGTAACTGGGAAGAGGAAGAAGGTGGCAGGAGTCTTTTAAATTCCACCTCACTAAACCATTTATTGGAGTATTTCACAGAAATTATTTGAAGAAAAGTTTCTGCTATGAATTTTTTAAAACCTCTAACTTATATTCCAATAAATGAATTAACTTTTAAATGCAACGTTAATGTTGCTTGCCCAGATGTAAATGATACTGAGGAAGGAGGTCACATTTCATCATTGTTCTTTTCATCCTGTTTAGATATTTTAATGTTCACTGTGCATCTGGTGTTGCATTAGGTTAGTGATTAAAAGAAAGGGAAATGCCACTGAGCTACATTGTTTAGCTAAGTCATTTAACCCAACATTTCAGGTTGGCATTTTGCACAGTTGTAACTTTAAAGCTGGTATTTCACAAAAATATTTAAAAATAAATTTCCTCTACATTATATACTTTTGGAAAGGTTAAGTGCACAGTGTTTCACTTTTAAGGTGATTCTTAAATTGACAATGAAGTTACTCCCTTTGTTTTGAGATGTCAACCATAATACATGGTTCATTTAAATGTGACCCACAGTCTTTCTTGCTCTTAATGCCTTTCTTTTGGTATTTTAAATAAAAAGCTATACTAGACTCCCTCACCTGGAAAATTGTCATTGACTTTTCTATGTAGGAATCAAGCATTATAATTCACCTCTTTGCATCCCCCCTAAAATGGTTTATTTTTCTATAAAAAATTAAGCTAGTCAGTGGTTGAGGTTTAGATCTGCATGCTTCTAAATGAGCACCAATCACAAAAGATGAGTCAGTGCAGAGTATACATGGCTATTCACTTCCTAGAATGTAAAGGTCTGAATGTTAGCTACTTGCTTACAGTTCAGATGACATCGGGACATAGTAGAAGTAATGGTTTTACGTATTTTGTATAGTAAAATCAAATGGAATGTTATAAAACTATGTGAACAGTATACAGATTTATAATAGAATAATATATAGCTTTACTGGAAAAATCATCAGGTAAGAGAGGTCTCAAATTACACAGAACATTCAAATCCGTACACACACATCAGGATAAGCTAATGACTTTGAGAACTTTGGAGCTTAATTTTAATATCAAATAACAAAATGACTTCAGAGTTTCTTAATAATTTTGGCTCTATGATAGATTTTTATCTCCTTTAGATCCTGAAAGTGCAAGAATGCATTTAATAAAGTAAAAAACACAACACCTCTCTTTTGGACATGCACCAATGTGAGATAGGGGTGTGTGTGTGTGAGAGAGAGAGAGAGGGAGAGAGAGGTTTTAATATGGCTGTTTTTCTTTTTGATCACTGATTGACACAATTGTGATAATTTACATTTGTGCCACTGTGAAATAAGGGTAGATTTAAAAAAGTGATGCTTTACAGACTGTCTTTGCAATTGCTTAAGCAGTTAATGTACATTTTGGTTAGTGTAACACATCTAAAGTATAGTTTTTTATCAGTAAAAATATCAGTGCAAATTCCATCTCCTTACACAGAAAAAAAGTAAGCACACTTTCACTAATAATACCCCTACAAATTGTTTATCCTTCCCAACCCTTGCCTTTTGTTCTTCAATTCAAAATAGTTAATATTGCAAGCAATCTCCCCCATCTTCCTGTGTCAGAAAATATGGAGAGTTTCTGAGCAAAATGAATATAATTTCTTCTCTGAAATATTTTATAATGTTGACTGACAATATATATGTATCATTTTTGGTGTCCAGAGCAACAAATCTTGTTAAAAATCAGTGTTTGGCATAGTGTAAACAGCTATTTTATCACCCTCTTAGCTTGTCTTGTACCCAGCCATGTCCTCCCTACTCAAAACTATAGCTTTTTTCTCTGAACTCCAAGTGTAAGGCTAAGACTTATACTTGGTTGTATAGTTTGTACTTTCTTAAAGAAAGTATTGCATCATAAAAGTAGTCTCTTAAAGAAAGTATTTACATTGTAAAATGTAATTCTGAAGACGTAAAGATAAAAGAGACACTAGGTTTAATTTTTAATAATGTTGAAGACCTTTATTTTTCACGTACTGTCACGTACAAGAATAAAAAGAAGACTGTGCTAGTTTCTCATGCGCTTTTCAAGTGGGCACTATATATTGGAAATAACCTTTCAATTATATCAGCCACAGCAAGCTCCATGAAGAATCCTGGCTGTTTGTTTGTCTGAGTTTGAAGCAATTCTGATAAACCTTTGCTAACCAAACAGTTGGAATTTTATTGTTTTTTTCACTTCTCTTAAGTGACTTTCACACCAAATCTCATCTCATCCTAGTAACTGAAGAGTGAGATTTTATATTTGATTTTTCTTTCAAGAAACCTTACAAATCTTCACATTGTAGACTTCAGTTGAAATGTAAAGTTTTAGTTTATTCAATTTTATCTTTTCATTTTACAAACTCCTTGAAAACAATAAGCAGTAAGATTAGATGAATACTTTTACAATGAATAAACTCCCATGTGACTCTGAAATAACACTGAGCAGCCAACAGTGTTCCTAAGAACAAAGGCCCCTATTTGAAATAAACACACTCATGAAAAATGAGAATTTAAAAAGTATCCAGATAAATATGTGAACCTTCTCGGAAAACTGCTCAGGATCCCATCAGTCACTGAATCTTCGTGCTCAGGTGTTATAGCTCTTTGACTGTAATGAAACTCAAAATGATTATTTTAGGCAAGGCAAAATTTTGATTGATTTACAAATGTCAGAAAAACAATATGTCCTTAAAAAATTGAGGCAAGTCTCCAGATAAGTTGAATTATTAGCTGCTAGTCAAACATCTGCATTTATAACTAAAATATTGGTGTCCACATGGTGGTACAATAACAGCAATGGTAGACTACGAGATAGAAAAGCTAGATGTTGCCACCAATTGATATAAACATCACAAAGTGGGGCTAAATTTCTTCTGCTTATTATAAATCTTCAATATCTGGGATTCTGTTAAATTATATATTTACATATTATTTGCATAAGTATAGCCAGAAGAATGAACAAAGATTCTAAATGTACATTTGATTTGGTAAACTATTGCTTTTATGTGTGGATACTTATTGATATTGATCCAATTCCTATCACTTACTATTCTTTGTGCACAAAAATGAACAAAAACCAGCATACCAGTTAAGGACTCTGAAAAATGATACTAATTTTGATTTCTATTCAAGTCATTAAAACAGTTTTGTAAAATTGGTTTATTAGTTTTGCTTTGTTTTGTTTACTTTTTGATAATATCTTTTGGATATTAACATATTATTAGATATATGATTTGCAAATATGTTCTCCTATTCAATAGACTCCTTTTCACTCTATTGATTGCTTCCTTTGCTGTGAAGAATCTTATTAGTTGAATGTAGTCACCCTTGTCTATTTTGTTGCTTGTGCTTTTATTATTATATGCATGGTATTAATGACAAGATGAATGTCATGAAGTTTTTCCCCTATGTTTCCTTCTGCAAGTTTTACAGTTTCAGGTCTTATGTTTAAGTCTTAATTTTGAATTGATTTTTGTATATAATGTAAGATAAGCTTCAACTTTATTCTTTTGCATATAAATATCCAGTTATCCCAATGCCATTTGTTGAAAGGACTATCCTTTCCCTACTGTGCATTCTTGGCACCTTTGTTAAAGTTTAAATGACTGTATATGTGTAGATTTATTTCTGGGCTCTCTAGTCTGTTGCATTGGTCTATATGTCTGTCTTTATGCCAGCACTTTTCTATTTTAATTACTATAGCTTGGTAATGTTTTTGAAATCAGGACCTGTGATGCTTCCAGCTTTGTTCCTCTTTCTCAAGAATGATTTGTATATTAGGGTTCTTTGAGGTTTCACATGAATTTTATATTTTTTTTCTATTTATAGAAAACATTCCATTGTGATTTTGATAAAGATTGTATTGAATCTGTGTGTTGCATTTTTGCAGTATTAAACATTCCATTCTGTGAATTCGAGATATCTTTCCATTTGTTTGTTTTCTCTTTCATTTCTTTCATCAGTGTTTTCCAGTTTTCACTATACAAGGTTGTTTTCATACTTAGTTTTTTCCTAAGTATATTATGCTTTTTAGTGCTATTATAAATGGGATTATTGTCCTAATTTCTCTTTCAGATAATTTGTTGTTAATCTATGTAATTGCAATTGATTTTTAAATGTTAATTCTACATCCTGTACCTCCTCTTAATTCATTTATTATTTCTAAAAGTTCTATTATTGAATTTTTAGTAGTTTATATATATAAGATCATGTCATGTGGAAAAGGCATAATTCTACTTAATTCTTTATGATTTTGATGCCCTTTATTTTAATCTTTCTTTTTGCCTAATTACTCTGGCTAAGATGTCCAGTAATATGTTGAATAGAAGTGGTGAGAGTGGTCATTCTTACCTTGCTTCTGATCTCAGAAAAAAGTCTTCAGTTTTTCACATTGAGAATAATAGCTGTGGGATTGTAATATATGGTCTTTATTATGTTGAGATAATTTCCTTCCTGTTCTAGTTTTTCTGAAAGTTTTTTATCATAAAAAGGTGTTGAATTTTGTCAAATGCTTTTTCTGCATCTCTTGAGATGATTGTATAATTTTTATCTTTCAATTTATTAATGTGGTATACTGTATTAATTAATTAATTATTGCGTGTTGAACCATCCTTGCATCCTAGGCATATGTCTTACTTGGTCATGGCATTTGATCTTTTTAATGTGCTGTTAAATTCCATATCCTAATATTTTGTAGAGAATTTTTTATGTATATTTATCATGGGTATGGTCCAGAGTTTTCTTTTCTTGTAGTGTCCTTGTCTGGCTTTGGTTTCAGGGTAGTGTAGGATTCATAGAATGAGTTTGAAACTGTTCCCTTCTCTTGGTTTTTGGAAAAAGTTTGAGAAGGATTGAGATTATTTAAATGTGTGTTAGAATTCACCAGTGAAGCTATTTGGTCGTGGGATTTTCTTAGATGACAGGTTTTGGATTACTGATTCAGTCTCCACTCTGATTGTAGGTCTTTTCAGACTTTCAGTCTCTTCATTATTTAGTCTTGATAGGTTGTATGTTTTAGAAATTTATCCATTTCTTCTAGATTATCCAGTTTCTTGGTGTATAATTGTTTATAGAAGTATCTGATCTTTTTTTACTTTTATGGCATCAGTTGTAATGACTCCTCTTTTATTTCTGATATTTTTTTTGAGTGTTCTTTCTTTTTTTCTAGTCAGTCTAGATAAAGCTTTGCCAATCTGCTTATGGTTTCCAAAAACAAACTCTTGGTTTTGTTGATTTTTCTGTCCTCTGTTCCATTTATTTCTGTACTAATCTTTATTTTTATTTATTTATTTTATTTATTTATTTTTTTTTGAGACAGAGTCTTGCTTTGTTGCCTGGGCTAGAGTGAGTGGCATCAGCCTAGGTCACAGCAACCTCAAACTCCTCAGCTTAAGCGATCCTCCGGCCTCAGCCTCCTGGGTAGCTGGGACTACAGGCATGCGCCATCATGCCCGGCTAATTTTTTCTATATATATATTTTAGTTGGCCAGAGAATTTCTTTCTATTTTTAGTAGAGACGGGGGTCTCGCTCTTGCTCAGGCTGGTCTTGAACTCCTGACCTCGAGCGATCCATCGGCCTCGGCCTCCCAGAGTGCTAGGATTACAGGCGTGAGCCACCACACCCGGCCAATTTCTGTCCTAATCTTTATTATTTCCTTCTGTCTTCTAGATTTCAGCTTAATTTGTTCTTCTTTCTCTAATTTGTTGTGTTGTATAGTTTGTTTATTTAAAATATTTCTTCTTTTTAAATGTAGGTATTTATCACTATAAACTTTCCTCTTAGTTTGCTTTTGCTATATCTTATTAGTTTTTGTGTTTTGTAGTTTCATTTTCATTTGTCACAAGTTATTTTCTACTTTTCCTGTTGATTTATTCTGGGAGTCACTGGTTATTCAGGAACGGGAACGTGTTACTTCATTTCCACTGATTTGAAAATGTCCAGTTTTCCTTATGTTATTGATGTCTATTTTCATTCAACTGGGGTTGGAAAAAATGCTTAATATGATTTCAAATTTCATAAATTTGTTGAGACTCATTTTGTTACTTAACATGTGATGTATCCTGGAGAAGTTTTCTTGTATGCTTCAGAAGAATGTGTGGCCAGTTGGGTGGGGAAGCAAGTTGTGTTATGGTCTATTAGTTCCTTTGGTCTACAGATGCTCCTCAACTTATAATCAGGTTACATTCTGACCAATTCACTGTAAATTGAAAATATTGTGTAATACATCAAAAATGAATTTAATGCCTTGATAAACACATAATGTCAAAAAATTATAAATCAGACCATCATAAGTCCAGATGCTCCTCTATTTACTATGGGATTATATCTCAATAAAATCATGGTAAGTTGAAAAATTGTAAGCAGAACCATTGTAAATCAGGAACTATCTGTATATGACTGCATAAATTTCCTATTTCTTTATTGATTTTTTGTCTGATTGTTCTATCCATTATTGAATGTAGGGTATTGAAAGTTTCTCATTATTAACGTATTGCTGTCTATTTCTCCCTTCAGTTCTGTCAATATTTTCTTTATACATATTCAGGTACTCTGATGGATGTATATATGTTTATAATTGTTATATCCTCTGATAAATTGTCATTTTTACTATTATATAATATCTTTTTGTCACTTGTGATAATGTCAGACTTTACTCCTGCTCTCTTTTGGTTGCCATTTTCATGGACTATCTTTTGTCATTCCTTCAGTTTTAGCCTATGTATGTCCTTAAATTTAAAGTGAGTTTATTGTAGATAGAATATAGTTGGATTTTGTTTTTTATCCATTCATCCACTCTGTCTTTTGATAGGGAAGTTTAATCCATTTACATTCAAAAAACTGATTGATAGAAAATAAATTATTATTTTCATTTTGTTAATTGTTTTCAATTTTTCTTGTAGTTTTCCTGTAGCTCTTTTTCTCTCTTTCTGTCTTCTTTTGTATTTCATTGATTTTTTGGTATTGATGTGCTTTTACGCCTTTATCTTTTTCCTTTGTGTATCTTCCATAGGTATTTTTTGAAGTTGCTGTGGGATTACATAACTATCTTATAGTTTTAAGAGATTATTTTAATCTGATAACAACTTAAGCTCAATTGCATACAAAATTTTTACACTTTTAATTCTCACCTCCACACACTTTGCTACTGATGAGACAATGTACATCTATTTATATTGTGTAGGCATAAACATATAGTTATACTTATCTTTAATACTTTTGTTTTTTAAATTTTACACTATAATTAAAAATGATTCACATAGCACCATTGTAGTTATATAGTATTTGTCTATATACTTAACTTTACCAATGAATTTTATTCTTTCTTATGCTATTATGTTGCTATTTAGCATCATTTTGCTTCAACTTGAAGAATTCCCTTTAGTGTTACTACTAAAGCAGTTCTATTGGTGATGAACTCCCTCAGCTTTTGTTTGGTAAAGACTTTATGTCTCCTTCATCTTTAATGATAAATTTGCCAGGTATAGTATTCTTGGAAGGTATTTTTTTTTGTCAGTACTTTGAATACAATAGTTCCCCTTATTCACAGGTGATATGTTCCACACACCCCAGTGGATGCCTGAAACTGCAGATAGTACCAAATCCTGTATATGCTATGTTTTTTCCTATACACACACACCTATGCTAAGGTTTAATTTATAAATTAGGCACAGTAAGAGATTAACAAAAATAACCAATAATAAAATAGAACAATTATAACAATACACTATAATAAAACTTTTGTGATTAGACTCTTTCTCTTTCTGTCTCTCTCTCTCAAAATACTATAATATTTTCCAAACACAGTTGACCATGTGTAACTGAAACTGAAGAAATCAAAATCACAGGTAAGGGAGGAATATTGTATATCACCCCACTCTCATCTGGCCTGTGAGTTTTCCAATAAAAATTCTGCTGATAGTCTTATTGGGGTGGTAAGTTCCCTTGTACTTCAAATCATTTTCTGTTTAACTTCAAAATTCTCTCTTTGTCCTTTAATTTTGACAGTTCAATTGTAATGTGCCTCAGTGTATATTTCTTTGGGTTTATTTTAGTTGGGTTTCTTGGGCTTCCTGGATTTGGATTTCCATTTCCTTCCGCTGAGTAGCTAAGTTTTTGCCATTATTTCTTTGGTGAATCTTTCTGGTCACTTTTCTTTCTCTTCTGTCTCTGGCATTACCACAATATGTGTATTGATCCATTTGATGATGTCCCATAGCTCTTCATGCATTCATCAGTATTTTTCTTTTTCTTTTTTTCTTTTTCTACTAAATCCTCTGACAATAATTTTCAGTGATCTGTCTTTGAGTTCACTGATCCTTTTTACTTCTTGACCTAGTCTGTTGAATCGCTCTACGAAATTTTATAGTTCTGATATTGTATTCTTTAGCTCCATGACTTCTATATCTTTGTTGAAATTCTCACTTTGTTTGTTCCTTCATTATTTTCCTTTCCTCAGTGAGCCTCTTATGATAGTTTGGGTTCTCTGTCAGGTAAATCATATATCCCCATTTTGTTAAAGTTAGTTTCTGGATATTTACTTTGTTCATTTCTTAGGCATATATTATCCCTTTTCTTCTTTTTCCTTGACTGTCTGTGTTTCTCTTCTAGGGAAAAGCTAGGATATGGGATTTTTATCTGTTTTTTATCTGTTTGCTTCTTTCTGAGCTGAGGAGGGGCTGTGGCAACTAGTTACATGCTAGATCAAACCATTTAGTATAGTCTTGTTCTCACTGATCCCAAGAAGACTTGGGTATGACAGGTGTTGTATCACTCTGAGACAGGCAAGGTAGAACCAGTCCTTTGGGCAGTCCCTGGGAAAGATGGGGCAATGGACATTGAAAATGACTCTTTTTCTCTCCAGGAAAAGTATGTAAGCTGGGGTTTTCAACTGCTAGCTATGTTCTGAGTCCAGGGGAGGGGCTGTGGCAGCTGCCAGCTCGAGCCATCATCTTCATTTTCTCTCTTGTGGCTAGAGTATGACATACTCTGTCAGAGCTCTAATACTGTAAAGCTGGCATGACAGAAACCATTCCTTTATGGAGATCCTGGAAAAGTTAGGGTATTGGACATGCAGTCCAACTCTTTCATTCTTCAAAGAGAAGCAGAGAACTGGGGATTTCTTCCTGATTATTTGGTGCTGTGCCTAGGGTAGGGCTTCTGGTGAGAGAATATCTCAAATTTCTCTACTGGCTTCAATGTGTCTGGTCTCACACTTACCTTGGGTGCGGGAGCCTCTCAAGTAGTTTTTTGGTTTCTTACAAAGGGGATTTACTGCTAAATTGTTGTGTTCATGGGGGAAATTAGGGTCCAGGACTTCTACCATCTTCCTCATGTCATTCTTACATAAATATGTTATATATTATTTTGTTAATATCAAATGTATTAAAATTTATAAGATAGTTTTATATTAAGAATAAATTGAAATAGTAATTTTCTTATTATTCATTTCTATTACTCATAAGTCTTATAATAATTCTGCTAACCTAGTTTCCCATTTCTATACTTACTAAAAATTTTCTGTTATTTTTTAAAGAACTTTTAGAATTTATTTTGATGTAATTTTCACTTTTCACCTAAAATTATATGTGTAATATAGACTTTTATATTAAAATTTTACTTTTATACATTCTACCTTTATAATGATACATGGCTTTTAAAATGTGATGCTCATTTTATGATGTATGAGCTAATAGAGAATGTATATAGTGTATTCCCATGATGGAATTGTGACTCACTGATTGGTTAGGGTAAACACATGGAGCAGGTTTCTTTATTGAATCCAGATCTCTATATATTAATACATGTGAATAATATTTATCACATTGTATACCTATTAAAAGTTTAAAAACAAAACACATACTGAGAAAAATTTACATATTTTTATCAAGAAGAGAAGAAAAATATAAAGTCAATTCAGTAAATGTTATATTTCCCTATCTTTACATTGTGTTTAGTTAAAGATTAGTCATCATTCAATCTAATTCTTTGTTGTTTTACCAAACCTTTAACTTATTTTCTAAAACCTTTAATGACTTGACTCTGCTCTAGGACTTCATACTACCGAAACAAACAAATGAAAAACAAAGTTTTAACTTGTTACTTTCTAACTATTGAATATGAATTTACAGAGCTGTTTAGTTGACTACCTTATTTTACCTTCTATATCAGATGAAAAAAATGAAGGACCAATCAATCTATCAGGGTACCTTGATCTTAGACCTGCTTCTGGTGCTAACTAGCTTTATTACTTGGGGCCTCAGATTGTTTTCCCTGTGTGAAAGATACAAAGCTAGATTTTATCTAGAGGTTCTGACATCTTTAAACTTCTTTAGTTAGATTCTCCACTAATTTTTTCTCCATTAATGCATGTCAGATTATCATCTTTATTTGAGGGATAGAGAAAATAAAAGCTGTATTCAACAGTTTTTTTTTCTTTAGATTTCTCTATTAGCTCAAATCCATAGACGTTATGAAAAGTCACGATGAACTAGATTATAGAAAACATCAGTAAAGGGAAGAAAATGCTGCTATCATCTATAAAAGGTGATTAGGCTATAATAAAATGTCATATTTAACTGAAGAAAAGAAAAATATTTTTAAGACTTATTTATATCCAGCTGGATACAAAATTTGACATTACTATTATACTTAAGCAAAGTCTAAAAAAAGGAAAAATGTTTATTCTATTAAGCAATTTCTCTCCATTATATAAAATCTAACTAAATTGAAGGAAAGTATAAGAATAAAAGTCAGGATGACACATAATAATATATTTGAATAGAACCACTGGCAGGAGGAGATTCAAACTTTCATTAATTATCTCATTGTGTTACTAACAAATCTGAATTAATTCCCTCCCCTTATTTTTAATATTTCATTACTTTTACTCAGAAAATAAAAGACAACACATTTACTAATGCATCTTAGATGTCTCTGTTGATGCATCTTTCTAGCTTAATTTCTCTAAATCATACACACTTGTATTTACATTAAAGTATTGTATGGATTGCTTTTATATACTTGCACAAATAAGGACAAACTAGGGAGTACACTATGCATACCATTGCCATTTCCTTACCTCTGTTTTCTCCAACACTAGATCCTTAGAAATATTAGATAATAAGAGTGGAAATTTCCCTCAGATGAGTTAAATTGGCAATTCTTGTTATCATTGAAGAAAAAGACATTGTGAATTTGCCAGAGCTCTAATCTCAAGTGTGCAGCTTAGTGAAATAATCTCAAGTGTGCAGTTATTTTTTGTTACATATAAATTATATTTTGGCTTCAAGTATTTGAATTCTTAATTAATGTGTTTGAAATATTCCAAAATCTAAATAATGACATGTGAGACATACAGCTTTTGAAAACATTAGGCAAATTAGAACTTTTAAAATGATACTCTTCTCCATAATATTTTTTTTACTAGTGTATTTTGAAACTTAAACCCAATGGCATGTTCTAAAGATTGTAGAAAGACTAAATCCATTTTAAAACCAAGCTAAAATTTTAAAATATTTTATGCATAAGAAAATGTTGAAATTGAAAAAAAGTAATATTACCCTTATAGATTTGAATTTGTTGAAATAACCAAATAAAAGGGAAAAGATGATGTTATTTCCATGTCTTCATAGACATGATTGCGACAGATCACAGGGGCATCCTCAGGATGCGAAATCTGGCTGTCTCAGTCATCTGCTATTTATTATCACATATCTTGAGGATCAATAGCCAATTCCAGACTCACCCATAAGTTTCAGAATTGTGCTATCCCTGTCTCTCTTCATTTCAGCATATTACTAAATTCCCTGGTGCTCCTCCAATGTACAAACACACATGATAAAGTGAGAGTCCACATGTAAGACTCAGGTTGGAATTGATAGAGTCTGAGTCAGGTATAAGACGCACTGTTTATTCTAAGACGAAACCATAGTCAATAGCAGACAGGCAGACTACCTGTGGCATCCAGCTGTTGGGAATTACAGGAAGAACAAATTCAGGAAATAAATAAAACCCTGTTATCCTATACTAAAAGAAGAAATGTAAAAAATAAACTGACGTTTAGCCAATGTCATAAGGTATCTAGGGGTACCTGGACCTTAGCTAAATTTAGGAAGTAAGCCAAGAATGATTAACAGGCTAGGATAGAGTTTCAGGAAAATAAAAGTTAGGAGAGGAAGTGGGAGAAGGAAGAAGAAGAAGGAGGGAGAGGAGGAGAGAGAGAAGGAGAGAAAAGGATAGGGAGAGAGAGACTGAGAATAGGAAAAGGAAGATGTATATCCCTTCACATGCAATAAGAAAACACAAAACACACACCCACACATACCCACACACATCCCACATCTACACGTACATATATTTACCTAGGGGATCTGACTCTAGTACTCTAGCTAAAAAGATGCCACCCAATGATTAATTTATTCAAAAGTATTTAATAAAGTCCTACCGTGTAGTAGTTACCATTGTAAACAGATCAAATATCCCTGTTCCCTTGAAGTTTACATTCTAGTGGGCAGAGAGAATAATAAACAACATAATTAAGATACATCACACATACACACGTTATATTAGATAATAAGTGATAAAGAAAACATAAAGCAGCAAAGGATTAAATAACATGTTGAGAAAGAAGTTGCAATTTTAGATCTGGTGGTGGACAGAGAAGGTCTAACAGAGAAGGTTATATTTAAGTAAGATCTGAAATAGGTGATGGATCTGGCCATGTATTTAGTTGTGTGCCTGAGAAGAGCAATCCAGGAAAGAAAATAAATAAACTCCAGCAAGAGCAATGACTCTGACGTGCTCTTGTGTGGATGCCAAAGTGGCTGGAATTGAATGAGCAAAGTGGAGAATAGTAGGTGAGTTTGGAGAGGTAAATGGTACCCAATCATAGAGAACCTTTCTGAGGACTTATGCTTGGGTAACATAGTAAACCACTGGTGGGTTCTGAGAGGAAAGGTAGGATAATCTGATATATTTGCAATGAGTTACTCTGGGTGCCTTGTTAAGATCAGACTTTATGGGTCTGACCGATTATTTAACCATGGCTCCACAGACCAAGTTATATGTTAATATTTCACTGTGGATTTTTAATGTCATAGACATTTTCAGAGACAGAGTCAAGTTTCACTAAAGTGATTTATTTTATGAGAAAAATGGAAAATATGAAAAAAGAGTGTGTCTACAACTATCTTCACAGATTTCACAAAAGAAGTCAGTCCAACATGAAATTCAGTCCAACAGAAATGTATGACTACCTAACACATCTATTCTTACCTAAAGTTTAGCATAACCTATAAATTGAGATTGAAAATGGTCAAATTCTAGTTCACTTTCAAGGGATATTTTCTAACATTAAGCTCTTGCTGGAAATGAGATATTCAATACAAAGAGAAAACTTCAACCCTTCAATTCCTTTTTAAAGAAAAACATCAGAGGACATAAAAATTCATAAACATGTGCAAAAGATTTCTCTAGCCTACCATCTGGGAAATCATAAAGATTATTTTACATAAATTTTATTGCAGTTTGTAGAAATGAAAATTCTTGGTATTCTGATAGTTAATAAGAGCAATAAATGGTGTGTGTATTCACAGGGCTTAGAAAATGTGCAGACATATAAGCATGCTGTTTATTTGTAGTCATATCTCTAATTTGCTTTAGCTTAAATTATATGAAAATGGATGTTAGAGATAAACATCTACTGAAAGAACCAACTGCATCACATATGACAAAAATATATCCTTTCTTTTTTAAAAGTAACGGTTCTGAAATAATAATATACAGAGTTACTAAGAGTTCATATAGCCCTTTTAATATTAAGCTGTTAATATTCATTGACATATAATTGTTTTCATTTTTCTTATTGATTCCCTTTTCTGCTTGTGCTAAGCCATCTATAAACTTAGATTTATTTATAAAAACACCTTCCGCTTGGTTAGAGACAATCAGAATTTAGACTGTAATGGCATTTCATACATTTTTTTTTATCCCTGTGGAGAAGGAAGTCTCAAGTTGACCTTCATGTACCTATTTAAGGAAAGCTATTATTGAACTGCTGTACTTGATAAGGAGATCTAATTCCATAGGAATAGTAAAATTGAAGAAGAGGGTAATCATATTTGAAAAAGGGTAGGCTTATTCATTCAACAGAAAATAGAGAAGAGCAAAGCAATATTAGGGATGATGTTCTCATTTAGTACAAGGTGAAAAGGGCTTAAAAAAGGGACACTGGTTCAAAATCCTCCAAGAACAATTTTTTTATACTAATTTATATATGTAAACAAAGACAAAGCTTTACAATTTCTACCTACACCGCGTTCTCTACAGTAAATAGCTAGTCACTGTTGAGCAAGTGACTGGTTTGTACTATGTTTCAGATTTCTATTAGAACACACAGACATATATTTTTCATTATAATATTTAAACTATAAGTATAAATATACATCAATTGGGGTAAGTCTGAGTTAAAATGACAAATGTTGATAAGAAACAAAGGGAAAATAAATGTAACTGCCTTTCCTTCCTTAATCATCATTTAATTATAAGCATCTGATTTTCAAACAGGGTGCCTAAGACCAGAGGAAAACAAAGACTTGTAATGAAAATAATAGAATTAACAGAGAACCTAGGGAGAAACTAGGGAAACTTCACCAGTTTAAAAATCTTAAATTAGAGCCCAAATGCTAGTTTGTTCAATGCAGAGTGGTCCAATCTTCTCAAGAAACTATTTCCTTCATGGGTGTGGCCAACAACCATCCACTGACATAAAGATTTTATCTTAAACCTTTTCTTAAATTACCCATTTTCATTGACTGAATGCCTGGTAGGTAACAGTTTTGTGGTAGATTCTGTGAATAAAGAGGAATAATACTTATCTCCTTCCTTTGAGGAAATATCCTCTGTGAAACAATTATAAAACAGTAAAAGGCAAAATACTCTTGCATCCTTATGGAGCTAAGTTCAACATATTATGGGAGTAAAGAGGGGAAATAGGTTCAGAGCAGATTTTATTTTCTTTTGATGGAGTTTAGCAGTTAATTGATTGATGGCAACATTTCCGGGGAAATTTTACTGAATTACTAAGACCTTAACTTAGATTGTGGTATTGTCATAAGTGGATGAAGATTGAGGTAATCAAGACATTGAATGAAAGCTAAGACAAATGACAGACAGTTCCTGAAAGAATGATGAGTTAATTGGCAAAATATTAAAATATTAAAGGGACCCAGATTCCTCACTGCAATCCAAACTAGATGGAAAATCATTTTTGTACAACTTATCATTCAATTTAAGAGTTAAGAAGGAAGTGCTTTCTTTTTACTAATATGTATCATATAATATAAGCATATAGATAAGCCAATTTCAGAAGCAATTTTATGGTAGTGCACTTTATACTTAGTTATGACAAATAAATTTATTTAATGTAATGAATTACCTTGTTGATCATTACAAGGTCTGAACATTCCTAGCCTTCTTTCAGCCTACAGTATGTCTGAAGGTACCTTAATACTTAGACCCATAAAAAAGTTAGTAGGCAAGCTCTTAGTTACCACTTTATCCTATATACAAAAAATATTCATTAAAATATTCAAAACTTAGAAATAAAGAGGAAATTCAACTGCACATCCTTTCACTGTCATAGTAGAACAGTGCCTAATCTATTTTTTAAACTTGCTATTTTCTATCAATTAGAAAGCAAACTCTTATGTTAGTGGTTAATTTGTACAGAATTGATAATGTGAAAATGATTCTTCATCTGGTAGAGAAGTTACCTCTAAAGATTGTGGTTTAATTGCCTTCTAACATACTAAATAGTTTTTATTTCATTGAGCACTTATTCCAGCATTTTTTCTTTCCATTTATATCCTTATTCCAATCGTTTTTTTTTTGCTCTACTGATTCCGTCCTTAAAAAATTAAGTAAAATTTAGCCATATACTAAGTAAATATTTATAGAAGGATCATATTTTTAATATTTTGAGAAATATGTCTTGCCATATGTTCAGACAATCCAAGGGGACACTTCACATGTGATATTACTTTTAGCTAGTTATGTGTTCACAGGTTAATCACTATTTTAGTTTAACTACCATTTTTAAAAATTCCTTTATTGCTGTATAAAAATTATCACAATCTTAGCAGCTCAAAAAAACACAAATTTATTATCTCACTGTTTTCATGGGTCAAGAGTCTGGCATGCCATGGCTGTATTTCATGCTTAGGGTCTCATATAGTTGAAATTGTGGTGTCTTCTAGGACTATGTTCTCATCTGAAGCTCAGGATTATACCGAAGCCTCCCTGAAAGCCCATGGAGGGAGGGCTGAACTGCAATGTAGATTTAAGCTAATGACATGATAATTAGCCTTAGGTTTTCCTAAGTCACCTTCCAGACTCTATTGTACCTACGCTGCTTGGCCTATGGGCTAGAGAGTCCTTTACATTCTTTAACAGTTGGCCTGCTAAGTTCTGATCTGTAGATTGGTAGGGCGTTCTCTCCTCTCCCAGGTATGGCGGTCACTCAGGACAGGATTAAGGTGAAACAGCACCAAAATCGGGGCCTGGGGCCCACCCTTGTCCTTCTTCCCAGGTGGGACAATTGCCCAAGGCAAGGCACCTACTTTTGTCCCTAGGAAACTCAGAATTCCTCACTCTCTAACTAACACAATCACTCTCTAACTAACACAAACACCTGTGAAACCATCACTGCAATCAAAATAATGAGTGTAATCGTGGTACTCTGACATTTTCCTATGCCCCTTCATATTTGCTCCCTACTGCCCCTCAATGACCCCCTCCATGCTCAATTATGTATTCCTTCACTCAATAATTATTTTGAGACTCATGCTGTAGCATGTATCAATAATTCATGCATTTTTTTCCTTGCTGAGTGTTTGTGACTGTTTGTAACCCCCCCCAAACTTATATGTTAAAATCCTAACCCTCAAAGTAATGGTATTAGGGGGGTAAGGTTTTTGAGATGTGATTAAGTCCTGAGAGTGGAGCTCTCATGAATGGGATTAGTGCCTAGAATTCCACGTCTTTTACCTCTTTGCAAACACTTAGTACCATCAGTTTGTTTAATTTAATGACTCTAGGAAGTGTGTAGAAGCATCTCTTCATGGCTTTATGTTATATTTCCTTAATTACTGATGATATTGAGCATTTCTGTGTGTTTATTTTTCATCTGCATATTTTATTTGGTGAAATGTTTGTTCAAATCTTTTATTTTTTAGTGTTTCTTGAAATTAAACTTTAAAATTTATTGTTATATTCTGGATACATGACCTTTTGTCAGACATACAGTTTATAAATATTTTTACCCAATCTATGGTTTTTATGTTCACATTCTTAAGTGTTTTTTACAGAGCAAAATATTTAATTTGGTAAAATCTTATGTATTCTATTATAGATCACTCTTTTTGTGTATTATCTAAGAAATCTTAGCCTAGCTGAGGTCAGGGTTTTCTTGTATGTTTTCTTCTTGAAAGTTTTATAGTTTTAGGTTTTACAATTAGGTTTGTAATCTATTTTAAATAAAATATCTGGGCCGGGTGCAGTGGCTCACGCCTGTAATCCTAGCACTCTGGGAGGCCGAGGCGGGTGGATTGCTTGAGCTCAGGAGTTCGAGACCAGCCTGAGCAAGAGCGAGACCCCGTCTCTACTAAAAATAGAAAGAAATTATCTGGCCAACTAAAATATATATATAGAAAAAATTAGCCGGGCATAGTGGTGCATGCCTGTCGTCCCAGCTACTGGGAAGGCTGAGGCAGCAGGATCGCTTAAGCCCAGGAGTTTGAGGTTGCTGTGAGCTAGGCTGACGCCATGGCACTCACTCTAGCCTGGGCAACAAAGCGAGACTCTGTCTCAAAAAAAAAAAAAAAAAAAATCTGTATATGGTGCAAGGTATGGGATGAAATGTACTTGACACATATGAATATAGACTGTTTCAGCACCATTTGGTAAAAAAGACTACCCTTTGTCTACTTAATTCCTTTTTATCTTTGTCAAAAATCAGTTAATGTATATATGGGCTGTAGGGCCAAAAGGAAAACTACCACTTTAACCTCCAAAGGTTGGCTGAAAAACCAACTGATGAAAGACAGATTAATAAGGGAAAAGACGTACAGATTTATTAACATGCATAGGGAAGAATCACAGAGTGATTGCCCCAAGATGCAGTGGGAAGTAGATGGGTGTACACCCTTTTTCTTAGGGGAAAGAAAGATGGAAAAGTGTGGATGATTTTAGGAAGGTAGTAAATGGTTTTTAGGAGAATTCCATTGATTCAAAGAACATTCAGTGGCCTGGGACAAAGTCTGTTGGGCTCACAGAGCCGAGGATGGTTTATGACAAAAGTTTGTCCTGGTATGTTGACAGACTTCAGCCTTTTTTCCTGCAATATGAGGAGTTCAGATGATGAAAACTCAGCCAAGGGACCAGAGGTAATTATTTTCTTCTTTGGTGGGTCCAGACTTCAGGCAGATAAGGAAACTTCGGAGAACACTTCATTCTATGCTTTGGGAGACACAGGGTATTGAGAGATAGGATGTGGGTAGGTCAGAGAGACATTGAACTTTCTTCAGTTCAACATCTGAAGCACTATATTTTGAAGTATCGGTTTCTGAGCCCCAACAGGGTGTATTTCTGGACTCTGTTCTGTGCCAGTCATCTATTTATCTATCTTTAAACTACATTATATCGGTAACTTTAGCTATAAGTCTTGAAAGAAGGTAATTTTAGTTCTGTAACTTTGTTACATGTATTAATTACATGTATTTTGTGGCTCTTGAAGTGGTCCCACAACTCATCAATGATTTCTCTCTTTCTTTTTATTATTTTTGTTTTCATCTGTCTCTTTGTTTCATTTGGGTAGTTTCTGTCATTAAGTTCACCATCCTCTCCTTTTCTTTTTTTGCTGTTGTTTTGCTATTTTATGTCCTTTACTATGCTATATTTCTACAAATAAAAAAGCTGTTGAGATTTTATTGGTATTATATTAAATCTATAGATTAACTAGGGGAGAATGTACATCTCAACCACATTTATTCTTATAACTCATAAATATTACATATCTCTCCACTTATCTATGCTCCTTTAATATTTCACATCAATATTTTGTAGTTTTCAACATACAGGATTTTCACATTGTTGTCAGATGTTTGCATGCTAGTGATGAATTATGTCACCTTTATATTCAAAAAAAGTATTTATTTATTCATTTTTGAAAGGTATTTCTACTAAATTAGAATTCTTGGATGACAAGTTTGTGTTTATTTTGTTCTTTTATTATTTTAAATCTGTTGCTCTGCTGTCTTCTTGCATGCACAATTTCTAACCAGGAATCTGCTGCAATTCTTATCTTTGTTCATGTAACATGTATTTTCTTCTTTGACTACTTTTAAGGTTTTCTATTTATCACTGTTTTGATCAGTTTTATTATGATGTGCGTTGGTGTAGATTTCTTCTAGTATCTTGTGCTTGAAATTCACTGAGCTTCTTGTGCCTGTAGATTTATAAGTTTCTTCAAATTTGAAAAAAAATCAACCATTATTTCTTCATATGTTTTCTGTTTTCCCTCACTCACTTCTCCTCCAGAGAATCCAGTTACACGTTTTCTGTGGCTCTTGAAATGGTCCCATAGCTCACTGATGCTTTCTTTCTTTCCTTTTGTTATTTTTTCTCTTCTTTCTGAGTTTCATTTAGGAGATTTCTATTACTATGTCTTCAAGTTCACCAACCTTTGCTTTTGCAAGCTTTATGTCATATTCCTATCCACTGCATTTTTCTTCTTATAGTTTTAATATCTAAAAGTTTAATTTGTTTTTTTTCATAACTTCCATGTCTCTACTTAAGTTTTTGAACATATGAAATACAGGTATAACAAACATTTGACTGTTTTTGTCTACTAATTTTAACACGTGTCAGTTTTCAGTTGGTTTTGGTTTATCTCATAAATAAGGATTGTATATTCCTGCTCCTTTGCCTGCTTAATAATTTTCCCATTGAATGCCAGCCATCGTGAATTTTACCTTGTTGGTTGAAGGATAATTTTGTATTCCTATAAATATTCTGCAGCTTTGTTTTGATATGCAGTTAACTTACTTGGAAACAGATTAATGCCTTGGGCCTTGCTTTTGGAATTTGTTTGACCTAACCGGAGCAGTGCTCATTCTAGTGCTAATTATTCCACTTTACTAAGGCAAAACTCTTACGTGAAGCCCACCAAATTCCCTGTGCTTTTTGTTTATTTGTTTTCTGGTCTTCCTAGAGGGAATAGGCACTATTCCTGGCCCCTTGCGCATGGCATGTCAGAAACCCTTATGTATCTTGCTCTTTGCTTATGTTTAATCCTTTCACATAGTTCTACTTTTTGTCTCAGGTATTTACTTCATTGCATGAGTTGATCAATACTCAGATGAATACTCAAGAATATGAACTTCATGTTTCTGTAGTTCTCTATCGATGCAGCTATTGCTTTTCTGGTACTCTATTCTTCAAACTCTTGCTGTCTTTGTCTCCCTGGACCATCCTCTCTTCAACTCAGGGATTCTTCTGTCTTCCACGTGAGTTTCCCCTCCCTGAAGTGCAGCCTGGAAACTCTCTCAAGGCGGTAAGCTGGGCAGTCAGAGAGACTCACCTCATTTGTTTCTTTCAGGGGTCACTGTCTTTCATTTTCAGATGCCCACTGTCCTATAAACTGTTATTCCATATATTTGTCTATCTGGTAGTTGTTTTAAGTCAGAAGATAAATACCGTGTGTTACTCCATCTCCTACTTTAAATTCCCGAGTCTCTCTACTTTTCTATATCTTGCTTTTTCCATGTTTCTTTCACCGCCATCTCCTGCAGCAGCCTCTGCCATGGTTTTGAATTCTGGTATCACTGCATCTCTCCAGATGTTTCAGTTTCATAATCTGTAAAACAGGAATAATAAAAATATTAAACAGGCTTGAAGGTGGCATTGATTAAGTGAGATAATAAGTTTAAAGCTCTTATTGTTCTAATATTGACTTTTCCTATCCTGGACTTTTACCCTTTTTGTCTAAGAGTCCATTTACCTAAAAAGAATAAAGATTCCACCGTTGTGTGAGCTGCTTCAATTGCAGGGATATGGAGGCTACTATTTTAGGTCAGCCATAGTTACCAAAAGGATGAACACATTTTAAAGTTTTACAGTGATGCTTATCACAATTTTGGGGTGAAAGATTAACGTACAGGAAAAGGGAACTCATACAAATTTGCATGCCAGTGATGGTCATCTGAAAGGTAATCATATTTTGCACTGTAAGTTGAGATAGATAATTGAGATACTGAAAAATAGACATGTTGAAATATTTTAGATAGAGAATCTACAAGACCTTGTGTGTGTTGGGTAATGGCAAGGAAAAAATAAATGAAAATTACCAATTCATGAGAGGGAGCATCATTATAAAATGAGAAGAAAGACAAAAAATAAAATTTGACATGGATTGGGATGATGCAAATCAAATGATGAAATTTAAAGTTAAACTTTGATTCAAATGATGTGAAAGCAATTTATGTAACCAAAACATTTGTACTCCCATAATATTCTGAAATAAAAAAATAAAATCTTTCATAAGCTAACAAAATAAAATAAAAAAAAAGTATCAGCAAAAGAAAAGAAAGAAATTGAAATCTATACAACAAGTAAACAAAATTTATAAGTCTGCATCTCAGTATTAAGTCTGAGCTGGAAAAGATAAGATTATTCAGTATATAGAGAATATTTAAATCCATGATGTGATAGACAATAACTTTATACAAATCAAAGTTCTTAAACAGCAGCAAGCATAAATAATATTTCAAAGTATATAGACAAATATACTCTATTTTGAAATAACCCAAATCTTTCAGACATTGTTTCAGGGAAAAAAAATTATTCCCACTTCACTATCTATTTTGGGTTTGGATTAATGGGCAAGTTCTGAACTATATATACAGAAACATTCTCAGAAAAGACCATTTGCTTTTGAGACTTCTTAGTTTCACACAGAAAAGATTATCATATGCTGTCATAGTCTGTTTAGGCTGCTATAATAAATTACCATAGACGAGATGGTTTAAAAACAAACATTTATTTCTCAGAACAAACTGTTCTGAAGGCTAGAAATTCCAAGATCAAGATGCTTGCAGATCTAGTATTTGATACCTCACTTTCTAGTTTGCAGATGGCATCTTTTTGTAATCTTGCATGGTAGAAAGAGGACAAGAGAGCACTCTGGGCTCTCTTTTATCAGGGCACCAATCCCATTCATGAGGGCTCTACTCTCATGACTTAATAATCTTCCAAAGGCTCCACCACCTGATCCCATCACCTTGCGGAGTAGGATTTCAACATTTGAATTTGGGTATGGGAGAGATATAAACATTCAGTCCGTAACACATTCTTACTTTCTATTCTCCAGTCAGCTATTCTCCAAAAATTCCACAAACTCCAAGTGTACCTGCGGTAAGTAAGCTAGGCATACTGGTAGACCCTGATAAAAAGGTGTATCTTTTCAAGTAGAGAGTATCACCTTTATCTTTCTACTAGTAAACTTCATAGCATGTTTACAAGGAAGTAAGTCCTAGATCCATCATTCATACTCTGTATCACAAAGAAAAGACGTCCTGCTAATGTCAACTTTTTGTGTAATTTAAAACCAATTTCACTTTCTTTTTTTTTTTTTTCTGGCCAATAATTTTTATATCACTGGTAGGGTTCATATTAGTCTCCTGAAATATTTTCTCGTTTTAGAGGTAAAAGGGATGTCATATAAGTAGGTTTGTTTCATTTAATTATATTAATAAATACACAAATTCTTTATTGCATCACACAGCCATGACAGAGAGATGAAAATGTTACACTGCCAATTTTCATTCCTTCTGAGGAGAAAGTATTTTTCCCATGTTTAGAGTGACTATGATGGTAATTAGAGGCCAGTGTTCAGTAAATTGGAGATTTTATCTGGTTTAAGCATAGCCTGGGTATCATAACATGATTTTACAGATATAGGCTTCCAGATATCATGTGTCATTGTTCATCTCTCCCTCTATAAAGACACGTGTTGATCCTTTATGTGTCTGATCTCAGTTGAATCATAGCAGGAGGAGTTTCTCATTTCATCTTCAGCACCCAAGACATTTGAAAAGTCACAGTAATGCCATACTTCCCTGTGGCATCTTGTCATAGTTTAGGGTATCCATAGTGCTCCCAAAAATGCACCAACTAAGCCTTGGTCATTAGCCTTACTAACCACAGATCTTTCAAAACATCAGAGTTCATACTATCCTTCTGGGTAAAGGTTTAAGCCTTCTATCAGAACTATTAATGAGTTTGTTTGTTCATCAGTTGGTGATATGACTAGCCAACTCATGAATTATTCCTTACCTTTCCTGACTGCTGGCTGATGTCATTCTGAAATAGTGTGCCCATTAGACCCCTAAAAACATGAGATAATCAACTGAAATTCTAACATCACATCTAGCCTGACATATCCATATCTAATTGTCACCACATAACTTCTTGCCATGGAATATTGTGGCATAGGACAGGCTGGGTACAACATAGCCTGCAGAATTGTAACTCTTGGTCAGAGTCTTACTATAAATATAGTTCAGTATGGTTTTTCACGAATAGAACATCTGTGACTCAAAAGGAGAGTTATTTTTGATATGTGGCCACAATATCAACTCAAAGTCCCCATCTTTTTAGGATTCTCAGCTTCCAAGCCAGTTTTCTGAAAGGCATTTCATCTTCATTCATTTTTAGTTTATTTAAAGAAGCAAGTGCTGACCAGAAGGAAGGTGGCACAAATTGGCTTCCCATGCCCTAGGCAACTGTCTCAATTTGTCAACTTGTTTCAAACCTACAATTTGTATACAAACTGAGCAACATGAATAAAGTGCAATATTTATCTCAACATATACTTTGGGAAAAAAAAACAAATAGTAAATATAGTCCACAAATCATGAATACGATGTTAGTTCCAACTGGTTAAATCATCTGGGGATACTATAATACCTTTTCTCTCTACATGCCAGATAAAGCATTTAGGCAAAACCCATAAATCAGCAAAAGTCAATTTTCATTCTTTGTACAGATGGCTTTTTTAATGTGTCAGATGGCTTTTCCCATGTATGCCATTAGTTAACAACACATTTTAGACATAGCTAAGAGTATTATTCTTTTTCTCTGAGACACTCTTATGAGGATTAACATTATTTAATCCTTCCCTGGGATTAAAACCTACATATGGTTTCTCTTCCCATATTCTGTGAACTCTTCTTTTTATCACATGTTTTCACCTGCATCCTTTCTTCCTTGATGGGGTGGTCTGGCTTGGACATAATGCTTACCCAGGGACAGAGAGAAACATCAGTAATAATTGCCTCCTCATTCCTGTCTTTATCTCATTTCCAGGAATAAGTTTTAGGACTTGATAGGTAAAAAATTATAGGACTTTTTCTACCACCTGGTTATCTGGACAAACTCATAGTCATGCCTAAATTAGCTACAAGGGCTAAGGATTAGACTCACTCTGAGGTTCATTTAGAATATTGCTGACAAACTTATTTAATAGATACTATATCTTATGCGTCAATATATTTCTGTCTCCTAGCATATGCAAATGTAGCCCTTGCCTTAGAGAAACAAAATCAGCCAAATCAAAAGAAAAATATTTTAAGGTTGGTGAGATACAAAGTTGTATTATTGCATTATCCCTCAATACCTCGTTCTCATCTCCTGGTCCTAGTAACTGTTCCAGTAGAATCTTTCCACTTGTGCTGGAGTTAAAATTTTAATTCTTTTAAATTAAATGTCAAGACATTTTTATTTAATTGACTCAGCCAGCCTCTCAAACCTTTATCACCATTTCTCATTTTAAGTAGTACATTTGATGAAACCAATACTCCTAGGGGAGGATATTAAGAATCTGATATATATGTTTAATATTTTATTTTCTTTCTTACTGCTGTACATTTTTATGTGTATAGGTTGATCAGCATAAAGATATTCTGATATTGATAGCCTATTTGCTATTCCAAACCTTAACTGTATTTTCCACAGTTGCTTCTGAAAACTGAATAAACTAAGCATAGAGCAAAATAGGTGTCGATTCTAAACAATGCACATTTGTAGCTCCCTGCAGCTACTGGTAGGAGTTCATGTATTCTAGCAGGCACTGGCCCCTGAGAACTAAGAGTTCTACCTAAAGTCATCTTAAGGAGATTTGTCTCCTGTTGGCACAAGCGAGTTTCTTACATTAGTGGTTTTATTGGATTTGAGGCCCAACTGTGCACAGTCTGCGCATATCATGCCTACTCATTTCATGAATTCAGGTAGCTGATTATAAAGATCAGACAAAGTTATTCTCCATAGCATTCCGATCCCTTTGCTGCCAAATTGGTATTTTTAGAGGTTGTCTATGTGAATTACTTTGATTCTTTCTGTAAATTCCCACAGATACTTCCATAATTGAGTGACTCAAACAGAAGCAGTGTTTGTCATACTGCCAGCTAGAACCTCTTGTCTCAATATACTGTAAGGCCATTGGCAACAGCACAAGAAACTATTAATGTCCAAATACGGTTGTAAGAATGGGAGCCTAATTCTCATACACCTGCTACATAAACCGCCCCCAGGTTCACCTAGTGTGAAAATGTACCTTTTGCTCTTCCACTGGGGTTTTACACTGTCCACTAAGTATATCACAACCAATTTCCAAAACGGCCATTCAATCCTTAGTTCTAAACATTAATTGTGGACCATCTATCATGATTGGCTTTGCTGAAAAGGAAACATAAGGTTCAGACCATCCTGTTTTGTGGTCAAGGAGATCTCTCAAAAGCTGTATCAGGCTCTGCAGGCAGTAAACAAATCTGGTCCAGTGTGTGTGAACACATAAGGAAATTCCCTTGATCCATGATTTTGAATATATCATCTCCATTTTATCAGTGGGAATTGTTGTGCTGCCACTCCTGAGATAGGAAACTGGGAGGCCAAAATCGTTAAAATGTTGCAAGACTGGAACCAAGGTCTCCCACAAAAACAGGAAAACAGGATGCAGTGAAGAAACTGGTTAAGACCAGTAAGAGCCAAGATTGTGACATAAATGACCTCTGCTTGCCCTTGTAGTTCATTATAACCTGTTCATAATGTATTAGTATACTAAAAGAAACCCCACCAGCCTCCTGACAATTTGCAATCTCCATGACAACCCCCAGAAGTTACTTTACATGGTATGAAAAGAGGAGAACTCCTGATTCTGGGAAATTTCTGCCCTTTTCCTAGAAAACTCATGAATAATCCACCCGTTATTTAGCATATAATCAAGAGATAGCCATAAATAGAGTTTCCAGCCATGTACAGGTGCTACTCTCTGTTGCTCTGAGAGATAGTGGGTACTCTGTCTAAGGGGTAGCCTGCTTGCTGTTTGTTTGTTTAATAATTTTTTCTTTCATTTCCACCTCAAGGCTCAGGCTTGAATCCTTTACTGCATGAAGCCAAGAACCCTATTGGTCTTCAGGCCAGACCCTCGTTTGGGGGTCCACTTTCTGGTGTGTGTCTCTTTCTCTCTTTACCAAAACTATGACAGATAATTCTGATGTCAGAATTATCTGATACCCTTCAGAGGTGGGATCTATCTATTTCAAGGCCCAATAACAAATTAGAAATTGTCTTTCAAATAGGATATAAAAGTGGCTGAATCAGACAGTTTTAGAGCTCAGAACACAAGAGGTTTTGGATGAATAGTGATATGTGCTGTCTGCCAAAGGGTTCAAAGCATTTAGTCTGCATGTGTTCTGGTTGCAAGCACATTTAAAATGTTATGATCCCTGGAGTGATAATGTACCAGTGAGAGTACCTGAACAACTGCCTTTTGGTAGTCTTTTAATATTTCTGCCCAGAATCTAATTCCAATTTAGATTTAATTTTGGTGAACTATATGGATAGAAGCTAGCAAAATTCCTAAGTGGAAGTGGAGTTCATTAGAATTCAAATATTATAACCAGTCTCTTGGAATATTCTTAAGTGGTAAGATTAGAAAGCTATTAATATAACTGTTTCTCGTATTTTCACGAGTACCCTTGGTTTCATTGGCATACATGATTTCCCAAAATTTCACACATTGGGCTAGACCTTGACGTTTAGCTGGATTCCACAGCCAGTATTTTTTTTTTACCCCACATGGGTGACGCTAGTCTGTAATTTGTTTTGTGTTTGTTTCCATAAGGAGTCAACAAGTATGTCACCAATGTAGAAGACACACTTAATGATTTTCAGGTCCAGGTACCTACAGTATCAGATTAAGACTACTGGTGAACTCAGATATCTTGAGTCAAGACATAAATTTATAGTTCATATCATTCATATATTTATAGTCATGGTGTCTTTTGCTGGCTCCAGGCTCAACTGCAGACTTTCTTCATCCTTCCATTAACATTTCATTCAGATATTTCTGGATTGAAAACATGATGTCACAATACAAAGTTAAGGGATTGGTATCTGTTTCAACTTTTTTAAAAAGGTTGAAGTGGTGAATAGTTATTGTCATCTGGTTGGTTTGGTCAAGAATTAAACATAAGAAGTCTAACAGTTAAGGTAATCTTGTATAAAGAAAAAATAGGAACTTTGGAGTCTGACATAGATGGGTTTCAATCTTGCCTACATCACTTGAAACTGTGTAATATTGAACAATCTTTACTCAAAAACTATACTGATCACCTTTTTCATCTGAAAAGTGTGGATGGTAATATATCATACCTTGCAAAGGTTGTTCAAAGAATTAGAGAGAATTTCTGGAAAGTGTTTGTTCCAACAGAGTAGACACCTCAAGAAGGGTGGTGCTATTAATTATTAATTTCAATAAACTGAGGTAATACTTAGATAAAATATTTAGAAAGAGTTAACTGGTAGAATAAGTTAAATAATTAGTCAAGTCCTATTGATGAATAGATCCTGAAAAGACAGGATCAATTTGTTATTTTAACTGAACAGATGTAGATTATGTTGGCATCTAAAATGACAGAGTTAAATACTATACTCATGTTGCTTATATTTTAAGCCAAGTAATTAGATTCTCTTCAATAACTTTCTATGATACCTGAATTGGTTATATGTTTGTGGTGTTTTCATATTTTATTATAATTTTTATTATAACTCTACTGATATTATTTTAAATAATTGATACAAGAAAGAATCATAAGGATTCTACAAAGTAGAATCTTCACAAGACCAATAATTAGAGAGATTTCTACCTGTTTTTAATTAACAGGCAAAATTTAGGTTTCATAATTAGTTCCAAGAGAAAAGATTCACTGTCATGGTTCTGTTTCTTGATCTTCTTCCTCTCCCACACAAACACCTTTTCTTACATCTATCCAGGCAGGCATAAGTGATAACAGTGGTATAGCCAAGAATGTCATTATGAGAAATTTTATCTCATTATATGGGAAATACTGTGCAACACAGACATCTTCTAATTAACAACAGTAATTAAGAATAATCTTTTGCTGATACTCTATTTCCTCCGGCAATTTATGGCATACTTTGCTGACATTCCAGTACACTTTTGACTTGTTAGTAGAAAACTTTCACCTTCTTGTTCCCACTGATTACACTGCACATAAGAGTCATTGATATACAGCATTTTGCTTTCCTTTTGTGCCAGGGGCTTATTCACTGAGCTATTGTTCTTCTTCATTCCTCTAATCTGTACTATTTTCTGTCTTCCTAGGATAACTCATTATGGTAGGGAATCTAGTCCGAACTCCTGATTTAGTATGTTTTTATAAAAATATGCTAGTATCAAAATTTATATTTCTGAGGCTAACTTAATGCAAGAAATGAGATTTATTTTCAATAATATTATTTTTCAAATATTTTATAAGTACTAGCAGGACAATTTTCACTCAAATTTTTATTACAATTTTCAATCGTTAATGGATTTATTTTGTTATGTTTTTAAATCACAGCAATGCATTATGTACTCAAGATCCTGCTGAGGGGTGGTTGAGGGAGGTAATAAAAATTAAAAAAAAAACCCTGCTGAAATATCTAATGTCATTAAAAGTTATCTAAGAATGAAAATATAACAGGCTATGACTAAACAAAATAGTATTTTTTAAAAGGAGAAGTTTGGGTTTGTATCACATTGTGATTCAGTCTTTAATAAAATAGAGAATTAAATATGACTATATGAAAATACAAAAGGATGCATTTAAAACTTTAATTTTCATTTTTCACAAAGATAATAATTTCACAGGATTGTAATACAAAGGAGAGCAACAAGGTAAAGAAAGAAAAGGATTTTGGAAACATATGTCATTTATTATTTAAAAAAACTGAATTAAAAAAAAAAAACTATTTAGAAGCCAGGTGCAGTGGCTCACGCCTGTAATCCTAGCACTATGGGAGGCCAAGGCGGGAGGATCTCTTGAGCTCAGAGTTTGAGACCAGCCTGAGCAGAGCAAGATCCCATCTCTAAAAAAGAAAAAAAAAGAAAAAAAAAAAAACCTATTTGGTACCAGAAAAGAAAATACAAATTTATATCTTTATATCACTGGGGACTGAGTTATTCCAGGTAATTTCTGTCTCACTGTGTAAATAAATAATCTGTCACTTGATTTGGAAAGACTGATGTGGAATTTTATATAAAGAAGATAACTTCAAAACATTAAGTGACAAGTGGTTGAAATTCAAAAGGTAGAAACCCCCAAGGCTGTATTGCTCCCAGATTGGAGAACTCCAGAGAAGGGTTTCTGAGTCTAAAAGCAACATGTAAGTACCATTTCATTCTCTTCCTCTCCATAAAATACCTATAGGGACTTCTCTGACTGAGGGAAAGGCAGCAGCTGTCACATAGTCACATGACATGCCCTGGCCCCTACAGGAAGTAACCAGTGGCTTTTATGTTATCAAGTCAAAAACAAAAACAAAAACAAAAAAAACACAAAACAAAAAAACAAAACTCTTTGTAGTCCATTTTGGTTGAGGAAAATATCACAATGAACAGGGAATTTGGTGGGAGCAAGGGAAAAGAATTATTTGAGTAAATAGTTACTGAGCCTGGTCTGCTTTGCTAATTTCTTCTATAAATACATGAAAAGTATACAATTTAGTCTTTGACTTTATGCAAATTATATTCAAAGAAAAGGATAAAATCACCTGACACATGAAACAAATGTTCTACTTCCAAAGTGGCAGTAGAGGAAAATGCTACATATTTTAAAAATGAATATATATATATATATATATGAGAAAAATAAATGTATCTGTATTCATAGTAAACGTTTCTTAGTCTTCAGATTTCACTTACTTGAAGCACATTGACAAAGTTTTAGAAAAAGAAAACATTTTTCTGATTTTAGTTATGCATTAGGAAGTACAATATGTGTAATAACATCTATTTTGTATCTATTATTGGGCAATTAAGCCAAACATGTACTCTATTAATCAATCAGGTAAGCACGGGAGGAGTTGATCTCAGCAAGATCCTCTTTTTAGTCCATCATCATTTACTGTAAATAAGAGTCTGCTAAGATTGTGCAACACACTGTGTATGCAAAAAGGGCTACCCCACTGTGTTTTTGTATGGCTTCACTTACAAAGGGTAAAAAAAAAAAAATCACCCTCTACATTATAATATAGTTCTCAGTATTTGGCACTGTGCAGCCTTTCAGATTCCTGAACAAGAAAAGGAAGTTTTATTAAAAACAGAAAATAAAAACTGCTTTCAGTTTTGTCAGAAGTGAAAAATGAGATGTTAATTTATAAAATGGCTGAGAAAGATTCCATGCTAATGGCCAAACTATGATCCAGAAATTAGATCAGACATTATTTACAAATACTAATTATATTCAAATGAAATTTGTACTTTGATAAATTAATACAAAAAGTTATTTAATAGAAATTGAATGTGTACAGGATAAATATGGTTATATCAAATCAGTAAGAATAATATCTCTTCTTTATGCTTTTCTTTGATGTATTTCCCCAAATAAGCTCCCAAACAATACTTCTTTCAAAGCAATTGCAGAAATATTCACAAAACGAAAGAGTGTGGAGGGAGAAAGAGAAAAAGAGGAGAGAGAGAAAAAAAAAGAAAGAAGTAACAAATTAAGAAAGAGAAAAACTAATGTTTAAGAATTAAACAGTATAGTCTATGAAGTTGATGTTTTCTATTAAAGACAAAGTTTACAGTAACTAGAATATTACTGTAGACGTAATATTACTCCATAAATATTTCTTTGACTTCTTGACTTCTTATAGTAAGCCTCAATTCATTTTTTCATGAAAAACCGATACTGAAGATGTTTCATGTGGATTGTACACTGCAATCCAAAGAAAGTATTCTGTGTTTGATAGAAAGGATTTCATCTATTTGCCTTATCTAACTCTGTATACCTAATCTCAACAACTGGTTGTGCCACATAGTTGCTGGTCAAAATATTGCTAGATGAATGAGTGAATTAAACTTAGAAAATTCTGTGTAGTAAATCCCTTCTCCAGGAAGATGACATTTCAGAAACATGTACATATATCAAAAATATAGATTACATCCTTCAAGCTCAAGTGCCCAGGAAACACAATATCTTTATTTTCTAATAGTGTTTCAATTTTAAGCTCAGCCCCTGTATGACCTAGGTGGCAAAACAGTTCATCTTAAACCTTCTAGAGCTGTGGTCCCCAACCCACGGGAGGCACACTGGTACCGGTTTGTGGCCTGGTAGGAACCAGGCTGCACAGCAAGAGGTAAGCTGCAGAGAGAGCCTGTGAAGCTTCATCTGTATTTGCAGCCACTTCCCATCACTCACATCACTTCATAAGCTCCACCTCTTGTCAGATCTGAGTGGGATTAGATTCTCATAGAAATGGGAACCCTACTGTAAACTGCGCATGGGAGGGATCTGGGTTGCGTGCTCCTTAAGAGAATCTAATGCCTTATGATCTGAGGTGGAGCTGAGGTGGTGATGTTAGCACTGGGGAGTGACTGCAAATACAGATTATCATTGGCAAAGAGATTTGACTAAACAATAAATGTAATGTGCTTGAATCAGCCCAAAACCATGCTCCCACCCAGCCCTGGTCCATGGAAAAATTGTCTTCTGTAAAACCAGTCACTGGTATGAAAAAGTGGGGGATTGCTGTTCTGAAGATCTTCCCTTATTTGGGATCATGCTATAACTCTGGGTTTTCCTTAATAATCCTAAATCATCCAATGTGATGGTAGATCTGGACTTCTACCTTTCTGGGTGTCCACTGGCCCTGTCTGTCCACTTGGCTTTTATGTTCAGTGATTCTTTACGGTTCCATAAAGTCTCTGGCCCTGTGCAGTGGCTGGTCCTGATTTTCATATGGGAGGGAGATAGCAATTGCAATTTAGGTGAAAGAGAAATGCTAACAAACTTATCTTGAAACTGGATTTGCATAGCTAGCATTCTTTTATAATTTGAATTGTGTGTTTATTTGGTTAGCTTTTCAGGGAGCAGGATGGACTCACTAGCAACACTGATCAGGCCCCGCCCCAGCCACGCTGCTGTTCATACTACTATTACACTATGTTCAGGGGTCAAAATCTTTCTGTATTTCCTTGCTTTGGTTAGTGCACAGTAAACTTTTGGAAGACCTGTGATTCCATCTCTCTATATTCATCATGCTGTGCTCTGGAGTTTTGAAATTTTGGTAAATAGGAACAAAGTATTCTTCACTCTTATAATCCAATGGAATCTCACTCTAGACAAGGCAAAATTATTCTCCCTTTATGTTTTTTGCAAAACATATTTTCTGTGCCCAAACCCTCTTCACATTATGACCTCTTAATTATATCATGGGCCTAAATTTTTGGAAAGAATTACTTTTTTTTTTTTTTTAAGACAGAGTCTCGCTCTGTCACCTGGGCTAAAGTGTCATGGCATCAACCTAGCTCACAACCTCAAACTCTTGGGCTCAAGCCACTCTCCTGCCTCAGCCTACAGAACAGCTGGGACTACAGGTGTGCACCACCACACCTGGCTAATTTTTTCTAATTTTAGTAGAGATGAGGGGTCTTGCTTTTTGTTCAGGCTGGTCTTGAACACCTGACCTCAAGTGATCCTCCTGCTTTGGCCTCCCAGAATGCTAGGATTACAGGCATGAGCCACCGTGCCCAGCCTAGAATTACCAAATATTTACGTACATTTTCCCCCTGTATATCCTACACCTTTATGCATAACCTACTTGAATGCAAAAAAGAAAAATACGGAAATTATGGGGATAAAATAGTTACTATAACAAAATATTTTGCAGGTTATATGTACTAAAAGCTTGGAATAAAGAAATGTGATAGCTTATATTTTAGTCAGAATTGTCCAAATTTATCTGAGTAAGAAACACTTTTATCCCTTCTAGTCTTTTATATTAACATGCAGTGGCAGAGTATTCCATAGAATATCTTTAGAGAAAGCTTATTTAGTTCCTTACAAAGATGGAAATATGAATATTTATGTTGAAGTATGAAGTATCATTAACTAGAACTGGTAACTATGAGGTTACAAATAGGCAATAAGATAATTGTAAAAATAAGGATTTGTTTAGTTTGGAGAAAGTGACAAAATGGTTACTGTCATCAGGTATAAAGTGAATTCTTTTGGAAAATAGGAAATAATGGCTTTTCTTTTTCACTGAATAAAAGAAATGCCCAAATATTGAAGCAAGAAGTTGGTCAACTAAAAATGAGTCATTCATTTTAAAATGAAAATACTAAGGTTAATCATACACACAAAAATCATATGGGATTTTAATTCCTGGAGAATTTTAAAGACAAGTTATTAAAATCTCTTTACTAACAAATATACAATTCAACCTGTATGCACTGAATAGAAAGAAAGAAAATGTTCAAATTTTATTTTTGTTTTTTTAGTCCCCCAAATAGAACTAGTTTACTGTTCACTCTGTAGTATGCTCTTATGTTATATCCATTTACCTTAAGTTTAAATTCTCATCTAAGATTAGAGAAAACCTCTATGTTAGAAGGCAGTAAGGTGATTTAGTTACAAAGATCTGGGTGTTGGGGTTATTTTTGCCAAAATCAAACAATTCCTGTAGCAGCTGTCCTACAACTGTTATTCAGACACTTTGTATATATTATTTTCTTTCTGATAATATATTTTTTTAAAGCTCCTGACACTAATTACAGATTTTGATTTCCTGAATTCCTGATTTCTATATTTTTTAGAGTGTACTGATCATGCCAAAATTATCTGACTTATGGCATCTATACTTTGCCTAATAACTAGCCTATGAACTAGCTTGTGCCTATGAACTAGGTTGACAACTGGTTCCAAGATGTCTTGCTATATCACATCTGGCATTAACCTCTAAAGTTTTTTTATCAATTGCTCTTACCACTTCACACTATCCTTCATTTTCTCATATATCTGAATGTAAAATGTTTGTTTCAGCCAAAGATAAACAAAATTTGTAAGAGTGAGGAAGGGTTGCATGCATTATTATATATACCAGTAACTAAAATTTATATTCTTGTTGTATTCTAATACTTAGAACAATATCTGGCAAAGAGTAAAATTTCAATAAATATTTCTTTGAGAAAGGAATGAGTGACTGTGTGAGTTAATGGATGTATGTCAAACTAAAATTGGGTCCTAATAAAACAAACTGCTTACTCTGAAAGCTTTTGGATCAGTACAAAAAAACAAACAAACAAACAAACAAAACCATAATGCGAATTGGAGTTATGAATGGGATGAATTAACTGATCATGGAGGAACTTTTATATTTTGAAATTTAGAAATGTAAGTAGATGCTCTTCTCTGAAGAACCTAACTTAATTTGAAAAGATTAGCGACAGATGACCTGTCTGGGAAGGAGCACACTGGGATGACAGAAATAGGCAGGAGAAAGGATGAGAGTTAAATTTTTGTTTGCTTGTCAGTTTGGTTATTTTTCTTTGTTTATTTCAAAATATCAAAGCCATACAAAAGTTTTTGTTACCTGGATGGATTTTATAATGCTTTAGTCAGGGCCATGAGGGTGCCCATTATCCAAATAGTGTTCATTGTACCTGTTAGGTAGGTTATTACTCCTCTCCTCCTCCCCTCTCCCCGCTTCTTGATTTCCAATGGTTTTTACTTCTTTTTGTGTCCACATGTGCCCATTAATTAGTTCCAAATTATTAGAGAGTGCGTGCGGTGTTTGTTTTTCCATTTTTGAAATATTGCACTTAGGATGAAGGTTTCCAGTTCTGTCCAAATTGCTGCAAAAGACATTAATTAATTCATTTCTTTTTATGGCTGAGTAGTACTCCATAGTGTGTGTGTGTGTGTGTGTGTGTGTGTGTGTGTGTGCGTGTGTGTGTGTGTGTGTATACACATACACTATATTTTGTTAATCCACTCATGAACTGATGGGCACTTAGGTTGATTCCACATCTTTGCAATTGTGAATTGTGCTGCAATAAACATTCAAGTTCAGGTCTTTTCTATAAAATTACTTCTTTTCCTTCGGGTAGATACCCAGTAGTGGGATTGCTGGGTCAAATGGCAAGTCTGCATTTATTTCTTTAAGAAATCCCTATACTATTTTCCATAGAGGTTGTACTAGTTTGCAGTCCCACCAAGAGTGTATAAGCATTCCTTCCTCTCTTCATCCTCACCAGCATATATTGTTTTTTGACTTTTGAGTAATGGCCATTCTGATAGGGGTAAGGTGATATCTCATTGCAGTTTTAATTTGCATTTCTCTGATGATTAGTTATGTTGAGCATTTCTTAATATGTTTATTGGCCATTTGTCTATCTTCTTTTGAAAAACTTCTGTTTGTGTCTTTTGCCCACTTTTTAATGGTCTTGTTTTTTTCCTTGCTGATTTGTCTTGAGTTCTTTGTAGATTCTGGAAATTAGACCTTTATCAGAGATTGTGAATATTTTCTCCCATCCTGTAGGTTGTCTATTTACTCTGTTGATTATTTTCTTGCTGTGCAGAAGTTTTTAATTTAATCATGTTTAATTTGTTTATTCTTATTGCTGTATTTGCCTTTGGGGTCTTAGTCATAAATTCTTTGCCTAAGCTGATATATAGAAGAGTTTTTCCTACATTTTCTTTAAGAATTTTTATGGTTCATGACTTACATGTAAATCTTTTATCCATCTTAAATTAATTTTTGTATATGGAGAGAGATATGGGTCTTATTTCATTCTTCTGCATGTGGCTATCCAGTTTTCCTAGCACCATTTATTAAATAGGACTTCCTTTTCCCAGTGTATGTTGCTGTTGGTTTTGTAGAAGATCATAGGATTGTAGGTAGATGGTTTTATATCTGGGTCCTCTTAAAATAGGAATTTTTAAAATAATCTTTGAGTTAAGCTGACTGAAGCAGTAAATAACTGTGGTTGCATTTAGCCATTCAGGGTATAAATATCACCTTCCTTTTTCCTTTTCACTATCTGGACAATAAAGAACACATTTATTTTGAATAAACCTGTCTTTATGGATAGATGGAATAGGTGATATGAGTTAGGCATTCCGTTGCAGGTCAATGCCTCCAAAATACCCTTCTCAATCTAGATACTGCCCATTGAATCCTGTGAGTTCTATTCCATGAGATTCCCCTATAAAATATAAGCATTTATGGGAGTTTTGAAAATAATAATAATGAGAATATAAGCAATTATTACTATAATGACAATGGCTAACATTTTATAGTGTTTACTATGTGCTGGACACTTCTCAGCACTTTACATATATGAATTCATTTAATCATCACAATAAATCTAGGAGGAGATACTATTATATTCTCAATTTTACAGGAAAAACAACTGAAATACAGAAATGTTAACTTGTCCAAGGTAACATGTCTATTATTGGCAAAGCTGGAATATATTATGCAAAAAATCTCTCTATGGGGCCGGGCGCAGTGGCTCACGCCTGTAATCCTAGCACTCTGGGAGGCCGAGGTGGGTGCATCGCTCAAGGTCAGGAGTTCAAGACCAGCCTGAGCAAGAGTGAGACCCCGTCTCTACTAAGAAAAAAAAAAAAATAGAAAGAAATTATCTAAACAAATAAAAATATATAGAGAAAAAAAAAATTAGCCGGGCATGGTGGCGCATGCCTGTAGTCCCAGCCACTCAGGAGGCTGAGGCAGTAGGATCGCTTAAGCCCAGGAATTTGAGGTTGCTGTGAGCTAGGCTGACGCCGAGGCACTCACTCTAGCCCAGGCAACAGAGTGAGACTATGTCTCAAAAAAAAAAAAAATCTCTCTATGATGTAAGGACCAATCAGAATCACATTTTCCCAAAGGGAACAGAACACAGTGGACTATAATATGGACGTATTAAGTGTCTGGATAAGGAAGCATATATATGCATGAGGGAGAGAAGTAGGAAGTATAAATAAAAATGGTGCATCACTGATGAAGAAAACTAAAATAATTCAAGAAAGGAAGTAGTTTTAATGACAAATTTTAGCTATTCTAGGGTTTTTATTAGCAGATTTTTAAAAAAACATTTTTCTGGATTGCATTTATATAAAATACTATTTGTTTAAATCTTTTATTCATCAACCAAAAATGAAATGTTTAGGTCTTTTTTGTTCCTTATTTATAATGAAAACTTAAAGTTCTAATCTTCAGGAAGGTGTTTTTCAAGTTTATTGATCAATAAACTTGTTCTGGCCTGGCATTGTGATGAACATCTGTGATCCCAGTACTTTGGGAGGCTGAGGTGGGAGTATTACTTGAGGCCAGGAGTTGGACACCATCCTGGGCAATATAGTGAGACCATACTTCTACAAATAAATTTTTAAAAAATTAGCTGGGCATAGTGGTACATGCCTGCAGTCTTAGCTACTCAGGAGGTTGAGGCAGGAGTATTGCTTGAGCTCAGGAGTTGGAGGTTACAGTGAGCTGTGATCATGCCACTGGACTCCAGCCTCAGGAACAGAGCAAGATCCTGTCTCTTAAAAAAAAAATAAAATAAATGGGGCCTAATCAAATTAAAAAGGTTCTGCACAGCCAAGGAAACTATCATGAGTGCAAACAGACAACCTACAGAATGGGGGAAAATATTCACATGCTACATATCCAATAAAGGGCTGGTAACTAGAATCTATATAGAACGCAGGAAAATCACCAAGAAAAAAATCAAACAACCCTATCAAAAAGTGAGCAAAGGACATGAACAGAAACTTTTCAAAAGAAGATAGACTAATGGCCAACAAACATCAGAAAAAATGCTCATCTCTAATCATCAGGGAAATGCAAATCAAAACCACAATGAGTCATCACTTATCTCCAGTGAGATTGGTCTTTATCAAAAAGTCCCAAAACAATAAATGTTGGCATGGATGTGGAGAGATAGGAACACTCATACACTGCTGGTGGGACTACAAACTACTACAACCTCTATGGAAAGCAATATGGAGATACCTCAAAGAGATACAACTAGAACTACCATTTGATCCAGCAATCCCATTACTGCGCATCTACCCAAAGGAACAAAAGACATTCTGTAAGAAACAACATCTGCACTAGAATGTTTATAGCAGTACAAGTCACAATTGCAAAGATGTGGAAACAACCCAAGTGCCCCATCAATACATGAGTGAATTCATAAAATGTGGTATATGTATACCATGGAGTTCTACTCAGCCACAAAAAAAAAAAAAAAGGTGATCTAGCACCTCTTGTATTATCCTGGATAGAGCTGGAGCCCATTCTACTAAGTGAAGTATCCCAAGAATGGAAAAACAGACACCACATATATTCACCATCAAATTGGTATTAACTGACTCAACTGACCAACACTTAAGTGCACATATAGTAGTAACACTCATTGAGTGTCGGGCAAGTGGAAGGGGGCAGAGAGAATGTTTGTATACACACTCCCTTTTGATAGCTGAATAGCATTACATTGTATGAATGTACAGCACTTTGTTTCCCTAGCTGCTGAAAGTGGACACACATGCTTAGCCAGTCAGATGCTCCCTCCAAAGACTTAAAGTTCTGATGGGCTAAAACAAAGACATCATCAAAGTGGAGAGATCATTCACAGTGACACCACTGAGGGAGTCCAGAGGCAGCAACGATTGATTTAGTGATAGTGACAATGATTGGAATGGGATACTAAACACAAAGTTTCATTTGTATCCTCATACCTACATTCTCACTACCCAGATTTTCTTAGCCCTGCCCATATTCCTAGACTGATTCTCCAGCCTTCCATGAATTCCTAGAGCTTATTTATATCCTTCCAATTAAGTTTCTGCTTACTATGTTAGAACTGCTTTCTACTGCTTGCCACCATCCCACCATCAACCTTTGTTGGTTGACTCAATTTCTTCAGTACTTTAAGATTATATGTCCAACTTCCTCATATTGTACGTAATCTGAGGTGTCAAAAGTTTAAAGGTTCTGATCATAGCAATAGTTACTGACAGTACCTAAAAAAATTTCCTTGCTACTGGATCAATGATTGCTTTTAGTTGAGATAGTTATTAGAATTAAGGATCATGAATTTTCTTATTTATTTGCTCATTAATTCATTTATCAGAAAATAAGTACAAAATTATTGATATAGAAAAATGTCCAATGCATTATTTTAGATTAAAAAGTGTGAAAGTGCTAAATACATATGATCATTTGTCATACAAAAGACATGTGTGTACATTTTTATACATATAGGGACATGCTGTATTCAAAATTGAAAATGTAATAATGTTTGCATGTGGGTAATGATAACTTGAAAAATCATATTATAAGATTATTTCTATTATCCACAATAAACATAAATTGCTTTAAAATTAGGAAAAAATAGATTTTATAAAATGAAGTCTATCCAATCACTATTTTGTTCTCCTGACATTTATAACAAGGTAAGATATAGTTGTATCACCGTTTGTACTATACTTTTGCTAGAGAGAGTGAGATATATAAACAAGAAAATGATACAAGGTAATTTTTTCAAATGTAAGCAGACATAGTACTTTAAAGTGCTCTTAGAAAGAGGTGACCTTTCTGTTTGGGTCAGAGAAAAAGGTTCAGATAGAAGGAAATATTACCATTCTTCCTGGAAGAAAGCAAAGTTACATGTTTTCAGGGAATGTGTTGTGACTGGAGTTCTTTATATATGGAAGAAGTGGAAAAACAGAAATTTGGAAAGGAAAATTAGAGATTTATGTCCAACCTATTCTTTTTCCAAAAAGAAATCTCACTTGGTTGTAAGATGAATTAAGACATTGGATAAGGTGAATCTCCTTTTAACAAAGCAATAGAACCTTTTGACTGACAGCTTCTAGAAAGATTTTCTTGACCCCAATGACTTTAATTTTATAATTAACTTCTATTTATCACAAATTGATATTGAGTAAACATTTCTTTGAAAATAAATTTACTGAAATTTAAAAAGTGACTGATGTAAGAAAAATGACAAATGACAGTACAGCTGTTACTGAGGTATGATAAAATAACAAAGGCATTGTGATATTAGCAGAGGTCTGATAAGCTCTAAAATAAAATAATTGAACAATTTGAGGTTTGGGGTTAGAAACTGGTATTCTCAAATTTATTTGTGACATCTAATTTATTCAAGTCATACATTTTAGGTAAGTTAAGTAAGTTTTCAGTTTTTCCCTTCATAATCATAATTGTGATGGAAGATGTATGGTATCATGAAAAGAAAAGCAGTCATGGAATCAAGGTCTGTATTCTCTGAATATTTCTGAACATTTATCAAGCCTCATTCTGTCCTTCTCAGACTTACCTTTCCAAAGGATCCCTTTAATAGCGTATTGATAAATGAAGGGGCTGGAACTGTGCAGTTAACTTTAGTCCGTGTTCTGAGAATCTGTGATGGTAGCGATGGAGGGTTTATCAACAAGGATAATGAACTTTTATAACAACAAGGATAAAAGGCTTCTCTTCTTCATTCCCTCCACTTTCTTTCAACCTAAACAGTTCCACTCTTTAGATATTTAAAAGTTTTATTAGATTAAAGTGATTTGTAATTAAATTTGAAAGGCTTTGAATTAGATCTCTCCAAAAATCTTAACCAACTTAAAAAAAGAAGTATATTCTGTTGATTTCATTTCTCTGTTCATATTATTTTCAGCTACTAAATCTAATGAAATGTACGTGTGGTTGGTGTAATGCTTTTTATAATTTGAATGATTGCTACAAATACTCATCCTTAACATTTGTAAATTTCCTTCTTTAGAAAAGAATGTGCTATAGGTAACCATACAACTGTTTTATTATTTGGATATCACAATTTAATCCAGGAAAATAATTGCAGAACTGCATAGTAAAATAAACTTTCCAGTAAAATCAGAAACAAAATTTGTGTAGTTGACCAAAAGCTTATTTATTTTTTCTCATATGTTTCATGTAGAACAAAAAAAAAATCTCATTCAAAAGTCTCACCATCAGTAAAATGCAACAATTGAAACAGATTCAGAATCATTTTACAGAGATTTTTTTAAAAATGAAATGTAGTTTGGCATATCTTCAGAACAAATCTATTTAAACTCAATAGGGCACTTATCTCTTTTTTTTCCCCTTAGGCAATCCTGTCAGATACAGAGTAGAGTAGCATATAGCAATTACCGTCATATTAAAATGACAAAATTTAGCTTCTAAAAGGGTTAGAGGACTGGAGTATGAAAGAAAAGAGGATTATAAAGTACAGAGACACACAAAGAAAAACCATTAACTATTCATTCTTGTACACAGGAGAATTTAAAGATGCATTAAAGAATCTGGGAGTAGGTTTTACCATTACTTATGGCAGGTATTTAGGGAAATAGTGAGATTTTTACTTCCATTTAACCTTGACATGAATAAGACTTTTCATATACAAAATATGTTTATGAAACATAACTATTAATAAAGGTTTCAAATGTTTTTTAATTGACTTTATTTTTAAACAGTTTCAGAATTATAGAATGTTACATTCTAAATGTTTATATCCCTCCAAAATTCATATGTTGAAATCCTAACCACCATGGTGATGGTATTAGAAGTTCAAAAACTTTTTTTTGTCTCTTTATTTTTGTCTTTTCCAGAATTTCATATAACTGGAATGATATGGTAGTAGACTTTTCACACTGGCTTTTTTAACTTAGATATATGAACTTTGAATCATCTCTGTCTTTTCATGACTTAACAGTTCATATTTTTCATTGCTGAATAATATTCTCTTATATGGGTATACTATGCTGTGTTTCTTCATTCCCCTATTGCAGGGCATCCTGATTGCTTTTAATTTTTGGTGATTACAAATAAAGCTTCTACAAACAGTCTTGTATAGGTTCTGTAAATAAGTTTTTAAATGATTTGAGTAAATGTCTAGGAATATGATTGCAGGACTATATTGTAAGACTTTGTTTACATTTGTAAGAGACTACCAAACTATCTTCCAAAGTGGCTGCACCATTTTGCATTCCTACCAGCAATGAATGAGAGTTTCTGTTGTTCTGTATCTTTCTGAGCAATTTGTGCTGTCAGTGTGATAGGTATTATAGAATTATGGTCCTTCAGTTTATGTGAAGCAAGGCTCTCATAGTCTTTTGCATTAGAGAGCAAGCCTTTGTTATGGAGAATGTTTTGGGTGTATTTCATAATGATTACTGTTTCCATCCCTCTGCTCTTGACTTTTCTTAGTTTAAGAACCTGCTGAGGTTCCTGGAAGTAAATTCATGGAAGTGTAGGGGCTTCTAAAGACTGAGACCCCCCCAGAAATTTCTTACTCTTGTGCAAGTTTACAATCATCCTCCAACAGTTCATAAAAATCATCATTTAAGTATCCCAGTTAGTATAGGACTCTAGTGGCTTCTGATCCAAGTAAGCTGATCTTGACTGGGATTTTATGTATTCTCTTGTTTCTCCAGATTCTGAGGTGATGATTTGCCCAGAGACCTCAATTCTCTAATGGGTTAAGAAAGGTTGCTGATTTTTAATT
Source organism: Lemur catta (assembly GCF_020740605.2). Lineage (NCBI taxonomy): Eukaryota > Metazoa > Chordata > Mammalia > Primates > Lemuridae > Lemur > Lemur catta. Next base: position 245,999,911 of record NC_059128.1, read on the forward strand.
TGCTCAGCTTTTATTTTGTTGAAAGGATGGGATTATCTACCTCCAAACTCATTACATGTAGAAGCTGAGATTTAAAAGTCAGCTTCAAATAATATTTTGAGTGTTATTTTGAATGTATTTACTGATACTCTGTGGTCATTGTAGTCCACTGAATCTTTTTTTTTTTTCTCTCAAAATCTCTCTCGTCTACTGCCAAAGCTTTCCTTTTTTCAAACCAATAAAGCCATGAATCTTCCCACACACCCACAATCCAGTTTCAATGTAAAGTGCCTTGAGTTACACATTCAATGAGTCACTTAATATACCTGTGTCTCAGTGTCTCAATTCCTAAAATGAAAGTTATAATCTGGCATACTGTGCTAGATTATCTGTAAATTTCCTTTCATTGCTAATTGCTGAAGCATTAACTGGGAACTTTTTAGAAATGCAAGTTGTTGGACCCCACACCAGAACTAAAGAAATTCTGCATATGGGACCCAGAATCTCATTTTAACAAGACCTTCATGATGGCTTTGATGCAAGTCACATTTGAAAACTACTGCTTTAGAACAATCTATTCTTTTAAATAATCCTATTCTAATTCTTTGGTAAATTACATAAATCATAATGTAATTTGTATTTATTATTTCTCCCTATTTGGACCTTCATATATTGGTTTTCAAGAAAAATTTATGTTTACTTACAAATATGACCATTTATATGAGTATCTCTTAATAGTGTAATTTAGTTTCTGTAAATATCTGGGACTATACGCAGGTGGATCATATAATATTTCCATAGATTCAGTTGGAAGCATTTATCAATATAAATGGAAGTGAGTCTATAATGTTGTGAGGCTTCACAAGCATGAGTTTCATAATGAATTTGTAGTAGATGCTTAAAATTTGAACTGCCACATTAACACACATAAATGCAAACTAGGATCAAATTGCCAGTTAGGACTCTATCAATTTGTAGATGTGAACACAATTGGAACATTTTTTTCCTAATGAGCTTAATAGTTTTTTGTTTTTGTTGAGTAAGCATTTAGATGTCATTTTGCTTTACCACAGACAACCCCATATTTACTTTTTATCTGCACTTACTTGTTTTCGATGTGCATAATATATGACATAGATCAACATTTATACCAAAGAATACATTATTTTCTCATGTGATCAAGTTTTAAAAGGGTAACCTTAGATGGTTTTTATAGAGTCAACCTAGGTGAGGTTCAGTATAAGATAAATGATTGATAATTTTTGGTGAAAAAACTTTTTACAAGTTTAGAAAAGTTTGTTATAATTGAGGCAGACGTTGAGAAAAATGAAGTCAAGATTTTTCCAAAATAGATTCTACTGTGGCTCCTTTATAAAGTAACTGTTTGTAAATTATATATATTACATAGAATCCATCTCCTCTCTTATGTCCAGGCCAATAAATCTAGGTAAAATCCTTGGATAAGAAGGAACTATGATTAAGGTTATGCTCTCAGTTTGACCCAAGTAACACCTGCAACAAAATTAATGGTGATACTGATTAAATAGGCAGATTCTTGTCTTAGGCCAATGAAATCAAACTGTAGGAATTTGGAACCCAAATATTGACTCAGAAATCTAGAGAAGTTATAGATTCTGTTACTAAGTAAAATCATTTTTTTAAATCTATTCAAAACATTCAGAAAGAGTTGTTATTGGTCCTTTATACTAAATAGTGCATGTTTACTCCACTGTGAAAAAGGTAAAAAACACTCTTCTTAATAAAGAGAGTTCTATTAATACACACGTTGTTAGATTAACTGTAATGATGTCTAAATGTAGAATCTAAGCAATACTCATAAGAGAAATCTGAAGATGTTAATCCAATACATGGTCAGCACGTAAAGCATGAAATAGAGCATAACAGTAGTTACTTAAAAATACTAATTCATCTCTCTAGAGAGATATACTGTGGAATATTTCTATTAAAATGCAATTTAAAACAATATTAAATATAATCACTTCACTTTAGAGTATCAGATGACAATAAACTTAAATTGGGAAGCAATGACATATAAAAAGGGAGCATGATTTTTCAATCTTTTCTTCATTCTTTATTCCTTTCCTTTGTATTCTGATAAGATTTGATTGTTTCATGATATTTTAATATTGTGCTGTAGGGATGGATTTCATGTGGTGATGGTGGCTAAGATTGAGAGGCATTGTTTACTTTTAGAAGCCCATTGATTTTTCCACATCTGTTTTATGAATCACAAAAACTAAAGCAATAATTTGTAAGCAAAATGGCCCTAGTAAAATTTACAGTAAAACAATTTTGACCTGAAAAGAAAAGCAGGTAGTATTCACATCAATATTTAGAGTAATTCCTGGACTATATTAAGAGTTTAAGAAATAATATTGAATGAAAATATAATATAATTACATACATAATCATTTACTTAACAGAGTGTATCCATTGGATTAAATTACAAATATAAATATAATAAGACTTAAAATGAATGAGGAATACCATTATTTATAATTATTTCTAAATAAAATGAGGAAAAATATTAAATATATTTTAAGTTTTTGATTCTATATCTTGACAAGGTAATACCTCATCTGATTTTACTCAGAGAATAAAAAGAGGAAGTTTTCAGAGGTCTTATGATATTATAATCTTGTTTCCTCTTGGGAGGATGTCTATATCTTTCATTGATCAGTGATATAATAATTAATTTCAGTTAATTTCTTTTCTGAAAAAGTGGTACCATTAGCCATAGTCCTCTCAGTGCCCACTCTCACTGCAGAGGAGAGGGGAAATAACAGGTTAATAAGTTTAGAAGATATTAAGCCTGGAATCCCTTACTCAGACTTGCTAAAATAACGTCTCTACACAGAGGGAAATTTGTTTCTTTCTTCTCTAAGGTCAGGTTCTGTCCTTGGCAGAGAACACCTGCACAGCTCAGTTTTGTTGATTCTGGGAAGATAAATATGTTACATTCTTTTCTTTGTAGTAGAAAGTACAACTTGCCACAAATAGAAGCCATGCAATCTAACCTGACTATAATCAGTAATTCTACCCACCCCCTTTTTTGAAATATCTTCTTTATTTGGCTTTTAAGGGACTATTTTTACTCCCTCTTTTCCTTTCTTTTTGAAATTTTATTTATGATATGCAGAATGTAAAAATACATAGAAAATAGCAGAAACGTATATGTACAGTTTAATAGTAAAAAAAGTCTATGTATAGTAACTGCAACCATGTCAAAAAATAAAATGTTACTACATTCCAGAGACTTCTGTTTCTTTTTTATTAATCAAAACTCTCTCTTTCCCAATACAGGTAATTGAAATCTTAGTTTTTTTGGCACTCCTTTCCTTACTATTGTCTTTATTTTTCCATGATCATCAGCCATCCATACCTGTAAAATATTAGTTTGAGTTACTAATTTTGAAAACATGTGCATGCACACACACACACAGGCATGCATCGGAGACATAGTGGGTTTGGATCTAGACCACTGTAGAGAAGCAAACATCTCAATAAAGCAAGTCACACATCTTCTTTGGTTTCCCAGTGCATATAAAAGCTATGTTTACACTATAATGTAGTCTATTGCTATATAAGTAGGCAATAGAATTGCATCTAAATATATCTATATATACACACTTTAATTAAAAAATACTTTGCTAAAAAATGCTAACAATCACCTGAGCTTTTAGAGAGTCAAAATCTTTTTGCTGGTGAAGGGTCTTGCCTCCATGTGGATGGCTGCTGACTGGTCAGGGCTGTGGTTGCTGACAGTTGAGGTGGCTGTGGCGATTTCTTAAAATAAGACAAAAATGAAGTTTATTTTATTATTTAAATAAAGAGTCAGCATTGACTGACTCTTCCTTTCATGAATGATTCTTAGTAGCATGCAGTGATATTTGACAGCATTTTACTCACAGCAAAACTTCTTTCAGAATTGGAATCAGTCTTCTGAAACTTTGCCGCTGCTTTATCAAGCAAGTTGAAGTAATATTCTAAATCCTTTTTTTTTTATGTTTTTTGTCCTTTCAAAAATGTTCATAGGATCTTTGCCTGGAGTAGATTCTATCTCAAGAAACCACTTGTTTGATCATCCATAAGAGGCAAGTTCTCATTTGTTCAAATGTTATCATAACATTGCAACAGTTCAGTGACATTTTCAGGCTTCACTTCTAATTCTAGTTCTCACCACATCTGTACTTACTTCCTTTCCACTGAAGTCTTGAACCCCTCAAAGTCATCCAAGAGGGTTGAAATCAACTTCTCCCAAATTCCTGTTGATGTTGACATTTTGACTTTTTTTTCACGAATCACAAATGTTCTTAATGGCACCTAGAATGGTAACTCCTTTCCAGAGGTTTTTAATTTATTGATACTTTCTCCAGAACCATCAGAGGAATCACTATCTATGGCAGCTATAGCCTTATAAAATGTATTTCCTAAATATTGAGATTTGAAAGTCAAAATTACTCTTTGATGTATGGGCTGAAGAATAGATGTTGTGTTAGTAGGCATGAAAACAACACTAAGCTCTTGGATGACAAGGTGCCTTCTCAAATGAACACTAATTTTAAAAATCTTTTCTCTGAGCAGTAGGTCTCAACAGTAGGATTAAAATATTTAGTAAACCATGCTATAAACAGATTTGCTGTCACACAGTCTCTGTTTTTTGTTTTATAGAGTGTAGGAGTGGCAGAATTAGCATGATTCTTAAGAACCCTAGGATTTTGGGAATGGTGAATAAGCATTGGTTTCAACTTAAATCTCTAGCTGCCTTTGCCCCTAAAAATAGAGTCAGTCTGTCCTTTGGAGTTTTGAAGCTAGGCATTTACTTCTCCTCTCTAGCTATGAAAGTCCTAAATGGCATCTTTGTCCAATATAAGGGTGTTTCATCCACATTGAAAATCTGTTGTTTAGTGTAGCCGCCTTCATTAATTATCTTAGCTAAATCTTCTGGATAACTTGCTGTAGCTTCTCTATCAGTACTTACTGTTTCACTTTGCATTTTTATGTTATGGAGATGGCTTCTTTCCTTAAACCTCATGAACCAACCTCTGCTAGCTTCAAATTTTCTTCTGCAGTTTCTTCACCTCTCTCAGCCTTCATAGCATTGAAGAGAGGTAAGGCCTTGCTCTGGATTATGCTTTGGCTTAAGGGAATGTTGTGGCTGGTTTAATCTTTTACCCAGACCACTAAAACTTTTTTTTCATATCAGCATAAGGCTATTAAGGTTTCTTATCATTTTTGACTTCACTGGAATAGCACTTTTATTTTCCTTCAAGAATTTTTCCTTTGCATTTACAACCTAGCTAACTGTTTGGCACAAGAAGCCTAGCTTTCAGCCTAAATCAGCTTTTGACATGCTTTCCTTACAAAGTTTAATCATTTCTAGCTTTTGATTTAAAATGAGAGACATGTAACTCTTCCTTTCACTTGAATGCTTAGAGGCCATTGTAGGGCTATTAGTTGGTCTAGCTTCAATTGTTGTGTCTCAGGGAATAGGAAGGACTGGGGAAAGGGAGACAGATGGAGAAATGGCCAGTCAGTGGAGAGGGCAGAACATGAATAATATTTATCAATCAAGTTTGTCATGTCGTATGAGTGTGCCTCGTGGTACCCCAAAATAATTATTAATATTATAGTAATAGCAAAGATCATTAATCAAAGATCACCATAACAGATATAATGATAAACAGTTGGAAATATTGTGCAAATTACCAAAATGTAACACAGAGACACCAAGTGAGCACATGTTGTTGGAAAAATGGTGCCAATAGATTGTTTGATATAGGGTTACCACAAACATTCAATTTGTAAAAATCACAATATCTGCAAAGAGAAATAAAGAGAACCACAATAAAATGAATTATACTTGTTTGTGAGAGTGTGTGTGTGTGTATAATATCCATTCTTATGTCGTAACTTGTATATTTCCTTACAGAACCTTTTGTAATATTATTTTCAAATTGTTTCTGAGAAACAGAAAAATTGTTGATTTAATTTTGCATATGTATTTTTATCCAGAAATCACACTATCTACTCTTGTATTAGTTCCAACATCTTATTTGGAGATTCTTATGGCTTTTCATTTTATACAATATAAACTAAGAAAACTACTGGTTGAACTTATTTCTTTATTATCTTTTTACTGTTTATTTCTTTGTCTTGCCTTATTGCCCTGGCTAGGAATTACAGTACCAGTAGATACAGAGAGACCTTATTTTTGTTCTCAGAGGGAAAGCTTTCAATAGTTCACAATTAGGTGAGATGATTATTTTAGATTTTTCAGATCTCTTTTATCAAACCAAGTTCCCTTTCATGTCTAGTTTGCTAGGACTCCTTATAATAAATAGATGAAAAATTTCTCCTATTCTCTATTTATTTATATCCATCTGATGATCATATATGTTTTCTTCATTAAATATAAAATTTATAAGTATGTTAATTGATTATCTAATGTTAAAACAACCTTATACGCCTAGGATGAAACCACCAATTATCTTTTGATATGTTGATGTATTGAATTGTCAAGTATTTTTTTGTATTTTTACATCTGTGACCATTAGAAAAACAGATTACGATTTCATTTTTTGTGCACTTCTTTCAAGTCATTGCCATTAAAGTTTTATTGGCTCAGCAAGTGGAATGGAAAGTGTACCTTCTTTTGGCATTCTCCAGGAATGTAGATATAAGAGCTGAATGGGTTTTTTTCTTACATATTCAGGAGCATTACAACTAGCTGCATATAGTATATTTTCTGTGGAGGAAAATGTTTATTTTAAATTAATGATGAGAAGGTATTTCTTGTCTGCTATTTCTCCTTATGTCTTTTTGATAAGTTATAGATGTTGATATTTGTATACTTCATAGATATTTTCTAACTTTTGAAAAAAATTATGCACAATATTCTTTCATTAACTTTGGCATTTGAACCATCTGGAAGTCTAACTTCTTTTTCCCCAGGTATTGGTAATTTGCACAAATTTTTATTCTCTTTGATCAGTTTTGTCATGTGTTTCTCAGTTTGATTTAATTTTTGAAATTAAAACTATAAAATTTCCATTAAGACCTGCATAACTGTATCTCTAGGGCAACCAATATTTTAAAGAGAAAAACAGTCATACTAGGTTTTAACAAAACATGATCATATAATATATAATCAATAAAGGTGTTATGACAGTAATGCAAATATATAAAAATAGGTATTTATTTCAAATTATACATTATTCTGTATTAATTTTCTTTTATACAAATGATATTATTTAAACAAAGATAGTAGAACTAGTTAAAAGCAGCAATTGGAATAAACTGAACAAATAAAATATTTGAGAAAATATAACAATATTTTGTAATTTTTCTTTCTGTTCCTTAACAGAGCATTATATCGAACTCTTTCTCTAAATTCTCTAAATTCTCTAAATCCAACATTTATTGGATATTAGATTTTGTAACCTATATATTATGTATTCTTAAGGTACATAAATGTTAGCCTTTTTAAAAAGAGAATGTGAACGTAATAGGAATAATTAAAAATGTATTATCTATATTTAATTTTAAAAAAACAATGTTTCTTTTTTATCCCGTGATACAGTAAGATCTGTTTTTTATTTTCTTTCCCAAAAATACTTCTGTGAACATTTTGTAGCCTTTAATCTTTTCTTTTTTAATGTTATTGGTAAAACTGAGTAGAATCAAATGTAAAAATCATTCTGAGTTGCAGCTCTGTTATTATAAAGCCCAAATTACAATGATTTTTAGTTTCAGTGTAATATGATGACATTGGAAAAATCTCCTCTCAACAAGTATTTTAACATGGAATGCCTAGAGTTTTAGTTACTAGCAAATGCAGGTTTTTAAACTTGTAGGAATTAGTTTCCAGCACCTCAAAAATGTCCATCCACTTATTTGCACAAGCTTGTTCTATAGTGCAGCTGTTTATCAATCAGTTCATTTGCATCTATAAATTAATCAGACAGACTATCCATGTCTAAAATAATCATCATTTTTAAACACTCCAAAGCACATTGAATGTCATCATAAGTTAAATATCTCTTCTCAAAAAAATGGTTTTAAGCTCTGAGATAATTCAAACTTGTGAAATCAAAGTTGTATTCCAAATGAGTAAGTTTTAGTGAAGAAAGTGAGAAATTCTTTAACTTTGTGAATGGATTATTTTTTGAATTCTGAAGAAGTAATATTTCATAAAATTAGTCATTTTATTCACTGAGTTTTTGTCAAAATATACCAATGACATAGAAAAACTTAGATGTAATCAGTGAAACATTTTTCTAGGCTCTTACGGCCTTTTCAAAGACCATTAAACCATTCTTAGATCACAGGCCTTACAAAAACAGGTGGTGGATGCTATTTGACCCAACCCTGTTCTAGATGGTAAATATAAATAGAAAAGGTGTACAATGGGGTTACATTCTGATAAACCCATCATTGTTAAAAATATTGTAAGTCAAAAATGCATTTAATATGCCTAACCTACCAAACATCATAGCTTAACTTAGCTTAGCTTAAACATGCACAGAACTTACATTAGCCTACAGTTTGACAAAATCATCTAACACAAAGACTACTGTATAAGAAATTATTGACTATCTCATGTAATTTATTGAATACTGTACTGAAAGTGAAAAAGAGAATGACTTGCCCAGAACTGCAAGAAGGTATTGTACTGCAAATCACTAGCCCAGAAAAAGATAAAAATTCAAAATTCAAAGTACAATTTCCACTGAATGTGTATATAATAATTGCAAGATTCAGTTTTGCACATTATTGCATATTATTTCCAGAATCATTAATTGGAACATAAAAGAAGCAAGAAAATGGGCACCTCAGACTGCTGGGAAATAATGTTGACTTGTATAGGGCTTTCAGCTGTCTTAGGGAAGAGTTTGACAAATACATAAATTTGTAATACTCTAACTTAAAAGATTTGCTGTTCAAAGCCTCCTTGCAACTTAAAGCATTTTTGACTCTAACATTGGTGGCAACACCATCCACATTTCAAGACATTTAGATGCAATCAACTTTTTTTTTTATTTCAAGATATTATGAGGGTACAAATATTTTGGTTACAATTTATGTCTTTGCCTCACCCAAGCAAGGATTAGAGACATGCCCTTCCCCTCTATAATGCTCACCACATCCATTAGCTGTGAATTTATCCCCCAAGCCCCTAATTCCTAGAGAATATTACTATCCTGTGAGCACCATAGTGTTGATCAGTCAGTGCCAATTTGATGGCGAGTACCTGTGGAGCCTATTCTTACGATCTTGTGGTACCTTACTTTGGATAATGGGCTCAAGCTTTATGCAGGAAAATATAAGAGGTGCTAGATCACTGTCGTTTCTTATTATTGTGTGGCTTATTAAAATTTGGTATATGTACATAATGGAATACTACACAATCAACTTTTATTTCAAGTATATAGGGCAAGTGATAGTTTTCCTGGGTCCTAAGGGACGTGTTTAAGTATTTTAACTGATTTAACATGAAATTTGGTTTATCACTAATGTGTTTGCCTTGTTTTGGTGAAAAGGAAAATGTGGTATTCTTTAGGATTATTCACAAATAATTTACCTGCCATCAGCATAAGTAGCAGGATTCCTTACCCACATCCTTGAGTTAGGCAAGGTTCTGTAGCTTGCTGTGGACAATGGAATAAGAGCAGAATTCATATGTAACTTTCAAATTCAAATATTTAAATATCCATGTATAATTCATCAGGTCCCTTTTCCTTGCCAAGATAACTGGTATTCCAGATGGTAGAAGCCACATTTTCTTGCATTATTGATTGAGGTGGACTTGGAGCAGAGGTCCCAGATAATTCACAATGAACACGCAATATAAATAAACAAATCTTATTTTTTAAGTCGCTTCAGCATAACCTAATCTATTCTGATTGAAACAAGAAATTTTCTGGTAGTCCAATCATTTGAATTTTGCTTCAGTGAATACATGAAATGTAATCACTTATTGTCATTATTGATTAATGATCATATCAAATAAAATAGGATTAATATCATTTTATATTTGCAAATATACATGTCAATACTTTCCAAGAAAGATTTAGATAGTTTTATTAAATTTATGAAAGCACACACCAAGTGCCTATTCTCTATAAAGTTCCAAGTTATCTTAGTTTTTGTCTGTGTTTGTGTGCATGTTTGCATTTCCCTAAACACAAATGTATGTATTTACATGGGACACATTAAGTCATGTTCATTTTCTCATATGTCAAATATTTCTGGAAGCAATTTCAGTTTCTTCAAACTATGACCTATCAACCTGCTAGTGCTAGTCAGGATAAAGAGTGAAAAAATATAGAAAGCACTGTATTCTACAGTCTAAATTAATACATTCATGTGTCTATATCCACTCTAAACCATAGATAATCTAATGACAATTCCCATGGAATTTATTATAATAGCAATCAAAAATCTTTTATTTTCTTATGCGATTTACTAATTTTACTAATAAGATGTTCTACAAATTGACTATTTCTTATCTGACTCAGTTTTTAGAATATTCTGCTTCCATAGTTGAGGCACGCAGCACAGTGTAGTGATTCAGAGCCTGAATTCAAGCTCTTCCAATATACGTACTGTGCATCCTGAGGCACATGAAGTAACTGCTTTGTGCCTCAGTTTTCTATCTAAGAGTTTGATTTTTAATATAATATTTGTACTATAACTGATTCACATACCTATCATGAGTATTCAAAAAGATAATGCACATGAAATGCTTAGTGTTTGCACTGAATAAATGTATTAATTTAAAAAAATTTCTATAGTTTATGTTTTGACATCACATGGGGGCCTCACGGACCTAGGAAAAAACTGACTCTCTTTGCTAATTCTTCAGGTTGGTGAATAGCTTGCCTGCAGCATGCCTTTTATTTTATTTTTTTATTTTATTTTTTTGAGACAGAGTCTCACTGTGTTGCCCGGGCTAGGGTGAGTGCAGTGGCATCAGCCTAGCTCACAGCAACCTCAAACTCTTGGGCTTAAGAGATCCTACTGCCTCAGCCTCCCAAGTAGCTGGGACTACAGGCATGCGCCACCATGCCCGGCTAATTTTTTTTTCTATGTATATATTTTAGTTGGCCAGCTAATTTGTTTCTATTTTTAGTAGAGATGGGGATCTCGCTCTTGCTGAGGCTGGTCTCGAACTCTTGACCTCGAGCAATCCACCCACCTCGGCCTCCCAGAGTGCTAGGATTACAGGCGTGAGCCACCGCGCCCGGCCATGCAGCATGCCTTTTATGTGCAGACCAGCGGATTCAAAGAGGTGCCTGCACCCAACTCCTTATTTAATTCTCATACAACAAACCAGTATATCCCCTGCCCCAAATCAGCTCAGTACCAGATACCAGACAAAGAGACCGTTCCCATAAAGCCTGCCAGAATTATGCAAAATGGTCAGTTCTAAACCGTTTATTCTGCCCTGCCTTGCCCTTTCATGCAGAAACCACATTGAAGGCTCTGGACTTTGCCCTGGCTCCTGCTTCTGCCTGCTGACCCAAGTCTGGTGCTTCCACTGTGGTCTTGCATGGCCTGCCACACCTCTCAATTCTACGGGGACTCTGAGTAACCTTAAACTCCAGTGGCATTGACCTCTCCATTTCATCTCTCAGCCACTTTCATACATTAAGGCCTGGGCACACAAAACTAAGCAACACATATTAGCTAATATTAGTTTTAGTAATTTCAGTACGTTTAAACAGTAGTAGTTGTTGATGCTGAGGAAACCACAAAGATGATAAATAAAATGTTTTTATTATTTGAAAACATAAATAAAAATGACATATAAATGATATATAAAAGTAAATACTTAAATGACTTACAGGAAAGAAAGTATGTCTCTAATCATTTATCTGAGTTATTTTATGTTATGATTTTAGACAATCATCTCACTAAAAAGTGATATAAATGATATGGCAAATAAAATTATGAAACTGTCAGGTTTCAGTCTGAAATGTCAGTTCTTGAAACCCTCATGGCCAAAGCATGACCAGACACACCAAAATAAGACAAGCACGGAAATGAGGTTTATTGAGGAGAGAAAGAATTATAGAGCAGGAGCAAGATATAGGTTAACAGATCGTGAAACATACGCTACAGATGATGACCAGCCCCACTGTTGTAGCAAAGGGAGAGGAAAAGGAAAGGCACAAAAAAGGGGCTTGGTTATGGTCTGCCTCTTGTTTCATAGTGCCCCTACTGGGACCTCCCTAGTGGCTCAGAGGTCACCATGAAACCACTTTGATTGAACAGTTGGGAGTTGCATCACCTGAGTCTTACTATGCATGTAGGATGTTCTAAGTCACTTCCAGACTCTATGGTACCTGTGCTGCTTAGTCCATGGGCTAGAGAGTCCCTGCATTCTTTTACAGCTGGCCCACTAAGTTATGGTTGGCCAATTTATAGGGTATTTCTCCTCCCTCAGGTATGGTAGTTACTTGGGAGAGGACTGGGTGGAGCAGGACCAAGATGGGGGTCTGGGGCCCACCCTTGTCCTTCTTCCCAGGTGGGGCAATTGTACCAAGGCAACAGCACCCACATTCATCCCTAGGAGACCTGGAATCCCTTACTATCTACCTACCAAAACTGCCAACAAGAGCTTTTTAAGTTATTACAAAAATCTCATTGTATTCTCTGTGATCAGAAGTAAATATACAGATTTTACTTCTAGGTGTTAGTGTCCTTCCACACTGGCCAAATAGCTGCAAAATTAGTTTCCCAAAGTCCAAGTTGGTGTTAAGAGAAATATTTTAGATTGACACAGTGAAATTGTGTATGAAATGGGATTACTGTTGCATTACTTTAAGTTTCCTGTTTGCAAGGAATGTGATCTAATTCATCATCATCATAGTGAACCTACTCTTTTTCTAGAGTTCTTCAATGTAAATATTTCTTAGCAATCTAATTAAAATTTTCCATTTTATTTTCCTTCTTCAGCTTAAAGACCAAATAATCATCAGTGTCCAAGAGACTAGACCCAACATGGGCTTGAACACACACACAATCACAAACACATACCCTTGTAATTAACTACATTGTACTTTTCTTAATGACAAAATAGGTACTTTCTCCAAATATTAAAAAAAAAGCTAGGCCGGGCATGGTGGCTCTTGCCTATAATCCTAGCACTCCGAGAAGCCATGGTGGGAGGATTGCTTGAGCCCAGGAGTTTGAAGTTGCTGTGAGCCAGACTGATGCCATGGCACTGTAGCCCAGGCAGCAGAGCAAGACTCTGTCTCAAAAAAAAAAAAAAAAAGGGAATTATCCCATTTAAAAAAAAAAAATCTAAATTTCAGAACTTCTTATACTACCATTCCCCTTTCTATAGATTTTATATGACCCAGTGAACTTTTTCCACAAAGAAAACTAGTGAATTCCCTCATTAGAATTCCATTGCTCACCTATCTGGTGCTCCAGTGTAGCTGGATAGACTAGGAAGGATAAGGCACATCTGAGCCCTGGGATGTGTAAAGATACAAAAAAATTAAGAACCTCCAGCAAAATTAAAATTTATTTTGTTAGGTAGATATTATAGTAAGGGATCTCTGGATTTCCTAGGGACAAAAGTAGGTGCCCTGTCTTGGTGCTGCCCACCTTGATCCTGCCCTGAGGAATTGCCACACTTGGGGGAAGGAGGAAAGTCCGGCCAATCTGCAATAGAATTCAGGGAATTCCCCAGCGTAGCCCATGGGCCAGACAACCCAGCCCAGGGTCTGAAAAATGACCTAGAGTAACCTAAGGCTAATTATCATATCATTAACTGTCCAGTAAAGTGGTTAAATGGTGATGTTTGAACCACAAGGGGGGTGCAATCCAGACAGTACCAGACCATAACCAGAGCTTCTTGTTATGACAGAGGGCCCGTTCATTGTCTGTGTTGAATGTGTCTTACTCTTGATCTATAAACATATCTTGCTCTTCCTCAATAAACTTCGCTTTGTGCTGGCCTTGCTATTGGTATATCTGGTCATTTTTAGGCCAAGAGAAAGAGCACTCCAAGAACCAAGAATAGACTGCCAACCCAACAATTTTACTTCTGTTAAACTCTTTATGTTAGACCGCAAGCTATAAACTTAAGATTGTGTCTAGAAATTTATTGCCTTTCCACGCATACGGGATCAATTAATGACCTCAGCAGAGTTTCCTGAAATTGTTCTGCCCCTCTTCAACCCACTGACATTTCCTTGTTCAGACCTTTGTCTCCTAAATAGTCTTTAATTACTCTCACTCTGTACTTCCTACCCTCAGGGAAATCAACATTCCTATCCAGATTGTACTCTGATGCCAGAGTTATTTTTCTAAATGGAAAATAAAATTTATCAACTTTCTGCAAAAAAAAAAAAAAAATGTATGTTGACTCTCAGTTTGCTATCTACAAAGTAAGATATACAATTTCAATAGTGACATACAATACTGTTTGCCAGTCAAATTCATGCCTACCTTCAGTTTCAGCTTCTTCCATGTCTATATGACCCCCCTACACTCTATTTCCTTTAGTCTTGCTGCTCCTCAAACATCCTTTTTAATGCTCCTGAGAGTTTCCCTGGAAATAACTTCCTGAGCATAGTTAAATCCTTGTCATCTTTCAAAAACCAATTTAAATATTAATCCTCAAAACTCTGCTTTCTCCTTTGCAAATCCATACTATTTAACCCTCACCTCATCATATTTTAGTACTTTTGTTTTCACCGCTGTGTCTTCCACTAGATTATGATCCCATCAAGGACAGAGATCATGTTATATTATTCCATGTTGTTGGCTCATAAGTAATTGTAAAAGAAAGTGTACATTGTTTGCTTCATTATGGTACCAATTCATAGAAAGTTTTAATTATTAATACAAATAATTTGCCCCCCACTCTCTGCATGATATAAATTTTTTACTTTTTTTAGGGACAGGGTCTCACTATTTTGCCCACACAATAGTGTAGTGGCTATTCACAGGTGCAATCATGGCACACTATAACCTTGAACTCCTGGGTTCAAGTCGGCCTCCTGCTTCAGCATCCCTAGTAGCTGGGACCCCAGGCATGCACCACTGTGCCTGACACCATGATATACATGAACCATAAATTGATATATTCTAGTTTTGAGTCCAAAAATAAAGTGAACACAATCATATTAATTTTAGAGCTAAGATTTTAATGTTGAGATTTATGCTTCAGGGGACAAGTGTAAGCTCATGAAGTCTGAGAGTGTTCCATGCCTATTCTTGCATGTTTTACCATCATGACTAATTTAAATGCAATAAAAATGCCTGCTTGGTTGTTTACAAGCAACCCGGGGCTTGAATTGCTTCATCCAGGACCACTAGAGACTCTGGATGAACTACTAGAATAAACAATTTAATGAATAAATAATTAACACACAATTAAAAAGTTATTAAAACAAACTGGCATTAGCTATCTGTGTATTGAAAGTCTCATAGGTGTCCTGTAGATGAGCATTTAATACTATTATCTCTATTATAAATCTTGGTTAATGGCAATCTTAGTCTTAAGTAAGGGAATTTTTATATTATTATTTCTCCTAAGATCAAAACGTATATAATTCCATATACCTAAATTGCTTAATTTTTGTGTAAATTTTGGAGCAATACAACTGAATTATTTTTGTGTTTTATTTTTTAAAAACTATCTGTAGATGACAGGCTACCAATCATTCCAATCATTCCAAGTGCAGTATTCTCATAAAACATCCTACAGTTAGCCCTTAGCTGTAATGAGCCTATTGTCCCAGAAATTTGGGAAACTAGCAAATTACATGATTCCCTACGCTAAACACTTTAATTTCTTGAGTAAATTCCTATTAAAATTGTTTGTACGGGCTTCTCTTTTAACTGGGCTTCAATGCTAAAGTGACAAACATAGGGATAGTCTAAGTACTTGTCCAAATTCCAACACCTGTTCTTTGATCATTAAAAGAATCTCTTTAGAATAACGTTTAGACTTTCTAAGACAGAAATTAGTTGGACACAATTATTTAAATCCTCTATGGTTTCATTTACTTGAAAAGTTATAATGGTTTAAATAATAATTCTAAAATGCTATATCAATCACCTCATGTCCCAAGCAAAATGCTATATTTTTTCTAATATAACTAATTCAGTTTTTAAATCCTTAGAGTTAAACTGCTAGGGAATTTTGCCTATTTAGTTTTCTTAATTGAATGCATGTATTTCTGAAAAAAAAAAAGGTGATGTGCCCCCATAAACCCACTGACACAAACATATACATACATATGTGAAGTAAAATGTTGCAGCATAAACGGGAAACACTTGCAGTTGTGAAACACAGCAATTGTTTTATTGTGTCATTGTCATGAAGTATAAAATAAGACAGTATAAAATTATCAAAACTTCTATATGGCGCTTTGATATAATTCCTTCAAATTTTTCAGTGTCATATACTATAGCATAAAGATAAGTGTAACTATAAATCACTCACAAGTTTTAAGAAAATCTTTTAGGAAATTGATAAATAATCCTGTTATCTTTTTTGTTGTTATTTTTACAGAAAGAATATCCCTGTCCAAAATGCTTGGGCCCAAAAGTTTGGATTTAGGATTTTCTTGAATTTTGAAATATTTACATATACATAATGAGATATACTGGGGATAGAACCCAAGTCTAGACACAAAATGTATTTATGTTTTATATATGCTTTATGCAACATGACCTGAAGGTAATTTTATATGACATTTTTAATAATTTTGTGCATGAAAGAAAGTTTGTGTTAAATATTTGTGTGTTTCAGATTTTAGAGCATTTCAGAGTTTGCATTTTCAGATTATGGATGCTTAATCCCTATCAACAGTTCCAAATTATCTCTTTTTTTACATTTAATTACATTTCGGAAATTGATTTAGTGTCCCTGGATTTATAAAACGTATTAATATTCTGTGAAGTTATTGGTAGTCTATGATATCATATGAGTATTAAAACTGGCTATTTAGATTTTTACTAGTATTACTGTTTTATTGTCATCAAATATTTTTCTTGTATTAGCACTTATGTACATACTAGAGTGAAGTAAGAAAATAAAAATATATATGAGGTGCAAATTTTCACATACATTTTGAGTAATCACTTTGCAGTCCTACTTGGAAGCATTACAGTTCCTATTTCTTTGTTGTTTATGTTAACTTATATTACAGCTGAAATTTGAATTTTTTTTCTTCTTTTTTTTCAGCATATTATGGGGGTACAAAGGTTTAGGTTACATACATTGCCTTTGCCCCACCTGAGTCAGAGCTTCAAGTGTGTCCATTCCCCAGACGGTGTTCACTGCAGCCATTAGGTGTGAAGATACCCATTCCTCCACTCCTGTCCCATCTGCCCAACACTAGAAGAATGTTACTACTATATGTGCACATAAATTTTGATCAGTTAATACCGATTTGATGGTGAGTACATGTGGTGCTTGTTTTTCCATTCTTGGGATACTTCACTTGGTAGAATGGGCTCCAGCTCTAACCAGGATAACACAAGAGGTGCTACATCACCACTGTTTTTTGTGGCTGAGTAGAACTCCATGTTAGACATATACCACATTTTATTAATCCACTCATATATTGATAGGAACTTGAGATGTTTCCACATCCTTGCAATTGTGAATTGTGCTGCTGTTAACATTCATATGCAGATGTTTTTTTTATAGGATCTTTTTTTCCTTTGGGTAGATGCCCAATAATGTGATTGCAGGATCAAATGATAGTTCTATTTTTAGCTCTTTGAGGTATCTCCATATTACTTTCCATAGAGGTTGCACTAGTTTGCAGTCCCAGTGTATGAGTGTTCCTATGTCTACGCATCCACAGCGACATTTATTGTTTGGAACTTTTTGATAAAGGCCATTCTCACTGGAGATAAGTAATATCTCATTGTGGTTTTGATTTGCATTTCCCTGATGATTAGAGATGTTGAACATTTTTTCATGTTTGTTGGCCATTATTCTGTTTTCCTTTGAAAATTTTTTGTTCATGTCCTTTGCCCACTTTTTAATGGGATTGCTTGATTTTTTTCTTGTTGATTTTCCTGAGTTTTATACAGATTCTAGTTATCAACCCTTTATCGGATATGCAGCATGTGAATATTTTCTCCCATTCTGTAGGTTGTCTGTTTGCTCTGGTGATAGTTCCCTTGGCTGTACAGAAGCTTTTTAATTTGATCAAGTCAAAAAATGATAATATAATCAAGATAAGTGTCTATCAATAGAGATATGGACAAAGAAAATGTGATTATATATATACAAAGAAATATTATTCACTCATAAAAAAGAATAAAATTATGCCATCTGCAACAACATGGATGAACCTGGAGGACATTATGTCAAGTGAAATAAGGCAGCCGCCAACAGACAAATAACACATATTCTCATTCATATGTGGAATCTAAATAAAGCGGATCTCATAGAAGCAGAGATAGAATGGTGGCTATGAGAGGCTGCAGGGGTTAAGGGGAGGGGGAGATGAGGAAACGGTGGTCATAAAATACGTAATTACAGTTAGATAGATAGGAGGAATAAACTTTAAGAGATCTATTGTACAGTAAGGTGATTATAATGAAGATATATTGTATATTATATACATAATATGCAGTAATGATTATCATCATTGTTTTTGAAAACTGTAAAGAGAATGAATGTTATGTTTTCTCACCGCAAAAATAATGACTATAACTATGTGAGATAATACATTTGTCACATAGCTAGATTTAACGATTTCACAATGTATATATACTCCAAAACATCACATTGTATGTGATAGAAAACTAAAACAGTAATCAAGACAATTTCATATTAGCTTAAGGACAGACATATAAATGAATGAAAAAAATAGCCCAGAAATGGATCCAGATACTTGTAAATCTGATCAATTGAACCTTGAGGAAGTTACCAAGATAAATAAATAGGGAGAGGCTAGGCTTTCATAGAGGAGAAACAATTAACTTCGATCCTTACCTCATGCAGTAGTACATAAAAATTAACTCAAAAGGAATTATAGACCTAAATTAAAAATATAAAACCTAACATTGTAAAACTTCCAAAAGTAAACATAGGAGAATATCTCCATAAGCTTGAGGAAGGTGGGATTCTTTTTTTTTTAGAAAGAAAACTAAAAGAATTGTCTTTAAGAAAGATAAATATAAAACATATTCCATTAAAATTAAATATTTATGATCTTAAAGACAACAGCGAGGAAATACATAGATAAGTGATAGAATAACAGAAAATATTTGTAATTTATCTCTGACAAAGGACCTATATTCAAAATACATTTAAAAAATCTTTCAATTAAAAATAATTTTTAAAAAATTATCTGCAACAGGACTGGCACATACATATTCATAACATTTTTATTCATAATAGCCAAATATAGAAAAAAAACTAATATCTATCAACTGGTGAATGAATAAAGATATATGCATACAATGGAAACACATTCTGCAATAAAAATTATGAATTTCTGATACATACAATATGAATGAATTTCAAAACATTATAATGAACAAAATAACCCAGGCACAAAGCAGTACATACTATTTGTTTCCATTTGTGTGGTATTCTAGACCTGTTCAACTAATCTATTATCTGTGCTAGAGATCAAATCAGTATTGTTTGAGGTGGAAGGTTGGGGTGGATTAACTGTATCAGTGAATGAAGAAACTGGTTAGTTATAGAAATATTCTAGATTTTGATTGGGGTAGTAATTGCATAAATACATATATTTGTCAAACTCTTTGACCCGTGATCTTGAAATAACTATTTTATTGTATAAAATTGTATGTCAATATAGTTTATTTACATAAAAAGATGAGTAAAACTATTTGTCATATATCACCTATAGAGTGTGATAAACAAAATACAAGGTCACTTGGTTGTAAACTGTCACAAAGATACTGAATAATAAATGTAAGTAAATCACACATAAGCTGCTTCTGTGGAGCTCGTCTGCTAAGGACAAGTGATTTGGAGACATCATGTTATAATGCAAAGTCCATTGTCTTTGGACTTAACAGACCTGGGTTTAAATTTTGTCACTCACTCTGGCTGTTTGACTAAAGAAACAGTGAAATTTAATGAGCCTCAGTTTTTTCATCCATACAATTTGAATAGGAATGCATACTCTATAGGGTTCATATGGAGATTACCTCTTACTCTTATCTGTTTCACTTCAAATTTCTGATATAAGCAGTCGCTGACTGTATCAAGTCACATTGTATGACATCAAGTACACCAAATTTGTCCCCATTAAAAGAAAACGCTACCCATTCTCTTCCAATAGCCCACGATAGGGTATAATGACACCACTTCTTCTAATTTTGTGTAAGATAAAATATTGATTAAATAAATATTTATATGTCTAAGAGAAATAAAGAGGTCAAGTCTCTTTCATTTGTGCCTTTGAAGGGAACAAAAAGGTAATTCTCAGAGTTCTTTTATCTATGTTTCTCTAAGAAAAAAAAGAAAAACATTACAAAGAAAAGACAAGCAATATGTTCTCTTCCTTCAGAGGTGTTTTCCACTTTGGAAGGTAAGTGAGACCAGGATGAGACCCAGAAAAATGGGCAATAATTGGAATTGGCCTCTCAGAGTTGGCTGAGGTTTAAACTGTCAGGAAGAAGAGTAAAAAAAAAATATATATATATATATATTGTATGTATGTATATATATATATGTGTGTGTGTGTGTATATATATATATATATAAAAACCAACAAAGAATGCATAGTTCCTTTGTTTGCAAGTATAGGAAAGCAAATATGAACTGTGGGAAAAAGACCAGCCAGGGATTAAGACTGCACATTTTACTAGAAGATCTCATCAGGAAACTGAATACATTGGTAGAGAGATGTAAAAAGTCATTATAGCAGAAAATAAATTGAATAACAACATATGTGAAGAACTAGCACAGTGCCTAATTAGCTGTTCAATAAATATTACTTCCCACTCTCCCCATCCTACTTGCGCTTAATCATCACTATCACCGCCACTACCAAGAACCTGTGACAGAGTGAGGGCCGATTGGGACAAGAGGAAACAATGTTATTGTTTCTCACGTGTGTGAGCTAGGAGGCACCCAGCATCACGCGCTGGATAACAGTTTTTTCATCCATACAATTTGAATAGGAATTGAATAGGAATTTGAATTGCTCATTTGTGCTTTGGGGCAGTGCTGTCAAACCAGGAAGTTGGAAACCGAAACCCACGGTTTGCAAACATCGAAAAAAATAAAAACATTTCACTACTACCAAGAATTGAATAGCAGAGCTCAGAGAGGAAACGTTTCTTTCATGACAGATCCCTAAAGGTTCTCCATTAATAATAAATCACTGACAGAGCTCAGGAAGCTTTGCTCAATTTTCCAATCCCTAAATTATTCCAGTTCAATTCAGTTTGGAGTAGAAATGACCTCGAGGTCACACATCTTTAAAATACTTTAAAACATGGTGATCAAGTAGGCTGAGCCATGGACCCTGAGAGAGTTTTGTTTATATTTTCTTCCTTTGCTATGTTTACCTGTTACTAAAATGCAAACAAATAGTTGAAATACAGTTTCAAGCATGGCAGGTATACTTTCCTCCTTTTTTAAGAACTTGGATATTGTAACTATCAGAAAAAGTAGGAAGAAATCTGCATTTGTGTTGCTAAATTAATAACTTTGAAAAGTTTGTGGTAACACTTTCAAAGCCACAGTGCAACATAAATAATATCCTGTTGCTTGCACCTCGTTTGTGTAATGCAGCATACAGAGTGTATCGGATAAATGATGTAATAGTTCCGTAAATATGTTGACATCACCTAAAGTACACAGCTGTTCTGTCCCAAGGAAAACATATTCACCCATTATCCAAAATTTCATTTAAAACTAATTACTTTAGGGTTTGTGTAAAAAATTATTTTGATTCTGAAACTTTACAGTTAAGTACAGGTACCAAAATTTGACTTAAACAACAGTCTTCATAAAAATTATCTCTAAATGCTGTACATATGTTAAGGGTTGCGTATGCCAGGAAAACAATTATGTTATTTTACTTTAGCAAATGTTTTTGCCCTATTTTTTATTACATGGCTTTATTCTTTATTAGCAAGCCCTAACTATAGATGCAAATTAGTGAAAATGGCATTGAAATGTTATTAGGAATACAAATAAAGGTGATATCATTAAATTTGATTATTTTCTTAACTCAATTATATTTTAGCTATACTATTCACATAGTAGTATATAATTTATCCTAGATTATTAATTTATTTGTATATAAGCAATTCATGTCATACTAAGTAATGTTTTTCTTATAACTATACATGATTTGTTAATTTGGTTGATTTTCTATGGAAACATTAATTTTAAGCACATTCAGAAAAAAATGAGAAATAATACCTTGAAGAGTGGAGTACACATGAAGTATTAAAGGAAGTATTAAATATTCTCAATGAGTTGAGAATTTAAGTTTTTATATTTAATAAAGCATTTTCAATCTTCTTAAGTATAGTGGCATTTACATGAGCAAAATGAGTTATCTCAATTTTTTCAATGAGTTTTATTTTTCAGACTCTGCTTTATTCATTGAGAAAAATGAAAAAGAAATTTGAGCAAGATACTTGTTATAAGAGAGTTAGCTATCTTAAGAACAAAATTGGATCCCAGCTGTGTTACAGTGCATACCTCAGAGTCATTTCTAAAATCTGAATATCTGAGAAAAATTTAGTGGAATGGAAATTCAAATAAGACAGATAATATTAGAAGAGGGTGAACCAAAAAAAAAAAAAAAACATCATTCACAAGACATTACTGCTTAGGGAAAAAATTTATGTAGAGTGTGATGTACAGAACTAAGCCTGGAAAAAAAGTTGATATTATTTCTGTAGCTTAGAGTGACTCCTTTTTTTCCTTTTTTCCTCTGCTCTGACAGTGTAAATGTTTGATTATCAATAAATAAATCAGCTAAACTCCCTTGACTTCATGGTAAGTTTAGATTAGCAGATGTTTATTCCATTGTATAGTATTATAGTTGAGACAATCTTGGGAGATAAGATAAACTGAAGGCAGAGAAATGAGTAGTATAAATATGAAGGTGGGATGGTGGAGGATGGGTGGAGCACTGGAGATTTCAGTTCTAGGGACAGAGCTCATAGGCTATAGCACATTGCAAACGTGTTCAGAATGTTTAGTGAGTGATCAATATGTAGTCAATGGTTATGTTTTGTTGCCCTCCTTGTTAATGATTTAACTTTTTCTGTTCTCTTTTTCAGATTTAAATAGAAAAAACAAACCAGAACAAAATCATGGGCCCTGACAGAAATTTAACTCAAAACAGATTTATTTTCTACTTCAAGTTTAGAGTTTGAGATTAAAACTCTGCATGATCAATGACATTTATATATAAATGACATTTTTTTTCTTAAATTCCTTCATATAAATTGCTTCTACCGTGGGGTCCAAAAGAGAACCAGGACATCACTATGTGCTTTGCAATAACCCTTTGAATTCTACACTTCTAAGATTCTAGTTTGATTTTTTAATTTGGATTTCTGTATATAACAGAATCATAACCTAAAAGGACTCATTGCTTCAGAAAACAGGGATCAGAATAAATTTGTTCTACATGATTTTTATGGAATACCGTATATACTTCAAATAGTGTGTACTTCACTAAAAATCTTGCAGTAGTGAATATTTAAGGGTTAACAAAAGAATAGAAAGTTAAACTTATTGTTCTAGAGAATAGAACTAAGACCAAGATGTGGAAAATACAGTTAATAAATTTCCACTCAACATAAGGAAGAACTTTTAGCAATGAAAGCTATCCAAGCATAGAAAAGCCTGCATCTCAAGTAGTCAGTTCCCTGTCATTGGAATTATTCAAGCAGAAGCCAGATATATGACTATCATTTGAGGATGGTGTGCATGTGGTGAGAAGTGAGATTATATGACCTTTAAGGTCCCTTCAAACTCTGCTATGATTATAAGTAGATGTCTGATTAAAAACAGCTTACCATGCACATGGTGATGCTAAAATACCAAGCATAGTCAAATTCAGTCAAAGAAAGAATA
This sequence comes from Lemur catta, assembly GCF_020740605.2. Classification (NCBI taxonomy): domain Eukaryota; kingdom Metazoa; phylum Chordata; class Mammalia; order Primates; family Lemuridae; genus Lemur; species Lemur catta. The sequence goes on from NC_059128.1 coordinate 246,023,990, forward strand.
AATTAAAGGTAATGTGATTGGGGGGAAACAAGTATATTTTCTAAAATCTAGTAGCAATGAGTTGCAGCAGTAAGACACTGCAATGAATCAGTGCTTGGCGTGAAGGAGACACAATGATTTAGTGCTTCAGCCTCAGTCCATATGGAGTTACTTATCAAATGGCAGCAATTGCTGTAAAGCATGCTAGAATGAATCTGCTGCCCACTACACAAAAACCATATAATGTCACTGTCAATGGCAGAGCACTTGCTTCTGTATACAAGTAACAAACAATGACACAGTGATACCTACCTCCCATCATTGTTTTGACTGTGGAGTCTATCTAAACCTCTGCTTTCAGTTGTAAGATAAAAAAAGGTGACTGATATTAGGATACTAATGTATTAAAAATGAAAGTTTAAATATCATTCTTCAACTTTTATCATACAATATAAACAATGCTGTAGGACTGGTGTAGAATAAAACTGATGGACTTTCAGCCCTGCACTACATCCTTGTCCACCCAAATCTGTGCTCTGAGACTTATCTCTGTGGACACATCAATGAGCTTTCTGGCTTCTAGCTTCTGGATGTAATCTGCCAATAGAGAGGCTGGTAGGATTGTGGAGGGGAGAAGTAGAGTGAAGCCAAGTTAATTATTCTAGCTTTCCCCCTGGGAGGTTGGCTTCACATGATGGATTATGTGATCTTGGGCTCCAACCTGTGTTAGGTGGCCCTCTCCCCTTAGCTTCTTTGTCTCTGGATTCCAAGGAGTTTCTTCCTCCCCTCCCCATGTAAGCCCAGGGAAGGAAAGCCTCTGGATACTGAGTACTTGATATCTTAAAGCTCCACTTCACTTTCTGTACATCTTTGTAATAATTCCTTCATTAAACTCTCTGCAAATAACCACTTGGAGCTTGCTCTGTTTCCCTCCAGGCTCCAATTGTTGTTCCTGGTGTCTTGTTCACTATACACAAGTCTTATGTGGCCACTCAGGTGTTCACAAATGGTTTAGCTAAATTCTAACCTGCCACTCTCAAGAAGAAGAGCCTGAAGAATATCAAAAATATCTGCTGTATCACATAATTCACTAGTATATTTCACCTACATTATTTAATTTTTTTCTTTTTTTATTTATTTTGATAGATTTAGGCAGTACAAATGTTTTTCGTTACATGGATGAATTGTATAGTGGTGAATTCAGGGCTTTTGGTGTACCTGTCACCTCAATAGAGTATGTTGTACCCAACAGGTAGATTTTGATCCTTCATTCTCCTCCCAGCCTCTCCCCTTCTTAGTTTCCAATGTCCCTTATACCACTTTGTATGACCATATATACCTATCATTTAGCTCCTACTTACATGTGAAAACACATGACATTTGTTTTTCTGTTCCTGAGATACTTCACTTACAATAATGGTCTCCAGTTCTATCCAAGTTGCTGCAAAAAACAAAAAAAAAAACACTATTTCATTCTTTTTTATGAATGAGTAATATTCCATGTTATATATACGCCACATTTTCTTTATCCATTCATCATCTGATGGACACTCTTCTGATCATTGGCCAGCAAAGAACTTTTGACTAAGATCTCAAAAGCAAGTACAGCAATAGCAAAAATAAATAAATGTGTTTAAACTAAAAAGTTTCTGCACAGCAAAGGAAATAATCAACAGCATAAACAGATAACCTACAGAATGAGAGAAAATATTTGCAAACTATATATCTGACAAAGGACTAATATCCAGAATCTTCAAGGAACTCAAACCAGTAAGAAAAAAGCAAATAACCCCATTAAAAATGGGTAAAAGTCATGAACAGATTTTTTTCCAAAGAAGATACATAAATGGCAAACGAACATATGAGAAATACATATTTGATTTATTTTATTTTATTTATTTTTTATTTCACAACATTATAGGGCTACAAATGTTTTGGTTACATAATTGGTTTTGTACAATCTGAGTCAAAGTTATTGTACCCGTTAAGGATGAATTTACCCATCTCTTCCTCCTCCCTCCCACCTGCTTGATTTCAGATGAGTGTTATTTCTATATGTGCACCTAAGTGTTCATTGATTAGTTCCAATTTAATGGTGAGTACATGTGGTGTTTGATTTTCCATTCTTGTGATAGAAGAATGGACTTTAATTCCATCCAGGTGAATTCAAGAGATATTAACTGACCAATTTTTATGGCTGAATAGTACTCCATGGTATACCTATACCACATTTTATTAATCCACTCATGTATTGATAGGCACTTGGGTTGTTTCCACATCTTTGCAATTGTGAATTGTGCTGCTATAAACATTCTAGTGCAGATATCTTTTTTATAGAATGTCTTTTGTTCTTTTAGGTAAATGCCCAGTAGTGGAATCGTTGGGTCAAATGGTATATCTACTTTTAGTTCTTTGAGTTATCTCCATACTACTTTCCATATAGGTTGTACTAGTTTTTATTCTATTTGAATTTTTCACAATTGTTCAAAACTACAAATACTATAATGGTTCTTATTACAAATGTTACAGTTTGGGATAGAGCCCCACAACTTCAGAGTCCTAAGTTGACTAATTACTCTATAATCATGATACAGTCACATAAACGGGTATATGTGTATATCACTTTCACATATGGCCAGTAATAGTCAATTTTGTTTTTTCTTTTATCCAAGAGTATTTTATAAACTGTCTAAACACTTTAAGCTTTGGCATTAAATAAAAGACATTAAAACTATTTATTAATATTTAACACATACTATACTGTATTGAATAGTGCTCTTCCCAAATTTCAAGTCTTTCCTGGAAACTCAGAATGTAATTTTATTTGAAATGGGGTCTTTGCAAATGTAATTAAGTTAAGATGAGGTCATAATAGAGTAGGACGGGTCCTAAATCCAGTATGACTGGTGTCCCTATAACAGAAGAGACTCAGAGACACAGACAAAGGGAGGAAGGTTATGTGAAGACTGAAGTGGAAATTAGGGTGATGTATTTAGCAGCCAACGAATGTCAGTGATGATCAGAAACCAGCAGAAGCTAGAAAGAAAGAGGCAAGAAAAGAGCCTCCCCTAGAGCCTTTAGAAAGAAACTTGCCCTGCTGACACCTTTGTTTTGAACCTCTAGCTTCTAAAACAGTGAAAGAATAGATTTCTGTTCTTTTAAGCCAACTAGTTTGTGGTACTTTTTTATGACCGCCATGGAAAACTAATGCACATGCCTATTTAATATAAAACATTACTCTATCTTCTTCTTTTTTTAAAAAAAACACCTTATTTAAAAGAAATCTGTAATTTTGAACTTAGCTCAAGATTAAATTTTATTTTCAACATGATGCATTTAATTTACAATGTTTGATCAACATGCAAAAAGAAAATATAACAATTTTTACATTAATTATTTTATTATTTAGATTATAATCATGTGTAACTCTTTTATTCTGGTAAAATACTTCATATTTATGTGTCTTCATATAATCTCACATTTAAAATTCAAAGCACATTCCTATCATACACCAAAAATAAAAAATGCCTGAAAATAGCTCAAGTTATTAGGAAGAATAGTGTTTTACACTATAATTTGTACAGAAAACCATGTCATTGTTCTATCTATTTCAAAATTAAGGACAATACTTAAATAAAATTTAAATGAAGCAGAAACAAATTGGATTTTTTTATTTAGTCAAGTTTAATGTACTTCAGCATCTTAAGTGTATTCACCATTTCAATGTGCAATAACAGAACATTTAAAACCCATCAGCTTGCATTGTTTAAATAAAAGGGCTTTAGTTCAATTTGAAAAATGTTTTTAAATAATTGTTTTTTTGTTTGTTTCAAATATTAATTCCTACGGAAGCAATAGGTGTCAGACATTACTGTGATGATAGAGTTATTCTGTGCCTGATTTTCCTTCTGTATAAGTAGCATAAAAATGATTAACAACAATAAAAAACATTTCATTATTTGTCATGAGATAGCAGAGAGTAGCCACATCTTCTTAATTAAGTCTACATGAGGCATAAAAAGGGAAGCAAATAGACATGCAGTCATATTAAAAATATGTTTACTGATTTTAAGAATATAAATACCAATTTTATAAGTTCTCTGACTAGTAATCTCAATTGGTGGATATGTGACTAATGAAATCAAAGTCTTTGTAAGAGCCAGTTAATCTCTCCCTCACCATTCATCTCTCAATATATGCAATTGGCTTAAAAACACAAGCAAATGATGTCTATTTTTAAAAAAGATACAAGCAAGGAAACTCATCAAAACTCCTAGAAAACTCTATGCATTGTCATTCATTCAATTAATTAATTCATAAAAGAAATATTTATTGTATATCAGATTTATTCCAGGCGGCATTCAAGATATACTAAGTGTGACAATGAAGGAGGTATGATGCTCATATCTCCTTTCTGGAAAACCTAGAAGAGGAATCAAATCACTGCTTGTTCATATATATTACAACATTCACTCCAAGGATATTGGAAACTTTCTGAAAATTGTACTGAGGTCTGGATCTATTCTTTTCTAATACTTATTTATTTATTTTGCTTTCCTTTCACAAGTGTCAGACTTTTGTCGTGGTCTAAAGGCATTCCAGTATTCTCTCGTCTCCATCTGCTTTGTCCTTCACAGGTATTCTCCTCAACAAATCTCTTGGATATCTAATCCTATTTTGGCATCTGTTTCTTGGAGGGCCAAAAATGACTTCAAGGACACTGAAGATTTTCTAAACCTGGAGAAGTAAGAGATGTGCAAATAGGTGAATATAAAGCAATTCTCCAAGTATCATAAAGATATATGGACAGATCCCTCAAGCAACAAAGAGATGTCGTCCTGAAGAGCCAGGAAATAGTTCATATTTGAACTTGCCACTCGTAGGTGCCTGAAGATGGACAAAATTAAATACTACACACAACTGGCTCCTTTTGCTCTGCACCACCTTCTTATTCCTTGTGCCTCACACATCTCAAGTAAAATTGATTAATGCTAACGAGGATGTCAGACAGAGAATGGGACAGAAGCTCGAAGCAGAAAACAGAGTAGTATCATTCCAGATACAAGGAATAGCATCTTCAAAACTGAGAAAGTGTGTTATGGAGAATAGTGAGAAGTTCAGAGTGCAAGGAGTGTTGATTTGATTCTGGTGTATTTTTTTGCCTACTTGGTTATTCATTTACAATTCTGAGATTTGTCTTCATGATCAGCCTGGGACCCATGACTTTAATAACTAGATACATGGCAGTACTTTGCAAATTTACACTATCAGTTCAAATCTCTCCCTGAGCTCTAAAAGCTTCTGTACTGCCAGGCCCATGTATATCATAAGCACCTTAAGTTCTTCATGCCATAAACAACGCAGATCTCTTCTTCCCTCATCTCACCACACATTTAAATATTTCCCATCATTGTCCCAATGAGCTTCCCTACCCAGATGCACAGGCCAGAGTCTGAGCTATCATCCTTCCTTTTTTCCCTTTTTCTGCTACTGCTCCCACACCCCAATTTATTAATTTACCAAGTGTTATTAATTCTCTATTTAAATTCTTTCAAATCTATCTTTTTTCTTATCCTCATGGTTACTACCTCGGCACAGAGTCCAATTATCTCTCAACTGTTACAAAAATATCATAATTGGTCTTTCTGCCTTTGTTTTTTTCCACTTCAATACTTTATCTAGCTATAAACTCTAAAACAGACATCTGATGGTATTAATACTCTGTTTAAAATTTCCTAATATATTTGGTATAAAATATAAACTTTATCCTTAAAAAAGATATTTCATTATTTTTTACATCTTTGTTAATTTTTGCATCTTTATTATTTTTACATCTCTCAGTCTCATTCCCAAAATATAAATAGAAACACACACACACACACACACACACACACACACACACACACACACACACTTGCTCATACATGCAACTCCAATCCTGCCTGAGTCTTTATCTATTCTCTGGTTATTTTTCTTTAGTTTTCTTTATGTTATTTAAATCACAGTTCCTGCTGCCTGGACTATACTTTACACTCTCTTTTTAGACCAACCCTTTAATCATCTGTAAGAGAGCAGGGCATTCTTACCTAAGTGCGAACAAATCCCTCAGAATGTGAATGCACCCCTCAGAACTCAGAATCCCTCAGATTTATGGAAAATTGTGTCTTTTTAACAGATATTTGTGAATGTGTGTGACACAAATGCGTATAGAAATAACAAATCCCTTACAGTCCACTCTCATCAAAAACCAGGAAGCAGTCATCATAAAGTGTCATCACGTTAAGCTGAGTGGTAGCTGGTACAAAGAAATAATTGAAAACGAAGCAAAATGTTATATCAATTAGGTCAACCCTGACTTCTAAAACAGTTTCTAGTCATGGTGAGATTCCTATATAGAGATCCGATTTTAAATGTAAGTCACTATGAAAAAATCCAGACAATTTTTAGACTCAGAATGACGAAGAAAAACTAAAGCCTTTAGATATCAATAAACAGTTAAATGGGTGGTCAAAAATATACTGGGTTGTTTTGTAGTGGGACACCAGCTGTAAAAAACAACAATTTGAGTCACTGTTGAGGCAGCAAATATAATGTAACAGCAGAGACAAGATGACAGTTTGATGTGAAAAAATCCATCAACCCACATAGTTTGTGTGACATTGAGTCTACGGAGTTTCTCTAACCTATCCATCTAGTGAAAATTTTATGAACTCAGACAACCAATGCTTTCAACTTTATGTATAGAATGGTAGAAAAGAAAAAAATCATTTGGATTCATTCAATGATATATCCATTTTCAGCTTCCATGATTTATTAATATAACAAGAAAACACAATCAAATACCAAATATTGTTGATACTATTCTGAAGTGAAAAATAAGCTTCAGTGGATCTTAAAGGAACAGAAGAGCTAGAATATGAGAAACATGCAGCATTCGACATACTTGCTTTAAAAGGTACCTTATACAGTTAGACAGCCTACTAAAAGGTATTTCCATTTGAAGTCTCATTCATTTTCTCAAAAACAATGTGATGACTAGTATTATTTGCCAGACATTGTGCTCCATATTAATGTTAGAAAGATGAACAGGAGAGAATTCTGATCTCAACAACCAAATGCTTACTGTGAGTACCAAAAAATGAAATGTGATGTCTTGTGATTGAGACAACTAGCACAGACTCTAAAAACATGACTTCTGGAGCCAGAATGCTTAAGTTTCAATGCTGACATTTCTACCTAATAACTATGTTATTTCATACAAATTACTCAAACTTTATATGCTTTTTTTTCACAATTATAAAATGGAGGGAAATAATAGTACTTATCTCATAGGGTGTTGCGATAAATAAGATAATACTTGTAACTTGCTGACAACAAGGCCTAGCATATAATACTAAGGTGATCAATTATTGTCAGATGTGATTAATGTTTGTAAAAAAAAAGAACAAAAGTGGTTCAGAGAGAGAGATCTGAGATCACACATGTAGGGCTGCCTGACTCTCTTCAGTGAAAAATAATTTGAATATAATTTCCAGGGAAATTGCTTCTCCTGGAGTCTTAAAAAATGAGTAGTAATTTCCCAGGATGATAGGTGAGTAGGCATTTCAGCAGAGGGAGCAACATGTGCAAAGGTAAATAGATGAGAGTTTGGAACATAATGATAAATACAGTAGAGACTCATAAGGAAATCCATCTAATCCATTTACTCAGATTTACTGATGACCTTCTGTCTGTAAGAAAGGTACTGAGGAGTACTCACAGCATGCTAAATGATCATGACTAGGTAAACTACATTCCGGTGCACACACACACTCTTTTATGCATTTTAAGTTGTATCATCAAAAGCAGTTTGTTTTCTTTCTAATCCTTTTTATGCCACTCACAATTACTATGGTAATTATGTAATTAATTTAAATAATACATAAATCAACTAAATGAGTTCAAAATAAATGCTTGTTAGGATAAATAAATTAAATGATTTATAAATACTTGACAAAGGTGAATCATTTAAAAATTTATTGTTAAATTAGATGTGAAAAGATAATTGTATAATATTTGAAAGTTAATCACAAACATCTAGAAGGAATCTGGGAAAACTGTTCTCAGAATTTTTGTTCTTCTTTAGAGAAACCACAAGCAGAAAATCTAGATTATGATGAAAATTTAGAAGTAAGGCAAAATTAAACTGCAATCAGTAATACCATACACAAAAGAAAAGACAATTACCACAAATGTTTGGCAAATGAATATTTATGTACATGGTTTATGTTAAATGCAATGTTTATAATACCTAAGTATAATTTTTAAATTATTTCTTGCTTTACCAGATTTTTCAACTAAACACTACTACTACAGATTGTTTAATATGAGATAGTTTTAGCTGTAACCTGGTTTGGTAAAAATGAAATGTGCCCATCGAAAATAGATGAAAAATTAAGCTGGAGAAATAAGCTAGGTCAGGTTATAAAGCATCATTTATGCTTTTTTGAAAGAACTAACTGGAACTTTATAAATACAAAGATTCATTGTTAATAATGACATTGTTTGAGGATTTAAAAACATTTTTATTAGTTGCCAATATAGCCCTTTAATTTATATAGCATTGCAAGGCAAACATTATTATTCATAGTTTCCAAAGGATAAAAGACAGTTTAGAAAATGTCCTAAGTAAAACACAATTTGTGGTTTATGGGATCTTTTTCATAAGTACTTGCCCTGTTCCTGTGATCTACACATTTTTAAAGTTCAGCTTAGGCATCACCCACTTTATGAAATCCTCTATGATGTCTCCTGAGTTAGTTATGCCTCTGTTTCCCCATAGTACTGTTAAAGTGTCTCTATTAAGTCACATTGTAGGATAACTTTTAGACTTTGTTTAAAGACACATCACCCCTTAGTTCACGAGCTATTGAAAGACACTCCAATGTCTTGCACAATGTATTTAAAGAACATAGCCTCAACAGATGTTTGGGTAGGCTGGCCAGATAGCTAAGACAAAGCACTTCTAAACCACAAGTTTTATTACATTATTCTTTTGCTCAAACATATCATAACTTTCTCATTGTAGAGGATAAAAATGAAGTCCATTTTACTGAATTCTAGTATAAACATAAAATGCCCCCACTTGGTTTATCAGGAATATTTCTTGTAACTTCAATGGAAAGCCTTCATTTGAGGTAGGTTTACATCTTCATTACCTTTTTAATGTCTCTTTGGATCTCTGGGCTTTAATTCATACCTTTTGCACATGACCTACATATAGGTATCCTTTATATGACACTTTTCTCCCCACTTCCTGAATCTTTCCTGATTTTTCTAGTCTACCTTGAGGTATTTTTCATGTATACTCTTCGCTATGTCGGGAGCTCAGCTGACACAGAGATAAATTCACTACAGAGGGAACCCAAGACAAAAGTTTCTTGGAGTTTTATCAGCCTGTGGATGGGGAAACAGAGGGAAAGGAAAAAGGGCTAGCAGAGGAGAAGAGCTGAGTACTGAGTAAGATGGAGAGAAAGAGAAAGTGTCCTCAAGTTTTCCCTCCTTTGTTAGCACAAATAAGGAGGTCTTGGCAGGGGTGCCTGAGGAAGGTCTGTGCTGAAGGCTCCAATAAAGAGACCTCCAAATGAAAATATCTGTGGGAGAAATGCAGATTTGCATAAAGACACTGCTGGCCAGGGAGCCCGAGTCCTTTACTGTAACTACCTTCAGAGACTGCAAGACACTGGCCACGCATCACATGCGGTATGAGAGGAGGGAAGATTTTCCCCATAAGGTTTGCCCTGCCAGTAAACCCTTTATAATTGCCTATGTTCACGTCTGAAATATCACACATAGCATTTTGGCCTGGAGCTGGACTTCTCACCCTGTAGCACTTAATACAACACTGCCTACCCTTACTACTATTAACTGTTAAACTTCTTCAGGGCAGAATATCTATTCTTATGCTTCATACTGCACTTACCCAAGTAACATTTTTGATTGACTTTAGGGAGCTCACAGATCCTATTTCCTATCATTAAATTGTGGAGTCAGAAGGACCAGAAACTCCTTTTCTGGAGCATATATATGTACATGGAATAGTGGTGAGTGCTAAGTAAACACAATTTGTAAATACCTTGAATAGAGTGTGTCTGAAGATTGTTGCTAGACATATGAGTCCCACAGGAAATACATATATTTTAAATATTAGAGAATAAAGTAATTGAGTAGAATTAGGAAGCTAATAGGAAAGGAATAAAAATTACAGAAATTTGTTTCATTTAAGTAGCCAGAGTCTCAGTGACTACTGAAATCCCTGTGTTCAATATCTTGAGCCAAAAAGTTATTAGAAAGTGTTCTCTTTTCACTGGATAACTGTAAAGTGTCAAAAATGCCTAATATCAAACATCATTAGATAAAAATTTTTGAAAAAGGTAATACTGCTTGATGCACATAAAGAAGATAGTGCAAGAAAAAAAGCCTACCTTGTTCGGGGAAATTGAAGTATGTTGAATGCTCTCAAGTAAACTGTCATAGATGAAATGTCTTCCCCTAAACAATGGAAGTTACAGTAATGGAATCTATACTAGCTTATAATATCCAGATGTGAATTTCAAAAGTGATACTTAGGAGAAAAAAGATATTTTGCTTTAATCAGTAAAAATAACTCTCTGTCTTATTTTACTATACTTACATAATAAATTTATTAACTTATGTGTCTAATGTTTGCTTTTCTCTCATCAGGCCCATTGCAAAGAGGCATTTAGGGAGTAAAAAAATGGTATTTTCAGGGCTGGTGGGACTGCAAACTAGTGCAACCTCTGTGGAAAGCAATGTGGAGATACCTTAAACAGATACAAGTAGACCCACCATTTGATCCAGCAATCCCATTACTGGGCATCTACCCAAAAGAAGAAAAGACATTCTGTAACAAAGACATCTGCACCCAAATGTTTATAGCAGCACAATTCACAATTGCAAAGATGTGGAAACAACCCAAGTGCCCATCAATACATGAGTTGATTAATAAAATGTGGTATAGGTATACCATGGAGTACTAGTCAGCTATAAGAAATAATGGGGATATAGCACCTCTTATGTTTTCCTGGATAGAGCTGGAGCCCATTCTACTCAGTGAAGTATCCCAAGAATGGAAAAATAAGCACCACATGTACTCACCATCAAATTGGTTTCATTGATCATCACCTAAGAGCACATTTAGGAATAACACTGATCGGGTGTCAGGCAGATGTAGGGGGGGAGGGGATGGGTGTATACATACATAATGAGTGCGATGCGCACCATCTAGGGGATGGACACACTTGAAGCTCTGACTCAGGGTGGCAGACAAGGGCAATATATGTAACCTAAACTTTTGTACCCCCATAATACACTGAAATTAAAAAAAATAAAATAAAATAAAAATATAAAAAGTAAAAAAAATGGTATTTTGTTTGTATTTATGAGATAATACATTAATCAGATAAAAAAGAAAACAATAATCATGACTAAATTCATTTTTTTTTCTTTACTTAGAGACTACCAGGAAGATTCCACATGACAACAAGTATCCAGGTAGATTCCTTAATTCATTGAACTGTATATTTTTTTTAACTAAATTCACCAAGTTGACATATTTTGGAGATTAATTACAGAATTAATTTTATTTATTTAATTCTCTATAGATATTTTTATTGGATATGTAGACTTTTTATATGGAATAATTTTTGTTTTGATTTATTCTTAATTCAACAGTATCAGAAATATTTAAATGGAAATTTGCAGATTGATTCTCTTTTGATCACACTCTCATCCTTAAATAGGATTTAAGAATCATTGCAGCACCTTAAAATATCTAAAAAAATGGCAAAAGTTTTCAAACTTACAATTTTTAAGGTGGAGTTGTTCTTAATTAGTTTTGCTTTTAATAAAATAGTAGAAAAAATTCAGAAATCACTTTTCATGTTGAAATAAGTTACATAGTAATTTATTGCAAGCAAAAATTGCTTTTCTGTATAGAATTATGTGCAGGCATTTGTACTTTTATAATAATTTCCAAGTCATCTATCACAATAATTTGTATGTGAGAAAATATTTACAAACTATAATACATCCAACAAAGGACTAATATCCAGAATTGGCAAGGAACTGAAACAAATCAACAAGAAAAAAACAGTCCCATGAAAAAGTGAGCAAAGGACATGAACAGACATTTTTCCAAAGAGGATTATACAAATTGCCAACAAACACATGAAAAATGCTCAACATCACTAATCATCAGGGAAATGAAATTAAAACCACAGTGAGATACCACTAGGGAGATGGGTTATTCTTACCCCTGTCAGAATGGACATTATTAAAAAGTCAAAAAGTAATAGATGTTGTTGAGGATGTGGTAGAACACTTATGCACTATAAGTAGAAATGTAAATTAGTACAATCTCTAAGGAAATCAGTATTGAGATTCTTCAAAGAACTAAAAGTAGACCTACCATTCAATCCAGCAATCCCACCACTGGGTATCTACCTAAAGGAAAAGAAGTCATTACATCAAAAAGACATATGTACTCTTACATTTGTAGCAGCAAAGTTCACAATTGTAAAGATATGGAATCAACCTAAATGCTCATCAACTGTTGAGTGGATAAAGAAAATGTATGTATATATATATATATATATATATATATATATATATATATATATATATATATATATATACATATACCATGGAATACTACTCAGCCATGAAAAATAATCAAATAATGTCTTTGAATGTAACTTGGATGGAACTGGAAGCCTCACAATGAGGATACCTGTCCATACACAGTGGTATAATAGACTTTGGAGACTCAGAATGGGGGAGGATTGAAGGGGGTGAGAGATCAAAAATTACCTGTTGAGTACAATTACACTATTATGGTGACAGGTACACTAAAAAGCCCTGACTTCACCACTGTGCAATTCATCTAAGCAATAAAAAACACTGTATCTCCTAAATCTATTGAAATTAAAAAAAATTGCATGTGGTAGGTGCTTAATAACTTCTGGTTTATTTATTTAGTATAGTGCATTTTTCTGGTCTGCCTAAAAACATCTGCTTAATAATGCCATACTTTCCTAAAATAACAATATCAGAAATGTAGATTATAGTTGGTATCAGCTAAAATTCTAACAACTTGGAGTCTAGTTTTATCTGCTTGGAATTAGAGTACTATTCATTCTCATACAAATTGAATTTATCATTAAGTATTTTTCTGTTTTTCAAATTTCCTGAACATTTCAGAGAAAATTAACAAATCAGTGTAATTCTTAGAGAAACAAAACTACAAAAATAGTCTTGTCAACTTACCAAGATTCTATTATGAGATCGTTTTAAGAGCTGAATTACTGCAAGCTAATTTTATGATGGATATAACAGTCAAATCAAATGAAGTAAATCATTTTTCCCTTTGACAGAAGTTCCTTTTAAGTTTTTATCTAGTGAAAAGAAGCTCAGTAAACACAAAATATATCCATCACTTCCACTTTCTGAAAAATTAAATGTAAGGAACTTAGAAAAATCATTTTAAAGGATAGAGATATGTAAGATCAGATTTCAAGATAATCTCTATTTGGTTTGGCACTGAAAAGCAATTGAGTTACCGGTAATGTCACTTTTTTAAATAGTTGGAAGGGATTTGATTTTCCCACTCTCGTCTGTGAGGAAAGAGAGAGCTAGGCCTGATACATAGCAAATATGAATCAATAAAGGCAGTTCGGGTATCTAGAGGTGTTTAAGTTTGGTCAATGTTCATGCCGAACTGATTTTTAAAAAATATTTTTGTTACTACTCCTCTCTAGGGAAAACTCACAATGAAGCATATGTACTAGATTATTTTGCTTTTGTGGTGGGAAGATTCTCTTGTTATTTTATAAGTTACTATATAAAGGTTTTCTTTCCTTTAAAGTTTAAATTTGTAGGTTGGGTGCGGTGGCTCATGACTGTAATCCTAGCACTCTGGGAGGCCGAGGCAGGTGGATCGTTTGAGCTCAGGAGTTCGAGACCAGCCTGAGCAAGAGCGAGACCCCTGTCTCTACTAAAAATAGAAATAAATTAGCTGGACAACTAAAAATATATACAAAAAAAAATTAGCCGGGCATGCTGGCGCATGCCTGTACTGTAGTTCCAGCTACTTGGGAGGCTGAGACAGAAGGATCGCTTGAATGGAGAGTTAGAGGTTGCTGTGAGCTAGGCTGATGCCACGGCACTCTAGCCTAGGCAACAGAGTGAGACTCTGTCTCAAAAAAAAAAAAAAAAAAAAAAGTTTAAACTTGTAGTTTCATAATTTCCATATTCTCTTGTTTACTTGTCTCTTGGGCAAAGTAATTTCCTGAAACCACAGTTAGACACCAGAAGTACACAGGTATTTTTTTCTTAACTGCAATGAGACCATGAGAGCAAAGTTATATTCAAGTTAATTAACCTATACTATATCTTTTCTACCTACCCATGTACTGTGAGGCCACCTAAGTACTCTTATACCCCTTTTGAAAATATAGAGCACATGTAGATTAATTCTTAGGTCACTTTGCACCCTTTGCTACTTATATAGAGACCCAGTGTCACCCTCAGTACATGCCTCAAGCTTTTCCTCTAAGATACTTAGAGGAGCTAACCAATACTGAAAAAGAAGAGTTGGAGCATTCACACTATCCAATTTGAAGGTTTAATATAAGGCTATAGCAATCAAGGCACATAGTATTTGTGAAAGAGTCGACACATAGATAAAAGGAGCAGAATATAAAGCCCCCAAATAGACCCACACAAATATACTCAACTGGAATTCGAAAAAGGCTCAAAGGAAATTCAATGGAGAAAGAATGATCTTTTCAACAAATGGTACTGGAACAATTGTACACTCATAAGCAAAACAACAACAAAAAAGAACTTTAACACATAACATATCTTTTTTCACAAAAATTAATTAAAATGGATTATGTGTCTAAATATAAAGCACAAAACTGTAAAATTTCTAGAAGGAAACTTAGGAGAATATTTAGGTAGCCTTGAGTTTAGCAATGGATTTTTAAATATAACACTAAAAGCACAATCCATGAAAAAAATTGGTATGTTGGACATTATTAAAATAAAAACCTTCTGCTGTGAGAAATACACTGTTATAAAAATAAAATAGCAACCCACAGTCTAAGAGAAAGAATTTGCAAAAAACATTTCTGATAAAAGACTTGTATCCAAAATACATAAAGAATTTTTAAAGCTTAACAATTTAAAAAATCAACAATAAGAAAACAAACAATTTGATTAAAAATAAACAAAAGATCTGAACAGATAATTTACCAAATACGATATATAAATGGCAAGTAAACATGTGAAATGGTGCTTTACCATCATTTTTTATTAGGGATTTGCAAATAAAACATCAATGAGATACCACTATGCATCTCTTTTAATGGTTAAAGTATAAAAATAAAAAGATGAAGTAAAGCTATTAAAAGATGGTGAGGACACAGTGCAAGACAAAATCTCTTTCATTGCTAGGAGAAATTCAAAGTGGCAAACCACTTTTGAAGATAGTTTGGCAGTTTATTACAAAGTCTTACCATACAATCCTCCTAAATATTTACCCAACTGATCTGAAAATTATGTCCATACAAAAAGTTATTGACAGATGTACATAGCATCACTACTCTTTTTTTTTTTAGACAGATTCTCACTCTGTTGCCCAGGCTAGAGTGCTGTGACATCAGCCTAGCTCACAGCAACCTCCAACTCCTGGGCTCAAGCAATCCTCCTGCCTCAGCATCCCGAGTAACTGGTACTATAGGCATGTGCTACCATGCCCAGCTAATTTTATACATATATATATATATATATATATATATATATTTAGTTGTCCATATAATTTCTTTCTATTTCTAGTAGAGATGGGGTCTCGCTCTTGCTCAGGCTGGTCTCAAATTCCTGAGCTCCGGCCTCCCAGAGTGCTAGGATTACAGGCATGAGCCACCATGCCTGGCCAGTACTCTCAATCACCGTAAGCCATGAACAGCAAAGATGTCCTTCAATAGATGAATAGATAAGCAAATTGGAGTATATACAAAAAATTATTCAATGATAAACAAATTAACTACCAAGCCATGAAAATACATGGGTGAATCTTTAATGCCTACTATTTAGTGAAAGAAATCAACATAAAAATTATACATAGTGCATGATTCCAGTTATATGATATACTTGAAAAAGCAAAACTATACAGATAGTTAAAAAATCAGTGGTTATCAAGAGTTTAGGGAGAAGAGAGTGAAGGTTAAATAGGGGAAGTACAAGGGAATTAATAAGGATGAAATTTAGGCTCTATAATACTGTAATGTTGAATACATAACCCTATGTGTTTTCCAAAACCCATTAACATTGCACAAAAATAAACTGTATTATATGAAAATTTTAAGAAAAATAATTTAAGAGTCAGGGGAATCTCTGATGGAATGAAGGATGTAACAATGCAATCTAATTATGGTGAGGAGGAGGGAATAAGGAGGAAGAAGAGAGGAGAAAGGGAGAAGGGGATGAAAGGAGGAGAAGGGAAGATTAGAGGAGAGAGAGAGATTGCACTCTGTGGCTGTATTACAAATATATGAAACAACCTCACTGAAGTTGGTAGGTTGGGAGAGAGGTGCTGACCTAAGTAACTTTGGAAATAGAGTTCATAAAACTAAA
Source organism: Lemur catta (assembly GCF_020740605.2). Lineage (NCBI taxonomy): Eukaryota > Metazoa > Chordata > Mammalia > Primates > Lemuridae > Lemur > Lemur catta. Next base: position 246,040,664 of record NC_059128.1, read on the forward strand.
AGAAACTGTACCTAAGCACTATATTCTGGCTGTTAATGTGATTTCCTTTGTGAGTATGGGTTAACAATTCTGATGCTGCTGTATGCATGCTGTATGTGCACACTAGAATTAAATAATTAAACAAATGAATGGCAAATGTTGATGACCAGGTTCTCAGTGTTGGACTGGGAGTTTACAGATGAGTAAGGGGAAGAGGCTACAATGAACTATGTGGTAATGGATTAGAGTCGGAGACATCTGTATGAACTTATGTTTAGCTTAACATAGATTCAGACAGTTATATATGCAAATATTTATGGATATGTGTACATAACGTTTTGCAAATGCACATGTATTCTTAAATATATCAGCTAAGAGGGCCTATAAAAAATGACACCCTAGTAACATACCTAGTTCCCAGAATTTGATTTCTGTTACCATTCTCTAAGAAAAGCAACCCAGGCCTGTTGAAGAAATGACTGATTGTATAACTAGGGAAGCAAATCTATAAGATGATCCTGGACATTTTGTAATGCCTGGAATTAAAAAGTGCTAACACACTCCCTGCCACGCATATACACTTTGATGGGGCTATATCAGTGGAACACAGTAGCCAAATGAGAGGCCAGAGTTGGAACAATTTAAGCAAGAAAACAAATAAACAAGCAAACAACAAGCAGAGTAATGTTGAACTGTAATTCGTAATATAAAAAATATTCACGAATCCATACTGACTTAAATAAATGATTGAATAAATAAAAAATATGGGAGAAGAGACGAATCTCCTTTGAATAAGAATTCCAAATAATTTATGTAGATATTCCACCCTTAAGGATGGTGAGCATTACTGCATTCCTTAAGTGTGGGCTGCATGGAATGCTGTCTTTCTCAGAGTACTGTAAATGGGAAATAAAAGGAATATCTTTACAATCCAGAAAACTGCCCAATACTACCACAGCAAGGCAGTCAACATCAACAGTGATAACTCATGTTGAAAGCATGCACCAATGACATGGTGTGATAAAATGGTACTTTACCTCTATGGTCTTCCTTCCCCAAACCCATAACACCCAGTTTTCTTGTGGCAAGCATTCTACAAAATACCTGGTCAATATTCCTCAAAACTGTAAAGGCCATGAAAAACAGAAGGGAATTCTGAGAAGTTGTCACAAGTAAGTTAAACCTAAGGAGATGTGATGGTGAAAGGTGATGTGGTATTCTGGGTTGGAACTTGAAACAGAAAAAGTATATTAAGTAAAAACAAATCCAAATAAAGTATATCTTTCCCTCCGTATTTGTAGAGGAGTGGTTTCAGGACCTACATGGCACCAGAATCTACAGAGGCTCAAATCCCTTATATAAAATGTTGTAGTATTTGTTTATAGCCTAAGCACATCCTTCCATATATTTTAATTCATCTCAAGGTAACATAATATCTATACCATGTATATAAATAGTTGTTATACTGTATTTTTATTATTTTTATTGTTGTATTGTTATTTTTATTCTTTTTTTCACAAATATTTTTTATCTGTAGTTGCTTGGATAAGGGCATGTGCAACCCTCAGATACAGAGCACTGACTGTATACAACAAGTTAGCTAATAATATATCAATATCAGTTCACTACTTATTATGAATGTACTATACCAATGTAAGATAATAATCAAAGGGGAAACTGAGTTTACATCTAATGAAAATTCTCAGCACTATCTTCACAAGACATTAAAAAACTTCAAAAAAATGTGTTTATTTTTAAAAACATGATAAGTACATTGAAAAATCCATTATTCATCCTGCTTTTTCTCTGTAACCTGTTCTTTTTTTTTTTAAATTTATTTATTTATTTATTTATTTTTTATTTCAGCTCATCATGGGGGTACATAAGTTTAGGTCATATACATTGTCCATGTCCCGCCCATCCCCCCGAGTCAGAGTCCCAAGCGCGTCCATTCTCATTCTCCAGACAGTGCGCCTGGCACTCATCATGTAGTCATACCTCCATCCCCTCCCCCCACCACCTCTCCGGGTCTGCACCTTCAAGCATGACCATTCCCCAGAGGGTGTGCAATGCACTCGTCATGTAGGCATACACCCATCCCCTCCCCCCACCCCCCATCCCAGTCTGATATCCAATTGGTATCCTTCCCTGATGTACATTTAGGTGATGATCAGGGAAACCAGTTTTCTGGTGAGTACATGTGATGCTTGTTTTTCCATTCTTTGGATACTTCACTTAGTATAATGGGTTCCAGCTCTCTCCAGGACAACCAAAGAGATGTCGTATCATCGTTATTTCTTATAGCTGAGTAGTACTCCATGGTATACATACACCACAGTTTACTAATCCATTCATGGATTGATGGGCACTTGGGTTGTTTCCACATCTTTGTGATTGTGAATTGTGCTGCTATAAACATTCGGGTACAGGTGTCTTTGTTAAAGAATGACTTTTGTTCTTCTGGGTATATGCCCAATAATGGGATTGCTGGATCAAATGGTAGGTCTACTTGAATCTGTTTAAGGTATCTCCATATTGCTTTCCATAGGGGTTGCACTAGTTTGCATTCCCACCAGCAGTGTATGAGTGTTCCTGTCTCTCCGCATCCATGCCAACATGTGTTGTTTTGGGATTTTTTGATAAAGGCCATTCTCACCGGAGTTAAGTGGTATCTCATTATGGTTTTGATTTGCATTTCCCTGATGATTAGGGATGTTGAGCATTTTTTGATACGTTTTTTGGCCATTCTTATGTCTTCTTTTGAAAAATTTCTATTCATGTCCTTTGCCCATTTTTTGATAGGATTGTTTGATTTTTTCTTGCTGATTTTCCTGAGTTCTAAATAGATTCTTGTTATCAGTCTTTTATCTGATGTGTAGTATGCAAAAATTTTTTCCCATTCTGTAGGCTGTCTGTTTATTTTCATGACTGTTTCTTTGGCTGTGCAGAAGCTTTTTAATTTAATCAGGTCCCATTCGTTTATTTTTGTTGTTGCTGCGATTGCCTTAGGGGTTTTCTTCATAAATTCTTTGCCTAGACCAATGTTCTTTAAATAACCAAAGTGTTTTGATAAGAAGTTTCTTTTGATAGAATGATTCCAGTTTTTCAATTAAGTAGGAGATACAAAATCAGAATGTTACCATTTTGTAACACCTAATGAAAGATCCAATAATAATCAATGTGTTTCACTATCTCACAAAAAAAGACCAAATAAATTACTTTGTAGCTCTTGATGAAATTACCAACACCTACAGTTAATCATGGCCAAAATTTGAAGAAAAAAATATCAATGTCTAAGTGTCTAAGTACCATTTTACAGGCAAGATAGCAGATCTATGTACCATTTTACAAGAGAAAAAAAAATATATGTAAAATATATAAAATATATTTTTAAAAATGTAAAATATAGAATATGTTGGAATGAGTTAAATTACAACATGAGTATACAAAAAAAGAAAGAAATTCAGATTGTGAGGACTCTATGGAAAATATGTTCAAACTTACTCAACATAATGTTCAAGGGGAAAAAATTATGATGAGGGAATCCATACAACAAATTTCAGAGGTATCTCAAACTATTACCCTGTTTACACTTTATGGGATCCTGTTTGAAACAAACAATTCTTAACTGAAAAGAAATAAATAAAAGATGAATGTAAATAAATAAATGGCAAATAAAAAAACATGTATTCATTTATGAAGCAATTCACTAAATTTGAGATATTTGATGATATTAAATTGAAATTATATCAAAAATATATAGTTGGAATATCTGAGATTTTATGCCAAGTATCTAATTAGTGTTCCTTTGCTTTTAAAAATGTCCTTTCTTAAGCAGCAATAATAGTATGGCAGCTAATTTTTATAATAAAAATATAGAATCCTTATATTATAAATATATGTTCTAATATATTATAGTTAAAATGGTATGACAATAATTATTGAAATGTGATAATAAGTACATATAGATCCATTATATTATCCTTTATATTTTACAAATTTATAAACTTTTCAAAATTATAAGTTTAAAAAATTGATAATTGAAGTGCAACTCCTTGGGAGCATTTTTAATATTTTAAAATTAATGTAACATATTAATATAATGTATTTATAAATACATTATTTACTACTAACTACCACAGCATAATAATTAACTCTGACTATAATAGAAAGTGACTTTTGTATAAATTGATTAGTAAAAACAGTTTAATGCATTCACAAGTATATTTTATATGCTCTGATACATACACAAAAGTGGTTTAAACAAGAAAACGTATGCTATTTAATCTGATTTTCTCTGACAAATTAGAAAGACCCTAGAAAAATCACAAATATAAGAGAGGAAAATATCTTATCATTCAGTGATATTTCTATAAATATTTGCTTGTGTTTTATTTATCACTGTCCTACCTCTGTGCCAACACATAAAACTTTTACTTATAATAAAATATAAATGACTCTTTCCTAATATTTACCCTTCTGCTGTATCACTCTGATTCATACCTTTTCAAGTTTTCTTTTGACACCCTTTGCCATGTGTTTCTTAAAGGTTGACGTTCTCCAGCATTCTAGTCTCAGATCTTTGTACTTCTCTTGTTGTGGTCTTGTCCTCTAGACCAACTACCTCATAATTTTCTCTATATTTAATAACCTCCCATAAGCTAATGGTGCCCAAATAAATGTCAACTGGCACATGTTGTTTCTAATCTTTAAACTCCCCTCCAAACAGCATCTCTAAGATGCCTTTAGAAGCTACAAAACTTTCTTTGATATTCTGCCACTCTATTGAAGGAAAACTCTAAAAGGAATAAGTTCATCTCTACTAAATATATAGTATCTTTTCTTGTAGCAGTGAAATAAAACTTATCTAAAACAGTAATTTTCCTAACATGCTTGGAGCGTGCATAATCGATAATATCTATTAAAAAGTTCACTGTGGTCAAATTATTTTGGTTATTATTTTATAATAAATTGCCTCTGTTCTTTATAATGATCAGCAAAATAGGAAAATCTCAGAGAAATCTTGCAGCACAGATAATTGTTCAGTTTCATTTAACTCAGCATTTTCCAATTTCAATCACATAATATTTTCTAACACATTATAAAGTATCAGACTACAATTGTGATTTTGTGAAACATACTCTAGGAACCTCTTGTCTAGGCATAAAGCCTCCTTTGGAAGGATTTCCAAGGAGAAGCTAATGCACCTTTATTGTTTCTGTTGTCCTTCAATTGGTGGCAAAAGCCACAAATAAAATCTCTGTTTCAACTGGAAAGTGACTGGGATTCAGTTGGAAAACAATTGTGTCCTCCTGTTGTTTAACTGAAGACTCGATGGACTCTGCTTCTGTTAATTCTTATGATAAGCTACTTGCCTATATTATAAAACAAAATAAGAAACAATAAAAAATTGAAGTTGCTTTTAAATGTCAACAATGAAAAAGAAGCTATAAGTGAAATGTGGAAAAATAGGAGATCTACATTCATTAACGCAATATGTACTTTTAAATTTCTCTGATATTTAATTAAATTAGAGGTTTTTGTTCTGCCTTTGTTTTGCTGTATTTTTGCTTTTTCATGGGAATGTAGACTTATCAATTATGAATTTACATGCCTTTCTTCTGAGAGATAGCCATTTTCTTGCTTTGTAGGGTAAATAAAGAAGAATAAATCGAAGCAATGAGAGTTTTTAAAAAGAAGCATCATGTCATGAATGTATAGTGTTTGGATTTCTTGGATTTGTTTGGATTTCTAATGCAGTTTTACTTTATAGATATGGTTATTAGCACATTAGATAAGGAGTATTAAAAGAGAGTGAGTTTCTCCTAAAACTAGTTGCTTCTTCCTGTTACTGCCATACCAACATTACATTGTCCCAAGAAAATTAATTCCCAAAGGTTCTTTCAATAGTTTGTTTTACATTTAACTAAATTGTTTCAGATTCTAAACATTAGAAGAATAAATGGGAGAAAACTATAAAAATTAGTGAGATCAACAGGAATATACGTATAACATTTCAAAAATGTATAAATGGTTACATACAATAGTTTCACATAAAAGTTAGATCAAATGATTTGATTACAAAAACAAACAAAACTCCATTTAAAATCTCATATGAAAAATATATCTTATTCCTGTTAAAGGGGGCACACTCAAATGTATGAGCAGTAAAAAATTTCCCAGAATTACACCCCACAGTAAAATACTATTGAAACTGGTGCACCTAGGAAATTTATCACTAATTTTTCCCCTTTCTATTTCCCATGGAAACTCGGAGGGAAGGTGATGAAAAGAAACAAGATACAAAGTAAAGATAGAAAAAGAATATTCATAGCAAATGATATATATTTTAGGCAGATGGGGTGGCAGCATCTACATATTTTATGATGAAACCATTGTTTGTGATATCTTATCTTAGTCCCTCTGGTGTTGCCATAAAAGTCTACCTGGAATTAGGTAAAGAGGCTTATTAGCTCATGATTCCACAGGCTGAGAAGTTCAGGGAATAGCTTGGCTTCTGGTGAGGACTTTCATGCTGCATCACAGCATGGTGAAGGACAAAGGGGAAGCAGACATATGCAAAGAAAGAGGAACCTGAGGGGTGTCCTGGCTTTATAACAACCTGCTCTCATGGGAACTAATCCATTTCAGCAAGAATTAATCCAGTCTCATGAGAAAAAGAACTCACTACTTCAAAAATAGCACCAAGACCTTCCTGAGGGATCTGCCCAAACACCTCCCACTAGGCCCTGCCTCCCTACATCACCACATTGTGGATCAAATTTCAACATGAGCTTTAGTAGAGACAAATAAACCATATAGAAACCATATCATACCTTAAGATTAAGGATAATCAGAGCCACCAGATGGATGTTATTGAACAAGTAACACCTTATGTTTTCTAATCTGAATAATTTTTAAAATGTTAAAGGAGACAGGTGGTTAAATAGAAACAGAGCAATAACATTGAGTTTCCTGTCACCAAACAAGACATATTTCCAGAGTAACAACATTTGTTTAAATTTAGATAAAATAATTTTAACTTGTTAATAACAAAGAACTGTTTATCTGCATCGTTCAGGTTTGGGCCATACTATGTTATGCATAATTCAAAAACAAGAGAAATAAATATAATACCAACAGTTTTTGAAAAACTTCAAAGCTCCTTTATCCCTTTTAGACTTCTTATCATCTAACACCTAAATATTAGCACTTATTACCTTCAAGTTCCCACTTCTACTTTGCCAAATTGGAACAACAGCAATTCTTTTCTCCACCCAAACCTTGTCTTTGTGATGATCATAATCCCTAGGCTGAGCAGAGAAGATGATGATTTAAAACCAACAAGAAGAGAGAAGAAAAGTTATTGACCATCGAAACCCTTAAATTTAACTTTTTAAAATTATATATTGACAAATTATAGTTGTATATATTTATGGGGTACAAAGTGATGTTGTGCTTTTTAATATAGTGTGGAATGATTAAATCAAGCTAATTAACCCATCCATCCCCTCAATATTTGTTATTTTTTCAGATGGGAATATTTGAGATATACCTTCTTATTGATACTGAAATGTACAGTACTCAATTATTAGCTATATTTATCATGTTGTAAAATAGATCACAAAAAAAATCAAACTATTCCTTCTATCTAACTGAGGTTTTATACTTTTTCATTATCATCTACCCATTCCCCTCACCCCCAGCCTCTGGTAACCACTAATGTATTCTCTGCTTCTGTGAGTTCAGTTATTTTAGATTTCGCATATAACTGAGAACATGTGTTGTCTCTCAGTGTTTGGGTTATTTCACTTAGCATAATGTTCTGTGATTCTACCCATATTGTTGCAAATGGCAGAGTTTCTTCCTTTTTTAAGGCTGAATAGTATTTCATTGTGTATGCGTACCACATTTTTTAGCCATTCATTCATTGGTGAACAATTAGGTTGATTTCACAGCTCAGCTATTATAAATAGTGATACAATGAGCATGTGCAGATATCTCTTCAACAAACTGATTTCAAATCCTCTGAGTAAATACCCAGAAGTGATATTGCTAGGTAATTCTATTTTTACTTTTTTAAGGAACCTCCATACAGGTCTCCATGATAGTTGTACTTAATTTACATCTCCACTAACACTGCACAAGAGGTCCCTTTTCTTCACATTCTTGCAAACACTTGTTATCATTTTTTCTTTTTGATTATAGCCAATTCAATAGGTGTGAGATAGTTCATTGTGGTTTTAATTTGCATTCCCTAATGATGAGTGATTTAGAGCATTTTTTCATGTATCTGTTAGCCATTTGTATGTCTTTCTTTTGAGAAATATCTGTTCAGTTTCTTTGCCTATTTATTAATATGATTATTTACCTTCTTTCTATAGAGTTGCTTGAATTCCTTATGTATTTTGGATATTAATTGCTTATCAGATATGTAGCTTGTAAATATGTTTCCTAATCTGTGACTTGCTTCTTCACTCTGTTCATTATTTACTTTGTTGTGTAGCATGGAGCTGTCATCTCCTATGATAACAATGCCTCTTCTGGAATATCTCTTGAAGGCTGTGTCTGAGGCTATTTTACAGTTAATTTTTTAATAAGAAGAAAGTAGATATTCTAAAATAACAATAAAAACTATAGTATATGAATACATAAACCAGTAAAAGTCATTTATTTCATTATCAAATATTATGCATTATATACTATAAGTAATTGTATGTACTATATTTTTATGTGACTGGAAACGCGGTAGGTTTATTTACACCACCATCACCAAATATATGTGAGTAATGCATTGCACTACAAAGTTGCAATGGCTACAAGGCAACAGAAATTTTTCATTTCCATTATAATCCTATAGGTCTACTGTCATATATGCAGTTTTTTGTTGACCAAAATTTCATTATGTGGTGCATGACTGTAGTATAGTTTGAAATCAGGTCATGTAATGCCTTTATATTTCTTATTTTCGCTTATGATTGCCTTGGCTATTTGTTTTTTTCTGTAGTTTCATATGAATGTTGAGATTGTTTTTCTATGTCCATAAAAAATGACACTGGGATTTTGGCATTGGGATTTTGACATTGAATCTGTAGATCACTTTGGAGAATATGAACATTTTAACAATATTTATTTTTTTCATTTCATAAGCATGGATGTCTTTCCATTTATTTTTTTCTTATTCAATTTCTTTCATTTATGTCTTATATTTTTCAGTGCACTAGTCTTTCACTTCCTTGGTTCAGTTTATTTTTATGTATTTTTTTATCTACTGTAAATGAAATTGTTCTTTTGTTTACTTTGTCAGAAAGTTCACTGTTAGTGTACAAAAACTATTGCTTTTTTAATGAGTTGATTTTGTATCCTGAAACTTTAATAAATTTACCAGTTCTAACAGCTTTTTGGTGGATTCTTTAGGATTTTCTATATATAAGATCATGTTGTCAGAAAACTGAAACTTTCACTTCTTCCTATCCTATTCAGATGCCTTTTTATTACATTCTCTTGCCATATTGCTCTGGCAAAGACATCCAATACTATGAGGAACAAGAGTGCCAAGGATTATCTTGTTCCAAATCTTAGAGGAAGGCATTCAAATTTGTCATGATTGAGTATAATATTGTCTGTGGTTTATTATATTTGGTCTTTATTATGTTGAAGTATATTCCCTCTAAATATAATTTATTGAGTTTTTTAATTATAAAAGCATTTTACATTTGTCAAATGCTTTTTCTGCATCTATATGATCATATGATTTTGCCCTTGATTTTGTTAATGTGGTACATCACATTTATTGTTTTGCAAATGTTGAACCATCCTTGCATCCCAGTCATGAACTCCACTTGATCATGGTGAATGATCACTTTAAATTTACTTTTGATTAAGAAACTCTATGTTAAATTTGGTTTTGGTATATTAACAAAAATGTTTATGTCATTTCAACCACATGCCAAGTATTGAAGATAGTGTTACAAGAATTGAGTAAGTCCCCCCAACCTCCCACAAGGAATTTATATTCAGTGAAGGAGATGGTCATTGAATAAAAAATAATTACACAAGTATTTAACTAATAAGAGAAATGAAAGCAAAGTTCAAATTACTACAAACTCCTTCACCAAAACAATTTAACTTACTTTGGAGGAGATCAAGAAAGATTTGCTTGAAGAAGTAATATTTGAGCTCTCTCCTGAAGAGTGAATTATAGTTAGCTAGTGAAAGCAGTTGTGTGGGGTGGGGGATGGTTCTTCTTACCTACCTACTTTGTGAAACATGGCATTCTTTTAATGGAGACTAAACCCATTCTTCACCTGGGTACTTTAACTTAGTTGAAGGTAAGGTATGCACTTCAATTATTCTTGAGAGAGATAACCAAAGCACCTTTAAATGCAAATAAGGAACCAACAAGTGATTGATATTTGATATTTTAAGAAAAAAAAAAAGGAATGGATTTTGGTGGTAAGGTTAGAGTAAAAGACAGAAATTTAGGCTACCAGTTGAGGTAACTAAAAAGAAGGAACATAGTGATAAGGGGAGAAGTATACAAATTTAGTGATTTCTCTTCAATAAACACTAAGCCAGGCATTTGTGTTGAGGATATCAACACATTCTGTATGGGTTACTAGTGTTCTAGTTCTTTGATCTAACAGGGAGTTGGTTCAATAAACATATCTTTTTCATGCAATATGGTAAGTTCAAATGAAGAGAACTGAGAAGGATGAGAAGAAAACCAAAGAGAGACAGACATGGCTCTTCTCAGGAGTTTAAATAAGGTCCCTAGAGCAGAGACTCTCTCAGCTAGGCCTTGGCATAAATGCTAGGGACACTTACTATGAAATTTGCCTACTTCAGGTTTTCCTAATACTAATCAAATGCACTATCTACTATTTTATTTTACTTTACTTTTTTCATTTCAGAATATTATGGGAGTACAAATGCTTTGGTTACATGAGTTGCTTTTGTACAGTTTGAGTCAAAGTTATAACTGTGTCCATCACTCAGAGTGTTCATTGTGGCTGTTAGGTGTGAATTTACCCATCCCCTCCTCCTCCCTCCCACCTGCTTGATTTCCATTGAGTTTTACTACCATATGTGTATGTGAGCATTAATCAATTAGTTCCAATTTAATAGTGAGTACATGTGGTGGTTGTTTTTCCATTCTTACAATACTTCACTTAGAAGGATGGTCTCCAGTTCCATTCATGTTGTTACAAAAGGTATTAGTTCACCATTTTTTTTTATGGCTAAGTAGTACTGCTTGGTATACATATACCACATTATATTAATCCACTCATATATTGATGGACACTTGAGTAGATTCCATGTCTTTGCAATTGTGAATTGTGATGCTATAAACATTCAAGTGCAAGCATGTTTTCTATAAAATTTCTTTTTTACCTTTGGGTAAATACCTAGTAGTGGGATTGCTGGATCAAATGGTAGGTCTATAGTTCTTTGATATATCACCATACTACTTTTCATAGAGGTTGGACTAGTTTGCAGTCCCACCAACAGTGTATAAATATTCCTTTCTCTCTACATCCATGTCAGTATCTGTTGTTTTGGGACTTTTTGATAAAAGCCATTATTATTGGAGTTAAGTGATATCTCATTGTGGTTTTGATTTGTATTTCCCTGATGATTAGAGATGTTGAGCACTTTTTCGCATTTTCATTGGCCATTAGTCTATCTTCTTTTGCAAAGCTTCTGTTCATACCTTTTGCCCACTTTTTAATGAGATTATTTGACTTTTTTCTGGCTGATTTGTTTCAGTTCTTTGTAGATTCTGGTTATTAGCCCCTTATTATTATTTTCCTATTAACCTACTTTTCTAGTAAGCTTTATGGGAACATGGATACTTGAAATAATGAATAGTTGATTTTGTTCAGGAACACTGGGTATTCTCTGCTTTCTATCCCTGAACAGGGATATGGCCTTGCTTCTAGTGGGTTAAAGAACCAGGAATGCCTGGTACTGGTAAGCATTCCCATTACATGGAAGTATCTAGATTTTTAGTGTAGATTATTTCAACTGATTAGTACAAGCTTCAGTGAAAAGGGCAGTGACATAGTGAAATTTTGGCTTCTTTCTTAATTCTATTAGGTATATATGTTTAACCATTAATGGCAGAAACCTTAGGCAGTTATAACTTTCCTCTGTGACCACTTGACTTCTAGTAAGTGCCATATATTTAAGTAAATATATTTTCAGCTATGTGTGTGTGCTATAGTTTGCATATTTGTACCCCAAAATCTCACATTGAAATTTGATCCTCGATGTTCAAGGTAGGGTCTAATAAAATAGGTCTGGGTCATTGGGGTGGATCCCTCATGAATGGCTTGGTGTCATCCTTGCAATAATGAGTGAATTCTCACTCTATTAGTTTCCATGACAGCTTGTTGTTAAAAAGGCCCTGGCATTTCCCCTCTGTCTCTTGCTTCCTCTGTTGCCATATTATCTCTTCACATGCTGGCTCCCCTTCTCCACCTCCTATGAGTGGAAACAGCTTGAGTCCCTCACCAGATGTAGTTTCTGGTTCCATGTTCCTTTTATAGCCTGCAGAACTGTGAGCTAAATTAACCTCTTTTCTGTATAAATTACCCAGATTCAGTTGTTCCTTTATAGCAACAGAAACAGTATAAGATAGTGTGCATATGGGAGTAGTCCCTTCTCAAAATTTATAACTTAACCTACAATCTGAAATTTCATGAACCTTAAACATTTATCCACTAATCTACATCCATTTATTTAGCAAATATTAACTGGATGGTTACTATGTACTTAAAATTGTTCGGGGTGATAAAGAATCAATAAAGCAAAATCAATATATGCTACCTTGGCTCAGTGAACAAAAATTATGCTAGAGAATGTAGGTAAAAAAATATTAGAGAGTATGATATTTATGATAGTGACAGCACATTGTCATTGTAGTACTTAGGCTTATAGGGTAAGGGATGGACTCATAAATGAAGTAATATCTAGACTCGGATTTAAAAAAAAATTATGAGCTAAAGAAATATTATTGTTGGGAAGGATAGAAAATAATATTCTAAATTAATAATATGATATGTGGCAAGGCCTGCTATGAAAGAACATAAGGTGGTAGAGTAACCTCAAGGAGAATGACGGAAAGTGGAGCTATAGAATTCAAGAGGTGAGTATGAAGGAGAAGAGTGGAAAAGAGTTGAATAGGATAAAATATCCTCAAAGCCTTTGAAATCACATTAATAAGTAGGAATCCATACTTCAGTATTGTGGAATCACTTAAGTACTAAAGGTTATGATTATAATTATTAAAGTTATGCTATAAACATACTTAAATTTTATAACCATAACTCTGGTTGCAGTGTGGAGAATTATTTTGTAGGAAGAACAAATTGACCATGAATCCAAATGACATTTGCTCTTGGTCTTAACTGTAGGAAAGTTGTTGGAATGGAGAGAAAAATAATTGATTTATATTCTTCACATGCTTCAGGTTGGATTTATCCTTACATGCATTTACAGATTTGAGGAGAGTAGCTACTATGTTTCAGAAATAGTAAACATTCTTAGACTTACAATAGCAAACTCTTTCAGGCTCTTGTTCTCACCTGTAGATTGGAAAACTACTACTAATAGTAATGTAAGTAGTACTTGTTTTGCTGTTAAGACATCAGAGAGGAGATCATCTTTAAATATATTCTCAAAGAATAACTGGGACATAGACATACTGAGAGTAAGCATAAGGCCTTTTCTGGTGAAGGAAAACATGCCAGGAACAAACAATATGCTAACATTAGATATGAAAGGATCACTACAATCTAGGAATTATGAATGAAATTACCAGCACACAGATTATAATAGTAAATTAATGTCAGTTGTAGATAATCTTGATATCAGTCAGAAATTTTCACTTAATTTTGTAAAAAATTAGTAACCAAGGGATTTCTTTGAGAAGAGTGCATAGTGTGCTGAGCGTAGAAATAGCTTTTTAGTTTGTACATCGGGGAAGGATACCAATTGGATATCAGACTGGGATGGGGGGTGGGGGGAGGGGATGGGTGTATGCCTACATGACGAGTGCGTTGCGCACCCTCTGGGGAATGGTCATGCTTGAAGGTGCAGACCCGGGGAGGTGGGGGGGGGGAGGGGATGGAGGTATGACTACATGGTGGGTGCCAGGCGCACTGTCTGGAGAATGAGAACGGACGCGCTTGGGACTCTGACTCGGGGGGATGGGCAGGACATGGGCAATGTATATGACCTGAACTTATGTACCCCCATGATGAGCTGAAATAAAAAAAAAAAAAAAGAAAGACAAATTCAGGTTGCTTTAAATATTAAAAGTAGAACAATTTAATCTAAAAATATTTTGTACTGTTTCAATATAAGAATTGATGAAAAGAAATAGAAATAAGATTCATAAGTAGTGAGGAAGTCAACATGTATCAAAAATATTTTTAAAATCATTAATGCTTCTGTAAATGTGAGCAAAGGGAAAGAAAAGAACAAGCAGGAATAAATGTAAATTTCATGCTAAAGTTTTTCTAGAAAGTTGAGCCACCATCTTGGGTAATGATAGATGAGAGTGTTGAGGGTTTGGTTTAAATAAATGGTTTGTAAACTTTGAAAAAGGACAGGTTGTTGAGACATGGTGATTTAGCAGTGGTTTGTCAAATGCATTAGGAAGCAAGAATTTTGCTGAATTTTCCTTGTTATTGCCTAAGAAACAGAAAGTAGATAATAATCATGATCTTTGGGGCAATTAAAGACATAAATCGACATAAATCTTCCTCTTCTCCTAGAAATCTCTATAGGTCTGTGTCAAAGACTAAGTATCTGAAATGGAAAATACTTACAGAAAACCTGTTCTGATAGCTGTCAATGTTATGCGGGATGTCAGATACAAAAAAAAAAAAAAATGTCATCAGTTAAGTCAAGTTACAAGTATGCCGGAAAATGGGAATAAACTTCAAATAATTCCATCATTCCTAACTTATTTCATATGAAGAGAAAGTAAATAATATAAGTTATCATCATTACAGCACCACCTGGAAATCAAATGTAACTTGGTTCCTTCTGGAGTCTATCTTAATGTGCATACTATAGAGAGTAGTTTAAATTTGACTGTCACTGGAGGTTATGTAATGGCTGAATTCTACAAAACTAATTTCAGTTATGAAATTTGATTTAACTTGAATGAAACAAAATACAATCATTGTTTAGTAATCTTTTGCATTAAACTTGATTGATATGTCTGATACCTCATGAGTAAATTGTTACACTTATATGTTCAGTTTTACCCATCATGAAATGGTCTATACTCCTGCCCCACTAAAACAACAATATAAATAACACTGTATATGATTGAGTAGAAAACATTACATCTTCAGATTACAGATACTGTTTTATGCTTTTGTAAATATCCCATTCTTCATTATAGTTTTTCTTGATTTTAACTTCAAAACCTAACTTTTCACAATACAATGCTAAAGTGTGAGGTTTAATGAAGGGAAATTCTCTGTGGCATGTGAGAAAAGCTTGAAGCATAAAAGCTTTTTAAAAAGCAAGAAAAAGCTGTATACTTGCAACAAAGAAAAGAATCACACTAATTCAGTAGACAGATGTTTGATCTGAATACTTTTTTAACAAAATTTTGCTGAATCCATAATATTTGAGTGTTCATGTAAAATGCACATGTACATGCTTGCTCTTTTAAAGAGTGTTCCATTAAAAACAGCAGCAACAAAACCTATCCAGATATTGTGAGGTCAGCTGGACCAACTTTATCACTCTCTTGGATATTAATAAAAGCACAAATACAGTATTGCTGTTTTTGTTGTTTCCAGTAAGAGTGAAAATAGCCAAAAGGGAGAAAAAATTTACAAGAGGCAACAAAGCAAAAACATAAACCAGTTCCAAATTTGTGATGACTTTGTAGTAAAATCTGTTGCCTGGATCCCACAAGAAATGCCCGTGCAATCACTTATGTACCCAAATACCTCCACATGCTGTTCATTCAGTAAATGGGAGATAAAAAGAATGAGGGAGTTGTTTACTCATGACCCCTTTGGCACTGTTGTTCAAATGCTTTTGTGCATAAGAATTACCTAAAAATCTTGTGAAATGTTTAATTTTTAATTCCCTTTAAATTATGTTACACTTGATAGTGGCCTTGCCCAAAATATGCATTTTAACAAGCTTCCTAGATAATTCTGATGTGATACCTGAATTAAGAGACACTGCTAAAAAACATACAAATAATCAGGACTTCAAACTTACTGGAATTCAAAAGCTGTTTCCCAATCTTTTCTTTCTATAAACTGAGTCTTCTCTCAGATTCATCTTAAATGTTTACAGGGTAACAATAATAGTAGCTAGAACATATCAAGTTGTCTATGTGCCCAGCAATGTTCCAGGTACTTTATATGAATTATCTCTTTTAATTCCTGTTACAACTTTATGATGCAGATCTTACTACCATCCCCACTTAGTAGATAAGTTAATGGAAGCTAAGAGAGATGAAATAGCTTGCTAGATGTCACAGCCTAGTATGTGACAGAGCGACAGAGCAACAGAGCGTGGATTCCAGCCCAATTGATCTGGAACATTAGTTCTTAATCATGATGCTATTTCGAGGGGAGAAAATAAAGTGAAAGAAGAAAAGGCAAAAAGGGGAGATGGCTGTAATTTGCCTTTTCTATCTTATATCAGTTTTCTGCCTCTGCCTTCCCCAGATTCCCTTGACATTTGTCTTCCTGTTAGTTTTAGCCAAAGGAGGCACTCTTGGGAGATTGCAGGGCAAGAGAAGGGAAAAGCCAGGGTACTCTCCTCCTCATTTAAGCAGCAACTCTAAAATAATTATGTAAGCTCCAGCTTTAATCTCCCACCATGGATCAACCCTACGCTAGGAGGCACCAACTCTGGCCTCTGGTGATACCATCTAGTGCTTTTTTTCTTCCTGTGTTACATGGCAGCATCTTATAGTCATTAATACTAATCCCTGTTTCCTCAAATGTCCCACTTTGATCTGGTTTTTCTTACTGTAATTAGTTTCTTGTATTTGCTTTAGCAAACTTTTTGATGTGGACTCTATTTTTTCTAATTGGAAATGGACTGACTACACAGGGCAATATCATGTCATAAAAGTGAAAATAAAATAAAAATCGATAAATAAAGCTTAATGTAAAAATACTGATCAAGAAGTGATAGCAAACCTTCCTTTACTTATTATTTTATTTAAGATATGAAAAGTTATCCCCCATAACACTTCCTAGTAGCCCACTAAAATAAGCTTTTTGACATTAAAATAAGAATTCATGAATGCATAAATTAAGACAGCAATAATTTGGAAAAATTAGAAATGCAAATCTCCTGCCTCCTCAGATACCATGAAGCTATTCTCCTCAGATCTTAGTTAGCCACTGCTAGTGTTTTCTTGTTTATTTGTTTGTTTCTTTAATGAATTTACAGGGTTTCAGTGAAGCATGGCTGACAGAACATGAGCCTTTTTAAACAACTGTCTCCCAGAATTGCACTAACATGTAAAGAACACAGGAGCATATATCTGTGATACAGAGAAGATATTACAAAAATGAAATTTTAATAATTTTGGAAGGTGCAAAGTGATTTTTGGGGAGCTATTTCTATTTAACCAAGCAAAACAGAAAAATATAAAAAAATACATTACAGTAACTACAGTGAGGAAATCTAAGAAGCAGCTACTCAGTTTGCCTCATAAAACTCCTGAGAGAATCTTAGCTTGGTGGCACCAGGAAGTTAGGGGCTAAAATCTGATAGACTGATAAGGACTTTCTGTTTGGGGCAGTTAGATCCCCAGTTTACCATCTAATGAAGGCAATGGACTCTGCTGCCATACTACCCACTAATTCAGGCAGGAAGCCATAGTTCTAACCTGTAGGCAATTGTACTAGAATCATGTGAATAGAGGAATACAGTGGAAACATTACCAGCCACATTTTCTCCCCACTCCCACAAAGCCAGCAGAAAGTACTGTATCCCCCAAACAAGAGTCTAGAGGGTTTTTATCTTTGAGAACTGAGTATACTTCCAAGGAAAAGACTCTCAAGTACTGATATATGGGGATTCCTTATGTGAAAAGGATGGCTTATGAACCTTTATTGAAGACCACTCAAATGGTAGGAAATAAGATCAGAGTGCACACTGGTGTAAGATTAAGTAATAACATTTTGCTGAATGTTTTCATTTGGACCCTGCAAATTCACTCACAACCCTTGTCCACCCTGCCTTATGAACCAGGGATCGTGTCTATATGTGCTACATTAATGAGTTTCATTGATTTCTGGTTTGACAAGAAGTCAGGGGCCATCTGTTGGCAGTTAGAAGCTAGAAGGAAAGGAAGGTACATGTATTTTTTTTCCCGGCTCAATCCCATTGGTTGGCTCGGAATTACTGCAGCCCTTTACCCAAGACCCAGCTCCTATGAAGTGGACCTCTCTAAACAGCTACTCCTTCTGTATACCAGTAATTCTTCCTTTTCCTTGTTCTGTCAGGCCTACTGTTGGTAAAGCATCTACACTTTTGTGCTGGGCAGTACAATGCTTTGCTCAGACTTTTCTTCAATAAAGAATGTATTACCCCCCACTGCTGGGGAGGTATAACTTAGGACAACTCTGAAGGGCCATTCTAGAGCCTGCATTCTTCCCATGGTTATCTGGGGCTGACCTGAGTCTTCACTGAACTAAACTTTTACCTTTACCCATTGTTGCTTTCTTCATTTTTAATTTTTATTTTTACCACAAGTGTTGGTCCTCCTTCTGTGAGCACGCTTTAATAAATATCCTGTATGCTAAATCCAGCCTCAGAATCTGCTTTTCCCACAGATTCCACCTACAAAACTTAGAATGTTGCACTGTCTACTGTTTTCTCAATAAACACTAACCACGTTTTGGAAATAGATTTATTTATCCAGTTTGAATGGGCCATCTTTTGCCACTGGGAAAATGACTGATACAGTCGTGTAAGACATTTTATTTTTTCTGAGGGCGATGAAAGCTGCTTTTGGACTTTTGGACAGAGGTGTGATATAATGAGATTTAAATCAGATTGATTGAATATGCTATACTATAGGAGGCAGAAAGAGTCAGACTGGTTAGGAAGGCATTGCAATAATCCAGATATGGAATGAAGGCAGTTCAGGTCAGGATTATAGTGGTACTGGGAATCATTTTGATTTGGAATACCTTTTGAAAGTAGAGTCTAAAGTATTTATAGGAGATAATGTGAAAGAATGAGAACAATCAAGTATAATGTCACATTTTTGGTCTCAGGCAATTAGAATATTGAAGTTCTATTTACTGATATGGATATGGTTTCTAGAATTGCAACTTAAGACAGGGAAATTGAAAGTTCACTTTTAAATGCAAAGTCTTATATGTGTTTAGATACCCAACTGGAAATGTCAACTAGACATTTTATGTACAACTCTATAGATTAGGAGTAATATCAGGGATAGACATGTAAATTTGGAAGTCATAAGAATATAGATAATATTTACAGTCATGTAAGTAAAGAAGACTTAGTATAAATGGAAAAGAGAAGAGTTTCAAGTGTTGAATCCTGGAGTACTGCAAAGTAAACAAGATACAGAGATTAGAAGAAAACAGTAAATAAGAAAGAGAAACAACAACCAGTGATGTAGAGGATGAACTAAGAAAGATGCACCGAAGTGTTTAAAGAAAAAGGAAGAGAGAAACTGTGTCAAATTCAGCTAATATGAAATAATAATAGACTGAGAATTAAACATTTGGCCTACCAAAGTGAATACCATTGGTAATCTGGCAAACACTGTGTTGTTATAATGGTAAAGGAAAAAACCTAACTGTGGTGGATTAAAAAAAACGAATGGAGGCACAATAAAGGGATTATACATCATGATCAAGTTTGATTAATCCCAAGGATGCAAGGATACTTCAACATACAAACCAATCAATATGATATGTCACATTAACAAAATGAGGGATAAAAATTACATGATCATCTCTATAGATATAGAAAAAGTATTTAATAAAATTTAACAACCTTTCATAATAAAAAAGTCCTCAACAAATTTGGTATATAAGGAGTGTACTCAAAAAAATAAAGTCTATATAAAAGAAGCCCACAGCTAATGTCATTCTAAATTGTGAAAAAATGAAAGCTGTTCCTATGAAATCAGCAACAGGACAAGGATGCCCACTCTTACCACTCCCATTCAGCTTAGTACTGGAAGTCTTAGCCAGAACTATCAGGCAATCAAAAGAGATAAAAGGAACCCATAATGGAAAGAAAGAAGTAACAATGTCTCTCTGTTTGTGGATGATATGATCTTATACATAGTACCCTAACTACTCCACCATAAAATAAAATAAAATAAATAAAGTAAAATAAAATAAAATAAAAAGTTAGAAATAAAAAATACTACCCAAAGTGATCTACTGATTGAGCACAATCTCTATCAAAACTCTAATAGTATTTTTTACAGAAATAGAGAAAATAATCCTAAAATTCATATGGAACCACAAAAGACCCCAAATAGGCAAAGTAATCTTGGGAAAGAAGAACAAAACCAGAAGCATAACATTTCCTAATTTTAAAATATATTACAAAGCTACAGTAATTAAAACAGTATGATACTGGGGCAAAAAAGAAACATAAACCGATGGAACAAAATAGAAGCACCAGAAATAAATGCATATATATACTTTCAGCTGATTAACAAGGGTGCCAAGAACACATATGGGAAAATTGTAGTCCCTTCAATAAATGATGCTGGGAAAACTGGATATCCATATACAAAAGAATGAAATCACACCCCTGTATTACCTCATACATTAAAATAAACTCAACATCGATTAAAGGCAAATGTAAGATCTGAAATTGTAACACTCCTCAAAGAAAACATAAAGGAAAACTTCTTGACATTAGTCTTGGCAGTGATTTCTTGAATTTGACACCAAAAGCACAGAGAACAAAACCAAAAATTAGTTAAGTGGGACTATATCATATTAAAAAGCTTCTGTGCAGCCAAGAATATAATCAAAGAATGAAAAGACACGAGGAATGAGAAAAACTATTTGAAAAAAACTGATTAAAAAGGGGAAAAGGACTTAAATTTACATCTCTATAAATAAGACATGCAAATTTCTATGAACATTTGTATGAAAACATGCTTAATAACACTAATCATTAGGAAAATGGAAATAAAAACCACAATGAGGTAGCACTTCATATCAGTTAGAATATCTATTTTTTTAAAAAAGATAAGTGTCAGTGAGGATGTGGAAAAATTAGGACCCTAATACTCTGTTGATGGGAAAGTAGAATGACATACCCACTATGGAGTTTCCTCAAAAATTTAATAATAATATGCATTATTATTATTATCAACATTTAGTGATGAGCCTACTGGCCTTTAAAAATACATATAGTAAAAGCAGGACTACAGCATGAACTTGTTATAACTATCCTAATTTTAATTCTTCCGTTTCTCTAGTATTCAGAGTTTATTATTAATACATATGTAAGAAATTTATAAGTGTTAAAAGCAGGGTATAAATAATCAATGTGAAAAAATTCACAGTAATCCCATTGCTATGTGCTATGCATAAGCCACCTGTATAGCGGGTACAATTTTCAAAGACATTAGTTCCCTTTTACTTATTTTCCTTCATCCAAATTGTTATCCAAAACATGAATAAAATTTTTGAAATTACTTATTTACTAGATATCTAAATAACTCTATAGACAAGTCTTGTGTATTTTTCCAGCCATAAAATTCTAAGTAGCTGTGCTGTAATTAGATTTCTGTGTGTGGCTTTAAGAAACTAATACACTTATAATAAGATGAGATTCCATTTCAGTACTGCAGAGAATTATAAAGCAAAATGATGATTTAAAAATACTTTGAAAGATTCTTGTTAAGAGAAAAGACCTTAAGAAAAAAAAAAAAGCCTGCATCATAAAAAAGATACCAAATCATCCAATCATTATATACATTTCTTAATAGCTAAGTATTTGTGATTTATAATATACATTGTTAGTATCCTGTAAGAATAGTATCAAAAATGGCATATGAAACTAAGTGTGCATTTATAATATTATTTGATTGCATGAAAATCAGGAAATTCATTTTTATGGCTTCGTTTTACAATAAAAACATTTCTTTCTCCACATGACCACATAACATTTAAGTTCTTTTGTTAAAAAGCATTTACACAATATCTGAAGATCATAAATGAGTTGTGGTCAAGTAATAAAGGGTACATTTTAATGCATATGTGAAAATATTATTTATCAACATTTTTCTGAATTCCTACTTATAAATGTAAATAAAATTGGTTCATTTAGAGGAATTTATCTGTTTAAAAACCTCTAAGATTTCAAAATACTTAATCTAGTTTTATTTAGTACTATAATTTGTCATTGATTTAAATTTAATCCTATGATCACAATTTTTCTATTAAGGATGAATTTTCTATTACTTTCCATGAATTTGTTAAATGACAAGAATTAGTAGAAGATGGCTCAGTTCATATCATAGATTACTTCAAAATTGGCTGAAATTATTTCTCTCTTCTATTATCCTTTGCATTTCTCATCAAGTGGTAGTTTATATTACTTCAGGCCTTGAATGAAGATTTAGAGCCCTCCTCATCGAGTGGCAGTTTATATTATTTGGAGCCCTTCTCATCAAATTGTAGTTTATATTATTTCATGCCTTACATGAAGGTTAAGCTTGTTACTTTCTTTGTCTGATGAAGTGCAGCAGAAGTGATGTTGTGTTTGTTCTGAGGTTAAGCCTCAAGAGATCCTGCATATAACTATTTTGTTCCTCAGAGTCCTGTTGCCATCATGTGAACAAGATCAAGAGAGCCTGCTGGATAAAGAGAAACCATGTGGCTCAGCCATCCCTGTCACTCCAGTTTATTGTCCACAATCACTAAACATACAAAGGGGATAACATTAGAACAACCATCCCCCAGTATTCTGCCAGTTGACTGCAGGCACGTGAACGAGTCCAACTGCAATTAGCTGAAGCTGGCTCAGATCTGCAGAATGCCTAGCTGGCTGATAGACTCATAGCAATAATAAGGGGTCTCTGTTTCAAACCATTCAATTATAGGGGGCTTTGTTATGCAGCAACAACAAACTAATACAGCCCCATATGAAGTCCATGAGGCATTTTTCTTGGTACTTCTATAGTCTGAAAGAGAAAAGCCACTATTAATTTTACATCATGATGAATTCATTACGGAGCTATAAAAGTACGTATAAACTGACTGGAGAAACGTAAAAACCTTCATTTATTTGAGAGTCTCCCAAATTTCGGTAACTTGAATTGTGAAACAAACCTAAGGGAAATATCTGATAATTCTATTATTCTCCAAAGGGTATGGACAAAGTAGGAATGTGTATGTTGAGCAAATCATAAAATACTGGAATCAATGAGTACTCTATTTAATTTGAAGATAAATTTCAAACAAATAAAACAATAAACTTGATACACTTGAAAAATAGATCATTATCTTAAAAATGGGTGCAAATAGAAAGGAAAAGTAGATTCACTACTTTTATTTTCTTTTTCGTTTTACAGGAAATATTGCCTGAAAAGATTTACTACATTTATTATTTATTTTTGTTTTGTTTTTAGATCATATGACATTCAAGTAAGTAAAAATTTGTATGTTTCTTTAACATAGAGATTATTCTCTTCAAAGTTTATTTTGAAACTGCCAAACACAGTACTGCTAAGAGTGAATAAAAGAATATTTCTTTGTTTAGACCCCTTCATTTTAACTCAATACAATTTTCATGTATATATGAGACATATGTGTTTTTTTTTTTTATATATATATATATATATACATATATATATATATCTTAAGAGCACCATGTTTGGCAGTTTGAAAACATGTATAGATAAATAGATACATAACATATATATGTGGATATATATTTGGCAATTGATATAAAGTATTGACGGAATCATGCAAGTAGTGTTTATAAAGGAATGTACTTTCATATCATCTCAAGCCTATGATTTCACAAGTATATATAATTTGAAAATAGTAAAATAATGGTTTTCCTAGTAAAGTCAGACTTATCGTAGCAAAGAACTTCTAATCCTATTTTACATCCTAATACTGCTTGGAATTACTGATATTTATACTCAAGAGAATCCTATTACTAATATCATCTATTTCCCTAACAGTGTTTATAATGCGTTTTCAGCAGAAGCCCAGAGTTTTACCTTTACCTGAATTCCTCTGGATAATGATAGATAGAGTAGGTAAGAAGGAAAGTATATGAGGTTCCACCCAGTCCCTTATCCTTTTAATTGGAGCACTTTTTGTTCAATTTGATTGATAAAGAGGGATACATAAAATATATTTTGGAGATAGGTTATGATACTAGAAAAATGGAAAAATTACTTGAGTAATTTGCAAGGAATATGAGAGTGCCCCTTTGTGGTGCTTGACTCAGGCTCATATTACCATCATGGCTGATTTGTAATGATGTAATGAGTGCAATGTAATCGTAAACAGGATTCAATAGGAGAAACTGAGAAAGATATTTTTCTGCAAACTGGACCTTGCCGTGATAACAGAGAGTGGTGAAAAATAAGATTAAACTAGTGACCTGAGAATAAACAAACCAATAGGTAGCCAGATAGATGTGTCTTTGGTAATTAAAAACTTTCTGAATGAAATTATATGAACTTATGTGAAATAAAATGTTGAGAGGAAAAGTCCTCTGGTAAAAAGGGGGAGACATGAAATTAATAAGAGATAGAGGCTCAACAGTTATATTTTTACAACTCTTAAATTATTATTTTGAAAAAGTTGATGCCAGCCTTTTTAAAATATAATTATTAAAGGAATTATGTTTATTAATGATTTCCATTGAGCAGTCATCAATTGATACAGACCAAATATAAATTGCACATATTTTTAAAAATTGGATGAAAGTAACAAGAACATATTTCTATTCATATTGTTAAATTAACTATTTTACTTTCTAAATAATCTAAGGCAATCAAAAGATAGACTGTTTAAAATATGGAGTTGTGTAAAATTCTAACAGATACTTTGCTACTTCATTTTGAGTACTTTTATTTAACTTACAAGACTATCTCTAATGACTTCATATAGGAATTATCTATTATTGTTATGTGGCATAACTGTATTAATTTACATGGTACATTTCATTTGTATTTCTCTTAATTGCTAAATAAGGATATTGTATTACAAGTTTCCTACAGCTCTTGGTTTAGTTCTCCAATGTATATGATAATATCTCAGCATCAGTATAGTTTGAAGAAAACAATCTCTGAAACAAAAGGTAGTAAATTACACAACTCTTTGGTCAAAGATAATTTCAAGGCACATGTATATTTAATGAAACTATTTTGAAAAAATTTCCAAAAATGTTAACTCCTTCATCTTGCTTACAAAAATGTATATTATGTAATCAGTGAGTGTCAGAATGCTGTAAACCATTCCTCAACTTCTATTTTAATAATTGATAACCCTGGAGGGCAAGTCATTATTCAGAAATGTACTCTACAGCATCTAGAGGTTTGACATGAACCGTGATTAATGTGTCTCTGATCAAACACTATGCAATACTGAGATTTCAATTTGAATTTTTAAATTAGCTTCTCTCTCACCATGCTAAAATCAAACATCAACTGATTAAATGGAAATAAAATATAAGGCAAAAGGGTAAATTTTGAATCAGAAATTACATTTTTATCAATTGACTTTTAACTTATTGAAATATAATTTTTGTCTCTCGGCCTTGCAGAAAGGCAGGTGAGAGAATTAAAAATAAAATTGAAAAAAGCACAGCACACTTCAGTAGAAACTTTTTAAAGGAAATAATGGCAAATCATCATAAAAATATTCTTAAGAAAACTCAAACACGTGAGTCTACCATTCTTCTATTGTAAGGACAAATAACAACTTTACAATAAGAGGCTTAATTCTCTTTGCTGAAAATGAGGGAAGAAATTTTCCTCCCCTCTTTTTTCTTTATTTATTTTAGAAAATTTTAAGTACATACTTTCTCCTCTTTGAAAGATGTATAAATCCTTTTGAAGACTAGATTGGCCTTTTGTCAGTTTTATGACTGAGGAATGTCTCCCTTTAAGAACCCAGAACATCTCTCTGAAACGCAAACATGAAGAAAGATGGCACCCATGTCTCCCAGTTTCTTTGAGAGGATAGAGACCTAATGTCGGTGGGTGCCTTGCTTCAAGCTGTAACATTACTTCATGCCATAAAAACATAAGAAGTTCATTTTTCCTCCAGATAAAGCAAATAAGGTAAAGTTAGGACGAACTAAGTGTGACAAATGGTACTATCTAGTATCAAGCCCTCTTACTTGAAAACTAGTTATTTTTTTTCTTGAAAATATGTATACAATGGGTCGTATCCGTGTGACTACGTAAAAGGGTGAGATTTGAAATTTTCCAGTGGGTTGTCTGTAACACTCATTATACTCTCTTTTAACAAGGTCATGTGTAGCCTAATGAGGTGATATGTTCTAAGAATGTCATTAGGTAACTTCATAGCTGTGCAACATCAGAGTGTATTTACACAAACCTAGATGTTCTGCCTTTCTATACATGTAGACAATATGGTATAGATTTCTCCTAGGCTGCAAACCTGTACAGAACATTATTATGCTGAATATTGTGGCCATTGTAACACAATGGTAAGTATTTGTGTATTTAAACATACCTAAATATAGACAAGGTATAGTATACAGCATTACAATTTTTTATGGGATAGGACCATTGTCATACATGCAGTCCATTGTTGAACGAAATATTGTCATACAGCATATGGGTTAGAATAAAGTTATACCCTTTGTCTACTATCATTTGTCTACTACCTTTGTAGTAGACAAGTACTTTGTCTACTACCAGCAGATTCCTGGGTTGGGAGAGGATTTTGTCTTACATCATATCTTACACTAAGTTCAGATCTTTGGCAACACTAAAAACTATTCAGTGAATTAAGGTGGGAGGATGTGGAGCCCAGGGAGGGTGTAGAGAGGTGCTACACTCTGAATGTTTGTGTCTTTCTCAAAATTCGTATGTTAAAATAAATGATGAGGCAAAAATCTCAATCAATGAACGTTTATTAAGCCAAGATTTTGAGGACACACTCAGAAAAAACAGAACTGTGACAAGCTGTGGCTGTTCTTCACAGGGAAGTTTGGAAACTTCAGCATTTTAAATGCACACAAATGGAAGGAAAAAAGAGGGGTGGGGTGATGAGGTAGTGTTTATATCCTTGTGAAGCCCAAGAAATCTACATTTTATGTAAAATAAGGGAATAAAGGAAGCATCAATTATGTAGATGTTCCTGGGTACGTAGAAGGATGTCTGATTCCATCTTGTCTCCAATTCTTTTACCTATAAGATAAACTTGTAATTCATTACTTATTAATGAATTGGATAGGCCTGAGATTTAGGTGTTAGACATAAGCAAAATTTGCATATGCTTGCTTATGAGAGGTTAACAAAAAATTTCCTTAATGAATGAATAATCGGTGGAGCTTGTTCTTCACAGGTGCCTGAGGCTTTTACTTTCTCTTTTGCATAAGGAGTTGTGGCGGTGGCCCCTGGACTTTCACTTTCTTTTTACAAAAAACGTACCCCACAAGGTGATAGTGTAAGTGGTGGGGTCTTTATGGAGGTGATTAGTTCATGAGAGTTCTACCCTTATGAATGAGATTAGCGTCCTTATAAAAGAGACCCCAGAGATCTAGCTACCCCCTTCCACCATGTGAAGACAAAGAAGAAGGTGCCAACTATGAGAAAGCAGGTCCTTACCAGACACCAAATCTCAGCAGCCTAGATTTTGGAGTTCCCAGCTTCTAGAAGAGTAAGAAATAAATTTCTATAGTTCATAAGCCTATTTTATTTTGTTATAGCAGCCCAAATGGATGGACTAACAAAATATAAAATAATAATAATAATAATAATAATAATAGCCTCATAGAAACTATGCTTGGAATAGCTGGAAGGGAAATTCCCTGTAAAGGAGACACTAGAAAAATAAAAACAGAGATGCCTAACACATAGAGTGCTTCAAAGATGCTTCTTATAATATATATGTTAAAATATTTTATAGTATTATGGCTATATTATATTTTTATCATATATAGCATTACATTTGTAGGAAAAAATTCCAAAAATTTCATCTAACAATGGAATTTACTAAAAATACCAGAATTTTGCAAGTTAAAAACCTATTGTTTTTATTTTCCTTCCCTCTCCTAATTTATTTCAATTCCCACCTGCTAAAAATAAATCTCAATTTATGAATATGCAATAAGCATACAGTAGCAGTTATAAGATAAAATAAGCTTTCTCTCTATGTTGAAATTCATTTAAAATA
The DNA here is from genome assembly GCF_020740605.2 of Lemur catta. NCBI lineage: Eukaryota > Metazoa > Chordata > Mammalia > Primates > Lemuridae > Lemur > Lemur catta. The sequence goes on from NC_059128.1 coordinate 246,069,055, forward strand.
TTTTATTATAGATTAGTATACATTAGTCAAAATACCCTGTATTTGTCTAAATGCATGAGATTTAGTTCTGTTTACAGATAGGTGATTGCAGAGTACAGCAGGTAAATACAAAGTGTAGGTAGGTTCAGTCTAGGAAAATGAAAAGGTAATTACTAATTCTGTCTCCTTTCATATTCTAGGTCCTTCTGCAATTGAATAGCTAAGACATTTGCATTTTTTTCTTGAATTCACTGTATCTTTACCACCAAAAAATGTTTGAGATATTTCTAGATTATCATTGCCATGAAGAAGTTGATTCCAATCATATGTCATACGGGCATAAATATGATCTTCTCATAATTTTTAGAATTTCCAGATTCCTATTTTAAATGATCTTGATCTTGTCATCTTAACTGAGGGCTCACTCCCTTCTCTACTTCATGCTCTTTACCTTCTTTGGATCTGAGCGAGTATAAAGACTTTAGGATGCTTACTACCCTGTAAAATAAAATAATTATCTTCGGGGATTAAAAATCTTTAGGTTATTGTAATTAGACCTGATCAGAAGGAAACTGATTAACATATTTGTCCTTGAATTCTGCTTAGGGCTACTGCAAACTAAGGACTTACAGGATTATTTTCTCATATGGGTCAGAAAGATAAAAGGTCATATTTAAACAAATCAATAAAAAGTCATTTTTCACTGAAAACATTCAACAGTCATGGTGGCCATTATAATCTGAAAAATACAGCTACAGATGTCAGTGAAGGAATTGAAGCACTGTGTGGCAAAATGTAGAGGGCAAGAATTAGTTGACTTCTGTCTTTTTATTTGATTGCATCTATTTAATGTTTGTTGCTACACACCCAACCTTGTACCATCAATCAAGTGCATAATGTTTACATAGAATATCCCAGTCAATGTATTTGTCCTCACTTAAAGATCATATCTGAGATTTTCAAAAGATTTATTTTAACTTAGAAATCACCTTAGAACTAAAATTATTTCTTTTGTGGATACAATTATTCAGATAAAGCAGTCACCTTATCAAACTTCAAGACATAAACTCTTGAACATCAATAGAAAATATTTTGAGTGTTTTAGGCCCCCTAAATCATACAATCTAGTTAATTTTTAAAAGAGGAAATTATTTTAAGCAATTTATTATATAAAGAAAATAAGAATAACAAAAGTGCAACAAAATATCTTTGACAAAATAAACATCAAAACATGATGGAACTATAAAATGTTAAACATCCGTATATACTTTATGTGTAGCATAATAGTAATAATTCCTTTCACACTAGAAATTAACACCAAAGACTACTATGGAAAAGATTGGATTAACCATTCTCTACGTATAATAATTCTCTCTCCCTTTTGTCAGATGCCTCTCTGTATTCAGGAGCTCCATTTGTGGAGGATAATCAGGAATAGCGGAGAGTTCAAGCCCACAACTTCAAGACCAGTCTTCCTGGATTTGAATTCTAGACAGCCAACATCTAAGTCTCAAGCCAGTGTGTGTGCATGTGTGTGTGTGTGTATGCATGCATGTATATGTGTATATACATAAAATTCAAAACATGCCTATTTATTTTATTCACTCGTCTCTAGAATTCCAACTTTATTATAAAGGGGCAGCTTGCTTTTTTAATGTGTCACATTTCAGATACCCTCTCTATTACATCAGAGCAAGACTGTTAATTATATTTGATGATATAAAGGATTGGAATCTAACCCTTCAGTGAACATTTCTAGAAGATTGAAATAGATTGAAGAATTAAAGCTTGCATTGATGTCAATTAAATAAAAACAATAAAATTATTCAGCTCTACCGTTACAAAGGAAATGGAGTTAAAAGGCATATGATATTTTTATATTGAAAAAGTGAGAGCAAGATTTTGATTTGGCCAACTAAAGAATCCATATATAAGTAGTAGTATTCTACTTAAACTTTCATTTGGAATTTACTGCATATTTGATAGCATTAAGAATAATCTCTAGTATATTTCAAGCTTTGTTAGCCTCATTTCATAAGCATAATATATCTAAAGTATCTCTCAAATGACACTCCTTGAATAACCAAGATTATATTTATAAATACTTTCCATTTTAAACACATAAGTAAAGCATATAGGAGCAATGATCAACAAGGTGAAACCATGAGCAATGCTATATTTGGATTGAAATGAGATGTGACTGTGAAGCAAATAGGTTTGTTTTTTCCCCTGTAGATGACTGTCTAGTTTTAAAAAGTATAATGAGAAAGGAACTTCTTTCCTCCCAAATGAATAAATAATAACCATTCTAGTTACTCTTAAATATTCAGTTACACTTGACTCTGTCATTTCTTTACTGTGATAAAATTAAAAACTTATTTCATATCCTTGAATTTTATTTTCTTGGCAGTAAGTAAAGATTATTGGACAAATATTGGTGTTTTACAATAATAATGCCTAGTGGTAATGTTTTAAGAAAGTAAAAAGAGAAGGAAGGAGGGAGGGAGAGTCATGTTATTTTAAAGCACACAAAAATGGATGCTTACAAATAGAAACATATTCAATAATTAGCTTTCTAAAATAGTACCATTATGTTCATATATTTCTAAAAGGTAATTAAAAGTATTTGTGCATATATACATAGACACACACATATATGTATGTGTGTGTGTTCGTGTATATATGCCAGTGATTAGACAAAACCTTTCAATTTGTTTAAAATCTAGGTTGATTGGTTGATATTACAAAAAAAAAAATCTTGTCTCCTTAGAGCAATAACTCTTTCTGGCAAATAGATAAAACAAGAAGAATTTTTAAATCAAATTGTTTTCCAGGTTGCATGTATTATCACGAAGCTTTCTGCTTGATTCACTTCCTTTATACATAGATGTCTCCTTATAGAAATAAGTGTAACATAAAATGTCAGTGTAGATACTGATATATGTTGTACAAATGGAGCTCCATTACCTGCCTCTTCCAGCACTAAGTATTGGTGGTTAACTTTAACAGGTCTTACCTTTCATTTTATTTAATCACACTATATCTCTAAGTTTTATGTTATACTTTTGCTATCATGTATCTGTAGGAGTAGCCCGAAATGATTGGAAAATCATCTTTCCTTTTGGCCCTGCTCTTATTTTTTCATTTTATTTACTGATTCATAGCTTTTCTTTTCCTGTGATCTATTTGTAGTCCGAGCAGAATTGAAGGCATCTCATCTTGCTAAGAATGGGGACTTTCCATCACATTACCTCTGTATTTAGAGAATTCCACTAGGTCCCAATAAAGCAGAGGATTGATTTTTTAAGATCTTGATGCTAACTCTCCGGATTTACACAACATCAATCTATCAGTTCTTTTTTATTTCCTTTCTTTTCCTTTTCTTCCTCTTTCTGGCCACAACTTCATGACTTATCCTCTGAAGAGAATTTGACTGCATGAAGCTATATTTGCTGCGGCATATAAAACCTCGGTCCACAAAAATTAGTAGCCTTAATTCTTCTTCTTCCTTAATCATGTTTTAAATGTAATACCAAGCTATGTACATTCTGTTTATCCCCTTTGGACACACATTACCCCCTTTGGACACAGTGAAAGTCAGGGAGGGCAATCAGTGAAGCAGGCAGCCATAATTGCCAGGCATGAAAGTTGGTTCACAAAAAGTCACTACACCAACAGAATGACCTCAATGTTATCCCATTGCTGTGATTCTTCCTGTAAAGCAGTAGCCGTTACATAGAATATGTGAGGTAATGTGGATGGATAAATCATGTAGTTTATTTGTAATAGCTGACCAGTTTTGTAAGAGATGCCACAAGGGTGCAGGAATGGAAAATTCAGTATTCTCAGTTTTATTTGTTAGTTCCAAAAAATCCACTTCCCACTGCAACAGTGATTTCATCCTTTGTTATTCCACCCTTTATTTCCACCACTCTCTAGTTCTTCCTCTTCATAGATTAAGTTAGCTATGAATCCTATTTAATATGTACTTCTTTTTTTCATTATAACATTTCTAGTTATCACTTAATTATAGAAGGAAATTTGTCATCTGTAATCAGAAATAGATAAGTGGTTTTGTCATTGCTTCTTTGCCCCATCCCTCCAAATTGTTCCTAGTTTATCTCATTTTTATGATGATAAAATAGTAAATATTACCTAGCCCTTCCTCCTTTCTTGCTGCATGGCACATATAAGAATTTTATTTTTCTAAGTATGTGTCCCCATTTTTCTTGCCCAAAACAATTATTGTATTATTCTACATTAATTTTGCTACCTAGTGCTTGGGACAACACAAATAATTGAACTGTCAAATCAGACTAATACAAATCAAACATCTTGCCTAATACCAAGTTTTACTAACAATTTGATGTGTGCAGGCAGTCAATAGGCTTAGATGAAGCAGAGAGAAATCTGAATGTCAGGGGAAGCTCCCAAGTTCCGTTTTCTCACATTATTCTCTAGAATAATAGATAATGTCTCCAAGAAAGATTATAGCAAGAAAGCATGTGAGTTTTCAAACTTCTCCATTTTGTACACCAGAGAGCTGTATAGTTTGCACTAACTTCTCCAAGGACCTGAGCTTCATAAATCCACAGATCCTGGGTTCTCTTTACTTTAGGCAATCCTTAACTGGAAACATTCTGCTAAAAGCCTTTCAAAGATAGTCTCTTCCTCCTAGCACATAACACTTGTCTTTTAACCTAGAAGTGCAGATGTCAAAGTGATTAGACCTGGTCATCTGCCTTCCTTCCTTCCCTTGGGAGGTGACTCAAATAAAGAAAATGAATGCATATCAGGGTAGCTGCTATACGTACCTTTTCCACCAGAACTATAATTTTTATTTGAATATAATAGATTTCCCACAATTTGCGTGCCCTTATGATATACAAAGAAAATGTCCATCTGAGATTTGTAATTTGTCCCACTTCACGTTGATCTAGTCTCTGTATTATCTCCCACATTCCTCCTCATACTGCACCCTCCTTCATACCAAAGCACTTTTTCTCTGCTTGTGTTCCTCCACAAATAATGATGTTTCATGTCTCTTTGCCTTTGTCCTTGCTTCTTACTTTGGTAGGAGCACCTTCATTGACTTTTCCCTGACACACTGATGCCAGCTACTCCTTGTAGATTCAACACAGGCATCCCCTACTACAGGAAGACTTCTATCTCATCCCAGTATGAGAAATGATGACATTTTCTGTGCTCCCTGCATTCCATGCCTATCTTAATCAATACTTCATCATATTGTATTAATAATTTCTCATGGTAGAAATTTTCTGGTAGGTAAAGAATTTGTCTTATTTATTGCTGCATTCCTAAAATCTAATCTATATTAACATAATAAACATTATAATTTCATAAACAATGGGGATTCTAAATTACTAAATAAATAGCTATTTAATGAACTAAGCTTCTCTATAAACAGTCACATCTTTTTTTCAAAAAAAAAAAAAAATCAGTGCGAGTTGCTGGAGATATGATTGAACCCTGCTCTCCCCTGACAGCATTAGGGTGGTGATGCTCAGGAAGTTCTCTACTGTGCATGGCAGGATCCCTCAGGTGTTCAGGAAACTAACTAACATGCAGATTTCTAGGCCAATCCATGGCCTAAAAGTCCTAATTTCTTGGGACGGATTCCAAGAATCTGTTATTTTTCTCAGAATTTCTCAGGTTATCAGACACAGAAGAAGTTTGAGAATCTCTGGTTTACCTGAGATTAGATACCAAATATAATTCAGTAAACGAGGTATTGATTCAAGCATCAGGCTAAGTTTTACTATACCAAAGCAGTTGACTAGGCCATAAGCATATGTTTCATCATTTTAGCAATTACAGGATTCCATCATAGTCACAATAAAAATAATCTGTGCTATAAAAGGAAGCACACACATGCACATTTAGGTGCAGGCAGCAAAAATGCTCAGAATTATACACATTTCTCAATACTTGGTATTTACTAAATAAAGGTCTTTCAATATTCCTGAAGAAAAGCAAAATATTCTTCTAAAATACTAGGGATTGTTGGGCTAAAATGCAACAGCATCGTCTGACCCTCCTCTCTGCCTTTCCCACCTAAAGATGGGCCCCTTTACAACTCTTGCTGAGCTGCTCAGAAACAGAGCTCAGAGATAGTTGCACCAGAGGATCTAGAGGCTGACTTTACCCTTCTCACAAATTTACCTTTCATATTTTCCCTTTTGGAAGCCTGAAGATACTCTCTACTTTGTCTTGTCACTTAGGATTTATGTCTCTTTGTTAAAATGCTATTTAAGCAAGGCCCCTAAGCCACAGTCTCTAGACAGAAATACTTTTGAACTGAGGCCTCTCCCACAGGATGGGTACAGCACACACTAATAAATTACTGCTTTTTTTTCTTTCATTGATGTGACTTTTGCTTTCAGGAGAGTGTTTCAACTATGAACCTAAAAAGGGAATGCAAAGAAATTATTTACTCTCTTCTACACTCCCAAATTATTTTTTCTTTTATATTATATTTATTAACAGTATTGTTCATTATAATCACAGAAATATATACTAACTTGTATTGATATTAATTATAAAAGGCTTTGGAACATATATATTCATTCACATAAATATGCCTTTTCTTTCCAATATTGGCTATTTCTTGGAAATCAGGAACTGAATTCCTTTGTAATTCCCATTGCCTATATCAAAATGAGTGAATAAGAGACCACTGGCGCCAACAGAAAAATAATTTGAGAGTAAAGTTGTTTCTACTTAAAAAAAAAAAAAATATATATATATATACACACACACAATATATAGACAAAAAGTTCAGTTAGGATTTGTTTATTTAAGTAGCTTAGAAATATTGTGTTTAGAAATAAACCACTATGGGGATATTGTTTCTATATTCTTATTATATTTTCTTATTTCATTATTCTAAAATTGGAAAAGTACATTTGTAGTGGCTTGAGGGTATTGTAAGAAATATGTATTTCCTAACTCTGTATTGTTTAAGAAAATTTTTTTATACAAACAGTTTTTGAGGCAACTCTAATACCACAATCACAGGGTTGTCCTGTAACCTTTGCTCAAGTTTTTTTAAAGATCCCAGTTTTAACTTAATCTTCTAGCTGGATGCCTTGAGCCATTGATGCTGCTAGAATTTTTTTTAATCTAATCTAATAATGAGAGTTTCTTTTTTTCTTTTCAACTGATTCTTAAATTCAGAAAACAAAAATTTGAACATTGTTAAATGAGAACAATATGCATAATAAAATAATTTATATTAACTTATGTAGGAAATATTTTAACAACCTTTTGCATTGATGAAAGTCACTCAGACTTGAACTTAAAAAAAAAAAACCTCAGACTTATAAATATAGTTAATGTTCTTTCATTTTTATTCTACAGATGAACCATATTGAATTTCAAGTTCTAAACAAGGCATAATAGTGGTATAAATATGAATAAGGCATATTATACATATTCAAGGGAAAACAGAGCTTACTAAATGAAAGAGAGCATGTACTCAAATACAGTTTTGGAGGAGCTAGAAAAGATTAATACCAGAATAGAAATTCATATAAATTATATTTTAAGACTTTGATAGGATATTTGATAGCTTTATTCCTTAGTTTTCTCACTAGAAAAATAAGAATAGTGGTGTGAAAATTGAAGCACTCTTTATAGAGTTAAAAACAATATATCACAGTATTGTTTCATTCTTTTAATAGGTTTTGTAGAGGTAAGAAGAATTATTACTATTACTTGAGAGATCTTCATCAAAACAGAAGATTTTACCTGCAATGAAAAACAAAAAAGAAAAGAGGAGATAGAGAGAGAGATTGAGAGCGACACAGAAAGAGACAGACACATATGACGTTCCCAGCAGGAGCTGAGCGTCAGATGAAACATTTCATCATACAAGTAAAGGCCTTCAGAGAGTTTTTTTTATTTCAATAAAAGTCTAAGGACAAATTAGTAGCAGACAATATCGCTACTAATTTTATTTGATAAATGAATGTTGAGCTTTGTACATTTCACAAATTTCTAGAAAGGTGGGTCATGGAGCATGTTATTTGCCCTTGTGTATATTAATGTACTATTTTTCCCTCAAAAGAGAATGTGGGATAAACTAAATAACCCAGTATAAATTGATCAGTAATGTAGTAACTATGTAAGTAAATAGAATAAAACCATAAAAATCTTAAGTAACAATCCAATTATGGATACTATCATCCATGAGTGATGATATTATGCATAGTTGAAAAAATATGATTATCATTAGAACATAAAAATATCTTTACATAATGATATAGGTGATCGTTTTGAAGGTAAGTGTGAACATCAGAATGGAGGGAGCAGTACCATTTTAAGAAAGAAGGGAGTAGCATATATTTGGTTTGCTCCACACTGAGCATGCAGATCAAATTTGTATTAGTCAGGCTGATAATACTGATACAGTTGAGATAATTCTTATATTAAAACTCCTCCAAAAAATAAAAGAATAAAACTTAGTTATTTTATTACCCTTCATCATTATAAAATGATGTCTTATAATATTTCCTACTAATTTGTTTAAACAAAAACATAATAAATGAGAATGAATTCATGTACCGTTATGCTGTTTAAAGACACTTCCAAGCTTTTATTGGCAGGTACTTTTTACTTTTGACTATGCCAAGAGAAACAGCAGGTATTTCTCTTGACTGGCTTTTGGGGTAGAATTAAGTTCCCTAGTCATTTTATATCTTGTCAAAGCTGCTAATACTACCATAGAGAATCTAAAAACTTATATTTTACATTACTGTTCAATACAATCTGAAGTGAGAATGTTTGAATTTTCAATGGACAGAACTCAAACATATTTCTGGCTTTCACGCTACAGATATTTTTTCCTAGGAATTAATTCTGTCATTATTAGATTATTTTGTTTTATTCTCAAGGCAACATTAATAGTTTTTTCTGCCAGCTGCTGAAGAGAATTTCAGAATCTTACCATTCATCTAGGTTGTGGAATGTTACTGGAAAATGAAAATTTCAGTCTGTGAGATTTTTATTTAAGATAATGCCTATATTAGTCAGAGTTCTCCAGAGAAATTGAACAAATAGGATGTGTGCGTGTGTATACATATACACATAAAGAGACTTATTAAAAGGAATTGGCTTATGTGATTATGGAGGCTGACAAGTCCAAAGATCTACAGTCATCAGGCTTAAGACCTGTAAAGAATCAACGTTTCAGTCTGAGTTCAAAAGCAGAAAAAAAACTAATATTCCAGCAAGAGGAATTCTCTTTTACAAGGGAGGCTCGGCCTTTTTGTTCTATTCAAACAAACCTTTAGCTGATTGAATGGAGGGAAATCTGCTTTACTCAGTCTCTCAATTTAAATATTAAACTCATCTACAAACACTCTCACAGAAACAGTCAGAATAATATTTGACCAAATATCTGGGTACCTCATGGCCAAGTCATGTTGACACATAAAAATTAACCATCACAGTACCTAACTTTGCATTCAAAATGCAAATAAAAAGATACAAATTTTCAATACCACTAGAAACTAGATATGTTGATCAAAGATATGATGGGCTCTAGAAGAAATGTTTATTAATTAAAGCAGGGAAGACATCTTGAGGAATATTAATGGAGGCTGAAAACTATTTAGAAGATGACTATATCCCTTTATTATTTAATCTATAGAGTTACTTTAGGGGCACAGAAACTTAATTGATCACAGAAGGAAACTGTCTTTTACTAAATGAACATGACTTTTTGAGGCATATTCCCAGTATTATTATTAGGCCTTCTCTTTCCATATCTATTGTAAGATTACATTTCTCAACAATGTTATACAAATAGTGTTAGACAATACACATGGTGTTACTATATTTTGAGATAGTAGGAAGAATGAAAATTAGGAAGAGTCACAGGAAAAATATATTGTGTGTACAATATTGTCTTATACATTTATGCTGACTATGGAGAACCTCTAGCTCTCCAAAAATAAATTATCTTCCATATAGCCTGAGCTAAACATGTAATGAAATAGTTCTCTTTTTTTTTATAGCAGATCTGGTTTAAATAAATCACCACCAGAAAGGAAACCTATGAATGGTACTGAGACACTGATGTAAGAAACAAAACTTTAATATTTACATGGCAGATGAGAGATATTGAGATGACTCTACCAGTTGAAACTTATTAAATTAAACACACACACACATAACACATGCACACAAACGACCAAAAACATAAAAACACTCAAAAACATTAACTAAGAAAATGATTCCTATTGAAAAGGAAAGCCCTACCTTTAAATTAAAGTTCTAAAACCAATAACTGAAGAATTTCTTAAAGTTACATCTCTATGTTAATATCTAATGAAGACATATTTTTTAAATTTGTAAGAGAAAAAAGTGAAAATAATGAACCCACAAATCCAAGATCAATAAAAGTCAAGCACAGAAACACAAAGAAAACCTCTTAATTGAACTGCTTGAAACCATTGATAAAGATAAAGCCTTAGAAATCACTAGAGAAAAAAAAGATGCATTATATACAGATGATAAACATGAAAGTAAACTTCTCATCTGAGACAATTTGAGTGAAAAGACTGTGAAGCAACTTCTTTAAAGTAATGAAAGAAAAATTTCTTTCAAATACAGTAACAAAACTGAGACAGTCTCAGACATGCGAAAGCTGAAACAAATCGTACAAATTCAGACATAGAAAAACTGAAGTAACCCAATAGGTCCATACTGCAAGAAATGCCAAAAAAAGTTCTTCAAGAAGAACATGATATCAGATGTAAACATGGATCCCCACAAAAGAACGAAGAACAGCAGAAATGGTAACTGCATGGATAGACATAGAATTTTTTTGCCAAATTATTTAAATCTCTTTTAACGATAATTGAGTGTTTAAACAAAAATAATAATGTAATATGGGATTTACAACACATGTGCAAATAAAACATATGGCATCAATAGAACCAATATCAGTGAAGGAAAATTATAAATATACCAAAATTTCAAATTAAAATATTCCATTCTTTAAATAAAACTTGCTTTGTTTTCAAATAATAAGTTTCTTTAAAACATTCATTCCATTAGATTTCAAGCCAACTTGAAATTACAGTCCACTAAGCCTACTGAGATAGGGAATCGGCAGGTGCTGCTCAATAAGGAGTCATAAGCCCAGAACCAAGGTCTCTGATAAAACAAGAGGTGGTGGAATAACCAGCCAAAACCAGCCAGAACTAAGATGTCCACAAAAAACGACCTCAGGTTACCCTCACTACCCATTATATCCTGCTTATGATGTATTAATATGCTAGAAGAAGCTCCTACCAGTGTCACGATCATTTACAAATGCCATGGCAACTACCAAAAGTTACCTATATGGTTCAAAAAAGGGAGAGACACTAGCTTCTTAGAACTCCCTATCCCTTTCCCAGAAATATTATGAATAGTCTTCCTCTGCTAAGTCTAAATTTAAATAGAAAGTATAAAATAAGACCCCAGAAACTCATAAAGTTCTACTCTCTGTTACTGAGAGAGATAGCCACTACTCTGCCTATGGCGCAAGCCTTCCTTCTGTTTCTGTGTTAATACAGTAAACTTGATTTTGCTTTACTCTGTCAGCTCACTCTTGCATTCTTTCCTGTACCAAGGCAAGAACCCACTTGGCCTCCACGCCAGATGCTAGTTTTGGGGTCCACTTTCCTGTATCACTACCACGTCTTCATTCCCTCCTTACGCATATTATAACTCATGGCCAGCATTCTCGTGATTAAACCTATAGTTCTCTTACACCTGTCTCCCTTTGTCATACTCTCCTGGAAAACATTTGACTTACTATTTTACTGTAGCTTACAACAGACTAATAGAACCCCATTCCTTAATAGTACTTTCATTTTTCTTGCCTTCAATCCATGTAACTAATGAAGATGTTAGTTAATGAAGGAGCATGTTAGCTTCCTTAGGCCCTGCCTTCTACTAAGACTGATATTATAATATTCATCATATATATCATATGTTATAATAATAATATCACAAACTAGGCTGTTACCATATTAATGTCCAAAGGAAAGGGCTAATGTGCACCACAGCATCTGAAATAAATCATGCTGTATTGCCACTTTTATTTTTTGTTGTTGCTCATTTTTCTTTTTAAAGTCATTTGACATTGAAGCTTTCTGGCATGTATTTTAGCATGATTTATTTTTTAAACAGTGTCTTTACGTTTTCGTAATAACATACCTTGCATCTAAAAAGATATAAATATTCTTCATATCTACCAAGAGCAATGCTTACTACCATTACCTGAAACACATAGACCTCCAGTCTTTTAATTTTTTTCCACTTTGAATACATAGATCAGTATAAAAACTTTCTCCTAAATTTACAATTAAATAATCCAAGCCGTCACAAAAGGTAGCTGACACTACACACGTGGGAGATACATGAGAAGTAAAGACCATGGCAAAGGAGTGTGCACATTCAGTCTAAAAAGTGCTGAGTTTCAGCAAATTATTTCCATATCAGATAGCTGACCTGGCATTTTCACATATTTCCTTCTTCCAAGTTGAAAATAAAGATTTCTATGTAAAATCCCATGAATTGTATAGGTTTATAATGGTAAAATTAATATGCTACAGGCTATATACTGTAAGTCAAAATCTATATACATGTGTGTATGTATGTGTGTGGATATGTACATGCATACATATTTATACAATGTATTATGTGTACACACAAAATTAAAAAATAAAGCATCATAAAACATGTAGAAAAGCACAAAAATGTACAACACACAAACACTCATACACTGCCCCCCAACACATACACACACAACTACAGGATATATTAGGAACATGGGTCTCCAATTTATTTGTTTTTAAAGATGATTATTTTTGTCTAACCTGAACATTAGGCTTTCATGCTTTGCAGTATAAATATTTTTATATATATTTGGGGAAAATATTTCTTGATAGTGTACCACAAAACGAAGTCAACATAAGTAGATAGCCATTTAATAAAACTAATTTGTCACACGATTTTTTTTTTTTACTTCTCCATATTTCTTTACTTTTATGAGGACAGCCTTTGATTTGACCTGGCCTTCCAGTGTTGTTGATATTTTTTAATCTAGTTTTTTGAAAAGATCTTTGGAATTCACTTTCTCTTTGTTGCCTTTTACGGGACCTGTATCATAGACTTGCAATGAATCTTTCTGCCTCACTGAATCACTTTCACAGACCCTGTATTAAAAGGGAATAGGGCTCTTTCTTCCCTTCTTCCTTTTCCCTTACTTTTTCCACATGAAAACAAAGATTCCTTTGAAGGAAGCCTAGAGGGCTCAACATCTCATGAAAGAGGATCGATCACGCTTTTCTTTTTTTCCATAGTCCCATAAAGCGTGAAGGTGTCGTTACCAATATCATTATTTTGGGTCAGATAAGTACACATTTGAAACTGAGATTGGTCAGACTATGACTTCAGATATAGAAACTATCTAGATTGCCTGTGCTTTAAAGAAAAGTGAAATCCTAAATTTGAAATTCTCAGTAATACATGTCCATTGCTTCTTCCCATAGTTTTAAATTGCTTTTGGGTAGGAAAAAATAAATAGTAACTTTAACAAAATATCAAAAAAATGCTGTGGTTTGAGATAATGTTTTTCAGATTTAAAGTTGTTGCTAATAGTAAAGATATGATACAAACATATATAATTATATCACACATAATTGCAGTTAGCAATTCTTGGGTAAGAGTACTATCTAAATCTACTAAGGAAATAATAATTATGGTTTAGTACTTATCCTGAAGTAGTACAGCTTGAAAGGATACTGCAAAAGATTCTCTTAGTTAATTTTTTTTATCAAAGTAAATATTTAAATCACTAAACCAGATACTAGTGTATTCTTCTCTCATTAAAGATACGTAAATGATAGATATCCATAGCCACATATATGATTTATGTTATTTATATATAATATGTAATAAATAATATATATGGTGACTGATATAAAAATATATCTTCAATAGCTAGATATTGGAGATATTAGACATGGAATTTATGTAATAATGATTAGTATGCTCAAGAATGAAGAAAAGAATAAATTTACAGGCAACTGTAATTAATGAAGAATTAAATAGAAAATCTAGAATTGAAAAAATACCATAAATATAATTAAGATGCATTAATAACTCAGTAGATATCACCAAAAAAAAGAGAAAAAATAAACTGGAAGATGAATCAGAAAAAAAAATCCCAGATTGAATTACAGAGAGAGAAAGTGCTAGAAATTCAAAAGAAGCATAAAAGACATATAGAACTTAGGGCAAAGATCTAATATTAATATGGTAACTGGAATACCAGAAACAAAGAAGAGGAAAACTAGATAAAATTATATAAAACTATAAAATTATATATAGCTTATATATATAAACTATAAATTATATAAACTATAAGATAAAACCATATAAAACTAGATAAAAAAAAACCAAGTCAAATATATAAAAATCCCTATAAAAAAAGGAAATATGGTTTCTAATAATTTCCAGTTTATACATACACACATCATGGGAAGACTTCAGTAAACAAAGGAAAAAGAAAAATTCTAACTGAATGAACAAGATAAAATGTATTACCTTCAAAGAACCAACAATATGAACAGGATGAGTTTCAACAAATCTATGTAAGAAATAAAAAATCCTAAAATTTCCATACAGGGAAAAATATGTCAACCCAGAATTTTGTATTCAATGAAAATATCCTTCACTGATTAAGGTAAGAGAAGGGCATTTTCAAATTACTAAAAAAATGTGTTCGTCACTACCAGATCTGTATGTACCCCTTCACCAATATAAGATGGAGCAAGACCTTCATATTAAAGATAAATGATACTAAAGGAAAACCTACATCTTGATTAATGAAGGAAGACCACTAAGAATGGGAAATAACTGGAAAAAATTACACACCATTTTTTTTTACTTATGTCAGTTAAAATATCTATGATTGACTAAAGCAAAACTTAATATAATTTTTATGTTTTAAAAAATGTTTGAAGTCATGATACATATAACAATTGTAACATAAAAGTGGAAAAAGAAAGAACCTATATAACTGCAAAGTTTTTAGTTTTACTAGCTTTACTTGAAGCAATTGGTGGGGCCCAGGAACTGATGCCCCAAAATATGGCACTTTAACATGCTGAACTTTTTCAAAAGAAGCCTCAATGTTTCTTTAAGCTTCTCTCCCAGCATCTGTCTCTCAATCCTCTGTATCTCCCAAAGCACAGAATGAAGATGCTCTCTGAAGTTCCCTTATCTGCACAAAGTCTGGACCGACCCAGAAGCAGAAAACAATTACCTCCAGTCCCTAGCTTGAGTTTTCTTAAGAGAGCTCACATTGCAGGAAGAAAGGCTGATATCTGGCAACACACCTGGATAAAATTTTGGCACAAACTATTGACTTCCCTGTAGGCCCAACAGACTTTGTCCCAAGCTACTGTATGACCTTCAATCCCACTGAATTCCTCTAGAAATTATTTACTACCCGCTAAAATTATCTGTACTTCCCCATCTTCCTTTCTCCTAAAAAGAAAGGTATTTAAGCATCTGTACCTTGTCGTACTGGGCTTAAGCACTGTGAGATTTCCCTTCCTCATGCATATTAATACATTTGTCTGCCTTTTTTCTATTAATCTGCCTTTTCTACCTTGGTTTTCCATGAACTTGCAGTGGGCAAAGGGGAAGTTTTCCCTTGACCCTTACATGGTACTATATTAACTATAAGGTGACTATGAAAATTTAAGGATGCATACTGTAACACCTAGTGGTATAAATAAAATGAAAGGTATAGATACATTAAAATGAAATCATGATAAACAACAAATTGTATGAGGACACGAGAGAACAGAGAAATCCAAAACTGAAGGGAAATCGGAAAAAAATACTAAATTAATAAAAGATTTTAATGGTTTAAAAATTATAAAGCCATGTGCAATATATTGTAACTTTGAAGTGATAAATCATTTTAATAATAAATTAAAAAGAATGTGTTAAGTTGGTAATATTCATATTTATTAATAATAACATAGATGCACATAGAAGGTTTTGGAGAAGCAACAGATTGTTATTGTTTACATAATAATTGCACTGTTTCCTTTCTGCCCTAATTCTTGCTCCTAGGGAAATGAGGTAAGAATCAGACAACACCTACATGTAATAGGGGTCTGTACTGTAGATGAGAAATACCAAAAAATGAATCTGGGTACTTATAGACACACTGTCCTCTCTTCATGGAAGTAGAGAGAAAAATCTTTGCTCCTTGGGCAGATTGTGATTTCTTAATATCACCTTTTGGAATGTAAATAAATCTCTCTAGGGAAAAGATAAAAACATTGTCTTCAGTTTTGCAACCCAGGGATATCTGCACAGTCCCAGGTCTCATCCTTCTTTGAAATGTAAATGCCTACTTCCAGAGTTAGGTAAATCTCTCTAGGGTTCTCTCTATTGTAAATTAACTTCCAAGGCTTGTGCTTCAGAAAAAGTTCCAAGATTTTTCTCAGAAAGTCTAATTGGGAGGAAATATAAAAATATATTCTCTACAATTCCATGTTATGAAAATTAAAAACATTGAGTACCTGAAAATCAAAACTTCTGCATGGCAAAAAAACATTAAAGTCAAAGAACAAATGACAATTTGGGGAAAATATATGCAACTCATATCACTGACAAAGCGCTAATCTTAATTTACAATGACATTCAAGAAATAGACAAGAAAAGGTCTGCATTTCACCAGAATAGACGAATAACATAAAATCATATAATTTCCAATATAAAATTTTCTCATTGTTTTAAAGTATATCAACCTTGTCTTATGCTAAATTCTAAGGGGAATTTATGATATGATTTCTTATATAGGACACATTGAATGGTATTATTGTCAATGCTTTGATTCATTTGAAATTGGTAAACATAAGGCAAAATTAAAGGGATACTTTATATCCCATAATCCATCTATCCCTATACCATATAATATTTGTCTTTTGAATATTTTATTTATAAACAGATACCTAGAACTACCATTTTTCCATCAGAATGGAAATATTTTGATTGATATCACCTAATTTATTGGGGAGGTATTAAAAAAAGATTTCAGAATACTACTGCTTGTCATTTTGACTTTTAAAATCATAATCATGTTTAATTAACTCTTCAACCATTTAACATTAAAAAAATTCCACAATGGATGCTCAGTCATTTTTAGTACTCAAGTTACAGAAAATAAATAATATATTTTAAAGTTAATTTCTGAACTAGGACTGATTATATCAGCTAAAACACCATCCCTATAATGAATATACCAAATGGAAGAATTAGGGTGATGATATCTCAACCTGAGCTGCACATTAGTCTTGTTAGGGCACATTTTAAAAATGTCGATGTCCACTTCATTTAATCAGAATTAACTGGCTAAATTTAACTAGGTGCAGGTATAATCTGGGCACTGGTATATTAAAATACTCTCTAGGTGACCCAAATACTACTAAAATCGTGTATCACACTTAAAAATTAAGTCCAGCTGCATGTTAAGAGAAATCTCAAATCATAGTGACTTAAACAAGATTAAGGTTTATTTCTTTTCCAGGTTACATGAAGAATAAAAGTAGGCAGTCCCACCCTAAAGTTGTGACTCAAATGTCTCTGGGCTGAGGTCACTGTGAGTCTATGCCCTTTTCCTCTGATGGTCAGATTTCAGATGGCAACTCCGGCTTCAGTTGTGACAACCATAATTTAACCAGGAATAAAAAAAAAATGTCAGAGACAAAAACTACCAACCTACTGAATCTGTCCTTTCTAGAAGGCTCAGATATCAACATTTGTTTACATCTTATTGGCCAATAGTGTGTCCAGGACATCCTTTTCTTCAGGTAATGCTGCAAACTACAGTACTTTAGCAGAATACCTGCCATCTCCAACAAAATTTGGATCTGTTAAAAAGGACAAAGATTCATAGGTTATCAGGAAACAATCTTTCCTGTTCTTGTAGTGATGTTCTATGAGGTCTATCAACTCACTGTTCTGAAAGTTGTGCTTAAAATAGAAAGCATCAGGTAACAAAACAAAGGAAAGAAGTAATATAAAATTACACTCCTATTCATAAAAAAAGAATTAGAAGTCTTTATAATAAAGAGAACTCATATCATAAATGAACATGTGCAAATTTTGTGTAAACTTATTTTTCATTTACCATGACAGTAAAAATGTCTACACATTTAAAACTGCAAACAAGCAGCTGAGAACAATATTTTTATAGAAGAATATTATATAAATTACTATTGTTAAACAGAAGGATCTAAATTTTGAACTATTACTACATTGTCTTTAGCTCCAAACCTCTTTATTAATGGTCCAATTAGCTCCACCAAAATAAATTTTCTAAGTGAAAAAGCCCTGGCTCTCAATATATGATACCAATATCTGATGCAAAATTTAAACTAATGTTTTGTAACTCAGGACAATAATGGCCTGAAACTCAAAGGAAAGTATAATCTCTTTATTGTATTAGTTTATGTTGACCATAGTCCAATTTCAAATAATGTTTTTCAAAGTAAAATTTTCTGTCTCAGCATAACTAAACATTTAGAAATATTTGTAATTATCTCCCAAAAGAGTAGAATTAATTCAGAGCGAACTTCTCAAAGCTAATGACTACACAATAAGGTAATTTTATTGTTTTGAAAATGATAGAACGCCTTTAAATTTCATTTAATAATATGAATGCTTGATTCATTCAATAAATCTTTAATGAGCATATACTATTTGCCAGACACTATGTTTAGTTCTAAAAATGGAATAGTGAATAGGACATTGTACCTCTTCTCAATTTGCTTACAATTTAGTTGGGCTTACAACTAGTAATATGTAAATAAAGGCTAAAATACAATATGACATATGCTGCAGTGCACAGAGTGTTCTGGGGACTCTAGAAGCATCGAACTTAGCTTTAGGAGTTCATTAAAAACTAGGTGAGAATAATCTGACCTGGACAGGTTTGTATTTTAGAAAAACTCTTTAGATTGCAGCGAGGAAAGGACAAAATTTTTACGAGACTTCTACATAATGCAAACAAGAGCTAAGAGCCAGCCTGGACTGAATAAAAGAAAGTGGGAATACATAAATTTAAGAGCTATTTAGGAAAAGAATAATAGCACTGATGAGTATATAGAAAAATTTTTGGCAACTGGGTGAATTTACTGAGGAAAAAAAGAAGTAAATACAGAAGAATCAATAAATTCAGTTTTTAATACTTATTCATTTAAAATATTTGTTTTCTAATGCACCTATAGAAAGAAGGCATAATACAAATTTTCTAAATGTCTGCTATCAAAAACATTAGATCCTATAGCTACAGTGCAAAAAAAGCATTATATACAGGAACGTGCAATTTTTTATGATTTTCCAGAGTGGAACATATTTTGAGAAATTAAAAAACATGAACTAATTCATAAGGGTGAACAGTATAAGCTCTTCAAACAGTAATTTTGCATATACAATCATATAAATTTTATTTTAAAGGCCTAAAGAAAAATACCACTATTTGCATCTCTTATCCTTTCCAGCAGTACAATCAGCTTCTGCATAGTTTCATCAATCAGACTGAAGACATAAGTCACAAGACTTTCTTAAAGGATAGTTTGCTATTGATATAAAATTTTTGATGAAATTTCTCAAATGGAAATAATTTTTTGACAAAGAACATATATAATCACATCAAATCTATATCTTAGAATAAATTTTGAAAGCTTAAAAGTGTTATCAAATAAGCAGCATTAACTGCAAAAAGCATTTGAAATTTAAAATCTTAATATTTACTGCTTATAACTTAGATTTGAAGTTGTGTACTTCACATTCTGAAGAGAAAGGCATATTCAGACTGTGAAAAAATTGTCAAAGTAAATGTATTTTAACACTTCCAAACGTGCAAATCAAACTAGCAACAACTGTATTTTTAACATTTGCCTTGCGGTAGCACCTCACACAAACTTCTAAATTCATCTACTGAATTTCAAAACTAAACATTTGTTCACACCTTTGTTAGTCTCTAAGAATGAGAAAGACATAATCTACTCCTCCACAGAAAGGAAAAGGCATGTTAAAAAAATCTGTATCTGTATATCTATCACTGTATGTTAAGAATAATACTAAAAGAATGTGAAATGAAAACACAAAGAAAGAATTTGGGGGGTAGAATTCAGAGAAAGATTTCATTAAATCCATATTTGATCTGAATATTATTCTACTCAATTATTCAAAATTGATCCCAAATACTGCTTAATGAAGTTAAGAATAGTTTAAAAGTAGCAACAAAAGTAGAAAAAATAGAAGAAGATAATAAAATAACTTGGCAGAGAGACATTGCATAGCACAGATCTAAAAATCTAGTATTGGGGACAAAACCAGAAATTCATCACAAAATTTATACATATGAATGATGCTTTTACACTTGATGTTGATTTTTCTGATGAAAAAAATATCTTTGAGATAGCTATTCCTTGCTATAACTATTATTGATATAGCTGATAATTTTAAAAAGACTTTGTACCAGTTTGCTATCTCTACAAAACTGATGCATAACAAACAACCTCAGACCTCAGTGACATACTACAATGTGTGTTTATTTTTTACAAGTCTGAGTATCAGAGCTTGATTGATCTCAGCCAGGCTTATTCTTTTGTCAGTGGGTCAGATGACTCACTCTAGTCTGGGACATCTATATTAATAAATTACTATATTTATAGTAAGTGAATCATGTATGTGCCATAAGAAACAGCTCTACATAAATCTTTCATAATGTATTATTTTAGCTAAATTAGCTGTAATGTTCTTAATTATTCAAAATTTCATCAAACAAATTAAGAATCTGGGAAGCACATAGAAATATACTTCATAAATTTTCCTAATGAAGCAAGAAAATTAATCACTTTTAAGTGAATACTATTTTTAATCCATCAGGCAGAGGTTGTTAAAACACAACAGTAGATTCACACAGGTCTTTCATAAGAGTGTGTCTGTATATATGTGTGTGTGTATATATGCATAGATAAATATAGGAGATATATATAAAAATCTACGTAGCCAATCTGTTATATTACGGAATTTTTTTGTAAGCAAATGGTTACGAAAATGTCCACAGTCTTTTGTGTAAGAAACTATTTCTTCTGATGATGTTTAAAATGGAACTTGGGAATTAAGAGAGAGAAAATGTGTTATGAAAGTGTTTGCAGATGGATCAAATTTTTTGTCTTGAAATACATGGAAATGTCCTAATGCACCAAGGTTACTGTTTTAAAAGAAATGGAAATGTCCTAAAGGCTTAGTAAACTAATTTCCTCCAAAATGCTGAAGTGAATAAATAAAATCAGAGAAATTTAGATCCAAATGGAACTTGGAGAAAATTTAGTTTAATTCTCTGATGAGAAAGTGAATCCCATTCAAGTTGCACCAATAGGGTCACAAATCAGAACCAAGGCCAGAACCCAGATCTTTTATTTCCAAGCCTGATGCCCTTTTGGCAACTTCATACTGATCCTGAGAGGAGAGGATCCTGTAGCAATAAAATGCATTATTCTGTTGCTAATTCTTTGGGCTTTGAATCCATAGTGTTGTGAGAGGGAATTGATGTCACGGCTAAGCAGACAAATCTGACAAAATATATGCAATTTTTTTCTTCAATGAGCCACCTACAAAGAATTTCAGATACTAACAAGTGTAGCTTGAATGTCAGAATGTGGCAGGCACCCAGGGTTGTCACTCGCCCAGAATAGCAGAGCTGTCAACACATCTTGATTTTCTCTATAATTAGAGAGATTTAGTCTATTAACCACTTGAATGCCCAATGGACAAATAGTACATTCATAAGACAGCACCTGTAGCAAGAAATGAATTCTGAAAAATTACTTTTAAAAACAAATCAAACTAGATTTAACAGGCACATAGATTCTTTCATAAGCACTTCTGAGAGAGTGCCTACATAGTACTAGAACAAATTGTTGATCAATTTAAGTGAACCAAACACCAGTCAATTCTGTAGAAAATAAGGGACCTGATTGAATTAATTACATATTTGTCTGAATAAACAATAATTAATATAACCATTCTGTTATTCAATCAATAAAATTTTTACCACAATTTGAAATATCTTTGTTGCATTTTGTCTTATTTCAAAAGTAATGTGCATTTATTTCAAAATATGCAAAAAATACAAATATTAAAAAAAATTTGTGATCTTATACTCACTGTTAACGTTTTGATATACATCCTTCCAAGCTTTTTTCTTGTATATATCTAAAACAGTTATATTCTACATATTGTTTTTCAGTCTAACAATTTTTCTATCTAAATTAACTTTCTGTCATTAATTTTCCAGAAACAAATTTAATATCTTCATATTATGAATGAATAAAAAAGGAATTAAGCTATTCTCTGTGTTTATACATATATGTATGCAATTCTTAGATAAATAATGGCTCATTTAAAAAATATCTGACACATATAACCCTTGCAATATTGGAAAATCAGTGTCTCAATTGTCTAAATAAAGAAAAGAGTATATTATTAGAACATTGAATTTGATTGGCTTTAGTAGAAATATTTTAATAGAAAACTTTGAACAAGTAAGTTTCTATTAGTAGGATATTGATTGAAAAGTTTTTCAATGTTGAAACTAAAGCATATTATACTCTTAATTTTTCCATATTTTTTCTGTGAAAGAGAGTTCAGGACTCTTGTGAAAATTATAGCTAATAGTGCACAACTGGAAAAATCAGAGGTACAAAGATAATGAAAATAGTGTCATTAAGAGAGATATGTCTGTGACTTGAGACAGATGTGTTTTTTACATGAGATTAAAATACATAACATATTTATGTGATAAGAACTGTAAAGCAATTTTATTTAACTTTTGTGTCAACTTGATAGATAAGTATTATCACAGTATTACTACTGTCATACAGATTAGGAAGCCACAGTTCTATAATATTAAATAAACTTCGTGATGGCTAGGATCCAAATCATGCATCTGCATATTACTCATATACTAAGAAAAAATTAGGCAATTTTACTTTTGTCTTTTCTTTGATTTTGGTGACAGAGATTAGAGTTGTGAAGATTATGAAGAGTTATTATTATATGCCCCCCCACCTAAAATATGGCCTATCTTGGAGTATGTTCTATGTACACTCATAAAGGATGTGTTTTATGTTGTTGGATGGAGTATTCTGTAAATGACAATTAGGTGAAGTTGGTTGATAGTGTTGTTCAATTCTACTATCTTATTGATTTTTTGTCTACTTCTTGTACCAATTACTGAGAGAGAGATGTTGAAATCTCCAGTGTAATTGTAGATTTATTTATTTCACCTTCCGATACCATGAGATGTTTGCTAGATGTATTTTGAAGCACTGTCATTAAATGCATAAATGTTTAGGATTATGACCTCATGAGAAATTTGTTCTTTATCGTTCATGAATGGTTGTCTTTATCCCTGGTCATATTTTTTGGTCTGAAATCTACTTTGTGTGGTATTAATATGGGCACTCTATCTTTCTGTTTATTAATGTTAGCCTGATATATCATTTGCCATTTTTCTACTTTTACTATACTTGTGTCTTGATATTTAAAGTTGATTTCTTGTAGGCAGCATACAATAAGGTCTGCTTTTCTATCCAATTTGGTAATCTATACCTTTTAATTATGTTGTTTAGACCACCTACAGGTAAGATACTGATTGGTATGGTTGCAATTAAATTGTCCATCTTGTAATTTATTTTCTATTCTCTTAGTGTTTTCTTGATATTTTATTTTCTCTTTTTCCAGTTCCCTTGAGTTGAGGAGTTTTTATGATTTCATCTTATTTCTCTCCTGTTGTCTAGTCAATTATAACTTATTGTTGTTTTGGTCACTTTAGGGTTCATGGTACGCATCTTTAACTTATCACATTCTGCCTTTAACTGATACTACTTAATGAATTATATAGTAACCTTACAACTGAATACTTTTATTTCTCCTTCTTGGCCCTTTTCTTTGGCTCTAATTTATTTTACTTCTGTATATAATATTAATACAGACTCCACTTTCGTAGCCTCTAGGAGTTTCTTTCAATTTTCAAATGTTAGCAATGCATTTTAAAAAACGTTATATTCTTCAGAATTTCTAGGAATTGAGGTTTTTTTTCATGGTATGTCTGTTGTATTCCCAGAAACATAAATAGAAGAAACTTAATCATATAAAAAATAAGAAAATGTGATACTGTAATCAATGCCAGTAGTCCTGGGTAAACACACACGCACACACACAAATGGTAGCACTACTAGGAAATTTTTGATGGTCAAATGCAGTTCCAGTGTTCAAAAATAGAAACATGAGGCCATACACTGGACTGAAGAGCATACAATCAGTCTCAGCAAGAATTCAAGCAGTCAAATGTGTCCATTCTAAGGAAATAAGACTATGGGCTATGACACAAAGCTGCATATCTGTGGTATGCATATCATTAGATAGTCTTAATTACTAAAGAGATAATTTAAGAAATTACAGTATGACAGTTAGTCAAGCTAGTAACACAGCTTTTCCCCCAAACAAGTAAATAAATTAGGAAAGCAAATTCTAGCAATAAACATAGCTGCAGCACTAAAAGAAAAAATAAACAGAAAAATAAATACAATCTTATAACATGATCATAAAAAGTGACATGTAAATTATATACCAAAAGTTCTAAAAATCAGTGCATAGCTATTCTCACCAACATTCCTTTTTATACCTCAAGACTAGGGTGCAAAACTGAAAAGAAAAACTTCTGAATAACTTCACTCTTTGGAGAGAGGCAGAGTGTGCATGAAAATAAAATGGTGAAATGACTCACAGAGGGGAAGCTCTTACACACTATCACAATAACCTATCAAGACTAATGCAACTTCCAACTTTCTATCTTATTATTATGGATGGAATAGGTTATCCAGGGAGAAAAGGCACATAGCAATTCACAATTGATAGACTCCTTACTTGTGGGAGTTAATAGACTCTTAGTCAAAAGTTAAGTTTTTACCTATGTTCACTTCATTTGGCTATGGTGGGTGTGAGGATAGATATTCAGCAGATATGAGTAAATTCAGATTGCAGAAAAATGCATTCCACTTTTTTTCTATCAGAAGGAATCTTTGAAATTTCTTTCTGAATAGCTGGAACAATCTGAAAACAGAAAGCACCTGTGTCAATGCAGCTATATGTTAAAAACATCCAAACATGCTGAGTGGTCTTACTTCAAATATATAATAATAGTTGATTAATCATTCCCTTAAGGATGCCTTCAATACTATGATATTGTTTTACTTCTCTCAAGTCCTACTCTTTCAGATAACTATTCTACATCTTCCCCCTCTCTTTAAACTGTCCAACGTTACATCCTCATTTTCACTCTTGGTTTATGATCTTGAATCTTATTTCACAGAGAAAGTAGAAGCAATCAGAAGAGAATTTCTACACTTTCACACCATCATCTTTGTCAACACAGTGATGATGACATCCATATGCTTGGTTTCTCCTCTTGTTATTATGAATGAACTGTACTTTCTCCTCTCTAAGGCCAACCCTTCCATTTCAGTAATAAATGCTGTCTCTGTGTCTGTCTTACTCTGTTTGTACTGATGTAACAAAATACTTGAGACTGGGAAATTTGTAAACAACAGAAATTTATTCCTCACAGTTCTGGAGGTGGGAAGTACAAGATCAAGGTTTCAGCATTGGTGTCAGGTGCAGGTTGCTCTTTCTGCTTCCAAGTTGACACCTTATTGCTGTGTCCTTTGGAGGGAAAGAATGCTGTGTCCTCACATGGTGGAAGGTAGAAGGTAAAAGGGACAAGCAGCTCTTGTGTACCTCTTTTATTAAGTCATTAATCCCATTCAGTAAGTGTGTGCCCTCTTGACTAAATCACCTCTGAAAAGTCCCTCCTCTTAATACTGTTGCATTGGGAATTAAGTGTCATGAATTTGGAGGGGACACAAACATTCAAACCATAGCAGTGCCTAATCAAAAACATTGCTTCAATAACTGTCCCTTCTCTTTTCTGCATCATTTTTTCCTGCTCCACTGAAGTAGTACTTTATCTTGGAGTTGATCTAAGTGGGTTTAAATTCTGGCTCTATAAATTTACTAGCTGTGTGAACTTAAACAAGTTACTTAATCTGTTTCTCAATTTTACTCATCTAGTTAAAGAGGAAGAAAATAATAATATTCACCTTATAGGTTTGTGCTTTAAGTTAAATTAATTCTTATATAGAAAGTTATACAGATGGTACATTTTAAGTGCTACATATTTTTTACTATTATTTCAATAGTATAAAATTTTTGTTACGTTAATATTTTCTATCAATATATATATAACCTATTTTCTTTGTTTCTGCTTTACTTAAAATAATCACTTCTCAAAATGGTCTACTAATGTGACAATCCTGTCTTATTAGATAACATCCTCATCCTTCTAATTGTAAAGAAGAAAACTCTTCTAATCACCTGTGAATCATTTTTTTCTCCCACAACCCGTGTTTGGTTCATCAGGAATTTCTTTAAGCTTTATATTCAATATTCCTCCCATTCTTTTTCTTTTGAATACACTTTAGTCTGGATTTTCCTAGTACTATTCCACTAAAATGACTTTTTCAAGACTGTCAAGGACCATATGCTGATACACCTTATAATGAATTCTGAATTAACATCTTATTTGACCTAATGGAAGTATTAAACACAGTTGTCCATGCTTTCTTTTTGAAACTCTTCTCTTAGCTTGCAGTTTACCACTCTTGATTTTCTTGATTCACCTGTAACCTGATCTATTCTTTTTGCTTTTGGCTGGATGCTTTCTCAAATTTGTAACTTCTAAATACGAGAGTTATCAGTGCTCAAACTTCTTTTATAGCTATTTTATCCATTCTCCTAGCTTTAATTCTATCTGTAGTAGTTATAAATTTCTACATTCAAGCTGAAGACCTGAACTCCCGACTCATCTATTGAACTACTTCTCTCAAATTCTGCTTGGATATTAAAAAGAAGTCTCAAACATAACGTTTCTAAAACCCAACTAATGACTCCAACTCTCACCTTCATTCTCTACACCTATTCCTACCACTGCCCCCTTGACTCCATCATTGAATTCTCTTTCTTTCATAACATATTTTGGTTCCATTAGTAAATCTTGTAGGCTCAGGATTAATCCACTTTCTCTTGGTTCTATAGCTAATGTTGTTATCTACAGTGCTAATACCTCCTTCTATGGATTATTGCAGTAACCTCTTTTCAGGTACCTTTGTTTCTCTCCATGCTCATTTACAGGCTATTCACAAGACAGCAGTCAGCATAAATTTTTGAAACACAGAATAAATCATAGTATTCTTCTGTTCAAGCCTCCCCCATGGATTAAAATCTTACTCAAAATAAAAGCCAAATTCCTTACAAAAGCCTTGAGTAATCCATAAAAGGACTGTGATCTAGGCTCTAACTCTGTCTCTGACTCTCTCCCCCACCCGTGCCCACCCCCGACTATTCTGCTGTTTTCTCCACCTTTCCCAGTGCAATGGTCTCCTTTATGTTTCTTTAACCTGTCACATTTCAGCTGTAGCATCTTAGCATTTGGACTTTCCTCTGCCTAGAATAGTTTTCTATATATCTTCATGCCTCACTCTCTCAATTTCTTTAAATTTATGCTCAAATATCACCTAACTAATTAGAACATCTCTGTAAAACAGCAGATTTTACCACCTGCCCTGTATTACCAGTTTCTCTCCCCTCTTTAATTTTATTCATAGCACCTATCACTTTCTGGCCTACTACGCATTAGTTGCTGATGTTCGACACATTCACTGAAATCTAGGCTCCAAGATAGCATATTTGTTTTCACATTTTATTCAATGTTATAATTCCAATTCTATCTAGAATAGAACAAAGGCAGGTTTTCAAGAATATTAGCATTATTAATAAGCAAATGATATTCTCATCTTTCATGCCTTAAATTCCATAAATTAGGCTAAGAATAATAAATGAAGAAATAAAATGATATTGATAGAAAAAGAGTATAGTAATAAAAATGTAATTTTTGAAACTTAGGAGAGAAAAAGGAAGTATCAAAGATAGCTGTGGTAGGAAAAATACCAGTCCTCCAAACACAGTCATGTCCTAATTCCAGAACCTATAAGTATTACCTTATATGGCAAAAGGAACTTCACAAATGTGATTACATGATTCCTTAAAATCTAAGAACCTCTTATAGCTGTGGTCATAAAGAGATATGCCAGTGGAGTAAGGGTCAGAGAGTTTCTGGCTTTGAAATGGAGGAAGGAGCTGCTTGTCAAGGAATGTCGGCAGCCCCTAGAAACTGGAAGAGAGCAAAATGGATTCTCCTCTTGAGACTCTAGAAAGGAACATAGATAGTCCTGTAGACACCTTTATTTTGGCCCAGAGAGACCCATGGCAGACTGACCTACGGAATTTTCAGATAATAAATTTTTGTTGTTTGAGTTTGTGCTAACTTGTTAAAACTGCAATAGAAAACCAATACAATAGTATGGAATAAGTTTAAAAATAAAGTGATAAAGAGAAAAGAGCAAAAATAAACAAATCACAATAAAAATGAAAATATAATAAATTCCCTGTTGTTAAATGTTAACATAGCCACAAATGCAGAGGAAGCCCATAGAATTGTTAGAGTACTT
The DNA here is from genome assembly GCF_020740605.2 of Lemur catta. NCBI lineage: Eukaryota > Metazoa > Chordata > Mammalia > Primates > Lemuridae > Lemur > Lemur catta. The sequence goes on from NC_059128.1 coordinate 246,097,779, forward strand.
TTGAAACCTTATGAAAATACATGAAAATCAATTTATAATTCATTATTTTCTAATAATTATAAAATTTTAATACTATTGATATAGACAGAAAATTGAAATAGACATATAGGCATGGAAAATTTGTGAAATTATTCACGTGTTTCTATAATCTACTCCACACCAACACCCAAACCATCATGCCCAGAGACTTCAGCCATGAATACTCTATAGTATCCAAAGATGAGATAAATTAGCTATTATTTAAACTATTCCAGATCATATAATAGAAAAGATGTAAGATTTATATTAACCATAAAAAACAGCAAAAATCAAAAGCAAAATATGTGCCATGTTAATAGAACAAAGAAAAATATGCAAAGACATATTTATTTGAAGTTATTTTTTCAAAACATTTAGCATCCTACTTTAAGAAAAATAAATTTTTAAATGTAAATAATGTGAAATTCCTATTATAAAAGACAAAAAATTCCAAATAAGTGTAAATATTAAATTAAAAGCTACTACCTTGAAAATGGTGATATATTAGATGGCTTTTCCTTATAGTCATAAACAAGAGATGAGTGACAAATATATTACTTATTATTGATATGAAATTATTAGATAATACAATTAAAATATGAAAAACTATGCAGTTTAAAACTTGGAAAGAATCTAGATTTTTATTATTTGTATGTGGTATAATTTTATAGTTCAAAGCTCACCAAATCAGGTAAATAATCATTGGAAAAAATAAATAATAGGCCCAGTCACAAAAATAATGTATTTGATCAATACCTTGTCTACGAAGAAACAGCTTCAAGTTAGAAAATACATTGGCAAAATAAGTATATTTTAAACATAAATAAAATCAATGAGGATACCTGAATATTACATAAACTTTACATGGAATGGACTGCAAATATGTGGAGAAAAAGGTAAAACTTTTCTTAAGTACATAAAGAAGACTCTTTTAATGTAGGCAATTGGATATTGTTGTTCTCTTAATTTACATGAATAATGAATATTCCTAAAGCAAAATTTTTCTCATGAGAACATCAGGTAAAAGTTTATTTTAATCACAGACTCCAAATCTCAAAGCCCCAAAAATGGTTTATTTGAGGATAAAGAAGCTTCTGTATGTGTTTGTGACTAAGGATTTGAGTGTAACCCTGCATTACAGGTAATAGGGGATTAGTCCTTGATGCCTTTCTCAGTATACATTTTTGACAATAGCCAGTCATCCCAAGGAAGGTAAGCATTCATAAAACTGTAGTCGACCTGGTGATTTTTGAGGATAACTGTTAGTCAGAAGGCAAGCATTGCCCTCCCGCAGAGCAATTCTGCCCTAAGTAAAGCATTCAGGATAAACATAATTATTGTCACTCTTGAGAAAGATTGTGGTCACTATGTGCTGAAAACGAAATAAAATTATGGACTCCCTTTTAATGCTAGGATAGAGAAGGAAGCTAGTAAAGGTCCTTGATATACTGAATAAAAGTTGGAATAGCCAGGAAACAGGTTCGCACAATGTTTTGAGAACTTGAGAAAAATAAAGAGAAAGTTTCAGTGTAGCTTTAGAGATTTCTAATCCAAGACGCTGGAGAACATGATACAGAAAAGAAGATAAGGATAGACCACAAAGATTGATATGGAAAATGACTTAGTATTAATATATTATGCTACTACTTAGTGGGAATGCACTTTACAAAAATATGTAGGTAAGATAATTTCAGTAGGAAAAGGAAGCAATTTTACCACAATTAGTGTATCATGTCTGGTACAAAACCATGTTTCTTTGTAAGATATATGCTTTTTCTATGATTCTGTATAGAAAAGCTATTGGGGAAATTAGAGTAGTATTTTAATAGAATTCAGCACTGTATTAACTGTTGGAATATGCTGAATAAATGAATTGTTAGGTTTCGTGAACAAAAATGGACCATAGAGAAGAAGTTTATGCATTGTAAAGAGTAGACTCTTATAATAGTTGTAAGAATCATCTAGCATTTCTATTAAAGAGAGAACTCTAAATAAGTTCTATGTACAATAGATAACATATCTAAACTTTAGAAAGAGAGGTTTTATTCTATTAATAAATAGGGGAAAAGTAATACTGTACATTTATATCAATCTAAAATAGAAACTCCTATCTCAAAAAAAAAAAAAAGGACAGATGTGGTAAAACTTGGGCAGACTTTTAGTAAACCCAAATCTTGAGCTCTGTGCTGATGAGCTATTAACCTTAGATACTACTTAAGTATGCTAAATACATAAGTACCAATCTAATCTAGTGGCAATAATTGAAATAATTGAGACTAAATGTTAATAAAATTTCCCCAAGCTGTCCTAAAAGAGAGCAAGCACTGCTGTACATTTTGGGCATATTCCAACTTCGGATCAGACATTGGAGAGATTTTTGATACGGGGTTGATTGCTTTTTTTCTTTTTTTAATGTGGACCTTTCTTCCCAGAGAATAAATAGGACATTGCATTAAAGCTTTTTTAAAAAAAAAAATTCTGCCCATTTACCATGTAGTTTGCTTTGTGTTCCTATCTCTATGAATCCCTATGTACTTCCTAATATTTGAAAGCTTTTGATTTATAAAACCTTGAGTTTACATTTAAAAAGTTACCTTTTCTTTTCTTGGCAATATTGGAAATATTGATTAGCTAGCATAATAAGCTCAGCTAATGGTTTTGTCTGCCAAATTAGGCAAGAGGATCACAATTTTTCTCAAATTTGAGCAAGTAAAACATAACAAAAGCAGCCAATACCACCTCCAGAGCAATTTCAGAGGCATTTTTGGTACCTAAGTGTTTACAAGAAAACACTTTCCATTTAATCAGCCATTTTCCTTTTTAATTTTGTTTGCAAATATAATTAGGTGTCACAGGTATTGGTCTAGTAAATTCTGCTGATATTCTTCACAGTATATTCTTCACGGAGCATCCGGCAAGTAGTCCCTAGCCTTGTTGAGACTCAGTTTTAGTATCAGGATCTTCACTTTGTTACTTTTCTCTCTTTATGCTATTTCCTAAATACTATTAAATAAGATCTCTACTATATTTTTAAATTGGTTGATTTCTGCAATCTAGGACTATGAAATGTTATATGATCTCAATTAAAGTTGCTTTAATATTTTTGAACCTCCTCAGTGTGATAATTCTTTTGTGAAATACCTGAGATCATGTGTCTACATAAAATATATGTATATTGTGGCAATACTATTTTCAACCAGGCAAGGGAGTCCTCTTGAAGATATTTGCATGATTTTAGTGCTTGGGTGTTCTAGTAACAAGCTTTGATTTAAACTGTAGATGGCAATTGAAATGAATATCATATCAACTGAAAGCACCAATAATAAAGGAAAGTGGCAAATATCTTCTACATGAAGAGTATTCAGCCCACTCAAGGTTGATTATGCTTGAATCAGCAATAAAGCACCTCCAACTTGGTTTGCATATTAATGTCATTGTTATCAAGTAAAGGAATTGAATAAAGTACTGATGAAAAAATATAGCAGATCAACATGATATAATTAATAAGTTTAAATATATGTTATACCTTAATACTATAGAATAAACATTATTTTCAAATATCTATAAATGACCCAGTTTATGTTTACCATTAGCCTAATCAATTACAGATGTAAGACTAAATCCTTTAGTAAAAACTCAATGCCAGGATTCTAAAACTGTGGGAGGGAGGATCTTCAAACAAAAGAAAGATGATATGGTGATAAATGTTTAACAGCCAGCTCTCTAAAACAAAACCAAGCAAAACAAACAAGCAAATAAACATAAAAAAATGATTTGTAGCGCTTACTGATTTCCATGGTATAAATACTTCCTGGCCAATTTCAAGCTGCCAATGGGATATCAATAAAAACAAAATAGGTAAGAGATATACCCAATTGAGCTGTAAGAAGTGTCTTCAAAACAATCCTGGAAAGACTTATGGTAAGCAGAGACCCCCAAAAGGGTCCCCTCTGGGCAGGAGACTCCATGATGGGAAGTGGCTTGCCTGCCCATTGCAAACTGCTTCTCACATGAATTGCTCAATAAATAGTTGTTCAATAAATGGATATCTTGAATAGGTTATGATAATTCCTGAGCTAGTAAAATAGCATTTAGAGTACTTCCTTTATTTCTGTTTTTTATACCTAAAAAGGGATATGGACAAATTGGAAAATGTATCAGAGAATATTGATTAACATGTCGATGCATAATAATAGTATATCATGAGGAACATCTGAAGAAAATAAAAAAGTTTTGCTTACAGAGATGGAAATTTAGAAGTTACATGATAGCCATTTCCAAATATGTGTCATTTTGAAAGGGATATTTGATTTTCCTATGTGTGGCTTTAAGAAATGGAAACAAAAAGGAAAGATTATAGTCAGACACCATTTGTCTCACTATGAAGATTTTTTTCAACAACTGAAAACCTTCAAAGACATAATAAAACTTTATAACAATTGATGAATCCATTAGCATTGGTTCAAAGACAGAGAACTTTGTTGAAAATCTTATTCTAGAAATGCAAATGCCTAGTAGAAGTTTAGACTGCATGATCCCAAAGTCTTCTGCAGTCTCTAGCATTTATGGTAATGTATAAATAAATCTCATAGCAGAGAGATGTTGATTCCAAGAGAATTGCTTGCTATACATTTTTATAAAATCTCCCCATAGGTGAAAGTGTTCCACTCTTATGCAGATGAATAGCAAATTGTCTCTCTACATGTGACTCAAGGGAAGTTTGCTTAATTAGGTTTCTCAGAATTTTGTTCCAATTCATACACACAACATTTAGAGAAAATAAACATTTTATTCATATAATGTGAATATAAAACATGCCTCCTTTTAGTATTCCTCTATGAAAGTATTCTCAAAATAAAAATATTCTCTATTCATATGACAATGAAATATATATGAAATAAGAAATATTTTTTAAACTCCAAATAGTTTTATATAAAACAAGTATATCTGAGATCAAAACATCTATAAGGTGCATATACATCTCATGTTTCCTGATGGGGATATATATGTATTTCCCTAGTTTGTATATTTCTAGCATTCTTTTTTACCCTATCCTGTTAAAATGCTCTGTTGGCTGATTTTTGTTTTCTGGAATAAAATAAAGTCATTGTTACAATGTTCCTGTTTTTGTACATATTTTGCCAGACATATGGTGATTAAAGCATTTCTTTGATAAAAACTAATTTTGGGGGCAAAACATTTAATATCTTAGCATATCAATATTGTCACCTAAAAATAAAGATATTAAACTAAAAGAATCTAAGATCACCTCTATTTCTATAAATCATATTATCCAAGAAATCATTGTAATAGTTTATAAGCATTATTTGAGTTATTGCTATGTAGCAAGAGGTAAACTAGGCACTGTAGCTACAGAGGAATAAACCCTGAACCATAGGGTATAATTAATAGACACCATCATCTAAAGTGTTATTAAAACATATACTCATCTGTGCCCAAAATTACAGTGTAGGTACAAGGGCACAGTGATTTACTACTGCAAAAGGACAGGACAGAGGGGATTTATTTCAGGATAGGTAATGTTTGATATTTTATTATAGAGGAGTAAAAGTCACAAAATGCTCATCATTTGTTACCTTTTTAAAAAATGAATATATTTAATGAATATATAGGAGGCAATAGTTATCATATTAATAATTCATATTGTTCTACCTTACAGGTTTAAATTATTTACAATACCCTTAAATATCATTTACTTTCAAAATGATAAATAAACTGTAAGATATCTGGAGAACAAATGCTTGTTCACATAAATAGTCTTGTGATAATTCTTTCAAATATAAAATTTCATTAAATCATTGAACAAATTGCCTGAGCTCCCATGAAGTATAATTTTTGTAAGCCCATCTGGTAGCAAATATACCTAAGAAAATCATGTAAAGAAACTTCCCCATACTTACCAAATTCAAGATCTGTTGCTATTAACAGAGAAATCTGAATGTGACCAAAACATACTAGTATTAAAAAAAATAGTTTTCATAATTTTCCCAGTTGAAGCTAAAAACCACCTGAAGCTAAAACTACCTTAGTTTATTTGACCTTTCAGCTTTAGTAAACCTTGAGGACCACTCCCTCCTAAGAATATAATCTCGTCCATGTTCGGTCCATGTCTCCAGCCTTGCTATCAGTTCTGTTGGCTCCACCTTGTCAAGAAAACCACTACATTTTAGTGCATCTCAATTTCTGCTTTAGGACTTTGAATGCACCTTATCACCCCTCCATTTTCTCCATTCTCATAACTTCATATGGAAAATTGGATCTCCAGTCCACATTCTCCTTCCTACATCTTCATTTCAATCTTTCACATAGGCAAAAATTTCACATGCCATATTTTTCTCCACAAAGTGCTTATCTGTATTTGTTTCTTATATCAGAAAATCGTGGACCCTTGTATGATATGTGCAGGTATTTAAACAATAGTGCTGTCCTTTCTCAAATCCTCACTTTACATATGTCCAATTTACCTTCAAAATATCTTTTTTTTTATGTCTAGTGCTTTCCACTTCTACAGCCAACCCACAAGTCCAAGTCCCAGCATCCTCTTAATACTATATGTAATACTATAGGTGCATATCATGGTCAGACCAGTCATAGTCTCTTATCACAATAGCTAGCTAAATATTTTCCCCATCTCTTCACTTTATTGCACCATCCATTTTAAATACCGTTATTTTTTACAACGCATATCTGGCCATGTCAACCACCAACTAAAATCTATTTGATGGCTTTCCATTTTTGTCAAAATAAGATGAAATTCCTTTCATGACCTTTAAAATCCTGCCTTATTTAGTACTGCCTCCCTCTCTTTAGTTAGCCTTATTTCGTATCACTCATGAAGGCTCTCTACACTCCAGCTATCATAAATTTCTTTCAACTCATCTACTTACACCACGTCCCCATCACAAGTCTATCATACATACTGTTCCATCTGCAAAAAAAGGACATTTAAAAAAAAAAACTTATACTTCACTTCTACTTAGTCTAACATATTAGGATTTCTGTTCTGGGTCTCAGCTTTCCCTAACCATCCCTATTCCCAGACTATAATTATTTCTACTTTAGTATTTGAAACACTTAGTAAACTTGTCATTTTGTGTTCAGTGAAAGTCTTTTTCTTAGGTCTGCCTTAACCTAAAACATCCTATAAAATTTATACTAAGTTTTAATTAAAGTAGATATATAAATTAGTTTTTAATAGATTAAAATATGCTATATTATATACCTAAATATGCTAAATTATATTTTCCATTAAAAATATGAGAATCATTCTACTATAACATATGCAAAAATATTTATATTTTTACAGTATTCTGTGAATGGCTGATGAGAGAGGGAGAGAGGGAGAGAAAGGTGAAGGGAGGGAGCAAGAAAAAAGGTAGGAAGGGGAAAGGAAGGAGAGAGTGCTTTACAATTTTTAATGTTCAGGAAAAATAAGAGCAGTAAAAATAAGTACTTTGTATGCCAGAGAACTGCTGCATTCATGCTGAAATGTGAGGTTGTACCTGTTAGAGCGTTTTAAACCAGTCTCACAGCACTGATGGGTAAACATAGTTGCCTGTAACAGCCTCCTAGCAGAAATTCACATAGAAGATGATACATTATCTTCCTCAGAAAATTGTCTTCAACTTAACAAATTTAGCCTGTTTAATGTATGATATTTAATACATATATTGATCTAAAATTCACATCTCCTTAGAGAATAATGAAGTTCAGAAATAAAGCTATAATAATGGATAACTCAAAACGAAGAAACACTTCTCACCTGAAATGTTGAATATTAAAGGTAAGATTTTTTATTTGCCAAAACTTGCCAGAAGTTATTAATTCTCAAATTCCCTTTGAAAATAGAAAAGGCTGAATATTCACCCCCAGAGAAAAATGTTTGGGGATTTGGTACTCATCTTAACTGTTTGAGATCAGTTATATGATATGTACATTGTAAGTTTCTTGGTATTTTTTTGGCCTTAAGTCATTAATATAGCTTTCAGAAATCCTAGATGTACTCTTAAAGAATAGGTTAAATATAGGTTAACATTTTCAAAAGGAATATTAAAAACACAATCTCTAGCTTCTAAAAATTTTAAATTTCAATATAGCCATATGTATAATGTCCTCTTACATTTTTCTCTTTTTTATCTATATTCCTTTTAAATACCTATGGGCTAATTGAAAGCAAAAAGAGAGGAAAATGGATGATGGAGGTTAAGACGGTTTGTAATAAATGAATATTATTAGTCAAATCTACCAGATTATGGTACATCTATTTTAGCAGGAGAATTTACATGGCAATGAACTATACCATCTGGAACGTGCTACGATCTCTTTGTGTTTAACACAAAGCTGGTATAGAGATAGTAATGAGAACAGATGACAAAAGCTGTCTGTAACATTACATATATCCAAAACCTGAAACTGTAAGAATTTTCCTGGGGAACAGTTATCTTGGAAATCTAGTGCTAAATCATTTTGAATTAGAGTGTAATTTATGTATAAATAATATAACCTCAGCATAACATCTCCATACACGTAGGCCTTGTGCTGTTTGGTAGAAAACCAATACAGATTTAAAATTTAAAAAATACAGAATTTAAAACAAATTGTTAAGTTTCAGTCTGAAACCATTGGTTGTGATGCACCCATGGTCAAAGAATAACCAGACACGCCAAAGTTAGGCAAGCACTAAAATAAGGTTTGTTAAGGAGAGAAAGATAAGATTATAGGGCAAGAGCAAGATATAGGTTTACAGAGCATGGTACATACGCCATGGATGACGGCCGGACCCACTGTCGCAGCAGGGCAGGCAAAACGGAGGGCAAAGAGAGAGAGCTTGGCTAGAGTGTGCATTTTATTTTATAATGCCTGGATAGGGACCTCCCTTGTGGCTCAGAGGTCACCCTGGCACCACTTTGATTGGACAGTTGGGAGTCACATGACTTGAGCCTTAACTACACATATGGGTTCTAGCTCACTTTCCAGACTTTATGGTAACCATGTGGCTTGGTCCATGGGCTAAAGTCCTCTGCATTCTTTTGCAGCTGGTGTGCCAAGTTCTGATTGGCAGATTCGTAGAGTATTCCCTCCTCCCCCAGGTGTGGAGAATTAGGGTTGGGCATTTCCAAGATGGGGGCAACGGCACCCACTTTCCTGCCTAGGAGACCCAGAATCCCTCACTATCTACCTAACATCATCAGATTAATGATTCCAATATAATGAAATAGATGATGCTGTTTTGATAAAACTAACTTGAGCCTCAAAACATGAATAATACACGGACAACCACTACTGTGTGTGTACCCACCTATGCATAGTCAGTTCTGCTGTAATACTAGTTTTAAAAATGCAGGTTTGCTCCAAGGTGAATGATATATAGGGAACAGTGTAAGCATAACACAAATTCTGTGTTTGCTTACAAGTGATAACCTCCACGGGAAACACTACGACTGTGTGAATGCAGAAAACTGCAACTGGGTGAACTGAGCCCAGTAGGAATACACAAAACACACATATCAGACATCTCCCACCCTCCTCAGTTCACCTCATTTTTTGTGAACTGCACCCATTATTAACAACTAGTGTGACAACTTTCAGACAAACCTCTTTCTACCACTTTACAATAACTTACAAACTGAAGTCCTCGGGTGTCAACTTCCCAAGAAAATTTTCAAGGTAAAGTGCCATATTTATGCAATGTTTGTGTATTTCTTAACCATTTTTCACGCATGAAACTATGCTGTCATTTTTATTAGGGTCCTCTTTTTTTATATGTCACTGACAAACTTTTGAGTGTTACGTGCCTAATCCCAGATTTTCCATAAATCCTGTGTTTTCTATTGTATGATTTTGCAGAGAGCAGTGATTTTTAAGAACACTTATGTTGTGTTATAACTGACTATATCATGTACCTGGGATGATTCAATGTTCCTATAACACTTCTATATGCAAAGTCTCTGTGAAAGCTTTGCAAGTTTAGGGCATTATGATTTATGCTCTTCACTAGAAATAAAGGCAGATTTTAAATATTTAGTTTAATTGGATCTTTCCTCATTTGCTTAATAAAATTAAAGTAATATATTTTGACTCCAACTAAATTTGCAAATACAATCATGACTCAATAGTAGCACTTGACTAGAAATTAATTACCTTAATGATTAAAACAACTTGATCACTACCTTAGTTATTCAGTTTTTAGATTGTCTTCCTAATTAAAACATAATAGGATAAAGTTTCCCAAATTCCCAAATTTGCCAAGCCATTGTCTTACAGATGCTGAGATAGTCTGTATTTCAGAAACACCACATTGTGCTTTCAAAGTATAACTTAGTACCCAAAGAAAAAATAAACCATTGCCAGGACTCCAGCTATACATTCAGATTAACTATGCCCACAGAGATACTGATAACCCCTTCCTCCCCAGATCTTCTTCTTATCAACTCCACAGTTAAGAACATCACTAATTTCCTAAATCTGGGACAGACTCATATGTTATCTGGTTTATATAAGTCCTTTGTTTCAGCTTTGCTCACAATATCTTTTCAATTTTCTTATTTATATGCCCTCCAGTCCTCTGCTTATGAATCTGATCTGTAACATATGCTTCAGCACTTGGACACTTCCACAGTGCGTCGTGCTGTATATAATTTGACTCTTGTGATTGAACAGACTTAAAACCCCACAAGCTCTTCAGAGCTTTCAGGAAAAAATACTTGTAGCTAGAATTATTTGCTGCAATTTTATTTACTTCAAGTTGCTCAGAGGTATTTGGTGCTTATGAGAATAGTTTATGTTTTACTAGAAGAGCAGCTGTTGAGGGAGGAATGATGAGGTCTGGACAGAAGGAAATCAATTATTTTTTGTGATGATAATTTGAAATGATTGGAAGAAAGCCTAATGCAATAGTCTGAGAAAAGTATGTCTTTAAGAGTTGGGAAATAAGATCACCAGGTTAAAAGTTTAATTCAAAAAATGAGACAGAAAACCAAGGCTTTCTGGTGGCGTCTCAAACCCTGTAGCACTCTGGCAGCAATGGGGATATAATGTATGGAAATATGTATTCAGTAATACTATCAACATGCTGCAAGAAATTCTCCTGATAGTAGCTGTCTAAAAGCCCCTAATACTTCAGTGTGCAAATACAGTTGTTTCTATGGTGATTTAACTGGTTTTAAATATATAAAAAAAAAACCTATAAAGCAATGTTAGAGTAGAAGTAGTAATGATAATAATTTATCCCTCCATTTTAAAACATAACATTCAAGTCAGATCATTACTTGGATATTTTTATAAGTAGAGATGAATCAAAGAAAAAAGAGTTTCATAAACTGTATTGCTGAAGCATGAGTTTTATATCTAATTTTAGGTTACTTTGTAGTACTTTTTACTAAAGAACATGCAATCGCATCTATAACAAAATAATGTAATATTCAAATAATTACAACAGAAAACTGAGAATTGGTATTTACAATTCCTGAAAGAAATTGTAGAATGTTCAAATAAATTGTTTATAAAGTATTTGTGACAACCCAATAATATAAAAAATCAATTTTAAAGGAAGTTGTTAATTAGTAATGATTGGTACCTAACTAACCATGCCAATGATAGTATGCATCACAAGTCACCTATAGCAAATTCTCTGAAAGATAATTACATAGGACGAAACATCTGGATCACCCAATTTACCACCCATCAGGTTGAGGCAGGAAGTTTTCTGTCACCAGTTCCTATGAAGGAGGCCAAACATAACTTATTTTTATTTATCCCATGTGGACTTAGGCTTCAAAGTATAGTTCATATCTCCATGAAGCCTCATTGCATAAGCCTGGGACAAACTAAAAAATATAAATATTAAGACATTTCATCCATCAAAAAACACACATATATCTTCACTTTGGAAGGATATGAAGGACTTTGCTAATAATGCCAAATCACAATTTTTTTGAAAAATAATTTAAAAAACCCTAATACGGACTATTTCAAAACAAGAGATAAAACAAGGTTAAGTTGAGGGAAGTACCTTTTTGTTTTACTGAAATGATATATATGTGTATAAAATTGCGTATCTTGCTTTATCTACACAGTTATAATTATAATAGAATCGGGTCTCACCTTTGTCTATATTCACGTCCCCCAATCTCCCTGAGTAATCATTTTTCTTTTTTTTTCTTAAGTGGTAGTGCTCTAAATATCTATTCAAATGTAGCCTTCTTATGTTATTTTTTTTTAATGTTTTGTGTTCTAAATCTAGTCTTTTCAACCATGTGAAGGTAATTTAAATTATGCGCCTTTTTAGATTATTATAGTACCTAAGGAAGCCTCAATCCAGGAATTTAATATTTGTTGCTAAAGACAGTGAAGACTGTAGCAATGCCAAGGAGCACAAAACTAGCACTGGGTGAAAGGTGAATTTAGGTTAAGTGAGAGCAGACTCCACAGAGAGTGAGAATGCTGGCAGAAAGAGGGAATATGATTCTTCATGCTGTTCATTACTCTCAGGATGTTCCAGCATTGAAGGTGTGCTGGAGGCTTCAGTGATCACTGAATGTTAAACTGACTGGAAGTCAAGCAGAAACAACGGCACAGCTTTAGTCAAAATGCCCAGCTTGCAAGGTTAGCTGGCAGTAGCTTTCAGCAGGGGCCCATCAAATGGGTTGTCACCATCAAATTATTCTGAAGCCACTTCACATTCACTTTAGCTTTTTCTTGAAAGCAGAGAAATACAGATTAGAGTAAAACCAGCTTAGCCTCTTGTTCAGAATGACCACCAAGGTAAACTGGGGAAGTAAAAATTCTCTCTCTCTCTGTCTCTCTTTCTCTTCTGTCTCATACACACACACACACACACACACACACACACACACACAGCATGAAGGCCCTCCTCCTGGTTTGGGGTAGCCTATAGTAAAATATTAGGCAATTTACAATATCGCAATTCACATGTACAGATGGAGAGGAAATTCATAAGAAAGTACATCATAAAATAGAAAACGGGACAGTTCATAAAAAAGATGAGATTGAGTTTTTGAGGGTAATATATAATTCAACAACACAACAACAACACAACAGGGCCTACAGTTAAATGTGATCTTAGACATTATTTGGGTTTGCTTTATCATTTTATGAAAATGAACTTAAGCCTCAGGAAGGTCAAGTGACTTGTCTAATGTCATAAAGCCACCACGAATTGTTTTTATTTCTCATAATTCCCAGTAAGTGGCTCAATGAAAGGATTCTAATGTTCAACTTTTTAGAGTTTTATTTGTTACCCGTACAATAATACTACTAAGGAGGTTTTGCAAAATGCTTTTTGTCATCATGAAAAAGTATGTTCATAATAAAAATAACAGTACTGCCTATTAAATTTTATTAATTTATTATAAAAGAAAACATTTTATTTTATCCCATGTGGGAAAGAACAAATGTTTAATTTAAAGAAAATTTCAAGGTTATTTGGAGCACAAATTAAAAATAATGTTCTGAGTAAGAAATTAAAGATAATAATGTTTATGAGTTTTTTTCCAAGACAATTATTTCAAATGCAACATAGATTACATAATGCCTGATTACTTAAAATATTTTAAAATGCAGATATCTTTAAGAAAAAAATGAATTGCTAATTTAAATGAAGCTTAATGAATACTTTGGAGTTTTTTTTTATTAAAATGTTTAAAATTTTGGTTCCTGAAAATTTTTAATGGAATTTCCAGAGAAAAAATGTACCAGGAACTAAATCATGGGAAGTTTTCTTTTTGTTAAATGGCATATTATATACCTAATCATCATTTTCTTATTCAGATATCAAGTTTATTGATTGTGTTGCCTTTTACTTATATTGATAAAATTCTTGTTTTCATTAATCATTGCTGTGTTTTTACTGAGAAGAATTTTTTTACCTTCATATCATTGACAATTATATCCAAAATAATGTGACATGCAAGGGTAATTTACTATTTTACTATTAATTATTTTTATATTTTCCACCACTTAACATAATTCTCCTGTTTGAAGCTGTACTAGTAATCATTTTCCTTGTATACAGTCATGCAATCCATGTAGTACACAACTGATGTCTAAATCATAATTGACATGGAGCTTAACTCTTAAAGAACAAGAAAAAGGTTAGCAAAAAGTCAATTTTGCAGATAACTGTAACTGATAAAAGAAAGAATAAATACATTTTGCCCAAAGTGGCACAAATAATAGTTAAAAACAAAAATGATCAGGAGAAAATAGAATCATAAATTTTCAGGGAAGGAATTGGGGGTAAAGGATCTTAGGTGGAGAAACCAGCCAATGGATAAGTCACCTAAATTGAGGTTACAGATAGACATTCATATTGGATTTGGAAAAGATGATTTACGATACCAGTGAGAATAATTTGAGAGGGAATGAAAGGTGGAATTTTATTTTAAAGAATGCTGAAAGAATCAAAGTCAAAAATGAGCACATATGTATGTGCAAATGAGTGTATGTACATGTAAATATTTTAAAGTCTACTTCTATATTTTTAGCCATTTTAGCAAATTTACACCCTCTGCTTCCTCTAAATTTATTGACACCCAATGTCTTAGTGAAATTGATCAGATAAATGATGGTAGCAGTAATTGCACTCCAAGTAATCATACTTAATGTTTCATTGGAGTTGAAATTTGGAACATAGTTTCCACATTTTTCACAAGGTGATCTGGCTATTCTTCTAAAGCTCTATTATCCCTTCCATTTCTTTCTTGCTAGTAGGGGCACTTTATGGGAGGGTAAATGTAGACTACTGGCACAGTCTCAGAATCCCTGAATCACACAAGGCCTTCTTTTATCAGGTAGGGCTGCAACACCTAGTATTAAAAATGCTCATTACCTCCACCAAGTCAGAGCTCCACCCACACCACCACATGCCATAAGTCACAACAAATATGGACTACTTATCTGTTAGGACTATTCATCTCAGATAGGTGTTTAAAGTAAATCTGATTAAAATTTTATATTATTGTTAAATCAATCACTTTTAACTTTTTAAAACCTTGCGAAAAAGGGATTTTATAGCAAAAAACTTTTCAGGCCTCGTTAGTATACATCAAGTAGTTTCTCTACCTACCATTAAGTCTAGATCTAAATGGTTCTCAAATGATAGGTATTAGAAATCAGTGCATTCCATCACAATTTTAATAATTCACTTAAAATCAGAGATAGTTTAGAGAATACTCACATACACGGCAATTTAGAGCTGTAGGTTTTCATTAACATGTATAATAGGAAAAAAGAAATCTCTGGATGTTAGTTGAATGTCACTATGAAAACTGTCAGAAAAAAAATTTTAGAATCTAGATATCCAAAAGATTAGATGAAAAGAGATTGTCAAAAAAAGTGAAATGATGTTGTCAATGTAGTCTCCCCATATTCTCTTATCAAATCCACTTTGTTACAGATATCACAAAAAATAAAAGCATATTGCTAGGCTTTATGAGTCAGGACTATGTGTTTTGTTGAATCATATGTTACCTGTCAAAATACAAACCTATCCAATTGTGATCCAAAGCTTCACATAGAAATTCTATCAAGGAGTCATCTAATAACACAGTCTTTATTTGACATAGGCATTTCAGGACCTGGCCTCAAACTAACTCAGTTACAAATATATAGAAGCCTATTTCTGCCTTGAGAATCAAATCTGTCACTGTTGTTCAGCAACTTTTCAATTCCTTCACTGGATTTCTACCACCAGTTTTTAATGCAGAACTTATTTGTCTTCCTTTTGATCAATGAATTATTTCAGATTCAGTAGTACAGTAAACAATCCTTTAATAAATGAAAACAATTTTTTTATATTTAAACCATAGTTCTAATTACTTGTATGAAAGTTTTAAGAATTATTTTATGATAGGCTATAAAATAATTTTTATTTTGTGTTTATAATTTGAGTTTATAAAGGGTATTAGAATCATTCACTTTAAGCATACAGAAGCAAAATACAAATTGATTTCACAGTCTTTTTACTCTATTTGTAATTTTTGGTGTTTTGGGTTTTTTTTCCTTTTTAATTATGGGTACATAATAGTTATACATCTTTATAGGGTACATGTGACATTTTGATACAGCCATATAATATCCTTTTTAAAGACTGTAATTCTCTATATTTTCTACAAATTTGTCTCTGTCTAGCATTGTACTTAAAGCTATTTTGAATGCCTAATATTACAAATCTATTGAAGTTCTATTGTAACATATTTCCATTCAGACCAAATTCCTTGTGAAGATATAGGAAATTCAAAATCCTTTGACTAGGAAGGAAGCTGTTACCACCTGAATCCTTGTAGAACTAAACCTAGTGCTGTAATAAATGCTGGTTATTATTGAGCTAATGATGATGGATCAATTGATGGTAGCATTTCTGAGAAAACACAAACCTTGGCCAAAAGAGCCTATTCTGTGCAGTCACTTTTTCAGTCACTGAGGCAACATAGTGAAAAGACGAGATAAAACTCGTGAGGAATAAAAGCCAGATGCTACCCAGGACTACATAGAAAGGCTTCTATATTAGAAAACCTCCACATAGAAAATGCTATCTGACTTAATCTGGTTCATTGCACAGACTACAATAACTGTTATATTGAAACATGGAAAGAAAGATTTTAATTTTCTTGCAAATTATTTTATTTAGTCCTTTAAACTGACCATCAACTAGGTATTTTTATCACTATTGTACGTAAGAATTAAAAAGCTAAAAAGATGTTAGGCAATTTGTATGAAGTCATAAAATTAGTAAGGAATGTGGTTGGGATTTGAGCCTAGATTCATCTGGCCTCAGAGTAAATATTTTTCCAGCTATGACAATGTAATAGACTCATATAATTAAACAGGATACTTGGATAACAAACTGTTTCCTCAGTGTATAATTGCAAATCGATATCTGGAAAGACTTGAACATTACTAAATAAAGTTTGAATTACTAAATAAAGTTTAAATTTAAACAGGACAGGCCCTAGTGAATAAATGAGAATTATATAATCAGTATGCACATTCATTATTTGAAAACTCATAAGTTTATGTAAAAAACCTATCAGCTAATCAATTCAATGTGTGAACTCCTATATGCCCAACACTGACCTTGAACGCTAACAGAAATGTAGACTCATAAATCTGATCAATCTTTTCAGTAGTTAACAATCTTATACTTGTGAGGCATCTAGATTCAAAAGGCCAAAAATCAAAATGGTGTTAGTTATATAATGGGTTCAATATAAAGATTCATATTTATCTGAAGAATATTTTAAACTATATTACTTAATACTTTGAAAATCCTGTTAAGAATAATTGTAACACATGAAATAAAATTACTACTAATACAAAAACTAAAGAATAATAACTCAAAAGTCTATTATTACTCAATATGTAGTATGAAATGAATATTTTCACAACATCATAATAATTTACAGACTTTTTAAAAAAATTTTATTTTGGTCTATGTATCCAGCTATACTAGTAGGATAATTACTTGGAAATTATTTTGGCCCTGACTCTAACATCTATTCTTTCATTTTTCTATTTTTTACTTAATTTTGACCAAAAAAAAAAAAATAGATAAGCTTTCGAAATAGGAGAAAAATGATGTCTGACATCTTTTCCTAAAAATATATTTGTCATGGCTTTGGCTTTCCATCTCAGCAGACAAAGCTAAACATGTGGGTCAGTGAATAACTTGAATGCTGTGGCATGAATATAGCAAAACCAAATGCAAAAACAAAAAGCTCCTGCCAAAAAGCAAAAGATTCTGTTTTTTTAATGAATCTAGTTTTTCAGTAGCAAATATTCAGAACATCCCCTCCCTGCCTTCTATCACAGATTGGCCAATCACACATGAGCTTTCCTCTTATCTCCAAAGTTCCCAGAATATAGAATCCTAAATCCTTCTCAGGCTCAAATTCTTTAAAATAGTTTCTCAAAGGCAGGGGAAAGAGTAGGAAAAGCTGTGAGAATTAGGGAAGGATAGAAAAAAGCTAAAAAATGTAAGATAAAGGCTAAAAGTTATAAGCTACGGAACCTAGGGAAATTGGCATAGAGTAGGGAACATAGGCTGATAGATGCACAAAAACATTAAAAAAAAAAAAACACCCAAAACACTCTTTCTCTTCACTAAGTAAAACTGATATATTTTCAGATTGATATAATGTGGATTTAGCCTAAATAATTAATGTTAAAATGACCAAGTATTCTTGTACACTTTATATAAAAACTGGTACTGGTAGATGCCACAAGAAAAGCAATAGACAAGCAAAGAGAAAGTGAGTTGCATTTAGGGGCATCCTTTCATTCTCACCATCATCCTAGGACTCATTATTTTTATTTTTTCTGGGAGAATTTGAGTATTCCAAGTAAGCTAGAAAAGTTTTCTTAGCTTTATCAATCAGTAACAGGGAGTCACTTCAAATCCTCTTTGAAATAGGGCAGAATGTAGACATGTAAATAAATAGGTAAACTAAGGATTTATCTATTTAAATAAAAAGAAAAATGTATACATAGGCTAACTTATTAACGGTAGATATAAAAGTCCATCAATTGTTTCAAGGCTTGTCTAATGGCTCTGGAGGGGCTTATAATTTATTCAGTCGAAAAAAGTAGGTGTTAGGGAAATTAACTAAATAAAATTAGAGACATATATAGTCACACAGTATCACTAGTTCCCATGGAAATTTTTATGTGGATTTATTTAACCTGCTGTGATGATCAGGCCATAAAACTGGAAAAAAGAATAAGAAATAAAAATAATAATCTTTATTACCCATGAAAAGTATCTCCATATTTTAATCCCCAAATCATGCAACACACTATGAAAATATATCCTGGCTTCCCCAGGACATACAAAAGATAATTAATTCTCTCATGGTTTTTCCAGCAGTGGAATGATCAGGTACCACACTGATTAATTTCATAAATTCACCAAAATTAGCATTTGCTTTTAAGATTATTCAGCAAGTGTCTGTAATTCCTCAAAGTCATTTTATTCTAAACAGTTTTTGAAATATATATGTTACAAATTTTCCATGATATTCTATAATGGTGATTTCTATGATATAAAATACGTATTTTTCATAAATATTCTGTTAAGTAAAAAATAAATCAAGCCTGATTACATGTGGATGAGATGATACTTTGTTCCATGTTCTATTTCTACATTTATTCTTATAATTCATAAATATTATGTTTCCAATCTTAGAGTATGAATAAAAAATGTAGGTATTTCTTCTTTTTAAAATTTAATAACCCTACTCTTTCATCACGAATAACAGCTTGTGGGGTGAAATTTGTTATCTCAAATACCAATAGAAAATCAATATCTAAACCTGTATCAAAAGACACTAAAGCATCATGCTCTTTTACTTCGTAATCTACTTTCTGGAACTGCATCATAGGAAATTATTCATTTATACAAACGGACAAGTTTTAATAATGAAGAAATATTCAATACAGAATTATTTATATCAGCAAAAATTGGAGATGAACTAAATATACAATCAGGGAAAAATGGTTTAGTAAAATTTGTGATGTTTGTGAAATAGAAGAGAGAAATTTAGACATATAAAATCTTTTTGGAAAAGTAATATGCATTATGTTTAATATCACTAAATAAATGAAAATATATGCATGTGAGCAAACAATAAAAACATGAAAAGTAATTTTTGAGAGAGGTGGAATGGTACTAATCTTCAGCACACAAATATGAATTTTTTATTATTGTATATGAGTTTGACAATGAAAACTGCTAAAACTGTACTTTAATACTATCGCTTTTGTAAGGGCTAGAAATGATTATCATCATGTTTTATATTATGTAAATAACTCATCATCTATATTCCAAATAACAAATATACATTTAATGATTCATTTTAGTGTTAGGTTAAGTCTTTGTCAGGCCAGAATGTAATTATTTTAATCCATTATCTTTCCTATTAAGATATAAATCAATATTTTCATGAAATTTACATATGTAATAGACTTCCATCTTTTAGTTTTGATTTTGCAACTCCTATTTCATGAATCCTGACTTTTTATGTCAAATAAATAATCCTAGAAAGGAACATGCACTGCATGTCTTACAAAGGCTCAACTGCTTCTGTTACTGCAGCTTTTCTATATATAGCAAAGTTATATTGCAGGTTACATAATTATAGAAGCGGCAATTATGACTGCAGGATTTCAGTATTGTGTAATCATATCATGCAGTGTGATATATTATATGTAAGGTTAGAAAAGGCAGGCAGGCTATACTTAAAGTCAACAAGAGGCCATCAACCTAGAAAAAAAATAGTGACTATGACATGAATTATGACACATCAGACTATGTGAGGTAGGCTTTTTCAACTACAACCATTAATAGCTTATGAAACTACCATTAAAGGAATCATTTCAAAATGGTAATATTTATCAAGTGCAGATAGATGACGGTGTTCGTCAGATTTGGAAAAATACTGGTGGAATTTCATTAACTGTTGTGAAACAGCACTGAACTATAAAGGCTTTTGCCACACCTCTCTCCATATACATTTTTATTTTATATATTACTTTAATATTTTGTCAAAGTAAGTTCAAAAGGTAACTAAAAACACTGAGTTCCTACTTGGCAATGTGAACTTGAACATAACATTTAACTTATCAAGGCTTCAATTTTCTCATCTAGGAAACAAAGAAATTAAAGAAAGATATTTATAGCATCCTTTAATAGATCATTTTTAAACTAAGACACCTTTTCTGTTTTATAGGTTGTAGTAGCATTCCCCTGACTTTTATTTTGTTGTTGCTTTTGTTCTTTTTTGAGACTTTACACATTTATATTTGTTTCCACTTTGTTAAGTAACCATACCCAAGAAGTGTTGTGCATGGGATACATGTGGTTCTTTAAGGTAAGATAAGAAGAAAAGTAGATGGGTAAAAATCAAATGGGATGGCAATCAGGACTTAAGAATTTTAACACTTCCTATCAGAACCTAAGTTCCTACGGATTGAAGTCACATCCTAAAGCAGAACAGAATCAGGAGAAATGAACATGAATATTTTGCAAAGTGAACGATAATTTCCCTAAACCCCCACACCTAGTACTATTGTCCCAATTATGTAATAAATCTAGACCACATAGTTTGGAGATAATCATTCTTGATGTGTACCAAATGGAGATACTCTAACTAATTTGTCTTTTGAGGAAGAGGAAAATGACTCTCATTTTGTACAACACTATGAATAACTCTCACTTCTGCTCCCAGTACTGTTTGGTTAGAAAGGTTTAGTTCCCTAAAGAAAAATGAGGCTCTTATACCTTTACTTTAAAAACACCAAGTGTCTGCCTAGGGTTAGGGCTAACTGAGAACCTGTGGTAGGAAGAATAATGCCCCTGCCCCCAAAAATGTCAATGTCCAAAAGCTCCAGAACCTATGCATATGATGAGGAAGAATTAATAGATAAGGTTTCAGATAGAATTAAGGTCGCTAATTAGCTAGCCTTAAAATTAAAGAGATTATCCTGAATTATCCAGGTGGGCACAATGTAATCAGAACAGTTCTTTAAATGTGAAAAAGAGAGACAGAAAATTGTCAGAATGTGAGTGTGAAGAAAAATTGGACTTCTCATTCCTGTTCAGAAAGGAATGCAGCCCTGCTTACACCTTGATTTTAGCCCATTGACACCCATTTTGGACTTCTGATGTCCAGAAGAGTAAAATAATAAACATATGTGTAAAGCCACAATGTTTGTGATAATTTGTTATAGCAGGTATAGGAAATTAATACAAAAGCTTCTAGGGAAAAACCTGTTTATGCTGTACAACATCTTTATAGAAGTAACTGTTTTCCCTGTGTATTTCTGGAGCAAAAACTAACCCTACTGAAGCTAAACTTTTCCTTGTAGTTGGGCAAATTGCTGAACTAAAGATCCACACAAACACAGATTCAACAAGCATTTTCCTGATTATATGTCTAGATATTGCTGAAAATCAACTGACAAAAGGTAGATTACAAGAGAAATGGTTTACAAATTAATTTATATACAGGTGAGTCTAACAAAGATCTCATAGAAATGATTGGATGTTTGATGCTTTTATAGCATCTTGAGGTTACAGGAAGAATGGGGACTTTGAAGCATAGCCAAAAGCAGGTTATGCTGGTAAATCAGGTTATAGTGGCAAGACATGTTATGGGAGGGAAAGAAGAGGAGGCTTGGCTAGCAAAGGTGGTCTTGCTACATAGATGAAACCTCACCAGTAGCAATCCCCAGAGAGAATAGATGGTAAATGTTTCTTCCGACATAAAAGATGTCAGACACACAGTTAATCTTTCCTATATCAGAACAAGGGAGGACCTCAGAGAAAGCCTGGCTACATCAATGTAGATTTTCTGCACACATGCAAATCTCCCCAAAAGACAGCTTTTCAGCTATTTTTGTATTTTCAGTCCTTCTAAATAGCCATCTTGAAATATGTTAAAAAAGAATATTTTGAGGTGAAATATTTCAACTTTCTTCATTATCTCCAAACCATCTCTAAAGCTATGTCCACATGAGCACAATAACTTAAACAATGGGGCAATAACCTTATCAGTTACCCAAAACTTAAGAAGGAATTTGCCCCTTTAAAAAATAGAAACTAATTTGAACCTGTGTAAGATTTTTGAAGGATAAATGCTATTTGACTCTCATTTCCAGTAAGGAGAAATGTCTAGTAGTCCCTGGCTAGTGAACTATGTTTAAAACTTTTAAATATATTTAGTTGCTTAAAGCTTATTTCATTTAAAAATGAATGCAAGGCAGTATTTTATACTTAAACGTGAACAGTAAAATAACAAAAAAGACAAACGATTTTTGGTTGACTTAATAGGTCCTGGTTATCTTGTTATCACTGGAAATAAACTATCCTTTGAGATTTTATAACTGAGTAGCTGCATTTTGACTACTAAATGCCTCCATAGTCTATTCTAAAATGCAAAGCTGAAATATGCTTTAAATAAAACCACAGAATTTAAGTTCAACAAGGAATTTTTCAAGTAAACTAGATCCAGCCCAAGATTTTGTTGGCAATGGTTGCCAAAACGTGTAGTTTATGAGAAGACAAATTACCCTTCCTGATGTTATCTTTGAAGGAATAATATATATCTTCAGATACGTTAATCATTCTTTATGCCCTAAAGAACTTCAATGTATTGACCCAGAAGACTTTAATGTAACTAGCAGCTTGACTAAACTTCAGACAGGCTTCTTTTCTCTTGGTTCCTACCTTGCTTTTCTTAAAGCATTTACATCAGAATATTTGTAATGATAAATTTTTTCTCCTTTCCTTTGAGATGTAAATATTTTTTAAATCTTCTTGCTGAGTTTACAATTTAGAAATGTGATCACAAAAGCAGACAATGCCAATATCTATCAGTTTCTATGGGAGAGTAGGAGACTAACTTCCATTAGCAAACACAGATGCCCTAATCACAAAGAAAAACACTTCCAAAATCAGCAATAACTCAAAGTAATCCACATGTCCCATGGATCAACTTGAAACCACCCTTACAAATTAATAAAGGGGTGCAAGGCGAGAACTGTGGTAAGGGCATAGCTAAAAATAAGACACAGAACCAGCTAAAATAATGGTAATAATTAGCCACTATCCCCTTGTTTGCTTCTCTGTAATTCCACTCTGTAGTCACATAGCTGGTGATTATAAAGAGTCTTACCTTTCTCCATAGATAACAACACCCTTGTGGAACCTAAAGGTAGCTTTTTAGATATCGTCCAGGTCCAGCATTCCAGTGGATTGACTGACCCATCCAGGCCAGCAGCCCATAACAAGGAACTGATGGTTCTGCCCCGAACTCGGCCAATTAGCAAACCTAATTGTCTACCTTTTGCAAACCTAATTGCAATTAGCAAACCTAATTGCCTTTTGCCCACCAAACTATCCTTAAAAACCCTGTCTACCAAATTCTTGGGGAGGCGGATTTGAGAAATAGATTCCGCCCATCTCTCTGCTTAGCGCCATGTGAAATTAAACTCTTTCTCTGCTGTAACCCTGCTGTCTCAGTGTATTGGCTTCCTTTTGGGCAGTGGGCAAATGAGCCTCGTTGGATGGCCACAAACTTCCTCTCTGAATTCCTCCAGTATTCTTTAACTAGCTCACTCCAGCACTTAAAAACTCTCCTGCCCTTTCTTTCAACAGAGTTGAGTTCAGACTCAGCTACAGCCTGTCTTCCCTTTTGCAGTAGCCTTTAAGAAGGTCTCTCTTTCTTGTTTTACTCTCCCCATGCAGTTTTGCTTTGATGGCACCTAAAACTTCTGTTTCATGTGTTCAACGTACCCCCGTTACAATAATTTTTATGAGCAACACTTTTTAATGGAGTTAACAAAGCGTTTTTATATCTCATTCTGGCAAAGATACACCCTGACAGAGGCATGAAATTAAAGAAAGTTCTTATATTTTAATAGTGCTTTTAACTGCTCAGAGTGATTTCACCTATTTTCAGAAGAATATCTAAAGGTTACCAATGAAATCAAAATCCTCCTAACCTATTTAAGCAGTTTCAAAACTGGATGAAGCTCAAGATCTATATCCAGGCTGAGTCTAGAAATGTGCTATGTGTTAAAAGCAGGGGTTGATTCACCACTTTCCTGAAAACCTAAATTTGGCCTTGGATCCAAAGAGTGTAAGGTTATTTCAAAGTTAAGAGGTGAACCACAAAATGGTCTCACTGGAAAAATAAAAGGCGGTTGTAATACTTCTTTGGAGAAAGTTTACGGCTTCCTTTTTTGTTATTAAATCTATTCTCAGGTGAAATAAATTTCCTGTGTTAGTAAATGGAACAATATAAAAAAATTACTAAGTTTTTCAATTAAGGAAAGGTGGCTATTTGCCTCTGAGTATGTCTAGTCAACCCTAATATATTCAATTAGCGGAGAGTTTGTGTCACGGGGAAAACTTAAAACAGAGATTGAATATGAGAAGACTCACAGGTAAAGTGTAAGGTGAACTTAGTGAGGGGGATGGGACAGTGAGTAGGAAGGATTATTAGGAAAGTACCATCATTGCGATGAAGACTTTGATGGCTCATTTTTGACTCCTTTCAAAATATCTGCAGATTTTATTATTTCTCCACCTCTTAAAAAAATATTTTCTATCCAGATTCCTCTTGTTTTATAAAGAGAGTAACCTAAGAAGTTAGTTACCAAAAGCTTTCTGCTGAAAACATCTTGCCTGAATTGTTTGATCACTATAAATATACCTGTGTATTTGTTCCCACACTTGGTTTCATTACTGAGGGAGTAGACAAATAATATCAGGTGTGAAAAAGACATGCTGGGAAAAATAAAAGGAAATGCTAGTCATACTGAAATCACAGCCATGGTCTCCACTACTGTTTTATTTTATTTTAAATGCCACTTGCTTCTATTAAAATGCTAAAGCTTATTATAAAACAGTTACTTTACTCATAAAATTATACTAGAAATTTAATGACACATTTTACAATTTAAAAAGTATAATTATTTTTTGCTACTTCTAGGCATACTGGGTATTTTAAAATAAGGAATTTGACAATTTTCAGTGCCCTCACACAAAAAAAATGGTTGCAAATGTTTTTTTCTTGCCCCACAACCAATAACTAGCACCACTGTCACTTGGAGAACAAACTTCAACAAATATGACCTTTATAGAAAATATAAAAAATGGCTATTAATAGCCAACATTCATAATTTCAAACTAATAAATTATCTGGTAGAACACCATACTTGACATTACTTTGTGCGTGAGTCCACTTCAGAAAATTAAATGACATTACACTGATTATATTTAATTTAAAAGTAAACTCTCATTTCCATTCATCTTTCACATTTCCTCCGTCTTAGGGTAAGATGAACATTTCACTCAGTACTAGCTTTCCCCTTTCTTAGAGTACATAGCAGTGGATGTGGTGAGATTTGAAGGCCTACAAAAATGCACTTTGGGGGAAAATTGGTAATCTATTTTAAGCAATATAACTTAGGGTGAAATATTAATTACTTTCTTAGATCAACTCTTATCACCTAGCTGGTTCTTGTGTGACTAGGGCTGAAGACCCCTAAAAGGTTTTAAGTAAGCATAAATTTCCATCATAAGGTGGACATAAAAAATGGTAGATGACCAAAAATGCGATTTGAGTAATAAACAGTTTCACAAATGAGTCTGTGTCTAATTAAAAGCTTTTTTGATAAGAACAGTCCTCTTAGCAATAGCAGTGTATGTAACAAATATACATTTAAAGACAGCAAATTAAATATACAGAAATATTTAGATCTTTGAACAAATACTCTGGTGATTTTATGCACTAAGATTAAGGACTAGCCACATCAATACATTAATCAATTAAGAACAATTGACTTCACTAAGTTATTTTTATTGGTCTAGGAATTGAAAAAAATTTTTAGCCCTAGGCCCAGCTCTGCTTATGAGTAACTATGCAACCTTGAAAGTGTCACTAAACTTTATAGGATTCAATTTCTTTCATCTGTAAAACAAGAGCTGTGATTGAATGATCATTAGGACCTTTTCAGATTTAACATTCAAGTGGAATTTAAGCATATTATCTTTACTAAAGGGCTGAAAAAAACTAAGGAGATACTGATTACAAAAATCTTACACCTGACAAAGATCTTAATTAATGAGTTCATTCATAATTCATACTTGCTGTGAACCAGGGACTGACGTTTTTAACATAGGAATGAAAAAAGAAGTCAGTATAACCTTTTTAAAAAATTACAATTTTTATAATATAAATAACTAAACATTTAATATTAGTATATTAAAACCCCCAAATTTCTAACTAGCATAATGGGTATGTATTCATTACAATCCAAAATTGCCAGATCCTAAAATCATCAGTCTGGTTTTTACATTTATTACAGTGGGTAATGAGTGTGAATTTTAGTAATTCAAAGCTATTGCAATAGAGAATAGAGGTCAGAACTCAGTCTGAGCTCGATTCCACTGGAATAAAAGACTAGAGATCTTTTCAAGAATTGAGATAAAAAGATCATAAGCCATCTGTGTTTACTAATGGACTAAAAGAAAAAATAACATTCTGCTATCTTCATGACATAGGATAGGGCTCCAATGTGGGCACCTGCAAAGTTAGGTTGCTACCCTCCCATAGAAAATGGGATACAGGGTACTATCTCCCTTGATGATTGCATTTCAAAGAGACTGCTCTCAAGTCCTTAGAAAGATGTTTCTGCGTTATAAAACTGGCAAAAAAATTTTAAATATCCATATCTCAAAGGGTCAGTGAAAGAATTTACAAGTTTTCTAAAGTACATACTCTAAGAAAGTGGTCAGAGGCCTAGAGTTCAGAAGAATCCTGTCTAAAATGTAGTCAAGATGAGGAAAAGTTAAGGTCATCTTGGTCAGGTGACACCAATTTGGGGAAAACATTAGCACTTTATAATCGTTCAAGCTATAGTAGCAGGACCTTACTACACACAGCTATTTTATCTGAAGATAGTATTTGATTCAAGTCGTCCAAAATTATTTGTAAATGATCTTAGCTATACATATCTCATTTTGTACTTTTAATGTACTGACTGTCATTATGTGCATATTTTCATACCATTTTCTCATTTCCTCATAGTAGCTAAGAAGGGTTAAATAAGATAGAAAAATTAACCCCATTAATTTATAGATTAGAGTGTCAGGGTTTTAAAAAAGTCAATACTCTTGTTTAAGCTATCCGTTTGTAAGCCACGACTTTTGTATCTCAGTATAAAGTAGTCTCCAGTGTCGCCCATTGCTTCAATGAGTCACACACTGTGTGCAACTGTCTGGGTGTGTTATGTGCAACAGCAAAAGGTGAAAATGACATATATTTCTCCTTCATATGAAACAAAACATTTGCCCGGGAGATACAGCAATGAAAAACGTAAAGACAAAATACCTTGACTGCTTCTTTTGTAGAAGCAAATATTTTTTACTTAGGCTTCTCAAGATGGTGTGATCACTATAAAACAAAAATAGATTTTTTAAGAGACAATTTCTTTAAAAATACTATCATATGTCCATAATTTGAGGGTTAAACACCATCAGATGGTTGATTAAGAAGAGAAGGACCAAATTCATGCAGCTATTAGAACATCCTTAAAATTGAAGACAGGTTTTTTTTCGTTTTTGTTCCTTTTTCCCCCCTAAATGAACATCTGTAAGCACCAGCAAAAAGCTTAGTTGCAGTGTATTTGCAAAAACTTTTAATTTTATTCTTAAATAATTAAGTCACTTTGATCAATCAAATTTTTTGAGCCATTTAACTAGTCTGACTGCCAAACCCTTTCTTGTGGTGCTAATGGTGCCAATATTTGGGATGACTGAGCAAAAAAATAATGAAAAAGTTATGTAGGATTAGAAATATAAAGAAAAGGCATGTGGGAACACCTTTGTATTCTACCTCATAACAGGATTATAAATTTTAGGCTGCCCTAAAGAGAGATGCTGGTTGTGCTACAGAGGATCTGTCAGTATAATAGACAGGAGTTCTATAAACTTTCTGGTCATTGGCAGTTTAACTTGCTCCAGCTCGGAAAATCACTAGCTCCAAAGACAGCTCCATCTCTCTTTGAAGAGAAATCAAAGTCATGAAATGTGAACAAACAACTTATATAAAATTTATTTTATTTGCACTTGAAATAATATATTTATGGGTAATAAAACTGCTATGAACATTTGATCTACCAATAATGGAGCTACCAAACAAGAGAAAAATAAAAACCAAATAGTTTTTTTTTAGGGAAGAAAATCCACCAGAAGTAGAATATTTTTCACAGGTTTTCTTTTGCTTTTACAATAAAACTTGAGGTGATATATGTTTTTAGACAGTTTTTTAAAAGAAATCAATAATTTTGAGGTTAAAATTATAATTATATAAGCTTTTTGAATTTCATTCAACTTAGTATGAAGGTATCCATGAACAAAAAATAAGTTTAGTTAGGATTTAAGCCTGTTCTGTCACCAGATAAATTAAGAAATCAACTTATGATACAATGTGGGGGATATATAGTTATATTTGTAAAAATGAATATTTCAGATACACTCGTGTATTTTTTCAGCATATGAAAAATTGTGCAGTTTAGATAACAAACAGCAGGGTCAATTGATATTAACTTGTGATCCATGCAGCCTGAACTGATTCCCTGATGATAAATACATTGTTTCACATAACAGCGATATTTAAGAGGGGTAGCCTAAATACTATGTTTGCAGCAATTGAAACAACATCCCATTATTTGTTAGTAGTGATAAATAGAAAAATTAAACGAGATAGAAAGATTCCAGGAACTACACAGTTAATTCAAATAAAACAGAGAAATCCCCTTGGTTTCTGAAAAATTAAATAGAGAATTAGAGGTGGAGGGAGGGAAAGGAGTGCTTATCTAAATGATCCAGCTTGCCTTCATACTATTCTAAAATCACTGGCTGCTTTTTTGACAGTCTCACCATTCCATATCTTTGTTTATCTGGGATTTGATATTTTCAAAACATTTACGTGGATACAGGAAGGCTTACTTTCTGAATTTATTTTTTGGACTTATTATCAAAATATTTTTATTGCATATTTACTGTTAAAATGTTTCTCAAGTTCTAAGTAGGCTATAATAGATTAATCAATATTATTCTCCACTGAATATAAAGAAGTGAAAAGTGTATCCATTTCACTGATTTTGTGAAACTCAAATATTATTTGATAGTTTCAAGCAATAGCATCTAACCAACTGATTTGACTCTTCCAAATGGTGACATTAAAATATTTTATTTTTATTTTTTAATTTATATTTTGACATTTAGATGTTACAGTTTTGTTTAACCTAAATATTGTTTTATTTAAAATTAGTTATGTAGAAAAATTCTAATGTAATATATATTTTTATTGTACAAAATGTATTTTATTTTTATTATGCAAAAATATATAATTTATTCAGGAAAGAAACATTATTCTCCCTTCTCCTCAATGTCACACACAAACAGCCCACAAGAACTCTATTATGGCTTAAAATTTATGTACATTATAATAAAAGTCCTCTAGAAAAGCTATCTCCATTATGTAAGAAAGTTCTTGGAAGAAACATATTTAGAAGGAAGAGTAAATAAGATAAATTTTCAGATTTTGTAAGCAATGATTTTCATGAAATGTGCCATATATCTTATTCAACTATGACACTCATATTCTGATATATGATTCAGAGAAACTCTTAATAAAGGACATTAACTTTGAATAGGATCTAAAATTTTTTGTTATGTTTTGAATAGAATCTAAACCTTTTGGTATGTTTTCGATAATTTTATGTTATTGCTAACAATTTCAAATTTACAAAAACATTTTTTCACAAACTTTCACATGCATAATCATTGATTTTTTTCTTAAAATTTAAATATATAGTCTTATTTACCTCAATTTAATTATATAGTCCATTTCTATTATGTTCTAAAACTTCTGCTAATTGCAGTGGGCTAATAGAAGTAGGCAGAATTGTAAGCATGCAGGGACATAGCAGAAATATTCAAAGGCAATAGGACAGAAATTAATAATGTATACAACAATTTTATCGGTCAGATTGTGGAGAGGAGTTGAAGAATGTTGGGCAGTGGTTTAGAGTGGATGCTGCTAAAAGGGCCCTCTCACCATTGGCTTTATAAGCCAACTCAAAGAATGGACTTCATCTTAATAGCAATGGAAAACCACTGACATGTTAATCAGGAGAGACAAATAAGCATGTATTTTTTTGGGAATAATCATCCTGGCAGCAGTATAGTGGATGGAGTTATGTAAACAATAAGAAAAACTTGGAAGCTTTTTAATTCAGTAGCCTTATGATAGTCATCTAATAAGTGGACTGAAAACAGACTTATAAGAGAGAGATTTAGAAAGTAGGATAAACACTACCTTGTAGGAAATTATATCTACTAGTTGAGATAGGAACTGCCAATTTGCCAAATATAGTAATCTTGGTTGGCAGGGTTTTTTCTTTCAGTACATTAAATAAATTATCCCATTCCTCTGGCTTCTGCTGAAAATCTGCTGATAGTCTCAAATAATTTTCCTTTTAACAGATAGCTTTGTTCTTGCTACTTTCAAAATTCTCTTTGCCTTTGACATTTGACAATTTGATTCTTATGAGGGAGAAACCATGAGTTGGGTGCCTTCTCATTCTGCCAATCCCTGCCAGATTCCGTCTGCAGCCCTGCAGGCCCTCTGCTGCTACAGCAAGGCCCTCTCATTCTCTTGCTTTCAGAGGTCCCCCAACTATCCAAACTATGCTGATTTATTAAAACTCTGAGTCATAAAAGACATAAACAAGTCCCTTGGGCATCCTTCTAAAATGCTGGAACACTGGATGAATGTTCCACTCTTTTCTTTTCCCCCAAGGGAAAAGCTAGGAGCTAAACTGAGCTATAGTGGCTTGGGGGAAGGGCAATCACAGATAAAATGAAACAACTTTTTTTACACATTTCACTGTGGCTCTTTTCAACTTTGTGCTCACCTAGTGTACTGCAATTTTTTAATTGGTTTCTCAAGTTTTCATCCAAGTATTTTGGTCCATGTATTATTTTTACCTTGGTGTCTCTGTAGGGAAATGAGGGTTGGGCCTTCCTATTTTACCATCTTGCTGACTCCACTCCCCCACCTAAGATTTTAAGTACAGCAAAGTGTCTACAACTTTTTAAATCTTAAAAATTATGAAATAAAAGTTTAGAAAAAATATACCTTTTCTCCTAAATTTACATTGGTGGATATATCAGGAACTTTATATTGAATAATCTTTGACTAAATGAACTGAAGGAGAATGGAAAACAAATGAATAAAATATAAATTCCAGATTTCATGAAATTTGCTTAAGATATTTCTTGCTATGTTTAAAATGCAAAGGAATGAAAGGGGAAGGATAAAGAATTAGAGATGTGTTAGTTTTCTATTGCTACGTAACAAATTTCCACAATCTTAGTGGCTTGAAATATAACCATTTTTTTAGTATTAGTTTCTGTGGGTCAGATGTCTAGGTATGGAATTAGCTGTGTCCTCTGCTCACAATTTCACCAAGCTATAATTCAGGTATTTAACTGTGCTATCATCTCATCAGAGGCTTAACTGAGAAAGGATCTGCTTCCAGGTTTCCTCAGGATGCTGGCAAAATTTCTTTCTTTGTGGCTGCAGAACTCAGGTCCATATTTTCTTCCTGGCAGTTAGCTGGAGCTCTTAGAGGCTGCCACAGTTTCTTGCCATATGGTCTCTCCATAGGCACCTTAAAACATGGGTGTTTGTTCCTTCAAGTCCAGTAAGAGAATCTCTCTCCCCGGTTTACTAACCAGAAGTTCCATAAAACAAAATGTAATAAAGGAAGTCATATTCTATCCACTTTGACATATAATATAAAGTAATGAAAAGAGGCACATCTCATCATCTTTGCCATAGTGTAAGGGTTAGAAACAAGTCACAGGTTCTGCCTGCTCACAGGAAGGATATTACAAAAAGACATGTATTCTTGTGGGCCACCTTGGGTTATGTCCACCACAAGATCAATAGCTTAATTTTCAAATATATGAATAATTTTTATCCATGGCCAGAAATATTTTGATGTATGATTTTCATTGTTCTTATCAATTTTTTGTTTAAATGTCAAAGGCATACTTCTGTCCTGTCTAGGCCAAGTACTTTGAGAATAAACAAACAAACAAACAATTGATAAACCTTGAAGTACATGAAGGCATATTTTGCTATAGGCTGAAGAAAAGTATTTGAAATCAGCAGTAGAAATGACTACACTACACTTAAAACTAAATTTGATTAAATTTCAAGGCATAAATCATATTAGTTTTAATATTAAAATGGTCATTTTACCACATCCGTGCCATAGGCAACAAAATTTGAGAGCTGTCATGTTTTTAGAAGTTTTCAAGTCAGCAGGAAAATTCTTGCTGATCTGAGGTTTTTGAGGAGTCTGGATGCTTTATGGTTTATCATTCTCTGATTTTTCTACTAGGTCGTTAAGGAAGTTTTTCTGCTTAAGGCAGAGGTTCATTAATTTAGGTCTGGCAGTGCAGAGTCATAAGAAAAATGACATATTTGAGAAACTTATATAACAAAAATTATTTTCATTTTCCCAAAATAAATGTTAACTCTACATATTAATATAAAAATAGTAATGCTATTTTAATCTACATTTACTCCTCAATAAACTAAAGTGACTTATGAGATGGTAGGCTTAATTTTTTAATGAAAATAAATCAGCATAATCACTTAAATCTTTTTTATCACATAATATTTGATGATGTCAAATCAATGACATTTATAAAGATCCAACTATTAAAAATCAAGACTGGGCTGTGTGTACACAAAGCCAAAATAACCATTTTGAAAATGAAAAGTTATACCAGAAAACTGCTCATTTTGTAGGCATCTCATCAAAAAACAGAGTAGACTTTTTAAAAAACCTATGCAGTTATGGACACAACCTGAAGGGTGGGCTTAATCATAATTCTTGCTTTGATTACATATGAGAAAAATATTCAATTTTCCATTGATTTGGAGAATACTTATCACAAAAATGTCAAAAATTTGAAATCAGACATTATTATTTTGAACTATTTAGTACTGCTATTCAAACTACCTTAAACTTTGGTTAACTTTAAAATATGCTATTTAGGCAATGTAGGTTCATCTTGAATTCTGAATTTTTTAAAAAAATTGTGGTACATTCTACTGCTATTTATCATAAATACCTTTTTTATTAATAATCTAATTGCCACAGATTCTCTCTCTGTGTCATCTCTTTCTCTCTTTTCTGTTTATATCACTATCAATAGTTTTAAAACATTCACTTAGGACACGTGGTTACAGGGGTATTCTTTGTGGTTATTAATATATATTAGGCACTTTACACAATACAGTACTAATCAGATTCTACTGGAATATTAAATCAGAGTTTTAGCTTTCTTTTTTTCTTTCTTTTTTCTTAACTAAGCTTTCTAACAAGTGTCTTCATTGGAATATCCCCATTTGTGGGGCTCCCATAGTGTATATTTTTGATTAACAGTATAGAATTTATTTTCCCTTCCTTTCTTGTCAATAACAAGAGATGCCCAGTTTGCCTCAGATGTCTACCACAGCCCAACGCTGCCCATACAGCAAGTGAGGCTGATTCAGCTTTCTGCTGCAGCAGTCAGCCTGGGGCTCAGGATCACGCCAATACTCTTGTTGATGATGGTTCGGGATTGAGCATGTAATACACTTCAGTGATGAGAAACACAGTTGGTTAGTTGTCTCTGGGAAATTTCTACCTACATTTTCTACTTCTAGAACTGCTGTACAAGGTATGAGGCCTAGAGATCCCACGGGCATCTTTGTTCCAGCTTGGCCCTAAAGAGATCTACAGGAAAAGAGAGCTTTGAGAAGAAGCAGAGAGTTCCATACTGGTCATTACCTTTAAGTCTCTACTTAATGGAGCAAGTAAAATGTGTTATCATTCAAGTCTATTCAGGGTTTGGGGGGCTTTTGTGGTTTTTTTTTTAAATATTTATAGCTGAAAGCATCTTTTGTGTGTATTTTTCCTGCTAATTGTCTCCCTGTTCATGGCAGTAAATTGATGTTAACATTTTAACATGATAGAGCCTATTATAATTTGAATTATTCACATTCTCAGCAAAATTAAACCAAATATTTATATTTGCTGATGCATATAACATGCACACACACACTCTTTTTTCATAGCTTTTTCTTATATTCAATTATTGTTGTCAGTATGAAAGGCAACCTTTTCAGATTAGAACTTATGGTTAGGAGAAAAAGGAAAGAAAAATATTGCTCCCAGAAATAGTACCATTTCAATAAACAGAACACTAAAAAGGAATGTGAAAAATACAAGAAATGGAGCACAATCTACATATTATTATTTACAATTCTGTTTCATACATCATATAAGCTAATTACCTCTCTCAGAAAGATGGTAAAATCTGAAACTAAAACATTCTGGATAATTTACTTTAAAAAATGTTACTTAAAATATCTGACTAAACAAAATTGTAGGCTGTTGGTATTATTTTATCCTAAATATCTAAATAACCATAATCTTCTTTTACTTTTGTCATGTGAAAATTAAGATATCCCCACAAACACATAACACTCTTTGATAAAATCATCATGGTAGGCTGAATGATGGCCCCTAACTATGTCCAAGGTTTAATCCTTAGGACATGAGAATATTACCTTAAAATGGCAAAAGGAACTTTGCAGATGTGGCTTAGCTAGGGATCTTGACATAAAGAACCTTAAGATGGACATATTATCTTAGATTATCTGGGTGGACCCTAAATGTAATAAGTGTCCTTTAAAAAGGGAGGCAGAGAAGATTTGACTACAAAACCAGAAGTAAGAGATGTGATGATGAAAGCAAAGGTTTGGAGTTCTGTGAGGAAGAGGTCATGAGCCAGAAGAATTCAGGTGGCTGCCAGACACAAGATTCTCCCCTAGAGTCTCCAAAGGAACCAGCCCTGCCAACACTGACTTTGGTCCAAGGAAACTAATTTTGGACTTCTGGGTTCAACAACCACATGAAGATTAAGTTATGTTTTCTTAAACTACCAAGTTTGTGGTTATTTGTTACAGCAGCTATAGGTATCTAATACAATCATCCAAGTGCCTCTTCTTATGATAACAAATAAATAAATTTAGCTGAATTCTTCAAAGAGGAAAGAAAAAATTATATAGCAACTGCAAGTAAACCTACCAAAGTGATACAGTAAGGGAAAAACAAAAGTTAAACATTAGAGAAAGATCACCAAATGGTGTACTATGTTGTTTTATCCTTATCTTTTTGCAGGATCCAGCATCTTAATCCTAGAGATGTGTTCCTGTCTCTCTAAGTCTTCTTCTCATAGCCTCTTCTTCTCCTAGTCTTGAGAATGTATCCAGGTTTCACATTATTGAAACTATTGCCCATGACCACCTGCTAATTATTGAACATAATCTGCCTGCTAAAGGCTTGGCCTTCATTGATTTTAATGGAATGTAGAAGTTTTGCTTTGGCTGTCTTAGTCATTTTTATTTCTGGCCATAAAGAGAAAATTAGAATGTAACTGGTACATTTTTAGGATATTGCAAATTTACATTTTAAAAATACGGCCCAAGGATTCTTAATTCTGCATGTCAAGCACCAAGCAATTCTGTAGAGACACTTCCCTCCTCCTCCTACCATTTAAACAAAAGTCTAATTTAATTTGTTGTATTAGTTTTGATACATGCAATTTAATTTTTGTGAAGAATTCCTCATATCACAAAGTTTAAAAATAATGTATAAGTTGATGCCAGTATTCTCCAGCTCAATATCCAGAAGAGACATATGTATTGTTTTTTATTACACAGACATGGATTCTTAACTTATAAAAAAAATTACTGTTGTGAAACTTACTATATTTGCATTTTCTTCATGAAATGTGCTCAATGGCTTTTAGCTGCAAGAAAAAACATCCTGGATTATAACAATCACAGAGAGAGGAACAAAAAGCAAATTTCATTTTCTGAAAATATTTTCACATTCTATTCTAAAGCCAAATTTATATCCATTTAAGGAAATTTGTTAGGAACATCTTAAGAGTTTTGGGCCCCTGAACTACTGTGCTCTCCCCATGTTCGGTGACTCATATTTCAGAAATGCAAATATACCATGGTTTGAAGCAGTATGGGAAGCATACTTAGAAAAAGAAGTTGACTTTTGACAAAACCGGGTTTTATTTCTGGTGTTCAACCTTGAGCAATTTTTTTCAACACCTTTAAGTCTCAATTTCATAATCTGTAAAACAAGGAAAATAGTTCCCGCTTTTCCAGGTTGTAAGTAAAGTATTTGTCTCGTGCAAGTAAGTGTTGCATAAATTACAGCATTTATTACTCAGCTACATAACAGCAAATAAATATTCAGTTATTTTGTTTATTTCTGGTTTAGAAATAACAAGCATGTTATTTTTTATAATGAATTAGTCATTTTTTTCAAAGCATGCATTATAGTTTTTGAGGCAATACATGGGAGATGGTGTTTTTTTTAAAGATATCTTTTTAAAATGGCCTAAAGCAAATGCACTTTTGAATATGCCAAGAATATTTTAGAATGAATCTTACTATTCACATCAAATCAATTTTCTACTTTTGTAACAAAATCTAGAGCCAAATGGAAAGGACAGTAATAAGTGCTAGAAACACAATTTTTAAGATAATGTTAAGAATATGTTTTAAATTGCCTTAAACATTAATGTATTTTTGATGTTGAAAAGGGGATGTTTTATGCTAATTCAAAATGCAATAACCATATTAATTGGTAGCTTCAGATAGAAAAGAATCCAATAACTTATTTTAACTTATTCTATTTTCTTTATATATAAAAAGTGAATTTAAAAATCACTTAAAGTAGTATCATCAGTGAAAGGTTTTATTACCAAACCTATTCCTCTCTGATTTGACTAATTTACTAAAGTCTGATTTAGTAATCTTATCTCCCTCCTTATAAATAATGACTATGCCATGGGGGGTTATTAATTTTAATTAAACAAAGTTGGCTAAATTTTGCTATCAAAAACTTTTTCTGAAATCCTGAAGGAATCACAGCTAATTTTATGTGAATATATAAGGGAATAATTTTAATCTTTGGTATTAAAGAAATTATGTTAACAGTTTTATTACAAAGAAGTCCTGGGCCAAATATCTCAGTTTAGCCCAGGTGTTTCTGTCATATTTAGTATTCTTAATTATTTCTCATCCAAGTTTCATACCTGAAAATTGAATTAAATACCATAAAATTCCTGAAAACAAAAATATTTTCTTTGGTTCTGAATTTGCTATTTTGCCTGGTTGCAGAGGCCACATTAATGAAGAATGACTAAGACTTTCTTTCATTTTTTTAATATAGAGAAATATTTATAGAATATTTTCTAAGATGCAAATACTAGATACAAGTATGTAAAATACATAATTTATTGCAATAAGGAAATCAGAATCAAATGAAAAATATCCAGTAAAAGAAAAATTATACTGTAAGTAGCCCATCTGTGTGGCATAATTTTAAAGTTCTAAAAAAGGAATATTCCTATGTACAAACTATAATACCTCACAGATTTTGAGTTAGTGCCCCAAAATTCTACCACAAAGATGGTTTTCTAGAAAGATGGAGTTACAAAAGTGTTAAACTTCCAGAAATTATTTGCTAAAATGTTAACAAGCAAATTTAATTTAAAAAATATTAAGTAATATTTCAGTCATCAATATTTAAGGAAGAGCCAGTTTTTCAGATTATTTCTCAAATGACTCGTAGATTAAAGTATAACTGCTGAGAAGGACTCCGTAGATGAATAAGAGTCTATAACATCAAAGGGAAACACCATCAGCTAAAATTTAGACTGTTCTTGTCCAGAGAGGAATACTCCTAATAAACTTCTTCCAGTTTACTAAAAAGAAACATCTCTTTTAAAAGAAGTAAAGGAGGGAAAAAGACAAGAACATTCAATTTTGCAGAAAATTTAATCAGAAAGTAATTATGCTAAAGGCACCCTTAAAATATTCTAGTCATAAGAGATTGCATTATATATTAGGAGTTGAATTACAAGTATACCTAGTTTTATTGCAGTTCACTTTATTGCACTTTGCAGATACTGTGTTTTTGCAGATTGAAGGTTTGTGGCAACCTTGAGTCAATCAAGTCTCTCATTGCCAGTTTTGTAGCAGCATATGCTGTTTCCATGTCTCTGTGTCACATTTTGGTAATTCTTACACTATTTCAAAATTTTCATTATTATTACATCTGTTATGGTGATTTGTGATCAGTACTCTTTATGGTTATTAGCATAATTGTTTTGATGTACCACAAACCACGCATGTATAGGATGACAAACTTAATTGAGAAATGTGCACATTCTTTTTTATTTCAAAAAATTTAGAGAGTACAAGTGTTTTTTATTACATGGATGAATAGTATCATGCTGAAATCAGGGCTTTCAGTGTATGCATCATTAGAATAGTGTACATTGTACCTGATAGGTAGATTTTTATCCCTCACGCCCCTCCCATCTGCCCCTTCATAGTTTCTAATGTCTTTTACATCTCTTTCTATTCATGTGTGCCCATCATTTAGCTTCCACTTATTAGTGAGAACATGTGGTATTTATTTTTCCATTCCTGAGATAATTCACGTAGGGTAATAGTCTCCAGTTATATACAAGTTGCTGCAAAAGACATTATTTCATTCCTTTTTATGGTTGAGTAGTACTCCATGTGTATATATACCATATTTTCTTTATTCACTCATGAATTTATGGGAACTTAGGTTGATTCCATATTTTTGCAATTGTGAATAGTGCTGCCATAAACATTTAAAAGGGGGCATCTTTTAGATAAAATGATGACTTTTCCCTGGGGAAGACATCCAGTAATGGGAATGCTGGATAGAATGGTAAGTCTACTATTAATTTTTTGAGGAACCTCCATATTGTTTTCCATAGGGGTTGTACCAGTCTGCAGTCTCATCAATAGTATATAAGCATTTCTTTTTCTCTATACTCATGACAGCATCTGTTGTTTTTTGATTTTTTTATTAATAGCCATTCTGACAGGGATAAAGTGGTATCTCATTGTGGTTTTAATTTGCATTTCCCTGATGATTAATGATGTTGAACATTTTTTTCATATGTTTGTTGGCAATTTGTCTATCTTTTTTTGAGAAAATTCTGTTCATGTTTTTCCCACTTTGTGATGGAGTTGTCTGTTTTTTCTTACTGATTTATCTGGTTCTTTGTAGATTTTGCATATTAGTCCTTTAGCAGATTTACAGTTTATAAATTTTTTCTCCCATTCTGTAAGTTGTTTGTTTATTTTGTTGATTTTTTTCCTTTGCTGTGTAGAAGCCTTTTAATTTAATTACATCCCATTTATTCATTTTTGATGTTGCTGTATTCATCTTTGGGGTCTGAGTCATAAATTCTTTGCTTAGGTCTAGTTCTAAAAGGTTTTCCTACATGTTCTACTAGACCTTTTATGGTTTCATGCCTTACATTTAAGTCTTTACTGCATCTTGAATTAATTTTGGCAAATGATGAGAGATAGGGAGCCTGTTTCATTCTTCTGCATGTGGCTATCCAGTTTTCCCAGCATTATTACTTGAATAGGGGGTCCTTTCCCCAGTGTATGTTGTTGTCTGCTTTGTCAAAAATCGGTTGGTCAGAGCTCTATGGTTTTATTTCTGGGTTCTCTATTCTGTTCCATTGGTCTATGTGTCTACCTTTATACCAGTGTCATGCTGTTTTGGTTACTATAGTCTCGTAGTATAACTTGAAGTCAGGTAATATAATGCCTCCAGATTTGTTCTTTTTGTGTAGGATTTCTTTGGCTATTCAGGTTCTTTTTTGGTTACACATGAAGTTTAGGATTGTTTTTCCTAGATCTGTGAAAAATGACATTGGAATTTGGGGAGGAATTGCTTTGTATCTGTAAATTACTTTGGGCAGCATGGACATTATAACAATGTTAGTTGTTCCAATCCATGAGCATGAGATGTTTTTGTCCATTTTTTTGTGTCATCTATGATTTCTTTCATAAGTGTTTTATACTTCTCCTTGTAGAGATCTTTCACCTCCTGTAGGGATTGGGCCTAGAAGGATGGATGGATGGAAGGAACATGAGCAAGGTGCCTGCCTGAAGCAACTTGTTTGCTGAGTGCAAAGGTCAGCTGAAAACAACTGACCTGTATGGAAGTTGTTAAAAAAAATTAACAAATGGCCCGGACACTTTGCACGTGTCCTTAGAAATAAATGTGGGGAGGAACTTAGCTGAGGAGGCCATTTTCTCCTTTAGATTTTGGTCTCTCCCCTTCTCTCAGAACACTGTGTTTTGAGTAATCATTCATTCCTTTGCTCCCGAGCTCAGGAGTGAAAAAGCAGCCACAACATCTCCTTGGTTAAATTTATTCCTAGTTATTTTATTTCCTTTGTAACTATTTATAAACATTACTGAGTTCTTGATTTGACTTTCAGTTTCACTGTTATTAGTATAAAGAAATGCTATTGACTTTTGTATGTTAACTTTATAACCTGAGACATTACTGAATTTATTTATCAATTCTAGCAATCTTTTGGTGAAATTTTTAAGGTTTTCTAGATGATAAGATCATATTATCAGCAGACAGGGATAATTTGACCTCCTCTTTCCCAGTGTGGATGCCGTTTATTTCTTTCTTTTACCTGATTGTTCTGGCTAGGACTTCCAGTAGTATGTTGAATATAAGTGGTAACAGTGGGCATTCTTACCTCTTTCTAGTTCTTAGGTGGAGTGCTTTTCAACTTTTCCCTATTCAGTATGATTTTGGCTGTGGATTTGGCATATATGGCTTTTATAATTTTGAGATATGTTCCTTCTATGCCTAGTTTCTTGAGGATTGAATGTTTTTTTTCTGTATCTACTGAGATGATCATAAGAACTTTGTTTTTAATTCTGTTTATTTGATGAATCACATTTATTGATTTTCATATATTGAGCCATCTTTCCATAGGTGGAATGAAACCAACTTGTGAATTAGAACCAAGATGGTGGAGTAATAGAGGTTTTCACCCTGATTCCAGGAAAACACGTCCCCTGCCATGAATGTTCCTCCTCTTGTTAAATTAAGCTGGAGCTTCAATAGAAAGGTAACAGGAATCTCTTCTGCAGGGAGAATTTGTTTCTGCTCTGCCTGTGGAGTAGACTTTCTATAGTTTCTGAATAAATCTCACTTTCACTTTTAAGAAAAATGAAACTGACTTGTTTATGGTAAATTCTTTTTGATGTTTGGTTGAATACGATTTGCTAGTATTTTGTTGAAGATTTTTGCATCTATGCTCATAAGAGATGCTGGTCTATAATTTTATTTTTTGTTGTTGTTGTGTCCTTTCTTGGCTTTGGTACTGGGGTGAATCTTGCTTTACAGAATGAGTGAGGGAAGATGCTCTCTTATTTGATGTTATGGAACAGTTTC
This sequence comes from Lemur catta, assembly GCF_020740605.2. Classification (NCBI taxonomy): domain Eukaryota; kingdom Metazoa; phylum Chordata; class Mammalia; order Primates; family Lemuridae; genus Lemur; species Lemur catta. The sequence continues at coordinate 246,139,821 of NC_059128.1, forward strand.
AGAAGAATGGGTTCTAATTCTTCTTCATAAGTCTAGTAGAATCTGGCTGTGAATCCATCTGCTCTTGAGCTTTTTTGTTGTTTGGGGGAGATTTTTTATTATTTTATTCTCACTATTTGTAGTAGGTATGTTCAGGATTTTGATTTCTTTCTTGTTCAAGCTCAGTAGGTCACGTGTTTCCAAAAATTTATCCATTTCCTCTTGATTTTCTAGTTTGTATGCATAGAGGTTTCCATAGTAGTCACAGATGGTATTTTGTATTTCTGTGGTCTCAATTGTAATGTCTCCTTTCTGACTGAGCTAATTTGGATCTTTTCGGTTCTATTTCTAGTTAATTTAGCTAGTGTTCTATCAGTTTTGTTTATCTTTTCAAAGAATCAAATTTTTGTTTCATTGATCCTTTGTATTGTTTTTTGTTTGTTTATTTTCATTTTGTTTAGTTCTGCTCTGAGCTTTGTTCTTTTTTTTATTCTGCTAACTGGGTTTGGCTTGCTCTTCTTTCTCTAGGCCTTTATGTATGACATTACGTTATTCATCTGTGGTCTTATCTGTCTTTTCAGTGTAAGAATCTAAGGCTATGAATTTCCCCATTAACATTACTTTTACTATAGCTTGTAGATTTTTGGATGCTTGTGTCATGTTTTTCATTCAGTTAAAAAATCCTTTGATATATATTTTAATTTCATCATTGACCCGAGGATCATTCTGTACAAGGCTATTTAATTTCAATGACTTTGTATAGATTTCAGAGTTTCTTTGGGAATTTATTTCTAGCTTTATTCCACTGTGGTCTGATAAGATTCATGGAATGATTGTGATTTTTCTGTATTTGCTGAGACTTCTTTTCTTGGATAACATAGGATCTATCTTGGAAAATGTCCCATGTGCTGATGAGAAAAATGTATATTCTACAATTTTTAGATATAGCGTTTCATAGATGTTTGTTAGGTCCATTTGTTCTAGACTCTTGTTTAAGTCCAGTTGATCTTCTGCCTCAATTATCTGTCCAGCTCTGTCAATGGAGTGTTGAAGTCCCTGGCAATTATGATTCTGCCATATATTTCCTTGCTTAGATCTAACAGAATTTGTTGTATGAATGTGACAGCTCCTGTATTAGGTACATGTATATTTAGGATTGTTACATATTCTTGCTGAATTACTCCCTTTAACATTTTATAATGACTGTCTTGGTCTTTTTTTTTTTTCACCATTGTTGATTTAAAGTCTATTTTATCTGGTATGAGAATAGCTACTCCTGCTCACTTTTGGTTTCCATGTGTGTTGAATTTTTTTTCCACCCTTTTACTTTGAGTCTATGAGCATCCTTGCAAGTTAAATAGGTTTCTTGGAGACAGCATATATTTCTGTTATGTTTTTTCATCCATTCAGTCAATCTATTTCTTTTAAGTGAAGTATTATGACCATTTACACCCAATTTTATTTTTGATATGTAAAATACTGTTCTGTTCATCATATTGAATAATACCTACTTGTTTTGTTTGCTCCCTTGTGTTACTGTTTTATAAGAGTTGTGAGCCTCAGCTTTCACATGTTTTTATACAGGTGGGTATCAATTGTTCTGTTTCATGACAGAGTATTTTTAAGCACTTCCTGTAGGGCAGGTCTAGTAGTGTTATGGTCCGAGACTCAAGAAAAGACCACCTAGAGACCGAACTGAGCCAAATTGGGAGTCTTTATTAGCTGGCCAGCGACTACCCTCTGCACCACCTAAAAGCAGCTGCACAGAGAGCAGTGTTTAGCCAAAAACGGAAGGCTCTTTTAAAGGTGAAAGCCACATCCTAGAAATTATCTAGTTGAGCAAGCATGGTTTACAGAAGCCAAAAAAACCGTTAGTCTTGGCCAAAGTATATTTCACATCCTGTTTTAGCAGGGTGTGGGGTTCTGGGGACTTTCCATAGTTTTGGAGGGTTTGTCATACAGAAAGAGTCATAACAATTTAAAATTTAACCCACTTTGTTCATTTAGCAAGTGCCATTACAGAAGCTAAGAAAGCAGTTAGGATTAAAAATTCTTGGACCTTAACAGTAGTAACAAATTCCCTTAGTGTTTGCTTGTCTTGGAAAGACTTTATTTCTCCCTCATTTATGAAAGTTAATTTTGCCAGATACAAAATTCTTGCTTGACAGTTATTCTGTTTAAGAGTACTAAAAATAGAATTCCAATCCCTTCTGCCTTTTAAGGTCTCTACTGAGAGGTCTCCTGTTAGTCTGATGGGTATTCCTTTGTAAATAACCTATTGCTTTTGTCTCACAGCTTGTAGAATTCTTCACTTTCACTTAGACCAGGCTATTTGCAATGAATTTTGTGTTCAATGACCATCTTTTGTCTGGATATCTAAATCTCCAATGATATCAGGAAAATTTTCCTTAATTATTCACTCACATATGTTTTCTGTTTTTTGATTTTTCCTCTTCTCCCTCAGGAATGCCTATAATTATTATATTAGCTTGCTTTGCATAATCTCTTAATTCTTACAGTGTTTATTTATTTTTCTTTATTCTTTTTTCTACATTTTGGACTGACTGGCTTAATTTGAATGTCATGTCTTCTAGCTCTGAAATCCTTTCTTCTCCTTGCTCTAATCTGTTTGCTAAAACTTTCTGCTGTATTCTGATATTTCTTAAATGACTATATCATTTTCTTATATTTGGTCATCTCTTTTTTATGTTATATATCTCTTTCATGAATTTTTCATTCATGTTTTCAATGATATATTTTGGTTTTTTGTGATGGATTTCTACCATCTCTTCAATCCCATTCATGTTACTTGCCATCTATAATCTTAATTCTATATCTGTCATTTCAACAATTTCCTCTTGGTTGAAGCCATCACTGGAAATTTATTGTGATCTTCTGGGGATGTTGTGACAACCTATTTTTTCATGTTGTCAGAGATTTTATGCTGCCTCCTTTTCATCTGGGGTCTCTTCTGCAGCTCAAAACAGATAGCAGAGACAGTATACCTGTTCTCCTCTGTTGGGACATCTGTTGCTTTCTCAGGACAGTGATGGGTCCCTGAATGGTGTGCTTGAATCCTACTCCAGAAGCTTGACCAGGCAGGGAGAAGCAGATACTCTGTGAGCCTTTAGTAATGCTGCTCTACTGATTTCCCCTATTCCCCTATGGTTATCACAAAGCCTCTGTGACAGGGGGTCCCATGGTCAAGGGCACATGGGTGAAGCAGGGCTGGCCCATGAGACTGGGTGAGTGTACAGCATGGAGCAGGCCTGCTGAGCTCACTGTGCACAAACGCAGGCCTGGGAAGGACAGGGCCCATGTGGGGGGTGGAGTGGGCTGCACTGTGGACAGGCCCCTAGGATGCAGCAGAACTGCAGGGCATTTTGTGCCTGTGTATGGGCCAGGGCAGTCATGGTGCTGAGTGCACAGATGGAAGAGGGCATGTCTGGGAGCTACACAAGGGGTGCCTGTGTGGGACAGCATGGGCCCATGGTGGCTGGTCCTCCTAGGTTCAAAGGTGGCAGTTGTACTGGCTTTTTGCCACACTTAGGGCCTCTCAAGTAGTGGTAGCAGTGGATCATCCACCCCAACAGTGGGCTATGAGAGATGAGATTGAGTGGGATCACTCAAGCCACATCAGCAGATGCCGGGGTCTGTGGTCTCGTGCTCTGCCCAGGTTCCTCCGCAGTGGTAGTGTGGGTGCATGGCATCCATCCACAGGGTATGCCAGGACTTCCCACTCCCTCCCTGCCCAGCAGGGATGAGGGGGAAATAGCAGTTACAAATCCGACCCATGAGGTAGGAGTAGTGCTCTGGATTTGAGATGTCACCACCCAGGACTCATAAGACAGCTTTCTTCTCTCTGGAATAATGCAGCAGTACAGCTTCCAGTCAGGTCTCTGTATCAGTCCAGAGGTCTGCTGCAATGGAGGGGAAAAGTATAGCCTTGAGTTCTCTCCTCTGTCCCTTCCCCATATGTGGGTGCCTTCCCCAAGTACTTCCAGTCCTGCTGGTCAGGTTCTCCCATTTCTCTCTTCTTCACATCACTCCTGCTTCCTGTCTGTTGATTCCCAGTACTCTCTCTTAGATGATTCATCCAAAGGTGCTATTGGTCACTTTCAATCCTCTCCACGAGTGTAGTGTTGGGCAAGCTGTTCTTGTCTATCATCTTGGATCCTCCTCTCTTGTATGTGTTCTGACTGCTCCACTGACCAACCATTCTATTTCTCTCCCTCTCTACAGGCCCACCTATTCCTTGAGACACAACAATATTGAAATTAGGCCAGTTAATAGCTCTAGAATAGCCTCTACGTAAGTGTTCAAGTGAAAGGAATAGTCGCACATCTCTCACTTTAAATCAAAAGCTAGAAGTAATTAAGCTTAGTGAGGAAGGCATGTTAAAAATGGAGACAGACCAAAAGCTAGGCCTCTTGCATTATACAATTACTCAAGTTGTGAATGCAAAGGAAAAGTTCTTGAAGGAAATTTAAAGTGCTACTCCAGTGAACACATGAAGCACAAGAAAGAAAAACAGCCTTATGCTGATATAGAGAAAGTTTTAGTGGTCTAGATTAAAGCTCAATCCAGCTATAACATTTCCTTAATCCTATGCCTAATCCAGAGCAAGGTCCTAACTCTTTAATTCCATGAAGGCTGAGAGAAGTAACAAATCTGCAGAAGAGAAGTTGGAAGCTAGTTGAGGTAGGTTAACGAAGTTTAAGGACAGAAGTTGTTTCTATAACATAAAAGCACAAGATAAAGCGGCAGTGCTGATATAGGTTCTGTAGCAAATTATCCAGATCTAGCTAAAATAATTGATGAAGGTGGCTACACTAAATAACTGATTTTCCATGTAGATGAAACAGCCTTATATCTCCAATGTAGATAAAACAAACATATATAAACAGCCATCCAGGACTTTTACAGCTAGAGAGAAGTCACTGCCTTGTTTCAAAGCTTCACAAAAACATGCTGACTCTCGTGTTAGGGCCTAATGAAGCTGATGACTTTAAGTTAAAGCCAATGCTCATTTACCATTCTGAAAATCCTAGGAACTTGAGAATTAAGCAAAATGTCTGTTTATAGAATAGTTTGCTGAATGTTTTAAGACCACTGTTGAGACATACTGCTTAGAAAAAAAGGTTTTTTCAAAATATTATGCTAACTGAGAATGCATCTAGTCACTCAAGAATCCTGATGAAGATGTACAAGGAGATTAAAGTTGTTTTCATGCCTGCTAACAAAGCATCCATTTTGTATCCCCTGGATCAAGAAGTAATTTTGACTTTTAAGTCTTGTTATTTAAAAAATACATTTTATAAGGCTATAGCTTCCATAGATGGTGATTCCTGTGATGGATCAGGGCAAAATAAATTGAAAATCTCCTGGACAGGATTCACCATGCTAGATGCCATGAAAAACATTCATGATTCATGGGAGAAGGTCAAAATATCCACATTAACAGAAGTTTGGAAGAAGCTTATTCCAACTATAAGGGGTTCAAAACTTCAGTAGAGTAGGTAAGTGTAGAAGTGGTAGAAATAACAAGAGAACTAGAATTAGAAATGGAACCTGAAGATGTGACTGAATGGCTGCAATCTCATCATATAATTTAAATGGATAAGGAGTTGCTTCTTAGGGATGAGCAAAAACATTTGTTTCTTGAGATGGTATCTACTCCTGGTGAAGATGCTGGCAACATTGTTCAAATGACAACAAAGGCTTTAGAATATTATATCAACTTAGTTGATAAAGCAATGGTTTTAAGATTGACTTCAATTTTGAAAGTTCTATTGTGGGTAAAATGCTATCAAACATTACATGCCACAGAAAAATCTTTTGTGAAAGGAAGGGTTAATAAATGCAGCAAACTTCATTCCTATCTTAAGAAATTGTCACAGACACTCTAAAATTCACCAACCACCATGCTGATTAGTCAGCAGCTATCACATTGAGGCAAGACCCACAACTAACAAAAAGATTTTGACTTGCTAAGGGCTCAGATGATTGCTAGCATTTTTAGCATTAAAGCATTTTTAATTAAGGTGTATTCATTTTTTTTTTTTTTGAGACAGAGTCTCGCTTTGTTGCCTGGGCTAGAGTGAGTGCCGTGGCATCAGCCTAGCTCACAGCAACCTCAAACTCCTGGGCTTAAGCGATCCTACTGCCTCAGCCTCCCGAGTACCTGGGACTACAGGCATGCGCCACCATGCCCGACTAATTTTTTCTATATATATTTTAGTTGGCCAGATCATTTCTTTCTATTTTTAGTAGAGACGGGGTCTCGCTCTTACTCAGGCTGGTCTCGAACTCCTGACCTTGAGCCATCCACCCGCCTAGGCCTCCCAGCGTGCTAGGATTACAGGCGTGAGCCACCGCGCCCGGCCGAGATGTATTTATTTTTTTAGAGAAAATGTGATTACACACTTAAGAGACTATAGTATATTACAAGCATATTTTTATTTGCACTTGGAAACCAAAAAATTTATGTGACATTTTTTTGCAATATGCGCTCTATTGTGGTGGTCTGGAACCAACCCACAATATCTCAGAGACATGCCTTTATATCACCTATATTAAGACTAAAATGATTATATTTCTCAGAATAATGTTTGTTTTTACACTAACTCTGTAAAAACCCATTACTCCATCATAATTTTCTAAAGAAAGCATTGCTTCTGCACAATCTGATATTACTCTCACCTATGTAGTTATAAGCAAAATGTTTCATTAATAGTTCTCTTAAGTAATATTTCCAGTATGATCAGTGATTTCCAGACTGAATTTAATTACTCCTGGGTAAATTATAAGCACTTATAAATATTTTGAAGGAAAAGTCTATTCTTTTTCATTGCTTCAAAACAAGTTTATAGATGCTGTACGTTATTGGTACAGATAATAAAGATTACTTTTTTTGTGAACCAAAAAGAAAAAAAAATTAGGAAATAATCTCAACTACTCTAGATGTCCCTGAATTTAAATGTTTGTATTGTCCCGATTCGAAATGGGTATGGAGAGATAGAACCTGAAGAGCAAAGGCCATCAAACTCTAAATAAAAGGGGGAGGTCTCCATCGAATATCAACATACTTTGGGTACAAAACATCTATACCTCACTCCTATTAATAGAATATGTGTCTCTGCATAAATTTGAGAGGGTAAGTTTAAAAATTTTGTGAAAAAAACTTCAGATAAGTGAGGACCTGTTAACTATCCATGCATTGTATGTAATTTACACAGACTGAAGGATCTGCGTATTTATTTTTACTCAAAAAATATATTTTAAAAGTAGTTTTATGTATTAGTCAAGAGAGAAGGGAGTGGTTTAGCCAGATCTCCTCATTTGTAGTGTTAGTGGCGGTTCTCTGCAATCTTGAAACCTATGTAGCTTACAAAGACACGGACACATTTGAGCTATAATGCCGTAGGATAGGACATCAATTTCATTTTATTATTCAATATTCAGCAGGGAGATGGTTTTGTTTGCTTAGCACACTTTGTCTTTCCAACATTGGTTTCCACTAGACTGTTTGAAATGAGCAGTTAAGAAACTGTTTATCCACTCCCTGGTCCTTCTAATGACTGCTTAGTCAGAAAAAAATACATTGTATTAGATCCTGTGCTTCAACTGCCTAAAAGTCACTAACACAATGAATTAGATGGTTAATCAAACACTGAAATCTTCAGCTTATATAAACCAAAGAACTGAAATCAAATATACCCTAAAAATGATATTCTCCTTTTGCTGGCTATTTTAAATTAAGATGCTTAAAGCACTTTTGACAGCAATCATCAAAACACCCTCACCTCCCCCACTATCTTCTCTTTATAACCTGTTAAAAAACACTGTCTACAATTATGGCATCATTTGTTATGCATGATATAACAGACTGCAAATATAAAGAGGTATTATCATTACTTTTGTCCTTTGTTCTTTCAGGCTAGAATATTGCATACTTCTTTACTTTGACATTTATTGCTTTTAGATTGGTAATAGAATGGTTTGTGTTGCTCATTATCTTGAATGATGATAATATTAGAGGTTGGGGAGTCTGTGTTCCCTGTTAAGTAAAGGCTATGTATAATTTAGCAAAAGCTATTACTGGACAATTACCCAGAATACAGTTCAAGTCTAATAAAGTTTAGTCATATCCAGTCTTAAATAGAATATTTACTATGGTTTCTAGGAAATTGGATCAGGTAGTATTCACACATACTTTTTGCTGCTACTTTTCACAAGTTCACTCTGGCTGTTTTATAGGTAAAAATTACAGTAACATAATTTGCTTATTATGGTGAATGAAATAAAATGAAAACTTATTAGGTTTTGAATTATGAAGTTTTATTTTGTTCAGTAAAATATTTATATATTAGTAAATTTTATTCACTTACATTACACGGAACCAATGTTCTATACCCTGACACATTACATTGATTTGCTAATTGTTTCCAAGTTCTTCATAGCTATAACCAAATATTACAGAAAGTTCAAATGAGAAAGAAAAGACTTTAGCCAGAAAGATCCATAAGGAGCCCAAGTGGTCATGTCTGCAAAAAAGTATGTTTCTACACAGCATGGGCAAATAATATATGGGGAGAAATAGGAAAGGCTAAATCTATAACACTTGAAAAATATAATCAATAACTTCAGTATTAGGGATTCATGAGAAATGCAAATTGGAAAAGTGACACACACAAAAATACGTTGGATAAGGCCAGGGCTTAGGGCATAGGGCTAGTTAGCTGTTATTCAATAACTTAATTTGTTCAAGCGGGGCACAACATTTTAATGGGTTTAAATCCTGGTATCATTATTTGTTTCCTGAGAAGGTAGTTTAAAGGTGGATTCCAATTTAGTGTGCAAAGAACTTGTGGAAAATCTCAATCCCAAACTTATGGAAGCAAGGAAGGGATGTAACTGAAAACCATTGGAGCCTTTGGCCAAAGTTGTCTGTCAATGTAACCAAATGTAAGTAAAAATTATATTTAAATTTATAATAATTAATAATAAAATAAAATTTCCAATCATTTATAAGGACATAAATCTTGTATTTGTAATTGATTCTATTTTTTCAGTAGAACATTACTATTTTACTAAAATACTATTTTAATATTTTGGTTCACTGATAAAATGTTTTCTCAATATCTGTACTAATATATGTATTGTTTCGAAATATAAATGTTTCTCATGTCCTTTTAAGATAATTTGGTAATACCTCAATGAAGTGGCTTATTCTGTCATGAGGAAATATTATTGAAAAAGGAATATGTGAAAGTAGACAAATTGATTTTATGAAATTCCACAGAACCCCCTAGCAATATAAAAATTTGTGGATGTTCAAGTACCATATAAAAAATGGCATAGTATTTGCATATGACCTATGCTCATCATTCTATATATCTTAAATCATCTCTAGATTATTTACAATATCTGATGCAATGTAAATGCTATGTAAATAGTTATTATACTGTATTGTTTTTTGTTTATATTTTTATTGTTATTATTTGTTTATTGGAATATTTCTAAACTATTTCTTGTGTTATCAAGCAAATGTTGAAGAGCTGAGCTTGTGATTTTAACTAATATATTATAACAATTGAGATTTAATGTATTAAAAACCTATGTGTATGGGAGATTTTTTGCAATAGTAACAGGACTTAATTAATATTGAACAAAAATATTTAAGACACACTAAAGAAAGAAGTTGTATATTGATTCAAGATTAAGTCACATGCCATCTGGATCACTGTGTATTGTTCACTGTGCATTCAACCAATGTAAATAGAAAACATTTTTCATTGTATGACACCAAAACAGATGCCTTGTGAAGCGTCATGCTAATGGAAAATGCTCTGGAAATTGAACTATATGATATATCTAGGAGTACTTTAGATTTTTCAGGTGAAAGTAGAATAAGTCAATGTTACAAGAACAATTCACCCATTCATTAAAATATCCATCAAACAGATAACAGAACAAAAAATACTGACTTAAACAAAAATGAATCCTAGATAGATTATGCACTTTAGTTGTTCACAGATTTGTAAAGTAGATAAAATAAATATACATGTTAACTGGTATTATCAAAAAAGTAAGGATTTGAAGAACTTGTTTAGTTATCTATTATTATACAATAAATCATCTTAAAATTTGTTTTAAAACAACATACATTTATTATCTTACAGTTTCCGTGAGTCAGGAATCTGGGAGCAGTTCATCTTGGCCCTCTGCTTCATGGTCTCTCATAAGACCCTAGTGAACATCGCAGCCATCTTGTGCCAGTAAACTCAGCAACTAAGATTCAAAAATATATTGCATATGTTAACTAATATTAAATATTTAATATTACTTTTAATAATTTTAAATGGACACATTCCTTAAAAATATAACCTATCAAAACTCACTCAGGAAAGTAGTTAATAAGATTAAGCCCTATATCTGTTATAAAAATTGAATTCATAGTCAGAAACCTTTCCACTAAGAAAATTTTAGGCTTAGATGCCTTCACTGGTGAATTCTCCATAAACTCCCCTAGAAAACAGAGAAGGAAACACCGTCAATAGATTTATGAGACAAGCATTACCCTAACTCCAAAAGCAGAAAAAGATATAAAACAACGTATTACTACTTGATAACATTCTTCATTGACCTAGATGTAAAAATCTATAACATAATGTGGGAAAATTAAAGTAAGTAATATGTAAAAATGTTAATACATTAGCATCACGTGTGATTTATTCCAGGAATAAAAATTTGGTGTAGTAATAAAAAAATTGTGATCATGGCACAAGAATATTCCTTACTACTCTTTTATTAGCTAGAGGATTTGTAGTGATGCTCCCTATTCATTCCTAGTATGATAAATTGTGTCTTCTCTTTTTTCCCCTTATCCATTTGGCTAGATTCTTATCAATTGTATTAATTTTTTCAATGAAAAAGGCTGGGAAGAGGGTGAGACCTTGGAGGAAGTAGCTGAGGACTAAGATTGAGGAAATGTACCTGTGGGCAAAAATTCTAGGAGGATAAGGTAACCAAAAATTAACAGTCAAAATATCTAAACATTAAATTAAAAAGTCCATTGCCAGTTACAGTGAGCTATGATAACCAGTGACCACGATATTGTGGATGCTATGCATTACCAATGTTGAGATACTTGGCTATTTTTCACATTGCTCTCTGGTGATAATTTTTTTTTATCTCAACTTTGCTCAGCAGCAAAAGTAAAGCCTTTCTCTGCTCTGAGAATCTGCTTTGCTCTATTTAAATTGGTTTTTTTTAATTTAAATTTAACCGAATGTGAGGTACTTGATACCAAGAGGTGAAGTGATGGTATGAAAGGAAAGGCATTAATACTTGAAAGTCTGGATAAAGATAAAACCTGTATGCTGGAGAGAATGAAGGAGATGATTTCTCAATATCCTTTACACCATTTAGCTCTCTTTTTTTGTATTTAGTTCTAGGCATTACCTTCTACAAGACATATATTTGAAATAGATCGAATGAGATTAAACAGAAAGTTTAGTGAAAGGATTCAGAAACTATGTGACATATCATAATTCACCAGTAAGATTTATCCAGAAGAAACAATGGAGCAGTTGAGGTGCAGTAGTGCATGTAACTGAGAGTAAGAAGTGTCTGCCACCCAAAGGTGGATTTGCAGAATTACATGTTTTAGCAGTGCAATAAGGTCAATGGAAAAAGATGGCAAAGACAAGTAAAAAGAGTTACTGAAAAAACAGGAAATTGTAAGAGGAAAGATGAGACAATTATGAGATATAGAATGGGTTGAGATGAACAAGTAACTTTGGGTAAATCAGAATACATCAACTCTGTTGAGTCTTTCTGTAGCCATAACATGTTTGTCCAAAGTGGCCTTGTTCTCTTGTTGCTACTAGATACATCAAAAATGTCTGGGAAACTGTGTGTATGTGTTTGTTGTGTGTGTGTGTTTGTGTATGATTTGTGGGTGTGTATGTGTGTGTTACCCTTTACATAGAGTATTGTATTTTTATTCCTCCAGTGAGAATCCACTCTATCAAAATATATGTATTATATAAATTTGAAATATCCAAAATACCATGCTAAATATGTCAATGGTATCAGAAATTATAGAATATAAAAGAATAGACAAAGATCCTGTACAAGATATGATCAGAAACATCTTATCTTACATCTACATTTTTTTTTTAATGTGGGCTGCCATGGTGATGGGAGGAAGACAGAATTAGTAAGAGATTGTTATAATGGCTTTCAAAATCTTTAGGGAAATTCTCTTTTTTTTCAGTTTTGGAATAAGACACCACTTCCATAGAATGGTGAAATTCACTAATCCAATGCACCCATCTATAACTTTTGGCTGAAATAATTTTGTCTTCATCTCAGTTACCCAACATCTGCACTGAATTATACATTTTTAAGAGGACATTACATCTTGCTATCCACAATATCCTGACATACTTACTATCTGTATTACCTCAGGCTTCTTTTCTTGGCCCACTGATCTGATTTTTCACACTTTTCTTGGGGAGATCACATCTGCTCTCATACATTGAACAGCCTTCATATGCTGACTCACATAAACATGTAATCTCCAGCTTTGTTCTTTTACCTACCGTTCAAACACATCTACTGAACCACACTATGGACTTTCCCACCTAGGTGTGGTATGGGCTTATCAAACTCAAAGTTTCCAAATGTGAACACATGGTTCCCTCTCAGCTTGCTTCTAGGGTATTTTATACTTCAGTGTTATCATCTTCTACTCAGGCATTGAGCCTATACTCCTGAAAGTTAATCTTCATGTCTGCTCTTTTTCCTCAAACGCATACCCAGTCAATCTTAAAATTATGCATAATATATCCTCTAAATTACTTTAATTTATTCATTGTTTTCTAGTCCTACCACCATCACTGTAGTTTATTTCTTCATGAGTTCATTTTGACATCTGCGACAAACACCTTAACTGGTTTCTCTGCTTCCAGTTTTGTCTCCCTCAAATTCTTTCTCCACATAGGCTTCAAAGTGAATCTCTCAAATTTCAAATCAACCTATACAACTTCTGTGTCTAATCTGTCCAAAGAGTCCTTCTCACCTACAGAATGAATAGCAAACAATTTAAAATGATTTTCAACGATCCTTGTTAAACTCCAATTCTCATTTCTTGCTAGTCTCTACTGACTCCAAGAAAATTATGTTCCTGGCTCCCATGTTTTTGTATCCCCCTCTTCCTAGAAAGCGTTTTCTTCTTGAGTGTTTTCTTCTTATTTGGTCTGGCTAACATTTATTTATCCTTTATGACTCAGATCAAATGCTGGGTCCTAGAGAAAGATATTCTTATCATCTTCCCCCACATGTTCAGGCTTGGTTATATATTCTTTTTCTTGTTCCCCTTAATATTCCTTAGAGACTAATGCATTTCCTTTACAGAACTAAATTTATCTGTTAATGTGACTTTCTCAAATAGACTCTGAAATATTTGAGGATGGAGACTTTGGCATTAATTTTTTTAAATTCAAACAGTTCTTAGCTTAGCACCTGGTGCATATAATTATTTGATAATTAAATAATGAGTTTTGAATGAAAGAATACCTCAATCAATAAATGGCAAGAGCAGAAATGATAATATGTATCCTTTTGAAGGCTTGGATAGACTACAATCATAGACTGAAAACATCTAAAAGGAGTCCCACAACTCTAATTAAGATTGTATCTATAACTGTTTTATGAACTTTCCATTTTAAAGTAATTTAATGTAGCAGATTTTGTGTGTGTGCATGTGGGTGCGAGTCTGTGTGCATGCTAATATGGAAAATAGAGTAATGTATCTTTTGTGATGTATGAACACTTTCATTTAAATTAATTTTCAGAAAATGAAATAAACTTTACATTTTATTTTAACTGTATTTGAATCTCCAGTTTAATCTAGGGGTTAAATATTCTGCCTTTCAAACTATGTTCTTTTGATTCAATACCTTGCTTTTCTATCTATAAGTGATATTATCTTGAGCAATTTACTTAACTTTTATTTATATTACTTTCCTCTACTGTAAATGGGAATGTCAATAAACCTTACACAAAGAGTTGTTACTATGGTTGAAGATTATTTGAGGCAAATTCCCAGTGTTCTTTCAAATACTACAGAATCTCTAACAGGAAAATAGCACACAGAACAGTGCCTGACATCTTGCAATCAGTCAATAAATGTTAACTAGTATTATTACTACTGTACAAATTAAATGAAGTCTATGATTCAAAAATATTTCTCATTCAAATAAACTACTATACCGTGATAAATTAAGTGATGTCTTAGGGACCTAGAAGGCCTGAAGAATTGCCAACTCCCGATCTAAGTAAGTTCTCCTAGGATCCCTCATCATTCATTTTTAATTAATATATTTGTATTCTTTTCTTTTTAGTCTCTCAGCTCTCATTTCTTGCTATCGTCAGTATTCTAAATGCTAATATGATTTCCTGTCAGTGAGTATATTTAGGTAGACACGAAGTTCAACAATATAGTTTGAGAATATGGCTACCTGACAAAAGAGGGAAGCACCAGGGAAGAAATTGATGAAGTCAAAATGTTCTACACAGTTTGTTAGATGGCTGTTTACTTCAATTAGTTCAGGAAAGAGTCTGATAAGACTTGATGTAGAGATCATCACAGATTTAAAAAGCTGTAATAAATATAAATTTTAAATCCTTATTGCCTTGAGTTTATTATTTACACACATTGTATATTTAACACACTTAAAATATCTGTATATGTGTATCTACATGTGTTTGTTTATCACTGGTTTATTATAACTTTATTTTCATTACCTAAACTCGAGTTTAACAAGTTGAAGTAGAATTTTACAAGAAAATAGAGTTCACTTCCATTTTCTCAAGTTTTAACTTGTCCCAGGAATTGATCTGTCCCTTTCTGGAAATTATATGGAATCACCTGTGTTTTTTATTCTTTTCCAGATTGTAAAGAATGTTAATGCAGCAGCTTTGTGGTGTTCTGTGCCTGAGATCTCACTTTAGTAGCTAGCTACCATGGGAACCTGCTTGGCAGGTGCAATCTAACTTCACAGTAATTTCCTCTCCCTTCTTCCTGTGTCTGCCAACCTTTGACGGTTAACAGCCATTTCAATAGTGAAAGAAGAGCAGCAGTAAAAAAATGAAAAGGATTTTTCACCTAGTAGCTTATTGGTGGTCTTATCAATAAGAGCTTTTTGGTTCAAGTATACTAGAATTTATGATTATTCTTAATTTATCATCTTGATTAGCACTTTGGTTTTCAGCATTATCTGATGAGTTGGGCATCAACAAAAATTCAACAATTAAAATATTAAAAGTACATTTGAGAAATCTTATTTTCTGCTTTTTCTACATCAGAATCCATCAACTAGATAGTTTAATATATTTTCTTTTAAACGAGTCTTTTAAAAAATGTGTACACAATCATTATAAAAACAAAGAAAAAGAAAAACCAATATTTTCTAGCATTGTCAATTTTTAATGTTTACAATGGCTTAGATTAGTTATCATTTTATTACTTCTTTTAATGAGATCTAAAATTTTTAAGGCATTATAATCAGAGCTTAATTTATTCTATGATAATGTGAGAACTACTACTTTTTAAGACAAGTTTAGGGGACAAGATCTGAAAAATAAGCTTCTATCCATAATTTATGCTTGCTCTTCTTTTTCTTTCTCTCTTCTTAAAGCTTAATTTGTGCCTATACATTTCAATGACAGCAAATCAATAAATGTAGGATAAAATATAGTTAACTGAACATTTTTTTTTTTTTGCTTAGATTATACCAATCACTTACCTTTATAGATTGGTTTGATTGTACTAACTCATTCTTCTAGTGTGGAGTCAACATAACTGATAAGTAAATATAGGCAAGAATCGTATTTTTCTGTTATGTTTTTATATTCCTCCCAGTTGGCTATGTGTGGTCTCCATAAGCTTATAACACATTCTAAAATAAATGCTTAATCATTTTTTAGGGCTACACACACAAAAACAATAGAATTCAAATAAAGACTTTTATTGTTCCCATATTATCCTCTAAATAGGCTGACATATACATTTTTTGATTTGTGAATTATTACAAAGTTTTGTATATGTCTAATGAGAAATATGTGTGAGAATATGATTTTAAAAGAAGTAGATAAGCTTTAAAGGAAGTGGCTGAAATAATTTTGACATATTGAGATGGGATTTGTGACCATTTCACAAAGTTTGAATGATAGTAGATACTGGAAGAAGAAAAGGCAGAGTAACATTTAGGTAATGAACAATAATACACCTAGAGAATGGAAACACAATGATAAAAGCGTTTCCATTTAACTAAGGCAATTCATCAACCTTAAACAATAAATGTGTATTACAAAAATCCATAAAATAAAAATAATTTAAAATGTCTTTTTCAACAATATAACATTGAAAAATATGCAACATTCAGTGTCATATAAACAAATATAAATATGCTCTGAATGAAATAACTTATTTTGACTTAAGTTTAATAAACACTGTGTTTAATTTAAATTTAAATCTAAGTCTAAATGTGAATGAAATAATATAGTAATTTTTAATATTCAAATTTGTTTTACATTGTTCATTATTAATCTATTGCTTCTCAGCTCCAAATCTATTCTGCTGTACTTTGCTTTCTCATGCTGAAGCTGAAGACTATACAAACATCAGTTCTTTACTAGTTGACTTTCTATTATATTCTGCCAATAAGGGGCACTGGAGGCAGATTGGAAAGAAAAGGAAGAGGAGAAGACACTGTATTTCTGTTTTCTGGCTGCAATGGTAACTTTACCAGAATTTCAGCCGTTCCTTGCAGCTTCCAATGACAATTGGCACACTTAGAATTAGCTTCTTTAGCCCCATAACGTGCCACTGGTGACTAGGTCATAGCTTGCTAATCAGTCTGAACTCCAGCTTCTTTGTCCTCCAGCCCAATGGGTGAAACCTGCTTTCTGCAGTTAATAATTCTGAGTACAGCAAAAACCCGGAGAGTAAGAACTTCTTTGCTATATCACTTCTCCGTCATTTGTGGAAACAATTCCCTAAATTAAATTCCCTCTATTCAGGGGAATTTCAGATATTTAATGTGATTTCTGCTTTCCTATTTAGACACTGTCTGACACAAGAATCATGTTTTTATGGTTCTGACCTATGTATGTCCTTTATTTTTAATTTTATTTTTTCATCATTTCTTAAACATTAGATAATCAGAATTGGATTAAGCATATCCTTGGTTGTTTATATACTTTTTTCATTGGTCCATTCGTAGTCTATTTTTATTTAATTTATTCTTAAATGTCATGATCTTCGACAATATAAATAACACTTATTACTCACCACTCAAAACAAAAGGAAACATGCAGTGGCTAAATGGTTGGTCTTTTCAATAAATGGTGGTGGCAGATCATTTGGCTATTCAAGGTGGGGGAAAGGTATCTCCTACCTTGGCCATACACAATGATAGGTGTATATTTAAAATGAAAGGTATGTTTTTAGCTTTTTATAATTATTTATAACTGACACATAATTGTATATATTTATGGGGTGCAAGGTGATGTTTCAATGCATGTATACATAGTATAACGATCACATTGGGGTAATTACCACATCCATCACTTTAAACATTTATAATTTCTTTGTAGTAACAACATTCAAAATCCTCTCTCCTAGCTATCCTGAAATATACACTGCATTGGAATTTGCTACAGTCATTCTACTATGTAATAGAACACCAAAACTTACACTTCCTATTTAGTTGTAACGTTGTACCCATTGAGCAAACTCTCCCTGTGCCCTCTGCTCCCCAGTCTCCGGTAACCATTGTACTCTATACTTCTATGCGATCAAAGTTTTTAGATTCTACACAAATGATATCATGCAATATTTGTCTTTCTGTGCCTGACTTATTTCACTTAACATAATGCCTTCCAAGTTCATCCATGTTGCTGCAAAAGACAGGATTTCATTCTGTTTTATGGTATTCCGTTGTATATGTATACCACATTTTCTTTATCAATTCATCTGTAGATGGAAATTTAGGTTGATTCCATATCTTGGATAGCACTGCAATATACATGAGTATGCAGGTGTCTCTTTGACATACTGATTTCATTTTCTATTTTTAATACATTTTTTTATTTCAACATATTACAAGGGTATGAATATTTAGGTTAAATATATTGCCTTTGCCCCATCTGAGTCACAGCTTCAAGTGTGTCCATCCCCCCCGACAGTGTGCACTGTACCCCTTAGGTGTGAATATACGCATCCCCTCCTCCCCACTCCCATCTGCCAGACACCTAGTGAATGTTACTACTATATGTGCACATAAGTGTTGATCCATTAATACCAGTTTGATGGTGAGTACATATATATGGTGCTTATTTGTCCATTCTTGTGATACTTCACTTAGTAAAATGGGCTCCAAGCATATCCAGGATAATACAAGAGGTGCTAGATCACCATTGCTTTTTTTGTGGCTGAGTAGAACTCCATGGTATACATATACCACATTTTATTAATCCATTCATGTGTTGATGGACACTTGGGTTGATTCCACATCTTTGCAATTGTGAATTGTGCTGCTATGAACATTTGAGTGCAGATATCTTTTTTATAGAATGTCTTTTTTTTCCTTTGGGTAGATGTCCAGTAATGGGATTGCTGGATCAAATGATAGTTCTACTTGTAGCTATTTGAGGTGTCTCCATATTACTTTCCACAGAGGTTGCACTAGTTTGCAGTCCCAACAGCAGAGTATGAGTGTTCCTATCTCTCCACATCCACCCCAACATTTATTGCTTTGGGACTTCTGATAAAAGCCATTTTCACTGGAGTTAAGTGATATCTCATTGTGGTTTTGATTTGCATTTCCCTGATGATTAGCGATGTTGAGCATTTTTTCATATGTTTGTTGGCCATTAGTCTATCTTCTTTTGAAAATTTTCTGTTCATGTCTTTTGCCCACTTTTTAATGGGGTTGTTTGATTTTTTCTTGCTGATTTTCATGAGTTCTATATAGATTCTAGTTACTAGCCCTTTATCAGATGCATAGCATGCGAATATTTTCTCCCATTTTGTAGGTTGTCTGTTTGCTCTCAGAATGGTTTCCTTGGCTGTGCAGAAGCTTTTTAATTTGATCAGGTCCCATTCATTTATTTTTGTTGTTGCTGTGATTGCCTACAGCCATACCACCCTGAACACGCTCGATCTCATCTGATCTCAGAAGCTAAGCAGAGTCAGTCCTGGTTAGTACTTGGATGATTTCATTTCTTTTAGATATATACCCAGTAAATGGGATTGCTGGATCATAAGGTAATATTTACAGAAAATAGTGGCAAATCAACATGTGACTTTAAGGGAGAAAAATACTTCTTAAGTAAGAGAAGTCAATAACCATAAAAGAAAATTTCACAAATGGGACTATATTAAATATAAGATTTTTTTACTGCCAAAAGTGGCATTGTGTTGCATGAATAGGCAACACTGGAGTGAAAATGTTTGGGATACATGCATATATATGTCAAAAGATTCATATCTGGATATAGAAAGACAAATCAACAAGAAAAAGAAACGCGATAGAGAAAATGGCAGAAGATTTGAACGTCCAATTCACAAAAGAGTATCAAACGGATATTAAATGTTACATGTAATTCAAGTTCATCAGTGAATGCAAATTAAAGGGAATACAACTTAAAACCCCAAAATTTTATACGTTAAACACATATGAGAATGGCTAAAATGCAAAAAACAAGGATGGAAAATAACATGTTGGCAGAAGTATGAAGCATGATAGTGGAGTGTGATATTGTAAACTAATACAAGAATTTTGGAAAACTGTTTGGCAGGATCTCTTAAAGTCAAACATACGCAGACCCAAAGACTCGACAATTGCTGTCCTAGTCATACACCTAACATAAATGTGTACACATGTTTATTGAAAGACAAATGCTAGCATTACTTATACTGGCATTATTCATTATAGCTTCAAATTGGAAACTATGTAAAGGTCTATTCACAGTATAATAGATAAATATATTCACACAATAAAACCATACAGCAGGAATAATTAACCCTTTATCATTATACCTTGAAAACATGGATTAATCTCCAAACCTAATGTTGAACAGAGGAAACCAGACTCTAGAATATATACCATGTGGTTTCAGTTACATAAATTACAAAACCAGGCAAAAACTAATCTATGATGTTTTATAGTTAGGATAAGTGATTACCCTGATGATGGAAGTGGGAGATAATAACTGAAAGAAAACAGAAGGGAGATTTCTATGTTACACTTAGCTCTCTGTTTGATTGAGTGTTGGTTATAAGGGTGTGTTTATTTTTTGAAACCTCACTGGACTATACATTTGTGAAGCGAACTTTTCTTCAAACATTCCCCCAATGTATTAATATTTTCCCGCCTCTTAGTAGCTGAGGTATTTGCCATAGAATTATTAATTTTTTTAATTTTATAAAAGGATAATATGCTGTATGCAATGGCTGCTGAAATTCACTTTTTTCCACTTGATGTTATATTGTTAATATATATTATTGAGATTCAGAGTTGAAACTGTAACACTCAGCTATGGTGTACATGTGTACATGTGCTTGTATATGCTTATGTAAACACACACGAGTTTGTCCAAATATATATATTTTTTGCCCGGGCTAGAGTGCTGGGGCATCAGTCTAGTTCACAGTGACTTCAAACTCCTGGGCTCAAGCGATCCTCCTGCCTCGACCTGCTGAGTAGCTGGGACTACAGGCACACACCATCAGGCCCAGCTAAGAATTTCTCTAAATAGTTAGATTATTTCTAAGTAAAGTTTAATCCCTATATTTTGCTATCTATCTATGTACATCATTCAATGATGTTATTAAAAGTTTGCTTGGTCAAATTTTTCTATGTTTCAATACCAATTAATGAAATGAAGTAGTTTTTGAATAAAAAAGCTGTAGTTGATTTTCCATTTTTACTAGCATTACTTTTGCATCATACACACTAATATACACAGAGAGAATAAACATTCATTGTATAGGCCATAATACTCAGAGTTTTGTTGTTACAATCATTATATACATTGAGGGACATAATTTGACTTATGGTTTATATGAATCTATGCAATAGCAAACATGTTTAATTGAGTTGTAGTATACATAAAAACTTAAACTAATTTTTAAAGTAATTTTAACAACCAATACTGCTGCATTTGACTAATATGAGCACATACTGATATATTCTGAACATAATTTCTAAATGAAAAATGCAACATTCCTCTTACTACCTTTTTAGTCACATGAGGATAATAATAAACTATAATCATCATTAAAATGAAATATCTCTTTGTCTTAGAGGAGAAAAGAAGGAGTTACCACAAGCAGTGAAATACAAAATTCACAGATGGGAAAAGGAAATATTTTAATCTGCCTTTGACATAATGGATCCTGAACAAGGGCCTGGAATTAGAGAAAACTTTTTTTATTCCTGGGGTAACATTTTCAAGGCTGGTTGGAGAAGGAAATATTTTCATTTGTTAGAAAATACTGCTCCTTTGAAGACTTTGTACACCTGTGGAAGATGAAAACATATTTTCTCCTATGGGAGATTGTCTGAAATATTATAATTCATGAAGAAACGCCTCAGTGAAACATATTTTATTTCACAGACCTTCATTTTTAAATTAAATTTGAAGTGGAAAAAAATCTTTTCATAATTAAACACACATCTGCCTTCATTTTGCAATACAGCCTTTCTACTTCCATGTGAACAAAAAAAATTCAAATTGGTATAAAAGAGAGTGTTTTCATCTTTCTTTAAATTTGTTAAAACCTGCATCAGCAAGATGGCAAGATTCCTATTTATGTGTGCTCTTTTCAAAAATTCCTATTAAACCCTTCCTGAAAATCCACATCAAATAGTTTGCTTAAGATTGAAGATAAATTTTACTAAGTTTGGTAGGATTTTTCTAAGCAGATTTTTTCCCTCTGTTTTTGTATCTCATTTTGGTTCTTTTAATAAGGAAGAAAACTATTAAAATATTTTTTTGAATTACAGTTCAATGTCCTTCCAACAAATATGCAGAGAAGATTATTCCAATAAGTGTAGTTTGGGTTGTCCAAGAGTCTTCAATTTTTTTTTTTTTTTTGCTGGAGTCAAGTCTTAAAACTACAGCCTTCAGAATAATGCATTAATAACCATTTTATTCAACATGTTAGCATGTAATCAATTTATAATGATCTGTTCTAACTCTTAATGGTAATACTCAAGATAAATTAATGTGGACCCTGGAAGGAAGCTACACTTAGAATGCTGAAGGGACACAATGGATCAGATTGGCAACTGAGACTTAGAAGAGTCAGGGATCTTACCCAGTATCAAACATTACTAATACTTCAATAATACAATTGATCACAGAGCACAGACAGAGCAGGGAAAGGTCTGGAACTACCAGTGTGGTTAGATCCTTCCTTGCCTCCTTAGGATGTACTCTGGCTTAAATTAACATCAGGAAACTCTACGTTATGCATGTGGCTATATTTACACAGAATGGATTCATTTCAGCATGAAACATCTTTATTTTGTACTCAGAGAGTTCCATAGTTTAGGCGACATTTTCAAGAAAATCATGCTCCATAAAAAGATATATTCCAGATTTGTATAAAATATGCAACCCTAGACAAAGTTCATTCTTCTAAAAGGATTATATAACTAAAAACTCCTAAGTAGTTGGAAACAAATAGTGCTAATGAGTTTTCAAAGCAGTCTGTCTTTAGAGGTTTTTCAAGGGAGGTTGAAGGGTCTCCTGCTTTCTCTCTTTGCTGAGAATGTCTCCCCTGTTGAAGAAGAGAATGTGTTGAATGCCTATTGCTCATCATTTTTTCCCAAATATTATTGGGATAGGTAAGAAAACCAGTTGAAGTAATGGAAGCTGGTGGTAAAAAGAGAAATAATTTGCCTGAAAGATAAAATGCCAGATTGAAGGACAACGGTTTAGGAAAGAGAAAGGAAGGCACTTAGAAAAGTGTTTGCCTGGACCGGGCGTGGTGGCTCACGCCTGTAATCCTAGGACTCTGGGAGGCCGAGGTGGGTGGATAGCTCGAGGTCAGGAGTTCGAGACCAGCCTGAGCAACAGCGAGACCCCCGTCTCTACTAAAAAATAGGAAGAAATTGTCTGGCCAACTAAAAATATATATACAGAAAAAATTAGCCATGGTGGCGTGTGCCTATAGTCCCAGCTACTCTGGAGACTGAGGCAGAAGGATTGCTCGAGCCCAGAAGTTTGAGGTTGCTGTGAGCTAGGCTGATGCCACAGCACTCTAGCTGGGGCAACAGAGTGAGACTCTGTCTCAAAAAAAAAAAAAAAAGAGTGTTTGCCCATTTTTCAAATCTATCTGCTCCAATATTTTTATACAAATATATATCATTCTTTCATCTCACTGTGAAGAGCATTTCAGTGGCATGTTTTGGTTTCATTATTGCAATTGCTCTAATATGCTGTGTTGTTTTCTTGATGAACATTACTCAGGGTTTCAGATCATACACCAAAGTACTAAAGACAATGGAAATGCTGTGCTAAATAAGTAATTTTTTTTACATTTTTTGTAAGATTAACAGTTATCAACCACTACAATGAGATGAAGCTATTGGGGACATTCTGTTTCCTTGAGAAATGAATATATATCAATTTTAATTTCTTTAAAAGTCATATAAAGAAATTAACATAAAACTATAAAATTATAATTTTAATTTATAAAATATAAATTATTGTTAAAATTATAAAATTAATATAATTTGTGTGAGTGTCCTACATAGTACTAAAATCTTGTCATGGTAAAACTAAAGCAGTGAAGGAATAACATTCTTGAGTAGAACATGACTCTCGAATTGCCCCTAAGAACAAAAGTATAGTGTTTAAAAGAGAAAATACAATCAGTTTTCATAAGATTGGTCTATATATGCAGACCATCCAAATAAATTTTAACCATGCCCCAAATGATTGTCTAAGGTAGATTCCAGATATAAATCATCTCTTCCTTTTCTCAAGAACATTTCAGAAACATAATACTGAATGCTAAGACATTGGGGAAATAGCTACTGGAAATCTTTCTTTTGAAAAGCAGAAACCACGTGAAATACTTCTTATTTCTAACTCTTCCAGAACATAATAATTTATGTTTTGTGTATTCAGTAAATAATTGTTAAGTTAATAAATGTCTATTTTCCATTTAAAAGTTATTATGGTCCTGTATTTGTGGTAGGTGTTATATTGGGTTTCTCATTGTGAAGAAATCAAAGGATTTGTAAGACTGTAACCACAATTAAGATAACTCTCTCAACTCTTCCATGTAGAGTGGGTACATGATTTTCATATATGTGTGATGTTTTTATTATAAAGCATTTATAAATATTTCCTTCCTGTGATATTCTGTCAGGTTGTACCTAGCCACATAGTTTTGCTTGATCCTGTGATTTTCCATAAACCAGATAGCTGGACAAGAAGCACATCTTATTTGCAATTCAGGTAAATAAAATCCATGGTTCATTCTCAAATGCCAAATGTTGAAACACAAGGTCACCAAACAAGATCAGAGTTCAACATGTTGTGAAAGAATTTGCAAAATATCAACAGAAATAAAATATGCATCTAAGATCTAAAATGCCATAATTTCCATTGAATGAAAGTAAAGCACAGATAAAACCCTTACATTAATCATATTGTTTGGATAAAACCGTTGGACAATAACACTTTGAATAAGTAATCAAACGTGCATCAATAATTGACATTGATTAATAATAATGGTAAAGGAGGGAATAATCGAAGCATAAGTAGTAATTCACCTCAAAATAAACATGCAGAGTTAATAATGAGTTTATAATGGTAATAAGACAGGATTTCATATAAAGTTCTTATTCTCAGGTTAAAAATAAATAAGCACTACAAAAATGAATATCACTAATTTTTATAATTGCAATTCCTGTCACTGGCAGTAATATTTCAATACTCTTATTTAGCTCAGAAATAGACTCAGCGGTGGAGATTTGCATGTAGGATGGTTTGTTGGGGAAGGGATAAACACCAGTGACAGAGTGAGATAAGCAGGATTGGGTACGGGGGGTAGCTAAACCACAAAATATTTGCAGCAAAGGCTTCAATCAGACCATAGGCAGCTTTGAAGCTAGAACATACCTTCTGAGTTGCCCCAACCTCCCCCACTTCAGGCAAGGGTATCACCATTTTGGTTTGGGTACCATCATTTGACCAATCTTTGGATACAAGTTGCCTTGAGGATAGGGTTTACCCTTGGATGAAACAGCCCTCTTAGGCCTAGGACAATTTCTGGGAAGAGACTCAGTAGTGGGCTGTCAGCAGGCAACGCTCCTAGCTGCTGGATTAACTAATGTCTCAGTCCAGAGGGGAGGGGAGAAAGGAGAGCAGGAAGCATAGCATTCACTATACCCCTTTACCTAAATCAATAATATAAACAAAAATCCTTCAGAAAACACCAGTTATTTATAACCAGTGATTCTGTTTCACAGTAGCTATTCATATAAGACTGACCTATCAGGGTAACTTCCATACTTCAATAGTACAATGGAGTCTTTTGGAGTTTTTGCAAATACCTTTCATTTGTACTACATTTGATTTTTGGTTCCAATTTAAAATTAAAGGAAATAGAATATGCTTCTACTGTGATCGTTAATTTTATCTGTTAACTCAGAGGATGTTTCTGGATGAGACTAACATTTAAATCAATGAACTTTGTGTAAAGCAGATTGTTCTTTATAATGCAGGTGGGCCCCATCCAGTCAGTTGAAGGCCTTAATAGAACAAAAAGAACTGCCCCCCTACGTAAGAGGGGATTCTCCAGAAGACTGCCTTTGGACTTTATCTGCACCATTGGCTCTCCTGGGTCTCTAGCCTGCTGGCCCACACTGCACATTTGGAATTGCCAGCCTTCATAATCATGCATGTGATTACTTTTAATAAATTTCCATACAGACACACACACACATCCAATTAGTTCTGTTTCTTTGGAGAAACCTGACTAAAACACCTAGATTAAAATCAAACCATTAGTTTGCTAAGAAAAGTAGATTATCACAATGACTTTTAGGTAATTATCTTTTATCTTATTTCTGTCTCATTTTTGCAGTAATATTACACTCCAAATAGATATTCCTACACAGTAAAACTGGGATTTAGTACAAGGATTTTTTTAACCTTCTTTTATTTTCGCATGGGACAAATCCTCAATAAAATTATACCAAAAATACATGTCTTTGACTAGAGTTAAGTAAGAGGACAATGTCAGACAGGGATTTAAAAATATCTCAGATATTATTTTCTTTTCCAAAGACTAGAGGATATGTCTGTTGATGAAATTATTAAGGGTATTAACTCAATTGAAAATATATAGGCATAGCTTGTTTTACTGTACTTCGCTTATTGCACTTCACAAATAATGTGTTATTTACACATTTGAAGGTTTGTGGCAGCCCTGCATCAAGCAAGTCTATCAGCACCACTTTTCTAGCTGCATGAACTCACTTCGTGTCCTGGGGTCAAATTTTGATGATGGTTGCAACATTTCAAATTTTTTCATTATATCTGTTAGAGTGATCTATGATCGGTGATTTTTGTTGTTACTATAGCTATTGTTTTTGGGTGCCACAAACCATGCCTGCATAAAATGGCAAACTTAATCAATAAATATGTGTGTTCTGGCTGCTCCACTGATCAGTGGATCCTTTCTCTCTCTGCCTCATCCTAGGCCTCCCTATTGCCTAAGATGCAACAATACTGAAATTACACCAATTAATAACCCTATAACATCCTCTAAATATTTGAGTGAAAGAAAGAGTTGCCTATCTTTCACTTTCAACAGCTAATAATGATTATGCTTAGTAAGGAAGGCATGTTCAAAAGTTGAGATAGGCTGAAAGCTAGGTCTCTTTCACCAAACAGTCAACCAAGTTGTGAATGCAAATGAAACATTCTTGCAGAAATTAAAGTGCTACTCCAGTGACACACAAATGATAAGAAAATGAAACAGCATTATTTCTGATATGGAGACAGTTTTCATGGTCTGGATAAAAGATCAAACCAGCCACAACATTCACCTTAGCTGACATTTAATCCAGGGCAAGGTCCTAACTCTCTTGAATTCTGTGAAGGCTGAGAAAGTTACAAGAAAGGAAGGTGCAGAAGAAAAGATGGAAGCCAGGAGAAGTTTTCTAATGAGGTTTACGGAAAGAAGCTGTCTTCATAATGTAAAATCGCAAGGTTAAGCAGCAACAGCTGATATAGAAGCTGCAGCAGGTTATCCAGAAGATCTGACTAAGACAATTGATGAAGGTAGATACACTAAATAACAAATTTTCAATGTTTAGGTGAAACAATGCTCTATTTGGAAGAATATACCATCTAGAAATTTCATAGCCAGAGAGAAGAAATCATGCTTGACTTCAAACCTTCATAGGACAGGCTGAGTCACTTATTTAGGGATAATGAGGCTGGTGACTTAAGTTGAAACCCATGCTTATTTACCACTTTGAAAATCCTAGGGCTTTTAAGAATTATACTGAATCTACTCTCCTTATGCTGTATAAATGGAACAACCGAACCTGAATGACAGCACATCTGTTTATGAACCCACTGTGAGACCTACCAAACAGAAAAAAACAATTCCTTCCAAAATATTACTGTTCATTGACAATGCACTTGGTCACCCAATAACTCTGATGGAGAAGTACAAGGAGATGTATATTGTTTTCATGCCTGCTAACACAACATCCATTCTATAGCCCATGGATCAAAGAGTCATTTTGACTTTCAAGTCTTATTATTTAAGAAATACATTTTGTAATGCTATAGCTGTCATAGATAGGGATTACTCTGATAGATCTGGACAAAGTAAATTGAAACCTTCTGAAAAGGCTTCATCATTCTAGAAGCCATTAAGAGCATTCATGATTCACGGGAGGAGATCAAAACAGGCGTTTGGAGGAAGTTGATTCCAACCTGCATGGATGACTTTTTGGAGTTCAAGACTTCAAGCAAGGAAGTAACTACAGATGTGGTGGAAATGGTAACAAAACTAGAGTTAGAAGTGCAGCCTGAAGATGTGACTGAATGGCTGCAATCTCATGATAAATCTTTTTTTTTTTTTTATTTCAGCTCTTCATGGGGGTACAAAAACTCAGGTTATATACATTGCCCGTGTCCCGCCCATCCCCCTAAGTCAGAGCCTCAAGTGTGTCCATTCTCCAGACAGTGCACCTGGCACTCACCATGTAGTCATACCTCCATCCGACCCCCCCCATCTCCCCGAGTCAGCACCTTCAAGCATGACCATTCCCCAGACGGTGCGCAACGTACTTATCATGTAGGCATACATCCATCCCCTCCTCCCACCCCCCGTCTCAGTCTGATATCCAATTGGTATCCTTCCCCGATGTGCATTTAGGTGATGATCAGGGAAACCAATTTTCTGGTGAGTACACATGTGATGCTTGTTTTTCCATTCTTTGGATACTTCACCTAATATAATGGGTTCCAACTCTCTCCAGGAGAACAAAAGAGATGTCGTATCATCGTTATTCCAAGTGCCCATCAATCCACGAATGGATTAGTAAACTGTGGTATATGTATACCATGGAGTATTACTCAGCTATAAGAAATAATCATGATAAATCTTGAATGGATAAGGAGTTACGTCTTACGGATGAGCAAAGAGTGGTTTCTTAACATGGACTGTATTCTTTCCGAAGATGCTATGAACATCGTTGAAAAGACAACAAATGATTTAGATTGTTACATATATTTAGTTGATAAAGCAGCAGCAGGGTTTTAAAGGATTCACTTCAATTTTGGAAAAAAAACTCTACTATAATTAAAATAGTATAAAACAGCATTACATGCCACAGAGAAATCTTTTGTGAAAGGAAGAATCAGTCAATGTGGCAAACTTCATTGTTGCCTTATTTTAAGAAATTGCCACAGTCACCCCAAACTTCAGCAATCACCATGCTGGTCAGTAAGCAACCGTCAACATCAAGGCAAGACCTTTCACTGGCAAAAAGATGACTTGCTACAGTCTCAGACAATTTTGTTGTTTAAAAGACCACCAGTATGGCTATACAGTAGAAAAGAGAGTTGTATTGGCTATATTGATTTGCAAACCAGAAAGAGAGTCTCTGGTCTGGATTGGAGGCGCTCTCTCTTAGAAGAGGGGAAGGACAGGTTGATATTTATGCCTCAAGGGGCCTGAGTCACACACATTCAGCAGGTTTAGAGGAAAAGCTATACATATTTATGAGGAGAGTCAAGCACATGCACAATGGGTATACATATATGTAACATATATCCCATGTTCACGTGATGGTGGGGTTTTAGCATTAAAACGAGGTGGAGTTTATCTCTTTTTGTCAAACTGTGAACTATAGGACAGAAAGTTTGTGCACAGCTTCTATATGCTGTTTGAAACTGGCTTAAAGTGTGCAATTGCTTATCAGAAAAGTATATTTGTAAGGCTGGTCCTCTGTCCAATCAGAGTTGTAGTGTTCTGGGTTATAACTCAGAGTTAGGAGGGCTCTGATAGCTCCTATTTTTATGCAGTTTAGAACCACAGAAATTTATAAATTTTCCATGCCAGTCGGGCCCTGGACCCTTGATCCATGGATAACTTTGTTTCCTTAATTAACCTTAGGGCCCATCTTAGTTGATAAAAGGGCATTTATTTTGGTCTCTCAGATCACAATTGCTATGCCTTTTCGCAATATTTTTTAATTAAGGTATGTACTTTTTAAAGACATAGTGCTATTGCACACTTAATAGACTACAGAATAGTATAAACATAAATTTTATGTGCACTGGGAACCTAAAATATTCATGCAACTTGCTTTATTGCAATATTTTCATGATTGTGGTGGTCTGGAACCAAACTGCAATATCTTCGAGGTACGTCTGTGTATATTTAATGTCTGTAATGTTTGGTCCATATGTTCTTACTAGTTCATTTCAATAAATATTTATTGCACATTTATTTATTATTTCCAAGGTTCTATACTAGGGACTTGAAATACGTTAGTAAATAAAATTTATATCCTTGACTTTGTAGGACTTACATTGAAGTGAACACTAGCAAGAAGGAGGTTTCACTTTCAGTCTTACTATAAGCCAAATTATAAGCTAAATTTATTTAACTTCATCATTAATCTTATAAACTAAACCTGAGATTGAATCTGGTTACCTCATATGTGAGCAGGACACTGGTCTCCAACGATAATTTTTGAAGGCGATTAAAAATAAATAAATAAATAAAACATAATTTAAAAGGTGAAACATACCTTTGCCTTATAAGTAGAGCCATTATATTAGAATAGCATATCAAAATCTTTAATAGTATGTATATACTGGCAAATTCAAACTGGTCAGACACTGTAAAAGTGGTGCTCAGAAATTTCTGTTTTTTAAAAGTTCTCCAGGTGATTTTGCATGCTAAAATTTAAAAACATTGGCTATTTATAAATATCTAAATATAAAATATGTGAAAAATATAAATAAATGCACAGTAGGTTAAAGCAAGGAGGAAAAAATGAGATATACCATGGACATATCCAAAAGAGATTGGTAGTTGCTATATTAATATCAGAAAAAGTAGATTTCAGAACAATGACTCTCATGAATAAAGAGGGATATTACAGTGGTAATGGTATCAATTCATTAAGAAGACTTAACAATTCTATGTGTGTGTGCACTTAGTAATAAACTGTAAAAATATTTGAAGCAATAATTGACATAACTGAATGAAGGAATAGTCAAAAGCACAAGTATAATTGAAGATTTTATCACTCTTTTCTCAATTTTGAATATGTAGAGAGGAAATCAGAAAGTATATAAAATATTTGAACAATACTACCAAATTAGTGACCTAATTTATACTTGACCTAACTAACTGAACAATATTGAAATACATATTTTTTTCAAGTGCATATAAAACACTTACAAAGTTAAAATATAGGGTCATAAAAATATTCTAATTA
Source organism: Lemur catta (assembly GCF_020740605.2). NCBI lineage: Eukaryota > Metazoa > Chordata > Mammalia > Primates > Lemuridae > Lemur > Lemur catta. The sequence continues at coordinate 246,170,876 of NC_059128.1, forward strand.
AATTTTAAAAGATTAATGTCATGAAAAATGTGTTCTCTGATTATAATACAATTAAATTTGAAAACAATGACAGGAGAATGTCTGGAAAATCACTCAAATACTTTAAGGTTAAACAATGCATTTCTAAATAGCCCAAGGTACAAAAAAGAAATCTGAAATAAAATTAGAAATTACTTTGTGAATGAAATAAAAATAGGAACCCAACACATCAAAATTTGGGGGAAGTAATAAAGGTAGTGCTTACAAAGAAATAGATATCATTAAATGATTTTATTAGAGAAGAAAAAACTATTTAATCAATTACTTAGCTTCCCCATTGAGAAACCAGAAAAAAGAAGTACAAAAGACAGACAACAAATTTTTGGAAAAGAAATTTATAAATTTTCTAAATTTGCAAATTTAGAGCACAAGACTGTGTTCTGCTTTCTTTCATTTTCTGTTATTCTTCTCTCAAAACAAACAAACATCAAAAACAGAATACCACTACAAAATCTCTGGCTACTGCAAATTAAAAAGCTTAGACTTCAAAACTATTATTTCTTTTTGAGACAAAGCCTTGCTCTATTGCCTGGGTTAGAGTGCTGTGAAAGCTATTATTTCTAATAAGAACTTAAACAGCATTTTTGGGATTTTAAAAAGAATTTAAAAAAAAACTTTTTTTCTTTATCTTTGTAATTTCAGTATAACATAACTAGTTTTCAACACAATTTACACATTGCTGAATGATGTAGAAGAGGCTGAATGACATTGAAGAGGGTCAAGTAAGAAAAAATTGTTAAAAGTAAAGCATAGACAAATATTTCAAGATTTTTTTTTCATTACACAAAATATTATATTTTAAATGAACTTTGAAATGGAGTTGAGTGGCATAGCATACCAATGATTCATAACAGGCACACTTCAAATTAAATACATATGTCTTTTGTTAATCTCATGCAGCTACTAAACAATATTTCTGCCACAAATCACTTGCACAAACAACATTTGAACCAGGGAAGAATTGTACATTTAACCCTACATAATTTTAATTTTTTAAGATTCAGCCTTTTGCTACAGATTTTGTGATTGTTGTAAATTCTAATTCTGACACTGTATTAGGGCTGCTGTAGCAAGTACCACAACTGGGTGTCTTAAACAACAGAATGCCTTGTCCCCCTGTTCTAGAGGCTACAAGTCTGAGATTAAGGTGTCAGTGTGGCTGAGGCCCTTAAGATTTTAGTACCCCAACATTTTTAGTGACTGAAATAATGTATATTCTGACCAGGCCCTTGTTTGCTTGTACATATTAACCACTTGCTTTCTGTCTCAGCACCCCTACTTTTCACAGTAATTATGGCCTGTTGGTAAACTTCTTTGTCAAGCAAGAGGAGACAGCTCCAGGGTCACAAGGAAATTTTATGAGCTTGTTTTGCAGAAGAAAAGAATGCCTTAAAGAACTTGCGAGCTGCTATTGATGCCCAGAAGTATGGTTGCTCAAGATGTTATCTGAGGCTGAAGCAACATAGACGTCTCCCCTTGGTTTCCTAAAACTCCCCTCCCTTACTCCTCGGCCACATAAAAACTCTCTGCTTCATCTCTTTCCTAAGATGGATCTGAGAGATCATGCTTTTCTGTCTTCTCGTCTTCTTGCTTGACCAAATAATAAACCTTTCTCTATCTCCAAGTACCAGTATCACAGTGTTTGGCTTCAGCTGCGCATCAGGTATACAAGACTGAATTGTGGGGTTCGAAAACATCAGCAGGGTTGGTTCCTTCTGAGGGCTGTGACAGAGAAATCTGTTCCATGTCTCTCTCCTAGCTTCTGGTGGCTTGCTGGCAATCTGTGCTTTCTGCTGCACCACTCAGTGTCTACCCTCATCTTCACATGGTGGTCACCCTGTGTGTGTGTGCTTGTGTGTGTCCAAATTTCCTCTTTTTATAAAGACACCATTCATATGGTATTAGAGGCCCACCCTACTCCAATATGACTTTTCATCTTAACTAATTAAATCTACAATGACCTTGTTTCCAAAGAAGATCACATTCTGAAGTACTAGGGGTTAGAACTGCAGCATATGAATTTTGGGGGAAAAAACTCAACCCATAACCAACACCAAGAATTTTCTGTTTCTCATAGCTACTTTTTACTTTATTATAAAATACCCTTTAGTGGCTCCCCATTGCAATTTGAATAAAATATAATATACCAACATATCCAACAAAACTCCTCTGTCATTTGACCCTTACCTGTATCTTCAGTCTCCTTTAATACCACTCTTGTTCTTTTTATTCTACTTGAACTTCTCCCTTTAGTTTTTTATTGTTGTTGTTAGATGAGATAGGGCGTGTTCAGGGTGGTATGACCATAAACAAGTTTTTTTTTTTTTTTTGGAAAAAGAACTAAAGAATATAATGATCTCAGCATCAGAATACCTTCTCATGCATTACATTCTCTTCTTAGAACACTCTCCACTACAATTGTTTCTATATGCACTTAGCTAAAACTACTCACCCTCTAGACCTGCAGTCCCCAACCCCCTGGCCAATCCTCTTAGGAAGTGGGCTGCACAGCAGGAGGTGAGTGGCAGGAGACCAGTGAAGTTGCATCTGTATTTACAGTCACTGTCTCCCATCAGCCTCAGATGGGACCAGCTAGTTGCAGGAAAACAAGCTCAGGACTCCCACTGATTCTGCGTTATGATGGGTCGTATAATTATTTCGTGATAGATTACAATGTAATAATAATAGAAATAAAGTGCATAATAAATGTAATGTGCTCGAATCATCCTGAAACCAGGATCCCCCCTCCAACCGTCGCCCCTGTCCCTGGAAAAATTTTCTTCCATGAAACTGGTCCCTGGTGCCAAAAAGGTTGGGGACCGCCGCTCTAAACACATCTTAAATCACCACCTCAGGCAAATATTTTCTATGCCTAAACCTTAACCTGAGTTAGCACTTCCATTTGTATAATCCTGTCGATCCTTCTGTAAACATTTATGACATATTTGAAATCATTATTTATTTTCTGTGTTCTATTTCAAGATTATAAGTTTTATGAGAGCAGAAAATATGTCTCTTTGTCCATCCGTGTATTTTCAATGTGTGGTAGCACTTCATCTGGTAGCCTTGTTAATGCTCAAAACTAAATTGCATGAACATGACAAGAGTTTTGTAAGCCAATAGACACCCTATAATAAAGTTGTTCACCACTTGCTAATCCATGCAATGGTACAATAATCACATTCATGTTTCTCCTTTGTGTTTAATGTATTTTTTGGATTCAAAGAACACTGATGAACATCAATGCCTAACACATTTCTCTAGTCTGTTAGAACAAAAATCCTGAAAAAGATAAAAACAAAAAAGAAAGGAAACAAAAAGAAAAGGAAAGAAAAAAGAAAAGGTCACATAGCTTGTTTTAAATGAACAATATTGACTCCTGGTGATCATTGTTTTCATTTTAATTGCTTATAAACAAGACCAAAATATAATAAATAGTTTGAGAAATGTATGTCTCACCTATATTAAATTTGCCATTCTTTATTTTACAGAGTATAAGTAGGTCTATTTTTGAAAACTGTTGCTATGCATTTCAAATCATTTTGTAAGATGTTTAAAGTATAACAAAAAGCAGTTTGAAGGTAATTATAAGTTAACACAATTCCTGAAAGGTCAGGAGATTTTAAATAATTTTAGAACAATTAGCTGTTATAAAATCTGGAGTACACAATTGATTTAGCTATATTAAGCATTATGTTGTTCTCTGTGTAAATCCATCTTATGGCCCTTTCCAAACTAGAAGTTCTTTAAGAATAGAAACTACAATTTATATTTCCATGTTTCCTACAGGATAGGTATGTGCTGAGCGTATAGAAAGCTCTGATCAGTACTTCTCAGGCCTCGTGTCCTATCACTCTCCCCTTTCCTCCTTCTGCTCCAGCCACACTGACCTTCCTCCTATCCCTGGCATGTGACCAGTGTGAGCCTCTCCCACAGTCACTGCCCTTATTCTTCCCTCTGCCTAGCACGATCTTCCCTCAAATATCGCAGAGTTTGTAGGTGTCTTCTGAAACACCACGTTATCAGAAAGGCATTCCTAAAGACCCTCTCTAGAATTGTTTAATATTATCATTTAATATTTACCTTAGTAAAAATTCATAACAATTTTCACCATGTAGCATATATTAATAGTATGTTTATTATCTGTTTGCTTTCTGCTTTTCCTAACTAAAATAAAAACTCTATGAGGGCAGGAATCTTTTTTGTTTTGTTACTGTTCTATCCTCAGGGTCCAGAACAGTGACCAGAATGTCAGAGTAACCACTCAATGAACATTTACCGTGTAAAATCAAACTGCAAAAAAAACCCAAAACACGCCAGGCAAGATGGGCTCCCTAAGGCTAAGAGAGAGGCTTTAAATTCAAAAGCAGGACCAGAGAGCCATGGCTAGGTGAGAGTGCGGTTATGCACTCTGTGTTCTGGGAAGAAAATACAGCCCTTGGCAAACATCCTGCTTGCACAACCCTAAGCCAGAGTAGTTCCTGTAGCCAAGGACTGCAAATTCCCAAGTAGGTCACCTGAAAATCTTCAATCAAAAGGGGCTTGAGGTTTCAATCTTGAAGGTCACCCAATCAGGACTCTGCAGCCTTGACCAATCAGGACTCAGCTATACCAACCAATCGGGACTAAACAAGTTTGAACCCTTCATCCCCGTAAACAGACTGGATTGGAAACCTGGGCAAGAACATTATCTACAGCAGCCAAACTCTCCCTTTGTTGTCTGGAGCCACGCTTTCGCTTGCACTGAAGGCTGCTGTCTCTCCAATCAATATATTGTTTTTCAGAAAATAAAAGCTCTCCTTTTTCTCCATAGATCTCATGGTTCTTTGTTAGCAGTTGAATGCATGAGTGAATGATAAATTAATAAATAAATGAATGAATTGAATGCTTCCAAGATTTTATCATTATCCTAAGTCAACGAGGAAGCTAAGTTAAACAATTTTGCTCAAACTGTTGATAGACATAATGATTCAAGATTTTTAGTCTATTTACAAAGTGACAAAACTGAAAAATGTGTTTTATTGCTTTTATTTCTTTGGGCATTATTATTTGTATGTTGGCAATGCAAATAACTATGATACTATATTGCAAAACATCACACATAACTTTTTATTCTTCAACAGAATTCTTGTCTGTCTCTCATCTTAGTGGCTGATCATTTTGTTCATTCCCTGGGTCAGATCCAGATGGTCATAAGTAGTACATTTTTCAAAATGACTCAGATTAATCTCTTTTTGGAAACAACTGGACCCTGATACTGATAATAATTTACTCATACCTTTCATAAAAGCCAGTTTAGTATTATCAATATAACTGATAGCAAGACCATCATAACTGAATTTATTTGCTAACTTAGCATGGTTTCAAAAAATTGAAGACAATAAAACAATTATGAATTGTCAAATCAAAATGGATTTATTTTGGAAGCTTAAAAATTACCAGAATTCCCACTTTTATATGGGTTTTATATTATACAAACATAACCTTCAATAGTATTGACCATCTATTTGTCATTATGTGGATGCAAAATCTAGCTGTATTTTACATGGACTCTCATTTTAAAATGATTTTAGTAACATCATATAGAAACAACCCAAATCAAGTAAAGCTATTTGCTCTCCATTTCCATTTCCCTTTTGTTTTCTTATTAAATAAGACTCATAAGACATTAAGAAAATATGCTCTCTCTGGTGTAGAAATGAAAACATTATTAAAGATATCATTATAGCTTTTGTGTGTGTTAAAAACATTTAGCAAACATAAAAATTTGATGGCTTAAGTATAAATGAATCAGAACAGCTAAAATTAGATTTTTCTTCTAATGTTTAGTAATAAAGGGATACAATAATAAATAAAATACACTTTGAATAGGTATTCCAGTTTAATTAGAAACATAAATATACATTTTAAAGTCTGTTTTTCAGCAGAAGATAGATTATCAAATAAGTCCTTTCTTATGTGCATTTCTATTTTTATTATCTAAAGTAATATATTCTAAAAAGTCTCTGGTAAAATATCAGATGATTAGAAACAAGGGACAGGGAATCATCTTCCTAAGAAATCACTTTTCATGAGTAGTTTAGTTGACCTCAGAATATTCCTTATTGCTTTATTAAAAGCCCATATTACCAATATATATCTTCCAAATATAATGATGCCCCAAAAAAGAAAATTGTATTTGATAGATAGCTCACTAGAAGACTCCAATTTCAGGTAATATTTTACATGAAGAAGTGTGCCTTCACTCATTATAGAGGTTTAATTCACAGCAAATATAAATATCCTAATATTAACTGAATTCTGTACATTTAATCCTCCTTTTTAAAACTGTCAGTAGTAAGTGTATCGGGGTGGTAATAAATATTTTAGGTTTATAGATTATCTTCTGTCCATTTATCTTATAAAAATAAATCTTCAATTTGTCCTATTTTTGTTATGGTTGAAAATAATACTGAAAATTTTACTGGGTGTGGTCAGACAAAATGTGCATCAAATAGTCAGAATTCACAGAGCACCATTCTTTTCCACCCAACCCCCCACCCCATACCAGGAGTATGTGTTGTATTTCCCACTGATTTTATTGCATAGCTGTATAATCAACTGCTCTAAAACATCTGAACTCAATATCAAATTGATATTTATTACAAACTGTAAGGAAATTAAAAATAGAATGCATTGATAGTTGCTAATAATTGGAGTTTCAGAGTCTTGGAAGTTATAAGACACAAGTCTTGTGAAAGTTAAAGTATTATTTCCATTTGCATGTTTGGCTTTCCTTCCTTGTAACGCTGTAAGCTTGATATATACAGTGTCTGGGGAAAAGAAAATTAAGTAGAGATTCAACTATATGTTCCTATTTTTTCTCTTCTTTACTTTTTCTGTACTGCTAGTGTTTTAATTTGGAATAGATCTGGATGGAATTCAAGTTCTTTCTTTTATTTACCAATAACATCTTGAACTCGAGCTAAAGTATCTCTCAAATATATCTGATGTCCATAAAACACCCTGTCCCCTTTCTGCTCTTTTGTTTCTTTCCCTGGGATAATCAACATCATTAAAGGAAGAGACCAGTTTTTAGTCTTTATTTCCTTAAACATTGAATTTATTTTCTACTCCAAGCATAGAAATTGGAGTATTTTTGGAATACCATAAAAAGCCATAGAAAGTTAGAAAGTAAAAAAAAAAAAAAAAGTAATGCTAGCCAAATGGGAAACAGCACCCTTTAGAGAAAGAATGACTAATTTTGATTTAACATTTAATTATTAAATTAGGTTTTGCTATTCTTCCTTTGGAATTATACAATCAAAAGATTAAAATTTAAAGGTTTCAGAAATTTTCTACTTTGATCTTTTCATTTTTATAAGTGAAGAAACCGAGGAAGTCCTTTATTTGTTCATTCATTTTCTCATAAATGTCATTCAAAAATAATTTGTTCAGACGAGATCGGGCGCGTTCAGGGTGGTATCGCCGTGATAAGTGCGTTAGGCACCGTCTGGGGAATGGTCATGCTTGAAGGTGCTGACTCGGGGAGGTGGGGGGTGGGGGGAGGGGATGGAGGTATGACTACATGGCGAGTGTCAGGCGCACTGTCTGGAGAATGGACAGGCTTGAGGCTCTGACTCAGGGGGATGGGCGGGACATGGGCAATGTAGATAGCCTGAGCTTTTGTACCCCCATGATGAGCTGAAATAAAAAAAAAAATTATTAAATGAATGCTGCATGAAGGACACTGTCTTAGGGACTCAACATAAAATGTACATCATCATTCTCTCATGTCAGAATGCAATGAGTATCCTTTAGCATGAGGCTGTCATGATCAGTTTTTGAGTAAAAATGAATTGAGGTAATGAAAATCTGAACACTCTTCACGTTTTTAAAAATTAAGCCGCTCTAATCACAAACTGTTCTACACTTATGCTTAGATCTGACAACAAATTTGCTTTTTCTGGTGTTTCTATTGGCCCTCATTCTTAAGTGCTTTTTTCCCCTTGAGACCAAATATTCTCTGACTCTAGGCACCTTGCACAGATTTCAGTTTTCTGTTCTCCTTACCACACAGGCAGGATTCTTTCCAGGATCTCCTTGATTTTCTTCAGAGATGATTAGACCAGATTGAAGGCAAGGAGTCTAGCTGGGAGGCTGCAGCTACAATCAAGATAATATATTATGGAGAGTTGAATTGAGACAGTGATAAGAGTCAGAGAGGTGGTGTCAAATCCTGGCAGTAGTAAGAGAAAATATGTATAATTCTTGAACAACACCCCCGCACACAAACATCCCAATACATACACACTCACAGCACTACTGAGGCTTGAGCAGATTAAATTGCCTCAGCTGAGTGGCTGCAGAGGCCAAGCATCAAAAGATCACACCATCAGCTTGCTGGTTCACTGACTGCTCACCTAATAAGCTGGTATTCTAAGGAATCAGTAATTCATAGCTGCTACAAATGGAAATTAAAATTTTAGTGAGGGCACAGCCCTGAAACCAAGTGAATAAGTCCTTTAAGAATAGCTGAAAGCCCTCAGATAATTCTTTTTTCTTCCTCCGTCACAATTGATGAGCCACTACTCAGAAAACCTACAGTAAGTATACTCTAAAAAGGGTTTGGGGTGGATTTTGAAACAGCAGTTGGAATTATTACTGGCTTGCAGCTTAACCAAGTGCTTACAATAGAGCTCAAAGGAGACACTGTCCCAAGGGTCTAAATGGACAGCTATTCAAAAATATGGGAATTAATGGTGGTTCTAGCCTTGTCTCCTTACTGCAGATGGTATTAAATGCCTATGCAGCACTCCAGGAGAGCATAATAAGATATAATTCTTTAAACAAATATCAGTGTGTGAGTTGGGTGCTAGACAAGAACGTATTTACAAGTAAAATAAATCTGACTACCACTTATTTGATACCATTTTCAGGGATACCAAGACAGATGCCATTATTCCACAGATGACTTGTTCTGGGCATTGTATCATTTATGTAAAAGAGATGGCACTTCTCCCTTAACGGCACGTCTGGTAGGTGTGGATAGCTTTCAGGCGACAAAAAGTTTTACAATAAATTTCAGATAGTCTGCATGAAAATGAGTTGTGCCTTTTGGCAGCTGTAATAGAGGCATCTGCTGCTTTGTGTAAGTCTGCCTTTGTTTTTCCATTCTGACTTTTTTTTTCTTATATTCACCAAGGAAATTCTCAATTAATCAATCATATAAATATTACTATTATTGTTATGGATGTAAATTGGTGATATATTTGATTTGATAGTCAGTATTTGTGTAGTAAATTTTATCTCAGCTACCACTCATAGAGCCAAACAAGGTTCAGTGCAGACCAAGAAGCATTTTTAATTAATTAGGGTAAGACTTACAGAGAATTTACAATGTACTTAAGTTTACAAAGGAAACTTTGGGGTGTTATCCTCATATTATTATATATAAAACCTGTATCTTAAACATTTTTTATAAAATTAATTCCCTCAACAATATCCGTCCTCCAGCTGGATAAGTGACTTGCCACAGGATTTGCCTGTGGATTTCCATGGTCCAGTGTTAAAAGTAGTAGATGCATTAATTAAATGCAGATTTCTTAAAATGGATGAGTGGGAAATATACTGTGCAACTAACTTAAGATCTAGCAATATAGGCAGTATCTGAAATGGTGGGTCTTTTTAATGAAGATCAAACTTAAAACACAAGTGATATGGATATACAAAGAATAAAACATTCAAATTATATAATATTTCAGTCATAACTAAAAAGCAGAATGGATGGAAAAGTCCCAATACTGGTACAATGTGTTCACCACAAAGACTAATGTGATTTAGGCAGCATTTAGAAAAGTGAAGGAGGATAATTATGGTTTTCCTGGGTGTAAAATAATTGCTAACATTTATGGAGTACTTTCTAAGTGACAAGCAGTATGCTACATTCTTTGTATCTGGTATTTTATTTAAAACCCACAATTAAGGAAGTAATTACTTCGATAATTTCTTTGTTATTAAAGAAACTGAGGTAATTGAAAAGAAATAGAAGTTAAATATATTCAGAGAAGTGGGATCAGGATAGTAAAGGCTTAAAAAAACAAAAAAGCTATGTTACTTGTTTATTTGTTAATGGTCAGCCTCCTCCACTAGACAGTGAGTTCACAAGCACAAGCCAAGATCTGTTCAATTTGTGAATGTATATCAAATGTTGCACAGAATCCTGACACAGAGTAGGTATTCAATATATTTTCTGACAGAATTAATAAAATAAAGTTTCCTTGAGCTATGAGACCAGGATAGCTATCCTAAAATAACTTCAGAGCCATTCTGTAAAAGATTAGGTTTATTTTGTTTCTTTTTGTTTGTTTGTTTGTTTATACCAAATAAACCTAATCTTCCACAGAATAAAAGCAACTTTAAGCAAAAAGAACAAATTAGGAGGCATCAATTTACCAAACTTCAAGCTATAGTACAAAACTATAGTAATCAAAACAACTTGGCACTGGTACAAGAACAGAGACATAGACCAATGGATCAGAACAGAAGAAACCTCATATTGCCATCTGATCTTTGACAAAGCAGACAAAAACATATATTAAAGAAAAGAATCCCTACTAAATAAATGGCACTGGGAAAATTGGATAGCCACATGTAGAAGATTGAAACAACATCCGCACCTCTCACCACTCACAAAAATCAACTCATAATGGATAACAGTTAAACCTAAGGTATGAAACTATAAGAATTCTAGAAGCAAATGTTGAGACAACTCTCATAGACATGGATCTGGGGAAAGAATTTGTGATGAGAACCCCAAAGGCAATCATAGTAACAACAAAAATAAATAAATGGGACCTTATCAAATGAAAAAACTTCTGCACAGCCAAGAAAACAATCATTAGAGTCAATAGACAACCTACAGAATGGGAGAAATATTTGTATGTTATAGATCCAATAAAGGGCTGATAACAAGAATCTGTAAAGAACTAAAGCAATTCATTAAGAAAACATCAAACAACCCCATTAAAAAGTGGGCAAAAGACATGAACAGAATTTTCAAAAGAAGATAGACTAATGGCCAACATCTCTAATCATCAGGGAAATGCAAATCAAAACCATAATGAGATATCATTTAACTCCAGTGAGAATAGCTTTTACCAAAAACTCTGAAAACAACAAATGCAGGGATGGATGCAGAGAGACAGGAATACTCATACACTGTTGGTAGGACTGTAAATTAGCACAACCTCTGTGGAAAATATTAGGGAGATTCCTCAAAGAACTAACAGTAAACCTAACATTTGATTCAACAATCTCACTACTGGGTATTTACCCGAAGGAAAAAAAGATATTCAATAAAAAAGACACATGCATCCGAATGTTTATAGCGGCACAATTCACAATTGCAAAGATGTGGAAAGAATCCAAGTGCACATCAATACATCAGTGGATTAACAAAATGTGTTATATATACACACACACACACACACACACACACACACACACACACCATGGAATACTACTCAGCCATAAAAAATGGTGAACTAATACCTCTTGTATCAACCTGGATGGAACTGGAGACTATTATTCTAAGTATCACAAGAATGGAAAAACAAACACCACATGTACTCACCATTAAATTGCAACTAATCGACCAACATTTTTGTGCACATATGAAAATAACATTCATCAGAAATCAAGCAGGTGAGGGAAAGGAGGGAATGGATAAATTCTCACCTAATGAGTATTATGCACACTATCTGGGTGATGGGCATACTTATAACTTTTACTCAAGTGGTACAAAAGCAATTTATGTAACCAAAATGTTTGTAACCCTGTAATATTCTGAAATAAAATTTAAAAAACAGAGAATTTTAATATAATTTAAAGAAAAAATTATAATAGTCATTGTTGCCCCAAAATAGGGTAGGTAAAGTGAGAGGCTGTTATTTCCCCTGTCATTGGATATTCCAGCATAATCTGGGTATAACTTTTCAAGGGTAGTGAAAAAGGTTTTCTATTTTCCAAATGATAATAGGTATCCTATGCACTGAGGTTGTCTATAGACTGAAATCCCCTGGTTCTAATTTTCATTCCAGAAAAGAGGACTAGAAGAAAATGTTTAAAGGATTATGAAATTTGGTAGGAATGGTTTGATGATATTTTGAAATTTAAATTTGAACTACATTTATATATAACTATTACATTATTCATGAATCATTATTACAGCAACATGTCAGTAACAAACAAAGTAAATTAGATTATCTAATACAATAGCATAAGTTATTTATTTATATAGGAGAATAATTTAAAAGAATAGTTCAGGAACTGTCAGAAAAACATTAGTGCAGTTATTGCAAAATTGTTCCTTGTATTGAATTAATGATTGAAGCTGTAAATGTGAATCTGTTGGATTTCTATATGGTGCATACAAATGCTAAGCAAAATTCATACTTTTTTCCCCTCTAGATATATAATACCCAACACAGACACATATAAATCATTTGACCAATACATTTTAGCATACTATAGAGCTTAGATTTATAAGTTGAGCATTTACATTTACATAAAATCAGAAGGGACTAAAGATTAAAATGAAGATGTTCATTGTTTTCCTGGTAACATTTTTTAATAGGTAGGGTTCATTTTTAGCAAAAGAAGACATGAGATATGCTTTTTAAAAAATTGTAGAAAATGTTTGCTGCTAAGTTTTTAAAAATAAAAGCAGTAAGAATTGTAGTTTCTGAAAATTCCAAAATGTAACTAGTAATGTAAAGGAATGGGGAAATTTGTAATAAAGCTTGGAGAGTAAATCCTCAGAAATATTAAAAGAATTAGACAATTGATTATTTGGGGGGCATTGAGGTAGATAGGCTAATTATAAAACAAATGAACAAGCAAAAAACCCCAAATAAACAAAGTAGAAAAACATTGGAAAATTTTAAATGTGTTGCATTGTGTTTACTGCTGAGATTATAACATTTCTATAGGTCAGAGATTATATTTAAGATCTGCATTTTTCTGTACTTCCAAGATGATATATTACAAATAAGTGATACTCTAAAATTTTAAACCTCTGAATTAGTATTTTAACAGAGAATATAGTGATTCCACAAGAGTCACAAAAAATCTTCATCAAGTTTCTTTAGGTATATCTTCACTGTCATTGAAAATTTAGTTAATTTTTAAACAAATATTTATTAAGCTCTTGATAACTGTCAGAACCTTTGTAAATGCTGAGGATACACAAATGTATAAGGCAAAGTCCAGATTTTAGAAACTTTAAAGATTTCAAAGTCTTCAGGGTACTAGAGACAGGCTGCTCAAGATGCAAACAATAACCACTATAATGGAAGCAGGAACCAATACATGAAGATCTCCATAGAAGGGACTTTCATTGGCTGGTAGGGAATGAGACAGAATTAGTTAGAAACACAAAGGGTTGTATTTGAGTTTGAGTTGAAAAAATAAGCATAAAGTTGCAAGAGGGATAAATATGAAAACATGAAAGTGAATAATAGCTTGTTCAAAAAACACTAGGAACATTAATTTCCAAGAAGCATAGGAAATCTGGAACACTATGATAGATAGTATGGAAGGCGTTTAGAGTCAATTGTGAATATACTTATAGTGATGACTATGAATTTTAACCCACAGAGTAGTCAATGCAGGAATCAAAGAAATTTTATTTAGAAGAACTCATAATTTAGTCAATTATTTTGAAAGCTGCTGCTGGTCATTCTATTAATAGAGATGGCCTAGAGTGGAAGAACAATGAAAACAACTGGGCTAGCAAGCAGGGCTGTGATATAGTTTTGGTGTGATTCTAAGAGACTTTGATTATAGTTGTGGTCATATTTTTGAAGACTCAGGTCAAATAGAATGTGGTAATTTAAATTAGTTTAATTAAGCAGAAATAATATTTTCCAGGATTCTTTTCCCTGTGTTATTCCACATATTTTAGGTTTCTGTTAAGGTAGAATCTCAGTTTTGAAATAAAATCATATTCTGCCCATCTATTATTGAAAAACAAGCTACTTACTATGGACTGAATGTTTGTGCCCCCACCCAAATTCATATGTAGAAATCCTAACCCCCCGAAATGATGGTATTAGAAGGTGGGGAACTTTGGAAATAATTAGATTATGAAGGCAGAGCCCTCAGGAATGGGATTAGTGCTTTTATAAAAGAGATCCCAGAGAACTTTCTGCTCTCTGCCATGTGAGGATACAATGAGGAACAGCCATCTACAAGCCAGGAAGTGGTCCCTCACCAGACACTGGGTCTGCCAGTGCATTGATTGGACTTAAGTAAAATGCATAGAGATTGAACACCAGCTACCTACATGTTTCAATTGCAAACACCTTCACCAACCTCATATTTATAAGTCATAGGGTAAAAGAGAATGCAAGATTACCTTGATAAGAACTATTAGGATATGACTTAATATACGAAGGAAAATAATTTAATACAAATTTTATTACAATATTTTGGAATTAAGGCCAGATTTTTTTGCTGGGATAATTCCTGCATGGAGAGAATCTTAGAGATCCCAGACATGTAGGTCTCTGAAGAATATATAAGCAAATGACTAACATGGATGTTGGAAGACTGAGAGTCTCAGTATTATACACTAACACGAGAAACTATTTGTGCCTCTTTGCTTGAACCTGGGCAGTGGTTGTGGGAGTGGGTAGATGGAGTGGGAATGCTGCTGCTGAAGCAACTCTGATATCCTCCCTTGGACTTGCCAGTTCCTGGGAGTTACTTCAGTTGTACAAATAAAATAGTGTCACATAGCTTGCATAAATCATCTGCATGAAAGGAGGAATCCAGGAGATGTTGGTAGCCTTGAGAGGAAGTAACGAAAAGGGATGCACTGCTGAAAAGAACAGGTGTGGAATCAAAAGAAATCCAGGTGCTAGTCCTTGATTACCTTTCTGAGTCTCATCTTCCGCCTCTGTGAAATAAAGGGATCAACCAGTGGTCTGTGATAGTCCTGCTAATTCTGAAAGTCTATAGACGACTTAAAGAACTATTAGAGATTAACTTTTTGCTAACTCAAAGGTGAGGATTATGATAAAGCAACAGATGTCATGTATTTACATAATTGTATGATTTAGATAATCCAGATGACCTTTACCTCTTCTCAATTAAAGTAACCATAAACTTTGGATTTTCAGGAGTAACTTTATTTTAAAATTTCTAATTATGCCTCCCTAATATTCAGACCACATATCTCAGCATTAAGTGTATGTTTTGATCATTGCATATAGACACATTCTTACCAAAGCTCCATGCTCAAAGAGAACAAGTTACCAAGATAATGAACATTTGTGTTTTTCAAGGGTATATGTGAATTTGTGCTGTTGTCTAGTGTCCAAATAAAATAAAATGTATATTAATATAGAAAAACAAAGAATCAGGGAAAAGTGAGTATTAAGTATCAAGTATAAAGATGTTTCCTACTAGTAAATGACTACAAAAATATATTTCAATTTAACAAAATCAGTAATGCAGTGTATTTTACTTCCTGGAGTTTGTGAAAAGTACTACTTTGGCGTTTTGAAAATGTTATAGAACAAGATATTCCATGGTTTCCAACATGCTGACTTTTTTTTCTTTTTCAAAAATGTTGAATTATTTCCTAAAAATTTACATAATGGGAGCGTTTAGCTCAATATCAACACATGTTTTATGTGAGTTTCATTAAAAAAGTAAATATTGTCAGTTTAAGATAGAAAAAAACAACCAAGAGAGAGACTGAGTGATTTTCCAAATATCACCAATAAAGAATCCTTGATGAGTAATATTATATCATTTTTTACAAATGTTGGCAAATCTATTCCTGAGCAGTTTTGATTATATATTGTAGTCAAATGTTATTTCTTAGCTGATGAAAATGTGAACACAAATCCTTCTGAATCCATGCTAATTTTTGCCCTTATAAAAGACCTGCAGCTGGTTTTCATAAAGGTTGAAAAAGGAATGGTTTGGAAATAGTTCTGCTGCCAACAGGCTAGCTAAAATGAGACTCATCTTTTCCTGTTCAACAAGGCAGGCATTTGATTCCAGTATAGTTTATGTTAAAGATGACAAAAGGATGATCAGGACAAGAAGAAAGAAAATATAGTATCCACTGACTCTATGAAATGTCAGTATTATGACGTTTAGTATGAGACCTTCAAAAGCAAATGATAAATGTATACCTTTGCCAAGTTGTTATGGATTATGGTCAAGGTCTCTCTGGTCATTTCTTTAAAAGTCAGGTTTCTTTTTAGAATGAGAGGTTGAAGAATCATCTTCCTCTTTGGGGAATTTTAAGAAAAGACTATTTTTAAGGACAGTTGCAGCCGCATATGTTCTCTACCTAAGAAAATGAACTACACAAAGGCCAAACGTCTCATCTAGCCTTATAATATAATGATGTAACAATATATGTAATTAGGCACAGATCAGAAAATTTTGTAATGGATAAAAATTAATAGGTAATAGGATCTTATAAAATCCCAGACATAATCATCAAAGTTATAAAAGCAAAATGGGGAAATAATATTAATATAATTCTACTAGTAAAGATTCACCTTTAGACAAGCTAAGCAGATAACCATCCAAGTAAGTCAAAGCAAAGAATAATCCTTTTAACTAAAATAAAATATGTTCTTTGAATTAATAGAATCATTACCTCCCATTCAAATGTTTTATTTCTAGACTGGAATTTGTCTATTTTTATAACATTCGAGGTAAGGCTAAAAGAAACAAAACACAAGAAAAAATTGACATATTTAAAAATTAAGACCTTATCCCTGACCAAAATTTTTGTGGTTGGTAACGTTTCACGACTATTCCATTCTTCTATGTCAAAGCCTCCTCAGCTATAACTTTTTTCTTTTTTTTATCAAAAATGAATACTGACATTGTGGAATCACTGCTAAGATTGGGACCGATGACTGAAATAATGAAAAGAAAAATCTCTCTTTTGAATGTAAAAAAAAGAATGTTCTCAGAGTTCTGAAATGAATTGTTTGCTGGGATTGTGTGTACATGGGCACAATAGTCTTTTCAGCAACAGACAGAAAGCTTGCCAGGCTTATAAATCTGAAGAAACAAAAGTGGAACAAACACCCCAGGAAAACCAGTCCCCACCAAAGAATGAATAATCTATCTCTCATTTGGGATAAGAATGTAATGTGAATAATAGTAATATCACATGTAAAGAGTACACAAAAATCTGCTCCTAGTTTGGAGAATTGGATTCAACTATAGACTCTTTTTTTCCATACACTTTACTGTATTTAAGATAGTTGTAAAAATTGAAGTGACTCTAGACTTAACATTTTTCAAAGCCTTTGAATAACCAAGATGGTATTGAATCAATGTTAAAAAATGTGGATATTCCATATATAAATGAAAAGATCTATACAGTAAATGGTATATCAGTAATTATATACTAATATTTGTAATTATGTACTTGGTCGCTATGCCAAAGACCAAGACCGCGTCTGTAGTGGGACAAATTGCAATGAAGCAGGCTCCACACCTGAAGCATTTCAGTAAAATGGTGTTAGGGAGGGCTAATTACAGAATTTGTACTTTGGTTAAATGATTTAGGGGAGGCTTCCAGAATGAGTTTACTATGATGTGGGTGATGTCAGGAAGCAGAGATAATTCTATAGTTGCACATCTTAATAAATCTTCCACTAGAAGGAGGAAAGACTGGAGTGAGTTTCAAACTGTAATGTTTAAAGAAGCAGTGGTCATTCATGCTACTTGGGAGTAGAGGATGTTTTGTTTTGTTTTGTTTTATTTTCCACTGGGGGACAGGGATGCTGCAATGGTAATACTTAGACAAAATCATAGTCCTCTTGTTTTTGGTCTCATTTTATCAATTCCATAGAGTGGCCTTGTCTGAGGTTAGTTTTCTGTGAGATCATTTATGTCCAATGAGGTTGTAGAATACCATGACCTAGCAACTTTAAATACTAAACTAGTTCCCATCTGTCAAGTGGGCATTTCCCTTTCTCAGATGTAACATTTAATTAATCATTAGGTTCCCTATAAAAGTGGTCTGAAAAACACACACACAAATTAAATGAATCATTTGATGTACTTTTAAAAATAAGTTAAAATACTTTTATTTTATTGACTCTTTATACAGTGTGTATTCCATTTAAGCCATGGATTTTTCAAATATTAACTTATTTAGTCTCCATAAGTAGGTACTATTTCTATCTCAATTGTAAATATTAGGAAACTGAGGCATAGAAAAAATTAAGCAATTTTCCCAAATATTCACATCTAGAAGTTAGTAAAGTTGAAATTTAAACCCAGGCAGTGTCTTCGGAGTCTAAACTCTTTGCTGTGATGTGACTATTAATAAAAGCTAACACTGCCCTTCTAGGATTTAAACTATCTTCACATACTACATGTAGAACTATGAGGAAAAATTAGAGTCTACTCCATCAAACGTTAAGCACCAACGAATCTAAAGTGTGTTTTCTTTCACGTTTAACCACCACCCCTTTCTTCTGCTCATTATTGATCTTCTAAACCCTAACACACCTTTGAGCTTCTTGTTTAGGAATGAGACGGAGCAGGCTACTCTGGGTTCAGTTGTTCTAATGGCTGTGATTCAACACAGAGGGCTGATTAACAGGAATGAGCCAGGCAGAGAACAGAATGTAGAGTGAACAAAGAGAAATCAACCCTATCTAACCCCATTAGAACAATATCTGAATACCTAATTACTTTTATTCTCAATTTTTATTGTCATTTTGTTTTTATTTGAGGTTTCATTACAGCATGTCTATTTTGGCCTGTCACAATGAGATGATTATATCTGTGCCTCCAAACATCTCTTTAGCTTTCAATAATATTTATTAATGGGATTGGATTTAAAAAGAAGATTGAGGTGTGGTTAAGGAGTCTGTGCTACTATTTCAGCTGCTACTTATACATATAGTCTAACTGCTCTACCCTGCATGTGCCAATACTCTGATTTTTGCTAACATGCTTATTCATTAGCAATTATGATCTATGCAGCTTGTTCACAATAATACTCCAATATTAGTTCCCTTAAATAAAATTTTATATTCTTTATGTAATAAGATCTATGTGTTTTAGACATGTAAGTATTTCATAGGAAGAACTAAGGTCCTTCAAGCTGTGTTACAATATCCACAAGCTGCCTGCCCTACCTCTTGACTTTGCACTCCTCTCAGTTCTAACCATTGAGATCTTTCACCTGTAGGTTCAGTCCATCATTGTTGCTATGACCATGGAGCAAGAAACATTAATATACTCTTCAGCTTTGTCTGGGCATCAAAGTCACAGGTGGCCTGAATTTTTTTAACCAATGTTTTTGGAATTAAATCCAAATATCTAAGTATATAGTTAGTTGGAGTCTACTCCTATTTTGACATGTTGTCCCCATTCCTATCACTAAGCTCCTAGAACTGCGTTCCAATAAAGATTTGAGTCATTTTATCAAATGAATTCTGTGTTGAAGACTATGCTTAATATCAATCACTGTAGATCATTCTAGATCATTACCATGTCAGGCATTTTTATAAACACTAGAGATAAAATAGAGAATAAAGTAAACAAAAATCCAAACCCTTGTTGAGTTTATATTCTAGTGGTACATTGTTAAAATAGGCAACTACTATTAATAAAACAAATAAACCCCAGAATATACAAGGGCTTAAATAAAATAGAAAGTAATTACTCACATAGTCAAATAGTTCAAAATGTTCTCCAAGTCAGGGTAAGAGGGAAAGTTGCTTTGCCCCACACATCTGTTTGATTTGTGGCTTTAAGGTAGCACTGGGATGCAATATTCAGTAGATAGAAGGAAACATAACTAAAAAGTGCATGTAGACTCTCTTCATATGGTTTAATATTCCCAGCTTGGATGTGGTGCTCTTCATTCATGCTTATATTCCACTGGCTAAAATTTAGTCCCAACCTTAGACATGAGTATGCAGAGCCCCTGTCTCAGGCCCCTGCAGGGGCTCTACAGTTGGAGTACCTTACTTGAAATTTTCTAGGTCCCCCAGACACCTGGGGCTGGCTGGGGCCAGGAGCACTGTCTGAGCAGGACACCTGGATCACAGACTAGGTCCTTTGTGGACCTCCATTCCTGTTTCTCACCTGGGTAATGTTATTCTGTGACCCTCTACCTCATGTCTGGGGTCAACCAGATGCTGCAGGGTGCTTCAGGACTCACAGCAGGAGGTCACCCTGAGATCCTGTGTCCAGGCCTTGGTTCCAGGAGGGTAGCCTGTTGAGAAAATCATTCCCACTGATCAGCATGTGGTATTAATTTTTTTTTTTTGTCAGGGGTTACCTTAAATTAGGCTGCCTGAATGGGTTAACATGCTGATATTGGGTAACTTACATTATGTCAGCCCAAGTTTTGGGCTTGCACCATGTGTATAAGGCCATGTATACACTGCTTCCCATACATTAGCTCTCCCTGAGCCATGATCTTACCACGTTACTGACTCTGGTCTGCAGTACACAAGGGTGGTAAGTAGCAGAAGGTGTCTTTTATTCTGTGAGCCCCCTTCTGCTGGTACCTAGTATCACATGTCAGGCTTCCTTCATGTGTGGCTATACCTATCTCTTACAAAGGATTTTGAGATTGCAAATACAATCTTCACAATGCTAAAGTTTTCTGAATAATGTTTTTAAATCTCCGATTAGTGCAGTGGTATTATGCTCATGTGAGTCAAGCTTAATCCATGCCAGAGGACAGGTAGTCATTTCTTGTGTGGATGTGACTGCTCTTCTTGCTCCACCAATAGGCCCCTGATCTATCCTGCCCATTGGTGGCAGTGTGTGGAAGGTCATGATGCAATCAATGCTGAAAAAGTTCACATTCTAAAAATATAGTGATTTGGGCCTAAGAAATTCAGGAGGACACATGACTAGAAGACGTGCTTAATATCTTTTATATCTATTATACTTTCCAAATGGTAATGTTTAGATGATCAGAAAATGAATCATCTTTCACACTATCCTGAACTGACTGAGTAAGTCTTGCGTTTGTGATCATCATCAAGGAAGAACACTAAAAGTCTCTGAGAAAGTCATTGGAAGCTACTATCTTGGGCAGCGTGATGAATGATGCAGTGTTTTGAACAATGATGCAACCAGTATTAAATAAATGTTATTAGGGACCCGCACAGGCAAGAGGATATATATGGTTTAAGCACAAATGAGTTCCAAAAATCCATGGTATTGTGAGTAATAGCAGCAGTGCTATCTTTTTCTCACCATGGGAAATAAGAAATTAGCCAGAAATAGTATGTTTGACAATAAAGGGTCCAGAGAGGTTCTTTGCCCTGAAGAGGAGAATGTGTGGATGGACACTACGGAGAATCTTTTCCTGTATTCATTGGACAATAAACCAATACAGAAGTAAATCTTCTCTATACATTAGTCTAAATTTTCACTGATAAATAACTATTCTTCACATGGTCCCATGAATTCTGTAATGCACTTTTGATTAACTTGTTTAAATAGATGAGGATCCCACAAAAATTACATTTTCTAGGGTCTCCACATATTCCAAAGGTGGCTATGGCTAGAACTCATTCACGTGGACAAACCTAATTACAAGGGAGAATGGAATATGTAGTCTAGCTATAAATCAAGTAAGAATAGAAAAATTGTGTTTGTGTGTGCACAGCTAGCAATCTGTCACCAAGAGTCACACAATAAACATGAATATGTTAAGTTATCCTGTATATTAGAGTGTAAAATGTGCTTTGGAGGAAAACAAAGTTAAGAGAGACAGGGAATGCCTAATTCTTGTTAGACTCAACACTGGGGACCAAAATCCTGTTCACCATATTGCTAGTTTTGACCTTTGTGTTGTGCACAAGGACTACTTTCTTATCTTGTGCCTATTGTGTGTTCCTCTCTTCTTTGCTGACCTGAATTTAATTCATCATTTCAAATCCACATCAATTAACATTTATTCTCCTTTCCCCTTCATCGGTCCCTCTTCTAGTTTTTCTGAGCATTTTCCTTATGTTTTAACTGTGCTTTCTGTCTCATCCTGGACTATGCTACAGTGAATATTTATTACTTGAAGACAGGATCCATCACTTTCTTTTTCATCTTTGAGTCCATATGCTTACCATCGACTTAATTTTAAAAGTCCCCTACAAATGTTTGTTGAATTGACTTTTTGGCCTATTCACAGGATTCAGAGCTTGGAAAGATACCAAAGGCCCATCTTTTTGTAAATAATTATGTCTTAAGAAAATTAATACAACTGAATTTGGAATGTTTGTTGTAAATAAATCAGTTTATTTAAGGTGAATTTATTTGATTTATTCCATAATTGAAAACTACCATGGAAGTTAGCCAAGAAAAAATTTTTCTTGCCATTAGTTTTTCAAAACTAATTTAGAATTACACTGAAAGAAAAGACTATACCAACAATTTATTAAAACAGAACTTTTTCTGATGATTAGTACATAAAGATATATCATCGGCCTAGCCCATTGTTTCATAATAGTAACTAAATATCTTTAGCACAGTTCTCCCAGTGGTCTTGACCTAGTCCTCCCGCCTTTTTGCTTGTAGTTCTCAAGAGTAACTGCACAATGTGCTAGGAGTACACTATCCTCACATAGGAAGGAACTGCCTGAAACAGTCCAGGCCTTGTTCCTGTCCCTCCGAGCAAAGTAACATCTTGGGTTAGGTAGGAACTGCCTAAGACAGCCTGGGCTTTTTTCTTCTGTCATACTACAAGGAGTTGCCCCGGTGATTCTGTTGCCCCTGGGGCGTAGAACCTGGGGCAGGCTGCATTGCAGGGCCCGTCAGCTGTGGTGCAAAGTAGGCCATGGGCAGTTAAGACTCTGTCCACTCACTGCAGCCAGTTTTCTTGAGCCCTGTGGGACTGCCTCACAAAAGATCCTAGGCTTCTTTCGCCCCTTACTGATTATCTATAAGTAGTAAATCCACTCAGTGTAACATACTATGCAAGATATATTCTATATTACCAGACTCAGACACATTGGTAACCAGTGCACAGTGAACCTGCTTGGTAATGTCCATTAACATTAAAATAAGATAAATTCTTCCTTTCTACTTACAAATAAAATTACCGGGAGACTAATATAAATGCTTGAACCTAATTCAGCAATAGTGATTTCAAAATGTCAAAATAATTATAATTATTATTATAAATATTTGGAGATAATGGGATAAGGGTGGGAGCCCATATTGTGAACATGGAAAAATGTCAGGTGAAAAACTGAAAAGTTCATTTCCAAAGTCTTTTGCCTGGACTACATGTCACAGCTGTGGCAGAGGCTCGAAGACCATAGGGCGGCCAGGAGTTCTGAACCTTTTCCTTTGCCTTTCCTTTCTCCATAAGCTCCATACTGATGACTGGAAAGAGGGATTATTAGTACATAATGTGTCATTCCTGATGTTGCAGGATGCATAGCAGCTTATCCACAGGGTGATGTTTCCCAAGACTGAACCTCCAGCTTCCAAATTAGAAGCAAATTTCTCTGCACTTAACACACTGAGCATCCTTAGATGCAGCAATTCTCACTACATCTGAAGGCACTCGAGGGTTTACTCACAGCAATATGCATAATCCCTTTTATCCTGCAACAGAGCTTCTCTGAAACACTTTACAGAGTGTCTGTCCTTCAACACAGGTGACCCAAGACCAGTAGTGTTGGGACTCTTTGGTGATCTTAGATCACCTTTAACAGAAGCATTATCTTTTCTCTTGACTAACTTGTGCATTTAATGTATTTTGAAATTATTAATTGCATTCTTAATTCATTCTCCTTGGGGAGGGGAAATAGAAGTAAAATATTACCACTCTATTCCTTTCCTTGGTGGAAGCTACAAAAAGCCTTTTTCTTTGTTTCATCTCATGCTTAAATTGTTGGCCATATGTGGCCACAATGAGGGCACTGATGCCAAACTTCTTTATTACTTGGGAATTGTACAGTGCTCCATACTCATTAGAATGCTTGATATTCCAAATAGAAGTCAGTGCTAGGTCTCATTGCTAAGCTCTAATCTCAATTACTTCATTGTCCCTGCTTACCATTTGGTTTCTCAGCTTGATGTTGTGTGCCTGGCATTTGTTTCTTTCCTTTTATAGCTATGTGAATTTCATATGCATACCCAGAGACCTGTTAGCAACAGACCTGTTTTGAAAGAAAAATAGCATAAACAAATTCACTTTGAGTTCTTTATACTGTGCTCAATGTGTGGGTTTAATGTTGATACAAAAGCAAAATCACAGGCAGGCACCCCTTTATAAATTTCATGTTTATGAAAAAAATGAAGACTGTGCCTTAGATGGGGACGGTAAGCTAGACGGAGGAACAGGGGCCCGAGAAAGGAGAAGACAAGAAGATTGGATGATGCAGGTAGGGCGTGTGGAGAAGATGCTGAGCCACTGGAGAATGGGGCTGAATGAGAGGGATGTTGAGGCTTTCAGGGCAACAAAGGACTGAGAAGGGCAAGTGTACCCAACGAATGACTACAGTTGCACCACAGCTAGCAAGGAAAAGTCATCCTTAAAAGTGTATTCCTTGGGCCAGGAAAAATAGAACAAAGACAAAACTCATTCTGAGTTAGATATTCTCACTTTCAATAGTAGGAACAAGATCAATGTATTATAAAAAGCATTTTTACAATAATGAATACCAATAACTTTAGCTAGAGGGGATCTGTAATGCATATTTGCATTATACAGATTAACAAAGTTCAGTTATTTTCCAGAAAGAATCACAGCCTGGACCAAGTAGGTTGTTTTCCCAGACCTGTACTGTATTCTTTTACATACAAATATCCTTTATCTGCTATTGTTACTACAAGCTGGGCCTAGAAGTTCAGCATCACTTAATATAATAATATAATGAAATTCTTCTCCTTACTACATGGTTATTTTTCAATGATGTTTTAGAGGGAAATTACATCTACAAGTGAAATTATGAGAGAGGTAGTGACTCCACCTGCATCTGTTTTAGTCTATGGCCCTTTTTTATGTGAATAATTCTTAAAATTCATAATTTTGGATATTGTTTACTGTATTTTAATGTTAATTAATATAATATAATTGAAATAAAGTATATTGTCAGCTTTGCATGCCTGTTCTGTGCTCTTAATTCATGCAAATCTATTATTCTTTTCTTTATTCTATTAAATGCATAATTTTATATGTATTACAGACAAAAGACATTGAACATTTACTAAATTCAAACAATTTTGTCTGTTAGATGTTTTGAAAAATATATATATATATACACATACATCCATACACAAACACACATAGTCTCTGAAGGTTTTAAATGCTAATTAACATGTTGATTTAAATAATCTGTATAACTTTATTATTGATTTAAATGATATATATAATTTCAATAAACACTTTGGCATATCGGTTTTTACAAGAGGCAGGATGCTACATGGAGAAAGCACTAAACCAGAATTGGAAAATTCATTTATAACTCAGTTACTATAATTACTCATTTTATAACCCAGTACAAGTTTCAATTTCCACTGTAAAATGAATAGAACAATCCCTATCTTGCTGACTTTGTATGATTCTTATAGGACTAAACAAGAAAATTATGTAAAACATTTTTAACAGACTTCATCTTTTACAGAAGTTTTAGGTTCCTAGCAAAATTGAGGGAAAGGTACAGAGATTTCCCATATACACCTGGCCCCTCCCAATACACAGTCTTGCCCACTATCAAAATTCCCCCACCAAAGTGGTGGTACATTTGTTACAATAGACAAATCTACCTTGATACATTATTATCACCCAAAGCCCACACTTTACATTAAAGTTCACTCTTGGTTGTACATTTTAAAGGGTTTGACAAATGTATAATGACATATATCTGCCACTATAGTTTCAGACAGAATAGTTTGACTACCCTGAAAATGCTGTGCTCTGCCTATTGAGCCCTTCCTCCCGCCTAATGCCTGGCAACCACTGATCTGACTGCCTCCATGGTTCTGCTTTATCCAGAATGTCATATAGCTGGAATCGTACTGTATACAGCTTTTCAGATTGGCTTCTTCCACTTAATAATACGAATTTAAGATTCCTCCATGTCTTTTATAGCTTTATAGTGCATTTATTTGAACTCTGAATGACATTCTATTGTCTCAGTGCACCACAATTTATTTATCCACTTACTTAAGGAAGGACAACCCATCCCTTGGAAGGGTTGCTTCCAAGTTTTGGCAGGTTATCTGCAGTTCTTGGATATTCTGTTCCCTTCCCCCCCCCCTTTTCTTCTCTTTCGTTTTATATTTCTGAAGTTTCTGCTGAGATATTCTCAAGCTCAGATTTTTCTTTTTCTTAGCTGAGTTTGGTCTATTGCTTAGCCCACCCAAAAGCATTCTTTATTTTTGTTACAGTGTATTTGGTCTCTAGCATTTTTTAAACTTCTCTCTTAGAACTTCTATCTCTGTGCTTATATTGCTCATCTGTTCTTATATGCTGCATGTATTATACATTAGAGACCTTTGAATATTAATTATAATAGTTTAAAATTTCTGAACTTATCGAATTGTTAGGAGGAGAGAGAGCCAAAATGGCTGACTACAGACATCATTTGTTGGACCATTCTCGCTGAGAGGTAGAATATTGAACTGAGGAGAACAGAGAAGCGTTGCAGCTCAGGTGTGGATCACAGAGAGAGACAACAGAGACCCCACAGAGAAAAACTGTGAAGGTGAGAAAGAAGATGATAGAGAGGAGAAGATACTGGCACAGATCAAACTCAGAGAGGCTCAGACTCCAGTGGAAGGGTAAGGTGTGTTTCCTCTCCCTCATGTAGTTGCCTTCAGTGAACAGCAGGACACAATGTATATTGAAGGTGATCCCACCCTCCACAAGCCCACGCAGGGTGGCTAAATAGGAATAGTGGGGTGAACCAGCAAACCCCAGGTGTTCACAAGGGGATACCCCATGGGAGACTGCCATGAGAGACCAGAGTGCCACCTTTCTTGCACTTAGACACTTCCTCCTCTATACCTCCCCTATTCATGGCATCAGAGAAAGTAATTTGAGTTCAGGCCGACTGATACCCACAACCCCTCTCCCACTCATTGCAATCATGAGAGTACTCTGAATCAAGATGCTCACAAATGGCTGCTTCTCTATGGCAGGTGCCCACTCCC
Organism: Lemur catta; assembly: GCF_020740605.2. Classification (NCBI taxonomy): domain Eukaryota; kingdom Metazoa; phylum Chordata; class Mammalia; order Primates; family Lemuridae; genus Lemur; species Lemur catta. The sequence continues at coordinate 246,198,086 of NC_059128.1, forward strand.
GGTTGAGCTCACCATGGAGAGAAGGGCCACCATAATTTGAGAGCTTTCTGCTCATTTGTGTTTTGCAGCATCACACACTGGTGGCTTAGACAAGCAGGCCAGTCCCAGTGTCCCCAGGACATGAGAGTGGTGCAGGGAGACACAAGGGACAAAAAAAGGCATTTTTCCAGTGGAGAAAAAAAAGCCATTTTATAAAAAAGACACTTGCACTCAAATGTTTATAGTAGCACAATTCACAATCGCAAAGATGTGGAATCAACCTAAGTGCCCATCAATACCTGAGTGGATTAATGAAGTATGGTATATGGATACCTTAGAGCACTACTCAGCTATAGAAGGAAATGGTGAGCTAATACCTTTTGTAACAACCTGAATGGAACCGGAGACCATCCTTCTAAGGGAAGTTTCACAAGAATGGAAAAAGAAACATCACATGTACTCACTATTAAATTGAAACTTACTTCCTACTCATATGAACGTAGGAAGTAAAACTCAATGGAAATCAAGCAGGTGGGAGTGATAGAAGGGAATGGATAAAATCACACGTAATGGGTACAGTGCACTCTATCTGATGATGGGCATACTTATAACTTTGACTCAAACTGTACAAAAGCAATTCATGTAGTCAAAACATTTGTACCCCTGTAATATGCTGAAATTAATTACTTAATTCTTGACTTATTATCTCAACATCTCTATCATATCTGAGTCTTCTTCTGATATTTGCTTTGTCTCTTCAAACTGTGTTTTTTGCCTTTTAATATGCCTTGTAATTCTGTCTTAATAGCTAGATATGATGCAGTTAGTGGACAAAAGGAACTACAGTAAATGGGGTTGGGTAATGTGGTGGTAGTATGGTGGGATGAGGAAGGAAAGAATTCTACAGCCCATGATTAAATCTCAGTTTTTATTGAGCCTGTACCTCTGGGCTGTGAACTTCACAAGTGCTACTCAATCCTTCTACCCCACCTTAGATGGGAGAAAATGCCTAGAGTGGCCTTATGATGTCTATTTTCCCTCCTCCTTGTGGAAGACTAGATTGGACTGGAGTTGGCTATTTTCATTCCTCCAGGTTGGTTAGGCTTTGAAAAATTTCACAATAGTTTATGCTCTGTTAAAATAGCTCTGCTTGAGGGCTGGCCTTGTTAAGAACAAAATGCTCTGGCATATTTCAAAATGATTCCTTTTTGCTGGAAGCATGAGGCGATATTTTCCTCTGATATTCACTGTGAATACCTGCTCAAATTCCTGGAGGTTAAACTCACAAAAGTTTGGGTTTTTCTGTGACCCAATTGGCTGGGCATTTTTGGCTCTCAGAGTTGTCTAGCAATATTTTAATTGTAGTTTATGTTTTTGTAAGCTAGCACTGGTTCCCACAGAGGTTTCATCTTGGGAATCTCTTCTCCAGTAAGTTGTGATTCTCTGCATTTGCCTGTCTCTCCAAATTTAGGGCAGTGTTTCTTTTGTTTCTTTGTTTTCTGATACTTCACTTCTGTGACAGAGCACAGAAAAGCTATTGATTTTTTAGTATGTTCAGTTATTTACTTGCTTTTAGGACAGAGTGATGATGTCCAAGCTTCTTATATGCTGGATAGAAAACCACTATGAAAGAATTTTCATATGTGAATGCTATATACCTGACAGTTATTATTATATAGCTCATTCGGAAAAGCTTTTCCCCTGTATTTGCTCTCTGTTTTATTTCTCAGGGAGGTTTAGTTTCAGGAAAGTTTTTGTAGTTATTGAGGACACTCTCAAATTCAATAATAGTATTCTCTAATCACATATACCTTGTAAAATTAGCAGACCACACAAAAAATATGGTAAAGAAATGGGGCATTTAGTTCCTTTCCTTAGTTCCACAAAATCACAGCAATGTGAACATTGGTAATATTAGGGTATTAAGAATGGTTCTTAACATTTGTCATCAATAAGTATGCATATTTTTCTAGTCAATGAAAGTCTGTGCTTAAAAAATCTGGATTGGAGTCAGAAAATTATTTTCTTGGATTCTCCCTTTCTCAGGCACCCCATAAAAATGATATAGCAAACCACCATTCCCTACAGCTAAGGACCAATTTTTAAAATAACATGAGTAATCATAGAAGAGTTGTTTTTTTCACATGCTTCATGCCATTCATTAAATGACACACGTTTGATAATCATGGAATGTTATCTCCACAGTTTACATTGATTAACTAAATAATAACTTCACTATTGCAAAAACTCCTTTTCTTATGTAACAAATGAATAAGGTATTTTCATGACACCAAATAATTTCTCCTTTTGACTATTTGCGTTTTTTCGCTGAGATATTTTTGTAGTCTTCTGTTGATAGTATGCTGAAGAAAAATTGCTATTGTAGTCTCAGATCTTCAGGTTAATAGTGACATCTTAGAAAATAGTTGAGAAAACTATTGGTGATGATTTCTTCCCTAGATATAAGGCTATTCTAGTACAAGAGCCACAGAAATCAAGGACACTCGGGGAGAAAAATCAATAGTAATGATATTAGAGAAAGTCATTTTGGGAAGTAACATAAAGATAATCACTGATTAATTGAAAAACTTCCTATAGCTAGGCTTTTAAAGGCAAAAGTCCTTCCTGACAATTTTTTCCTTATATCAGCTCTGTAATAATGTTCCATAATTTTAGAGCATTTTACATTTCAGAGGGCCAAAGAAGTGAGACTATAACCATTCTTTGGACAACACACGCACACACACAAACATACATCAAACATGTTCCACATAGATTTCTGTCCACACCACCTTTGTTCCTCCTTAGAGAAAACTACTGGCTGTCTTAATAAAATCAAACCTAGATTCTCTAAGATTGGCTAGTTATACAGGGATGGAACTCTATATCTTACATATCAGTACTGTCTAATAGAATTTTCTGGGATGATAGAAATATTAAAAGTCTACCTTGTTGAAAACAGTAGTCCGCAGCTCTGCATGGTTATTGAGTGTGTGGAAGGCAACCAGTATGATTAAGTAATAAAATTTTTAATTTTGTTTAATTACATTAATTTAAATTATAATTTATATAGCCATATGTGACTAGTATCTACTATATTGTCAGAATAGTATGTAGACTTTAGATTTTTGTTGTTTATGATTTTTATAGGAATGAGTTCCTGCCTTACTGCTCTATCATAGTAGTGCTTAACTCTGGCTGCACATTATATTAGTCCAGGGAGCTTTAAAAATATCAACTAAAAAGCATCATTTTGATGACTTTTTTTGTGAATCCAAAGTTAAGAATAATTGCTACAGCCCAAGTGTACACTTGCAAATCTTTTCTTATTTCTATTAGTACAGGTAAGGCCATTTAAACTGAGAGTTATTCATGGCTTTGCAGGACCTGGATGAGAACAGATTCCGAGGATACATATGCTGAGGCTCAGGAAATGAAACCCCAAAGTCTAGCACTGTGGCATGCTGAGGACTTTGTATTTTATTATTATTATTTCAGAATATTACAGGGGTACAAATGTTTAGGTTACATATGTTGCCTTTACCCTGCCTGAGTCATAGTTACAAGCATTCCCATCCCCTAGACAGTGCACACCATACTCATTAGGTGTGAATATACCCATCTCCTCTTCCCCACTCCCACCTGCCCAACACCAGATGAATGGTATTATCATATGTGCTTTGAATTGAAGGAAATTGGAAGGCTTTAGATGCTCCCTCAAAATCAAAGTCTCTCTGATTTTGCTTTTTTCTCTCCCCCAAACACTGGAAGGGGCTCTCTCTGAAGTTCCCTTATCTGAGGAAATTTTTCCAGAAGAAACACAATTGCCTTCAATACCTTATCTAAACTTTTATTAACCAGGGGAGACTAATCACCAAATAAGAATCTAGAGATTGTCACCACATCCACCCAAGCAAATTGTTCATATGTCCTTTTTTTTATTTTTTTTTTATTTCAGGAAATTATGGGGATACAAACATTTTGGTTACATGTTATGACTTTGCCACATCCCAACCCTGATCTGAGGTGTACCCTTTCCCCTCTACAATGCTCACCGTGTCCATAAGTTGTGAGTTTACCTACCCCAACACCCCTACCCTCAAAGAATATTACTACTGTGTGAGCATCTTAGTGTTGGTCAGTCAGTGCCAGTTTGACGATGAATACATGTGGTACCTATTCTTCCATTCTTCTAATACCTCACTTCGGTGGATAGGCTCAAGCTCTATCGAGGAAAATATGAGAGGTTCTAGCTTCTTATAATTGAGTAATATTCCATTGTATACATATACCATATTTTATTAATCCACTCATGCATTGACAAGCACTTAGGTTGTTTCCACATCTTTGCAATTGTGAATTGTGCTGCCATAAACATTCGAGTGCCGATGTCTTTATTATAGAATGACTTTTGTTCCTTTGGGTAGATGTCTAATAGTGGTATTGCTTGATCAAATGGTAGTTCCTCTTGTAGCTCTTTGAGGTATCTCCAAATTCTTTTCCACAGAGGTTGCACTAATTTGCAGTCCCACTAGCAATGTAAGAGTGTTCCTATCTCTCCACATCCTCACCAGCATTTGCTGCTTTGGGATTTTTTGATACAGGCCAATCTTACTGGAGTTAGATGATATCTCATTGTGGTTTTGATTTGCATTTCCCTAATGATTAGAGATGTTGAGCATTTTTTTTATATGTTTACTGGCCATTATTCTGTCTACCTGGCTCAAGGATTGGTAGAATCAACATTGTTAAAATGTCCATACTACCTAAAGTGATTTACAGAATTAATGCAATCCCCATCAAAGTACCAGCATCATTCTTTACAGATTTAGAAAAAATAATTCTATGTTTTGTATGGAACCAGAGAAGACCTTGTATAACCAAAGCAATCTTAAGCAAAAAGAATAAACTGGGAGATATCAGTCTACCAGACTTGAAGCTGTACTGTACAAGGCTACAGTAACTAAAATAGCATGGTACAGGCATAAGAATAGAGATATAGACCTTTAGAACAGGACTGAGAATCCAGAGGTGAAACCATCCACATATTGTTATCTAATCTTGACCAAGCAGACAAAAATATACACTGGGGAAAAGAATTCCTTTTCAATAAATGGTGCTGGGAAAACTGGATAGCTACATCAAGAAGATTGAAACTGGATCCCCACCTCTCACCCCTTACAAAAATCAATACTAGATGGATAACAGACTTAAACCTAAGACATGAAACCTTAAGAATCCTAGAAGAAATTGTAGGGAAGACTCTTTCTGACATTGGCCTAGGCAAAGAATTTATGAAGAAGACACCCAAAGCAATCACAGCAGCTACAAAAATAAATAAATGGGAGCTGATCAAATTAAAAAGCTTTTGTACAGCCAAGGAAACTATCCTCAGAGCAAATAGACAACCTACAGGATGGGAGAAAATATTTGCTCTCTACACATCCGATAAAGGGCTGATAACAAGAATCTATCTAGAACTCAAAAAAATCAACAAGAAAAAAATCAAACAACCCATCAATAAATGGGTGAAGGATATGAACAGAAACTTTTCATATATTCTTTTGAGGGCTGTTATCAGAGAGACTTTATCTATATAATGAGACAACCTTTATTCGCAGTACAGTTTTGCCCCTCACCTCCCAATAACTTGTTGCCACCTCCTCCAGAACCTAGAAGAACTCTGTCCTGAGTTAGTGTCTGTTCTTTAAGCCCATTCATCTCTCCTAAAAATCTTCTACTCTTCCTCTAAAATTGCCTACATCCCCACTTCCCTTTCCCTTATGAAGAGGATATTTAAGTTTCAACCGTCTGGTCCTTCTTTGAGTTTTATACTTCGTATGACTTCTGAGTGCTTTCATGTTGGTAAATTTATATGCTTTTTCATTCTGTTAGTCTATTATAAGTTTGTTTTTTAGACTCAAATTATCAAAACTTCAGAGAAAAAATTTAAACTTCCCTACATATCCATCCCAATCAGTACTCTCAAAATGTGTTCAGTGGGACACCAGATTTATAGGATGCTAGTAGAAATTTTGTTATCAAATTGGTTTGGGAAATTTGGGGGTGAGAGATTTAAAACAAGTTTCTTTATTGGAGGGTTTCTCAGAGGGTTTAAATTCTAATGTATTGAGAATTTCTAAGAACGATAAGTCATATCAAGGTTGCTATTTCTTCATAATTTTTTTGGCTATGATTTACTGAAGCACATTCTTCTAAAAGAGTATTTTGCCAGTTATACCTTAGAAAACAAAGACATTGATAATGTGGTTTATGATGTAAAGAAATTCTCTGTTTTTCAACTTGGGAATGCTAGAGTTTGATCTTACTAAAGGAATTAGCAAGTTTCCTTCTTATAACCATGCTGGTTTCTTTCTAGCTGACTCCCTCAGTAGGCATTGTTTAATATTTATTCATATTCTTGGATTCAAGTTACTGTTATACAGTCACATTGCCCAAACTCTAATATTGCTTCTACCATTTCTAAGAACCAAGAGGGATATGAAATTTTACCTTGCTTGCAAGCTAGCAAACAAGTTAGCCCTCCACAGTGCCATAGATGCTGATAGAAGATGAAAAACGAGAGTCAGAAACAGAGGATTTATTATGCATGGGATGTCCAGCATTGTGAGTTTCATGTTTGCATAAGTTCCTCTTGACCTCAAGTCTCTTGGGTGGAGTGAAGAGAGGCCCAAGTTAACGCTGCATGCACAGTGGGTTTGTGACACAGCTGAGGAACCTTGAGCTTAGGCAGTTCCCTATTTTTGAGGGGGCTTCGGCAAACTTGCCCAACCTTGCCCTACAGGGCAGACATTATCATTAACCTGGTCTAAAAACAAATCTGCCCTCTGCCCAGGAAGAAGAAGATGCTATTTCTATTTTAAGGCTGTTTGTGATACCAACATCTTTGAATAGATAGTTTAGAGCAAAAACTATCAATGACTTCATACAAGATGTGCAGAAATTCAGAATACTTTTTTCCCCCCGCATCATTCACTAGCTGTGTTACTCTCTAAGTTTCAATGGAAATAGCAATTGAAATAAAAATCATATCTACTTTATATTATAGAATTATTTAGTGTATAAAGTACTCCAAGGCTAGTAAATAAAACTAAGCTTACCAAAAAAATTAAATTTCTGTATACATCTATAAAAATGGTTAGCTCTCAGTTCTTACTTTGCTCGATGGTTTTAATATTTATTTTCAAAGGTAAATTGTCTCTTTGTTGTTGTAGGAAAACCCTGTTGATTCAGAAACTCTGTTTTCATCCCTTTTCTTTTTATTCTTTCACAGATATGATCTGAGACCCTGGAATCTTACATGTGGCTCTGGTATTAGACAGATATGCCTGGTCCAGAGTTTCCAGTACTCCTCTACTGTAGTTTTTACTAATATGTGATATCCCCGCTTATTCCTGTGTATCCAAACCTATTGTGCATAGAACCATGAGAAGGCACTAGCATGTCCTTTCTTTCTTTTGAATATTGCTTGCATGCAAGACACTCTACGTACTCCTTTTTCAGAATATAAGGCACCTCCAGGTTCAGTAGGGCATCTCAGCCATTTTGCTTAGATACAACCTCATATCCAATTCCATCTTAGGCCCAACTGCTTAGCCTATTATTCAGTCACCACTGCACAGGTACACCTGGGGATTCTCGGCAAGGCTTGGAGATACTTCCTGCTACTGTACTTCAATGAACCAAATATCCCACCTACTCTCATATTTTCCCCACATGACTTATATGGAGTTCTATTGTGTGATAACTTGCTGAATCCTCACCATAATTCCAGGCACAGACCAGAGAATTAGGTGTTATATCTCTTTGTGTAGGACTAGACTAGACATTAATCATGTTTCTCTAATTCTTTTTTTCTCTCACAACACATTGGATCTTATTTAGATGGAAACACTTTTTCTTACAATACTTTGTATTCTTCAATAATAATAATTATTATTATTATTGTGACTTTGTTGTAAAGTCCACCTTTTGGGTACTTCCAATTCGGTGCCTAATATTCAAAGTAAATATTTTGGAATTAAAAGCACTTTATCTCTCAAACACCTTACTCATAGCATGTTCTGCTATGATTTCAAGAAAAATTATTGGAACTTAAACCCAAAGTTTTAACACCTGATGGTTTGTTTTAGTGCCCTGTCCATAAAAGAGGGTAGGATCTCTCTAACGGGACCTGAAAGGACATGGTCATAAAAAGAGTATCTTAATCAATATCTCAAAATGTTTTCTGTTACACATGTGAAGGATCTTGAGAGGGGATTATCCTGGATTATCTGAGTGGATCCAATGTAATCACAAAGGCCTTATAAGAGAAACGAAAGAAGGTCAGTACCACAAAAGGCACTGTGAAAAGAGAAGGAGGAGAGAGAGAGAGAGAGAGGGAGGGAGAGAGAGAGAGAGTGAGTTTGGAAAACACCCCTCTACTGATTTTGAAAATGCCACAGAAAGCCATGAACCAAGGAATGCAGACAGCCCCTAGAAGCTAAAAAAGTAAGAAAACACTTTCTCCCATAGAGATTCTAGAGGAATACAGCCCTATTGATGCTTTCATTTTAGGACTTCTAACCCATATAACTGTAAGAAAATAAATATACATTGTTTTTAGATGCAAAGTTTGTAGTAATTTGTTAGAGAAGCAATAGAAAATTAATATAATGGTTTTTTTTTTTTTTTTTTTTTTTTGTAAGCCCCTGGCCAGATACATAATACTATAGTAGCTGGGCTTTGAAAAAGATGTTTTCCAACTCTGTCTCTGTTTTGGTCTTACATTCCATATTCTGTAGAAAGGGAGACAGGAAAGAAACAAAGAATTAGGATATTTTTTCTTAAAACTATATTGTGACAGACAGGAAGATGGGCCATTCAGATAGGACTCAAGATACACCTGGTGGTAAGGCATATCCCCTGGCACGGCAGTCGTCTGGTTGTTTAGGTATTTACTGGTGATTTGGTTTAATGGAAGAGAACACTACACCAGCCTGTGCCGTGATTCAGACATTTGAAATGTACAAGGTAGATAATAAATACAAGGACAGAGGAATTTGATGTTGTTACTATCCACCTTGTAAGTGGATAATAAGTAGCTTATGGCAGACAATTAAGAATTAAAAACTTAGTGTGAGAACCAGAGACTCTGGAAACACAAAAATGGATCATCTCATGTAGTCGGCAAGCAGAGAAAAGGGAAGGTCAGGATAAGATCTAGCAATCAGAGTAGCTGAACTTCAAAGATCATTAAATTGTTCAACTAAGGCAGCTCTGTTATGCCAAAGTCAGGATCCCAGATGAGAAAACCTGGGACCTTTACACATAATTTGGGGACAACTGTGTAGAAGTCTCTGAAGATTCTGACTCCTCACATTTATCTGAACCACCTGAGCCTAAAGATGTGTCCCATCCTTCCCAACCCTTGTTAAGGGTTAACATTCCCCCTTAAGAAGAAAATAAGAGATCTTTCCTCATGAGGCCATAGTTATTGCTGTCAGGAGATGCCCCCACCTTCTCTCTTGGCCTACAGGACAATAAATAGAATTAAGTTGCTGCATAATCCAGTCATGCCATACTTGCACTAATTGAAGAGTAAAGAGATTATACACCAAAACAACTGCTGGAATGAGGCAACATTTATCACTAGGAACAGTGAGAGAAATCTGAAGGTACTTGATCAAAAACAAAAACAAAAACAAAAACAAAATCATACTGGAACAAAAGCCTAGATAAATGTCAGTGTATTATTGACTTGGGGAATTATGTCAGTATACAGGATTTAACATTCTGGCAAGGCCCCCAGAGGATGGTACAAACTTGCTGCTAGGACTGGACCTAGAAGCTTAGAAAAAGCCCACAGTGAATGAGATTAAAATGCCTAAATAGAGCAGATTGTAGAGAGATTAAAGGCCAAGGAAAGTAGGAATACTGGTATGGATATCTTAAGAGAGGCCTAAAAATTATGTGAGGTCATTCAGAGAATTATGAGAAAATGTAGAGAATTATGTTCTATGACCTAGAAGACACACCATTCACCAATGCTATTAGAAATTTGCTAGCAAGAAAAATGCTTAGCAGCAGGCATTATTAGGAACTTAGTTGTGGCTATCCTCTGAAGATTAGGGCTGATGGTAGAGAGGCTGTGACAGAAATTAGCTTGCTGAAAGCAATGAGAATAATAACACAGCCCCAAAGTAATAGGAGCCAGGTGGCAGTATTTAACCACCAGAAGCCAGGAGGTTTGTAATTGTTGTAAGTGACAGACAAATTTAGGGCGGCTCCTTTGGTCTGAAACACAGAGGCATGGAAATATTTCAAAGACAACAGTATCCCAAAGATCAAATAGATGGGCAACCAACAATGGTAACACTAAATTATATGTGCATCTCTGTGTGTGTATGATGAGTACAAAACTGAGAGCAATTTTCAAAACTGAGCCAGAACTTGATGACTAAACAGATGATCTGGCCCTAGGGATAAGGACCCTGAAATATCATAGCCAGTATATACTGTAGTGATTTGTCTTGGACCTCCTCTAAGGGACCTATGACTATTTACTTGAATGATCCTACACTGGATTAAGAAGAATACACCAACATTTCAAGGACCACTGGACACAGTTTTTAAACCTTAAGCATTACCATGGACCCCTCTTAGAGTAGGAGCATATGGATGTCAAATAATAATGAAGTCTTAGCCAAATTTCAGTTCATTGTAGGTCACCTAGGTCTGTAAATTCAAACATTGGTTATTTATGTGGTCCCCATTAGGTTTTTTGGAGTTGACTGATTTAACAGTTTTAGTAACCCTCACAGTGGATCCTTGGGCAATGAGGTAAGAGTTGTCATCGTGGGATAGGCCAAGTGGAAACCTCTGAAACTGCATGCACCTCCAATCAGTAGAGAATGGTATTGCCTCTTGGAGGTGGCAGGAAAAGTAGAGATTAATGCCACTCCTTAAGACCTCAAGGTTGTGATTTTTATTATATTTCTACCAATCTGGCTTCATTCCATCAATGAATAGACCAAGGAGAATCAGTTTGGACTACTATAATATCAACTAAGTAGGCCCAATCACAGCTGCCATTCCTGACATAGTGGTATAAATAGGGCAGACTGACATAGCCGCAGGTACATAATATGCAGCCTGTGATTTATGGCATTCTAATTTAACCCAATCAGGAAAGAAAATGAAAAAACAGTTCATATTCACATTAAATAAACTGCAATATTTATTAGTTTTGCCCTATGGCCATATTAACCATACCTTCCTCTGTCTTAATATATCCTAAAGAACATTTCACAGTCTATCATAGTGATTTATCATAATGATGGTGTCATGCTGATTAGACAAGATGAACAAGAGATAACTAGGTGATCCTGTTAAAATGTACTCGAAGGGGTGAGGGGAAAACTCCACAAAGAATTAGGAATCTGCTACTTCTGTCAAAAAATTTAGAGGTCCAATGGCCAGGGTTGTGCCAATACTTCCCCTCAAAAGCAAAAAACAAATTGCTCTATCTCTTATCCCTTACCACCAAAAAGGAAACTAAATGCTAGGAAGGCCTGTTGAATTCTAGAGATAGCATATCACCCACCTAGGAATGCTATTTTGGCCCATACATGGAGTGATATGGAAGCTGCCAATTTTAGGGAGACCTGGAGCAAACAATGTCTTGGCACCAGGTCCATGTTGCAGTGCGAGCAGTTCTGCCAGTTGGGCCATATGTTCCAGCAGACCATATTGTGTTGGTGATTTCAGTGGTAGAAAAAGATGCAATGTGGCCTTTATGATAAACATCAGTGGGAAAATCACAAAATAGGACCCTGGGTTTTGGAGTAAGTCCATGTCATCTTTAACAGAGAATTACATATGTTTTAAAGAACCAACTGGCATGCTGCTGGACCCTGGTTAGAGATGGAATATTTAACCATAAATCACCAGGGAACATACTTTAAGTGAACAGCAGGTGGAAGGGATCCCAGAACTAAGTTTATATTTACCACCATGATGGAATCCTTAAAAGGCATTAGAACTGTGTGGTAAAGGTATCGCTAAAGTATCACCTCAGAGTCAATGTCTGAATGAATTGGGCAATTGTAACTGTGAATGAACAAGTGCAGCAACTCGGGTCTAAAAAAGTTACAGTTACCAAGCACTGAAAATCTTAAGGAATGAGGGTTTGGGCCATAACAATTAAGTAAGTCACTAAGATCACCAGAGGTGATACATGTGGGTGAGGAAAATTTGTTGTGATAATGATTGAGTACCAGCTGCAGCCTCAAGACCAACTGCAGGGAGGTCTCTGATCTCTTTCTTCCAAGTTTCCCATCAGGAAGAGAGAGACCCAACCAATGCCTTGAAGAAGCTTCTCCCTGAACCTATGGTGAAGTGAAACTACATGGCCCTTGGTGGGTCTGTGGCAAACACATAGATGAGCCACTCAGATCCCCCTCAAGAGAGAGACTTGCTGCCCACTTGTTGTAAATGTGACTACCTGAGAGCTTCTAGCTGTTAATTCATTCAGGGTCCACCTCAGATTCCAAAGCAAAGAGCTTTTCTTTTTGGGGTGGTCTCAAGCAATGGTTTAGCAAAGTGGTGGGCAGGGACCTAGCCATCCTTCCCCATGCAGGACTCTTCTAAGGGCAATCTTTGCTCTGTTGCCCAATGTTGGGCTGGTATAGACTTTGTAGGTTTGGCATCAAGGTCTGGCAACTACTCCTATTCAATCCTATTTCCACCCCTTTCCTTCCATGGCTGTTACTTACCAGTAAATCTTTCACATACCTAACTTCATGTTAGCATCTGCTTTCTAGAGAACATAGCCTGCCTCAAGTAACCAACCTCCATGCATTCTTTGGTTTAATTAAGGAAAGGTCTTCAGAGGGTTATACTAGTCTCTTATCATTTTACATCCAGACTAGTTGTAAATATAAAAAGCCACAATATGAGAATGGCAATTTAAACATGCAATTATTAATATTACTTATGGGAGCCTAATGTACATTTAAGTATAGAAATGGCATGTGCAAATGTGTATACACAAAAAACACACATATCATTAAGAGGAATGGTAAAGTAAGATATTTTAGTCAGTCTCCTGATGGATTACGATAGTGTCAATAGAGGATAAAAAAAAACAAAAAGAAGATTTATGACTAAAGAGTAAGGGGATTAGTTTCCAACTTGCTAGGTAAAAAAGTCATAATCTCATAACTTTGTGTCAGTAGCTATCATTTAGACTGAAGAGAAAAAGAAGAAGAAAAAAGTGTTCATGATTAACACCTACAAATTGAGGGAGGGACAAATTTGGAGCACAAAAAAGGCAGAAGAAGAAATATATTCTGACCTTGATCTTGATTCATTTGAATAGGAATTTATAATTTCCAATTAATTGGAATACAAATTAATAAAAAATTTGTCTAAGATAATGAGTCCTTAATGTTGAGTATTAGACAATACAAAGTTTATTTGAAATATGCTCTGATAAAGTACTTACTCTTCATATAAAAAGAAAATGTAATCGCTTTCGTGTTCCCATAATTATGATGAGAATATAATTTATCATAGTCTTTCTAGCACATGTTCACTGAAATTATGCCCCTTATAATTTTGCTGGGCATTTTATTATTATGTTTTCAGTGGCATTTGACTTTGCATGAACAATTGCCAGTTAAATAGGTTGAAACATTAACATTTTAATTCATCTGCAGACTTTTTTTCAGAAATAAGCTATCTACAACACGATTCTCTATCATATCTTCCCTTGAGCAACTATAAACTCAAACATGCAACTATCTTTTATGGTTTTAACTCTTCTTGAGAATGGGTATTTGGCATTTGAATATTCCAATAAAAAGAATTTATTGAAAAATTATATTCCTAAATGTTGACATCAAATGAGTGAATTAAATTGGGTTTTGAACACAAGTTTAGTCAAATTTTGTATAGTACAGTTAAGAATTTTGTCCCTTGTGACATTAAAAAATGAACATAATATAGTGTGGGAACAAAGTTTTAAGTATTCATGTAAAAAAGTAACATTTTTACATGTGTGCTGTATATATAGTTTTATAACTTTCTAGACTTTGATAATTTCCACACCAAAATTTTTTAAAAGTTTATTTTTAATTATGTGTATAGTTTTGATACAGACATACAATGTGTACTGATCAAATCAGGGTAATTGGGTTACCCATCGCCTCAAAGATTTATTATTTCTTTGTGTTAAGAACATTCCAATTCCACAATTTTAGTTATTTTAAAATAGACAATAAATTACTGTTAACTATAGTCACCCTATTATGCTACTGAATACTAGATCTTATTCATTTCATCCTACTGTATTGTTGTACCCATTAAGTATCTTCACTTTATCCCCCCTCCCTGCTACCCTTCATATCCTCTAGTAACCATCATTCTACTCTCTATCTCTGTGAGTTCTTTCTTTCTTTGTTTTTGAGCTCCCACATATAAATAAGAACATGTGGTATTTTTTTTTTGTTCCTGGCTTATTTAACATAATGACCTCTAGTTCCATGTTGTTGTAAATGACAGGATTTCATCCTTTCTGTGACTGAATAATATTCCATTGTGCATATGTACCACATTCCCTTTACCCATTCATCCATTGATGGACACTTAGGTTGATCCCATATCTTGGCTATTGTGAATAGTGCTGCAATAAACATGGAGGTACAGATACCTCTTATATTCATAGATTTTTTTTTGGATATATATCCAGCAGTGGGATTGCTGAATCATATGATAGTTCTATTTTTAGTTTTTTGAGGACCTTCTATACTAGTCTCCATTGTGGCTGTGGTAATTTATATTCCTTCTAACAGTGTATAAGTGCTCTCCTTTCTTTACATCCTTTGCAGCATTTATTATTTCCTGCCTTTTGGATAAAACCCATTTTAACTGAAGTGAGATGATATCTCAAAGAATGAAACTAGACCCCTACTCTCACCATATACAAAAGTCACTGATGAGTGCGTTGCGCACCGTCTGGGGAATGGTCATGCTTGAAGGTGCTGATTCGGGGAGGTGGAGGGTGGGGGGAGGGGATGGAGGTATGACTACATGGTGAGTGCCAGGCGCACTGTCTGGAGAATGGACACGCTTGAGGCTCTGACTCAGGGGGATGGGCGGGACACGGACGATGTATATAACCTGAGCTTTTGTACCCCCATGAAGAGCTGAAATAAAAAAAAATGGATTAAAAACTTAAATCTAAGACCTGAAACCATGAACCTACTGAAAGAAAACTCTGGGGAAACACTACAGGACACTGGCCTGGGCAAAGATTTCTTGAGGAAGACCTCAAAAACACCGGCAACCAAAGCAAAAATTGACAAATAGGATCACATCGAGTTAAAATGCTTCTGCGCTGCAAAGGAAACAATCAACAAAGTGAAGAGAAAAACCATAGAATCAGAGATTTGCAAATTACTCATCTGACAAGGGATTAATAACTAAAATATATAAAGAGTTCAAAAAACTAAAAGTGAAATGTTAAAGACATCTATGGAAGGTGGAAGAAGAAAATACTAGAATTCTTATTTTTGTCTGAAAACTAAGAAAGTCATTAAGCTTTACTTATACACTGGCTATCACAATGAGCCTACAATTGGGGGAGTCCCATGCCACCTACTTTGGGAGGGAAAACTGAGCCTTCACCTTGGAGAAGGGGCTGACAGCAAAGCTCTCATTCTAGTATTATTATAACAGTCTCATTTAATTAGGCTTATGAATTATTTTTCTAGTTTTCACTGACCTGAGCCTTCAGAAAATGGACTAGTGGCTTAAAAAGAACTGTGATTGATTGAAGATATTACAAATAATGCAACCACAAGTGAGCCACCTGAAAATGAAAGAGCTGACACATTTCCTACTCCTGGTACAAACTCTTTCCCAACATAATTAAGAGAAATAATCTACTATGATCTTACAAGTTAATCAATAAAAAAAAATAACTTTTTTCAGAAGAGACACGGGATGTGGAAAGAACATTTTGAAAATGGATGTTTCCATCATTATATAATTTTGCTGCTGAAAGTCCTCACACGAGAAAACATGGAAACCACATTTTCTGCCTTGATTAAAAATTTTCAAAAGTGTTTTACTGGGTTCTGAACCATTGTTTAAAGATAGTTGACACCTGATTAGTTTACAAGAAAAGTTGTGACATTAGGCGAGATTAAAACTTGCCTAAATTTCAACAAAAACTAGATACTGGATCTGCCCAAACCTTGATCTTGGACTTCCCAGTATCCAAGAATCGAGAAATAAATATCTGTTGTTTAAGCCAAAAAAACAAACAACAACAACAAAAAAACTAAATAGAATAAAACAATTTGAATTTGATTTAAAAATGGGGAAAAGATCTGAATAGACATTTCTCAAAAGACGACATACAAATAGCCACCAAGTATATGAAAAAAAATGCTGAAATCCCCCAAAATATAAATTTTAAATGATAGGCTTCCCATAGATGAACTAGTTTTGCTCATCACTGTATCTTGGCTCACAGTAGCTTGCATCAGGGCCATTTAATCAGAACCAAAGGGCAGGAAGAAAAAAAAAGCAAAGCAGTAATTCACACAAGAAGTTGCCTCTAGTAGAGAATAGTTACTTTAAAAGTCTTTGATCAAATCACTCTTCACTTTAGAGAAGACAGAAGTATTAATATACAGGGTAATTTGGTGGACTCAGAAAGTAACTAAATCCTAGAATAGGCTACTAAGGAAATTGGTAAAATTACTCTCCTTAGAAATCTTTAAAGCTAGAGTAGATATTTTCCTTTGGGTATCTTTGAGCTCTACAATTCTTTGATTCTGGGATATCCATGATATTTATTTATTGAAGATAATCTCAGCAGTTTCCAACTACTGCATGTAACAAAAATGCTTCATGTATGCTGCTTTTCATATTAATTAATAAACTATTTTTCAGAGCAGTTTTAGATTTAGGTAGTTTTTGGTTGACAGAAAATTTGAACAGAAAGCATAGAGTTCCCATATATCTCCACTCTGTCCCACCCTCTCCACAGTTCCTTCTATTATTAGAATGTTGCATTAGTGTAGTGCATTTTTTACTATTGATGAACCAATATCAATATATTATTATTACATGAAGTCCATAGTTTACATTAGGGACCACTCTTTATGTTGTACAGTTTTATGGGTTCTGACAAACGTTTAATATCCACAAATGTGTAATGTCTTCCATTAGAGTTTCATATGGAATTGTTTCACTTCCCCCAAAATCTCCTGTGTTACACCTATTCATCATTGCCTGGCAACCACTGATCTTTCTATCATCTCTATCTAGAGGTTTTCCTTTTCCAGAATGTCATAGAGTTTGAATGATACCATATGTAACATTTTTAAACTGGTGCTACCTTTTCCATTCAGGATCCTCCATCCCAGCTTCATGTGTACCTTCAAAACAGAAAGTCAAGGATCCTAGAGGGCATGTGCTCTATTACATAAGTGATACTTACATTTAAGAACTGAATTCTATAGATTTCTTCCATAAATTTGATCTTGATGTTTAATTGTAATAATAATAAATAATATCTAGTTATATCCAGATGGTCAAATATGATTTTATTTCAAATTGCAACATACATTAAAGAATACCTTTTATATCCTAGTGTACATTTCTTTTTGATATATTTAAGATATTAAGGATTGCTTCCAACCTTTTTTATGTACCTCACACCTGCGAACAAACACATTTTTTTGTATTGAATTTATATACAACTTGAAGCAAAATACTGCTAATATGTCAGCTGCATTGCATGTGATCTTCTTTCTCAATATTGTTGTCCATGGTGGGATAGATCTAATTTTTATCAAGGTATTTTAAAATGTTTTCTTCTTGAAATTGTTTAAAGTACTCCTTTGTCTTTTGATTTTGAATACAGTATTGGCTACATAAATGAATCGCTACCTAATGTTGTATTCTCTTCATGTTCATAAGTAGAAATCTTCCATGAACATCCAGAAAGTCAAATTATCTGTTTGACTTGATTAAATGTAGAATCATAAAAAGTCATACTATATTTAATTATCATTTAAAAAACACAGTGTAATTTAATCAGGTCCCATTTATTAAATTTTGTTGTTGCTATGATTGCCATTGGGGTCTTCTTCATAAATTCTCTGCCTAGGCCAACACCTAGAAAAATTTTTCCAACATTTCCTTCTAGAATTCTTATAGTTTGATGTTTTAGGTTTAAGTCTGTTACCCATCTTGAATTAATTTTTGCTAGTGGTGAGAGTTAAGGATACTATTTCAATCTTCTACATGTGGCTATCCAATTTTCCTAGCTTCATTTATGGAATAGGGATTCTTTTCTCCAGTGTACAGCCAAGGAAACAAACAATAGAGTGAATAGACAACCTACAGAATGGGCAAAAATATTTGCACACTATACATCCAATAAAGGGCCCATAACCAGAATCTACAAAGAACTCAAGCAAATCGACAAAAAACATCAAACAACCCCATTAAAAAGTGAGCAAAAGACATGAACAGAAGCTTTTCAAAAGAAGATAGACTAATGGCCAATAAACATGAAAAAATGCTCAACATCCCTAATTATCAGGGAAATGCAAATCAAAACCACAATGAGATGTCACCTAACTCCTGTGAGAATGGCTTTTATCAAAAATTCCCAAAACAACAAATGCTGGCATGGATGTGGAGAGAAAGGAACACTTGTACACTGTTGATGGGACTGCAAACTAGTACAACCTCTATGGAAAATAGTATGGTGATTCCTCAAAGAACTAAGAGTAGGCCTACCATTTGATCCAGCAGTCCTGCTATTGGGTATTTACCCAAAGGAAAAAAGCCATTTTATCGAAAAGATACTTGCACTCAAATGTTTATTCCAGCACAATTCACAATTGCAAAGATGTGGAATTGGAATGAACCCAAGTGTCCATCAATACATGAGTGGGTTAATAAAGTGTGGTATATGTATACCATGGAGTAAGCTCATCCATTAAAAAAAATGAATTAATACCTCTTGTAACAGCCTGGATGGAACTGAAGACCATTCTTCTAAGTGAAGTATCACAAGAATAGAAAAATGAACACCACGTGTACTCACTGTTAAGCTGGAACTAATCAATCAGCACTCATGTGCACATATGGAAGCAAAACTCAATGGTAATCAAGCAGGTGGTAGGGGGGCTCAGGGAATAGGTGAAATCATACCTAATAGTTGCAATATACACTATCTGGGTGATGGGCACACTTAAAACTTTGACTTAAACTGTACAAAAGCAATTTATGTAACCAAAACACTTGTACCTCCATAATATTCTGAAATAAAAAAATATAGTGTAGTCTATAGATTAAAAAGGTGCTATGAGTGTTAATGTACAATACTGCTAGTTAAATGGAAATAGCTTCAGAAAGGCAAAGGCAGAACTTTTTTTCTCCCTCAAGCGCATTTCTGAAAGGGTTTTCTCCTTATGTGTATTAAAGACTAAAAATAAAAGCTCTTTTGAGCAGAAAATCCTGTATATTTCATACCTACAATGAATAAAGCTAAATAATACTCAGCACACAGATGGTGAAAAAAAAGAGAAAAAGAGAGAGAGAAAGGAAAGGAGCAAAAAGAAATATAGAAAGAAAAATATAAGCAAATTGGAATAGCACAAACAGGCGGCTGTGGAAAAGAGCTAAGTATTGAAAGTTATAGTTTCTTGGAAGGTATCATAAACATCAAATACAAAGTCCCTCCAAAGATGCCTGCAGCTGGACCAATTCAGTCTCCCAAATTGTTAGAAAACTAGAAGGCAGATTATCTTTATGACTAGGATAGGTAAAGTGTTTGCTTAATAGATAGAAGAAATAGAACTAGTCAATATTTTTTAATAGATTGCAGAATAAAAATTAGCAATATTTTCTACCGTGCTAGTTATCATGTATTTTAGCACTCTTGTACATATCTACATATATTATCTTATTTTCAATCGTCTCATAAACTCTATAAAGTGGCCCTAGTATTATACCCACTTTATAGATGAGGAAAGTGAAGCAATTGATTTACATTTTACAGTGACAGCCAGCCAGAGGAAAAGTGCTATTCAAGCTAAGGCAGCATAAGGCCAGAGAATGCACACTAAGGCACCACAGTGTTGCCCTTCTACTTTTTTATTGACTTACTTTCTTCATTAAACAGAAAAATATATTACAGAAAAATACATTTAAAACCAATATGGATCCGTCAAAACAGTGTCATATATGTTATTACATATTTGCTTTCAAAGCAGATGAGGTAAACTGATATAGTCAAAGGATTAATATACCCTTTTAGGATGCAGGCCTGCATGCCACACATTTTTATAGGACTTCTTCCTTAGAGGATCAATAAAACTTCCATTTTGCTCATCATAAATTCATTCCTTATTTAAAAGGGTGTTAGTCATATAATGTTAATCATACAACTCAGATGGTTATACATTTTGTTAAACTGCCTGCCTGCCTCCAAGGTAGTGATTTATAAAAGTCTATTTAATTTCTATTTGTATAAGGATAAAAAAATTAATGAGGCATGAACCTTAGAGAGTTCTTGACATCTCAAACTGGAATTATTCTTATCAGAATGTCTTTTCTTCCTATTTCTTCTTTTTTCCTGTAGAATATACCATTCTTTCCCTTTCCTTTCCTGGATCCCACAACTTTTATGAAGCTTTGTGATCTGTACAAACTTTCATAATCAAGATTCACAGATATGAGCAATTGTGCTATATTGTGTAAAATACTGAGGAAGCAGATCCATTGCTGCTTTCAATGAGTTTATCCTTCATTCAGTAAGGCAATGCATATGTAAACAAAAAGGAAGTTACAACAAAAGGCATGTGTGAGAAATAAGCCTTTATTCATCAGTGGAGTCTGCACATTTGTTTGGTTAAAGGTCCAGACACTAGGTATTTTAGGGGTGATGGGCCCTGTTTTAGTCTGTTTTCTGTTTGCTTAGAATACTTGAAACTGGGTAATTTATAAAGAAAAGGAATTTGCTTCTTACAGTTATAGCGTGTAGGAAGTTCAAGGTCAAGTGGCCACAGCTGGTGAGAGCCTTCTTGTTGGTGGGGCATTTTGCAAAGTTCCAATGTGGCACAGGGCAGGATTTGGTGGGGTTGGGGTGGGAATGGAGTATGCTAACGTGCTAGCTCACGTCTGTCTCTTCTTATAAAGCGACCAGTTCTCCTCACATAATATCACATTAGTCTATTAACCAATTAATTCATTAGACAATGAATAGATTAATCCATTCCTGAGGGAGGGCCCTCATGATCCCATCACCCCTTAAAGGTCCCGCCTCTCCATATTGCCACACTGGGGATAAAATTTCAACAGCATTTTGGAGGGGACAAATATTCAAACCGTATTAGGCCCCTTACGATCTCTTTCTCATAGTCTATTTTTTCTTTTTATAGCCTTTAAAAAATTTAAAAACTGTTCTTAGTGCTAGGGGTATAAAACAAGTTGTAGAGCAGATTTAGCCTGTGGGCCATAGTTTGCCAGTATCTGATCAATAGCAATATGTTTATAACACAATGCAGTTCTACTATTAATAGTGAAGTTAGAGATAATGAAATGACTAATAATTCATGCTTTTTCACTTATTTACAATGCATGAAACAGGTATATTTATAATAAAATCTTCTCAATCTGGAGTTAGGCCAAAGGCAATCTAAATTCTCTGATATACTTTCATGAAATAAAGTTAGGGAATAAAGTCTCTGAATGTTCACACAAACAATACCTGTCACAAAACGTCAGGACCAAAGCCTTCTCTTTATCCCATAGAACACTCTCTTTGACTTCTGCTTATAAATTTTTCACTCACTAGTATACCTCCTTTGTGATTTTGTTCTCTGATGTCCCAATCTACCCTTTATTATAAGGAATAAACTAAAATTATGGATAATCTCTAATAAACAGGCCTCTTACAATGGTCACAGATGAGTAAACTAAAAACAGAAAAAT
Source organism: Lemur catta (assembly GCF_020740605.2). Classification (NCBI taxonomy): domain Eukaryota; kingdom Metazoa; phylum Chordata; class Mammalia; order Primates; family Lemuridae; genus Lemur; species Lemur catta. The sequence goes on from NC_059128.1 coordinate 246,220,091, forward strand.
AAATAAATAAGCATCATAAATGTAAATAAAACTATGACATAAATTATAGTAAAGTAAAATAGTACTCATGTTGGTGAATGTACCATAAAACTAAATTATTTTCAGGAGCTGCTTTTGAAAAGATAACTTTTAGAAAGACTTCCATTAAAATACTAGAATTGTGACACTTGAAGTTATAAGAAACCTGGGACTAATCTTTGAATCCTTATCTCTCTACATTCATTTAGTCAAATGTCCTATCAATGTCCTTCCAAATATGTATTTTCAAATCTATCTTCTCTTTTCCATTTCCATTACTATGTTCTAGATTCTTTCTTGTTGGAACAATTATAACTGTTTCCTAATTGGTTTCTCAGACTCCAATCTCTATAAGACTCTAATTCATCCTTATCTATCAAAATTAAATTCTAAAACAAAAATCTGGTGATGCTGCTTATTACCTTAAATATTTTCAATGGCTCTGTATTTGCTACAGGATCAAGTCCAATATTCCTAGTACTGCATGCACTATCTGGCCCAACCCAGCTCTTAGCTTGGCCCCCCATAATCCACTCAGATAGTCTGTGCTCCAGCCAGCTTCAGTTCTTCCTCCTAACACCCCCATGCTTTCCCTTGTCTGCTAAATTCTCCTCTTTACTTCCCTGTCTGTAATCCATCTAGTGAGTCATCTTTCAACACACAACTAATTGTCATCTCATATTTTTGAAAACGTTTTTGACAACCCAAGATTGAAACTATAATTCTATCTTTTCTGCTCCTAAAATAGTTTATTTATACAATTAGTGTAGCACTTGTCAAGCAATGTTTTGTTTGTGTGTGTGTGTGTGTGTGTGTGTGTGTATCTCTTGCTACACTGTAAGGCCATCTATGAGATTATCTTAAGATTTCTAGCATAGTCCTGGCATAAAGTGGGCACATAATCAATGTTATGGAATTGAATTAATTGGCATGAGGTAACACCAATGTGTTGGTGCTATAATCAGTACAAACTGTGTGTCCATGTAGAACTTAAAAGTGATTATGTGCTATATGTATGAAGCAGGAGAAAGGTTATTACTCAAAATAATCATTCTCTGCTAATAAAGTGAACTTGACATTATATATTGATAATTTAATCATTTTATGTTAGAAACTTTTTAAAAATATAAATCCCCTGAGAGTGGAGTCAAATGTTAGACTGTTATCAGGAATTTAGTCCTCAGTGTTAATCATACATCTGGGAGTAAATTTGAGGTGAAAAAATAAGATTGGGAGGTCCTAGGTTCCTTTATAAGTTTTGATGGTTAATTTCATGTGTCAACTTGGCTAGCTCATAGTACCCAGATATTTGGTTAAACACTAGCCTATATGTTTCTGTGATTGTATATTTTAGATGGGTTAACATTTAAATCAGGAGGCTGAGTTAATCTGATCATCCTTTATAGTGGAAGTGGACCTCATCCAAACTGTTGAAGGGCTTAAGAGAGAAAAGGCTGAGGTCCTCTGAGGAAGAGGGAATTCTGCTTCTAGGCTGCCTTCAGACTCCACCTGCAATATCAGCTCTTCCTAGGTCCCCGGCCCACTGGCCTACCTTGCAGATTTTGGATTTCCCAGCATCCGCAATCACATAAGCCAATTCCTCAAAATTAATCTCTCTGTCTCTCTATTTCTGTCTATCCTCACCCCTTCTCTCTGTCTCTCTGTAAGAAAGTGTCCAATAACCAATAACTTTTCCAAAGACTTCTATTAAAATAAATAGAATTGGGACATTTGAAGTTATAATAAACCTAAGATTAATCTTTGAATCCTCATCTCTCTTCATTCATTTAGTCAAATTTCCTGTCAACATCCTTCCAAGTAGGTATTTTCAAATCCATCTTCTCTTCTCCATTTTCACCATCATATAATAGATTATACACATACACACACATGCACGTCCTATCAGTTCTGTTTCTATGGAAAACCTTGACTAATGCATAAGAAAAAAGGGGCCGGGGGAGAAGTAGGTTACTGGATGCTCAAAACATCAAAAAAAAATTTACTACTGAAATTGGCCATGCACAGCTGGCCTGATTTCTATAATAGGGCTTTTGAAAGCAAACATGGAACTTCAAAATAAAACAACTGTCAAGTACCCTAATATAAATCTCAAATAACACATTTTATCTTGTGTTACAGTTTCTTTTTGCAGCAATTAGCCTGCATGTGTTATCTCATTTTTCTAACATGAAATTTTTTATGTTGTTATGTGGTCAATTTACAACACCTAAGGGAGAATTACACATTTTACAGTTGTGTTTTCAAACTGGCTAGGTGGCATCCTGTTGCTAATATCGTCCACATTTATCTTCCTAATAGGTTATAAACCTCTTGAGTTCCAGTGTTGTTTATATTTCTTCTAACTGTCTTAATAGAAACAAGTTTCTAAATACTTTTTTTTTTTAGTCTCAGATCATCTAAAATCATCTGAGATGCCTTCTCAGAACCAGTATTTTCAGGGTATATATTTTTATAAAAGCATCAGATTATTTTCACCTAGATAAGAAAACCAAACATTAGTTCTAACCAAAGAAACTTAGCGCTTTTCCTATTTTCCTAGTGGCTGCCTGTAGAAGACATGTGCTCTCCATATATAATTCCGTGTAGCCTCACTAAAGTAAACATAGTTTTCTTACTGAAATCATTTATATTACATATTATATTTCCTTTTCCATCTATTTCTATTGTTGCACAATCAGAATCAAAGTGTCTCATAGTCCAGTTTATCTCCCAAATACCTAATCAAAGGTGTGACTCCTTTCTGATAAGGAGACTTCTTCAATAATGTCTTTTACCAATATCAAGTATAACATGCGTGGACACCTCTAAGCAGCTCATTGCCTCACAGGAAAGCCAGAAAATGTTGAACAGTTTTTAGAATTTAAAAAGCTTTTAGAATTTAAAAAGTTTTTGGTACCAGGTATAGTAATTTAATTCCTACCCCACTCCTTACCGTTGGACCAGCCAGAACTACTTCTACCACCACTGTAATTTCCTTTAATTAATCAAACATAGCCACATAGGCTTATATTAGAATCATTTAAAATTGCAAAGCACATCATTTTGTAAATTGGTTCTAATTTTGTTCAGATTTCCATTCCATAATTCAGGACACCCATCCATTTTTATAGTCTTGATAATTGGATCAAGATTTTTAATTTTGGTTTCTACTGCCAAGTTACCTATCAGATTATATGCTAGATATTGGGCTACTTTAACCCCGGGCCCTGTGGCATTCTGTCTTGATGGGCATATTAGTCAGGGTTCAGTTGTAGGAAATAGAGTACACTCCAGGTATTTTAAACAGAAAGGGATCTAATACAGAGTATTAGGTACTTACCAAGTTATTAGAGTAACTGGAGTACAGAGTGTTAGGTTACCCCTACCTTTCCAAGAAAGCTGCAATTTCTGTCAAAATCTAGGAGGAGGGGAACCAAGTGGTCAGTACTAGAACTCTTGGTTTCTGCATCAAACCCCCATCTGTGTTGCATTATGCAGATTTGCCTAGTTCATGTTGTAATAAAATACAACCTCAATACATCATTGATTTAAAACAATAAAAACATATTTTTTGTCTACACAAAGTCCACTGCATGTCATGGAGATTCTCCTGGGCAGTAGTCTTCTACAAGATGTCTGATAATGTTCCCTGTATATAAATATGGGCTCGTGTGATCACCACAATAGGGGAAAAAGATAGAGCAGAGTTCACTTGCTCTTTAAGTACTTTCTCCCCAAAGTTACATTTGCTACTTTTTCTCTACTTTCATTTGCCAAAGCAAGTCACATGGCTACCCCTAACTTCCATGAGGAAGAAATGTGTATCCAGATCTTGGGTATGGAAGAAAAATAACTACCAATATTAGTGATGAGTACTAATGACTACCATAGTATGCCCTTTTCATGCCCCAAAGTCCCACCTGATTGTGGCACTAAACTCAAAGGCAGGGACTTCTTGGTGTTCATGATAGTCTCTACATCAGGTCCAGATGTGATTGTTTTTGATCCAGAGATTCATAAACTAAAGAGATAAATGTTATGCTCCAACATCCAATTTATATGAGTGGAACAGAATTATTGCAACAAACACTTCCATTTTGAGAGAAGGAGAATGGGGGACAAATACAAGACACTTTTCTACAGCAATTCAGAATTCCCAATGAACTTTCTACGGGGGGTGGAGAATATTCCTTCATTACACACTTTTACTGCATATGAGCCGTATCTCTGCTCCCTGACTCTGGGGTCCCTGAGAAAGTTTTCTTTTGCCATTTTCCTCCTTGGCTATATCAGAACTAAGAAATAGAGAAATACCCCTTTTGTTGAGGCTAGGCAGCTTTCTTAGCCCAATTCCTGCTTGTACAAGTTTGTGAGCAAAAGAATCACTTTAAGTTTTCAGTAAGAGATAAATTTTAGTTTAATCTTTGCTTTCTTTGGTAGAAAACTCCTTCAAAAATTTGGTAGCCTCTTTATTTGAGTCCAATCAGTAATATGTTCCTGACCAAATCCACGGTTCCGCTCCGGACATTGATAATTTGCAGTAGTTATTTAGTTTCTTCCTCACTACCATCTGTCTCTTGAACCACTTGTGATTCTATGTACCTTGGTTGCATTGAGATACACCTTACTCTCTTGTCTCTGAGACATTTTAACTACAGGCAGTCCCCAGGCTACAAACAACCTGAATTATGCCATTTTGTACATACGAGCGGGCTCCCAAGGCTCTCCATAGAATAATTTAAAATTAAATAATTAAATTAATAATTCAGGAACTAGTTTCTTTTGCTCATGTAAACAAACCCACATGGTGTAAGTGGTTTGTAGGCGCAGCACCTTGACACTGGTGACTAGTCTCATTGTACATATGGTCACTTATGTATAGCATCACTTTCAGCTTAACTTTTTTATTTGATTTTGTGAGTCTATGTTTACCCTTATGATCATGCTTCCCAAGTGAAAGTCCACTGCAAGTCCAAGTGAGCCTGCAGTGAAAAGAAAAGTGATTACAATGGAAATGAAAGTAGAAGTAATTAAGCAGTCAGAGGAAGGCCAAATGCCATCATTCATTGGGAAAGCGTTAGGCTTCAGTCGCTCAACTACTGGAACAATTACAAAGGATAAAGTGAGAATAATGGAACATGTGAAAGGCAGTGCTCCAGTGAAAGCATCAATTATTACTAAGCAGCATAGTGGATTAATTATTTAAATGGAAAGGTTATTACTGATTAGGTTAGAGGATCAACATAAGCATAACATTCCCACAAGCCTAATGTTGATGCAACATTAGGTGAGTGTTAATCTTTAATATTGTTTTTGAAATTTCTCCTATCTATCTAAACTTTTTGTATGAGTTTGTTTTTACATTGTTCTGCTTATGTGAATTGAAAGAGCACAATATTTTCTGTAACTTATTATTACAGTATTAGAATATTACTATTATTATTACAATATTACACTGCACTATTATTACCACATATGAACAATTATAATATTGTTATTATTATTATTACTCCCATATATGCACTGTTCATCAGGAATCTGAGTTACATACAGATCCAAACTAAAGACATTCTCAGGAATGTATCTCATCTGTAACCCAGGGACAACCTGTAATTAAAACTGTTTACTCTCCTGGGTCACACTCATAATTGAATCTTAAGTCTCAGACACTTTGATCCATTCTGAGATTAAAATGGCAGTTGTGATGATCATCTCCTTAATTTTATTCTTGTCACTTAGTTTTCACATGTACAGTGAGGAGCTGAGAAACAGCTGCGTCTTCTAACCTCCAAGTTTCTATATTATTTCTTTTTCTTTTTGTGAAACTATCCAGTACTTTTCTGATCTATTTTCTTTTGATATAATACCTTTCAACCACGGTCAATAGTAATCAAGCCATATTACTTATGTTCACTTTGCTATCTTATTCCTCTATCCCTACAAGATCATTAAGTACATGCTTAGTCTTTCATTTTCCCTCAGAAGTCTTTTAAAAAGTTATTCTGCTAATGGATAGCATAGACTATTAATTTTCAGACTCAAATAAGTCTGGAAATTTCCTCATCTCTTCTGCTTAAGCCAATACCACATATTTTATTCTTTACTATCACAACATCCCAAATCATACATCAACATCTGTAGTATTCATTGTCTAGGTTTCTAGGTCATTCTGTGGTAACAATCTCCAAATCTCAGTGATTTAAAACAACAATGGAAAACAACAACAACAAATAAATGATGGTATACTTTTTGCTCACATAAGATATATTGCATATCTGGAAGACTCTCCAGGGCAGATGGTATGCATGTGACAGTTCAGAATTGAAACTCTTTTTCAACACATACTTCCACATTAGCTGTGGCTGAAGGAACAGAAAAGGTAAAGAATTATATATCAGTACTTATATGCTTCTACCTGGAAGTGATACATACAACACTCTTCACATTCAGTTGGTCAAAGCAAGTAACATGGCCCCATCTACTTCATAGACATTGAGGAAATGCAATCCCACCACATATTCAGAAGAGGAATGCTCAGAAGATTGATGTGCAGTACTGAAGAGTGACACAGGAATCAGGAAGGCATTCCTGCTTCCTCTGTAGCTGCTCTTTGACTGCCACAGGCCTCGTGGTTGGACACTGCAATCTTGAGTCTAGCTGCCACTGGTGACTCTTCAGGTTCTGGGCACTTACAACAGTAAGGAATAAAGAAACAAAACAAAAAATCCAGTATCTCTAGGGGGAAGATGGCATCCACTTGAATTCCTCCTTTAAACTTTTACAAGAACAGCATTACTTAATGGAATCTAATTTGTATTCAGAAACATATCTGGAAGGGAATCTAAGAAAAGTGGATTTTAGCTTCCCAGAATCTGCAATATAGGACAACGTACTAGAAAAACCTTAGCATGAAAATTGACTGACAAGCACCATAAAAATACACCACGGTTCATGATCTCTGTCCCCTGAATTCTAAAATGTCATAGCTCTGCCTTATTTCTGCCTGATACAGAATAGTATGTGATTAGTCTAAATATTTGGCCCCTTCAAGTGTCCCTTTACTTATAGCTAAATATACTCAATTTTGTTCACTGCTTCTCATTTCCCATTTATTAAACATTTCAATACAAATCTCAATACTTTATAGCTTGTCAATAATGTCAATCTTAAAAGGTAGAGCCAAGATTTAAATATCATCTTCTGGAAAAATCTGTAAAGAGAGAGTTTACAGTGTTTTGTATTTATTATCCAAGTCCTCTGAGTGATAATATTATAATACTTACGGGAATAGATTTCATCTTCAATTAAGTACTCTTGCTTATGTTATTTTATCTGCTTCTACCTGAAAATGTCAAGATCTTTTATCATCATATGGTTGTGCATATATCTAACAATATAATGCAAATAAATTGGTAGGAAAAGTACAAATTTGCAAAAGATGCAAAAGATATTTGTGTTTTACATAAAATTTTGAAAAATGATAACAAGTTAACAATTTCTGGTGATAAAATTGGCAAAATAGAATTTGTAAGGGGAATATTAATCAAATAATTAAGAGAGTCCTGGTGCAGTCACTAATGCCTATGATACTAGCCCTTTAGAAGGCTGAGGCAGGAGGATTGCTTGAAGCCAGGAGTTTTAGAACAGCCTAAGTGACATAGCAAGACTCTACCTCTGCAAAAAATATAAAAACAACCGGGTGTGGTGGTGCATACCTGTTGTCCCAGCTACTCAAGAGGCCATGGCAAGACAATGGCTTGAACCCAGGAGTTTGAGGGTTTGAGGGTGCAGTGAGCTATGATGATGCCACTCCACTTTAGCCTGGACAACAGGGTGAGACCCTGTCTCGAAAAAAAAATAATAATAATAATAGAGAAACCTTTGGGGAAATTGGAAACTATTTATGCAATTATATATTTCATGATTATTCTGCAAACATGAAAATAAGGTAAAGATTATTGCATTAGGCTATCACATATTTATGATGAAATACTATAACTGATAAAAAGCAATTGTTTGTTTTTCTTAAGCAACAGAATACCCTTCTATACCCAAATCTTTTTTTATTTCAAAATATTAAGAGGGTACAAATGTTTTTGTTACATGGATAGCATTTACAATGTTTAAGTCAGGGCTATTAGTGTGGCCATCAGCTGAACAATGTTCATTATATGTGATAGGTAGGTTTTTACCCCTCCCCTCTTCCCTCTCCCCCTGTTTGATTTCCAGTGACCTTTATCTCTCAGTACCCATGTGTGCCCATCAATTAGTTACCAATTAGTAGAGAGTACATGTGGTGTGTTTATTTTTCCATTCTTGAGATATTTCACTTAGAATAATGGTCTCAAATTCCATGCAAGTTGCTGCAAACGACATTACTTTGCTCCTTTTTACGGCTGAGTAGTACTCCATGGTGTGTGTGTGTGTGTGTGTGTGTGTACGCACATATACTGGATTTTGTTAATCTACTCATGAATTAGTGGGCACTTAGGTTGATTCCACTTCTTTGTGATTGTGAATTGTGCTGGAATAAACTTTTGAGTTCAGGTAACTCTTTTTATAAAATGACTTATTTTCTTTTGGGTAGATACTCAGTAGTGGGATTTCTAGGTTGAATGGTAAATCTATATTTCTTTCTTTAAGGAATCTGTATACTGTTTTCCATAGGGGTTGTACTAATTTGCAGTCCCACCAACAGTGTATAAGTGTTCCTTTCTCTTTTCATCCACTCCAGCATCTACTGTTTTTTTACTTTTTAATAATGGTCTTCTGACACGGATAAGATAATAGCTCATTGTAGTTTTAATTTTTATTTCCCTGATTTTTAGTGATATTGAGCATTTTTCATATGTTTTTTGGCCATTTGTCTATATTCTTTTGAATAACTTCTATTCATGTCTTTTGCCCACTTTGTAATGTAGTTATTTGGGTTTTTTCCTGCTGATTTGTTTGAGTTCTTTGTAGATTCTGAATATTAGTCCTTTATCAGATGTATAATTCACAAATATTTTCTCCCATTCTGCAGGTTGTCTGCTTACTCTGTTGATTATTTCCTTTGTTGTGCAGAAGCTTTTTAATTTAATCAAGTCCTATTTATTTATTTTTGTTGTTGCTGTTACTGCCTTTGGGGTATTAGTCATAAATTCTTTGCCTAGACCTATGTATAGAAAAGTTTGTCCTCCAAACTTTTTGATGACATTTGTATTTCTATGGTATCACTTGTAATGTCTCCTTTTTCATTTCTGATTGAGGTTATTTGAATTCTTTTTTATTTTGGTTAATCTTGCTAGTGGTCTATCGATTTTATTTGTTTTGTCAGAGAATCAACTTCTTGTTTCATTCATTCTTTGTATGGCTATTTTGGTATCCATTTTGTTTAGTTCTGCTCTGAGCTTTTTTATTTCTTTTCTGCTGCTGGCTTTGGGTTTGATTTGTTCTTCTTTCTCTAGTTCTTTGACATGTGATATCAGGTTGGTAATTTGTGATCTTTCTGTCTTCTTGATGTAAGCATTTATTAAGGCTATGAACTTTCCTATTAGGATGACTTTTACTGTATCCCATAGATTTTAAAACTTGTGTCCCCTTTATCATTCAGTTTGAAGAATCTTGATTCCCACCTTAATTTCATCATTGACCCAAGGATCATTCAGCAGCAGGTTGTCTAATTTCAGTGACTTTGTGTGGATTTGAGTGTTTTTTCTTGGAATTCATTACTAGTTTTATTCTACTGTGGTCTGAGAAGATACATGGTATGATTTTGATTTTGTTGAATTTTCTGAGACTTGTTTTGTGGCCTAAGGTAGGATCAATCTTGGAAAATAACCTATGTGCTCATGAGATTATAAATTTTTGGCTACAGTGTTCTGTAAATGTCTGTTAGGTCCGTTTGTTCTAGAGCTCCATTTAAGTCCTGTATTTCTTTGCTGGTTTCCTGCTTCAATAATCTGTCTAGTCTTGTTAGTGGGGTATTGAAGCCCACAATGATTATGATGCTACTGTTTATTTCTTTGCTTAGATCTAGTAGAATTTATTTTATGAATCTGGGAGCTCCTGTGCTAGGTGCATATACTTTTAGGATTAAGTCTTCTTGCTGAATTGATCCCTTATCATTGTGTAGTGACCATCTCTATCTTTTTTTTAAAGCATTGTTGACTTAAAATCAATTTCATCTGATGTGAGAATAGCTATATCTGCTCGCTTTTGGTATTCCATGTGGAATAGTTTTTTCTATCCTTTTACCTTGAGTCTTTGTGAGTTCTTGTGAGTTAGACGGATTTCTTCGAAACAGCATGTATTTGGGCTATGGTTTTTCATCCTTGAGCCAGTCTGTGTCTTTTAAGTGAAGCATTAAGACTGTTCATTTTCAGTGTTAGTATTGTTATGTGGGATACTGTTCTGTTCCTCATGTTGAATGACACTTCGTTTTGTTTTTATTCTTATTCTACTGTTTTATAAGAGCTGTGAGCTTTAACTTGTGGCTGTTTTTACGCTGGCGGGTACCGATTGTTCTGTTTCATGCACAGTAGCCATTTAAGAATTTTCTGTAGGCAGGTCTAGTAATCACAAATTCCATTTGTGTTTGCTTGTCTAGAAAAGTGTTTATTTTCCACCATCTATGAAACTTAATTTTACAGGATATGAAATTCTTGGCTGGCTGTTCTTCTCTTTACAAAGACTACAAATTGGGCCTCGATCCTTCTGACCTGCTAGGTCTCTACAAAGAAGTCTGCTGTTAGCCTCATGGGTTTTCATTGGTAGATTACTTGTTGCTTTCATCTTGAAGCTGTAGAATTTTGTTCTTTCTTTTGACTTTGGCCAAGTTGATGACTATGTGTCTTGGAGATGTCCTATTTGCTATGAATCTTCCCAGTGTTCAATGACCATCGTCTATCTGGATATCTGAATCTCTGGTGATACCAGCCTAGTTTTCCCCAGTAATTCCTCAATAATAGTTTTTCCACGCTTTTTGCTTTTTCTTCTTCTCCCTCTAGGATACCTATCATTCTAATATTGGCTTACTTTATAGACTCCCATATTTCTCTGAATGGTTGTCCATTCTTCTTTATTCTTTTTTCTACATTTTTGACTAAGTTAGTTCAAAAACCTGTCTTCAAGCTCTGAAATTCTCTCTTTTGCTTGTTTCAGCTTATGGTTGAAACTTTCTGCTGTATTTTGAAATTCCCTAACTGTATTTTTCATTTCTTCAAGTTATAATATATCCTTTCTTATTTTGTCTATTTCTTTAGCAACTTTTTCATTTTTTTATTCATGTCCTAAATAATAATAATAATTATCATTATGGTTTCTTTGTGTTAGTTTTAAACTTTCTTTTCAATCTCACTCATTTTATTTACCATCCATACTGGATTCTGGATTCTGTTATTGGCATTCTGATAATTTTCTTTCTATTGTTGTCTATTGCTGTAGGTCTCTGCAATCCTTTGGTGGTGTTCAACCAGCTTGTTTATTCATGTTGCCTGAGTTCTTTTCCTGGTTTTCATCTCATCTGAAACCTCTTCTCTCAGTTCAGGGCAGATGGGTTTGTGATGTATCTGTTCGTTTCTATTTAGTGAGAAGAAGGAAAGTTCCCCAGATGGCACATTTGTGTCCTATTCCAGAGGATTGATCCAGCAGAAGAGGGGTAGATGCACTGAGTTCCTATAATGTAGCTCTTCTGCATTATTTCATTCCCTTGTAGTTGTCACAGTCCAAGTCAGTGCTGGGGGATCTTCGTGCAGAGTGGTGAGTTGTTCCCCAGGCCACTGTAGGAAGCTCAGGCACAACACTATATGAGTCCCTCTCCGCGGAGGCAGGCATTGTAGGAGATTACTTTGCCCAAGTCTCTCCATAGAGGAGGCAGTGGCCACTGAGTGATGCTATCTAGATGGTTGTCGTGGGTATCAGGGCTGCAGACATTTGCTCCACCCAGGTCCGGGTGTTATAACAGCATGCGCGGGCAGGGAGGGGAGTTCGTGGTGGAGCACTGGACCACAGGGGTGTTATCACATGGTGCCGTGAAGGTGTGGACCTCTGCACAGCACACAGGTCCATGGGGGCATGGCTCACTGGGCAGTGCTTGGGCTGGGAGTGTGTTCTGCCAGGCAGCACATGGGGCTGCAGGGACTGGGCTGCCAGGTGGCTGGAGCTCTCTCCCCATGCAGATCCCACTGAGGCTATTTCTGTGGGAGCTCTCTAGTGGTGTTGGCACCCTCTCTGTTTGAATTTCCTGGTGGGGTGGCCACTCAGCTCCCCATCATGGGGCGTGAGAGTATCTGCTCGCCCTGCTCCCTCCCTGGCTTGTCAGGGGTGATGTGGGGTGATGTGTCAGTTGCAGCAACCTGAGAACTGAAGCCAGCAGACTCCTGCTGAGCCTGCTCTACAGTTTAATGTTACTGCACAGTCTCCAAGCAGTTCCCTGATCAGTACAGAGGCCTGTAGTGGCGGGGGCTCCCTCACACTGAGTCACAGTGTCCATGCAGAGCAGGGCCCTGGGGTTCTCTCCTTTGTCCCTTTCCTACATGTAGGAGTCTCCCCTAGGTACCTTCTGATCTTGGCAAGTGGATCTGCCAACTGCCATCCCCTTTACTCTGAGTATCTCCTGTTGCCTCCTTGATGATTCACAATGCTCTACCCAAGAGGTTCATCGGTAGGTGGACATCTACTTGCAGTTTTCCCTCCTCTCCTTGAGAGCAGCATGTACAAACTGCTTCTAGTCTGCCATTTGGGTCCCTCCCTCAAAGCAATTGTTTAGATCATAGATGCAAGAATGTTGCCAAATGCTATGATAACTTCACATCCCTCATGTTTCATTCCTCATCTGCTTTCAACGCAGTTGAACATTCCCTCTTTGAAAAGCTTCTTTTAAATGTCCATGATATATCATTCATTTGTGTTTTTGTCCTATTTCCTTGATCACTCCTTTCCGATTTTCTAGTTGTCTTCTCTTCTATCCAGCTTCTAGATTTTAGCCAAAAATTAGTCCTAACCCTTTATCTGTGGCCTTCTCTTGGTGACTCATTAATTCCCAAGGCTATATATTCTATCTATGTTCTGATAATTCTCAATTTATCCTCTCAATCATGACTAAAGTTTATATTCTAAAACAAAGTTTCTAGTTGGCATCTTCAGTTGATATCAAATTAAGTGTTTCACAGGAACACCTTGTCCCCTGCTGTGATGACAAAGAAAGTGGATATTGTGTGTTGGCTACTGAGCCATTAGGGCCAAGAGCTTCTACCAATGTGGAGTTGATAAAACTGCCTGTAGGACCCATTAGCCAACCCTCTAGAGCATCCCACCATGGTAATGAAGGCCGTCAGGAACCCTGCATATAGATCTTCCTGCTGCCATACAGAAGAACAGGACAGCACATTCTGCCTCTTCAAGCCTTCTAGAGTGTCCCTTTAGAAGCTGCTGTTGGCAGAGTCTAAAGTCAAACCAGCTGGGAAAGGAAAAATACAGTCTGTAGAGGCTGATTCCAGTATCACAAGCAAGGTAAAGTCAAATAGGTTTGGAGCTGAGAGACAATAAATTAATCACCTGCATTTCCAGGTATTCAGTGTACATAAGCACACTTCTACTCATAATGGACCACAATACAAAAACAAACCCACTATGTTTTTACTGTACAAGAGGCACCTAACCTTTATACAAGTGTCTAAGCTCTCATGTTCTCTTCTAAATGAAGAAACACAGTCTTTACAGTCATTGTATTAATTGCTGGCTATACTATTTACTGCTCAAAATTAATCACAGTCTCATTAAATATTCTGGTACTAAATAATAATGTGATATTTAACCAACAATAAACTCATATAAAATTACAAGAGGAAGAAGAGAAGAAAGTAAAATAATACATAGAAATAAATACATACAAAAATAAGGAAAAAATACATTTGAAACTAAATGCATCAAAAGTAGATTATAATTCTCAATCTCTCCCTCAACTCACTTCTTACCTATTCTTTCTTATTAATGCAATCCATCATATACCCACTTTCTCAGGCAAAGAGTTGAAGATAACTTTCTTTGCTTTTTTCACCCCAATAAATTATTTTGGTTTTATTGCTAGAATATATCATGAATATCTACAATTTTCTCCATCTTCTCTCTACTTTTCTCTGTAACTACCATCTGACATCTTCATTTTTCTATCAGAAACAATATCTATTCATTAGATGACCGATTAGCCTCCTAACTGGTTTCTAAGTATTTTCTCTACTTTTTTTTGCTTATTTTAAATACACCTTCCATAATAGCCAAAAGTATATTTTGTAATTTAAAACTAAATAATGTTGATTTTTGCTAAAATTTTTCTAGTGGACACTCGTCTCAGTTAGGATGAAAGCCAGTCTCTTTGCACAACCTGATGATTTCCAGAAGAGGTTATGCTCCAATAACAATCAATCAATAATGAACAAAAACAAATTAAAAGTTTCATTGATTTAAAAACTTTTTTTTCTCTCTAATGCTAAATATCTATCATAGGTTGGTGAAGTATTGGAAGGTGGAGCTTGGAGGAGCTAATTAGGTCTTGAGGAGAGAGCCCTTATGAATTGGATTAGTGCCCTTACAAGAAAAGGCCACTCAGCTAGCTCATTCTTTCTGTCATGTGAGGATACAGGAAGTCAGTGGTCTGCAACCCAAAAGAAAGCCCTCACCAGATCCCAACCATGCTGGCACCCTGACCTTGGACTTCAGGGCTCTAGAACTGTGAGGAAGAAAAATTATATTGTTTATAATCCACTCAGTCTATGGTATTCTGTTGTAACAAATCAAACTGATTAAGACAATAAGCTTCATGAACGTAAGACATTTTCTCTTTCTTTTCACTACTTTATCCTCAGCATCTATACAAGAATTGAATCTAATATGGTTTTTGCATGAATGCAATTTAGATTAGTTTGGCATGAGTTATTCTCTGGGAATGACAGTAAACTTCCTGAACAACTGTGCGACCAGTATATTGAATAAGCAGGATTCACAGGATATGAAATTGAACAAAAATTTATTTCTCTTCCCTACTACTCATTCACACTCATGCTGTGGAAATATTAATAGCTATTTTTCTGTCTCTCTATGAAATCCGAGACACATTTTATGTCATTTCTCAGTCACACTTAGTAAAATATCCTCTGGTTACTTCAAGCCGTGCAGCCTCATAATAGTAATCAAAGTGTCCAATCACATATAATACATCAAAATGTATATAATGTTTAACATTCTCCCTTTCCTTGGTTTCTGACAGCTTCAGGCTTGGGAAGTCTACAGTGAAAAGGGGGGTTCAATGGGATGTACTACTCACCTTTAGCTTCTTCCTCCCCCATCATATGATTGATTACTAGGCTATCTTTTCAGTTTTCTGGAGTTGGAGAAAAGTTGGGTGAGAAGACAAATTTGAAGGTTACAGGAGGTCAGTCATATTTTCCCGATACTAAATTTTCTCTGGCCAGGCTATTTGTTATATCTGATTCTCCCATAGCTTTCTGGACATTCAGAGCTGAGTGTCTGCTTTCATGACTGTAGATAATTCCCTTTTTTATCACCCAGGGATCTCTTACCTACATTCCCCAAATTCAGACCTTTACTCTGCCTGAAAATGTGCAACACTTTCCTCAGCCCTGGTTTTCTACAGCCTACACCGTAAGGCTACCTCTATTGGGATTCCATGGCTTTTCTAATTGGACCTCTTGATCAAAGCTACTTTAATACAACTCAAAGCTGATTATTTTCCCAAATGACACATACCTGGACTATGCGAAACACTCTCACTTCTGTGAAAAATCCTGAGAGGGTAGAACATTCACAACATGTTTCCCTTCCCTTGATCCATAGGCAGAGCATCCAATTAGTTATCATTTCTTACCTTTATGCTTTCCCAGGTGTAGGTTTCACATTAGAATTTGACTTATAAAGACCCAAGAAATATAGGTCAAGATCTCCAATGGGGATTGCTTTTAAGCTCCTACCACTAGCTTCTTACACAAAGAGAAATAAGCACAAGCAGAGCTAGGTGTGGCAATAAGGAATTCACCAATGGGCAAGAGAGAGACCTTATCCTCAAAGAGTTTGGAGTAGATGTCTCATGCTTGCGTGTCTGGAACCCTTCCTAGAATCTCTTGTAGACTCTCTGACTACAGAATTTGACACATCCTTCATCTTATTTTTTTCTTAATATTTTCCCAAATTTTAGTTTATGTCTCTAAGTATAGTTAGAATTTCCTCTATACTTGTTTACAGACTTTATCATGAAAAAGTATTTTTTTCCCGAACTTTTAATTACTTTCAAATTACCAGTCAGTTATTCTTGGCTGGATAGGGTGGAATAAACAGTTCTCTTCCCTGATAATGCTTCTTCTGCATTCCCATAGTGAAATTCCAGAAAGGTTCGTAAAAATATATCACGTTACATGTTTTGAACATAGTGAAACTTCCAGGCAAAGGTAGGATAATTGAAGTTTGCCCATCATTATTCTATTATATGTGGACATATTTATCATCTAGGAAACATCTTTTTATATTTTCAATATGACCAAGTGTCTGTAGCAGGACTATTCAGAGTGACGGTACGTAATGAAATAAAAAGCTTGCACCAGAATATGATTCAATTTTCTGCCTTATTCATTGACAAAGTCTTGTTATGAAAAACAAATATCAGCTAATGTAAACAGTATGCTTAATATTTAGGTGATTTTCATATTGGCATGAGCTTCTGTCTCATTGTGCATAAGTGACAAACAGTTAACGCGTCGGCTGCTGTACCAGACTACACCATGAGAAGCTCTGGTCTAAGGAGCAGATCAGTGATTCAACACTTCAATCCTTTTTACCTCAACCACAAGTTAAAGTTTATCAGATTCTTAGACGCAAACTTCAAATTAACATAAAATTATTAATACACCCCCAATATCCTTCTTGAACATTTTTGTAGGGATTTCAGGAACTTTTAGTGCTTCATAAACTAATATATATAGTCACAATACCAACGTTGTCTCAAAATACCTAGATCTATAGCTACTACTGAGGATCATATACAGAAACAAATTTAGACAGTTAATGAAGATCGCCAATGTCTCAAACAACAGTTATGCTAATGCAATAAAAAAAAACTTTTACAAAGATTAAGAAATCTCTTGCTTTGAATTAATTCCTACATGCCCTTGGATTTAAAACATCATTAAAATTAAGTTTAAAAAAAAGAAGAACAAAGTGCAATTAAAGTCAGTTTTATGCATGAAAATGTGTTTAAATTTTGTTTCCAATAACAATTTTATAAAAAGCCTAGATGTGCAGTTAATGGACTAAAAATGAATATAAAAATTTGTCAGTCTTCACAATTTGTATTCCAAGTACGTTATGACTAAAAGAAAATATCAGTTATCTAAAATTATTCTGTTTTTAAAGAAATTCAAATAGCAGCGAGGGAAACATCAATTAGTCCCCTCATATTTGGAAATACTTTATTTAACCTTCGAAATGCCACAATACTTCTTTGAGAAAACAGAGGTAAATAAATTTCTTGTGAAAACTGCTCAGATATTTCTTTTATAATGTTAATGTTACTGTCTACAAATCTCTAATTCCAGCCACAGCCTCAGCTTTCTCTGACTTTGATTTATGTGGAGACTGACCTGGGTCTAACCCTATCAGTGTAAGTTCTGAGCCAGGCTTTAGGATTATGTGGCTATGATCTGGTAGACTATAGAGGAACAAATTAACTGAAGAATGTTTTTTCTGACAACTGATAAAGCCCTATTCTTCCAGGTTACACCAAACACCACAGTATGGTTAAACTAAATTGAGAATGGGAATACAATATGAATTGAGGATGAGGACACAATATTATTTAAGGCGATAACTTAAGTAGAAGAGTACATGTAAGAAAGCAAGAGATGACATAGGAAGGGAGACAGGACGTAGGTGGTCTGGAAGCCATCAATTCTTAGGTTTATAAAGCTTAGAGTCTAAGGGAGTAATTAGCATCAAGCCCAGATCAATTTTCCTCAGCACAGTATTTTATTAGATTGCTACATGGCAGCATACTAATTAAAACTGATTGGTCTAATTAGAATCCCATTAATAACAAGAAAGGCAATGGCAGATGTATCACACCACTTTGACTCATCAGAAGCCCTGACATTCAAGCAGTTGTGGATATAGTTGCCCTTTTGTCATTTTTTTTTTTTTATTTTAAGAAAAGAAAAGAACAAATATGGGTAGAGGGTAAAGGAGGGTAAGCTACATAGGATTCTGGTAATGTGAACCTTCAAAAAACAATTAGTGATGATCAAACACTAGAGAAAGGCTCAATAAATTATTTTTAAAACTCAGGCTAAAGTGACAACCTTAATTTTTTAGCGACTTATAGGACAACGATACATCTAAATGTAATTCCGAAATAAGATACTTGATTTGATTTCTTACCTATATACCATGGCAAAAGTGAAAAGATGAAATTAGAGTAGTTTGGGATTTTTCATAATAATAATAATATGATCATAGTTCTACATAGTTTATATCAATTATATCAGATTCTAATCCTGAAAAAAATATTCCATTTCTGTTGTTTCTTAACATTGAGGCACTTATCCACTCCTCTCCCCCAAAAAGACACGTGTATTTTGAGATGCTAAGGTATGTCAATAGAAAATATTTATTTTTTATTATATAAATATTCATTGAGTATCTTCCATGCTCCAAACACAATTTCAGATAACAGGGATACAGTCTCTGCACAAGTATTTTGCATAAAAGGATCAACAGTGAAAGAAAAGCCATGAGCAATTAAAATAAAATCTCTCTACACATAAGCCCTTCTTCTCGTCTAGACTCTGCCACTTCAGCAGCACCCAAGGAGCCCCTAGGTGTCAGGCTCTGGCATCCCCCTTACATTCCCATCTTTCAGTCTACCATGTGTTCTATCATGGTTTGGACACAGATCTGGGCTACTCCCCAGGTTCCAGACATTTCCACAACCCTATCCAGTGATAGCCATTCACATTTCCCTGCAATTCCGTATGCTACTTCTTGGACATTTTTGCCCTTGTGTCTTGGGTACCTAGGATTGCTGGGAAGTAGCATTTTAGGTAAACCCTGATTATGACAGTAGCCACGTGATAGCTTTGTTTTATATAATATACTCTGTCTCCATTCTCCTTTTTCCTTGGTTCAGAAAGAATTTCTTTCTATAGAACACTCTAACTGGGTTCTAATTCCTCACTGAATATTCAGTATTACCATATGAATTTCAAAAGTTTAGCCTAGAATTTTTCTGTATTTTTCTTCTTCATGATTAGACTGTGTCTCTTCCTCCTGCATCCTAATATGCCATCCATTCCCAATAAATTCCTTCTACATGTTTGGTCTTTTTTCTTTTCCAGCTGACAAATATAATATAAGTTTTCTAACTCATTTCTTGGAGTAGATCTTTATATAATACATACCATAACTACGTGTTTTGGATGTTTCAGGCAGTCCCAATTTCAGTCTGCTCTGTGTGTGTGTGTATGTGTGTTTGATAGGATATTTTAACCAAGTAAAATCAAACTTCAAATATCAATGGCTTGACATAGCAAAGGTTTTTACTCGTTTTTTTTGTTTGTTTGCTTGCTTCTCATGTCACATTTCAGTCTGAGTTGAGTAGTGGAGAGTAGGAGAAGAGAAGGGGGCTCTGCTCAAGCTCATTCCATCTTGTGGTACCACCTTCTTCCACCCTAACCTCGACCCTCCAATTTTTCAGATAGAATGTAGATAGTATTTGGTATATATTTCTTGTGTCTGACCTATATGTGGCATGCCTCATTTCTGCCTATATTCCATTGACCAGAACTCAGGCACATGGCTCCAACCTAACTGAAAGTGAGCTAGGAAGTGCCTTTTTTTTAAGTGTCTAAAAAAAAAATTAGTAAGCACTTACTTTTTCTGCCACATTCTGCCATTCTGATCAATAAATATTTTTTATTTCTTTATTTCCACACATGTTACACTATAGTCTCTTCACAAAGGAGACAACTCCAAATTTCATCTCGTCTTTGCATCAGCTGAAAGACCAGAAACTTTAGATTCTGCGCTGCTGCTCAGTTATATCTATTGGGATCAGATGTGGTTTCTCTTTGTCCAGCAAATTAAGGTCTCAAAGCTCAGTTATCTGATCACATCCCCTAACCCCACGCTAAAAATTTCAGCATGAATTAGGAATAAGATATTCATGGACATAATTGAAAAGTAGAGTGAAGAACATACTTTGTTTGGTAGATGTGCAAGTTTTTACAGCTAACTTCTGCTGGAGCAAGTTTGGGGTTCTGAAAGCTCTTTTATAGCTAGAAAATGAAAAAGCATTTTAAATCTCAGATCAGAGAACCTCGATCAATATAGTTTCTTCAAATCTTCACATACTTCTAAGTTATTTGGCTCCAGCCATTTCATGACCAGTAATATACTCAAAGTCCTTTTTAGACATGAGTTTTAAATTTTGTTTATATGTGCTTTTGTGCCTCCATGCTTCTCCTTCTCATCTTACTGTAGGCAACATTGAGGTTTTCAGGTGTGAACAAGAGAAAGCAACCTTTGATTTGACTTTTGACCCAAAGCTGAATATTAATAGATCTTCAGTGGTAAAAATAGTTTTCTTTCCCAATTGCTACTGTATGACGTCTAGAAGCAGGTGAGTTTTCAACCCGTTAGGCCATGAGTTTATGAATTCTATACCTTTTTATTTTTGATTTCAAGAAATTCAATTTCTAATTCTCTTCTGTTCTCCTCCCTTGTTGAAATACTGTGGTAAATACAGCCAATATCAATACACACTAACACTTTTTCCCCCAGCCAATTCCTCTAGAGACATTGGCTCAATAGCTATGTACATTGTCTTCAGAGTTAATATAGCCAACATTTTTACCAATGGTTTTAGTATTATATAATATGTATCACCATGTTTCCACTCTCTAATACCTCTTTGTTGCTCATTTTTAGAGAATTATGCAAATATTATATATTTTTATTTATCTTAATCACTTCAAAATTCCAATTTTAGTATTTTTAAAATATACTGTTATAACAAGGAACCCCAAAATCTCAGTGACTTAACTCAATGGTTCATTTACTGCTTAATTTTTTTCTTTTGCTCCTTTCTTTCCACACATAGAATGTCCTATCCAAAGGAGACAATCCTAAACATCATCTAATCTTTGCGTCCAGCTGAAAGACCAAAAATTTCAGATTTTGTATTATTCAGTCATATTTGTTGTGTTCAGCTGTGGCTCCTCCTGGTAAAGCAAATTCTCAAAAGAGTAAATTAGATGAAGGAGGAGTGCTACTTAGGAACCATGATCGTTTTATCTTGTACACTACAATTTTCCAGATGTTTTCTCCACAATTAGTATACAATGTAAAAAGAAGGTGGAAGTTTATACATAGGATTTTTATAGACTAGGCTTTGAAGTGGTCTATATCACTTTTGTGCACATTGCCTTGGTTAGAACACAGTATTATGTCCATGATATAAATGTATGAGATCTTTGAAACATTGATGAACACTGAACATAGAAAGAAGAGGAGAAACACATATATTGGTGAGCATTCTTTGCCTTATCCACATAAATACAAGCGCATATATCATTAAACACAACTATAAATTTCAGAAATATTTACTATTTTTTTTGAGGAAAATCGGGACAAAATTTGGAGAAAATTAGATTTAGTTTCAAGAGTCAGTTTATCAAAGAGCCCCTTCAAGGATTTTCTACGTCTCCAAAATTTTGAGTGTTCTTTTAGGGAAAGTAGTATGAGAATACTGAGGGTATTGATTATCATCAGAGTGAGTCCGAGACAAAAAACATGAGTTCATTTTTCTTACTGTGTCAGTTCTAGGATAAGCATTACTGAAAACACTCAAATAGGAAAAGATTCTGCCAAAAGTTTGGATAGATTTGTTTCCTGAAGTAGCCATGGCATTTGTCATGGGAGCAAGTACGGCTATATAAGAAAAAAAGCTGAAACCAGAAGTCTGTCTTGGGTAAAACCCAATAATGTAAAGCATGTTTTATGCTATATGATGGAAATAATGGCCAAAATGAACAGGAATAAACATTAGTCCTAAAGTAAAAGGATCCAAGACTTGATCTACGCTAAGTCCTAATTCATGGTCAGAGATCTAAGTTCTAGAGTCCCCAGAGAAACTAAAACCGTGCTCAAGTATGAAAGTCCTATTTATAAAGTGTATTGAAGTAACCAGAGACCACAGTTGGTCTGGTATTTGGGAGATTTCAGATCTTTATTATTCACTTTCACGTCAACTGCTTCCTTAGAAAATCTCATACCTATCATCAGATGCATATTCATGTGTCCATAGACATTTTAGTAACGCTTTGAAGCTATATTATCTCTTTTAGGAGAATGGGATGCACCTATAGGTTGGTCAAAGTCTCTGGAATTAATTATTTCCTCAAATTGGTCATCTAGAATTTTATACTTTCCCAGAGCCCAGGCTGAGGAAGGCCCTATTCTCAATGCTGGGTTACCAATTAGGCCTCTAATAGTGGCTGAGATGCTAGTGTTTCATTTCTAAATTTCCAGGATATCCAGATGATTTTAATATCATACTTTTGCTATAATAAGAAACCATACTAATGGCTAACAAACATATGAAAAAATGCTCAACATCCCTAATCATCAGGGAAATGCAAATCAAAACCACAATGAGATACCACTTAACTCCGGTGAGAATGGCCTTTATCAAAAAAATCCCAAAACAACACATGTTGGCGTGGATGCGGAGAGACAGGAACACTCACACAATGCTGGTGGGACTGCGAACTAGTGCAACCCCTGTGGAAAGCATTATGGAGATACCTTAAACAGATTCAAGTAGACCTACCATTTGATCCAGCAATCCCATTATTGGGCATATACCCAGAAGAACAAAAGTCATTCTATAACAAAGACACCTGTACCCGAATGTTTATAGCAGCCCAATTCACAATTGCAAAGATGTGGAAACAACCCAAGTGCCCATCAATCCACGAATGGATTAGTAAATTGTGGTATATGTATACCATGGAGTATTACTCAGCTATAAGAAATAACGGTGATACGACATCTCTTTGGTTCTCCTGGAGAGAGTTGGAACCCATTATACTAAGTGAAGTATCCCAAGAATGGAAAAACAAGCATCACATGTACTCACCATAAAATTGGTTTCCCTGATGATCACCCAAACGCACATCGGGGAAGGGTACCAACTGGATATAAGACTGAGACCAGGGGTGGGGGGAGGTGATGGGTGTATGCCTACATGATGAGTGCGTTGCGCACTGTCTGGGGAATGGTCATGCTTGAAGGTGCTGACTTGGAGAGGTGGGGGATGAGGGGAGGGGATGGAGGTATGACTATATGGTGAGTGCCAGGCGCACTGTCTGGTGAATGGACACGCTTGAGGCTCTGACTCAGGGGGATGGGCGGGACACGGACAATGTATATAACCTGAGCTTTTGTATCCCCATGAAGAGCTGAAATAAAAAAAAAAAAAGAAAGAAAGAAATTAAAGTAAATTGACTAAAATATTAAAAAAGAAAGAAAAGAAAAGAAACCACACTAAACTTTTCAAATAAATTCGATTCAGTAAACTACTCAAGTTACCTGAATTTGTTATCTATAAAATTATAAAATTCTGGTCCATTTCTTCAGCTACTCTGTAAAAACACAACTGTAACCATTAGTTTATATCTTCTTCTTCAGCCCAGGAAATCATTGTTTAGTGGAGATTAAATAAGCCTTCTCAGTGCAGATATGTTTTATTCAAGCTAATGACATGCCTCTGTATTTTGTTTATTCTGTCTTCTCAGAGTCACACAGCTAAATTCAGAGTCTGAATTTAGTAATTCAGTAAGTAGGTGGCAAATAAAACTGAGAGCTCAGCATAGCAGTTTTATGTGACAATCAGCCAATAGTATTAGAAGAAATTTTAAGAGGTCTTGTGGCATAACTGCCAAGGGTTATTTGTGCAAATGAGATTGAATATCTCTGTAGAACTTTTCCAAGACTCACGTAAGCATGACATGTATTTAATATTTATATAGATACAAAATTTCCCTTGCCTTTATACTTTATTTCTTCTTTGTTTTCGAATGCTTGTAGTCACAGAAAATGTTTAGAAAGTCTAAATTTTGGTTCTTGTCCCTAATAAATATGAGTTCACTTAATTATATACATAAAGTTTATTTATATAAGATGGAACATAAGGCTAAGATTAGACAATAAATTTTTAAAAATCTATCTATACCTTTGTCATTCCACTTAACATCTTCAACATTGTGTTATACATAGCAAAGTCCATGTTTATATACTCTACTATGTCTTTTATTATTTAAACACATCTACATCTTTTTTACTTTTGTATTTTTTAAAAATGCCTATTGTGGTGCCTGGAATATAGTAAATGTTCAATTAAATAAAATATCATTGAAAAGAAAGTAAGAAAGAAAAGAAGGGTAAGAAAAAGAGGAGTCATAAGAATTGAAGAGAATAAGGAAATGAAGAAAAGCTTTGAAAATAGAAAAATAATAACTTTTAAATTATGATTTAATTTATTTCCACCACATAATTAGTCATTTCTAAACTTCTACAAGTATTACTTTACACTAGACATCTGGGTCTAGTCTTTAAAAAATGAAAATATGTGGTACTGTAATATTTTGTAGATGCTAAATTTATCAAAAAAAAAAAGAAATTCTTAAAAATCAATTGCACAGTGACTTCATAAGCTTTCCAAATGTAACTTTTGTGCTGTGGGATTTTTGAAAACTCCAAATCTGATCATAAATTATTTTTACTGCCAGCTTTTTCAACAGAACAAAGGTAAATGCTAAAATGTATGTAATCCTTCAAAGGAAATCACTGTGATTTAAAATCATGGTTTAGTAAGTAAACCATGGCTTTGGTAAGTAAAACATACCTTTTTGTTTAATGGATATCCCAAACTTATATTTGCAAACTAAATTGTAGATTGTCCCCTCAAATTCTTGCTTTACTCAGACTATCCTTAATGACAGTGATCACAACTTTATCCTCCCCCAAACTGGCAGCTATTTTAAACGCTTGCTTTTCTTATCACCCATATTTAATGTGTCAGGAAATCTGGTTGGCTTTTCTTAAGAATATCAGACTCAGACTACTTATCACCAATTTCCACTTTAATTTTTCACTTCAATTTCTTTCCTGAATTATTTGCAAAATTCTCAAAGTAGTTAGATATCTTTTTAAAACGTAGATCATGTCACCTTTTTCTTTAAGATTCTTTAGTGGTTCGGCATTTCACTCAGAGTAAAAACCAAAGTCCTCCTAAAAGCCTTCAAGGCTCTACTCAACCTGCAAGCCACCCACCCACCATCCCACCCTTACCACCTAGATCTTCTCTCTTCCTATCAGCCACCAGCCATGCTCTATCCCAACCACACTAGCATCCATGTTACCCTGAAAAATTCTAGATGTCCTCCCATGGTGGAGATTCTATTTAGGGACTGTAAGTAGTTCAAAAATGATTCAAGCATGTCTAAGTATTTGGAAAATAACAGGGAACCATTAAATAGTCAGTAGATACATTAGTGAATGAACAAATGAGTATTTGTCAAATATATTTACATTGCTTTCGAATCATTCTAACCTAAGAATCTTTACATTTTAAATAATGACATGTGCTATGTTACAGATTTCATCTTTTGTTTAAGAGCTCTTAATTATTAATAATGGCATTAATTATGCTTTAATAAATTTATTCAAAATAAGAATGAAAACTATTTTTAATTAAAATAAATATTGGTCTCATTCATACACAGCTTCCATCAGTGTCTTACACAAATAATGTTCCTATAATTTGGTCAAAACTCCAGTACCCGTGTGATTTCTTTCTAATTTGGTTTTGAGGTTGCACTCTTCTAAAAAAGCCACATTCTAGGAGGGCCCTGACCTAGGGGAAAGTTAAATTTGGGTATGTGTCAGGTGAACCACAATAACAAAGGGAAACAAAAATGCATAAAGCAAAAAAATTTATTACTCACAGGCCCAGAGAGGTTAGGAGTGCAGGTAGCAGGCTGACAGGAAGTCAGAGGCAACAAGAAGCTAGACTGGCTCATGGGGATTGAGAGAGGACAAGTAGGACGATGTCTTTATTAAGGTACTTGGACATTCTCCCTTGGGCCTCCTCATTGGGCTTGTGGATTGGCTGATTTTAAAAAAGTGGAGGGACTTATTTATATGAGTCTTAGGTAAACCATTAGGTTTTATCATGGTTAACAGCTGTGGGGTGTGTTGAATTTTGGGTCAGTGAGATAAGGAAGAAGGGGGATATATCACAAACAACCTTACAGGAAGAAGTTTTAACTTGGCCAAAGGTTATGGGAAACAGCTGAGTTTCAAATAATTTATGTCAGGCCTAAAATTAACATGAAGCAGCAACTATGTTAAACAAATTTTTGAGAAGCTGTTAGTGGTAAATCCCAACCAATTTTGACACTGTTCAAGTACTGTTGTCCAACAACCATTCAAGTACCAATACAACTCATTTTTTAGCTATTTAACCAAGGTTTTTACTATTTTTGTATAACATAAACTCTTACTCCTTGAAAAAGAAAAACTTGTTCTATGATTTTGCCATGAAAGTTATTTTCCCATATACTTCAATTATTTGATATCTCTTGTCTAAAATTACTCCCTTCATGTCCTTCCTTGCCCACTTAAGTGCAATTTAGACTTAAAATCCCAAATACCTTTTCCTCCACATAGCCATCTCTTTCTTTACCCTTCAGAAATCTTCCTTTAATAACTTTATAGTCAAAGTTCTGCTGCTAGAGACACTTAACATATACTGTCTTGTAGATAAATTTTGTTTTATAAATAGAGTTTTCTTTCCCAGTAGATAAAGCATTTTAGGATTAAGTACCTAGTTGGATTTATGGCTTCCAATTTTCCAACAAGTATTTATCTTCAAACTTTGAACACAAAAAATGGGAAACCCCAGGAATTCTTAGGCATTCCTGATCTTGAATTTTTCTACAATTTTTTAATGTTTATAAAGGGAACAGTAGTATTTAGTATTTTAATAATAGTTTAAGAGTATTTTGTTTACTATTTTAGTTGTACTTAACCATTATAACCTATAGAAAAAATTCAAATACTGGAAAACATCAGTGAACATTATTGGGAAGTCTTCAAACAGTCTGATCTCCTAGCAAAGTAAAAGCAAGATACAGAATCATGTGTCAAAATTGCCAATTTAAGTACTTATTTAGCATCCTAAACTTGTTATTTCTAGGAACAGCATTCATAAGATTTGCACACAGTACAATATATGTACATAGCTGTTCCTTGCTATATGTGGGGGAGTAGTTCCAGAACACCCCTTTCAACACACACAAAGGTATACCAAAATCACACATGCTCAAGCCCCACAGTTGGCCTTATGGAACTGCACAGCCCTCCCTACACACGTTTTACAATCTATGAATACCATATTTTCAATCTGCATTTGGTTGAAAAAGATATGAAAATGAGTAGATAGATGCAGTTCAAGCCTGTGTTGCTCAAGGGTCAGCTGCATATGCATATATGTACATAATAGCTAGATAGCTAGAGATAGAAATAAGAATATAATTTGCAAGAATGACTCACCATTAGCAGCAGATAAGCTCACAAACTCACACTTTAATAACATGGTGACAGCTACAAGTAAGAACTGTGATTGATCCTTCCTTACATGTTCCTGTTACCATTCCTGTTGACTTATCATATTAGCAGATTCCTTCAAATCAGTAAAGTCTCTGTATTTATAGCTATATTTTAATTCTCACATCAAAATTATAAGTAATTTTTCTTTGTTTCCCAATCTGTCAACTGTTATTAGGATTTGGGATTTAGAAGAACATATACATTTTCTAAGAAAAGCCAGAAAGACATTCCTACATGAATACTCAGGTTGGGTTTCTACATCTTGTCACCTATAAATATTTTTTAAATATCTGATATTATTCAATGAGAAAGACATTGTGTTATTCACAATAGTGAATAGTGTTATTCAGTGATCGTGTTATTCAATGAGAAAGATATTGGTGATGAAACAGTGAACAAGATAGATATTGTTTGGCTTCTGATGGAGCTTACATTCTAGCTGGAAAGATTAGGAGTTAATCAAATGCAATGAGTTATGACAGGTATATAATTGAGGAAGTGCCAGATGTAAGAACATATATTAGGAATTTGGTATTTCTTCATACAGAAATAAAATATTAGCAACTGATATTTACACAGACTGATGATAATATTAAGGATTTATATGGGAAAACAGAAAATTTGAATTAAAAGCAAGTGCAATAGAGGTACACGTTTTCCATTATTATACTATTGACTATTTCTCAGACAGCATGGCTTTCACTCTTCTATAACAATCAAATCAAATTGATTGTTTGTGGTACATTATTTCATTTCAAAATGATGCCACTCACAGATGATTTATTTACAGTTCATTATTTGATAACTACCCAGTAAGAGAGCAGAACAAATTGCCCATAAATAGAGCATGGTAATGGTGCTCAGGGCAATCAGAATAAATATTAATACTCTAAAAAAATTGAAACCTTTAAAATATTCTGATTTAGAGAAAAGTACCACATCTTGGATAAAAGCAATATTCAAATTTATCAATGTGAACGACTTAGAGCTTACTGAGTTTTGTAATTAACTTTTATGGAAAAATACAAAATTATGTGTTTGACAGAACAATGTTGTACAAAATGAACACACCCGTGAAAATACTATGCACATCGAGAAATACAACTTTACTGGAAAATAATTAGTCACCCTTGTTTTACTCCCCAGTCACTTTTCTTCACCCAAAGGTAACGAATATCATTACTTCTATTATCACAGATTGGTTCTGCCCATTTTGATACTTTAAAAATGGAATTATTAAGCATATATTCTTTGTGTCTTGCCTCTATCTCTAAACAAAATTTTTATATTATTCATCTATTAATATATTGCTGTTGTAGCAACAGTTCATTTATTCTTGCTGTTGTTTAGTGTTTTATTTTACTATGACTTGTTTATCCATTATACTATTGGGGAACACCTGGGTTCTTTCCAGTTCCGGTTATTATGAATAGTTTTTTAATGAACATTATTATGTATGTATTTTATGAATAAATATACACATTTCTATTTGATATGCATCCTTAAAAGTAAAATTGTGGGTAATAGATTAAGATGGTGACAGTGGATTCTCTTAGGCAACAATGAAACATACTGAGGGCCTTTAACACTGAATCTTCTATTCCATTTTCAAAACTTTCTGAGGCTTTTGAGTATACGCAGCTTGAGTACGACCCAAGGCCAAATAGGAACTTTTCCAAATCCTGGCAGAAGTCTGGATTTGAACCAAAACTAGAATCACCTCCAGGTGGCAGGGCATAAAGGCAACATTTAGTAAGCCTTCTCCCTGAGTTATTTGACATTCTGTCAGATATCGGAGTCCAAGAAGCAACATAGAGAATATAAAAGGCAAAATCAAAGAAATTTTATATTTTTCAACCTTAGGAAAAGAAAATCAAATAAGTTACTAAATCACTTGAGCCCTTAGGCCAAGCTTGGGATAAAAACTTGAAAAAGTTAGTACATTTTCTTCACAATTGTTAAAAGCACATTGATTGGTGATTAATCTGTCACAATGAAAGTAATTACTTCATGAATAGACAACTGTAACTGGGGCAGAGCTTCCTATATCTTCTAAAAAGAAGTCAAAAGAAAGTCTAAGGAATTCAGCTTCTGGAAATATTACAGTACTTTGTATTTTTGACTACACAAACACAGGCACAAGCATACACAAAGAAATAGTTGGATATACTAAACAAAATTACTTGGACGTATTTAGATTAGAATGCTAGCCAAGAAGTAATAGCTCTTGTACTGTTCCATCAATATTTTCAGTACCCATACCAATAAAACACACACACACACACACACACACACACACAAAACAAAAGCTGTTTTAAAAAAATCATCTGACAGAAAAATAAGAAATTTTGAAGAGGATATTTTTCCTTTTTAGTTAAATCAGTATCTGATCCCTTTCTCTATGTTTGGGGGACTTGATAAGTTTACATGGGAGACAAAGCTTATGTCAATGGTAAAACTGAAAATTCCAAATATTTGCTTTCTCTGTCTCTTTCACAGATTGCATGTGTATATGTGACCTAGATTCTCCCAATAAGATCTAAATGCCCACCCCATACTATGAAGTAGGAAACATGATAGATACTTCCTAGATACCAGGGTGGTGAAAGCAGCAAAAACTTTACAAAGGAAGCACTGGCAACTTCATTATCACAGCCTCCAGAGTCCAATGTGAGGGTGGAAGTGTTTCAAGCTTGGGTGCCTGGTATTAGTGAAGGTACGAGGTGCCCTCACGAGAACTAGATCTGCAGTATAGTTTTGGATATAATCAGGATGCTTAGTCTCTTAGAATCACAGAAATTCTTTGAGTTATCTAATATTGTTTAACACTTAGCATTTTATTTTATTTTTAATTTTAGAATATTACAGGGGAAAGAAAGTTTTGGTTACATAAATTGCTTTTGTACCATTTGAGTCAAAGTTATAAATGTGCCCATCCCCCAGACAGTATATATTGAACTCATTTGGTGTGAATTTACCCATCCCCTCTCCCCCTCCAACTTGCTTGATTTCCAATGAATGTTATTTCCATATGTGCACATAAGGGTTGATTTATTAGTCCCAATTTAATGGTCAGTACATGTGGTGTTTGTTTTTCCATTCTTGTGATACTACACTTAGAAGAATGGTTTCCAGTTCCATCCAGGTTAATACGAGAGGTATTAGTTCACCATTTTTTATGGCCGAGTAGTACTCCATGCTATACATATACAACATTTTGTTAATCCACTCATGTATTGATGGGCACTTCGGCTTTTTCCACATCTTTGCAATTGTGAATTGTGCTGCTATAAAAATTGCAGTACAGGCATCTTTTTTAAAGAATGTCTTCTTTTCCTTTGGCTAAATACCCAGTAGTAGTATTGCTGGATCAAATGGTAGTTCTACTTGCAGCTCTTTGAGATATCTCCATATTGCTTTCAACAGAGGTTGTATTAGTTTGCAATCCCACCAGCAGTGTAGGAGTGTTCCTATCTCTCTGCATCCATGCCAACATTTGTCATTTTGGGACTTTTTGATAAAAGCCATTCTCATTAGAGTCAAGTGATATCTCGGTGTGGTTTTGATTTTCATCAACCTAGGCAAAAAAATTATGAAGAAGACCCCAAAAGCAATCACAGCAAAAAATAAATAAATAAATGGGACCTGATCAAATTAAAAATCTTCTGCGCAGCCAAGGGAACAATCATTTGAGTGAATAGACAACCCACAGAATGAGAGAAAATACTTCCATGCTATATATTTGATAAAGGGCTGATAACCAGAATGTATAAAGAACTCAAGCAAATCAGCAAGAAAAAAAATCAAACCCCATTAAAAAGTGGGCAAAAGACATGAACAGAATTTTTAAAAGAAGATAGCCTAATGGCCAACAAACATGGAAAAATGCTCAACATCTCTAATTATCAGGGAAATGCAAATCAAAACCTATTATCCTTTTAGTGCATTCATTTTTTTAGTAAGTACAGTCAAAGTTATTTCTATAGTTTGCAGCTTGGAACCCTGGGTCACAGGGTGAGGGTGGTTGACAAGCAAATGCTGATTATTTTCTTTTAAAGTGCATAAAATTATTTGAGAAATAAATCTTAGTTTTATAATTTGAAAACAATTTTCTTTTATTTGCCAAAAAGTAACATGTTGTGTTATTTCTACCTGCTCTACCCCTTAATCAAACACTCAGTAAAAACTGAGGATAAACATAACTGCTGACTAGAAGTTGTATTAAAGACTTGGTAATAAAAAATTACTGCTGTAGATAAAATAAAGCCTCATTATTACCTGGGGATTTAGTCTTTCATGTCCTTATTTTCTTCATTAACTTAAAAAAGAACAGGAAATTATTTCCATTTGGATATGAAATCCAAATAATTGTGATAGCAGTATTTGCATTATATAACATAATGGCCATTTTTCCATTTCCATGTAGCCATGTCGTATGTATTTATAAAAGTCTACGTGAGATACCACTAATTATATAAAGAAGTATAAAGAAGACACTTGATCTCATGGGAAACAAATCATTTTAAAGGAGAATGAACAGGTAATCAGCAGTATGGAAAAAAAATGTTTCACCACAAAAGAAAATGACATATTTTGGCAATTGAAGCTATGAAACTAGCTTTAAAAAAAAAAAAAAAAAAAGCTGAAATTAGCTGACTTCTCTCCTTCTAGCTCAATGGCAAACTCTATGACAGCCAAACAAATAAGACTTTCTTTATCTCAAATTTCTTTTAAAACTAAAATTATTTTGACCTTAGCTTTTCAATTAGTAAAGAATGGATACAGTGAGGCCCTAAGCATATCTGAATACATTTTTAAGACATTCAAGAGAGGTGAGAGAATACCAGTATCTGAAAATATCACCTATTTATAATATGATTACTTTTCACACAGAAGAGCTTCAAAACTCCATCAGTTATATATGACTGTCCTGGTACCAAAGGAAAACTGTGTGTTAATAAGTTCATGAAATTTAGAATGATTACTAAAAAGGCACTCTGTAAAAAAATATTCTCTGGTAAAGTTAAAGAATGTTGGGAACAAAAATCTTCCTGAGGCAAGGTAATTCCCCTGAGTAAATAAAAATACCTACAGCAGTGAAGACAAATTATGATGACATTTTATAACACACAGAAGGAACTTCCTTTAAAATGTAAGATTTGCACAAACCCTTTAGAAAAGCCATTGAAAAGGTCAACTTGTTGTAATCCGGTGGTTTTCAGGTACAATGCAGTGACAAATTGGTGTGTTGTAATCAGTCATGGGGATGTGTTAAAGGTAATTCGTTATAAACAATATTTAAGGTACTGTAGTGTGGGAATAATTCACTTTTTATGAATTACATTCTTGTCAAGGTTATCCCCATAGATAACATTACTCTCACCTACATCTTAAACACCATGTAGAGGAGGACCGTGTCTTTCATGGGAATTGTACTCTATGTGGTATTGGGGAAGAAATGCTAAGAACTACAGAATTTTAGTATTGTTTAATAAATAAAGGACGTTAGGAAATTAATTTGGCTTAAATGTTTTACTTTAGAAGTATTGAAAATGAAAGCTAAAATTAATGTTAGCAAAGTATAAAAATGTAGTTTTACATAAATAAAGGACGTTAGGAAATTAATTTGGCTTAAATGTTTTACTTTAGAAGTATTGAAAATGAAAGCTAAAATTAATGTTAGCCAAGTATAAAAATGTAGTTTTACATAAAAATGTAATTTGAATTTTAATTCAAAAAATAGCTAATGTTGAGAAAAATTAATTCTTTACAAAGTAGAATTAATTTAATTTTTTAAGATTGGCCATGAAAAATGGTAAGCAAATACATGATATGATGGAATCTGATATGCTACTAGATTAATTATAAGCACAAAAGAAGAGAAAATGTTGCAAAGTATAAAATTCTGATAATATATGATTGTATATTATTCTTATATTGAGAAACTGTTAACTTTATGACTATAATTATCTCCAAGTGTCTCTACAACATGTTTAATTCTTTTACTCAATAATTTATAAGTGCCAGTTTTGCCCCCATGTCAAAAATTAACAACTGGCTTATGGAAAGATGTCAGTGGCAAAATAGTTCCTTAATGTTTCAGAATCCACAGCAAACAAAACAAAACAAAACAACAAAGAGATAAGCTATATACCAAAAGCTCATGGAGAGCATCTACTACAAATTTGGCCATAAAGTACACTCATAAATCTTAAAATATAAGCAACTGGGGACAAATACCACTACTATAAGATGTGTATACATTGATTATCTGTGTAGAAGGAAAGAGAGGAAAGCCATGGAACATCTGATAAGAGTGGAAATAGGAGATCTCCCCAACAGCCATAGGTATTCACTGGAACTCACTACACATCAAAAGAATAGCAGCTGAAAACAAGAGTGCCTTTGCCCAACCCCAAATCTAGTAAGAGTTAAGTACAAACAGCTCATGGTTACATGTGAAGGGGCTGGAACGGGGTAGCCCCTTTAAAGTCTTAAAATGAAGCTGCCTAAAGATCCTTTCCCAAATCAAAAGGAAACAGCTGGGCACCTAATAAAGTTGATCAAGGTAAAGATGAGGAATGGGAATAGAGCCAGAAAATTCAGAGAGCAAGTTACCTTATGTTTGAACACTGTATGAAATCAAGAAAACAAAGAGCTCTGTGGAGTTAAAAAAGCTATCCTGAAGTATACTTCCTTCTAAAAGTTCAGGAAAACTAATTTCACAGGACAAATAGTAATCTGAAATAGTCCTAATGTTCCATAGGTCAAATTTCACAGAAGGAAAACAGAAAATAAAACCCCTACAGACAGTAAAGCACACACGTTACAGACACACATAAAAAGACCTCCAAATCAGATCAAAATTATTAGTTCAATCTCCTATTTCAAACACATTAAAATACATTACATAAATGGCATAAGAAAGGAAGAAGTAAGTCAGATTTAGAACTGAGCAATGAAGTGACAATTCAAGAAACAATAATAAATAAAACAAAAAAATTCATTTTAAAAACAAAAGCCAAACTAGAGAGAACACAAGAGTAAATAAATATACACCCATCCCCTCCCCCTATCCCCCACATCTGTCCGATACCCAATTGGTGTTATTCCCAAATTGCACTTAGGTGGTGATCAAAGAAATCAATTTGCTGGTGAGTACACGTGGTGCTTATTTTTTCATTCTTGGGATACTTCACTTAGTAGAATGGGTTCCAACTCTTTCCAGAAGAACAAAAGAGATTCTATATCACCGTTATTTCTTATAGCTGAGTAATATTCCATGGTATATGGACATGTTTGAAGCTCTGACTCGGGGGGGGGGGGGGACATGGGCAATATACATAACCTAAACTTTTGTACCCCCATAATAAGCTGAAATAAAAAAAATAAATAAATAAAACATTGACACACAAAAAATAAAATAAAACACTATAGATTCAAAAAAAAGAGTAAATAAGAGGTAATGAATTAAGAGAAATAAAGGTGAAATGCATCAAAGTTTTAAAAATCAAAAAATATAGTAAGAAAAACATACATTCACACAAAAACAGGTACCAATATTCATAACAACTATTCATAATGGCTAAAAGGTGGGAAAAACCCAACTATTACTCAAGTGATGAATGGATAAACAAAACCTGGTATATACACACAATGCAATATCATTTGGTCATATGTGGGCATAAAGTACTGGTTCATGCTACAGGTTAGATGAACCTTGAAAACATTTGCTAAATGAAATAAGCTAATCAAAAAAGCCCACATAAATAATTCCACTCATAATAAAATGCAGAATAAGTGAATCTTTAGGGAAGGTAGATTAGTTGTTTCTGGGGGCTGAGGGTGGGCAGAAGGATAGCAAAAGAGTAGATGATTTCCTTTTTATTAAAATTTTATAAAATGGACTGTAGTGATGGTTTCATATATCTGTAAATACAATAAAAACCATTGGTTTGCACACTTTAAATGGGTGAAATGTATAGTACCTGAATTATTTCTCAAACTATTTGAAAAAATGAAAGAAAAAAAGATAAGTAGATGAAAGAAAGTGACTAATAAATAGTTGAAGAAGATTCAACATAAAACAGCAATCTCTACAGAAGGAAAGGAAAAACAAGATAACCAAGCAAATACAAACTTCTTTGATTAATAAAAACTTTACTGAAATAAAATAATTTAAAATGTCTTGAAAATACATATTGAAAGAGCACAACACTTTTCTGAAAATATTAACAAAAAAAAGGATTGGTCTTCAACCCCTAAGGCAATCACAGCAACAACAAAAATAAATAAATGGGACCTGATCAAATTAAAAAGCTTCTGCACAGCCAAAGAAACAGTCATGAGAGTAAACAGACAATCTACAGAATGGGAAAAAAATTTTGCATACTACACATCAGATAAAAGACTGATAACAAAAATATATTTAGAACTCTGGAAAATCAATAAGAGAAAATCAAACAACTCTATCAAAAAGTGGGCAAAGGACATGAATAGAAATTTTTCAAAAGAAGATATAAAAATGGCTAACAAACATATGAAAAAATGTTCAACATCTCTAATCAGGGAAATGCAAATCAAAAGCACAATGAGATACCACTTAACTCCAGTGAGAATGGCCTTTAACAAAAAGTCCCAAAACAATACATGTTGGCGTGGATGCGGAGAGACAGGAACACTCATACACTGCTGGTGGGACTGTAAACTAGTGCAACCCCTATGGAAAACAATATGGAGATACCTTAAACAGATTCAAGTAGACCTACCATTCGATC
Source organism: Lemur catta (assembly GCF_020740605.2). NCBI lineage: Eukaryota > Metazoa > Chordata > Mammalia > Primates > Lemuridae > Lemur > Lemur catta. The sequence goes on from NC_059128.1 coordinate 246,256,603, forward strand.
CAGCAATCCCATTATTGGGCATCTATCCAGAAGAACAAAAGTCATTCTATAAAAAAGACACCTGCACTCGAATGTTTATAGCAGCACAATTCACAATTGCAAAGATGTGGAAACAACCCAAGTGCCCATCAATTCACGAATGGATTAGTTAATTGTGGTATATGTATACCATGGAGTATTACTCAGCTATAAGAAATAACGGTGATACGACATCTCTTTGGTTCTCCTGGAGAGAGTTGGAACCCATTATATTAAGTGAAGTATCCCAAGATTGGAAAAGCAAGCATCACACGTACTCACCAGCAAATTGGTTTCCCTGATCATCACCTAAATGCACATTGGGGAATGATACCAACTGGATATCAGACTGAGGTGGGGGGTGGGGGGAGGGTATGGGTGTATGCCTACATGATGAGTGCGTTGCGCACCATCTGGGGAATGGTCATGCTTGAAGGTGCTGACTTGGGGAAGTAGGGAGTGGGGGGAGAGGATGGAGATATGACTACATGGTGAGTGCCAGGTGCACTGTCTGGGGAATGGACACGCTTGAGGCTCTGACTCAGGGGGATGGACAATACATGGACAATATATATAACCTGAGCTTTTGTACCCCCATAATAAGCTGAAATTAAAAAAAATGATTGGTCTTCAGAACAAGAAGGTGGTGGAAACACTCAAAGAAGTTGAAAATGTTAGATTTTGTTGATAGATCATGAGTTTCAACGTGCACAGTGGAAAGGATTCAGAAGTTTCAAGACGGATGTGAAATAGAGTCATATAAGGAGATGGCCAGAGATTTAGGGTAATTCAGCAGTCTCAAGTGCAACCCGTGGACTGGGAGCCTCAGCATAACCAACTGAATCAAAATTTCTGAGGGTTGAGCTCAGGAATGAATGTTTTATGAAGTCTATAGGTGATGCTTATTCATGACCAAATTTGAGAAGTATTAAATACTAGATTACAGTGAGAAAAATAGTGACCTGGAAATCTCGGGCTTCATGTGGTAATTGACATTGATAGACATTAATGGTACCATGTGATTAGTTCCAGTGGTCTGAAGTCAGGTGCAGGTGATGATGCTGTGAAATTTGGGATAAGGAGGAGTAGGTAGTCTTTCTCAGAATATTTAGATCTGTTGGGAACTTTCATGTGGATGGAAGGTTTGCTCCATGTAGAGAAGGGATATATCTACAACATGATAAAATTAGGCAAAATAGATAATATATTCAATTGGATATTAACACAGCATGGTTAAACAGTAAAAGTTAGGTAATTTTAAGCCTGCAAATTATCCTCACTTTCCTGTTTTGGAGTTGAAATTATATATCTACTTCATAAAAATGATTAGAACACACTAAATATGCCGCTATGAACAACTGAAGTCCTGCATTTTTTAACATGATCGTTTTTATTGGTAATTTATTCAGGATAATGAAATTGGTATTAGTCATTCCTAATTCCATATTTGGCTTACATTTAATGCACCAAGCAACGTAATTTGACAGAATTTTTTAAATTTGAAATAATCATTTTATTCAGTTATAAAATTGATTCAAATTCAATTATTATACCAATACCCCAAATCTAGATTGAATATATTTGCTTTAAGACAACTCTTCCACACTGGCTAGCCAATTAAGCTCAGATTTTAGCTTGTGCAAAACTGTGGAGAAATCTTACAATCAGAAAACTAGCTTTTCTAGGAAAAAGAATTTGTTATTCTGATATTGGTAAATAAAGAAACCTGAAGCTAATTTTCATGTCTCTCTGTAACACATCACTTATACCTCCAAGTGAAACATCCTATAGTTAGAAGTTATGTGTTTACTTCTTTTAAATAATGTAAATGTTTAAACCTAAGGTCTTGGAAGGTCAGAGGTATCTTTTTCACGACTGAAACCTTTCTATGTAGAGGAAATGAATTCAGCATTGACATATTCATAACGCTGTCACATATGCAAAATGAATATGAATGCATGGTTACCTGCTGAATGTGTCTGATATCAAGCTGTCTCTAAACAGAGAAGGAGAAGTCACTCATGGGTCTAAACAATAGTGAATTTCACATTATTCTAATGGAGAAGTAGGGGAAAGATGATTAAATTTAGCTGTGTCTTTAAATATACTTTTATTTTTTGTTGTCTTTGTAAACCTCTGACAGATATGTGGATATAGCATTTGTGACACATTTCTCATCACATCTAATTTGTTGTAGCCCCTTTAAGCTCAGTTTCTAATTCCAATTTCTGTTGTTGCTATTCCCCACCAGGTATCTGAATAGTATCTTTTAATGTTAATTAGCGAAGTTTAGGGTTTCTGTTTGCTCTTCTCAATTTTTCCTATCCTTTCCTTTCATTATCATTATTTTATCCTCCAAAATGATATCCCTGTGTAGGATTCTCAAAGTTAGGAGATAACAAAAATATGGTTTAGTACAATTTAGATATGATCTTATCTTGGGAGGATACTCAAAGAAATGAGGAGGGGAAAGATCAGGACTAAGATGAGAAAGAAAAACTTGAGATAAGGAAGTCTCTGCCCCTGATAATTTGACAATCATACCAATAACTAAGGGATCATTGAATTGATAAACAGCATTCAAAAAGCAGTAATAGAGGCAGAATAAAGTGTTATATATAAAGTAGAAGACTCAAATGCTTTCACAGACCAGAAAGTAATATTACTGGGTGACTTAGGCTAAGTAGGGTGGTCTAGAAAGCATGCCCCCTCCAAGAAAACAGGTTTTGTCAGTTATAACCAATTGTTTTCATGTGGGAATCTCAGAATGCAAAGACAACTGTCTTCATGCTGTTGATAATTTATGGTTAACCTTTCACTGGAAATTTTTTAAACCACTTTATGGATAAATCATGCAGGCAAAAAAAACATCTATGGATGGAATTCAGCTTGTTGTATCATCAGTTTTGAAAACTCTGTTTTATTCTCACTTTTTCTTTATTATTTGACAAACAGTCCAAACTAAATAGAGCTCAGATCCAAGAGCTATTGCAAATAAAAGTCATACCTACTTTTGAGGTTTATAGTTTGATGGGTCTTAATACAGCTACTTGCTGAGTTAAATCAATAGACACAGACACTGTATTAGCAGTGCTCTGTTTGCTAAAATAAATTGCCAGCAATACAGTTGACCACATGTGTACAGAATGAAATATACGTGTATTTTCCCCAGGTTACAACTTCAAAATTCTGTGAAGTCAAGGCTCAGAGTAATACATATTGACTATATAAGTCATATTAAAACATAATCCTAGGAAATGTATGGTTAAAACTGCATGTCTTTTATGTTGCTTCTTTAGAGTGATTTTATTAAGCTGAAAACAGTTGTCAGATACTAGTTTGTGTTCACATGTAAGAAATTACAGATGGAAAGCATCTAATTTCCTATCAGATCTACAAAGAATAAATAAGCTCTATTATTGGACTGAATGCTAATTCTCTTAAATATAATTAGGAATAATTGTTAGATTATTATACCATTATTTTACATTAAATTCAAGAAATTTTGCTATATGAAGGATGGTTTAATACAGCCACCAGTAAAATTTTGACTGCTTTAATTTGTACAGTATATCTCATCTCAAAAGCTAAAAAATGAAATTATGATTACTGATGAGAGTCTGTGGATTTTTACACCAACGGGGATTTACTGGTATTATTATTCCCACTTAAAATTACTCTCCAAATATAAAGCAGAAAATGAATTTATTTCATTAAATTTTTTGTTACAAAAATGATGGTTAATTTCTCAAAATCTGAGACAAATTCTATATGCTTTATGCATAATTCATATCAGTCCCCCATTTGTTACATGTAAAAATAGAAATAAATATATTTTTAAAAGCATACATAAAACTTTTACAAAAATTGTCCAATATTATATTAAATCATAGTCTCTAGAAATTTCAAACAAGTGATATAATACAGAGTGCATACTTTGACCAAAATGCAATTGAATTAGAAATTAATACTTAAAGACAGGGAAAACAAAACCCTAAAGATTTAGAAAAGAAAAAACACTCACAAAAATAATTATGAGTTAAAATATCTCAGTGGATATTATTAAATATTTCAAATAAACTGAAAATTAAGCTAGATATAGAATTAATATAAAGAAGACAGGTGGGAGTGGGGAGGAGGGGATGGGTATATACACACCCAATGGGCGCAGTGCACACCATCTGGGGGATGGACATGCTTGCAGCTCTGACTTGGGTGGGCCAAAGGCAATATGTGTAACCTAAACATTTGTACCCCCATAATATGCCGAAATTAAAAAAAAGAAGACAATGTATATAGCTATTGAGTCAGTGTCTCTAGAGGAATTGGCTAGGGAAAAAAAATTGCTAAAAGAGTGAAAATTAGTAAGCTAAACACAAGAAACTGAGAAATAATTTTTCTAAGGCAACTAAATAAATACCAATAGAGAAGAAGAAGTGGTACAGACAAGGGTAAAATTTAATGAACCTATTTTTTTAAAAAAGAGATCTGATCAACAAATTGAGAACCTGAAAGAATTAGTACATTAAACAAATCTCTAGAGAGACAGATTAGGGGGAAAATAATCTGAGATGCAAATAATATGAGAAAAAAAGACAGACAACTACAGAAAAATGTAGGGGATTTTTTTAATTAAAGGAAAATATTATTAAATTTATGCCAATGTATTTTAGATTCATGACACAGACATAAATATATCAAAAAATGCATAATCCTTGAGAGACATTACCAAACCTTCATGTAACAGATACTTTCTGTTTTATATAAACCATTGCATAGAGAAAAAATAATAGTTTTATGAGGCTAATAGGATATTGCATCAGGAAATGACCAGAAAAATAAAATAAAGCTATAAAATTATCTCATTTATAAACTTATAAACAATCATAACACTTACAAATGGAATTTAGCAATATATACAACATAATTCACCATGACCTACAGTTTTATCACTTAAATGCAGATATATTGGTTTTGTTCACCAATATATCCCAAAGATTCTCTTTGACATTGTTTGGCAAAGGGTAGCCCCAAATAAATATTTGCTGAATAACAAATAAATACAAGTATGGATTAACAATAGAATATCCAACAATGTAAACTGCCACATTAATAGATTTAACATATATGTCTAATATGCTAGCATATATAATTATTATATACTTTATGTAGGATAAGTATAAAATAATATATTATTGTATTTTAACTATATTAATTATAATATATTATATGTATAAAACACATACACAAACACACCCCATTCAATTAATGCAGAAAACCATTAGCTACTAAACACTCATATCTGATTTTTCTAAATCTCATCAACTAAGAATTGAATGAAGTTTCTCAGCTTGAGAAAAAAAAATATTCACCAAATCCTTAAGTAAATGTACTTATGATAATTTGTATTAAGATCAGAAGGAAGAAAAGGATGGCCTTTATCACTACTACTATTTACTATCATGCAAGGACTTCCAGTAAACAAAATAATACAGAATGAGTAATTGGTTTAAAATTAGGAAAGGGGGACAAAAGGTAATTGTAGACTATATGAGTGGGCAACAATAAATAAATAAAATAAAACAGTTCAACAGAAAATATTTGGAGTCTCAGAAGGGTTCTACATTCAACATTATTCAACATTATAAAGATATCATTTCTCCCCCCAATACTCTATATAAACGTAATGCCTTTCCAAATAAAACCACCACTTTGTAAAACAAATAAGCTGATTTTAAAAATAATATGAGAGAAAACGCTTTCAGTCAGAGGCCAATAATAATCTAATAATATTTTTCAGAAAGAGAGTAAAAATAAATGATTTGCCCTTCCAGTTATCAAGGCCTATTTCAGACTATAGATAATAAAACAGTATTGTTTTATATGCAGGATAGATAAATAAAAAAGAAGAGATAGTCCAAGAACAGACCCACGATATGGCACAGAATCATTCAATCAGAAAGAAAAAGTTGAACTTATTAATAATTGATATTAAAACATATTATGGCCTTTCAAACACAGAAATAATGCCACATTGATTTAATAATAAAATATAGAGAAAAGTGAAGAAAGCAACTTTAAAATGGTTAGATAAAATATACACTATCTTCATTTTATTTGTGAAATAAGGAAGTTTTAATTAGTTGACACCAAAGCAAAACAAATTAAGAAAAAGCTATATATTTGATAGCAAAAATTAAAATTTTTCTTATACCAAAAAGGACAGTAAACAAAAATCAAAAATAAAAGCAGGCTGGAACACAGTATTTGTTATATTTCTAACTAAGAGTTAATATCAAAATATAAAGAACTCAAATGTATGTAAAGAACCAAATTAAAATAATATGGTCTTTTTTAACTGAAAATTTTGAATTAGAGCCTTTGGAAAATATTTTAAAATTAAATAAAAATACAAGGTGCTGTATACTTACATAAAGAGAACATTTTTTATGATGATAAAAAGAGAATCAAATTAAAGCCTACTGTTTATATTTTAGCTTACCATTTTTCTAGTGCTTCCACACACACACACACCACTTAAAATTATAAAGTGAGAAAATTATAAATTAAGAAAAATGATAAATCATAGTATCTTTGACAAAAATGAAAGTGTACACTCAGTGAATATACATTTTTATGCTAGTTACACATTAATATTTTTTACAATCAGATCAACTTTATTCACCATTTTAGAATCTCAGAACATGCATATCTGAGTTTCTGTATGTGTAAAAAAAAATAGAATCTCAGAACTATCTAATTTTAGAGATAAAATACTAGAAAAATCTTGGAGATCCAGATTACAATTTATAAGGAACTGGATTGCATTTTTTAATCTCATGCAATTGTATAAATAGAATTCTGAAGTGTGTGGGTAGGGTGGATATACATTACAAATTATTTGAGAAATACAAAGGAAGAAAATAATCTCTTCAAACTACTCTTTACTTAATGAGTTATTTATAATGGATGCTCAAGGTTTTCTGTTTCAGTTTAATGGGCATGGAAACCAAAATTCTGAGTCTCTAGTCAAACCCATGGTGGTTCTCTGAGCAGGAGTTCACTCATTAATAAAATATAGTTAGATAGTATGAATATTTGATAGCACAACAAAGTGACAATAACCAACAATAAGTTAGGGTGTATTTTAAACTAGTGAAAGATTGGAATTGAAATGTTTCTAATAATCATAAATGCCTGAGGTGATGGATACCCCTATTAGCCAAGTTTGATCAATTCACATTGTATGCCTGTATCAAAACATCACATGTACTTTATAAAGGCATACAACTATTATGTACCCATAATAATTAAAAATAAAAGAGGGGAAAAAAAGAATAATCTCTTTTCTGATTTGTATCTATGATAACCACTAATGCCTGGTTCTTTATAATTGGGAAAGAGGTGGCAGTGAGAGAAGAAATAGGTGACTTTTTAAAAATAAACTTTTAACTTTAGAATGATTTTATATACAGAAAAATGAACATAATAGAGAGTTCCCATATATCCCAAACCCAATTTTCTGTATTGCTAATGTCTTAGATTACTATGGCTTATTTTTCACAATCAATGAGCCCATATTAATATATTCTTTTTAACCTCAGTCCATACTTCATTCAGATTTGCTTAGTTTATACTTAATGTACATTTTTCTCTTCCAGGCTTCTACACAGGATACCACATTACATTTTGTCATCTTGTCCCCTTAGACTCCTCTAGATTGTGACACTGTTTTTGCTAACTTTGTTTTTGACCATCTTCATAGTTTTCAGAAATACTGTAGCACAGGTACTAGGTTTTCAGTTATTAGGTTGATGTCTCTCAACTGGTCTCTCTTGGCTGTTTTTCTCATGAGGATACTGAGGTCAACGGGTTTGGGGGAGGAAGACCACAGAGGTAAAGAGCCATTCTCGTCCCCTCATAGCAAGGGTTCAGGCAATCAATGTGACTTAGCATTGTTGATGTTGACCTTGATCACCTGGCTGAGGTAGTATTGGTCAGATTTCTCCAATATCAAGTTACTCTTTGTTTCCCCCTTTCCATACTGCACTCTTTGAAAGGAAGACACTGTATGTTACAGTTTAAATTTTTCTGGTTTTGGCCACCGCATCCTCTTTTGGTTGCTCTTGTGTTCCTTTGACATACTCCCATTATTATGCATTTTTATGGGGGGGTGGGCAGCACTGCCTTACTTTCTGGCCCTGAAAGAACCTGAAGGAATATCTTATACACATTTGTTCATTGGTATCCACGGAGGATTGGTTCCCGAACCCTTGCAGATTCCAATATGTACAGATGCTCAAGTCTCTTTTATAAAATGATATTGTATTTGTGTATAACCTACACTCACTCATCCTTCCATATACTTTAAATCATTTCTAGATTACTTTTAATACCTAACAGAATAGAAATGCCATGTAAACAGTTGCATTGTTTAGAAAACAGTGATAGAAAAAATGTCTGTACATGTTCAGACAAAATATAACCAAAAATAACCATTTATTTTTATATTTAATATTTTCAATCTGTGATTGGTTGTATCCACAGATGTGCAACCCACCAACACAGAGAACTAATTGTATTTCCTGACTTTATCTCATAATGAACCATTCCTTCAATTATTTCTTTAGAGTTTACGATATATATTTTTAAATAATCTAAGTCCATCTTTAAATAACACTATATCACTTTATTTGTAGTAAAGATACCTTGTAAAAGAACATTTTCAACTACTTCCTTCCGTCCCCATAACATTCGCTGTCATTCATTACAGTTATCCATATGTTATAGCCACTTAATACCTTGTTATTACTGTTGCTTTAAAGATACAGTTGTCTCTAGGTTCAATTAAAATAAGAAAAGAAAAGACATTGTTTTACCTTCATTCCTTTTCCAACACTCTTCCTATCTTTACGTAGATCTAAGTTTCTCACATATTATTTTTCTATCCCTTGAAGAAATTCTTTTAACATTTATTAAAGGAGTAGTCAAGAAATTTCCTCAGTTTTTGCTTTTCTTAGAAAGTCTTTATATTTCCTTTACCTTTAAACAATAATTTTACTGGATGTATACCTCTAATTTGTTTTTTTTTCTAAATATTTCATTCACTTATCTGCTTGCTTACATGGGTGTTTTTTGTGTTTGTTCGTTTTACAAGAAACAGGCTGTATTTCTTATCTTCATTTTTCTATAGACAAAGTAAGTTTTTTTTTCTTCTTCCTTACTTTAGATTATGATTCCTGTGGCTTCTCTTCCAAATAAGCAGATTTCTTCAAGCAGATCTCTGTTGCTGTATCTCAGCCTTCTAGATTTGGGGGGTGGTAATTTTCCCCAACATCTGTTCTCTGATGGGTCCAAGAAAGGTGACTGATTTTCAATATGTTCAGCATTTTCTTTTTGTAAGAATGGAAGTGACCATCTTTAAGTTCTTTACATGTCAGAGGTGAGACAAAAGTCTTGTGACTTTTATCCTTTTGAATGAAGGAAAAAGAAAAATTATTTGAGAATGATCAAACAAAATTTTATAGGCTTGTAGCCATATTCAAGATAAAGAATAGGGAAAAGATAGTTCAACAATCCTCCAGTAAAATGTAGAAATGACAGAAAATAAATAAAACATAGAAGATTCAAAATAGAGCAAATAATACCATTGTGAAAATATCACAATAAAATATTTTGCAATAGACAAAATATTCTTTACTTCATAAACTAATTACAACTTGTATTTTCTCATGTAATTATGTATTTATTAAATTTCTACTCTCCACTAGGCACTGTTCTAGATGCCAAAGACATGGCAGGAAATACAGTAAAACAGTCATTTTTTTATCCGAACCAGCGGAAGGAAATTGACAGCAATGTCTGCTATGATCACAGACTCTTACTCAACACTCAGAACCCAACACCCAATAAGTTGGAAAACAAAGAGATTTTTTTGCCAAAAAAATTCACCAACACTAAACAAGAAAATTTTCTCTACCTCTATAATATACTTTGAAAAATTAAGTAAGGTTTTGTTGTTACACTGGGTGATAGACTTCTGATATCCACTGAACTCAACTCCAAGCAATGATACAGAATGATCAAAATTGAACCTTATGTAATTTTAAAACAAAGAGAAAATTCTGTAATCATTCAGGTCTAAAACATAATTTACCTGGAAGGGGGTGGGAGGCATGAATCAGGCTGGCCTCAGACTCTTCCACAGCAATATGTAATGCCAAAAGATAATGGAACCATGATCGTAAAATTCTATGCTAAAAAACAAAATCACAGCAACTGAGAAAATTACATTAGAATAGAATCTTAATGAAATAACTCCGACAAAATAAAGAAAAAAAAATGAGTGATTGGTGGTGTGCATGAGGAAGAATATGTAAAATTGAGAATTGGCTGGTAATTGTAGTACAGAGTTGATTTGCACTGTCATTAATTAATTTTTTAAAAAAATAAATTTCCGTCCCCTTCACAAGTTTGATAATATTTTTCTTAATCTCAAAGAGACATTATAGGAGTTAATGACTATCAAAGCAAAAAAGCAATTATTTAAAGATACACCTCATATCTTTTTTCTCTCCCATTTAGATAAAATAAATCTAATAATTTTCTATTATAAATAAGTATCCTAAATTTTATGATCCCATTCTTATAAAAGTCTCTCTCCTTCTCCCTCCATACTCTCCACACCACAAAAATATGCATATGATTTAGAAGACTGAAATGATATTCCTCAAAGGTAACCAATGTTTATTTTTGAATGGCAGCATAGTTGCTATTTAATGCATTCCATTTATGTGTGCTTTTCTCAATTATTTGATTTTTTTAAAAACAATTCACTATTTTAAAACAATAAATTTATTAACATTAAAAGAAAGGAAAAATATTAAACAAAAAGAAACTATTCATTGCACACAATTTTAGCTTCATTGTGCACTCAAATTATTATTTACTCTAGATATCCTATAAAATTTCAGACTTACTTTTTTTAATTATTCTTATTTCCTTGCATTGAATATTCTTCTCACCCCCACCCTCAAATCAGTCTAAAAGCGTTCTATTCATTACTTAAAGCCCTGCTTAAATGTCATCCTTACTTTCGTGACTTTCCAAACCACCTCTCCCTCCCAAGTAATTGGTCACATGTGTTCGCATTGTTCTTTTTCGTATCTCCTTTTTATTATTTATTACAATATAATATTTTTTCTTTTGGAACTACTATAAATCAGGAATTACTTCATTCATCTCTGTACCCCTAACACTTGGACTGGGATATTGTAAATGTTTGGTAGATTACTCTCAATGAATTATGAAAAGGGACAGAGACAAGTAAATCAACACACACAATAGAACAGAATAGGTGCAACTTTGATGTTACACATGGAAGAATGAAAGAGAAATGGAAACTCATCCTGGAAAGAAATTAATTAGAGAAAACTTTGAAAAGTTATTGTCATAAGTTCTGAAAAATAGAAGTCATTGCAGTGAAAAGTAAAAATTTAGAAAAAGTGTGTATCAGGTAAAATACACATAGGATAAATTATGACCCTTGAAAAAATTGTGAGAAGTTGCATGGTTTGGCTGAAGTTTGGGTCACATAGGAAGACTGCAAAAAGAAGTAGCAAAAACATGCAAAGCCTGGTTGATGAAGGACCTGTTTACATCATATAAGAAGGTCATCATTTTCTTTGAAGGCAGTTAAAAGCTATTGAAGACTTTAATTGGAAAAGCTATGTGTTAAGATATCCCTTTCAGAAAATTTTCAGAAAGAGACACAACATACTTATACACTAAATGAGTATATTGTTTATGTACATTATTAAATGATTTGTTAAATGAAAATTGCATGGTATAGGTAAAAAGTGGAAAATGATTCTGAAAAATGACTATGAATATGGTTTTGGGTTGGCAAAGGACTTTAACAGGAAACTATATTTTTGTTATCTTGATAAAAATATTAGGACCCCATGATACCTATGTGGATTTATGAATGTCTGGGGTTCTAAGATAATTAGAGAAGATTTAGCTTGACTTGCAAAAACATAGAATATTTAATTTATTCCCTGATGTTTGCTACTTAATGTGAACAAGGCTATGGAATCTCCCACATGGTACAAGGAACTATATTTTGACTAAAACACATAAAAAGTCACACATACACACAAAAAAATTTTTCTCTCTTTTCAGCACTTTGCTGCCTTATTCCAATTCCCATTATCCCCATAGTATTATACTACATACATCCTAAATCAAGCAGAAAAAAATATTAGCAAGAGATATGGAAGAAATCAGCATACAAATGCAACATTCTCCCTTAACTAGAGGTGACTATTCTCAAAGGTCTCATCTTCTATTGTGATCTCTTGGCATTTTATTTATTCAACATGAAAACTGAAATGTTTCCAAATAGTTCAGTCCTTTACTTGACATTTTGACACCTAAAATATCTCAGGGGTGCTCTCTAATTTCCAAAATCAATAAATCAGATCAATAGCAAAATAACATTAATTTTCTGCATCATCTTGGGGAAAAAAGTAAAAGTGAAACATTCTAAGCAAAAGGAGAAGGCAAGTAAGCACTCCAGTCAAAAGAAAACAAAATAGTATAATAATAATTGAGTATTCTAATAATTCTAAGTGCTAGAGGGTGGGGAAAAAAGAATAAACAGTTTTGGGTGAAAACAATTAATTTTTGAGTGAATATTCTGATATTACTCCCTGTAGCTGCTGTTCAGTCCAGATTCCTTTCTTTTTTTTTTTTTTTTTTTACTCCTGAAGTGTGCCCCTTCCCTCTTTTGGTGTACTGTTAACTCCTCTGGACCACATCTTTGATTTTCTTTGTTGTACTACAGAGTTTGTTGGATCTGTTTACCCTCACAGTAGAAAGCTGGAAGCCAGGGAGTTTATGCTCCAGTTACTGCTGAATGTATAATTTTGAGAGGATAGTTCTATCATCTGAAGTACCATTTATGCCAGAGACATCCTCTAAGATCAGGAGAAACTACCCTCTCTGGAACTTTCCCTGAACCAAAATCTTGCTGACATTATTTCCCTTCCCTGTTTTGCTTTCTATATTCCCTCACTGGTTTCTCTTGGAAGTAGTTCCTTAAAATAATTGTGGCAAAAGTGTAAATATTTGAAAGATGAGACAATTGAAACCATAGGCTTATACCTATGAATTTTTTAAGTCATTGGAAATATAAAATATAAATAATGAAGTTTATTCTTCATCTTTGAGGTCACCAGTGTTCTCAAAAGTGACTATTTTGGAGCAATAAATGTAGAAAAGGTTTTGGTGTACCACTCAAATCTTCCCTTCAGGACAGAAACTCATTCCCCCCCAACATGGCATAGCGTGTTACTTGCTAATGTCTTACAGCCAAATCATTCCCAGAACCTATTTGTTCAAGAGTAAAGCCCTCCTTAGGGACAGACAGATTTAGATAATAGCTTGATGCAGGGTAAAAAGACCAAAGTCCTTGCCTCAATTTATGGTATCTCTGAAAAGCCATCTCTAGAAGCCTCAGAGTTCCCTGAGAGATTAGCTGAGTTTACTGTTGTAACTTTATCACAGCTTAACTTCTTTCTCTGTTTAATCTTGCTTTGTTTGCCTTACAGGTATTTTTCCAGAGAGCACTTCCCAATAAGTCACGTGTATGACCATGCCCTTTTCAGCAGAGAACAGACCTCTCAAATAATAGGTCTTGGATGTCTACTGGGTCGTGATAGAGAAGTGCCTGATTATGGGACATACAGTGACTGTGCAGCCAGAACAATTCTTTATAATTGTGTTCTGTCAGATGCACAGTCATAAACATGTGCCAGACCAAGAGCAATCCATCATAAGATGGAAATGGAACATCTGGGATCTGACAAGAACAGGGTCAGAGGGCACAGGTAAGATGCGTGAGCAGATGGCCCAGAGACCCATGACATTATCCCTTCTGCATTTATTCCTCTGCTCATGCTTATGACCCATGTCAGGAAGAGGGATATTCCTTATGACCCAATGATTCAGGAGGAAAGAGTCCAACTTTGCTCACAGAATAATCAGCTCAGATGTGAGCACAACAGAAAATTTCTTCAACACTGCAGCCACTAAAAGGCACCAGTGAGGAAAAAGCTTCCGAAATGCCAGAGCTTTGGAAGGTGCATTTAGCCATTCACCTTGTGTGTAAAGAAAGGTAGCAGGAGGCAAGAATATACAGCAATTAATGGGTAAGTGACAAATGTCTTGGTTAATTGATCAGTGATATGGAAGAAAATAAAATTAGAAAATTTCAAACAAAGAATTCTGGGGAAAAGACATGTAAATAGATCTATTATAGACAGCACAAAATGGAAAGATCTTTTTAACATATATTAACAGCCTTTAGACAGCATTCATTGAAGATTCCTCAAACAGCCAAGTAGACAGACTAATAGGCAGTTGATATCAGCCAGACACTGTCATGACTAACCCAAATACTAGGACAACCTAGCCAGAGGTGGAAGAAATGAAACCTGTGAATAGGTTCAACAGCATAAACTCACTTATCAAGGACTATTTAGTTACTGCCACTGCCAAATGACTAAAATTCTCAACAATATAGACCAACAATGGCACTATCCCTTAAGAAGATTAACCAGCCACTTGGTGACAGGTCAATTACAGTGACCCCATCTACCCTGGAAGGGAAAGCAAATCATCTTGACAGAAATCAAGTCGTATTCAGAGTGTAGATTTGCTTATTCTTTCCACATGGCCTCAGAAACACCACCCAAAGGCGTACAGACTGTTTGATTCAGCAACATAGAATCCTGCATCATATTGGAGAGAATTATATGATTTACAGCAAAAGAGGTCCAGCAATGGTTATATAATCATAGGATCCATTAATACTACTATATGCCATATTGCTCAGAAGCTTCCAGTTAACAAAAATAATAAAACAGCCTTTTGAGCTGAAACCTTGCAGATAAGACCCTGAGAAGATGGAGAACCGTACTATAAGATATAATGTGCTCCTTCCTTAAACTTTCTTAAATCAATGACCATTATATGCTGTTGAGTCTCTACTATGTTTAATACAGGAGTTTAAGAACCACAGGGGGGAAGTAGGAGTAGCCAGTTTCTCATAATTCCTAGTGAATCTACTTGGAGAATTTTTTATTCTTTACCATAAAACTCCAGGTTCTGTGGATCTAGATGTATTAGATTTCAGAGTGGGAATGATTCTAACAAAAAACACAACAAGAATCCCCTTAAAAAATATGGTATGTCCAGACAATGGAATGTTACTTGGCAATAAAAAAGCAAAGAAGTACTGATATATGCCATAATATGAATAAGCCTTGAAAACATTATGCTCAGTGAAAGAAAACAATCACAAAAAAACACATATTTTATGATTCTTTACATGAAAATTTCATAATAGTTACTCTGATCTTTTCCTGCATAGGATGTATCATAATTATCAGTAAATATTTAATAACTGCTTTACACACTGGACTCTAAGTTTCTTGAAGTAACTATGTTTGCCTTATTTACTCCTATAGCCTCCAGTTTCTTACGCAGTACCTAATAGAGAGGAAGTATAATAAGTACATGTTCAAGAAAATATGTTTTAAAAGCCTTTGAATATTGGTTTACACAGCTTATACCCAATAGAAAACTTCATTCTCCAAGACAAGACATTCATGTTTTTCATAAAGTACCATTTTACTTTTTGTTATAGTTTTACTAACTTTTAAATTTATATGCATATCTATGTACTGGTTATAAAGAAAATCTAAGTGATAGAGCTTGTAGCCTAAAGCTATAAACTAAAGTTTAATTAAAGCTGTCTTCAGTCAAGTTGAAAGTTTTGCACCATATAGTTTTGCACTATCAAAACTATAGTGCAAAACATTGCAATGTTTTCATGTGTTTTGTAGGATTTAAAATTGAACACTCTGTGAAATGTGTGATAAGAATGTGCTTCCAGTAAAGATGAGATTAGAGTCAAGCTTTCAGGGATGCAACAAACATTGCTTATTCTAAATCAAGGAAATAATCGTATCTATTCATATGTATTTATATAAATAAATATGTCCCTATACATGCACATAAATTGTACTATAATCATTAAAATCTAGCATGTTTTGTCTAAGGAAATACCTGTTTCCTAATACATCTAATAGAATCTTACAGTACGATTACAAAAGTAAAAATACCTGATGTCTGCTACCTGGATATTACATTCATTTAGTAAAAGAAGAAAAGGAAGGAATCAAAGGATTTGTTTTTCTAAGCTTGTTGATTTCCAGCAATTCCTTGATCATTTCATTATTTACTTAATATAAATCTCTAAGAGTGAAGAGTAGGTATCTATGTATTAACAAAATTCCCTATATTATCTTAAATTCCAGGTAGTCTTAAATGTACAGATCTAAAGTAATTTTTCATTATTGCCAACAATGAATGTTTCTTTCATTAATTTATTCATTAATTATTTATTTCTTGTATGTGTTGTATAGTTCAAGTGCAAAGTCCTTCCTGGCTCTCTGTGGTATAAAGCAGGCTGTCTCTGAGAATAAAACCATAATTTTATTGTATTTAAAGAAAGAATATGTCAACCAGAAGGTGAATTCATTAATCATTGAAACAGAAAGTGTATGTAATGGAGAAATTCACAGAATTAAACTTTCCCTAGGTTCTTCTAAATACTCTTGAGAAAAGAGGACACTTTAGCCAGTGATCTGACATGTTTGAGCTGTTGTTGGGATGTCCCTGTGGTCAAACAAATGCATCAGGCTCTCTTACTGGACGTCTTCAAAGATGCTTTCATCTCCATCTGTTTACTGTCTTTTATGGTCTGAGTGTTTGTATCCCCTCAAAAGTCCTATGTTGGAACCTATTCACCAATGTGAGGGTGTTAAGAGGTGGTGCCTTTAGAAAGTGCTTAGATCATGAGAGTGCAGCCTTTATAAATGGGATCAGTACCCTTACTAAAAAGGCCCCAAAGAGCTGCCTTGCCTCTCCCACTACAGGAGGACACAGCTAAAAGGCAAAGGTGCCATCTATGAACTGGAGAGTGAATCCTAACCAGAAACCAAATCTGCCTGTGCCTTGATCTTGGAATTCCCAGGCTTTAGAACTGCTACAAATAAATTTCTGTTGCTTGTAAGCTACCCAGTTCATAGTATTTTTTATAGCAACCCAAAGAGACTAAGAGACTAACCAATCTCCAGATTCTGATCATGATATGAATGACCATGGAAGGTCAATTATAGAGAGAACATGTGCTGCTCATGCTGGCTTCAAATTATCTGCCCATAGGGGCATTAAAACTATTATTATAAAATCAGAAATCAACATTAAGAAAGTTTATTTATTCACTCAGCAGTATTTCAAGAGCTTCTATATTACTGAAAATTATGCTGAATGATAAGAAAAAAATAAGCAAGACTGTCATTGTCCCCATCCTCCCTGAGATTACACTCTAGTGAGAAACATGGGCAATTAAGCAAGTACTTGCAATACAGTCTGTTGAGTGCTATAACAAGAGAATTGAGGATCTTATGGGGGAAGCATGCTAAGGACATGTAACATTTTATATATTTAAAAATGTGATCAGGGAGTGCTTCTTTGAAGAAATTCCATTACTCTGAGCTCAGAAAATAGTCACCGAGCTGAAGGGGTAGGAGTGTGGGAAGATACTTATGTAGGGAGGTATAATCATTTTCAGAGATTCTGAGTTGAGAAAGAACATAACATTTTGAAGAAAATAAAAGAAAATCAATATTCAAAACAATTTTGACATATAATATTTGTATATATTTATGAGGCATATGTGATATTTTGTTACATGCATAGGACGCGCAGTGATTAAGTCAGAGAATTTCGGGTATCCATCACCTTGAGTATTTATCTTTTCTATGTATTGGAAACATTTTAAATCCTTTCTTCTAGCTATTTTAAAATTATTGTTTAATCACTCCACTCTGCCATTGAACGCTAGAATTTATTCCTTCAAACTGGACATTTGGACCCACTAACCAACCTCTCTTCATTCCACCCACCACCCAAACACCCTTCCCAGGCTCTGGTAACTAATATTCTATTCTCTACTTCCATGAGATCAATTTTTTTAGCTCCCACATATGAATGAGAACATGTGATATTTGTCTTTCTGTACCTGGCTTATTTCACTTAACATAATGACCTACAATTCTCTCCATGTTACTACAAATGACAGGATTTTATTATTTTCTTTGGTTAAATAGTATTTCACTGTGTATGTGCACCACAATTTTTATCCATTTATTCATCGATTGACATTTAGGTTGGTTCCATCTCTTGGCTATTGTTATAGTGCTGCAATAAACATAGAAGTACAGATATGCCTTTGATACACTGATTTCCTTTCCTCTGGATAAGTACCCAGTAGTGGAAATCATTGGATTGTATGGTATTTCTATTTTTAGTTCTTTGAGAAATCTCCATACTGTTTTCCATAATAGCTGTACTAATTTACATTCTTACCAACATTGTATAAAAGTTCCTTTTCTCTGTATCTTAACTAACACCTGCTATTTTTTGTCTTTTTAATAACAGCCATTCTAACTGGTATCTCATTGTGGTTTTGATTTGCATTTCCCTGATGATTAGTGATGCTGAGAATTTCTTCATATACCTATTGGTCATTTTCACTATAACTAACCCACTCCCTCATAATAACTTTAATTTGTTCATGAGGACAGTGCCCTCATGACCCAGCCATCTCCAAATGGTCCCACCTCTCAACACTGCTGAATTGGGGATTAAGTTTCTAACACATGAACTTTCGGGCACATTCAAACCACAGCAGGAGTATATACTAACTTGGACGTTTCTTTTGGTGGGTGGCAACACATTTTATTTGGAATGGATAAATTATCATTATAGTTTTATATAGTAATCTTATGAGCTTGGCAAATGGGGATATGTCCCTGGCAGATGAATGATATATTGATGATTTTTATATTGATATAGTGAAATTTCTTAGTGTGCAACTCTTGGCTTAGAAAATTCATCAAGGGAAAAAATGGATTTGTTCAACCCTTTAGTAAGAGCCTGCTGACCTTGTCCCAGGCAGGTACACACACACACACACACACACACACACACACACACACGATAATTGTCAGAAGAAAGCTCTAAACAGCTTAAGTTCCCATGACCAAAGTTGTTAAAGCTAAATAAATAAAGAATATTTAATGATTGAGATAAAGGCAAAATGACTTGCGGAGAGAATACGTTTTAATAATTATAAAAGAAACTTTAGTCTTGCATTGTCTCTTTATATTTTATATTTTTACATTTTACCATAATGCTTTGAATTAGGAATATTATGTAAAGACTTTAAACTGTGAAAAATATGGAATAAATAGTATCCTTTTCCATTTTGTCCCCCATCTTTTTTTCTTTTGTTCTTGAGAAACATTATCAATCATACATTTCATAGTTAAAAGATTTGAGCCAATATTAGAAAATGTAAACAGCTCCAAATCTATAAGAAATTTATGTTTTTCTATAAGAATTTTCATGTTTTATTTTACATATAAAATCCATTTTGTATTCACGCTTGTGCAAGGTATAAGATGTAGATTCAAGTTATAAACTTGATTTTTTAAAAGATTTAAAAAGTTATAAAAATACAATAGGTCCTATGCTTTTCAAAATATAAATTAGGGGCTGTTAAAAGACACAATTTTCTTACCCCAAACTCATCTTCACAAGCTGGCCTACAAGAAAAGAAGTTGGTCTGTTGCAAATCCCCATAGAAACTTCTCATGGCCTTCAGCTTACTTTAATACATCCCTATCAGTCTGTAAGACTAAACCCCAGTCTAATGATATGACTAAAAAGATAGACTGATACATCTCCAACTATAAGTACTTACATTGTGAAATACTCCACTAAATTGTCATGTCATACAGTTAAAAGAACAAAAGTTGGCCCCACACCCCGATCATGCTAAGGAAGAGGCTATACTTTCCTATTCACGCAGCTTAAAAGTCCCGCAGACTCCTGGAAAATAAAAGACCTTCAAGCCTGCTACTGGATCTAACTTTATGAGTTATTCCCAATGAATAATATCACAACAAGTCCTATATATGTATTCTCTGGCATTTGTATGGAGATTAGAAAGTCATCTCAAATCAATTTGCTTCAGGTAAATTTTCTTGAGGTATGGAAAATAATTAAATAATTGAAAATACAGTAAAATAGCTATAGCACAAACACAAATTTTTTTAAAAAGAAATGACAAAGACCCCGTCTCTACTAAAAATAGAAAGAAATTATCTGGCCAACTAAAATATATATATAGAAAAAATTAGCTGGGCATGGTGGCGCATGTCTGTAGTCCCAGCTACTGGGGAGGCTGAGGCAGTAGGATCGCTTAAGCCTAGGAGTTTGAGGTTGCTGTGAGCTAGGCTGATGCCACGGCACTCATTCTAGCCCAGGCAATACAGCAAGACTCTGTCTCAAAAAAATAAATAAATAAATAAATAAATAAATAAATAAAATAAAAAGAAATGACAAGGAAATCACAAATGTCTTCTTATATTTCTTAAAATATGAACATCCACCTTAAATCATAATAAACAGCACTAACTTTGTGTGTAACCATCTCCTGTCTACTAAATAGATTAAAAAAAAATTTAAGATGGACACAAATTTGTAATGCCACATATTTTATACTTAAAATGTTAAAATAAGTAAAATTTCTAAAATACTCTCTTTTTACCAATTTATAACAACTTTGCATTTTTGCAAAAATTTGTTTTCAACCAATTTCCTTGAGTAATCTCTCCCCATGGTCCTGCACATTCTAGTGCGATATTTCTCAGTGAGTTTTATAGAGTTTGAGGTCTATGAAAAGGAAAGTCATTAAGGATTTTTAACTAAGGAATTGTATCTTAGTGAACACAATATTTAAAAGTTTTATCTAGCAAGCATATTCATAATGTTTAGACTAGGAGAACAGAGATAGCTAAAATACTGAAAAACACGAGCATGTGAGACTTGAAGAATGATAGTTGCAGTGAAAAAGGATAAGTGACAGCTGAATGTCAGAAATTACAATGATTTGATGGGACTTGGAAATAAGTGTCAAGGAAGAATGAGCTAAAAATTACATTGGAGTCAAATGTCCAGGAAAATGACAGCATTTTTGTATGAGTTGGGCTCATTTGGAGGGCAGGAGAGACAATCAGTGCGTTTTCACATGCATTTTGGGTCATGGCAAAATTTCCAAAGCCCACTTGGCAGGTGAGAATATTAAAGTAGAGCCAGGAGCACAAGTCTTCTGGATAAATTAACACTCCTTGCAGAGATGCAAGAATTTCAGATGTAAAACTATGAGCGTTCTTTTAAGAAGAGTAGAACTGTGGTCTATCAAAGTGTATTCAGTGATGTTCATTAGTAAATAGAGAATATATTTACTAATAGGGAAAACTTCACCAAATAATTCAACACAAATTCAAGGGCTTTCATTTTAAAGTAGACACTGAAACCTCATCCAATCTGATCCTCTCTTCAGCAGTATTCTCACTATTATTTTCAAGGATGAGGCTGTACACATTGCTCCAACTCTGTAGCATCTTATTCTCTCAACATTTCCTTTTCATAGCTTTAGTCTCCTCTAATTAAGTGTAAGACTGTAAGAAAATCAAAATCTATTTTCACAGAGGAAAGGGTCAGAGTTTTTAATTCAAAAGGTAGGAGTCTTATGATACACACTGAAGAGCTTCCTCCACAAACTGTAGGATGAAAGGCTTGGACACACTTCAGTTTCTCTCATAGAAGAGCCAAAAATTCTCAAGGAGAAAGGTTAAAATGCTGTCATAATTATACTTCAGAAGGTGAAAAGTTGGCTCAGACTAAGTATGCATGGGCAACATCATGTTCCTCTGTGAAAAAACACTGCAATCTTGTCTTAAAAGGAAAGGAAAATAGAGACACTGAGCTGTCACACATATAAAAAGGCTCAGTTTGATTTAATAACAACAAACCCAAAATTCTCAAGTACTCAAAAACTGAGAAATTTTACCAAGGGAATTTTGGCATCTAATTAATATGGTGTCCTCTTTTTCTCTATTGCTTACAACTATAACATGTTTAACCTTCAAGATGTAGTTGATTAAAACTCTAATTCCCTTTTGATGGGGATGTCTTCCTCAGGTGCATCCCTGTCTGAGTAGGGTAATACGTCTGCTTCACAGGGAGCAGTTCTGACTCTGTCTGATATGAAGACAAAACTGTCCTTCTGTTACTGATCAAGTCTAGGCGTGGTAGGGGGGTGGAAATTCTCTTTCAAAGACAAAGGCAACATCAAGTCAATGAAACTTGTGGCAGCCATTATGAGCTTCAAGCAGTGTCTAATACTCAGCCGCTGAGTAGACGCTACACTGAAGCATTAGGAAGTTTTGTTGGTGACAGCTGCCACCTCATTTATCAGTCATTAAGAGAATAACATTGGAGCACCCATTCAGTTTCCCAGATGAAAGTTTAAACCCTTTCTAGTTCTGATTGCTTGAAAGAAGGTAACATTTTGGAAACATTTCAGAACAGTATTGAAAAAAATACCAATGGGCAAAATTTGTTTTTCCGAACGAATCACATCTATATAGAGATGGGCAGTTTTAGTGTTCCAAGTTCTCTCTATGACACTTCACATGGTTTTTGGCAATTACAGCTTTAGTTTGAAAGAGAGATTGCAAGCTGTATTTGTTTCTGCCTTTGATATTCATGATAAGGAGAGAACAAAAACTTAGGGAAGACAATATTTTTGTAAAGTAAGAAAGGGAGTGAAATTCAATAAATAGTTAAAAGTTGAACTCTACCATAGATTAGATCTTGAAGAGTCAACTTTTCAGTTATTAGATACATGTGTTAATATTGTTTCTGTGTAATTTCAGAGAATTAAATACTTTATATGTTTTATTTCATTTTGATTTGCTGTTTATTGAAGAATTACTGTGAGTATTCTAATGCTCACTTGGAAATTATAATAGCAGCATAGGGAGGTATTTCAATTGTAAATAGGAAAATTTGTATTGTAAAGTATTGGGAAATTTAAACTCTCATTTCACCTACTTATATCAATAAAGCTCCATAGCAACTGCTTTTTGGAATGTCTTTTGAGAAGTGAAGAATAAACAGTTTTCCTACAGAGAGCATATTTTCTTTTTTCTTTTCTTTTTTTTTTTTTTTTGGACCAGTCACATTTATTAGGGCCCCAGTTCTTCAGCTGAATATCTCTGCATAAATATCTAAAAGCTCCATATGCCTCCACAGAATATAGGAAAGCAATAGCTATGCACAGAAGGGAAGAGAATCAATGAACGGTGAAAGTTATACAAATATCAAACCAGAACAGGCTCATTCCCTGCCCAGGAATCAAACCTAAGCTACTGAAATGAAAGCACAAAACTTCAACCATTAGGCTACAAAGATAAATTGGTATGAATCATTATTACCAAAGGGGCATTGTTTTTGATCAGATATTCACACTTCATTTTTGTCAAGAGAATTTTTAATGCTAGTCACATTAAGTACTGAAAAATGATTTAGATGGGTTAAAGTAACCCCAAAATTTCAGATTCCTTCTTTTACTCCCAGTTATTGTTAATTTTACTTATTAAACACACAATTTAAATTTATCATAGAACATAAAAATAAATAAGAGAAGCAAAGTAAAAGACCAAAAAGTCACCTATCAACCCAAAGAAAATTTTTCTTTTTCTCTTTTATTATCCTTTGGTTTTATTTCATATTTTCTGTATATATTTACACATACCCATTTCAAAAGGATAACATGCATATTGTTTTATAATCAAAAATTATATTCAACAAATCTTCTATTATTGACTACTTAAATTCTCTACAATTTTGTACTATTTTGTGATATTTAAATTGTTTTCAAATTTGCACTTATGTACAGTGGCAAACAAAAATAATTGACTTGGAGAACCACTTCAGAAAGACAAAAAACACTCAAGTCATATAAAGAACTTAGAAGCAGCCCCATAATATCAATGTATAATACTTCTAACAATTAGAAATGGAAAAGTCTGAGGAACTTCATTTTTAACTGAATTTTAGTTTCAATAAAATTTTGCAATCATTAAGTTGTTTTCACCAGCTGATTGACCAAATCTTTTGAGCCAAATCGCTTGAGTCTTAATGCATTGAGCATGAACACAGTAAAACCAGATTCACATTTTTAAAAGTTTATTGTCAATCATTTGAAAAACTAATTGGCTAGAAATGAAATAAGTGAGTGTGGAATACAAATCTAGATGATGTTGTACTAATTAAATTAAAAATGAAGATCTGAGTTAAAATTCTAAGATGAGACATGAAAGAAAGGTAAAAAATCTATAACACATTGAAAATGTTAGATTAGTAGGGTAAGATATAGGAAGTATAAAAGGATAATGTTTAAGTGTTTAAAATGGGTCATTATGTGAATTTTAGTGCTGTTAACTGTGGAAGTAATTTGAGGGAAAAGATTATGAGTTCAAGTATGAACACAGAATTTGAATTTGTTATCAGACTTCCCTGAGAACACTCTAATAGATGGTTTAGTTTGTGGGTTTTGGACCCTGAAAAGAGATGTGACGTAGAGATACATTTTCTAGAATCAACACCACAAAAGTGAAAAATAAACTGACACATATTAATAAAATGACCTCAGTTCATCGTACACTATATACCTTTGTCCATTTGTGTTGCTATAAAGGAACACCTGAGACTGGGTAATTTACAAAGAAAAGAGGTTTACTTGGCTCACCTTTCTGGAGGCTGTACAAGAAGCATGGTGCCAGCATCAGCTTCTGGTGAGGGCCTCAGACTGCTTCCACTCATGGCAGAAGGCCAAGGGCAGCCAAGCTGGCAAGTGCAGATATCACACGATGAGATGGGAAGCAAGAGAGAGGAGAAGTGCCAGGCTCTTTGGAAAGTAAGAGGGTGAGAATTCATTTATTACCACTAGGATGATACCAAGCCATCCATGAGGTTTCTGTTTCTATGACCCAAATATCTCCAATTAGGCCCACCTCCTCCAACATTGGGAATCATATTTCAACATGAAGTTTCAGGGGACAAACATCCAAACAATAGCAGTAAATAAGAGAAAACAAAAGATGGAAATTTAAAGTACAACTCATTAAAAAGTTAAATAAGCCCGATGGGCCCTTTCTGTCCTCCTGCCCAGAAGGGGCCCAAGGCTGAGATGAGGAAGGCGCTGCAGTTCTGATCTTCGCATTCCCAAGGTAGCCACAGTGTGGCCACCAGCCTGTCGGGAGCAGCTTGAGAAGAAATAAAAGGGCCATTTCTCTAGTGCAGGGACGGCCTTTGCACACCCAGGTAATTCCAGACGAACTGTTCCATGCTGTTCCTTCCTCCTTCCTGGTGAGTTTAGTGCAGGGCTGACTATGGGACACTTAATTCACAGAAGTAGAAAAAACTGTCATTCTTACTCCACATGCTCCGTATCAGACGGGGGTGGGGGTTGGTGAAAGCTCTGGAGGTACAAGTGACCGACAGCCCATCTGTGTTCTCCAACAGCCATTTTCGCTCACTTGGAGGTGGATTTCGTTGTTAATACAAGGGTTCACAACCACAGGAGGCAGCTGAGAGGCACCATAAGTGACTTCCCATCCACCTCAAAGCCATTCCTGCTGCCAGTGTCCCCGATCTCCAAAAACCAAGGAAATGTCACCTGAAGGGGGGTCCTGGGCATCTCACTCATAATCAATAGCATCATTATTGTCTAAGAAACATTTCTTCTGTGCAGTTTAAGCATAATTTATTCAAACACTAAAAAGTATTAAAGCATACTCCAACTTTTCCTCTAACTATATTTATATATAAATCCCTGAGAAGGCATCTGTCAACTTGAAACTCACTATTTCCAGTTAATAAACCTCAGGGGTGCGTGCAGAGACACGAGCCTCCTCCCTCTGTGCAGCAGGGACATGTCAGGAGAGCAAACCAGGTCCCCTTCCCAACAAAAAGGGGGATGGACAGCTATGCAACATGCTAGACCACCACACACCACCTGGATTGAGTTGACCAATTTTTGAGTGACTCAGCTGAATGCCGGTCGGTGCCACATACACAGTTTCCTCTGTGACCCAGCCTGAGATACGACTTGATAAAAGGCCCAGCCCTGCTGTGCTTGACAGCCCTCAGCAGCATGCTCTGGCAACGCGCACCGTGTGTGACAAGGTGTGGGTCTGGGCCATCTCTGCCTGACATGCATCGGCTGCACAGAGGGGCCCAGACCCCAAGGGATCCCTCCTGGGAGAGGCGCATCAGGCATCCGCCTATGGCCGCAGGGTGGGGGCCGAGTCCGCTGACATTGGGCGCCAGGTTAACCCCAGAAGCACCATCTCACCCTGAGGACGCTCTGGCATTTCCCCAAGTCTGCCGAGGTATTAGATACTCTAAGCACCTCTAACACAATTTGGGTTTTGAGAAAAATAGTTTCACCGTAATACTACATCCTTCTGTTTTTTATTTGTTTGTTTGTTTTAACAAGAGGGGTTGTTTTTAAAGAAAATGGAAGAGGAAAAAAGTACGAAGCTGGCCATCCCAGGCAGGGCAGTATTCTGTGTGGACCTGAGGTTTTATGAAGTTTTGAGACGTTGTCATTGAGGCGCCTTAACACTAGTTTTTGAGCAAAAGTTCTAGAAGCTGGTTTAGAACTGGACAGCTATGGATACACTTGACGGAAATTGTAACAGGCTACCACACACCCAGCAATGAAGCCAGCAACCCTGGGAGTGGGCCTTTAGGGCACTCTAAGGAACTGGAATATTACAAACGAACAGGGAAAGCTAATCTCACTGCGATTTCTTTGTGCAAAGGGCTGTTCTGCCTGGCGTTTACTGGGTGTCCAAGGATCTGTGTTTTTAACATGGCTTTATGATGGTGCAGGAGTTGAACAGACTCCTGCACAGGTTTCAAGTGATGTCGTCTTCGTATAAGCTCTGTTTTCCGAATGTAAACCTATTTTCACTGGCATTTCTAAGAGTCCAGTAGGGTTCTGGGTATTGTAAAAATGTTGAATATAGATATAATTGTGTGTATTTCATAGTGTTTTCTTTTGAGGTGAGAGTTTTGTTACAGTTTATAAAAGATATTTTCCTGTTCAGACCTCAGGGCTATTTTGGGACCTACAGACAAATGTGACCCCCAGCAGCTTCCATTTTTGATATTCAAAAGATTAATAATCTTTAAGTTAAATATAATATGATATTCAGCGGAAAGAATGTGCTTTTCCCTTTTAATTTTTTACAAAATCTGTATCTAATGTTTAAAAAGTATAGAAAAAAGATACGGTAGTGTAAAAACGTGGGGAAATTGTAGCTAAAGAATTAACAATCACTTGCAAAATAAACATTCTTATGGTATAAAAAAAAGTTAAATATAAAATTCGTGGTGGAGTTTGACAAGAAACAACAAAAGATGTATTCTGTAATAGAAATGAGAATAAAATGACCATCACCAAGGTGGGGGGAGAAGTTCAATGATGAGCATATGATGATTACATCATATCTATACACAGAGGTCAAGTAGGAAAAGTGCAACAAAAGGACCTCCTTTACCTGTGGCCTCATGATATCATGTAAAGAAACTGCTCTTAAAGTAACTTTCCTGGCTGCTCTTTCTCCAGAGAGAGTGACAAATCAGAATGGCAAATTGAAAGAAGTAGCCTAAAACATTCTCTGCTATGGCAAAAGAGTTTGACTATGGCTTCGCTGATACATTTGATTCATGAGAGTGTTAGAAAGCCTATTTGGCCACACATAGAATCCACGTCCTTCAACTTAAGTATTATTAGTGATATGCTAATATTTTAATCTCCATTTTCACTGACCCATGCCCTATTTCTCAACTGTTTCAGAACTCAGGCATTAAAGAAAAAGTTGTTATATATTGACTAGTTTAAACATCAATATTAAGGATTGAATAGTATTCATTGATCTAATGTAAGGAGAACATGGTCACAAATAACCATGTAACCATAATTACAGTAGTTTTACTGGACTTGTGGATAAAGTCAGACTGCAACATGTTAGACAATAAATGTGTTAGAAGAAGAGATCAGAAGGACAGATTATTTTTATAAGACTCTCCTTCCCTTTGAAAGAAAAGAAACAGTGTGCTTATTAATGATGACTTAGGGATGCGAGAGTTCTGTGGCTTTGCTGTTGTTGGTTTTTAACATGAACAGAGAACAGTGTGTTTAAATCTTTAGGGTACAGCCAGCTGAGAGATGCATGAGAGGGAGCATATTGATGGAGGCTGATCCTTGAAGTGGTGTAAGGGCATAAATCTCAGAACACAGGTGGGGAGGGCAGTTTATGACTGAAATGAGAGCAAGGCAGGTGAGGAGCGGTTTACACGAGCTAAGCACTAGGAATGCAAAAACAAGTAAGACATGATCCTTGCTTTAGAGGAGTTCCATCTGGGGGCTGAAGGAGACCAAAAATTAATCAAGCTACCATAATACAAGTTACAGTGTAATAATGTTTAAAAATCCAGCTGTTCCCAGTAAAGAGGCTGTTCTCTAATCTTAGAGTGATCATTTATTTCCTGCGGGAAATAAATAAAACTGGAGAACAAGTTTTGGTGCGGCCTCTATATGATGGTAGTTTAATACTTAAGATGAGTACTATCATCCAAATCACTGTTTTGTAAATTTATGTTAGTCTTTTAAGGCTTTTTCAATATCCTGACCTTAATATTTTGCTTGGGTACTTGAAAAATAGCCTGTTACTGTTAAAGTGTGTGTGCGTTTAGCCTTCAGAATTTCTGGGATTGGAGGTTTTAATATTTTTGTGAAACTTCTGCCCCGGGCTCATAAAACATGAGAAGAAATTTGTTTTGGAAATGGTCTAATTTTAAAGAATCCCTCACAAAAACTACAATGTATATAATCAAGACATTTCTTGGCCAAAGCCTGTTTTATTTCAGCTAGCACATGAGTGTACATAAGACAGCTGTGAAGCAGGGAAGTAAAAAAAAAAAAGAAATACTAAAAAACAAAATAAATAAAACACAGAAGTAAACTTGAATATAGGACTGGTTTGAGTTCAGCTTCATTTTTTCATAGTGTGATCTCTGGTAAATTGCTTACTTTTTTCTTTTACTTCCTCTACTTGTACATTGAGGAGGAAAACAAGAGAGAAGAGCATCTTTTATTGACCACTGACTTTGTTTACTGTGCTCTGCTGGGATGTTTCTTTACAAGAGAGTAGTAAGCACAGTGGTGAAGCCAGGCTTCCTAAGTTTGAAATTTGGCTCCACGACAGAATGGCCATGTGATCTTGGGTTAGTTCCTTAAAGTCTTCATGCCACTGTTGACATATCTATAAATGTCAATAATAGCAAAGGTGTATGATTCATTTGTAATAATAATATTTTGTGATTATTAAGTGAGTGAACATATGCATTTAGGACTGTGTTTAAAACATGGTAAGCAGAACACAAATATGAGCTATTATCATTTACCTCACAAGGTATTCCAATAATCTAATGAGATGATAGACATAGACCACTTCTTAGCACAGTGACTGATATCTAATAAATTCATGATAAATGGCATCTATTATTATAGTTTCAAACAAAATTTGGTTGACAGATTTGTCATTGATTGATATTTATTCCCGTTTTTAAGATTAAGAAACTGAAGCAAGAAAGTTCCAAGAAAATTTGAAAGATTAAGAAGTGAAATCCAAAATCCATACCCTATTCCAAATTAATTTTTAAAAAGCCATATTTTTACATTAGTTCATTCTCTATAAATAATGATTCTTAAAATTTAATAATGCCTGTTTCATAGTGTTATAAGGATTAAATATGTTAATGTTTATAAAATGCTTTGTGAACTGTAGCAGCCAAATTAATCTAAGGTATTATTACATTCTGTAAGGCAGGTATATGTTCTCAAATTCTCCCTACCCTATTATTCAAAGAAAATATGTAGTTTCAGGGGACAAAAGACTTTTCTTTACTCTCTGAAGTTAAATTCTGGAGGCCTGCAAAATGACAGATTAACAGGAGAAAAAATATTTATATGCATACAGGAATTTACAAAAGAAGTAGTTTGATAAATAGTTAAAGTTAGAAGCTTATATATTATACTAACTTAGTAGGAAAAAGGGAGGGGGAGAAAATGTCTCCGGGGGAAGAACAAAGGAATTGCTAGAAGAACAAATAAGAGATAAAGTTTGGGATAATGCTTGTTCATTCAGCTGCAAGTAGTTTTTCTGTCTTCTTCATGGCCATAAAACTTCCCAAGAGAAGGGATTTATAGTAGGCTTACTGTTGGTTTCCTTTCTGGTGGTAAAAACTGTCCTGAAAAGGAAATTTACGCAGCCTCATTTTCCAGAAGTTTCTGCTTTTAGTCAGATAAAACAAGCTCAGAGAAGGCTACTTTCAGCATCTGTTGAATCCTAAATGTCTTCAGCTTCAAATAATCTGCATACCAACTCCGGGTTCTAAATGTGTCCCTACATAGTCATGGTGTTGACCACAGTTTATGATACCACAACTTGAAATGTCTCAAAGTTTTTCCTAAGTTGGAAGAGAATTCAGAGGAACAGCAGAACTAGGTGGCTCACATGGAGTAGACATGGTTGCTCATGTCTACTCCATGGACAGCCTCATAGGCACCAGAACTGATGTAACGCATGAATATTATGGCGTCTATGTGAGGAAGGCAGATGAGTATTTTTTCTCCCTTAAAATAGAACAGACTTATTCCTTTAAGTAAATTATTATGTATTAATGTGAATGAAAAAGAGAAGCTAAAACAGATTTATGCCAAGATGTAAAAAATATCTGAAAAATCAAATCAATAACAATGGTACTGTTGGGAAAATTGACGCAAAAACCTGGAGTAATACAAAAGGAGTATGTCATTTAAAAGAATATATTCCTCTATAAATTGAAACTGAACTAGTTGTGAATGTGGCTAAATTCATTAGAAAGTTAAACGGAAATCATTTCAGCTGGCTTATAATACAAGGTTGGAAAGACTTATGGGTTTTTAATTTCAGTATACATTTTATTTTCTATAGATACAATGATGAACATATGTATAATATTAGTAATAGCCAGGAAAAGTAATGCCTAGTGAAACTTGTAAATCAAGAGTTACTGAGTACAAATTAACTACCCACAATTCTTAATTGCTGTAATTAGTTTTTAATTAATATTCCACTTGACCTTTTAGAAAGTAGATGATACTTCCTTATTGCTGAATCACACTAGAGGGAAGTAGGAGCTATTCTTCAATATTTGCACCAGGTGCCAAATAGCCTGAATGATTAGGTGTCACATTTAGTTTGCTTGAAAAGTAAATATTTTTCCCTCTCAGTGTAATTATAAGAACTTGAAATTTATCTAAGAAGTAACTAATGCTCTATATTTAGAGAATGCAAAACCATTTTTAAAATTATTAGATTATGAGTTCTAAATGATTTAAATAATTGCAAAAAATAAATTGCAATTGATTAATAAATTTAAGGTTTATCAGTGTTTCAGAAAGGAACCACTATATTTTGGAGCCTCCAAATAATCATATGTTCAGCACCCAGATGGAGTTCCCTATAGTCATAGGTTTTTTTCTAAAATACATACTGAAAAAACTTTCTCAGATTCTGTACTATTTGATATTTTAAGGAAATTCTGTTTATTACCTCCATCTTAGAATCCATAAGCATTTATAATAGTCCCTTCTATAGGAAACCATGTGGAAGCTACAAGGAGTTACATATATAGTGTCACCACAGGAACATAAAATTTCAATGATCAGTAAATACTTGTTGATAATTTATTGCTTATATTAGTTTTCTGTTGCTGCTGTAACAACTGCCCACAAACTTAGTACCTAAAATCAACATAAATTTACTATCTTACAATTCTGTGGGTTAGAAGTCCAACAAAGGTCTGTCTCACTGGGCTAAAATCATGTTGTTAACAGAGCAGCATTCCCTTCTGGAGGTTCTAGGGAAGAATCCATTTCCTCGCCTTTTCCTCCTTCTAGAGGCTGACTACTTTCCTTGGCTCATGGTTCCTTCCTTCATCTTCAAAGCCAACAACCAGCAACGTGGCCTCCCCCTGACCCTTCTTCCTTGGTCATCTCCCTTTACTCTGAATTCAGCTGGGAAATGTTCATCAATATTAAGGACCCACATGATTGGATTGAACTCACTTGAATAATCCAGGATAATCCTCCCAGTAAAAGGTCTATACCCTTAATCACATCTGAAAGCTCCTTTTCTTTTCTTTTCTTTCTTTTTTTTTTTGCCACAGTGGTAACATGTTTACAAGTTCTGGAGATTAGGGCATGTACATATTTAAGGGGTCATTATTCTGCCTACCACATTGATGTTAGAGGCATAAAAGCTTATTATCAACTGTATATTTTTTTCATGAAGATCACAAAACATTGCATGAGAGTTTTAAACCACCCGTCTGTATATTGACCATGTCTCATGTGGTTCACCTATTTTAGGGAAAATGATAGTGAAGCATAATTACCTGACCAGGTAGGGAGTGAATCATTTCAGTTATCTTTAACATGGTTTAATCAGAAAACCACTGTAATTAGCCAGCTCCCTATTGGGCATAATCCTAGCTGACTCTCAATGTACTACATACTATCTATAGTATGTACTTCATCTGTTGCTTTTATCCATAAACCTCAATAACCTTTTTAAGTACCAGCAAGTCTCAGTATCCATAACCTCCAAAATACTAATTTCATCATGCCAATATTCGTGTTTAAAAAAATGAACCTCCCTGGATAGATACCATTCTAGCCGTAGATAAGCTGCTCATCTGCTTATGGGAATGGACCCCTTAAAGCTGAAAAGAAATAATTTACTTCAGAACAACAAAAATGACTAAATTTCTTGGTGTATTAGTTTGCTAGAGCTGCTATAACAATATATCACAAGTTGAGTGACTTAGCACAGTAGGACTGTATTGTCTCACCGTTCTGGAAGTCTGAGATCCAGGTTTCAGTAGTGTTGGTTCCTGTGAGAAAGAATATGTTTCATGTCTCTCTCTTAAATTCCTAGCTTCTAATGGTTTGCTGGCAATATTGGTGTATAAACCATCACCCCATTTTCTGTATTTATCTTCACATGGCCTTCTTCCTCTATGTGTTTCTATCTCTAAATTTCCCCTTTTTATAAGGACATTACTCAGATTAGATTAGAGTCCATCCTAATAACCTCATTTTAATTTTATTACCTCTATAAAGATCCCATCTCTAAATGAGATCACATTCTAAAGTATTGGGGGTTAGGACATCAGCATATGAATTTGGTGAGACACAATTCAACCAATAACACGTGGTGTCAAATATCGTGTTTCATATTATCTTCAAATGCCTCTTGGCATTGTTACTTTGGCACAAAGTCTGAGCTGCAGTAGTAAAATTTCATTATGTGGGTTGAAACTCTCATAGCAAAATGGGTATGCAAAACACAATTTAGGAAAAACATTACTATAAAGCCACAACTTTTCAGGCCCAGACTTTTATTTTGTAAGTGTTAGTACTCGAGCACTGTATCAGTACTCAAGCACTTGAAAATTGCAAAATTCCTGTTAAGAACTCTGTGTGATAGGTCACTTCACTTGTTCCACTTAGAACTGATCAAAAGCTATTGCTATCTACCCAGTGCACTGCAAATAAAATCTGGTTCAAAGTATAGCTTATTTCATGACAGCAGTCAGCACCTAGTTGGTTTAGCTAACGTGATTTAATTGATCATATTTTTCATGTCACAAACAATAAACAAAGCACAAATCAAATAGCAGTGAAACTAGGAAGTACTACTTTTTAGGTTGACAGCAAACCTTCTTACCACTTTCCGGCCAAGGCTGACAAACAAAGCAAAAATACCCACAGAAGTTAGAATATATCTATGCATGAGATAATAAGAATGGTTTTAGGTCAGATTATTGTTTAACATAGGTTTTTTTTTTTTTTTTTTTTTTTTGTCTCTGTCAAGGAGCAGTTCAAAAAAAAGTCCTAGTCATCCACTATATAAAGCTCAAAATGATTCTAAGTATCTTCGTATTCAATTCATCACTTAGTTTTGTCCATTTATTTATTCTGCAGATATTTATTGAGCATTTACCATAAACCAGGCATTCTGCTAAATTCTATAGGAGTGCTTTATCTAATGATAAAGCACAATCCCTGTTGACAAAAATTTTAATCCTTTTAAATTAAATAATTTTTTCAGCTTCTAGGAATGGGCTTCTACCAACAGACCAGAAGTATTTTTAACCAAATAATTTTTTAGCATAATTCTTACTTTCTAGATTTTAATTCTTTATGTAAGCATTCAAAAATATTACCTCTTCATTTATCACTTATATTTTAGTTTTAAATTGAATATTTTCATACAGGCTGATTAATTATTAATGTTGTTATAGAATGAGTATATTCTATAGGACAGGATTTTCAAAATATAGAATATGAACACCTAAGTCAACATTAGGAAGATAAACATAATTTATTGAGTTAATATTTGCCAAATTACCAATGTGTGATAAAAATCTCACATGGATAAAAGATCAATCTTAATGTAAGGAAGACCAAGAGAGTTCATTGTAACAGTACAACAAGTTTATTGATACGGTTTTAAATTACACTTTGCAAGTTATGTTAAAGAAACTACTACTTGTCAAGTTTTTTATGTAGTATTAAATATCCACAGCCATCTGAAAAAAGTTTTTAAAATACTCCTTTTTGCAACCACATATATGCAGGAGGCCAGATTTTCCTCATATACTTCAACCAGAACAACATATTGCAACAGATTGAATATAAACAGGACATGAAACTTCTGTCTTCTATTTAGCCAAATATAGAAGAGATTTGCAAAAATGTAAAACAGTCCTTTTCTACTTGCAGAGAATAATTATTCTTCATAGAAATTATTTTATTTATGTCAACATGTAATAGGTTTATTACAATAGCACCTCTTGTATTTTCCTGGATAGAGCTGGAACCCATTCTACTAAGTGAAGTATCCCAAGAATGGAAAAATAAGCACCACATGTACTCACCAGCAAACTGGTTTCCCTGATCATCACCTAAGTGCACATTTGGGAATAACACCAATTGGGTGTCAGGCAGAAGTGGGTTGGGGGGAGGGGATGGGTGTATACCTATATAATAAGTCCAATGCGCACCGTCTGGGGAATGGACATGCTTGAAGCTCTGACTCAGGGGAGGTGGGGGTGCATGGGCAATATACATAACCTAAACTTTCGTACCCCCATAATATGCTGAAATTAAAAAAAAAACATACATTCATTATCACAGGGCAACTAATAACGTTAGTAAAGAAGATGCAAACATCGCCTGCTTGGATCTTCTGCGTCTGGCCCGGGGGGGCCACCCATCAGTGGGAACAGGTGCAATTGTAGTTTCTCAGATTCCAACACCATCACATATTTGAATCATGTATACTGTGTTTCCGTTTCCATCTTCACCAAGCAAACATCTAATAATGTGGTTTTCTATCTTGTCTGACTAAAACTGGTTTACAGTTCTTCTGAGAATTACGTTGATTTGGAAGTTATATTTCTCATTACAAATGAATAAACTGGGATTCTGATTGTAACTAGTGTAGCCATTTCAATCACTCATGACATGACTTTGATCACTTCTGCACGAACATTAGGCTCTTAAGTCCTTTCCCCATTGGTGCAGGGCCATCAGGTCTACCTAAGCAGATTTCCCTAATTTCACATCATGGTATTTTGTATTTTTTATGAGGTAATTAGTTAGTTACATCCACAAGAGGAGACAGAGGAGAGCCTCAGGAGGGAAAAAAAAAAAACCCACCTAAGTTTATTATACTCACAGGTCCTAGATAGAGGTGCAAGCCACACCGCACAGAGCCACGTGGGAAAGACACCAGCTGGTCAGGAGGAAGAAGGGAGAAGTAGGAGAAGGCGTAGACCACTGCCTGCATTGTGGTTTCCAAGGGAAGGGCAAGGCAGGGCAGGATGAACAGTTTAGCATTGCTAGTCTGAATCATTTCAG
The DNA here is from genome assembly GCF_020740605.2 of Lemur catta. Taxonomy (NCBI): domain Eukaryota; kingdom Metazoa; phylum Chordata; class Mammalia; order Primates; family Lemuridae; genus Lemur; species Lemur catta. The sequence goes on from NC_059128.1 coordinate 246,292,718, forward strand.
TGGGTTTTGGGCTATAGAGGTGATTCCTAGTTGCCTGACACTTTGTCCTGGGATGATAAAGGTAGAGGAATATTGCTTTGTGGGTACACATACTGATAGAGGAAGTATAACTCCAGATTGGTTAGTTTTCCTATTAAGGGCAGGCTCTAGGATGGGCTAAGATGCCAAAACATCATAATATACAGAAAATGTAAAAATATTTACAGTACACATGATATTAATTCTGTATGTTCCAGAAGGCTGTGGGATCCTTTGTGAATTTGTCTACTCCACTTCCAAGACTCTGAATTCTTATACGAGAGGTCTCAGAAAAGGGCAGCTAACTTACAGGGCTTATTAAGCCCGCCCCCCAGACCCACCAGAGTTCTTGCATTAAGAAAATCTGCTTCAGGAAAATTTCTATCTTTAAATGTAGAAACTGAATTCTTAATTTATGAGGAGAAGAAAAATTAAACCGTGTCTCACCAGGATTATATATGTGTTTTTAAAAGCCCACCTTTCACCACTACTCAGTATATCCACATAACAAAATTGCCCTTGGACCCCTTAAATTTAATAAGTAAAACAAGAAATTTTTATGGAAAAAAAAAAACCGGAAGGAATCTGAGTGTCAACAGACACTCAGAAAAGAAAGAGCTAAAAGACTCACTTCAAGAAAATGAATTTAGTAGAAATAGGATATTAAAAAACTTGATCAAGAAAATGATAAATGATGGTATAAACACTGTTTACATAAAGTAATAATAAAAATATATGATTTCATGGGGTTCACAAGAACTAAAATACTGGAAAGTAATAGCCTCTAATCCTGGAGAAGTGGGGAGAGAGGTTGTGATCTGAATTAAAATCTTTCGAGGACCTTATGTTGATTAGAAAGTAAGCTATTCTTTAACTTTTTACTTCATAAAGTTAAATAATCTTGGTAAAAGTACAAACAGAACATTTATCTTTACCCTAGCTGCATAGGAAAAATGAAATTGAAAATAAAACTGAATTATTCAAAATAATACAAGAAGTGAGAAAAATAATGCTAAATATGTATAAAGCTCAAAATACAGCAGTAGGAAAATACAGCCAAGTATGTCAGTAAATATAATAAACAGAAGTGGATTAAAATTGTCATAGATTTCTTCTAGTTCCACCCATCAAGAGACAGAATCTATTTCTCTAGTTATTGAATCTGGCTGACCTTGTGACTTGCATCTGAGGTGACATAGTGTTACTTCTAAGCAAGGAATCAAGAGGTCTTGCAGCTTCCATTCTCACTCTCTTGCTGTCCTGAGATCTCCCTGTGAAGGTGCTCCAGCCACTAGACTTAAGGATGAAAGACCACTACACAGACCCATTGTTAAGGATAAAGGGAGTTACTTAATCATGATTTTTTAAAAAAATCAATTCTCTGGGAAGTTATTACAATTCTAAACACATATGCCACTAATGAAATGGAATATAGTTTAAGAATTCAAAGAATTATTTTAAGTCAGTCACAGTGCCAAGAGTTTTAACGTATCTCTTAAAATATCAGGCAGACAATAAGCACACAATATATTACTTATCAAGAGTGCCCATCTGCTGGTGTGCACCAGTACAGATGTACCTCTTCTTTATAGTCTATATCTATCCTATGCCATAATGTTAATAAATTCTTTGACATTACTCCCAGTGGCAAAGTGTTAAATGTTTTGAATGATGCACTAAAAATGTTTTACTGAATGGAATACATAGAACACTGTGTCCTGAATGTAAATAATGTAGATTCTCCTCAAGTATATATAAAACTTTTTAATAAAAATTGTCTATGTACTTGTCAGAAAGCAAGTTTCAACAAATTAAAAGATTGCTGCCATTAGATTATATTTGCTGATCATGATGAAATTAAATTAGAAATCTATGGTAAGAACATCACCAGACAATCAAACAAACATTTAGACATTTAAAAACATATTTATAAGAAATATAGGAGTCCAAGAAGAAACATTAATGAAATTTTAATATTGTTAAATTAAAAAATTATAAAAATATTAGAAAACAAATTCTATTGAAGTATAAATAATAATAACAGTCTATTTTCATTTTTAAAAAAGTAAAAATATTATTTCTACCTAATACAATTATATAAATGAGTCTTAAGTGGAACAAAGTATTATATATGAAAAACATAACTATGATTTACTTAGAAGAAAATATCTTTGTGACTTAAAAAAAGAGAAGTGTTTTTTAAAAAGATGAAAAACACAGAAAATAAAGAAAATTATTGATATATTCAACTATATTATGCTTAAGAAGTTATTCATCAAAAATCATCAAATAAGAGTGAAGAGTGAGAAAATGCAGTTGCAACAAACATAACTGATAGAGTATTAGCATTTAGAATATATATATATATATATATATATATTTTTTTTATTTCAGCTCATCATGGGGGTACATAAGTTCAGGTCATATACATTGTCCATGTCCCGCCCATCCCCCCGAGTCAGAGTCCCAAGCGCGTCCATTCTCATTCTCCAGACAGTGCGCCTGGCACTCATCATGTAGTCATACCTCCATCCCCTCCCCCCCCCACCTCCCTGGGTCTGCACCTTCAAGCATGACCATTCCCCAGAGGGTGTGCAACGCACTTATCATGTAATATATATATATTTTAAAAATGGTTAAAATAAATAAGAAGAAATAAATTCCAATGCAAAAATAGACAAAAACTATCAATGCATCTGTCATAGAAGAGGAAGAACAAACCGAAAAAAATATATATTAATCACTTTAGATATTAGAAACAAGTAAATTAAATCTTCAAGTTTATACCATTTCATGCTCACCAGATTACCAAAATTGTTTTTACAGTTTATCAATATCAAGTACACATGCAACAGCATAAGCATACTCTGTGATTGTGAGTAAAAATTAGTACAAATATTTTATAAATATATTTGAATTTATCTAATAGATTTGAGGATATCCCTAGCACAAAACTCAGCAATTCTATTCCTAGGATATTTGAGATATATTTTATCATAGTATTCTTTATATTATGTCTCTCCTACAAAGCACCAAAAATGTTTTTCTTACATTATCTTATTTGTTTTAAAATTTACAACATACCTATTAGCTAGGAGGGTAGAATACACTACATATAACCCAAAATATACATAGATGCATTGTCTATAATACAAAATAACGGAAATAGCCAAAATGTCCACTGGATATAATTATAAAATGAAATACTACATAGTAGTGAAAATGAAAAAACTAAAACTATGAGCATCAACATGAGTAAACCTCAAACACATAAAGAGAGTTTACAAAAATGAGCTAGAGAAAATACATATAGTACTGATAACACCGTACATAATTGGAAAGAATGCAAAAATGAATAATTTATCTTTTAAAGATAAATACACACAGAATACAACCATAAAGTAAAGCAAAAACAGGATAAAATTTCCAGACCACAAGGAAGACATATGCCATTGAGAAAGGACATGCAAAGAATTTCAATTGATTGGCTAGAGTTTCCTCAAGTTGGGAGATGGCTCAGTAGACATTAAATTTATTATATTTTTCAGCTTATTTATATAATATGTATTTTCTCACATGAATAAAATATTTAATTAAAAAACCCTTCTGAAGTATAAAAAATGGTTATAAAACTATAAGCAACCTAGATATTATCAAATTATATAAGCATAGTAATATCATGCTTGATTTATTTAAAAAAAAGAAAATGCAACTTTATAAAGTTTAAATGGACTGAAATGGCTGCTATAAATTTTGAAGACCAACTTTTGACATTAATTATAAATATTGTGTATCTTGCCAAGATACACATACATATAAAGAGACATATATGACATTTTCATTAAAATACATGGAAAATCTTATGTAGGAAAATCATGATTTTTCCATTATCAAAATCTCTGATCAAATCCAGTGATTCAATGGAATATTCTCCAATAATTGTGTATATATTAGTATCAATATATTTAAACAACTTAGTGTGTATTTGACATCATATAGACCAAGTACCTGGATGATTAAAGACAATTTTGAGTAAATTCATTGAACTGGCCACATGTGTTTTCAGAATACCAGCATAGCCTGATATATTCCTGAATTATTAATTACCTACTCAAATCTCCACTTTCTAGAAAACAGGAAAACTTTGCCCAGATACCTTTACTCCACGGGGACACTACTTAAGATACTATAAATTCTAATTTCACACTGTGAATCAGTCAATTAATGGAGATTGGAAACTGAAATCAAGGCATAAAAAGAGTAAAGGGGAGGAAAGGGAAGAGAAGGGAAGGGAGAAAGAAAGAAAGAAACATCAATCAGAAGAAAAAGAAAGAAATGAAGAAAGGAAATGAAAGGAAGAAAGGGAAGAAAAGAAGGAACAACAAATGGAAGGAAGGAAAGAGGGGAGGAAGAAAGGGAGAAAGCAAAGAAGGAGAAAGGAAGGAAGGAAGGGAGGTTAAAGAAAGAAATAGGGAGAAGAGAGGGAGGGGAGAGGGGAGGGGAGGGGAGGAATAGAGAAAGGAAAAACAGGCCTTGGCAGTCAACTAGCTTGGAAAACACATTTAAAGATGTGGACTTTTGTATATGTTTTCTTTTTTCCCAATTCAGTAGAAAACAATTATATAATGCATATAAGTAGAAAACTGAAGCTGAATTGGAAACAACATTGCAAATGTATGTCAACATGAACAGGTTCTTAATTTTCTGAGCCCAAGACTATCTCTAATTGATTTTGACATAAATTGCAGAAAGTAAAAATCACATCTTAGTTTAGCTATGTTCTTGGCACAAACACATTGAACTGTTAATAGCATGGGGACTTTTTGTAGAATTTTATCTTTTCAGATTCAATTTTCTTAGAAATATGTATGTGTCTACTTTACCACTTTCTTTGATACCAAAAGAGAAAATCCTGTGTGTGTGTGTGTGTGTGTGTGTGTGTTTGTGTGTGTGTGTGTGTGTGTGTGTGTGTGGCCTGATGTTGAAAGATAGAAAATGTAGAATTTCAGAAATACTCCAATTCCTCCTACCAAGATCCTATTCATGCTTGGTTTTTCAGTATTGCACAATTCGTACTTTTTCAGGTCCATTAGGAATGAAAGAGAAGTGAATGGATTAGAGAGATGAATAAATTCTGTATAGGAGAAATGTAGTCAGTTTACATATAGGCTACAACTAAATTCTTCTAAATAAGAAGTCTCTTTTAGGTCTTTTCTCTTTCTCTTCATCTTCCCTTTCTTTCCTGAACAATTCAGTTCTAAAGCTGCTAGGTGGGAAGAACAAAGAAGGTCTCCAAGCAGATGGGAATGGGGAGTAGAAGCCACAGTGGCCCAGAATTATGTGTCAGGCTGCTGCAGTGTAGGAGGGCTGCCCAGCTCAGAGTGTCAGAGCCTGAGCAGGGAGAAGAGAACTCACAGGGAGTAGCCCAGCACAGGATGTGAGAGTCCAGTTGAACTGAGGAAGACGTGAAGTAGAGAGGGGAGTATGAGAATTCAGTTAATGGATGTCAGAGCCTGGGTGAAGTGAGAAGGGCATCTACAGCAAGGCTCAACCTGGCATAGGATGTGAGAGTGCAAGCAGAAAGAGAAGGGCATTCATACAGGGGTCAGCCTGGTGGGATGTCAACACTCAGGCGGAGTGGGGAGTGCATCCATGTGGGAGCAGGGGGCAGCCTGGCCTTGGGAACCATAGCCCAGGCAGGACAAGGAGGGTGCCCCTATAGAGACACAAGAGCAAGGGGTGTCAGTGCCTGAGGAGAAGCACATCGCAAGGGAGGAGTAGGGGTGGGCCAGCCCATGGCAATGTTAGAACCCAGGTAGGGTGAGTGAGGATGATAGCCCCATGAGGAGGAGACCTGGTGCAGGTTTTGAGAGCCTGAACACTCTGGGGAAGGTGTACACATAGTCCAGCACAGAGAGCCCAGGCCTGAGCGGGGTAAGGACTGCTTCCATGTGGCGAGTGCAGCCCAGCAGGGGCGTTTGGAGCCCAAACAGGATAATGAGAGCATCTGTGTGGGGAAGGCATGGCATGGACTGCCAGAGCCCTAGTGAGTGAGGAGGGCATCAGCTTGGGGAGGGTCTGGTAGTGAAGATGGGAGATTGGTTACATACAGAAGGATTAGTCAATTTATTGATATCCTAAGTATAATGGAAACCAGGTTTGTCGCATTGGAAAAGGAAGTTACAAATAATAAAAGGAAGGAAACTGGAATGAATCTTGTGTGGAATGAATCAGTGTGAACTTAGTGTTTTTGATGGACAGAGAAGTATAAAATAAATGTTAAACTTAAAGACGTATTTGTTATACACATGTGCATTTTATATGTAGTATGTATTTACACATATGTATGTATGTATGTATATTCATACATTTATCCCCTAACTCTCCATTAAGAGGGAGTGTGAGCATGATAACCTCAAGGAAAATGAGCACACCTGGTGCTGAGTGTTGGCTTCTAAATAAGATTCTCCACAAAATGGAGCAAGGGCTCCTTGGAGAAATATTTGACTTCAGGGCTGAGGCACAGAAAATATAATGTGAACTTAAAATATCTACTACTGCCAAAAAGCAAGAAAGTGCTCAAACAGCAGTGAGGACATGTTAAAACAAAATAAATTTTGCCTTGAAAGAGCTACTACTGGTCATATCAGAGACAATTTGAACATCAAAATAAATGCAGATAGCAACAGATCAAACTCCACTGAATAAAATGGGAAATCATAAATCCATACTGATTTTAATTAGTTAATTAATTAAAATGTCCAATGAATGGAATATTTGAATAGATTCAGAATGACTGCCCATAAAATACATTATTAATTACAAAGTGGAAAACCTCCAACTTACATTGGATAAGCCTGACATATATCACCCTAATTGAGTAATTAAATAAAACATCTGATATAATAGGACAAATCAGAATTGTGTGCCACTTGATAGGTTGCAGATGAGAAAAGGACAGAATAGTTTCTATTATTATTCCTGCCAGAGATGTGTAACCTGAATCTAATCACAAGGAAACATCAGACAAACCCAAACTGAAGAGAAGTCTATGGTAAATTTAAAAGTTCCAATATGAGAAAAGTCAAGGAAAGACTGGGGGGATATTTCCAGATGGAGACCTGAGCACCAAATGTAATGCATGACTTAGCACTAGATCCATTTGCCATAAAGTATGCTAGTGAGACTATTGTTGCAACTTATATAGGTCTGATGATTAGATAGCAAGAATGTATCGATATTAATATCCTGATTTTGACATTGGTAAAATGATTATAAAAGAGAATGTCCTTGTTTGTCATAAAGTATTTGAGGGTGGCAGGAATCAGGGTAAGAAGTCAAGTGACAGATATAAGCTTGACATTCATTAGTCTTTTTCCTACTGGCAATTTCTTCTCATATTTATAAGGTTTGGAACACATGGCCATGTCTGTTTTGCCACCAGGAGACCTACTGCAAGTCCTGATTACGCAAAGACGTATAATCATGTATCATGTGAACTCTAATCATCATTTTCTAATCTGTTCTCCATATAGAGTAACAGGTAAGAATTATCCTACCTGACGATCACCATGAGACTTATTTAAAAAAAAAAAAAAAAAAAGGAGCTACATTCAATAGAAACCCTGCCTCATTCTGCTCTAGATCTCCTTGATGCAGTCATTCAAAATGGGCCCCTTCCGGTCTCTTTGCTTATTTCACTGGGCTTTCTTTCTTTTTTATTTCAGGATATTATGAGGGTACAAACATTTTGGTTACATTTTATGTCTTTGCCTCACCCAAGCGAGGATTAGAGGCATACCCTTCCCCTCTACAATGCTCACCATGTCCATTAGTTGTGAGTTTACCCCCCCAACCACCTAATCCCTGGAGAATATTACTACCGTGTGATCACCATAGTGTTGATCAGTCAGTGTCAATTTGATGGCAAGTACACGTGGAGCCTATTCTTCCGATCTTGTAATACCTCACTTCGGATAATGGGCTCAAGCTCTATCCAGGAAAGTATAACAGGTGCTAGGTCACTGTCATTTCTTATAATTGAGTAATATTCCATTGTATACATATACCAAATTTTAATAATCCACTCATGAATCCATGGGCATTTGGGCTGTTTCCACATCCTTGCAATAGTGAATTGTGCTGCCATAAACATTCGGGTGCAGATGTCTTTATTATAGAATGTCTTTTGCTCTTTTGGGTAGATGCCTAATGGTGCTACTGGTGGATCAAATGGTATTTCTATTTTTAGCTCTTTGAGGTATCTCCAAATTCTTTTCCACAGAGGTTGCACTAATTTTCAGTCCCACCAGCAGTGTAAGAGTGTTCCCATCTCTCCACATCCTCACCAGCATTTGTTGTTTTGGGATTTTTTGATAGAGGCCAATTTCACTGGGGTTAGGTGATATCTCATTGTGGTTTTGATTTGCATTTCTTTAATGATTAGAGATGTTGAGCATTTTTTATATGTTTGCTGGCCATTATTCTTCTTTTGAAAAGTTTCTGTTCATTTCCTTTGCACATTTGTTGATGGAGTTGTTTGATTTTTTTCTTGTTGATTGTTTTAAGTTCTAGGTAGATTCTTGTTATCAGCTCTTTATCGGATGTGTAGAAAGCAAATATTTTCTCCCATTCTGTAGGCTTTCTATTTGCTCTAATGATAGTTTCCTTGGCTGTGCAAAAGCTTTTTAATTTGGCCATATCCCATTTAATTATTTTTGTTGCTGCTGTGATTGTTTTGAGGGTCTTCTTCAAAAATTCTTTGCCTAGGCCAATGTCTGAGAGGATCTTCCCAACATCTTCTTCTAGAATTCTTAAAGTTTCATGCCTTATGTTTAAGTCTGTTATCCATCTTAAATTGACCCAGTTTCAATTTTCTGCATGTAGCTATCCAGTATTCCCAGCACCATTTATTGAAAAGAGATACTTTTCCCCAGTGTATATTTTTTTCTGTTTTGTCAAATATTAGATTATCATATGCAGATGGTTTCATCTCTGGATTCTCAGTCCTGTTTCAAAGGTCTATGTTTCTGTTCTTGTGCCAGCACCATGCTGTTTTAGTTACTATAGCCTTGTAGTACAGCTTGAAGTCTGGTAGACTGATACCTCCCACGTTGTTCTTTTTATTTAAGATTGCTTTGGCTGTATGAGGTCTTCTCTGGTTCCATACAAAGCGTAGAATTATTTTTTCTAGATCTGTAAAGAATGATGGTGGTACTTTGATAGGGATTACATTAAATCCGTAGATTACTTTAGGTAGTATGGACATTTTAACGATATTGATTTTAGCAATCCATGAGCAAGGTAGATTTTTCCATCTGTTTACATCTTCTACAATTTCTTTTCTTAGTGTTTCATAGTTCTCCCTGTATACGTCTCTCACATCTTTTGTTAAATATACTCCTAGATATTTAATTTTCTTTGAGGCTATTATAAAAGGTATTGTGTTTTTTATTTGAATTTCAGCTTGGCTTATTGGAGTATATGAATGCCTCTGATTTGTGTGTATTAATTTTGTATCCTGAGACTTTAATGAATTCATTTGTCAATTCTAGGAGTCTCTTTGTTGAATTCTTGGGGTTTTCTAGGTATAATATTACATCATCAGCAAAGAGTGAGAGTTTGATCTCATCTGTCCCCATTTGGATGCCCTTAATTCCCCTCTCTTGTCTAATTGCTCCAGCAAGGATTTCCAGCACTATATTGAATACAAGTGGAGATAGTGGGCAACCTTGTCTGGTTCCGGTTCTAAGTGAGAATGGTTTCAATTTTTCCCCATTCAGTATGATATTGGCCATGGATTTATCATAAATGGACTCGATAATTTTAAGGTGTGATCCATCTTGCCTCATTGCTCATTTCAAATAGAGCATGTAGATAAGTTGTCTTAAGTGAAGTGTGCTTGGTTTTTTACCCAGGTTGACTTAGTGCTACAAAATATGACTATTCTAAAATTTTCTTTTGAAAGAGATTCAGGGGTCCATGCAACAGGAAAACATAAATAAATATCTCTTATCTTCTCTCTGACGGAACTTGTCATGAGGTAATAGTTTTGAGAAAGGAACTACAGGACATAGCTGTATTCAGATAACAAGATATATGATGTGATATTATAACATTCATAAAATAAGCAAAAGTGAAGAACCCTGTCCAGTACATAGAAGATTGGTCCACAAAACCCTAAGCAGCCAGATCCATACACATATAAAACTGTACCTGGTAACATGAATTGCTCTTTTTAAATCTATTTATCTGTGGTATTGGGAACAAAATATAACAAAATCTCCAAAGAAGAGAAATACAAATGTCTAACAGATCAAGAAACAATGTATTCATTCACTCAATATAATATGAGAAAAAGTTGGAGAACTGAAGACATTACTTTCGGAAAGACATTACTTAGGAGAATACAGCAGCAATATTCAAATCTGAATCAGTATCATGTGGAAGAGGAATAGGACTAATAAATGGAAATTTTAGAAAGAGAAATCACCATCCAGTTAAAAATAAAATCAAAACTTGAAATGTTTCAAAATGGAAGAGGCTGTCCAGGCACTTGATTAGTTTATCAGAATAAGCACAACATAGATAATTGTCTCATAAAAGTGGTATACAAAGAGTTCAAGTAGCAAGCTGGCCACAGAAATCTATGATGTATAAAGTCATTTCCAATCTAATACTTCTATAGCTCTATACATTTAAAACTATCAGAAATAAACTAATAACTCCAATGTTCATATATGGATGTGATTTTAGGAGGAATACATCACACGTTTCAGGTTACTATATAAATGTGGTCATTTTTTTTCTAAAATAGTCTCTCACAAAGATGAGCTTTGGGCAAACTTCATAAGTCCCCTAAAATAGGTCTGTAAATGATAACTCAATAGAAATTATATACAGGAAGTAAATATGTTGGCTTTGGATATATTGTAATATATTGAAAAGAAATATGTTGGCTTTTGATATATTGTGTTCAATAGTGGCTTCACTATTTAAGTAATATTCATTGTCCGGTAGCTAATCATTTTGCTTTGCAGTAACATGGGCAAAAATCACTCCTGCAATACCTTTTTATTATGGAGGAGTGTGTTTGTTTCCTTAATCAGCATCTAAAAAGTGACATTCAAGGACTGGCATGTTGGGAAAATCAGAGCATGACAAATTGTGTTACATCTTTAAATCATGCCGTGGAGTTAAAAGAACAGGTAAGCAGGTGTCTTTATGCAAATTGCATTTGAGAACTAATTTCTGTGGTGAAATATTATTTAGAATGTGTATAATTTATCATTAGTATACCAAATGCTGCCCAAATTATGTTAAGAGTTTATGTACCTATGACAACAAATGCACCATCAAAAATTAAATTATTCCATTCTTTTAATATTTTTCTGACAACACTTGATATCTGGATATATGGAAACATAAATGATTGAACAAATTTCTCTATTTTCATCTGAATATCTACTTAGTGGTTTTAATATTTCTTTTTTTTTTTATTTCAGCATATTGTGGGGGTACAAAAGTTTAGGTTACGTATATTGCCCTTGCCCTCCTACCCGCCTGAGTCAGAACTTCAAGCATGCCCATCCCCTAGACGGGGTGCATCACACTCATTATTTATGTACACTCCCATCCCCTCCCCCCCCACATCTGCCTGAAACCCAATTAATATTATTCCTAAATGTGCTCTTAGGTGATGATCAGTGAAACCAATTTGATGGTGAGTACATGTGGTGCTTCAGAGTTGAAACATCATAACCTATCCACGTATCCATCAGGCATAAATTCAGCCATAAATAAGCAAATGTCTTAGCAGCCAAGAGTTTGTTGCTGGGTTGAAAATGTACTTTATGAATTTAATAATTTGAAATGTATACATATATATGTGTTCAAAAATAAAGACTCACAAGTCCACAGATGGCAAAGTTGGCAGAAAGCTGACAAGGAGGTAAATGCAATCCAATTATCTAAAATAATAATTTATAATAATGAAAGTTTCATGACAACAGGTACCCATATAATGGAACCAATACTAAGAAACTGACTAGCTCCACTAATTATGAGCCATATCAGGGCTTACAGTGTCTGATAAATTGGGCATTCAGCAGTGCTAAAAGCCAAATAGGGAATGCAGGTTATTTTAACAAAGGATAACTTCAAGGCCTCATTGTTCACTAGGCCATCGTGCAAACATCAGGTTTACAGAAGAAAGAAGATGGATGATCTTTGCAGAATAGGTTATTCTGCCTAGTTGATATGAGACTCATTATAGAGATGACTTTGGGTAAATATTCAAACAGAATATGAAAATTTTCCATTCTGGATTTATTCCAAAATTTAATTTATTCCAAAATGTATTCCAAAATACTTATCACCAAATAAGCCTTGATGTCTATCTTCTTCAGAGTCTATGCAATCCTGGTCCCATACATACCATTTCATGCTGAAATTCTGAAAGATACAATTAAATTTCCACTGAATGGATACAATAATAATTACTTTGTGATAGACACTTTTCCGTACAGAGAGACCTTTGGGTGCTTGTTGACTTGTTGACTTACAGTCAGGCATTTGATCTTTACCAGAATATACTAGAAGAAATAGAATTTTCCCAAAATGAGTCTGTTGAAGAGGATACATAGCCTTCCTTAACATGACAGAGACCTCCCCGGTAAATCTCTTTTCTGGGTTTACCACAGGTTCCAAGCAACAGGTGGATTTGCTTGATAACTCCAATGTCTAGTCAGTCATGAGATTCAAGTGACCAAACAGTGGCATGACATTCTAAACCAGCTGGAAGGACTTATTTTACTCGGAAGCCAAATCAAACCTAGAAGCTTTGCTGATTAAATTAATCAGAGAAAAATATCTAAAGTGAATATGCCAACTCCAGCAGATGTCTCTTTCTTTGTGGTAAGGAAGTAAAAATTCCTTTATTTTGAAGAGATTAACAAGAATGTCCTAGACTACTGGGATTTTACTTACATTACAGGTGTCTCATGCTATTCCTACCTTATTTGTCTCCCAGTATCTGTTAGTCATGTGAAGACGTAACAATGGAAGCCAACATTTATTGACCTCTTACCAGTTATTCATTTAAAGGTGTTAGCACTTTAAATATGCTAAATCATTGTATCCCCCAATAATTCCATGTAATAGCCACTATTATTAACCACATATTAAGAGAAACTAAATACAAAGATGTGTCCCAAGTCATGTAACTAGTCAGAAGTGGAGCTCAATGTAAATCTATATGTCTTTGTCACATGTTCATATTTATTCCTTTCTGTTTAAAAATTGTCTTTCATTGTATTTCACTTTCTCTTTTTTCTCCTTCATTCAGTCTGCTACATGAGACAAACATATTTCTTGGGAAATATGATAGTTAAACTGTCTTACCAAGCACTTTATAGAACCCTACACAGACCTTCTTTTTCATTATTCACAAAAGGATAATGACTGTAAAAGTTGTTCTCTTTTACTTTATATTATTTTCTTTTTACCTTAAATGGCTTTAGATTCACTACAAAGAGTAAGCAAATTAATCTCTAGCATATTGTCCATAGAAGAAAAATACATATGCATTTTTTCCTAGAAGAAAATGATATATTTACCTTCTTAATGTATTGGGAAGATTGCAATAGCCCAGAAAATATCTTGGGAGAAAAAAAAAGTTTTCCTCTGAAAGCTCCCAGGATGTAACCTTAAGGTATACTCAAGACATAGACGTTTATTAATACACAGCGTGGTGTTCCGAAACTTCTCTTACTCCCTCTTTCCTACCACTAGATATCTCCAACTCTATGAGTATCACAAAAATGCAAGAAACAGGTCAAACTTTTCAGTGAACAGCATGAACCATTCCACATTTCTTCACCTTTCTCTAAATTAAACTTATGACCCCCTAAACAGAGAGTGATTTTTTTTCCAAGTGGTTTGTCAAGAAAATTCCTGTGATAGATGAGTGATTAGTGCTAGTGACAAGTTGATGATAATATAGTCCTTGTCCAGGAATGTCATGTTTAATGCCTGAGTGAGCCATAATAAATTGAAATTTACTTCTGCCCTCCCCCCACTCATGTGTCAAATGCTCCTGTGGTATAATCACTCACTACGCATTGCTTAGGCAGTGACATGTAATTAAAATGGCACCATACAAATACGATGAGAAAGTGTGAATTCTCATCAGAGAACGATAATTTGTAAAATATTGCAGAGCACATCGTTTCATTTATTTTAAATTTTAATCAAGTTTGATAAAGCAAATGTTTACAGAAGAACTAAGCTACCCATGTTAAAAGTCAAATATCAGTATGTTTTTATAAGTGATTATATAGTTTATTTGTATTCACTCAGCATTCAAATATTTAAAAAACATCATTTATTGAGCATTTACTGAGCACTAAGCACTGTGTACATGCTATAGGCCTAAAAAATGTCAGTCATGATTATCTTTGGGTGTTGAGCTTTCAGGCCATTTTCAAATATATATTTCTTAACTCTGAGTTTTTATAATGATTCTTTACAATTGTTGAAAATCACCAATTTTTAAAACTACTATTTTGGAAAAATACATAAAAAATCTTTCATTTAACAGAGTTATGATTTGTTAAAGACTCCAAAGGAAGCAAAAATAGTTATTAGCCACTTTGTATTTTAATATCTGCCAACAATAAAGATAATAATAAACATTTTCTTAAAGAACAATTCTGCAAGAATAAATTTCAGACAGGGCTAAAATTCTAGACATTTAGAAAAACGGTACACTGGGAAAATGATCCAGGTGTCATCTCTGTTTGGGAACTCTCAGTCTTTTCTTCTCACTGGAGTTCTGGTTACTTTTAACTAAGTGAAAATTGACCTTTAGTTCACGTATGTCTAGTAAACACGCAGGTATATTGTACCTACTGAACAAATAGGTAGATAGTTTTCTGAATACTTGAAAGGGGCCAATAGGGCATATAAATTCCTATGAGAAAGGCAAAAAGAAATTCTTGAAGAATCTAATGTTGCCTTCATCCCTATCACATAGTATCATTGACGGAAGTAGCACCTTGCTGGGACTTAAAAGCGAAGGAATCTTTCCAATCTTCAAGACATGTTACTGTGTTTTCAGCTCTGTATAGGTAGCTGTCTCAGTAGGTATTTTTATCTTTTCTCAGTGAACATGTGTCTTTTGGCTATGAATGTTGCTATCTTTACATCAATTACACCACTATTCCATTGGGACAATGGCCCACATAAAATAGAACCATTATTTTTTTGTTGTTATTCACATTAACATCAAGAATCCGAAATGTTCAAGCCTTTTGAATTATCTAACCTACTATATATCTACATATTTATCTTTATAATGGATAATTGTTGATTGCCTTTTCATATTCATTGCCCACATTCCCCTTTTAACAACCCCGATTTTCATTTTGAGAAGTTAAATTAACACCAAATCCTGTAATGGAACATGAGACTCAGGCAAAGTCAATTGGACATTGAATTCCTCTGGCCATCATGATTGGGTCAAGAGTAAGCATGAGGCCCCATCCTGCCTACCCAAAGTGCAATTCATGATGTTCCCTGGGAATAACTGGGAGAAAAAATTCCCTCTCGTTCCTAAAAATATATGATGAAGAGTCAAGTAGACCACGAACCTCTCATAGCTATACAGAACCACGAAGAGAGTCAACCTTGGTATAAAGTAAAGTAACTGAAAATTAGAGAAAGAGAGAGCAAGAGAGAGAAACAGGGTTCTATTGTCAATAATTAAGTAGTTGAATTTTATTTTCCTTGAAAACAAAATTATCTATACTTTATATAAACTAACAATCTTATGTAAGACTTTTTTGGAAATTAAAAATATCCAATAATCTTCATATAAAAGTGAAATTTTAAATTAAACCAGCACTAAATGGACATTTTTTAATCAAAGGTGGGTATTCTTTAATAGCAAGGTGTGCTTGCTCTGTACATGAGTATTCTGACCTTGCTCATACTTAATTTGATTACTGAATTTTTATTTCTTTTAATATATGAAAAGATATATAATGAATTATATGGACCGATCATTGCCCCATTTCTAACTTGTTTTGTATTTATTTTTGAGATAAGAAAAATTGCTTTTTGATAATATTATGAACTCTAATTTGGATAGAAATTAGTGTTGTATTTTAAAACATTAAAGCTGATATCAGGAAATGTTTTAAGTCTGTTCAAATTAGGAGTAACTTTTCTGTTTGCTTATATGTTTGTATATGTCCCTTTAGCCATAAAAATGCAGGTGAAAGTCTCACCTCCTTTCTATAACTTCTCACCTCCCATAACCAGATAAAGAAATGGCTCCTTCATCTAGCTCCCTACAGAATTTGATGAGTGCCTACCACAGTATATTCTATTTATCGGTCTACATGCTTGTCTCTCCAGTAATGTAAGCAGTTTGATGGTAGGGATTATGTCATATTTATCTCCATATTTCCGATGCTTAGTATTGTTCCTGATATATAGTAGGCACTCAATAAATATTTGTTGACTTGTGTTAAGAGTAAATCTACATAGTGAGGTCTGATATATTTGTTTAGGTTTGATATACAGTGAAGAAATTAACATGACAACTCTTCTCTTTCACATTATATGCACAGTCTTTATGTTGTGCAAACATAGCCTAAGCTTAAATTTGTTACAATATTTCAGGGAACAAAAAAGCAAAAACTATGACAGGTGAAGGAAGGGTAAGCCTCTATTTTCTCTAAGACATTTCTATATAAAATGGTTTAACTGATGAGATATAGCATTTGCATATCTAAAAAGGATGTTATAATAAATTCATTATTGTTGGTACCTTGTTGGTCTCTTTCAGGTGCTATGTCTTGCAAGCAAATAAACAGAAGAAAAAAATTAAAATGTTTATTTTTATTCTGAAGCTCACTAGGAACACAGGAAATAACAAAGATTTGGGGAAATATACCCCACTTGATTATGTTCAACTGTAGGGTATTGTTTGCATGCCATGTAGAATAATTTAAGAATTCTTTTATTGCAGTTTTCTCAGCCTCCTATCAATTCTAAACTTGACAATAACACTGTAGTATATAAAATATTAACTTTTCCTCTTTAGACTCTTTTCTATTTAAATCTAAAGGGAAAAATTATCTAGCTATCAGGAGAGAAGGTAAAGGTATATAAGTAGTTGGTTCTGTTCCCAAGTCTTTCACAATCTTGATGTGACTTTCTCCTTAAATTTACTGATTTCTCCAATTGTGATAATCAAGGTAGTAATTCTTTTTTCTTTGTATCTCAAGCAATATTTAATAATTAATATTCATGGAAAGACATATATAGAGAAAAGTAGTAATCCAAAGATACCAATGTGGTAGCTAGTTCCTAAAGTGACCCCTTCTTAAATACCACACATCCTGGTATTCAGACCCTCCTACATTGAATGTGGACTGCCCTGTGTATCCATAGTATGAGAGTGAAAGTGAAGCAGTATGACTTGCAAGGCTATAAGAAGTTTTAAAGCTTCTGCTTTGGTCTCTTGGCATGCTCCCCCAGGACAAAGCCAGCACCCCGTAAGCAGTAATACGTCCTTTATGTGGCCCCATGTCAGCCATGTGGAGAGACTGCATGGAGACAGAGATGCCAGCACTTGGTTCCCCAATCTTTGTAGAACAGACACATGCTGCGCTCAGTGGCTCTCTACCCAAATTTCTGACTTACGTATTTTGAATATAGTGAAGTTGTTGTTGCTTCATGTCACTATGTTTTCGGGAGTGGGTAGGCAAAAAACAAACCAAAAATGAGACACTCCAAAAACTCAACAACAACAAAAAAATTGGAACAAAGAAGAGACAAGTATGAATAATAGGTTTTGATCAAGATGATATTTTAGTGCCAATGATAATTCTCCAATAGAGCATTCACCAATTTTTTTCTTCCAGTAATTTAGAGAGGAAACTATTAATAGCTTCTTGAAGTGTAGCACATATGCTGGATCTATTGACCCACCTAAACAGGAAATGAGGCTTCTAGCACACCTGAGGTAAAACAGATGGCCTGCCAGAGCCAATCAGATCCAATCAAGGCCTGTCCTTGCCTACATAACAGGACTGGTGACCCCTGAAACCCAGCTTGTTGTAACAAGGTTCAGTTATATGTTCAACATAACCCATTACTTTACAAAATAAACCAATTAATTGAGAAGAAACAAAGATGCTTTGCTAAACCACATATAGATATGTATAAATGTACACATAAACATCCTAAATATTGTACTCTGTATGTTTCTATTCCACATTTTAATATTAAAATATAATGGTAACAGCTAGTCTTTAGCCCTTGTACTACAGGAAATATGGTACCCCATTCTTCTCTGCCAAAAAAGGAAGGAAGGAATGAGGGAGGGAAGGAAGGAAGGAAGGAAACTCAAATAGGTCTTTTATTGACCTCCTTATTTTCTCTGTAACAAATCATGTTGCAACTATTCAAAATGTCAGAGTATTCCTTATGTGTATAAATAGCCCCTTCCCTATGCGTGTGTTCAGTTAGTATCAGTAAATTATATCATCCTGCCACCTGATTAAAAGTAAACATTTCATACATTTTCTAATTTTTTCCAACATCTAACAGTAGATGAAGAAAATTTTCAATGATTAACGGGGTATTTTATATACTATCTATATGTAAGCATTTTTACAACAAATATTTATTAACGGCCTACTATTTGCCAGGGGGTACTGTACCAGGAACTGAGCATACGGACTTTAACAAAGCAATGACCTTATCCTAATGGAGTTTAGGGCCTAGTTTAAGATCTAGATGTTACCTACAATCCATGAAAAAAATCCCATGAAGGTAAAAGAAAAAGACAAGAACAAACAAACAACGAGCTTTGTGGTGTAGCGGTCAGGAAATGCTTCCTGCAGAAGTAACTTTTTGCCTGAGTTCTGAAGGATGAGTAAGCTTCCCTAGACTAAAGCAGATGGGGAAGAGACTAGCATTCTGGGTCGGTCAGGAAAGAAGATGTGAAAGGCCGGCAGGTGGGAGGGAGCACGGAACACTTACGGAACTGAAGGAGGCACAGGCTGTCGTGTAGAGGACATAGCAGTGTGAGGGAGGCCTCCAGAAACAATCAAGGGCCAGATCTTGCAGCTAGGAACTGTTAAAGATTTTTTGTTTTTTCTATAAGAAATGTGAAGCATTGAAGGATATCAGGTAGAGAAATAACACAACAAGATTGAATTTAAAAATGCAATGTTATTGGTCATGTTGTGAAAAATTGATCGTAAATAATTTAGGCTACTGCTGCAGTCCATGTGATAGAAGGCAGTAGCTTCTAACATGTGCTATGGTAGGATATGGAATAAATAGTTTGAGATAGCATTGAGCACATTCTTTTTCTTGAAATTCTCTCTTCTCTTTAATTTCATGTCATTTTCTGGATTTGCTCCATATTCTCCGGCCACAGTTGCCCGTCTGTTTGTGGGCACATGCTCTTTTACCCAGCCTTTGAATGTCAGGGTCTTCAAGGTCCCCTTTTCTTCTCATCTTATATTCTCCCCCTAGGAGCTTTTATCCATACCATAGCTTCAATTACCATCAATACAATGGCTCCCAAATATTTATGGCCAGCTCTGACCACAACTCTGAGTTTTTGACTTATAGATTCAATTACTGATTTTGTATCTATAATTGGGTGACCCAAAGGCACCACAAATACAAGATGGTGGCATACCAAAATATTCCCACATCAAACCTAGTCTTTCTCCAGAGTTCTTTATCTCAACCAACAGTCACTTTTACATTTACAGTTTCTCAAGCTCAAAGCCTTTCATACTATTCTTTGCTACTTGCTATATTCAATTCAGTGTGAAATACAGGTCATTCTACCTCAAGTTGCTGTGACAGTTGAGAAAATAGATCCACAGAGGTTAAGCAACATGACCAAACCATGCAGCTAGACAGTATAGGAATCTTCTCTGCCTGATGATGGAGTCAGCATACTTTCCACCATACCATCTGTGATTTTTCAGGGGTCTCCCAATCATTCCTTTCCTATCTCATCAGCAGATGTCACACTATGCCAGATATTCTCCTTATTTTTCACTTTCCCTCTTCTATAAATTCTTCTTAGCATTCATGCTGAAAATCTAAAAAGTTTTAGGGTTTGTTCATTGCAGCATCTCCCATCATAAGCTAGGATAATTTCAAAAGCAGTCATGAGCATTGGTCTGATTCAGTTTGTGCATAATAACTCTGAAATACATTGCCAGTGATCATGTTTGGACCTTTCCTTCTATTTTTTATGGTCCATAATATCATGTTTAAGGTTCTAGTTACGTTATTAATAAGACTCTCCTTGCTGCAAACATTCCCTAAACATCTTTCTCAATTGACTACATGTTGCCTGAATACACGGTTTCTTTCCAGTTCTTGGCAAGGCTCCAAAGGTAGAACCAGACAGTCTTCTTTATTACAAAAACTTGTCCCATGAAGCCAGGCTCTATAGGGCCACACAGAAAAACAGACACTCGTATAGATAGATAGCAGGACTGGGGATGTCAAAGGTCATTTCTGAGGTGGAAAAAAAATCCTCTCTGATTATACACCTGCTTGGCCAGACAAATTTCTATTCAAAAACCAAAGAAATGAATTTGGAGCTCTTGGAAGAAAGCCTTTGAATGCTGTTCAGCTAATTTCCCAAGATAATAGTAGACATTGTATCATGTTTGTTTGGTCCTTAAAACAGAAAACCAAAAACTTGTTTTTATTTTTAGGTTTTTAAAATAGAAAAGATGGTTAAATGAAGAGTTACTGCTTTGTTTTGCTAAAAGGGAAAGAACGGATACAGGTTTTTAATTTTCTTTAATGAATTGAAAACTATTTCAAAATATGGAATACTTCAAAGTATAATAGAAAGGAAATGAACAGAGTCCTTAAACTGCTATCTCTTTTTGTTTTGACACATCCACAATTGAACATGGCATTCAGTATATCTTACAATGGTGAAACAGAAGAATACAGTAGTAATGAACAGTGCTTACACAGTCTGTCTCATTTTTCAAGATAGAAATGTCCTGTAGAATGAGTTTAAAGAAATGAAATTTTGTAAAAGAGAGATGGAAGGGAAAAGCTAAGCATAAACTATGACCCTTTCAAGTTTCTGTAGTTGTAAGGCAGACAGAAGAAAAAGAAAATAACATTTTAAAAAATCTATAGCAAATTGGTTGGCAAGCCACCTGTTTGTAGAGAGAAAATATTTAAACAAGAACTGTATTAGCAATTATCTGGATCATGATTACTTGTTATGATGCTTAGAAATGAACAAAAGAGAAAAAACTAAAAACTAATGAATAAGGATGGAAAACTGGAGAAAAGAATAATACATTTTGGGAACATTGACTTCTAAGTGGCTTTTCTACGTATGTACTATGTATAACCTAAATTTCAAAACTATCAGGTATTAGTTTTAAACCCATGGTTTGTGTGTGTGTGTATGTGTGTGTGTGTGCCTACATTAAACATGAAAATCAGCTTTTCATCATTTTCTGTGTAAAAGACTTTTAGCATTTCCAGGAGCTCAATCAGTTCCCTTCTATGACTCCTCAGGGTTCTTTCCTCATGGATGGTTAAACTACAAATGTTTGTTTGATGAAAATAAAATAGTGAGCTGGGAGATGGTTTATGTGCCTCTCACTCTCAAATGGTCTCCCTACAACTGTCTGAATTTGACTAATCAGAGATGGATTTGGATGCATTTGAAAATAAAATGTCTATCCACAAAGTTTTAGCTCATGTGTCATCTACGCCTCCAAATATCCAACTGACAAATGTTTCCTTAAGGAAATGAAAGTTTTGTTGGGAGAGATCTGAGTTAATGATCAAAACAGGGGTTAATAGGCACCTAGAGTAAAACATAAGGGACTAGGAATGAATGGGACAGGGGAGGGGGAATCTAAGAACTGGAAAAGAACTAAGGAAGATGCCCATTTAAATTCTGCGTAGGCCAATGTTGTAACCTATGTGCTAGTTCATGAATGATAGTTGTGCTCTTCTTGGTATCCCCACAGTGTTCCACACTTGTTTTCACTGAAAGATCCAAAATTTGAGATAGTTCTATGCTAGAGTTTTTCTTCAACATATACACATATATACATATATGTACATAATTTTTTCACAAATGTTTGTCATTTTGCCAATCTAAAAAAAACTCTCCTAAAATCCATTTGGATGTTAAAAGATACTGAAGAACAGAATCTATTCAATATTAGAAAATTATAATGTGCCAATTACTCAATGCTACATAGCCGGAAAACAACTTCTTGTATTTTTTATGATCCTATTCACTAATAAATTATCTGCTGCTCCCTTTTATTTGACAATTGATCATAATTATAATTAGAGGAAAGAACAATTTCCTAACAAACAAAAAGCCACTACAGTCATCATTTATAAATGAGGATTGATGACCGAAAAAGAGTATAAATATAAGATCAGAAATCTTCATATCAGAAACTGTAGCAGCAAACATTTAGTGATAAAACAGCTTTTAATTTCAGCTGAAATAATCATGGAAAGTGGCATCCTTCACAATGTAGAAAACATAAATTAAAATTCCCTAAAAGAAGTTTATTTTATTTTGTATTACTCTAATTCCAATATAAAGCCCAGTTCCAACAATATTATCTATTGGAAATTTCTGTTTTGAATCATTATTACCAAAAGAATGAAAATGATGCCATTGAGTGACTTGCATTTTCAGCTGCTCAAAATATCAAAAACCATTTGTCTAATTCATATGGTGCCTGAATTTTGTGTACTTCTTGGCCAATTTTCCTTTTAATCCAGTATTCACTAATTAAATATGTGTTTTCACAGAGGCTCTTCCTTCATTCTGCATGGCCTAAATGCTCATAAAAGTTATCCTAAGAGATTTGAAATAAAAATGCTACTCTAATTTTACTTATAATAAGAACAGCTAAATGTGATAGCAGCCAGAGCAAATCATACATTGACAAAAAGTACTTTTTTTAATCATTTTTAATTTTATGGATATAGAATATTTGTACATATTTATGGGGTACATATGACATTTTGATACAAACATATAATGTGTAATGGTCAAATCAGGGTAATTGGGATATCCATAACCTCAAACATTTATCATTTCTTTGTGCTGGATCATTCCAATTCTACTTTTCTAGTTATTTTGAAACATGCAGTAAATTATTGTTAACTATAGTTGCCCAGTTGTGCTACTGAACACTAGATCTTATTCCTTTGATTTGTTTTTTTAACCCATTAACCAACCCTTCTTAAGTACTTTATTTCAAGATTTAATTCTGACCTTACAAATGTACAGTTGCCTGATTTTTCCTGGTTTCTTAGAAAGACCGTCACTTTACTTGTCAGTAAACCGATTTTACAAGATGTGTGGTGACATTTCGGTACCTGGGTAAATGCAGAATTTATCTCAATACCAGGGATAACACTGAAAATCAGTCTTAGAAGCTAGACTGTACTTGTCATTTCTTGTCATGACTACTTACTGTTGAATTTATGGCTCCTGTAACATACCTGAGAAGAATCAAGGAAATTCTAATCCAACACTCTAATGACATTACACAGACAGCCTCTCTTCTATCATAATTAAGCAGGATGCACATCACAAGACAGAAGGGAACTTAATTATATATATATATATATATTTTTTTTTTTTTTTGCTTATTTTCCCTTACATTTTTGCTCTTATTCCTATTTTGTTTACATCACCAGTTGAGGAGAAGGCAGTTGTCATTATGGATAAGTATAAGGATAGGTCGTTTTTGTTTTTTTTTTAACAAGTCAAACATTTCAGTGGATGCGCCTGGGGCTCTGACTCAGGGGGATTGGCGGGACACGGACAATGTATGTAACCTGAGGTTTTGTACCCCCATGAAGAGCTGAAATAAAAAAAAAATAACAAGTCAAACATTTCACGTGGTTTCCTTCTGGCAGATTTTTTTTTTTTTTTTTTTTTTTTTTCAGTTTCACGGTGAACACTTATTTCTACTTTGAAGATGGAGACAAACATTAACATTAATCATTTGTGACCACAGATGTGATTTTGGCTGGGTTTTATAACAAAAATAAAAATAAAAAAAGACCTTGAGCAGCAAAATGAAACAAAAAGAAACAAATTCATGTGTATAGCTGGTTTAGAGAAAATATTGCCAGTGTGGAAGAGAAAGAAAGAGAAAGCAAGGATAAAAACATGGGAATTGTATCTGAAAACACCTCAAAAATATACTTTGATTCCTATCACTAGGAGTATTTTCCATGCCTCTCTTGCTCTGCTCTTTTGGGACCTTTGATGTAATCCTTTGCTCATCCTCAGTTCTTCCCATTTCTCCCAATAAAACTTAAAAATTACAGCAAAATCAGAATGTGTCTTGTCCACGTTTGCAAGTAGGTCATATATGGTAGCCCAAGTCTTTCTTTTACAAGGTGTTTAATGAAGGCCCAATGCTAAGACGGATTGATATTTTTACCCTGAGCAAGAAGCTCCTGGAGCATGGAGCTGTAAAAAATGATACGGTAAGAAAAGGAATCTGATAGAATTTGAGATTTTCAGTTTGAGGTAATGATAGGAAATAATAAATAGATAAATGTGTTTGAATAGACAATCATACTCCAAAGATATCTACAAAATGTGGGAACTTAAATGTATAGGAGGACTTTGAATTGGTTTGAGTTCCAACAGAAGTGGATCTTCAGACAGGATTCAATGCAAGTAGTTTTATTTTTTGTTTGTTTGTTTTTCTTTTTTTAAGGGATGATTCCAGGCAACAAATGTGAAGGAGTAGGAAGGCAACAAAGGGAGAGAGAAACCAATATAGGATGTGTTACCCTGAAATTCAATGCTGTAGACAACTGGAAGCTAATTTTACTGGGCAACAATGAGAGCTATTGTAAAACATAGACTTTGGATTTATCCCATTAGACAGCTAAGGGAGATGGTGAATTTATGCACCAACTACTGTCAGTATTTGATTGCTGCTGGCAGGGGAATAATTTCGTAGCACTTTCTGGCCCAGGCAGAAAGGGAAGCTGCACCCACAGATGACCCTTAGGCAGAATGATGCAGAAACTAGCAGGAAATTAGTGCAGGGTGCAATGAAATAGTATAGCTGTAAGGAACATGAGCAAGGCAATGACAACTTCTTCCAGAGAATCAGTGGTATATTAAAACCAGCTGGCCCTGACTCTCAAGAGCTGGTTCTGAACATCTCTCCCCAAGTCTCTGTTTAATTATTCCACATGAGTAATCAGCTGCTATGGAAAGATTTACAACATGGAAATCAGCAAATGCTACAAATAAGTCTTTCTTTTCTTTCTTTTAAGAGCTGGCCATTAAACATTTACCTGCACATCACTGCATAGAGTAATATTTATTGAATACTAGAAGAGATAAAAACCGTGCTAGATAATTTATTGTAAGTTATCTTATTAATACTCCCATCTACCCAGAACGAAAAAAAAAGGATATAAAAACATGAGTTCAAATGAGCTTTGCTACCTGTTTGGTATTTTCTTTGTAAAACATCTCTGAACTTGTACACTTAAAATAAGTAATGCCTAAAACAACCACAAAAATAAGGAATTGGATGACCTTGCTCTGGAGGAAGCACTTTGCTAAATGCAGGGTATGAGGGCAGTGGAAGAGGAGTGAGAAAAGACAAGGGAGACAAGACAGAGTAGCTGCTCTCTGGGAGCCTGCAAGCAGGATAGGGAGATACTTTAATAATAATGCTTGTCATTTCTAAGTTACTACTGGGCCAATCACTTTGAACTGTATAATACCAAAATAGGGGGCCCAAATAGATGATATAATATTAAAATGTCACTTTAAAAAAAAAACAATTGAACTAGTCTACATTATTTTTTCAGGGTAAGGATTTCAAAACTTCCCTCTCACTTTAACAGGTTAAAAATGGCCAAAATTCACCATTTTATATTTTTCTCAGCATTTCAGCCAGGTGTATGCTATAGTTTCCCAACAGATATTATGGCTATAATTATCATTCTGATCTGCAAGCGACCATCACTAGTAATCTGCTTAGCCAACTAAAGCAACTCCACTGTCTGGTATGGTCCACGTCTCAGGATATTAGCTTTCTACGCCAAATGAACCTCTGTATAACGGATTCCATTTTTTAGTTTAAAAGAAATTTTTACAATTATTATACCAACAATTTTAACACTCAATTTTAATTAGGCAAAAACTAATGTAATATTAAATCCTAAAATAGTCAATGAAGGAAAATCATTGGTAGGAACTGAACAGTTTCTAAAGTAGCTTCAATATATTTAAATAATTTTACGTGTAGAGCACTTTGAAAATTTGGTATGAATTATCTCCTTACAAGTTATTTGAATCCACTGTGTACTACCTTAAAAAATGTTCAAATTCTAAGACAGCATTGCATTTGATATAGGATACTAAAAAAGGTAAAGAAAGAAAGAAAATTCTAAAGTTACCCTCCAAAACAATACCTGTGACAATGAAAAGTTCAAAAAACACTACAAAAGTGTAACTTTGAACTTTAGGCTTGGCAGAAACGAACGTGGCAGTCCCTACAAAATTCTGAAGGCAGAAGGACAATTAGTAGTAGCAACAGTAGCAGCAAGAGGAACTGGTGACAGAATGAGAAAATACAACCCAAGTAGCAAAACTTAGCTAGTGTTCCCACAGGCACACCAAAGAGATAAGAATCCGTGGCTGAATCTTGAGCAAAGATGAGACACTGTCCTTCCCTTAGGAGAAATTCTAAGCCTATGAGGGTCATAGCTTCATATTTTACTATATTCAGGACTTAACTCATGTCAGAAAAACCCATAAGGATCGCAGTTATTCATTTCACATTGCCCCTGGAGTTATCAAACATTGGGCAAAAAATACCCAGTTGTTGATAAAAAATGATTTCCATTCTCAGTCAGTTAAATAGTTGCCTACTTTCAATGAAATATCATTAAATACACTCAGTTTTCCACAATTTGTAGCATATGAATTGACTGGGAGTAGGCGTTTCACAGCTTTACCTGAGGTAAATTCAATCTAAGACACCATGCTTAATGCTGAAGAGAATAAAGAGCTGAGTAATAAACAATTTAATATCACAAACTGAATTGATTTGTCGGGGCTTCTTTTTTTTCTTTTTTTTTTGGGGGGGGGTGTGTATGAAGAAGGGGAGGAGTTTATAACACCCATATCATCTCAGAATTTAATAAAAACTGAAGATCCAGTAATAAGGTCTATCAAAACAGAAATTAATTTTGAAAGTTTATACTGCAAACATCAAGGTTCTCCAGGTTGCGTTTTGTTGAGACATCATCAGTTTACTTTAGGCTTAAAATATCTTTTTTTTCCCATTTCAATTATGAGAAAACATATAAATTTTTACATACTCCATATAGTGTTACACAACTTGGACCAGTCTCTTAATTAAAAAAGAAATTCTCAGTTAATAGTAAGCCTTACCTCAGTTCGTTCAATTTGAATGGAAAGATTCTTCCAGATGAATTTAGTGACAGGAGAGTACTAAAAGCTCATGAAAATATAGGGAAACTAATTAAAATCTGATTCATATCTAGACTTTCTTAATGCTTACTAGCTCTCTTTTTATATTTCTCTCTGTAATAAAATATATTAGATTAAATTCACTTATAATCACCAGTTCTCCCCTAACCTTTCTGATTCATTGCTTATTTTTAGTCAGATTTGCCAATCCTTTCTTCTGTTTTGACTGAACTATGATTGTTATATTATGGCTCAAATATCATCAGCTTAAAGGAGGAAAAAAAAATAAAGGCACAGGAGAAAGGAATAGAGAGACTAACTGTAGGGAAGAGGATCAACATAAAGAATGAGACAAATGGTTTTTTAATGAAAAATAGAGAGTATGGGGACATGAAGGAAAGAAGACTTCAAGTAACCAGAGCCAGAAATATCAAAAAGCAGAGTCTTCATAAAGAAATAGTGCCTTCTTGGATCATTAGGATTTTACTGCCTATAATATTTTATATTTTGAGATCTATTTACAACCATTAGTATGGAGCTGAGGTAATAAAGCCCTGCCTTGCTCTTCTCCTACTCTTTTTAGTCCTGGACTCTACTCGGGAATCTCATCCTTGTACAGTGTTTGACCTTCACCTATTGGTATAAAATCTTTAATCCTGCCCCTTACCTAAATGTCATTCTAAATTTCCAAAACCAAGGCAAAATGTTTTATAGTTAATGGGCTACAATGCCATTCCAAAGCCTCTTTTCCCATATGTAGCAAATCAGCACAGCCTTCCAGAATCACGGACACAACAAATCACATTATGTGCACAAAATATAATGTTCAAATTAAATAATATGAAATTCATTTTTACATATTTAATATCTCTCTATATATTGAAAGCAATTTTATTTTTTGCCAGGATGTCTTTTACATAAATATGTGTGACAGCCATGAAAATAGGCAACTTGAAGGGATTTCCTGCCACAGGGAACACGATTGACAGACAGCCTGGGCTCAGGCACTCGGAATCCATTGCAATTGTGCTGAGGCTTTAATTTCCACAGCTGCTCCCAGCAAACTATGGAGTGTGGCTGGGATGCTAAAACAGACTAATTTCTATGAGAAGTGAAATTCTTCTTTTAGGTGACTCTGGCTCAAAAACTCCCCAGGGGCCTGGTCAAAATTTTTTTAGAAATGTACTACAGTCTGAAACTCTTTCTACACAGCACTTTCCTTCCTCCTTCACAGGGGTCAAGCCTGCATTATGGTCTGATGGCTTCATCCACCACCCACCGCTTCCTCTGGTTCTATTCACATTCCTCCCAAATAAATTCCTAGATATATTATCCTGTCTTGGCATCTGCTTCTTGGAGAATTCAAATTAGCAATAGTAGTACTGAGAGTGGTCTGAGAAAACAGACACATTTTATTTATTACCCACATTTTAGTGGGTTTAGGACTAGTTCATTCACTGCACAGTGGACAAAGAGAATAGATGGGGCATAGCTAGTCCCTGGCACAAGACAACAGCTAAATCTTTTGCTGGCGGTTACCTGGGGAAAATGGCCTAGTGCAGGAGAATGCCACTGTAGGTCCAATGATCTAAGGCATTTGGAATACACGCCATAAACCATGCATACAATGACAGTGAAATTGCCTGATTATTGCTAATTTATATTACTGGCCAACAGAAAGACAATGAGAAACTAAGGACCACTGACAAGCAGTAAATATTAAGTAGCCAAATATGATATAAGTAAACAAGAGATTGAAGACCTAAGAGTTGCAGAGCTCCAGAGATGTTTGAATCTCAGCCACGGCAGATCTGTTTTGCTGTGACCAGGGCCATGGTTATGAAAATGAGGGATTCTGAAATATAGGATAGGGACATCTGGGCAAATGCCCCTGAGGATATTGGCTCTGCAGATGCCCCTCCAAGCCCTCAGAACTGGCAGAGGTTGCCCTCCCTTCCAGAAAAAGAGCTAGCATTTTTGCTATGCTGGAAGACACTTCAGAGGCATCTCCTCAACGAGGCAACAAGTGTTCCACTTAGGAATTGCACCCAGTTCATTCTTTAGGATCATTTTAAATGCTCTGGTGAAAGAAGGACCAGCATCACTAATAAGTTCAGTATGGTTCCCTCTGTGAGCCAGGACTGATGAAAGGAGAGCTGGCCTCATTGTTAAAGATGAAGTGATGGGACCAGGGAGTTATGTTTAATCACTAGAAGCCAGGGTGCTCTAATTACCACAATGACTGGCAAGGTAAGAGAAGCATCCAAAAGGGTTTGACCTACAGGAATTTGCTGAGATTTCTAATAGATCATAGTGGCATTCCTAAGAGCAAACTAGACAAGCAGCCAACAAGGATGTTAATTAAAATCTAGTACAAAAAAAAAGAGGAAAGAATGGAGGAGAAAGGATTTGAGAGCAGTAGTCTCAATATAAAGACATGATCTATTGCTAACTTCCCAGACCTCAGCCAATTTTCACATCTGGAACCCATTAACTGAAGGTGGCCTATTCTTGGAAGAAGAATTCTGCAATACTGTGGTAAGTATGTAATGTGATGTGATAATTCGCCCAATCCTTCCCCAGAGGAAACCAAAACCATTTACCTTTATATTGTGGAAAAAGGAATACACAGGCATTTTGAGTACTGTTAGAAATAGGTTATTGACATTCATACCTAAAGATACAAAGAATTATGGCACCCATTTAGAGTTGGGGGCTAATGGGTACCAGGTAATAAATGGAAACAGTGCTATAGTTAAAGTCCAAATCAGAGTGAGATAATTGGGTCTGCAGACCAACTGCACGGTCATTTATCCAATTTCCAAGTGCAAAATTGAAATTGCTATACTTACAAGTTGAAGTAACTCCTACCAATACATTATTGACCTATAGGGTAAGAGCTAGCACAGTGGGGAAGGCGAAGTGGAAACATCTAAAGCTGCTTCCTACTGGTCGAGATATTAAATCAGAAGCAATATTGTACCTCAAGAGGGATGAAATAGATTGGTACTACCATTAAAGTACTGTAGGGAGGCACACATGATGGTTTCTAGCATATCTTCATTTAATTCTTCCACACTGGCTGGTGCGGGATCTGTATGGATCCTGCTAAATGACTGAAGAAAGTTGGCTTAACTAATTAGCTTTCCCAATATCAGTTGCTGTACCAGACAAGATATAGTTGTTAGGACAGTTTAATAAGGCTTCAAGTGCATGACCTGCAAGTCATTGATTTGGTGAAGGCATTCTTTTCCATTTTTATTATGAAAGAAGAGTTGAAACAGTTCATATTCACATGGAACAAAGGATAGTATTCATTTATAGTGTTGCCCTAGATCTATGTTAACTCTCTCATTCTGTCATAATAAAGCCCAAGGAAATCTGGATGGCAGGACATTCCACAGAACATCACACTAAGCCATTATATCAATGACATCATCTTGATCAAACAGGATGAACAAAAAGTATCTAGTATAATGGAGACTTTAATAAGACACATGTGGAAGGGAGATAAACCTTATGAAGATTCAGAAACTGCCACTTCAAGTGAAGTCTCTCAGTCTAGTGTTCAGAGAATGTTAGGATATTACTTCCAAAGCAAAAAACAAATTGCTGCATCTTGTATCACCTATCACAAGGAATGAAGTACAGTGCTAGCAGGCCTTCTTGAGTTCTGAAGACAAAATAATCCACACCTAGGAATACTGCTCTACACGTATACCCAGTGATACATATGTGTACCAGCTTTGAATGAGATCTGCAGCAAAAAGGGATCTATAGCAGGTCTAGATTTCATTACAATAGCCCTCACCACATGGACCATACAGTTCAGCAGACACTATGGTATTGGGGGAAAGAAATGCAATGTGGAGTTTTGGGCAAGCTCCAGTGGGGAATCAATTGGGAGTAAGGCCATGTGGTTCTTTACAAAGATTTACATGTTTTCTGAGAAACAGCTTTTGGCATCTTACTAGACTCTGGCATAGACAAATGTGACAATGCATCTGGAACCACCCTCTAGTAGAAGCTGAATTCTATTGGATGCACCAATTCATAAAATGGGACGGGTCCAACAGAAGTCCTTAATAAGAAGTAAATGGTACATCGGTGATCAATCCTAAGCAGTACCAGATGTAAGTAAGCAGGTGGCCCAGATGCCCATGTCCCCACAATTGTACCACCATCATTTCCCAGCTTGCATCTATGCTCTTATAAGGTGCCCCATAAAACCAGCTTAAGGAAGAATAAAAACCTCAGCTTGGATTTGTGATGTATCAATTTGGCATATGCATTCAAGCCAAAAATGAACACTAATTAGATAACCATTCAGGTCTAAAATAGCCAGTGATGAGAAAATAAAGGTTCCTAATGGGCAGAGTGGTGAGTGGTGCACCTGGACACTCACTTTATGTGGAAAGCGAACTGGCTCAGATGAAAATATAGAGAGATTTCTTGGCAGTGGCCAATTGCATGACCACACAATCAAAGGTCTAAAAGGGAAAAGACTGGAGCCAGGGCTAGAGTATGTGGACAGACAAGTGGAAAGGGGCAAAAAGGGTGAAGATTTTTGTATCACTGGTTAATTTCCACTAAAAATTGCACGCCAAAGCAGAGGCACCAAATAAGCAAGTGGACAAAATTACTGGGCCAGTCTGTGTTATCCAGCCTTCCTCATCAGGTGCTCCATGACTGGCATGATTGCAACTGATAGAGGCTGCACATGGTCTGACAGTGTGGACTTTGTCTTATCACGACACTGCAACCATGGCTGACTCAGCTAGCCAGAGAGACCAATGCTTTGCCTCTAATATGGTACTACTTAAACTTTATCAAATTAAAAGTGTTTTTTCTTTGAAGGATACTATCATGAAAATGAAGAGGATATCCACAGACAAGGAGAAAGTATTCTCAATCCATATATCTGATGAAGGACTGGGATCCAGAATAATATAAAGACATTTTAAACTTTCTAATAAGAAGATAACAGAAAATGGAGAAATGTTGAAACAGAAACTTAATAAAAGAAATATGATAATGGCCAATAAGTGCATGAAAAAGTGAAAACAGCAGATCAGTGATTGGGGACAGGGACATAGGGAGGGATAAACTGAAAAGGGTATGCGGAAAATTTTAGCATTAATGGAATGGTTTGTCTTGATTGTGGCAGTTGTTTCATAGGTGTATACACCAGTCAAAACTCATAAAACTATATTCTTCTTAAATAGGATGTAGTTTTTGTAGATAATAATTGCACATAAATTAGACCTTCATAGAACCTACAAAAGAATATTGTTATGTAATTTAAAAAGAAAAACCTACATTTTTATTTCCTATGTAAGATAAGGGGGCAAATGGAAGGCATAACTGCAAGGTTAGTATTATATTTATTATTCTAAATTTTTTCTATTAATATTTGTTTTCTTCACATTATGGCAAAATAATTCTTCCCACTTATATAAGAAAATAAATCAGATGATATTAAAAATTATCACCTCCTGTATTTGGTTTCTCAAAGGAAGGACTACCTGAAAGAGAAAGTCCAAAATGCTTGTTTAGAATACAAATCTCTAGGCCTCATCCCCTGGCACAGAATTGAGGTTTGGGGGATATGTGTGGAACATCACCAGTGTTTACAGAGAGATGTATTTCCACCTGCTGTACCAATTCATGTGCTTGATCATGTTGGGAGAAGCAATTCCTGCTTTCCACCTCTGACTTATAGACAATCACAATATCAGTATAGTCTTCATGTTTCAAAACTTCCACTCCAACGTTAGGGTTCTGGGAGTACAGAGGATTCACTACTTTATCCTCAAAACTGAGCAGGTTCAAACTTCCAGTGGTTTCTATAGGTTGCAGGTGGGAACTCTGTTGTGGGAAACGGGTTGAGCATTGAGAAGACCGGCTGGTAGGAAAATTTTTCAAATCATACTCCCTGATGAGTTTTCTAGAGCTTTAGGGGGTGTGCTGGATAGTGTGAGGTGCAGAGTGCTCCAGAGAGAAGTCCTATACTTCTCTGCTGTAAATCTCTCCTCAGCTTCAACCAGAATCCTCAAGAAAGAAAAGTTTCGACTGTTTTGGAGTTCTACTGATCAGAGTGGCTGGATTTAGGATTTTAAAGCAAAATAATACTGTGGGCACATTTTATTTTGTTTTGTTGAATACCTAATTGAAAAAAAAGGCAATAATTAGTATAAATCTCCTTAGTATATACAAATCCATGTTATATACAAATATAACTAAAGTTGTGTCATACATAAAATTAATAATGTGCTTTTAAACAAATCAATTTAATATTTTATTGAGATAGAAGACAGGGGAGCCATGAAGAAAATGTTTACATGTGTGCAGAAATGCATTTACTCAGAAGAGAAAGTCTTATGTCTACAAAGTAACATGGGTTCTTGGTACTTCTTGGAACAGTTTGGACCAACAGCCTACATAATTCAAGCTACATAATTCAAGGTAAGGATTTTGCTTAAATTCCTTGGATACCTGTAACTCTACAAGCCTAACCAGAGAAAAGACTAATATTTATCACTCCAGTTAAACCAAAGTACAGAAAAAACCCTTGCCAACTCTGACGGAACAATCATTTCAAGTGTGGTTCATTTCAAGTGTGGTTCTTCTCTGGCCTCTACTTAGATAATGTATTTTAAAATATGATGAAATCATATATCAGAAGCGGATGTTTCAAAAATAGTCATGCTGTAGTTAAACAATAAAACTCTATGTGGTAGTGGCTAGAGGAGACATTCAATATTTTATCACAGGAAATATAATTAAGTCAATGACATCTGTGCAATGGAAGAGACTTTCTCAGTTTAGATTTAACTTGGAAGCTGTTCTCTTCTTGCCAAAATTGAGGAGTTATAAAAACCTTCCCACCACATCACTTACTTAGCTCAGTGGGAAGCTAAGCCCTTATCTCCGAAGAGAGAACAGAGAAGCCAGCATTTTGTAGAGATCATGCTTTGGATTAAATCGAGCCTGCTCAGATAGATTCAGGAGAGAATATAAACAGCGTAAACCTATAGAAATTGTTTGTAGTGATGCTGTGAATTTTGCAATATTGGCATTGAGTACCTTGATAAAAGAAAATGACCATCAACAGATTCAAGCATAAATTAGGAGTATGGAAGAAAAAGAGACCTCAGCGACTAAGAACTGCAAAGTCAGAACAACAATAACCACAGCAGCGATCAAAGAAGCTAAACTAAACAAAAATGAAACAAAAATAAAAAAAAAATAAAAAGGTTATCTGAATTGGGCTACAGGTGACTAAGGACTTCCCTAATTATAAGAAAGGAGTGGGAATTAATACCCAAGTTACACAGTGTACATTGATTTTATTTTGTTGTGTAAGCTCCTGTTAACTATTTTGTTATACATTTTTCATTACATGTTGCTGATTTAGTTATTATCCTTTTCTATCTGTTATTTTTACAAGGTCCCAATTTAAAGAATCCCATGAGGTGTTATCAAAAAATGATACCCCCAAAAGATAGCTCCTCACTGGTGGTGGCTTTTGATATTCTAGTTCCAGAGTGGGAAGAAAGATCATTTCCATCTTAACAGAATCTTGAGGTGACACAATTGTAGGATTTAGGCCACTTGAATGAAAAACATGCCTATTAAGGAAAATAAAATCTCTTCTCTTCTTCTTTGAATTACTGATATTTTATAGTGGTTGTCATCACTTTTCACCTTCTATTATAAATACCTGCACAAACATTTTATCTCCCTGCCTAGAGAGGGATAACTATCTTATTTATATAAGTACACATGGCATATAGTAGACAGATAACATACATATCTGTGGCACTGGATAACTGAATGAGTAATGTGTGATATGGTTATTATTTTATTCCTCAGGGCAACTAAGGGGAACAGAAACTATACTTGATGTAAAGCAAAAAAAAAATCTGGGTTTCTATTTAATTCTGTGTTACTAGCCATAGGACCTTGTATAAGTCATACAATCTATTTTGATATATCTCAAATGAAAATTTCAATAGAGTGATATGGAAGATATTGGAGAATTCCACATTTTAGGTTGAATTATATCTCTCCAAAATTTATATTTTGGATTCCTAAGCCTCAGTACTTCAGAATGTGACATTATTTGGAGATAAGGTCTTTACAGAGATAATCAAGTTAAAATAAGATCATTAGGGTAGGCCCTAAACCAGGATGACTGTGTCCTTATAAAAGGGAAAATTTGGACACAGAGACACGTACAGAGGGAAGATGAAATGAAGAGACATAGGAGGCAGATGGCCACCTACAAGCCAACAAAAGGGACTTAGAACAGATCCTTCCCTCACAGCCCTCTGACCAACCCAGCTGACATCTTAATTTTTGGACTGCTAGCCTCTAGAACTGTGAGAAAATAAATTTCTGGTTAAGTCACCTAGTTTGTGGCCTTTTGTTATGGAAGCCCCAAGAGCAGTCTTAGTAAAGAGGGATCATTATAAATTTTATCTCAGCCATGCAGTTCTCAGCAAATTACCCTACCTATTTCTAAAGTAGAGGTCAGCAAACTATTTTTCTCTAAAGGGCCAGAATTTAGCCTTCGTAGGCCACATGATATTTCTTTTGCATATTCTATCTCAGTATTGTTTAAAATTTAAAATGCATTCTTAGCGTGCTGGCTGTACAAAAACAAGCTGCAGCCTGGATCGACCCACAGGCTTTGGTTTGCTAATCCCTGGAAAGGCAAGGTCTTATGTCACAAGAAAGGCTTTTAGGATCTTGTTTGACAAATTCTAAAATGCTATTTAATTGCATGTTACAAATAGTACAAGTCTATTTTAATTAGTTTTGTAAGTTATTTTTAGTAAAATGTTATTTTTCAATCAAGCCTCTTCTAAGTTCTTTTCCCTACCTTTTATCAACTATGAAACTTCATTTTTTTAACAAACATAGTTAAATATTAGGTCCTAATTTTAAGTAATATTACTGACAAGTAGGAAATTTCTCCTATCCATATTTAGAGGAACATTTAAATTTGGCAGTTGATCCTCCTTATTCCAAAATGCAATGATTTAACAAATTGAATATCAACATGGCACTCAGAATTGCACTAAATGCAGAATTACCTATCCTCATTCCTCAGTGATGTCAAAGTGTATTTTGGGTAAGAAATTGTGATTAATATAGTCTGTAAAAGATTTTACAGACCAAAGCACCAAAGCCACTTCAAAAATACATAGTCTAATAAGCACAGGCCAGGCAGTTTGCTTGCTAATCACAAAATCGAATTTGTTCCTAAATGCTAGAATGTATGTGCTGGAGTTATAATTGCAGCCCCAGTGCTCAGTACTGTTTCTTAGGAAATCAGTTATTAGGTTTGTGAAGTGATAAACAGCTCCTTGTTCTGCTAAAGTGACTAACCTTTATTCTTTATAGATCTATCTCTAGGAGTTTTTTTTTTTAAAAAAAAAAAAAACATGATGAGTGCGTTGCGCACCGTCTGGGGAGTGGGCATGCTTGAGGGTGCTGACTCTGGGAGGTGGGGGGGGAGGGGATGGAGATGTGGCTGCATGGTGGGTGCCAGGCGCACTGTCTGGAGAGTGGACACGCCTGGGGCTCTGACTCGGGGGGATGGGCGGGACACGGACAATGTATATAGCCTGAGCTTTTGTACCCCCATGAAGAGCTGAAATAAATAAAATTTAAAAAAAAAAAAACTTTTCACATTTAATTCTAACCAAGCTTCAATTGTTAAGATGAAAATAGAGATTTATTGTTGGCAGATGAGTAAACTAGCACACAATTTTTTAAACCAGCAGATATTTCCTCCTTTATCTGTGAACATCTTGTCTTATTTCCTTCCAATTACATTTTTTTTCTTCCATGAACAGCAAATATGTCATTTCTATCATTCTCCTGCTGGTGGCCTTCTGGAAGATGATTGAATTACCCAATCTTTGGAAGGAACAAGCTGTTTTATGTCTCGAGTGCCATGGATTTTGTAGATTCTCCTGCTCTGGGGTCTTTCTCAGGTTATTACAGATTTTAAGCTACTTTCATTGAGTAATGTTTTCCTGAAGGAAATGAAGGAATGAAAACTCTGGCTCCATGCAGTTCTCTCAGACACAAAATTACAATGATGTGCTTTTCCTACATCCTAATGAAAGACGGAAATTGTCAGAAATAAATTTAAGATTCTCAAACTAGTCAAGAGACTATCTGCGTCAAATTGACCTGTGTTATCTGTTAAACTCCAGACTTCTGATGCACCCCACAGACTTGCTGAATCAGGATCTCTAACGGCAAGTCTCGTGCATGCATTTTCTATTGCTGGATAAAAATTACCACAACTGAGATGCTGAAAACAAAACAAATTTGTTTTCCCATAGTTTCTCTGGGTCAGGAGTAGAAGCACAGCCTAGCTGAGTCCACTGCTCAGAGACTGACAAAGATGAAATAAAGGTATCAGCCCCGTCTTCTTCCAAACTCACATAGAACTATAAGAATCTGAATTCTTGCAGTTCTGGTTGTAGGACTGAGGGTCCCAGTTTATGACTGGCTGTTGACTGGAGGCTGTCCTCAATTCCTAGAGGCTGCCGGCAGTTCTCTGCCATGGGCCCTCTCCATAGACACAACATGGCTCTTTGCTTCTTTCAGGACAGTAGGAGAATCTCTTTTGTCAGTCTGCTAAGATGAAGTCGAAATTATAAATTTAAAATTTAGAGCTAGAATTCTAAAAGTGGCTGTCAAGATTCCGTACTCTAATCCTTAGCACCTGTGACTATGTTGCAATGTCACTTCCGTGATTATTATTTTCTATGGCACAGTTGACCTTAAGATAAGGAGATTACCTACATGGACCTGATCTAAATCATATAGACCCTATTAAAAACAAAGTTTTCTCCGTTTGATAGAGGAAGAGGAAGTAAGAGATATTGGAAGTACAAGAAGGGACTTCAATGTGCCATTGGTGGTTTTGAGATGGACCAGGAGAGGAGAAAGAATAAGGGTAGCCTCAGAGAACAAAGACTAGGCTTTGGCTGATGCCAGCAGTGAAACTGAGACCTCAGCCCAACAACTGCAAGGAACTGAATTTTGTCCACAGCCAAAATGAGGCTTGGAAATGGATTCTTTCCCAGAGCCTCCAAATAATACCCTAGCTGGGCTGACTCTGATTTTGACCTTCTAAAGTTGTAAGTAGGGGACTCAGTTGAGCCTGCCTAGACTTCTGACCTATAGACTGAGAGATAATAAATATGTGTTGTAATAAGCCTATAATTTTGGGGTGATTTGTTATGTGGCAATAGAAAACTAAGAATAATGTAATTGAGAGAGTGTCACTCATCACTTTTGCCATATTCTATGGGTTAGAATTAAGTCACAGGCTCCATCTGCATTCAAGGAGAGGGGTTTACTCCAACGTGTGGATACAAGGAGATAGAAATTACTTGGGATCATCTTAGAATTCTGCCAATTATAGCCCAATAATCTTTATTTTTCAGCCTTTCAAGGTGGCTTTCATGCTTTCTAATATGAGAATTATAATTGGGATTAGAAGTATGTTGAGAACATGTAAATTGGCATATTGGGACAGGCTGAAAATGATCTTATAGTGAGTTGTTAAATCAAATGACAAATCTAAGCCAGAAAAAGTTGATGAATGTGTTCTTTTCAAAATAACAAAGGGAAGACGACTAGACTTTTGCATAAATTAACTAAATCAGTTAGCATTTATTGAGTGCTTCCCATGTGGCAGTTGCTGTGCATATGTTTGACTATAAAACCTCTTAGCCGACTCACAGCAACCCTACAAGGTAGTCATTATTTTATCTGTATTTCACTAATGTAAAAATCGAGCGTTGGAGAATATAAATAACTTGACAAGAGTCATAAATTGTACATATATGTATTTATAAGACCTTTTTAATCCTAGTTGCATTTTTCTGTGGTAAGCAGAGCAGGCTACCAAAAGACAGTATCAGAATGTCAGCACTGTCTTTGACCCTGGGGCTACAGTGACGAGCAACCCAGGCAGTGGCTTTCCCCTCTAGATTCTCTCATCCAAACTGTGCAGCATTCCTAGTTAATCTACCTAAAGGTGATCTATGATTGCGACATTGGCCTCTTCTAACAATTTCAGTGCCATTTCAATTGCCTATAAATGAATTCCCAAATCCAAATCCACCTTTCCAATCTTAACACTGTCTCAAAATCTTATACTTCATTCAATGTAAACACATACATTTCCCCAGAGATACCCTTTTTCCAGTCTTAATAATTTTTGTTTGTCATTTGTGGTAGGCATATTAAAACCCCACCCAAAGATATCCATGTCCTAATCCCTGGAACCTGTGAATGTACTATACTACATAGCACAGTGAATTAAAGTTGCAGATAAAATTAAGATCGCCAACTGGATGACTTTAAAACAATGAAATTATCCTGGATTATCCAGTGGAGCCAATGTAATCACATGCATTCCTTAAATGTGAAAAAGAGAGGCAGAAGGGTTGGTGTCAGCTTTGAAGATGGAAGGGTGCCATTAGCCAAGGATTGTGCACAGCCTCTAGAAGCTGGAAAAGACAAGGAAGTAGATTAACTCCAGAGCCTCCAAAGATATACAGCTGGGTTGACCAATTGATTTTAGCCCAGTGAGACCCATTTTGGACTTCTGACCTCTAAAACTATAAGATAATGAATGTGTGTTATTTTAAGCCATAAGATGTGTTATAATTTGTTGGAGTAGCTGAAAGAAATTCCTATACCATTTTACCTATTTAAATCTTAATTTTTTCATGTTTCCTTTCAGAATATACTTTTCTCTATTCTTATAAATCTTAGTTTGTATTAATAACAATCAAATGATACTTAGTGCATTGACACTGTCAATCACATAAATTTAAATTCTTCATCTATCCAATAAGTTGTTAGCTTCTCAAAGACAAGAAATGTTAAACAACTACACATTTGACATGACAACTGGCATCATGCCCTGTTGGCACCCAGTGCTCTATCAATGCCTATTCTAAAAAATCACAGTTAACTTTTCTAGAGCAGAAGAAAAAATTTCATGATAAAATTTTATGTCAAAAAAATAAAATTTATCTTAAAAAAGAAGGATTCAAAGTTTCTTTGATATGGGACTATTCAAACTGCTGCCAGAGGTCTATGTGCAAAAAAGAATGATCATGTCTTTAAAAAAATGAAACAAGCTCTACTTAGAGATCTACTTAGAAATTTTGTTTGTTCCAGGTACTTACGGTAGCTAAGAAGGAATGTTTTTAACTCAGAGAGAAGAAGGAGAATTTACTCAACCAAGCAAAACTCAGAAATCTTAATTCAGTTTGAATCTCAATCCTGTATGGATGCAGAAAGGTCATGTCCTTTATAGAGTTCCCTGTTCTCATAGTCACTGAGAGTGACTAAGATGTTCTTACAAATTTTTAAAAAATTATTTCTGGTAGTATCTTCTTCCTCTTTTGTTGGCATTTTTTTCAGACACTTTTGTATTAACGTGTTGATCTCTATTTCTATCTTAAAACCAAGCTGCTATCTTCTCCATTGTAGTGTTTCATCCTAAACATAGATATTGAAATGGCAAATTCTTAGAAGCACACATCTTCTCTAGGCTCAATCAGGGAGAAATAGAATTCCTGAAAAGACCAATATGAAGAGGCAATAAAAAACCCTCCTAAAAAAAGTCCTGGACCAGATAGTTTTATACCCTACGAAGAAGAATCAGTGCCTATCCTGAACAAATTATTCCACAACATAAGAAGGAAGGAATCCTCCCCAATACGTTTATGAAGCCAACATCACCTGGATACCAAAACCAGGAAAGGATACAACAACAAAAAAACTACAGACCAATATCCCTTATGAATATAGATGCAAAAATTTCTCAACAAAATCCTAGAAAACCAAATTCAGGTGCCTATCAAAAAAATAATCTATCAAGACCAAGTGGGCTTCATCCCAGAGATGCATGTATGTATGGTTCAACATACACAAATCTGTAAATGTAATTCACAACATAAATAGAGGTAAAGAAAAAGACCAAATGATTCTCTCAATAAACACAGAAAAAGCATTCAACAAAATTCAGCACCCTTTTATGATAAGAATGCTTAACAAAATAGGCATAGACAGGACTTGCCTAAAACTGATGCAAGCCATATATGACAAATCCACAGCCAACATCACATGGAATGGGGAAAAATTGAAAGCATTCCTGCTTAGAACTGGAAATAGACAAGTTAGCCCTCTAGCACCACTTCTATTCAATATAGTGCTGGAATTTCTAGCCAAAGCAATCAGACAAGAGAAGGAAATCAAGAGCATCCAAAAGGGGGCAGAAAAGGTCAAACTATTGCTCTTTGCTGATGTTATGATCTTAAATCTAGAAAACCCCAAAGATTCTGCCATGAGACTACTGGAATAGATAAACAAATTCAACAAAGTCTTATGTTACAATATCAATGTACAGAAATCAGTAACATCCCTAAATGCCAACAACAGTCAAACTGAGAACAAAATCAAAGACTCACTGCCATTCATATTAGCAACACAGAAAATAAAATACCTAGGAGTATTTAAGGAGGTGAAAGAGTGCTACAGGGAGAACTATGAAACACTGAGGAAGGAAATAGCAGAGGATGTAAACAGGTAGAAAACCATACCATGCTCATGGGTCAGCAGAATCAACATTGTTAAAACATCTGTACTACCCAAAGTGATCTACAGATTCAATGCAATCCCTGTTAAAATGCCAACATCATTTTTTGCAGGCCTAGAAAAAATAATTCTATGCTGGAACCAGAGAATGCTGGTTCTATATGGAACCAGAGAAGACCCCCATATAGGAAAAGCAATCTTAAGCAAAAAGAACAAATTGGGGTGCATCAATTTAACAGACCTCAAGCTATACTACAAGTCTATAGTAACTAAACAGCATAGTAGTGGCACAAGAACAGAGACATAGACCAATGGAACAGGACCGAAAACCCAGATATGTTTAAGTCTTTAATCCATTTTGAGTTAGTTGAATTTTGTATATGGAGTGACATAAAGGTCTATTTGTTTTTCCTCTGCATGTAGATATCTGGGTTTCCCAGTACCATTTTTTTTGAAGAGTCTATCCTTTCCCCATTGTGTATTCTTGGCAACTTTATCTAAAATTATTTGACTTTATGTGTGGATTTATATCTGGGCTCTCTACTCTGTTCCATTGGCTTTTATATCAGTCTTTATGCTAGTGCCATGCTGTTTTTATTACCATAGCTTCATAATATATTTTCAAATGAGTAGGTGTGATGCCTTCAGCTTTATTCTTCTTGCTCAAGATTGCACTGGTTGTACTGGGTCTTTTTGTGGTTTCATATGAATTTTAGGACTATTTTGTTTATTTCTATAAAGATACGATTAGGATTTTGATAGGGATAACATTGAATCTATAGATTATTATGGACAGTATAGACATTTTAACAATATTAATTGTTCTAGTCCATAAAAATGGTATGTCTTTTCTCTAACTGTGTATTCTTTAATTTTTTTCATTAATGTTTTATAATTTTCAGTGTATAAGTCATTCACCTCTTTGGTTAAGTTTGTTACTAAGTGTTTTATTCTTTTTGATATTATAATTAGAATTGTTTTCTTAATTTTCTTTTT
Organism: Lemur catta; assembly: GCF_020740605.2. Taxonomy (NCBI): domain Eukaryota; kingdom Metazoa; phylum Chordata; class Mammalia; order Primates; family Lemuridae; genus Lemur; species Lemur catta. Next base: position 246,335,931 of record NC_059128.1, read on the forward strand.
AGATAGTTTGTTGTTGTGTATAGAAATACCATTAATTTTTGTATGTTGATTTTGTATCCTACAACTTTACTGAAATTGCTTATCAGTACTAATAGTTTTTTAACTTACAGTTATGGATGTCCAGTGTCACTCCTTTGGGGTTGGAAAAGAGACTTGGAAAGATTTCTGTATTCTTAAATTTGTTAAGTCTTGTTTTGTGTCCCAACTTGTGATCTATCCCAGAAATAGTTCTATGAGCTCTTGGGGAGAATGTATTTATCTGCTGTTGAGTGGAAAGTTCTCTATATATCGATTAGGTCCATTCATTCTATAGTATTATTCACCCCAGCTCTTTTTACTACTGATTTTCTATTTGAAGATTCTATTCATTATTGAATTTGGGGGTATTGAACTCTCCTACTATTATTGTATTGTTTTCAGTTTCTGATTTCAAATATGTCAATATTTTCTATATATACTTAGACACTCTGATGTTGGGCATGTCTATATTTATATTTGATATATCATCCCTCTGAATTGACCCTTTTATCATCATGTAATAACATCCTTTCTCTTGAGCAATAGTTTGTTGTTTTTTTTTTTTTTTTTTTGAGACAGAGTCTCACTTTGTTGCCCGGGCTAGAGTGAGTGCCGTGGCGTCAGCCTAGCTCACAGCAACCTCAAACTCCTGGGCTTAAGCAATCCTACTGCCTCAGCCTCCGAGTAGCTGGGACTACAGGCATGCGCCACCATGCCTGGCTAATTTTTTCTACATATACTTTTAGTTGTCCAGATAATTTATTTCTATTTTTAGTAGAGATGGGGTCTCTCTCAGGCTGGTCTCCAACTCCTGACCTCTAGCGATCCACCCGCCTCAGCCTCCCAGAGGGCTAGGATTACAGGTGTGAGCCACCGCGCCCAGCCAAGCAATAGTTTTTTATTTAAAGTATAATTTTGTCTAATATAGGTGTAGCCAGCCTATTTTCTTTTGGTTTCCACTTGCATGAATTATCTATTTCAATCTCTTCAATTTCAGTTGTGTGTGTCCTTAAATTTAAATTATGTCTATTTCAGACAGCAGATCACTAGATCTTATTATTTTTATCCATTTAGCCATTCTATGTCTTTTGATTAGGGACCTTAATCCATTTAGACTTAAAATAGTTACTGATGAGTGAAGACTAACTGTTGCCATTTTACTCATTGTTTTCTGTCTGTTTTGTAGTGGTTTTGTTACACTCTTCTTTTACTGCCTTGTTATTTGATAATTTTATAGGTATTTGCTTTGAGTCCTTTTTCTTATTCTTTTATATATCTATTACATATTTTTTCTTTGTGATTACCTTGAGGATTGCATAAAGTATCTTGTAGGTGTAAGCATCTTGTTAAAGCTGATAACAACCTAACATCAATCATATACAAAACTCTGCATTTTTGCTCCTCTCACACACATACTTTCTGTTCTTGAAGTCAAAGTTCTTTTATATTGTGTAAACATAAACAGATGTTTTTCTTTAAATTTTATATTAGTGTTAGGACCAATTTATGGATCACCATTATAGTGTTACATTATTCTAATTTATATGATATAATATATAAATTTACCAGCTTTCTTCTCTCCTTTTAAAGAATCATCTCAAGTTTCTTAAGTCATTTTTACTGTCCTTCTTTGAAGAAATGTGACATAATCTACAGTTTCTTAATATATGGAGCCCAGAACTGAATATGGGAGATCAAATATAACCAAACCAATAAAAATAATGAAGGATTCATATGTATGTCATAATTTAGCAACTAATATTTCTATTAGTGCTGCCCCAAATACACTAACATTTTTTACTTTTACGTGTAGTCATATAAACAAATGAATCAACTTTAACTTGTCAATTAACAATTTTAAGTTCATTTGTAAACCTTTATGTTGTACAATAAGCCATATTTATTTGTTATATTAATTAAGTTGTAAAATAGGTGGCAGATGAATACTATTTACAGTATGATAGTCATGCTCAGAAATAATGATCACCTTCTCTTGCAAAGAAAGGTTCATGTTATTTGAGAATTACCTATAAGCTAGTCACTGTGCTAAATACCCTCATATATTTATTCCACACTTTAGTATGGCAAAATTAGTGTAATTATTCTCATTTCTAAAACCAGATGAAGATAAAACTTAAAGAAATTTAGCTCAATGTGTTAAAGTAGTAAGTAGTGGAATAAAATTTAAATTTAGGTCTATGTGACTCCAAAATGCATGCTTAGTATATTATGTTACTAAATAAAAAGATTTGAGGTCAGGAATAATAAACTTTAGTGCTGTAGATGAGTATTCCTTATCTGAAATGCTTGGGGATAGAATACATTTATATTTCATGTATACCCTATACACATAGCCCGAAGTTAATTTTATATACCACTTTTAATAATTTTGTACATAAAACAAAGTTTTAACTGTGTTTTGACTGTGACCTGTCATGTAAGGTCAAGTGGAGAATTTTCCATTTGTGGTGTCATGTCGATACTCAAAAAGCATCAGATTTAGGAGAACTTGTGATTTTGTATTTTCAGATTAGGAATATTCAATTTATGTTAAATTTGTTAAATTTTCTATGACCAAATGTGACTATGTTTTTATTACAAAGTAGTCAAGTTAAATACCTTATACAAACAAAAATTGGTACATAATTTTAATAACTCACTTTTTAAAGTTTGGTTTTTCCTACATTAAACATACCATTTGAGTGAATCACTGTAAAGGAAGATGAACTGGAATTCATGTTTAACATCATTTTTTAAAGTACATTTGCAAACCAAATTCCAGCTAAGGAATTTGTCTATTAAGATATGTTTAATGTTGTTTAAACCCTTAAACCCTATTCCAGTTACTTCAGTAAGTCTTATGCTTTCCTCAAATTTTTAAAGATTCCCAGGGTTACACATATGCTTGATATATAGAAAGTGCTCAGTATATAATTGCTGAATGAATGAATCATTCATCTCTGGATTTGAACTCCTTCTTTTGAAAAATTCATTCAGTATAACCCCCAGCTATTGCCATTTCCTGGGTGTCCTGCTCTTCCCACTTCATACCATTTAATTAACCTGGACTAACCCTCTTCCCTTAGACATCCAACACACACAAATACACATGCACACACACACGAATACAAAGCAAGCTTTGTTTGTAACTAATATTACTTAAGAACTGAAAGGAAATGTGATATACATCTTAAGAGAATAATCATTTTAAATCAAATATAAAATACCCATGCTGTTGTAGAAATAGGGGAATTTGGAACACTAACTAAATATTTGATGGTTCCAAGAAATTATACTTTGTTATAGTTGTGGTAATAAAATTGTGCTTATTGTATATATCAAGAAGCCTTGTATTTTAGAGATTTATGCTGAAGTATTTATAGATGAAATGATGTGATGCTGGAATTTGGCTTAAAATAATCCAACAAGGAGGAGGAAGGAGCAGAGAGTACACAGAGAAAACATGATGGGTCTTGTTGATAATTGTTAAGGCAGGGAGGTGGGTATATGGGGGATTTATCATACCATTTTCTCTTCTTGTTTAAGATTTTATAACAAAAAGATTTTTTTAAATAATCTTTTTCTTTAAAATATAATTTAATAAAATAAAAAAGATATCTCATATATTTTATCCCTTGAATTCTAGTTTCCTCATGTTTCCTTACTCTATCTTACTGTCTCTCCTTTCTTTTGCCATTACTTCTTCTCTCTCTTTTCTATCTTTCTAGTAACAACAACAAAGAAAGACACAAATGCTTGTATTTTATTATGAAAAACAACATACAATTCTCCAGTCCTTACCTCTAAACTCAGACCTTCCTTTAAACATCCAAAAACTTAGTTTGAACTGTAAATAAGAGCTAATACTTAGCACTTACTGTGTTCTAGACTCTGTCCTAAGTTCTCTTACATTCATTATATCATTTAATTCTCACCAGCTCTATTACTATATTCCACCTGATTGTTGAAGAAAGTATGACATAGAGAAATTAAGAAACTTGCCTAAGCCACATGATGAGATAGTAGTGGAACTGCGATTTCAACCCAGGCAAGATGATGCTAATTAACTACCATATGGCACTATGCTGTAATTGAAACACTTTTTAGATGGGCAATTAATTCCGAGAGAAAGGCCACCCTCCTCCAGTAGTAGGAATGGAGGGCAGATAGAAATGTTTCAGTTTGGGTTCTCTAGCTACATACTTACTCTATATATAGGCACATGACCTAGGAACATCAACCAATATCACTTACATCTTAATAAATAGCCTATACTTTATTTATAAAACCTCCTTTCAACATTTTCACCTTACATATTTTAAAGTACTCAAGCTTATACTGTATTGTGGTCTTAGTTTATATATTAATAATATATTAGGGTACTTTGTGAGTGAGGAGGACTATTTACCAGAATAGACAAGCTTTTGACCTCCGTTGCATTCAGAACTACTGAAAGCAAACAAGCCCCTTAGGTTATACTACCACATTACAATGCTAATTAGTTTGTAATAAAGATAATAAACTCACAAATGTGAAGTGCGTGGAGTCATGTTTCATTGAATCAGTTATGCTGTCTGAGCATTGATAACTCAATTCATAGTTAATTGCATACTTCAGCTTTTATTTTGTCTATTTTGAAAATGCTTACATGTGTTCATAATTTTAATAGTAATTAAAATGGATTTTTTGGCATTTTATGTAATATCTATAATCTCCAATCACCATATATGTACTGCAGGAATTACATATATTTATGGATATATCTAAAATATATAACTTATGACAGTATCATAGAGGTAAGAAAAGTGATTTATACATGTCTATATTTTAGAGTTTATGATAGCAATGTCTCTAAAAGAATGTAATTTTTGTGATAAAAAATTTTATAAGTGTTCTTTGCAAAGTTATCATTTTTCTTCATATTTCCCAATGACATTATTCAAGATTCATGCAATGATTTCTGCCTCCATTCTTCCTACTTCATCATTAACCCTGATATTCTGATTTAAATTATAGCTAAATCATTGACATTTCTCCAAAGTGACCAATGATTCCTTGTATGCTTGCCCACTAGTCTATTACTGATTTTTCCCCCTTTATATATTTTCCTCCTTTATATATTTTTCCTGCTATGACTGAACAATTGGCTATATTCTTATAATAAATTATTAATCTTTTACATGAAAATTGTTTTCTCTAATTTTTCTCTATCCTTTTTCTATGACTTTTCTGTTACCATTTTCTCTTCTTGCTGTGCAAATGCTGGATACCTTAAAGTTGAAATTTTGACTTGCAGCTTCTTTTTTTTTTTTTTTTTTTGAGGAAGAGTCTCTCTCTGTTGCCCAGACTAGAGTGCCGTGGTATCAGACTAGCTGCTCATAGCACTCTCAAACTCCTGGGCTCAAGTGATCCTCCTGCCTCAGCCTCCAGAGTAGCTGGGACTGCAGATGTGCATCTGCACCATGCCTAGCTAATTTTTTCTGTTTTTAGTTGTCAGGCTAATTTCTTTCCATTTTTAGTAGAGATGGGATCTTGCTCTCGCTGAGGGTGGTCTCAAACTCCTGATCTCAAGTAATCCTCTAGCCTTGGCCTCCCAGAGTACTAGGATTACAGGTGTGAGCCACCATGCCTGGCCATGGACTCATATTCATTCAACAGTTCTTCTATTTGAATGGTGTTAGTGGTCACCTATTTTCTTTTGACTCCAGCATTAAGTTCTTACTTTTTGGTTCTTTATTGTCACTAGCCTATAAGTAATCTCCTCTTAAATATCATGTCATAATCAGAAGTTCAATCTATTGCTATTTTTAAAGGAAACTTTTTACAAAACTCAACATACACATCAAAAAGTTCAAAACTCATAATTGTGTAGTTTAATGAATTTGCATAAATTGAGGATAAGGATCTGTGGAGTACACAGATTGAGAAATACTATATCAGTAGCACACAAGAAGTTTCTGTTTTGGTCACTATTAGTACTCTTTTCAGACTAATTAATATCCTGACTTCTAACATGATAAATACTTTTGCCTGTATTTGTATTTGATTTAACTGAAACCATTAGATATATACTCTTAATGCAACTACCTCCTTTCACTCACCATTATATTATTGAGTATCGTTGAAATTTATTCATATTTATTGTTAAGTAATATTCCATTGTATAAATATAACAACTTTTTAAATCCATTTTATGGTATATGAACATTTGGATAGTTTCCAGTTTGGGATGACTATGAAAAGTGCTGGTATAAACATATCTATTGACTGTACAACATTTCTGTCATTTCACTACATTTAGTAGTGGCACTACTGGGTCACAGAACATATATATGTTTAACTTCAGTACTACCGAAAATGGACCTTTATCTTACACCATACATAAAAATCAACTCCAAATGGATTAAAGAATTAAACATAAAACCTGAGGCTATAAAACTCCTAGAAGAAAACATAGGTGGAAAAGTTAATGACATTGCTTTTGGCAATGATTTCATGGATATGACACCAAAAGTACAGGGAATAAAAAAAAAAATAAACAAGTGTACCATGTTGAACTAAAAAGACTCTGCACAGCAAAGGAAATAATCAGCAGAGTGAAAAGACAACCTGTATAATGAAATAAAATATTTGCAAACTACATCTGATAAGGGGTTAATGTCCAAATATATAAGAAACTTTTACAACTCAATATTTTACAAAAACTAGTAACCCATTAAAAACAGTCTAAGAACTTGAAGAAACATTTCTCCAAAGACATACAAATGGTCAACAGGTACACAAAACGGTGCTCAACATTACTAATCATCAGGTAAATGCAAATCAAAACTACAATGAGATAATTTTGTGGATGCCAGCAAGATGGTGGATTAGGAGTTTCCATCTTTTGCACAACAACCAAAACAAATAATTTAACAAGAACCCACTAGCAAAAATAGCTCTGAGAGGGGTCTGGAGTATAGTGAAAAAGCTGCAGCAACATCTCGAAGCACAAAATCTGAAGATGAACACATAGAGAAGCACAAGAAACATTTTACCTGTCTCACCTCAGAACTCAGCGCAGGTTGGCCTCAAAGACTCGCTTGGCTACAACCTCCCCCTGTGGGGGAAAAGACAAAAAGGATGACCCCAGCAGGACAGGTGGAATTCCATTACATGTATATATTGTATAATGGTGAATTCTGGAAGTTTTATGAGGAATAAAAATGTTTGCTTGTAAACATTTTGAGTAGGAGTTGAATGTGGAACTCGAAAGAAATAGAAATACATCTCTAGAGTTGAGAAGTGGCATCTGGGATAGAGAATGTGAGGTGGAAGATCTAATGTGTATTAAACAATTATAATCCTGAATGCTAAATGAGGTTGTTTACAGAGGGAGTATATATTGTGAAGAAAAGAGGGATGAGTTCAGAGTTGTGCTTCCACTGAAAAGATCAACAGCATTCTAGGAAATGCCAACACTAACAAGTGAGCTGAAGAAGAGTACTCAGCAAAAATAGCTGAAAATAGAAGAAAAAAAATTTCAGTTAGAAGGAGAATCAGGGAAATAAAAGACCATGCTGAAAAGAGAATGCTCTATGCAAATATGAATATAGTAAGAGTTAGTACTCTTTTAATGAGTGTGTGCAGCAAAATTAAGGAGTTAAGACAGTAGCCTGGATAAGGAAAAGAACGTAAGGAAATGTCCTGCTTGTGGATGAAGATAATTGAAGCGAATCTATAAACTTAGGAGAAGACAACAGTGGAGATGAACAGCAGGAAACTATGAGTCCAATCACCACCTGTAAAGTGCATTTCCACAGGAGATCTCTTGATAGAGATCAGTTCTTGTTGGTGTGTATTGCTATTGTCTGGTCTGGGCCCTTTTAAGTTGCTCACTTGTTATATTAAAGTATGAAATTTCTGCATGCTCCAGAAATCCCTACGGTTGTTCTAAAATGCATCTTTATAAAATCTAGCTGCAACATTTCACTCCTCTGCTCAAATATCCTTTGGCCTCAGTATATGGCTGCTCAGTCTAGCTCTGCTTTCAAAACTTGCCTTTTACTTGGCTCCAACACAGCCTAGTATTTCACGCAGAACAGTCATCTGAGTGTACCTTGCATGGGAACTCCCATATGCTTTACTGTCTCAACATGCTCTTGCTGTTTTTTCTATTAGCACATACATTTTTTAATAGATTATATTTTAAAAATAGTTTTAGGATTATAGAAAAACTGGGTGAGAAGTAGAGAGAGTGCCCATATACTCCCTCTACACTCCATGTACAGTTTCACCCATTATTAATATCTTGTATTAGTTACAATTGTTGAGCCAATACATTATTATTGAATAATGTCCATAGTTTTACATTGTTTCACTCTTTGTGTTATATGTTCTATGGGTTTTGATAATTGTATAATGACATATATACACAATTACAGCTTCAGACAGAATAATTTCACTGCCCTCAATATCCCCTGTGCTCCACCTATTCATCCCTCCCTCCATCTTGGCAATCACTGATTTTTAAACTGTCTCCATAGTTTTTCCTTTTCCAGAATGTCACATAGTTGGTTGGAGTCATACAATATGGAGCCTTTTCAGATTTGCTTCATCTGCTTAGCAATCTGCATTTAAGGTTCCTCTACATCTTGTCATGACTTGATAGCTCATTTCTTTTTCTTGCTAAATAATAATCCATTGCATGGATGCAGTACAGTTTGTTTATCAATTCACCTATTAAAGGACATTCCAGTTGCTTCCAAGTTTTGGAAATTATGAATAAATCTACTATAAACACTTGATGGAAGTATTTGTATATACAAAAGTTTTCAACTCATTGCAGTAAATACCAAGAAACATGATTGCTGTATCACATGTTAAAAGTATGTTTAGCTTGGTAAGAAACTATCAAAATGTCTTCTAAAGTGGCTGTACCATTTCCCTTTCCCACCAACAGTGAATGAATGTTCCTGCTGCTTCACACTCTCACCAGCATTTGGTATTGTCAGTGTTTTGAATTTTGGTCATTGTAATAGATGTATAGTGCTATCTCATTATAGCTTTAATTTGCAATTGCCTAATGACATATGATGTTGAGCATCTTTTCATGTACTTGTTTGCCAACTATATATCTTCTTTGATGAAGTATCTGTTCAGATCTTTTGTTCATTTTTAATTGGGTTGTTTATTTTCTTTTTGTCAAGTTTTAAGAGTTCTTTGTATATTTTCAACACCAGTACCTTAACAGATATGTGTTTTGCAAAGATTTTTTCCCAGTCTGTGGTCTGTCTTCCCATTCTCTTAAAAGTGACTTTCTCAGGGCAGTTTTGAATTTTAATAAAGTCTAGCTTATCATTTTTTTCTTTCTGGATGGTGCTTTTGCTGTTGTATTTAAAAAGTCTTCACTTTACCCAAGGTCACCTAGATTTTCTCCTTCGTTATCCTCTAGGAAGTTTGTCATTTAGGGTTATAAGCCATTTTGAGTTAATTATTGTGAAAGATATAAAGCCTTTGTCTAGATTCTTTTTTTTTGCATGTGAATGTCTAGTTGTTCCAGCACCATTTATTGAAAAAACAATTTTTGCTCCATTATATTGCCTTTGCTCCTTTGTCAAAGATCAATTGACTCTATTTGTGTGAGTCTATGTATGGGCTCTCTGTTCTGCTACATTGATCTCTTTGTCAATACTTTCACTAACCACTCTGTCTTGATTATTGTAGTCTTATAGTAAGTCTTCAATTCAGGTAGTGTCAGTTCTCCAACTTTATTCTTTTCCTTTGCCTTTCCATATGAACTTTAGAATTAGTTTGCCAACACAATAATTTGCTAAGACTTGATTGGGATTGTATTCAATGTATTGATCAAGTTGGGAAGAACTAATACCTTGACAATACCAACACATCTGTTATCATTGCATCACTGCAAGCGTCAACTCAAAATTTACCCACTTTGTAAACCACTGAGGAGAAGCATGGAATACTAGAAAATCTCTAATATTATAGTCAAAAAATTGAATTTATGTTATAGATTCACCACTTGCATTCATTAGTGTGACTTTAAGCACATCACTTATCCTCTTTGAACACTTCAATTATCCTCTTTGAAGCTCTGTTTTCTTATCTGTAAATTATCTGTGACAGGGAATATTAACCAATGTTATTGTTTTCTACTTCTTTTCACACCCTTTCATCCTTCATTACCTCAACTATTTTATTGGCTCTTTTTCCATTGCCTCAAAGGAGTGATAAAGCAAATAAAAAGATAGAGAGCAAAAAAAGCAATTGCCAATCTTTGCTTGATGTTGTTGTTTTCCACATTATAAGCAACTATGGAAATCTAGAAAGGGAAATTTGTGGACTAAGCATACTACTAAGCCAACAACATTAAAAATATTTGATTTCTCCAGTTGAGAAAGTACATTGGACTTAGTGGTGCAGGGGTGTGTGTGTGTGTGTGTGTGTGTGTGTGTGTGTGTGTGTATGTGAGAGAGAGAGAGAGAGAGAGATTAAGTTTTATTTAAGATAGCCAAAAAGGACAAGTAGGTATTCCTTCTCCCTTCCTGCTTTCTATGCTCCCAAGCAGTTAAAGCATGTTGCAAAAACCAGACCAGGCTCATCTGGTTGGGCTTCTGTCTAGGACTTGAATATCAAGAAAGCATCAAAAATTGCAAGACTGTGAGAATATATTTATGGCACCATTAACAGAGTCAAAGATTCAGTGGCAGAGGCAACTGTAGCAACATCCTAAGTGAATGATTCTCTGGTGTAATCTTAGCTGGGTTCTTAGTGATATTTTGGCTCTGATCTGTTATCAAGCATTGCTATCTAGCCAACCCATTTATTCTGTGGGCTTATAGTTATCTTAATAATAAATCAATTTTCTCTTTAAAAAGCCTAAATTGTCACCAGTTACTAAATCTTACTGTCACAAAACTGGTACCCAGACTCTTAGAGAAATGGAGGAAATCTACAATGTGTTATCTATCTTAGATGAAATCAAAGGCAGTGAAAATCTATGGGTATTCAGTAATTAGTATGTCTTACATGTGAAGGAAAAACCATGAACTAAATGATCACCTAGGTTTACCTGAAGACAAGACTATGGGGCTGTAGTTATAGCTGTATAGAGAATATATTATGGATCAAATTTTGTACTCCAAGAAAAGATATCTTGAAGTACTAACACCTCAGAATATGAACACCTCAGAATATGAACATTTTTAGAAATAGGGTTATTGTATATGGAATTAGTTAAGGCAAGATGAGGTCCTACTACAGTAGCATGGGCCCCTTGTCCAATACGACTGATGTCCTTATAAGAAGACAGCCATGTGAAGACAGAGATGCACACAGGGAGAATGCCATGTGACTATGAAGGCAGAGCAGAGATTGGACTTTTCCAGCTGCTAAGTCAAAGAACACTGAAGATCATCCACAAGCAAGGAAGGATTCTCATACACATTTCAGCAGGAGCATATCCTGCCAACACCTTGATTTTGGACTTCTGGCCTCCAGAACTGTGATACAATAAATTTCTGTTGTGTTCAGACATTTGGATTTGTGATATTTTGTTGTAAAAGCCCTAGGAAGCTAAAACAGAATCTTTTTAAAATATGAGAAAATTAAGAACTGTGGAGCATTGTAGTTGCTCTTAATCACTGTTTGACAGATTAAGTACAAAATCAAATTTATAGGTTTTTAGCTCAAGTAATGTACTTAAATCTAGGGATTTTCTATGATGGTGTTAAAAAATCTATATTAATCCTATAGTCACAGACAGGTAGTTGAAAACAAAATGCAACAATTAATCCTATAAGTTGCTGATTTGTAGTGACAGTTTCATTTTGTATAAGATACGGTATTGCTTTGAAAAAACTGGGATCCTAAAAACTGGAAAGTATATGCTTGAATATCTGGATAGCATGGAATACTCTCTAATATTTCCTCATCAATCTAAGAACCCCCTTGTCTGTAAACGTACTCTTCCCTTGTTTTAAAATATTATTAGAAAGGAACACTGTTCATTCTCATCCCCCTCATCCCTATCTTTCATTGACTTCAGAGATATAACTAGGATCAGGTTCCGGCATGACTAAGGTGGGATTGGAAACAATAGTAAGATCACACCAAGGTTAAACTCCTTATGTCCAGAAATAATATAAAAATTTGCTATTTTTGAAAGAAATTTGTAATATGAGAAATAAATTAAAGGGGTGCTTTAGCCACACTGAAAAGCATATATTGGCTATTCTCGGCAGCCCTCACATCAGCATCAGAAGGTTCTGAACTTATGTCGTTTCATTCCCAATTCTTGAAGGAGGCACTCACCAACTGAAAAGATCCCCACATTTCTTCTTGTCCTGTGAAGAAGGATTATTATGGTGGAAGTTCCTAGAACTCCCTCTTTCTACCAAAATAATAAATCAGATGATATGTTCATATCCCTGGGAAAATAACAGAATTGAGTAGCACCATTGAGATTTGAAAGGTGAATTTACCTTGAATGTTTTATCAAATTATTTCAATGAGTGTTTGAAGAGGACAGTAAATTTTTATAAGCTTAATTAGGAAGTAACTTAAAATTATAATTACTCTTCCAGATGTAGTCCCATTACTAGAACAATTTAATTCAGTTCAGGAATCCCTTACATGCCTTAGGAAAACATATGAATAAGGAAGAGTTAGAAGCAAACCTTATTTTAAAAAAAGAAAAAAAAGGGAAAAAAATAAAGAATATAAATTTATTTATTACCACTGAACTGCTCACTTAAAAATGTTAAATATGATAAATTTCATATGCGTATTTTACCTCAATAAAAAATTCTACAAGAAATATATGTTTCAGCTCTTGGGCATATTAGGACATCCACCACAAAATGAAGGCGAGATTGCTGTGCCCTCACTCTCTACAATTAAGAAAGAGAAAATATTTGGTGAACATCTTTGTATTTTCCAATAACACAAACCACATTTGATAACCCATTAAAATCTACTTGAAATTGTCCTAAAATCCTGTAATCATTTACTTGATTGCCCCTCCCCCAAAGGAGGCTGACAGATACAGGCTAGGACAGCTCTGCCTCAAGGCACTTAAGATATGATGGAAGTCAGTGGTTTTCAAAGATCTCTGGTATATCAGAAAGTTGTATGGTGCCAGTGCTAAGGTCACCAGGGTCTCCTAAGGTTTTGAAGCAAAGCTATATCCTCTTTTGCAAATCAAAAAATAGTTTTTGATTTACTGAGGAACCCTAACAGAGCCTGAGCAATTTACTGCAGAATAACAGCAGGTGACCATTAAACCCAAGCCTATAGTCATGAATTGGGCAATTCCATATGCATGAAGACATATGTTTTAGTTGTGCAAAATACCACTTTATTACAAAGTAGAAATAGTACATATGGAACAAGTCCCAGTCTGGTGCAGAAAGTATACATGGTTTGCATTGGAATACCAAAGTCCATATTCCAGCTATTGTTTAAGCTTCCATCAACACAAATGAGTGGGCCCATGAAGATTCTCTGTGTTTAGTTGCCCAGAGATGAATCAAACTTGATTTTCACATGACTTTGCATAGAATGCTGACATCACCCATTCAGATGTGGACTTCTGGGATAATATATTAATACTTCCACTAATGGTGAAGAAGGTAATTACACCACCAGGAAGAACTTCAAGCTGGACATCTGATTATTCACTTTGCTTATAAAAAGAAATGGCCTGTGGTTATGCTCTGCATTGGCCCACAGTCAGTGATTAATGTTTTGGCTAGATCCTTGAATATTTTTGAGAAGTAATATTAGAAGATTGTTGACAACTGACATGGTGGTTTGGAAAAAGGGACTGTGTGTGGATCACTCAAAATTTAGGTCATATGTTTACACTCAACAATAGGTTACATTTTGTATGAGGGTCATAATAATCAAATGCAAAGACAAGCCACTCCGTGCATGTTCATCATCATGCTTTCTCAGTGACTACAGTGAATTCTCAGTGAGCTCATGGAAATGCATCCCTAGTGATAGGAATAGAATCTATGGATGGGCCCACACAATGAACATGCCCTTATTAATCAAACAAATCACTAAGTGCCCAATTTTTCCTTGGTGGCCATCAACAATGTAGTCCCTATAAGGATGCTCAAAAATTATAGTGTTGGAAGAGTTGTATAGCTACATGACAGCAGATTAATTACATTAGAACCATGAACTTTGGACCAACAATTTTCCCTACTGGAATAGATACTTATTCAAATTGTATAGTAGTATTTCACTCCTTACCTATTATTATTCTTTTATAACAACTAAGCCTAGACCAACTAAATGCCTTATATATAATTATAGTATAACATACAATATTGATTCTAAGAAAGCAACTCTCCAGTGTAAGAATTTAGGCAATGTTTTTATGCTCAAGGTCTCGCCATGTACCATATCACATGAAAAGTGGCTGATCTTAGAAAGAGATGGAGTTAGTTACAGTGTCAGCCATTATAGTGCTAAATACACAGTACTGTAACACTGTAAGTTAGTAACTAACATGTGGTGCTGTTTGTCTCACAATTCTAATAGAATTAAGTGGTATAAGTGGGAATCATGAACTACATAATGCACCTAAATACTTACTTACATTATTTTCTTCTTAAACCTGCTGCTTAAGAAGTTTTACGCCCAAGGAGGGTAAGCCTCCTCCAACAGACACATCAGTGGTACCACTGAATTGGAAACAGAGATTAACTGGTCTTTTAGGGCTCTTCATGCCATTGAATGAAACAGGAGGAAAAAAAATTAGATTGTTGCATTTGGTCTAATAATTCATTTTGACTATAAAAACGAAATATGTGTCCTAATACAACAGGGAGAGAAAGCAATATAGATGGAACCCAAGTAATTCCTAAGACTTCTCCTTGTACTAACATGTACAGTGTTACAATTTAGTGGAACACTATATTGACCCTATACAGACAGAACTACAAAAGGTTAGATCCCTCATGAATATGGATAAAGAATCCTGTCAGCTGTGATGTTGGCTGAAGTAAAAAGGAGCATAAAATGTGTAGTGAAGGAGAAAAATTCTAAATATCAGCCGAGTCCAGAGAAGAAAATGTTTGTGTATGTACCATGTAAGTTTTCAGCACTGTGAACAGCTTCTGGTGTCTTCTAGATTACTTATTTTTATTCCTTCATCACATTTACTTTAGCCTGAATTTTTCAAACTACTTTTCAACTTGTCTTTCTGTCTCTAGGCTTCCCTATCAATAAATTACCAATTTTTGAATATTTAAATGTTTATTCTTCATTTATTTACATCACCACATAGTGATCATTTTATGTGATACATTTATTTAAATATTTTGTAAAATTACCTGTATAATGCATTCTTTCTCATATAATAAGTTTCTTCAGAGAAGATAACATTTTAATACTAATTTTGTGTCTCTATTATATACAAAATGAATGCCTAATAAATGATGGTCAAAATTGAATAAGTCAATAACAACTTATTTTGTAGATTAAAAGAGTAAAATTAAAATTCATGAAAATCCAAGAAAGAGCTAATATCTATAATAGAAAGTGTCCAAAAATACAAATCTAAGCTGCCTTTTTTTAAATTTCAGCATATTATGGGGGTACAAAAGTTTAGGTTATGTATATTGCCCTTGCCACCCCACCCCCCAAGTCAGAGCTTCAAGCATGTCCATTCCCTTGAAGGTGCACATCACACTCATTATGTATGTATACATCCATCCTCTCCCCCCCCACATCTGTCAGACACCAGGTTAATGTCATTCCTAAATGTGGTCTTAGGTGATGATCAGTGAAACCAATTTGATGGTGTGTACATGTGGTGCTTATTTTTCCATTCTTGGAATACTTCACTTAGTAGAATGGGTTCCAGCTCTATCCAGGAAAATACAAGAGGTGCTATATCACCATTGTTTCTTATATGCCTTTTGTGTTGCCCATAAAAAAATGGTGCTTTATTTATACATTTACAGACTATTCACTGTTTTTGTTCAAATACTCAAGTATATTTAAAAATTTTATTTTATCTCTCTTCTTTACAAAGAACTGAGCACTCTGCCCTTGAAATGTTAAATGCTTTGTACAATTGAACTATATTCAAGCGAACAAGTTCATTTTGATAATTGTCTTCCCCAAATCATTTATTAATAGGAAGCATTTGCATTTGCATCTCTCAAAGAGGAATAAATAATTTGACTGTCCTTAAATTGTAAAGTTTTCAGCTTCTTTTTTTTTTCTGCTAAATTTATTTTTGCTTGATTATTTTGTTTTAGGATAAAGTGACATGGATAGATTCAGTCAAACCTAAAACAATGTCTTATTGGTGATTATCAAATTATTATACTAACATATCTTACTTCTTTATCATTTTTAAAGATCAGTAGTGTAAATAAGTGACAATACATTTTGATTGTCTCATCCACTGAAGAAAGATTATCATCTCTGAGTCTAGAGGTGTGTTAATACCCATTTAAAAGATATAGTACATAAAAATGAAATTCATTGCTTCAACTCCTTAATCATCCACTGTCTGTTAAGAGAAATGCAAACAAATCATTATAAGTACTGCAAAGGAAGTATACTTTAAAATATTCTGAAAATAAAAAGCAATGTTATTGAATACAATTCAGTAGATATAATCAAACTCATGCATTGAGATAATAAAAGTTAAATATCATGTTATTAGAATATAAGTACTTTGTTATTATTATACTAATAAAATATTCAGAAACTAGTATAGTCTCTAATTCTTAAAGGGAGTCAATATGTTTTTGGTGAATAAATGAATCTGAGTAAGTATAGTAACAAAATCAAATGAAACCTTGAGTCATTTTTATTAAATTTTTGCTTTTTGATTGACCAGTTCATAATAGTATCAGAACATACTTTCCAATCTATAATTTCTACCATTTCAAAAATGATATTATAAATCTAAACTCATTCAAATTCTATCATCACTATTATACTTTTGTGGGATGGCTTTGGCTTTTTGGGCTCTTTTTTCTTCCTTATGAATTTTGGAAATGTTTTTTCTAATTCTGTGAAAAAAATATATTAATATTTTAATAGGAATTGCATTGAATCTGTAAATTACTTTGGGCAGTATGATAATTTTAACAATATTAATTCCTCCAATCTATGAGCATGGGATGTTTTTCCATTTGTTTGTGTCTTCTATGATTTCTTTCATCAGTGATCCATAGTTCTCTTTGTAGAGCTCTTTCACCACTTTGGCCAAATATTTCCTCCTAGGTTTTTTGTTTGTTTGCAGCTGTGGAAAATGGGATTGAGTTCTTGATTTACTTCTCAGCTTGATCATTGTTGGTGTATAGAAATTCTATTGATTTTTGAACATTGGTTTTATAACCTGAGAATTGCTGAATTAATTTATCAAATCTAGGAGTATTTTGGAGAAGTCCTTAGAATCTTTTAGGTATAAGAACATATTATCAGCAAACAGAGATAATTTGACTCCCTTTTTTCCAAATTGAATGCCCTTTATTTGTTTCTTTTGGTTGATTACTCTGGACAGGACTTCTATTACTATGTTGACTAGGAGTGGTGACAGTGGGCAACCTTTTCCTGTTCCAATTCCTAGGGGGAATGCTTTCAACTTTACCCTATTTAGTATGATGTTGGTTGTGCGTTTTTCCACCCCCAGTAGGACCCAAGTGGTTTGTGTTGGTGTTACCGATAGCCACAGTGGAGTGAGTATGTTAGTCCCCAGTCCCACAGCTGCCTGTAACAGAGTGGTGGGTTGTCCTAAGTGTGTTGAGAAGAGCTTGGTCTCCTCTATCCTTTTGAGACCAAGTAATGGCTGCAGTTATGTCACCTTAAACTTGGCCTAAGGGTGGGCCAAAGTCCAGCCCCAGCATTAAATTCTCAAAATAGTGCCAGCTGTGGGCTTACAATCAAAGAGGGCTAGGCCTCTTTCAGGCAAGTGGCGTAGGCAAGAAACTGGGGGAAGTGCAGTCTGCTTGCAGCTCAGTCTCAGAGGAGCCCACAGAAGGGCAGTAAGAATTGTCCTTTGTGTGTGGAGGAGAGCTTGGGCTCCCCCTTCCTCCTCAGCTGGGCAGAGATACAGCTGCTTCATCCTGATCTCAGGCTGAGGGAAGGGTGCTGCCCAGCTTTAAACTCCCAATATGGGTCCTTGGGTCTGGGACCAGAAAGGGTGGGCCCTTTTCAGGCGAACAGCGTGGGCAAGATGCTGGGGGTGGGGTGTCATCTGCTCACATCACTGTCTCACAGCAGCCCACAGCAGGGTGGTAGGAATTGTGTAGGGGTGTGTAGGAGAGCCTGGGCTCTCTTGTCCCTCTTCAGCTGGGCAGAGCTGCAGCGGAGTCTGCCTAAACTCAGGGAGAGGGCAGGGTGCTGCCTAGCTTTAAACTCCCAAAATTGTGCCTTGGGGCTGTGACCAGAGAGGGTGGGGCCCTCCTCAGGTAGGCTACACTGACAGGGAACTGTGGGGAGTGCAGTTCACTCAAGACTTGGACCCATAGCAGCTGGCTGCTAGATGGTGGGCATCATCCTAGATGCATGCTGAAAAGCCTAGTTCTCCTACCCCTCCCCAGCCAAGGGGGGCTACAGCCATGTCAGCCCAAATTCAGCCAGAGGGCAGGCCACAGCCAGTATCAAACTCTCAAAATGGCACCTTAGACCTGCATCCAGAAAGGCTGGAGCCTCATTCATCCATCTCACCCAGTATGGGCAAGAAACTGTAGAAAATTCTGTCTGCTCACAAGTCAGTCTCAACAGCAGCCCACAGAAGGGCAGTAGGGTCCTTTCCAGGGGTGCATGGGAGTCCCTGGGATCCTCCATCCCAGCCTGGAGCCACGCTGTGGCTGCAGGCACATGTGGGGTTCTTCAATATCTTGGCTCTCAGTATCGCATCTGGCTCAAGCTGCTCTAGGCTCAGATGCCTGTGGGATTCCACGCGGTTTCTCTTCCTGGATCAACATCTCTGTGCAGTCTCCAAGCAGCTCCCTGTGTTAGCCTAAGTCTTGCATGTGTCAGGGGGTTTTATAGCCAAAATCGTAAAAGCTTGTCTCAGAGACAAGGTTGCCCTGAACCCTCTCGTTATTCACTTCTGGTGCTTCCCATTGCTTCCCTGGTGAATCCTGGAGTTCTCTCCTAGACAATCTGTTTGAAATGTGAGAATCTGCTTACTATTCTGGTTGTCTCTGTGGAGGAGGCACACTCTACCTGTGCCCAGTCAGTCATCTCGATCCTATCCCAGAACAAATCTTTAATGCCGATTTTCTGAGATTGAAATATTAAGAACTTTAGGGAAATGTTTTGCTATTATTAGAATTACAAAGAAGCATGATTACTTAGGACCTCTAATATCTGAGACTAATAATTACTCTTTCTATTAATATATTTTCTATGACTTTATCCATTGAGGCCTATAGTTCAATAATCAAATAATTGTATCACTCAAACTTTAAAACTCTGACTTTACTCCTAGTGATTTAATATATGTGGTACTTATTTTTAAATGCCATTCCTCAGAAGCAATCTCTAATTATTCTTTTCAATGTCATGTTTTGTCCATTAATTGAGTCTTTCAGCATCAAATATTCACATTTCCTTTCAGAGGAACACAAAGGTTTCTTATTACAGCCTTAAATCAAAGTATAAATAAGAAAGAATTCAAATTAATTTATAAACAAGTATACATATCATCTTCAAACACATTTTTTGTGAAGATATTTTTATTTCCTTCTAAACATTCATGATTCTGTTGTCTCATATCACACTAATAATGGAGGAAAAAAAAGTGTGAGCCTGAGTCGTTATTGGTCTTTGCATTACTAGTATAACACTAGTTTAAATAGAAATTTCTTTCTTGTCTCATTTCATCATTTCTACAGTGATACTGAATTTTAAATGTTCCAGATCAGTGGTATTTATTACTGCAAAGTAAATGTGGCTTTCAGGTTGAACATCCTATTTTAATGTACATATTAAACTAAAAGTAGCAGCAGATGGAGGTGTTGGAAATGTTTCCACTACATATTTTATTTGAGCAATACATTTATCATTATTGCTTATAGCAGTGCTATAAAAATTAAAAGATTTTCCCCCAAACAGGTCTCAAATTTCTTCAGTTCTTTTGAATTTTATGTAGCTCTAAAGTGGATGAAAAGAATGGGAAACTATAAATTCCTTTGGTGGTAGTAATGAAAGGGACTCATAGTGAGTTGTCAAAAATATTTGACCATAAATGTATACATAGTCTTCTAATTTAACTGTGATTAAATACCTTATTCTATTTGATGATAATATTATTTTATAAAGATCATATAATATCATTTATCCATATAGTTCAATTTAAAAGTATATTGTGACTTCCCTGCAATATAAAGATGTCAGTCTACATTGCTATTTTCAAAGGAGAAATAAAGAATGACTTTAAAGATCAAACTACCCTTTAATCTGAAAAAAGTACTTACAGACCCTGATAGAGCTGCAGATTGCTTATAGAACTGAATCATAGTACGTTAATGTTTGAATTCCATGTTTATACTGGCCAAGGTGAATCAATTGGTGAAGCTGAGCACCATAAACCCAAATACCGAATTCTTCAGGACCTAATCTCCTATGCATGCTACTTCTCTAAATTATATAATCCAGGACTCACAAATAACCTTCATGCTGGGGCAAAATGAGACACAAATAACCTATGGCACATGGTGGCTAATCACAGTGCACACATAGCTGAGGAACATGCATAGGAATTCACAGTAAGGGTTAAACTTGCAGTACCAATTAAATGCTCAACACTCCAGATCTCTTATGCTAATGGCACTGATGGGGAAGAAGCAGGACCCTGAAACATCAAATGGGGACAATTAAAACGACATGACTGAGGCTGAGGATCTTGAAACCTCAAATTCCCCTAAGCCTCCCTCCATCTGAAAAAAAAAATCAGTCCATCATCAAAACCTGGTTGCACCTGGAACAATTAACATCATGAGATGATAAAATTATTTGCGTAACTACCTCCTCCTCTCCTTCCTTCCAGATCCATAACAAGGATTATATTTCAATAAATTCCAGTCAGTGAGGCACAAGATTTGTTCTAGGAGATGGTAGTTTATACACTAAATGAGTTAAAAATCCCTTACAAGTCTAAATTGGTGGGAGTCTGGGGACTATGAGTGGCAGTTGGTTCTAAGTGTATTAGACCACAGATATAATTCAGAATTCATTAGGTTCTAATTAATTGTCATGTATACATGCATATCAGGTTCAGAATTTGTTATGTAGCCTTGACCACTCATGCATGGCATTAATATTCTGCTAGGTTGGCTAATCTAAGCCTTCCCTCAACAAAGAGTTATAGTAAATAAGGTGAAAAGCAAAAACTTCCTTGTCGTACTAAAGGAAACAGTCTTAATTCTTAAGGATAGACTTGGAATGGATCTATTATGCGGATCCATTGCCTAGCCTCATCTCAGCCATTTGCCTGGCCTCATTCTCTTGGGATATCTGGGAAAACAATCCCTCAACGGAATATTTAAAAATGACTTCATTGGGGAGGCATAAATATTCTTGATGATCTCTCTGGTGATTATAGTCTGTAGGCCACAGATACCAGTGTGAGATGTTACAATGAAAGCTGTTTCTGCTATCTCAGTGGTAATGAGGTGTTCTAGAGTGGTTGAATGCAGGCGGGGACATTGAACCATCAAAGAAAAGGTGTATACCGTTACGCAGTACACCATAAAGAGACAATGTTTACCACGGTGTTGTGGCCCATAGGAATCTGTGGCTATTGCTAATTATTCATAGCCCCAGAAATAAAATGAAGTAGTCCATACAAGTCCACTTAAGTGCTTCTTGACATATATAGGATATAAAGTCTGTATTTTCTGCACAAAAATCTAATCCAATTGCCATTTTAGAGATTCACAGCTTAGTTTATCACACTTAAGTCAGTGCAAGACTCAGAGCCCACCCCATAAAGAAGGTTGAGGCTGATCGGTTTGACCAAAAAAAAAAAAAAAATCTGCATTGAGTTCTTCAAACATACCTATTTCAATTTACCAGATATAGAATAAGAAGTATCCATATTTCTGAATTTATTAGCTTCTGGTTTTGAACTCATGCTTATCCTCAAAGACCCAAAATACCATCATGTTCCACTAGTCAGAGTGAGCTGTGAATTTTTCTAGAAGTGGTTTCAAACATATAGTAGAAATAGAATATCTTGAGCAGGCAGAATTCTCATATCGATTCCCTAATATATGAAACAAAGGCTATTCAGTTAGGAAGAACCAAAGAAAAGCATCTGTATCCGTTCCCTTCCTGAAGATAGTAAACCAAAATGCCACATCCCTGAGGGACAGAGATTAGTGCCACCATCTACAATTTGAGAAATACAAGGATTATGTTTCTTAGCGTAACACCGTGTAACTAGCCTGTTTAGTCAGTGCAAAACCCTGCAGGGTCACAGGGAATGACAGTATATTATATTTAAAACTTAATCAGGCACTGGTGCCCGTCACAGCAATGGCTCCAGATGGGGTATCTTTACAAGCACAACTCAAAACAGCTTTTAGCACCTGCTATAAAGCAAATAATTTATTTTCTATTAAAGTCAGTAAGCAAAATCATAAGCAGTTTTCATTTACATGTCAAAGACAATGGTGTAGCTTTACTGTCTTGCCACAGAGCTGTCAACTCTTCAGCTTACTTTTACAATACGATATATAGGAAGTGTGTTTGCTAATTAGCCAACATTCTAGACAACTTACTTAGTGATCTAAATGACCCAAGTTTTATCAATGCCTACTTCAGTTCATCTTAACATTTATCTCTTATAATTAATAATTTTATAATCAAATGGCTTAATTTCTTTCTGATTATTAAAATACCTAAAGACGTCTCTGTCAAAGGTTATAACAATATTAATCTAAAATCTGCATTCATTTGCTGTGATAAGAAAGTAGATATTTTAAAAATTAAAAGTCAAAGGAAAAATAAATAAGATTATCAAGAACACTTAAAAAGGAATGTCTGTTTGTAAACAGATTATTTTAAAATCTCTCTTTTAGCTTATGAATCCAAAAGAAAAGTCCTCTCTCTGTTTCATAGAAAAACATAGGTAAAGCATACAACAATCTGTTGCTGATGCTCTTTTTTCTGTTGGCTCCTTGATTTTGGAAATTTTTTTTCTCATTGATGCTCTTCACTTTCAATATGCTCTTAAATAAAGAAAAAAGGGATATTCTTATTGTCTGCTATATGGCAAATTAAAATTCATTCATTTACAAAAATTATTATTTGGCTTATATTGTGCATGTAGGATAGGATATGTAGTAAGGCAAGGCAGGAACATAAAAGAAACTATACAAAGCTAGTTTCTGCCCTTGAACCTCCTACAACCTAGTAAAGGCTGATCAAATGCCTGCTATATGGTAAATCTCTAGCCTCCAAGCAATTAAAATCACAACTCCCAGAAACGTGCATACACATGTGCACATGCAGCACTTAGCTCTGGTGATTGTCATGCCCTGGCTCTGTTCTCCTTCAGGTGTGAAAAGCCAGAGCTACACTCTAGCCCTAGAGCTCAACACAAATCCCTAGGACCTGTATATATAATAGCCGATAATCCTTACCTGGAATTTCAGAGATCATTCTTACATAGTTTCCCTGGCCTTTTCACCTACTCAGAAGTGCACTTTTGCACTCTGACTGTTCTCTGGCATTGTTCTTTTAGAAAAGCTTAACCACTGCTGAAAAGAAAAAAATAACAATAATGAGAAACATGAATGAGAAGTTGTAAAAGTGTTTAATAAATTTGCAGCTAAAAAATGGCTCTTAGCTTGGTTTACCTAATTTAATATTTCTTATGATTAGGAATTTGGATGGGTTTGTCTCCTTGAGAACACATTCAGATTTCAAGGTCAGCTAATCAAATTCTTAAAGGTTCTTCAGCAAATATCAAGTCCTATAAATTTGCCCCAGAAAATATATTTATTTGATGCATTTTTATTATCAAAAATTAAACTTAAAGGCTTTAGTAAGTGGTTAAGTTTTAGAATTTAGTCCTTCTAAGAGTCATCAAACTGATACATGCATTAGAAACATATGCCAGATTATTCATAATGGTGAAAGTACTATTCTTAAGCCATTTAACACCAAGGCATTACAAAGGGCTTTTATGGTACTCATGAAGTTGTGTGGTACCATAAATTTGTGGGAACATGGAGGTAACAAGACCTTAGATTGCTTCATTTCTAGGAGCTAGAATAAGATGCTAAAAGGATCCAAATCCTAAATTACGTGGTGGTTCAGATACAGAGAATAAACTATTAAAATACAATACAACTATTAAAATTATTAACCTGGAATTATCATTTATTTCTTTTTGTTCCAACAAAATTTGTCCCCACAAATAAATTGCTGTTTAAAATAAAATTCTAAATTGCATAGACAGTTTGCAAATGAATACAATGCATTAAATGGCTAAATTGTTCAATGTAGAAAATAATAATGAATATTGGGAAAAAATTTTAAATCTCCCAATTACTGTGAAACTATGTTTATAAATTCTAAAATTTATCAGAACAAATCAAGACCACCTTTGAAACCGTCATTTCTTTTTAGATGCTTGGTAAATATAACCAGCTGTGACACTGATAGCCATGATAGTAGATATGTAATGCCTTTTCTCTTTTCTCTTACATTCTTCCATATATCTCTACATTCAACAAATGGATAGGTATGTCCCCAAATTATCTGTAATACAGCTATCACAAAGCTTCTTCCATAATGTTCTACTGTTATTATCCTTATTTGGGAAGAATGGATATTGAGGAAAAAAGAATTCCTTCACTTAACTAGGGACACTTTTTTGCTTCTGAATATTCCACATAGAAATGATAAAAACACACAGAAGCAACATAAAGGCCCCATTTCTTAGGAAAATGTTCAGAAACATATTTTAAAGGATTTAAAAGAAATATAAAGAATATATTTTTATCATTTGATGATCCTGACCTGGTGAACTTAGGAAGAAAATATAAACTTCTCATATGTTTATTAGTAAAGAAAACGCAGAAGTTTTTAATTCACAAGTTTTAAAAGCTTGCTAGGTTGGTGCAAAAGTAATTGCGGTTTTATCATTGTTGAAATTTGCCTTTGATATTGGAATACATTCTTAAATGTGGTTATGTTATACATCATTTTAATGCACATTTCTTGCTTTACATTTTTTTGCTAATGACATATTACTTGGTGTTTATTTTATATGTGTTTTAGACTATGGAAATGATGTTAGACAAAAAGCAAATTCGAGCTATTTTTTTTATTCGAGTTCTAAATGGCTCATAAAGCAGCGGAGACAACTTGCAACATCAACAATGCATTTGGCCCAAGAACTGCTAATGAACATACAGTGCAGTGGTGGTTCAAGAAGTTTTGCAAAAGGAGACAAGAGCCTTGAAGATGGGGAGCACAGTGGTGGCCATGGGAAACTGACAACAACCAATTGAGAGCAATCATACAAGCTGATCCGCTTACGACTACTCAAAAAGTTGCCAAAGAACTCAACATCGACCATTCTATGGTCATTCGGCATTTGAAGCAAATTGGAAAGATGAAAAAGCTCAATAAGTGGGTGCATCTTTAGCTGACTGAAAATCAAAAAAAATTGTTATTTTGAAGTGTCATCTTCTCTTATTGTACACAAGAAACCATTTATCGATCAGTTGCACAGATGTAGAAGCAACTCAAGTGCCCATCAATAATGAGTGGATTAATAAAACGTAGTATATGTATACCATGAAGTTCTACTCAGCCACAAAAAACAATGGTGATCTAGCACCTTTTATATTATCCTGGATAGAGCCAGAGCCCATTCTACTAAGTGAAGTATCCCAAGAATGGAAAAACAAGCACCACATGTACTCACCATCAAATTGGTATTAATTGATCAACACTTATGTGCACATATAGTAGTAACATTCATAGGGTGTCAGGCAGGTGGCAGTGGGGAGGAGAGGACAGGTATGTTCACACCTAATGTGTGCAGTGCCGACCGTCTGGGGGATGGACACACTTGAAGCTCTGACTCGGGTGGGGCAAAGGCAATATATGTAACCTAAATACTTGTGCCCTATAATATGCTGAAATAATAAAAAAAAAGATCTAAGGTCATTGGCTACATTGTTTGATCATCTTTTTTAAGTTTCACTTACGGTTTTGTAATTTTGTGGTTGTCTGTTAGTTTACAAGTAGGATAAACACTCAGACACTTCAGTTTCTAATTTAATAACCATCAACCTTGTATGTTTTTTACCATTCCAATAGTTTAGTGTTTAATATCACTCAGGAAGTGGTAAGCCAGAAAGAGTTTCTGTCCTTCCAAACCAGCAACAAATGTGCCAACACTCTGTTACTTTCTGTGAAGGCTAAGGGAAGAGTTTGCACTGTTCCCAGGAGATTTTCAGTTCTGGTAACAATGTTCTCTCAGCTTCAAGGCTCAGTAGTGACTCTATCCTCCAGTGCGGCTTATTATCCAGCTGACAGAGATTGGAAAGTTTGAGCAGCCAGTCAAGTGACATAAAATTAAATATACAGCACAAAATAAATGCACTTTAGGCCTTTCAGGCAATTACAAAATACAAATTCTCTTCTCAAGATTATAAGAAAAGACTGTTCCAGAACTCTTGCCTAGTACTATGACAATATAGCTGAGCTCTGCCAAAATGTTCTTTGAGTTTTAAAGCAAGAAAGGGATTTGGGATTGAGAGTACTAAGGCATATATACTCAAGTCACTACCCCTATAGAGTCCCATGCTTTTCAAGAATTCAATCCAGGAATTAAAATAATTCAGTCAAGTCATCTTAATTGATTTGTTATTTTTTTCAAATTTAATCCAACCAGCAACTACTAGTTTGATCAAGAAATTGCTCCATAATGGTGATGATGAGGACAATTTTATATCACGTGCATGAAAAGCAGGGACACATGGCAGTAATAATATTGCCTCTGAAATATGAGACCTGAGTTGTTTTGTTTTTGAGTCTATAGAGTGTTTTTGTTTTGTTTTGTTATTTTTATTTTATCTTTTATTGTGATAAGAAGGCATGCATGATATTTACCTTCTTAACAGACTTTTTGCCTAATATAGTGGTTAACTATAGCAGAATATTATACATCAGATATCTAGAAATTATTCATCTTGTATAATTGAAGGTTTATACCCTTAAAAAATAAATTCTGTTCAAAATGGCACATTGGACACACATTTAACAACTTCTTATCTCAATACCTTAATTTTTATTTTTTTGTTTCTTTTTTATTTTATTTTTTAATTATTATTTCAGCATATTGTAG
This sequence comes from Lemur catta, assembly GCF_020740605.2. Lineage (NCBI taxonomy): Eukaryota > Metazoa > Chordata > Mammalia > Primates > Lemuridae > Lemur > Lemur catta. The sequence continues at coordinate 246,363,307 of NC_059128.1, forward strand.
GGGTACAAAAGTATATTGCCCTTGCCCCCCCGCCCCAAGTCAGAGCTTCAAACGTGTCCATCCCCTAGACAGTGCGCATTGCACTCATTATGTATGTATACACCCAACCCCTCCCCCTCAAAATCTCTTAGCTTGGATTATACTTTTCTATATTCATTTTCAGTTTTTAAAAATTAAGGTTCAATACCTTAACTTTTAAAAACTGAAAATGAATATAGAAAGGTATAATCCAAACTAAGGGATTTATTTTAGGGCCATCGGTGAGCAGACATTTCAATAGATTACTAAAAACAAAATGTATTTGAAGTATCGATCACATATAAGCCTGAGCATGGATGTAAACTGATTTACTATGAAGAAGATTAGACAGATCGGTGCTCAAAGAATTATACTAATGGTAAAGATTGGGAGTAACATTAGATTCTATAATTCCACATTTAGTGTCCAGTCTAAAAGTTATGTATATTTATTCTCTTTCTACACTCACTAGAGAAGTATTAAAAGAGAATCTCCAGAAAAAATGTATGTAACTAGCTCTGGAAAGTTAAGGAAAATGTTCCATGAATAGACTGCCACATTCTTGGATCTAGGAATTTCATGCACTACCTTTCCATATATTTTAAGTTTAAACTCACTGACAAGCTCTATGGAGTATATCCCATAGCAAACATGGACATATGCCGAGCAGATCATCCTTCAAGGAAGGACCTGCTGTTTATCTACAGCAAATGTGGTCAGCAGAGAGCATCCTACTGTCACTGCCTTCAGGGTCTGCCTCAATTTCAGTGGGCAGCTTCCCCAGAGAGCACCTTCTCTAAGCATCCCATATCCAAAGACTAAACAAGATGGGAGATATACAGACCCAGCTATTTGGGCCTAACACAGGATTTTACAGTGGGCAATATTTCCTGTATACCTCCCCAGGGCTAGACAAGGATTTGTTGGGCATGAATTGTAATTCAATATTTCTGCTGCCCAATTCTGTTTCTTTCTCTCTTTTCACAGGTTTTGATCCCTAATAAAAATACTGCACCCCAAACTCCACCTCAGCCTCTTTCTAGGGAACCCTACCTGCCACAGGTTATTAATCAACTACTTATTAAATAAGAAACTATAAAATGGGATTGTGGGGAGAATCTCCTAGCCAAAAAAAAAAAAAAAAAAACCTAGAAAAGAAATCAAGAAATCTAATTTGTATAGTTAGAAATAGTAAAGAAACTTCTACATTCACATAATAAACATAGAATCCTTTTAGTTACAGAACAAAAGGTTAAAAGAGTATTCTAAATGCTTTTAGTAGGGAGGGTAAGAAGAGAGAAAAATCCAACTTGTTTCAGGTTTCTTACTTGCAGTTCTTTATGTCAGAAGGCAATTCTTTGAAGTTTGAGGGGTAATTATTTTCAACTTAAAATTCTATGCAAAGCCAAACTATCCTTAAAGTTGAGAATAGAATTAAGTATTCTCACACACATACATATATAAACTTGCCAACAACAGATTAGCTATACATCTTGATTTGCTGAGCATCATCCTACTTTTGCTTCTACTATACCAGCATAATTATAATAGCTCTCTCATTCACTTTATTTTTGAAAATATTATTTTATTATGTTCAGACCACTTTGCATGTTAACAGTACCCTCCTAACAAATTTTTAAGTATATAATACATTATTGACTCTAGGTACAATGTTATATAGCAGATTTCTAGAGCTTATTCATCTTACTTAAGTGAAAGTTTATGCCCTTAGATTAGTAACTCCCTATTTCCCCATCTCCTCCAGCCTCTGGCAAACACCATTCCACTCTTTGATTCTATGAATTTCATGATTTTAGACACCTCATATAAGTGGAATCATGCACAATATTTGTCTTCCTGTAGCTGGTATATTTCACTTAGCATAAGGTACTCAAGGTTCATCCATGTTGTTTTCATATTGCAAAATTTTATTCTTTTTTAAGGCTGAACAGTATCTCGTATGTACATGCCACATTTTCTTTATCTAGTCATATGACAATAGACGTTTAGGTTATTATCACATCTTGGATATTGTGAATACTGCTGCAAAGTTTTGTTGGGCATGCGCTGCTATTTGATTTTGATGTAGCTCAGTTCTGATGGGCAATGTCTTCAAGGATCTGATTTCATTTCTTTTGAATAAATATCCAGGGGTGTGATTACTGAATCATATGGCAGCTCTATTTTTATTTTTTTGAGAAATCCCGTACTGTTTACTATAGTGACCATATCATTTTACATTCCTACTAGCAGTGTGCAAGGGTTGCAATTTCCTCACATTCTCACTAATACTAGATATTTTGTGGGTTTTTGTTTGTTTCAGGTGACAGTCATCTGGAAAGCTGTGAGGTGGTATCTCACTGGGATTTTGATTTGCATTTTCCTTGGCTCAGTGATGTTGAACCCCTCAGTACCTGCAGGGGATTGGTTCCAAGACCCCCCACAAATACTAAAATCAGTGAATGCTCAAGTCCCTTATAGAAAATGGTACAGTATTTGTATATAACCTATGCATATCCTCCTAAGTACTTTAAATCATCTCTAGATTACTTGCAATACCTAATAAAATGTATATGTTATATAAAGAGTTGCTATACTGCATTTTTTAAAATTTGTATTATTTTTATTGTTGTATTGTTTTTGCTTTTAGCATTTTTGATCTGTGGTTGATTGAATCCATGGATGCAGAATCTGTGGATATGGTAAGCCACTGTACCTGTTAGTCATTTGTGTGTCTTCTTTAGAGAAATGTCTATTCAAGTCCTTAGTCCATTTTTAAGCAGATTATTACTTTGCTTTGGAATTTTAGAAGTTTCTTATATATTTTGAAGATGAACCCCTTATCAGATATGTGGTTTGCAAATATTTTCTGCCATTCCATAGGTTGCTTTTTCACTTTATTGATTGTTTCCTTAGCTGTGCAAAAGCTTTTCAGTTTGATGTAGTCAACTTGTTTATTTTTGTTTTTGTTGCCTATGCTTTCAGCTTCATAGCAGTTGAAGCCATTGCCAAGGCCAATGTCATAAAACTTTTATCCTGGTTTTTTAGAGAGGTTTTATAGTTTCAGATCTTGGATTTAAGTCTTTGATTAATTTTGAGTTGATTTTTGTCTGTGGTATAAGGGCAAATTTTATTCTTTTGGATGTGGATATCCAACTTTCCCAGCACCATTTGTTGAAGAGACTATCATTTCCCTGTTGTGTATTCTTGGTACTTTTATTAAGGATCAGTTGACCATATATTCGTGGATTTATATCTGGAATCTTTGTTCTGTTCTATTGGTATTTGTGTCTGTCTTTATGCCAGTACCATAATGTTTTGATTACTACACCTTTATCATATATTTTGAAATCAGAACGCGTGATGCCTCCAGCTTTGTCCTTCTTTCTTAAGACTGATTTGGCTATTTGTGGTCTTTTTTGATTTCATATGAATAGTAGAATTTTTTTTTTCTATTTCTGCAAAGAATGCCTTTGGGATTTTGGTAGGGACTGTACTGACTCTGTAGACCACTTTGGGAAATATGGACATTTTAACAATATTTTCTTGTAAAACACGAACACAAAATTTTTTTCAATTTTTTTACATCTTCTTTAATTTCTTTCATCAATGTTTTATAGTTTTCAGGATTCAAATTTTTCACTTTTACTTTCTTAGTTTAGTTTATTCTTCAATATTTTATTCCTTTGGGTGTTATTGTAAATGGGATTGTTTTCCTACTTTTCTTTTCAGATAATCCATTGTTAGTGTATACAAATGCATCTGATTTTTCTATGTTGATTTTTCATCCTACAACGTTTGAATTTATTTAATATTTTGAACAGTTGAGTTTTTTTGCAGTCTTTAGGGTTTTCTATATATAAATTATGTCATTCAAAAACAGAGAAAAATTTATATCTTTCTGATTTGTATACTTTTTTTTCCTTTCATAATTGCTCTGGCTAGCACTTTCAGGACTATGTTGAATAGAAGTGGTAAGAATGAGCATCCTTACTTTGTTCCTGATCATAGATGGAAAAATTTCAGTTTTTCCACTATTGAGTAAGATGTTATCTCATTGTCTTTCCTAGATAGTCTTTACTATGTTGCAGTACTTTTCTCCTATTCATTGTTGAAGCTTTTTGTCATGAAAATATATTGAATTTTGCCAAATGCTTTTTTTTTGCCTCTAGTAGGATGATCATGCAATTTTTATCCTTTATTCTGTTAATGTGGTAAGTCATAATAATTAATTTTTATATGTTGAATCTTCCTTGTATCCAAGTAACAAATTCCACTTCACCACGGAGCTATAGGATTTGATTTACTGGTATTTTGTTGAAGTATTTTGCATCTATACTCATTAGGGATATTGCTCTGTAGTCTTCTTATAGTAGTTTTGTCAGGCTTTGGTATCAGGGTAATGCTGGCCTCATCAAATGACTTTAGAATTGTTTCTCTTATAGTTTTTGGAGAAGTTTGGGAAAGATTAGTATTAAATTTTCTTTAAATGTTTGGTAGAATTCACTAATGAAGCCATTTGATTCTGGGCTTTTCTTTGTTGGAATGCTTTTGATTACTGATTCAATTTCCATAAAAGTTATAGGTCTGTTCAGACTTTCTATTTTATGATTTTGTCTATCTAGGTTGTATGTTTCTAGAAATTTATCTGTTTATTCTATTTAATAGGTTATCCTGTTAGTTTGCATATAATTGTTCATTCTAGTACCTTTTGATCCTTTTTATTTCTGTGGTATTTGTTGTAATGTCTCCTTTTTTATTTCTGATTTTATTTTTCTCTTAGTTTTATTTAGTCTATCTAAGGGTTTGCTGATTTTGTTTATCTTTTCAAAAGACTGATTTTTATTCTTGTTGATTGTTTCTAATTGTTTTTCTATTTTCTATTTGACTTATTTCTTCCCTAATCTTTATTTCCTACCTTTTCTACCTCTGGGCTTAGTTTGTGCTTCTTTTTCTAACTCCCTAAGGTATAAAGTTAGGTTTCTTAAGATCTTTCTTCTTTTGTAATGTATGTGGTTGTCACAGAAACTTTCCTCTCAGTGTAGCTTTTGCTGTGGGATACCGTGCTTGGATTTCATTCTTGAGGCATTTTCTTTTTTCCTTTTCAATTTCTCCTTTGACCTCATACTTGCTCAAAATTATGTTACTGAACTTCCACATATATTTAAATTTTTCAGTTTTACTTCTGATATTTATTATAGTTTCACTCCATTGTGGTCAGTAAAGATTCAATCTTAAATTTGTTAAGTCTTGCATTATGACTTGACGTGTGATCTATCCTGAAGAAAGATCTGTGTGTGCATGAAAAGAATGTGTATTCTGCGGCTGTTGGTTGGAATGCTCTGTATATTTCTGTTAGGTTCATTTGATACAGTGTTGTTCAAGTCCTCAGTTTACTTATTAACCTTCTGTCTAAATGTTGAATCCATTGTGGAAGTAAGATATTGAAGTCTCCTCCTATTGTATTGCTGTTTATTTGTCCCTTCAGTTTCATCTATATTGGCTTTATGTATGCTCTGATGTTGAGTTTACATATATTTATAATTTTTATATCTATGTAATGACTGACCCTTTTATCATTATAAAATTTCCTACTTCATCTTGTGTGACAGTTTTTGACTTGAAGTCTGTTTTGTCTAATAAAAGTATAGCCACTCCTGCTCTCTTTTGCTTACCATGTGCATGGAAAATCTTCATTTTTAGCCTATGTTTTCTTAAAATTAAAATGAGTTTCCTTTACACATATAATTGGGTCTTTTTTTTAATTCATTCAGCCACTTTATGTCTTTTGATTTGGAAGTTTAATCCATTTATACTTTACATAATTATTGATAAGGAAGGATTTACTCTCGACTTTCTGTTGTTTTCTGTTACTGTTATAGCTCCTTTGTCTGCCTCTTCCTCTCCTGCTGTATTCCTTTGTGTTTTGTTGATTTTTTTGTATTAATATGCTTTGATTCCTTTCTCTTTCTTTTGTGTAACTTCTAAAGGTTTGTGTGTGTGTGTGTGTGTGTGTGTGTGTGTGTGTGTATGGTTGAGACTTATATGGAAAAACAAGCATCACATGTACTCACCAGAAAATTGGTTTCCCTGATCATCACCTAAATGCACATTGGGGAAGGATACCAACTGGATATCAGACTGAGGTGGGGGGGGCGGGGATGGGTGTATGCCTACATGGTGAGTGCGTTGCGCACTGTCTGGGGAATGGTCATGCTTGAAGGTGCTGACTTGGGGAGGTGGGGGGTGGGGGTAGGGGATGGAGGTATGACTATATGGTGAGTGCCAGGCGCACTGTCTGGGGAATGGACACACTTGAGGCTCTGACTCAGGGGGATGGGCGGGACATGAGCAATGTATATAACCTGAGCTTTTGTACCCCCATGATGAGCTGAAATAAAAAAAAAAAAAGATCTTATAGCAGTTATAAGAGTTTGTTAAGCTGAGAGCAACTAACATTTAATTGCATATAAAAAATTTGTACTTTGACTTCTCTCTTCACTACATCCTATATTATTGTTGTCACAATTTATGCCTATTCACATTATATATTTTAACATATTTTAATGTAATTAATTTTAATATGTTGGGCTTTAAATTTTTATACTAGAATATAAAGTAATCTACACCACCATTACAGTAATGTGGATTTTTGTAGTTATCCATATAGTAATCTTTACTGAGTTCTACACTTTCACATGCTATCATATTGTTGTTTGAATAGTCCCTTTAGCATTTTTTATAAAGCAGGTCTAGTGGTGGTGAACTTCCTCAGCTCTTGTTTGTCTGGTAAAGTCTGTATCTCTCCTTCATTTTTGAAAGATGGTTTTGTCAGATGCAATAAACTAAATGATTATTTCCCCTTAAAATTTGTATGTTAAAATCTAATCTTTGGTGTGATGGTATTTGGAGGTGGGGTCTTTGGGAGGTCATAAGGGTGGGGTCCTCATGAATGAGATTAGTACCGTTAGAAAAGAGGCCTCAGAGAGCACCCTCACTCTTCCCACCATGTGAGGACGCAGCTAGAAGATGGACATCTATGAATCAGGAAGACATCAAATCTGCCAGTGCCTAGATCTTAGATTTTTCCAGCCTCCAGAACTGTGAGAAATAAATTCCTGCTGTTTATAAGCCACTTAGCCTACAGTATTTTGCTATAGTAGCCCAAATAAACTAAGATAGGTGAGGTATTTTTATCACATAGCGTAGTGTCTAGCATAAAATAGGCTTTTGTCAGTTTTTTCTTTGTGGACCTGGGGAATGTGGGGGTGGTGGTTATGACATCTGTGAGTCCAAACTGCCATCTCCATTTTCCCCCAGGTGGCTAGTCTGCACCATACCCATCAGAGTTTCAAGATTGTCAAGACAGATGCCAATTCTGTGGGCCACCCTGGAGAAGTTGGGGCATTGGACACATGGATCAACTCTTTCCCTCCCCAGGGGGAAGCTGAGAGCTGAGAGTTTTGTCTATTTACTCTGTGCTGAGCAGGAGGGAGGATCAATGGTGTCTACCAACCCAAACTACTATCTCTGTTCTTCCCCAGGTGGCTGGACTGTGCCACACCCATCAGATATCCAAGACTAATAAGACAGATGTTTATTCTTTGGGCAGCCCCAGAGAAGCTGGAGCATGGGATGCATGGGTCAACTCTTTACCTACCCAGGCAGCTAGCACTTTTATGTGTTCTCTTTGTGCTGAACAAGGAGGAGGGTCTATGGCATCTACCCACGCCTCTGTCTCTATTCTCCCTCAAGCCACTAAACTGTGCTACTCCCTTCAGCCTTCCAAGACTGGTAAGACAGAAGCCAGTCCTTTGGGAAGCCCATTCAGAAAAGCTGGGGTGCTGGATGTGCAAATCAACCCTTCCTCCTGGAAAAAACTGAGAGCTAAGGGATATTTTCCAGATTGTATTTTTTGTGCCAAAGGTAGTGATTCTGCTGAGAGAGTGTCCAGAATTTCTTTACTAGCTTCAGTGCATCTGGTTTCATGGATAATCAAGGTGCAAGAGCCTTTTAATTAGTTTCTGGGTTTTTCACAAAGGGAATTTGTCTATGAATTGGTGCTGAATTGGTGTATCCATAGGGGGAAAGAAGGTCCAGGGCTTTCTACTCCAGTATTTTGTTGATATTTTGCTGATATCACTCCTCATTCACTCTCCAATGGTCTCTATAAATAGTAAGGATTCACAAAGTTTACCTCATATGCTCCATAAGGAAATTACCAAGGATATACTCCTGCACAATAAGGACATAAACCAGTAAAGACCTGGAACTCAAGAAATAAAAGGTTATTTAAGAAAGTAAAAAGGGTAGTTTTAGCATGACTGATTAGAATAGGAATTACCAAGAGAATCCCCACTCCTAGAAGTATTCAAACAGTGATAACTATTCATCTTGGATTTTGTAGAGAAATGTATGGGGGTGTGGATTAGGTGAATTCTGGTTTCTAAACTTAAAAAATATTCTAATAGTTCTCTGATTTTTATTTATGAATATCTTCTTCCTTTAATGATACTAATGACTTCCATTTAAACTTAGTATATATTTTGTTCCTTTATTCTAAAGCAATCTTGAAGTATGTTGAGTAAAACTTTTTAAAGGTTGTAGAATGTTGAATACATATTAGCTTTTTCTTAAAAATATCTTAAGAAAACAGACATAAGAGATATCAAATGTTGTCTACCCTTTGTTATGATAACAGATTACGCTGAGGTTTTTGTATTCTTTTTACCTTTTTGATAATGCAGACTGTTGATAAGAATATAAAATGAAATACAATTATGTGTGGCATGATAGCTGTATTCTATGGATATTAAATCTAAAAATTTGACTCTGGTAGTGTTATACTCACACAAAAGAGTTTAGCAAAGATTTGAAACTCCATGAATAGAAAACTTGTCACAAGTTATCAAAAAAAATTGATATGCCTGTGTTTTTTAAAGTGAGCTGTTAGATTGGATCATTGACATTGTCTAAAGATTGACAAAAAGATTCAATTTTGAAAAAAAAGATATAGAATTCCCATAGAAAAGAAATCTTGTTCTTCATCAATTCAAATGCATTTATTCAAAAATCAATTTATTGAGCACCAAGGATATTTTAAACACTTGGTGACCATAATGACCAAAAAAGAAAAATTGACTCTAAACTTCAAGTAGGAAAATATCAAAGAACTTAAGTGAAAGATATAAATGGTTATGCAGTTTCAGACTTTAAAATGGAAAAGTTCAGGGAGTTTGGAAATCACTTGAAATTTAATTTCTACCTATGAAATTATTAAAATACACATCAAGGACAGTATCCAAAAATTCACAGTGGCTCCATAAAGACCATTTGTATTGTTTTAACTTTTAAATATGCATATTGAAAGGGGTGCAGAGATATATAACGAAACACAAATATAAAAGGAGCATGAGCCTTTGAGAACAGTGCCAGAAAGCCTAGAATGAATTGAGGTTTGTGAAACAACTGATAAGGAAAATAAAACATTTTTAAGTTACAGTTATATTCAGAGTAAGAACAAAGAGTTTACCTGTATTGTGTCTGGCAAGATTTATAAATTAAACAAGTGACACAAAATGGGATTCTAAAAATTTTGTTCCATATTCTCTGCCTATGAGAATAATTTTTAGCCTGGAGATGGTGGAATAAATATTGGTAAAAGCAATTGAACCTCAAGATATGTAAAGAGATTGTAAGATAGCATTTAGCTTCTCTAAACGATTTCAAGTCTCCAGGCCCAAGAAGATTACATAGCAGAGTATGGTAAAAACTTGCACATGAGATAGTAAACTGCATGAATGGAAATTTCTTATCTTCTAGCCACTGGGGAAAATAGGAGATGTGGCCAGGAATCCAGAGTTAGAAACATTTGATACAGATTTTCAAAATGAGAGGGAAATATTGTGTATTGGAAGAATTTTTGGTTATAATTTCTGTGTTCTCTCTATTCTAAACCAGTAGCCTAGCCATTATAACACATCCTTGTCTCTGGGATGGTTGTAAGTGAAAAGCAGACAGCTTAAGATTAATGGCTCCTTCAGTTCTCTGTAAAAACTACGTTCTTTAAAGAGATGATGTTGGGTTGATGATACCATCAATACTCATCAAACATTCAGATATTCTTCTACAATTACTGGCCTCCCTAGTATTTAATTTTGGACTACATGACTAGTCCAGGTTAGTAGATTATGAGTGGAAGCAATATGTTTTATTTCTAGACCAACACAGTTAGAAGCTAACATTGTTCATCTTAATTCGTTCCTCCTTTCCCTGCCACAGATTGAGATGGTAGGTTCATAACATGGAAGGAGCTCATTTTCCTGAATCATTGGAGAGTGGCCAGCCTTGGACAACTCACACCAGTCTTTATGTAGATAAAATATGACCTTTGTTGTGTTAAGCTACTCATATTTCATGGTATCTCAGGGTTGCTAGCATTAATTTCTCTGTTCTCATATAGTTACTCATATAACTAAAAAGTTTAGAGAGAGATAAAGCCTTAGATCAGAATTTCAGTTACACTCAGAGGACATTTTATCAACTACATGTTTTGGCTTCATCTTCAAACTGTCATCCTTCATGGCAGAAAGTAGCTCCAAGCACTTCCAGACCTCACATTGCAATCTTATCCTCCAGAGCAAGAGAAAGAGATATTTTCCCCTATCCTGCCATTCTATCTTTTACTCTGATTGGACTGTCCATAAGCCTATCGCTGTGGTGTAGATAGTTAAATTATGCTGGTTATCTTTAACCAAGCAGTATACATGCCTAGAGATGATGATGGGTCAGTCTCTCCCTGATCTCATAGTTGCTATCGGTGAAAGGGAAGTTGGAATGAATTCTGGAGAAAGACATCCATGAAATATACTTTTAAAAAGTCTCTAATATCCATTATATCTTTACTCTGTCCTAATCAAAACATTCATAATGATTCAGTAGAGTCGTTACATTATATTCGTAATGATTAGTGGATGCATAAAGCTTGTAAAGAAAGGTAGTATGTTAAATAACACAATAAGTTCCAAATGTTGATAATGAATTGGAATAATAGTTAAAATATAATAATTTAAATGTTAATTGAATATAAATTTCATAACCAGTATATAAAAGTAAGGACATAAACTTGAATTTAAAAGAAAACATAAATATAGGAACAGGTAGATAATGATTGGTACTAGCTTTCATAAAAGGTAACATGTAGGTGCTATAGTTAACAGGGAACACAATCAACAATGTGATGAGATCATCAAACAAGATAGAACAATGGTAAATTGCAAAATGGACACATGGAGTCTACAATAATGGAGTGAAAAATCACATTTTATTCCATATTGGTTGAGACCACTCTTGGAATCTGTGTAAATTTGGGGGAATCACAATTTAAGAGGAATATTGAATAATCATGGTCTACTTAAGGGAGAATGAACAAATTAATTAAGGAACTCAAAATTACATCAATTTTGGAGTAGCTGAAAAACCTGTGGATACTTAGCCATAAATAGAGGGGCTTAAAAAGAATTAGTCAACTAATTAACAGACTTCTGGGATGCTGTCATACTGAAAAATGTACAACTTGTTTAGAGAGAATCACTAGAACAAATGGGTTGAAATACAAGAAAACAAATTTCAACACTATATAAATAAGGTTTTTACAGCAGTCATAGATGTTCACAAATGAAAGAGGTTGCCTCAGGGCAGAAAGCTTTCTCATCACCAGGGTGAGTTCAAGCAGAAGTAGGACTTTAACTTGTCAGAGGAGATATAGAAAGGATACAAGCATGAGATGATAGTTGAACAAGATAATTTTTCTAATCTCCTTAATGTCAGTGTTTCTAGGATAATATGAAATAAACTAAATTTCACCACTGTGTAGAAGTAGTCTATTTTAATGTTTAATTCCCTAAAGATGCTGCAATTTCGAAAGAAAATGTCAACTTTAAATGACCTCTATTTTTCTAGTTCATGAGAAATTTCATAAATTTTATGATTCCTAAGGACACAAAGAACACTCAATGTTTCCATTCAAAGACACCTGTGCCTGAATGTTTATAGCAGCACAATTCACAATCGCAAAGATGTGGAAACAACTCAAGTGCCCATCAATCCACGAATGGATTAGTAAACTGTGGTATATGTATACCATGGAGTATTACTCAGCTATAAGAAATAACGGTGACATGACATGTCTTTGGTTCTCCTGGAGAGAGTTGGAACCCATTATATTAAGTGAAGTATCCAAAGAATGGAAAAGCAAGCATCACATGTACTCACCAGAAAATTGGTTTCCCTGATCATCACCTAAATGCACATTGGGGAAGGATACCAATTGGATATCAGACTGAGACGGGGGTGGGGGGGAGTGGGGGGTGATGGGTGTATGCCTACATGATGAGTGCATTGTGCACCATCTGGGGAATGGTCATGCTTGAAGGTGCTGACTCGGGGAGGTGGGAGGTGGGGGGAGGGGATGGAGGTATGACTACATGGTGAGTGCCAGGTGCACTGTCTGGAGAATGGACATGCTTGAGGCTCTGACTCAGGGGGATGGGTGGGACACGGACAATGTATATAGCTTTTGTACCCCTATGAAGAGCTGAAATACAAAAAAAAAAAAAAAAGTGATCTCATGTAAGTTAGTATTGACTTGTGAAATGTCAGGCTCTGTTTTTTAACTGCAATACAACATAGGCTCAAATACAGTGTTTTTAAAGGACCCTATATATGTCATTGGTTTAAGAACAGAGGGTCTCCAAAGTCATTCACTCTGTTACTCATAGAAATAAAACCAAGCCAAAAGAAGGATAGATAATCTCTATTTCAGAAGTTCCTTCACCTTGCAAGTTCAGGGGCCTCTTTCTGATCTTCTCAGCTATGAACAACTAACTTGGAATGGATTTTCTATAGCACTTCTCCCATAGCCTCAAAAAAATTCATAATATCAATTTGTGTTGAAATATATTTCACATTAAACTGTGGGATATATTACTTTCCAAATTGCTAAAAATGAATGTTGATCGCATTTTTAAGTCAATCCAACTTTGTGGTGAACTGCATTGTTTGATATCTGTGTTTAGATATTTTTCAACAATTGTTTTTACAAAAGTAGGGGAAAATTCATTTGATATCTTAATAACACGGATATCTATAATTTTCATGTTCATTTAGATAATACCTATATCGTTTTTTAAAATTTTGTATTGTTATTCATAAGTGCAACAACAAAAACACTTATCTACACTAGTCAAGGCCCAGTCCTAGCATATCTGACTTCTAGCTGCTTATGATCTTTCTGAGTCTGGGGTGGATGGGTTAGGAACTTAGTGCCTCAAGGCCAATGCAGCTTTGTAAAGGAAGGAAGGAATTAGGCTCATTCTGGGAGACCTTTCTCAACCTGGGAGTGTTTTTGCCTCGGCTAAAGGGAAAGCCATTACATATCTCCAGCTGATTGTTACTATGTAGGAATTAAGATTTTTTTTTTCTTAAGCCAAAACCTTGATTTTTGTGTAAAGCTTTTCAATTTTGAAATGTTAGAATCTATTTCAAAATTTTCAAAACACTGTAAAGAACAATATTATTATGAGAACTAAGCAAAACACACATGCAGCTGAAGGAAATTTACTTGTAATCTACAAACATGGAGTTTGTACCTCTTGTCTAGAAAATACATAGAACATAGGGAGGAGAGAATCATCACTTTCAGTCTCAGACTCCCTCTTCACATTCTTCCCACCTTCTAGTCCCTTATTCTTCCAGTACTACCTTTTTTCTTCCCTTCCCATCTCACCCCAACATGTCCTTTATCCTTGACAAAAAGTAAGTGAAACGTCAAGAATATGGTGAGAAGTATGATAGCAAACCAACTCTGAACTATAGAGTTAAGTAGGTGTTAGAGTCCACTATTGTTCCTTCTTTAAAGCATAGTTCATAACTCTCTGGGTGCTCCCACCTGAGACTAGAATTAAACTTGATTCTGTGACATAAATTCAATTTTAAAAGCAAAATAGATCAGAAGAACTTTCCATATGAATAAAACCATTTAGTAGAACTTGACTTCTGTATTGATATATCAATCTTCTATACTCACTGCTTATTATTCAAAGTGATAATAGATATTAGACGTTACAGGTGGTAAGATAGGCAAAGCCAAAAAGGTTGGTCCAGTCTGGTAAGGGTGTGTTCACCTTGGTTTCCAACTCAGTTTTTAAACAAATATCATAAAAAATATAGGAAAACAAGGAACAACTCCTTGGAGTCTCTCTGATTACTTACTGGAAGGCATGCCATGGTTAATGAAGCCACCAGAAGAGTAAGAACTGATAGGAAAAGGCTGAAGCCTCAGGATGGCTTGTCTTTTCTTCCAACAGGTAAGGAGAAAGCCCTGATTTGAATGCTTGCTAGAGCGCGGTTATTCTCCTTCCTGTCTAGCACAGGAACGACGGTAGTCCTCATTTTAACATACCACAAAGGAGACAGAAAAGTAACATGAAGGAGAACTAACATCATAAAAAAATGCTAAAATATAAATTAATGAACCATACAGCAAGGGTGAAAGAAGCTTCGAAAAAGAAACAATTTTATTGGATAGTGTAATCAAAGAAAGCCTTGTAAATGAGGGACAACTCAGATTAGGATGTGAAGGAAAGTATTCTTGTGTAATGGCAGAGAGCATCACCACTTCAGATTCAGAGAATTGAACGAGTGTGCTACTTGGTTGAGAGACGATTTTATAGGCATGAAGAGATTTGTGAACAGGTAACTGAAAGTTGAGGCAGAAATGATGGCCCAGGGTGAGTATGAGAATACTGAATGTCAAATTCCAGGCTAAGAAATTCAAACTTTGTTTAGGCGTTAGAGTTGGCCTCCAGGATTTTCTGTGAGGGATTAGAAACAACTGTACAATTAAATTTGAATGTTCAGAAAATATGTGGTGAGACACTTATTAGAGAGACAGAATTGAAACTTCTTTTCCAGACTCATTTGGCAAAGGCACAAATCAATTGACCTTTAATGCAGACTGAAGGTCCATCTGCTCAAGCTGGCCTACCCAAAGGGCAGAATGAATACCACTGCTCCTTGGCGGATCTGTGCCTTTTGAATTATTCTTTAAAAAAAAATCATTCATTTGCAACTATAAACTCCTCCAATGCAGCACAAAAGACATCTTTTACAAGAAAAATAATTATGCACATATACAATCCACTCAACATTGTTAATTACATTCCATTTAACACATTAGTCACTTGTTTTTCAATGTACTCCTTAAACTCAAAAAAGAAAAAAAAATATTGTACTAACCTGATAATTTTGGGGAGGAAAATAATCTACCCGCAAGCACAAAATGAAAATTA
Organism: Lemur catta; assembly: GCF_020740605.2. Taxonomy (NCBI): domain Eukaryota; kingdom Metazoa; phylum Chordata; class Mammalia; order Primates; family Lemuridae; genus Lemur; species Lemur catta. The sequence continues at coordinate 246,378,675 of NC_059128.1, forward strand.
AATTTCTAATTATAAGAATTTTTATTTCTTGTCTTTCTGAGGAAATTCTTTTCATTCTTTTAAATCTATGTCCATATCCAGAATTTCATGTATAAACATGAAAAATCAACTGGACAACATAGTTTGTCTCAACTAAAATACAAATTTTTATACTAAAGTGAGATTCACACAACATACAATTGGGGCTTTAAAAAATAGAATTAATATATTATATTTTTATACTATGATGGAGAAGGAAGAAAGAAAGGGTCTTTCTACCCACAGATAAACACACTCTCTCTTTTAGGGAGAGGACTAGGCCATGACTGATGCTTTAAATTTTCTCTTCAAGCAGAGATGATTTTTCTGATTTGGACCGAAGAAATTCTCCTTCAAATCTTTGGTTCATATCAAGCTACAGATATTTTATTTTTGCAAGACATGCCTTGTGAATTTGCATATGTACACTGTTTATAAGTGTCTCAGTTTGTTTGAAGTTATTCTGCAGATGAACTTAGGATGTCTTCTCAGATACCAGGTACCAATATCTCAGATAATGTTCTTAGAGCATCATCTACAAGGGAATTGTTCTACCTTTAGAGATCTCTGTCTCTTCTATGTTACCTACCATCTGTTTGGCACATCAAGCTTACACATTAAGTACTCCTTACATTTCAGTGCTAAATCTTGATCAAGTTTTAAAGTTAACCATACTTTACTAAAGTTAATCACACTATACTTCCTGAAGATCAGAAATCAGACATGGGGCTACAGAAAGTTCCAGGCCAGCTTCTTCTGCTTCCAGAGTAAGGCTGCTTCTCAGCTAGATTTCCTCATCACCCCTTGGGAAGTAAATCTCAAAACCATTATTAATGGAAATCTAGTTACTATTCACTTTCATTAGATTGAAGCAGTATGATTTGAGAGTCAGGGAATCCCAATTTACAAATAGTTTGACAGACCTTGGGAAAGTAACTTAACCTTCTGAATTTCAGTTACATAAATAAGGATTATAATAATACAGTGTCTTGATTCACAGGGTTGTAGTAAGAATTAAAAGGTATTTCATATATAGAATACTTCCTGAAATGCCTGGCATAGAGTAGGGACATGTTATTATTAGTTAACATAAAGAAATATATTATAAAAGTAGCATCCCAAAATACTATAGAACTAGCATGTCTTTAGGATGAAGTTACTTAAATTCACCCTAAAAAAGTTTGAACAGTTACAGAAGGAATAGTCCCCAGCCAGCTCATATGGCAATTTAAGAAAATCTGGGGCCGGGCGCGGTGGCTCACGCCTGTAATCCTAGCTCTGGGAGGCCGAGGCGGGTGGATCGCTCGAGGTCAGGAGTTCGAGACCAGCCTGAGCAAGAGTGAGACCCCGTCTCTACTAAAAATAGAAAGAAATTATCTGGCCAACTAAAAAATATATATACAAAAAAAATTAGCCGGGCATGGTGGCTCATGCCTGTAGTCCCAGCTACTAGGGAGGCTGAGGCAGTAGGATCGCTTAAGCCCAGGAGTTTGAGGTTGCTGTGAGCTAGGCTGATGCCACGGCACTCACTCTAGCCCGGGCAACAAAGTGACACTCTGTCTCAAAAAAAAAAAAAAAAAAAAAAAAAAAAAAAAAAAAAAAGAAAATCTGAACCAGATCCACACTCCTTCAAAAGGAGAACTTCACCAAACGTAAGGCAGAAAGTATTCATTTGGTGAATGTTTATTGAGCAACTACTTAATGCATGAGCTTGAGTATAATTTGTGTTTCTATAACAAAATACCACAGATTGGGTAATTTATAAAGAACAGAAGTTTATTTTCTTATAGTTCTGGAGGCTGGGAAGTCCACAATCAAGGCACTGACATTTGGTATCAGGTGGGGCCTTCTTGTAGCACGCTGATATCAAAGAAAGTGGAAGAGCAAGAGAACAGAACACCCTCTTTAATAAGGGTCTTAATCCCATTCACGAGGGGAGGTGCTCTTATGACCTGATCACCTCTTAAAGGCCTCACCTCCTAATACTATCACATTGGCAACACCTAAATTTTGGAAAGGACACATTGCAACAATAGCAGCGTATATGGGCAAATTGTCAGCTATACCTCCTGTCCTTCAAAACATGTATAATTTATCTTGATATGTACAAATAACATTGAACTGTAAATGGCAAGGAAGGAAGAGACTATTTCAGAGGAATGAGAGAGAAATAAACTTACAAGAGAAATAAATGAAAACATGTTAAGGGAATACTGAGCAGACCAGTGCAATTCAAAGTTTGCCAAGGTTGCTTGGATATAAAGATAAAGGGCCTGGATTTTATGCTGTGAGAAGTAGGGCACTACTAAATATCCCAAGCTGAACAGTGATGTATTCGATCCGACTTTTAGGAAGATTGATCTGGCAGGGTACTTAGGATACAGTGAAGTATGAAAGGCCTGAAGACACAGAAATCAAATGGAAAACTAGTGTTATTAGTCCAGTAAAGATATAATAAGGAACTAAAAAGGACACATTCAAAATACATTCATTTGGCCGGGCACTGTGGCTCACGCCTATAATCCTAGCACTATGGGAGGCCGAGGTGGGTGGATAGTTTGAGCTCAGGAGTTCGAGACCAGCCTGAGCAAGAGCGAGACCCCGTCTCTACTAAAAATAGAAAGAAATTATATGGACAACTAAAAATATATACAGAAAAAATTATCCGAGCATGGTGGCGCATGCTGTAGTCCCAGCTACTCGGGAGGCTGAGGCAGGAGGATTGCTTGAGCCCAGGAGTTAGAGGTTGCTGTGAACTAGGCTGACGCCACGCCATCTAGACTGGGCAACAGAGTGAGACTCTGCTCAAAAAAAAAAAAAAAATACATTCATTCCATTCCAACATATGAACAAGTCCACTCAGACATAATAGCTTTTGATGGAAGTGTTTAGTGAAAACTACCTTTTACTCAGTGTTAACCATATGCTGGATCTTCTTCCAAGTTTCAGATATACTGACTCATTTAGTCCCCACAATAAAGCTGTGAGTTAGACATCATCATTATACCATCTTTAAGCTAGAACATTTGTAACAGAGAGAGGTTAAGTAGTCTGACTCAAACCACACAACTAATAAGTGGCAACGTCAGTTTGGGGCCCAGGTGGTCCAGCTCCAGGGCATATGCCATTAACCACCACTTATAGTGCCCCTTGTCATTTCTATAGGAAAGATAACTCATCAATCTCATCAACTGACAAACTCAAAAAATTATTTTCTCCTAAGTTTGTTACAGCATTCGAATGGTACTTTTTCCTTTTTAAGATTCAGCTTCAAAACTCAGTACCAAAAACCGTGACTTACCAAATAAGATCAGTCAGAAATTATATTTGAACCTTATCCTTTTGTGTAATCTTGTCACTGCCAAAGAGATAAAAAGCTGCCAAATATTATAATTAGAAACAGGGGTCTAGAACTGATAGCATAATTACAGGAAGTTGGACATGTCAAATTTCATGAGTCGTCTGAAATAGAAGGCTTTCATACAAAGACCTTTAATTTTTCCATATCTTACACCATAATGTTGATTTTTGTGATCTGTTGTATTTCCAAAAATAATTAGAGATCCAAAATTAGTGAATTACCAGAACCAACTGGTAAAAGGGTAGTGCTTCTGGCTGCAGAGTACAGTTATAGCCTACAGGAAATTGGACATGAAGTGATTAAAGAATGATTTTCTTGGATCTGCTACACCCTTGTGGGTAGAGGAGGGAGTGGTGTTTGATGTTCTTACAGTGCTGGGGCCTGATGTAAATGGGATCTGATTTCAACTTGGGCTCCAGGTTGTAACTGACATTTTCTCCTTTAGAGTGTTTCTTCCATACCTCTGAAAAAAACAGCAATTATGCCTACGGGGCAAAAATGCAGGACAGAATACCCAAATTAATAACAGAAAGTTAAAGTGGCATGCAGAAAAATAAAGCAGGCAATCAATATTTTTTAAATATTTGGAAAACCAGTGTGTGATCAAAATTTTAAATGATAAGATCTCTTTAATATTTACAATGTTTTACACACACACACATAAACATGCACATTCACACATTCCTATTTAACCCTCATAATATCTCTATGGGATAGATACTATTAATATTATTTTCACCATTTTATAGGTAAGGAAACTGAGACACGGAAATGTTAAATAACTTTGCGAGGTCACATAGCTTATAAGTGGCAGAATCAAGGTACAAATGCAGACAATTTTGCTTCAAAGTAGATACTCTTAACCTCTATGCATAACCATTTATCAGTGCACATTGGAGCAAAGCAAACTTTTCAAACATATTCACAGAGCTTTCATAAAGTACTCTTTGAACATTTGCAAATGAAAATACCTGCCATCAGTACTAAGGGCTCTGAAAGAAGACATCCCAGTCCAGAATATCATGAGACAAGATTTAAAAGACACAACAAAACTGAACTGGTTATCAGAATTGGGGAGGAGTTGAAACTGGACCACAATCAAGACAATCCCTTTAATCACACTGTGAGATAGAAGTGGAAGTTTCTATTCCAGGATTTAGGGGAAGGCACTCTCAATGAATCATTTTACAGTATTTCTGAATTTCTGAGTAAAAGAATTCTCATAGGTATCTGAAACCATGACTATTTTAGTACCCTTCATAGGAATCTATATTAGCATAACATAAATGAAGTCTGTCTGGATCTACTAAAGAATATACAAATAAATGAGTTAATATGGTTATATTCCAACTGTGGAACACTAATCTTTGCATATTTTTTCTGGGACAATGTTTCATGCAGAAATATGTCTAAAAATAATGTTTTTAGACACATTGGGACCAAGCCTACCTGGCAGAGTCTAGATCTTAACATTTCAAACAGAAAATTTACCATTTGAGGAAGTGGTAGTAATTTATTTCTTCTTAGGTAGAAATTGCAATTTGTCTTTGGAGTTTACCTTCGTTTTTACTAAGAAGGGATATTTGGGGAATTGTCTTAGTTCTTTCCTGCTGCTATAAAAAAAATACCAGAAACTGGGTAATTTATAAAGAACAAAAATTTATTTCTCACAGTTATGGAGGCTGGGATGTCCAAGATCAATATGTCAGCAGGTTCAATGTCTGAGGAGACCAAGTCTCTGCTTCCAAGATGGCACCTTGGAATGCTGCTTCTTCCTGAGGGGATGCTTTGTTCTCATGTGGCAGAAGGGACGAAAGTGCAAAAGAAATTAGCTAGTTTTCTCCAGCCCTTCATATGGTTTCTAATTCATTCATGAGAGTGGACCCTTCATAACCTAATTGCCTCCTTAAAGGCCCCAATCTTCAATAATTTATAAGCTCACACTTCCTTTAGTGTCCAAATCATGATAGCCTAATCTCCTAACAGATTTTTCAGTCTTCCGATAGATTCCAATCCCTGAGGATTTTGGGAGCTATCTAAGGAATATTCTCATGTTCCTCAGATTTGTCATTTTTTTCACAAGCCATGTCAGCCAGCTATCAGGCTTGTGACCACCACCACACTTTCCATGGGTCACATCCTATTTTCTTAAGACTGGGGACCTACAGACAAATGTTGCTTTTTCTGTGTCACATCACCCCTCACTCTGGTACCAGCCATTTCTTTGATTCAAAGTGACAGGTGATCAGGCAGAAACACCTATGAGAATTTTTCAGAGGCTTAATAACAACACAAAGGAATTACAAAGCAGAGGACTTGAACCTGGACCTTGACTATGGAATCATCAGGTCAATGAGTTTAAGCCTCTTCTTTGGACATTTCTTCCTAAGTGGCACTCCCCCAATGACATGGCACCATCATTTGTACCCTCTCCAGGGTAAGTCCACACAAGTATGTCTCCCTTGGGATCCAAACCTTAACTACCCGAGTCCTGGAAAAAAGAAAAACATTCCCCCATTACTTCAGCCTAAGGTTTGTCTCTCATATTCACTCTTTCTGCCCTAGGAATAACTTCTTCCCTGAGTGCTTGATAACATGAATGCATATTTTTTTTTCTTACCCTTAAACTATACAAATTGGCCTTGCCTAAAGTTTCTATTAGGACAATTCATCATAATCTAATGTTCTGATATTATTTCTCTAGACAGTATAGTTCATTCTTAAATACTATCTCAGAGAGTACTTTGACAGCCCTGCGTAAGTTTTAGAGTCTCCATTGTACCCTTAATTGTGCTAACTACATAATGTGAATATGTGCCACCACATCCTGGATGCCATCTTTAGGTTTCTTCTTCTGACAACTCTATGAAATGAGTTCAGTTATTACACCTGTAGACACAGACAGTTTAAATATCTTGCCCCAGGTAGATTCAGAGCTTTCTCTCTTAAACAGTTATAGTTAATTTTTGGTGTCCACTTGACTGGCTTAAGGAATACCAGAAGAACTGGTAAAGCATTATTTTTGGATGTGTCTGTGAGGGAGTATTCAGAGAAGATTGGCATGTGAGTATGAGTGGATTCAGTGGGGAGGATCCACCCTCAATGTGAGTAGGCACGATCCAATTGGCTGGCTTTCCAGATAGAATGAAAAGAGGAAAGGTGAATTGGCCACTCTCTCTTGGAGCCAGGATATACTTCCCTTCTCCTGGCCTTGGACATTAGCCTCTTTGGTCTTTAGACTCCAGGCCATACACCAGTGGCCCCCCAGGTTTTCAGGACTTTGACTAAGCCATGCTACCAGTATCTCAGGGTCTCCAGCTTGCAGACGGCCTATCTTGGGACTTCTCAGCTTCTGTAATCACATGAGCCAATTCCCCTAACAAATCCTCCCCTCATCTCTCTCCCGCTCTCTCTCTCTCTTTATATATATATATATATATATATATATATATCCTATTGTTTCCATTCCATCCTCTGGAGAGCTTGACTAATACAAATACTATTCTGAAATGACTTTAGAAGAAAATTTTCCAAGATGATGCAGTCTAAACATATATTTAGGAAAGAAACACTTCTTCCTAGAAGAAGCAATCCATAGAGATTGAACTCTACCCATAAAGATAAACCTTTATGTTATTATTGCTGAGCAGTAAACATCTCCATTTTAAGAAGTATGATCTTTTCTTTATCTTTGATCATAAAGTAATTTTTCCCAAAAAAAAAGCAGTCTTCTCCCATACTTGAATTCAATCTTTCAACACTAGAGAAATAAAAGAACTGCATGTGGCCTTAAAAATTGAATTCTAGCTTACAAATGATAATATCTACCGTATATCAAGTACAACTACTTACCAGTCATTATGCCTGACCTCTATACATGAGTGTAGGTGTGTACATGTGTGTGTGTGTGTGTGTTTATTCTGACAAAAACTTGGCAAGGCATTTATTATCCCCATCCTACACATGAGACTGTGGAGACATAAAGATTTAATGACTACTTCAACAATAGGTAAGAGCTCAGTGGATCTGGAAATCAAATCTTCTGATTCCTAATCCACTGCACTTCTGCCACATCCAATAAATAGTCTTTGAGGCATCCAGAATAACTCCTTATTTTCTTCTGTTCATTAAATGCTTGAATATGGTTCTAATTATGTCGGATACACTTGGTGACTTGTGGTGAGATTTAGCTTCATACTAGGTAATTGTTCAGCTGGAACTTTAGGGATATGTAAGTGTCTTTGCAAAAGGATGTACAGTTTTGTACATCTGTCATTCTCTGTTGAGGCAAGTGAAAATCATTAGCTTCCTTTAAGGAAAACTCTACATTGTCAGGACAAGTAAAATAAGCACAAGAGTACTGGACTTTCAATTAGCACCAACTATCAGACTTTGCCAAATCACATCTTCACATATGTGAAATAGAGAGAGTGCCAGCCATTGCTTTTGCACAGGTGGGTTAAGGGGTTTAGGTGAGAGAAAATGAAAAAGCACAACTGACAGTATGAAGTGCCTTATATGTACAAATTTTTCATTTAGATATGCCAGTATCCATACAGTAAATAACAAAATAAAACAAAATGTCATCCCACATTATTCTTCCTAAAAATAGGATATAGCTATCATTCAACACTGAAAACTTAATGTGCTCTTGGGAGGAAAAAATGTCCTTAAAGTTAGGGTTTAACACATGAGACTATTTTTCCATTGATTTACATCATATAGACTTTAAATTATTTTATATAGGAAAACATGTAAGTATATACATATAAAAAGTTATTTAAGACTGCTTTTAGAGGTAAGGCTTAAAAAATAAATACACAAATTTTAACAATAGTTAACTTAGGAGAGTGGAATTACAATTTTGGAAGTGGTATTTCTCTATACCTTCCAAACTTTTGTCAATAAACATGCATTATTTGTGAAATCACAATAAAATGTATTTTATAATAACACATCTTTAGCCACAGGAAAACTAGAGTATTAGATGTAAAAATATGTTTGCAAAATTAATGGCAGATATAAGAAGGTATGGCATCATTGATTATTGGTAGCAAAAGAAAATTAAATTCAGTGATAAATATAAACAGAATTATGCCTTGTTATCTTGTTATATGTCTATAGTGGGTTGGAGAGATTCTCAGTTCCTTGTTACTCACATTTAAAGACCTGAGTTGCATCATATGAAACATCACTGGATACCATGACAGGGGAAAAAATTGAAAAGCAAGAAGCAGATGATCTCACTAGATATAACACATGCCACTTCTATTCACATTTCACAGACCAAAGCAAATCACATGATGAATCAGAAATATAGGTGCGTGGCACATAGGTATACCACACAGTTCTTTTTCAGTGAATGCTGGAAAAAGGAAAGATAGAATCATCTTTTTCCAAAGATTTGTCTCTTATGTTATTTATACTTTTCACAAAATGTAGAAAGTAATTCTCAAATTTATGACCCATGGGCCACTTAAAAATAACGTGGCCAACTAGATACTATAAGCAAATAGTAAAACTACTAAAAATCTTCCCTCTCTTCCTTCCTTATAAACAATAATCATATGTTGACACCTTCTCTGCCAGCTCTAGGAATACAAACGTGAAAATGGCCTAGTACCTGCCCTCTTGGTACTTTATGGTCTAGAAAAAGTAGAAAACATCTTCCTTCTGTGCAAGAAAATATCCTTGCTTCGTGACAGAACGAGAAGTTGAAATCATAAGATAATAAAACCTGGTTTTATTCTCTTTGGAAAATTATAGATCCCCTCCTCCCAAAAAAGACTTTAAAAATCATTAACATCATCCTCCAATGACTAGAAACTGTAGAACACCTGAAAGTAATTTCATTGCCACCAAGAATCATCACCACTACAGACAGTGGCTAAGTAAGAAGCATGCGAGGCATTTGGGAGGTGGAAGCAGTACAGTACTGAATGGCCTGGCCTGGTTAGTACATTTCCTGCTTCCCAAAGAAACTGTAGCTGTAAGGCAGACACGAAAAATGGGTGGACTCCATTAGCCTATGTTTGTTTCTATTGCCCCCCAAAACTGTGCTTGTACTCAAATAGATGTGCCAAGAATTTTTCAGTTATTTCTCTGAAAACAAAGATAACTTAGATAATAATACTTACCATAAATACAAATTCATTGCAGAATATAAAAACGTTTGCAGTTTGGCCTCTCAATTTGTTTGCCATAAATTGTGAGGTAAAATTTGTACACTGAATTGCTGCATAGCAAACTATCGGTCCCTGAACTATAATTCTCTTTCCCTTTTTGACCCCTATGCAGAATGCTAACTAACTGCACCACTGACATAGGAATCCATCACTTATATTCACTGTTTTGATCTCCAATAGGCCAATAAAGATTGCTATTTTGTGTGGCCAACCACTTTCACCAAATTAAGCACCTCTTCAGGCAGAGCCAGTTTAAAAGCCCGTCATGTCAAGGAACCTGAAACATTTTCTTTAATAGCCATGTCTGGCATTGTCTTTCCACTCAGTTGAGACAGTGAGCCATCAAAGGCAAACTACACTCTTAAGTGATACTGCTAATACAATGAATCCTCTCTCTCCCTTTATTCATCACGTGGCCTATTAGCACCTGCCAAGTGTGTGCTGTCAGAGAGCACTCATGATATCACCACAGGAATATACAGGTCCATTGGCCTGGGCAGTTATGGAGGTGTGTTTACATTTACAATATTTGAGAAAACATCTTATGTGTTCTGGATAAGGAAGCGTGGGTTTGTGTTTTCCATGCAATAATCATGCCCTTCATATTCTCTCTATGGCCTTGTGAGTTGCTAACCGGATGTATCTCTTGGTAGCTACCAGGGTAAGTTGATGATTTGCAACTCTGGCTCTCGCAGCCAAAGCTCTTGCAGTTAACACCTACAAATTATCATATAAATATTTGGAAAATTAAAAACAACAAAAACAAATGTCCTGCTGGATAAACTAGAGAGAGAGAGAGAGAGAGGAGATCTCCACAGAATGGTTAAGTTAGCAGGAATCTCGCCTAGACCTGGAGATTAGCCAAATCAATCCTGAAAATAGGCAGACATCCCAGAAAAATTGCCCTCATATTTAGCATTCAAAATACCACTAATATTCATTTGTTTTCCTCACAACAAAATACTATTTTCTTGCAGAAAGAAAACTCCCTTAAGAAACCACTACGGCAAAGGTTCTTAATAAAATCAGCAGACATTACAGTGAGTTTAAGGACTGTGTACTCTGTATGTTTTTCTCGTTTCATTTTTTAACTCAGAAAGAAGATGAAAGAAGATCAGATAACAAGCATTCAAAAATTGGAACAACAAATTTAAAGGAAAAAATGGTAACTTTTTTTACTCTTTGATAATCAACATTCTTAATGATGTTCCAGTTCTATCATGTGAAGGGTAATTGCATTTTTCCTCCATTGCAGCAGAGCAACCTTGATTATTTTTAGCACATTTATTTCAATTAAATGTGTTATTATCTGATCCAGTTGCTGAGGAAGGGGTCAGAAGAAGTCATATGCAGGTTTTTGTTGCTATTGCTTTTTTCTTTTTAATTTTTTTTTCCTTAAATGGACTGTTTTTATAAGCAGAGCAACATGGCACAGAGTCCAAAAATATATTTTTTCAAAATGGAAACCTCAATTGCCAAACAATTATTTAATCATAGAGTCTTTTAAATAGTGTTAACAATTAAATTTAATAATAAATTTAACCCCCCTCCTCTCTGCTAAAAGAAGGACATCAGTGAAGAAAAAGGAAGGGTTTGCTTTTTTGGTAATATTAAATGAAACAGCACTGATTCCATACTGAGCTCCCTATTAAGGAAGATCAAAGGCAAGACTCCCAAGTTCATCACTTAGTTTCACTCTGTTCTATGGCCAGTACTTGATACCCTGGCTAGTTTCCCATGACTCTAATTCTTGGACCTAATTGGTGCATTAAACCAGGGAGTTATAACCACATTCATCATATTTTGTAACATTGACTCTAATTTCATATTTGTCTGTTGTTTGGTGGGTTAAATATGTTTATTTGTATTGAAGAAAATATTTCAGAATTCTATATACATTAAGAAATGCCAACCATTTCCCTTAAAAGTATTATTTTCCTGTCCTACTTTGAATTAATGCCACACATCTCCAGTGCAGCAAAGTGTATGATTAGTTATTTTATTTTATCCGTAATAAAGTTATCATAGTTGCTATTTATTGAACACTTAAACCAGGCTTGTGCTTAGGACTTTACAAGTATTACCTCATTCAATACTCATGATAACTAGATGAAGCACTGTGGTTATTGTTTCCATAACCACTTAATGAAGCATAATTTATATTCAATAAACTACATATATATAGTGTACTATTTAATAAGTTTTGAGGTTTGCACACACTCATGAAACTATTGTCACAATCAAGATAATGAACATACCCATCATCACCAAAAGTTTCCTAGTGCTCATTTGTAATCCTGCCCTCCCTCTCCATTGCCTAACTATCCCCCTCTCTTCCATCTGGCAACCACTGATTTGCTTTCTCTTCACTATAGATTATGATGTAGAAGAAATGGAATGCTCCTTCCCTGCTGTTGGAAATGTAAAATGATACATACACTTTGGGAAAGAGTTTGGTAGTGTCTTCAAAAAGTTAAATCAACACCTGGCATCTGATCTAGTCATTCTACTCCAAAGTATTTACCCAAAGTAAATAAAAACATATGACCCTAGAAAGACTTGCCCATGAATGTTCATAGTATCTTTATATGTTATGTGATATAACTTATGTTGCAAAAGGATCCTTCTGAATGCTGAATTTGGACTAGATAGCAGAGGAGAAATAAAACCAACTAGGAAACTATTGCAGTAATCCAGACTCAGGATGATCATAGCTTAACCAATGTGATGTGATAATAAGGTAGTGAGAAGTAGACAGATCCTAGAGAAATTTTTAAGATAGACATTACTGTATTTCCTGATGCATTAGATGTATAGAGTAGGAACAATATAGATGCCAAGGATGTCTCTTAGGCACTTGATCTAAGTAACTGGAAAAGTGGAGTTTCTATTAATTGAAATAAAGAGCTTCAGGAGGAACGGCCTGGGGGGAGGAAGAGGTTATGATTTTGTCTGAGATATGTTAAATTTGAAGCAGCTGTTAGACATGCAGTGGGAGATGTCAAGAAGGCTGGCACACATATGAGTTCAGACCTGAACTGAGAAGTCAAAGCTGAAGATAAAAATCAGGGGTGTTATTAGCAAATAGAAGGTAGCTAAATATGGAAGTGAATGGAGAAACAGAAAGCTCTGAGCCCTAGGACTGCTGAGGAAGAATATGTCTGAGAAATAAGGAAGCAGTAGCCGTGCAGATTGAGAAGGGACAGCTGGGTGTAAGGACGAAAGTCAGAAAAGTGTGAAATTGTAGAGACCATTTTTTGAAAAAATATTTAAAGGAAGAGAGAGTAATACTCTCTAAAAAGCTGCTGATAGGTTTTCTAATATGATAAAAGAGGACTGAACACTTCATTTACCAACAGGACCAACGTTGGCTTAGATAAGAATGATACAATTGAAGTGATGGGCATTAAAGACTGCTGGGGTAGATTCAACAGGGAATGGGGAGGGAGGAGGGAGTACAGGTTTATCTTTCTAGGAGGTTTTTCTGTGAAAGGATGCACAGAAATGGTGCAGTAGTTGGAGAAGAATGCAGGAACAAAATAGAGCTTTTTTTTTGTTTGTCCTGATTTGAGTTTTACATATATATATAGTTAGCGACCTAGCAGTACAAATTAATGCATTTAGTGGTCTCTAATAATGCTAAAGTTCCATATAGAACATATTTGTGTATATTCGTTTAACTTTTTATTTTGAAACAATTAGAGATTCACAGAAATTTACAAAGACATTAGAGAAGTCCCTTATGCTCTTCACCCAGCCTCTCCCAATGTTTACGGCTTATGTAACTATCATACAATATCCAAACCAGAAAACCGACGTTGGTATAATGTGTGTGCAGAGTTCTATGTCATTTTATCACTCATATAGATCATGTAACAACCACCACAATTAAAATGCAAAACTATCCCATCACCACAAAGATCTCCTTAGTGCTATGTCTTCATAATCATAACCCCCCTCCTCTCTGCTCCCATTCCTAACCACTGCCAACCACTAATGTGTTCTCCTGCTTTATAATTTTGTCTTTCTAGAATGTTATAGAAATGGAATCATATAATATGCTGCCTTTTGATATTGTCCTTTTTTCACTTAGCATTAAACCCTTGCGATCCATCCAAGCTGTTGAGTCTATCAGTAATTTGTTCCCTTTTATTTCTAAATAAATACATATATCTGTGGTGTGGACATATCACAGTTTAACTACTCACCTACTGTAAGACATTCCAAGATGCTTGTATACTGAGGAAATAATGCAATAAAAGAGGGGGAAATTGATGAGGCAGAAGAGTTTGGGATCACTGGAGTAACACAGAGTTCAAGGGAAAGGGCTGGCTTCTAGACCCTGGACTTTCATCCAAAGCAAAGCAGTTGAAGTCAGACTCAGTAGGCAAAAATGCAAGGAAATGAATGTGGTGGCAGGAGCTTACAGAAGCTCTTTTCTGGCTGCTTCTACTTTCTGAATAAATAAGCAAGTTTGATTGTCAGTTCAGAGTAAAAATGGTGGAAAGGCTGTTGCAGGTTTGAGGAGGAAAGAAAAAGGTATTCGCCAACGATCTAAGAAAGTGGAGAGTGAACAGATCAGAGATATGTTGTATGTTATGCTGCGGCACGAAGGGCCCACAAAGGTAATAGCCAGGAATTTAAAGCCAAAGCAACCAGCGTGGGTGTGTGTTCTTTTCCAGCCTCATTCAGGGGCACGGATACAGGTGCAGAAAAAGCAGTAGGAATAATGATTTGAGGTGAGCAGTGGAGAAATCAGAAAAATAAGAAAAAAACAAGATAGAATTTGGGAAGGCAATATTTATTTTTGTTTTCAGAAATGTGAGGCACATGGTAGCCAGTAGATGTTCTGTAAACACAAGCAGCTTAAAAGATAGTGGCAAGATGCTTTGACTCATAAACAGAAAGCCCAGTGCCGTTTATCTTCACTGTTAACCAGTACTCTGAAAATCCCATTGAAGTGCTGGGCTTGTAAGCGCAGTGGTGATTCTGTTTTCTGTTAAGATGCTAACACGTGGCACTTAATGCTGCCCACTCTCCAAGGCGGGGTTTGAAATATTTTCAGTCAGCTCCCTCGGTCACTGGTACTTCAATTTCTCCAGCCATTTGAATAGAGGTAGGCTCCGACTCTTATAAAACAGCCATTCCTTACCGTGCTCAGCCATTCTGACCGACAATTGCTATTTTTCCATCTGTCAGATCTGAATTTCACATCAGAGAAAGAAGTCGGGTTAAGGGCTTCTGTGGGGATTTTCATTTTCCTGACTCACTTGGCTGGGGGATTAAAACACAGAAGCTTTGCAGCTCCTGCCACACACTGGATTTGACACAGAAGCTCCCGGTGGCATTCCTGGACACATTATGCCTCTTGTGGCCGGAGAGAACAGCACATGAAACAACCCAGTGTTGTGCTGCATGGCTGAGGCAAGCAGTGTTTCTGTGATTCACAAAGCAGACTACCACTTGGCTGAACACAAACACAACACTTCTAGGAGCTCTGGGAAAAGAACACAGACACGGTGTCTCAGTTCCGACATTTTTTTCTCATCATGTTGGTACAGACCTTCCAGCCCAATGCATTTTCCAGTACCAGCTGTTGAAAACACGGTAGTTAGCACCATTTCATTTTTAACAGACTGTCAGCTAGATATCTTTCTAATTAATGTCATTTGTTTAAAATAAATTTCTAACATTCAGTGTGGTTACAGGTAAAGGACCATCAGCCTCTTAAGAAAGGGAAGGCCACATCTGTAATTTGAACCAGCTTGATCTGTTTTAATAGTCTTGCATTTATTCACACATTCTCTCTCTCTCTCTCTCTCTCTCTGCCTCTCTCTCTAACCCCAAATCCCTGCATCTGTCAGAAAATAAACAAGAAGCCACAGCCACAGTACATATCTGGGTCATGGTACTTCATTACCCCGGCAAAAAGAATAACAAATATTTTAGATTCTGTCACTAGCAGAGGTCTGAAGGATAACAGAATCAAATATGTGGGTTTTTTATTAGGGGCCATCACTCTGCTCTGCCTAATTACCTTAATTTTCCAAGTTCCTTCAAGTCATTGCATAGTTCAAAATACAGTTTAAAATGTCCCAGCTCTGGGTATGTTTACTTTCACCTTTAAACAACACAGACTGCAAATATGACCTTCCATTGACCTAGCTGACCCATTTTAAAAGACCTAAAGCAACACTGACTGAGCAAAGCCACCTCACAGGGCTGCGAGGCAGAAAAAAAGATCAGCTCGTCAGGCAGCAGCAGCCTGCAAGGGAAATGCGTTCTGACAGAGAAGGCTTCGCAAAGCCGTTTTCTGGGTCTCTGCTTTGGTGATGTGTGAAAAGAACGCTTGCCCAGGGCTCACTGGGAGTACGAGGGACTGGGGGGGGGGGGGGGGATTGCAAGGTGCTACCCAGCCACAGGTGGCCACACAGGCACCACGCAGGAAAAGAATTGTAAGGTTTCCCAGGCCTGGTTTTATCACTGTTCCCACCGCTTTGGGCACCTTGTACTCCTATTCAATACCCCCTGCTCAGCCCAGTACCACTTCTATGGCCACGTGATTAGCCCACATACTCTTCTCATTCCCATCCATGGTAACCAGTACCTGCATTTCACCACTGACCCCTCGACTCCCCCAATTTGCCATAATCTTCACTATATAAGAGCTTGTGCATAAATAGTCCCTTTTGTCTTAGGTACTCTCCATCCACCTGGCTCCTTCTCGTTGGTTGGGTCTCATCATAAACATAATCCTTCTCAAAGAAGCCTTCCCCAATTATGCCTCCCCGAGCTCACTGCTATCCCTCATTACTCGTTGATCTTTTCCTTCTTGGTCATAATTTGATATTTTCCACCTATGTGCTTTATGAACATTCAGAAAAGAAATCCATTTTATTTGCCACTTTTTCAGCACCTAGTTCTGTGCCTGGCCCATTGTAAATGTTGCCCTTTATAAATAACACTTGACTTAATAGAGCCAAGTGCCTGTTATGTGAAAAACTACCTTAAGCGGCTGCCGTGTGGGACAGGCCTTCCCAGCACGGTGCCATGACTTTGAAATCTGCTTTCTCGTTTAATTGTCAGCTCAGCAATGAGAATTATGCCATATTGTACCCATTTTACAGAGAAGAAAACTAGATGCACTCTGGTTATATGATTGGCCCAAAATGTTTAGAAATATCAATGCCCAAGTAACAAGTTATAGAAGCATTTCAAGCATGATAGCAGGCCAATTAGGATCTTATCATAGATTAGGAGACACAAGCTATGTAAGAAATGTTTTAAAGGACCCGGGGTTAGCAGCTTGATTGTTAAGCACAGTAGTATTGCATCATCCCTGAATCAAGTTCAGAAAATGCAAAATGACAAAAAGAAAGTATCAATGGTTAGGACAATCCCTTTAAGTAAGTAGGTACCACAGCAGCCTCAACTAGTGTCTATGGAAATGGCAGGAATGTGATCAAGAGAATTCTAGAGACAATACAGAATACTAATGTCCATAAAGGATATCAACACTGTCTTCACTGTATCAGTATAATGTTGCAGTTAAGATTGAGGAGTCTAGTATAAGACAGACATAAGTTTTAATCAACTCTCTATTATTTATTAATTTTGACTCATTTTCTCATCTGTCAAATGCATATAACAATCCCATCTCCCAGCATCGGTGTGAAAACTAAATTATGTATTGAAATTGGTTAACACAATGTCTGACACACAGTAAGTGTTCAATGAATGTTAATTTTTATGATAGTGATTATTATTAATGTTATTATTGTTATTAGGTTGAGTTGCCGCTGTAAGACCAGAAGTTTTAGCTCCTGTCTCTGAAAGTTGAAATGCTAATTCTGCATAAAAGGAGGAGGCAAGTGGAGATTCTTTGTAACTATGCTACAGCAGCCCTCCCTCCTCTGTGTTAGAAATACTCTGTAACAGCACATTTTCTCCACCAGTTTATCAAGATCAAAAAAAAAAATGCATATTCTAAAAAATGTCATTTGGTGGTGTGTAATAGAACTTTCTCATTTACATAAATTTAATAGAATTTATGAGTATATGGTCACTAAAATTTTTTTAAATTTCACGTTTCTTTTTGCAACGCTGTTTTAAGTATGTGCTAAGTACTTAAATTGTGTAATAAAGTTCCAATTTTATTATATGCTACCTGACAATTCACTCCCTTGGGAATATCATTTGTTATCATCCTAATTATCACTTCGAAGCATTCTTGATAATTATGAACAGAACAATTTACTCAACCACACCTTGTTTAGGCTACCTTCAGATTTGACTCTGATGACTATATAGCTAAATCAGTACATTTGTACCTAAAACAAGTTTGCAATTACCTCCATGGGGATTTTCAAAATCACTTCATGTGGTGAGTGGGAACATTAATCTGGGTGCTTAACTGCCACCTGTGTATTAATTGGCACTCAAATAACATATGCTGAAGAACATTGCATGGCACAGTTTAATATAAAATAATTTATGTTTAATAGCTCCTATGGCTTCTGTTTTAATACAGAACGACACTAGTGATTGAAACTATCATTTGAACTATTTTCACTGCATTAAAAATAAGCATATAAGAGGTCATGAAATTTAGAGCTTTGGTATTAGCTTTAAGAATTCTCTTCACGCTGTAAGAAAATTATAAATAATATCTTTACTATTTGAATGATACTACAAAAATGCAATTTTATGATTTTTAAAGAGCTTTTAAATCAGATGGATTGATTAAAATCAATGCTTGGACATTTTAAAGCCCAGGTATAGCTTTTATACAATATTAGCATTCATAATTTCATAATTTTTTTATACAGAAGACTTTGCTTTCCTTGGATATTTTGAGAACATAAAAATAACTTAAAAATAACTGAGTTCTTTTTATAGATTATGATTGCCTAAGTAGAGCTAGAGAATATTTAAAAATGTCAATGTATAAATCAAATTTTTCCAAATTGACTGATGGAATTAATACCCTTGTAGCCTTTCTGATTCATTTACTCAATTACTTAGTTGTTCATTCATTCATTTAGTCACTGAATATTTATTGATGATCATATTATGTTCTGGGCATTATTGTAGCCATGGGAAACAAATATAAAATAAATGAAAATCAATGCCTTCAGCTTCTATTCTAGTTGCTTGGGAAAGATGGTCAATAAAAAAAAAAATAAGCAAAATATATAGAATCCTGAATGGTAATAACTTCAATTTGGTAACAAGACATGGAAAATGCTGGAGTTGGATTTGAAACTTTAAAGAGGAACGTGCAGGAAGATTTTACTGAAAAGTGACATTTAAACAAAGACCTGAAGGAGTTAACGGGGTGAACTTTGCAAAAATCTTAGAGGGAGGGGAGTTCTAGGAGAAGGAGCATTGAGGATAAGGGCTAAAAGGTAGGAGACTGTCTGGCACTTTGGAGAAAAATCTAGAATGACAGTGTAGTCAGCGTGTCACTAAAGAGGAAAAGAGAAATGAGAGATATTAGAAGGACATGTTACAGAACCCCGGATCTAGTAAGGTCCTAAACACTACTGTAGTGACTTTTTCATTAATGCTGAGTGAGATAGGACATGGCCCAATTCTTTATTATGTAGGGAGATATATCTTAATTATCAACTGTTTTCTTCATGCTCTGTAGTAATATTTATTTGATAGTATACAAAAGGTCATGGTTAAAACTTAACTTTTAAAAAAAATTTTTGAATATCAATAATTGATCAATAATAAAGCGGAAATAAACCAGATAAATGTGTTCCAGGGGTGGAGAGAATTTTGGTGCAATAACTTGTCTTCAGTTAAATTTTTTGAGCTGTAACAGAAACTGCTAGTGGTCAACCAATGTCCATCTTCCTCTTGGTTCATAGTAGAACTCCTTCAGTTCTTATGACTAAGTGCTGGCTAATGGGATACAAGCAAAAGATACTGGTGCCAACTCTAGGTACTAAAATAGAATATATATTGCTATCTTGGCTCTCTCTCTCTTGTGGCTGGCTGGGAGACAGTGGAATAGAGATGGAAGTAACATATTAAAGTGAGCATAGTTATCCAACCAGCCCTGACTCTCTGGTTGGTGATATGAGCAAGAGACAAAGGTTTCTTTTCACAGCCCATATTTTAGGGTCTTTGGTTTGTACCAGCTCAGCCTGTACTCTATCAAATATATTAGCAAAACAGGAAGTTAAATAGAACAGAACTCCTAAAATTCTAAATTATTTTATTAATATCTTTAACTCCCTGATATTCATTTTACTTCCTGCAGTACATCCCACAAGGAGAAATGCAACTACATTTCACTGTATATTTTTTAATATAAGTGAGAAACAAGGGATTCACTCCTCTTTTAACTCTAATTTTTGTTACACATGATGAAAAAGGAGAGAATTTCTAAAAATAATTTGACTAAACTTTCCAAAGAAAAAATGGATTTTATGATACAAAAAACATTTCTTTCTCTTGTTGCTAATTAGAATGGTAGTTATACCAGATTTGTTCGTGAATATGTGGGTAATGAAATTTATACATAGCATTGGGAGACAGTCACTGAACTATGATATATTAGTATCGCTTGCTACAGAAAGAGCTAGAGAAAGAGAGAATAGACACATTGGGTAAGATAGAGAAAATAAAACAAAAAAGGATTATTGGGATGGGGGAGACTAAGACAGAGATATCCAGATTAAGATAGAAAAGGAGAAACTTAAAGAAAGATAATGACTCAAAGAGAACCAGAGCGGAACGTGGCAAAAGATCATTAAGGACCACATGCTAGAATCAGTCTACTGTCAACCTTTTTCAGGTTAATGCTATTAAAAATCTTCACTAAACTCAGAAAACAATTTAGAATATTTGAAACCCTTGGAACCATTATCTGAGTAGTTGAATTAGCAAACTACCAATGAAGTGGGAGCTAGTTGAGTGGTCTTTCCTTACTTTTTAAAGTGATTAGAAAAAATATCTCAATATCTTGCAGTGAATTGTTTTTTGCCTATTATTTTTATCAGAGGTATAATGTTTACATGAATATGTCCAACTTTACTGACATTTTGATTACTTTTTCTTGAATTTTCCTGAATGATTTTGTGTGTGTGTGTGTGTGTGTGTGTGTGTGTGTGTGTGTGTTAGACTAATTGATCTATTTCTCATGTATTTTTGGAATTAGAAAGCCAGTAGGTTAAACGTGGGGAAAAAAAAAAAACTCAATGCATAGTACTTAACTGCTATTTATTCACCTTTGAAGACAATGTGAAAGACACATTTAGGTGTCTGTAGAATTCAAAAAGTATTATTTTAAATTATTTTTTATATAATGCTTAAAATATATAGATACCCAAAGGCCATTTTGGAGTACCTGGTTGGAATGGCCCAGATATCAGCATGTAGATACATACAACATCTTGTTTCATCCTTTGAAGGATGCTATGAGGACATAAATTCTCAACAGATAGTCACTTTAATTTTTTTATGTGATTATTTCTCTTTATATGTTAAGTCCTAGGCAAATTTGCTTGTAAAAAGACAATTTGGAGAACATAACATGCAAGAATATTTCTACAGTAAATAAAATAAATTGACTGCTTCATTTTTAATTCAAAACACAATATGAGCTGATAAAGTTACAAAAAAATATCCCAAGTAGGAGGTACAATCTGTTTATTATATTGCTCATGTTTTCCTTTTTCCTAAAAAAAAATCATGATACCATTTGGGTCTGATATAGAATGATGGTAAGAAAAATTGAAAATAGACAACTTAGCAACTGCCTCCTAGTTTGATTTGTATGTCAGATGACCAAGATAAAAGCATAACTCCTACAACCCAAAGTTCAATATCTTTTTATTATGTTAAGAGTTCAAAACAGAGCGTGACAGGAATTACTAATTATCGAATCAGCTTGGGTTGTTCATATGGGTAAATTAAATGATAATAAGTAATCAGCCTAATTATTCTGTCACTTAAATAATTGATAAGATTGATAAGTTTACCCTTCTTTCATTTAATCTGCAAATATTAACTTATAATATAATTTGCTGTAGCACTATAAAATGTAAAAACTTATAAATAAAGTATTTGCCCATAAGAAGTGTTAAATAGATAAACTTTGGTACAATAAAATTTTAAAGAGTTTTTTTGAGCAAACAGTGATTCATGAATCAGACAACTCCAAATCAGAGTGGTTTGGGAACTCCATGGAGGGAATGCCAAGGGTAGGCTGTTATAGGATGAACACAGAAGTAAAGCAAATATTTTATTGGCTACAGCTAAACAGTTGCCTTATTTGGTGTATCCTGTTGAAAAAATTCTAGTTATATAATTATAAATCTGTTAGTTGCTTTTGATTGGTTGAGCTTAAGTTCTGTTGTTTTTTTTTTTTTTTTAATGTAGGCATTTGTAAGAAATAGCTCGAGTTACGTTTCACTTACATTTGCAAATCAAGCAAGGTTTAGATCACTTATGAGGCCTAACTGGCTTTGTCTGCTCAGGGACCCTTCAGGACTGGTCTCCATTATAACTTACTTTAATAAATGTTAACAACCATCTGGAGAAAGAAGGATATACCATGATCTCCCACTAGAATTCCTAGAAGACCACTCTGATGTCTGTTGAATACATTCTCCACGCTGCAGTCACAGTGATCTTTTCAAAGGGTGTATCTGCTTATACCATCACCCTTCCCTGCTCACACCTCCCATTAAAGACATGAAATATTTCATTGAATTTTAATACACTTAGCTATAAATACAAAACTCCTTGCCAGAGTTTTCAGCCCTCTGTGTAGTCCTCCCCTCAAGATTTTCCAGTCTCACCGTGCTCCCCCCTGTCTACTTTAGCCACACTAGCCCTGCTTTCTCTCACCATAACGTCTTTGTAAAAGTTGGTTCTGTTTCATCAGGTTAACTCCTTCAGATCTCAGTGTAACTGTCACTTCTCTGACCTGCATTTTCGGTCAAATTCTCTGTGCATAAAATTTCTTTAGCACCATGAACCTCTTATTTGTGCATAGTAGTTAGAGATTGTTTTACATTTTTGGTATTCATTAATATTTATCTCCCTCTCTGGGGTAGAGGCTCCAAAAGTAGAAAAATTGTGTTCAGTTCTCCTCAACATTGTAAAAGAAGTGCAGTGCATTCCAAAGAGCCTGAATCCTGTAATCTCTCAATAAATGTTAGTACAATGACTACTATTAAGTGAAAAATGAAATTGAATTCAACAACTCCACTGATGAAATTTCAGAAAATTCTCTGCTAATGTTAATAAGGAGTTTTGATCTTCAGCTTAAAGTAGTCATGGTTTACTTGTTTGCATGGGTTTTATGTATTTTTGTTTGTTTTTTCAAAAACAAACCTTAAATTTCTTATAAAAGTGAAGAAAATTATTGCCTGTAATCATATTATGAACTCTCATTTCTTCATGTATTCAATAAATAACCATAGTAAAATGTGTGAATTCAACAATGCTTCAAAGGTTTTAATCATTCAAGAGTATGAATTTATAAATTTAATTTGAAAATAAATGTAAATCTGTTTGTGGCAGTTCAGAACTGTGTACTTTTACTTGCTTTGCTAACTAAACTAAATTGCAAGTTACATTTGTGCTTCTGTGAAATAGACAGTATCCCTTCATTTATCTATGCTTAGACATTTTCTTTCCCAATATTTTTCTCCCTTGATTGAAAAATTAGAGGTAATTTTTTGTTAGTTTTGACAAATACATCATTTAACCCTACCAAGTAGTCCTCTCACATATTGCTTTTATTTTTTCTATTGTTTATTAAACATATTTATGAGAAAATAAATAACTAAGCACTCACAATATGCCAGGCTCTGGGCAAAGTATTTTATATGTACTACCTCGTGTAATTATCATGACCAGCCCTTAATATAGAGACTGTTATTAGATTCTTTTAATAAATAGAGAAATTTCATAAGTTGCCTTACTATCCCATGGTTAATAAGGGACATAGCTGGAATTGGAGGCCAGTTTTTCTTTTTTCCCATAAGGTTATATCAAGGATAAAAGAAACAGCTTGAAGTGGGAGAAAGACCCCTACACTTAAAAGTCTTTTAAAACTCAGAGATAAGCTATGACTCTGTGACTAACTGACAAGTCACTAAACTTCTCCATAATCACCTGTAAAATGCAACCTGTAGGACATCAGGGGGCAAAAACCACTGTCTACCAGGTGAAAGTTAATTGATTCTTTGCTTCCCACGTCTTCCCTTTACCCGGCCCCAAAATTAAGTCCACATAAAGAATGATGAATGGCTTAATGATCATGTATTATACAAGTAGACAGAAATGTAATCATATAGTCAGCATTTTTCATCTTTTAAACCATATGCTTATCTTCCCAGAGTAGAATTTTTAGATTAGTAGCATTTTTTAATGTGGTGTATATCATTAGGAGATAAGACTACTACCAGCTGTTTGAAGGAAATAGGAGTTTTACTAAAAGAATCTATTGGAAGGAAGTGAATAAGACAGATTGATGATAGGAGAGGAAATCAAGTCCAACGGCTCCATTTCTTATCCTAACTCCCTATTTTTTCTTACAAGTTCCAATGACTTTTGAAGAAGATTTTAATATCTTCATTCACATCTCTATAAAGTGTTATAATGTGAACCTTTTCTACTTACATAAAAATTAATGCTTGAAAAGTACTTTAAAATCCTTAGTACTTCAAGCATTTTAAGCATGAGTCCATATCATAATACAATCTATTAGAACATAAAATGTAATAAAACAACAGTTCTTCAACAATGTTGAAGAAATCTTAATTAAAGAGGCTAGGTCCCAGACAAAGTTCAAAGAAATAACATTTACACCTGGCAAGTGTATTGAAGTAATGTGATTTTTAATATAAAGAATACCTGGATTAGATTTAAATAATATAGGATTAAATTCCAGTTTTCTTATTTCTAGATTATATCTGTTAAAAAAGATAACCTGGTATAAACTCACAAAATATGTATTCCCTCATGTAAAGGAAAACTTATCAAAGGGAAGTTCCTCCTGTCTTATTCCTCTGTCCTGCCACCATTGGTGTGTATAATGCCTGCTCAAGTTCCTGCCATCAGACCCCCATTAGAACCAGCAGGAAAAAGAACAGAGAGAGAACAAAGTCATGTCCCTTGCCTCTAAGAACACTTCATGAAAACTGCATGCAGCATGTATACTTGTAACATATTGGTCACAATTTAGTCATAGTTACAAAGCAAGGTTGGAAATATAGTTTTATTCACCATCATGTACACAACCAAAACTTCAGGGATATATGCAGTTATTAATAGAACACTATAGCAGTGTTTGTCAAAATGATCTTATGCAAGTGGCATTACCTTCCTAAACAGCAAATTGTTCATTTGTAACAAAGTTTTTAATATCTATATTATCAGAACGTAGTGATGATGGCATGTTCTCTTTGGAAATGCCTGTCACACATGTAAAACAGTGTGTTCACATTTAAGTCCCATGCAGACCTGAGGCATTATTTGTTTATAAGGATCACGAATAAAAAATCTTCAAGACGATATTGTATTAATAATAGAAAGATAGAGCAGGGCTTGGTGGCTCACACCTATAGTCTTAGCTACTTGGAAGACTGAAGCAAGAGGATTGCCCTGGGAGAGCCCAGGAATTTGAGACCAGCCTGAGCAATATAGTGAGATTCTGTCTCTACAAAAAATGAAAAGAAAAAATATTAGCCAGCCACAGTGGGATGTGCCTATAGTCTCGGCTACCCAGAAGGCTGAGGAGGGAAGGATTGCTGGAGCTCAGGAGTTAGAGTCTTACAGTAAGCTATGATCATGCCACTGCACTCCAGCCTGGGCAACAAACACCCCAGCTCTAAAAAAAATAATAAATGAAAATATTAAAGGGATAGAATGCTTTGGGAAAATGTCAATACATTTAAGTAGTGCCTTAAATCTGTAATGTCATCATCAATGTGTACACTGGCTGCTCAAGCTGCCATCATCAGAGGATGGCATGACAGATTTAAAGAATTACTGTTTCAACACAGTTTTAAAGATTCTGTTTAAAACAGAGAAAAGGCTCTAGTAAGTATTAATCACTAGATTTAATATATCTCTTTTGCTACTCTGAGAAAGTATCACTCCCTTTCTTTCTCTATAGCTAGAAGGGTTTTGGTTTTTGGTTTGTTTGTTTGTTTGTTTCTAATTCAAGAGGATCTGTAGCTATTCAAGAGTGAGTGCAGGCAGGAGTTAAGGTTTGACAAGAAGTAACTAAAGCCAGTTTCTCAATTTGCTCTGCCCTTATTCAAAGCCACACATATAAAATGCTCTCAGGAGGGGATTCCTGCATTTCAGTCACATTCCTATGCACATACCACTCATGCATTCCTCAGAAGTCTCTAATAAAAGCAGTTTCTTTTAACAGTAATACAGCCTCTGTGAAGATAGATTATCTTTTTTTATGGCGTGAGGTACCAGACAGACAAAAGACTGATATCTAAAAGCAAGGAATCTCCCATTTCTAGTGATGGGGGAAGTAGAAAGCAATAATATTAATAGGTATAATAAAGAAAAGCCACTGGGTACAAAGTTAAGCTTTGAATTCTTTTTAAGCAAACATGGAGAACAAGTTGGATCATTTGTCCTCAAAGAAACTACCTCAGAACATTGAAGTTCCTCAGTTGAACCAAAGGAGGACTATTGCTGACAATTGGTAAAAGAGACACAATGAACTAGTTGTCAGACGTGCCTACTGAATGTCAATTTGTAAAATAAAACCCTTTGAAACAGCCAGAGGATGTTTTAAAAGAAGCTGCTGATTCAAAATGAATAACTTCACTTTGCTGTGTTTTCTGCTCTTGTATAGATCATCATTACTATTTTTACTTTCTATTTTCAGCAGAAATTTGAGTTAACCTTTTGTTCCATCTGTAGCCCGCCTTCTGAAGCAGCACCACCTCCTTTTCATTATTCTTTTCAAAAGCACTGAAATTTGCAAAATGTGCCATTTTCCTCCCTCACTCTGTGGAGGAGTAGCAAAGCTGGCTTTTCAAGCATGAAGATTCCTAATAATCAAAGCAACTTGAGGACAAAAATGAGCATGCAGAGCGGGGAGTACCCAAAGCCAGAGCAGGTGTGATTGGAGAGGTGATGAAACTCCTCTTGCCCTAAAATGCATTCTCTGGAAGCCAGTTATAGCACCTGGAACTACCCATTGTGACTTGCTGGAGACTTTAAGTTTTTAATAAAAATTAAAAATATTTTCATGAAAATATGGTTCACTAAACCACTACTGACCTTTAATGTCTCAGTTTATTCTGCTTTATCTGATTATTCCTGTGACTACTGCTCTTCTGATTTCTTAGCAAAAGTTAATGTTAATAAGGAAAAGTCAAAATTCAGGCTCCAAACCTTTTCCTATATGAGGATTTCTGTTAAGATCAAAAGAGTTTCCAACTGCTCATATAACAGTTAATATTGTACACTTAGTAGGTTGGATAATTTTAGTATCTGAGAAATAGACAAAAATTTACTTTGAATACACCAGTGCCTTAAAACAGATTCCTTTATCTTATTCACAACAGCACTTATATATATTTAAAATATAGCTGTATGTATAGCTATATATGTTTAGGGAATATGTGTTTTTTTTCATCTTCAGAAAATGTTCAAAGCAAATAAGTATTCGTGGTCCCTCAGTAATTATCTTGGCACATCAACATGGAAGAACATGCTATGCCTACCCATCCGTGGCAGGCAGAGCAGGGTCACAGGGAGAGACCTCACAGGGAAAGACCTCCTTGGTCAGGGGCTGGCAGAAGGTATTATAGCATGTGGCACAGAGCACAGATGGTTGATTGTAAAGAAAGATAAGAGACTAAACTTTCATCAAGAATCCTGCCTTGTCAATTTATCTATAATGAAGAGTTTCCTACACAGATGTGGAATGACCCAGTAGATAGTATAAATTTGCATTTTAGGATAAGAGTTCAGAGCTGGAAGAGGCCTGGGAGTTCAATAATCTGATCATCAGAGAAGGAATCAGGGACTGATGTGACTCACTAACCTCTGTCCTACACCTAGTAACACCCAGGCAAAGAGAGACAGAAGAAATAAGCCCCAGTGTCTTTTCTTTCAATGGCACTAATCCCCATCATGAGGGCTTCACTGTCATGACCTAATCACTTCCCAGGGGCTGAACCTCCTAACACCATCACATTGTAAATTAGGGTTTCGACATCCAAATTTGGGAAGAACACATTCAGTCCATTGCACTGACTCAGAAAAAATGTTTTTAAATGCAATGTTTGCAAATATGTTGATATTTATGTTCACTAAATACATTTTCTGCCTCATAGGATTCTGTTGTGTGTCTTTTGTGAAGTCATATCACAGATAAGGCATATAAGTAGGCATCAGAAGACCACATGCTAGAATCACTCATGCCACAAATTGCATGGCTTTCAGCATATCATCACTCTGTGACTCAACTTTTTTATTCTAAAAAAACATGAAGTTTAATTTTTTTAAAAAAATCTCTGAAGTCATTACCACCCTATTATTCTCGAAAAGAATTCTTTAAAAGTACAAAATATAGCCCTATAATTTATCTGTATTATGATCATATTCTCACTTTAGAATAGCATTATAAGATATTCATCTACATGCCTTTGTCTAGAAGAGGTAAATGTATATAGAGTGTGCAGTTAACAATCAAAATTCTAGTATTTAAATTTTTTTCAAAGGTACCGCCCCACTGATATACTCCAACAACTTCAAAAAGATTATATTGATATTGAAATAACATTGTTTCATTACAAATATAAAAACTTGTCCCTAGAAAGCAATGGCATTACAAACACATTGTGCTTTGAGACGTCTTTGATGGTAGTAACTAGTAATTGATGAGGTGTCAACACAACACCCTTGAGTGACAGCTTTTCCTGTTTTCACAAGGAGATATTAGTAACAATAATTTTCAGTTGATTTTAATCATTCTAGTTATTAAAGCTCCCTGACATGTAATATTTTTCTCTTGGTGAGTAACTGAGACAGTACATCCATTGTCAGAAAAGATCGTAGAGGTGAAAGTAAAGTATATTTTTTGGCCTCAGTATCCCAGATTGTCATGTATTTACTCTCCTGGACAACCATTTAATTCCCTTTTATTGAACAAGTATAGCCCACATGAGTAGAAGTATGATATAAAGGGTATAGGAAACTATAATTAACTCTCTATGAAATTCATTTGACAGGAGAGAGAAATAAACTAACACTTGGGCCTAAGGCTATTTCTGTATAAAACTATAACTAACTGGTGAAAAAAAAATAATCAAACAGCAATTTTTGCTATCAATTACCTAATAGTTTTTACTGATTTTCCCCCAGAGAAGGGGTTGTTTTTAAGGCGTTATGTCACAGAGCTTAAGAGAAGCTAAACATACTGAACAGAAAATTAAGTCTACGATTGTTTGCGTAGTAGTAATGCAAATGTCCATCTCCTGTTTACTGAATCTCCAAACATTTCTTGAATGTATAAAATTCTTTGAAAAATGTCCTGTGTAAACCTAAAACTTTTCAATTAATCATTGCAAAGTTCACCGTTTCCCTAAGGCACATTAAACTTCCATAAACATATTTGGCTATGTGAGAATATGGAAAGAAACGGTAGCATCTGTGAATGTTCCCCAAAATCTGTTTTCTTGGTAATGCACAACAACAGAGGATTGGACTTTTGAGTGCAGAAAAAAGTGGGACAAAGAGGAAGATAACTCACTGGAGTATAAAAGAATATTAAAGAGTAAAATATGATTGTCAGATCTATCTGACAAATGAATTCAGAGCATTACTCCAGTGGGAACCCTGATATTGATTTTTATTTATTGGAGGGTTAGGGAATTATGTTGTTTTAGCAAGATTAAAAAGTTATTTCTATTACTATTTGAGTGTAACACTGTTTTGAGTACAGGTGTCAGGCAGATGGGAGTGAGGAGGAGGGGCTGGGTATATACACACCTAATGGGTACAGTGTGCACCATCTGGGGGATGGACACGATTGAAGCTCTGACTCGGGTGGGGCAAAGGCAATATATGTAACCTAAACATGTGTACATCCCTAATATGCTGAAATAAAATATAAATAAAAAAATAAAATATAAATAAATAAATAGTTTTATGACACACGAAAAACAATCATGTTTAAATAGTACATAAAAAGCATGCTGGACATAACTGAAACATCATCTAAATTTTGTTAAATGTTGCTTATATTTCATGTCTGTATTTACAAAATAGACAAATCACTTGAAAGAAAATTTCTCAAGTTAAGAAAAATTTGTTTCTATTAAATTTGGACTTCTGAGAAAAGTAAGAGACATTAAGTACTCAGAAGCTATTAACTCTGAGGCATTTTCTATATTTAATTATTATTCAAAGGATGAAAATAGACTTGCGTACCAAGAAAATTGTGTTTTCTCTATTTAAAACTATAGAACATTTAATATTTTTTGCATGAATCAGTTACAAACTGAGTTGCAATTAATAAAATCAAACTGTGGTCTCAGGCAATTTGTTTGAAAACAGAACTATGAGTCCTCACAAAATCTATGAGTCTGGAGAAACAGGCTTGGAAAATAGAAGCTAAGGTAGCTCCTAACACATAAGAAATATAATGCACAACTAGCAGGGCATGTGGCTAAGATGTCACCACTATAAGATACTCAAGCTTCTGTAGGATGTATTACCACCGCTTACCACTGGCATGGCTGTAGCAATAGACATTCTATTCCACCTCCATGATTTCATTCTATCTCTTTGTCTTTTTATCACTCATTAAAGTATCAAAGGCCTGCATTGAAGTATGCAATTGATCGAGCCCATGCCATATTTCTGAATACAGGAAAGTCATTGTATTAGGTTAAGTGAGGCTACTGTAACAAAACTACCACAAACTCCGCAGCTTAAAACAACATAAATATTGTCTCTCATAGTTCTGTAGGTCATGCATCCAAAATCAAGGTGTAGGCAGGGCTGCACTCTCTCCAGAAGCTCTAGAAGAGATTTTGTTCTTTGCTGTTTCCAACCTATCGTGGTTGCCAGCATCCCTTAGCTTGAGGTTGCATCACTCCTGTCTCTACACCCATCTTCTCCTTGCTTTCTACTCTCCTTTGTGTCTCTCAAAACTCCCATTGCCTCTCTCCTATAAAGACACTTGTGATGGTATTCAGGGCCCATCCAGATAATCCAGGGTGATATCTTCATCTCAAAATCTGTGATTTAGTTACATCTGCAAAGACCCTTTTTCCAAATAAGATACATTTAAAATTTTCTGAGATTACATTTGATACCTTTGGGTGGCCATTATTCAGTCTACTAAAGCCAGTGAACTGGAAAAAGAAGAATCTAGCTTTCTGTTTCTGTAGTCAACGTTTCAACTCACACCATGCAAGATAACCTCTAAGTAATAAACAAGTTTGAGGACCACATGGCCCACAGCATACAAAATATTTACTAACGTCCACTTTATTCACTGCACAAAAGGTACACAGTCTTCTTTTTATACTATACTTCTATAAAATAAAAGATGCTCACGCAAATCATAATGTAACTATTCTTTGTGCTTTAGTTGAAAGTAACAGAAATCTGAGACTTAACAAGTTTAAGCAGTATTATCTCTTTATTAACTCACAACATGCCAGAAGTCCAGACGAATGGCAGACGTTAGATACAGTTTGATCAGAGATGCAGTTATATTTGTTTCAAATCTCCTGACTCTTCCATTCTCTTCATACTGGACTCATTCTTAGGTTGGCTTTGTTCATAGAAACAAGATTTAAGATGTTTCTAGCTACATATCTATACATAGTTATCCAGAAAGGGAAAACATCTTTTTCTCAGTGATTCTAGAGTCTGAGAGTAAGTATGAGTGCCTCACGCTTAGATATCTGTACCAGTCATGGCAGATGAAATATCTTCATTGACTTAATTTGTGTCATATATTACATATAGAGAGACAGCTTTAAAACTATCTTTTCTAAAATCATTTAGATTCTGAAAGAGAAATCAGGAAATATATATATATTTTTTTTTATTTCAGCTCATCATGGGGGTACATAAGTTCAGGTCATATACATTGTCCATGTCCCGCCCATCCCCCCGAGTCAGAGTCCCAAGCGCGTCCGTTCTAATTCTCCAGACAGTGCGCCTGGCACTCATCATGTAGTCATACCTCCATCCCCTCCCCCCACCACCTCCCCGGGTCTGCACCTTCAAGCATGACCATTCCCCAGAGGGTGGGCAACGCACTCGTCATGTAGGCATACACCCATCCCCTCCCCCCACCCCCCATCCCAGTCTGATATCCAATTGGTATCCTTCCCTGATGTACATTTAGGTGATGATCAGGGAAACCAGTTTTCTGGTGAGTACATGTGATGCTTGTTTTTCCATTCTTTGGATACTTCACTTAGTATAATGGGTTCCAGCTCTCTCCAGGAGAACCAAAGAGATGTCGTATCATCGTTATTTCTTATAGCTGAGTAGTACTCCATGGTATGCATATACCACAGTTTACTAATCCATTCGTGGATTGATGGGCACTTGGGTTGTTTCCACATCTTTGCGATTGTGAATTGTGCTGCTATAAACATTCGGGTACAGGTGTCTGTTAAAGAATGACTTTTGTTCTTCTGGGTATATGCCCAATAATGGGATTGCTGGATCAAATGGTAGGTCTACTTGAATCTGTTTAAGGTATCTCCATATTGCTTTCCATAGGGGTTGCACTAGTTTGCATTCCCACCAGCAGTGTATGAGTGTTCCTGTCTCTCCGCATCCACGCCAGCATGTGTTGTTTTGGGATTTTTTGATAAAGGCCATTCTCGCTGGAGTTAAGTGGTATCTCATTGTGGTTTTGATTTGCATTTCCCTGATGATTAGGGATGTTGAGCATTTTTTGATACGTTTTTTGGCCATTCTTATGTCTTCTTTTGAAAAATTTCTATTCATGTCCTTTGCCCATTTTTTGATAGGATTGTTTGATTTTTTCTTGCTGATTTTCCTGAGTTCTAAATAGATTCTTGTTATCAGTCTTTTATCTGATGTGTAGTATGCGAAAATTTTTTCCCATTCTGTAGGCTGTCTGTTTATTTTCATGACTGTTCCTTTGGCTGTGCAGAGGCTTTTTAATTTAATCAGGTCCCAGTCGTTAATTTTTGTTGTTGCTGTGATTGCCTTAGGGGTTTTCTTCATAAATTCTTTGCCTAGACCAATGTCTGTAAGAGTCTTTCCTACATTTTCTTCTAGAATTCTAATTGTTTCCCATTTAAGGTTTAAATCTGTTATCCACCGTGATTTGATTTTTGTGAGAGGTGAAATCTGTGGGTCCTGTTTCAGTCTTCTACATGTGGCTATCCAGTTTTCCCAGCACCATTTATTGAATAGGGACTCTTGTCCCCAGAGTATGTTTTTGTCTATTTTGTCAAAGATTAGATGGTTATATGAGGATGGTTTTATATTTGGGTTTTCTGTTCTGTTCCACTGGTCTGTGTCCCTGCCCTTGTGCCAATACCAAGCAGTTTTAAGAACCACAGCTTTGTAGTATAGTTTGAAGTCTGGCAAATCAATACCTCCCATTTTGTTTTTATTGTTTAAGATTGCTTTTGCTATACGGGGTCTTCTCTGATTCCATACAAAGTGTATAATTATTTTTTCTAAATCTGTGAAAAATGATGTTGGTAATTTAATAGGAATTGCATTGAATCTATAGATTACTTTGGGTAGTATAGACATTTTAACGATGTTAATTCTTCCAATCCATGAGCATTGTATGGATTTCCACTTATTTATGTGTTCTGCAATTTCCTTCCTTAGCGTTTCATAGTTCTCTTTATAAAGGTCCTTTACCTCTTTCGTTAAATATATTCCTAGATATTTTATTTTCTTTGTTGCTATTTTGAAAGGTATTGAGTCCTTAATTTGGTTCTCCGATTGAATGGTATTGGCATATATGAATGCCTCTGATTTGTGTGTATTGACTTTGTAACCTGAGACATTACTGAATTCGTTAATTAATTCCAGGAGTCTCTTGGTTGAGTCCTTGGGGTTTTCCAGATACAACATCATGTCATCAGCGAAGAGTGAGAGTTTGATCTCTTCTGTCCCTATTTGGACACCTTTGATTCTGCTCTCTTGTCTGATAGCTCTCGCAAGGACTTCCAATACTATGTTGAAAAGTAATGGGGACAGTGGGCAGCCTTGTCTGGTTCCAGTTCTGAGTGGGAATGCTTTCAATTTTTCCCCATTCAGTATGATGTTGGCTGTGGGTTTGTCATATATGGCTTGTATTATTTTTAGGTAGGTCCCATTTATGCCTATGTTGTTAAGTGTTTTTATCATAAAAGGGTGTTGAATTTTGTCAAATGCTTTTTCTGCATCTATTGAGAGGATCATATGGTCTTTATTTTTGCTTCTATTTACGTGGTTAATTACATTTATAGATTTTTGTATGTTGAACCACCCCTGCATCTCTGGGATGAAGCCTACTTGGTCATGATGAATTATTTTTTTAATCAGCACTTGAATACGATTTGCTAGGATTTTATTGAGAATTTTTGCATCTACGTTCATGAGAGAAATTGGTCTGTAGTTTTCTTTTTTTGTTGCATCCTTTCCTGGTTTGGGTGTCAATGTTATATTGGCTTGGTAGAATGTGTTGGGGAGAATTCCCCCACTCTAGGCACACCCAGATTCATAAAGCAAATCCTACTCGATCTAAACCAAATCATAGACAACCACACTTTAATAGTTGGAGACTTTAACACCCCACTGACAGCACAGGACAGATCCTCCAAGCAGAAAATAAGCAAAGACATAGTAGACTTAAACAGAATGCTAGAACAAATGGGCCTGACTGACATCTACAGGACATTCTACCCGAAATCCACTGAATATACATTCTTCTCATCAGCTCACGGGACATTCTCTAAGATTGACCATATCCTAGGTCATAAAGCAAGTCTTAAAAAAATTAAAAAAATAGAAATCATACCCTGCATCTTCTCAGATCACAATGGAATAAAAATAATAATGAACCCTAACAGGAACTCTCATTCCTACTCAAAGTCATGGAAGCTAAACAACCTTCTCCTGAATAACAATTTTGTAAAGGAAGAAATTAAGTCAGAAATCAAAACATTCTTTGAATTAAATGACAAAGGTGACACAACTTATCAAAATCTATGGGATGCAGCTAAAGCAGTCCTGAGAGGAAAATTCATTTCCATAAATGCCTATTTCAAAAAGACAGACAACTTACAAATAGACAACTGAATGAATAGACTCAAAGAGCTGGAGAAAGAAGAACAGACTGACCCCAAACCCAGCAGAAGGCGAGAAATTATTAAGATCAAATCAGAATTAAATGAAAAAGACAACAAAAATACTATAAGGGAAATTAATAAAACAAAAAGTTGGTTCTTTGAAAAGATAAATAAAATAGACACACCACTGGCTAGACTAACCAAGAGCAGAAAAGAAAAATCTTTAATAACTTCCATCAGGAACATGAAAGGAGAAATCACAACCGAAGCCACAGAGATACATGACATTATCTATGAATATTACAAAAATCTTTATGCACACAAATTGGAAAATGAGGAGGAAATGGACAAATTTTTAGAAACACACAGCCTTCCCAAGCTCAATCAGGAAGAAATAGAATTCCTGAATAGACCAATATCAAGAACTGAAATTGAAACAGCAATAAAAAATCTTCCCAAAAAGAAAAGCCCTGGTCCAGATGGGTTCACACCTGAATTTTACCATACATACCAAGATGAACTGGTGCCTATCCTACATAAACTATTCTTCAATATTGAGAAGGAAGGAAATATTTTTAAGAGAAGAAAGAATGCAGAATGAAGGGGCATAGAACTCCAAATGTCAATTATAGAATCACATAATTGTCATAATAAAAAAAAAGTCATGTTCATTTAATTTGTTTCGATGTCTTGAATTCTTAAAAGGGCATGCAAAGAAAACAACATATTGATTTATTACAGAAATAATTTTAATTTAACATAAGTTTCAATCTGTAGAAATCTTTAACAGTCTGTGTGTTGAATCAGAATCTTTCTGTACTACAGATAATCACTCACTGATAAATTTGTTTTGCAATTTTGAATGTCTTAGGTTAGACTTATCTGCAAGAAGGTAGTTGAAATTTTTAATTGCCCTGTTTTGTAAGATGCCATTGATGTAGTACTTAGGGGGAAATTAATAGCCTTAAACACCTAAATTATAAATGAGTAAACATGGAAAATCATGAAATCCAGCTGCCATTTTAAGAAATTTAAAAGAGAAGAGTAAATTAAACCCCAAATAAGTAGAAGACAGAAAGAAAATAATATAAATCAGAGCATAAGTCAGTGAAATAGAAAAACAATAAAGAAAAGAAATTCATTCAAAGCTGGTTATTTGACAAGTTGAATACAATTATTTAATAAGTCTTTAGCCAGACTGATCACAATAAAAGAGATGACAAAACTAATAATAAGAAGAGATGTGTCATCACTATAGATTCTACAAATACTATAAAGATGAAAAACGAATAGTATGAACAACTTTATGCCAATTATTTTGACAACTTAGATGAAATAGACAGATTCCTTGAAAGGCACACCAACCAAGCTCACTTAGGAAGAAATAGATGATGTGAATAGTCTCATATAGTAAGTCTTCATTTAATGTTGCATATAGGTTATTGAAAACTGTGGCTTCGAGTAAAATGACCTACAGCAGATCTTCAGCTAATTCCTTTCACTCAACGCCATTTTGTTATAACATTGATGTGGGGGAAATATTAGTTTTGTTATATGTCATTCTGCTTAAAGTTGCAGTTTACAACAACATATCAATGATATTAAATGAGGACTCACTGCACCTAATAAAGAAACTGAATTGATAGTTAAAAACTTTTCAGCAATGAAACCTTCAGTTCTGTTTGGATTTTTTGATGAATTATAGCAGAATTTTCAGGAAGAAATTATAACAAAATTTTAAGAAGAGTGTATATTTATCAACTGATTATAAATATGATTGCCCTGATACTAAAAACAAAGAATTACAAGAATAGAATATCAATAACTGCCCCCAAACATAAATGACAAATTCTACAAGAAACTTATAAGTAACATCATACTTAATGGTGGAATACAAAATGCCCTAAAGTCATGAACAAGACAAAAATGTCTGCTTTCACCACATCTCTTCAACATTGCACTAGGTTATTTAGCCAGCAACATAAGGCAAGACAAAAAACTAAAAGTAATTTAGATTGGACAGGAATAAATAAAACATTATTTATTCATAGACAGCATACTACCAGAACTAATAAGACAGTTTGACAACATTGTAGACTACAAAGTCAATATACAAAAATCAATTGGATTTTTATATACTAGCAACAATCAGAAATTGAAATTTAAAGAGTAATATCATTGATAAGAACATAAAAATTTGGAAATATTTAGGAATAAATAGGACAAAAGTTATGAAATCTTATATACTGAGAATTTAAAAAACATTGCTGAAAGATATTAAAGAAAATATAAATGAATGGAGAGAGTTTGTTCATATGTTGGAAGACTTAATATTGTTAAGATATAAATTTCCTCCAGACTGATCTATAGATTCAACATAATTATAATAAAAATACTAACAATTTTTTTGGTAAAAATTAACAAACTGATTCTAAATGTAACATGAAAATTCATAGGCCATTTATTCACCAAGACAACTTTGAACAAACAAAAACTAAGCTGGTAGATTCAAAACTTTCTATAAATCTATAGTAATCTGGACAGCATGCTATTGGTGTAAAGATAGATAAACATTTCAATGCAACAGAATAAAGACTGCAGAAATAGATCTACACATCTATGAACAACTTATTTTTTAAAAGGCACAAAGGCAATTGAGTGGAGAAAGTATATTTTCAACAAATAGTGTGGCACAAGTGGAAATCCATACGCAAAAAACAATTAACTTGAATCCAGGTTTTGTGCTGTATATAAAAACTAACTCAAAATGGATCACAGACCTAAATATAAAATTTGAAGCTATAAAACTTTTGGAAGTAAACAAAGGAAAAAAATGTGTCCTGGGGTTAGTCAAAGAATTCTTGGATATGACGCCAAAAGCACATACCATTAAAAAGAAAATTTATGAATTAGACTTCATCAAATTCAAATATGTCTGTTCTTTGCAAAACACTGTTAAGAGAATAAAAGGTCAAGCTGCAGACTGGAAGAAAATATCTGAAATCATATAAACAATAAAGAACTTGGAACTATTAATGGAATATATAAACAATGCTTAAAACTCAATAATAAGAAAACCTCCCCTCAAAAAAATGAGCAAAAGATATGAGTAGACATCATTAGTCATCAGATAAATGCAAACCAAAACTACAAGGAGAAATCATCTCACACCAGTTAAAATTACTTTTATCAAAAAGACAGACAATAATGAATACTGGAGAGGATGTGAAGAAAGGGAACCCTCCTAAATTGTTGATGGGAATGCAAATTAGTGCAATCACTATGGAGAACAGTATAAAGTTTCCTCAAAAAACTAAAAATAGAACTACCATATGGCCCAGCAATCCCAGTGCTAGGTATATATCCAAAAGAAAGGAAATCAGAATATTGAAAAGATATCTGCATTTCCATGTTTATTGTAGCACTATTTGTAACAGCCAAGATTTGGAATCAACCTAAGTTTCCATCAGTGGATGAATGGATACAGAAATTGTGGTACACAAACACAATGGAATATTATATAGCCATGAAAAGAATGAAATTCTGTCATTTGCAACAACATGGATGGAAATGGAGAACATTTGTTAAGTAAGATAAGCGAAGCAAGGAAAAACAAATCTTGCATGTTCTCACTCATATGTAGGAGCTAAATATTAAAAACAATTCATTTCATGAAGGCAGAGTATAGAATGATGGTGATCAGAGGCTGGGAAGGGTAATGGGGTGGGGGATAAAGTGGGAATCGTTAATGGTTGCAAAAATAAAGTTAGTTATGTAGAATGAACAATATTTGATAGCACAACAAAGTAACTATAGTTAATCAGTTAGGAAGTACTTTCAAATAACTAAAAGAATGGAATTGAAATGTTCCTAACACAAAGAAATAATAAATTCTTGAGGTGATGGATACCCTAATCATCCTGATTTGATTAATTAACATTATATATCTGTATTAAAACATCACATATGCCCTATAAATAATAGATAAATATTATGTACCCATAATAATCAAAAATAAAATTTTTTTAAAGATATGAGCAGACACTTCTCCAAAAAAATTTATGGCATTCCACTCTTAAATTTTACCTCAAGGAAATTAAAAGTATATGTTAATACAAAGAACTATACACAAATATTAATAGCAACTTTATTTGTAATAACCAAAAGCTGGAAATAACCTAAATTTCTACCAATAGGTAAAAGCATAAACCAGGAGTGGGGAACCTGCTGGCTTAAGGCCACATGTGACCTTCTGGGACTTAAGTGAGGCCTTTTGACTAAATCCAAATTTTACAGAACAAATCCTTTTATTTTTATTAACACATTTTTTTCCATCTTTTATATTTTTATTTTTAAAATGAATGTATTTAGTGTACCAAAGAATAAAATAAGTTTTAATGAAATAATTCTCCCAGATTGATAGCACAATTAGAACATTAGTAAGCCATACGGCCTAAATTGATGACTGCTACACTCATGATTTGTTAATATTTTTAACTTCCCCTCCTTGACTGGCATCACTAACACACAAGGCTGGTTGGAGAGAGTTTAGTCATGGACACCAGTCTGTTATCAGCTTTTGACAATGGTACGCTGTTTCTGTCTGAAGTGGAATTTGTGAATAGTTGCACAGCTGGACAGTATTTTTTCCTTCTGTCTGCTTAATAGCCCATGATGTCAAGGAAGACCAAGGGAATGCTGAAGGAAGAAAACAGATTTTTTAATAGGATTGGGAATTGCAATATTATCTTGTTTCTGATAAAGATAAGAGGATTTGCTTACTTTGTGATACTGTGATATCAACATTAAAGAAATTCAATGCTTATCAGCATTATAACACTCATAGGGACCAAAAATATTTTAAATTAGAGGGAGAGGCATGAAAGGTTGTATTGCAGAAATTAAAAGATGAAAAGCAAAAGCAAACACAGTTCTTTCAAGCAGCAACAAGACCTGGAAATAATGCTTCTGCAGCAACTTATAAAGTAGACTATATACTCAGGGAGAAAAGGGAAGCCATTCAGTAATATAGGAATTGTGAAAGAATGCATTGTCGAAGTTATAGGATGCTTAAACCCTGATAACTTTTCAAAGTACAAACAACTGCCTCTTTCAAGGAGAACCATAACTGATTGGCAGCATGAATTAGCCTTCAACTAAACAGAACAACGTCATACTACACTTCAAAAGGAAAATATATATTACTAAATTGTTTTGGATGAATCAACTGGTACTACTGACTCAGAGCAGGTTTTATAATTCATTTGGGTCATAACAGAAGACTTGCTTTGCTATCAAGAGTTCCTCATTTTGGGCACTCTTGCAAACAGAACACAAAACAGAATAGATATCTTCAACAACTTTTAAGATAAATGTCATGAAGTTGGACTGAATTTGGTAAATTTAGTGAGTGTATGTACAGATGGTGCACCTTCCATGACAGGAAAATGTGGAGGGTTTATCATATAGATAAAAAATTTATTAACAGATTCAGATGTTCTCATTTCTTTTTATGGTATCTTGCATCAGCAAAATCTCTGTGCTAAAGCTACTATTTTATGTGACACTTTACAAAGTTATAAGTATTGTTAATTATATTTCTGTAAATGCAACATAGTATCATCAGTTTCATAACAAGGTGAAGTTAAATGGTGAGGTATTCAGCACAGATTTGTCGTATCATTCTAAAGTGCATTGGCTGTTGCAGAGACAGGTGTTAACCAAAACATTATCACTGTGAGAACAGATAGTTAAATTTCATGAAGAACAGAATCAGCAATGTAAATTATTGTAAGAATATTTCTATAGGAATGCAGCATTTCTGTGTGATATCATGTCAAATCAAAACAACTTGAATATTTCTTGGCAAGGTAAAACTATATCTATATATGGTATTTGGCAAAAAAATCCAAACATTTCCAAAAAAGCAATCTTTTTTCAAAACCCTTCTTCTACAAAAGGAAATTTTGGATTGACATTTTCTCCAGTTAGCAAAGGTCACTGATGAGCAGGATGATATATGCTCATCATTTGAAGAATATGCAGCTATTATAGACCTATTAATTGGAGAATACAATGAAAGTTTCACTGATTTTGAAAATCATGACATCACAATCAAATTAGCATTTCAGCCTTACCTAGTTGACATCACCAAGGCACCTAAAGAACTACCGATGAAATTTATTGAGCTCTCAATAAAGACATTTTAAAGTCATTGTTGGATTCCAAAAAAGATCCAACTGAAATATGGAAAAATGCAGTAGAATACCCACATCTTCAGCAACATGCCAGAGAAAAGCTTTCTTGCTTTTCAAAGACTTATTGCTGTGAATCTGCGTTCTCATACCTAACCCAAATCAAGATGCCCTTAAGGTCACAAATGACTGATACCCATCTAAAAGATCAACTAAAACAGCGGACCTCCATGCTGCAACCAAATATTCAAATGCTTCCCAACAAAAAGCAGGCACAACAAAGTCATTAAAAGGTTAATTAACTTTAACATTAACAAATAGTTTTCATTTTTTGAAATTATTAAGTACATAGTAATTAGATTTGTACAAAATAATGTACATTTTTAAGCATATCTAATTGAAGTTTCTTGAATGTGCCTTATTTGATTACAGCTAAATTAATGTAGCCTTCCAAAATGAAAAGGTTTCCACCCCTGGCATAAATACATTATAGTATATTCATAGAACTGCATATCATGCAGTAGTAAAAAGGAACATACTATTGATACATGTTACCACATGGATGATTCTCAAAATAATTATGTTGAGTAAAAGAAGTCAAACGAAAACCATTTGTGAACATATGATTTACATAAAATTCTAATAAATCCAAATTAATGTGACAAAAAGCAAATTGGTCATTACCTGGGAGGTGGGGAGGGGGGAGGAAAGAAGCATTAAAAAGAGGCACAAGGGAGCTTTTGGAGATGAGGATTGTGTTCATTATCTCTATTATGGTGTTCATTATCTCTATTATGGTGATGGTTTCATGAGTATATACGTATGCCGAAACTTTCAATTTATACACTTTAAAAATGTGTGACTCATTGTGTGTGAATTATCTCTTACTGAAACTGCTAGAAAATGGTAATAGAGAATAATGTTGTATTAGTCCAAATAAGTAAAATATGAGAGAAAATTAAGCTGTATCAGAAAGAATGCTTTCAGCTATAAGAAACAAAAAGCCAAATTTAAACATA
This sequence comes from Lemur catta, assembly GCF_020740605.2. Classification (NCBI taxonomy): domain Eukaryota; kingdom Metazoa; phylum Chordata; class Mammalia; order Primates; family Lemuridae; genus Lemur; species Lemur catta. The sequence continues at coordinate 246,420,756 of NC_059128.1, forward strand.
CTTCAAGATGAGAAATTAATTGCCTTATAAGAACTAGACAGGAAAACTTTTTTCTGTAGGAAAAAAAAGTTAGTTTAAGAAAAATCAACCAAAGTTAAATTGGTAATAAGAAATCACAGAAAGAATAGAATAACAATACGTCTGAAAGAGGATACATTTTAGTTTATTCATACTCATGGTATGTAGTATGGGGCATACCCGAATGCCTCAAACCTCAGTTTCATTGTACAGATTGCATTCTATAAAAATGGCATTCTGATAAGAGGTCATAGGATTATAGAAAACTAAAGAGAAAAGCTATGGAAATGAAAATAATAAGAATTGACATTAATGTATTTGGATCTACAATGTGCCAGAGACATGAGCAACAATAATTATATATAAGACACAAACTGTGATCGTTATCCTTGATCACTTAGGATTTCCAATTTTATTTTATTTTATTTTATTTTATTTTATTTTTTTTTTGAGACAGAGTCTCACTTTGTTGCCCAGGCTAGAGTGAGTGCCGTGGCATCAGCCTAGCTCACAGCAACCTCAGACTCCTGGGCTTAAGCGATCCTACTGCCTCAGCCTCCCGAGTAGCTGGGACTACAGGCATGAGCCACCATGCCCGGCTAATTTTTTTGTATATATATTTTTAGTTGGCCAGATAATTTCTTTCTATTTTTGGTAGAGACGGGGTCTCACTCTTGCTCAGGCTGGTCTCGAACTCCTGACCTCGAGCGATCCACCCGCCTCGGCCTCCCAGAGCTAGGATTACAGGCGTGAGCCACCGCGCCCGGCCAGGATTTCCAATTTTAAACTTGATCATTTAGAAATCCAGTCCTCAAAATTATGAAGGGGAGAAGAACTCAAATCTCATCTTAACTTCAACTATATTTGTGTTGCTAAAAGAAGCTGGTAAATCCCTGAAAGGTTAGCTTCACCTTTCACGTAGTTGTTAATGAGCTTGATGCAATTCAAGCAAATATTTATGAGCAAAACAGTACAACATATTTTATCATCAGCAGTACCACTATGTTGTGTAACAATATTCACTAGATACAAATCATTGATAAATATAGTGATAGGAAAATAAAACTGCAGAAATTATTAATAGAAGAAAAAAGAATTATGATGAGATTTATTCAATACACTGAGAAAACATTGACATGATTTGCACACAGAATTCTATATTTTTATCAATTCTTTCTATCATTTATAGTCAAGACCTAAAAACAAATCTATGTTATAGCTAAAAGTCCAATTGTAAAATTTCCCATAAACCTAATAGTTAAAAAAAAATTTGAATGTGTAACATTCACTCCTTAAGCCAGTCGCTGGCCTGCAAATCAAATTACAGACTTCCTGTGCCCCCACTTTTAAATGCTTCTGGCCTACCTCTTATTCTAGCTGCTGCTCCAGTGACCCATGTTATCACTAGCTTTGATAAGCTTCACATAGTTGCAATTTAGGTCATTGCTTTATATCTCTTGCCTTCAGGATTTTTCTAATGCCACAGTGTGGGATGTCTGCAGATATCTGCTCATCACTTAAGCATGACCAATCTGGAAGTGTGGGAGAGTTAATACCCAGGAGTTATCCTTAACCAATGCAAGATGAAAGCCAAAGGATAAATGCTTCCTCCTTTCATTCCCCAGGCAGATCATTCTGAGACACATTTCATAAAACACTTCATAAAGTGCAGCGGAATCCAGCTGTAGTTTCTTATACAGATTGCTAACTTAATAATGCATCCTTATTGTAGCTTTTCCTCCTTCCCTGTTTTACTCTCCCATCCCTCACTCCTATTCTTCATGTAATCCTTTATCTAGGACTCTACTTTCTTGGGTTCTCAAGCTAAGACAGTCCTTTCTTGAACTGGCATTACATATCAGGTACTCAGAATGGGATTTGGGACCTGGATCAAGTTCCAGTCAGACATCTGACTGTATGCGTGGTCGGACCCTGGCATATAAGAACATCCCAATTTGTAAGAATCTCACCCTTGGTAGGTTGGAATGAGATGCAGATGGAAAGTTAAATGTTGGAATCTGTGGCTACCAGAATACCATTTTACAGGATGTGATTTTTACAGAATGGATTTAGCTACCTATAATTGCTTGCTTTGGAAGCTTTGAAGAAAAGAAATGACATGCTCAGTTTGGTCTATCAACTCAAGGCATGCTTGTGCAGAAAGAGGGACTGTATAAGTGTTTAAGGAGATCTGTATCTCCTACAGCCACAAAATACGCTCTACTGAAAATCAGGCCAAAGATTTTATTGTAAAGGTGGTAGAGCTGCAGAAGGACTGAATACACAGCCTGATATCAAGGGCTGCTGAACCAAAGAAAGAGCCCTATTTAAAAAAATCATCACTCAAAGAAAATGAAGTAGAGATTTTTTTTGGGGGGTAGGGGAGGAAAATTCTAAGAACCTGGAACCCTCTGATATCCCTAAATGTATTAAGGCAGTAGAAGCAGCCTCCTACCCCTTGGAGGAGGAAAGTGGCCTTCTCCTTCCTAAATACCCTGCAAAGGCTCTAAGGCAGGTTCCCAGCCAGATAATGCTTATCCTCTTCACAATGTATATCTCCAACTCTTCATTGAAAATGCAATTTCTTATGTGTTGAAGAAATTACAGGGACTGCTAATGTGAACTAGCAGAAACCAGACAAATATATGTGTCAGTGAGTGGTCTAGAAGAGAACACACTGGGTGGTCAGTGGCAGAGATAAGAGAGACTATAAGCAAAAACAGGGAATAACTTACTGACTTGGAGGCCTGTGCCTCAGAGTTCAATGTCTTTATAAGGATACCTGGATCTGGTCCTAATACATTACAGGATGGCTCTTTGAAACTTGGACTCAATGATGGGTTTATATTAAATGAGATAGAGTATCAAACTTCCTTAGATGGTTTTGAGAAGGGATCAGAAGACGTAGGTAAATAAAAATATTTAAATGAATTTATTCTGAGAGACTGCAAATTCCACTTTTTGACTATGTTCCCTGGGAGGACCCAGAAGACATAGCTTCACAAGGATAATTTTAAAATATACTAGTGAGAGAAGCGCTGGAATCTTTGATAAGCTCAGTCAGTATGCCCTCTACAGGTAGGGGTAGCTATAGGAGACGCTTCCTATTGAACTTTCTAGTATCAGTAGGAATCCTATAATTATGGAATAGCAGAGGCCAAGAGCTGCACTTGCATATCAGAGTAAGTTACGATGGCAGAGTTTCTTAACCCACAGAGATGTGTGGTGACATTTGGCTAATAGACTATGGCGCTTCAAGATGCAAAATAGATACACAGCAGACTATGATGTTATTTTATGAACCTAGAAAGTCTAATCAGGGTTTGGAAATCAAAAGGCTGAGACAAGTCACCACATTGCAAAATTACAATCTCTCACCCAATTTTCACATCTAAGTCAGTTCACATGCCCAGAGTGCATTAATTAGAGTGCATTAATTGAAGACTGTATTAGTTTGCTGGGGCTGCCATAACAAAGCACCACAGACTGGATGGCTTCAACAACAGAAATTTATTTTCTCATGGTTCTAGAGGGCAGATGTTTATGATCAAGGGGTCAGTAGGTTTAGATTCTGAGGCATTTCTTATTGATTTGCAGATGGCTGTCTTCTCCCTGTGTCTTCACATGGTCTTTCCTCTATATAAGCCTGTGTTCAAATTGTCCTTTTTATAAGGACACCACTCACAGTGGATTAGGGCCAACCCTAAAGACCTCATTTTAACTTAATAACCTCTTTAAAGATCCTATCTCCAAATACAGTCAAATTCTAATGTATTGGGGGTTAGGACTTTAATACACAATTTTATTTCTCATTTTATTTTATTATTTTTTATTTATTTTCTTTTTTGAAAATTCAGAATATTATAGGGGTATAAACATTTTGGTTACATATATTGCCTTTGCACTGGGGACACAATTCAGCCCATAACAAAGACGTTAGATTTCCTTGAGGAAAGGCCTCCACAACCATATATAATAAACATTCTTTAAATAATCCCTACAGATAGCCATGACCTCGTACTAGGGAAAGGGAGAATGACCAAAATTTTTTAGGACACTAATACCAGAGGACCTGGAAAGCTATCATAGGTCCTCTGGTTTGCAAGGGGGTTTATAAAGACCACCTAATAAAGAGAATTTCCCCCCAAGTTTGTATCACAATGGTCCAAAATTCTTACTGAATGAGTCAGTAGTCAATTCTTTAGTCTCTAAGTATGTCATTGAACATAATAGATATATAGAGTGGCTGACATACCCTCACATTAGTTCTCTGATCTATAGCACAAAAGCCATTTAGTAGAAAGGGTAAGTGGAAGGACTTAATCTGCTGCTGAACTCTGTCAAGACTGTAAAGAAGAAGCAATATTGCAAGTCAGGAGGAATTTTACAGATTATAGTTACCCTCAGATACTTAAATATGCCAGATTGGTAGTTCCCAAAATATACTTTTTTTGATTCACCGGTTTTATCTCTGCAAAACCAGATGGATTGTAGCAAATAGTAATGGACTATTATAAACTTATTAAAGTGCTATTCTCATTCACAGTTGCTTCTGTGCTGAAAGTAGTTCTTTGCTGAAACATCAATATAGCCCCTGGTACTTTGTATCGATCTGCTGGATACATTCTTTTCAGTAAGGAAAATAGAAAGGAGTTCTCTTTTACATAGGAGAGATAGCAGTACACATTCACTGTCTTTCTTTAAGATTGTATTAACTATTCCATTGTCTGTCTGCAAGGAACTATACTGTTTCACAAGGAATTTGATCATCTTGATATTCTGCAGGACATTATTTGTCCATTGGAATATGAAAAAATTCTCCTTGGACCTAGAGAGCAGTAAATAATCTAGTAAGACAGAGTTGCCAGAGGGTAGAAGATAAATGCTATGGAGATTCAAGAGCCTGCCCTACTGTGAAGTTTATAGGTGCCCAGTGGTCAGGAAAAGACAGGCATTCTGTTTATGGTAAGGACAAGTTGCTGCACTTTGCACCTCCTATGACAAAAACAGAAGCACATCACTTGGTGGCCCTTTTTGAAATTTAGAGAAAATTTGGAAATTCTGTTTTGACCTATTTATCTTTATTTACTTAACTTAGGAGGCCGACAATTTTGAATAATGCCCAGAGTAAGAGAAGGTCCTGTGGAAAGTCTAAGCCAGGTACAAGCTGTCCTGACACTCAAGTCATATGACCTGACAGATCTGATGATGCTAGAAGTAGCCACGTAGATAAAAAGGCCTTGTGACATCTCTGGCAAGCCACAATAGAAGAGTCACTGCAGAAACTGTGAGGATTTTGCAGTAAGGCCATTATTTCTGTGTCATGGAACTGCCAGCCCTGGAAAAGTAACTCCCGTTGTGTTCATGGGCCCTAATAGAACCTGAAGACCTGGTCATGGGATACTAAGTAACTGTGTGTCAGAGCTTCTCGTCATGTCACACAGCAGGTAGAAATTAATTATGTGACAGAAGTTAACTATGTGACAGACAGTGCCTGAGCAGATCTAGAAACTGCAAGTAAAGTACAAGAAAAGCCCAGACCCTATTTCAGCTAACTCTTGGCCTTTTGGAGAAGTGCCTTAGAACTCCCTGACCACAAAAGAAAATACCTGGACCTAGTCTACAGATGCGTTGGTACTGGTCCTGGCCACACACTGATTATTGCTGTATTGTACTCCCATTCAGAAGTGGCTCTAAATGACAATGGTTAAGGAGGAACCTGCTAATTGTCAGTACACTTGATAATTTATTCTATATGTATATTTTCATGTCTCACAATAAGACCCACAAGAAAATATCCACTGCGGAGAAAGCACTAGATATTCACACAGGCAGATTACTTGCCTTGGACTGTCAGCCAACCTTTCTTCTCAGCCGCCCAATATTGGAGAAAGGAGCCATGGCTGTAGGTAAAAAGGCCATACATGGATCCAAGAGCACGGGTTTCCTCTCACCAAGGCTGATCAGACTACTGCTGCTGCTGTACAACCAACTTACCAGCAACAGAAATGACACTGACCCTTCAATATGGCAGGAAAATAATTATCTGTGCTTTGGCACCTCAACTACATCTGACCTTTAATATGTTAAAGTGTAAGTAATAAATTTTTACCAGACTCAATATTTGCTCTGAAATATGAATCTGTTATCTCTTCTCAAAATGCCTTTTCCAGCACCATCACCCATTAACGTTGTGTGTTACACAGTAGTGTGCAAGAGTAAGGGACTCATTTACAGCAAAAGAGGTACAACAAGGGGAAAGTGACAATAGGATGCTCCAGTTTTATTATCAACCTTGCTTCCCAGAACATCCAACCTAATAGAAACATGCTCTATCCTATTAAAGGCTCAGCTAAGTTGACAATCTAGGGACATGATCCTGTGAAGTTGGTATCTTTTCCTCCAGAATAATTAAGTACTGAACCAAAACCAAAATTTAATGCTGTGTCCCCAACACTAGAATATACAGGTCTATAAAATAAGGAGATGAAATATAATGGACCCTTATTGCCAATATTTTCATTAATGTACTTGCAGAATTTGTGCTACTTATTCCCACAACTTTAAATCATTCAGGTTAGGGGAAAAAGGGGTCCTTCCACCAGAGAATACAGTAAGTGTTCTACTGAACTTGAAGCTATGACTGTTATCTTGGGATCCTCAAGTCATAGGACGAACAGAAAAAAAGAAAGAAAAAGAAAAGTCACTGCACTAGGACAGTATTGACCATGACTACTATAAGGAACTAGGATCACCACTAATCGTGTGGCAGTGAGGAGTAGGTCTGGAAAAAGACATGATTCATAAGGGCATCTCTTGGTGGTTCTGTGCTCACTAATAACTGAACAAACAATCACAACTGTAGTACAGTAAAACACTTCAATTAAAAATTCAGATCCTTCAGGGCTGGAGGTGTGGGTCATTTCATTAGGCAAGCAACCTAGACAACTTGAAATTCTGGCTGAATGTGAGGTAAACCTGGAATGAGTGCCTGAGGAGATAAATAATGAATAACAGTTATGGCCTCAGGAAAAGCCAAGCCACACCACGGGGAACACTACCTTGTTCAAATAATCCTGTGTGTTTAACAGAGAGCATGGAAAAATCGGAATGCTTCAGAGCTGGACTGCACATACATCTCTTGTGACCAGTTTTAATCCTCCCAGTTTCACCTCTTAGTCTTGCTGTGGTAACCAGGCCTGTGGAGGTTGCAATCAGCTTCACACAGGGACAATCTATAAGCACCTCACCGCAGACCCATGAAATACGCCCCCCACTTCTTACACAAAAGCTTCTCTAACACTGCAGTGTGGGATGCTGGTGGGAATTTTTTGAGCACTCATGCATGTGTAGCCTGGAAATATGGATGAGGCGTTGCCCATGGGGCCATGCTTGACCAATGAGTGTGGTCAAAGTTTTAAATACATTAGTCAGAGAATTCTAAAACACATTTTTTAATCTTTTGAGAAGGTCACACTGTATACTCCTGTCTGTCATTCCTGCTCCATGAGATTCTGTTCCCACAAAAACTACCTGCATGCAAAACTTCCTCTCAGCATTGCTTTTGGGGAATCTAGGTTGAGACATTGACTGCTCATTTCCTATTGAGAGCTTATATTCTAAGGACAAATACTTAACAAAAAATTTAGTTATATATTTCCTCTTAAATTAAATTGCTATATTTTCATTCATTTCACATTCCCCAAAGCCTTCCTTATAAGCAAAAAAAAAAAAAAAAATACTGTGTTTCTTAAACTTGCAAGATTAATGTTTTCTACCTTTTAATGAAATTCAGCCACAGCATCAAATATAATTGACCCACCTTAAAATCTAAAGACATCAGCTATTATTAATGAAGTGTTTTAAGGCACATTTTGGAACATGATCACAGTTAGAATATATATGAAGTTCTATATGATAAAAGATTAACTTATTAACCTTGGGGCAGTTTCTCTGCATCAGCAAAGTTTGGGAGTATTGGAAGAGAAGCAATATCTCAAATAATTTGTACAACTTTCTTTAACAGCACATCAAAAGGGAAAAACAGACAAGTCAGTTTCAAATAATGAAATCTGCTTCTCAAGAGGGCATTTGTCTATGAAGCAAAACCCTCCATTTACTCTTTGTGGCCGCCTATTATTTTACCTATTATCTATCACCTCTCTGACCTTGGAGAATTCTCTTTAAATGTGTCTACAAAGACAAAGACAAGTTTAAGGCAATTATCAAAGAAATTTGGGACAGCATGAAACACAGAGAAACCTTCATAATTTTTCTTTTATGTAAATATTTAACAATATTTGGGCTATTCTCAATTTCAACTATTCCATTTTCTTCTATCATGTATGTCTTGATCTACAAGTATTTCAAAACCATTCTTAAGTGCTCATATCCTTCTGCTTTATATTATTTTTTCTGCTTCTTAAACACATCATTTCTTTTCTGATACTGCAATTCTTCATTGATTAGGTATGCTTATATTTCTTCTACAGATTTGCATATCATTCTAAAATTCTTCATTTCCATATCATTGTTATATTTTCAGTTTTCACTATTAGGTTTTCTGAGCTTCTGTTTTGCACATTTTCTGAAATCTCAGTAAGTTATTTGATTTTGTAAACATATTGTGATGTTTTAAAATATAAATTTATTGAATTATATATTAAAATGATAAAACATAAAGTAATATTTAGGCAATTTTTAAAATATCACGGATGAAATTTTAGTGAGATGGGCACTCAAACGCTGCTGTTGAGAATATGAATTTGCTACAAACTTTTCTATGAGGAAATTTGCAACATAAATCAGTTTGTTAAAATGGTCATACTTTTTTGAGCCCCTTTGTACTTCACTATCTATGCTATGGTAATATCCAGAGATGCAGTCAAAAACTTATGGGATGAGAGTATGCATTCACTTCAGCAGTATTTATACTAGGAGAAAATTGGTAAAAACTTAATAACCTTAAAGGATTGGTAAATAAAGTATGATGCATCTATACTATGAAATCAATGCTGCCATTTAAAAAAAATTTGGATAAAATTTTAATGAAATAATAAAATGCATATGATATAATGTCAAACTGGAAACAAATACCAAATAGAAAATTGAATATCTGGTATTGTATAAATTTTAAAAATTAAAAACAAAATTAGGCTGGGCACGGTGGCTCATGCCTGTAATCCTAGCACTCTGGGTGGCCGAGGCGGGAGGATTGCTCGAGGTCAGGAGTTGGAGACCAGCCTGAGCAAGAGCGAGACCCTGTCTCTACTAAAAATAGAAAGAAATGATCTGGACAGCTAAAAATATATATATAAAAAAAAATTAGCCAGGCATGGTAGCACATGACTGTAGTCCCAGCTACTCGGGAGGCTGAGGCAGAAGGATTGCTTGAACCCAGGAGTCTGAGGTTGCTGTGAGCTAGGCTGTCGCCACGGCACTCTAGCCCAGGCAACAGAGAGAGACTCTGTCTCAAAAAAAAAAAAAAAAAAAAAATTAGATACATAGATTGTAAATGTACAAAAATCAGGTATAAAATAAAATATTCTGTTAATAAAGCCTTTTTTTGAATAATGAAATATCAGGTGATTAAAATTTATTTCTTTATATTTGCCTATACTTTATAGATCCTTCTCTAATAAATATATATTTTTATTTAAATCAGAAAAAAATATTTTTAAAAAAATTAAAATCAAATTTCTAGGTTCTGTTTATTCAAAAGTTAGGAAGTACAGTGAAGCTTTGTCCCCACAATATCTAATCACTTAAGAGATAAAATTTAAAAATAATGTTATTCTGTGCTCCTGATGACTGTATCAATTTAAACAATTCTATTTCAAGTGACAGATATAAGGGCCCTGAAACATCTTATAAAACCTAACAAGTGGGAAATGTCTCTTCTCTGCTTCTTTCATCCTTTATTATCATCTTTTACAGATGCCTGCCTTTCTGCATAGGACAGAACATATGAACAGTATATGCTCTTGAACTTCTCATCGAACAATTTTGGCCATCAAGATAGAATATGATTCTCTGACTCAAATTCAGAATTCAGAAACATTCTTACCAATCTGGTTTGGATAAGTTGCAATCATCTGTGGCTAGAGGAAAATTAATAAGGAGGCTTCCATAAAATCACATTTGTAGAGCTGAAAAAGTCAGAGAGGGCAAATCCCAGAAATGGGAGGTTGTAGAGAATACAATGTGTCCAATACTGTAACCATGAAAGCATAATTAATAGTATCTTTCTAATTGTATGTTTCATTTAATGTTTCAAATGAACTAAGTTTTATAGTACTGTAGAACAGTTATTTGATTGTCTAGACCTATTCATACAAGTTGTTGAAAACCATTCTTCAGTGAATATATGCTTATAATATACAGAGTATCTTTATTATTGAGACAATATATTCTTTAGACAAAAGCTCTTTCCAATAGAAATATAATGTGAGCCACATATGTAATTTTAAATTATCTGGGACACATTTTTAAAAAGGAAAAATAAACAAGTAAAATTAATTTTAATAATATATTTAATTTAACAAAATACATCCAAAATACTAACATTTCAACATGTCCCATTAGCTACATTTCAAGTGTTCAGCAGCATCTATGGGTAATGGCTGCCCTACTGGACAGTGTATCTCTACAATATATGGTATATATATGTAACTGCACATAATATTAATATATGTTCTCTCTATATGTGTATACATATATATTCTCCATAAATTAGACTACATTTATTCTAAAATTCTATAAAACATGCAATACTTTTATTAATATATTCTATAAATGTTATTATTATGCTTATATGTTATGCACATTAAACATAAAGTAAATATTATATTACAGAAGGATATAAATAAATATAAGTTCTAATGGCTTCACTCACATCCCAATGCATCATGGTGAGCATATTTGACTTTAGAAGGCACAGCAGTAGAGATTCAGTTCAATTTGCTTCTCAAGGACATAAGAATCTAAGCCTATTTGCATGAATCAATTAATGTAGAAAATAAGTCTATCAATAACAGAAAAAATATACAAATAATGAGGTAAGTAATGAATAAAATAAAATTTTCTGATTAGTCTTCAATTGACTTTAGTAATGATTCACTAAAGCTGTCTGTCTTTTACCAGAGAATTTTTTTTTTATAAAACAGAACATTGAAAAGTGCAGCATCAACCAGAAATAAGGAGTCTGACTCAAGGAAACTTAAAACTAAGTATAACAATTCCACTTTAAGAAAGACATTCAAAATTCTTTCTATTTTATAAGATGCTTCCTAAGTATACATAAGTGGATTTGAATATCACTTACCACAAGCAAAATTAGGAGATCTTATAATCAAATTAAAAATACAAAATGATTTTTACTCTTTCAATATGTATGAAATTCATAAAGAAAAAAAATAAACAAACAAACCTGAAAGCTCTCCTCTTAATTATCTCAAAAAAGGATTGAGTTGGCCTTAGAAAATCTTATTGTTTTCCTTGTTTTTCTATAGAGCTCTTTTAGAAAAATCATTTAAAGTTGTTGAGAACTACACTCCTCTGCAGGTAGTCTTTCACTTCAAGAACATTTTAGGACAGTTTGGTTCTGAGGAAACTGAGGCTCTGGGGAAATGCAAAATAAGCTTCATCACCATGCTATAAAACGATGATGAAAAGCAGGTAGGGTTGTGAAAGTTGGGCCATGCATCCTACTATACAGCTCTGCTTTTAGTTTCTTTTCTTATGCCCATTTGAGTGATGAGCTTGAACAAGGTGTTCGGCCCCCAAGGGTGTACGTTGATTGATAAGAGGAGATTTCTCATCGCTGTCAGTCATATCATCTTTGCTTTCCTCCTCTTTAACATCACCTATGAGATGAGATGCTTTTCAGGTGAAAAGAAATAAATACACGTGCAAAGAGTCTTTGCCCTACCACAGCAGATTCAGGGATCAAACAGCTCTGGGTTAAAGTGAGAAGGGGCAAACTGACCTCTGAAGCTGTCAGGAATATAAATATATTCCTATAAATATCTTTTCTATTCTCAAATACATAATTGGAAGAATGGCAGCTGTTAGTACATAAAAGCACCAATGCCCTTTAGGGTTGACAATTCTTTAATTTACCCCTTCTTTCTATCAGCTATAGGAATATGGAAAAGTAAATTCAGACACTGCCATTTTCTGCATTGGTAGTAACCAGACATTTTACAGAACCAAGAAGATTTGGATACATGCAAACATAACTAAAAACTGTTAAGGCACTTAAAATTCTTTGAGAACATTAGTCATACAATATGGATCTATTGGATTAGTAAATGCTTGATTTAAGAATAATAACAAATTCTCCAAACACAATAATGTTGCAAGTTTAAATTGGACTTTAATATAACAAACATCTTTGACATATATTAACTGACAGGGATGTAAGGGTACTCAAAACAATTTATACCAGTTTCCCTTCAAAAAAGAGACATTAGTATAGTGCATAGCAAAAAAAAAAAAACATGATCATGTCAGAGGGTCCTAGTATCTATCCCTTATATAGTCGCCCTTTCCTTTACTATCTTTTTTGTATGTATATTGCTGACAATTCATTTATATCTTTTGAATTGATGCAGTCCCCTTTGTTTTGTAATTAAGAGTCTACAGTCTTGATTACATCTTCTTTGGAATCACCTTTACGTTTTCCAGCAATGTTATACCACAATGTTTACATTTCTGAGCTGTTCGTTGCTCTTGTGCACACTCTTCTCTTGTGTATGTATGCAGCGTGTCAGCACATAATGCATGCTGAGACTGCTTTGCTCTATCACTGAAGCTTCCCCTGTACTCACTATAAACACTCTCTCTCTCTCTCTCTCACTTAGGGCCACTCTTATAGAATTAAATTTTTCCGCTTTGTGTTGTTCTGATGCATCCTGAGCTCACCTCTTTTTCTTTATGCATTTTGCCTGCCTTGGCACCAACACAGCATGTTTTAGGCCATTTACCTTGAGGGGCCTGGGTCAGGTCCTCCTCCCACTCCCCCCTTCCCCAACCTTCCCCACACCTGGTCATTCAGATCATTAATTTCTCTAAAAATATTTTTCTCACTTTTTTTTCCACGTAAAAAAAGGAGCTACTTAAATGAAGCAGCACCATTTTAGAGCAAGAAAACACTTTTACATGCACTATCACCAGAAGGACCATCACTTAAGGAAGAGATATTTTCAAGTATTCTTTTAAATTACATGATAAATTTAAAATAAACTTCTTTCTCTGGATTCTTCAGAACTGGCAAAACTGATTTTTTCTTATAAATGCTGGCAATGTACTACAGGCATTCCAAAAAGCATAGCATGCCCTGCTTTCTTAAGATAACGGCACTATCACAGGGCACATTTCTAAGGATCTGGATTTTAATCAAGTGCCCAAAGATTTCTTAAGGAATTTTTTTTTGAAAAATCCATAACCTCAGTAAAGCAGAAATTGAAATAATATAAAGATGTCTCTCCTTAAATCATGCTTGCGGTTGGGCCAACACAACACTTTTGTCTGATAAAGTATTTTACAAGGAGAGAATTAGCTTTCTACTGATGATAATTTTAAAATTGTGTATTTCAGTAGCATTCTATACATGTCAGGTACAATTTTTATTTACCCTCGTATACCTCAGTAAGGTTTATAGCACAGACACTGTTACCTGTTTTGACAAATGAAACTAAGTCTAATGGAAGCAACAAGAAATGAGGTGACAGGTACAAACTGACACAGGTACTGGAGAGTGGAGACAGAACTAGGCTCCAAAATCACTACAGATTCAATCTCTCAATGAATTACTCTCTACTTCCTCAGAATTAATTCACTCAACAGAGAATTGTTGAATTCTCACTATGTGTTAGGTATGATGCTAAAAGGACCAAGAAACAGTGTCCTCCAAGACAATATAGTAGGTAAACACTTAGAAAAGGTGGCCTTAACTCTAGGTACTTACCAAGGGGAGTTAGGAAAAACTTCAAAGAGGAAGGGATGCTTTAGCTTATTTCATGAAATATAATTAAAGTTTTACCAGACAGATAGTATTCTGGCAGTTCATAAAAATGATATTCAAGGGCAAAAAAAAAAAAAAGGACAAAAATAATTTGTTGGATGTGGTTGGAATCCGAGCATATGAGAAGGCTGGGGGTGGGGGAGTAGAGAAGGCTAGGGATGGTGGTAGCAGAAGATGAAATTTAAATGGTAATATATATATATGTATATATATATATATTTCCTTTGACGCTTCTCACATTGAGAGGTGTGGTCTACATCCCCTCCCATTAAATCTGTATGGATTCTGTGACTATATGACCAACAGAGTATGATGTAAACAATACTTTCTAGGACTAGTCTTTAAGAGGCATTTCCTGTCTCTACTTGCTCCTAGAACACAGCACCCGGCTGTCAGAGTCTCAAGCAACACTGTGGGAGAAACCAATTCCCTGTCAGCCCAGGCTGAACTCCCAGCCAGCAACCTAAAGGAGCCCCTTGAAAGTGCATCCACAGGCGCCACGTGGGCCCTGTAGCTGAGCCTGCATGAAGCAGAGGTGATGGATCTCTTCAGAGCCATGAGCAATTGTAGATGCAATGAAAAAATAAATGATTGCTCTTGGGTTTAAGCCACTAGGTCTGGGGTGGTTTATATACAGCCATAGATGATTGGAATATGGGGGATTCATGATCAGATTTTTAGAAAGGGTACACTTGTGTGGTGAATAGCAGTGGGGCCACTTCATTTGATTAGATGGAGAGATTATAAGGAAGAGAAAAATGACTAAATGTTCTACTAAATCAGGTAACAATCATATTTTCAGTCTAGAAAATAAAGCGTGGATTTTAATGATTCCTGAAAGCATCAGCATTTTAAGAAATCTCTATATTACCCTAAGTTCAGGATGTGCTATTTAAAAAAGATTCATACTCTAAAATTGCTTTGCCACCATTGAATATTCATATCATAATGACAGAAAAAACATTATGTCCTGAACAGTGGAAATCAACCCTAAAATATAAAAACATATTCTACCTCAAAGAGGCTGTTGAAATTTTAACATATTCTTTAAATTCCAGAATAGAAGCTAAAGCTGCTTGAGAACATCCTGAAATATCCATTATATGTGATTATTTGTAATTTGGAATTTTCGTTAAAAACACTATTTTTATTATAATGTATAACCCTTGATTAATACACCTGAAAGACCTTTAGAAAAATAACAATTCTGACTCACCCCTCTGTGATCTAAACTTTCTTTGAGAAGACTTGTGAAGTGCTTGGTTTTTTGTTTTGTTTTGTTTTGTGTTTTGAGTTTTCTTTATTGAAGCTCCCTTCATTTCTATAAATGGTGGGTTGGTAAAGATTATCATCTTTATAATTCCTATTTTTCTCCATAATTACAGTGTTGAAAGTGTTCCAAATACTCCGAAACATCTATCACCGAAATGGAACCCTTCTATGAATAGAATCGCTGGGCATATCTAGTGGTCATTTATTGTCACATACATGTTATGTTTTGGGGACAGTGATTTGACACATGGATATTGAAATTCATTTTATAATAAGCCAATTGTTATACTTCCTACATTCCTCTCATGATGCATTGAAGGGGAATTTTCAAAGGCCAATGGCAAAGGAAAAATAATCAGTTAAGCTCTAGGTCGAAGAAAAAAGAGTTGTTTATCAACTCAGTAGGAAATTATTTTCCAAGACTAACGGCAACATAAATCACACCCCACTCTCTGCCTCTGGGAAATTTGCTCTGGGCTAAGAACACAGGATGCTGAGATAGTTATGTAACTGTTGAATTGAATTGTTGAATTCAGTCTATACTGGCAAAAAGATTGCATAAAAGTTGAATTAGCAGACACAACTTTAAAAATCGGAGTTTCTATTATATATAAAACTTTAATTCTCTAGCTTGTCTTGAAGAAAATAGAACAACTGGCTGGACTGGGCCATGTTCTTGCAGGGCGGCTCCTTGCCAGGCAGTGTAAAGCCAGGGCCAGTCTCTCTCTTCTGGGACTTTCTGCCCTGAAGCAGTGTATCCAGTGCTCATCATTGTAGTGAGACTTATTTTTCTTAGAGTAAAATTATAAGAAAGCGAAATTTATTATATCTAAATCTCTACCAAAAGTAAGAAAATAAAACTTAGTCAAAAAGGGCAAATGCTTCCAGAAATATTTCTCATATCCAGGCCACTTTGCTCTTTTATATATTGCATTCTTAGCCCCAGTAGGAATTTGAGTTTGCTTCCCCTGATTTTAGACCGTCAAGATGAATTATTTGAGCCCAAACAAAACTGTTGACTCTGCTTCCCTAAGCCTGAAGGAACTTGATAGTACATCAATTTTCATTTTATTTTCTCTCAAAGAATTTACTCACTGAGAAAGTCAATCCAACTGTCCTTGCACTAGACTTTGAGCCATCTCACAAAATGGCCATTTATGGTTTTGGAGGGCATTACCCTCTTGACAAAAATGTCAGTCTCAGCCCTATACTTCCCATGTACTTTAAGTAATTCCCAGTTTCAGGTAATTACTGTCCTTAGCAGTCAGCTGACTTATGGCCCATTCACCCATTCAGTCCTTCTAAAATCCCACAATCAAAGCAGTCTGTTACACATAGTGATATGTTTCCAGTCCCACAAAATATCTTGTCCTGCATCCAACTACAGTTCTCAGTTTCCTCTCACGGTCTCCTGGTCTGAAGACAGCAACCTAAATACGTTCTAAAAACAGAAAGCTCCTTGTCATTTAATAAAATGAGTTTGAAAGTGAATTATTGAGATAAATGTGCCAAATTTTTATTTTGTTTTGTCTTGTTTGATAAAAGTAATCTTGAAAACCTTGGGTGGAGGTGGGAGTATAAGGCCATGACTTGCATCAGGAAATGATCATGCCCCACAAATTCAGCGTGAGAGGTTGCAAGCACCTCTGCTGCTGACTGTCACCTTGGAAAAGCAAAATGCCCCGAGCAGCATCATCTATAATGAGGGGCTACTGTGTCCTCCAAAATCCATATGCTGAAACCTATTCACCGATGTGTTGGAATTTGGGAGGTGATTAGGTCGTGAGAGTAGAGCCCTCATGGAGGGATTAGTGTTTTACAAAAGAGACCCCAGGGAGCTACCTTGCATCATATGAGGATGATGCTAGAAGGTACCATCTATGAACCAGAGACCAGGCCCTCATCAGACACTAAATCATGTCTTGATGTTACACTTCCCAGCCTCCAGAACTATGGGAAAGAAATTCAATATTGAACTGTTGCTTATAAACTATGCAATTTATGGTATTTTTGTTTTAGAGGCTCAAGTGAATGAAGACATGAGATGATGTCAGTAATTTTAAAAAGTAAACAAACCCCACTATTAAAATACGTGTATGTGATAGAGACGTAGAGAGATATACATGGGGACGGGAAGGGAGGGATGGAGGAGGGAGTGAGAGAGAGATTTCCAGACATAGAAAGCATTAACAGGCAATAAACAAAAGCCCAAGCAGTGATTAAGCTGTTTTCAGTTTTGGGGCTGTACTGTTTGGTAATTAACATCTGTTTCTGGACTACATAGGTAGAGGCAAGTTAATAGCATTGCTGCCGAGGCCTTATCTGGGCTCCTTCCTCGGTAGCAGTTATTCTGATTTCTTTAGGTCTAGAGGCTGAAGAGAAACTGGCACCTGTTTCTAAGTCTCTATTGAAGCTTCAAAATGGAAAATAATAGCCTAATTAAATGAAAGGATTTTCCTCTTGTCCTGGAGCTGCTGGGAGGAACACAAACCATTCATCGGAGCATTCAAGTTTTTGTGCAGCAGAACAGATGATGGATAAAAGTTCAGGTGCTCTGCAATTAGTGCCGGGCAAGTGCTTCTGGCAGGCATCCAATGCCCAAAGACACAGCATTGCTGCAGCCTGCCAAACTGCATCCTTAGGAAACCTCATTTTCCATCCCTTCAAAAGTCTGAGTTGTAATTGCTGTGTTCCAAGGCAAATGAAGAGCTAATCTGCCTGCTCACAGTGTACATTTCCAGAGGGGTTCCTCTCCGGGTGTGTCAAGAAGGTAGCTCTAATTCTTCCTAAATCACTGAGGGCAGCAGTGATTCCCACACAAAATGCACGAAATGTACCACTTTGTCATTATTTATCACAGGAAGATTGGTTGACCATTCATATCAAAATCACCTGGAATAGCTAGATCACAAAGTCAAAATCTTCCAGGTTGGTAGTCAGAGTTTGTATTTTTTTATAACAAGTTCTATGACTTTTATTCACATTAAAATTGGAGACCCACTGATTCTAGGTTATTTTTATTTTTTTTTTATTCAACAAGTGTGTATTGAGCACCTGCACTAGCTTATAGACATTGTTTGTTCAGCAGTAACTATCATAGACACAGTTTATATCCTCATCAAACCTATAGACTTGTAAAATATAAAATGAATAATTAAGCAAACTTATTATTGCACATCTTGATCATCCCTATCAAGAAAAAAAGGTGCCATCACAAAGAATAAATCGGAGGAGGCAGGAAATCAGCTAGGTAAGTAGATAATGAGAGCCCTCTATGAAGAGATCTCTTCTCTCCCCCAAACATTAATTTTCTGTGGTCTTTCAAAACCCTGTTTCCTTGCTAACGCCTTGGGGAAGCTTAAAGTCTGTTCTAAGGAAATTTGGAATAATACAGCTTTGTTTATGTCTCTGATCCTCATAGCAAGTTTGCAAGGTTAACAAAGCAAATACTGTCATTGCGCACACATGAGGAAAATTGTGGCATTAAGTAATTTGGCCATGATTCTAAAGTGAATTCACGACAAATCTTCACTTTGTTCATGGCTCTTCCTGTTTCAAGTTCATTCCAGAGATGAAGAGAAAAAATTCAACAGGGATCCAAAGCAGAAGGTGTTTTAGGCCATCCCAGAAGTGTATTTCCTATCAGAGGAAAGGTAAACTTTTCTTAATAGAGTGGAATGACTTCTGCCCATGAAATCATCACTGAAATCCAAAATTCTTTTCCTTTGATCTAGTCACATGAAAGTATTTGATCAACACCTCAGTTTCAGAAACTATCCTGAATTTAATTTAGTTCTTACCTTTCTATTAAGCAGAAGTTATTGTGGTAGATCCTGCAAAAATATTAATACAGTTGTCACTCGGGATCCATGAGGGATTAGTTCGGGGATTCCTGCAGATACAAAATTCCACAGATACTCAAGTCCGTCCCTTATATAAAATGGTGTTATATTTACATATAACCTATGCACATCCTCTGTGCACTTTAAATCATCTCTGGATTACTTATAATATCTAATACAGTGTAAATGTTATGTAAATATTATTATCCTTTGTTGTTTAAGAAATAATGACAAGAAAAACAAGTCTGTACATGTTCAGTACAGATGTAACCATTCTTTTTTTTTTTTTTTTCAAATATTTTTGGTCCACAGATCATTGAATCCATGGATGGGGAACCCACAGAAATGGAGGACCAATTGTATATGATCCTATCTCTCATAGAATTACAAACTAATGGGTAAGACAAAAATATACCAGTTATCAAAATATAATCTAAAATTAAATAACTGCTAAAATAAAAAATTAAGGTGATCAGTTTATTCAACAAATATTTAATGAGCATCTACTATATGAGGGAAGCTCTTCAGTCAAATAAATTAGGCAAAGCATTTTTAAGTAGTTGATATTTAAATTATGTTTTTAAATAAAAAGAGGAGGTTGACAGGTAAAAAATTAGAAAAAAGGGATTCCAGGCTAAGAGCAAAAAATACGCAAAATTAAAGAGTGCTTGAAAATATATGATATGGGTGAAAAATGTATATATGGATTTGTTTAGAATTTTTAAAATAACATTGTAGAAGACAGTGAGAAGTTTGACATTTGAGCAGAGGAAATTTTTACAGACTTAGTGTTCAGGATGTCGTTGCAAGGCAAGGCAAAGCTACTGTAAGATTGAAGAGTGAAGAGATACACCTCAGTCCATAATTGAAAAACACACCTAAATTAAAAAGGACAAATAAAAAATTTAAGACCTCATTTTTCTCTTTGATTTCATAATCCTTTAGTGCTCATATATTAATATAGGTAATATATATCCCTAAAATTGTAAAACATTTAAGGTTAGGAAATATGTATATATATATAATTCTCTTTGGAAATCACACTTTGCCAAGAACCAGGTAGTGATTAGTAGAGGGTCTTGAGTTCCTTTCTAAAGAAGGCAGGCAGAGTAGATTGGAGGTCCCATCTCATTTATCCATGTCACTGAGCAAGTATTGTTCCTTATTTTTCTGTGATTCCTTAATATTTGATATAGTTCCTGACACATAGAGTTCATGTTTAATGAATAAGTGAACAAATAAATCAATGATATATCATCATTCTAGTATAATGAAGCTTGAAAATTTGATATTTTCAATGATTTTATACATATGGGTTTGCTTGCATTTTCCTGGGAAATATAATGATGCATCTTGCAAATAGAATGAATCTTCACCAGATTATACAATGTAAGCAGTCTTCTCATCTTAATATAATCCATGTGAAAATAGAAGGATAAACTGAGAAAGTGGCCAAAATGCCTTCCACCCAATCTTGCTAAAAATAGATAGGCATACACAACATACATATATATGCACGCTCATATATATACATAATTATCACCTTTAAATTCAGTGTGTGTGATTAGTGAAAATTAAGAACTTCTTTTAACAAAAGTTACGATAAAAAATTACTTTTACTTTATGTCATCTTTTCCAGATTGAAATCAAAGCATTTAAAAGTACAGCATATTATAATTCATTTAAAAGAATTTAACACAAATTTCAGCAGCAGTATAAAGTCATCTTGTCACAGGGATCAACCTTCCTCATACTAAAACTTATTTTTTACATGACAGCTGAAATTTCTTTAATTATCAGAATATCTGGAAATAATTTTCATGAGTGAGATAGTTATTTTTCTTTTTTATGTGATGATTATCTTCCTAGAAACATATCATCACATTGTATTTCCAAATAACCTCCAAGATTAAGAAATCATCACTAATTTGGGAAAAGGATATAAATGACATAAAATCTTGTCCAACTAAAGAAATATTGGGATGAGAAATTATTTGTTTTTAAAGGATGTCTATCAAAATTATTGGCAATTCTGCAAAGAAAGAAACACAAAGATATTGAGCTATCAAATAGTTTTATTAGAAGTTTTTACACTTTGAAATTATGATTATCGGCATGTAGTGGAATTGTCTGCAGCTGCTCTTTCTTGCCAACATTGCAGGTGAACATTCATTTTCAGTTAGTGATTTTTTAGCCATCCAATTACCAGTTTTCAAGTTAAAAAAATATAGTAATGAAGGATTGAATATATGTGTGGAACTGCAGATATAGAATTTTGCTGTGATGATCTAGAATTACATAGTCTAAAATCACAAATATAATAACAATTTTAGATAGGATTTCAATCACGAAGATTGACTAAATAAAAGTCAAATATTTTGAAGTAAGGAGGCTTAATAATGTGTTTAATATCTTATGAGGCAGAATACTTAAGAATAATTAGTTCAGTTTAGGGAGAAATGA
Organism: Lemur catta; assembly: GCF_020740605.2. NCBI lineage: Eukaryota > Metazoa > Chordata > Mammalia > Primates > Lemuridae > Lemur > Lemur catta. The sequence goes on from NC_059128.1 coordinate 246,442,377, forward strand.
GCGTCACTTTATATTTGAAACAATGCACTATTTTATGGTGTAGTCGACTGGTTACAAAACTTCTCCTCTCTCTATCCATGACACCTTGCTATATAACTTTGGGTGCCTGGTCAACCTCACTCTGAGCTTGACCATGTGATTTGTTTTGACCAATGGGATGTTAGCAAACGTGATGCAAGCAGAAACTTTCAAAGTGCTCGTGAATTGAGAGTTGTTCTCTTTGGCTATTTTTGGAAAACCTACTTCCATTGTCATGTGAACAAGCCCATGGTAGCCTGCTGGATGATGAAATATTGAAAAGACCACGGATAAGATGTCTCTGCTAAACTATCCTAGAATAGGTAATCCGCTAGTTGATCTAGAAGCTGACTGCAGGTAACACAAGCTGGCCATGCAGAAATCAGCTGAGCCTGGCCAAATTATCTGAACCACCCAACTGAGCCCAGCAAACATTTCTAGCCCACAAAATCATAAGCTAAGTAAATTGCTCTTTTAAGGCACCATATTTTCGGATGTTTTGTTACAAAGCAAAAGTTAACCAATATGTATTATGAAATTAGTTTCAGCAAGCTATTAAGTTTTGTAAATTATTTCTTTGAGCAAATATGTAGCAGAATATAAATGTATAATATTAAATCATATTCCCATTAAGAATTTTACATAACATACTACTTCTTGTGAAGTTCGAGATGTTTGTACATCTATCTATTGAGAATTGCTCTATAAACTACAACAGACTATACGGGTATCATTATTTTAATGCAAATAACATTTCAGGGAGCCCATGATAATTTAAAAATATTTTCTCCCATCTCATGTTGTCAAAAAGGCCAAAATACTACATTCTGTTGGAATGAGAATCTTGAAAGCCTATATTTGAAAAATGAATAATTTTAGGAGTAATTGAAGTTATACAAACTTCAAAAAAGCTTTAACCATCAAAATATTAATAAATACTTTTTGCAGGTTTTCTGAGTAGACAGAGCAGAAGGAATTCTGGAAATATATTTTCATGAACTCTGATTAGTAGACTACAAAAGCTATCATTTATAAGCTGCAAGTAATATTTGTTTTGTTTGTTTTGTTTTCCTGTTTATGGAGGAGACCTGAATGAAGTAAAGTAACCTGAATGCAGACACTTCATACTAATAAGATTAGTGGTCTGTCTGATAATTTAATTTTAGTACTGACTCTAAAACTGTTGCTTGGTTGGGAAAAATAATGCTTTTGGTCAGTAAGTGTTTTGATAAATATACATATATACACATAAATATTTATTTGTAAAGATGTATGTATGTACTTCTGTAAATGGTATTTTGTAGAACATTCACAGCTGAGATGGGGGAGACTACAGATAGCTAGATGGTCCCTGTAAAAAGGGGTTGAGTCTAATTGAACAACACTACATCTGTTGGATTGTTGCTATCCAAAGTGTAATGTTATCTAACACTGATTAACTCTAGATAGAGTAATGCAGAGCTATTTTGTTTAAGGGCCACATGAATAGAGTTTCTTTAAAATCAATGCAAATATCATACTTAATATTACTTGGGAGATGTCAATGCAGAGACTAAATAGGGAGATGGATCTTTAGTTAAAAGAGACAGTACAGCTTCATTTTTCTTTCTAGAACCTTGTGGATGGAGCCTGGAGTTAAGGTAGCATAGACACAGTAAAGTAAACTCCCTTTAGAGGAAAGAAGGTCGTCTGGCCTTCACAAATGATATTAGGTCAAGAGCAAAAAGGAAAGAACATTTCACAAATATCCCAAAGATGGTCCTGGATTTGACTTTGGGTAGTATAAATTAATCTATTGTAATTTTCTGCAGGGTCTACATGTTGTTAATAATTTGTTGTTTAAAATTTCAGTCTATTTTCTCTGTTGGGTATTAAGAGACAAGTCTAGGTCTAATCTTGGAATGAAGGACCACATCGAAGAATACGGACAGTCAATGAATCATACCTTACACAGGACTGAACCAGCACCTGGAGTCCAGTGGATGGTATAGGTAATGAGAAAATGCCAGGACAACTTTGTGTACCAGGCAAGCATTCTAAAGTGTTAATAGAATGTTTATATTTGAAAACTTTATAAAAACATTGACCATAAATACCTGGGTAGAGGAACTTAGAAAATGCCTAGAATTCCTTGTGAGAAATAACCTAAAAGTATAGTGATTTCACTGTTAAAAGAAAGAATGGTTTGAATAGCAAATGAAGCATGAAGTTACAAAAGGATGGCTCACATTTATACTAATTTAGTTTATAAAACTAGATCAAACTTTAAGTTACTTTGAAGTCTAATCAGTTTAGTAAATAGCAAATAAAATAAAATAAAATAAACAAAAAAAGCAAATAAATAAAAACACTACTTGTATTTCCCAATTAACATGAACAAAAATAAAATCTGTTCAAACATATTTGATCACATTATACATTCTTAAACTCTTCCAAAATCATTCCACAAAACCCTTTTAATCCCCCTGAGAGGCAAATTCACCTAGAATCCTAGAGCTTAAGCCAGAACCTCTTTAAATCTGGAAACTTCAGTCTCCCAATTACCCTAACCTCTGTCCTGCTTTGAGTCTTCCTTTCACTCAGATTGTAAAATGTGAGATTGAATTTTTAACAGATTTTCAATAAGAAAAAGAATTATTTTATCAAAAATGGAGAATGCCATCCCCCCCAAATAAGTCACAAAGCACTAGCGTGCACTGAAACTGACAGGGCATTTTTCTCAGAGCTAGATTTTCCTCAGAGATTGATTCATGTAGAAAATGGATGTTGTCTGGTGCTGGAAAGCAGTGTTTAATGACAGAAACTCTATTTCTTTCCTATCTGAGTAGGGTTGGTTAATTTGGTCCTGAAAAATGTATCTTTTACTAAAGCTTCAAACTTAAAAATCCAAACACATTAACCTAAGAGTGACATCACTGCTAATTGTTTATACCTGCTTCTGGAGGTTGAGCTTTTTACAAAACAATTTGTGATCTTTTGATATGTTAATTTAATATATTTTGTAATTTTCCTTTGTTAATGGTGCCCTTTTGTACAGGGGAGTGCTAATTATTAAAATAGCTTTTTATTTAAGAGGATATTCTTCAGATGAGAAACACCTTAAATGAGTATTTCAAGCTTGTACAGCTCTCTGTTACTTTTGTAGATGGCACCATTCCCTCCAGTATTAAAATAAACAGCAATTTGGGTAATACACAAGGGCACCACTTCATATTACAATAATTCTTTCTCATGGTTATGGTCAAAACATTAAGATCAAAAATATTAAATAATTTTTAGGGTAGATAGTTTTTAAATACAGCTATATTTGAAGCACAGTACAGTTTGAATTGTAATCTAAGACTTCTTGGTTCTAATCCTTGTCCAGTGTTAACAAGATGCTAATATTGCCCAATCCATGTAGTCTCTCTGGATCTCGTTGTCATCCTCTATAAAATTGGCAGGTTATACTAGAGATAGATTGAAATAACTCTGCTTCTAAAGTACTACAATTTATGGCTTAAATTGTCAGCTCCTCAACCTCTAAATAAAACCCTCTGGGCTCTGAAAGGGACAGCACAGGATTAGCAAAACTTCCAACAACTGGGTAGATCTCCTTTCTGGAAGTTTAAATCAAAGAGTGGTAGATGTAGAGATTGACTCTTGTTGCCCAACCACAGTGAGTGTAGTCGGCATGCAACCTCCAGCTGTCAGCTTCTTCTAGGTTCTAGAACTTTGTGTCTATCTCAGCTGTAGAGAGCCACCTGGCTCAACATCACACCCTTCCTAGGGCAGCCCACATCCAGAACTGGGGAAGGTGGTGGCCCGGCATAGGACACTGGTGAGCAATACTCACTGCAGACCTTCCCACTGGATGGGCTGGAGCTTTCTTAGTCCTACCTCAAAGTTCAGTTTCTTCCTTTTCTCCATCCTGTTCCACGCTTCCACTTCTTTTCATGGGTGTTGATCCCTAATAAACACTTGCACTACAAACTCCATCTTAGCATCTCCTTCCAGAAAATGTCACTTGGGACTAGAGTCTCCACTAGTCCTTCCAGAAATAGTGGATTGTATTCTTACATCAACGTCCTATGTCCTAGGGACTCCAGGTCAATTCCAGAGACCAAGGGTGAGAACTCAACAGGAGTCAAGTTCAAAGAGCCTATTATTGCTATAAATTCTCAAGCTGTACTCTCCAGTACTGGACCATGCTCCTAAGTAGAGATTAAATTCCAGAATTTGCCTACATCAGAAGATAAGGAGGGATACTAGTTCAATGTGGATTAGCTAAATCTCTTCTGAGTAAATTAGAACCAGTATGTTACAGGCCTTTAGGAAAATTCTAAGTATGGCAACTTATTAGAGAATTATGCCCTGCATCCTGGAATTAGTCCACAATCCTAAGAGCAAAGGCAGGGGTCCACATATTTTGATGGAGGTAAGTGACACGTGATCATTTCTTTTGAAGCATTAAGTTGACCTACTAAATATGAACAGCTTGTGTTATGTGAAAATTGTGAAATATTTCACATTGATTAACCAGAACATTCAGCATCTACCTATAAGTAGGCATGTGTACGCCTTATGTAGGCATTGCATTCATGCACATTCTCAACTCCTAAAGGAATGAGAATTCAATTGCTTGTTACCCATATTAGCTACTAAGAAAATGATTACTAAAATATGGGTCTCCTGTTATTTTTCTCAGGATCATTCTGTAAACTTGTACAATAGCGATCAGAAAAACATTTTACAGCTAGTGAAATGCTTATGAATAGAATTACTAACAACAGGAATAGTCAGTTCCAAGTTATCTACTTTATTGTGTGGATATAATTAAGCAGAAAACTATAAAAGTCAACTGCAAAATCTCTCACCAGTTTTGAAGTGTTGTATTATTCTAAATAAATATAGTTTAAAAGTTAAAACAATCAACAACAAAAGAGGTTCATCAGAGTCCCTGCTCTTGGCATAACAACAAAGAAAATAATGAGAGCTGCAACTCCAGCCCAAATCAATCTTACTGGGGTAGGTAATTAATCAATGACCCAGGAATCTTACCCACATTTCCCAAACAATTACTGTCCCTGACATGTTTTAATTGAAGTCTATCAACTGAAGCAGAAATGATCTGAAATAATGGTTTTATTACTACTTTAAACCTTCAATCTAAATTTTTACTTTGATAACATTTAATGCTATAATAACATTTAATGTTGTTTAGCATGGCCACCTTCCATGACATTTTTCTTAGCAAACCTCATCATTTTCATGATTCCTCACAATTTCAACATGAAAGAAAAGTGTTATTGTGCTAAGATGCATTAGATCCAAATAACTGAATATACTTGTGAAATTTCACGAAGCCACAAATTTTATATTTTATATATACTATACCATATATGTATACACACACACACACACACACACACACCCCTCCATACACACACACACACATATATATATTGCTATTAGAGTTTCACTCATAACACCACTAGTGTTTGCAAACCAAAAAGAGCTGCTTCAGGTCACTGAATAAGCCCTGAATGAATCAATTCATCCACATCAAGCACTTTTTTTTTTAGCCTGTGACATAGAAGGCAATCAAGCACTTATTGAACACCAATATTGTATAAGTTGGTGAAAAGAATAGTGAACTAATAGAAGGCTCAAAAACTAGTCCCATGGTTCTGATTCTGCCACCAACTCACTAACCCACGCCTTGAACAAGACACTGACATTCACTGAGCTTCAGTTTCCTCGACTCTAAAGGAAGATTTGTGGGCCCAGACAACCCTCTCTAACATCCCTGGATCTGTGTCACTTCTGTGAACAAGTGCCCAGCATGAGTCTGGCTAGCACAGCTGATATTCTAGCTTGAAAGGCAGACCTCATGCATATGAAATAAAGGACAGTAACATATGAGAAACGCTAAATTGGGTGATACAGTGTAAGAACAGTGAGGACTTGATATGTCCGAAACAGCTGTTTAGAAAACACGAGTGCTATTTTAATAGATGTGATACACAGAAGAGAGGATTCCCCATCAGGCTATAAGATGTGAGACCACAAGAAGGCTAAAGGCTGATGCACAGGGAGGCACAGGTTTCATTGCCTCAGAGGATGTTATTTAAGAAACAAAATACTCATGGACTGATAACACGACTTCTGGTGATTTTCATGTCTGGAAGGCTGGGGAATACCTTTGAAACCGGAAAAAGTAAGTTGCTTTCAAAATTCTTGTTTGAGATTATTGGAATAGAAATATGGGACAAACAATAAGAGAAAAAGGTAGATATTTTAGAGGGTCCCATTCCTTATCATCACCTTGAAATCATTATCTTTATTGTTGCAAATTCCAGGTTTGTAGGGCCAAGCCGTACATATGCAAATTTGGCTTATATCCCTTTGGCTTTGTCAGATGAGCAGGAACACCCAGCAAACACCACACTGTAATAAGGACAGTTATTCCAAGGCTGGTCTGAGCTGACAGCACGTGTAACACTCTCAGTCCCACCTGGGCAGCTGGCAGGGGAGCAGCCTGATCCCTATGAAAGGAACATCAGAGTTCTATTAATCTGCTTTTTAAAAACAAATTGCCAGACTGTTAAGGGGCTTGATTTCGCACAAAAGAGATGATATTCAAGAGACACAGCAAGGCAGCCTTGAGGCTTGAAGGTACATTATGTTGAAATATCTGAAATTGCTTGGCTCCTACCAACAAATGGCTTCTGAGGCCAAGCAGAGGTTAAACATAAACTTCTTGTTGCAGAATAATACATCTGGCCCTGGGCACAGGCACATTATCACGTAAAAAATCTGCTTCAGTCTCCTAAAAAGAAGCCTTCTATTTTGAAAGCACTCTTGCCAGTAATGTGTTCTACCATATGGACTAAAACACACTTAAGAGACAACTTTTGTCCACAAGCTAACTAGGGCAGACTTCATATCTCTCTGTGTAGTTTATGCAATCACTTGTGAATGAATGGCTGTATAATTTGCATGCTCTCTTGTTTTTGTATTCTTACCCATGTTCTTCCTTTCAACTCCCACCTATTTCCTTAGTCACTGATTCCATGTATACTCCACAATAGCATTCAGAAAGACAAGACCCATTTGGATTCTTAAATTACTGTCATTGGTTAGCACTGTTTTTCTTTTGGAGGCATAAACATTCAGTGTTTAGAGATAGCACCCAAAAGACTGTTCATGGTTACAAGTATGTTCCTCCAGATTCTAGAATAGCAATAAAGGCAACTTGCATCTAGATAACATCTACACCAAGTTAGTGAAACACAACTGATGATGGGAAAGTGCATGGTGACACTGTAGTACGCTGGAAGGAACCCTCGGCCAGGAATGACGAGAACTGAGTCTGAGTCCCAACTTGCCATGCACTGGCTACAGCATTTGGAAAAGTTACATTGAACTCTTGATGCCCTTTAATCTATAGAATGAGTAATAATACCTGCCCTACCACCTGTCTCCTAGGAATGTTAATAGGATCAAAATGAAATGAAAAATATGAAACACTTTACAAGCTTCAAAGATAGATAGATAAATGGATAGATAGAAGATAGAGAAAAACAGAGAGATCATATTATGTTTAAGGTTTTCCTAGGCATAAATTTATCACTCTTTCACCTAAACTAGAAAACAGATCATTAGCATTTATTTATTCATTTGAAATTCACAGATTTGAGCTCTAATGATATATTCTGACAAATATCTTCATTCATTTCATAAAAACATATCAAAACTCTACCATGTGTCATATTCTAAGAGCCACTAAGAACGCCTACAAACAGAAGAGAAATAAGAGCAAGTTCCTGCCTCATAGAGCATACTCTATTGGATCCAATTTTTTTCTAACCTTTCAAGTATTTGTGCCTCAACTCACATCTATGTAGTAAGTGCCTTACAAAGCACTTTGCATGTAGTATTGTTAGATAGATAGTCAGGGGCCTCTGGAGGTAGATAGTCAGATAACCGCCACAGAGGGAGGAGGAGGGCATTGCCCATCAAAACTCAGCACCCTAACCACAAAAGCGACTGGGATTCCCTGAAGAAGAAATTCCTAGAAAGCCAACCAGCGCAGGTGCAGTAGGGTCTGGAAGATGACCAAAACGTAAATCTGCATTGCTGTTTGGCCCTGCCCCCACCCCCACTTCCAGTGGGCTTTCAGAGAGAGTCACCGGAAATCCGCAGGTGTGGTAAGATTCAGGGTTCGTAATTAACAGCTGTCTATCAAGGTGATGCATAAATCACGCCTGCCAGGGAGAACCCAACCCAGACAATACAAAATGAAAACTTTAGTTAACAGTCGGGCCACCTATAGCAACAGGGACCTGTTTGCTGTCTTGCCTCCTGCTTTGCTCAAGAAACTTCGCCTCTTGCTTGCCTTGCTAACGATGTGTCTGGTCATTCTTCCGCTAAGATCACACCAAGAACCAGGAAAAGACCGCAGACCCACAAGTATGAACTTAATACATCGTTTTTATTTAAACACATGATTTTTTCTGTCCTTCATCAGGCTATCAATTAGGCAATCAATGACAATAGGGATTATCTGAGCAGTAAACAAAGTAAAGGTTACTGTGTTAGAGGCCCTCTCCAGGATGATGGACTTCACAAAACAGAAGAAAATTTGCTGACAACACACCCGTGTAGACTGGTCATGCTTTCATTCTTGCAATGCATAGGGAATGTTGTCTCTTGACCCGTGGACAATGTAGCAAGAAAGTGCTGGTGTCAAAAAACAAATTATACTTGGAGTTAGATAATCAGAGAAACTGGAATTACTTTTTGCAGTTATGTAAGAAGTTTCAGAATGATGTGGTTTTGGTAAAAGAAATTTTGGAAGCCCCTGCTTGGAGACTCCTCCTCTAGACACGGCTGAATGCCATTACCCATCTGAGCGAAATCCCTTGAGGAGACAAAGGAGTCTTGCAAGCCATGCACGCTGAACTGCTGCCAGTCTGAAGTTTTCTCCTGTCCCTGCTGAAAATGTATCAGTTGAGCTTATTGCAGTAAAGCATGTCTTCTATAAGACTTGTGCAACAAATAACTCATTTCTGCCAAAGCTTAAACTCTGTCTCCTATTAAATAAAAGACTAACTCAGCAAAGGGAGTGTGAATTGACAATAATACTCCTTTGATCATAAAAAGTAAACCGTAAGACAAAAGGACTTTCATATAACCTAGCATATTCATTCATTCATTCATTCATTGATCAAATAATTTTGAGTTTTGGCAACCTGATAGAAGCAAGGTATAGAATGATGCAATTATGAATGGCCTTTGCCAAGACAGAGGCATATGCTCATTATAGTTCATTATTACAAAAATTCATATTTGGTATATGCTGGATTGTAGTTCCTAAAATACCTACAAATGGTGTAGTCTGATGGTATGGTGTGTCATAAAAGGCAATGCCAAGGAAAAGGGAAGGTAAACAATATTTTTTAGGAGTAAATATCTAATCCAGGTTGTATCACTTAAAAGTTCTTGGATATCGTTTAATTCTTACCAAATCAATTTCTTGTTAAATATCATTTAACACCTTCTCGTCCTATTGATCCAGACAGAATTCACTGTATTTTACCAATATGTATTCTTTCACATGCTCTTGAAGATTGAAAATACAACCTTCACTGTAACTCATTGTCTATCCATTCCATCAGATGTGTAATAATAATCAGCCCATTTTACCATTTTGCTCATTAAGACAAAACATTAATTTTAAACTATTTAAGTCATTAATACTGGTTACACCTCATTGGTTCAATAAGGCTGGAATTTATTCAAGTAATAGAATAGCCCTTTGGTAGACCCCACAGGGGAGGCAAAAGACATTAAAGGGGAAATCTCCTCCTACTTAGAATGAGCAACTATAGCACAGGACACCAGAAACACTCACAAAGTGTTAAACACAGCACATGATGAAAAGCCTTAATGAGAGAATGTGATAAGCATTATAGGCATTTAGAACATGGCGAGATCAGAGAGTTGGAATGAACAGGGAAAGTTTAACAATGGAGGAGGAACTTTACCAGGAGTCTTGAAAGATCTGTAGGCCGTCTCTACTCTCCATGCTCATTTTCTAATCATTACCCACAGTAATGAGCATGGCACATTTAGAAAACAGTAAGGGAGGCTGCCTGGCAGATTGTTCAAATGCGGCCCCACAGGCACTCCCACCCCGTTACAGCCCCATCGGGATGACAGCACACATAATGACTCTCTGTTACTTGAGACACAGAGGCTTTCTCTGATGCTGAGATGCTGCCAGAGGGATGGGCCACTGTTTGGGGGTATTGCACTTCAGTTAGTATCACTTTACAGAGAGCACATGTATGAAGCTGTGATATTTTCAATGGGAAAGTTTTGACCGCTTCAACTAGTCCACTTGTAAGTACCTAAAATAAGAAAGAATTGTAATTAATATGTTTACAAAATATTAAATGGAGAATTGTGTATTAGAGTTGATATTCCTGCCAAAAACAAACCTAATACTTCTGAGAGAGAGATTACTAATGGCTCTACACCTGCCTGGAAAGGTCCGCGGACAGGGACCTATAGTCTGACTGAAGAGTGGGCTTCTATCATCAGCCATTTTAGGGAGAGTCATTATTACTTCATTAGCAGAATTTGTTGAAATAGACATTGTCAGATATTCATTTCTGTAATGAACTATTAAAAATATGAAATTTATAATATTACTTAGCTGCAAGAGTAGTTACCATAAAAAATTCTCTTATTAATATCTCTTATCAATTGATATTAGGTCAATCAGACCACAGCCAAATCCAACCATTTGGAGGCCAATACTGTTCTTGTGTTTGCTGCTGTAACTAAGAAGCCTTGTTAATTTTTAATGTCAAATATCAAAACTCAGTAACTAAACTGGTATTTTATATGGCACTTTGTAAGTTATATATACCAGCAAGAAAAGAATACTAGGGACTAGGAAAAAAACAATAGAATTTTGTATATTGCAAAACAGTGTGCACAGAAAAAATGTGAAAGGAAAGAAATGTAACTAGCTGCTAATGGGATTTTCACAAAGGATCTGACTAGCTCTAGAATTGTCTCCAAATGGAAACAATAGATAAAGATATAAATATAGTTATAGATAGATGTAGATTGTACTTATAGTCAATAGAACAAAAAGAGGAAGGAATCAGAAAGTCCTCTAATCTCAAAGCAGGAGCTATGAGTCTCATGTGCTGCTAATCTGTTGCTGCAGGATCCTCATAAGTCCCTGCTGGCTCATTCTCAAAAATCCCGACATCTCCATTAGAACATCTGCTTTGTATTTTTCCCACACCACTTCCATATTTTCTTTCTCCCATTTTCTTATGCTATTCTCCAATTGTCCTCTCCTTTGCTCCTTTGCCTATTTCAAGGATGTGCAAGCAAAATGTCATCCCCCTCCAAGGTCTTACCCATAACGTTTGAATCACACAATTTCCTTAGTTGCTTTGATTCATCTCCTGTAATTTCAGGATAGTATATGGAAATGGACCTCTGCAGCCCTCAGAAAATTTAAGTAGGCCAGGCTTGTCTTTGGACATAGCAGAGTTCCTTTTCTGCATTCTTACCATGCTGTGCAGGTCACTCTACTATCAACCTCCTGTTTCTCGTATGTATTGTCTACCTTCCTTTTGGTCAAAAGTTTCCCCCAAGAGAAGATAGTTATCAGTCATTTATACCCTTATTTGAGTTTAATTCAGGAAGATATATATCTCAGGATAATTATAACTGAAGTTTTTCATCAATGATATGTTGAAAGCATTGACACACGGGTAAAAAAATCTACATGACAGGCAGTGAAAAAGATCTTTTCATGGAATTCTTTCGGAAAAACCACATTTTCTATCCACCTGCTCCCAGTGGATGATATAGTGAAACTGACACAATCCTCTCTCTTCTTTTTCCTATGCTCTGAGTCAGAATTGAAGACAGCTTCATTCCTTACTGAGTTGTCAGTTACATATGTCTATTCATAGGTGACACCTGTCTGTCAGGCTAGTGTTGAACTCCTGGGAGGCACACCCAGGAGTTGGGAAGAAATCTATTCCAAAGGGATCATGCTCTTTATTAACGTCAATCAGTCATAACATCTGAACATCACCCCTCACTGTGACTATACAGATCTCCTACAGGGCATCTACTTAAAATGCCCTGATATGTCAGACGTCTTAGTCACTTAAAAAAAAAAGAAAGAAGGAAAGAAAGAGTACCTAGATCCTCATAAGCATTTTGTTTTTTTAGAATGAATTCATTTGGATCCTATGTGGCAACCAATGGGGAAAAAAATTAAATATATAAAATGAGCATATTTGAGAGATTCTGTGTGCTTAGAAGTTTGAAATAGAGATGTGTCACTTTTAAAGTGATTTTCTTATATAGTAGTGAATGAATGGAAAGCAAAGTAAGAGCATTGATAAAATTGTGAACCTAGGATACCTTCTAAAGAAATAGTGTCTCATTGTACTAGTCTCATCTGTATTATAGGCATAAAGAAGTCAAACCCAATGTATTATTCATTTCCACTTCCCTAAACACATGTTATCTGTACAAGGAAGGTGCTTAATAAAAATTTCTTTAAAAATAAATTTTTTATGGAGAGATACTGTCTGAATCAGACAGGGCAATCTATCAAATCCCATATTCTGTTTTTAGGAGTGATCACAGATAATCTACAGGAGAGGATTGTTGTTAATCATTACATCAGTTTCAAAATATTGGAATGACATAATGAGCATTTCTAGCTTATTCTCTAATAGCCCATTTTGGCTCAATTACTCATGCAGTTATCAAAACATTTCTTGATACTTTATGTTCAGAGTCAACCATAGGTTATTTTTATTTTATTTACTGAATATTCTCTCAACAATTCACCTCTAATTTGGAGATGTAAATGATACACACTTCAGCATTACATAAATCCCTTCATAAAATTTTCTAGTACATATATTTAATCTATATTCATAAACATTCAGTATATACTCTGAGTTCAGAAAATAACTTTCCCACCATTGACTTTTTACAATTACTAAATCGGATTGTATTCTATGGTGAGAAAGATGAATTTCAAAGGCCATCAATTTTTATAGTCACAATCAAATTATTCTAGAAATGTTAAATAAACCTGCATAAGGAAATCTAAAACTTTCTTTAAAATAATTTAATTACTAGAAATGTACTTTTACTTGGCCCATGGTAATTACCTTATTCAAGTCATTCAATCTCTCAGAATCATTCACATACCATGTAAATATATGGTATGTGATTCCTAAACTACTAGAAATACACATATATCACAAAAAATGCATAAGAAGAAAATAGTTCTGCATTGTTGAAAGACGGTATCTTATTCTGGAAAGTGTTGGGTCTTTTTCTGGGTAAATATAACAAAGTCTCTCCTAAAGGTTTTTTTATGCCATATATCTAGTTTTTTTCCAATAAATAGATATGTAACATGTATATTGTATTAATATTTGGTTGAGAGGGGAGAAAGCCTACTTCTCTCATGTTAATCATTTAGTGCTAGAGAAAATGTACACCTACAAGGACCAGACAGCAAGAAAATGTTGTAAGACAGGGTGTGATACATGTCTTCAAGCAGTTCACAAAAGCTGTTGACATTTCAAAGGAGGGAAACTCCTTCCACCCAGGGAAACTCCTTCCACCCAGAGAAATCAGAGAAGAACTCTTAAATGAAGAATTGGGCATGCAGTCTAAGTAGGAATGCAAGAACAATGAGAAGGATTCAAATTAGGAAAATGAGAAAGTGTCTGTATGAAAATTACGAGAACTAGAACTAGGTAAGTAAGGTAGAACCTGATCCCTGGAAGGCCATGCTTTTGACTTTAGGTTTTAGTTGATATGAAATATAAGATTTTCAATCAAGTAGATAGAGCAATGGGAGCTGCCTTCAGAAGGAACATATAACCAACCGCTGCTACTGTAATAATTCTCTGTGATGCCTAGAAGATTGGGCCAAAGGTATATTCTATGCATCCACTATGTGACAGACATACTAAGTACTACAGATACAATGTGGATATCCCAGTGATAAAGACAATAAATAAGAATATAAATGTAAGTTGGCCGGGCATGGTGGCTCACGCCTGTAATCCTAGCCCTCTGGGAGGCCAACGCGGGTGGATCGCTCGAGGTCAGGAGTTCGAGACCAGCAAGAGCGAGACCCCGTCTCTACTAAAAATAGAAAGAAATTATCTGGACAACTAAAAATATATATAGAAAAAAAAAAATTAGCTGGGCATGGTGGTGCATGCCTGTAGTCCCAGCTACTCAGGAGGCTGAGGCAGTAGGATCACTTAAGCCCAGGAATTTGAGGTTGCTGTGAGCTAGGCTGATGCCATGGCACTCACTCTAGCCCGGGCAACAAAGCGAGACTCTGTCTCAAAAAAAAAAGAATATAAATGTAAGTAAACAATTTAATCGGGAGATTAGACTTAGTATGCACATTTCAAGTAAAAAAAAATGTGTATGTATATATATATATATATATATATATATATATATATATATATATATATATATATATATATATATATATATAGCTCCTAGCTCAGTATTTGGCTTGGGGTTCAGACATTGCTACAATAGATTTCTACATTGATTTACTTGGGTACAAACAATCTCTTACTTTCCTTAATATTAGTTGTTTCATTACTCAAATCCAGAAAAACAATTCTTTGAAATAATGTGTAATTCTGGTACAACAAGCCAGAAGGACAGCTGTATATGAATGGCACCCAAATAAACATTTGGCTTTGCTTTTTTGGCCAAAAAAAAAAAAAAAAAAAGCAAGTTATCTGTTCCCAAACAGAAAAAGCAGTCAGCTGGTTTCATTATTCCTCCAGTTTTCCTCAAAATACTACATCAGACACAGCATAGTATTGTCTGCACTACTTTGATAGAAAAGAGTGATTTCCAGAAAGTCAAGTCATTAGTGTGAACTGAAGAAATTTTCAGAGTCAACAAATATTACCACATTTCCCTCAAATATTTCATTTCTTCTGAAGCCTGTTGACAGTTATCATCTGTCGTCTGCATTATCTCATCTGTTTCCAAGTTGGACCGCAATATGCTGTGCGGCAAAGCTCCGGGACCAACAAGCCATCAAAGCACTTCTCAGCAAGGAGGAGGCAGAAGAGGCCCGGTGATGCTCTCTCACCATTCTGGGCCGTTACTGGGCAGATGTGGCTGTGAGTTTTACAGCAGGATACGGAAGACGAGTGTAATATGTGTGGTCTTAATAATGTTTTCTAGGGATTCGGGGCAAGCATTAGCTCTGGTAAAGTGCTATTTTTATTGAGCTTTCTGTTACACTTTGATTAAAAACCAAATGTAAACTCAATGTGATGAGTGAAAACATTTGAATCCTTTTCCCCACAGGTAAACAATTTGTTGAGAATTTAGAAGAAGAACACACTAAGACATTAAAAAAAATATGATAAGAATGAAATAATACTATCAAAACATCAGTGTATTTGTATTAGTGGTTCTCAAACCTCAATGTGCACAACAATCCCCCCAGAGATACTAATGCAATAGCTCAAGGAAGGGGCTCTTCAGGAATCTATATTTTAACAATCACCACTCACTGCCCCCACCAAACTTTAACAATTATCTCACAACTCTTAATATAGAAGGTCTCCAAAACATACTTTGGACTCCTAATTATTCATAGCTTAAAAATAGTTTAGGGAATTATAGTAAAAATACAACAGTGCTTTCAAGGTGGTAAGGTTACAAATGATTGGTAGTTTGTATACCCTTTTCTAAATCTTTGAATTTTCTTCCATGATCATTTGTCATTTTAAAATTTAAAAAATAAAATCAATTATATGAAAGGGTTTCATCTAACTCTTAGACTCTTAAGTTGGGAACATAGAGTGATTAACTATTATTCTATTTTATTTTTAGTTTATTTATTTCTTTTATGCATTTTATTTTATTTTATTATAATAGTGATTACTAATTATTGTTTTCTGTATTCTAAAAGTTCATTTGGTGTAGAACACAATTAAATGTTTCATGATGACAGAAGACAATGAATGTATGGCTGAATGATGTAAAAAAACAGTTTGACAGATAGATGGAGCAATGGCTGGGCTGATGAGAAGGAACAATAGACAGAAAAGAAAAGTGTTAATGAATAGAGTAAAAGGTACCCATAGAAAGATGATGAGTAACTGACAGATGACCATTTATGTCCATAATTCTGAAAGAAAGATAACGAAAGTTTGAGTCTTTTATTTATATTTGTATATATCCCACTTCATTTTAAATTACAATAGAGCTAGAAGACTTGGTTTTCAAAGGCTACCTGGTTTATGGAAGAGTCATAAACATAAATTCCATCACACAAGGATGTAGAAACTGATGTGATTCCACTTAATATGAGAGCCTAGGATGGAAGAAAACTAAGACATACAGAAAGGGAAGCTAACTGCCTCCCAGAGCACCCACATCTAGTACATCTGAGTGACAGATTCCCACTTTGACATTCTAGTGAAGTGTAACTTTCTGATTTTGCTAATATTCTTTGGAGACTAAGATTCATCGTCTTATCCTGATTTTAATTTTTATCAACTGTTAGAGAAATTGCTATAATAATAAATGTAGTAATTTTCTGTAATTTGGGGCTCTAGAATTCATTGAATCTGTGAACTTGACAGAAATGCTTCACTTATTAGGACTATGGAATCATTTCTAAAGGGAGGGCTAGAAGGCATCGGATAATTTTTGTAAATTTTCAAGGGGATAAGGGTCACCCTAGCTTGAGTCCTAGGAATAATCTAAACGTTTCATAAGCACTTCAGACAACTGGAAGGTTGCAGGTTGATAAACACGGAAGTAGATGACTCTTCCCTCTACTTTGAGGTCTCAAATTATATGCCTTTTCCTTCTCTGGAGAAGATGAGTTATGCTGAAAATGTAAGAACTTGGTTTACACATTTCCATGTAAAATTTCTATCTAGCCGGGAATGAGAAAGAATTTCTCATTCAATTTACAATCATCCTGGAAAGTTTAAAACTACTTAGGTACATTCATATTCAACTTTTGATCTCCCTTAATTCTACCAGACTGTCAAAGAGACAGGAAGTAAAGATAAGGTACAAATCAGGTCACTTAGAGGATGGAGGACTCACTAACCCACAGCAATTCCCTGAATGAATAAGAGATATACAGATTAGGGAGAATTTTCAAAAAGATCACCAGTATATTTGAAGAATTAAATTTTCGAGGTTCTTTAGTCACAGTGAACTACTGAAAGATGCATATTTTTCAGACCCTTTGGTCATCATCCACCTTTACCTCTTCTTAGCATTCCCATCTCCACTGTCCACCTAGAAAATGCCTATACGTGCTTTAAGGCTCAACTTTTTGCTGAGCTCTGGGGGAAGAAGCATAGTTATTCCATCCCCTGCTTTCCCACACCACTTTGTTCATGCCTCTACCAAAGCACTTCCCCCGTTTTACTATCTCTGTTGTTTTAAATATCATACCACATTTCCCCACCTAAAGCACTTACAGCGAGAGACAGAAGAAAAAGAAAATTAAGGCAAGGAAAAGAGAAAAAGGAACACTACTAGGAGCATTCCAAGATGACATGAAATTTGCTTCAGTGGTATTAATAAATATTTAAAAGGCTGAGACAGCTTAACATTACTTGTTAAAAGCAAGCAAGACGCCATTTGAGATCAAGGGTTTAATAAATACTTTGATGGTACTGATAGGAATCAAAACACTTCCCACTCTTTTCTTTGTTTGCTTTGAACACAAGAAACAGAGAGAAAGAATAAAAAATGTTTTCAGCCCAAAACAATGTAGCATATTTGAAATTACTTAATTCAAAGTGTAGACCTAGTCAGATGAATGTAAAACAAATGCTTTAAAAACAGTATCATTTTGTGATTTAGGAATCATATCATGTCTCTATTCAGTCTTCTCTGGTTGCCCCTTAATTTCAATGAGCTTTCCTGCTTATTTTGCCAGCAAGAAAGAAAGTCACTGATACTTAACTACATCCAAAAGTAAAATACAATTGAAAACAATTTGCAGAACTGAAGTCTCAGTAGGAGGAAAGGTTGCCAGAACACAGGCCCTGTCTGGAAGGAACGAAGTTAGCAAGGGCTCAGTCAAGGGTAGGCTTAAGAGAACAGTCCCGTTCTGCATAGTCAAGTACATAGAAGTTGGTGGGGAGCAAAAAATGAATGCTAAATGAAGATTCTGAAACACCAAACAGGCAAGATAATGAAAAGTCAGCTGGAGATTCCACCATTAAGGCTTTGGATATTTTCTAGAGTTGATAGAATGGGGGGTGGGGGGGGGGGAGGCATTTCAGAAAGTGCTTGCAAATGTGAACCCTGAATACAAAGAAGTCCCTTAGGTGCCCTGGAAGAAAGCTAAGCTTACTATCAAATAGCCAAGCCTCTTCTTCCAAAGAAGTGCTGGCTAAGCCCCTTAAAAAAGTAGGAAAGGGCTCAAAATGTGTAACTTAATCATCTGCAAACAAAGAGTTTTGCCCCCAAAGAGTTTTCTGATCCAAATATCTATATCCTTTTGTTGTTATTCAACACTATGTCCATTCAGAGCAGAAATATTCTGTGGCCAAATGTGAGCATACACCCACATTTATATCCACAAACGTAAGCATTTACTGTGCAATATGGTATGGGCTAAGCACCAATTATGTGCTTCCACGTACTTCATCTCCTCATTTAATCTTCATAAAGCCCTCATGAAATTATACTCCATTTTATAGATGAGAGAAATGAGGCCAGCAGATTTATTATTTTGTTTAAGTTGACACAGGTGATAAGGAAAATATCTAGGATTCAAACTCACATCTAAAAGCTACAAAATTTATCAGCCCACGCTGAAAGAAGAAGCCAAACTCACATCCATTTTGTATTCACATAAAATGGACCTGTGGTTAAATTTTATTAGCATTTCCTTCATTTAGCATTGCCCACATAAAACATCATAAACTTTAAGCCTGCTGGAAAATGTAATAATGAAGAGAAGTTTTATCACACTTTAAATATTAAAAAGGAAGAAAAAATTTACTTTGATTTTTGATAAGTGACGAATTTGCTTCAAGCCAAAATCCTGCCACACAATTAGAAATTGATTGGGTTACTCTTTGAAAATATCTGACCTTCAGTTAACTTATAAATGTAAGCACAAAATTAAGTAGGAATGCCACAACACATCAAAATGTATTATGAAAACTGGAGTAAGTATGGTGTATTGGAAAAATAACTACTTGTGTAGAGGTCTAAAATATAAACATCCACTTTTTAAAATTTTATCTTTATTAACCTAAACTTAGGCTTTATTTTTATTAATATCTTTGTTCCCACGATATTCAAGGCCTGATGGCCTTAATTCTGTCCCTTGCACACCTGGAGCTCATCCCCACTTAATAGCCTTCACATTGATTGCACCTGCTAGTGTTCGTCCCCCCAATTATTTGTATGATTGATTCCTTTCATCTGGTCCTATCTCAACTGAAATGTCATAGCCCATCTTCATCATTTCCTCAAAGATACTTTTACTGAACATCTTAGCTAAAGCAGCACACTCTCCCTGACCCTTCAAACTCTATAAGCACATGAAATTAAATTATCCAGTCATATCTGAGTGTGTATTTTCTTCTTCCTGACACTAACATGCAAGCTCCCTGGGGGATATATGTGTTTGTTTCTACATGACCAGGACCTAGAACCATGCATGACACATATTTATCAGCTGACTGATAGAATATCAAAGTCATCATTTGCAAGGTGATTCCATCCTGAGTAGCTGGGACTACAGGTGCACAACACGACGCCTGGCTAATTTTTCTATTTTTGGTAGAGATGGGATCTTGCTCTTGCTCAGGATGGTCTTGAATTCCCGAGCTCAAGCAATCCTCCCACCTCAGCCTCCCAGAGTGCCGTGTCTCTCTTTAATTAAACTCACCAGTTGTTTTGGTGGATTTATAAATCCATACCATTCTCTGTTCCTTAATGATGCATCAGAAGATGTAAGCTGAAAACCATTATTTATTTTAAATTATTAAAGAAATTTTGTAATTGACTATTTATTTTCATATGCATATATAGCACCTCCTTCTAACCTTTTAGTCCTATTTGTTACAAATGTTCAAAAGAAAGAAAATAGGTAAAGAAAATGTGGTATAAATATGCAATGGAATACTATTCAGCCTTAACAAAGAGGAAAATCTTGTCATTTGCAGCAACATGGATGAATTTTATTAAACTCCCTCTTCCCCTCATTCTCACATTGAACTCTTTTCAAGACTCTCTTTTTCTTTAAATGTCTTATGTTAACTAGGAGCAATTTTTCTTTCTCTTTACAATGTCAATTCTCTTACCTACTTGTCTGAAGCTCTTGCAGAGTTGTTACTCTTCAGGAAGGTTTTGATCTACCTGAGTTTGAAGTGCTGCAGGATTCTTAAGCCTAGGAGTTTGAGATTTCTGTGATGTCGGCTGATGCCACGGCACTCTACTCAGGGCAACAGAGTGAGACTCTGTCTCAAAAAAAAAAAAAAGAGAAGGACACAAAACAAAAACTACGTCTGGTTTGGCACCAAGAGCCCAGGATCATGAATGAAGTGAGCAAAGCAAATAAAAATTAAAATCAGGAACACAGAGAATACAGCTGTAGTTTTTCAAATCAAGATCAGATGCACAGAGGTGAAAACCAAACCCAAGTCCAGAAAGGGAGATACCAATCTGCAACGTAGGAGGAAGCATTACATCTGCATGATTGCACTACGTGAGGTTTCTACCATAACCTGAAGCTAACTTAATCTGTGTAGGACAGTTTCTCTATTTGAAGTAGCTACTGTCTTCCTTCCCTTCCTCCTCACTTCTGCTCTATCCACTTATTTTTTTATTCCAATTTCATCCATCCCTCATTTTCCTACTTCCGCCCCATCTTTGATATTAAGCATTTGCTATAACTCTTCCTTTTTCAAATACCTATTGCTATGCCTGTAATTAGTACAATCATAGTTGCCATTTAATTATCCTGTAAATGAGAATTTCCCTGGATTTTTCCCTGAAGAGCATCTTAGGATATGGATTGTTGCGTTTGTATGTTTTCCTACAGAGACCAATGAAGAAATGTTGACTGGAGAATTCCACATATCCTTTCTACAGATAAAAGTTTTCCTACTCTTTGGAATATTGAACAAAAATTTATTGAAATATTTTACTGCTTTTGGAAATGCCAAGGACAGGTGTGTTAGTGGTAGCAGCACTTCAAACTCAGGTAGATCAAAACCTTCCTGAAGAGTAACAACTCTGCAAGAGCTTCAGACAAGTAGGTAAGAGAATTGACATTGTAAAGAGAAAGAAAAATTGCTCCTAGTTAACATGAGACATTTAAAGAAAAAGAGAGTCTTGAAAAGAGTTCAATGTGAGAATGAGGGGAAGAGGGAGTTTAATAAAATTTTTAAGTATACATCAAATCTCCACTATGATTGGAAACTAGGTAAGAAATTAGCATATGGAGAGAAAGTAATGCATGATATTACAGAGGGCTTTACAGTCTAGTAGGAAAAGACAGCAAGGGAAAGAAAAAAAATACATTTTTAAAATAGGATGGCTAATTTCAGCTAGTTTCAGTCTCCACACCTACTTACATTTAATGTTTGGCTATGAAAGTGAGAAAGAAAACTTTACAATGTATGGAGTCAAACTGCAGCAAGTTAGCAAGGGAATGCAAGAACACATTGCTTTCATAGCAAGCCATGTGCTGTTTTCAATAAAAATGATGTATGACTAACCTGGAATCAATATGAATGCAGATAAAACCTATTCTTTTCACTGGGTAATACTGCAGCTGATATATCCCTTGCTGAATATTTATCATTTGAATGCAGAATACTGTTTTGCCAATGTTCAATGTACAAACAATAAATGTGAACATTGCTTCCCTCACTATTTTTCTTTTATTCTTGCTTTTGCTTTTCCAGGACTAGGATAAATGAATAGCAAAGATCCACCTCACAGTTCACGAAACATGGTAAAGGAAGCATAAATCCCCAAGATACCATTGCTAACAATCTCTAAAAGAAGTAAATGGCCCATGGATCCTTTAAATGTTCCAAGTACAGCAGTTGAATGAATATGAGTCATACATTAAGTGGGATCATTTGGAAGGATGAATAGATTTTTAAGGTGAAAGGGGTTTCTTGTCCAAGGTTGGTAGGCAGAGATGTGCGAATACCCTTGCCTTCTACATTTTGTAATATTAAGATAGTTGTGAATATGTCACGGCTCATTTCAGTGTGAGCCCCCAGCCATTTACAAAATGAAATCCTCCAAGTCAACCCTCTCCTCAAGGGTCATGAAGCAAATTAACTTTGTATTGGTGGTCTCAGTAGAGCCAGAGTTTTTTTTATGGTTACTTTAGTAGCAGAATTAGAGGCAAGAGGGATATAAAACTGAAGTCACAATTTCTATAGGTCAATATCAAGCATTCTAAATTCTTTTTCTTGGAAAAATATGGAGCCAGACCTTCTGTCATCCCCAATCCCTTCTTTATATCTAGTATATAAGCAATATCCTAGTCCTGTATCTATTGCACCTCCAAATTATCTTTGAAATTCATCTGCTTATATCCTTCACTGTTGTCACTTCTCTGCTTCATTGGACCAGACTCTGGGTCTTGAAAGACTATATCAGACATGTAATTGAATTTCTTGTCTCAAGAGGCTCCTCCTTGACTCTTTTCCCCACATATCAGCATAATAAAACATTTGCCCTCTGACCATGGCAATTCACAGTTCAGAACTCTTTTAGGGTTTCCTATTATCTTGTAGAAAGTCCACACTCCTCAACATGACACTTAAAAAGCTCTTCAAATTTCAATCCTACTTACTCTTCAAGCTATGTCTACTGTACCACCCATGTTGCATTCTGTGCTAGTCATTCCCAAATCACTGTCATTCCTTACATTTATCCTTCTCATTCTTCTCCCTTCCAGCCCCTATTTCACCCCACTCCATACCAAGCTTTCAAAATGTCCCAACTTAGAATTTATTTTGTCTGAAAAGACTTACCACATCATGCAAGGCTGAGTAAATGAACTCTACTACCTAGTCTGAAGACACTTTGTCTTCTGTTATCAGAGTATTCATTATACTGTATTGTCACTGCATGGAAAGCTTCTATAGAACAAGGTCTATGTCTGTCTTACTGTGTTACGCTCAACACCCCACAGCATTGACTGCCTGGATCAATACATTTTATTGGATTGAATAGGCTAAGGCAAGCCACGATGGATAAACTCTGATTACTAAGCCTTTAGGGCAGACTTGTGGAAAAGAAAAAAATAATTTAAAATAGATAATCGCTACACTGCCCCTATCTGAAGAATTGAATCCTACCCATATATGAAACATCTAGGCACAGTTCAAAATATTCCTTTGTAATGTTTTCTCTGAGATCTCCGTTCAAAATACCCTTTCCTTCCTCAGAACCACAATAGATACATTTCACATGGTGCTCAATTTCTCTAGGATCATGTCACACCAAGTCACTTGTGAAAATTTATTTGGTCAACCAAGAAAAGATGGAAGTCATCTTAGTTAAGTTATATGCATTTTTTTTTCAGCTGAGGCCATAACTGACAAACCTGCGTCTCTCTGATTAGCCACCCACCCTCTGAAAAAATGCAATGTATTATGCTTTGTAAATAATGTAAATTTATTATAGAAGTTAGATGGTGGTTTTTAATCCCTGCTGAGCATCCAAATTAGGTAGGAAGCTCTAAGCCCCCACCCAGACCAACAGAAATGAACTTAAAGTATGGGATCCAGACTTCTATATTTTTTCAAGAAGCTCTCCAAGAAATCCGTAAAGGATGAAAACCACTGGGTGAGATGAGGAGTCAGCAAACTTCTTCCATAAAGGGTCAAATAGTAAATATTTTAGGCTTTATAGGTCATATCTCTTCACAACTACACAACTACACTATCATAAGCCATGTATGTATAGACAACAGCTGAATGAATGAGAGTGACTGTGTACCAATAAAACTTTACTTATAAAAACATGCAGAGGACCATATTTGACACACAGATCATCGTTTGTCAACCTCTGAATTAAATAATTCTATACCTTCACCCAAGCTAAATGACTTTATTTGTTTTGCATTTTCTTAAAAATTAACATATGCCAGTTTCATTAAAAGATTAATTTTCCAAAAACAAGGCTTACTAAAAATTGACAGAGAACTTTTATAATGTGATTCAGAATCATCATAGAGGATATTTTATTTATAAATACAATTTATGAAAATGTGCTAAATTGTCATGAATTTTTGTGGCGTCTTTCAAAGAAGCAAAACATTCTTTTTACTTACCCCAATTATTTATTGAGAAAGAAATATCAGTGTTTTTGCCTTTATTTAAATATTCCAAATGACAACAGTAAAACACAGCTGTTGCTGGGGTGGAGATGGCAATGAAAACTCAAGCAGAACTGAAACAGCCCATTACCTGCAGAATCATGTCCACACAGGCGTCTCAGAAGACTGATTTCAGCAACACCAATGGACTGTAAACTACATTGTTGTATTACAGCCCAGGTTCATAAAGTTTTATAATGCAGATGAAGAAAAACATGAAATAATGCTGCAGATGGGATATACAGAAATTCCATTTGCCTACAAGTTGTTACTGCCTATAGGAAAGGAATTTGAGATTTGTTTCTAGGACTGAATTATAAAAGATGATTGCTAAAGATTTGCACAGGTATCACACAGGTACATCATCCAAGGTAAGCATGGTGTAAAATAACCACTTCATATGATTATTTTGATAATAACCACTTGTTTTCAACTTTTGAACAGTTTACAATAAAACACAATGAGGTAGTATTTAATCTGATTTCTTTCTGGAACGATGGGAACAAAGTTTACTATCATTAATCAGGCTGAAAGCAATTTGATATAAATATTTTGTGAAAGCAAGAGACCACTTAAGAGCTTTAATAGAGACAACCTTAAGATAATGTATACCCAAATGTGGGCTATGGCAACTGGAGTACTTCTTAAGAATACATTATTTTTTCATTTGACCCCAGTTCTGAGAGGCTGTCCAATGATTCTACAATGAATATTACATCAAAATTTGAGAATCAAAGCTTTAAAGACACAGAATGCTATTATGTGAAGAAAATCATTCTAAAAGCCCAAATTCTAACCTTGCTCTGTTATTAACTGCATAAGGGAACTTGGACAAGTCACTTAAACATCTAGATCCGTTACAAGTCTGAAAATTTACTAATCCTATCCTGCAACTGTACAAGAAATAAATAGGCCTGTATATATAGCACAGATGAATTGTCCTTATTAAGATGTATGGAGTGGCTGGTGGGAAAACTAAGAAAGAATGATTGTTTAACTTGTTTCTGGCTATCACTTCTATTAATATTTTATTTTTCAATTGAAGAGGTTTACAAACCACGTCACTTACCCGTTTCTTTGTCTTAAAATACTGAATATATGTATACTGGTAAACATAATCTTATAAAATATGACGACTAGTATTTGCAAATGCACACCATGTAAAGTTAAGCTCTCTTGTAGCCCAGTCATGGCATACAGTTTCATTCTAGGAAATATCAATCAAAAAGCTAAGAGTAATTTAAAAGCAATTAGAATATTTACTGGTCTCTGAAAGTAAATTAATGCATGGTAAAATTTCATCAGATCCTTATTCTTCTGCCAGTATCAAATCTATATCAAATAATACTTTGCACCTTCAGTGGCTACCCTCCTTCAACTGCAATGTCTCCTCTCACCAATTACCTGGATTCTTTATTCAAAGAAGTTACTTTATTCAAAGTAGCAGATATGACAAGAAATGAAACATTTTTCTATAAAATGAAAGTGATATGACAGCAAACATTAATAATTTGATATCTTTCCAATCTTAAGAATATCATAATTGAGGTCTAACAGTGGATGACTGCTGATTGTTAAATCAGTTCTGAGGTAGGTTACATTTGTAATTTTAAGACATATACTCAAAGTATTATTTCTTTAGTTACTAGACTGAGGGATCATCCATTCATTATTCCCCAGTATAAAAATTGGTTAAATTGGAATTCCTAAACTTCCTTTTTACAATCTATTGATTTTTATTGATTATTTCCACATTTTCAATGTTAATAAATTTGTGTTTAGCTGTTTAACCCTAATTTTCATTTTTACTTGGCATAATTCGTGCTATTTGAACAGGCTCAATGCTCACCACCAGGCCACCATTTGTAAACTCTTCTTGACTTTGAGTCATCTCTGGATTCATTATCAAGCATGTCAAGTATGTTCTTTTAATAAATGTAAATCTACCTCAAAATTTATAGTCCTGGTGATATAAAAAATGAGACAAAGAGAAACCTAGAGACATTTTATTGAACTATGAAAAGTACTCCATAAATAGATAAAATTATTATTTGTAAGTTAAAAATAAGGTAATTTTTAAAAAGTACCTGAAGAGAACCACAAACAGGTAATAAATATCTATCTAATGAGAAAGCTTCCTTTTTTCCTATCTCTGCAATGCTACCAATGTGGGGGAGATGGACAGACAGACGGTTGAGTCACTGCATGAATGAGCTAACTCAATGGGTTATAGAGAAGATCAAAAATTTTTAAGAGAGTGGGAAAAAAAATGACACAATGAAATGAATACTAGCGAGTATTACTGCAGAACAATGTTGGAGGTTAAAAGGAAGTTAGACCAAGCGTCGAAAATTGTGAGGAAAAATGATTTTCAATTCAGAATATTCTCTCTAGCCAAACTATCAATCAAGCATACAGGGAAAATAAAAATATTTTCACATAAGCAAGGAGCGTTTAGTCGTGGCCAAATGCTACAGTCATAAATAAAACAAGAAAGCATTAGGCAGACCCTTGAATGCTGACATGACCCCTCCTACCAAGCTCATGGAATAAAAAGCAGCCAAGAATCCAGTTCATAGCCTTTATGACCTTGAGGTTTGTACACCATATGCAGGCTGCACTGATCACAGAACTTTGAGCACAATTTAACTGTAAGCACTTATTCATTTATACCTCATATATAAGTGCCATATATTTTCCAATATTATTTACCAGTTTAGTATAAATCAAAATAAAAGTAATTTAAGCCAAATCCAAGGAGATCTTTCTCTCCAATCTTAAACCTACATGAGCCCTATGTTCTGGTTAGCTCAAAGGGCCTCAAAATATTTACCTTCTTCTTTAAAAAGCTAAAGAATGTGTTCCAGCAAAATGAAAAAGTAACCCAAGAAATAGGAAAAAATAAAATTCCAGAAATAGCATATCTAAAAGAGGAGAGAAGCTAAAGAAAATACCAGGATGACATTTGTGCATCAGTCCTAGAGATCGATTATTCTAAATGGAAGCAAATGGGTAGAGGTCTAGGAGAGGAGGTTCCCAAGAAAATGAACTAGAACTGGAAGGTTATTTAATATGTTGGGGTATTTGGAAATATGATCATTGGCATTTACTAGCTTGTGTTGGAAAATTGGGGGAAAATTGATCATAGGTAAATATCAAACAGTAAGTTGAAAAATTGGACAATTAATCAAAGAAAAAACAAACAAGTAAATGGGAGGAGCAGAAGGTTCAAGCCTAAGCACTGTGAACCTAGTTACCCTCAACCATCTATAAGTGGTAAGTAGACACTGCCTCACTTGATGTTTTTTAAAACTCCATGCATGTATGAAACAGATATTTAAGTAGATATTAAAAGTTACTGCTAAAGAGTTGAAAAATAGTATATCTGGGGACTGAATTGGCATGGAAAGGCAGTAGGGCAGGAGATTGCTGTTTTACTACATAAGCACTTTAAAACAATTTAATAGTTTAACTATATTCATATTATCATCTTGATTTTTTTTAAAAAAAGCTCAATTTTAAAATGATGTATGCAAGATGATGTTTGTAGTAGTGTTCCTTAAACTGAGAAAAACACCTTGTCTCAGCCAACATCCTCTGGAAAGCAGAGCCTGAAGCAAAGAGAAAGGGGAAAATACTTGACTTGGGGGCAGGTAAGGGAGAACGGGAGGTGAGAGGGAGGAAAAAAGAGAATGAAGGCTACAAAATATGTAAACCAATGTGATGTAATACAATCCCATACCAGCCACCATTTCATTGTGAGCCGCGAGGAGACAGAAGGTCACTTACTCTCAAAATGTGGAACATCTTCTGAAGGGCTTCAAGGAGGCACTTCAGAGTATAACCTTGTATTGGTTTTTCCTTTCTCCTTCCCTGTTTCATTCACTATGTGGCCTCTTCCTGATGCCTAACGTCACACTTTCAAATAGACTACTTGCACTTGAGCTGCTGTTTCGTGCTCTGTTTTCTAGAGCTTAGAGCTAAGAAACTCACAAAACTACAGAATGGGAAGAAATAAAAATAAAGAACAGGTCATCACATATATAAGCTAAAACTTAAACCAGAGGTTATGGAAGTGGTTCAGCAAAACAAGAGGATTACTATTGGTGCCAAGGCTTCGTTAAGACAAATTTCTGTTAATTTCTTCAATTCTTGCATATTCCAGGCCTTCTGAGCAAAGGACATCCGTGAGTACCGAAGTGAGTGATGATGTATTCCTCCAGAGTGATTTAGAGACAGGCCACAATAATAAAGATAAAGGCCCTTCCTTGCACTCCCAGAGATGTTTTCCCTTACTTTCCAAGGTAATGAATCTAGAAATGTCATCCTCCACCATCCCAGAGGAGATGTGCTTATATTCCAGAGTAATCTCTCTTCAGAATGGAGGATGGAACATCACCAACTGTCCCAATAAAAGCTCAGAGTCTCCTAAGTTTGGTACCTTATGCTGTGGCACAATCCACTGCCCGCACAGATAAATATCTGACATTCACCATCTCACCTTGTGGGAATGGCAACATGAGAAGCTGAGGCAAGTTATTGCTTTGGCTGCTACTTTTTGCTGTAAGCAAAAAAATTTTCTCTGACTCAGAAATCTTGTGTTCTTCAATGTGGGATGTGTGGGGAGGGTGTTATTTTGCAAGCTGAGTATTAATAAAATCACAGACCCTTCACAGTTTGTGTCCTAACAAGTTGCTGGTTCCCCTCTTAAGATTTTTTAAAAGGGCCTTGCTTCTCCTAGTTAACAGAAATATTTTAAGTCCAGATAGCTCATATAGAAAACCCACTTAACTGAAAGCTAACCTCAGGTCTAACTGTTGCTAACACCTGATCTATATTTTCACAAGAAGTAAATTTCTCTAAGACTGTAATTATTGAACATACAATTATGTCACTGGAGTGATATAGTAGAAAGAGCATGGTCTTTTAAATTAGATATTAATGGACTTGAGATATATTTCCAACATGCAGCAGCTGTGTAACCTTGAAGATTTTACCTAATTTATCTGAGCCTCAATGTCCTAATGGGTAAAAAAAAGAATTATGAAATTATGGAAAGGATTTTAAAATATGTATGTAGAGCAACCGGCAGAATACTAGGCAATCAGTACTCAACAAAGAAAATAAAATATCTAGGAGTATATTTAACTAGAGAGGTAAAGGACCTCTATAGAGAGAACTATGAAACACTAAGGAAGGAAATTGCAGAACACGTAAATAGGTGGAAAACCATACCATGCTCGTGGATTGGAAGAATCAACATTGTTAAAATGTCTATACTACCCAAAGTAACCTATAGATTCAATGTAATTCCTATTAAATTACCAACATCATTTTTCACAGATTTAGAAAAAATAATTATACACTTTGTATGGAATCACAGAAGACCCCGTATAGCAAAAGCAATTTTAAGCAATAAAAACAAAATGGGAGGTATTGATTTGCCAGACTTCAAACTACACTACAAGGCTGTGGTTCTTAAAACTGCCTGGTATTGGCACAAGGGCAGGGACGCAGACCAGTGGAACAGAACAGAAAACCCAAATATAAAACCATCCTTATATAGCCATCTAATCTTTGACAAAATAAACAAAAACATACTCTGGGGACAAGAATCCCTATTCAATAAATGGTGCTGGGAAAACTGGATAGCCACATGTAGAAGACTGAAACAGGACCCACAGATTTCACCTCTCACAAAAATCAAATCACAGTGGATAACAGATTTAAACCTTAAATGGGAAACGATTAGAATTCTAGAAGAAAATATAGGAAAGACTCTTACAGACATTGGTCTAGGCAAAGAATTTATGAAGAAAACCCCTAAGGCAATCACAGCAACAACAAAAATAAATAAATGGGACCTGATTAAATTAAAAAGCTTCTGCACAGCCAAAGAAACAGTCACGAAAATAAACAGACAGCCTACAGAATGGGAAAAGATTTTCGCATACTACACATCAGATAAAAGACTGATAACAAGAATCTATTTAGAACTCAGGAAAATTAGCAAGAAAAAAATCAAACAACCCTATCAAAAAGTGGGCAAATGACATGAATAGAAATTTTTCAAAAGAAGATATAAGAATGGCTAAAAAACATGAAAAAATGCTCAACATCCCTAACCATCAGGGAAATGCAAATCAAAACCACAATGAGATACCACTTAACTCCAGTGAGAATGGCCTTTATCAAAAAAATCCCAAAACAACACATGTTGGCATAGATGCGGAGAGACAGGAACACTCATACACTGCTGGTGGGACTGCAAACTAGTGCAACCCCTGTGGAAAGCAATATGGAGATACCTTAAACAGATTCAAGTAGACCTACCATTCAATCCAGCAATCCTATTGGGCATATACCCAGAGGAACAAAAGTCATTCTATAACAAAGACACCTGTACCCGAATGTTTATAGCAGCACAATTCACAATCGCAAAGATATGGAAACAACCCAAGTGCCCATCAATCCACGAATGGATTAGTAAACTGTGGTATATGTATACCATGGAATATTACTCAGCTATAAGAAATAACGATTATATGACATCTCTTTGGTTCTCCTGGAGAGAGTTGGAACCCATTATATTCAGTGAAGTATCCAAAGACTGGAAAAACAAGCATCACATGTACTCACCAGAAAACTGGTTTCCCTGATTATCACCTAAATGCACATTGGGGAAGGATACCAATTGGATGTCAGACTGAGACGGGGGGAGGAGGAGGGGTGGATGTATGCCTACATGACGAGTGCGTTGCGCCTGCGCACTGTCTGGGGAATGGTCATGCTTGAAGGTGCTGACTTGGGGAGGTGAGGGGGGGGAGGGGATGGAGGTATGACTACATGGTGATTGCCAGGCGCACTGTCTGGAGAATGGACACGCCTGGGGCTCTGACTCAGGGGGATGGGCAGGACACGGACAATGTATATAGCCTGAGCTTTTGTACCCCCATGAAGAGCTGAAATAAAAAATAAAAATAAAAAAAAATAAAAATAAAAATGTTAATTCCCTTTTCTTGAAAGATTACCACCAGGTTTTTAAAAGCAAACTGGATATTCCATAAGTTCTTTTGGATTATAAATTCACACACACACACACACACACACACACACACACACACACACACACACAGAGCTTCAAAAGAATTTATTTGATACTATTAAGAGAGAACTGCTTAGGGCCATCATTTATAATCATTTGAGTACTGTAGAGTTTATTTTGTGTTTGTTTGTTTGTTTTTTAATTTTGGTTTGGGTTTTCTTTTGCAAAGAGGGTAACTGAAATCTAAAGAAAGCTAAATGCTTTGTCAAAGGAAAAGATATATGAATGTGGATAACTTTTCTGCAATTAATTATCTATTTAAAAATATAGAAAATTCTTGGGGATAATATAATCAAAATTCAATGTAGTGTTCACAGAAATGACTTTCTTTGTATCATGAACTCAGCCACTTTTTGCTTTCTGATATCGTCTTCCCTGTCTCCTAGAGGAAGATAAATCATCAGTTAAAAATATTTTAATCAAAAATAGGGAATGTTTTCAAAAACTGTGTGTATAACTGTTTTAGTATTGTATAACAGCTACAATTTTTTAAATTATAGATTCACTAATTTATATACTGTAAATGAGAAGTGTATAATAACCAATTTATGCTATCCTTTTCAACTTAAGTGCATATTATTTTAATTCCTTTAAAATAACATTATTTCCAAAGAAAAACTGTGAACAGAGTTTTCTCATTGTACCATGAGAAAGATAGTAAGAGCAGAACTTTTCAAAAACAAGAAAGCAATCAGAATTAATCAGGAAATTAAATTCTTGAAAATACTTAATTTCTTAATTAAAACCCCAGATAAAAGTTTCTTTAAAGAAAATCTTTATTTTACAATTTTATTATTCTCAAAGTTTCATCATTATTTTATGATAAATTAAGAACATATTATGATTGTTTTAATTACTGTGAAATTTTTTGTTGTTGTTAAAGTAACAATTACCTATTGTAAACTCAGAAGAGTTCCCAGCATTGACTTGACATCAGTACAGACTGGAGGGAAAAAAACAACTTCGTGATTTATTCCCAGAAATCAGTAAAGCCTTCTCATCAATTCAAACCTATCAATGATGTAATTCTGTAGAGAATTTTTTTCACTTAAATTTATTATCTGGAGGAAAAGTGATAATGTTTATGGACCATATTGCCTACGGAAATATATTTTTCATTAGAAATCAATTGTCTCTTCTTTTAGTATCTGGTTATAGATCAGCAAAACAAGTGTTAGCAAATTAGAAGCCACTCTGCAAAGCATATTCTGTGTCTTAGAATTATACCTTTTTCCTTGCTGTTCAAGGATCTTCTATCACGGAGAAGCAAACTTCTAGGATATGTCCAGAAAATGTTTGCCACTTTATGGATCTTTGGGGAAAATTATAAAGTATCTTTATGTGCCTTTCGGGTAGGAAGCTTTCATTATAACCAGGAAGAATGACAGTCTTTTTTCTTCAATCTAATGATGTTACATTTTATGAGATTTCAAGTCAATGGAATTATCTTTGATGCCAGATGTTACTTACGAAGGAATGGGTGATCTATCTTAATCACGGATTAGTCATCTATGAAAGTATGATGTCTTTCCAATGATGTTCTCCACAATGAGAACTAAGATGCTGAGAAATAAATGCAACCCATGATAAATAGGTGCCCTGGATCAGAAACTACTTTCATTAATACTTGAAAGAAAAGGGGTGGAAAAAATCTACAGCAGTAATATATGCAGTATAATACAGCTTGGCTCTGATCTTTAGCAGAAAGCATGTATACCACACCTTCTCTGATAGATGAATTCTTGAATGCTTGTATGTAAATTAAGTAAAACCTTTATTCCTACAATTTTACTCCGAGAAAATCAAGTGACTCATGTATTGAAAGTTTTTTTCCCCTCTTCAAAGTGCCAAATTCTGTCACATTTATTAAATTTACTGTAAACATTTTCTAAAGAAAAATATGAAAGAGGCAAATAAGTAGCAGAAAGACAAGCAGCCCCCAATTTATGAGGGATTGGGATCTAAACTTATTCATACAGTAATGATTTGGAATTCATTAATATGTTTCTTCTACATACACAATGGTCACATTCCAAACTGGCTCACAAAAGCCTAATTAATTGCCAAGTGAGTTATTGCCTTTTGCTAATTTTTGTTTGCTTGTTTAGGAATTGTAGAGAGTAACCATTTTATCCTCTAATTTTCCCACACATATTTGTCTTATGATCTTTAGAATATCTTTCGAATACTGGCATATAGTTTTTGTACGTGTCATCTCTCCTTCTGTAATAAAATATCTTAAAATGTTTTAGGTTAGTTAAAACTGAAAAATACTTTTTGAACCAGAAAAGTTGCTAAATAAATTATACAGAAGATGAACACAGGATCACCTTACAGAAGATCTTTTTGACCCTTAAATTAGCCTCTATATTAAGCAGTCAATTATACGAGCTGCTATTTCCCCCGGAGGAAGCTTGTGTGGCCTGACAAAGTCTGCCTCTTGCAAATATCTTGATTCAGATTTGGTTCTTGAGGGAAAGATGGGTAAATTTATATAGGAGTCAGGAAAACTTTTTTAAGAAAAGAAATTACATCTCTAAGCCTAACTTCCAATTTAGCAGAAGCTCTGATGGATTGAGTTGGCCTCAAGAAGACCTGCTAATGGGGAAAAGAAACAAGAGCTCCAAAAGGAAACTCAATAGATGGAAGGAGGAGTCAGGACTAGTGATCCAGGCTTAACATCAAGGCTGTGAGGCTGATAGAGCAAGATCGATTGCATCTCCCTGACAAACTGGTCAACTTTTAAAAACAATGTCTTGGTAAAAGAGTTCAAGATAAAAGTGCATAATCTTCAACAGGGCAGCACTACTGGGGCCTGTGCAGAGTTGTGAGCGTGCAAGTTTTTGCTCACAGCATGGACGAGGTTGTGTTTATTTATGACACTTAAGTTTTAACCATGTTAAAGGCAAAGGGCCACCAAACATTTGAAAGCACTAACCTCTTTTAACCAAGTGGCTTGGTTGTTCAGACAACTGGAAAAAGGAAAGTTTCAAAAAAGATAACAGATTCTGCTATTTGGGGCAAAAGTATATGGTCGAATAATCAGGGTCAGGGAGGAATAAAGAGAGGAATGATATTTGGATCCTATACCTTGAACAATGTTTTATTCAATAAATATTTGATCTTATAATTCTATAATTTTTGCTTAAATTTTGCTACTTAAACAATAGCAGGTTGAATTTCAGAAAGGAAGATAAGCAAAGCATCTGATTTGAAAAAATCCATATTGAGAACTGATCATGATGATTAATCATTTGATATCAGGATTTATAATTTTTTTAAATTAGGTATTTGTAAAACTAGCACCATATTTACCCCTAACAATCTGGGATGGGGACATTATAATTCCCATGTGAAATAGCAACTAGAGATGATTTTCCTGAATAAGTAACCAAAAATTAGAAGCTAGAATTAAGAGCTAGAAAAAGATCTGAGATAAAAAAATCTGTGTGTATATGTGTGTGTGTGTGTGTGTGTGTGTGTGCATGAGAGAGAGAGAGAGAGAGAGAATTTTGGAGTAAAATGAACTAAGCTTTTGCAAGTGAAAATTAGAGGAATTTGGTAGTCTGTAGGTAGTAATGGATTCTTCCAGAATGAATGTACTAGCTTTTTCACAAACGGATATTGGTGGTATTTTTACACTAACCCCTCCCATTGAGAACATTAAAAGAAGCTAAATATAATGTTTTTAAATTTTTGTGTGAAGGCATTTTGGGGAGCTACTATAGCAACAAAATTGGGGGGGGGGGCAAAATTCCAAAGAAAAAAGAAGTACAGAAACAAGACTGGTATTTGGCACTCCTTTTTCCCAATACAAATTTGATGATTTATAAAGTTGTGTTCTAGATTCAAGTTGTAGAGAAGCAGAAAGCAGGTGCTAAGGAACTTAGCAGACTTAAGGTAATCTCATGGAAGGATGTGTAACATTAAAGTTCAGGAGCCACCAAGGAGAGCCACATGATAAATATGTCAAGTTTTCTGTTGAGATTGCCGAATGATTATATTGTACAATAGAAGAAAGAGCTCATCACATAGAGTCCTGGCTTACAAAAACTGAATTACAGTTATTTGAATCTTCCCAAATAGTCTGCCAGAAACAACAGTAAACCCTCCTTGAGGAAGATAATCTCATTTAGAACCTCAAATATCACCAAAATTTATTTATTACAGTGTTCAGCATTCAATCAGAAATTACCTATCATAACACACAATAAAACCACAATACTAAAAAGCAAAGGGGAAAAAAACAGATAATCGAAACATGCCCAAAGGAGATCCACATGTTGGAATTATCAAATATGGAATTTAAAATATATGTTATTAATATATTCAGGAAAATAAAATATGTTGGGCAAATCAGCAGAATTTTAGAAATTATAGAAGAATTAAATGAAAATTCTAAAACTAAAATTTTAATAACTTAAATTAAAAACTCAACAACTTGATTTAATAGCAAATTAGGCATAGCCAAAGTGAAGATTAGCAAACTGGAAGATAGATCAGTAGAAAATATCTGCATTCAAATATAAAGAGAACAAGATGGAATCTGCAAAAGCAATCATAATAGAAATATAAGAGTCGGTTTAAAAGGTCTAAAATTGTATAATTAGAATCCAAAGAGCTATATTTAAAAGATTAGGCCAAATTAAAAAATTACAAAAGATATTAAGCTTCAGATTAAAGAATTACTATCAAATCTGTTTTCTTGGTACTTAAAATATCATGTATTCTCAACACAAAATTATTTTTAAAGTTGTATTTTTGCAGTAATAACAATAATCCCTGTTCTATGTATTTTATGCATATTAAGTCTTTTAATGCCCACAACAACTCTACAAAATGAGTAGTCTTGTTATTGTGATTTGCAGCTGGGAAACTGTAGCTGAGAGAAGTTAAGTAATTTTCCCACAGTCAAAAATTTAGTATGTGACAAAAACAGGATTCAAACCCTGGTATCTAGTTCTAGAGTTAGGTCCTAACCATTATGCCTACTTTAATATGAATGATTAATGAAACTTTTATATGAAAATGTTAAAGCTTTTCCCAAGAGGTTTAATAGGGATTAGAATTTTTAATTATAACTAATTATAGTAAATCTTTAATAGAAAACTGTCAAAAAGTCTGTATCTTAAAAGAATATGATAAAATACTTTAAAAGATGAAATACTGACAAAGCTACTGGCTTGATGCCAGGGAGCAGAGACACTGAGTGGTCAGCTCTCCCATTGATTCTGTAGCTACCACACAATCCTTTTGACAAATCCTTATTGCTTAAGGTAGTTCAATTTGCTCTACTTTCACCAAAGGTAAAAATACATAGAATAGAGAAGGAACTCTGAACAAATCACTTTACACCTTTGAATCTTTTTTTTTTTTCCTCACCACTAAATTGTGAGGTAAATAATAACAGCAAGAAAATAATCAAATAATAACAATCTCCAATTATCAAGCCCTTACAATATGTCAATCGATTTACAACTATTATTTTTTTAATGTGAAAAACATATACAGACCGCAACTCAGCTGAAAAAGCTGAGGGAACCTTGATTACTGGTTGAAGAATGAGTTGGCTAGTTCATGATATATTAGTATCTCTGGGACCAGGTCTAGAAAAAAGGCTAATGTATCCCAGCATCAAGTGAGTTCAAGCAACAGGAAAGTTTTCTTGAACTTTACTTAACTAAACATAATCTCTATTCACACAAGTAATAAATTAATGATTTAGTTATATTCCAAAGCATTAAAATAGTAAATTTAATAGTAACAGTTAAAATTTATTATTTACTCATAGCACTAGAAATTTTGCTAAAGCATTTCACATATTTTCTATCATTTAATCCCCACAAAAACTGTATTTTACAGATTAAAACCTGAGGCTCAGACATCCTAAACAATTTCTTTTATGATTATAGATATAGATACAGCCAGGTTCATTGCCACGAATGTATTTTTTTAATTTGAGATTTGTTTATATTTATTAGAGTACAGCTAACTGTCTATAATAGAGGTAAATGAATACAATCAATTAGCAACATCAAAGTTCATTTCTTTCTCAGTCACATACAAGCCAGAGCTAGCAGGAGGCCACTACCCTCCTCAGAATAACATTCTATCTCTAGGTCCCAGAAGTTTGTTCTTATATTAAACTTTGCCCAGACCAAGAGAAGAGAAAGTCTTTTTTAAAAGGGCAATCTGTAAGTTGTAAACACATATCCATGACATATAGTGTGGAAGAGCAATTACTAAAACATTACGAGCATATTTCATTTTGCAGTAGAACAGACCATGCACATGGAGAACATATGAATATGCTATGTGTAGTATAAGGGAGAAGTGCATGATGTCTTTTTGTATGGTTTATTACTAAAACATGTGCTATGGAGGTAATGTTTTTCTTTTGTAGTGTACACTAGAAACATGTACTGGAATTAATTTTAACAAAATATCATTTCTATGTCTAACAAGGAGAAACACCATTTTACAATTAAAACAAATAAATAAAATAAATAAAAACGAGTTATAGCTGAATGCCAATCCTGGGCATTGTCATATCCAGAGCCCAGTTGGTGGTCAATAATATACTTCTGTATCAGTGGCTCAGTGTTGAAAAACAGAGAAATCTTTCATTATGATCACATTTTATCTACTGAGTATAAAAACCTTTCAGCATGTTTGTGAAAAAATTGGCAAAAAGTAGGTGACGAGTTTTCCACGTTGAAGTATGCTGGCAGTCAAGGGAGAAGGTGTTCACCAAATTGGGTATGAGATGAAAAACATTACTTTATGACACCAATAATGCACACAAAGGTCATTTAGATTATTACATGCAGCTTGCTTTAGTGGCACAGGGATATGTTTAGTATCTTGAAGAGCCTAAAGCCATCATTTCTACATCAAAATACTGCAGTTTTTATTGTTGAAGACAAAAGCAAAACAGAAATATTTCTATGAAATCATTGAAAGTTTCATTCTTTCCTAGCATTTTTTTTCATTGACTGGAGAAAGAAATAGATTTTTTTTAAAAAAAATCACTGGACACATTTACAAACAGCATCCAAATGCTGCAACTGAATATTTTTCAGAGTTGAAAGTAAACAAAAAGTGAGTTAGAAATTAATGGATCTGGAGTCTGAATGAAAATGCCTCATTGACTTAGAAGGAAGTTTTATTCAAATATCCAAAATGATATAACAATTAAAGCCATTTAAAAAACCTTATTATGATTTAAGATTTCCTACTTTCATTGAAAACAAAATAGCCGAGTTATGATGGTGCATACCTATAATCCCAGCTACTCAGGAGGCTGAGGTGGGAGGATGGATCCTTTGAGGACAGGAGTTTTGAGATCAGCCTGGGCAACACAGTGAGACTTGATGTCATACAAAACAAACAAACAAACAAAAAAAATAGAATAAAAAACTTGGCTAGATGAAGATTCTAATATGTGACTGAAGGTAATTCATCAAGTTTAATATTGATATCATGGTAAAAGATTGCAAACAACATCCTCCTCATGAATATGAAGTTGGTATTATTGCCAATTTAAAATGCTGCTTTAAAAATTTTGAAACTTGTAATTAATCTAAAATTTATGGTTTACATTTATGCTAAATGTTAAGAGTTTTGTAGATCCTAAAAGTTGAGAAAAACTATTCTGAATCTGATTACCATTCTTCCCAAGATATATTCAGAGATTTAGTGCATGAAGGAAACTTCGATTTTGCGTTTACTTCAACATCTAAACAAGCAAAAATTACAGAAGCACAAAAAAAAAAAGAAAGTCATAGGGTGAATTTCAGAATGATGTAAATTAGAATATAATTTTATTTTATTCCTAAACTGTTCAATTGACATCCATCAATTTTAATCAAAGTATATTTTAATCATATACTACTATAATGTCAGTTTTTATATTTGAGATTCCTCATTACATGAACTATCTTGTTTTCCCTATTGACATTTACACCACTTTTATTGATCCCTTTCATTGATTTTCTACCAGTTGTATATCCTTTCAATAGTGAATTAAGAAAGACAATCACAATTTGTGTCCATTTTTAATGTGTATGATAGTTTTTTGTTATCATCATAATAGCACCATGTCATAGAGATTACTAAACTTGTTTAACAGAATGTATTGTGTATAAAGCCATGATACTTTCTACCATTTTTGAGAAAATTTTGCTTTTTTTTTCATTGATGTGACAAAGCTGGTGATTTTTTTTATTTTCATACTCTTATACATATTATGTTTTAGTACTTTCTGGACCCACATAACAATCAGAAAAATAGCAAAAGATGTAGCATCTTCTTTGACTTTTTCTACTGGATGCCTCCTATTTTCAAAACAGGCATGTAGCAGAGATCCAAGGCTGCAAAACAAGATGAATTGAGCACAAGAAGATCATTAGAAGGAACAATGTGGCACTCATCATTTTGTGCTGTCACAACACCATCTGTGTTGCACCAGACCAGAGTCACTTTGACATGACAAATAAACCTCTTAGAGGAAATGGGGATTCTATTAATTGTTCCACTGTCTGGCCAAACACTAGTGATATACTCTCCTCTAATGCAGCACCATACACAGTTGTTATTATTGAATTAACAATAGCAATGAATTATGATTTTTAAAACAACATTTATTTCCCCTGGATGAAAAATAAGACTTAAAGTATCACAGTCTCACTGGGGTAGTATAAATATATTTATGCAGCCTTATAATTATATTCATACTTCACCTGGGGAACTGACTCTAGATATAAATATTTTCTTCCCCCTGCTAATAAATATTATTCAATGAAACTACATCATGTGGCCTCCATGGCAGTCATTTC
This sequence comes from Lemur catta, assembly GCF_020740605.2. Lineage (NCBI taxonomy): Eukaryota > Metazoa > Chordata > Mammalia > Primates > Lemuridae > Lemur > Lemur catta. The sequence goes on from NC_059128.1 coordinate 246,482,788, forward strand.
CCTCAACTGCAAAAAGTGGTGACATTATTGGTTCAAATAACTTTTGATCTGTAGACACTAGCATTTTCTTGAATATTGCTATTATTGAATAATACCTGAATATTACCATTACAATAATAATGGCAGCTAACATCTATCACAGGTTTATACTTGCCAGTTGCCTTGCGAACAACCTATACGTATCATCCCATTTAAGCCTCACAACAATCCAATGAGCCTTTTATTCAGCCAACTTTCTAGATCAGGAGTTAGAAAACATTTTTAGGAAAGGGTCAAATAATAAATATTTTAGGCTTTGCCAGCCTTACAGTGTCTGCCATACCTACTCAACTGCTATTGTGGTACAAAAGCTGCATATACAATACAAAACCAAGTAAGTGTGGTTGTATTCCAATAAAATTTGTTTTCAAAAAAAAACAAAAAACATAGTGGGCTGGATTTTGCCTGTGGGCCATTGTTTGGCTACCCCAGTTCTAGATGATGAAATTGAGCTTTAGCAAGGTTAAATAACTCACCCAAGGTCACTGAGCAGTGAAGTCAACGTTTGAAAACAGATTAACTCCAGATCTAAGCTCCTAATCACATGTTATATTGCCTCACTAGTATTCTGCAGTCTCTCACATCCTCAGTAATGAATGAAAAGATTGAAAAAAAGTGAAAATTTTAATGTTTTAACAACTAGCAGTGGAATTTCTCTTAGAGAGGGAATTTATTTGCTTTAAAGAAGTCTTACTAAGTCACTTGGGAAAGCTGAGAATCTAAAGATGATAGTCAGTAGGCCTCAAGCTAAAAGAAAAGATATGAACAGGAATTTTGAGATGTAGCAAGAGAGAGTAGAGAGAAAAGAAAATAGCTGAATGTATGATGGGTGATTATAGCCTGAGCTGTAGAAAAGAGTCAAAAGACATGAATGATTTTTTTTAAAGGAGAGGACTGGGAATTTTTAACATTCTGTTACTTAGGCTACAAGTAATAGAAAGCACTACTCCAACAGGCTTAAAAAATACAGAAAAATACTTTCTCACATAATCTAAATCAAAAGCTCCAGGTGTGGTATAGTCACAGATCCAGCTCTGTTTCTCTATTAATATACCTCAGTTCTCCCCTCCTCTCTGTGTCAGTTATATTATTAGAAACTTGCTCCACAGTAGCACGATGACTGCCTAGAGCAACTGAGGCAGCATGCTTCTTGTTCCTATACAATGAAGAAGAGAGAAAAACAGCCTATCTCCTGACAATGGGGAATATTTCTTCTGATTAATAATTAGCTCCCCCAAATCCCAAGTGTTTGGCAGTTAATTATGGATTCCTGAACCACTCTGTGGAAAGGAGGAAGAATTTTCCAACATTGGCCTGCTGGATTACACAGGCCCTATAGCTACAAATATGGCCATGTCACTGGAGTCCTATGGGTTGTAGGGGGATAGAGGGCTATCCGAACAAAAGTGGGATTCTTTCAGGAATGCTGAAAAAGAGACTGAATATACACATGCAAAATGTACATCTCTAACACATATGATGAAATACTTATATAGCTCTGGAACAAGTCTGACTTTTAAAAAACAAACACACAACAAAAAAACAGGACTCACTACGAATACAGAGCTTGCCTTTGTTTTAGAAGCTATCACATTGTATTACGGGTCAAGAAACATTGATGTTTTACTTTATGCCAGGCAATGTGATGGAACCAGGGTAGAAAGAAAAAATTACAGTCACTTGTGGGAGACAGCACACAAATAGACATTTTGAAACAATCTAGTAGCAGATTAATAGTGGCATACCTGGGGTGCTGTGTGGATGCATTCAAGACTAGAGGAGTTGGAAAAGGCTTCTGAAAAGATGGTTGCACTTTCTTTTATTAACTTCATTAACAGAAATTAAGGCTATATGACACATAAGCATAATACATATATATGTACACACACATATATATATTCAACAATAAAATATTTTTCTTACAAAAGTACAGATATGATTAAATATCTTTCGTAATATCACAATATTCCTTGAAAGGCATTATATTAGGGACTGGCAAAATCTAGAGGTGATATGTGCATAAACTTTACACAGATATATGGAGACATACATATTGACTCAGACATTTAGCACCCTAGAGAGCATGTGTATTCACATTCATTGACATTCCCTTACAAATCAAAAATCAAATCTAGGTATTAGTGGTGAAAGTATATGGTGAACATAGAAATAGAATTTTGATTTGCACAGAAGAAACATATTTTTAAATTGCTGCAGCATCCTTTAAATGTGTAATTTATTTTGAAATGGGAACATATTTTATCTACAGGGTATTCATTTTCTTAATAACTGAATCTGGCATAACTTGCTGAGAAGACAGCTTGCACTTGTACTTAAGAGAAGCACTCGTGGTTATAGGTAGGTGAACATTTTAGATGGGAAATCACTTAACCTACTCAATTTAGAGCTTTAGAAGGAATACATTAATGTATAAAGGAAATAAAACCCAAAGCATAAATGCTTTTAAATTATCTTTTCCCTAGATAAAAATTATAGCACCGTGGCTTTTAAGCATACATTAAAAATTCAACAATACGGTTTCTTTCTTGGAATTATTTTAAGACAGGGTTTCTGAACTGCAGCACTGTTGATATTTGGGGCTGGATAATTCTTTGTCACGAGGGCTGTCGTGTGCATTGTAGAGTGTTTAGCAGCATCCTTACTCTCTACCCACTAGATGCCAGTAGCACTTCCCCATAGTGACAATCAGAAAAACAATGTCAAACATCCCCTGGAAGACAGTTTCCCCTGGTTGAGATCCACTGTTTTAAAGAATAATTTTAATATCAATCTGCAGCTTAATAATATTATGTAACAATTAAACTTCTATTTCTATTATTAGTTTTCAATATATTAATAATCATTTGGGAAAATAATGAGCAAACTGCTTCTAAAGTAAAAATATAGAATATCTTCAAAATCTATATAATTCAGTGAAATAGCATAAGAGTTACAAGAATCATGGGGCCAACAGAGATAAAAATAAATTTACAGCAATTCCAAAATTGATTGTATTAAATGACATATAAAAATATCACTTCTGGTCTTAGACTTATGATCTGCACCCCCAAAATAGCCTGAATCGTACAATAAATGCAGAGAATAAATAGTGAAAGAAACACAACCTCAAAAAGAACAACAAAAGCAAAGTTTAGGATTTAGAAGCAATTAAAAAGTTGCCAGGTGTGGTGGCTAGCACCTGTAATCCCAACACTTTGGGAGGCTGAGGCAGGAGGAGTGCTTGAGGCCAGGAGTTCAAGGCTGCAATGAGCTATAATCGGACCACTGCACTCATCCTGGGCAACAGAGACCCCATCCTCTAAAAGAAAAAAAAAAAAAGTGGAGGTAAGAAGAGGATTCAAAAAGTGGAGGTTACAGAACAGTGTTACTCAGGGAGTCAAAGACTAAGTAACTGTCAGGGCCATCCTTTCTCTACCTATTTTTGTTGTTTTTTTTTTATCACCTTAAGGACTTAGATAATATAAAAAAGATAGGAACCATTCTGGCTTGAAGAATCCTAAGAGAATTTTTTTAACCATCTTATAAAGAAATATCATGAGATAGAGCCTTATCTCTTCTTAAGCATTGTTCAAATATTTTTCACATACAAATTAATGTGTACATATTTCCATACTCATTATCACATCACCTCTTTCAATCTGGCTCCCCATTTAAAATGTCTAACACATTGTCTGCCACATAGTAGGCTCAAATAGATTTTTTAATACATAATTGAATATGGGATAAGTGATTTCTGTGTCTTCTACTATCATAATAACCAATGTTCCATATGAATAACTTTGAGCAAAAAAGTCCCTCTTTTAGATATTTTTATCTTTTTTTGACATCCCATGACACTCAATACTCCCCAAAATTAATCCAGATCCTAAACCCTTCAACTTTTCATAACTTAGTATCCGCAATAGCATTTTTAATGCCTGACACTCACAAGTAACCTACTGCATGCATTAGATAAGAAAAAATAGTTTCTTATCTGGAAAGCTCAAAACCACTATAGTAGAGAAAAAAAGTACAAGATATTGTATATAGTGTTGTAAAGTACTTACTCGTGAAATAAACGAATTGCTATAATTTAATTCAAAATAAACCAGCCTTGAGTAACTAAGCCTTAATGAGGTTTCTGGCTTGGTTACAGAGGAAGCCCAAAACAAATTTTATGTTTTAAGTATGGCACAATAGCAAGATTCTTTTAAATTCTCTTCATATTTTAGGACTCCGTATGTTTAAATGTTAGGACTTCCTGGCATTAGGTTTCTAAACAAAATGATGATTAATACTCAGAACCTAGGGATCTCCCAGATCCCTAGGAAATCAAAGCCAAATACACTACAAAGGGGCAGAAATATATATTCATTTTCATGTTCTGTATAAGATAAAAAACAATCAGTAGTTTTCAATCCTGCCTGCATATTATAACCACCTGTAGAGCTTCACAAATGCCATCCCCAGATGCCATCCCCAGAAATTCAGATTTAATTGTTTTTGGTTGGGGTCAGAGCCTTCATATTTTTAAGAGCCCACAAGTAATACCAATATGTAAACACTGAGAAATGGGCATAATTAAAAGTTTGGCAACCAGTAACAAGAATAAAGGAGAAATAGGAGTTAGGTAGTCATTAAGGTCATCCCCTGATATTTTTTTTATTTGATAGTATAGGTCATTAAGTGTATCATCTTCAGAAAATACAAGGCAACCTTTTGTCAGTATACAATATTTGCAACAGTACAGACTCCAGGATTAGAATTTTGGTTGCTGCATAGCAACATGAATTACAAATATCTTCTCTTTCCTCTCGCTAAAACCTTTGTTAGAACTGTCAAAATTTTGACACATTCTTCAATATTAAAAAATATAACATTTTGCTGTGTGAAAAAATGTGGTTCTTTCAGAGGATGATTCTCTACCTCAAAGTTAATGACACACACACACAAAAAAAAAAAAATGGAGAAGAATCTGGCTAATCCCATTATAAATCAGTGGTCAAGGTATTCATGTCATTACAAAGTGATAATGACGTGAAATTATCAACAGATTTCTCAAGAAAATTGTGAACTTAAAGGAAATGAATGCCTTTTATCTGAATTCTGCCATTATATCAGTTTACATGAAAATTAAATATACAGCTTTAGTTCTAAAAACTTTGATAAAGTGAAAAATCTAATCAAATGAGATTTAATCAAAGCGATTACATAAACTTGAGATGGAGGCTGCATCAGTTGTAGGTATTTTGAAGACCAATGGTTAAATGAGGCTTCATATACAATACAGCTACTTGAAACTTACAGGTAACATATCAGTTTACACACAGTCTCTCTAAATCTGCAATAAAATCAGAGGAAACTGTTTTTTAAAAAACAAATAAAAATCATAAATGTTCAAGGTCAAAGAGAATAAAAAAAATGGCAACAACATTTTGGGAGCTGGAAAACAATTTGAGAGAGTTGAAAGCTAAGCCTACAATGGGAGATCAAGTCTTAGAAATCGGAAGCACTAGTTATCTTTGACAGGGAAACTGCAGAGAGAGAAAAAAACAGGCTATTGCTCCTCCCCAACTCCAGGAGAGGACAGGAGTTTCATTCCATAGAAGCATTTTTACAAAGAAACCCAAAACTGATTACTGACAGTATACCATTTCTATACCCCAACATGATTTATCCTGTGGTGGGTCCCCCCACGATCTTCCTGATAGAACTATCAGAGAAAACCACCCTTTCTTCAAGTTGGGAAATTGAAAGGATGTAACCCAAGAAGTACTGGGAATTGTGTATACTACCACATGAAGAAATCTGAAAAAATGAATCCCATAACCAATAAAGAGGCTGTAGTCAAGAACTGGAAACAGATAATCTCATTGAAATAGACTTTAAGTTTTAGGAAATCACAAAGTGCCTTTTTTGTTCCATTTTGGTCTCAGGGTTTGGTACATATTGTAGTGGGTTCTCAATACGATTTTTTAAATGAATGAGTCAAGTCTGGGATTTCAGTTTCTAAGAGCCTAGATGTTTCCCTGCTTCCTGTAGCTATCCCAGCAGTCATCCCTCAAAAAAATCTAAATCTATTTTTGCTGAAGCTAGTTTGAATTAGGCTTTTGTCACTTGCAAAGTAATAGTTTTAATAAATACAAAAATTATACCAAAGGAGGCGAGTGAAAGTTGTAAGCCCAAAAATGTAAAAGCAGCTGTTCAAGTTGGACTAGAGAATAGTTAAGAACCTTCCATCCAACGCTGGGAAAAATAATTGTTCTAAGCCAGGGAAGAAATTTATTAAGCAATTTGTTGTCTCTAACATATGCCTGGCTAAACTTAATCTTAAATGGTAGAAAAATATGAGAGTATTGGAATGCTGGCTTCCTTTCCCAGGGTTCAGTAAGATCATACATGAGAGAAAAAGGCTTTAATCCAAGCTTCTCCATCTGAAAAAAGAAAGGCCACTGCAAGTATAAACACTTTTTAAAAGAGATAGATTTCCTGCATATCGCCATTAAGCCGCAACTTCTAAAACTCACATATAATGCATCCCAAAGAATTGCAAAAGTTGAATTCTCTACCTTATATCAAAGTTTATATTTGCACAGGTTAGGAAGGGAGAAACACTGTTGCAGCTAAGACTGGAACCCAGGAAAAAAACAGTAGAGTGGGAGGCTGGCTCTATCAGGCTGCTGTAAAATAATTTTTGTTCCAAACTCCCACCCCAGAAAAGATATTAATTTGTCCTTAAACCATCAAAGGAAATTCAAACTCTAGGTTCTGGGCATTGGGGAAGCTCTGTCTTACTATTCCAACCTATTGCTTTGTCCTGATTTGGGCCATAGCTTAAGCCAAAGGCATTGAGCCGAGACCCAACAGATTGAGAAGGTATGGGACCTATTGCTAAGAAATAGAAACTGCAAAGGAGAGATCCAGATGCAAAGATTCTGTCTTCACAATTTCTAATTATAGTTAATTCTAAAGGATTCAAATCGAATGAAACTTACAAGCAACTATATAGAGAGCTTAAAGTGTACAAGGTTTCATTTAGACAGGAGGAATGAGTTTGAGATCTATTGCACAGCAGGGTGACTGTAGTCAATAATAATGTATATTTCAGAACAACAAAGAATAAATTTCAAATGTCTGACCATAAAAAATGATAGGTAAGCAAGGTGTTGTATATATTATTAGCTTGATTTAATCATTCCACATTGTATATATGTGTATCAAAACATCACATTGTACCTCATATGTGAAGAATTATGATTTGTCAATCAAAAATAATAGTAATAAAATATCAAAATTACATTAGTAAAAATAAAGTAATTAAATAAAGTTTCTGTGGAACCACAAAAATTTAAAATTTTGTATGTGGAAAAAAATGTACGTACTGCAGAGTCACCACGTCGACTCCTGTGGACATTCATCCTTTTCCCTACCTATAACTTTATCTTCTCCTCTTCCTTAGTGACTAGAACTTTGTGTTTCTCTTTGAATTGCCAACTCCAATGGCCTACCTTTCCATTCACAGATGGCTGATCTTGGCACCTCACTCTTCTGGCCCAAAGATTATTCCAGGGATGGGCATATGGCTGAACTAGTCCACAAACAGACTCTTCTTGGTATGTTCCTAAATGCAGATTTCAGTGAAAATTCTCCTCTCCTTGCTGATCTTTGATCTGAAGAAACGTTTACATATGGAAGAATCTAAAAGATTGGAACCTACACAGGGAAAAGTAGAAACAAAATTCCAAGAAAAAGAATCTTCCAATATTGGGTCTCCAGTTCCGGTGTCTGAGATCTTCAAAGCAGCCTTTCCTTCTTTTGTGAGTTACATTGTTTTTCTTCCAATCAATCTCTTCTTTCCTTAAGTGAGATTTCTGCCCATCATTCCCAAAGAATCTTGATCACCGCACCATCCCATGGGTATGGCTTTCCACAGAATGCTAATTAAATAATTTTGAAGTCAATTTTTTCAAATCTTTTCCAGGTATAAAAGTTCTGTAATTCTAATGGAGTTATGTCTTACCTTTGAGCATCATCAAGCAGAAATACCAGAACATTTAAAGGAAATCAGACTATATTCATATATTCTGGATGCCACCATATCACATGCCCTGCAAATTTTAGTTTTCTAGAAACTCCGAAGCTATACTCACTGTCCTCCCATTACTATAACTAAAAATCACAGAACAAAGTTCACAGAGGCAAAAATAATATCATGGCTCTGACCAACTACCACTTCCTAGAGTAGCCTATACACAGTAAAAATATGATAATAAAATAAAATAATAAAGCACAGCATCTCTTCTAAAATCAGATGCTAATATGTTTTCATTTAATCTCCTGAAAAGCCACTAAACCACAGTGAAAGGAGAAGCAATAGAAACTTCTTTCTGGTCTCAAATATTTACATATCCAAATAACACCCATCTGCATTTGTATTTCAAAAACTATAATTCAGACAATCTTGCAAAAAGACCATAGCTCAGTGGTTAATCGATAGGTGGGAGTGGGGAGGAGGTTATACTAACTACAAATGAAAAGAGTTATGCATGTCAGGGAACTATGAGACTTCTTGTTCAGCTAACATCATCCCCCTATTCACAAAGAGAGAAGAAAATCAACTCATATGTTATTGAGTGCCAAATGGCAATCTTCTGCTATTATTTAAAATTTGCTTGGAAATGACACAAAAATAATTCCCTAGCTATTTCTACATGTTCCTTTGTATGGATGTGGAAAAGAAAGAGACAAAAGGGAACACTTTTAAAGCAAATGATTTGGGAAGGATTCAGGGAATATATGCACTTTAGATGCTTAATGGAGAGTTATGTGAGGAATGGGAAATAATTGTGATTAGCAAGGTAAGTGTAAGAGAAAAAGGAAAAGAGAAATAAAAGAATTTAAATATGTTATAATGTTGAAGAAGAGAAACTTCTTTTTATCCCATGGGTAATAACTAAATGCTGGCTGGTTTTGTCATATGTGACAAAACACATATGCTTTTATTAATATAAAAATATAATACATATCTCATCTATAAACCAAACAATATTAGATTAGAAATAATCTGACTACCTGAATAGTCTAAGAATAATAATCATTAGTCTGCAAGATTTATAGGTAAAATTAAAATTCAACAAAGCATATTTAGAAGGAAATACTAAAATTAAACCAGATATGCATCAGTATTGCCATTTCTTCTAAATGTATGCAAAAATTACATGAAACAATATCATCTTTTTAATTCATCCTTAAATACTAATTGTAATGTTCTTGATATAACACTAGTGAGCATCTTTATCAGATATGGCTTTAGAGTTTCATGTAATATAAATTGTTCAAAATATATTTATTTTAAACAAGTGATATTTATTTTATGTTTTATGAATAATAATAGAACTAAGTGGTCCAGGGAATCTGTTAGAATACAAAGCTTAAACGCCTCTAGCTACCTTTTTAAATTTAAAAATAAAAGTAGATATTACAGAGAGAGTTATAAATACAATACCAATGACACTGTGTAATCCCTTATGATTTTTCTGAGTCACTCACATAAAAGTGAATTTTTAGTAAGTTATACAATCTACTAATTCATCAATAAATGTAGCTAAATAGCTAAGAAAACAAAACTCAAGGCTTACTCAGTTCCTCTCAAACCCATTTAAGTGAAGTTCAAACAGAACTATGGGATGGATGCCATTGAATCAAACAGTAAATTTAAGCAAGTATTGGTTTTGGCTTGTTGTTGTTTGAAGGAATTTAAAGCAAAATCTGAGGTCTACTTTAAAGAGAATTTATTCTCAAATTTGAAAGCTTTGAACATATTGTAGATACTTTGAACAACTTAAAATTCCTCCAATCTTTCGCTCTGCCCCTGTTAGATTGGGGCAGACTTTGTGGTTCTAAAACTAGTCTTCAAGGAGTAGGATGTAAGGATAATTAAAGTGGTTACTGGACAACAGCTACCCAAAGGATATATATAGTTCACATTCCTTGAAATCTCAATGTCCTTTCATGTTATGGCCAGAACTGTGTCCCACCGAAGTTCATGTGTTTAAGCCGTAACAGCTAATGTGAATATGTTTGGAGGTAGGGCCTTCAGGCAAGTAACTAAAGTTAAAAGATGTCATAGGGTGGGGCCCTAATCTGATAGGACAGGTGACCATATAAGAGGAGGAACAGACACCAGAGATGGCTCTCCTTCACAGGGGGAAGGGCATGTGAGGACACAGCAGGAAGGCAGCTGTCTGCAAGCCAGGAAGAGAGACCTCACGGAAACCAACCTTGAGGGCACCTTGATCTTGGGCTTCTAGCCTACAGAACTGTGAGAAAATAAATTTCTGTTATTTAAGCCACCCAGTCTGTGATATTTTGTTATGGCAGCCTGAGTAGACTAATACACTTGGCACCTTTTGTTTCTGGTTTACTCAGTCAACACTAACCATATATTGGCACCTGTTACCCTTATGTACGTATCAGCTTATATTTACTGATTTCTACTGTGTGCTAGAAATTGCTTCAAATACAAAGTTGTTCTCCAAAAGATGCTGAAATCAAATATTCTTTCTCTTAGGTCAGACATACTAACACAATCCTACCTTCTTTCCACTGTTTTCTTTCTATAAGCACCAAATTTGGGAGCTAAGCAGTATCCACACTGCAGCCAAAGCCAGTCTAGGGGTTACCTCCCCCCACTCCCAGTTCTTTGTTAACGAGGCAGAAAAGAAAATGTCATGTTTTGAAAGTACTGAACTAGATGTTGTTTATACTTTATTTTATTTAGCAAGTGTATGGGGGAAAAATCTTCCGGTTTAAGATTATTATAAAGGCTTAAAATTCAAAATGTTAATAATAAAATAGTTTTAAAATTAAAACTTTGGGATCAAAGAATAGACTTATACCATCTCAGCAATAATAATTTTTACCTTCATAACATCTCTACCCAAGATTGCCATATGTCTTTATATTCCATCTTGTCTGAGCTGTAAATTGATTTTTCCAGTATCATGTAAAAATTGAAATACTAACAGAACATAGTGGTCTAGGATCTGTGTAAAACAGAGATGTATAACTAAATATAATAGTAGCTCAAGGTAATAACATATAGCATTTAAACACCCATATCATCTACAGAATGAAAAAAAGAGCTTTTTAGTAGCCTTCTTGCACTTTAACTTCCATGACGTCTGCCATTTTTAATTAGTAGAAGATACATAACACAGTGGTAACCTTGAAGTCTGTCACACAAGTAAATTTTGGTTTTCTGTGTTTAGTTTTAAAAGCACTTGAGTATGCTCCATCCCATGGGCATATGATCATGCTTTAAAAATATATGGTAAATATAAATCTTTCATCTGCATGATACAGTAGCTTGAATAGGTTATATGTGAGACAAATCCTTAGTTCACAGGACAGTATTTATAGCAAGTAACAGAAACATCACCGAATTAACACATTCTCAGTATGTATCTATCAACAAGTGTAATTTGGACTCTTAAAATAGTCATTTCAGGGTATAAATGCCAAGCAATACTTTAGGATTTGCCAAATTTCTAGATTTCTTTCAAAATTTCACAACAAGCTCTGAATTCTACTAAGCGATATTTCCCTTCTTCTTAATTTGTTTGGTTTGCAAAGGAAATGACATTTTCCAACATATTTCCAACTTAAATTAGTGTTTTCTGCTATGAAAACATAATTTCACATCTTGGAGAAACTCAACATTTCTGACTCTGAATGGCTTAGATGGAAGCAGTAGCTGTTTGTGTAGCCTATTGCGATGATATGCTTGGTCCAAAGGGCAAAACTGAAACAAATGTGAGTGAAGATAATAGAACTTACATGATGTAGTAAGTCTTTAAATAACTGAACTCTATTTAAACTTCTGATTTCTTTTTCAGTTGGTCTACAAAGGAATTGGGCTGGTAGAAAGATTATAATGCACTTATTTTTATGTTTGTGTATTTTTTTAATATCCCAAGAATATTTTCATCTCTTAATGATTTAGGAAGTAGCTAAGTTAAGACATTAAGATAAGAGTGGAGGGAGAAAAAGGAAAAATTAATAGTACAATTTTTTTTTAAAGTTTTAAGCATATAATAGTTTTCAAAAATTATTTGTTTGTTGATCAATCATGCCTCTGTTTTAAGTGGTAATTGATTAGCTCTGGAGGCCATAGCAAAATATCATAGCTACTTCTTCTCTGGCTTAAACAACATAAATTTATTTTTCACAGTTCTGAAGATTGAGAAGTCCAAGATCAAGGTCCAGAAGAGTTGGTTTCTGGTGGAGGCTCTCTTCCTGGTTTGTAGACATCTACCCTCTGTGTCCTCATATGGTGAAGAAAGAGATTAAGCTCTCTGGTATTTCTTTTTATAGGGACACTAATCCTATTAAATTAGAGCCTTCCCCTATTACCTCATTCAACCTTACTTACCTCCAAATAGTCACATTGGAAGTTGGTGCTTCAGGATATGAATTTTGGGGGTACATACTCAGTCTATAAGCGTAATGTTCCACCCACCAGAGCCAAAGGGTCTCTGCATAGGAGGCTTGATATGACTTAGCTTACAGCAGCGAAATTGTCAATGATTTAACCAGAATGCTCTTGTTCTTTCCCTGTAAGTCAAAAGGAGGAACACACTACTTGATAATAGCTAAGATTATGGGAACTTTCCTTCACTGCTCTGTAGTGATATAAAATCATGCAGCACAGCCTCAAGAAAATCCTTTTATATAAAAACCTATAAACAAATGGTGCACTTTGAGCATTTCAGCTTATTAATTTTTTCAGGCCATTCATGTTCCAGACTGGATCATCTAAGATACAAGTTTTATAAAACCTACCTACAAAAGAAGCAAATCAAATAGCAAATATTTTCTGAGCCCCTATTATGTGAGACCATTACTAGCCATTCTAAGAGGGCTCTTTCACAAGATCTATGTGGCTATTTCTAATAGTTTGTAGCACCAATAAACACCATACATCCAAAGCGTTGTGTAATGACCCTATTGTTGCACATGAGGCTTTCCCACAGAGCCCTTTATTGCTAATATAAAATGAAAGGGATGTTGCTGCATGTAAAGAAATGGATCAAGCAGCAATATACCCTACATACAAAAGAAGTATAACTTCTCTTTCTAAAAATTCACCTGAAACTTCAATAATTCATCTATTCTGTTTCTCTTTTGCCCAAGTGAAAAGGAGCAAAGGCTAAGGAGCAATGTTTTCTACTATATAACATTACCCAAAGCTGGCTCCATGAGAAGAAAACATGATTATACCTTATCTGGGTTCAGGGGAAAGTTCTCTGGAGTACAAAAAGAACATCTGTTTCCTAAGTCCTGGTTCTACCATTAGCTAACAATGTGACCTTGGATTAGTCATTTGGCAGTTCTCTGTTATATAAAATCAGAACTTTGAATGATAAAAATGTCACTCATCTCTTTTGGTTGTGTAATGTTACAATCTAGTTTGTAATGTATTTTTAGCCCACATAAGTTGCAGTAAAATTAGCTTCTAGAATTTTCTACCTTACATGATGGCCCAAAACTTCATGACCATGAGTCCAAGAGCTTAATACATGGTTATAACTGTTAACTTTTTTTTTCTTAAGAGAGAAAATAGAGTGTATGGTAAGAGTTGAAATTATTTTTCTCTCTGGCTTTATGTGAATAAGAATGAAGTTATTCAATAACCCAAGTTCTCAACATGCTGACATATCTCAAGAGATTGCCTGGACATTTTAATTGCCTTTGTTACACAAAGCCTGCTCAGCTTTTATTGTCAGAAAGTGCTACCCAAATGTTTTTGAGGCCCCAGGGTTTCCCTATACAAACACCAGTGGAAGCTCAAGCTCCAAAATTGGGTTTATGTCAAAGATCATGTTGTCTCTGCTGTACACATCCAGCTCTAAGAATGAGCTTTTGTAAATGTTTATTTGTCCCTTTTTGAAAAACTCTAAAAACTGAGAATTTGGTAATGCATTAAAATTGTATTCATGAAACAAAATGTTTTTCCCTTAAGCCTCCAGATTTCTCATACACCACATTTTTCAGTCTTATGATTCTCAATATTTGCTTTTCACTTTCTGAATGTTTCCTCTGGTAAGATGTGCCATTTTGTCCTTGAGAAGTGAGTGCAAGTTACTATATTTTCCTTCTTGGCCATCTCATGAGACAGGCAGTGAAATGCCAAGAATAATGTAAACTGTACAGGAAAATACCATGACGTACTACACCTAGAAATATCTCAGCTTAATAGGTGTTGTGCCATTAACGGTGAATTTTATGGAAGTAAGGAGATGTAAATCTGTCATGTAGACAAAGATTTACAATAATACCCACTTCAGTAGATGATTTTCATCACACTTAGGACTGTCAGGCAACGTGCATGTTTTCTTGAGTCTCTTAAAATATGAAGGCCTCCTCCTATTAATCCAAGGTTGGGCTCTTGACCTTCCTGGAGTGGATGCCGATGATGTAGTTCGCCACTCTTCCTTTGATTATCCCTGATGTGATTGCAGTCAGTGGGACGGAGTTTCAGTTAAATAAAATTGATTTAAAACACTAGTCAGAACAGTTTAATTTAATACCAATTTTCTATAAACAATGCATTTTCAATGGTTCTAGAGTGTTAATATATATTCTTTGTAAGCAGCCAACAGAGCCTTCATTTTCAAAAGATACACACCGTACATTACTGTGAGAAATTATTTTTGTACATTGGTTTTACAGTTGTAACAGAAAGTTGAATGATGATTTTGTTGGCTAGAAATGGGAGTCTCTGGGAGGCAAATCATCATAGGTAGTAAGCTAGTCATGGATTTGGGGGATTGTATTTCCACTGTATTAGGCAAATAGAGCAGATGGCGGGCAGTTGCTTGGTGTTACAATGTGTGCTGCTCCAGTTGTGGATGCACTAAAGACTCTGACTTCATTGCAACAGTCTATCAATGTAGCAAAACAGCATTTGTACCCCATGAATAAATACAAATAAAAAAATTTTAAAAAGGAAACGACAACCAAAAACAATTGTTCCAGTTTTATTTTTAATAAAGCAAAATATTATTTTAACAGAGAGAGCACATATAGCTTTTTTTAGCTCTTTTGGTTTCAAATTTGAATTTTTAACTAAATATCTCAGATAACAGTGATTGTTTTTAAACTCATACCACAGTCCTTTTTTTCTATGTATTTGGTTACTAGAAAAGATATAAGAAAAATAATATGAGATATGGTTAAAACTTGTAATTATATAGTATTTATTAAAAATATATGATAAAATATTTTAAAGTAGGACTTTCAGGCGATTGTCTATGTTGGAGTCCTAACTTTGTGACTTTACAAAAGCTACTCATTAGATATTTAAAAGTTTACTCATTAGAATTTTTTTCAAAAAGTTTACTCATTAAATATTTAAGTTTAAGGTAAAACTCCATGGATGCATTTGACATGCATATGTGTATTCTAGAATGTATGAGGCAAGACTGAAGTAGCAAAGTGACAGCTATAGCCACAGCTGTTGTCCCTGGGATTAGACACTGACAGTAGGACGTAAGCCTCACCAGGGTCGGGGTTCTGAAGATTGCTGATTGAACGGTATTCTCCTGAGGGTATGAACATCAAAGACTCCCTTCCTAGCAAAAATCCATAGACAGAAGCCTATAGTAAACTGAAATAAAGAAAAAAAAAAGGCTCTGCAGAGACAAATGTCCCTTGATTATTTTCATTTTCCCTCCATTAAAGCTATGATGCCTTCCATGCATGTCATTCACAGTTTCCTAGCAAGAAAGGGAGGCAAGCTAACTCCAGAGGCTTTGCTGGACTCCCAGAAGAGTACGATGTAGAAAAACCAAAGGATGCTCAATGGGGCTTTGAGCAAGGAGATAGTTACAGGAGGGTAAAATAGGAAAGATACCCTTCTTCTTCGGCCCAGACACAAAGACATAGAAAGGAAGAGTGTCAACCCCCTTGACTCATTTTTGGGTTTGAAACTAAATTGATTTATTATTTACAGATGTGCTCTTATAGCCGTAAAACACACTCACTTGTGGAAGACACTAGATAAACATTTTCAATAGAAGAAAGTTGGTTGAAACTTTCCAGATATTAATACACACAATACCACATACTAAATAAATTAAGTTATAAATACCACTACATGGTGGCTGTGTAACAGTCAGCATAAAGGTTACAGTTTTTTCAAAGATTTTTGAAATGTGTATTGAAATATTTAATCTCATTTAATTTTAATTATTGAGTTTTATTAAACCTTATTATAAGTTCCCTCACAGATAGTAAATGGCACCTTGTTACTGAAGAAGATATGGTATTAACAGGGGTAATTAGCATTTTAAACTTCAGTTTTTGCCATTTAATCCAACCCATAAAGGAAAACATGCTGTTCATACTTACCTGTAGGTTTTAGGCAATAGCATTTCTAGGCATTTTGGGATTTGGTGATGAGCATTTTGGTCCTGGTATCTGCCACACATAAATTTGTTTGGAGAGATTTAGAATGAACAGCAAAGAGCAGGTACAAGATCAAAAATTTGATCCAGATATATAATACACAATCCTAAATATTTTATTGGACCTATTTTTATTCAGTTGAAATATTTCTCTTTTGACTTAGATTGCTTCCGTAAACCCTTATATCATTTCTATGTAATCCCAACTACTCAATATTAGATCAAAAATTCACAAAGACATCAATAGAGGAAAAATGGATAAAGGAAGCACACCGAGTAGACTTTTCCTTGATCCCTGTTCTTTCAAACCATCAACTTATCTAGAACAGGAAATATACCACACAGTTAGCATAGCAACAAAAGCATATCTTAATTGTTGCCAGTTATGCCACTTCCAGTTATAAGTGGAAAACCTCTGATCACTTTTCATATTTCTCCCATCCCAACATACCCACAAAATTCCATTTATACATTAACAGACTAATATAGTTCTATGTAACAATACTCAGAATACAATTATTGTACCGAAATTTAATTTTGAATTTGATTTTAAGCAAAACAGTTCACTTTAACTTTAAATTGTCTTAAAAACTAAAAGAAATTCTCAAAATATGATTCTAAGAAGTCCAGACATTGTCTTCAGAGGATCTGTATCTATGATTTTATGCAATTATATGTGTATGACATTTGAACATTTTGTGTGAGAGAGTTCATTTTCTTAATGGTATTGCAGTTTTAGGAGACCTAATAAATTCCATCAATAGTCCACAACTGCATTCAGAAGCAACTGAGAGATAGACAAGAGAGTCAGGTAAATGGACACTCTCAAATTATTAATATTACTGATAACATTGTCTGGGGAATGTGAAGATTGGGGGCCACTTGGGCACCAAAGGACTAGGCTTGGAAACTGAAAAATGGAGCTGCAGAACCTGATTCCATTTAGTGAAAGAATGGATGGAAAACATTCATCTAGCAGTAAAGAAAAAAGATAGATAGTTGTGTTAATCCATTTTGCATTGCCATAAAGGAATACTTGAGGCTAGGTAATTTATAAAGAAAAGAGGTTTATTTGGCACATGGTCCTAGACTGTGCAAGAAGCATGGCACCAGCATCTGCTTCTGGTGAGGATTTTAGGGAGCTTCCAATCAAAGCAGAAGGTGAAGGGAGAGCAGATGTGTGAGAGAAGGAGCAAGAGAGAGAAGGAGGAGAGGTGCCAACCACTCTCAAACAACCAGCTCTCACATGAACTAATAGAGAGAGAACTCACTCATTACCATGGGAGAGCACCAAGCCATTCATGAGGGATCCATCCCCATGACCCAACACTGGGCATCAAACTTCAACAGGAGGTTTGGAGGGGGCATACATCCACCAAACTATATGAGTAACATATCAACATTTTCCAGAGTTCTAGATGGAAAAGATTCATGATGATAATGGTGATAAGAGTAAAAATATTAATGATAAAATTTCCTCTGGGTGTTTGCCATCACAAACCCTCACCCTGGGGTTCACCAATATCGCAGTTGGGAAAAACTCAAACTGAAAAATTAAAATGGTCCCAGATTCTTTGTACAACCTTGTGTCCAGCAGAAATAAATGCAGATCCTCATTGGAAATGTACCTTCAATCTAGATCCCAAATACTGCATATTAAGTACAGCTCACAAACAACACTTACCAAATACCTAAGGAAAGAAGCCACTGTGAGTAAAAGTAAGATCACACAATCAAAAACAGCTTTAGATCCCTCTAATGACTTCAGAAGTTATAAATATAAGATGTAAAATATAAATCAACCACCTATGAAATCTTTAAAGAAAATGAATCCCCTATCTGATTTTTTAGGTCCATTAAGCCCAGCTCTGTTGCCTAATAAAATCCATCACTATATATATAATGAGATTCAGGGACTGGCAAACTACAGCCCCATTTATTTACATATCGTATACGACTTCATTAAAATGACAGATTTGAGTAGACATAAACAAGAATGTGTGCTCCTCAAAGCCTAAAATACTGCTACCATCTGGTCCATTACAGAAAAAAAAAATTTCCAAACCCTAGATTAAACAAATACTTAAAGACAAGTAATAAAAATACCAGTAACATAGAGATCCCCGCAATGATTACAAACCCCTCTCTATTATAATTTATTATCTATTATAATTTGAAATTATAGTTCAAAGTGTAAAATATCAGAACTAATTAAAGACTTCTAAAATGTTCAGGAATTTCTTTTGTCAGATATATGTATAGCAAGTTTTTCCTCCAATGGTTGCTTTCAGTTATTATTAATGCTATTATTTTATTAAAGAATGTATTCTCCTGGATAGAGCGGGAACCCATTCTACTAAGTTAAGTATCACAAGAATGGAAAAACAAGCACACATGTACTCACCATCAAATTGGTATTAACTGATCAACACTTAAGTGCACATATGATAATAACATTCATCAGATGTCAGGCAGAAGGGAGGGGAGGAGAGGATGGGTATATACACACCTAATGGGTGCAGTATGCACCGTCTGGGGGATGGACATGCTTGAAGCTCTGACTTGGGTGGGGCAAAGGCAATATATGTAACCTAAACATTTGTACCCCCATAATATGCTAAAATAAAAAAAACTTTAAAAAGAGTGAATTATCTTTTAAAGAATTATTTTAAAGTAGAAAAATATTTTTATATATTTACCTGCATATTGACAATTTCTGGCACTCTTCAGTCCTTTGTATAGATTCAAGTATCCATCTGGTATCATTTCGCTTCTCCCTAAGGAATCTCCTTTAACATTTCTTGTTGGGCGGATCTTCTGGCAATAAAATCTCTAACCTTTTGCTTGTCTGAAAAAGTTTTTATTTTGCTCTCATTTACTAAGGGTATTTTCAGTGGATATAGGTTTCTAGGTTGACAGTGTTTTGTTGTTCCCCTACCTCCGCACCCCAGAACTTTTTAAATATTATTCTATTGCTTTCTGGCTTCCATCGTTTCTGATGAGGTGATAATTCTTATCTTTATTCTGGATTTTGATGTCTTTATTTTAAAAGTGTTGAACTTTGTAGGTGGACAGACAAGTAACTTGTGCTTCAGCTTTAGCCTTCTGAGGCTTGTTTCTAAGTGTTTCCAGGACAAGTCTAGTGTATCCTTTCCTCCAGGTTTTATCACTGCAAATGAGGCTTGACTCTTCCAAGATCTTTATTGAATACCCCAGATGTTCATTGAAGTGTCTACAATCTGGCTGATCAGAACCAGAACGTCTTTCAGGCCTGTGTAAATTCTGGGAATTATTCAATGGCAACTCCCTAGAAGTTTTTCCTTGGCCTCACAGAGTTTCACTTGGGTGTGTCCAGATTACCATTCTGCGACAGATTAGAGGAGAATCTTCTCCACATACTCTGCCCCACAAATTCTAGTCAGCTTGGTCGTCTGAACTCCATCTGTCTCCTCAAGTCAACAAGCACACTACATTCTGCTTGGGTCCCACAACCTTCCTGCCCACCCACCCCCCAAAACACACACACATACACACACACACTCTCATACTTACTGGGCACTTTCCAGAAAGTGCTTCCAGGCAGAAAGACAGGGAAATCACTGGGTTCATCTTGCTTATTTTTCTTCTTTTTTTAGGTAACAGTACTGTGCTGCCGTCTGTCCAATGTCTGAAAACACCTATTTTACATATTTTGTCTGGTTTTCTAGATGTTTATGGTGGGAGGCAGTTATTTCAACTCAACCAGAAATAGAAGTTTGCAGGTTGTTTTGATTATAATTATGGGCCTCCATATACCACCCTGTCCTAGTTACAAAGTGTTCCTAAAATCCCTTAGAACTCCTGGCACATGGATGCCAATGGTGATTAATCTATCACACTTGCTGTTGACATTGGGTAATTTTCTAATATTTGGGGGATTCCTAGCTATTTTATTTTTATTCATTTCTAACTTAATTCCATTGTGATCAGAGATTTTAATCTGTGTGATTTTATTCATTGGAAATATATTTAGACTTGGGTAGCTTTTTCCCTTTACAATTCATTGTAGTATTTCTCTCAGTAAACCTGAAAAAAATCAAAATGGTAAATAAAAGCTACAAAATGTGAGCCAAACTGTAGCTCCAGTTAGTTTCCAGTAAGTTGATTCAACAGACAGAATTGTATCATTTCTTTTATGTAAATTATGAAGTAGAGTTTTTAGGAGAAACTCTTAACTTAGCAAGCATCTGTTTCCCTACTCTGCATAAAACAGTACAAGCAACTTCCCCAAACCTCAGCCATTAGTCACCACGAGATCTGAGAGATAGTTAATAGTATTATTTGCTACTTGGAATCTCTCATGGGAATGGTATAATTACATCCCTTCCTAGGTGCCCTCTTCACCTTTCTATCTGGTACCTATTTTCAACCATCTCCTCCATCCATGGTTTATTTCTTTGGCTTGAATTTTGTGATTACCCATAAAGAAAACAGTAACAGCAGACTTGCCAATGTCTCTCCTATTCTCCATTTCCAGGAAAATATCATGGCATTTTTCAGGTAAAAAATCACAGGTTATCTTTACAGTTTACTCAAGGGAGTGCATTCACACTTAGCCCTAATTTGGCTTCATAGCATGAAGTCATGACCCATCTCCAAAGT
Source organism: Lemur catta (assembly GCF_020740605.2). NCBI lineage: Eukaryota > Metazoa > Chordata > Mammalia > Primates > Lemuridae > Lemur > Lemur catta. The sequence continues at coordinate 246,503,937 of NC_059128.1, forward strand.
ACCTTTTAAAATATACCCATAGTTAATGGCTGGTATAGTGTGTCCTGTGTGATGGTATCTTACCTCTACTGACATGTGCAAATTTGATTCTGGCCCAAGACAAGCAGATCAAACAAAACAAAAGAAAAATATGTACATTCCCCACTTTATTCTCTTTCATATTCAATATATTTAATTGACTAAACCAGCCTTTCTAAATTTTCCCCCAACACCTATTTTAAATAAGAAATATTTTAATTTCCCATTCCAATTTTCAATGAGAACACAGCTCATAGTTACGAAAAATGCGATGTGTAACATGTAATGTTGTATTTTCTTGCTTTTTTCTTATTTATTAGTAGCAGTAAAATGTATTTGTTGATCCAAAGAAACACATCTTGGTGGATCAAATGGATAAATAATTTTCTGTTCAAAATTTTTAATTTTATCCTCTATAGTTCCTTCTCTTATGAGATAAGCAAGCCCTGGAATAAAATACAGACACATCAATTCCAGTTAACACCCATTTGTAGCCCACAGAAATTACATTGTCAAGAAACCCTTGTAGTCCACATATCACCTGTAGGTGAGGTAGTCCTTGTCCTCAGGAAAGTCTGCCCACAATCACATTTGGGTGATTTTTTTCCATTGACATTGGTCTTTTCATGTGCAAGGGAACTATATCGTCACTGGGCCTGTCCATATATGACATGGTCACCTACGTTTCATTTTATGCAGACAGGTGCCTTGTTCTAGGACTCTAAGGCTTCATATTATTCTTTTCCCTCACACTTCATTTCTTTAAAATTTTTTTAAATGTTGAGGTGGATAAGGAGAGATAGGAACACTGATACACTGCTAGTGAGACTGCAAACTAGCACAACCTCTGTAGAAAGTAATATGGAGATACCTCAGAGAGCTACAAATAGAACTACCATTTGATCCAGTAAATTACTGGGCATCTACCCAAAGGAAAACAAGACATTCTATAAAAAAGACATCTGTACTGGAATGTTTATAGCCACACAATTCACAATTGCAAAGATGTGGAAACAACCCAAGTGCCCATCAATACATGAGTGGATTAATAAAATGTGGTATATGTATACCGTGAAGTTCTACTCAGCCACAAAAACCAACAGTGATCTAGCACCTCTTGTATTATCCTGGATAGAGCTGGAGCCCATTCTACTAAGTGAAGTATCCCAAGAATGGAAAAACAAGCATCACATGTACTCACCATCAAATTGGTATTAACTGATCAACACTTATGTGCATATATGGTAGTAACATTCACCTGGTGTTGGCAGGTGAGAGAGGGGAGGAGGGGATGGATATATGCACACCTAATGGGTGTGGTACACACCATCTAGGGGATAGATACTTGAAGCTCTGACTCGGGTGGGGAAAGGATATATATGTAACCTAAACATTTGTACCCCCGTGATATGCTGCAATTAAAATAAATTAAATTTAATTAAAAAAAAAAACTTGGAAAAAAACCTGGCACATGGTAGGCACTCTCTAAGGGTTAGTTATACTTACTGTCATCCCAGGCAAGAGGTGTTCTATCACTCAAACATTTTACCCAGTCCTAGGCTCAATCCAACATGGTCCCACCATGACCCTATTCCACATATCTCATCTTTACTGTACCCCTCCTGAGAATCTTCATTCTCGAATTGACCCAGCCACATCAGCTTTATCTGGAACTTATTAATAATTTAATTTTGGGGCCTCAACCCAGACCTACTGATCCTAAACCCTGGGGGCAGGGCAAACCAATCTGTTTTAACCAGCCCTCTATGTAATTCTGATGCACACTCAAGTTTTAAATCCACTGCCTTAGATTCCTAATTTAATAAGTTTCTTGACTATGTTCTCTCAGTGAAAAAGTAGCAGCCCTGCCTGTGGTACTTTTCACACCTTCAATATTGTGTATTTTTTCTCTTGTATTTATCTTTCTGTTCTTTCACTTCTAAATGTGTTCAATTTCTCTGAAACCACTTGGTTGGCTATTATACCCTTCTATGAGTTAGTGTCCCAGTTACTCATTCTGATACTTGGATCTCACCTTGGACATTGTGATTTAATTGGTCTGGGTGTGCCTTGGCCATTGGGATTTTTTAAAGACGATTTCTAATGTTCAAGCAAGATTTTAAGCACTGATCTATATACTCTTGTTTAGGTACAAGTGATTTTGAATTTCCTTTTTCTGGACCTTGATACAAGAACAGTGTTTCCTAGCTTTCCCTAATAATTCAAATCATTTAGGTCCTTGATAAAAATATAAATGTCACATCTTCATCCTAATCCCAATAAATCAGAATTTCCAGAGATAGTCCCAAGAAGTAGTATTTTTTTTTGCTGAAATAAAAAAAATTAAGAAGTAGTATTTTTAATAAGTACCCCATGTGATTCTTTTCTTTATGAAAATTTAGGAAAGAGTGATACATCAAAAATAAATAAATGTATATGATTCCTGCTGTTTTTCATTGAGGGATAAGAATGCTGTCTAGATCAGTGCACTGAAACCAGACTTAAAATTCTTAGTTTTTAATTATTTTTATCTTTTTCTAATTAATTATAATGTCATAAACCAAATAATTATTCTTTTTAGAGTCCCAAGGGAAAAGAATATGTCACTTAGACTTATGTTGTTTAAATAAATAAAACTTCAGAGCAGATTTCAGCAAGAACAAACTTAAATTCCTTACTGATCTTGAAATGTGATTACTTGCTTGCTCAGTTAAGAAGAATGACCCAGTTCACTATCCCATGCAAAAAACTCCCACTGATAATACTCTGAAAAAAAAAATTTAATTAAAATGAGCATTTGTCTTAAATGAAATAAAACTTTATATAGAGATTGTAACCTTATTGGTTATACAATAATTAAATATCAATTATTACAAAGCTGGCATTTGTGAAGTTAAATAATTATTTGGCAAGAAAGATTACAAAATCCAAATTAAAACACTAAGAAACTTAATTTGTCAAAATTACCATAAAACTTGCACAAAGACATTGTTCTCTTTGGAATTAACGATACAAAACTCCATGTGGTAGTCACATTACAGGGTAACTTTGTGTGTCTAGTGAAATAAATGTGCTTTTGTCAATTAAATCCACAGCTTTTAGAATTTAGTTTGAAATAGTTATCTTGCTAAGCGACAAGAAATATACTCATTAGGTTGTGTGATTTAATTTATTGTCATAAAATTTATTCTGCTTGGTAGATATTCAAAATAGTTGAACTTATTTACTGATTTAGGACTCATTCAGAAACTATAGATCCTATGTTTTGTTGAAACTTTAATCTTAATTGAGATCATTTGGCTCAGGCAAAATGCATCTGTAGCCAGGCTTAAAGATCATGGCTACCTGAGGAATATCAGATATTTTCTCTTTGAATTATTCAACGACTATGACTGTGTTATTCTGTAAACATTTTAAAAACAGGGAGGGCTCAGAAAGTGTATATGTGTTGTAGTGGTGAAGTATTAAAGCACAGTGAATAGACCATAATAGTAATTTGTCAAAACTGCTTCATGCCAAATCTAAAGTATAAATGAATTAAATAGAATATTTTGTATGCTGTTTTATTGATATATAATAGTTATACATATTTGGGGGATACATTTGATATTTAACACCTGTATATAGTGTGTCATGATCAAATCAGGGTAATTGGGAGATTCATCACCTCAAACATTTGTCTTTTCTTTGTGTTGAAAACATTCTAATTTTTCTGTTGTAGCTATTTTGAACTATAAAATAAATTACTGTTAACTATAATCTTCCTACTGTAGTATGGAATACTAGAACTTTAAATAGGATATTTTTAAACAAATGAGAAGTACTTTTTCATATTGGGCTGAGGGGCTCCTGGAGTCATTGTGATATCTGCCATCTTGCCCTAATTGCTGGTATTATTCCTACCTTCTTTCCACCAAACTGCCTCAAGCCTTCCACAAGCATCTTCCCTTCTAATGCCCACCCTTCCATTCAAACTTTCCTCTTCTGAGTCCTACTCTCCCTTCTATTTTCAGGGTGACAGCTACTCTAATTAATTACGAAGCTGTAACTAAATCCTATGTGTTTGCTAAAGCAGTGATTCTCACACTCTAATGTGTTTATGAACCACCTGGTGATCTTGTCAAAATACAAACTCTGATTTGGTAAGTGGGAGGGGTCTGTGATTCCTAGGGGATGCTAGGATTTTGCTGGTCTAGAGTTCACACCAGAAGTGGAAAGAGGCTGAAAGATATCTTTTTTCAAGTTAGAACAGTATCTTTCCAGTCTAGTCCAAGGATAAAGTGCTTTAGAAAAAAATGAAGATTGCTGGGCTTAATACCAGACTTACTGAATCCGAATCTCTGAGGGCTGAGCTCAGGGATCTGCAATTTTAATAATCTCTATAAGTGGTTCCTGTGCACCCTACAGCCTAAATTACAGGTTCATCTTCAACACTGTTCATAGGTCTTCCACCACACAGCTATATGTTTTGAGAGTTACCTTATATAGATAATACCCTCATCCAAAGAAGCAAACCAAATAATGGAAGTAGCAGGTGAAATGACAAATGAGATGAGAAATAATTTTAGAAGAATAGTACATTCAAATCATCAATGAACCTATGTCTTCTCTCCAAACAAAACAGTAGCCCTTTTATTTTCTCTGATGTAGGGCACGTTGAAGGTTACCTAAGCATTTCTTGTAAATAAAATTCTTTTGTGCTACTGGCAATGGTGAGAGTGTTTGCCAGAACATGTGAGTCTCTGAGTTATCCCACTTGACTCTCTACAGCTTGCCAATCTTCTCTTTTTGACATTGCTTCCATTTGCCTTTCCTTGGCACCACATGGCAGGCACTAAGTCATTGCTGGTAATTACATGCTTCAGTAGAAACTCAGATCCAGCTTGCTCAGGAGAGTGTAAAAGCTGTCATGAAAATTTAAAAATAGAGTCTCAAGCATGTGGCCTCTTAAAAGATCTACATGCAGCGTTCAACAGCAACATTTCAACAGAAGTGAACATACTCCAAATTGAGCAGCTTTCTCCTGAAAATGTTAAGATTAAATGTATCCAGGTTATATCATGGAAAAATCGCCATATAAAAAGCCATAAATGAAATGATTTTCTGAAAGAGAAGCTGCTGAAAATACCCAACAAATATACAAAGATAAACTTCATACAGCATTTTCTCTCCATTCACACTACCACCCTTCTTCCCAAAGGTAAGTCACTAATTAAGATCAACATCATTCGCCTGCATGGCTTAGTAGTTTGCTGCTTTGCAGATAGGTATTCTGACTATATTGAGATATTTCTGAGGAAGTGATATTCTGAATAATGTTTCTTTCAGTCAATACTTTATGTTCTTCAAATGAGCTTAATTTTAAGCATTGTGTGTTTTGTTGTTCAAAGCAGAATCTGGGAGTAAGTTAAGATTTCGTAAATTCTGTATAGAGGTATGCAATTTAAAATTCTTACACTTGTAAAAATGTGTAAGGATTCAAGTCAAATTTAGTTTATTTAAATCATTCTGCCTAATCCTAGGGAAAATCAAATAGAGGAAAATTCTTTGACATCAAGGAAGAGAAGTAGTCATTGCTATTTCTATATGAAGACATACACAGCAAAAATGAAAGGAGAGATGAAAAGATTAAAAGAGAAAAATAAAAATAAAATAGAACAACTCCAGTAAACTAAAAAGTTGAACAGTAAATTTTCTTAATATATTTGATTTTAACTAAATACCTCTTTAATTTCTACTACGTATTTCAACTCTCTACTTCATTTTATAAATGGAATGCTTTCTCTTATTGTATGTCAATAAATAAAAATTCAATTCTATTTCCACACACGCAAAAATAGTGAATATAATTGTAAGATGCAAAATTAGACAATGTGGAGGGTAAAATTATAAATAAAAAACTGTACTCTTGAGATGATTGTCTATTGGTGCCTAGAAAGTGGGAGAACATTATTAATAAGATAGCCCTACACATTTGTATATTAATAAGAAAGATGTAAGTGATATAAAAGGGTAGAGAGTGTTAATGTGGTTCAGAGGAGTAACCTCATCAAATTGGGAAGATCAATGATTGCTTCCCAAAGTACATGCCTCATGCATGGGACCCTGATGCTTGCATAAGATTTTGGAAAGATGAATTAGAAAATTAAGAAGATCCAGAAGTAACTACAATGAAAACACAAAGGTTGGAAAACAGAAGATGTGTTTGGCTACATTGTGGGTCTGGCTTCCTTCTGGGTTCATGTAACGGAAGAAGTCAAGATGTCACTAATGGTGTAGAAGGGAGCCGTATTGTGGAGACACATACGCAAGCAGAGGACTTTTTCCTGATTCAGTAATGGAAAATCTTTCAATGAATTGGAGTAAATAAATGGCATATTTAATGCTACATATGAAGGATTTGAGTAAAGAGAAGACTTATTAGGATTTTGCTATAAAGGGCTGTTTGAGAAAGAGGAAGAGAAAGAAAAGGAGGAATTAAATGGATGATTTTGAGCAGATAGAAGCTATAGAACTTGGTAATGGGTTAGATGGAAAGTTTAGTGGGGGATAGGAAGGAGATGTAGGAGAGAGAACTCAAAACTGGCTTCAAGGGTTTCAAGTTTAGATGACTAAGAAAATAGAATATTTTTTCTAAAAATATATGTAAAATTGAAATGTATAATGTATAAATAATTTTTTATATTTCAATTAGATTAAAAAGCTTTTGTCTCAGATAACCACTTGCTTTGCTTTAACCATCTAAATAATTGTTTCAATTTTCTACTTTCTTTAACTAGCACACATGTAGTCTTTATAAGATAATATGGATGTGAACATTGTGAAGCAAATACATCAATTGAAAATGAAGCAATATTATGACAGAACTTATTTCTATGTTCATTGATTAAATTCTATTAAAATTATTGATTTACACTTTTAAATCATAGATATGCAAATAAAATAAAGAAATATGCATGATATTGGATTTGCTTCACTGGCCTTGCTTTAACAAATAAGATAAAAAAAACTTAGGAACTGAGTTGACATACAAGCAGAATGTGTAAGAAATAAATATGTCCCCCCAAAATCTTTAAAACTAAATTTGGTTATATGATTTTAGTTCTTAGAAATTACTAGACATGTAAAAATGTATAATATATTTTTATATATGAGGCAATTGTCATCAAATAAAGAAATTCATCTATGTAAGTAAAATTGTACAATTATTCATACATTTTAATGACATGATAAAAATTACCTATAGTTTGTATGGTCAGTAACATTTCCTGAAATACTTACACAGAGTCAAGCACTCCACTAGAATTAGAGTTGTCAACAGTGGGAAGGAAGCAGGCACCTTAAAGGAAGTTATTGTCTAAAAAAGTAAAAATGCCATTCAACTACAGCACAGTTTGAGAAATCAGGACACAGTGCTATGATAAACAAAAGAAGAGCACCTAAGCTAGGTTTGATTACTCGTAGAAGGTGTCTTCAACCTAATAGTTAGGAATAACCGGACCCAGTAAAAGAAATGAGGCAGAAATGGAAGCATTTCCCAGGCAGAGAAGATGGCCAGTGAGAAGACATGCAGTCAAGTGTTGTGGTTAGTTGTAACTGCAGTGCTGAAAGAGCCATGGATAGTGGTGAAGGAGGAAGTTACAAGGGTAAAGAGACAAGGATAATGGAGAAATGCCAGGTGATGAAAGGTTTGAGAGCCCTGCCAAAGAATTTGGGATTTTACCCAAAAGAGAAGAAGTCATTGAATTTTTAAGCAGGAAAGTGATATAATCAGATATGCACATCATAAAGATTACTCCAAGTACAATACAGAGACACAAATACAGTGACTGGATTGGAAAGAGAGATAGGCTTTGAGGATATTGCAAAATATAAGGAGACTCCTGGTGGTCACAACTGAAATACTTAAAACTAGATATAAGTAAGATATACAAAGACATAGCAGAATTTGGTAAATGATTAAGTTCGGGAAATTAGGGAAAGGGAAAAGTCTAATAGGAAGCCTAAGGTAATATTAATATCAAGTCCCTTAGACTGGCTAAGTAGGGAAATGATAGTGGGATTCACTAAAACAGGGAATGTAGAAAAAGAGCAAATCTGGAAGGTAAAATATGAATTGAACCTTAAGTATACTGAGCTAAAGATGCCTGTGAGTCATCCAAACGGAGACATCCTGTAAGCAACTGGACACACAGGTTTGAAGCAATGAAGAAAGATCTGGAGATGTGGTGTGGAGATTGTCAGCATGTATGTGGCAACTGAAATAAAGAGGATGGATGAGATTGTTCAGGGAGAGTATTTAGGCTCTAAAAATGAGAAAGCAGAGGATGGTGCCTTGGATAATGCCAATATTTAATGCAACAAGAACATTCAGGGAAGAAACAGGAAAATGAGGAGAGCAAAATCTGATGAAAGCTAAAGGAAGTGGTTTTGAAAAGAGAAGGTTTTAGTGCTACTGAGTGGTCTAGAATGATAAGAACTGAAAAATGTGTGTTGGAATCATTAGCAAGAATGTTATAGGCAAACATGGCAACAGTGTTTATGTTGATTAACAAGGGCAAGCTAGTTTGCAATGAATAAAAGAAGATGAATTAGAGAAAGTAATTATACACAACTCTTTGACACAGAGCTAAGGAGATATATAAAGGGGGACATGAAAAAGATACAAGATTGTCTTCAGTAAAGGGAGACCTGGCATAGTTAAATGCTCTTTAGTACAAAATAAAGTAGAAGACCCACGATCAAATCAAAACACCCCAAGTGAAATAATTGACTTGAAGGAGTAGAAGTAACTTTTTTATTTATGGAAACAAGAAAATGAGGGATTCAAATTTGTTCTTAGCCAAGAACATTAGTTTTCTATTGCTGCTTGACAAATCACTACAAATTTAGAGGTTTACAACTACAAAAATGTATTATATCACAGTTTTCATGAATCTGGATACTAGTTAACTGAGTTCTGTTCTCAGGGCCTGACAGAGTGAAATCAATGTATTTCCGGAGCTGTGTTCTCATCTGAGGTTCAGGATCCTCTTTCAGACTCACTGGTTATTGGCAGAATTCAGTTCCTTGCAGCTGTTAAACTGAGGCCCCTGCTTTATTGCTGGCTGTCAGCCAGGTGTTTTTGTAGCTTCCAGAAGCCACCTGCCCACTGCTGTCCCTTCCATTTTGCCCTCTCCACGCAAGGGCAATTTTCTTCTTCAAGGCCAGCAAGAGAACATCACTGCTGCTTCAAATCTCTCCAACATCAGGAAGGGCTAGGTCTCTTTTAGTGGCTCACCTGATGAGATCAGGCATACCCAGGATAATTTTCCTTGTGATTAACTCAAAGACATCTGGTTTGCAACCTTAATTGCACCAGCAAGATCCCTTCACCTTTGTCATATAACATAACCTAATCACAGAAGTGACATCAATTTTATTCATACAAAAGGGGAGGGAATTATACAGGTCATGTCTCTAGGAGCTGGCGAGTTTTGAAAGCCATCTCAGAATTCCGCCTATCATGTCAAGAAAGATATTGCCCTTAATTTAAATATTTTTTAAATATTCACTTAATTTGTGGATTCTCATCTCAAATAATAACAGGAAAATGAAGGCAATTATTAAAACTCTGCATTAGTCTACTTTATGTTGCTATAACAGAATACCAGAGACTGGATAATTTATAAAGATAAGAAATTTATTTGACTCATGGTTCTAGAGGCTGGGAAGTTCAAGATTGAGTAGGCTCATCTGAGGACCTTTTTGCTGCATAATTCCATGGCAGAAGGCAAAGGGCAAGAAAGGGGGAGCAAGAGACTGAACTTGAAGCCTCAAGCCCTCTTATAATCAGCATTAATCCATTCATGAGAGTGGCACCCTATGATATAAACATCTCCCATTAGGCACCATCTCCCAACGCTGCTGCATTGAAGATTAACTTTACAACACATGCTTTTGGAAGGGCACATTCAAATGTTAGTACTCCCTATTGCAACTTTCCCCATCTTTCTTCTTTGCCTTTTTTACCTTTTAGATTTTTTATTCACTGAAGCCCTATCCATCTCAATGTTGGCATCTTGAATCCATATGATTATTTATGCATTTTATTCCAACTGGTTGAGAGGTAGAGATGAATTTATGGACTTTTAGGTACACGCCTTTATTTTTAGACTCTACGTCATCAGACATGACATATTCTTTTGCTTCCTGCCAGAATTCAGGAAACATTCTGACATTTAGCTAACATGCTCCAAGAACTTCCATGGGTTTCAGCTCAATATATGTCAAAATTACTCTTTTCAACACCCCTTCTTATCTGTCTCCCCATCTTTTTTAAAGAAATAGTCCTTGAGAACCTGTGTTTTGGATTGACACCAAGTGCTATTGCACTTTTGGGCAACATAGGTCTTGTGCTCGAGGAAGTATCCTCCTCATTCCCTAATGGGTACAGTTTTCACAAGCACCTGTGGTTCTGGAATTTCTCAGAGCATTCTGCACTATCACAGAAAAGGAACAACAAAGTACTGGGGACTCCTTGCCCTTTGGGTCTTGCATCTCTTCCTGAAACTAGTGAGGACTAATCAGATGAGAGTTAACCTAATCGGGTTAGAGTCATGAATCTGTTCATAATAGAACCTTATCCTATGCAGTATCAGCATTGAAAAGAAAATTCAAAACATTGAGGGCACAAATTAATTCCCCTTTATTTTATTCTTCCAGTATTGTACAAAATCAAACTATAGTAAAATTCAAATGCCAAAATGGAGAACTCACTCAACAAATATGTTTTTTCTTGCATGCAATGTGTATTGGAAATTATAACACCTGCCACAAAAGAAAAAAGCACATAACACATATCTTTCTTAACAAATGTAAAAGATAATTAGATTCAAAGACTGTCCAAACACAGTAGAATACAGTGCCATAATCAATTAACAGTGTCTTCTTATGCGTATGGAAAGAGGATGGGGAAGGAAACACAAGCACAATTAAGAAATATTTACCACACATGGCCCAGGAAAAAATATAGGATAGATTAGAGAAAGGAGAATAAAAATATCAGTTATTGAATTCTCACTTTGTTATGACCGTTGTGGTGGATACTCTATATGCCTCACCACACATCTTCACAGTGACCTTGCAAGGTAGGTATTTGTATCACTTTTTAAGAATCATACAATGAGACAGACAGAAAGGTTAATAAACTTACCCAGGAACACAGAAGAAGAAAGTGAAGGAGCTGCAATGTGTCCCCACATTTAGCTGACTTCAAAGCCAGCGCATTTTCTCATGTATCACGTTGCCTCTGGTAGGAAGCAATGGCAGCGAGAAGTCTGATGTCTCCAGAGCACTGGAGAAGCACTTGCTAAAATAACATTAGACACTTCTGGTTGCTCAGTGACCTTGTTTTCTAAAAAGTGTCACAAAACATAAATAAAATATGCCCCATTGCCCTGCCCATGATGAGATTATGTCCTTTAAACTGGTTTATTTTCATAGTATTTCTTAGTAACAGATTTGAAAAATATATTTATAGAAAGTTTTTTTTTTTTCATTTGAAACCTCATTGCTGATTAAATTCTTGGATTTGGTCATTTCTTTTCTTCTAGTTAAGAAAAAAATAAAGGGACCCTAGCTACGTAATACACCAAATAAGCACCAAATAAGTAATGCACAATGCCTTGGTTTCTCAGGTTGTTTCCTATGTTTTAGCTTGTACAAATCAATCTTCTTGAAAAAACAAAGCATTATTTGAGTGGGAAAGAGTCACACTACTTCAGTAACACACATATGAGTATGTGGAACAATGCTATACTTTTTGTATTATTATATGTTGATCTAATTGCTGTTTCCTCTATTGTTTCTCTCCTTCCCTGTTGAGAAGCCAATGTAAGAGACTTCTGCCTGCATGTCCAGAGCCAGAAACATATGATAGCAGCCCTGCAAAGCAGTGCTGGGAACCAAAGTGTGAAATTGAGATTCCTCCAGTGGAGTGTGAGCAGCACTATATTCTGCTAGTTTTCTAATGAATTGAATCACACAGTCACAACAAATAGTTAGAAAACCCTGAAGGTTGATTTGTGTGTGTTTATTTTTGTAGTGCTCAAGAGAAAATTAATCAGAGAGGGAAATTTATTAAAATGAATGTTTCCTTGGCTTAACAATGTCTGACGTTTGACATGCATTTTGACTATTCTTTTACATTTTTATTTTCCTAAAGAATGCATTTTGAGAATATGAGATAAGATTGCTGGAATGATAATAACGATGATGATTTTGTAATAAGAAAATAGCTCCAGACAAATATTTGCAGAAAATTTTATATTCTAAAGCCCATATTGATATTGTGTAGAAATATTATACAAATTGATATTCAAAAATAATAATAAATTTTAGAAGAATATATGAACAATTGAAATTAAAGTTAGCCCAATAAAAAACTATATGTACACATATATATGTTCAACTCCACTATAATAGTTGTCAAAGGAACACATTGAAATAAGAATAATATGGCCTTTTAAATCTACAAAATAAAGAAATTTGATAATCAAGTAGATATTCTTATACATGTAAAAGATAGTAAATTGGAAGATACCTTCTGGAAAAATGATTTTTCCTTATGTTTCAAAACATATAAGATGATCATAGCCTTTAACCTAATTAACCCACTTTTGGTGTACAGATTAAGTAAACTATCTCAAACAAGGAAAAGTTAATATACATGCAAATATACATTATAACATATCAAAAGCCCTTAAAATGGTGAGGATTATGTAACATAGAAAAGTACTTATAACACTAAATGAAAAAGAAACAATCATATCTGACTAGTAATTGTAACAATATAAAAATCATGCTTAGATAAGAACTATATGAGAAAAAAGTATAAAAGGAGTTGAATGTGTTAAATGTCAGACTATGAGTAATTTTAGTGCATTTGTATTTCAGTAAATCTTACAATTTTATTTGTCTAGTAAAAATAATTGCTTTAAAGTAAAAATTCCTAGCAGGGAGTAACAAAAACCCTACTAGTCCCTCAATATCTATCCTCCCAGCTTCCGTTTTGGCTGAGCACATGGCCACCAGAATAATGATGACATTACCCAGTCTCTTTTGTAGGCAGGTGTGGGCATGTGACTAAGTCCTGGACAATGTACTATGAGCTGACTTGCTACGTGGCAGCTTTCTGAATACCTCCCTTAAGCGGCAGCTGTCATATGCCCATTCCCTTATTTCTATGTTTCTTCCTCCCACGACCTAGGCTGTAGAAGTCAACTTGGACGAGGGCCACACCCCAGAGCTGACAAAGCAGTGTGAACTGGAAGAAGTCTGGGTTCTTTAAGATAGCATTGAGCTGAGCTGTGCTCCCAGAGTAAACTCTCTTGTGTAAACCACTGTTAGTTTTTACTTTTCTGCTACTCAAAGGAGAATCTCAGCCTGCTAATGCAGAGCAATTGCCCCAAATGCCAGTTAGTTGCAATATTTAAGCCATTATCAAATAAAAATAGCTGAGATCAAGGCAGGGTAAACAATATGAGGGCAGTAGGACCCCAAAGAGATTTTCAAAATTGACCCTAGGAGAATAAAATTAGTTGACAAGATCCAGGCACACTAGCCCCCCTATGTCAAGCATTCTCAATGGGATTCATATTGTCTCAAAGGGACGAAAATAGGTGTGAGGAAGATGAAAAAACCTTAACTATCGCTGTGCTGTGTGGCACTTAATAGGCCACCATACAAAAGGGACATTCAATATATCTGTGGTATTAATGTGTTACTAGGGGTAGGTGCTAAAATTTAGGAAAAAAAGCCTCTAAAATGTTCCTTAGGGGAGGGGGTTATAATAAAAAATAAAAATGATTGAGAAGTATCGCCCAATATAAAATGTCCTCTTCTGCCTCTTCTAATAAATAGGATTTGCCAATCAAATCCTATCTATTCTTCTAGACTTTCTGAAGCTTCCCTAATTAACCACTTGTCACATTGTTTTACTGGTGATTGTTTATTTTTCTGTCTCTCCAACTAGATTTTTAGCTGATTACAGGAAACAGATTATGACTTTCAGTTCTGCATCAATAACTCATTGCCTGGCATTATATTAATAGGACAAGAAATGTGAATGGCTGAATGAGCACCCCGGAAGCATTTTTCATTTAAGTCTAAAGCTCCAGCAATTCCCACTTCTTAACAGTGGACACAGTTCTCCTTCTGGTTGGGTAAGGACAAACTGAAACAACCTGTAGTGATTTCACTTCATTGGGAACACACAGTATTTCTCAAACAAGACCTTGAACAACTTAATAAAAGAGTCCAGTTCAGCTGCAGGAACACCCTCCTCTACCTATTTTTACCAATTTAAGTTATCTTGGAAAAAAAATTTAACCTTCCTCATATTCATTGATACTTAGCATTTTCCTTTTAAATCTCAAACATCAAGTTAACTTAAAAGCCAATGCTGTTTTAACAATAGGGCAGAGTTTGATATTTGGAATTTATACAAATATTTCTGAAAAGGCCACAGCTAAAGAAAATGTAAACTTTTTCAGCTTATAGGAAATATCACAAACATTAATTATGAACTGAAGTCTGTTCACTTGTGGTTTATTTTATCATGCTAAACCATGCAGAATAATTCAATCTAAACGATAGTTATTAAGCACCTACTGCATGTGACGCATTGTGCAAGATCTATAGGGGCTATAGAGTGAAATAACGCACAGTTCCTGTCTTCAAAATTCTCACGTTCTATTTGAGATACTACCATGTAAGGTAATGTAGTTTAAGTGTCATGAAGAATATACATATCAATGCTTGGGAATTTGAAAGAAGGAAATGTAAAATTCATGCAAATAAGATTTCATGGATGGGTTGGCTTTGAGATTTGCTTTGAGGGAGAAATAGATTTATAACAGAGGGACATGGGACAATAAGGTATTGCAGAATGAACAGCACAGAACTAAAAAGGGACATAAAACTTTCCACAGTGTATGATCTACATTTGATTTGTATGCACATTAAATTTGAGAAGCACTTGTGTAGAATACATGTATAAAAGTGAAAGAAAAGACAATGCAAAGTAGTGTGAAGTCATTTCCCAGAAAAACTATTAAGCTTGACAAAAAACCATTGTTAGTGTGTGGGGACCATTGGCAGCCTTTGAATACATGATCTGAAGCTATGCTTTTAGCAGATTAAAATCACATATGTTTGCAGGGTAATTTACAAAGACTTTTAAAAGTAGGGAGACCAATAGTTAACTCTTTCAGAGGTTTGGAAAGAGTTAATAAAGAGACGAATTAGGATTATAGAAGAGATTGAGGATGAATGAGAGAATATTTCAGAAATAAAATCTGCAAGACTTGAAAACTGTCCTAGTTTCCTCAGGCTGCTATAACAACACACCTTAGACTGGGTAACTTATAAACAACAGAAATTTATTGCTGATGGTTCTGGAGGCTGAGAAATCCAAGACCAGGGTGGTGGCAGATTCAGTGTCTGGGTAGGGCCTGTTCCTCACAGATGGAAACTTCCATGTGTCCTCACATGGTAGAAGATGGAGACAAGCTCCTCCAGACCTCTTTTTTATAAGGGCTCTAATCCCATTTATGAGGGCTCTACTCTCATGGGTTAGCCACCTCCCAAAGGCTACACCTCTTAAAACTATCACCTTGGAGGTTAAGTTTCAAGATATGAATTTTGGGGAGACAGAAACATTCAGTTCAGAGCAACAACTCTTGGAATGTCAGGGATAAGGAATTGATATATGATAAGGAAAAATTATTCCTAGGCTTTGAGTCTGAGCAACTGGAAAGAAATAGCTGGGATAAATATGTGGAATTAACAGAAAGAGGATAATAAGGAGGGCAAGTTGGTTTAAGGATGTTGAGGAGATAATGAGTTCAGATTTGGACATACTGAACTTGATATGCCAGAACACATCAAAATGAAGTTACTTAATAGGCAGTTAGAAATGAAGTTATCAGTAGTTGGAAAAAGGTTGAAGCTGAAAGTATAGTAAATGAAATCGTGTATACAGAGATGACTGTTGAAGTTATAAAACTATTAGCAAAAAAAAAAAGAGTATGGGGACAGAAATTTACAAAATCCAGAAAAACATTTGGAGATGGCTAATTTTAAGAGATAGGAGTGAAACAGAAGGGAACAAAGGGGATAGAACAAAAGGTCCTACAGCATATTTGAAGAAAAGCAGAGTGCCACATGCCACTAAGACAAGGAAAATCCACCTTTCCAAGAAAGAATCCTCAGCATGGCAAGCCTGCCAAGAGGTCAGAAAGAAGGATGATATCTTATTGCAACAAAATCAATTTCAGTAATCAAGCTCTCATTACTGTTTTAATTAAAGCTCTCTTATAAACTGTTTTTCCAAGTATTTCTAAGTATATAGAATATTAGTAAGACAAAGCAAACATGAGTATAATGAGTACATTAGGAAATATATATCAATGCAACAATATTGAAACATGTTTCAACTTATTTACCATTGCACCCATGCTTCTAGAAAACCAGTTACACAAACAGCAATATGTATTTTTTGCATATAACTTTAGAAGATCCATATTGGGTCTTTTTGAAGCCATTAATGAACCAGGGAATTATACTCATTGTTGTCACATGAATTACAATATAAACTAATCCACAACCTGAGTGAAGTTACAAAAAAATATCAGCTGTGAACTTGCTTTGTGAACATTGGAAAGTCATAACTTCATTGGTCTCAGTTCTTTCTTGTTTTATATAATTTGAAGGGGCTGAATAAATCTCCAATACACCTTCCTGACTCTCTACATATTCTAATACATTCCTGAAATATCTTTTAACTAATTAGCTTTTTAATATACAAAGGTAGGTCTGATGGAAGGAGTGAAAGCAGCAAGATAAAGGAGATTAATATGAAGAGCTACAGGTCTCACATACGTAGCAAGAAAGTTGTATTAAGTTCAAAGTACTATATTGGAGAGAGGCTCCGATTATTTGATAAGAGACAGGAAATATAACCCTGGATGCTCAGGCATGCTTTCTTGCCCCAGGGATTGACAGACTGAAATAGCAAAGACTGTTGTTTTAAGAAAAATGTTAACCAAAAACTGAGCTCTTCTACTGGGGAATACCCTGCAAAGATTAACAAGAGACTATCAGAGCTCATCCATGGCTAAATATTAGTACTTAATCTTTTTTAAAACATACATACACACACCTAGCTCCTTCAAGGAGATCCTCTTGTTGTAAAGAGGCTGGGCTCAATTCAACACTCAGGTACTTAGGAGTCTCTTAAATGAATCTCTGCCAGGAAGATGAATGGTTGTCCAGTCCCAGCGCCACCACAGCCATAATAAGAAACCTTGATAGCAGGGCCTGCATTTTAGAAATCTCCAGTCCCATAGCAGAGTATAAAACCCAGTTTAAGTATATATCAAAGATGGTTTCAAGGGGGGGATCTGCTGTTTATTCTCAAATGTGTTCAGTAATTTCTAGAAAAATGTTAAACCAAAGCTGAGTCTTTTCTTAGCTTCTAGCTCTAAATAGCAGAAGCAGCAAAAGAGGCTAATTGGACCAGTTCATCAGAATAAATGCTTAGCTGGTTAACCTTATGGATTTTGTTAAATACAGTATCTCTCCCATTTATAGAAAAATTTGAAATAGCTGATTGTACTTAGTGACTGATACATTATTTTTAGCAAATAAATGAGGCCAGATAAGACACTATTTAACTCCACATTTTTAAAAAATGTTTGGTTTACCAACTTTTGTAGTATTTAAAATAGTGAAAAGATTGATTTAAGGTTTAATTTAGAGGCATACAATAACAAACTCTGTAGACTTAAGGAGAAATAATAAATGCGATGTGGTGATATAATAAGATAAGTGTGTGTGTGTGTGTGTGTGTGTGTACATGTTTCTGCCCCAAGTTCCTGAGATAGAGCTCCCAAGCCTTTGCAGATGGGGGTGTTATGAGAATCTTTTGCTCTAATATTTGGTCTTTGACCCAGTTTCTGACACAGAGCTCCTAAGCCCTTTGCAATTTTCTGAGTGATAGGAGAGTTTGACACAGAGCTCCTGAATCTCTTGGAACTTCCTGGGTGATGGGAGCATCTTATGTTTTAATGAGGTGACTCTTGGTGAGCTCATGGATAGCCTCAAAATGGGGGCTAGTTGCCAGGGACTCAACCTTGTGATCAGAGAGTTAGAACTTTTAGTCCCATTCTTTAACCTCGAGGGAGAGAGAGGGGCTGAAGGTTGAGTTGATTATCTATGGCCAGTGATGTAATCAATCACACCTACCTAATGAAGCCTTCATAAAAACCCAAAAGGTCAGGATTCAGAGAGCTTTGGGATTGCAGAGCATGTGGAAGTTAGTGCACCTGGAGAGGGCATGGAAGCTCTGCACCCCTTCCCACATGCCTTGCCCTATGCATCTCTTCTGCCTGGATGTTTATCTGTATTCTTTATCACATTCTTTATTAATATAATAAACTGGTAAATGTGTTTCCTTGAGTTCTGAGAGTTGCTCTAGCAAATTAATTGAATCCAAGGAAGGGCATCCCCAATTTACAGCCAGTCAGTGAGAAGTATAGGTGACAACCTACTACTGTTAACAATTGCAATTGGCATCTGAAGTGGCAAAAACAGTTTGTTTCACTCCTTCAAACACATTACTCAAAAGTTGCAGATAAATTAATGTTTGCAAGTTAAGTATTTTTTTTCTAAAACTGTGTTCAAGTAAGAATCATATTATACCTGAAACATGATATAATTTACTCTTGTTACTACTGCAAACTTTTACAAAGCATGTAGTTGCCCCTCGGTATCTGTGGGAGATTGGCTCCAGGATGCAGATACCAAAATCCAAGGATGTTTGAGACCCATATTAAAATGGTGCAGTATTTGCATATAACCTACACACATTTTCAGGTATACTTTAAATCATCTCTAGATTACTTATAATACCTAATACCATATAAATACTATGTAAATCATTGCTATATTATATTGATTTTTTACATTTGTATAATTTTTAATTGCTCTTTTATTATTTTTCATTTTTTTTTAAATATTTTTGGTCTGTGGTTGGTTGAAACCAGCTTGGATCCCACAAATACAGAGGGTCAACAGTACCTAAAGGGACAGCAGGGATGTAGAGGACTGCACTCTCCTGGTGGACATGTAAGCTAGGAAACTTTTCTGAAGGACAATTTGACAATTTGTATCAAAATCATTAAAAATATATGTTTAATAATTATACTTTCCTAAGAAAATAACTATGGCTATAGAAAACATTCCAATACAAAAGGTTTTGTTAAAGTGACATTCATATAGAAATTAAACACATTAACAGCAAAGTCAATGTTCAATAAAAATAGCACATGATTTAAATTATGAACCTGGTGTTATATACCCATACACTGGACTACTATACTGTCATTATAAATGTTGTATTGTGTAATAAATATATGCTAAAAGAGGGAAAATGTTCATGATACATAAATTTTTTTAAAATGATGAGAAAACAGTATGACAATATTATTCTAGTTTTATAATAAAACTTATGTATTTCATACATGCAGCGAGGGAGAGAGAGAGAGTTTAGTTGGGTATGGTATCGTAAGAGAAACTACCAGTTCACTTCATATTCTGGGTGGAAATAATTCACCCTGGAGCACATTTTACTGTGTAAAATGCTAATATTCTAATTCTATCTTTTTTTTTAATTAGCTGAAATAATTTTAGAAAGAGATACTTCCTTTATCTACCATTGGGTCAACCCAGAGATACAGTTCCTACAAGAAAGCAACATAAATGCTTGTTCCTGCCCTTTATATACCATTTTTCAAGAAATGTATTAATTCACTTATGTTTTCAAAAGATGACTAATTAATGTTTATATAATTTTAAACTCATGAATTTAAACATATTGTATGGGTGTCAATACATTATATTTATTATCCTCATTGAAACTCAAATTGTCCCATGTTTGGCCAGTGGGAGACACTTAAACATAGCACATAATTCTGTTTGACATGATGCTAAAAGTCTCTGTTAATTGCCTTGCTACCTGGTGTAAACAGATGATTTTCCAAACTTATACAATCCCAGTCCTAGGTGTAGAATCAGTCATTTCTTCAAGAAGCCCTGGTATTTTGAGACACAATTTGGTCGCCAGAATTTGCATTGTGACTAGGCTAGTCATTGTTTTCAGGTCTTTTCACTGGATACACTCAATATATACATATTAGCTACAATTTCATATATATTATATATTTTTTGACAACTATATTGTTTTTATGTAAACTCTTCTACATTACATTTGTATCTTCTTTCTCCCACACTAAGAATCTTGGTTTTCAAGTACAGAGAAGATATCCTTGCTTCATTCCACATTATACAAAGAATAATCCCAAAATAGTAATATAAATAAAATCATCACCAATAATAATTACTAAAAATGATTTTAAATTTTTTATGTAGGTTATTCCCTTCTCCCCTCTCCATTTTTTAATTTGTACTGCAATACACTTTCCCCTTTTTGATACTCCTTTATTCCTGATTTTATAAGTACATAGTCTCATCACCATCCCCTATTTTAATGTCAGTCTAGTCATTTTGGTCATCTAAAGTTTGTCTTCTAGCAGATTCCTCTGAGAAGTGCTCATAGAACAATATTCTCCGAGTTCTTGTATATTTAAATGTTTGTACCTGTTTTACTTATCATTTTACTACACATAAAGTTCTTATTTTACATATTTTCACCCTGATATGTTAAATATGTCTCTTCATCCTTTTTCTGACGTGAATCATTGCTGTCAAAAAGCACGAAGACAATACAGTTTTCCCCTGTAAGTTATATGCTCTTTTTGCCCAGATGCCCAAAGGACGCTTTTTTTTTTAAATCTAAGAGTTTCCCTAAAATATGTGTTGATGTTAGCCTTTCTGTGTTGATGTTCTTGAATATCTCAGTGTATGATGTGCTCTTTCAATAAATGTCAAGTCTTTTTATTCTTTTTTTTTTTTATACCCTATACAAGCTTTCTTGAATTATGGTTTTGAGATTTTTTGCTTTGGTTTTCTTCTTCAGAGACTCTTATTTTGGGATGTTATCTTCTTTACTTACCTTCAGTGTTCCTTTTTTTTCCTTTGGCTTCTAATTTTTAACTTTTAACCTTTTATTCCTTAAGACATTAGTAGCTATGTTTATTTTTTCTTTCTAATGTGATCATTCTCTATATCTAATTCTTTCTTGAGTACTGTCATCTCATTTCTGACTTTTTCTTATTCTGATGTATGTCATGTATTTATATTTTGTATCACATTTGAATGTCTTCAAACTTGTTTTGAAATAGCAGGTTATAATTTTGATCTGTGTTTTACAGGCGTATCAGCTGTCATGCTTTCATCGTCTATACAGATGTTATTCTGCCCCTTATTCTCTTTGTATCTTGGTGAAGTTTAATGGGATTTAACCTCAACATTTTTTTGTGTTTGTTTTAACATTAAACTGTTTTCCTGAACTTTTAGAAAGGATCTTGGTTCAAATGACATATTCTAACTTCACAGAGCTTCTTCTGCTAGTATTTGTATATAGCATTAAAAACTACTTTCTGAGTAGTTTCTGAGACTTTCTGGTTCTGTTTTCCTTTCTCACTTTTACCTGGACATACACTTTCCTTTCTTGCTATTGTCTCTATCCTGACCAGTTTTGATTCTACTCCTGGTAGTTTGATACTCTGTCCTGAAAGGACATCTTGCTTGATCATTTGTAAGAGTTCATAGGGGCTAGACATCCCCAGCACACTAATCCATAATATAGCCTTTCCACTCACCCATTATAGGAATAGGCAAAACTCCCTCCACTTTTAGCTGCTGTTCTCTAACTGACCCGCCACACTTTCTTGTTGGCTACTTTGTGGGTCCCTATGCTTAAGCCCTTCAATTACCTCATTGCTTTTTGCCTCTTCTATTGAACATGCTGATGCCACGCAGGTTTTGTGGCTGTTGATGATTTGTTCCTAACTGCTTATAGTTTGGGGTTCAAAGAAATCGTTTGTGACCTCATTTTGTTATAAATATTGACTCCATGTTTTTTTTTTTTTATTTTTGCTTTTCAGTTGTCACTATATTCTCAGAATTTCAGCACATACTGAAGCAGGAGATTAAGATAAAGAACACAGGGGGCATGGAACACTAGGAACAAAATTAGGGTTATGGATTAATGAAAACAAAAGCCATGGTGGAGCTACGATTGTACCCATTGTAAGTACACCTTGCTTGCTCTGGTTTGGGGAAAGTCCCACAGGAGGTGCCTGTGCAGATGGGGGACAAGAGTGTCCTCAAATGACTCTGAATTCATTATACCATCATTACCATAGATTAGCATTGCAGCTTGCCCCTCCCACCCCCGTGGGTTTTAAAAGCTGTGACACATCAGGTCTGAACAAATAAAGTAAAAAGCTCCCCCTCCTGATGGATGGGAGCAGACAACATTCTCATTTGGCCAGGGGGACGGCAACACAAGAATGAGGAAGTCAGAAGAAATTAAAAGGGGAACCCAAAGAGACCCCAGGACCATTGTCCCCCGGGATGTGTGCCCACTCTTGCCCCCCTTGTGGAGTGCACTATCACTTGCTAATCTTTCTTGACACCCCCCTCCGTGTCTGGAGGCATACTTGCTTAATAAACCTCTTTCACTTTGCTCTGCTGCTTGGTATTTGGTTTCAATTCTTTGTCACTGAACACAAGAACCAAAGACAATCACTCGCCGGTAATAATACTATTTTTAGATATAGACATAGGTACAGTTTCAGCTATAGTTGCAGGTATAGATACAAGTATGGATACAGATACAGACATATACATACATCAATATGCGTAGATAAAATGACAAGCAAAATATGCATTGAAACGTATATTACTGAGTTGGTAGGATTATGGGTGATTTCTTTCTTTGTTTTGATAACAGCTGGGGTTTTTTAAAAGTCACACAACAAAAACAAAAACCAAAGCTAGTACTTACAGATCTATGAAAATTACTTTCAACTACTCAGGGACGTGTGGCAATGGCCCCTTTTCAAGGTCACATCAGTATCCAAATCCCAAGCACATCAAATTCAATTACTTCTCTCCGTTCAACTAGTTGTACTTTTATCTCCTTTTGGGTAAAGAAAATGAATCACCATTCGTTTCCTCCCAACATTGTGGGTTTTGGTATAAATTCCATATGTTTGATTGTGAGCATCCAAGCCCAACTTCTGCTATTCCATTATGAACCTCTTATGTCTCAACAGTGCCTAGCTTTTCTTTTTCAAACATCCTGCAGCTTGAAGACTAATATCTCCAATAGAAAAGTACAAAAGTCTATTAAGAGCTATAAAGTCAAGAATTTGACACTCTTTCAGAGTTCTTTTTTGTTCTTTTTTCCCTAGGGCAACATATCTTCCATTCATTCATGTCCTAGTTTAATTATGAAGGCTGTAGAATTAAAAGACAATTACCAAGAAGAAAAAACAAAGTGGATAGTATTTCTAAATACTATCCATTTTCATTTCCATATACAAGTAATGGTCTCTGCATGGTGACATTACCCTTGTCTACAGTTATTGAAATGTTAACTCTAATTTTGGAGGGAGCATCAGTTAATAAATTATTAATAACTATTAATTAATGGTTTAAAAATTAACCATCTGGTGATTATCAGCCCTCTTCACAGTAATTTAGAGTTCTTATTGCAGTGTCTTTATACCAGTCATCAATTTTATTTGGCTATTGCTGCTCTGAAAGAGCAACTGAGAGAAACAACAGTAACCACTAAGATAACATTTGCATTTTAAGGTTTTTCTCACTTCTCCTGATATTTCAAAATAATTTCTAAAGCATAAACCCTCTGAAAAAATGTCCATTTTTCTTCTTTGGTTTCTCCGACCACCACCACCATCTCCAGCCTCAATATTCCTGTAAGTTTGACCATGTAAAATAATTGGTTTGCAGGCATTAGATGGGATGTGTGAGTGGATGTTCTGGAATTCTCCGCTGGAGAAAGAGCAACTGCAATGGTGCTTTCCTCTTGGCAATACTTCCCATCGTGCCTTCAGGGCCACGTTATCTCAAATCTTCTAGGAACTGAAATAGTTGGGGAAAACTCCATCATAATCTTGCCCTGAAATTATGTTCTAATAAGTAAATTTCCTTCTTTATGGCCACCCTTTAGCTAGTTTAGTTTTTGATTAGTTGTTAGTGACTGATAATAAAAATCATAGTATGTCAAAAGCTACTCCTACTCCATTGGTTCGTCTAGCCAGTGGAGTGGTCTTTGAAGAAAACTAAGATGATAAAGTTGCTTTTTAAGTGATTTCACTAGTTTATAAACAAAATGGACTTTTTGTTCTCACAGAAGAGAATAACAATGTTAAGAGAGGAGGCCCACAATGGAGTCACTTATGCTAAGGTTTGACATCACCAAACCAAGACCTAAGTTGTTTACTTTTAATATCTGACCTTCTGAGAAATCAGGAGAAAGATGAGAGCCAAATCCCCAAACAGGCCAGTTTTCCAAAAAGACAGGAGATTTACTGCAACCAATCAAAAAAAGTCTAGTAAATCTAAGATAGCATAATAGAGACATCCCCACTGCTTTAACCCATACAAGGAAAGTACCTGAGGATACCCAATCCAATGTTTGCACTATGCTGTTTCTTCTTCTTTTGTAAAACTGCTAAAGCTGCTGTACAAAAGCCAATTGTTCTTTTCCACCTGGTGGAGCTCCTACTATTTTCTAGACTGCATGCTGCCCTGTTCATGAATCACTAATATAAGCCAATTACATCTTTAATACTCAATTTGTTAGAATTTTTTCTTTGACAACAATGATAATACTTATATTTATATAGTAATTCACATTATTTTCACATACATACTGCATTTTATTTTTAACTCTATATTCTACTAAATGTCTATCTGAATTGAATATGCTGCCTTTACTGAATGTCTGTCACATACCAGGCACTAAGTTGTACATAATGGGTAGAATGAAGTATAAGAAAGAGCTCTCAACAACTCAGTGGAGAAAGGCATTATCACTGCTCTTTAAAGAGGGAAAAAACAATCTCAAAAAGATTAAGCATTTTTCCAAGGTCACTGGTAGGTAACGGGAAGCAGAACTGAAGCTAGTATTCACTCTGTGAGAATATAATTTTATATCCACTACTAATACTGCCCTTGGATCATTTACTCTAATAACACGTCTGTATGTTTACATTTTTCTTAACCACAATAAAATCAAAAGTAACACTTCTGGCTGCAGAAAAATCAGCTTTTACTTGAAACAAAATTTTTACGCACATTTGTATCTCTGACATAAAAACGTTTTTATACCACAATCAAAGGAACACAAATTACAAGTTCTAAATTGGAAAGCTTCTGTCTATGCTGTGTGTGGGTACTTAGGGGTGCAAAATAGTTGAGGGAAGAGAGAATTTTATCCCTGAACTGAATTTGTTAATCCAAAACTATTCTGGTGCTCATTACCTATTCAGTGACTCACTAGCCTATCAGTCTACTGTAGAAATAAAAGCTGCATTTACTTTTCTTTCTTTAATCTCCCCGTTCTTAATTGCCATATTGACAAAAAAGAAACAGTTGTTTACCTTCCAAATTCTCTGGAGCACCAGCCAAATTAATCTTTTTAAGCAGTGTTTCTTCAGTTCCAGAAACAAGTAGCATGCAAAGTAGCAAAAGGCTCCCTTAAGAGGCAGCAAACACAAAGATGCCTAGACTTTAACCTTGATGGGGAGAGCCCTGCAGGCATTTGCTTCTTACTTTGGAAACAGCCCTGGGGTTGGGGGAAGGAAGGTGTGCATAACCGGGGCTGGATTAAGGAGTAGGCTAGCCAGGCAACTCCCCATGGTGTTCATCTGTAAGGAAAAGCCTAGTAAATACTGTTGATTGCCTCCCCTTAAGCCATTTTCCTTTCTTTCTTGATAACAGGATCCCAATTTATCTGGTTTGGAGTGATGCATCATGATTTGTCTGAACTGATCTTGATATCGCATTTCCTTTGACAGATACTTACATTCCTAGCCTCCCTTGCAGCTACAGGTGGCTATTTAACCAAATTCTGGAAAATACTATGAAAGAAATAAAATGTTAGAGTAGTGTTGGCTGGCACCACCCTTTCTTCCTTCTTATTTGGGTCACTGCTATGATGTTGTGCCCACAGCCTGGAGGAGAGGAGAAAGGCATTCCAGAGGAAGTGAGACCTCAATGTCAAGTAGAAATGATCAGGGTAAAGAGGGTGGAAAATAGGGTCCAGGAAGAAAGAGTGCTCTATATAAAAGCACAGAGGAGAAAAACAGCATGGAACCTTGAAGAAATTATTGTAAGCCATGCTAAGGCATTTATATTTTACACTAAAAGCAAATGGAAGCTATTGAAAACTTTTAATCAAGGAAGTGACAGGACTAGATTAACACCTTAGAAGGGGAATACATGGGACTTGAATAGAAGACAAGAGAAATATAAACATTACAGTTGTAATAATTTTGATGAGAGAGGAGATGGGGGTCAGAGCAAGGTTAGTGACAGCAGTACAAGAGAGAATTGAATGGAATGTACAGATATTAAAAGGCAGAATAAACAGAAGTCTGTGATTAAATTAATACAGTGAGGAAGTTACCTCCCAGTTTCTGGTTCTGGCAGCCTTGTAGGTATAAGTCATGTCAATCACTGAAAGAGGAAAGACAGGAGGAAGAACAGGTTCAAGGGGAATTTGAGGTGTTTGGGACTTCTCCAAGGACAAATGTAAGTCTGAGACTCAGGAGTGAGATTGGAACTAACACAATAACAGGGGTCAGAAGAAGTTCAATTCATTTTTGGACAACAGGGAGAATTTTGATGTGTCTGGGACAGAATTGTGGAGGAAGTCTGAAATAGCCCATCATTTCAGGTTATAAATCTCAAACATTACTGGGCATAATAAGGCTCCCTCAGAGAAACTTGCTAAAAGCCAGATTCTTGGGCTCCCCACCAGGAGACTTCAATTTAGGATCCCTGCACTCACAGGGATCAAAAATCTGCATTTTAATAGGAATCCTATTATGATGATCGTTATGCATGCAGAAGGGAAAGAGGCAAATATAGGCAAGAAATCTGAGAGACAGGAAGGGAATCTAGAGCACTGAGCTGTAAGGAAGGAGTAGGAACTTTTCAGAAAGTAGAAAAGACTAGCTGTGCCATAATTAGAAGGGTTATTCTGAATTTTACTTTAGTTCTTTAAGCAAGGTTGGGAATACCATCAATTCTATGGGAGAAGTCAGTGAATAGAAGGAAGACATGCATGTTTTCTTGTTTGTTTTCCTAACATTTAGTTGCAATTCACTCATTACTGTTAAATATTTAAGCCCGCTTTTTCAAATGTCCTATATGTAGGGATTTCTCTTATAAACTATTTTTAAGTTCTGTTGATAATACTTCAAAATTATTTCCTTCTCAATCACAAAAAAATTACAAATATCAAAACTCAAAAGGAATTTAGGATTAATACTACAGGTAAATAGCATCCAATTACATACTTCATTATTGAGAAAAAAATATGTAATTGGCAAAAGGACATGCAAAGTAATTATGTAATGAGTTTCAAGGAAAACGTGCAATTTAAATTTGTCTTCTGATTAAAAAATACTATTCTTGCTATTATGGGGGGAAATCCAAGGCCCTATAAGAATTGCAAAATCAGAATCTAATATCGATTAACTCCATATTCATGCAGTGAAGTCAATGAATGAAGGCATTAAGATCAAAGCATGAAGAAGATTATGAGACTTTCTATTTAGAAATAATAAAATGTATATAATGTCGTGGAGTAAATTTTTAAGAAGCAAAACTTTCTGGTCTCTCTCCTGTGGCTTATAGAATGATAAAACCTGGGGAAAACTGCATGAAAAAAGTGACAGAAAGGTGTTTCTTTTGAAAATTAATTAATTTAAGTCAAGTATATATAGGTGCTAAATTTAAATGACTGAAACTGGAAAAATAAAAGTAAATTTTAAGAGCCTCCTTGTCAACAAAACCAAATAATATTAGTCTCTATGATTTTAATGCTGTAACAATGGAAGGAAGGAAAGAAGGAAAGAAGATAGGAAAGAAAAGAACAGGGAGGATGGTGGGAAAGAGGGAGAGGGGAGATATTATTCTGATAGTATGGAAACTGTGCCAATTGTTTATTCCACCCCCAAAATCCAATTTACAGACCCAATTGTCTCTGAAGAAGACATTTGTCAATTTATCTTTCTATTTCCCAGTGTAGCCAAGCCAATTTGCTGGCCATAACTGTTCTCCTAATTATTAATATTTTACCATAGTATATAGCTCCAGTAAGAAATAGATTTTAATGTTATTCAGTTTGATGACCAAATTGGGTACATTATTGTTACGTTCTACTTCCAATTAGTGTTGTGCTCATTTCTGAATGTGTCTTATAACAAAGACTTATCCTTTGGGCAACTTTTCTTAAATGCCAGCCCACTAGAAACTTTCATTATTTGGCCAAGAAACAGTGGTAGGTTACCATGACTTGACACCCCTTGTATCATGAGTCCAACATAACAGGGTCATTCAGATCAGAATGACATTACAACAGCAATTCTACTGGTCTCTCCCTTGTTACAGTCATTATCTTTGGCCATTCAATTTAAATGCATCATTTAGTTTGACAGCAAATTGTATGACAGAGTAAAAGAGACCTTCAGGGTGAAAAAAAACTTCCCTAAGTAAAGCTGATTTAACATCAAATAACTTCAAGGTTAACTCCGCACAATCAGTTGCCACCTTGCCGTATCTCCTTTACCAAGAAGAATGCTGTCATAGCTAAACTGGGCCATTTAACCTTGAGGGTAGAGAAACGAAGGGATTGGCTGCAAATGTCTTTAAGGGCATATGTATAGAAAATACAAAAATTATAAAACAAAACAAAATAAAACCTAATTCACTTGCAAAAATGTATTTCAACCATAGAAAGTAGAGTCAAGCAATGGTTAGGATTTTAAACTTATTCATGAGAGCATAGGCTTTGAAGTTACACAGACTTGAGCTTAAATTCAGGTTTTGTGACTTACAAAGTGCATAATCTTCAAAGGAAAAATGATTAAATATATTAGTATGACTATTTTCCTCTGTAAAATTGAAATTGTAATACCTAATCACGATTACTTTTAGGGATTAAATAAAATAAAATTCTACCTAACACTGAAAATAGGAAATAAGGAAGTAGTTTTAATTAGTGGCATGGTTGTTATGTAACTAATAAGAGAAATGATAACTCCTAAATAATAGTAATGTGTAAGATTAAATTTAAGGAATAGATGATTACTTCCATATCTTTCTCAGTTGGCATATAAATACAGATGTGTCTTTAGTCAACGTCAGTTCTTGTCTATTTCCATTTCTTCTCCTTTAAAATTGGAGTATGTAATGCAAATTTCCAAAACAAATAAAGGAAAATCCCATATATATATATATGTGTATATATATATATATATATGTATATATATACATGTGATTTCTTACAAATTGAGCTGTTGTGTTAGCATTAATCTATAGCTTAAATTTTAAAAGCACACGAATATCACAGCTTAATTTCTTCCATTAAGAATTTATCCCTTACCTTAATAAACCATTGTAGGGGTGGGGGGAGACTTGCCCTTTCCCACAGAAAGTTTGCTAAAAGTTCAACTGACAATTAAGACAGATTAATAAGAGAAAGGTTTATTTACCACGTGCATGGGAGAATCCCAGAGTGATAACTAAATATCCCAATGGAATCCAGATATTTTTATACACATCTTTTAAAGGATAGGGTGGAAAATGAGGAGTACAGGTATTAAATAATTCTGTTCAGGGGTGATGAATGGTACTGGGGAGGACAAATGGATGGGGGAAACAGAGTGACTTGTAAATTAACCTGAGAGACAGGTATTGTGCTTAAAATAATTTTCGCCAAGTCTGGTTCCATTCTTGATCTTCTTTGTTCCTGCAATATATTAAGATAACAGGGAGAGGAAGGGAAGTCAATTGCCCCATTGATCTTTTGATCAGGTCAGTCTGGTTTATGCAGATAGAGGGACAGCTCCTTCCAAAGCCTTTATATCTGGAAAGGCCTTAATTCAAAATACCAAGGAGTCATATTTTGAGTTGATATTTCCTGAGCTCCTTCATCATTGTTTTCGAAATATCTGGAACACTTAACATATTCATAACTATCAGACAGTCATATTTCAGTGTAAGTGAATGAGGTGTTTCCACTGTCTTGTGGAGACAGAGGAGGGCAGCGCAGAGTGACACAAAACATCAATAAAACAGCCTGAGTGAGGTTGGTACCTTAGTAAGCACTAAAAGAGTGTTGCCAACAGACTTGTAAGTGGGAAGAAAGAGAATATATATATAATTTCACAGTTCTGCCTAGAGGTTTCATAAGCTTGGGCTATCGTAAAATCTTTATGTGCTTGAAACGTGCCGTAAAGTATTATATTCACAGAAGGTGTGAGCAAAGCTGAAATCTGCACTGAGTCTGTTGAGGACCAAGATATCACCCTCCATGAGACACCTCATAATTGAGGATGCCGCACTGAGCCATTTCGGAACACATGGCAGAACTGGCATCACCTGTAATTTCTTACTAATCCTTTCTTTGTCCAATCTATTAATAGTTAAATTTAGTAGATTCAATGATTCAGTGGTCTCTTTGTGGTTAATTCAGTCTTTCTCATGTTATAGCTCAGTTCTTCAGATTCCTCTGTTTCTCCCTAGGCTACTTTCTAAGATGTTGTATTGCAGGAGTGGGCAAACTTTATCTGTAAAGGGCCAGATAGTATATATTAGGCTTTATTAGCCATATAGTCTCTATTGCAACTATTCAACTCTGCCGTTTTGGCGGGGAAGCAACCATAGGCAAGATGTAAATGAATAGGCGTGCCTATGTTCCAATAAAACTTTATTCATGGATACTTTACATGAAATTTGATTTTCCTATAATATTCAAGTGTCACAAAATATTTTGATTTTTTTTCAACCATTTAAAAATGTAGAAACCATTCTTAGCTTACAGGACATACAAAAACAGGCAGCAGGAACTATTTAGCCTGTAGAAGACAATTTGCTGACTCCTGGTACGTTGTGTTCTGAGTGGGGACAATTAGGGGACCTTCATCCCTGGGAGAGGGAGACTCTTGAACTAATCTTTGGTCATGCTAGTTGGTGATAATTTACCCAGAGTGAGCCTATTTGTTGTGTAATTACACCCCTGTGATCCTAAATTTCTCAGCTTGGTCCAGTCCCTTACCCCTCCAAGCTAACACAGCTTCCCCTCTGCTCCCTGCTTCTACAGTCCACTTTGAGTCTCTGCCATGTCTTCCACCTTGTCCTCATTTTCAGGTTGTTTCCACCACAATGGGACCTTAAACCAGTGTCTATGTTTAAGATCCCTCTGGAACTGAAGGGAGCAGCATGCACGTGTAAATGAGATCCACCCTCCACCGGACCAAACCACCCACTCTCTTAACTGCTGGTGTGCTGCATGTTGGCCAGAGAAGCTCTGGAATATCACTTTCCCGCTGGGGAATCAAATGCTGAGCAGCAGCCCCTCTGCCCTAGTTTTTCTGTCTACCTGTATAATGAACTTCCTCCCCACTCTGGGGCTTTGAAGCATGAGAAGTAGCTTACAAATTCTATTACCTTGGTTGCCAACATCATATTCTCCTCCTTTCAGGGAGAGCATTGTCCTTCTCTCTTTCCCAGATGCCACAAAAGTAGACAGCTTGCAAAGAAAAATCAGTTTATTAATAAGGAAAATACTTCAGTAAGTATTAAAAATATTACGCTCTTAATACGTAGGTTTCCATAGGCAGAAATGAGGAGGTTGAAAATCCTAGTGAAAGGGAACAACATAACCAAAGAAGAAAGTAAACATAAAACTGTCCACAGACACACTGCTTTCATTCAAAAGCATAATGCTTATTTTGTGATTTGGTACGGAAACCATTCTAGGATAAAGAGCCAATTTACAATGAGGCAAAATAACCTTATGCTAATTACTAACAGGGCTTTTACAAGATAGCATTGTGTTCAGAAAGTATATTTACCAGGAGAAAAGTACTTCATCCTTTTACGCTGAGTTGGAAAATATTTTATAGTTTATCATACACAAACTTATGATATAGCAGCATTTTTGATAGTGGATTTTGTAATGAAAAAGGACAAAATCCATGTTGAAAAATTTTGTTAGTAAAATAGCTGTATTTCATTTGACCACAAATTATTAAATAAAACTAGAAAAGAATCTGGTGATAGTTTAGTAATACTCATTTGTTTACTAAATGATCATTCAACAGATATATGTTGAGCACTTACCATATAACAAGCACCATTGCTGGGCCAGGTATAATGCAGTGAACAAAACAAGTGCCAGAAAGACAATAAACAAGATAAATATATGTAAATAAGTGACGTGTGCTGAAAAGAAATTATAAGACAAGGAGGGACCCTGTAAGATGTGAAGTTAGGTGTTGAAATTTTAGATAAAATTGCCAGGGAAATCCAGGACTTTAGAATAAAAATCTGAAGTAAGTCGGGGAACTGATCATACCAATATCAAAGGGAAGAACATTCTATTGAATGTTCTTTGAGAGTAGCAAACAAAGAGTCCTTGTCTTAAGAGTATGTTGGATAGGTTTGAGAAACAGTACAGAAGCCAGAGTTGCTGAGGTCCCCAGAGGAAGGAATGAGGATTGAGAGGTGATGTGGGGTCGGATCACGTGGAGAGAGGTCATTATAAGGATTTGACCTTTACCTGAGTTTTAAAGCCATGAAAACATTTTGTACAAAGGAGAGATCTGGTCTGATTATAATTCAAAAGGATCACTCTGGCTCACCTTGTTGATAATAGGATTGTCTTAGTGCCTTTAGGCTGCTACAATGAAATACCATAGACTATGTAGCTTATAAACAATAGAAATTTATTTCTTATTGTTCCAGAGGCTGGAAATTCCAAGATCAAGGGCACCCTCTGATTCAGTTTCTAGTGAGGGCCCACTTTCTGGTTCATAGACAGCATCTTCTAATTTTTCCTCATGTGGTGAAATGGGCAAATTAGCTCTCTGGGTCCTCTTTTATAAAAGTGCTGGTAAAAAAAGTCTTCACCCTCATAACCTAATCACTGCCCAAAGGTCCTACCTCCGAATACCATACATAAGGGTTAAAATGTCAACATATAAATTTGGGGAGAACATAATCCTTAAGTCCTTTGCAAGGCTGTAGGAGAGCAAGGTTAGAAAGAGAGGTCAATTGGGAGGCTGTTACAATAATCGAGGCAAGAGATGATGGTGGCTTAGGCCTGGTGGACAACAGTCGATGTGATGAGAATAGTGAGATTATGTTAAAGGAAGAGCTAATAAGTTTCCCTGAGGACTTGGACATGAAGTTCAAGAGAAAAGGAGTAGTCAAGAATGGCACTAGGTTTTTTGGCCCAAGAAACTGGAAATGGAATATTGTCATTTACTGAGATAAAAAAAAAACAAAACTGATGGAGGCATTGGCTTGGGGCAGAATATAGGAGTACAAGTTTGAACATGTTAAGGTTTAGAAGCCAACTAACCATCTAGATACAGAGGTCAAGGAGACAGTTGGAGCTAAGGAGAGAAGTGTGGACCAGATATGCATATAAATGTGTGAGTCATTACTATACAGAACAAATTTATAGCCTGAAAACTGAATAAGATTAATAGAGGAGAAACCAAAGATTAAGCAGAAGTAAACAAAAAGGTAGGAGGAAAACTAAATGAGTGGAGTGTGGTGGAAATCAAGCAAAGATAGTATTTCAAGAAGTTGAGTTGCTGACACTAGGTATCTATGTGTGAAGTCATGATGACCTCATGGTTTACTTCTCCTTTATGCCTTCTTTGTATCAGCCGATGTCCATTATAGCTGGTTATGTCTGATGATTCACTGAATGAGTAAAAGTACCTGAGCACCAGAGCTGATAATAACATATAAATGAGTTGGTTATCAAGATAATTTGCTACTATAAATGTTTTAGATTAAGCCATTCAATACTATTGAACAAATACTTATTAAGTTCCTGCAATTTTCAAGATGCCTGGCAATCAAAAAGATTGAAAGAGATTCATCCATCGTCCTCCAGGAACTCACAGTACAAAAGGATTTATTAAAGCTGACAAATAACTTAAATGCAAACTACTATGGTTTAAATGTCCCCTCCAAAACTCATGTTGAAATGTAATTGCCATTGTGATGGTGTTAAGAGGTAGGACCTTTGGGAGGTATTTAGGTCATGAAAGCTCTACCCTCATGAATGGATTAATGCCATTATCATGGAAATTTGGCCTCCTTTTACTTTCTCTGTCTCGCACACTCTTGCCCTCTCTCACCCTCTCTTACCGTGTGATGCCTCTTGCCATGCTAAGATGTAGCAAGAAATACCTCATTAGATACAGCCTCTTGATCTTGGAATTCTCAGGACCCCCCAGCCCCAGAACCAAGTAAATCTTCTTTCTTTATAACTTACCCCATCTGTTCTGGTTATAGCACCAGAAAATGGACTAAGATACAAACTATAATGGGTATGAATCTCATTCCACAAAACTCAAATGGGCAAGAAGAAGAAATTTGTTTGTTTTCCTATATTTCAACTGTACTGTGGATTTTTGGTTGCCATTTGATCAAAATTAAATCTTAAGTCAAGATCATCTCCTTTATTTCAGGGCCGTTATCATAAATCTAGGGTTCTTAGGTGATGCCTCAATATGAAAGAATGGGGGGATGGTCTTTCTCCCTGCTCATGAGCTCTTTCTGCTGCTTCCTCTGAAATATACATGTTCTCGTCTAATACTCAGTCACTGACCCATCCAGGTTGTCCCCAAGTTTTCCCTTGCTCCCTCCTATAGGAACTCTCCAGGTCTAGTTCACTCTCTTTGCATGTTTGCAGCCTCTCACAGGCACAAGAAAAAACTAGCTGCTCTACCTTGCCACAGGGGGTTGTAAGAAATTCTGTGAGGCTGCTCCAGGGTCTCTCATATTAGACATGCAACTCTAGCTGTCCTTCTGCTCCCATGTGATGCTGGGAGCCAGGGGGAGGTCTGGATCTTTGGATGTTCTTGGGTACTCCCAGGGAAAGAGAGAATGGATCTTGCTCTCAGATCTGGGATCTGGCTATGCCTCCCTAGTTTTCAAGCAAGTGTGGAGGAGCAGAACACAGGGGCCCTACCATATATAAACTTTCTTACTTATCCTCTGATTATCTCTTTTTTCCTCTCAGTCCAAGTAAATTTTATTGAATCACTGAGCATGGGAAATACTGATTCTCTCTGATCATGTGTTTTTCCAATTTCACTATTTGTCTGTTTGTTTGTTTTAACCTTAAGCTTTAAAAATTCCAAAGGCCTTTCTCCCAACTAGAAGTTTTAAAGATCTTTTCAAAAGTTTTTTCTTCTTTTCTCTGTTTGTGTCTGACCTTGGTTATATCTATTCACTGAAACATAAATGTGAAATATTTCTGCTGCTTTCTATAGGAGAAACCTATACAGAACTACAGTTTATATCTCAAAGTATTAGCCTGCCACATTTTCCCCCTAGTAAATATTTGCATTCTTTATTTTAAAAAATAAAACAATTTCTCATTTCAAAACCTATTCCATGCTAAGAAGTTCAGGCCTTACTAAAATTTCTTTCTACAGAAACTTAGCTCCTGCATACAAATATTCAGTGGTATTATCTTAGGCTGTTTTGTGCTGCTATAACAAAATATCACAGACTGGATAATTTTAATGGACAGAAATTTGTTTCTCACAGTTCTGGAGGCTGGGAAGTCCAAGATCAAAATGCAGGCATCTGGCGAGGAATTTCTTGCTGCACCGTAACATAGAAGAAGGAAAAAGAGAGGGTAAGAGAGAGAGAAAAAGAGGCCAAATTTTTCTCTTTATATGACAGCCATTTCCTTCCACAATAACAAATTCACTCCGATGATAACAACATTAATCCACTCATGAGGGCAGAGCCCTCATGGTCTAATCACTTCTCAAAGGCCTCACTTCTTAACAGTGTTATAATAGCAATTAAATTTCAACATGAGTTTGGTAAGAGACAAACACTCCAACCATAGCAGCTACTGTTTTCAATAGGTCCTCCAACACTGAGTGGGAAGCTTGGAAGTTGGAAGAAGTTTTCACCTCAGTCTATTGGGTTTCCACTCACTGTCTGAGAAGTATTTCTTCATTCTCAAAAATTATTTTATTTCCTTCTATCTACAGGAACTGAGTCATGAGTATAGGTAGAGGTTCTCTATCCTACTATCACCATAGTTACCTGAGTCTAGCCCCTAAGAAACTTCACATTCTGATACGATGATGGCTCTCAATTGTTTTTGCTTAATGTCAGCAATGATATAAACTGGTGCCCTCCTCAATCCCTATCTATGTCTTCTTTCTACTAAAGTAGAAAGTCATCTGCCTTACTCAAGAAAGAAAGTGAATTCTGTCTAGGTTCTTACAGGACCATAGTTGTCCCAGTGACTCTTCTGCTCTGGCTCTCTCCTGCAAATACTCAAGCCCACCTTAGTTTCCACATAACTTGTGGTGAACGGGTTCTCTTTACAGATAAGAGTCCACCTGCAGATTGCTTTTCTTATAAGGCAAGACAAAAGAAGGAAGGAAGGAAGGATGGAAAGAAGGAAGAAAGGAAGGAAAGAAGGAAGGAAGGAGAAAATGTTTTCCCTGCAGGACTGAGATCTAATTTCCCACAACTATTGGCAATTAAAGGGCTTCTATAATTCACTAGCAGAAATTATTTTACATGTTAAAAGAATCCAGTTAAAACTTTACTTCTATAGTCGGTATGCTGTTTTCAATTTCTTGGCTATGTTCTCTTTTACTAAAAAATAAAAGAGCACAGTAGCTGAAAATTAAACTGGAGTGAAATAGGTAAAAATAGTATACTTTAAAAATCTATTTTGTTTATGGAAAAATGTCTTCTGAAAGGCCCCATTGATCTTTCCTTTATTTTATTTTATATATCTAAAAATTATTCAATTCTAGGGTTATGGAATTTGAAAATTCTTTGATTCTAATTAATCAGAACATTTTCTTTTATTTAGTCCTGGAAACCCATAAAAAGTTATTAGCTGTCAGCAGCTTTAATGCCAGTTTATTAGGGGCCCTGACTCAGAGCCTGCTGATAGTTATTGTGAAGGCTGAAAGGTTAACAAGAATGGGCTGCTACCAACCGCCTTGCCAGGTGTTTTTCCCTGCAGTTAATGGACTTGAGCCAATTGAAATTATTACTCTAGAACAAGTCACAGACACTTTTAATCTTCACATAAAAACATTGCTAGAAAAAAAAAAGCTGGGATTTGTATTGTTGCTTCTCACCATCGTCAAATTTGGAACAATTAAAATAAACTATAGTTAATCTTCTATTTGTAAATGAAGGCTTGACAACTCCAAAAAGAAAGAAGGAACCCTTTTAAAATAATATGCATGTATAACATGTTCCATTAAAATAATAACAGTTCCTTCAATGAAACAATGCCTTGTAAAAACCTCACGCTTTTTTTTTTTTTTTTTGAGGCATAGTGGTTAAGGGCTATGTAGGTATTAACATGTCTAAATTCTTTTAATTGCTGGGCTTATAAATCTGAACAATTGTAATGAAATAATCAGAATCAACCAGATGGAATCGGAGCCAATCACCATGGGTATTTGAGAAGTTCATGCTGTTTGCGGGTATTGAATATGTACTTATCCAGTCCAAAATGAAGCAGATGGCACAGCAAACAGGTAAGCATTTGCTTTATCTTCCAGATATTGTGGTTCACTGATTATCTCTATTTATTTTAGGAACTTCGGAACATCTGTAAAAATCAGATGAAAGACAAACAGAGGTGACTGAGAAAGACTTGAATAAAATGTGGAGTTTTAGAGCTTTCACACTGTCAGATGAGGACAGAGGGATCCTTAACCTCTGCCAACCTTTAGGAAGCACACAGAATTTTAGGTAGCAGCATTTAAAATTAAATACTTAGCCGAAGAAAATACAAAGAAAGGAAATCTTTAGTTGTATAAAATCCAAAATTAAATAAGTAGGAACAAGAATAAGGGGAATAGAAATGGACTGGGCATAATAGAAGTGAAAATTGCTCATGCCCACTCTAACATTAATGTGCTTATCCAATGCCAACATCTTGGGTTCCAAATACCATTCTCCCCATAAGGGAGCTTGAGTTCCTTCAAGAAATGGCAGAGGCAAGGAAAACACTGGTGCATTTAAATGTTTTTATAATTTTAGAAAGAAAAAAGTACTCAAAGAATAATGGGGAAATAAAAAAAGCATGGGGGCAAGCTTGGAAGAGCCAATTGGCCAAATTTGGGACAATTTCAGCATTAAAGAAACAGAAAATAATAAATTATAACACACTGTGTTTTTTAAAAGTCAACAGTATGTATAGGTGGTAGGCAGAGGAGAAGTTCTTAACAAAAGGATGCCAGGTACTATATGTAGAACAAATGATACAATTAGAAAATCTTCATTTTGCAAGCAACAATATAAGAATTGATTTAGAAAAGAATAATCAGATAATGATAAAAAAAACATGGAGTGAAAGGATCCCCACATTCTTAAAGTTTTACCGAAAAGATTATCTGTGGATTACTATGAAGAGAAAAGGATACTTTTGCAAGAGTGGCAGCATCTTAACCAAGGGATCAAGGAAGCACTCACCAGTACCAGGACAAATTAGCATCGTGTACCTGCAGCTATGATGCAATGGAAAGTCACATTATCACATAAGGCTATGTCATATTCCTGCAAAAAATATTTAATTTCAAAATAATAATGAGAGAATAAACATGTCCAAATTACAGAACATTTTACAGAACAGTTGACCTGGATTTGTCAAAGTTGTCAAGTCATGAAAGACCAAAAAACTAAACAAACAAGCAAAAAGAGGTGGTTATAGATTAAAGGAAACTAAGGAGACACAACAACTAAATGCAAATTGTGATCCTTGATTAGATCCTAAAAAGTGAAATAACTAAAAACCATATTAACACAACCATAAAGGACATACATGAAACAACTGGAGAAGTTTGAATAGAACTGTATTTTAGATATTATTATTGAGATGACATTCAACTTTTTAGGTATGAAAACTGATATAATTTTCTCTAGAAGGATGTCCCTGTTTTTATAAGATACATGCTGAAGTGTTTAAGGTAAAATAACATGTCTGTAACTTCCAAATGTTTCAGCAAAAAAAGGTATAAATTAAAAAGTATATATTGGTAAAAATATTAAAGCAAATGTGATAAAGTGGTAAAAATTTGAACATCTAAAGGAATGACATATATGTACTCATTTTACTATTCTTTTAACTTTTATAGGATTCAAATTTTTTCAATATTGAAAAAATTATGCTTGTCTCTAAGTGGTTTCATTTACTGTAGGCCTTTGTCTATAGTATATTTTGTGCAGTATATTTCCTTTGTCTAGGTAATATACTGCACAAAAATCCCAAACATGTGTAAAGTCTGTCGGCGGCTCTATCAGTATGACCACTGATTCATACTACTACTTGGTTGTCATAGGCACCACCAATGGACAAAATAAAACCAGAGTGTAAATAATATCAGAGAAGAGAGTTTCATTCCAATTTAAGTCACATCTGGCTTTCTTTGAGGGCATGACAGTAGCTGATCCAAAACTCCTGGTTGGGTACAAAAAGCGAGGATTAGATGGTGGCCAATGGGTTAAAATTGGTGGTAGATTTGCCTAAGGTACAATGCTGCCACAGTAATTTCTGAATAAAACAAAAAAATTTAAAACAACAAGCAAAAAGCTTTGTTTAACATGCTGAGCCCCCTAAATTGCTAACAGATCAACCATACAGCTCTGAAGCTCTTGAGAAATGTTATCTTTTTTTTCTTCAACCTGGAGAGGTGAAGTTGAAGTTATTTGATTATTTAGAAAACCATGCATTCAACATTTATTGATTGAGCACTCTTCTAGATGCTATAAGACAGAAATAAGCAAATATGTAGTGTAATATCAGTATAATAAAAAAGAAAGGAAGGAAATAAAAAAGGAAGGAAGGGAAGAGGGTAGGGAGAAAGGGAAGGGAGGGAAAAAGCAAGGCAAGAAGAGAAGAACCAAGAAGAAAACTAGAAAAGAGCAAGGGGCTAGTAATGGAGGATTATATTTTTGGTACAGTGGTCAGAGAATGCCCTTCTGAGGAGGTGATCAAAGACCTGAAGGAAATGGGGAAGAGAATCAGGTAAGTATTTTGGTCAGGAGAACTCAAGTGGAAGAGATAACAGTGAGTCCAAGGGCTCCAACGAGGTACTTTCCATGGAGTGTAGCAGAACCTGCAAAATGACATGCCTGGCTCAAGGAAAGTAGGCAAGAGAATGATGGCACTAGGGCCAGCTTTGGCTTATGTGGTGGCTTTGTTATATTTTTTAAAAGTATATTACAGGTGAACATGGACTTATGCAAAGGAAAGGTATCTCTTCTCCAAGGAAAAGCATTTTTCCAAGTGCCCTTAGCTGGACACCTTATACAGACACAAACTGCACAATCAAATGCAGTGACTCGAAATAGAACACTAAGGGGCAAAATAGGCAGAAAGCACTTCAATCCAAACATATAAAGGAGATGATTCTCATTTGACGGTTCATTGTCTAATGTTCTAGTGGGAAGAATAACATAAAATCATACACAGTAAACTGATTACTTCTACAGTTAGTCTCTACTCAAATAGTCCTCCCCACTTAATATTGTCTACCACAGCTCTTTGGTTCAACATTTTTGCCTGATAGTCTTTCATTATCAGTCTATGATGCAAATGTAACACAAAGTACTTTTAAGAAGATATCAAATTTTTAGTAATACATGCAAAATTTTGTTAAATTAATGAGAGTAACATTGGAGATTGCTTGAATCACAGCAACAATCATTAACGAATTAGGACGTCTAGTCATTTAACAGTTGAAGATGAGAGATCATCAAAGGTAATAACACAATTTGAAATTTTAAAAAGAATAATCTGACTATAAGAGGCTTTATAGAGGATTTGGGAAAACTGATGAATAATTTTACAAAGTGAAGGGAAAAACATTTCTTGAAAAATTCTTTCTTCATTCTAATAAGTAGATTTGTTAGTCAAATATAAATTACATTAAAATAAGAAAAAAGACTATTTTAATTTCTCAAAATATCAAATATTTTAACAGCACTATAACAATTTGTCTCCCTTTAAATTGTGTTAACTTTAGTTGGCCTTTCTTAAGTGCCAATAATTCTATTATTGGATCTTCTATTCTCAGACTCTTGTACATCAGATCTAATGCCACAACTCCCAAAATGGATCAATTTACCACTACCCAGCCTAGTCTACTTCCAGAAGTATAGGCTTTTTTCCTGGCCCTCAAGGAGCTTACAAATGGCAAATATAAAAATATGTGCAAGTAAAAGTAGAACTTGGTTTATACTGAACTTGGTATTATAAAAGAAGCACAAAGTAGTAACGGGTTAAGAAGAATAGCTCATCGTTATTTGAGTCATCAAACAGTACTTTATAAAGGAGGTTGCATCCTAGAAGAGTGAATACGATTTCCATGAACAGAGATGAAAAACTAAAAATGTGGTGACTATACAGGAAATAATTTATAGTCCATTTTGGTCTTGCATAACATACATATGGAAGAAGTTGGATTTAAGGCTTAAGAATAATGTTGGGGCTGGGGCTTAGAAGCCATGAATATCAAGCTGAGTTGTTTGAACTTTAGACAATGAGGAACAGGTGTTGTAATTAGTGTTCTATTTATTTTTTCCAAAGAATTTAATACTATATATTAAAGTTTTATAAACTCAATTTCTCCAAACCTCAAGAAAGCAATTTAATTTTCTTTACAGCCATTATTTCCATTGATTATCCTAAAGGAAAATAACATGTGTGTATGTGTATACACACTGTATTTTATGTAATTTTCTGTATGTGTGTATACATATTAATATATCTCCTCAATTATCTACAAACCATGGGAGCACTGGCAAAGACAGCCCAAAATCCACGTAAAAGTCACACTGTAGAATTGGGACCATGACCTGATTTTCTGAGGAAAAAATTTCTGTGATGAGCAGGTTTACACAGCTCTTTTTCCAGATAGCAAGTAGAGAGAAGACTGTCTGTTTAGTAAGTTATCCTGCTACCCATGTGAATGTTTGTTTCTGCTTAAATCAGCTGAGGGCTTTGATCCTGTGCCTCTTAACTAGTATCTCTGTCAAGAGGACCAGGGTGAAGCCACATAAAAGTAGGACAACACACATTCAATAGAAAAAATAACATGAAACACGGATGATCAACAATACAAATCATTAAACTCAGACTTCATAGTATGAGCAAATATCCACACTTCAACAGGAGACAAAATGACTCTAAATTAGTAAATAATTAGCACTTCTCTGTATTTTATAACTGATTAATTTCTTCATTCATCAAACATTTATTAGAGCACCAGTTATGTAAAAGGCATTGCTATGAACTTAGGAACAATGGCCATAATTATTCCCACTTTCCCATCATGAAATTCTTATTAATATAATTAAATGTCTTTTGAGAATTTGAAACTTAGAGTTTTAAATTCGAGGATTGCTGTACAATCTGAATTTCTTTTACTTATTTATTTCTTTATTCATTTATTTTTGCTGTTTTTTTAATTTATTTATTTTTTTATTTCAGCATATTACGGGGGTACAAATGTTTAGGTTACATAAATTGCCTTTCCCCCACCTGAGTCAGAGTTTCAAGCATGTCCATCCCCTAGAAGGTGTGCACTGCACCCATTAGGTGTGAATATACCCATCCCCTCCTCCCCACTCCCACCTGCCCAACACCCGATGAAGTTTACTACTAAATGTACACATAAGTGTTGATCAGTTAATACCAATTTGATGGTGAGTACATGTGGTGCTTGTTTTTCCATTCTTGGGATACTTCACTTAGTAGAATGGGTTCCAGCTCTATCCAGGATAATACAGAAGGTAATAGATCACAATTGCTTTTTGTAGCTGAGTAGTACTCCATGGTATACATATACCACATTTTATTAATCCACTCTTGTATTGATGGGCACTTGGGTTGTTTCCACATCTTTGCAGTTGTGAATTGTGCTGCTATAAACATTCTAGTGGAGATGTCTTTTTTATAGAATGTCTTTTTTTCCTCTGGGTAAAGGCCCAGTTTGGGGATAGGAGGATCAAATGGTAGTTCCACTTGTAGCTCTTTGAGTTATCTCCATATTGCTTTCCACAGAAGTTGTACAATTTCTTTAGCATTGTCATTATATGTTGAGGCTCTGGACTCAGGTAAGTTTCCACTTACAAGCTGTATGATCTTGAGCAAGTTATTTATCTCTCTAGGGATCATTTTTTCATCTGTGAAATAAAAAGAATAGTACATATTCTATAAGGTTGCTGAGAAGATTAAGTGAAATTAGGCTAATAAAATATTTATAGGATCTAGCACCTAGCAATAATTCAATAAATGTTAGTTATGACTTTTGTTTGTAATTACTATCATTAGAATAAAGAGGCCATGACATTATTGAAAGTATTATTGTTAGAAACTTGGGGTTAAGTTTTATATATTAATATTTGGGTTATTCTGAAAACATAGATTCAATATGTATGTGTTTGTCTTGTAGCAAAAAGGAAAAAATAACTACGTTACAAATTGCAATATAATGTCATATATTTATAGCTTCAAGCTACAGAAAGTAATGGTTATTAAACTGAGGGGAACGGAGGGACTAGAAATGCCTAATCACCCGCTCTTTGAAATTAGTGTTGCATAAAATCACTTTTCCTGATCATTAGAGGCCACAGGTTCACCCATAAGCACAGACCAAAAGAGTAACGAACAGATAACTGACAGACGCCTTGAGGAATAAGGTTATTTAGATGTTCAGGCTGGATACCTGAGGCACGGAATTCATTTTATAGACTCAAAATAGTTGTGTTGGCAACAAAATCTCACACTTCTTTTTTTATTTTAATTTTTTTTCCTTTAGTAGTTGCTGTCAGCTATCGGATGTGCTCTTCTTCCTGTGTATTGGATACCTGTGGGGCAAATGTTTTTATTCTGTTCAGTGGACTATGTTGAAACATCTCTTTCTGAAACCCTTTATTGACTGCCTCTG
Organism: Lemur catta; assembly: GCF_020740605.2. NCBI lineage: Eukaryota > Metazoa > Chordata > Mammalia > Primates > Lemuridae > Lemur > Lemur catta. The sequence goes on from NC_059128.1 coordinate 246,548,204, forward strand.
ATGGAGTTTACACCTTCAAAGAATCTTTAAATTAAAGTCAACTTAGCAGGGGAAAAGTTTGTTCTTATTCCTTCCCTCCCACAGGGTGACCATTCTAAACCCAATAAGGATATACCACTACTATCTCACTGCCAGCAAAGACAATGACTTATAATTGACTTTTTTCTCATTTCAGTATAACTGTTAGTTCTGGAATGCTATAACATCAAAGAGAATATTAGAGCTATTACTATGGAAGAAACATTGGTCTTAGGGTGTTTTTTTTTTCTATTGTCTTATTTGCACTAAAAAGACATTAAATAAAGAATATTTGGCATTATAGGCAGAAGGGGTAGAACAGGTTGCTTCTAAGCAACTTCTTCTATTTAACTTCAAGCCTATTCCAGACCATCAGTGAGATAGAGTACTTATGCCAGACATCTCTGAAATTGTATACATTTCCTTTCCTTCTCCTGAGACCATTTACCTGGGACTTTATCCTGACATTTCTAGCAGGTAAATGGGGAGACATTCAAGTGGGCATTTCTAATACCTCCATGGTTGCTGTATTTTGTATACTTCTAGAATTGTCACATGTTAAGATGACAGGTTAGAAAAATCTCTCCTAAATATAACGACAAATGAAAAACTATTTTAGTGGTTGGGAATCACTAAATTATTTAGAGTTGTTTGGCATTAGACAAAACCTGTATACCAACTCCAGCCTCAAATTTGTAGCTGAATGACCTTGGACAAGCTAGGAAAATTTTTTAGACTTTATTTATCCATATATAAAATGGGTGTAAGAATATCTCACAGGATTGTTTTGAGGAGAAATGTGGAGATTTGTTTTATAATGTGCTTTTATGAAGCCTGACATTTAGTAAATATTCACTAACTGGTAGCTGTTATTCTACAGCTTTCTTCATTTTTTTTAATGTTCCAATTACAAACACAGACTTTCAAGTCAGTCAGATCTATGTTCAAAGAATATTGTGTATAAGATCTTTGTAAGAGTCTTCCCCTTACTGAATCTTAGTTTGTTAATATTTTCTCAAAGGGTGTTTTGAGGAATAAATGAAATAATGTCCTTGAAGTGCCTAACATAGAGCCTAGAACTTACTAGTTACCCTGCAAGGGGCAGTTTCTTTCCCTATTTCCATTAATATATATCATAGCTAGTGCATAAATGTAATAATCATAAATCAAGATAATGCAGTTGACTTGCCAAAGTCCATTTACAACTCTACTCTTCATTGTAAGGAGCTCAGGAAATTTCACCCCAAAATATGACTCCTTAGTATAAAGAATATTTTGACTTAAAGGCCATTCAAGATCAAAAAGCACTGGAGGAAAAAAATAAAAATAATTTTTAAAAAAATAGTATTTGAGGGGGCTTTGCCTCTATCTGCGTAAACCAGACTGACCAATCTAAAGATTAAAGGGGCAATTAACTCCCCTCTTCTCCCTGTTATCTCAATATATTGCAGGAAGGAGGATCAAGAATGCAACCAGACCTGGCCCAAATTATTTAAATATAATACCCTCTCTCAGGTTAATTTAATTTGCTCAGGTTGATTTAATGTGCAAAGAGAATCATTTACAAGTCAATCTCTTTCCCCCATCCATTTATCTTCCCTAGCACCATTTGTTCCCCCTAAACAGAATTGCCTGCACTCCTCATCTCCCTCTCCCCACCAAAAGGACAGGTATAAAAATATCTGAATTTCATTGGGATATTGAGTAATCACTCTGTGATTCTCCCCATGCTCATGGTGAATAAACCTCTCTCTTGTATTAATCTGCCTTAATTGTGAGTTGACCTTTCAGTGAACTTTTTGGGGAAAGGGGAAGTTTCCCCTCACCCCTACACCTGCCTACCCTAGAAAGCCAATTGGACAACATGGTGTTCCTGGGTCTGGCAAATGAGATATTGACACAAGTGTGTTGGGGTTTTCTTGGAAAGCTTTTGCTTTTCTTGATAAAATGGATAGAGGAGACTGGCACCATTCCCTTCCTCCTTCTTCTTGCCTTGGCTGAGGTCGTGATTTCTGGTCCTGAAATAACCATCATGAGACCATGTGAGAAAGGCCAATAAAATTTCAGAGAGAGCAACCTTGACATGATTAAACAGATAAGCTATTGCCAACAACTGCTCACTAAGCATTTCTTGTTAACCAAGATAATAACTGTTTAGTTTGGAGAGACAAATGTTGATAGAGTTTTCTGTTACTTTTTAAATGGTGCATTCTGATAGGTAGTAAACCTCTTGTCTACAAATTAGCTGCCAAGGAACCAAAAGAAAATAGAGCCCTTGTAACACAGGGAAGTGCCTAAGGGGGCAAAAAAAAAAAACAAAGCAGATTTTCTGTCTCTTTAAAACTCCCCCCCCCCCACTCTTTTTGGGACCTACAGCCTGGCCTACATCCCTGAGGCAGATTAAGTCTTTTGTTAAAAGAAATAACTCCCAGGTGGTGCCAGCCTCCCAGGTGGGCTGCTGGCAGAGTTCACAGGCTTTGTCTTTGGCAGAGATGGAACTGATTAATTAACAAAAATAGCCTAGAACTGAGGAGCTCTCCCTTTAAAAGCTCTGTATTTCTGCCTATGTTCAGGAAATTTGGATTTTGAGATGAAAAGGTTTACCATTTTTCCTCCTTTGCTGGCAAAGTAAATCTCTTTCCTCCTCCCCAAACATTTAACCTCATTCTTCTGATTCAGCCTTGTGGACAAGTGCTGAGTTTTCGATAACACTCTCACTCCTGCTGATGATTCACATTTGATTTTTGGTTTTGCTAAGTGTGCTCCTGGCCAGATACTTCCTTATTCTTTATTCTAATATCTCTAAGAATCAGACTAGAAAGTGATACATGTAGGTAATTATTTATTTAGTTATCACTCCTAATCCTTTATATTTCATGAATTCTCTTCATTTTTTTAAAGTTTTAATAAAATTTGTATTTGACCAAGAGAAAAACTGGCTAGAATTATCTTTGACATTTTTTAAAAATTTCAAACTATTATGGGGATACAAAAGTTTTTGTTACATGGATACACTCTATAATGCTGAAGTTGGGGCTTTCAGTGTACCTGCCACCAGGACAGTGTTTGTTGTACCCAATAGGTAAGTTTTTATCCCTCACTCTCCTCCCATCCTCCCCTCTTCTAAGTTTCCAATTTCCTTTATGTCTTTTTGTACCCATGTGTACTCATCATTTATGTCCCGCTTATTAGTGACAACACATGTTTTTGCTTTTCCATTCCATTCCATACTTCACTGAGGAAAATGATCTGTCTCCAGTTCTATCCAAATTGCTGTCAATAATATTATTTCATTCCTTTTCTTGGCTGAGTAGTACTGTATAGTATATATTTACCATATTATCTTTATCCACTTACATATTGATGGGCACTTAGGTTGATTCCACATCTTTATAGTTGTGAGTTGTATGGCAATAAACATTCAAATGTAGGTGTCTTTTTTATAAAATGATGTCTTTTCCTTTGGTAGATACCCAGTAGTGGGATTGCTGGATCAAATGGTAGGTATACTTTTAGCTCTTTGAGGAATCTCCACACTGTTTTCCACAGAGGTTATAAAAATTTGTGGTCCCACCAATAGTGTATAAGCATACCTTTGTCTCTGCATCTACACCAGCATCTTTTGTTTTTTGACTTCTTAATAATGGTGATTCTGATGGGGTAAAATGGTATCTTATTAAGGTTTTAATTTGCATTCCCTAATGATTAGTTATATTGAACATTTTTCCACATGTCTGTTGGCCATTTGTCTAAAATATTAAAGATGTACAAAAGCTTTTGTTACATGGATATATTTCTTTTGAAAAAATTCTGTTCATGACTTTTGCCCACTTTTTGATGGTGTTGTTTGTTTGTTTCTTGCTGTTTTGTTTAAGTTCTGTTTAGATTCTGGAAATTAGTCCTTTGTTGAGTGTATAGTTTGCAAATATTTTCTCCCATTCTGTAAGATGCCTGTTTGCTCCGTTAATAATTTCCTTTGCTGCGCAGAAGCTTTTTAATTGAATTAAGTCCACTTATTTATTTTTGTTGCTGCTGTATTTACCTTTGGGATCTTAGTCATAAATTCTTTGCCTAGGCCTATGTCTAGAATAGTTTTTTCCACATTTTCTTCTAGAATTTTTATGGTTTCATGCCTTACATTTAAGTCTTTAATCCATCTTGTTCTTAAATACAAACTTTAGAAAGGAGGAAAGCTAGATACATATTTTATGGATGACATTGAATCTTGACATGACCCTCTGTGGTAGGTTCTATTACCATACTCATTTTACAGATAAGAAAACTGAGAAATTAAGAGATCCCAATTTCCGTAGTTTGTAAGACAATAATATAGAACCTAAGCAATTTGGGTTCTACATTATATTCTTTGGGCCTCACGTTCTCTATCAGCAAAAGGAATTGCTTTAACTAAATGGCTTATAAATTTTCTTTCACCTCTAATTTTATACTTCTTACAGGATATTAACTCCCTCATTTCTCCTTGTTCTGCTGTCCCTGGTCAGTATGATAATTATAATTCTCTTGAAGCACCATAAATGGGGAAATGGTTTAGCATAAACTATGGATTCAGAAAGCATTGCCTTGGTTTCAGTACAGTCTTGGCCACTTTTAATACCTATATGACCATGAGAAAATTACTTGAATTCTCTAAGCCTAGTTCTCTCATTTGAGAAATTGTAGGCTATACCCATGTAGATAATAATCTCATCTGAGGATTCAATAAGAATATCCATATAAAGTACTTAATGCACAAGTCTTAGTACATAATTCTCAACAAATGTTAGTGATCTTTTTGTTGTTATTGCTGTTAGGTTTACCTCTGAAAACTCAATTTTTTTGATTCACTAACATATCTGGTAAATTTCATTAATCATTATTCATAGTATCACAGTATAAAATGTTTTTCTTAATATACATGTTCTCCCTTTCTGGAAATCCTAAAAATATAAATTTAAAATCCACATTTATTTTACTAGGCTTATAGTAAAAAAAAAAATACAAAATGATGCTGTAAAAAAAAAAAACTTTCCTTTAATTTCCAACACCTGCCAATAACTAGATATGTGATAGGCTGGTAAAACCAGGAGAGTTTCATATCAAAGATTATTCTAAAAAAACTATATTCTATCCAATTATTAGATCCTAATAATACATATCCCAAGCTACTTGAGGAATTGACTGAAGCAATTACTGAGCCACTAAATATTATTTATGTGTTCTTGGAGGACACAGTGCATCTGAGAGTAATAACTCATCACCTTTCTCTTAGAAAGAGAAAGGAAGGACATTTCTAAAAGTAATAGGCCAATCATTTTGACCAGTAGATTTCTAATTATGCTCCTCTTCAGAGCCTAGGAAAAGCAAACCATCTTAATTTTTTCCATATGCTTATCCATGCTCTTCTTTTAATTTCAATTGAAATTATGCACACACATACACACACACACACACACACACACACACTCAGGTTGAGCATCCCTAATCCAAAAATCTGAAATACAAAATGCAAAACTTTTTGAGCACTGAGGTGATATCACAACTGGAAAATTCCATGTTTGACCTCATGTGAAGAGTTGCAGTCAAAATGCAGGTGCACAACACAGAGTTTATTCAGCAATCCCAAGGGAAAAAAAAAAAACCAACCCTCCCAGCCCCCTTCAGCTTTCTGCAAATGCCCAGATTCCCCTACACAAGCACACCTGCAAAAGGTAATAAAATGGCACATGTGCAGGCTGGATGAGCCAATAGTAGGTTACCCAAAGCAGAAGGTCGCTGGCAAGAGAGAGACACCCAATATCTTTTTTTTTTTTTAAAGCCATCCAGCAGAATGCCACCTCATCCCTAGAGGACCCACTTCCTGGTCCGTCAACTGCTTCTGATGTTTCTTCTCACCTAAAAAAAAATACAGTATACAGTAACCTTTTAATCAAAACACAGCATTATAGGTGGGTACTGAAAGCCTGCCATTGTCTGTTGTTGCTGCTGTTTTAACAGCTGATGCAGGTATTCTGGTGATGCTACTATGCTGCTTAGTTACTCTGAATACATTATGTTTTTCACTGTATTAATGGTATGCCATATTTTTTACTAAGTATTTATATGTAAATAGGTATAAGAAAAGGATTGCTTATCACAGCATATAAATTCAGAGTTAGGAATGATGGTGATGCCGAGCAACCACAGACTGTTCACATGGGTGGCTGATACAGTGACACCTTTGCTTTCTGATGGTTCAATGTACACAATCCATGTTTTGTTTTATGTAATAAATTATTTAAAATATTGTATAAAATTACCTTCAAGCTATGTGTATAAGCTGTATATGAGACATAAATAAATTTTGTGTTTAGACTTGGGTCCCATACCCAAGATATTTAATTATGTATATGCAAAGGTTTTAAAGTCTGAAAATATTCAAAATTCAAAACACTTCTGGTCTAAAGCATTTCAGATAAGGGATACTGAAGCTGTGCATGTGTGTGTGTGTGTGTGTGTGTGTGTGTGTGTGTGTGTGTGTGTAAGAAATTAAGTTTTGTTTTTAAAAAAAGTTTTGAAAGCTAAAAAGCAAATAGCAAACAAAATTTTGAATTATTATGACTGAACAGACATAAGAAGAAAATCACCAAGTTGTTTAAAATCAATAAGGAATAAATTTTTATCCAAGGCTTTTGATTAATGACCTTATATCAAATTAGTGAGTACTACAAGGATGTTGCCATATTGGAAGTAGAGTTTTAGTCTCTGGTCTTTAAATTTCCCATAGAGTACTAATGCTTAGCTAATACTGAAATCCACAAAGTGCAAAGTTGGGATTTATCTAGTTAATGAGAATGAGCTAATGAGCATCCCCACCATGATCTCCACCCTACACAGCACAGCCACCACAGAACTTTTCAAGGACATTAATGACCGTTTGCCAAGGCATTTTTAATACCTGACTGAAAGAGTTTCTCTGTCTCTCTGGACAGGTATGGTCAGAGGACTATCTGAACAGTTTTCAATATTAAATGAATTCAATATTGCTATTTCCCTGGACCCTTTAACTTCTTCTACAGAATGTCAGAGAAGTTGCAATATTTCCACCGTTTTGATTGTAGACCACCAATAATTCTAGCCTATAATCAGCCAGCCTAAATGATTAAATCATTTGTAAGTGCTTGAGCCAGCACATTCTGTAAGGGGTATATGTATGTCAATTATTTTTATCTAATCAAACAATGGTTTTCATCCTCCTTGGTCTGATACCCATATAATCTACTATTATGCATGCTCCTGATTCCTGCTAATACAAACAGGGATAGTCCTATAAACCTTTGGGTGTATAATCTGTATTCTTCTAGAGCAGGCCTTGAATGTCCACCTCTGGGCCATGTTGGGATCTAACTCCTATAATGGGCATGGGAGCCATGAGGGATAGTGGCAGTGGGTAACAAGGAGAATTGGCATTTCTTTGTGAGACAACTCAGTCACTAAATGTTCCATTTAAGGGAATTCCTATTCACTCAGACAGGGTTGGGAGGTAAGAATCTTTTTACTTCCATGGGATTAAGCTTTGAATTGGCACCGCAACTCTGCAAAGCTTGCAATCAGTCCTAGGTTTGGTTTTTGGCCATATCTGACCTGTGATTATAGGAAATGATAGGCTCCCTCAAAGATGCCCTTGAAGATTCCTGATTTCCTCCTCATGTTCTAGGTTGTATTTTCATAACCTTGAATTTGTCCCTTTGCATGTATGATCTCTAGGGCCTTTGAAGATTGCTTGCTGATCCACCATCATTATAGTCACTATTGCTACTACAAGACCCACAACAGTGGGTCTCCCAGTTCCTAGCCTTCTAACTGCACTTCAACAGATACCATACAAGTGAAAATTTGAGTAATCATAAAGACTCTATAAGTTCTGGATTACTAGTATCCTACTTCTTTCTCTGTTTATTCTATAGAAAATGAATTGGAAAGGGTCAAGAGAGAAAATGGGAAGATGAATTTGGAGGTTATTACAGTGGTTCAGGCAAGAGACAATGTTGGCTTAGAAAGGTGGCATAAAAGGTGGCTATAAGCATGTGGACTGAGGCACATTTTGGAAGTAGAATTAAGAGGAATAACTAGCAAATACAATATGGAAAACTTGGGGGAAAATATGTCAAATATGAATCCCAGTTTTCTGGACTCACTAACAAGTACAGGGTGATATAATTTACTGACATTTGTTCAGTATGAGCTAGCTGAGAATTAAGTTTCAGAAAAATCCCTGAAGTGAGAAGGGGAAAAAATGTAGTGTGTAAAAAGTCACACAAGCTGCATAGTTTTCTAGGAACAAAGCACATTTTATTATAGTCTATTTCAGCATTTTGAAATCTAACCACAAATAGAAAAGTCGGCTTTATGGCTGTCTTCTGTCACTGGTAAATGGGAGCTTTCAGGGATGTCTGCTCACCTCTTTGAGATAAATGGTATTAGTAACTGAAGGCAATAAAGTTATTTGTGACAAGTGAATTGAATATCGATTTTATTCTATTTTCCTCCGGTAACTTTTTGAGAAATATTCATAAGAAGCTAGGTTCCAGGTCTAATCAATTGAAAATAACAACAGAATCAATTTATTGTTAACTAACCCATTTGCAGTATTTCCAGCTTCTGTGTTTATTTGGCTTTAGTTTATATATCCTCCATTAGTCAAGATTTTATTAACTCTTTCCAGGATTATGTACTACATGGATAATTTTAGGGATGAAATGGAATGTAAACTTTCAGTGTCTATCTTATCCTCTTCCCAAAATATCTGAATACTTTAACTTATTAGCTTCCTGATAGGGAACTAGTCATAAAATTCTGAAAGAATTCTTGAGAGAATTTGTTTCCCTCTTCCATGCTGATAAAAGTTACTCACAATGGACATCAGAGGAGAATGGCGACCCCTAAGCCTGATAATCCAGCTGCTATTTCCTACGGTGGGTCCTTCTGGTACTCACAAGTAGGTAATTTTGTCAGTAGCTTTTGCAGGGCCTTTGAAGCAGAGAATGTTGGTAACTGTAGTGCCAGCTGGGACAGGTCTTGGTTCAAATTTTCCATGGTTTCTCTCACTGGTGCCCAGAAACAATGAGTAGGGCCTGTTGTAAGCAGCCACTAAAGCCATTCCAGGAAAAGAAGACTATGGCCTAGAACTTCACAGCAAAAATGTCTGTCTCTAAATTGGTAAGTCCAGAAAATACAATATTTGATAAATTCTTTGCTTCCTTAGAGGATAGAATGCTCTAAGATGTTTAAGTCTCTATATTAAAAGTTTCAGTATTAAATAGTTTATGATGCTTTCACCAGCAAAAGCTACCATGTGAGAAAGTAGCCTGGTCCTTTGGAATGGATGGTCATAATTTTGCCATGGGATCTGAAATACTAGCAACCACTGACTGGACTAGGAGTGGATGCTGGCCCCTAGAGGCTGACCAGTAAAGGCACCTGTTGTGGGGTTTTGGCTAGTAGGACATAGCAAATCACAGCCTGTCTCAGAGACTTTGTATGTGAGGCACAAACAGGAATTCAGACAATAAAGTAGACAAGACACTAGGAGTCAGCTGTTGTTGGTAATACTGTACAGGTAGACATAGTCACAGTAGATACTAAGGACAGAGAGTGATTAATCAAAAGCAGTACAGTCTTCTAGAGCTGCTGTTGACCATTGCAACTAGTACTGTGGACCTAAAGATAAGCTATTTACCATGAATTCCAGCCCTGAAACATAGAGACTGGTTCCTGTTCTTTCTTATTTTCTAGTGTATCTTTTCTATGAACTATTACCTAAAGTTTTCCAAGCATATCTGATTCCTGACACCAAAGCCCTTAACACAAATCTTCATTTTGAGAATTATTTTTAAAACTTACTAACAAATAATCACTTTTAATGTAGTAAGTAGGTACATTATCTTTGGAATAGAATGTCTTGAATTCAAGTTATGGCTTATCTATTTACTTGTGTGACTATGTCTAAGTTATTTAACCTCTCTAATCTTTAGGTTTCTTATCTGTAAGCTAGAGATGAAACCAGTGTCATAGTTCTAAAGTTTAAATAAAATATTGTATATATAGTATTTAACAAAAGGTAATTGCTCATTGTAGAATATTATACTTTCTAAAGATGGCTGGAATATATATATATGTCCTATATCACATTGTTTTCTTACAGTATGATGGTACTCCTCTATCAAAATTTGTAGTCTATTTTACTTCCCCTTGAAACTGAGTAAATCTCTGTAACTGGCTTAGCACAAAGAATACAGAAGTGACACTGCTTGACTTCTGTGGGTAGATCATAAAAGATGATACGGCTTCTGCCTACCTCTTACCCTCTCTTGACTGTCTCATCCTTTGAGCCCAGCTGCCATGTTGGGAGGAAGCCCAGGACACAAGGAGAGCCACATGCAGGTGTTTGCTGTGGTCTGATATTTGTGTCCCTCCAAAATTTATGTGTTGAAATCTAATCCCCAATGTGTCAGTATTAAAAGGTGGGGTTTTGGGAAGTGCCTAGGTTATGAGGGCAGATCCTTGATCAATTTGATTAGTACCCTTTATAAAACATGCCTGCGGGAGGTTTTTTGCCCCTTCCGCTGTGTGAGGATACAGGAGCAGGCGCTATCTCTGAGGCAAAGAACAAGCCCTCACCAGACACCAAATCTGCTGGTGCCTTGATCTTGGACTTTCCAGCCTCCAGAATTGTGAGCAATAAATTTCTGTTGTTTATAAATTACCCAGTCTAAAGTATTTTGTTATGACTGCCTAAATAGACTAAGATAGTGTTCAGCTGTAAGTCCTAGCAAAGGTCTTGGTCGATAGCCATCATTAACACCAGATATGTCAGTGAACGAGCCTTCAGATCATACCGTCTCTCAGCCTGTAGTCTTCAAGTTGAGACCCCAGACATCACACAGCAAAGTCGCCTCCACTGTGCTCTTTCCAAATTCCTGACCCACAGAATTCATAAGCATAATAAATTATTGTTTTATACTGCCATGTGTTGGGTCATATGTTATACAGCATACTAACCAGAATACTTGATAAATGGTTATTATTATATTATTATATGATATTATAATATTAGAATTCCTCAGATATAATGAGATAATATTATAATCAACTTTCATGTCATCATTGGCATCATTATCATCATACTCATCATCATCATTATTACTACAGTATTTCATAGGTGTCTTACATATGTTCTCTATGGAAATACAAAGTCAAGGGAAAAGTATGACTCAATTTATTTAAAGATTCTTTAAACTTAACTTTCCTAGAGCACATATTCCATGAAATGAAGAGTGCCTACAGTGTTTATAATGTGTTCTTGCCACTGAAGGCCTGAGTCAGGAGAAACTTCCAGAAGTGTTTGACAAGCTGTTTGTGTTTGAGGGCTTTATTTTAATTATGCTGAACAATCAAGAGAATTGAAATAGAGTGCTGTAAAGACAAGCATTTTTTGCAAGTTCCCAAACACAATGCATGTTTAATGTGCCCAATTTTTTATAAAACCAGCTATAGGAAGAAAAAAAATGACCTAAACAAGCTCATTCAATAGCAAATAGATGCTTTTTTGATGGTAATTGGCAGCAAGACAATTTGCTCGTGTTAATTTGCAGTGAATTTATAGAATTGCTTTTAAAAAGTAAACCTTTCACTCTTACTAGAAAGTGTATACAATAGTATTGTCTTATGGGTACCAAGAAGTGACAGATGCTGGTAATGTGGTTGGCTGCCTGGCTGGTTCTCAGCAATTCCTTGGGTTAATGTTCTTTTTATGGTTATATTTCATTCTTGCATCTTCTATGCTCAGTTATCTTTCATTTCCACCTTCTTGCTGAAACTCACAAAGGCAAACTACCTTTTGAAATATGTGAAATAGCCCTATTTCTTTGAAGGAAAAGTGGTGGTGTCAAGAGGGAAGGATAAAAAACAATAGTGAAACTAGAATCTGTAGGTGTTTCTTTGTGCCTTGAATTATGCAATAGACGCAATTCCTAAGAGTTGAGCATAACTTGGACTTTGGTAAATTATACTTTAGATACATTATTAAAGTTTGATACCAAAAGAAATTCTTGTTAAATCTCTAAGTCTATTTATTTTATAAATGCAAATGTTCAAATATTATTCTAATTTAAGATAAGCACTGCCTAGAGTTAAAAATAGTATATAAAATTTTAACTAAAGATGAACAAAAAAATATTAATGCAAAAGATAAAACAAAAACCACAAAGTATTCCATTTCAACATGAAAAAGTATTTTTCTGGTTTTGAATAAATGAAGAATTTTTTAAAACCTTTTAACTATGCAGAGATCTTTAAAAATATATCCATAAATTTGGTTACATAAACATTTAAAACTTAGATCTATAAAATACAATTCAAATGTATTTAAAAGGTAAATGAGAAAGTACAAAAACAATTTGCAACATATAGAATAAATAATTTCATATATTCATACATATACACATATATGTGGTGAGAGACAGAAGGTGCCTACAAAATACACTAATAAAAAAAAGTCAAGATGTAAAGAGGTAATTCAAAGAGATAAGCAAATAGCCTAATTAAATTCTGTTCAAACTTATGTGTAACAAAATACACAAACATCAAAAAACATCAAAGCAAAACAATGAGATTTTTAAGATCCGTAAGTCATTAAAATGAGAAAATCGAAATTCTCTTACACAATCTCATTACTCTTAAGAATCTTGTTGTTAAAAGTATAAATGGGCACCACCATTTTGAAAGGCAATTTTGTAATATCTACCACAAATGTATGATGGTTCATATCATTTAACCAATCAGCTTCACCTAGGGAATTTTATAAAACTAAGTTATTCTCATAGTAAAGATATATGTATAGAATAGTCATTAGAAAAATGTAATAGAGGAAGATTGAGGAAATGATTTCCAACAGCAGAGGACCGATTAAACAAAGGTATTTATATAGCGAGATATATAGATATATATCTTTAGAAAGAATAAAGTTGATCTTTATAAGCAACTATGCTCAGATAGAATAAAGGTAAAAATGCAAGTTGTAAATCAGTATTTACAGCATGATTTAATTTCTTATAAAATAATATATAGAAAAAAACTATGCACTAAGCAGTTGATAATAGTTATCTATGGGGATGGGATTATGGGAACTTTTACTTTCTTCAATATATAGATAGTTCTATAATGAGAAAACCTTTATATAATGTATATGTATTATTTCCTAATTAAAAATTTTAAAATGCAATAAATTGTAACAAAATAAGAAATAAAACTTAACAGGAGACTCAATTTTATCTGTTTTTATGAAAACTACAGAACAAATCCATTTAAAATCCCAAAGGATCAGCTACCCGGCATTAAAGATTGCATGAAATAGCTTTGTCACTGATAAGGACTTAGTATATTAGGATTTAATCTATATGTGATGTAAATTATGATCTTCAGTAGAACCGTGTCATGTATTCCATAACTATGAATAAATAAATAAATGAAAGAAAAAATACTAAAATGAAGATATCTTTTGGATATATGTTAAAAGTCTTTAATACAGATTCAGTAGGCTTGTATTCATGGCACTTAGAACAAATATTTCCCTTGACAACACTATAAATAAAAGGATTGACTAATCAAATTCACAATATTTTAAAAGGAGGTTATTTAAATTACTTCAGAGGAAAGCTTTTTGAACATATTTAAATAATTCATTTACAGATAGAGTAAATTTTAATGAAACAAGAACTTCAAAATTGTGTAAATGTACTCTGCATATATTCAGTACTTCAGAACTTGCAATAAGTTTGTCTGGCCTCATCATGCAAACAAATCCAACTCTGTGGGTTTTTTCTTAAGAACACTGATAATTCAAACAGTGCTTCTAAAAGCAGATCCAGGTTTTGTGTGACTTATACAATCTAAAGAGCCTTCTCTAAGAATAAGAATAAAAAATGCATATGTCTATGAAAATACATTGCTAGTGTCCTTCCCAGGAGCATCGTTAGGTTCATGGTAAACTTGTCTCTCTCTGTTCCTCATTTTATAATCAAGGAAGAACAGTTTTCCTCTGCCTTGATAGAAGTCATACTCCTGTAAAGAAAATGGGAATCTCTTTCCAACAGATTTTAATTGACCTTCCAGACTTGTTTTTTCCCAACTGGGGTGCCTTGGCCTTCTTTCAGCAAGGGAAACTACTGAACCCTTTTCTGCTTTATACTTTGGGAAACAAAGATAACAATTCATTTTTCCTCATGCTTTGTTCTTATGGCTGCAGCGATTCCCTTCTTATTGCATAATCATTTTATAAAATAGTTTTATAAAATGAAGATCACAAGGAAAGAGTAAATCAAATGTTTCTCTTAGTTCCCCCACCAAGGAGAAACAAGTTCAGCTGTTTCTGGTATGATTACAGGGCAAGCAAATGGCCTTTCACTGTGTTAACACATTAGGATCAAGAACTTTACTACCTTGTTAAAAACACTGTTAATATAATTAGGTTAAAAAAAATAGAACAGATTAATATTTCTCCATGAATAGCTGTAAATGGCAGTAATGTATGCACAATAATTGCTCAAAGAATCTGAAACACAAAGGAGAATATAAAATCAAGAGACTATAAAGGCAAGTGCAATCAGATTACTACTTGCAAGTTGGCTTCAGCCTCTAGTTGCAATATTATAAAATGAGAGAGATTAAAAGAATAGAGAATGAAAAGAAATAATTAGAAAAATTAGTACTGGCAAATTTTTGATTCTTTCATTTAAATACAAATGATTATTACACTTAAGTAATAAAACCACGTACAATAAATTTTGGGCATTCAAATCCATTTAAAATGAATTTAAGCCTTTTTTTTTTTCCTTCATCCAGTATTTTCCCATAGGAAATTTCCCATAGAATTTTCATGGGAAGTCTGGCTACATATTTCCAATTACTTAGTTTCTCACCTAGCAATAAAAAGTATATACTCATTAATTTTAAACTTTTTATTCCAGACTAACAATGAGCTGACATACTATTTGTGCTGGAAAGGTTGACATGGAAAGAGCTTTATTCAATATTTGTTTTTATTATTATCTCCATACTGTGGTGCTAAATAGATTACTTATGAATATGGTAATGAACAATTTGGACTCATAGTTTGCTTTGTTAAACAAAGCATCAGACTCTACCTCAGGGGAATCTCTGATTTGAATCTCGGCTTAAAACATCCCTGTCAGTTAGTGAGTGTTAGACTCCAAGTTACCTCCAGTCTCCTGAACTAAAACCTCATCTACAGTTTTGTCATTTCCTTGAGAGGCAAAGAGGCCACCTTCTGAGAAAACAATTGGAAATGGTTGATCAAATAATTGCTGCCTTGTAATGCTAACATCATGCTTCATGATCTCAGGGCTTATGTTTCAGAGGTAGCACCTGAACTGATGTATCAGCCCAAATCCATAAATTCCAGGATAAAACATAATGTGCACCATCACTTCCCAGGAAAAAATAAATAAAAATAGAAATAAATACAGCTTCCATCACTCTAAAAATGTGCATGAAAGCCCAAGTGCAGACCCCCCAGTATATGCATGAGGAGTCATTTGGGATCATCTGCTGCAAAGAGACAGAGCTGCCTCTGCCTGGAGCAACCCACAGGAAGCATTAGTTAGTTACCTATTTCACACGAAAAGCCACTGAAGATTCCTTCTTACTCCTTTTCCTCCTGCTGAGAGAAAGAGTACAATTTTTTTAACATCAATTTCTGGACCCCATCAAGGATGCTGTAAATTATTTATTTTTTTAAATGTAGTGTCAGTTTTAATATTTTGGCTCCTTCTAGTCAATCTTTGGGAAACCAAGTTTGTTTACCTATGTACCTTAGTCCGTTTAGGCTGCTATAACAAAATGCCATAAACTGGGTGGTTGATAAACAACAGATATTTATTTCTCGCAATTCTGGAGGCGGGAAAGTTCAAGATGAAGGCGCCAGCAGACTCAGTGTCTGGTGAGGGCTCTGTTCATCACAGACAGCGCCTCTCGCTGTGTCCTCACTTGGTGGGAAGGAAAAAGTAGCTCTCTAGGGCCTCTTTTTTTTTTTTTTTTAAAGGAAATGAACATTTTTATGGCTCTTGATTTACATTGCCACATTATTTTCTACAGAGGGTTATTACAATTTATATTGCCAACAGCAATGCAGGAATGTACCGTTTGCGGAGCACTAATCCCATTCACAAAGGCTCTGCCCTCCTGATCTAATCACCTCCCAAATTCCTCACTTCCTAATTCCATCACTTTGAGGGTTAGGATTTCAACATATGAATTTGGGGGGGGGGGACACAAACATTCAGACTATGACACTATAGTAATTACAAAACAGATTTTCACAAAAGGGGTGGGAAGATCTACCTCCATAGACTCTTCTTTAAGTATGTGTAACTTCTGATGATACAAGATCACAACTTTGTCCATCATCGTTCACGCTGGGTGGTGTAAGGAGGCAACACAGTGTGCTGGTTGAGAGTGTGGCCTCTTCAGCCTGGTTTCAGCTGTCAGACATGCTAACTGTGTAATATTTGACAGGCTGCATTACTTCCCATGCCTCAATCCTCGCATCTATAAAATGGGAATAATAACAGAACCAACCCAGGCTGTGATGCTGAGAAGATTATTAAATAAGTTAATTCAGGGAAAATATTTATATAGTGACTTCCGTAGTGTAAATGGTCAATAAATGCTCGCTGTTGTTGTCAGAGAAAGATCCTTACAGGAAAGCCATACAGCATATAAAGCTCCTTTACAGACTCAAAGACTCTACCACATGTCCATCCCTCTCACTTCTGATATTTAAATTCTTGCCACATGTTTCAGTTTCTCAAATTCACTATATGTCCTTCTCTAAATTCCCCAAACCCTTTGATAACTAAAGACATCCAGTAGCAAAACAAAAGTTTTGACCCAGATGATTTTAAATTCCTATTTATTTGTTCCTAGAGAAAACAATTTTTAACACAGGCTTTGTCCACATGCTGTGCTAGCCGTTAGGATGTTGTAACAAGAGAAAGGAAAGATGTTGTCTCAAGTCCCCTAAATGGGGGGAGGGGAGGAGGGAGGAGGAAAGAAACAAGAAAACAAGCAAACAAATAACTTTCAGTTTTCTGTGACACCCTTTTCTTTAAAGTACAAGTTATTATCCTGTCCTGTGTCTATTCTCATTTGTTGTTTTTGATGTTGCTATTGCTCTGAGAATCCCCAGTAAGTTTTGATACATTCCACAGTTCATTTCTGACTGCCACCATTTGTCTCCCCGACCAGAGTGCCGCCCTGGCTTCTATGGTAGGGGTTCTCTCTGAACCACTTCACTTGCTATGGCCAGCTCTCTAATCTGCTTCACCCCCAAGCATGGACAGAGGTAAAACTGAAGGGTCTAAGAAGGCAGGCAACATCTCTGGAGGTTTGCACATTATTATAACCTCAGACCCCATCACAGTGCCTCATAGGAGAGGCACTATAAATACCTGTTGAATGGATGAATGAATATATGAAAGAATTCAGGAATGAACACATAAAACAATAAACAGGAATTTTCTTTTACTCTCTTCTCCCCTAAGTCCTAGAACCCTTACTCCATATGTAGACAATCAAGAAGAAGCATTTTTAAAAAAAAATAAGTTAATATTTTAATTTCTACAGTGATATCTTCTATCCATAAGAAAGTTTTTTTTATTTTCTTATATTATTCTAACATTAAATATCTTAGAAGTCTTGTGTCTGCATAATTCAAAAGACTGTCCAAAATGGTCTCTCTCAAAACCAAGGGAGCACTCTCCTTGCCTCTTTTTTTGCCCAGATAAGACATGAAAGTCCCATAACTTTTACCTTCACATTTTCCTTCATTATGTAATACTTTTCCTCATATCTCTATCTTTTACTCATATAAGATAAATATATCAATTTGTTTTTGTTTTTTCTCTTATTTATTTCTAAACCTATCTCTATAATCTATACATTTGCAAGGTGAAGTCTAGGCAAAATTACCCCCTAGTTTTTAGAGATAAGAATCACAGCAAGTCTACACTCATAAAAACAAATAAAATGCAACAAAACTCGAAAATTGTTCAAGTTGTAAAGCTATCCACAGAAATATTATATGCAGCTGTATTTAGATATATCTTATAATAGATTG
Organism: Lemur catta; assembly: GCF_020740605.2. Taxonomy (NCBI): domain Eukaryota; kingdom Metazoa; phylum Chordata; class Mammalia; order Primates; family Lemuridae; genus Lemur; species Lemur catta. Next base: position 246,566,394 of record NC_059128.1, read on the forward strand.
CAAAAACAACATGATCCTTCACTCCAGTCTGAATCCACACCTTTTATGATGGAATTTGCACCTCCTTCCTTCAAGAAGGGGACCTATTTCTCCTCCCCTTCAATTTGCACCTGCCTGTTGGTCTGCTTTGGCCAACAGTATGTAGCAGAAGCAATGACATATCAATTCCAAACTTCAAGAAGTCTTGCATAGTTCCTCTTGGAGGAATTGTTGGCTTGCTGGAGGATGAGAAAGCATGTGGAGCAGAAACGAGCCATACCAGCGGGGGTCATTCTCCATGGGTCAGCCCCAAACCAACCCACCAGGTGACCACAGACACATGACTGATCCCAGCTAAGACAAGAAGAACTTCCCAGCTAAGCCAGCCCAAGTTGTTAACCTGTTAAAAATCATGAGATAAATAAACAATTGTTAAGATTCTAACTTCAGAGTGGTTTATTATGTAGCAAAAGTGAACAGATTCATCAAAGCTACTGATTATCTTCTGTGCTCTTGCAGCAGGCCTGGATCTAATCCCTGTGAGCTGAGGACATGTATTTTGTCACCACTGGTCTCTTCTGTCAGGTTTGAATTGTTGGGAGGCCAAAGCCTATAAGGTAATGGCTGACAGACCTAAGTTAAGAGGACAAGTTTTAAGGTTAATCTTCCACTATCCCAAATGTTACAAAAACAAGTAATTATGAGGTCTTCCTATACTGTTAATAGAAGAGGTTGGTTCTCCTTTCATTTGGGTTCTCATGGTCTGGAATTTTAGTGTTTTCTGTTAATCCTCAACAATTCTGGCCCAAAACCAGACTGGGCAGGGCCAAAAGGGGTTTTGGAGGAAAGAAGAACTTCCTTCCCAAGGGAAGAGATGACAAATCTGCTTTCAAGAAGGACTGTGTGAAACATGGGTAAAACTGCTGATTGTGTCCCCAGTGACAATATATGATCCCAAGAAGGGAGAAAAATGCACATGCTCCCCACTTCGGATGGAACACAGAACTGATGCATAAGGCGGTGCCTGGGAGCAGTGACAGAACACAAGGTCAACAGTGATGTCCAACTGAAGAAAACAAAGGCTCTGCAGGAAAGGTGGGCCTGTGGTGCCCAGCTACAATGCACCATGTTAGTGAACACCAAGAAATAGCCAAAGCAGCAGTTGCAACGTTCAGGGACCTGGGATTCTGAGTGCATAAACCCTGAATAGAATACTCAAAATGCATAGGCTGGAGGTAAGTTCTGGAGGAATTTGCATTCCTGTATCTATTATGAGGCGTTAAGTTTGAGTAATGTTTCTCAAAAGAATTTAAAATATTAACAAAGTCTGGAAAATAGGCTGCGATGAGGTTTCTGATTTTTAAGATCAACACTTCCTTGCCAGCAACAGTGAGGAAAAGAGTGATTTCTCGCCTCTTGAGGAAACAAGAACTCGGTCTCCGTTTCCTCTCGGCCACTGCAACCTCTCCTGGCTGCCCCTGTCAGTCTAACTAATAACACCACAGTCGGCAAAGTAAGCTGGGGTCCCCCACGGTGAAATGTTTTCTTCAGTTTCTAATTGAGCCACTTGCCCGTCAGCAAGGCTTTCACGGGAAGGCAACGGCTGAGCAGCCCACGACGGTTGCCACTTTTCACATTGTGCGACTTGACACCCGACGGCCAGAAAGCCACCCTCGCAGATGCCTGACACAGGCTCTCAGCCTGAAAGAGATTCGGGTGTTTTCACTGGCCTCTGTGAGCAGCTTGTCAAGCTGGAGGAGCCGGAGAAGGGGCAGAAGAGCCTGCCAGAGCACAGTCCTCCACACCCTCTTGTCAAAAAGAATTGTAACTGCTCTGTTTGTTTACTAACAAAGATGTCAAAGTCCTTTTCAAGCCTAGGGTTTTTACATATTGATAATATCAAACAAAAAAGGAAAAGAAAAAAACAGACTGGGATTTTTTTTCCCCCAGCTTCTTTGCCTACGAGAAAGTCATCAAAGGACTCAGGACTCAGGAGGATGAAGGCATCCCTGCAGTGGCCAGAGGAGATTACACTTAAAAGGTGTCCGGGGCCTGCCCAGGTGTGGCATGTGCCACTTTCAAAACACTGGTAGAAATGCTCTTTTTTAAATACAACAAATGTTGGCAGCTGAGAGGATTTGGGGTTTCTCTGTTTTTGCAATACACGATAATGTTTCTTAACATTCTTCAACACTGGACTCCAAAGTGATTTAAAACCCTCTATGTTCACAGATTCCTTCAGCCAGTACTAAAATGCACAAACAGGACAGACAAACATTTATAGGGAGATTATTACAGTTCCCCGTCAAGTAGCAGGATGGTGAATTTAAATGTTGTCACAGTCATTCTGTTGGACCTTTCAAGACTCAATGTGTTTGCAGATGCACAGAGGGTTCCTGTGTTGGTTTAGAATTCAACTGGCATCTGCCTTTCAGAATCGCAGGATCTGGGGCAGGAAGAGGTTAAAATGCAGATTCCCAGGCCCAGTGTGAATCAGCATTTCCATGGATGGGTTACAGTTATCAGTGATTTAAACAAGTCCCCCAAAAGAGTCTTATTTAGTAAGCCAGACACAGTCTGCTGTATATACAGCTAGGACTAGAGCCTAAAGAGTCTTCAGACACCAAGATGTTATAATTAGTAGCTTTTTTCTGTTTGTTTGTTTTGCATTTTTTTTAAATAAAATGCCTATGTTTACAGGACCTACGTGAGCTAGAAAAGACAACATCTTGCCTTCTGTGAGCTTCATAGTGGATACCTCGAATGCAGATGAGTATGTGGTAAAGCATATTTGCCCACAGACAATAATGGAGCTCCCAGACACTGCTACTGAAATGAATTGGCCGTTGGTAGTGGGGAAAATGAACTGTGATTTCACTTTTTCTAGTGAGGAAATCATTCCTCTGGGAGTACTTCCATGTCCTTTCCAAGGTAATGGGGAGGTGCACTAGACAGGCTTAGCCATAAGAGGACTGCCAGATATAATGGACAAAAGGACAGCAAGCTCACAGAAGAAGTCTCCAAAGGTGGACGGTGGGGGATAATCTCCAGAGAATAAAGCAGTTATTCACCGCGTGGGGCATCCCACAGAGGAGAGGGACCTGAGGAAGCGTCAGAAGACAGATTCCGCCAAGGACGGCCCGAAGAAGAGGCCCCAATCTCTACCAAATACTAACATTTTTAATATGAACAATTAACATTTCTCTATCTTTCAGAGTGAATAAATCATCTTTAGAAAACTTTGCTATTTTTATTGGTCTGCAACCTAAATTGAATTTTGAAAATGTATTTGCTGCACACACACAGCTCCAAGCCAAGCCCGCTCACTCACCTTCCCGCTGGCTAAGTCCTCTCTAAATTGAAACGCTAGAGTGACTGGTGCTTTTGTTCTAGTACTGGCTTGGGAAAATTACTCATTCTTTTTGGAACTTTCCTTTTTTTTTTTTTTTTCGGATTCTATTTTCCCCCATCAGAAACATTCAAGATTGGCCTGATTTCTATGTTCATGTTCATGTAGCTAAAATACTATCCTTTTATTATTCTCAAGCTATAAAATATTAGAAATATTAGAACTTCGTTTTCACTAAACCCAAAATCATTTTGTGCTTTGCCTTAATTTGGTGTGAGGCTCTGCTTGTTCTGATTTGATCTCTTGATAGTTGCTAATTTTCTGATGGGGAAAAAAAAATTAATTCTGTAAATGGCCCTCTGGCAATCAGGGGATCTTAAATACTCAGCTTTATTTGTTAGCAACTCCATCCTCAGCGTGAGTCCATTTCTCCCTCTGCCCATACCACAAATGCCATCTCTGTGTCCGTGCCAGCTCCTGCCAAGCACCCACACCACCCTCGCTCACTATGATCAAGTTAAAGTGTGTATCAAAATAAACCCTAAACATTGTAAAGCCTGATAGAAAATTTAATCCATCTCTGTTTTTATGAGTTCTGCTAATACTGTAAATTTTGTTTTTAACTGATGGATGCCATCCTGTGGGGAAATTTGGTAATACTGAGCTATTGCTAACTCGCCTCCGGTCAGCTCTGATGCAATTAGCAGCAGGTAAACGTGCATTTTACACTCCACTAGCCCTGGGATTGAGCTAAAACAAACCCAGGATGGTCCTTACCAAAACCTCCAACTCCCATTAGTGATCGCAGCCGAAATCATTTATTGAAAGGCTGCTAGCAAACTCAATCAGGGAACCGGTTTTGTTCCACGGATGATTATGTTTCCTGCTACACATAAAAAAACCTCATCGTGTCTTCACAACGTCCTCCTGAAACGTCTGCATGACTATTTCTTTCCTTCAAAAAGCGGAAAGAAAAAAAATGTGCGGTGTTATATCTCAGTGAGGTAAAAATTCAATTCTGCTTTATAACTGAGCTCACTGCCCACCTCACCAAATGAATCAACCTGATTAGCTGTCGAGTACAAACTGCTGAGAGCCCACCACGAAGCGGTCACCTTTACACTTAACAGCACAGGAAAATTACAACTTCAAAAAAAAAAAAAACAGTTCGTCACTTACTTTAAAATAGCAAATCCAGTCATTGTCTTGAGTGTTGCTTAACACAATTTCATGCCCTCTCAGCCTTGCTGAGTTGTGTTTTCTCCTTGCTTTCTTTGCACAGGGGAAGGTGAATGATTAAAGCTGGCAGCCTAACACAGGCAGCTGCCTATAAGCTTCTAAACACACTAAAAAAAAAATCTGTTGTTCTAGAGATGCCGCCGGAGGAAATTGACAAGCTGGGAGTGGCCCTCTAGAATGGCCATATTTATCCCACAGTGTTAGCCCCAGGAATAGGTAATGTTGAGGCAAGAGTACTCTCTCTTTCTCCTCTGGAGGTTCAGTATTGGAGTCTGAGAAATAAACTGACAAGAGGCAGATTAACAGGAGAAAAGTCATATAAATTTATTACAAGCCTGGGGGTATCACAGGAGAGTGAGTACTCAGTAGTAACTCAATGAGATTTAGAAGCTTATATACCTTCTTCAAGGGGAGAGAGAGGTGGGGGCTGTCGGCAGTTTTAGAGGAAAAATAAATAATTTTTAGGGGAAATAAATGGGCCCAAGGAACAAACGACAGTCTGGGGCAAAGTCCATCTGGGCTCTCGGTTTGGTGGTGTCAGCTCTGGTTTTCCTTCCTGCGATATGCATCACTCCCCTCCCTGGTTGATGACGTATCTGGGGAAGAGATTCACAACAATTGAGTATCTTCTGGAGGATCCACAATTTAAGGCGGATAGGGGAATGTTAGGAAAGACCTTCCCTGCATTTGTTGCTCCCCAAGTGCTCTCAGTTCAAAGTCCAAAGCATAACATTTTGGGGTATCTTTCTTCTGAGCCCTAACAGTACCTATCACATATGATAAGTACTCCCTTGTACTAAAGTAACTTGAATATTTTTCCCATTTCCACTGCTAGATTGTGAGCTCCTGCAAAGCAAGAAAAAATCTTACAGAATGTTGAATCTTTCAAGAAAGCAAAAAATGAGTAGTGCCTCATAAACATTAATTATAGTACTTTAGAAGCTTACCTTAAAAGGGGGGAGAGGAAACAGCTAAGGAAAACCTAGTCCCTCTTGCTTAGGGAATATTCCCTTTAAATTATCTAACTGCAGGCTGGGTGAGGTGGCTCATAACTGTAAGCCCAGCCCAGCACTTTGGGAGGCTGAGGCAGGAGGATCACTTGAGGCCAGGAATTCAAGACCAGCCTGGGCAACACAGCAAGACCCTACCTTTATGAACAATTAAAAACAAAAATAGCTGGACCTGGTAGCATCCACGTATAGTCTGAACTACTCAGGAGTCTGAGGCAAGAGGATCTCTTGAGCCCAAGAATTTGAGGTTACAATAACCTATGATTGCACCACTGCACTCCAGCCTAGGGAACAGAGTGAGACTCTGTCCCAGTAAATAAGTAAATAAATAAATTTTCCAGTGTACCATAGGAAAAAATATTGTGCCAATTTTTGAATTTAAATATTCTCTGCAATAACAAAGAAAAAAATCAAAACCTTAATTAGGAATCTCTGCAATAACCATAAATACCCAGCTCACTCAGAACACATAAGAGGGAGAGAAAAGGCAAAGCAAGAGTGTAACAAAGGGCAGTTTCTTTGCTACCTTATTTACGATCAGCATTATTAACATTTTGAGCTAGATAATTCTTTGTTGTGGGGGGCTGTCCTGTGCATTGTAGGGTATTTAGCAGCATCTTTGGCCTCTACCCACTAGATGCCAGTAGCATTTTCCCCCCAGTGTGACAGCCAAAAACAGCTCCCTCTAGATGCTGCCAATGTCCCCTGAGAGACAAAATCTGCCCATGTGACAACCACTGATTTAGAGTTAACTTGTACTTAGTGTAGACTTCCCAAAAGAAATAAAATGCACAATAGATTTTACCCAGCATATTTTTACCTCTTGGTCATATACTGCTCAATTAATATCTTTTTTGAGTTTCACCCTGACTTTTTGGACTCAAATGAAGAATGTCAAGCAGAGGGCGTGTCTATTGGGTCCTCACTATCACAACCTCTTAAATCCATTAAACCATTCCTGAGAACTGCGGGTAACTCTACCCAGCTGAGATTCTGAGTCACTGGAACACGTGGACTGGCCTATGGTGCAGTGGGGGGCATCATTAGGTTGAGCCGCGGCACTCAAGGCCTGAAAGGGACCTTGGCCACTTCAAAATTTTGAGGATGTCTAGATATTGAACAAGTAAAAAATTTCATATCAAGTTTACAGAAAAACATTAAGACTATTGGTATGACCAATAATAGAAAAAATAATTCAAATCTATCATAAACATGAAAGTTCCTCAGATACATCAGACCTCAGAACTGGCAGATCTATGATGGTATTGTCAAAGTCAAAATAAACATGTAGAGATGAATCTCTAAATTGAGCATTTTATTTGGGAAGAGAGAATTGCCATTCAGGGAATACACACAGACCAGGTGGTCTTCAGTATATACAATGAACAAAAAGAAAGTTGGGGGTTTTATAAAAAGAAATACATTATATGTGGTCTTGAGAGAAAGTTCATTGTTATTGGCAAAGCTCTGGGGAGCTGACACACTCCATTGGTGGGCAACAGTGATGGGCAAAATTAGTCCTGGAGTTGTAGCAAGTTATCTCAGCCGTTTCAGGTGAAACTGGTCTCAGGACACAACAGGCAGTTTCAGCAGCAAGACTTAAGAGCTCCATTATATTTCTAGAGCAATATTATGTAAAACTTGAGTACTTTTTCCACCCTGGCCCTTCAACTCTAATTTAGTTGACTATGACAAGAATGACTAACTTCATATGATCAATTTTCACATTTCCCCCTTTTGATTCAGATCTCTCTGTCTCAGAAAGTATTGCTGATCAACCATTTTGAAGTTAGGCTTAATTGTCCTTTGGTGCCAGGATGGATTTATCCTAGTTGTCTCTGTCCCATGTCAGAGAGAAAATATGGGGGTCCATGTCAGGGACCTGGGCGACATTTGAGTAACAAAGAGGCCAGGAGAAAAAATTTCCCCAGTCAAGTTCTGCCTGGAGTCCAGCATCAAGCCTATCTTATCAGTTTTTTAGGCATAAGCAATCATCTTGAGGTGTTGAGCTAATATTATCCTGTTGGAAGAGATGGCTTTACAAAGATTAGACAGGCAATAAGAAGAAAACTTAAAAATCATAATATAAGAAAAATCACTAACAATATAATAAATCTAGTTTGAATGGTAGTTCTAAACCATGAACCTAATTTTGAAGGTAACCAACTAAATACATAGAAAAGTCCAGAAATATCTGCTGAGACTTGTTGAAACCAAGTAGCTTGTTTTTTTTTTCTTATATAGTTATGTTTCTACTTTCCCACAGAAATTTATCCATGTGCAGCAAGTAGTGTTAGCTATTACACAAATACCACCTTGTTCAGCTAATAAGTAATCTAGAGCAATTCTGTTATCTAAAACTACTTTAGCAAGAGAACCTGGGGAAGTTTGTTAGGTTGCAATGGCCTTAGCTGTGGAGTCAGCTGAAGACTCAATCATTAAGGAGAGGTTTCTAACTATAGTTTCTAAGTGACTGGCTCTGATCCAAGAGAAAAAGAATCTAACAACTGAGACTCATCCATCTGAATTTATGCCTCCTCGTAGGGTATTTCTTTTAATATGATGATATACGTTATAGGTATCAACCAATGTTAAGATTTTCCTAACTTAAACTGAATCCTGAAATATTCTAAACCAGATTGGCCTTTTATTTTCCATTTATTGAGGCATGATGGTGCCCACATATATGGTTGGTTGTCAAATTCCCCACAAATAAAAATGTATCCTAGTGGGGCCCAACAGGTTCCCATGTGGGGTCCCTGATAGGGAGGTTAAATAGAGCAGTATTTATCTAAGGTTATATTATTGAATTATTACATTTTTAGAGACCATCAACAATTAAAGGATTAAGATCATCAATATTTTTTGCAATTTATCAAGTTCTGTTTTTCATATTTTTTAAATCTAATTTCAAAGTCTGTTCTATAGACTGCCGGCACTGTTAGGGTGAAACAGAATCTGAACAAGTAAGTTTAAAAGTTTGACTTTGTATAAAGGAGCAGATGCACAATTTGAAAAAAATGGTAATATGAGGAACATGAGTGAAACTTGTTAGGGGGCAGATTAAAGGTTCACTTACATCATGAACGGATTGGGGATTGGGGTAATAAATCCAATAGTCAGTTATCTTTCCACCTTTGGCAATCAGCTGGGAAATGTGAACTAGGGCATTATCTTTCCAAGCAAATGTAGGCATATAAGAAGATACCAAAAATAAAAGGAAAGGGGTATACTGGCCTGGTCTGGGCATCTTGGGATGGATGTCATCTGTTCCATCTCTGGGTAAGTTTCGACTTTAAATACCCTGATAAGATGCTGGTCCAGTTAGGAGTAGGATCCTTTTTAAAATTAGAGATGTGGCTATCCGGGAGTCAATGCTCTTTATTTGGCAGCACAGAGATTGGTGACAATGACCTGATAAGGGCCTTTCCAGAGAGGCTGCAAAGAATTATTATGTAGATGCCTTTTCCACTAGACAAAGTCACCAGGCTAGAGATTTTGGTGTTTTAGGCCTTTGTCTTCAAGGAGCACACTGTGGAAAGATTGTTCTACCAAAGTATGATTTTTGCTCATTGCTTTAATAATGTCTTTCTGATGTTGGAGTATGTCCCCTTTTATCAACTGCGGGTCAAATTAGGAGAGAGCCAAATGCATAGGATAGCTGTGACTATTTCAAAAGGTGAAAGTTTATAAGCCCCAAATGGAGTGACCCTTAGATACAGTAATACCAAATGAAGAACTTGAGGCCAAGGAAGGTGCAGAGTTTCCATAAATTTTGCCAAGTAGGTTTTTATGGTTCCATTTGTTTGTTCTACTAAGCCAGAAGATTGGGGATGGTAGGCACAATGGAAATCCTGTAAAATTAGCCAAACTGAATATACTATTTTATTACATGGCCAGTAAAATGGGTTCCCTGATCACTATGTAGTTCAAGGGGAGTTCCCTAGGTGGGAATACTTTTTTCCAGAAGAATTTTGGCCATGGCTGAATCAGTGGCTTGTTTCCAGGGAAAAGCCTCTACCCAATGGTAGAACATTCAAACCATTGCTAGTACATATGTGTACCCATGGGCAGGGAGTAGTTGGATAAAATCCATTTGCCAAACCTTGAAAGGCCAAGTAGGTAAATTAAAATATCCAAGATCTGCATGTACTGGTGTTCTTGGATTAAACTTGGTGCTAGAAAAATAGGCATTTTATATACCTTTTTAAATGTCACTCCCCAATATTGCTTCATAAAAGAAATTAATTTCACCACCCAATGAGTCAAATTATACACTACCGTTAACAATGAATATTCTGGTAAATTTGGGAGACCTGGTTTGTTATCAGGTCCAAACCACAGTTCTTTTATGTCATTGAACCAGCAGCCATGATCTTCCCAATTTGGTTTTCAGTTTCTGCTGCTCAATTGCATGCATCCTTGGTCATTATTTTTAGATCATCTTTTGAAGGCTCTTTTAGTGGGGCCACAACAGAGATTTGATTAAATAGACCTTTAATAGCAGCGTATTTTTCAGCATCATCAGCAAGATTGTTTCCTCTAGCTCCTGTACAGTCTAACCTTAAATGTCTGGGAGTTTTGATGATAGCCAAGCCACCCAGTAAGTCCTGTGCATAGAATTCATTTTTAATGTGATCTCCAGTGGAAGTAAGGAGACTCTTTTGTTTCTATGGCATTACAAAATCATGAGCAACCCCAAAGGCATATCTGCTATCTTTATATATATTAGCAGATTTTCTTTTAGCAAGGAAGCAATCCTAACCGAAGGCAGTAAGTTCAGCCTGTTGGATGGAAGTAGCCATAGGTAACGGAGCAGCTTCAACAACTTCAAAGGAAATCGTAACTGCATACCCTGCACAGTATTTATTATTGTCACCTTTTAAATATGATCGATCTGTAAACCATGATAGTAGCATTATCCATTGGGGTTTCTTGTAAATCTTTTGGGAGAGTCAAAAGATAGTGTCAAATAGTCATGGGGAGTCTTGTCAGAGGAAAGGGTAAAAGGGTAGCAGAGTTGAGATTATTACACTAAGAAAGAATTATATGAAGAGAAGCTTGTAAAAGGAGATTGTAAGAGGTAAGATGACTGGCAAAGAGATGCTGAGTCTGATGGGAATTTAGAAGAGCTTCAACAGTGTGGGGAAAAAACTGTTCAGGGGATATTCCATGACAATTTATTCAGTAGATTTAATTAATAAGGTAGAAGCTGAGATAGCTCTTAAACAAGGGGGTAAACCTTGAGCTACTGGGTCTAGTCACTGACTATAATATCCAATGGGGCGGTGCTGATCTCCATGTTTCTAGGTTAGGACACCCAAGGCATTTTCTTCCTGTTTATAAACCAAAAGGAAGAAAGAAAGTTGATAATTGGCATGTTTTAGGGCAGGGGATTTAAAAGCCCTTCTTTGAATTTAATAAATGTATCTTCAGATTTTTCCCATATAATGGGATCAGATTTTTAGGTTTTAAGTAGGAAATCCAGGGATCAAGCAGTCAAAGAAAAGTTTAGTATTCAGTTATAACAGTATCCAACAAGTCCTAGAAAACCTTAAAGTTGTTTAGTTTTGGATTGAGGTTATGGTGGACACCTTGTGTTCATTCAGGGTCCAAATGTAGTTCTTCAGAAATTAAATGACCCAGATATTTAACTTGGGTCTTAACTAGATGTAGTCTTTTTTTTTTTTTTTTTTTTTTAAACCTTGTGACCCCTGGTGGCTGCGACTTTTAAGAAATATACACTGTCTTCCTTGCAGGCTGCCTGTGAGGGGGAACAAAGAAGTAAGTCATCCACATAGTGTAGTAGGGAAGGAGTAGAAAGGACTTTCAGTACAGCCTTGAGGCATAACAGTCCAGCTATATCATAGTTTTTCCTAGATGAAGGCAAATAAGTATTGACTGTTTTGATCACCAGGGATGCTAAAGAAGGTACTACAGAGGTCAGGTATGGTGAAAAACTTACTATCAGTTGGTATTGAGGTCAGCAAGGTATGCAGATTTGGAACTATGAAATGATAGGGCATAGCAATATTGTTTATGCCATGGAGATCCTAAGCAAATCTCTATCTTAGACCATTAGGTTTTCTTATTGGGAGAATGAGAATATGACAGCAGCCACTACAAGGAATTATTAAGTCTTACATCGTCTATCTTTCAATGATGGGCTTTATGCATTGCAAGGTAGATTGGCTCAAAGGGTACTATTTAATATTAGGCAAGGGTTTGGTGGAATTTGATTGGGGATGTACTACAAATCTTATTGATATCTCTTGATGATGTGAGTACCTATTTCAATAAGGAATTTTAGAAGTCAGCATTGATGTCTTTGGCACATGGGACAGCATAACAAATAAGTCAAATGTCATTTGTAGAATCCATTGAACTATTGGGCTCATGAAACTGTAGAATTATTTCCCCCTTTTGGGAGAAGGAGATGCCAGCATGGTATTTTCTTTAAAAAAATCTTATCCCATTAAATGATCTGGAGCAGACCACCAGTAAGAAAGGATGTCCTGTAAAGACCCAAGACAGAAAGTAATAAGATGGAACAGAAAGGCTATTACTGGTTTATTAGAGACTCCCACCATTTGAATGTTTTTATTACTCTGAGGCAGGGGCTGGTTAAGGTTTGTGGGGTAGAGCACAGGTAGGGTTGGTCCTGTGTCTGTGAGAACAATTAAAACCTCATTGCCAATTTGCACAGTAGTCTCCCCAAGGTGATTAAGAGGGATGGTTAGGAAAAAAACTCTGCAAATCTCCGGAGTTCTTTTATTGGGAGGGAGAAGCTGGAGGGTCATAGGAAGACTAATTCATTAAAGTTTAGGATAGTTCTTATTACAATGGCCCGGTTTTTTACAGTAGTGACAATTTCTAGGAGCTAGCTCTCAATAGATTAGAGTTGTGCCATTTAGGGTCCCAGTTGTTTTTGCTGGGAGCATTCATCTGCTGTAGTTAGAGATTTATAATTTTAGTGGCCTTATTTTTATTGGTATTATTGGTTTGCCAAATTAACAACATCACAAGTTGGTATGGTCTCTTATCTTAGGTGGGCTCTGTTTGTTAGTTGAGAAATTTCTGGGGAGAGACTATTAGCAAACATAAAATAAAAGGAGACTTTACTGGAGTCAACATCCATAAGAAGGCCAGATTTTTCTCTAAATATAACTTGAAGCCTACTATAATAGATATGGACCGGTTAGTTTGGTTCTTGGGCAAACCTTTGTATTTTATTCCAGTCTTTGGCTTTAGAAAATGTTGCTGCCCAACTGGATTCTTTTCCCACTGTAGAGAAGGAAGCTCACATACTGAGTCAGAAGACATTGCAGCAGAGAGAGAGTTTAATATCACAAGGCCTTGGCCAGGCATGGTGGCTCACGCCTGTAATCCTTGCACTCTGGGAGGCCAGGGCAGGAGGATAGCTCGAGATCAGGAGTTCAAGACCACCTTGAGCAAGAGCAAGACCCCATCTCTACTAAAAATAGAAAGAAATTAGCTGGACAACTAAAAATATATAGAAAAAATTAGCCAGGCATGGTGGCACATGCCTGTAGTTCCAGCTACTCAGGAGGCTGAGGCAGAAAGATCGCTTAAGCCCAGGAGTTTGAGGTTGCTGTGAGCTAGGCTGATGCCATGGCACTCTAGCCTGGGCAACAGAGTGAGACTCTGTCTCAAAAATATATATATATATATCACAAGGTCACTGAGGAAAAAGATGGGAGAAATTTCTCAAATCCATCTCCCTGAGAATTTGAGGGCCAGGGTTTTTAAAGATAGTTTGGCAGACAAAGGGCTAGGGAATTGGGTCTGTTGTTTGGCTAAGGATGAGGTCATAGGGTTGGGAAACAAAAATCTTCTTCTTGCACTGTGTCAGTGCCTAGGTAGAGGGTCACGAGACCTGTTGAGTCAGTTCCTAAGTATGGCCACTGGTCCAGTTGGTGTCAGTTGGTTCACCCAAATACAGAGTCTGGAAAATATCTCAAAGACAAGTCTTAGGTTCTACAATAGTGATGTTATTTATAGAAGTAATTAGGGAAATTACAAATCATGTAACAGCCAGGAATATGTCACTTCTAAACAGTAAGCAATTACAGGAAGACAAGCTATGAAGTAATGGCTGGTTAATTTTTAGTTATGCCTATACATCTATAGAAATCAGACTTCTACCATAGTTCTTGCCATAGTGGCCCTACATTACTTTAATATAGGCAGTTTCAGAAATGCTTTGAGTATGGCCCTGTGTAAATTCCTTGCAAGTTGTCAAGCCTATTCCCAATATTATAGACCAGATTCTGGGAAAGTGGGGACAGGTCTTGCTATATCCTCTTGAGGATGGGTTCATTCTACTTTTGCCATCCATTATTGGGCCTGGCCTTTTACTACAAGTACATGAACAGGTTAGAAAAAAACGGGAGAGAAGCCAGACTGATAAGCCTGAACTGTAATGTTAAATTTATTGGCAAAACAATGGAGGTCTTCAGTAACTTTAGGAAATTCCTTGGCTATCACATGGAGTTCAGCTTTGGTCCAAGGGACGTGAGAAATCTGGGGGATCTCAGGATTATTAGAGGTCTGGTCTTAAAAGGACAAGTTCTTATAGATAACACCTGAGAGACAAAAACACTTTGGGCTCCTGAAGCCTTTTTCTCTTCTTTTGATTTTTTGTTTCTGTTTAATTTATTCCTGATTGTGTTTAGATGTCTCAATGTACCAATTAATATATACATTACATTCAGATTGCTTAGTTTAGGCTTTCTAGTTTATGCCTCAGATAAAAGAGTTTTTAGGAAGGACATTGTAATTTCAGGTCCTTAGTATATTCAACCTATGGAGATAAGAAAACAAGTGATGATGGACTATTATTTTGGCATGCCTTTGAATTTTGAGAATGCATTGTGATACATTTTAATGCCAAATACACAAAAGCCCATCCAATGCAAGAGCCAAAGTAGCTGACAGCCAAATTAAAATGCAAACATCCATGGAAAATAAAGTATGTACTTACCAGGAAGGAAGATAAGCCTTCTCCAAATAAAGGGAAATATCCCTTCATCCAAACTTTGAGCTCCAAACCTCACAGCCAAAGTCAACAAGAGAAAAATAACTCTCCCCAACAGGAGATTTCTCAGAAAGGAGAGGGAAAGACCCTTCTTCAAACAAGAGGGCAAAATACTCTTCCCGAACCAAATCACAAATAGAATGGAATTCTAACCAAATTCAGGAGTTCTGTCTAAAAGAGACTCACCAGGGGGAAAACGGTGACCTACAGGAGTTGGAGGGCTCAAAGGGCCCAGTGCAGGTACCTCATGCTTAGTTCCAAGGGCCAGCAATTCTCCTAAGATGAATCAGCTTTGGACCCAACTTATAACACCATAAGACTTGAAACCATAAAAATTCTAGAAGAAAACATAAGGAAAACTCTCGTGGATATTGGCCTAGGCAAAGAATTTATGAGTAACACCCCAAAAGCAGATATAACAAAAACAAAAATAAATAAATGGGACTTAATTATACTAAAAAGTTTCTGCACACCCAAAACAAATTATCAACAGAGTAAATAGACAACCTACAGAATGGGAGAGAATATTCACAAACTATACATCCAACAAAGGGCTAATATCCAGAATCTACTAAGAACTCAAACAAATCGATAAGAAAAAAACAAATAACTCCGTCAAAAAGTTGGAAAACAACATGAGCAGACTCTTCTCAAAAGAAGATAGACCAATGGCCAACAAATATATGAAAAAGTTCTGAGTATCACTAATTAGCAGGAAAATGCAAATTAAAACGACAGAGTTTTAAGGAGATACCACCTTACCCCTGTTAGAATCACCTTATTAGAAAGTCAAAAAACAATAGATGTTGGCATGGTTGTGGTGAAAAGTGGACACTTATACTCTGTTGGTGGGAATGTAAATGTGTACAACCACTATGGAAAGCAGTATGAAAATTCCTCAAAGAACTAAAAGTAGACCTACCATTTGATCCAGCAATCCCATTACTGGGTATCTACCCAAAGGAAAAGAAATCATTTTATAAAAATGACACCTGCACTCAAATGTTTACCACAGCACAATTCACAATAGCAAAGATAAGAAGTCAACCTTAGTGCCCATCAGCTGATGAGTGGATAAAGAAACACACACAACATGGAGTATTACTCAGCCATTAAAAGGAATGAAATAATGTCTTTTGCAGCAACTTGGATGGAAGTAGAGACCATTATTCTAAGTGAAGTATCTCTGGAAAGGAAAAGCAGATACCATATGTTCTCACTTATAAGTGGGAGCTAAACAAGGGATATATACAGTTGCAAAGAGTAGTAATGGGCATTGGGAAACTGAAAAGGGGGGAGGGTGGGAGGGGAATGAAGGGTAAAAATCTACCTATCAGGTACAATTACACTATTCTAGTCATGGGTCCACTGAAAGCCCTGACCTCAGCATGATACAATTTACCCATGTAAAAAAAAAACACTTGTATCCCCTAAATTTAAAAAACACAAAAACAAAAAAACTGGTCTCAGGTTACAACAGGCAGTCCAGCAGCCGACATGCAGAGAACTACATGTCTAGAGCAATTTTATGTACCCTGAGTGCTTTTTTCCCCTGGGCCCTAGACTGCAATTTAGTTGGGTATGACAAGAATGATCCAATTCATATGATCAATTTCCACAATATAATGGAGGAACCCAGTTTACCCTCTTGGCCTTCTTAAAGTTCATTCTTCTCATAGTATAAGGTGCATGTTTCTTCTTTCAGATCTGCTGTGAGAAAGAATCTACCAGCTCTCTAAGAAAGAGTAGAAGAATGAAACACACAGACTGGTTCAAGGCAACCAGAGACATTCCTGGGTTGAAGGTAAAGTGAGCAGATGAGACATGGATAGAGCCAAAAGAAAATCTGGGTTGCATTTGGAAGTGAAACATACAAAGGGAAGAAATGGGTTCCAGAAATGTTACTAATACTATTCACTTACTGTGTTCAATGTTCACATTAAAAAAAATGCACATTTACAGCAAAAATCACAATGCAACATTTTCCATGTGCAAGATAATTACAGAATTGGTATTTTAAAATACATATCAATTAATTTATTAATAATAATAATTGGCATGGATTTTAAAACACATATCAATTCATAGTGTGATACACTGAGGTAGTTTGGACACAAAAAGTTTGCAATGTAGGATAATCATTTTTCAATGCTTTATTTTATGCATGTATTTCCTCCTTTCGAGATTATAGCAATTCTAAGTTTGACCTTACTGAATGTAAAGCTTTGGCCGTACTAGGCAGCCCTCACCACCACAGCCACCACCACCATGACCCTATGTTATGCATGGATCAGCGTTTCCACTCCTTTGGTCCTATATTTTTATTAGTAGGCTTTCAAAGATAGTCACAAAATTAGAAATAGGGTTCTGTTCAAATGATCAAATGGAATATAAATATCCCTGCCTAGAGTGTATTCAGAAAAGTAAACTCCCTGTTAGGGAGAACTGCTTAACAGACAATTTCCATGAAGGTGAATACACACCGCAGTAAAGAGCTTTAGAGACTGGGAAAAGGCTAAAGTTAAGCTGAGCTCCCTGGAGGTTTGTTGAAGCCGTTTATTTTAAATATGCTAAAATGTTAGGGTATTATCTTTCTAATAAGATGAGATCAAAGAGGAGTCAACAAACAGAACTAAGAAAATAGACTGTTTTAGAGTTCAAAAGTTCAATAGCATGTGCCTTTTGGCTTCCTGCTGACTTCTGCTGGGGTTGTCAGAATGTTCAAGATCTTCAGGAGAGCTTGGAGGAAAACCAGTAAGTATTTCTTTGATATTTTTAAACATAAAGGTAACTTCTAGTTTCCACACGGACTGCATTTCAAGAGTTCAGGTTGAGATTATTTATATAGGACTCAGTTTGCATTTTTCTTAGACACAACCAGATAGCTAAAGTCGCTGAAGCAAAGTTCTGTCCTGAGAGTTTTGTGAAACTTAAATGCCACGCTGCAATGTCCCTGTGAGAAAATGCACTCAAGATCTCAACTTGGAATGGCAGGAACATATTTCCCGTCAGAGTAGGAATACTTCAGTTTCAAGTCCCTGGGCCAGGGGCCTGAGCTCCAAAAGGGAAGAAAGATAACATAAGAGAATAATGGGGGAACCTAAAAGTGAAAACCTCTGAAACCCAAGTACTCCAATCAGGAAATAGAAAGTATTGTCTTTTCACACTATACCCTTTATCTCCCTAACCCTGGGCCCTTCTCAAACTGGAGTTTGAGGAGTTTGCTAGATGCTTGACTCATGTTCCCTCATTTATTTTCTTTCATCGTAAAATAAGAATATCACCCTTTTGAGATTTTATAAAGGCAAAAATAGCATATATTAAAAAGAATACCTTCTCTTGACTTTTTGGACTTTTTTTTTCACTTTGACCCATGTGTAGATCAATAAAACTGCCATAAACTTAAACATGACAACTTTTTACAACGTTTAAGGTGATACCTGGCTGCAAGAAACACCTTACTACCCTTATAGAAAACAGATGGTTAATGAGTCTTCCAAAGGATGCTAGCCTTTAAGAAGTAGTTTAAATCACAAGAAAAAATAGGTTAAGAATGTGTTATCTATTCCTATTACCAAGTTTTAAATGGTTAAAATTCATTTGATGTCCCAGAATTCAGAGCTGAAATGAGAATTTGAAATTGGGTATTTGATGCAACTGCAAATAGACATAATCAAGCAAGTCCAGAACTGGTTATGCTAGAACATGAGAAAGAATTTGCCAATGGGATCAGAAAAAATAGCTAAATGAGACCAGAAATGACCACCCGGTAGAAAACAAAGTCAAAGACAAGGATGATCACATTGCATAGAGAAAGAGGAAAAAATGATCAAGAAAAACAATTGTTTTACATAAAGAAATAAAAGTTGTCTCTGAAAGGAGAGGTCATGATTTCTTTCTTTCCTTTTCTAAAACTAGAAGGGTTTGGCAAGCAATGTATGGATTTCAGAATTGTCAGGATGATAAGAACAAAATAGATGATCTCACTTGGCTCCCATTCCTAGGATTAGGGGCAAATGTGCCTGGAATTGTAAGAACATTAAGGATGATGCCCACATGATCAGCCACTTCCTGGTCAGTGTTTTATACACCCTCAAAATCTGGAGTTGTATGTCTTAGGGGGGAGTAGCAGTTATATCCCAACTACTGAATTACTGTTATTGGTTGTTTCACATTAATAAATATTAATGTTTTCTCAGAAAAGTGTTAATATACAAGTCTTGTATTAAAGAAATTCTCAGGAGTACTAGAAAAAGGACACATGCCAGCATTGATAATCCCTGAAACTAATCTCCTGGGAAAATCATGTAAGTTGAAGGCACTAATGCACATGACACTCATCTAGTGAAGTTAAAGAACCTCTTTCGTCTTCTCCACTCTGCAAGTGCTCCCCAGATGGAGTGTATAGGATTATTTCAAGACTGAAAAAGTCTTGGGGAATTTGTTTATTATGAAAAAAACAACTACATTGTGAAATCTCTTGTAACATACAGAACTTTTAATCAAGAACAACTTATTAAGGTGGCTTTCTACAGTCAGGAAAAGAGCTAGATCGAAATGGGAAAGGGTTTATACAGGCACACCTTGGAGATACTGAGGGTTTGGTTCCAAACCACCACAATAAAGCAAATATTGCAATAAAGCAAGTCACATGAATTTTTTGGTTTCCCAGTGCGTATAAAAGTTATGTTTACCTTATACTGTGTTCTATTAGGTGTGCTAAATATGTGCTTTACTTCTTTAAAAATGTACATACCTTAATTAAAAATACTTTATTGCTAATAATACTGATAATAATCTGAGCCTTCAGTGAATACTAATCTTTTTCCTAGTGGAAGGTCTGCCTCAATGTTGATGGCTACTGATTGATTAGGGTGACGGATCAGGGTGGTGGTTACTGAAGGTTGAGATGGCTGTGGCAATTTCTTAAAATAAAGCAGTAATAAAGTTTATTTCATTGAGTGATTCTTCCTTTCATAAAAAATTTCCCTGTAGCATGTGATGCTGTTTGATAGCATTTTACCCACAGTAGAACTTCTTTCAAAATTGGAGTCCTCTCTAACCCTGCTGCTGCTTTATCAATTAAATTTATATAATATTCTAAGTCCTTTGTTGCTAGTTCAACAATATTTATGGCATCTTCACCAAGAGTAGATCCCATCTTAAGAAACCATTTTCTTTGCTCACCAATAAGAAATAATTCATCATCCATTCAAGTATTATCATGAGATTGCAGCAGTTCAGTCACATCTTCAGGCTCTACTTTTAATTCTGGTTCTCTTTTCCAGACATCTGCAGTTATTTCCTTCACTAAAGTCTTGAACCCCTCAAAGTCATCCATGAGGGTTAGAATCAATGTCTTCCAAACCCTGTTAATGTTGATATTTTGACCTTCTCCCATGAATCATAAATGTTGTTAATGGCCTCTTGAATGGTGAACCCTTCCCAAAAGGTTTTTGGTTTACTTTGCCCAGATCTATCAGAGAAATCATTATCTATAGCAGCTATAGCCTTACAAAATGTATTTCTCAAATAATAAGACTTGAAAGTCAAAATTACTCCCTGATCTTTGGGCTACAGAATGAATGCTGTATTAGTAGGCATGAAAACAACATTAATCTCCTCATACATCTCTATCAGAGCTCTTAGGTAACTAGATTCATTGTCAATTAGCAGTAATATTTTGAAAGAAATCTTTTTCTCTGAGCATTAGGGATCAACAGTGGGCTTAAAATATTCAGTAAACCATGCTATAAACAGATGTTCTGTCATGAAGGCCTTGTTCTTCAATTTATACTGCACAGGCATAGTAGATTTAGCTTAATTTTTAAGGGCCCTAGAATTTTCAGAATGGTAAATGAGCACTGGTTTCAACTTAAAGTCACTAGCTGCAATAGCCCCTAATAAAGGAGTCAGCCTGTCCTTTGAAGGTTTGAAGCCAGACACTGACTTCTCCTCTGTAGCTATGAAAGTCCTAGGTAAAATCTTCTTCCAGTATAAGGTGGTTTCATCTACATTGAAAATCTGTTTTTTAGCATAGCCACTTCCATCATCATCTAGCTATATCTTCTGCATAACTTGCTGCAGCTTCTATATCAAAACTTGCTGCTTCACCTTGCACTTTTGTTACGGAGACAGTTTCTTTTCTTAAACCTCATGAATTAACCTCTGCTAGCTTCAAACATTTCTTCTGAAGCTTCCTCACCTCTCTCAGCCTTCATAGGATTGAAAAGAGCTGGGGCCTTGCTCTGGATTAGGCTTTGCTTTAAGGGAATGTTGTGGCTGGTTTAATCTTCTATCCAGATCACTAAAACATTTTCCATATCAGTGCTAAAGCTATTTTGCTTTCTTATCATTCATATGTTCACTGGAGCAGCACTTTAATTTCCTTCAAGCACTTGAAGACTTAGAGGCCATTTTAGGGTTATTAATTGGCCTAATTTCAATATTGTTGTGTCCCAGGGAATAGAGAGGCCCAAGGAGAGAGGGAGAAAGAGAGATGGGGGAATGGCCAGTTGGTGAAGCAGTCAGAACCCACACATTTATCAATTAAGTTCACAGTGTTCTTTGGGCACAGTTTAGGGCACCCCAAAACAAGTACAACAGTAATATCAAAATTCACTAATCACGGATCCTCATAATAGATATAATAATAATAAAAAGTTTAAAATATTGCAAGAATTACCAAAATGTGACATAGACACAGAGTGGGCACATGTTGTTGTAAAAATGGTACTGATAAATTTATTTGACAAAGAGCAGCCACAAACCTTCAATTTGTAAAAAACACAATATCTGCCATGCACAATAAAAGGAAGTGCAATAAAACAAGGTATGCTTGTATATTTATTTTATTATAAGATGCAAACCACCAGATGGCACTGTGTTCAGCTTATCCTGGTAATTTTCATTATGCATTAATGTGCTTGTGGTTGGACCCTGGGGAAAAGCAAGACAGCACTTCAGTGTATCTTATAGGAAGTAATTAAACATGCCAGCAAAGCTTGTTCTATTGCTGAATTTGTAACTACGATCATTCCTTTACTTTCTGCTACCCACTGTGTAAAAATCCAGCCACCACAACAGGCTGTGCTACTAACTGCTTAACCAGAGAAGGAAAGAACCACTTTGGGTAGGTGGGAGGGAGTGTCTTGTGGTTGTTGGATTCCTGCACTGTGGGCAGCTGATAGCATGAAATGACCTCAGTCACAAACACAGTAGTGATATGGGTGCCTTGTAGTTTATCTAAATAATGCCTAGTGTTTTACATTGTGTACTCTGTAGACATTTCATTGATCCTGAAAAATATCTCTATGAAATAAACAAGTAGAGATGCTGCAATTATCTATTACAGAAAATTGTTTACCACGCAATAATTTTATAAGAACTCAAGTATTGACAAAACATAAATTCAGAAATATATCCCTAATATTTAATTATCTAGATTGTGGCTTGTTAATTATTTGGGATGTAGGGCCTCTAAGTGGAATTAAAAATCTATGCAGCGCTATGATGTATAGAGAATTACACAGTATTTCAACACAGTACCTAAAGACCTGACAAATGACTAATTAGCTTTGTAACCTTGGAATGGTCATATAAGCTCTGTGCCTAAATGACTTCATCATAAAATTAGGGGATTGAACTAGATCTCCATCATATCTACAGTGTAACGAGTGTTTGCAAGTATAGAGTTTGTAGTCAGAAAGAGTCTGAAATTTGAATTCCTGCTGTCACTTAGCTATGTGAACTTAAATAAGTTATTTAACTTTTTGAGCCTTAGTATTCCATACATCTAAAATGAGCATCATAATCTCTTTAACTTGTTTGAGAAAATTACATGTGATAATAAACATAAAGTGTTTAGTGCCCAGACACATTAAGCATTCAATAAATATTAAGTATTATTACTAACAAATATAGTTCTAACCCTGTGCATCTTTATTGTGCTCTACTTTTCGGATTGAACATACTCTAGGCTCCATAGCTGATTCAGGCTCTGCCAACTCATGACGTGGTTTTTAATGTGTAGTTTTTAATGAATTTAGTAAGTAATAGCTTGCTTTTTCCACCCTCTCTATCTCTCCTGTTTTGAAGGAGTGTTTGGCTGTGAGCAGGTCTGTCCAGAAAGTTGAGGCAGATATTTGAAATTGCAGGAAGAGTGACTTAATCAAAGTCACAGCTGATATGAATGTCAGAGCTTTATCTACTGTTCCAAAAGTTTTTGGCTTGAGGTAATGTCCTTGGTCCAGGCTGCATCTTGCCAACCCAAGTAATATATTTCAAAGGTTGATTTAGATTTGGCTGTTCAAAGCATAGATCACTACTTCTGTGTTCATAATATTTCTAGCCCAGCACCAAGATTTTACCATCCTTAAAAGTTATAGCCATAAACAAAGCAGTGGTACATTGCAAAATTAAAATGAGGAAGGAATTACCCACAAAGAAGTATATTTTAATTATTTCACCAAATTTAAGTCAATCCAAGTTTGTTTGATGGTAATTCCTGATGAGAGCTGTGGTTTTGGCATTAGGGAAATGTTTCAAATGTGGCCCACCATAGTCTAAATCATCTCTAAGAGTGTAATATTCAGCGTCTCTAATATCACCACTAAAATACCTAAGAAGATGCAGAGAAAACCAATAATAACAAACATAAAGACTTACAGCCATTCCTCAAATTAAAAACTGAAAAGAATTTTTACTTCGTATCAGAGTAGGGGATAGATATAAAAATCACAAGCAGCAAAAACCCAGTGTGACAGATATATGTTCCCAAGGCAGCCACCCCAATATACCCCATCCCATGTCCCATGTGATCTTACAGTGCTCCACTGACACCTCCTCATCAAAAGGTGGGGCCTACTTCCTGACACCATGAATATGGGCCTCCTTAGTTTTGTGCTTTTAACAAATAGTATATAGAGGAAGAGTCACTGAGTGACTTCCACGGCTAAATTAGAGAAGTCAATACTACTTCCACTTGGCTCTCTGTCTCTCTTTCTCTGTACCTTACCCTTGGAACTCAGCCACCATGTGTGAGAAAGCCCAGGACACCTAGGAGGGCCACGAGTAGGTTTCCTGACCATAAACTCAGCCAAGGTCTAAACCAACAGCCAGATCAACCACAAGGTATGTAAATCAATGAAGCTTCTAAAGATTTCAGCTTTCAGGCTTTGAGGAGCCCCAGCCGATGCTGAGTGGAGCAGAGATGTGCTACCCTAATGGGCCTTACCCAAACTGCAGATTTGTAAGCAAAACAAATGCTATGGTTTTAACCCACAAAGTTTTAGGGTGGTTTGTTACACACCAACAGATAACTAGAAGGCCCCGATACACACTTTGTCACATAAATGGGAGTGATCGTGTTGTTCTTAAATTGGAATTGGAAATACTGTCTTCTCTTACTGCTTGTCCCACCATTCAGAGAAGCAGTTTCAACTGCAAAGTTGGACAGTTCATCCTCCATATGCACAGTTACTATCTGGAGTTTAGCAGAAGATTACAACAAAAACAAGTTAATACCATTCACTAATATTTACTGAGTGATTATGATTGAGTAAGCATGGTGTTAAGTATTTTGCCTGCAATTTCTCATTTAATACCCTCAACCACTATATAAAGTATATAAAATAAATTTGGAAAAGTTAAGAAATGTATCCAAGATTTCTGAGCTAGAAGCCAAGGAGCACTATTTAAAACCAGTATGCTTAACCACGTGTAAATGTAAAACCATTCTCACAAACTCTTGCATCAATGAGGAAATAAAAACTTCACTGAGAGCCTTTGGAAAATAATGACAAAGAGAATGCGATAAAACAAAATAATGTGTCAAAATTTATGGGATGTGGCCACAGATGTACTCAGAGATCCAGAGTAAAATGTACTCAGAGTAAAAATAATAGATTTAAATGCTTTCACTATAAACAAACAAAAAATAAAAATAAATGAACCTTGTGTTCAATTTAGTAATTTATGAAATCAATATAAGGAAACCAGAATGGATTATCATACTGATTAAAGCATAGATCAAATAGAAAAGGTAGAAGTATAAATAGAAAATAAATCCAAGAGCAGTGTCTTCATGAAAAAGTAAAAGTTGCAAAAAAATGAGTGTACAAGTCAGAGTAGGCTAATGTTGCAGAAAAATTTTAATAACTTAAATTTTCAGTCATTTAACTCAATAAAAGTTTATTGGTTGTTTATGACATAACCTAATGAGATGGTGTTGAGTCAGGAGAGCCGTGCTTCACAAGTCTGGCTCCTTCCATTTTATGATGCCGCCATCTTAAACACATAAACTCCAAGGATTCCCTGAAAGAGGAAGAGATTAAATGATTGTTCACGGGTGATTTTTATGGACTACACTTAGAAGCTGTATATAATCCTTCTGCCCACATTTCATTCAAAAGAATCCTGTCACATAGCCTTATCTATCTCAAATTGGCTAAGAAAATTAGTCCATCCACACATCCCAGAGAAAAAAGAAATGGGTTCGGCCGGCATATGTCATTGTCTCTGCCACAATCCTCCTTTGTGGAGGAAATATCCATTTTCTTTTTCATCCTGCTTGTGGAACACACTCATTTACTTCCCAAGAAAAATGCACGGTCCTAAACATTCACTGCAATCAGTTGAAATGATGATGCAAAGTCCTTGTTAACTTGCCTCATGTTGCTTCTCAGGGTCTGGTGACTAATGAACTAAAAAGAGAAATTGCCTGCCTCCTTCTAACACTGACTGCCTAATGGTGCAACAGGAGCAGTATAATTGCAATAGCCATTCCCATTCAAAAAAGGGGAAGAATGGAATACACAAAGCAGTTACTGGTACACGAAGATTCTGAAATCCCATGGGACAGATATTACAAACTTGATTCTGTTCTTTGGAAAGAACATCATATATTTATTATTCTTTTGATCCTTGGCCTTCCCAGTTGGGAGAGATGGTTCTTCCATGCCAAAATCCTCCATAGCCACATTTAAAACAAATTTTGTAAATTATACCCTCCCTGGAGACACAAAAGCACTGGGAATCCACTTTCTGCTGGATAAATAAAACAATAGTTGTTTCAGAGTTTAGTCAGAGAGTTTTAGTTCTATCTTATTACCTTTTTTAGGCTTCTAAATTATTTGTCCAATTAGTATGATGTACCTAAACATACCCAAAGTCCTTCACAGATATAGTTCCCAAATCTGATGTCTTTATTTACTTTTTTGCCAACAGGCCATTCCAACATTAATGACAGCTTCCTTGAGGAATCAGACTTAACTAGGAAGGATTTTTTTAATATTACTATAAAAACAGTATTCAAATTATCATTATACATAATATTAAAATTATTATTATATATTTAATAATATTAAAATATTATTACATTATTTAAAAATAGGTTTATTTTGCTCACAAGCTTTCTCAGTCATATTTGGTATCAAGTCTTAGTTCCAGTTGTTTCAGAGGTAGAAACAGTCAACTTTTCCAACTCTTCAAGGAGGATTTTCTAAACTCACTCCATTCCCATTCATTTTGCTAATAAGTTGATCAATTCCTTCCTGAGGCCACGTTCATCTATGCCAACCCCAAATAATATAAGCCAACATGTGCTAACAGTTTTATTCTTTCGGTTGACCTCCCCTCTAGGCCTGTCAGCTGAGCAGGGATATGGTCTGCCTCCCAATATGGCAGGTTATAGTTTTACCACATGTGTTGTCAGTGCATTATACAAATTGCCATATTTCCAGCCTCCAATGTCTGTTTCCTTGAACTCTGCTACCCAAATGCTAAGCCACTGCCGTTTATTTTAGATTTTTATTATAGCCACAGCCCATTTATGAATAAATTAGATTAGCTGCTTAAAAAATATATTCAAATTTCAGAGGTTTAACATATCTCCCTCCAATGCAGATTGAGTATGCAGAAACAGGGCTTCTGCTACATACTGTCATTCAAAAACGCAAAAATCTTTATTTCAGTTTCACTGTCTCCAACACATGTTTTCACAATCAGTGTAGCATCATTCAGCTGAGCGGAGAGAAGAGAGACTCTAGAAATTGCACATCCTGCTCTTAATTGCCTCAAACTGAAAATGTTACATTACTTTTGCTTAAATTCCATAAGCTGGAACTAGTCTCACTGTCTCACCTAGATGTGAAGACCTGGGAAGTATAGTTTAGTTGTGGACCCAGGTAGAGGAAATGGTTTTGGTAATATCTGTCCAATATCTTCCAGTTGAATAGAGCATATACATCTATTGGAGTAAACTCTGACAGAGTTTTCTTACAGAGTTTACAGCCTAGAAAGGAAAGAAAAGATAAGGCAAGGGAACTACTCTGAGCAAAATAGGATGGGAATTATTACCAGCAAAGAGATGTGGAACAGATATATAAGACTATGATCTGGACTATGGGAACAACTGGATTCAAGGGCTTGACACCTACTAATAGAAAATAAAATTGCTGCTGCCTCTAGAAGAATGGAAATTAGGAAGAACTCAAGTTCCAGAAAATCGGGTCACCATAGTCAAAGCAGAACACAATAATGTTTCAACTTGAAGCATGTAAGTCTTTAAGCTTCAAGTTGAGTCCCTTATTACCACTCTTCCATCCCATTCTTATATCAGTCTTAAAATCAAAATTGGTTCTAACTTATGAAGAGCAGTTGAACCTATCTATATGTGGGGATTAACTTGCTAAGTATGGATGAATGTAGAGACAGACAGAAGCCAAAGCATCACACATCTGAGCCTGCAAAAAAAATCAGGGACAATGTTAAAGGAAAGAGAAGGTCTGTGGAAAATGGAACAAGACTAAAATTTCTCCAGTTCCTATTTTTGATAATTTACTGATGCTGAAAACTAAGAAGTGACTAAGGAACATGATGTGATTTTTCAGAGGACAGCTTATACTCAGTGGCAAGGAAAATACTAATTGAGGCCACATAGTTAACCCAATAGAGTCAGCCCACTTCATTTCCCCATTAGATGTTCTCCTACAAATATTTCATTCAAATCAAAGTCCCTGAAGTTTTAACAAGAACAATTGAAGAACATTAGACAGCATCACATTTTATTTTTATCTTTATTTCAGCATATTATGGGGGTACAAATGTTTAGGTTATGTACATTGCCCTTGCCAGCATCACATTTTAAAGGGCACTAATATTTATTTGGGGGAGGGGTAATATAATTTTAATGCTTTGAATACCCAGTTCATCTCTCTGTAGAATGGATATTTTTCTCTCACCTGAGTTTCCAGGCTTTTTGCCATTTACATTTGTTCTACTAATTAGAAAAGAACATGCATCAAAAATAATAACTTGCAGTAAATGGGTCTATTTTATGAATGATATTACTTTCTCATATGCTGTGACTTGTAATAATCATGTAATCCATTCTGCATCAGTAAATAGTGATTTATTCTTTGAAGCTTTAATATGATTCATTTTGCCAGTAGTTTAAGTACCCATTAGTTAATGCTTTGCTGCTGCTGACCTCAGTGGATTTTTTTGGTAAAGCTTCATATAGCATTTATAGGTCACAAAAATGCCAACAATGTTCATTATGGTCATTTTCCAAACCACCTGACAGCAAAATGTTTTTCCTCAACTCATTTGTATGTATGTCCCTTAATTAATGCTTCACCTCATGCCAAATTATAGTGAAATTCTTGTCATTTTACATGCAGCATGACATTTACACAAATACCTGCTGAATTTATCATGAGCAATGCACACAGAATTTGTATCGTGTGGCTTGAAGGCAGACAAACCAGAAACCTGGACCCAAATACCTTCAGAATGAAAAGCATTAGTGAAATGAGAAAAGTGAGAATCTTTGTAAAACTTGAAAATGTGCCTTCCTCACCATCCTCAAAGGCGTCATGGCTATGAATTGCTGTTAACAAATAGATCTTCTAAAACCAGTGTAAAAACTTTGTAGGGATATTTTTAGAAGGTGATTTTGTGTGCAGGAAATATTCCTTATCTGAAAGACAGATGGAAAAAGTGTTTGAAAGACTCCTAAAGGCTCAAAAACGGAGAGGAGCATTGGTCCATTATGGAAAAAGTCCTGCCTGGAGATGAAGGGGATTGAAATGGTGCCATTTGACTGTTCGGGACATAAACATGTCACTGGGAACATAACAGTGCTCAGTGAACAGAAATCAAAAATTTTAGATCCAAACTAGTTTCTGGTTTGGGAACAATAAAGTACTTTCTGTTGTAAGGTTGATTTACATGAGACGTAGCTAATGTTCCAATAGCCCCATTTTATTTAATGTCTTAAGCATACCGGGAGGCACAGGGTGTAATGTTTAAGAGCACACATAGGCTCTGGAGTGAGGCCATCTGGGCTTGCGTCTAGGCTCTTCCCCTAACTCACTGTGTCACCCTGGGCAAGTGCTCCAACTTCCATGCTGTTCAAGGTTCTTCATTTAGGAAGGATGGGGGAGAGTTTATAATAATCGTCTCATGGGTTTTTATGAAGATTAAATGAGTTAATACAGGTAAATCAGTTTAGAATAGCGCCTGGCCCATAATAACCGTTCATTAAAAGTCAGCTAATACTATTATTCCTGACTTACAAGTGAGATAACATCAGAGATCTGAAGTGACTTCCAAAGTGGCACAGATGCTTAATAACCACATTGTCCCCTGAATTCCAGATTCCATCTCCCTGTAAGGCCTCTCCCAAAACAAATTGAAATAAAGACAATCTAGGTTTCAGCAACACCGTTAATTTTTATTTCTTTTCATATTCAAATCATTACTGGCTAGTCCTGTCCTGCAAGTAAATTATAGTAATTTACCAAGCCACAATTTTTTCCCACCTTTCCTTTCCCTTCACTCTAAAATGTCTGAAAACCTTTTTAAATCAAAATATATCAATTAAGACTTGGACAGGGCTCCAGATCGCATTTTCCCTGGACTTTGCCAAGTGTGGGCACTTACTTAGAGGCTAAACCTTTCATGTTATGACTGCATAAGCTCCCTTTTGCGGTCCACTCTTAATCACCAGATGATGTGTTAGAGATTAAAACTCCAAGCTCCATAGCTTTGCATTGCATGCAACAAAGCCAGGACAAGATATTAATAGATGATTCATCCTGAAAATATCTGACCCCAAATGTCTGACCATAAAGATGCCATACAGCTAAAGAAGCACAGTATGAAGTCATGCGAAAATGACTGAGACCTTGCTCCTGCTCTTGGCTCTACTTCCAGCCAGCTTTCTGTCAAATAAAAAAGTGGGGATAAGTGGTATTTAGGTCTTTAAAGATTTGAGATTCTAATACTGTAGTGTTTCCTTTTTGTTTTTCTTAAGTTATGCATCTAATTTAAGACTATGTTGCTACTTGGTGATCTCACATATATTTCTCAAGTATTTGGTACATAATGATTTTCTCTAAGAAAGGAAAAAATATATGGTTCTCTAAGCAGGAATCAAATTGAAAATGATTGGAAAAACAAACTATTATGTAGAATATTCATTAGCTGAGGTTTTCACACAAGAATCTTTAAAACACCTACTTAGATAAAACAGAAAATTTAATTTTGCTGATAAACTTTGAGCAATTCATCAGTTAGCCGTGCAATGGATATGTTTCATACATGATGGAATATTGGCTCAATGATCTTAAGGATTTCTTCTGAAACAGGAGGTCTTGCTACAATTCCTAGAGAAAAAAAGCACAGCAATTATAAGGTATTTTAAAATTGTGTTTATAACACAGATTAAATATTTGCTATTTGTCAAAATTATTAATATTAAGATGAAGTTATTAACCTTGTGATAGTTTAATAACTCTCCTATTTATATTTTCAGAAGGACAGCCTCCCTTAGTACACTGGATTTCCCTTTTGTGGGCAGTGCTCATCATGTATCATAACAACTAAACAACTGTATTTAAAACAGCATATTCAGATGCTCCTAGAATGGTCTCTGTTGCTAACTCTGTGCACATTCTTTGCTGCACTGGTGCAATACTTCTAGTATAAGTCCACTGAAACCACATTCAAAAGGAATTGAAAAATAAAAATGATAATAAAATTAAAGAATTTTCAATGCATTTTGTCTTTAAGCAACATGTATAGATATGTCCTGCTAGAGTTCATACACTGATGGCAAAAATGAGCAGAAGTACAGTAACATATACCTTCTGACTCATCCCAGGGAGAAAAAAAAATAGAAATTATAGAAAACAAAGCACGAGACAGCTAAAGTCTTATAATAACATATAAACATATGTTATTAGAGATTAAAGGAGAGATGATTAAGCCTGGGAGAACTGGGGAACTGGACAGGATTAAAATGTTCCACATAAGTAATATGGAAATGCTTCTAAATATTTACAACCTGTATGCTAACAAATATTAAAGGCTTTCACTATTAAACACTAAGATCTATTTGAGTGCTAATATTTTATAAACCTAGTGTAGACTAGGAAGTTAAGTATCCTTTCTAGGAATTGCTCTGATATCTTAACCAAGTAAACAAAATGGATTGACCTATTTTTATATTTAATAATTCTTAAATATTTTTTAAAAAGGATTCAGAAGTGATTATGGGCTTAGTGAGAAATAGCAAATTGTTTAACAGTGTTTGTAATGGGGGAATAAATGGGTGCATGGAGAAATACCAAGGTTTTTGTCATCTCTACCTTGTAGGTAGTAAGCAGGGTATGGACATGATGAATGCTAAACAGGCACTTCTCAGTATTAGCATTTAGTGGTTTTCTGAATCAAACTTTAGAATTTATATCTATACATATGTGCACACACACATATATATATCTACATACACACACATATAATCTACACACACACACATACACACATAAATAGATGACCATTTTATTTTATCATAACAAAGAAATACAACCCTCATTCGAATTTGTATTAATTTGCTAGGACTGCCATAACAAAATATCACAGATTGAGAGGCTTAAATAACAGAAATTTATTTGCTCACAGTTCTGGACCCTAGAAGTCCAAGATCAGGGTGCTGGCAGGTTTGCTTTCACCTGAGGCCTCTCTCCTTGTCTTGCAGAAGGCCACCCTGTGTCCTCACGTGGCCTTTTCTCCATGCATTTGCATCCCTGGTGTCTTTTCCTCTTCTTATAAGGACATCAATCAGATTGGATTAGGACCCAGCCATATATGACCTCATTTGTTTGTAATTACCTCTTTAAAGAACCTATCTCCAAATACAGTCACATTCTGAGATATACTGGGAGTTAGGATTTCAATATATCATATGAGGGGGGCACAATTCAGCTCCTGCCAGAATCCATGCCTCTACAGTCACTGTTTTTCTCACTTAGCAGATGTCTTCTTGAAAATGTTCAGAAAACTGACTCTCCCTTGGTGATAGAATTTGCTGGGGAGAGGACCAATAACTTACTCACTTCAGAAGGTGTAGTAACCATAGCAAGACTCATTCACTCAATACTGCTTTGTCTTATGGCCGGTGTGTGGCAGTTCTATTTGCTTTAAGGAAATAGAGGACTTCAAATTTAATGCTCACTTGTAATAAATTTAGTCTATTCCTAGACAAAAATATTTGAATTGAGGAGATGCCAAAAACAGGAGGACTGGTTAGAATACTGATGGTAGCTAAAGAAATGGAAAACAAAGGGCAAATTCGAGAGCTGTGAGAGGGTACCTTGGTTGGATTTGCTGAGGGCTTGCAGGTGCAGGCAAAGAAGAGAGTGAAGGGAGGTAGCCTTGGTAGGAGTCTAGTAAAACTAACTCAGCCATCCAGGGTGGATCAGATCTCAGTTCCTTTGCAGAGGATGCCAAAATGTGGCAATGGAATGTTAGGCAATAGGAAATATTTATTTAAGAGTCAAAATAAAACTAAATCTGGACATACTCACCGGCTTTAAAGTTATGTCTCAGGAAGGCTTGTGGCTCCACAGAGGACAGAGGAGAGGACTGGGGGCACCACTCAATGCCAAGGCAGCTCCGCTCTTACTCTATTTGTAGACATTTATTTGAAAATTGGAATTTTCCCACTTTCCTCCCCAAATTTTGAAAACATTGTTTAAATTCCCCTTCCTTTAAAAATTTCTAAGATTTTGACTCTGAAAATCTAAAGACCTCAGGGGAAGGTCCAAGATGGTGAACTGGAAGCAGCCAGGACACACTACTCTCATGGAAAGGATTGAAGTGGTGAGTAGACATTCCCTTTCGGATGGATCATCTAGGAGGGAGCACTGAGACTGAACAGAGAAGGAATGAGAAGCACTGAAAGCAAAGGAGAGGGAATGAGGGCAACCCGCTCAGGTGGATCGGAGGTAGTCAGGGGAAGCAGCCGCTTGTGGGGAAGAGGTAGGAGAGAGAACAGTAGGTCTCCACGCTCCCCATGTGGACTTTGTGGTCTGAGCCACAAGGGGACTCCTCCACCCCCAGGGGCCTCTGGACTAACACAGGCAGCTACCTAGAGACTGCACAGTGGCATTGCTCCAAAGAGGGGCACAGTGGGATCCTGCAGGCTTCCAAGCCTTGAACTCTGCAACTGGCACCATTCTGAGAGCCCAGTCTGGGAGTGCTGCATCTTCCCAGGGGTCAACTCAGCCACTGCCACCTCCTCAACATTGCTGCCAGTCCAGAGAGGGCGCAGGGAGGCTGGGCACTCTCACACGCCCCAGGGACAAGTGCTGCCAAACCGTCACTGCTCTCGCTGTGTTGGTGGACTCAGGTAAGAACCAACCCCACAGCTGCCCACTCTGGCTGCCACTGTTGAGGGGACTCTACCCCTGATGCTGCTGCTGACACTACCACTGGGGGACCCAGGCAGGAGAAAACCCCTGCAGCTACCAGCCCCTGCTGCCACCTCTGAGGGAGACACACCCTGCTGCCGGCACTGTTGCTGCTGCTGCTGCAGAATCCGGGCACCAGCAAACCACCACAGCCCCCCACCTCTGCTGCCACTGCAGAGAGGGACCCACCCTGCCCCTGCCCAAGCTTTCAGCAGTGGCCTGGGAACCAGCTCGCCCCTCCACACTAACATCCCCTGGCACCTGCTTAGCCTGTCACAACCACAGGGATATGTGGAGATACACGCAGGAGAGCAACAGTATTACAGGCTCATAGGGCATCCACAACACAAGCTACCGAAATCTCTGGGATACAGCAAAAGTAGTGCTAACAGGGAATTTCATAGCACTAAATACCTACATCAAGCACATAGAGATCACAAATTGAAAACCTAAGGTTAGTTTTAAGATAGCTGACCAGAGACAGCATCTGCCAGATCCTCTCAGTAAAAAGGAAGATTTAGATGAAAAAGAAAGAATAAAAACACATATAGGGTGTAATTTCAAGTGAAAGAGCCAGAACCTACCAGAGATTCCATAGGAAGAAGTTACAGAGCAGAACAAGGAGCAAGATATCGGCAGAGATCAACCCCCCACCCCCCAGAGACTTGGAGCCCAGTGAAAAGGGTAAGTGGGGTGGGGGGTTGTTTCTCCCGGTGAGTGGCTGGTGAATCCTGGGGGATCTGGGTGACCCCCAGAGCCTGGACATTGCTGGAGGGCTGCCTTCTGGAGAGAGGCACAGAGATGGCCAGAGTGCTAGTTGTCCTCCAGACTCTTTTTCTCTCCTTCCCCTACCCCACTCACTGCTGCCAAGAGACACAGTTGAGCTGGGGCTCTCAGGAGCAGCTG
The DNA here is from genome assembly GCF_020740605.2 of Lemur catta. NCBI lineage: Eukaryota > Metazoa > Chordata > Mammalia > Primates > Lemuridae > Lemur > Lemur catta. Next base: position 246,600,693 of record NC_059128.1, read on the forward strand.
CTTTGCCTGGTGGTGGGCTCTCCACACAGCGGCTTCCCCAGAGAGTGGGACTCAAACCCTTCCTCTTGAAGACCTGCCGAGGACTAAGGGGTGCTCAGACTGTGAGCGCCCTGCTCACCAGCCCACCCAGCTGCTGCTTGCTTGGCTGCTCCAACAGAGCAAGGCATGCCCTGAAGCAGAGGGGCATCAAATCTGCTTGAGCACCCCATAGGCAACTCGGGACCAGCACGCTTCTCCCTGGCACGGTCAGGGATTGATCCCTTCAGGGACTCGGAGACAGACCCTCTGGCCAGATGCATATCCCCAGTACTTTATCGTGCTGCTCTGGGACACAGAGGGAGATTTGTGAGCCAATCTTGGGAAGCGAGGGAGCCCACATGGGCAGAACAGAGAGGAAGGTTCTCTGTGGATCCCAGCTGCAGCGTGCTCATGCAGCACCCCTCCCCACACAGGAAGGCAGCCCTCTCAGCCCAGGGCAGGATCCTGGACAGGGAAGCTCCCAGCCTGCAGTGCCATTGCTGGAGAGCTCAGCTAGTTTGGGCTCCTGCCTGCTGGCAGACACCAGAGAGAGACTGCATGGCAGGGGATGGGGGAGAAACGGAAAACACATTCCTGACAGCCAGACTGTGAATCTCAGACTGCCCCTCCCCTATAAGCAGACTTTCTGGCTTGGTAGGGCCAGTTGAGCCCCTCCCTGGTGGTTCTTCCCAGCAGCCAGGGAGCTGACCTTTGACCCCTGTCCAGACAGCTACCTTACTGGCTTCTGTGGAGCCTGAGGCCTCACTTCCCTACCCACCTCTGCTGTGGTGAATAAGGACTCGTCTGGAAGTTCCAGGGCCCTACCCGCTGCCTGGGGCATTTAAGCACTTCTCCTGAGGGCTTAGAACTGGTCAGAGGACCCCAAAACAATACTGCAGCTTGTTCCTTCCAGCAAGCATCATCTACTGGCAGGGAGGTCAATTTGTACAGTTCTTCACAACATTTACTGATTTAATCATACAGGGTGTGGTTGAGTCTTACCCACAAGCACCACCTACAGTCTCAGAGATTAAACTGGGCGTCCCAATATATTAATAATTCATACCATTAAGAAGACCACAGGTCTGGAGAAAGAGAAAGGATTTCAAAGACGTCCATCCTCCCTCATCAAGAAGAGACAGAATAGGCCCACACACAAAGCCCACCACTGCTGCAGCCTACATATAATTAGCAACTGAGAAAACCACCACCCTAAGGATACCTATAACCAAGGCGTTCATCTACAACCTAGTCCCCCATCAAAGCACCCACAAGCAAAGCCAAAGGTTCTCACTCAACATATGCTATGGACCCTGAATCTTCACAGATTACAAAGAATGTCACATTTTTGTTTCTTAATTTCCACAAAAAGCAATAAAATGCAATTCAAAATGACAAAGATTCTTCATTTGGCCAAACTTTGGTCAGACTTCTGAATCTTCTAAGGCTATCTGTTCACTTTCTTTTAAATGACAGTTTTAGCAAAAGAACTCTGCTATGTCAGTTTTGCCAGAACCCCCCATTCTCCCTCAATATCTGATCAGGTTCTTTACCCTCCACCATCCACCAGGTGATGTCTGATCACCCTGGCCTGCTTTCAGCAAGAATCCTGTTAGGTTGATTTAATCAGAATACCCCTTACCCATGATATTTCCTCTTTAGTAATTTTTCATCCACTGATTCCCACCTTGATCCTTGACTATAGATTCTACTTGCTTATGTTGTATTTGCAGTTGAGCCCAATCTCTCTCTCCCACTGCAAAACCCCTTTGTAGTTGTCCCTATACTTGTCTTGATAGTCATTGAAGAAAGTCTTCCTTATCATGCTTTAACAAGTATCATTGAATAACTTTTTTCTTTAACAAAATGAAACCCCCCCACAAAAAGGATTTTAAATGTTGGCCTCAGGTGAAATAGCTCAGAAAGAAAGAAGAAATGAGAATGTGTCGTTAAATTTTAAAATAAGATACACTTTAGTAGGCACACATACACAAACGTACATTTACACATTCTAAGCATTAGCAAATTTCTGCCTGGTCCCTTAAGCCTAGCCAGAAAACAAAAACAAACAAACAAACAAAAAAAAAAAACAGGTCTGATAACATTTAAAAGAGAACCATGTGAAAAACTATCATCAGATACTACATGACTTCTACTTGGAAGTGGACGTCAGATTGCTGTAAAGCTAACTCCTAAAAGACACATGCTACTAAACTGACATTTCAGTCTTAATTGAGCTTTCAAGAAAACAGAACATTTTCAAAGTGTGATTTCCATTATATGCATTTATTTATCCTCTACATTTTTAACATGTCAGGATACACTGAAGTTAATGAGGTCAACAATATCAACGTCTGTGATCAAACTACTAACCATTTAGTGTTTAAACTAGACAATGAATGTTTAAACCACATTTTCCATGCACTCCTGACCGCCAGAAATTGTCAGTCTGTGAGCATATTTCTTCTACCATTAGATTTTATGCCAACTACTAAGTTATCTATGATGATTCTACCATGTTTTGAAGTTTATATAATTAACCCTGAAGTAGTCAGTGATACTTAGCAGTATGGATCTTGAATTTATTTTTAATAAATTACAGGTTAGTGAAAGAGGAGAAAATTACATTCAGCCTTGTTGAGTACTTTATTTCATTGATTAGGTTCTAGTCATAAATTGAGCCAGACTCTCCCATTGCATAAATCTATACATTTTTCTATAGCAACCAATGGCTCTGAGAATAATTCAACTGATAATTCATCCCAAATATAACTTTTGTAGTACAGTTATGCACCGAATAATGATGTTTCAGTCAATGACAGACCGCGTATATGACAGTGATTCCATAAGATTATACTGAAGCTGAAAAATTCCTGTTGCCTAGTGGTGTTGTAGCCATCATAACATCACACTGCAATGCATTACTGTTGTGTTTGTGGTGCTGCTTGTGTAAACAAACCCACTGCACTGCCAGTCATATAAAAGTATAGCACGTGCAATTACGAACAGTTCAGTATTGATAATGACAATAAACAACTATTTACTGATTTATGTATGTACTATACCATACTTATCTTTATTTTAAAATGTACTCCTTCTACTTAAAAAAAGTTAATTATAAAATAGACTCAGGCAGCTCCTTCAGGGGCTACTCCAGAAGAAGGCATTGTTATCATATGACAGGAGATGACAGCTCTGTGTGTGTTATTGCCCTTGAAGACCTTCCAGTGGGACAAGATGTGGAGGGAGAAGATGATATCAATGATACAGGCCTATGCTGATGTGTATGTTTGTCTTCATTTTTAACAAAAAAGTTTAAAAAGTAAAAAATAAAGTAAAACATTTTGAATATAGAAAAAGTTTATAGAATAAGGATATAAAGAAAATATTTTTTGTATAGCTGCGAAATGTGTTTGTGTTTTAAGTGTTATTATAAAAGAGTCAAAAGTTTTTTTTAAAAAAAAACCTAAAAATTTTATAAAATAAAAAAGCTACAGTAAGCTAAGCTTAATTTATTGTTAAATAAAAAATACTTTTTATAAATTTAGTATAGCCTAAGTATACAGTGGTTATTCAGACACAGCGTGTACAGTAATGTCTTGGGCCACATTTGCTCATCCTTTGTTCACTGACTCACCCAGAGCGATTTCCAGTCCTACAAGCTCCTTCATGGTAAGTGCCCTATAACAGGTGTATCATTTTCTATCTTTTGGGTCATATTTTTATTATATCTATGTTTAAATATGTCTCCATACACAAATATTAATATTTACTATTGTGTTACAATTGCCTACGGGATTCAGTACAGTAACGTGCCGTGCAGGTTTGTGGCCTAGGAGCAATCGGCTATACCACCTAGCCTAGGTGTGTAGTAGGCTACACCAGCTGGGCTTGTGTTAGAACACTCTATAATGTTCACACAACAATGAAATTGCCTAACAATGTCTTTCTCAGAACATATCCCTGCCATTGAGCAACACAAGCCTGTATATTAATAATTTTAATATTTGAAAGCATTGCTAAAATCTTTCTCATGAATGTCTTGTTCACTTTTTTTTTCTGATCTCTCCCCTTCTCTCATTCACCTTCCTTTTGTCTGAACAACCTTTATAGGATAACGAAGATTCAAAATTATACCCTAAAGGATGGAGAAAAGCCAATACTATGTGTGACATCTAGGGACTGCAGGACCCATGTTTCTCAGCTTAAGTTAGAGGCTGCTCAGAATTTCCATGTAGAAACGGTTGAGGGAAAGAAGCCCGGTGGACAAAGGGCAGTAGGAGAAGGACTGGAGGACTTGCATTAAAATCGTATTTATGTAGCCATCTAATGTGTATCAGGGGTGGCTCACGCCTGTAATCCTAGCACTCTGGGAGGCTGAGGTGGGTGGATTGTTTGAGCTCAGGAGTTCGAGACCAGCCTGAGCAAGAGAGACCCTGTCTCTACCAAAAAAAATAGAAAGAAATTAGCTGGACAACTAAAAATATATATAGAAAAAATTAGCCGGGCATGGTGGTGCATGCCTGTAGTCCCAGCTACTCGGGAGGCTGAGGCAGGAGGATCGCTTAAGCCCAGGAGTTTGAGGTTGCTGTGAGCTAGGCTGACGCCACGGCACTCACTGTAGCCTGGGCAACAGAGTAAGACTCTGTCTCAAAAAAAACAAAAATGTGTATCGGGGCAGGCTTGGGGTTGATGCTTCAATTGATTCAACTGACAATTTCAGGACTCTCTTACAGCCAATACCACCCTTATTGCCACCACTACTTCCCATCTTTGAGAATCGCATGCCACTGAGAGCCTGTGGCAGAGATTGCCAAATGACAGAGTGAAAGCACAATGAAGTTCAGTGTCTGTGTTAGCCATAAATGAGCAAAGCAAGACAGTGACTCAATGAAATGGGACAATTACAATTACAACTGTGGTGGGTGCTTCCACAGAAAAGTTCTCTAACAAGAAGACCTAGCCTTGGCTAGGGAGTTAGGGAAGGAATCTCTGTGGAAGTTAACACTTAAGCAGTTTGAATTCATCTGTATATTCCACATACTTTAACCAAATGCAAATGAGTTTATTTGTTTATTCAACAAAAATTTCTCAAACTCCTACTCTGTGGCAAGCAGGCCCTTTTTTGGAGTGCTAGGAATACAATAGTAAATAAAACAGACAAAAATCCCTGCCTCCATGTAATTTAAATTCAGAATGAAAGGACAAAAAAATTGCCAGTATGGTGTGGAATTTGGTGCTCATTACTAAGGAAGCAAAATACTGGGATGGGTTGGGATTCATTTTGTGTGGAATACTTTGCAGACAGTTGGAAGAAATAAACATGTTTTATTTAAACATGGATAGATGTCTTAAAACATAGTATTGAGTAAAAAGAGTAGGATATAAAATAAGCTTTAAAATATAATACCATCAAAGTAAATTAAAAATAACTCCCACATAAAACAACACTATCTATATTACGAGGATTTAAATATACCCATCTCAAAAACATTAGGATGGATTGCTGTGTTGTAATTTGTTTTATGCTGTTATAACAGAAGACTTGATTCTGAGTAATTTATAAAGAACAGAGATTTATTTCTTACAGTTTGGGGGTCTGGGAAGTCCAAGTTCAAGGAGCCTGTATCTAGCAAGGGCCTTCTTGCTATGCCATCGCATGGCGGAAGGTGAAGGGCAAGAGAGTGCAGTAACAGCATTAATCCATTCACGAGGGCAGAACCCTCGTGAACTAACCATCTCTTAAAGGTCCCACGTCTTGATATTGTTGCATTGGGGATTAAGCTTCCAACACATGAACTTTGGGGGACACATTCAAACCATAGCCCTGTGGGAAAGCAAATCAACAACAAAGAAGGAAGCAACAATAAAAACACAGGTTTTATAAAAATTGATACTAATAATGTGCCAAGAATTTAGGAATATGATTGCCTTAATTCTTCAAATTCAAGATTCCAAGACCGAAAGGAAAAGCAAGCAAAAAAAAAAAAAGACAATGTAAAAGGCATTCTTTCTATTTCACATCACATCATCACTTTAGTTACTTTCTAATGAATGTACATTCAAATATTCGATAATACAATCATGTAGTTTCAGTTTTTCCTGACCAAAATTAAATTCAAAACTACAGTTGTATAGAGCAGGCCTTCCACGTTCCATGCAGATAGAATAGAGCGATACAAAATGAGTTCACCTCTTGGGGAGTGGGCATTAACTATTTCCACAATTATGGTGCATTTATTGTGGAGACACCTCTTCCGAAGTGATCTATATAAATAAATGATTGCCCCCTCATCTATGAAAGTGTCTCAGTTACTCCCAGAAGAGTGGAGATCTATTACCAAAATCATTCAAAAAATATAGGCTGATAGTCTTAAGTACCTCTATGATTCAAGAAAATTCTTCCAAATAGAGATAAGTCTTTCTTGGGATGATTGCTCATAATCTGCTTTTTATTGTGAACAGGAATATATTAATAATTCATAATACAGAGTTTTCTGGACTATTTAGGAAAAACTAGGTATGCCACACATATTCAGTAAAGACATCTTAAAGTTGAGTCATTTTGATCATTTTTCTTAGCTACCACTGTTTTTATTGGGGTTCATAGACCCAACCACAGGGACCTTCACAACTTTGTCAAATTTGCACAACTCTTAACAAGAGATAGAGTTCTGCCCATGATTTGTTGGAGGATTGGGATTCCTGTCATCTTCCTGTAAGTTGGACATAAGTATATATTACCTAATTAGCTAGTTGCTCACACTATTCTACAGCATAAATTAATTAAAGATGCAAAAGATTAATGTTGAAAAAGGCTGATTCTGGCACACAAAAAAAATCCATTTCCTCTCCTTTGATTTTATATTTAAGTCTTTGAATGGTATAAAATACTCTTACAAAATCTTCTCTTCCTTTTCCTATGGGATCTAAGCCTATGAGTTCTGAAATAAGGAAAGAGAAAGTAGCAGAAACAAAAACAAAAGATGCCAAGGAAACTCATTTTATGAGATATTCCATTTAGAAGCAATTGACCAAAATTAACAGTTCTCAAATGTTTGGGTCCCAGAGTTACTTCACATTCTTAAAATAATTATTGAAGACTCAAAAAGCTTTTGTTTATGTGAGGTATATCTATCTGAAATTAAAACTGAAAAGTTTTAAAAACACTGGAATGCACACGCACACATTCCATTAGCTGTCTGAGTGATTATGTCACCACACATCATGTAGCCTCTAGAAAGCTCGACTCTACCCTAGTGTGAAAATGAGAGAAAAAGATAAATAATGCCCTAATATTGTTAGAAAGAGTTTTGACCTTGGAAACCCCCTGAAAGTGTTTTAGGGAACCCCCTAAGCAGTCCACAGGCCACATGTTAAGATCCACATTTCTGAATGAATGAATGCTAAGATATATTTCTGTAAGAATTATACAGCTTTGCATGTAGGAACATGCTGAACCTCATTTTTTTCCCCAAAGTGATTGGGTCAGGCCGGATAGAAGCTGAAGGTGGAATCTGCTGGGGGCACCTGTCAGTGATGTTTAGTCCTCCCATGCAAAAAGGGGCCCACTCCTAGGGCAGCCACCCCCTCTGACCTCCTTCCTTCCTCTTTTCCCTTTCACCTTTTAAACCTACCTTTCATTTGCCCTATTCCTTCCCAGATTTCCTCCTATTTAAATAAATATGATAAACTAATAGCCTTAAAATGCTCACAGATAGATGAAAATAACATAAATGTGCATTTTGACCTGAGAGCTCTTCAAATGACCTTAAGGAAATTGATAAAAATTGATAAAAATTTCTGAGGCCAGAGATTGGTGAAAATTTCACCTGGCCAGAGATTTTGCCTGGCAACAAATAATGTCAATAGCAACTACCTACAGATGCAAGAACAACCCTGAGTTGAAAGATGCTTTTATGCTTTTAAATATCTTCAAATCCAGCTCAGTGCTTGGCACGCAAGTCCTCATTAATGTCAAAGTGAAGTCCACTGAATTTACCATCAGTCTCTTATAAAAACAGAAACATCTGAAAGTGGATGGAATTCCCTCAAACCATTAAGGTGCAATCTCCTGTGTGTTTTATACATGAAAATATACTTTCAGAGCAATTGCAAAATTAAGACAATTTCCAAAGGTCCAAAATTTAAGGATTTAGAGAGACCCTTTTTTTTTTTAATTAAGTTTTTTCTTCCTATCTTCTTTCATTTTCTTCTTCTTTTTTTTTTTCTTCAACGAATACTAGGCACCTACTATGTGCCAGCCACTGTTCTCGGTGCTTTAGACATATGATTGAATAAAACAGAGATCCCCTGCCTTGGAGGCGCTTACCTTCCATGATGCAATACATAACAAGCATATAAAATAACAGCCTTCCATAGATTTCTATACCAGCTCCCCTTTGCAATCCTATACGTTATGCTGGCTTCCCAGATTTCACAGCAAATTCCAACTCATCCTGCAACAGATACTACAGGAAATCATAACAAACAAATAAAACTTTCCTGTCCCAAATGTTTAGTTCTGTTCTAAAGCCACCTGATGTGGGGAGAGAAGTGGGTCCTACTGCAATGAGCAAAAGATTGGAGGGCAAAAGCATCCTGGATTCTAGTCTGGTTCCTACCATATCATAGTACTATGGATACCTTACTGCAAGGCTTCTCGCCTTTGGCAGTGTTGACATTCTGGGTAATGCATTGTTGTGGGGGCCGTGCACTGACTTTAGGATGGTTAGCAGCATCCCTGACCTCTACCCACCAAATGCCAATAGCACTGTTTTCCCCAGTTGTGACATCCAGACATGTCTCCAGACATTACCAAATGTCTCCTGGGGGTCAAAATCACCTCTCGTTGAGGACCATTGTGTTGGTGAGATAGTTCTGCTTTTCTTCTTTTGAAAAATGAAGAGATATAATATCTATGTCAAACTGTTGTCAAAAAGATCAAATGAGATTATACATTTTAAACTGTTCTACAGATATTTATTAATATTGGCAAATTCATTTGTAACAAATCGGTTTTTCCTTTACGTAACCACATGCTTGGGGTTTTTCTAACTTATCTAGTCATAGACACTGATTAAACATTTCATCCAATATATATAGTTACAATTTAATCTTTTTTGTTTAACAAATTAAGGGAAATATTCTTGGTCGGTGCCTTTCTACCAGGAATAGAGGCACATTTGCCATTCGATTTAACAGTCATAGCTTTGATTACAGCACAATATTTGATTCAAAAATTCATATTCACTTTTAGAAACCCTCACAGGGTAGGCAACTGCCACTACATTTGACAGCGCCTTTTAAATTTCTGCAGCTCTTCCCCCTAATCTGCATTACAATTCAGCGGAGGATGATGTACCATAGTGAGAAATGGTCTGGACAAGCTTCTGATTAGCAGGAGGTTCCAAACAGCAGTGTCTCTGCCAGACAGATGTCAGCAGAATCCAACCTCCCAACCTTGTGGCAACCGTGCACAGGAGCTGCCTAACCGCGGAGCTTTGACATGCCCCTCATTAGTTAAGGTTTCATACAAAGACTGTTCAATAATAAATCCATTTTTTCCAGAGGTCAATATGTATTGGCCCTCCCAAAACCACCCTGGCATAAATCCCAGGACATAATTTATTGCCTAATAACCAAGTAAGCTTTTCAATTATTTCCTCTCCCCGAAATCCCACTCTCTATGATTTGGCTGTCTTGCTGCCAACTCCCAGAAACCTAAGGCTAGGTGGGAAGAGAAGGGGGGCTTCTTAAAGAAGCAACCAATGCTACACAAAAATTTGGGAAAAAACAGAAGCACCTCTACCTGATCTGGTTGTGGCCACTGACTGATTTGCACTGCATTATTCTAACTCCTCTTTCTAAAAGTCTGAGTCTGTGTGCATAGTTTCTTATTAACAGCTGTCTCTTCATTCCTACTCCCCACTTTCATTTTGCCCAGAAATACCCTATTTAATTCCACCCACAGGCCTCAGGCTAGCTACCCTGGAAAAATTCCTGAGTTAAACAAGAAGCTTTAGCTTTTCCTGGCTAAAGCAAAGGGGCAGCTCAGAATAAAAGTCATCTTTGATCCCTTGCATGGGGGTCCCACCTATTTGCTTTGCCCTGTCTTCTCTCTTTGCAGATCTCTCACATGCCTACAAGAACTTTAGTCCTTTCATTCCTAATCCTTGACATTTAGGTGCATTCAGACACCTGGTTTTCATCAGTACTTCAAGTCATCGTCACTGGCGTTCATCCTTCATCTGATGTCATTGACAGTGTGGTGTCACGACACCTGAGATGCCAGGTAATGCTGAAATAGACTACATTTGACAAGATAACATGGCTTCTGGACTTTTGGACAATTATGGGCCAAAAGAATCACATGTGAGGAGAAAAATAGCCCCTACATCTATACAAGTCATCCTTTCAAAAGTAAGCTGCTTTACAAATAATTTCCTTCTAGTATTTTGTTAATTTTAATAGCTACTGAAAACCACTAGGGAAAGATGGCTGGAGAATGTGGGAGAATTTCTAGTTTAATAAATTTTTATTCACATTTTTCCTAAATAATCTACTTCTGGAAAAGAGATTTTTTTTAAAAAATGATGACAGATTTGTATTGGCTCATCAATACTCTCTTCCCTCCTCAACCTCACCCCACGCCCTGCTTGAAATCACTGGCTGGGGTGTAACATCTACCTATAAATACAATCGAGTTTAACCTATCACACTTAGGTCAAATCTGAATTTGATTACAATAGCACCAAGTCTAAAGGCCCAAAAGATAGAACCAATTTGTCCTCATATGGGACTGAGAGGTGCTGTGAGAAGTTAATAAGATCATTTCTGTCAGTAGATCTAGCCAAATGTATCTATAGCTATATCTATGTACAATATTTGAGTATTTAGATTACTATGAAAGTTTGGTAGAAAAAGATGTGTATGGGAGGACTATGGAAGAACTCTTTTGAGAATCAGCAGAGCAGAAGGAAAAGGTAAGGACAGAAAAACTGTTATTCTCTTACCTTCTGTCTTCTGGACACCAAATAAAAATGGTAACCTCTGAGGTGAGAATTTGTGGCATTCAAGGTATCAAAATTCAGAAAGAAAGAGAGGATTCCCAGGCTAACACGAGGAGAATGATGAGAGATTGCCTGAGCACTGACCGTGGGGTTGAAGTAGGCTGTCTAATAAGAGGTCTTACCGGGTGTTGCTCATTAGCTTTGTAGGATAAACTTCTCCCCAGGCTCTGGCCCTCAGCCAGCTTCTTTATTTTGTCAGGACATCAAGAGTAGATCTGTCTCTCATGGCCAGATTATTATTAACAAGTTGATGAAGAGGATATATAAAACCGGAACTGGATAACAATGTGTTATTATTCTGTTGTGTTACTATTCTGTGTAAAGTGTTTAAATCGTGGTAACTTAGCTAAGTTGGAAGTACATTTCCCATAATCACCTTCCAGGTGGGCCAGAAGAACATTTTTCACGAGTTTTTGAAGCAGCGGCCATATTGAGTTTGTACTCAGCTGCGTGCTGGGGCACCGGGCACTGTTCCAGCTCATGCTGACTGACACTTCAACTGACGCTGGATTGACATGGAGCAACAGCTAGTCCCAAAGCTGCTCCACTTCCCTTCAATTGCCTTCTAGGCTCTCTGTCTCCTTGGCCCCAGTGGGTGTTTAGCTCTATAATAAAGGGCATTAATTTTTTTTTTTTTTTTTTGGCAGGTCACCAACATCACTAAAGTTGGAGGCAGGGCAGTGTGAGACCCGGGTTCCAGTGCATCCTCATGGACTCCAGCTTGTGCCAATGTGTTTTAGTTTCCTTGGCTCTCCCCACTCCACTGCTGTCTTCTTTTCTTGACTACCTGTCCTGCAGACTTTAAGCTCCAGAAAAGATGAAAAGATAGCAACCATGCAGAGGCTATTTAATTATCTTTCACAATTGAATAAGGTACAAACGCCATAAAAAATCCTAGAGGTTCTGTTTCTCCGAACCTACCCTGACTGTTAAAAAATAAACTAGGTAAAAAAAATAAATATCCTGAGTTCTTCAAGCCTATGTGACCAGCATATTCCTTCTCTGTGGACAGAACTACCTGGGAATGAAATAATAACCAGAAGTTTGCTTAGGAAACTTGGAAACAGAACAGAGGGTTAATTAGATGAATGAAATGATTACTATAAAATAAATGTCTTCATATAGGACCTTCTAGCCAGTAAAGGAAGTTTACTAAAAATTCTATTATCTAAGACTCTATTCTCTGAACCAAGTTAGGATAATAGACCTTTCCAAGGTGTGCTTCTGTGCCCTTTTCAATACTTCCAAGAGTGACCAATCTCTGATTGAGACTTTTTTTCCTTAGATGAATTAATCATTCATAGTTCAATCTATTTTTTTTCTGTTCAGCATAACATGACTTTGCATATCTAGTTTCAAATCCATTATTATTCAAATACTGATGAAAAATACAAAAGTCCAAATCTCATCCCCACAGTTGAAATTCTTTTCTGCAAGTTACAGATACATTTAGCTTCTCAAGCAGCCTCTTTTATGAAGCAAATACCTCCATGGAGGCTAGCAGACTTTCTCATCTTAGCATGAATTAGCTCCATCTGTTTGTTTTCTTCTTGCTGTGGTCGGCTGTGCTAAAAGCATTGGTGTTTTAACAAAGGTTCAGAAATGAAGAAAATTATCTTAGAATGCAGGGATCTTTGAGGGAAGAGGAATCAGTTGGGTCATCACAAGATAAAGCAGACAGACACAGACAGGATAATCATTCGGGGCTTTTGAGGAAAGAGAGTGAAAACTCTGAAGATACTTTGTCTGATTCCAAATCCTGAAGTCATAAGTACTTCAGTAGACAATTTAGACTCAGCCATAGATTCTCCCAAGTCTCAGACCTTCACTGAGAAAATTAGATGGTGAGTTGTAGTTCAAATGCTAAGTATATGAGCAGCTCTCTCCCCAGTCAGTCATCAGTGCCATCTCCATATAAGGTTCTCATTAGATGTTCTTTGAAAGGCTTTGGCACAAATGTATGGCTATAAGAAATCTTGAAAATTCAAAATAATCAAGCTGCAAGCAGTAATTATTGACAAAATAAAAGAATCATTATATTTTTGTTCTTGTTAACTTGAATACAACATAAATGCCAAATGGAAAGTTCTCCTCTCATCAGAACTCCAAATATTGGAGTTTATCTGATTCTTAAAATAATATTTTCATAAAATAAATTGGGAAGGATTCCCTCCTTCTTGATATTAGGAAATAATTTTTGCAGTATGGGTACCAGCTCTTCTGTTTAGGTCTGGTAAATTTTGGCCATGAATCCATCTGGTCCAGAGCTTTTTTGTTGTTGTTGGAAGACATTTTATTATTGGTTTAATCTCGTTGCTCATTATTGGTCTGTTCAGGAGTCTATTTCTTCCTGATTGAGTCTTGGGAGGTTGTGTGTTTCAGGAATTTTTCCATTTCTTCTATGTTTTAAAGTTTATACACATAGAGATTTTTATAGTATTGAGAGATGATATTTCATATTTCTGTGGTATCAGTTGTAATATCTCCTTTTTTATATCTGATTGAGCTTACTTGGTTCCTTTCTCTTCTATTCGTGGTTAATCTAGAAATAGGTCTATCAATTCTGTTTTTCTTTTCAAAGAACCAAATTTTTGTTTCATTGATCCTTTCCATTGATTTTTTGTTTTCCATTTCATTTAGTTCTGCTCTGAACTTAATTATTTCTTTTCTTCTGCTGGCTTTGGGTTTGGTTTGCTCTTCCTTTTCTATCTCCTTGAGATGTGCCATTAGATTGCTAATTTGTCATCTTTCTGTCTTTTTGATGTAGGCATTTAAGGATACGAATGTTCCCCTTAGGACCACTTTTATTGGATCCCATAGACTACAGTAGCTGTGTCCCCTTTCTTGTTCAGTTCAAAGAATCTTTTGATTTCCATCTTAGTTTCATTACTGAGCCAGTATCACCTTGATACCAAAGCCAAGAAAGGGCACAACAAAAAAAGAAAACTACAGACCAATATCCTTTATGAAGGTAGATGCAAAAATCCTCAACAAAATACTAGCAAACCAAATTCAACAGCACATCAAAAAAATTATCCACCATGACAAAGAGGGCTTCAGACCAGGGATACAAGGATGGTTCAACATATGGAATCAATAAATGTGACTAACCACATAAACAGAAGCAAAAACAAAGACCATATCATTATCTCAATAGATGCAGAAAAAGCATTCGACAAAGTTTAGCACCTTTTCATGATAAAAACCTTTGACAAACTCGGTATAGAAAGAATATATCTCAAAATTATAAAAGACACATATGACAAACCCACAACCAACATCATACTGAAGGAGGAAAAGTTGAAAGCATTCCTTCAAAGAAGTGGAACAAGGGTGCCATCTGTCACCACTTCTATTCAACATCATGCTGGAAGTCCTAGCCAGAGAAATCAGGCAAGAGAAAGAAATAAAGTATATCCAGATGGGGAAAGAGGAGGTCAAACAATCACTTTTTGCTGATGATATGATCTTATATCTAGAAAATCCCAAAGACTCCACCAAGAGACTCCTGGAATTGATAAATAAATTCAGCAAAGTCTCAGTTTACAAAATCAATGTACACACATCAGTAGCATTCCTATACATCAATTGGAGTCAAACTAAGAGTCAAATCAAAGACTCAATACCATTCACAATAGCTACAAAGAGAATAAAATACCTAGGAATATACTTAACCAAGGAGGCAAAAGATCTCTACAAAGAGAACTACTAAACTCTGAAGAAAGAAATTGCAGACAACACAAACAAATGAAAAAATATATCATGCTTGTGGATTGATAGAATCAACATTGTTAAAATTTCCATCCTACCCAAAGTGATTTACAAATTCAATACAATCCCATCAAAACACCAATGTCATTTTTCAAAGATCTAGAAAAAATAATTCTATGCTTTGTTTGGAACCAGAAAAAAGCCCAAATAGCCAAAGCAATCTTAAGTAAAAGTAACAAATCTAGAGGCATCACTTTACCAGACTTTAAGCTATACTACAAGGTTATGGTAAGCAAAATAGCATGGTACTGGCACAAAAATAGGGACATAGACCAATGGAACAGAACAGAGAACCCAGATATAAAACCATCCTTGTATAGCCATCTGATCTTTGACAAAGTAGATAGCAATATGCACTGTAGGAAAGAATCCCTATTCAATAAATGGTGCTGGGAAAATGGGATAGTTACATGTGGAAGATGGAAACAGGATCCATATATCTCACCACTCACAAAAATTAGTGCAAGATGGATAACAGATAATGTAAGACATGAAATCATAAGAATTCTAGAAGAAATTGTTGGGAAAACTCTTCTAGATATCAGCCTAGGCAAAGAATTTATGAAGATGACCCCAAGGGCAATCATAGCAACAACAAAAACAAAATACTTGATTAGATTAAAAAGCTTGTGCACAGCTAAGGAAATAATCAACAGAACAAATTGGGCAAAAGACAGGAACAGAAGGTTTTCAAAAGAAGATAGACAAATAGCCAATAAGTATATGAAAAAAGTCTCAATGTCACTAATAATATTAGGGAAACACAAATTAAAACAATAAGATATCACCTTACCCCAGTTAGAATGGCTTTTATTAAAAATCCAAAAACAATGGATGCTGGAATGGATTCAGAGAGAAAGGAATGCTTATACACTGTTGGTGGGACTGCAAATATGCACAACCTCTATGGAAAACAGTACGGAGCTTCCTCAAAGTGCTAAAAGTAGACCTACAACTTGCTGCAGCAATCCCGCTACTGGATATTTACCCAAAAGAAAAAAAGTCCTTTTATCCAAAGGACACCTGCACTCAAATGTTTATTGCAGAACAATTCACAATTGGAAAGATGTGGAATCAGCCCAAATGCCCATCAGTTTATGAGTGTATTAACAAAATATGGTATATGTATACTATGGAATACTGCTTAGCTATGAATAAGGATGAACTGAAGCCTTTTTCGACAATTTGAATGGAACTGGAGACCATTCTCGTAAGTGAAGTATCTACCTAATGGAAAAACAAACACCACGTGTACTCACTATTAAACTGGAACTAACTGATGAACACACACATGCACAGACGGAAGTAAAATTCAGTGGAAATCAGCAAGGGTGATGGGGGAGGAGAGGATGGACAAAAAGCTATCTCACAGGTACAATGAACACTATCTGGGTGATGAGCACACTTATGACACTGACTCAAGCATAACAAAATCAACACATGTAACCAAAAACATGTATACCCCCATAATCTTTTGAAATAAAAATAAATAAATAAAATGTACAAAAATCCCAAAAATATAGTATTTTCAGGCTTGAAAAAAGCCCGGAATTATTGGAATGAAAATGAAAGAGTGTATATAACCTTATTTTATAAAATTTCCCTTTCAAGCAGACTTTATGAAGCATTTTATTTTGTATAGAAATTTTGAAATAGCCTAAAGGCTTTCTTTGACCAGCTGTATATTCTATCTGTTCAATGTCCTCAGAGTGAAAAGATTCCCTCAGCAGAGGCACCTGCAGGATGTGCAACGACTCATTTTTACTCCGCGTATCGGTTCTGTGGAAGCATCAGCTCTACTGGCTCATCATTTACATTCACAATGGACATCTGGAGCCAGCAAAATGAAACATTAGACTTGTTTGTGTTGTCAAATTAAAAAGGAAAAAGAGAATGGTTTAAAGTTCTGAGAGTCTGTGTAACATTTAATTATGCTTTCGACTGCAGTCCAATCAAAAATATGCTTTTGCAGGAAAATGGGCACTAAGAAAAAACATGCTTTGCTATTCAGATTGTTGTTAGGTCAACCTCTCAATTCACAAGCTTAGAGAAAAGCAGCCACCACAGCGGTTACAGAGTTCCTCTGAGGAAGCCAAAGAGCTCCACCAATAATCTCGACAGGGCTCTTTCCTCTACACTTCCATGAAATGTTGTTATCCCTCTGTTCCTGACTGAGGAACTAGAGACCATCAAGCCAGCTATGTTTAAGAAGTTAACTAGATCTGCAAGGCTGTGCTGTCAATAAACCTACGTGCCAGACCTCATAGCATATTTTCAAATCCAATACACATGACTGGATACATATTTGATAAAGGAATGTTATACATCTCAAAGAATAATATTTTGATGATTTATTATGGAAATTTTGTTTTCTTTTAGAACTTTTTAAAGAGAATTTTAGTAATTTTCAAAATCACTCCTCAGAAATAAAAACACCTTGCTGTAAAAAAAAAATGGGGGCAGTAATAATAACTGGCTGCTTTTTAATGACCTTCATACTGAGTAATACTAGTGAGATTGTTTCAGACATTAGGCCATTTCTAGCCTACTTTAATTGGATTCAAATTAATTCAGTCACCTGTCTGCTGAGGGTCTCACAAGAAAGACTTCAATAGGCAGATGATGGCATTAGTGAAAAGAGTGTTATTCTAGTTTATCCAACCATCACATAAACATTTATTGAGTTTTTACTGTTTATTGCACCATATTAAATAACAGGGGAAATTCAAAATGGAGCTTACAACCCAGCTAGAAAGAAAGAATACAATGAATAGAAACAACAAGAGAATGATTTCTTAACATTCATATTTCACAGAGAAGTTTTATACAAAGTGAATTTTAATTAATGATATCGCTACCTTTAACTCTCACACTCTCTCCCCCGCTACACACACACACACACACACACACACACACAGATCATAGATGGATCCAATGGGACAATTTTAAAAATTGTCTGAAAGAAAATTGCAATCTTTCTGAAAGATAATTACATTTTAAAAATAAAATAAACTCTGTAAAAGTCAGGTGTTGGAAGAAAATTGAAACAAATTAATAGCCATGAGGCTAGATACCAAATTTCCAAGATACGTATAAGAGAACATATGAACACTATGCAAAACTGTGTTGCATTATAATTGCCACATGCTGTTTATATTTAAACTATTATTAAAAATACTAGTAGTTTTGAATAAATCTGTCATTGTCCTAAGTGAATGTACTTCTGAATTTACATTTAATTCTAAATTCTTTCAATATTATACCAGACCTCATTTTTTAAGAGTTGAAGATTATTTGTTTTTGGTTTTTACATTTCTGCAAACATTATAATTCATGTCACCTGGTAACACCTCTGTGAAGCACCATGTATTTTTATTTAGCAAATGACATGGAGTTGGCACAATGTTCAGGCTTGAAAATCTGTTCCTCACTTATTCATATTTTTTGACATACTAAGAACTAGTCCTTATTTTTTCAATTCAGAAGAGTATTTAGATTCTATTCTTAAAAGTGTTATTTCTTAAGTTTTGCTCCCTGTACAATATGGAGATGTTAAGATAGCAGGATGTCTTTGCCAGAGTAGGATATTGCTTGTGGTTAACCTGCTCATGCCTAGATGTCAACCATCAGCCTAAGGGACTCATCAGGTGATGGCCGCAGTGGGTATGGGAGGCTTCTCCTCAGTACAACTGCACTCTTGCCAAGCAGATGCAGTGATCACCCTAACCTGGTGGTTTGCCACCCAGGAAGTTCAAGCAGATGTCCTGGCAAGAAAACAGGTTTGAAAGCCAAAATGTGTCATGAAAATTATTGTTTTATTTCCTCCTGTGGCTAGCTTATTTCCTCCCAAGTGGTTATATCATGGAGCATAGACGGCATTTCTCTGTTCTTTCCTTATAACTTCTCATTAGCAGGATAGAAGAAGCAACTGTAAAGCTGGAGTTTACTTCTCTCCTCTGGCTCTAAGTTTTGCTCTCAAACTTCCAACCACATCCGAATCACCTGGAGGGCCTGCTCGGCCCCACCCCCAGAGTTCCTGATATGGGGGGGCCGGGTGGAGCCTGGGAGCTAGCATTTCTCAGGTGTTTCCTGGTGATGCTGCTGCTGCTGCCTCAAGAATCAGGCTTTGAGAACCATTGCTGGCTCCATGGCTTTTTTGCTTAGGCTAAGATCATACAGAATCCCAGTGTCACTTCAAGTCACAAAACAGTCTCAGTACAGATATTAAAAGTGTCCAGGCCAAGACGTTATTCTCAGTTCAGTATAAGAGCTCTCCAGTGCTCCCTCATTAGCACCAGGCACACTGGTGGGCTGTGTGCCTTCGGGAAACGGGTGCTGTCAGTCTCTGCTCTCTCCCTCCACTCATTTCCTCGCCCACTTGCAAACTGTTGGTACACACCCTACTAGCCAAGGGAGAACGATGAAGAGGAAAAAAAATAAGGGAAATAAGATTAGAAAGTTCTCAGTTGGCTGCTGCCTGTCACTGTCCTAGCTGGCTTTGTGCCTGGCAGGTGTGGAGAGCCAACTCTGTTTCCCCGGCTCTTTTGTGGCTCTTTTGTGGCTCTTTTTGGAGCCCCCAGCCTGTCTAACCAAAGCCCCGGTGACCGTAGCGATGTCTCTTTGTTGACTGGTAGCTGTTCTCTAAGCTCCTGCTCCTCTGAAAATCCACTCCGCTCAGATTCCCACCACGGGAAAGTTCTCACCCTCCCTGGGTGGTCGCTTGGACAGCTTCAGAAATAATTCCAGGCCAAGTCTCTCTCTCTCTCCAGACCCAATCCAGGGGAAATGCACATTCCTTGCTCTAGTGTTAATGGGGATGTTGTCACTTCCCAAAGGTAGCTCTCTTTGGGCACATTCTCACTCTCAACTCTGGTACAGGCCACACTGATTTCTCAGGCCCCAGTGCAAAGTATATACCACCTGTAAAGAACATGTCAGGTCATCTTGCGATCATGAGGAAAAGCCAAGAAGTACACAGGGACTTCAGCCCTGACATTGCTGAAATGAGAAATCATTGCTAGTATCTGTCCACTGCTGTCTTCTTGTTACACGTGACAAATAAGCCCCTATATGTTTATGCTACTGTTACGGTTTAGGTCACAGCCAAATAAATTCCCAGCCAATAAGGGGAGGAATATATTTAAGGTAAATGTCATGTGTCTTTGCCTAGGGCCAATCTTGTTTACAAATAGAATTTACCACATCTCAAATCTGCTAGGAATCTCTAGGTTTCCTTTCAGGTTCCCTCCACTGCAGTTTGTGTCCCAAAGAATATGTGTTGCTAATTCCTTCTCTGCCATTGATTGTGCGACCTTGGGCAAAACACTTAACCTCTCTGTGCCTCAGTTTCCTCGTCCGTAAAATGTGGATAATAGTACCTGGTTTGTTGTGAGGATTTTTTTAAAAAAGCTAAATAAAGTTCTTAGAATAAACACACACACACACACACACACACACATACACGCACATATACACACAAGAATACAAGTCAGGTTCTCTAATTGGTTCTATGGAGCCTCCTCCTTACCAGAGCTCAAAGTGAGGGGACAACCATTATCCCTAGTGCCCCTCAGAAGTGATAGGATGGGGCAGGGATCAAAGCACATCTTTCTCCTAAAATGTCCTAGCCATTAAAAGAATCTTCAACATTCTTCATTCACTTCTTTCTTTCACTTCCTTCTTACACGTTCAGAGCCTTCCTACCTGCTATCATTCCCTTTGAAAGTCTGCATTTTGCTCTGGCATCTCACTAGGAATTTCCTGTCTTTTTTCTCTCCCGGTGCCTCAGCCACAGCTCTCTATTTTAACATCCTGTGACAATCAGAAGCTTGTGTCTCCTTGAACCAACTTGGATGCAATGCTCAGCACCAAGACTTTGTGTTCTCCAGCTGAAGCCAATGCACTTATGTAAATGTCATGGTGAACAGTGTAGATTTTACTGACTATGTAAACAAGGATAGATGAAGAGCTATATACCAGATCCACACCTGTGCATCCCATGATAGCCTCCTTAGGCCATTTCCCTTCCCCAAAGTCCCTGTCAACTGAAGGCCCTGTCTCTTTTCATTCCTCTATCACTCTGGCTTCAACGTCTCTTTCCCTCCTTCAACCCTCCAGATTCCCCCATGGGAATGGCAACTCCCTGTCTCTCCATCATTATGCAGAGTAATTTTCTTCAGGCAACCTGGGCCTAGCAGACATCAGGTTCCTGGAGGTTCCGCTTCTTCCTAGCAATCATTGCTCAATAAGATTGAATAGGAGCCCCTACATGTTTCCTGTTTTTACTTCTTATTGTTGTAACTACAATATCTCATGTAACCAAAAGGAAAAACACTATAAGTGAAATATTAGGAAAGTTAAGATGATAGATGATGAAATTGGGGTGCAGAGCTCTTAAACTACCTGCCCAATTTCATGAAGTAGAGAAATGGTTAAATTTACTTCTGGCATTTCAAGGTGCATTTTATTATGAAACAATGAATTCCATGCCAGGTTGCCTTATCCATGGCCTTCCTTCCTATTTACCCAGATGCGTCCTGACAGGCTGGTGCCAGAAACAGATATGGGTACAAACAGATAAGCCTGGCCCAGGAACAGGGAAGGCTTAGTCTCAACCTACCAGAATCAGCACTCCAAGAAGAAATGTCATTGCTTTGTAGCCAGCAGCTGCTATCATCAACTGTACTGGCCACCATTTTAAAAGATTTATTTCACATTGCTTGTGTTCTAAGTTCCCACCAACTAACTCAGACTGACACAGGTTTGCAGCGTATTGAAATGAGAGGGGGCAGCTGTCCTCTCCTGTGGAGGAACAAGGGATTTACTTCTGAAGCTGCTATTAGCATTAATGGGAGTTGTGAATTTACCTTGTCTCGTTTCAGTGGGAGGAGAGAGCTGGCTGGCTGATGAATGCAGATAAGATTATTCTATTCAAAGCCTTCCTGGCAATTTCTATTAGTAGCCATGGTTTATCTCCTTGTATGTCTTTATGAACCAAATTTTGCTCAAAAGTCATAATGCTTTAGATTATCAGCTGTATCAGGTAATGTCACCAGTGATAAGTGCCTGCTGTTAAAATAAATGCTGTGCTCTGTTCTGCATCTCAACTTGTTTTTAATGCAGACTCCTAGGGGCATGTGCAACAGTGGGAATCCATTTATCGGCACAAAACAGCCTCTTGTTTACATAAGATCACTTGGTAATCATGCAGCCTGTGCACCAGAAGTCAAGAAAAATAATAAGCGTGGCTCAATCTGCAAGGCTAAAACAAGGCGGCTGTCTTTTGACAATCAAGCACTATTTATGAAGATTAATGTGGCTTTTGATAAACTGCCAAACAACCACAGAGGCCACATTTAGAACAAGGCCCACTGAAGACCTTTTGGGCTCTTCATTTTCATAAAGACTCTTCACAGGGCATGTTGAGCAATTTCTTAATAATTGGAAATCAAATGCATTAAAGGCAAGCCTAGCTAAGTGTTCTCCCTAAAAGCCCAGATAATATCATTTATCCTCTTTTTCGTACCATAGAAATCACAGAAAAGATAAAGATACCTTTTTTACTATAAATCTCAATGTCCCCAAATGTTTGCACACTTTTTCTGAATTTAAATATATGCTCCTGGTAATCTCTTGTGTGACATGGCTTCATAAATGCCACAAAGCCCTGCCAACTCCAAAATTTTCTGTTTACCTTCTTGCCTGGGTGTAATAGGATTAAAGTAATATTTTCAAGCTAAGCGTTGGGAGACAGTCCTACACGTGTCTCTCGTGCTTCTACACATCCTCTGAGGCGTACCAGGACTGAAAGGCCATTACTGATCTTTATACTGGGCCTTTTATCAGGGTTGTGTTGCATTGAGCAACCTTGAGAAATGAGGTAACCTCTCTCCCCGCATAAAGGACATATTTGCTTACTACTTGCTATTATATAAGTATTGAATTCTCCCAAGTTAATATTCTTTGGGTATAATGCAATCTCACTGCATGTGAGGCATCCATCTGTCCCCCATCACATGGGACATGGAGCAAGGGGAATTGATGAAAACACTGAAAATCATGTTGCTTGCTGTGTCATGAGTATTAAAGTCCTTTGTCTCTGACAAAGTAGTCTCATGTCTTCTACCAGCATCCATGAAACAATAAGGTAGTTTATTAGCTTGTAAGTAGGGTCAAATCAAATTCCAGGCCTGACACTAAGATGTATTATCTGTGCATGATATAGATATCCAGAAAAATATTGGTAAAATAAGAAAAGAAAACCCTTTCCATCAACAAATTTACATTGAATTCTTTCTCTTTCTCTTTCCATCTTCCTGTCTTTTTCCTTCCTTCTTCCTTCCTTCCTTTCCTTTCTTTTTCTCTTCTTTTCTTTCCTTTCTTTTCCTTTATCTCCTCCCATTCTCAGTTCACATGGTTCAGGTGGATCAAACTCCTTTTCTTCTCGACTCCAAAACTAGAAATACGGTCCAGTCTGGCTATGTGGAGCATTCCATCCTCCTGTTCACAACAGTTGGTTCAGGAATGTGGCTCAGCTGAGTATTAATAAATGAGTCTCAATGTTATTGAATACCAACTACAAACAGAGATTGGTCTAGCAGCTGAAAATATATTTGGAAGCAAGACAAAAAAGATTCTTTTTTGGAGGAGTTTGTATACAAGTGGAATTTTTCTGTACTGTCAGGAAAGAGCTGCTGTCCTTGAGCTACAGCTGCTAAACTGGTACAATATAAAACTACAGCTGTAGTGGTCAACCTTGTCTCCTCACTGCAGGATCCTACTCAATGATGAACTCACCTCAGAGGAAAGCAGATGACAGGACTGATCCCTGATGATGCATTTTTATTTATTTTTTAATTGACAAATAAAAATTGTATATATTTATGGCATATGTTTTGAAATATGTATACACTGTAGAATGGCTTAATTGAGCTAATTAACATATGCATTGCCTCACATACTTATAATTTTTTGTGGTGAGAACACTTAAAATCTACTCATAGATCTTCAGGAATATAACAGATTGTTATTAATCATAGTCACGCCACATTGTACGATCAATCGCTTGAACTTATTCCTCCAATCTAACTGAAATGTTGCCTTGATGACCCATAGGGGTACCTCTATGTAGTCATGCATGCGTGAAGCCAATCTATCCCTGGATATTTCAGTCACATAAGCAGTCACATAACCATTTTTAAGTCAAGCTATTTTATTAAGAAGCTGTGTTTTTGTCACTTAAAACCAAGAGCCCTAATAATACTGGAATTAAGTAAATTTGAATAATATTGCATACTATACTGGAGAATACTAATGTTGGGTAGCATATTAAAGCCATGACAAATTCTGCTGTAAAAAAAAAATGTTTCATTTTGTTTAACTTGGTATTTTTCATACTATTTTTCATTTTTCATGGAATTTTTCACTTTGTTTTAGTAGCATCTATCAATTTCTTATAAAAACAGTGTTCTATGAACCTCACTTGAAGAATGTTAGAATATTCTTTTTCCTGCAAATTCATTTTAAACTTGTAAATCATAGAACCAAACAGAATAAACAGAAAATGAGTGTGCACATGAAAGCTTTCATCTATATGATCTTGTATTTATTCCACAAGCATTTAATGAGAACCTACTATATGTCAGACACAGTAGAGGGCACTGAATACATAAACTTAGAAGGGAAATTAGAGTAGAGCACATTACAAAAAATCAATGCCCTTTCCTTGATGATAGAAACATTCTACATGTCTAAAAATAATGCAATGTTTTATTTTCATCAAAAAATTTTATGTTAGGCCGGGCACGATGGCTCACGCCTGTAATCCTAGCACTCTGGGAGGCCAGGGCGGGAGGATTGCTCAAGGTCAGGAGTTTGAGACCAGCCTGAGCAAGAGTGAGACCCTGTTTATACTAAAAAAGTAGAAAGAAATGATTTGGACAGCTAAACACATATATAGAAAATAAAATTAGCTGGGCATGATGGCACATGCCTGTAGTCCCAGCTACTCAGAAGGCTGAGGCAGAAGGATCGCTTAAGCCCAGGAATTTGAGGTTGCTGTGAGCTAGGCTGATGCCACGGCACTGTAGGCCAGGCAACAGAGCAAGACTCTGTCTCAAAAAAAAAAAAAAAATTTATGTTAAAGTCTATCATACTAAGGCCATATTAAAACATTGAAAAGTTAATCAGCTTTCTTGATTTTTGTTAGGAATTACAAAGCAAATTCCTTAAATTATATATAGTCGCAATCTCTCAGAAGACAGATAGAATAGCTGATATATTTAATCTATTTAGAACACGAGAACAATGTAACTTTTGGAATAGGAAACCTAATAATATCAGATTTGTAACCCAATTTATAGTCCAAAGGGTTCCAATTTGATCTGAAAATAAAACCAAAGTCAATAAACTGCTGTGTTAAATATTCTGAACAATGAATGAAAACTGCTTTGTAATGTTACAAGATGGAAGAACACATAAAAGAAGATATCTGTGGGGTATGATGTAATTTTGAGAGCCAGACTTACCAGGAAATTAGTTATGTGAATCAATTCAATTCAACAAGTTGATGGGGGTTCCCACCATTTGTCTAGTTCTATGCCAAGCACTTTGGGAGATACCTTAAAACACAACAAATAATAATACAATGTTCTACAGCCATCTTGTTTAGTTTGCATAATCAGCTTGGATGGTAGATAACATTTTTTGACTTGCCTTCTAACTACCGATGAAAAATCAGAGAACAGAAATAGAGATGCAAGCTCTAAACACAAGAAAGTAAGTAAAGGAGAAAGAAATTAGGTCAGAACAGCAAGGGAAAACCCAGCTACTGAGATTTTCTCTGAGAATCTTAAGAGAATAAATTAATATCAAAGCCATGGGAAGTTACTTTTATTTCGTTTTTATTTTTATTTGTTTGTTTTTAAACTGCCAAGTATTCATATTATCACTGCTTTGACTGGAGCAGAGGGATAACATTGACAAGTAGCTAGAGTTTTGGCAGAAAGGACAGGATCAATGATAAAAGATGACAGAAAGAAAAGGGAAATATTCATTTATTTCAACAGGCATTTCTTGAGTAACTACTATAGGGAAAACATTGTGGTAAGCCTTTGCAAGTACCTAAAGTTTGCTAATCTCCCAGATTTGTCACCAAGTGTCAATAAATCAGATACAGAAAATAGTGCAGTGAAGGAAGCATGAGCAAGGGTTATATGATTGATACAATTAAGTGTTAGTGGAGGTTCAACATGGGGTAGATCCTCTCTGGTGCGAAGTTAGAAAAAGCTGATATACTCTGAGTCTTGAGGAATGAAAAGATTTTGACAGGTGGAGAAGCACATGAGAAGGAATAGATAGAACTTGGTAATTCATGGCATAGAGAGAAGGTAGACGTCTATCTCAAATGAGATGATATATCCGAAATCATTTTGAAAATGGTTAAGCACAATACCTCTGTGAAGGATAACACAGTGGCCTGAGTCAATGTACTTCATGTCTCTGAGCCTTAGTTCTTCAACTGTAAAATGGGAGCCATTGTGCCTCCTCTGCCCTTTCCACATGACTTTTGTAGCAGCTTGAAAATGTATCGACCTATTTTTTTTACTATAGATATTTTTAGCAGCTTTATTGAGGTATAATTGATATTTAAAAAACTGCACATATTTGATCAGTTAGACCTATGAAACTGTCACCACAATCAAGGTAATAAGCATATTCATCACCACCAAAAGTTTCCACATGCCATTTTGTTTTTATCTTGTTGGTAAGAGCACCTAACAGGATATCTATCCTCTTAACAAGTTTTTTTAAGTGTGCAATACAGTATTGTTGTCTATAGGCTCTATGTCGCATGGCAGATCTGTAGAACTCACTTATCTTGCATAACTGAGACTTTATACCCATTGAACAACAGCTCCCATTTCCTCCTCTCCCAGCCGCTTTTGACCACCATTCTACTCCCTGCTTCTGCGAATTGTGTTTGTTTAGATACCTGACATAAGTGAAATCATGCAGTATTTATCTTACCAAATTATTTTTAAAATTATTAATAGCTTTAAAATTGAAGTTTATGACTTCCAAACCCAAACGCAGGCATTTAGGTATGTCAGTTCACATTAAACCAAGCTAAAGTTTCTTTGAGGCTCAGAAAACACACCCCAAAGTATGGTGCTTTGGCATGCTGAGCACCTTGAGTTCAAAGAAATTGAAAGACCTCAGAAACCGCCTCAGAGCTAAGGACATTCTAACTTTCTATTGTTTCTCACCTTCAAGTGCAGGGAGGGGATCTCTGGAATTTCCTCATCTGACTGAGGAAATTTCTTTCCAAAAGAAATTCTTAAACCCCCTTTGTAGGAATCTCATTGTATAGCCGGGAAAGATTAATCAGAAAAGAAGACAACTAAAAGTCATCACTGCACTCAGACAGACTTCATCTCTTCTTGGGGGGTGGGAGGTGGAGCTCTGAGAGTTTATCTAAAGGACTTTTTCTGCATAATTAGACAGCCTTTGTTCACAGTACAGTACAGTCCCCAACCTTCCTGGAACTTGCTAGTCGTATTCAGTTTCCTAAGAGAATCACTTACAAACTATTGACTGCTCTTTAGGCCTATTCATTTCCCCTGAAAATCATTTACTGCCCCTCACAATTGTGTGCACCCCTGCCCCACTTCCCTCTCCCCATGAAGAGGGTATTTAAGTCTCAACCATCTGGCCCTTCTTTGGGTCTCATACTCGTATGATTCCCATGCTTATGCACATTGATAAATGGGTATGCCTTTTCTCCTATTAATCTGTCTATTGTCACCTCATTTCAACAGACTCAAACCTTCAGACAGGGAAAGGAAAATTCCCTTTGCCCCTATACAAAAATTTTGTGACTAAAGATGCAAATAAGGAAACCCCCAAAAGCAGGCTTAAAGGAGAACAAATGGCGTCCAATCTATGTATCCTACAGCTTGAGCTCAATGCAGGTTTCTGCCATAGCCTCAGAGAAATTCGAACGTGTTTTGACATATTTATCTGTGGGACTCTGCCATTGCATTAGCATTCTTCAAATTATTTTTACATTTAAATTGATTTCAATTACATAGACATTTCAAAACATTAATATTCATTTGAGATATTTCTGATATCTTCTCGGTGTGCTAAACTTTTTTAGGCACTGGTTCATAATTAACCCACTCCACATGTAACTGCTGGAGAACAACCCTATGAAATTCTGATTAGTTTAAGAGCCTTTTGCATATGCTCAAAGTTCCTAAATTATAAACATTTCATTGACGAAGAGTTCACACATACAAACTCTTCCACCAAGATTGTACTTTCAGATTTCTCTCTCTCCCATCATTTGAGTATAAGTAACAGAAGTAAGATATAAGCTCAAGCAACAAACACATTCATTAGATTGTTATGAGATATTAATAGAAAGGGAGGAATTTGATTGGCCCTCTGGAAGAGGTAAAAAGGGGAATAAAGAGCTCATAGGCAGAGGGAAAGACAACTTGATCCCTCCCTGAGAATCCCCTGAAAGTGTGAATGGAATGGATTTCCCATGGAAACCTATCTTTAAAAAAGAAAAACCTAATTGATTTTTGCAAAGAGAGGCAGCATGTACAATTTCAGAAGCCACAGTTAGAGGGAACCACGAGCATTTAACACAGAGAAATGAACAGCACTTGTGAAGAAGAGTCACAGAATCGTTAGTGTTTGAAGCAATGTCATCTAAATCTCAATGAGAAGAAAACCCCACAGATGTTCTCTGGGACACATGAAAATTTAACGAAATAATATACAAAAATACTTGGCACTTAGAAAGCATTTAAGAAACAACAGTTGCAGCTATTATACTATCTCATTCAAGCTTCACAACTTATCTACACCTGAGTTCAACAAAAGGTTTGGGGCTACATTCCCCATGAGTATTGGGCTGGAAGTGTTAGGAACACTGTCCCCTCATGGTCTGCCCTGTGCTCTGAAGATCTTCATTATTAGCAGACTTTGAAACGGATATTAAACTGCATCCCTGCATTTGGCTGGGGTCTTGGGATCTGCGGGAGAGAATTTGAACTTACATCCCAATTGGGGTACTATATTTTCTGAGGCCTAGAAGTTTCCCCAAAGTTGTGTTAGACTAGAGAGAACCCCTGAAATCTCAGGGAAAAACCTACTGCAAGTGAAGAGTGGTCCACATGGAGCAGCAGGGTGGGGATTGCAGAGAAACCAGCAATTCCAGGTGGAGTTCGGCTAGACTTAATCATCCCTTAACCTAGCCTCGCAGAGAGAGGTTCTATCCCCTGGAAAAGAGAAGGGTGCAATATTAAGAGGAAATTGGCATCACTAGGGATGTAACAGCTTTAGAGCTAAAAATGTCATATTAAGGGGAAGTCAGCATCGCTAGGGATATAACAGCTCTGGAGTTAAAAATGTCAAGTGCAGGCGATTTCCTGGCTAGTGGAAGAGAAGATTGGTAAGCGTCAGTGGGGTAAACGACAGCACAGCAGAGGTCTGCATGTGGCAAGGAGGTCAGGGCAGTGAGGAACTCAGCACCAGCTCAGGCAGAGGCCCAGCGACTGGTCCAGCAAGTCCAGCAAAAATAGTAGACAGATTGCATTACTGCTCTGCAGGCAGAACGTTCCAGAACTACCTTTGTTTCTACCCAGCCAGAGATCCCAGAGGAAATAGCAACGGAAATCTCAGGGAAGACTCTTCTATTAAGGATTTGTCACAGAACACATTGACTGGCCAGGCTGGTTACAGTTTATATTCATTGAATAGATACGGATACTAAGAGACAGAAGTTTGACTAAGTTCACACAACTGGCTTTTTTCCAGCATGAAGATTAAGACATGGATCTGTGTGATATTAATTTCTTTTATTTGTACTGATCTGCATCCCTTAAAAAAAACCATAGGTCTCCAATAATATCTATTTCTCTGCTCCTTCCAACTTTAAAGTTGTCTTATTTTACATTGTACTTAATTACATAAGATTCTTCCAATCTTTTGGGGGGATAGGTGGGATATAAATATTACATAAACAAAATAAATTTTAATTCTATAGGAAAATGTGTTACAAGTTCCAAACAATATTTGGCCATTGCATGACCCTTTATACTGTAACCTTTTAATGATTTGAGGGCAGAATCTATGTGGGTCAATCATAGGATCATTTTACAATCTACCCAAGGTCCCATTAAAATAATAGGAAATAAGTAATATTTTGTATACTCTGAACTGCTTTGAAAAGAATACCCTGAAAGGTTAGATTATCTGATCTTGATGAAAATCTTTCAATATATAGTGAATTTATAAGTTTCTGTGTATTTTAAAGAAACTTGAGGTGACAAGGTTATGCTCTTAGAATTATGTACTTTCTTCTTTCATAGATTTTTAGTCTAAACTTCCAGTAAGAGAGAAATAAGCAAAATGGAAAATAATGGCTGAATCACTAAAAAATTTGTTAGCATACTTAATGTAAAAAGAGAATTTTTCCATAGCAAATAGAGAAATCCAATCACCAAGGTTCTTTGGAGAAAAGTAGGCCAAAAAATGTTTTCTAATTTTTTCATAGGATGATGGTGTGGACAATATTAAATTTAAATTAGGCTGGGATCCACTGAATTACGCTTTTCTTGCTATACTATTTAAACAGTGCTCACCAATACAACTCTGACTTCTGGATAAAATATAAAACGTTTTCATGTATTCATTTCCTTGCTAAGTTGATTTTTCTTTAACCATATTTATGGTCCCTTTAAAGAATCAAAATAGTCCTCAAATAATTTACATTTGGCTTTTGAATTTCCTCAGCATTTCTATGTAGGGGAGGATGCCTGATTCAGTGGAATTTAACTTCTAGCCCACAACCATACCTCCAAAAGGAGCTTCCATTTGAAAGTCACCATGTTCTCAGTGTAGGCAAACAGTCACTCAAAGCCCTGAGAAAAATGTATAACAGATTATATTTTTGTGGCTTGACAAAGATGTCCTTCAAATACCCCTACAGCAGATGAGCTCATGTCTGTGTAGAAGATGGGTACACAGTAGTTAGGATTTAGTCACTATTTCAAGCAGAAAGAGAATTAATACAAGGAGTTGGTTGCTTACCAAACTGTCAGACATGCTCGAGAAATAGAGGTCAGGAAATACAGCCTCCAGCTCTCAGGGTTTGCCACTACCTCTCAGAGATTCCGAAGTTTGCTGTAGCCACAGGAAAACACTGACAGCAATCAGTGCTGCCTCTACCACTGAGGTGGACTATTACCAGGACCATAGCTGGCAGTCCCTGCAAAATCTCAGTTGAAGCCCACATATCTGACAACCACTGGCAAGAGATGCAATGAAGGATTTCTGCTTTTTTTTCCCCACCTTCCAACTCTCATAAAATGCTGCTATATAGAGAAAATCTGTGTTTTCTCCTATTTCAGAGAATGGAAGTTCTCAGGTAGTGTCCAAGCTTCCAGTCACTAGAATAATTTTTGGCAGGAAAAGACTCTGGGATCCTCTAATAAGCACTTGTGGTGAGGGACCAAGGAATCTGAATTGGCGGCCTAGGGCCCAGGGCCTCAGAGGTTATGTGCTGAGGCTTGGTTCTGACACAACACGTAGCTGAAGTTGGATGCTCATTCTAGCCAACCGGATCACGCTCTAGAAACAACGGCTGAGCAAGTGAGCACAAGCTAAAAAGATGCAACCCCAGAGAAAATATGGAACACCCTTGCTGAAAGAGTGAGATGAACCTCCATCAAGGAACTTGTACAAGGATCTGGACCAGCAGCAGTGAGCGCTGCCAAACCTAGTTATAAAAGTGACACTGGACAACAGCTAAGGAAACCATGGCAGCAGAAAAATGAGTCCCACTTGTGAATCAGTCAGTTCTCCAGTTCTCTCCGGGTGAGAGTCGTAAGCAAGATCTGCCCCTTAGACTGAGTTATCCCCTGGAGTCAATGAATAATTAGAAGAGAGGAAAAACAAACAAACGAAAAGATACTAGACATCTTGCTATTTTGAAATTAAGAAACTGTGTTTATTTTAATTTAAAAATTGTTTAAGTTTCCAGATAAAAACGGTAAATTGAAAGTACTTAAAGGCCTTGCTGTCTTCTGAAAGCCCAATAAGCCAGCAGTCCCCAACCTTTTTGGCACCAGGGCCCGGTTCCACAGAAGACAATTTTTCCACGGACAGGGGGTGGGGGGCGCAGAGCTCAGGCCTGAGTGATGGGGAGTGGCTGTAAATACAGATGAAACTTAACTGGCTTGCCCTACACTCCCCTCCTGCTGTTCTCCAGTTCCTAAGCTTCAAGGAGGACAATCTGGGGGCTGGGGGGCGGGTAGTGATGCGTAGCCCAGTTCCTAACAGGTAGCAGACCAGTACCAGGCTGTGGCCCCGGGAACTGGGGACCACAGCAATAAGCTATATATTTTTTAATAAAGGCATAAACTCACATGGACAAAGACTGTTGGAAAAGAGACAAAAGCGAAGCTAGAAAGCAGCTGGATGAGTGCTAAATTACTTGGCAAGTGGGAAAGCTGAGTTCTAAGCCTGCAGTAGGAAAAGCTGAGAAGCTACCTGACACATGTGACAGGATCCCTGAGAGATCCACAATTTAGTGGACCACGAATCTATTATAATAGAAAGGAGGGGGGAGTGATAATAAAAACAGCAGGATTGTTTGGGACCGTTTGAAAGTCATTTCTAAGAAATAATTAGACCTCCTGGCTCCTCCTCAACTTTGTGAAGCTAGACAACCACTCCTCTCTCACTCTGGTGGGAGACCTGATGCTTATTCTAAAGGGAGTGAAACTGAGGTTTTTGCTACTGGAGAAGCACCAGGCACAGTGGCAGAGGTGCTGTAACGAAAACAGGAGAATTAATTCATATTGAATGTTGAGAGCCCCCGGCATTCTCCCCCCACCTAACTCCCAGAATGCTGCCTCTGAGGACTGTAACCTCAGGCAGGAGATCAAAACGCCTTTCCTGGGCAATCTTGCAAGTCCACCAGAAAAGCCTTAAAATGTTCTCATAAAGGATTTTTCCAAAAAACATACCAGTCAAATTACTCTGAAGCCCACTGTCCACACACTCCCTCCCACATGCACAAAGCTTCCAAACAGAAATTTTTTATGCACTCTTCTTCAATATGAATGGCCAGTAAAGATATTCGAGGTGACCCTCTAAATGACAGACAGTGTGGCCAGACGAAACACCCATAACAACAACCTGAAGGCAAATGAGCCTATACTGGAAGAAGAAAAGTAAATTTAAAAGATAGAATTAATATTCTTAGACAAATAAAAAGGTATTGCTTCAATTCATCAAAAAATAATATTGGCATTAATTAAGGTAATATTAATTGCTATAATAGAGACACCTGGGCATCTCAATGGCTTAACATTAGAGGTATTCGTTTCTAAACTATGTAAAGTCCGATTAGGACTGGCATGGAAGAGCGACTTTGGTCCACATAGTGATCAGGGTCCCAGGCTCTTTCCACTTTTTGATTTCTCCATCCCTTTGGTCCTTAGAGCTCTCTCCATTTATCTGACAAATGATAAAAGAAATGACAAAAAAGCATGCCTAGTTCCTAACTCTTTGGCCCAGAAAAACATACATACACTATTTCTGTCCACTCTTTATTCACAAGATGCAAGGGTAGCTTGGAAATGTGGCCCCTAACTGAGTAGTACTTTTCATTAACAACTCGATTTTAAGAAAAGAGATACAAATCTATATTTGTGCTGCATTGTTGAAAAAAGCATGTGGCACGGTATTAACAAAAAGAAAGGGAAAAAAAAAGACCATTCAGAGAACAACAAAAAAAATAACTCTTAGAAAATAAAAAGTATAATAGCAGTTATTAAATAATCAATGTAGGAGTTGGAAGATAAAATCAAGAAAACCTGGCAAAAAGAATAGCAAAAAGGCAAAGGGATAGAAAATAAGATAGAAACATAATAAAATTTTAAGTCCATCCATAGAGCTCAACATCCAAATAACAGAAGTTCCAGGGGGCGAAAAAAACACATAGAAAAGAGAGAGAAAAGTCAAATAAATAATTCAGAGCAAATTCAAAGAACTGAAAAATATGAGTTGCCAGATTGAAAGATCTCACCAAAGGTCTGACATAGTAAATAAAATAGACTTAACCCAAGATACATTACGTGATGTTGTAGATCATTGGGGACAACAAAATGATTTTAAAAGCTTTAAGGGCAAAAGATCGTATTTCATACAATGATCAAGAATTAGAATGACACTGAATTTCTCAGCACTAAAATGGAAGCCAGACAAGAGGGGAGCGTTGTGATTAGAATTGCAAAGAGACTTAATTGCCAGCCTAGAATTCTAGACACAGCCAAACCAGCAATTAAGAATGATGGTATAATAAAGAATGTTTCAAACATGAAAAGCCTCAAAAAGTTTACTTCCTGTGCAACCTTTTTCAGGATATTACTAGAATTGTGTTCCGCTAAAATGAGAAATGAACTGAAAAAAGAAAGGCAAGGAAGCTAGGAAAATAGGACCCAGAGTGAAAGAGAAACACAGTCCTCAGGATGATGGTGAACAGAGATCTCAAGACAGTAATTGTGCATCATGCCTAGAGATCAACCAATCTCTATGGGAGCAGGGAGATGTTTCTTTAACAGGAAACTGATGGGAGACCTACAATATTGACATTATATTGAAAGGATATTTAAATAGCTGAGAAAAAAGTTGGAGACAAAATAGTAAGGGTAATAGTAGCAGCAGCAGCACCAGCAGTAGTGGTGATATTACAAAAGAAATTAATTTGATTTAAACCTGGCTGAACAAAAGGAAAAACCATAAAGGGCAAGAATAAAATTAAAGAACATAAGAGCAAGTGTGAAATACTAGTAATAGATAATTGAATAGTCAGGTAGAATTGCAGATTTTATAAAACATCTAGCTCTGTCTTAAAGAAAATACATTGATTGTTTTAAATTTTTACATTCCATTTTGATGTGTATTTCAGGAACACATCCTCTATGAAAGCAAAAGATGGCTCGTGTTGTCACTGTTGGGGCTCAGAAAGCGATACCCCACAATATGGCACTTTCACACACTGAACTGAAAAAGAAACCTCGATACCTCTCTGACCTTCCCCTCGATCCTGTCTCTCAATCCTCTGTGTCTCCCAAAGCACAGGATAAAGTTGTTCTCTGAAGTTTCTTTATCTACCTAAAGTCTGGACTTGCCAAAGAGGAAAACCATTACCTCAAGTCCCTTCCCTGAGTTTTCATTAATTGAACCCATATTGCAGGAAGAAAGACGGAAGTCTGTCAACACACCTGGACATTCATTTTCACAAACCATTGTGTGCTCTTCAGTCCCAACAGACTTTGTCCCAGGCTATTGTTTGTTCTTCAAACCCATTGGGCTCTCCTAAAAATTATTTACGAACCCCCTAAAATCATCCACTCTTTCCTGTCTCCCTTCTGACAAAGAAAATGGTATATGAGCATCTATCTGTACCCCACTGGCATATTGGGTAATCACCATGCATGCTAATAAATATGTATTCCCCTTCTCTGATTAATCCGCCTTTTGTGGCCAGGCATGGTGGCTCACACCTGTAATCCTAACACTCTGGGAGGCTGAAGAGGGAGGAGTGCTTGAGTTCAGGAGTTTGAGACCAGCCTGAGCCAGAGCAAGACCCTGTCTCTACTAAAAATAAAAAGAAAAAAAATTAGCCAGACAACTAAAAATAGAAAAAATTAGTCAGGCATGATGGCAAGTGCCTCTAGTCCCAGCTACTCGGGAGGCTGAGGCAGGAGAATCGCTTGAACCCCAGGAGTTTGAGGTTGCTGTGAGCTAGGCTGACGCTGTGGCACTCCAGCCCAGGCGACGAGTGAGACTCTGTCTCCAAAAAAATAAAAAATCTGCCTTTTGTCAGTTGATTTTTAGCAAAAGTTAAGTTTTCCTTTGGAACCTCCACCACTTTGCAGATTGACTAATATTTTCTTCCCAGGTGTGGCCTACATTTCACTTTCTCTTAATCTCTACCTTTAATATGCAGCTTTGAATTGAAATCATTTGGTAGCTTCTATAAAAACATTGGCAACATTTCCAAACTTTTATTAAAATTTTGATCTTTTAAAGTTTTAAATTATGTCCTTTGAGAAAAGGTATTGGCAATTCTCAGTGAATGTTCTGCAAAATAAAATTAATCTTTAATAATTAAGAATAGGAAAGGCATCTTGGAACTCTGCAAAAGTAGGAGACTTACCTATCCATCTGGTACAATTTGTGCCAGCCACACCAATTAGTACAAATTTAATACTTACAAGAAAATTTCCATAGTGAGTAAAAAATAAGCTGTATTACCCTGGCCTAGCTTGCTAAATTTCAGGAATCATCTCTGGTATTCATCCCATAGCAGGGCTTGTGTGAGAGGATACTATAACCCTTATCTTATGTAAGCCACAGTTATTTTTTCGGTCTTGTATATGCTTCTCCACTAAATTTTTAACTGTTAAAAGACACCAAAATACACTTTCCCCCCATTTCATATTGCAACTTTTGGTCATTTAACGCGCCACAAGGCACTGGTTAAGGGAAAAGGTTAACCGGGTTTCTCAAAGGCCAGCCTGTGAATCACATACCTAAGAATTGCCTGGAATATTTGTTAAAAATGCAAATTCCTGGGCCCCACAACAGAACAACCAATTCAAAATCTCCTCAATAGGTCTAAAAATCTGATTTTTTAATTTACAAACATTCCACGTGGTTCTTACGCTGCTGAAATTCGAAGGTGCATGATTTAGGGTATGGAATCTGAAGTTCAGAGCATTACAGGTATCTTAGTGCCACGAAGGTCAAGCAAAGGCAGGGAATTCTCATTCTCTGAGGCAGAAAATGGAAAGGAAGCAAACCTTAAAGGTACAAGTTTGCAGAAGCGGATGATCAAGGAGATCAGACATTGCAAGACAAATAAATTTCTTCTCATTTTCTGCTGGGGTGGAGGCTTCTGATTGTGCATAGCCATTCTTGGACCTAAAATGTTATTTTATTACTTTTATGACTCTAATTTTTTAAATTTTAATATTAAATAAAGCATTTAAATATAGCAATATGGGGAGCATATTTTAGTGTTTTGACAGTTGGGATTGATTTTGGCTGCCTATATAAGAAAAATGATTGCCTTAAGCAAGATGGGGGTTTTATTTTCCTCTCACATAAGAGCTGATAAGGCAGCTTCACAATTTCTTCCAAGTCTCTGCTCTACCATCCTGATAGTCTGGCTACGTGCTTATGTTTATATTGTGGTTGCTGGAGCTCCAGTCATCACACCTCGTCCCAAGAAACAGACCAATGGCAAAGATGTGTATGTTAACCAAGTCAGTCCCTTTTGTAATGCCCCTTCCCAGAAGCCCAATGCCACAACTTTCAGCTACCTTTCATCAGCCAGATAGTTTTTCTTACCTATGGAAAGAAACTTGTACAAGGTAGTTTTGGCTGAATGCATTGCAATCTCCAACAAAATTGGAGGTCTATTGCACAGAGAGAAGGGGAGAATGGACATTGAGTATGCATCTAAAAGTCCAGATTCTGTCCTGTACTTAATATTTGGCAATGGGAAATTCACCCATCTTCTCTAGTCTTCAGTTTTCTCATCTGTAAAATAGGAACTGAAACTTTTCATGATTGTTATAACATTTAGAAATAGCATATGTAAAAGGTTTGATACACAGTAGGAATTTAAGAAATGAAATAATTTACCAAAAAAAACCAGTTGTAACTTCTACAATATATTTTTATGCTAAGTTGTAAGAAAGGTTAATTACCTGATCACATGTAATACCATCAACTACTGGAACTACATCACACTGCCTTGCCAGTATAGCTCAACTACTTCATTCTACCTCATTTCATTACCTCTATCTTGCCCCCTGGGGAAGTACTGATTAGGAATTAACAGACTCTTACAAAGTTCATCAACTGCTAAAGAAAACTAAGTATCTAGGAATAATGGAAAAGACTAATAATGAAGAGATCTACTCAGTATATGTGATGGATAATCCACATCTATATAACCCTTTACTCTCCACCAAAGCAATGGCCTTGTTAGCCTAATAAATGTTTTGTCCAACACACACACTGCTTTCCTTGTTTAAAATTTGCAGGCTTCTCCAGTAATGTTTTTACAGGGAGACTTCTGAATCTAGGCATGGCTATTGCCCTACTGCTCGTTCGCTACTTGTTTTATGTGGATTGAAAAATATGACCACGAAGTCCTCCCATCACACAGTATGTATGCCCCTTTGCAATGTGACCGATCACTTTTCCCATCCAAAGTTGGAGTCTAAGACAGGACAAATACTGTATCATTCCAGTTATATGAGGAATCTAGAGTAGTCAAACTCAGAGAAGCAGAAAATAGAATGGTGATTGCCAGGGGTCGTGCGCGAGGGGAGGTGGGGGCTTATTGTTTATTGGATACAGAGTTTCAGTTCTGCAAGATGAGTGTCCTGGAAATGGACAGTGGTGATGGTTTGACAATAATGTTAATGTACTTAACATTACTGATCTATCTACACACTTAACAATGGTTAAGTTGGTAAATTTTATCCACAATTAAAAATGAAATATAAATAATTTTTAAATAGTAAACAAACAAACAAACAAACAAACAAAAACAAAGAAAGTTGGAGACTATTTTCCTATCTGTTGATTTCTGGGCTGGTCTTGGACTTGCTTTGACCAATAGACGGTGAGCAGAAGTGACGATAATGTAACTTACAAAACTAGGAAACTCTCAGTAGGCCTCACAGCTCTGACTTCCCCCACTTGGAGCAGGGCTCGGAGATGGCCATGGGAAAAAGTGGCCTCGCCTACATGGAGGCAAACCTCGGTTCCCGAGAGCACAGCCTGCACCAACCACCAAATGTGTAAGTTTGGCCATCTCAGACCTTCTAGCCCGGGTGATCCCCCCACTGAACGCAGCTGCATGAGTGAGTGAGTCCAGATGAAATCAGCAGAGAAACCACCCAGCCTACAAAGTGGTCATAAATAATAAGTCATTGTTACTGTAAACCATTAAGCTTTGAAGGGATTTGTTACACAACAATATAAACTCAAATAGTATTATTTTATGAAGAAATACATCAGTTTTTATTTAACAGTAGTCTTTGACCCTGTGGAAAGAAACGTAATACAGTCCTAACACATAGTAGGCACTCAATAATGACTTGTAAAATAAATGAATGAACTTGAATGAACAATCATGAGTGAACCTTCTTTAACTCAATAAAGATACATGGTTTATAATCTGCATCATTAAACCTCACCAGCGTCAAGATCAGAGCGCCATCTATTGGTCATTCAGATAATTTTTGAGGCAATAAAGTAGAGATGAATTCATGTTCCCTTCTTTTTAATGTGAAACTTAATAATTCAGTAATACTTCTGAATGAGTCATATGCTTGTCTTAGAAAAGAAAAAATCATTATGTAGATACATTTTTCTCCTCTTCTCTGTTTTATAAGAGGATCAGCTTAACAGACAAGTTTCCACTATATTATTATGAGGTAGCTATTTTAAAAGTTACCCCAAAACAGAATTCTCCTTTTATGAACACAGACTCTCTAATATCTAAGGAGATTATTTCTAAACCTTCCTATATAAAAAATAAAATTTAGTTTCCTTGTGTACATTTTTTATCTAGCTAATGTTAGAAGTCCCCAGTAATTTACATGGCTCAAAAGTAGATGTTTAAAAAATATCTTATTGAGAATTGTTTTTAATTGCCACAATGGAAGATCTATTAACTATCCTTTGAAACAATTTTCAGGCTGAAATCACTCTGCATATATTCTATGATGTAGAATTTTAGTGCATCAATTGCCCGTGTGAGTGTTGGAATAAACCCAAATTGTCTTCCTACGAAAATCTTGGCCTTACACAAAGAATCTCATCAGGCACATATCCATTTGAGATCATGTGGCTTTCATGTCAGATGTGTGTGCTGTATGGAAAAGAAGATTCTCCCTTTCCTGCTAACTTGTAGGCAGGAAGCAGAGATGAGAGGAGCATGCAGCGGCGTCTTACCTCCACAAGCCATTTGACACCTTTTAATTGGAACTTTATAGACCTATTCCCAGCTTGAGCAAACAGTCAGGAATCCCTTTAAGAAAGTGACTTCCACTGTGATCAGAGGGTCTCCTTTTCTAAGAACTGGGGTTTTGTTGTTGTGTTTTTAACCCTGTGGTCATGGGCTTCTTGTGACAGGAGAATCTGACACAGGAAAGACGATGGTTAGGGTACCTTGTAACACAGCAGTGCTCTGGACAGAGCTATCTCATTACAAAGGGCTCTTTGGGCCAGAGGTAACATAGGGGGGCCTGTGTACACTCTTGGAAGAATAGGGGCAATGTGGTCTTCATTAATGCTTAAATATCAGAAGAGATATCAATTGATTGTTGAAGCACATACAGAATTTGTGCACTTAAAATTGTTACCAGGAAATGTAATCCAAAATCCCTTCTATTTAATCCTTATCAAAAATGTATATGGCGGGGAGGGGGGGGAGACTAATAGTCCTAGAGGATTGCTTAAGCATTGTTTCATGCTTCCATTCCTCCAAATATTCGAAGTGTACCCCCAGATCAAGCCAGACCATGAGAGGAAAGGATATGTGTGTTTCATCATTTTAACCATCACAGAATTTCTTTTAGTTTGAGCAGCCATCATCTTTTGTCAGGACTTCCTGCAATGTCCTCCTACAACTGGTCTCCCCATACCCATTTTCATGCCCCAGTAATGCATTCATTCTCCATGCACCAGTTAGCCTGCTCTTTGAAAAATGTAAATCTTATCCTGTCACATAGCTGCTTAAAACCCTTTCATGGCTTCCTCATGGACTTCACAAAAGACAAAATCTTTGACACAACCCGTCAGGTAGTGCATGATCTGGTCCCTATCTGCCTCCCCAGTTCCCTTCCAGGAAAGGACTCCATTCAGTAGCCTGATGGAGTTAGAAGGGAGGAAGCCCAGGAAATAGTGCTCCTCTTCCCTATCCAAGTTCTGAACCAACTGTTTAGGCAAAAAGCCAGTTAAATAAGAGATTAAAAAAAAAAAAAACCTCTATCCTATATTAAGTTGATATTGTAGACTATGGCTTTTAAATAAAGAGAATTTCTGAAGGCTAAACTGCAGAATTAGATTTACCCACCTAGGTACAGGCAGCACTGAACAACTCTCCTCACGCCTACCGGCAGAGCCTCAGCTACTGAGTTGAACTCGTGGCCGTCTGTCCGCGGTCAGCTGCAGTAGCAAATGAGCCCCAAATCTCAGTGGCTTGAAGCCACAAAGGCAAACTTTTTGCTCATATAACGCGTCCATCGCAAGTCAGCTGGGATGCTGCTCTACACCCCACTCTCTCTGGGACTTGGTCTGAAGGAGCAACAGCCATCTCAAACTTTGCTGGTTGTCATGGCAGAAAGATAAGCCAGGGTTCTGGAAAGTCTTTCTGTCCTTCTGGCAACCACACACTGTGTTCCAGAAGTGAATCACATCACTTTCAATATCAAACTAATAAAATGGTCTCAACCAGTAAATTTAGCCTTTTATGTGCCCAGGCAGAGAACTGGACGTTGGTGAGCAGAAATAACGAGTATCTCCAGGGCCAAGAGCAACTGTGGGCAGGCTCTCTCCACAGGCACCGGCTCCTAAGAGACTTGGGAGTAGGAGGTGCTAGGTGACATATACCAAGTTTGCCACTCAGAGTCGCATGGGGAGGGATAAGGCTGCTTTA
Source organism: Lemur catta (assembly GCF_020740605.2). Lineage (NCBI taxonomy): Eukaryota > Metazoa > Chordata > Mammalia > Primates > Lemuridae > Lemur > Lemur catta. The sequence goes on from NC_059128.1 coordinate 246,642,327, forward strand.
GGTGAAATTTTTCCTCAAGGAAACCAGCTGAATGAGGAAAAGGTATTTTCTCTGACAAGGCTCATTGTGAAAATTTGAGGTGTGGTTCGATCGAAATTAAGAACTAAGCACAATTTGAGTTGGGTATTCCTCTAAGACTGTGGGCAGCCTCACATGGAGAAACACATTGTATAGAGCTTGCCGAGTACGTAGGAGACTCCCAAGAAATGGTATAACCAAAGTGGGTTCTGGAAACTACAATGCAGCATCATCAAGCCCCAAGGAATGAAGAGAGAAAGTGTTTTTGCAACTCAATTTTTACATGGCTTTCCCCACTGTTTCCCAGAAGGGGGGCTCTGGGACAATGAGCAGTACAATATACTTGTGCATCATGGCATTTTCTTTGATAAGCTTTTTATTGAAATATTAGGGTGATACGGTTTGGATGTTTGGCCCCCCCAAATCTCATGTTGAAATTTGATTTCCAGTGTTGGAGATGAGGCTTGGTGGGAGGTGCTTGGGTCATGGGGCAGATCCCTCATGAATGGCTTGGTGCCCTCCCTGTAATAATGTACACGTAGGTACATACAGAAAAGTGTGTAAACCAGAAGTGGATAGTCTGATATGTTAATATTTTCACAAATGAACACATCTAGGGAATCAGCACCAGATCAAGAATCAGAGCATTACGGATCACCTCAGAGCCCCCATGTGTTCTTTTCAGTCACTAACACCAACCCCACCGTGTAGACTATAGATGGCGATTACACTGTTCTGGAGGAGAGTGAGAGTGGAAAGGTGGGTAAAGAGGAAATGCCACATTTTGCCATGTATTGTTTTAATTGTGCACAAAAAGAATGTGACCATATACTACCTTTAAAATAAAGCAATTTTTTAAAAGTTGCAGCCATTTTAGACCCTCCTGTCTTGACCCAGTGATTTCCCCTGATGATTCTGTATTATATGGTTCCATTCACGTTCAGTAGTTAAGAGCCTGCCTTCTGGAAAAACACGAAAGAAAGCTGAAGTCATATCTTACCAATCAGGAGCAATTGCTCAGCCTTGTTCAAATTACTCAAACTGTCAAAGCCTGTGTTCCATCCTCTATAAAATTATTATAACATTAATTATTAATTTGTTAAGTCATAAAGGATTAAACGAGTGAGTCTTTGTGAAGTACTTAATATAGTACCTAAAACATACAAAGGACTCTATAAATTGTACCTGTTTTTATTATGTAGGACAAAAATGTCGGGTAACTACCTTTGGTTATTGAAGAATATACCCTATTTCAATCATTACATTAAAAACATAGTTATTTCCTTTTTACTCCAAATAGTTGAAGATAATAAGTGGCATTTACCATTCACAGTGTCCTAGAAACACAGAGCTAGCTAAAAGCGTCTCAGAAATCATTAGGTTCATTTAATTATTTGTTTATTACACAAATGAATAAACTGAAACCAAGATAGTCAATGATTTATTTATTAGCAAAAAAAGCAAGAACCAGATTTTAATTTCTCTGACTTCCAGTCCAGTGCTTTCTCCCACTATACCATGATCCAGTCACTCAGCCATATCCTAATAGAGCTAACAGTTATTGAGTGTCTTATAAGTACATGCCAGTAAAACTCAGACCAAAATGCCTATGTCCCAAGAAAAGGTGGAAAAACACTTTCTATTAGATCGGGCTGACTTCCTTCCATTTATTCCATCAGCATCATCTGTGCTTACTGGAAAGGATTGCAAGGAAATTACCTATGTATTAGAAGATTGGTAATATGTGGTATTAAAAATTAATTCCACTCCTGAATATATTGAACAAGAGGGGTTCTTATCAGCCATCTGCTGCTGAGTCCACTGTTGTCCTGGTTACTTACATTTATGCTAATGAACAATCAGCCCTCAGGGCTTCAAAAATCTCTTATTCTTCCCTCTTTTTCATACACACCCTAGCCAGGGAAAGGGACTAAGAATGAAATTAAAGAGTTGGTAATTCAACTTCAGTGGACAACTGTAAGGAGACAAATTTGGGGCCTGAAGAAAAAGGGGAGCAAATGTCCTAGAAGGATTTCCACAATTACTGATAGTGTTGAGTAGAGAGAAGGGACTTGTGATTCAGTTGAGAAAAGAGCTTTGGACTCGTAATTGAATCCTGGTTTCTTAGGGTTGAATCCTGTTGTTAATTCTGTAGCCTGTGCTAGTCCCTTCCTTTGACTCGCCATTCATTTCCTCATCCTTAGAGCACCTCCATGACTGATCTGTGAATCTGGATTGTAATTTTCACAAGCTACAAGATGAGAGGATTTCAAATTGTTAAAAACATAAATAAAGGTCTGTCGTTTCAGCCATTCAACATATTACACAGCAAAAGCATATTCATAATTATAATTTTTATTATTCTCTTGTAAATCCTATTGACAAATCAGGGAAACCTTTTTCCTTTAAAATAACTTCAGATTGAGAAGAGCACATTTCTTCTATTTTATTTTAATAAATAGAAAGGAATGCTGAGATCAGTAAAGAGGATGCATTAGAGTTGCATACATTAGCAGATCAAAGAAATATTAATATTTAATACATAGGAAAGAACATAGGGAAGTAGAAAAACAAAAGTATTTTGACCGCTACATGCATTTTATGAAATGACCGTACATTTTACATTTTTTCAACAGCATAACACACAGAGATAGCATCAATAATTCCAAATACCTACATTGTTAATGAGTCATTTTTTCTTCAAACAGTATGTAAACAAAGGGCGGTTATGGGATACTCTTGCTGGTATATCCTTGAGACTAGGTAGTGTCACCCTGTTGCCTTCTGTAGAGCGCTTCGAAGGGATGTACTCCCTGTGTGTGCATTCACAGTGCTGACTCTCACAAGTGAAATACTACTGAAAACACACAAGAATCAGTGTCAAAACAAACTTTGATTTCAACCTTAATATCTGGCTTATTGAGTAACATTTTCAAGGAATCTTACTTAGCAAAACATTAAAAACTTGATGGTTAATGATTATAAAGATGTAATTAATCTTTAATATAAATTTCCCTTTTTCTCTGTTTACATTCTTCACAGTGAACAGACATGTTCAGTTATATCATCCAAAGAACAATAGATTAAGGAATTCTTTCTAAAGTATTTTAACCACTTTTATTATAAATACCACACTCATGAAAAGTACGTGAAACACAAATGCACAGTATGGTGAATAAATATAAAGCAAACACTCATGTATCTACCACCCCAGTCAAGACATAGAACACTGCAGGCCCGGTAGATGCCCCCACTACTCTCTACTTAAACATATCTTTGTGTCCCCACATGGGATAACCACCACCATGACTTTTATTATAATATCTCTCTTTTTATACTATCATCATTGATATATTTATTTTTAAAAATACAGTTTACTTTTGTCTATTTTGATCAGGATATATTATTTTGTGCCTTGCTTCCTTGTTTCAACATTAGGCTTGTATGTTTTAACCATGTTGCTTCATAAGGTTACAATTTATTCACTTACACAGTGTGTACAATTTCATCATGTAAATGTACACAATGTATTCATTTATTATTGACAGATATTTGGTTTGTTTCCCACTTTTGGATATCACATGCAATTCTGCTCTGAATATTCTTGCAAGGTTTTTGGTACATAGGTGCACAAGTTTCCCCATGTGTCAAGAACTGTGGAAAGTCTGAGATTTTACCCTGCTTATAATGTAATAAATTAACCTGACACAGTTTCATGGATGCTGGTTAGAAGATACAAGGTTCCTGGATCAGAGGCAAAAAAGAGTTTATTACTCACAAAAATAGTAGTAGCCAGAGAATCAGCATTTGCCCGTGTTTCCTAAGTCTTAATTCCCACAGGGGGACAAAAAGGGCTCGATAGATGCCTGTAAACACAGTGGGCTCCCCTGCAGAAGAAGAATCCTAAGCTCAGGGAACCCAAAATTCTTTGTAATGGACAATAAGCTCAATCAAGCTTTGCTCCAGTAGGGACACTATTTTGATCTTCAAAGTCTATTTTCTGTACAAATATTCTTGAAAAGATAGAAAATAAAGTAGGTAATGCCTCTGCCCAAAAGGTATACAGAAATGTCAAAAACTCATGGAGAATTATCTCCATACATTAGGTAAAGAACATTTTCTTTTAATCAGAAAATTAACCTTCCTATCTACTTTTTTTCTACTTCATCTTTTCAAAACATCTTTGCGAGGTACTCATGATTTTACAAAGATAGTGAATTTCCATTTACAAATATCCTTAAAAACATGAATTATTAGGCACATGACTTTCTTTTTAAAAGTCTAAATTTTAAGGCTTAAAGATATTTCAGAATAAAAGTTTTGTTTTGCTTTCTTAGTTTATAGCCGATAAAAGTAAAGCTGTTCTTTCCTAAAATTCTTAAGAAAAATTATCATTCCATGCTTCTGTTCTCTAATCTATATTAGGTAACATTTCATCACTATAAATGCAACTGTAAATGCATTAGTGGTTTGCAAAGGGAATAAAAGTGAGTTCTTATACACAGAAAGAAAAACACTAAACTTTGATCATGACTGAAATCCAGTCCCAACACCCATGTTAGTCTCACACTGGAAGGTCATCATGATCCCCTGGAAATCATCTTCACTCCAAAATTCTCTCTGATTTAAGCCCTCCTCGCATAGCCATGCCAGAGAATCTGTCCTTTGAAACAGATTATATTAAGGCATAGCTTTGCCTGAGCACTTATGGAATTCAGCAAGTGCTACAAATTGGATTGTGTTTTGCTGGTGGTGTTTCTCCAAGAGCAGTTTTTTAAACATTTATCAGCTGCATTAGCCTGTCTTTTTATTCTGATGCTTTGCCATCTGGGGCCTTGTTGACATTGGAAGGGACTGCCCTTCCCAGGGTTGGCTAATTCCTAGAGATAGCTAAGGACTCATCTGGGACCATGCCCTTCATATACAAACCAACCAACCCAAAGCACAGCCCCCTCCTGTATCTAGCTCTTACACTCTGGGTCATGATCCACCTACCCCAGGGCCAGGTGCCAGACCACTAGGGACAGCCCCTATTTCTCAGAGCCTGCCAGAATTACTCAAACTAGCCACTCACAAACCTACTTACCTTGCCCTCCCCAGTGCCTCCCACAAAAAACAATGAAATTTCTTGCCCATGTTTCCTCTTGCTCTGTCTGCCTCCTGACTGCCCCTGGTGTCTCCCCCTGTGGCTCTGCATGGCGTGCTGTGCTTCCTGTTTCTAGGGATCTGTGAATATAAAAACATCTTTCATGGCAGTCATTTCTGTGTCTGTGTGTCTTATGAAACCTCATTAACACAAATCCCAGGTACATTTTAAAACAACAACATATCACATATGGCCACCAGCTGTAACTCTACCCTACCCACACATACATATTTTTATAGTCCTGCTTATTTTCTTCTGTTGTTTAGAAATAATGAAGGTAGAGACAGCACACACTTGTGACTATGCTTTAAATACAAGAAAGAAGGCAACGAAAGGTAAAATCAGCATAAACCTTGACCAGGCAAACTCACTGCCAGTCTGTATCCCAAGGAAAAAAATCATTTGAATATAATCACCCACCATGGATTCCAGAAGAGTCTACAAGAGAATTTTAATTGGGTTGCTAAGGACAACAAAATCAGTTATCCATGCATCCCTCTCCACCCACCCCTGTGTGTCTCATTGTATTTGTCTTTGTGACACATAGAAATGGAGAGCATGTGTCATTCCAAAGGTGGAACTCTCATATGATTAATTTACCAGGGATTCTGGAAGTGGTTGTCGAGGGAAGAATTCTTAAGGCTTGAGTAAAGCCGCAACAGCATAGCTTGTCGTGGGCTTTGCAGGGGTGATACATGTTTCGCATCTAAGGAAATGCATCCCAACATCAAGGGGCTATGAGCTAGTATTGGAAAGGCTCAGTTAGAAGAAAAGAACCTGCTGCATCTAAAATATGGGGAAAACCCCTACCCTGAAGAATCTTGAGAGATTGTTATAATTTGAATGAATTTATCTCTTATGATAACATTTTTGAAGAAGATATTGACTGAGATTTATTATACAACTAACTTCAGTATTGGGAACTTGGGAAGAAATCCATTAAGGTGCTGATAAGCAGTTGTCACCCAAGGAAAAGGTGGAAAAGAGGAAAGCAGAGACCTAGGGAAGAGTGCTGGCCAGGTTACTGGAGGAATTAAAGTCACCAAAAAAGAAAAAGAGATATTTGTGAATGAGGGGAAGGAGGACGGGAGATTATTACTGTATTCACCTCTCAGTCTCTCACAGTGCTAATAAGAAAGGCAACCCACTGATCTGGAAAAAAAAAAATTGCAGGCAGCCAACAAGGTCAAGGAAAGAGGTAGGAGGTCTCTGAATAAGCAAGTCATTTGGGAAGTATCTAGACAAGAAAGTGACATCTTCCAGGTTGGGGCATGTGCTTCTATTTTGGCTCCAAGAGAGGAACACTTTAACAAAAGCCTGTCACTGTAAATTAGACTAGGACATTTATTTACCCAACAATGTGCCAGAAGCAGAGAAAGGACTGCGTGGGCTGAATAGAGAGGCACGTACTACATTTAACCAAGTCTGAGCATAAACTTAAGAACCCTGTCTAAGAGGCAAAACAAGACAAATAGGAAGAGAGCAGAAGGGCACTCAGGCGCCTGCTGAATCACGCGGGGGAACGACTAAAAACACTGTGGAGGCAATGACTGTCTCTCCAGTGCGAGATCACAGACCCCAAGGTAATGAATTGCACTCACCAAAAAAGAGACTGGTTCACACATCACAGTTCTCAAGCCCACAGCACAGTCTCCCCGCCGAAGGCTCCAGGCTTTCTGTCATTGCCAGGCGCCATGGAAAGACCAAGGAGCAGGGAGAGGGGGAGAGGAAAATGGAGCTATGGGTAAGTAGCCGGTTGCCTCCCGGTGTAACCAAATAAAAATGTCAACACTGCATTTAATTTGACTTCCCTTGTCAGCAATGCAACTGTTTGTTCTGGATAAAGTAAGTCATGACCTTGAAGTTCTATGATTTGTACAAATGATATTGAGAGTTGATGGGATTAAAACTCATATTTAGAGATTTCAGAGGCTCAGAAATGATAGCCTCCACTATATCATGTTCATTTTCTACCTCAGTACATTCACTTAATGTTCTATCCGCCTTACAATAGATCTCATCTGCCCCTCTTCAAAACAACCTTCAAGATTCCACTCCTACTTCTTCCTTTAAATCATATCAGTTTTTTACTTTTCCTGACATCTCTTTAACTATTAAATTCTGTCAGTTACTACCATGGAGATTACCACCTCTCTGTTTTCTAACTGTCTCATGTGTGCTAGTTGCCATTTCTCCTAGCTTATAGGACTTTGAACAAAGGGATCTTCCACCCCACCCCTTTTTAATTCCCAGACTATCTGGAATAGCACCAGGCACAAAGTAAGTCCTCATTAAAGAATTTTTACAAGGTCCTAAATGATGCCTTAACCAACATTTTTTCCCCTTTAAAATGAGATGGTACAGTAGACTGAAAATAAAACTTCACTAATTAATAGAAGCATTATTAAGAGCCTGGCTGGAAAAAATTAGAGTCCAATAGTCAGTTTTCTTGACCTGGCATGGGCAAACATTGCAAATGTAACACAGTCCTAACAATATAGGGCTGCTCATGTACAGAATTAAGGTGTATGGTGGTTAAGATGAAAATTCTGGAATCAGAATGATTTGGAGTCACTCTATGGTACCATTGGGGGGTCTATCATAGTGACCGTGCCAGAGCCAATTTTCTCATTTGTAAAAATGAGTATATTAATAGTACCCACCTCAGGAAGTAGATATTGGAATTAAATGAGAAAATATTAATATATTTTAAAAGCTTAGCATTTGGCACATAGTAAACACCCAGTCAGTACATGTTAGCTAGTTGGAACTCTTATTTACCCAATGGCATTTCAATTATATCTGTGGGACACTTAAAAATTCTAATCAACATCAAAGATATTGATTCAGTGTTAACATTATAAGATTATTAGATAAACTTATACCTTAAATTTGAATTATATTTGGAATAAAATGTAAAAACAAAACCAAAAAGCCTTAATATGGCTCTTCATTGCCATGCAAAAAAAAAAAAAGTCAGTATTATTTAGCACCTACCATGAGTATACAGAGAAGATTCTGATAAAAATTTTGGGGTGCACACAATAAATGAGACATCATGACAGGCACTGTTAGGGTAGAAAGAAACAAATTAATAAGACATAGTTTTTTAATTTGTAAAAAGTAATAATCGCCAAGAGCCAGAAATATCAGGAAGAATTGCATACTGAATGCCTCAGTTTTCATTCAGTGAGTAATTTTCTTCAGACTGAGAAGGATAACAAGAAAATATGAGACTTGGCTAGAGAACTTCAGAAGACAATCAGGTTGCAAAGTCAAACTATAAGCTAAATTTTTTATAAGTATTTATCTAGTACACAAAGAAGAGCACAAATGAGTGATACAAAAAGTAAGTCTGTGTATGAACTATCAAAGAAGCTTTAGAGGTAGTAGCACTGTTGTGCTGGTTTACACCCTGGTTTTGGTCAGGTGGGGAGAACTGATTTTTATTGTTTCCTAGTTGCTATTGTGCAAATATTCCTGCCATGGCTGATTTCAACCTACTCATGTGATGTCACTGAGAGAAGAGTGGGGAATAGATGAGCACACTCAATTCAGGCCCCAGCACACCAATGTCAGAATTTGAGGAGACTGAAAGATTGACCGAATTGGAAAAAAGTGTTAGAAACTTGAAAAAGTTCCAGATGGAGAGGAATAGCTGGAAGAAAGCCTCTGAGTGCAGATTAAGCACCGGGTATTAAGGGAGATTTTATGAGGTCAATCTAATTAGAGAACAGTATATGTGTTAGGAAATGGTGAATTTGGGAAAGGGGATTCAGACAAGTTTTTGGCAATTTCAAGCACAGTAGATTAACAGGTCATTTAGTAGCAAATGGGGATTCACCAAAGGTTTCTGAGGAGACGGGTGAACTCATAAAAGTAATTCTTTAAGAGGAGTGATTGGCCGGGCACAGTGGCTCACACCTGTAATCCTAGTACTCTGGAAGGCCGAGGTGGGAGCATTGCTTGAGCTCAGGAATTTGAGACCAGCCTGAGCAGGAGCAAGACCCCATCTCTACTCAAAATACAAAAATTACCCCGGGCGTGATGGCATGTGCCTGTAGTTCCAACTATTCAGGAGGCTGAGGTACGAGAATGGTGTGAGCCCAGGAGTTTGAGGTTGCAGTGAGCTATGATGACACCACTGCACTCCACCCAGGGTGACAGAGTTAGACTCTGTCTCAACAACAACAAAAAAAAAAAAAAAACGAAAGAAAAGAAAAAGAAAAAAAGAGGAGTGATTGGTTTGTTGTATTTTGTATCAGAGGAAGGGAAAAAACGGAAGCCCTGGAGACCTGGTGCAAGATGAGGAGCACCAGGACTCCAGTGGAAGCTCTGAGCATGAAAAGGCAAGAGAGTTGAAAGTGACATTGTGTAGAAAAAACTTTGATGAAATCTGAAGACTTCTTAGATGTGAAAGATGAAGAAGAGAAAAAAGTTCTATAAAAATAACTATAACGTTCACATCTGGCCTTAGAGTAGAAGAAACATCTCTCTGAATGACTCAGGAGAAATAACTGTGAGGAAGCTACTTCGTGGTGAAGCCAGTAGCTCCACTTCAGACATGTCCACTGCAGCCGCCGGGAGTGTCTGTTCTGCTCCCACCGTTCAGAATTCCACAGGCTCACAGATCTCTGGCTGCCTCCCCATCTACGGTGCCCTGTCATTCTCAAAGCCCGGACCCAACGTCAGAGCTCTCTGCAATTGAACAATAGAGCAGAGATCTTTTAAATTCTTTTTCTTGTTGGAACCATCTTATAACTTCCCCTTCTTCTTATTCGTCCCCAACCCCACCTACTTGCTCTCTTTCCATCCAATTCTGAGGATCTTTGTTTTAGAATAAATGTTGTCACTTTTAAAAAATTTCCTCTCCCATAGTACATTCTTGTACTAAAATAGCGTTATAATATGTATTTTGAATACTACACTTTAGATATACTTGTATATTTATTATTCAATCCATTCTCCTAAAAAAATCCTATGAGATCAGTGAGGGTAGCTATAATTAACCTCATTCTGTAAGTACGGAACAAAGGCATAAGAGATAATTAACATAATCAAGTAACTGAGGCAATCACTGATTTAGGATTTCCTTCTCAATATCTTACCCAATAAACAAAATGCCACTTTCAACCTCTTAATTACCTTAAAAGAAAGATGCTACACAAATTTATTTTTGTTGTGTATGGTAATTCTAATTGCATTTCAAACAATATAAGGTAAAACCTAAACTAGAATTAAAAATAAATGCCTCCTAATCAAAATTCCATTGCCTTTTTCCAAACTTGACTTATTTCCTAGGATTATCTACAACAACTAGAAAGTGAAGACCACTGAACAAAATCTTAAAAGAAGATAATCCTAATGCTTTTTGATCTTGTGTGCCATAATTTACTACTCAAATAGCATAAATTAGAAATAAAGCACTTAAGGTTTCATTACCATCTTTAACCTGGACATAAAAACCTTATAATTGTTAGTATGTCTTTGTAAGCAATAGGGTGTGTTTAAATGTAAACAATACAAAATAAAAAGGGAAACAATGCAAGGCAGTTTCAGGTCCGAAAAGTGCTTACTCTGTGAGTGTCTCAAACTGCAGTCTCCTCACGTCTCAGATCCTTAGCAAAAGGCATGCAATCAAGCCTCCATTCTGAGCTGAATGCTTCTAACTTATTAATTCTAACAGACAAGATAAGGGGAAAGAAAACCTCTCAAGCATGTAAATTCCATTGTTTTAATGTATAAGTAGTTTTAACCCTGAAGGGTAGATCACCAACCATTGAGCACTCTTGAATGCTGAATGATGTTCTCCAGCTCCTGCTTTTGAGTTCAACATAATCATTTTGTATATGAGCAATGATTCCTGAAAACAATGGTTTTAAAACTTAGACTAGTTGTTCCTGATATCGGGAAACAGACCTCTGAGAAGTAATAAGGTTACAAGGTCTAAAGCAATTGGGACATAAACATATCAAATGTATAATAGATTGAGTGAATAATATTCTGCATCTAGAGAATGAGGTTAATTAGAGCTACCTTCACTTATCTAATAGTATTTAATAGTATCTAATAGTATTTTTTAGGATAATGTATAAAATAATAAATATTCTGGCATAATTCATAATAGATTTTTGAATTATTTATTTTTCAATCAATGGACCTAAACATGTAAGTACTAGCTTTTTGGCATCTTCAAAATATTTTGCTACTATAAAAGCGTTTTTATAATTTAAAAAAATAAGTTGAGATCCATGACTTAAATCTTCAGGCAGGCTGAATATTGTACTCCTGGTAAGATTATTTAATATTCTGTGATATTTTTATTTTACTTGGGAAAATATTTTTGATCAGTAGGCAAATATGGAAACCATGTATAATAAATAAAACATCAAATACAGAGAGGGGAAGGTTATTATAAAAGTTCCTAAAATTTAGCTATTACTGTGAACTATCCTTGAAAATGTTTCACCTGAAAGCTATGCATATAGCTCCTTTGCAATTTCCTTATTCGTGGAAGTGTCTTTCAACATTTTTATAATAATAGTGAAGTAATATCTGTAAAATGCTTTGAATTCCTTGGAGAAAGGGACTATGTAAATGCAAAGCATCACTATTATTACTCTCCAATAAATTCCAACTAACATAGTAGGTAATTAAGGGAGAGAGCTAGGGAGTAATTAAAAGTAATTGATATCTCACCATCCTTGCAAGGTGCTGTTTTTGCTGTTCCTCGATACCTTCAAAGTAGTGTCAAGTACAAAAAATAAATAAATAATTTTTAGATGAAAGCAGCAGAAATCTGTCAAGCCCTTTTTTCTCTAACCAGGGCATTCTGAGACACAGTATTGAAAAGGGTTCTCAGTAACTCACGGATCCTGTTATTAGCAGAGAAGAAACAATAGGTTTCAGAATCCATAATAGCATCTAAGGTCTTTATGTCTCTCACATGGGGGCAGGGGAGGTGGTTGTTACAGCACTGACTGTAAATAGTTTGGACACTTCGCTTATTTCTTGGAATGCAGACACAAAGTAAGTTGTTTAGTGCTTAAAAACATAGTATTGTTTAATTATGTGAGTATGGGATTGGGGAGTGGGGCTGAAAATTTTCTCACAGAGATTCCTCCTGCCTCCTTCACTTTCAGGGGAAAACTCACCTCCTGGTCTTTCAACCTTGAGTCAACCACAGTAATTCCCTCTGACATGAAATTGTTCATTTCTCTGCTAAGAGTGACCTGCCCATTTTTTTTCCTACTCACTCAACTCTTGTCCATCACTCAAGGCCCACTCTCCTATGACTTCTCTTTTCAGATAGACTTCAGATATGTCATCCTATGATCATATTTAGAATTTCTTACTCCAAAACTTTAATGATTCCTAAGGACACCAGCCACACAATAACAGACAGTCCAGATAGTTAGAAAACATGTTCTGACTGAGATTATGGCATGCTTTCTGGCATAGGGAACTAGAAGGAGGTTTAGAAATCATCTGGTATTCTTTCAGACTCTGACGATGTTAAGTTATTACGAGGCCACATGAAATTGTGCTGGGGTAAAGCAGCAGATGGGGCAAAATTGACCAGGGCCAATAATTTTGTTATGCAGAAAGAGCTTCTCAGATTGTTTTAACCTTGGGTAAAACCAGGTGTATAATAAGTAGCACAAAAAAGTATTTATTTTGCCCTGACACCACATCTCCAGGCTGACTTTAGAGTTTCCTCCAACTGCTTCTTTTAGCCTGCAGGTAATGCCTGCCCATTTTTAGCAACACAGTTTTTCCAACAATAACCATTTCACTTTCTCCCTTCCCTGCTATAGGTTCTTGTGATAGCTACTCCTGAAATTTATCATGTCAGTGACGCCACCACTTCCACCAAGATAGCTTCCTGCCTGCCCCAAGTACTCCAGTGCTGGTTATGATGCCTAGCAGAGGCTGCCCAAGTCTGCAGATGCGTCTAGGCAAATCAGAATCTTGGAGATTTAGTTTATATCCAAGTTGAGATTCACACATGGTGGTCAGCTAAGGTAGATAATAAAGAAATAAGAAACTTCCATTATAGGACTTGCTATACCAGGTTTAATGATGGTTCATTCCTATTTCAGTTGGTCCTTACAACAATCTGGTGGAGGACATAGAGACTTTGCAAAGTTAATTTTCCCAAGATTACATTATTTCAAAGCCAGAATTGCAATTTAGGTGTCATTTCAAAGCCCTCTTATACCATTGCACATGACTGTGTGGTCTGGCATCCAAAAGAACCCAGTCCAGTGAGAGTGCCACAAAAGTGAGCAACTGGGCGAGCTGTGGCTATTTGCTCTCTGAACTGTTTCTACTGCCTGTTGATTGTGGGAATTCTGTATTTACCCATAGTGATTATAATCAGGAGACTTCTAGACACTGCAGGTAAATGAGTCTGACCTTCATGGAACCAGGGACAGAAAGGATGAGATTTTATCCCAAATGTGAATGGAAAGGATAAAATAAAAGGAAGCCAATGTTGTTCTCTAATCTTCTGGAGGACTATTCTTGGTCCATAACTTTATATCAATGGCTGTAGATACAGGGGTCTTTGCCACTGTGAGGTAGCTGCCTTTCTCACTAACAGCACCCCTTAAGCTAAAGCACCATGAGAGACACGGCAGCTGTATGTCATCAATCAGATATCGGCTTGCTATTTTCTATGAACTTGACATATCCCTGCTTTCCCATATGCCTTGCCTCTTCCTGATACACATTGCCTTCCCACTCTGCCTCCTCCACTTCGTTTGTTACCTTCTGTTCCCTCCCCTGCTTCTTCTGTTTTCAATTTAGTGATGTTAAATGTTTTAAGTGAGAAATAATATGCATCATACTGAGGCTTTTCAGGAGAACAGTAGAAATATAGGTACCAACACTCTGTGTGTGTGTGTCTGTGTGTGATTATAATATATGATCAATAGTAATAATATTCACAATAATATATCATAGTATGGAACCTGAAATAAATGTGGGATAGGTGAGTCAAGGTGCTAATAAAAACATAAAGCATGTCTCGGGCACTCTACCTGTCCTTCTTTGGACCTTGATATCCACTGCTAGCCATGTATCATTACGAAAGCACTGGCAAATGCAAGCAGCTCTGATAACTATTTTGCAGAGTAGTGTAAAGGTCTGCAGGACTCTGAATGTTTTGAATATATCAGCATGACAACATAGCATCTACTTGGGTATCAGTAAGGGGTAGATAAATTAGAGCATTATACATTTCTCCTATATTAAAGAACCTCAAGGCACTACATAGATGACAACCAAATTTACAGAGATCTCAAGTGTGACAACAAATGGTGTCCTTCATACACATAATCTTTAAAAACTGGCGATCTCTGAGACGGAGTTCATAGTATAGTGATACCTGGATTAACACAAATCTCCCTGAAGCAAAGGTTCAACTACGGACATGGCTGGGATTACTGTTGCCATCCTTAGCGCAAGGTCAGTGGAAGTAGCGAGTGAGGGAGATGGGATAGTGATGATATTTTTCCAACCAGATAAGTTCTGGGCCTGGATGACACAAAGGCCTCTTCTGGAGCACTTCAGAAAGCCCCAGTCACCTGGGATTTGGGGGGCAGGGATGTAGCTGGTTTTGATCTTTCCTTTTTTTTTTTTTTTGAAATTTTATTCTTTATTCTCCTAAACATTTAATGATGTGCAAGTACATAGCAGCTGTTATTTAAAATCTTCATTATTTAAAATTCTCTTGTACCCAGAAACTCCTAGCAGCCTCTCATCTTCCACCCCTCAGACACTCCCTCCTGGGCCCACTTTGTAATGTCCTCAGTTTCCCCTCCTCTCCTCTCCTCGGTGCCACACTATACAGTCTCAAGGACGTGCCATGTGGTCTCTAGAAGAGTGAAGTTCTTTTACCACATTTTAATGCTTTTCTTAGGCTCTGGTTGATTTTCTCAGGTTTTATTTTCTTCTCAAAGAGTTGGAGTGGGTGTAGGTAGATTTGTATTTTCCTGTAATGGTGAGCTAGGTTTTTCAGATCAATGTTCCCACAGAAAACAAACAAAAAATTCTCATTTGTCTCCCATCTCTCAGGGATCAGTGTCCTTAGATGCCTAGTGTCAATCTCTTGAATGCTATTGTGGCCCATATTTCATCCAGTTTTTTAGTTGTTTCATGTAAGAGGGTTTTATGGTTTGAATATGTCTCCTCTAAAATTCAAGCGTTGCCAATGTGATAGAGGTGGAGTCTTTAAGAGGTGATTAGAACCTGAAGGCTGCGCCTTCATTAATGGAATAATTAAGGCCCTAAAAAAAAAAAAACAAAAAAAACTTCATACAGCCCTCAGCAAGCTAGCTAACTTGCTCTTCTGCCATGTGAGGATGCAGCAAAGAAGGCCCTCACCAGACATCAAATGCCAGTGCCTTGATCTTGGACTTCCAAGCCTCCAGAACTCTAAGAAATTAATTTCTATTCTTTATAAATTACCCAGTTTTTCATATTTTGTTGTAGCAGCACAAACAGACAAAGACAGAGGATAAATCAGATCATGCTACTCCACCTTGACTGGAAGCAGAAGTTTTCTCCATGATGCAAGAAACCCAGAGTGATCTCAAGCAAAGCAGACTTGCTTTCACAGCCTTCTCAACTTGCCTCCAACTTTAAGTGGAAAAACTTTTCTTACTGGTATATTGTAAAGATACAACTCAGGAATAGCTGGATGGAAGAGATGTTTAGGGCAAAGTATGGGAAGTGAGAAACACAAAACTTCCACGCATTCTCTGGGTATGCCACATTCCAACACCTCAGTGTGTTCACCAACTAGGAAGTTTCTGCTGGGTTTGATTGTGTTTTGCTTCCAAGAGAAGCTGGAACATGCAAACATGCAAGGGTTAGGAATACATAAGCAGAAAAGGAGAAATGTACAAGGAGAAAAATTCCTTCCCAAGACAAGTAGAGGAAGGAATCAACCTTCTGAACCATTTCCAAACCCTTAATCCTTCTCATAGCAGCAGAAATAGCAGTGGAGATAGCCTCAGCAAAAAAACAACTGCAAGTCAATGTGATAAATGCTGTAACACAGATATGTACAAACTGCTGTGGTGGTAAAAGAGAGAGTCCTTTCTTTGACTTTGAGATATGAAGATTTTAAAGAAGGTTCCAGAGACAAGGTTATGTTAGGGCAGATGTTAAATCATAAGTTGGAGTTTGGGTAGAATAACAGGGTAGAAACTTCAGAGAGTGGGGAAAGCAAAAGCAGAGGGTATTTAGGAAAAAAGGAAGCCGCCATGTGTAGGACAGAACACATTGTGAGGGGTGCTCAGAATAGAGTTTCAGAATGGACGACAGGGTTATATCCTGAAGTATTTTGTAAGCCAATCCACAGAGTTTGGACCTGGGACAATGTTAAGCAGGGGTGTGACATGATCCGGTTTTTATCTTTAAAAGATAAGTCGGAAAATAGTATAAATCATGAATCAAAGGCGGTGGTGAGATTTTTGGATGACAACTGAAACTACTGAATAGCTGCTGAGAAGTCAAGGCAAAAGATCATAATCTGACTAATCAGAATAATCTATGCTGGAAATATAGATAGAAAGAAAAGATGGATTCAGGAGAAACTAACAAGGTGGAGACCTTGGGTAGACATATTGGATGTAGAGTGTTAAGAAGGGGCAAGAGACAAGTAGAATGTTAAGATTTCTCTGCTAAAGGGACAAAGTAGATGGTGATATTTGAACCAAAGCAGAAAATATAGCCCAAATGTTGGTCTTTTTCCCCAATACAATTGTGTTGAGAGGTGGAACATTAAGAGGTGATTGGGTCATAAGGGCTCTACCCTCATGAATGGATAATGTCAGTATCTCGAGAGTGGGTTCATTAGAAGAATGAGTTTGGCCCTCTCTTGTTCTTGTCTCTCACCTTCTCTTGATCTTCCACCTTCCGCCTTGGGATGAGGCAGCATGACAGCCCTTACCAGATGCCAGTGCCATGCTTCTGGACTTCTCAGATGCCAGAACCATGAACAGAATAAATTTCCATTTATTATAATTTATCCAGTCTATAATATTCTGTTATAGCAGCACAAAATAGACTAGGATGATTGCTTTAATTTCTGTCAAGCTCTGGTTTTCTTTAACATCTATAATAATGCCTGCATGTAACAGGCACTCAACAAATATTTTTAATGGAAGTTTTTATTTTCAGATAATTATAAACTCATATGCAGTTGTAGGAACTAACACAGAGAGATCCAGTATACCTTTGAGGAGTCTTCACAAAGGGTAACATCTGGTGAAACTATAGTATAATATCACAACTACAATGTTGGCATTAATACAGTGAAGGTACAGAACATTTCTGTCACAGCAAGGATCCCTCATGTTGCCCCTTTATAGATGCACTCACTTCCCTCCAAAGGAAAGTTGTTCCAAATAGTGCCATCAAATAAGTTTATGAGAAGCAACTGTAAAAGATGGGAGACAATATAGAAGAATTCTGTACTCAGGTTGCATCACAACCAATTTAACTTTTATACTAGTTTAAATAAACTTGAATGTGACAAATTTAGTCTGTAGTTTAAAGGGGAAAAAAAGACAAAAAGGAATTCTAATCAGTGCAGCTAATTAAATCTTGGCCCTAAATCAAAAGATTAGCAAATCATTTTTATTTAAAACATACTCATTTAGATTAAAATAAAATTTTATGGCATATATACTTCTTTTAAGATTATTGTTCCATATATTATGAAATTTTTTGATTAAGCAACTACTGGCCCCAACCATCTTGGGCAAAAGGCCTTTTACCCTAGGACAATCATTCTGGTTACATCTCACACTCTCAAAATGGGGCTCAAACTCAGTGCAAGGGAACTAGTGGGAAACAAATGCCCTTATCTTCCTTCTGTTTCACTGTTCTTCTTTTCAGCCTTTCATCTCATCCAAGTTTTGTTCTCCTCTTCCAATTACCAAAAAAAAAAAAAAAAACCTTCATGACTATGATTAAAAATATTGATGTGAGATGTTGATGAGGAGGAGGAATAAAGGTCACCATCTTTAAGCAGCAGTGAGCCACAAATGCTTTCTTTAAAAAAAAAAAAAAGCAAAGAAAAACAAAAATGGAAGAATTAGAAGTTCAGGGGGAGCTGGCAGTTAGACAGTGTGTTTCAGATTAAAGATATTGTGTTTCAAGACTCATCTCCTTCATATCCATCCTCCTCAGAGCCATGAACTTGGCCATGTGACTCCCCTGTTTGACTCCCTATTGCCTAAAGACAAGACCAGCTCATTAACCTGGTTTATTGACATCCTCCATTTGGTGATTCCTACCATTTCTCCAGTCTTTTTACCTGCTGCTCCCTGTCATGTGCTTTCCTCTCCAGAAACACCACTTGACATTTTCCTCTGCACACACACGATGCTGTGTCTCCCTCCAGAACTTCTGCTCATGCTTTTCCTTCTGCCCCAACTGCCTCTTCACACCCACCTTTCTCCCCTCACTTTCTCTGGCTGGTGCCTAACTGTTATTCTTCTCTTAAACTCAGTTCACATATTACTTCTTCCACAAAACTTTCCTAGGATCTTTTCTAGCCATCCACTAATATACTTGAGTCTATTAATCAATATAATATTTTTTTCCTCAAAACCACAGAAGCCTAATTCAAATGAGCACAGGAGAACAAAGGAAATCTATGTCACTCAAGAACAAATTATAAGAAAAGCAGTCCACAGATGTCCATTTTACTGTGAAAAATCTGCATTATTACACTTAATACATGGGATTATAATCTGTTTATATTTCTATCATCCCTAATCTATATTCCTGAGGTTATTCACCTTGGCATTTTCCAATGTCAAACACAATTCCCAGTGCAGTGAAAGTTGAATATATGCTTATTGAATTAAGGTAATCATTAAGTTGGAAATTCAGGAAAGTGGTATTTAATGGGAATATTCTATATATAGGAGATCTTGTTTATAAGTACAGATAAAGGACTTAGTGACTAGCATTTTAGAATAAAAGAAAAATTGATAAAGCAAAAGCAAGGTCTTTACAGACAGATTATAATTCTAGGCTTCCATTTCAAATTTGAAGAAAAAGTGGGATATCTTTCCATGGAAATGGGAGGAAAAAAGGTAAGGTCAGTGTTAAAAAAGGTGGTATCGGAGGTGAGGAGATGAGTCGAGAGAACTCGTGCCTTTTTTTTTTCTTACTAAGACAGTAGGCAATGTCATCTGCTTCAGAGAGAAGACAGTCTTATTTGGAACTGAGGTAGGAGGATTGAAGAAATTGTTAACTTGGAAAATCTGCTGAAAAAATGGAAATGGTTTCTTCTGAGAGACAAAGAAAAGTAAAGTAGTGAGAGAATTTAATTCCTGCCTCACCACAAGCTTCACGTTTCACAGTACAGCCAGCACAACCTGGAAATTCCATGAATGTTGATGTTTCGGCTTACCCACTAAGCCGGCCCCTTTTGGAAAGCAGTCCCTTCTCCTCACCTCTGTACTCACACCCATATTTTTACCTCCTTCTCCTTTTCCTATGAATATGCTTGAATCTTACTCAGCCAAAAAAAATAATTTTTTCTTTCCAAGTCTTAGTCCATTTTCTGTTGCTTATAACAAAATACCTTAAACTAGGAAATTTATAAAGAAAAGGAACATATTTCTTATAGTTCTAGCAGCTGAGAAGTGCAAGGCCAAGGGGGTGCATCTGTGAGGGCCTCGTTGCTGGTGTGGACTCTCTACAGAGTGCTAAGCTGGTGCAGGGCATCACATGTCGAGGGGCTGAGCATGCTAGTTCAGGTCTTTCTTCTTCTTATAAAGTTACTAATGCCACTCCTGTAATAACCCATTAATCCATGAGTGGATCAATGCATTCCTAAAGGCAGCGCCCTCATGACTCAATCACCTCTTAAAGGCTCCGCTTTTCAATACTGCCACATTGGCGATTAAGTTTCAACATGAGTTTTGGAGGAGACAAACATTCAAACCAAAGCGTCATGCAACTATAATCTTTTTTCCTCCTTCTCATCCCCAGAATTTTTGAAAAGTATCAATGATTCACTTTCTTGTTTTACTTACTTTCCATTCATTCCCTCAACTACTGCTCTTTGGTTTGACTCCAATGCTACTGAAATAGCTTTTTCACATGTCACTATTACCTAGTTACAAAGAACCATAGCATTTTTTCTCAATCTTCCTTCTTTCTGAGATTTCTGAAAGCTTTTGAGCCCATCGATAATCCCTTCGTTTTGAAACATTCTCATTCTCTGGCTTTGGCCATAGCAATCAGAATCATCACAGGAAATGAGACTGTAGTGGTTCATGCAAAGATTGTGGCTTGATTCCCAGCCATGCAGTTTTCTCATGGTGTGGTGTTAGAGAAGCCATTTGGCCTCTCCACACCTCAGTTTATGTAGCTGTAAAACAAATATAATACCCACTTGACAGTATTGCTTTCAGAACTCAAATTATTTAACGTTTAAGAAATATTGAACACCTACTGTGTACCAGGCACTCTCTTCGGTGTTTGGAATACATTAGTGGGAAAAAACAAATAAAAATTCCTGCATCATTGAGCTAGAAAAAGGAAAGAGATAATAAGCAATAAACATAACAAATATGATATGGTATAGAATGTTAGAAGATGACAATGACATAGAAAAACATAAATCAAGGAGAGGGGATTGGAAGTGTCCCAGTGCTGGAAGAGACTGCAATTTTAAATAGGGTGGCCAGAATAAGCTTCACTTGGAAAGTGACATTTGAGCAGAAACTAGAAATGGAGGGAAGTAGTCATGTGTAAATTTGAGAAAAGTGTGTTTATGGCAGAAGAAACCGGCTGTAAAGGCCAGTGCATTTAGAATCCTGTGAAGGAGGAGGAGAGCGGCAGGGGAGGAGGAGAGCAGTAGGAGATGAGCAGAGGAGTAAGGAAGAGAGGCCTGTGCTCTTGTAGGCCACTGTGAGGATTCTGCCTTTTACTTTGAGTGAAACGGAAAGCCCCTGGGGGTTTGAGCAAAGAAGTGGCATAAGCGCCAATGTGCACTAACAGGACTGCTCTGGCTGTTATGTAGGGAATAGACTACATGGGATAAGGCAAAAGCTGTTGCAGCAATGCTAGTGGAAGATGCCATTGGTACAGATCTGAAAGATGGTGGCAAGTTGTGGTGAAAGTGGTGAGAAGTAGTTGGACTGCAGATAGATTGTGAACGTAGAAATGAAAGTATTTTCTGTTGGGATTGACTGTGAGAGTGATAGAAGAGAGAAAGATCACCCCAGGGTTTTGGTCTGAACCACTGGAAAGACAAAGTTGCTATTTCCTGTGATAGGGAAGACTGGTAAAGACTGTGAATATCATATTATAAAATTTCTATAGTGAAATATTCTGCTGCATTGTGAATTTGCCTCTTTGAGGCTAAGACTTAGGGTAATCATTCCCTTCCTTATTATTAAATACACAGCACTGCCACATTCTTGAAGCAATTTGATACATATAATTCCATTTGTTTTGATTGTTTATTGAGAAAGGCAGACACAACATTATTATTCCTCATGTAACAGATAAGATGACTAAGGCTCAGAAAAGCTATGAGATTAGCCTAAGGCCCCAGTGTGGATAGAATGGAGTGTACACTAGAACACTCTGTATTTTGTCTCTTTTCTTAGCATATTTTAGATCACATAATGCTTTCTAAGAATCAGAGCAGTGCAAGGTAACTTCAAGACCATGCAGTCCAAACCCTATATTACATTTGAAGAAACTAACTCAGAGAATCTAAGTAACCTGCTATAAGTCAGTCTGTTTTTGCTTTTGAAATCTTCCAGAAAAAGACTTCATATTGAAAGTCCATTGTAGTACCAAAAATGACTAACATACTATATTTTTCAATCAGAAAATTGTCCAGTAGGGTAAGAAAGAAACCAGGAGAATGCAGTGGTTCTGGAAATTCAATAAAGAAAGTTCCTGAAGGAGGAAGCAACCTACTGCACCAACCGTTGCTAACTGAGCAAGAAGGATGAGGCGTGAGAATTGGCCATTGGTTTTAGCAATATGACAATCACTGGGGACCTGGGCAAGAACAGTTTTAGAGGAGTGGGGTAGGGGACAAAAGCCTGACTGGACAGTTTAAAAGTAAAGAGTGGAAAGAACTTGGAAGCAGCAGGAGTTTATTACAAATAGGAGCAGAAAAATGGAGTCAAGAGAAAAGGTTTTTTCTTTTTCTTTTTTTTTAAATGGGGGTGGAGGAGAAGCAGGTTTGTGTACAAATAGAAACAGGCCAGTAAAAAGGAAGAAAATGGTGATGTAAGAGACAGAGGTAAGAATTATAGGGGTAATACCCTTGAGTGGGCAAGAGGGATGAAATCTAGTGCCCCAGGGGAGGGACTGACACAAGGGTGGGGGTATGTGTGGTCCTACAAAACAAGTGAGAAGATAAAGTGTGCAGGTTAAAGGCTGGTCAGCAGGTAATGAGGGGAAGTCTGTGGAAATTCTCTGAGTGTTTCTGAGAGCTCTGTGAAATAGGAACGGGTCATATGCAGAAAGTGAAGATGGGGGAGAAGGAGTTGGAAGTTAGAGGAGAGAAAAAAGGTGCAACTCAGTCATGGAAAAGGATTGGGAGAGTAAGTAAACTAGAGAAGGACAGCACCATTGCCAGGGTAAATTTGTTTATCTTTTAAATTAAGTTAAACTTATTTATTTACTTTTATAACTGACAAATAAAAGTTGTATATATTTATCGTGTACGACACTTTGTTTTGAAATATGTACACATTGTAGAATGGCTACATAGAGCAAATTAACATGCACATTATCACACATACTTACCAATTTTTGTGGTGAGAACACTTACTATCCACTGTCTTAGCAATTTTCAAGAGCACAGTATATTGTTATTAACTATAATCACCATGTTGTACAACAGACCTCATGAACTTATTCCTTCTGTCTAACTGAAATTTTGTATCATTGGACCAACATCTCCTCAATACCCCTCCTCCAGCCTCTGATAACTACTATTATACTTTCTACTGCTATGAGTTCAACATTTTTAGATTCCATATATAAGTGAGATCGTGTGGTATTTGTCTTTCTTTGCGTGACTCATTTCACATAACATAATGTTCTCTAGGTTCATCCATGTTATTGCAAATGACAGGATTTGCTTCTTTTTTAAGGCTGGATAGTATTCCATTGTGTATATACATCACTTTTTTTTAATCCATTCATCCGTTGATAGACAATTAACTGATCCTTTATCTTGACTATTGTGAATAATGCTGCAATGAACATGGAAGTGCAGATACCTCTTTGACATACTGCTTTCATATCCTTAGTATGTATATACCCAGTGGTGAAGTTTCTGGGTAATATGGTAGTTCTATTTTTAATTTTGGGGGGAAACTCCATACTGTTTTCTATAATGGCTACACTAATTTACATTCCCACCAACAGTGTGCAAAGGTTCTCTTTTCTCCATATCCTCTCCAACCCTTACCGTTCATCTTTTTGATAATAGCTATTCTAACAGATGTAAGGTAATATCTCATTATGGTTTTAATTTGCATTTCTCTGATGATTTGTGATTTTGAGTATTTTTTCATATATTTGGTGGTAATCAAAACATTTTTGTACTGGTATAAAAACAGATGCATATACCAATGGAACAGACGAGAGAGCCCAGAAATAAATCCACACAATTATGGGCAATTGATTTTTAACAAAGGTGTTGAGAACACAAGATGGAGAAATGACAGTCTCTTCAATAAATGGTGTTGGGACAACTGGAGAACCGCATGCAGAAGGATTAAATGAGACCCTTATCTCACATCATATACAAAAATCAACTCAAAATGAATTAAGGATTTAAATGTACAACCTAAAGCTGTATAACTATTAAAAACAATATAGAGGAAAAGCTCCCTGACATTCATTGGTCTAGGCAATGGTTTTTTGGATATGAACCCAAAAGCACAGGAAACAAAAGCAAAAATAGACAAATGGGATTACATCAAACTAAAAAGCTTCTGCACAGCCGAGGAACCAAACAACAGACTGAAGAGATAACCTATGGAAAGAGAAAATATATTTGCAAACCACATATGTGATAAGGGGTCAACATCCAAAATATAAAAGGAACTCAAATAACTCAATAGTAAGAAAACAAACAACCCAATTAAAAAATGGACAAAGAATCTTCATAGACATTATTCAAAAGAAGACATACAAATAGCCAAGGTAAATTTAAAAATGCACTTAAAGCTCTTGATCCAGGGCCACAGGTGTGTCCACAGTCTAGGGTGACTACCCCAGTTGCAGCACCCGGGGTTGTCTGTGTGCTCAACAAGTTGTAGCTATTATTATTGTGTTACTCAAAAGCACTCCCTAATAGAGGTTTAAGAGAATGCTGAATTATCTACCTGAAAATCACCCAACATACTTTTAGGCACAAATTTAAGAATTTCCTCTTGAATGTCTAATCATTTGGCATTTCTACAATCCTTTATATTTGTAAATTGCTCCACAGTCACACTTATTATGTATGCTTTCCCATATCCCTGACTTAACACACTTAAACAAGTTAAGTAAGTCAGAGGAGGCTCAATGCCTTCTTCTGTCAGTAACATGGCAACAGGGAATAGATAGGTATTACCCATCCTCGATTCAACAGTTAACAGCAGTATTTCCTCGAAGTATATTCTGTGGAACATTAATCCTAAGAGATGCTTCATGAGTCAAGAGCTGTATAGTCAAGTAAGTGTCAGAATGTTACAGAGTATATCCAGCTGTTGGAGTTTTGCAATCTGCATTAACATCTTTGAGAAGCATGGTGTTAAAGAAAATTGCTTAACTTTATTTACTCTAGCATTTCTGAGCCTTCTTTGACCACAATATTCTTTTCCTTTTTCTTTTTTTTTAAGAGCTTACTTTTATGGATAGGCAGCAGTCATTGATAGTCAAAGTCCATATCCCTTTTCCCCTTCATCTTTTGTATAAGAATTCTATCTTTAGCTGGACACATTGCTGTTTAGCCAACAGATCTTATTTGCCTCTCCCCTTGCTACAAGTTCTGGCCAAGTAACCAAGTAATGGCAAATGAGATACAAATGGAAATGATATGCATGACAACCTAGAAGTACCTTTAAAGGTAAGGAACACTCTTCTCTTTGCAACAATTTCTGTCCTCCTTTCAGCTGGTCAGAATGCCAGAGTGATGGCTACAGCCTCAGCAGTTGAACCAGAGGGAGGCTCACTAAACACAAGAAAGCTGCAAGACAGCAGGACCCTGACTCCTTGGTCATTGTAGAGCCACCAGACCAGCTACGCAGTGCCTACCTCCAGACTCCGTCACGTCTCCAGACTCCTTTAATAACCTTCTATCTTTACGTACATCACTATGGATTTGGTCTTTGCTGTGACTCAAGGCTGAATTAAAGCCTAATTTACAAGTAACACCTACCATCATCTCATAGTACTAGTGTTCCTCAGAGGACACTTTGAGCAGTGCTGGTCTAAATTCAGCTGCTGAAAACCATCATGCCTCCTTTCCCACAACAGATGCAGTGTTGTCGCAATCCAAACACATAGACTTCACTTGTATTTACTGGTAAATATCACTGGCATTTATATTTAATTCCAAATATTCTGAAAAAAAAAATGACACCAAGTAACTGGAAAGAACACTGGCTTATGTCAAAAAATGAACATTTTAAGTCCTAACTCTGCCACTTGACCTTAGACAAGTACTCTAAAATCTCTGTGCCTCAGTTTCCCTGAAGGCATAGTAGGAATAGTATATTCTCTGCTTCATATAGTTGTTATAATAGCTAAATGAAATACTGACACCCACCCCCAAATTCTAACAATTAAGTAGCATACTACACAAAAGGTCTTACTGCTGTTATTTTACTTTCAGAGCTCAGAACATAACACTCCAGAATACAACACCATGGCATGAAAGGAAAAGTCATTCTCAGACCTTTTCTTGCCTTTATTCCCTGATGGCATAAAAAGAATTCTCCATCCTTTCTCCCCTCGTGTGACAGGGGTCCTGCCCTATACCTGGAGGAAAGGAATGAAGACTCAGGGACATAGAGGTGAATCTGAACAAATAGTTCCCCCAGTTTATTACCATTAGATCATACTCTTTTTGCTCAACCATACTTCTACATGACTATCCTTCATTGAACCTAAGCATAAAAATGCAGTTTCCCCTGAGTTTTTGAGTCTTTATTTTTGAAGTTTCCCATGTCACATAAAACTTGTGTTAAACAAACTTGTTATGCTTTTCTCTTATTAAACTGTTTTTTGTTATAGGAGTATCAACCATAAACTTTTTGATGGGTCAGGAAGAGATGTTATTTTTCTCCCCTATTCCACCCCACCATATTAGAGACAGCTCTGGCCTGAAGCCTACCAACATGTGTGTGTGTGTTCTTGAGCTCTCCTACATTATTTCTATAGGCATCACCTCTGTGTGGACAGGTAGAACCAGATAGGCTCCTTGGGCCTATTCCAATGTAAATTCTAAGTGCAAATGGCATTCTTAGAATCTTAAGGTTACAATGGGGCCTTTGGGAGACTCATTAAATCTATGTCTCTACATTAAGGTGAGATCACACCTAACCCATCCTGGAATTCTACATTTATTAGTTTGTAAAGACCTTGAGAAAAAAAAAATTCTAAAACCTCACCTTTGAGAGCATATCTGAGGGTTTAACAACCCTCACTATAAGAACATTGTTCCTTAGAATTAAATTTAAATTACTTACCTTAATTTAGGTCACATGCTCTCTTGTGCATACTATCTTAGTCAGTAAAAATCTGGTATAATTTGCACAATATTCACCCTTTTGTGTGCGAAGACAGTTTCTAAGACAATCTTCTTATGAATATTGAGTCCATAACTCAACCTTGCCATGACAACTGTTGTGTCTATATATTTTTTAAATGTCATATGAGATATCCAACTCACTAATGAGGACTTTCATGAACATCATAGAGGTATTTCACTTCTAAAGTTATGGATGTTTAGAAATCTATTTATAAGAAAAAGAGATTAGGTAGCAAATTTGCAAATCAAAACATGCTTTAAAGCTAAAATTATCATTTCTAAACTAAGTAGCTGAAAAAATAAGACTATTAGTTAAAATGGGTACATACATTATTCAAATGATATAGCTAACATTTTAAGCTCGAAATAAATGAAAAACAAATGTCTAATTGATATTCATTTATTCTTGTCACTATATAACCAGACTAGGGCAAGCAAGTTTTGTATGGCATCATTCACAGAAAGAGTATTCCAACATCCTTTACAAAATTAAAATAATGCATAATATTAATTTTGTTTGTTTTCAGTTTCTAGGACATGTCTGACATACATTACTAGATATATTCAGTCTCAATTTGCTATTTTTATTGTTAATCCTGATGAAGGATGTTAGCGTTGCACTCAACAAAATCCATCAAATGATTAATTTTCTTAAACCAATATGAAATTAACCTAGTAAAACAGAGTTACTTAAAAACATTAATTATGTGTCTGTGTTTGCTTATCAATCCTGATCCCCTGTGCACTATTTAACTACATAACTCTTCAGAACTGGTAGTCTCCATTTGTTTCTATTGACAAAACCTTTATGAGTTCTGAACTGCAAGTAAAGTAGTTGAAGTTAGAAGTGAGAAAAAAGGGGCCATAAGAGGAGAGGGCCTCTGTGGTAACCATCAAAAATCCATTTTCATATAAACTATATTGTGCATAATGAGAATAAGTTTTCTCACTGTTACAGAAAGGAATCACAAATAAAGAATGAAAGAAAGGATGTTAGAATAAAATCTGTGGTGGTGAGTTGGAATCAGAGGTACCTGTACCAGTTTTTAATATGAATATGAATGGATATGTATAAATAAATACAGATATGTATGTATGCCTAGGATGGTTTACATACATGTATATTCTAGCTCTGTCCATTGAGAGAGCCTAGCAGCAAGAAGGAACGAGATTACCCAGGTCTTAGTTCCTTAATGTCATCCTTAAAAAAAAGGAACTAGGGCTCTTGAAGGAATGGTGGATTCCAGGGCTGAGGGAGGGAAAGTACAAGACAATACAGGAATATCTTGTAGTGCTAGAAAGAAAGGAAATGCTAAAAACTGATGAAGGTACATTGAAGAACAACTTGAAGAAACTCAATGGCCAAATCTGGGTCAATTTAAGCAACAAAATAAATGATGACATATTAGATTATAATCCATAGTCCACAGTGATATAAATGATTTAATAAATTTAAAAATGGGCTGGAAGGGACAGCTTTTGTTACAGTCACATTTAATTAATAAATATAGAAATAGTGATGAAAATGGAAAATCACCATTAGGCAAACATTGTAATATTAACTGTTACAGGCAAGGATCACAGATGAGTGTTAAATTTAGTATATTAAAATGTGAAAAGAAACAGAATATTTGCATGGTTTCAAAATATCTCCTCAGAAGATACACATTAATTGCAAAAGAAAAAATATCTTTACAGTGGAGAAACCTAACAAATACCACCTTAACCAAGTGATCAAAGTTAAAATTCTGTATTAAGACATCATGTATTAATACATGTCAACATCCTGTACCTCCTGATATGATGCACTGAGAAGGTCATAATATTACTTCTGTGGAATTCTTGCCAAGAATGCATAATTTGAATCTAATCATAAGAAAACATCAGACAAACTCAAATTGAGTGACATTCTATAAAATAACTTGTCCATGCTCTTCAAAATATTAAAGTCATAAAAGACAAAAAACAGAGGAATTAGACTGGAGATGCTTAACAAAATATAACAACTAAAGGCAAGGCAGGCTTATGGATTGAATCTTGAAGTAGAAAAGGGACATTAATGGTACAACTGGCAAAATTCAAATAAAGTCTCTAGTTAATGGTATTATTACATCAATGGTCATTTCTTGATGTCATCAATTCTACTGTAGTTATATAAAATGATAATATTAGGAGAAGTAAAGTGAATAGTGTATGTGTTTTCTGTTCTATTTTTGTAACTTTTGGTAAGAAGAAGATAATTTCAAATTAAAAAGCTAATTTACAATAAATCCATCTTCATCTCTATTCCCATAAGCTTCAGTTGAAAATACTTTATCTTTGTGTTGAGGTTGTCTATTGCTGTGAAATAAACCACTCCAAACTTAGTGGCATAAAACAAGAGTTATTTATTATTATTATTTCTCATGTTTCTAGGAGTCTAATTTGAACTCATTTTATGTAATACTTACTAACCTAGATGAAATGAACCAATTTCTTGAAGACACATAATGTGAAATTCACACAAGAAGAAAATGGACAATCTGAATAGGGCTATATCTATTAAAGAAATTGAATCAATAATATTCTTCCAACACAGAAAGCACGTGGCCTGTATGTATTCACTGTTGAATTCTCCAAACATTTAAAGAAGATATGATACCAATCCTCTACAATATCTTTTCAAAAATAGAAGCTCAAGGAATACTTCTTAACACATTCTATGAGGCTAGCATCACTATAATACAAAAATCAAAGACATTACAAGAAAAGAAAACTACAGAACAATATTTCTCAGGAACACAGACGCAAAAATCCTCAACAAAATATTAGCAAATCAAACTCAACAATGTATAAAAGGAATTATATTTCATAACCAAGTGGGATTTATCCTAGGAGTGCAAGGCTGGTTCAACATTTGAAAATTAATCAATGTAATCCATCACATCAACAGACAAAACAGAGAAAAGTCATATGATATATCAATAGATGCAGAAAAAGCATTTGACAAAATCCAATACCAATTCATGATTAAAAACTCTAAGCAAAATAGGAGTGGAGGGGAACTTCCTCAACTTAATAAAGAACATCAACAAAAAAACTATTGCTAACATACTTAACGGTGAGAAACTTGAAGCTTTTCATTAAGATCAGGAACAAAGCAAGTATTTCCCTTCTCATCACTGCTTTTCAACATCATACTAGAGGTCCTAGTTAATGCAATAAGATAATGAAAGGAAATAAAAGGTATACAGATTTGGAAAAAAGAAAAAAGCTGTCTTTGTTCACAGATGACATGACCATTTATGTAAAAGATCTGAAAGAATAAACAAAAAAACTCCTGGAACGAACAAGCAATTATACCAAGTTTGCAGCATACAAAAGTCAATCACTTTCTTGTGTTTACAATGTCAGGTTCATTGAAAAAAAAAAAAAATCAATGGCTTTTCTATATACCAGCAATGAACAAGTGGAATTTGAAATTAAAAACACATTACCATGAGTGCCCCCTAAAATGAAATACTTAGGTACAAATCTGACAAAATATGTACAATATCTATATGAAGAAAACTACAAAACTCTGATGAAAGCTATCAAAAAAGAACTAAATCTATAGAGAGATATTCCATGTTCGTTGATAGGAAGACTCAATATTGCCAAGATGTCAGTTCTTCCCAACTTGATTTACAGATTTACCACAATCCCAGCAAGTTATTTTGTGGCGAAAAAAATGCTGACTCTAAAGTTCATATGGAGAGGCAAAAGACTCAAAATAGCCAACTCATTATTGGAGGCGAAAAACAAAAGTACTGATACTACCTTACCTCAAAACTTACTATAAAACTACAGTAATCAAGACAGTGTATATTGGCCAAAGAACTGACAAATAGATCTACAGAACAGCCTGGAAACTGATCTGCATATATAATCAACTGAGCTTTAACAAAGGAGCAAAAACAATGCAAAGATGTTCTTTTCAACAAATGGTGCTGAGACAACTGGACACCTACCATGCAAAGAAAATAATAATAAATCTAGATGTAAACCTTATGCTCTTCACATAAATTAACTAAAAATGGGTCACTTATCTAAATGTAAAACACAAAACTACAAAACTCCTAGAAGATAACATAGGAGAAAATCTAGATGGCCTTGGGTATTATAATGACTTTTCAGAAACACCACCAAAGGCAGGATCCATAAAAGAAACAGTTGATAAGCTGGACTTCATTAAAATTAAAAACTTATGCTCTATGACACACAATGTCAAAAGAATGAAAAGACAAGCCACAGACTGGAAGAAAATATTTGCAAAAGACACATCTGATAAAAGATTATTATCTAAAACATATAAAGAACTCTTGAAACTCAATGATAAGAAAACAAACAACTTCATTAAAAACGGACAAAAGACCTGAACAAACACCTCTCCAAAGAAGATATACAGATGGCAGGTAAGTATATGAAAAGATGTTCAACATCATATGGCATTAGGGATTTGAAAATTAAAAACAACAAGATATCACTACACACCAATTAAATGGCCACAATTTGAAACACTGACAGCACCAAATGCTGGTGAGGATGTGGAACAGTAGAAGGAACTCATTCATTGCTGGTAAGAATGCAAAATGATACAGCCATTTTGGAAGACAGTTTGGTAGTTTCTTACAAAAATAAACATTTTCTTACCATACAATCCAGCAATCACACCCCTTGATATTAAGTCAAATGAATTGAAAACTTATGTCCACAAAAAAAAAAAAAAACCGCTACACTTAGAAGTTTATAGCAACTTTAGTCATAATTGCCAAAACTTGGAAGCAACCACTATGCCCTTCAATAAGTGAATGGATAAATTAACTGTGGCACATCCCGAAAGTGGAATATTATTCAGTGCTCAGAAGAAATGAATGATCAAGCCATGAAAAGATATGGAGGCATCGAGGAAACATAAATGCATACTAGTAAGGGAAAGAAGCCAATCTGAAAAGGCTATATATACTGTCTGATTCCAACTCTATGACATTCTGGAAAAGACAAAACTATAGAGACAGTAAAAAGATCAGTTGTTGCCAGGGCTGAGCGGGGGGGGGGGGGGAGGGGGGGGGGGAGATGAATAGGCAGATAGGCAGAGGATAGAGGATTTTTAAGGGAGAAAAACTATTCTGTATGATAGTACAATTGTGGATACATATCACTATACATTTGTCAAAACCCATAGAGTATACAACACCAAGAATGAAGCCTAATGTGCACTGTGGACTTTGGGTGACAATAATATGTTAATGTAGGCTCATCCATTGCAGCAAATGTCCCACTGTAGTACAAGATGTTAATAGTGGGGGAAGTTGTGAGTGTGTGGAAATGAAAACTCTCTGTACTTTCCACTCAATTTTGCTGTGAACCTAAAACTGCTCTAAAAAATAAAGTTCATTAATTAAAAAATTCTTAAATCAAAGTATCATAATCAAAGAATATGACATTTTACAGAAATACTTCTCAAGCAAAACACAATAAGTGCCAACCACAAAAGGAAAGATTGACAAATCTGATTTCATTAAAATTAGAAACTTCTGCCAAGAAAAGATACCATAAACATTTTTTTTAAAAAAGCTACAGTCTAGGAAGAGATATTTGTAACTCATACATGTCCAGAACGACTGTAAAAAAAAAAAATACAAACAATCCAATAGAAAAGTAGTAAAGGAAATGAGTAGGCAATTCACAAAGGGAAACCCAAATGATCAATAGAAATATTAAATAAAACAAACACATAATCTCAGTAATCAGGAAAATACAAATTTAAACCTGAGTAAGGTATCATTTCACATCCATCAAGTCAATAAAAATTTTTATAAGTCTGAAATTACTAATATTTGGTGTGGATGTGGAGAAATACAAAATTTCTTTACAGCGATGGAAGGATAAATTTGGCACAACCACTTTAGAGCACAATTTAGCAATATCTTGCAAAGTGAAGATGAAAATACTCAGACCTAGGGAAACTTTTTCCCATGTGAACAAAAAAATCCATGCATAAAATGTTTATTTCAACCTTGTTTGTCACCTAAACGTCCATCACCAGGAAATGTTTAAGTAAGTTTTGATAAATTCATTCATTGGAGCACTATTCAACCCCTAAAATGAGTGAACTAGAATTACATGTATCACAGACCAGTATCAAAATCTTAGAGTTGGGTGAAAAAAGTGATTCATCAAATGGTATATGTAGTGTAATAATATGTCTGTAAAGCTAGAAAATATGCAGATCAGTTCATGCATTTTTTATAGTTACATACAATTTTACTTACAGTGTAAAAACTTGCAAAGAATGATAAATATTAATACTAACTTGGGCTTCTCACAAGAAGAGGGAAAATAATTGGATCAGGGAAAGTTACCCAGGATAGCTTCAACTTTTTGTAAAGTTTTATTTCATTTTTTAAAAATTTGAAGCAAGTCGAACAAAAGGAATATATTTTATATAACATTCATTCAACTTTCTGTGTGTTTGAAATATTTCTTATGGACAAAGCTGATAAATTCAAACAATTAAAATGTCTGCTGTCTCTTGCTCATTACTGCTTATCCCTGGCATTGGCAGGACAATCTTCCTGAACTTCATAGCTGGAATAGAAGAAATTTTGTGATAATCTAATAATTTTGACCAAAAGAAATGAAAATAGAAACTAAAATCAGGACATAAATTTGTAGGGAAAATACATAGCCATGAATCCCCCAAACCATGAAAATGAAAGAACACCTCAAGGCGTTTATCTTTCCCTGTTCAGTAAGAGATGAAACCTGACAGGAATTGAGTATGCTGAACACAATATTTTATTTGGTTCTCTTACTCTGACTAGTTATTAGACAAAATTTCACTCAGGAAGTGAAAAGCCAGATTATGCAGAGATGCCATCTGCAAGTGTGTGAGTCATTATAGCAAATGAAAGGTTAGCCTTTCAGCCTGAATTTAGAAGTTAAAAATCATACGGTATCCAGGTGAGAGTCCAAATTAACATGCAATAATTTTGTATCTTGTATTTAATTTTAGAAGTTCTCTGCAGAAGTAGCAATGACAGGTCAAACAAATTTCTTACCAGCCCATCCATGCTTTGAAATTCCACCAAGGAAAACAAAGTCATTTCTACTCTAGAGAAATGTATTTGAGAAAAACTGTCAATCCCTTTGATTAGCTTCCCTATTTCTTCTACTCCTATGCTATCATTTATTCCTCATAGATTGGTTTTTAGCTACTCCAAGGCTGAACAAGTTTTGTGCATCCTGTGCTGGAATGGAAAGGCGGAAAGGTAGCAATGTCCTCAAATGCTATTGTTTCAACTTGCACAGACGGCCTCACTCCCTACAGAGTGAGGCCTAAGAAGGAAGAACATGATTTCTGCATTCCTGAGATTTTTACTTAACTTTATCCAAATTATATTTGTCTTTACATTTCATCAAGTAATAAAAAGTCAGTATTATCCCATCACCTTTCAATATTAGACCTAAAGAAAAAATATTTCTAAACTATTAAACTCTACTTTTAAAAAAATTTGGCTCTCACTTATTGGGGTCTTGCATTGCCATGTAATGCCTCTCAGAATCTAATGAAATCCCAGATATCCAAATAAAAATGTAAAGTCGTATGAAAATTTAAATATTATATTTTTAATTTAAATTAAATATTAATTTAATTTAATTCAAATATTATATTCAAATATTATATTTTTTTAATCATGGAAAGTGTTTAAATTAGGGAAACCTAGATAAGCAACTGGATTTATTTTTAATTCCTATATTTGATGTCCTTTAACCTTATCCTATGTAACAGACACCTTCTGCAATGGGAAAATGGATAACATAATGGAGAACAAGTTATTAACTATTTATGAAATTATGGACAGTTAATTTTCCCAATGAGTCATTTTTTGAGATTTCTATTACAATCTCAAAGCATGAGAAACTTCATGAGAAACTATAAAATTCATGAGAAGCCCTTATATTTGAGTTGAAAGCTTTAGGAGTACTTTTAGGGTGCTGTCTTATATTGTTGGTTGTTTTACATACAGCTTTTGTCAGAAGAGGGGAAGAAAAGCCTGCAATACTGATGCTTTAAGTACTCGAGTCCTTTCTCATTCACTTTAGCCCCTCACAGCAACCCTAAGTGATGGAAGGAGTTACAATTATTATCCCCGTACCCTCTGCCTCATGCGGCCTTCTGTCTCTCTCAGTTACATTCCTTAAAGACAAAGAACTTGTCATTGCATTTGTTTTCTTATGCTCAGCAAAGTGCCTGGTATACAACAGCGACTCAATAAATATTACAGAAATAAATTCTCCCCATTTCACAGATGTGGAAGCTGAGGTTCAGAGAGGTAGAGGGACTTGGCCAAGTTGGAAAGGCCATCCCAAGCCTTGTGACCTTGGCAGTCCCCTTGACCTTGCCCATGTTAAGATATGGAGGGACTCCAACTCCAGAGTCTCCTGTTACGCAGCTTACTAAGAAGACTACAGCTTTGTCATGTTCCTCAAATGCAAGGTGGTTCAGAGAGTGAAACCTAATTAATGGAATATAATGTAGTAAAATATCCATTTACGAATAGTAATAACATCCTGCTCAAGTCAACTAGTGATGAAATTTCTGACTGCTGCTTTACTTCTCAAAGCTGCTAACAAGGGTAACGTTCTGTTCCTACATGATTTAAATCCCTTGAGATTCATCTACACTTAATGTAATCTAAGAACAAAAATGAACGTTGCTTCCTACCATGTGTACTTGGAAGCATTTGCTCCTCGGCAGGATTATATATCAGACACCTTTCAGCTGGTTCTGCGTCAATTAAGAGAAAGCAACTTTAGTGTGATTATGGATATTCAAGCCAGGTGTGATTTCCTGGCTGTATTTAGCCAAATCTCTCCAGGAGCCTTCCTATATAGCACCTCTCAGTTCAGACTGGGCACACATTTCCCTTTATTGTGGCACAACAAATTTCCAATAGAATCTTAGTGTAATCTTACACAATGGGTAGGCATGTGTGTTCTGCATATTAGAAAAGGCACTTCTCCTTTGGCAATGTAATGGGTTTTTTATTCTGAATTCATCTAAAGACTCAAACAAGGTCACAATGGTATATATCATAGGGGAAAATGTCAACAATGATAGCCATGGTTCTCAAAATATTTTGTCTTTGTCCATCAAACTATTTAGGGAGGAAACTTGCTGTTCTGTGCTCAACTTCTGTTGCTTGCTCTCAGGATAATGAGTTAGAGAAGTAAGGGTTTGATTATTTTTATTAATAAAAATTTTTTAATTTGTGTTTTTACTTACTGCTTATAAATGAAATGCATGGGGGAAGTGGAGCAAATGCTCATTTTGTACTTTATACATTTTTTATTGTTTGAATTTTCAAACTGTGTGTTACCTTAGTAATTTAGTAATTTTACATATTAACGAAATAAGTTTTTAAATCACAAAAATGTTTCAAATATGTAAACTATGATATTATGTGAGGTATACATGTGTGTGTATATACACATACATATATATTAGTTTTTGTCCATGGTTCCTGGCTCATAACTCCCCATAGTCCTTGTTATAATGTTGGGGCACTTTGGCCAGGTGCGGTGGCTCATGTCTGTAATCCTAGCACTCTGGGAGGCCAAGGCGGGTGGATCGCTCAAGGTCAGGAGTTCGAGACCAGCCTGAGCAAGAGCGAGACCCTGTCTCTACTAAAAATAGAAAGAAATTATCTGACCAACTAAAATATATACATAGAAAAAATTAGCCAGGCATGGTGGCGCATGCCTGTAGTCCCAGCTACTCGGGAGGCTGAGGCAGTAGGATTGCTTAAGCCCAGGAGTTTGAGGTTGCTGTGAGCTAGGCTGATGCCACGGCACTCACTCTAGCCCTGGCAACAGAGCGAGATTCTGTCTCAAAAAAATAAATAAATAAATAAAACAAAATAATGTTGGGGCACTTTAGGCCTCAAGACCTGGACAACATGGTTTTGTTATATATTTCCTTCTCTTAATAATATATAATAATCATCTTTCCATATACATTTATGAGTGTCTACAATATTCTTTTTAATGCCTTCCAAATATTTTATTACAGCCATGCTTAAATATTTTTAACCAATTCCCTAAATAACATATATTTAGTTTGCCTCCAAATATTATAAATATTTATCAATATCACAAATAATGTTAAGTAAGTATTTATACACTTCTTTAATTCGTTAGGATAAAGAGATTGAAGAGATACAAATTTTAAGGCTCTTACTACATAACAGACTATCATGTGCAATATTGAACCAATATGTATTCCTACCCACAATGTAATACATACACCACGAATTTATAATGTTTCTCTTATTTTACCACAAAAACAAAAGAAAAAAATATTTTTAAATTTTTAATTAATGAAAATACATGAAAGAAACAAGAACATTAACACCAGTAGCATCCTTTACCAAATTCCTTTCCTTGGGAAGAAGGAAGGAAGTAACTACAATTTGTTGAGTACTTAACAATGGACCAGTCACTATGTAAAGTACTTGATATAAGGCATTTCATTCAGTTTTCAATAACAACCTTGGGAAATAGGTACATATTTTTATCCCTATTTTACAGATAAGGCAACTGTGATTCATGAAGGTTGAGTATCTTGACCAAGATGACCAAGGTTCACAACCTCGGCATATAAAGGTAGATTTGACTGACACCATGTTCACTTGTCATTCAGGTTTGATGTTCTTCACCAGATTCCCAACTTTTACCCTGTTAGTGACACACAACCTGGCTGACTTTCATATAATGCAAGGTAATCCTGGTCTAAGATCTGGAAGAAATATCTGGTTCCACACTGACATCTTTTATAGGAAAACAAATAAGTAATTAGGGAGAAAATTAGAATATTAACTTGCAACATTTTCACATAATTTTCAACTCAAGGATTATTTATATTCTGTAAAACTCAAAGTTTTAGACATAGAACTTTTAAAATGGCTTTAGGGAAATGTATTTTCAGTTATACACTTTTGCCTTAAATTTAAAAAAAAAAAAAACTTAACTTACTAATGAGTATGTACCTTGAGGAATAAATGGCAGAGAAAAATAAAAAGGCAAAATGAGAGCTAAGAAAGCAATGGTGTACATCAGGGAATATGCACTTAAGAACAATAGTGACAACTTCTAATGCATAACTCACATCCCACACGTCCAAATGAAAGGCACAGTCTTGAGTAATAGACTTAGCTGTCAATTATAATATCTGTTCTCACACTTGGTGTTAATGAAACTGGAGCAGCAGGAGGAGAATACACATGTTTTCTTGTTAACAATACGTGGGTGATGTCAATTATTTCAACTTTTGAGATTCCCTTTGTTGACTACAAATTCAAATTTTTTCCTATTGGAATCTAATCATAAAGTCATTTTTAAAAGAGAATTACTCCTTTATCATACTCAATGTAGTATCATGCTAAAGTGTATAACTTTAGTTAAGTTTCCTACAAAAATGATTACTCTTTAAAACGGCATTTTAAAGAAGAAAGCAGAGCAACAGAGATTCTGCAAGTTTTTCACAGCCTTTTTCCTGCATAGTAAGGCAGCACTGACTGACAAATTCCAAATTTTAAGTCAGCTGATTATGAAATTGCATATTTCTCTTTATTTAAATACTATATTTCCTACTTTTCTTTCAACATTGCAACCTGCTTTTAAAATATCTTCAGTGCCCTAATTCTTTTTGTATTTTTTTATTTCAGCATATTACAGGAATACAAATGTTTAGGTTACATATATTGCCTTTACCCCACCTGAGTCAGAGCTTCAAGTGTGTCCATCCCCCAGATGGTGCACACCACATCCATTAGGTATGTGTATACCCATTCCCTTCTCCCCACTCCCATCTGCCCGACACCCAATGAATGTTATTACTATATGTGCACTTAAGTGTTGATTAGTTAATACCAATTTGATGGTGAGTGGAAACAACCCAAGTGCCCATCAATCCATGAGTGGATTAATAAAATGTGGTGTATGTATACCATGGAGTTCTACTCAGCCACAAAAACAATGGTGATCTAGCACCTTTTGTATTATCCTGGATAGAGCTGGAGCCCATTCTACTAAGTGAAGTATCCCAAGAATGGAAAAACAAGCACCACATGTACTCACCAGTGCCCTAATTCTTATAGGAAATCCATAGGATGCTAATCTTGCTTTTTATTTCATATCTTCAATTCACAAAATAACAAAATTAATGTCAAAAAACAAGGAAACTAGGAAAATCCTAGCTATTTATGCTTGGGAAAGAAA
Source organism: Lemur catta (assembly GCF_020740605.2). NCBI lineage: Eukaryota > Metazoa > Chordata > Mammalia > Primates > Lemuridae > Lemur > Lemur catta. Next base: position 246,681,611 of record NC_059128.1, read on the forward strand.
AACATTTTTTTCTTTTTCATTTGAAAATATATACCCAAAGAGTTAAATTTAGGAACAGAAATGATGCTGGCATTCTCATCTAATTTGATAGATATTTGCAAAGCAAATCTTTATTCTTATTTACCTATGCTGTGGGAAATTGGTTTTAACCACATTTTGACAAAAGGCATCTCCTGGAATCTTGACACTGATGCACATAGGGTGGTTATCTTCAATCTGAGACCAAGCTAAAAATGTCCTCCCTTCCAACTCCAAACACACACACACACACACACACACACAAACACACACACACACACACACACGCACACACACACACAAGGTACTACCTTCCTAACAGAAAAATCTCTGAAATGCCTCCAAGGCATTCATCCTGTGTTAACCCAGCACTAATCTCAGTTGAAGCACTTCTGATATAAAATCAATTGTTTCCCTCTCCAGAAAGAAATCTCCCCAAATAAACAAATACTTGAATAGTATGAGATTGTTTTTTCCTGAGAAGCCAGGAGTTTCAGATTTAGCTATAACCAGCATGGTGGCTAAAATGAATGGCTTCCCCCCCAGACACAAGACACTGGCATTCGCTATGCACACTGTTAAGAGGAAAAAAGTTGATTACACTATATCTGATGAGTATCAATATAGAAGCCAGCGATAAACTTTGTTTAATGTTATCTGTATTGGTTAGAGAGCATCCTTCAATTCTCTTGGACATACTGGGAACATGTCCTCACCCAGCTCCCATGTCCCTGCCTGTGCCGAAGCAAGGTTTCAAAGAGCGAGGATTCTGTCATTAGAAGAATATGTGAGATGCCTATGTTCTCATGGGCAGACAGCATTCATTAGAACTCTGAGAGCTGAGGTTTCTCACCAACTCAATTTAGGCAACTTTTATTTACTTAACACTTAGAAAAACTATAAAGAAAGAGTAGATGGCCTTCAGGCTATTCCTAAATTACCCCAGGAGTAACACAACTCTTCATTTCTGCTGGGTAGGAAATCCACTTACTTTTCCACAGAGGAGTTCTACTTTCCACTTCACTTTTTTGACAGCAGCATGGGTCTTCTCCTACTGAGATTCAGGCCTGGGGGCCATTTTCAATTAGAGCAAGACAGAAGCTTCTTAACATTCTTTCCGTATCTTGATCCAAATGCCCTTATACTCTGGGTAGGACAACACACAGATTGGAAGCTGGTGTTCATAGAAAATCTATATATGCACCCTTACTGCATGACTAAAATGTAGAATTGGAACACTGAAAATTATAGAAAGGGTATGTTTAAAATCATTTGGTTGCCTTCCAAACCATAAAAACTCTGTCTATGTGCCAGACCTGACATTAGCCTTCAAAATGCATGTTAAGTCTTAAAAAGGTTAAGGAGCTTGAGGGAGAGGCACGGGGGCTTGCAGACCGCAGAAGGGAAGGAGACCCTATGTTTACACCACTGTGAATAGATGTCATCTCTTGTAAGTTAGAAGTTTTTGAAATACTTTAAAGTTTCCATTTAATGTTTTATATGTTTTAGAAAAGATCATTTCAAAGTGTCTCTACTGTATGTATATTAATGAACAAATATGAAGACCAAACACAGAGTGCTTACATAACACTAGGCACTGTTGTAAACGCTATACACGTATTAAACTCCCTTAAACCTCACAACCACCCTATAAAGTAGGTAATATTGTTAACGTCACTATTTACAGATTAGGGAACTGAGAGGTTAGGAAACTTTCCCAAGGTCACACAGCCAGTAAGTATTAGAGCTGGGTTCATACCTAGGTATTTTGTCAACTCCCACGTTATACAACCTCCTTCAGTTGTCAGAAAATAATTAAATTTTATTTTTCTTTTAAATCATCATACAGAAATATCAGCTTAGTTTATTATCAGCTACCCAATCCCTCCCTCCGCCGCTAAGTTCCCTGAATAGGTTTGTTTTAAAGCCATGCACATTTGAGTTTTTATATTCTCAGGGATTATTTTGTAAATAGCATAAAGTTCTTTGAAATTCACAGACATGCAAATGAAGTTTTGAACCAATATTTGATACACTAGCAAGCTGTGCCAAAGTAATTTTTATCACTATGAAAAGCAAGTTTCAATGACTCATTTGTTTATTTATCTATTCAATTATTTATTGACAATATCTAGAGCATAGGATCTTTTAGGTTAATCTTACAGATGAAAAATTTCATAGAGTGGAGAAATGGACAGATGGCATAATTCCAGGAAAAGCCAGGAAACTTAGTAGTTTTCTGCATAGCAATTTAAAGTAAAATTCATGTCAAAACTCAAGCATATGACTAGTTGAAGCAGGCAATCTGTTGTCTAGGTTAGAGTTTACAGAAAAAAAGCATAAGTACCACCAATAAGCATATCATCTCTGACTCCAGAGATGTTCCCACACCCTCTAACTGCTGCCATTCTGTACTAATCAATACGTTACAAGCACCTAATAGGCGTTTCTGCAAATCCTGGGGAAACAACTCACACCACAGAAAGCATGGTATCCCTGAATATTCATACCCAAGTGCAAATGTTAATTCATGCAGTGCTTGCGTTAAACTGGTCTAATTATCTACTGAAGGAATCTATTAAAGGCATGCTGTCAATCTTACAGATTGGGTTTAGCAAAGTGAAACTGAATTGCGTGCCTTTTCAGCTAATTACAAAATTCTGCCTGACATGCTTTAAGAATGGTCAAAAAAAGCACACATGGCCAGCATACAGCTCCCAATGCACGTTGCTGCTTCTCTTCTTGTCAATCAAGAAAATACAGGACATGATGATAGGAAGAGAAGCACAGCCTAGGAGACTGTGTCCTTTCATTACATCTCTTATGGTCTCACGAGGAATGTGACAAGCTGCAAATAACCAGATTTTTAAAAAAAATCTCAAGCTGCCTATAACTGATTTTTCATTGTATAGTTTTGAATAATAACCAATAACTCTTAACACTTAGAGATAATTCTCAATGACTATGTTTAGTATCCTTAAAGACTTAGAAAAAATCCTCTTTATAGAATTCTTCTTTTCTTTTTGTCTCTAATATGAAAATAAAAATTAAGACAAAAGTAGGATTACTACCTTACTACCTCCCCCACTTTCTCTGGCTTCACTGGGTCTCAAGTTTTAACTTGTTTATTCCACGCTCAGATAATGCTGGACAGATTTCATTAGGAGGACAGAGAAAGAGGTTTACAACATAGAATCTAAATAATATTCCAAAATATTTTGTAGGATGTGGCCAACTTGCTGTTAAAATTAGATAATCTTTCCTCTGCCTGGATAATGTTCACCACCTTATTGCCCTGTCAAGCCAGATTTCTCATACCCTCCTGATATAGTCACACTTTAGGTTTCATAACATATATACCTACATTTAAAACAGATAAAAAACTCAAGTTCAAAACAATAACCATACACCATCAAGTAAGCTGATTTAGCATCTGCACACTATTTTAGAAGGCAGGCAGCATTTAATCATATTTTACAAAAATTACTCTCAATAATGGATAAGGAATCCATCATTATTTGGGAAATTCACTATATAATGATTCACATCTTATTCTTCTTTCTCTCATATTACATGTCTAAAATATCACCAAGTCTTAATAGCTTTACCTTCAAAACCTATCCAGATTTTATCCACTTGTTACACCTCTACTGCTACAGCCTTATGCAAGGTACCACCATCTCTTGCCTACAGCACTGCAATAGCATCAAAATTTGGGTCTCTGCTTCCACTTTTGCCCCTCCTTAGTCTTAAACCACTTCCACCCAGAAGCTATGACATAAAGATAACATAATAATGAAATAAAAAATATTAATACAAAAATCATATCTAAGTAAATAAGCAAGTCACAAAAAGACAAATACCACGAGTCCACTCATATGAGATATCTAAAACTGTCAAACTCATGGAAAACAGAGAGTACAATGGTGGCTGCCAGGGGCTGGGGCTGAGGAGGAAGTGGGGAGGTGATCAATGGGTAATCATTTTCAGTTTTGCAAGATGGAAAAGGGCTAGAGATCTGGCACACAACAATATGAATATAGTTGACACTACTGAATTGTACACTTCAAAATGGTTAAGATGGTTAAAAAAACAAAAACTTTTAAAAATTATGTCAGATCTTACATTTTTCTCTGCTCAAAACTCTGCAATGGCTTCACATGTTACTCATTTAGGAAAGTGCTAAACCTTTCCCATGGCCCACAGGACTAAGCACGATTGGCCGTCCACGCTCTTCTACAGGATCTGCACCGACTTCCACCTGTCAGATCTCATCTCCTCTGGACTCTCCCTTCATTCACCATCTCTCCAGCCAAACTGGCCTTTTCTCACCATCCAAAACACACCAAGCACACTCTTTCCTCCAGAGAGCCATACCATTCGTTCCTTTATTTCATGCAGGGCTCTGATCAAATATTACTTGTTAGGGGTGATGCAATCAAACTATCTAAAATCACACTTGTTATTGGGTGCTCTTCTCTTAATTTACTTTTTATTCTAGCATTTGTTAGTACCTGACCAATATTCTATTTTTTATTTTCTGTCTCCTCTAATTAAAAATATAAATTCCAAGAGATCAAAAAATTTGTTTTGTTTAGTGCTCAATCCCCAGTGCTTGGATTAGTACCTGGAACATTATAGATGCTCAATAAATATTTATTGAATAAATGAATGAATAAATGACATGAATGAATGTGATTATGGGTAACAGAACTATAAAAGGAAATACATTTTATTACTTTTTTTTTTACATCTTTGTTCCCAGTTCCTGACCGAATTTCCTAAGGATGCTCAGCTTAACTCAATATAATTTTACTAAAGTGGAAACATTATAGAGACCAGGAACTAAGTCAATATATGAAGTAAAAAAAAAGTAGTTTTGTCTAGTTTTTGACATTGTATTTTTTCATTCCTCTGAGATCACCATATACCCAAAGGATATCATGTGATAAAAGCAGCACTTAGCAAACCTGTCCCATAGCACAAGTATGCAATGGTCTCATTCGTACCACTGGATGATACACTGGAAAGTGGTCATAAATTACAGGCTGATTAAACACACACACACACACACACACACACAAATCTGTGTGTTGTCTAAAACTAAACTTGTTCACTTTAGCCTGCAATCCTGACTGCTGATATGAATTGGTGCCAAGAGGCCTGTAAGGATAGAGAAAACAGTAAAAGGGTAAATAAAGAGGAGAAACACAGTTTAAAAAACTGGAGCAAAAGGTAGGAACAAAAGAACACTAAATCCATAGCAGGGAGGTAAATCAAAGCCTCTTTAAATTGCAATGAAAAAAATACAGAAATGCACTATCAGAAGTTAAATAAGGTCATACATAATAGAATATCCACAGCATATTTCTAACCTACTGTGGGAGTAAAATTCATGAATAACATTAACGGTATTTACATGATCCACTGTTCTCCTGAATAGTGTTTGCTTAATGTAATAACATCTGAATTGTTTAAGCAAAACACAAATTTGGGGTTGTAAGACCTAAACCTGACTGCCCATGTTGGTAAAAAAAAAAAAAAAAGAATTTTATGAATACAATAGTGTGCATCAATATTGTCATTTTATTACACTAATATTATAGATTATTGTAATTGAATTAATGCTCTGTAATAATACTATCCATGATAGAGAGTCTACTCTCCCTTTTTCCATATACCCTGGTGTTGGTTTCATTTAAAACAAATTTTAAAATTCAAATTTAATTTAAACAATTCTAATCTTCCTTTGTAAAGTAAATAGCAAATGAGAAAATACAGTATCTCCTAGAGAAATTAGAATATTCTTTAATATACTAAACTCTAACTGAAAGTTATTTCTCTCTCCAATTTTTCTGAAGTCACCTTTTAAAAACATACATCTATCTTATTTCCTTCCAACTCTTCAAAGTTGACAGAAATACATTTGCAAATGCAGAAAGCAAATACAGCTAAGAAATTTTCCTCTTTCTTTTCTTCTTTTTTTTTTCAATCATTCTTTCTGTGTATATGTTTACACAAAACATCCTTGAGGAATATGAGGGGAGAAAAAACTCCTTTATTACTATGAAGAGTTTTCTAGCAGTAACATGTCTCACAAATTTTATGAGTGAGGACAGCTCATTTATATAATTTACCTGTATTTTATTGTTTTTACCTAGACCTTATCTCCAGATAGTTAGAAACTCCTGCAAGTAATTTAGTTGCTTTATGGAAAGATTTAGTTAACCCGTTATTAACATCCTTAGTTTGGCTCAGCTAAGGAACATGTTTGATGAGTCACAGCTTATTGTTTGTTGGCTTTTTTTTAAACCACACCCTCCCTCTTCTGCCAAGCATAAGGTGATATGGCTCTAGCTCTGCCTATTTTAACTTCACTGTGGCATAGGACCATCTCTGGCTCCTCTGCTTCCCTTCATGCTTGGTTTGTTTTGTTTTGTTTTTGTTGTTTCTGGCCAGCATTTTAATTATCTGAAGAAATCAATCCTAATCTCTTTCCCAGAAGCACCAGATGACTGTTAGCAAGCCACATAAATTTAATGTGTCTCATCTCTTTTTCTCCATCATATAGGGAAATGTATTAGTTACCCAAATAATATTAGGAAAGCACATTGAGTTATAGTGTTTTCATGCTCCTTTTAAGCCAAGTAGATGGGAAGGGACTTCTAAACATGACACTCCATGTGCTCTTTATTGCAAGTTCATATAATTGATTCAGCTAATATTTTGAGAGGTTCCTTGGTGCAATGTGCTGAGTGCCATGAAAGATAGAGATGACTGAGATACATACTTTGTCTTCAAGGAGATTACAGAAATCTAAGGGTTTACATTTTAGTTTTCTGTATCACAATAAGTTATGAAACATATACAGAAGTCAGATAATTGTGTAAAATGACTAGCAAGCAAAATCTCTGTATAAGCATTCTATCAGATACTGAGGCTGCAAAGAAGGAAGCTATGGAAGATAAACTGCCAAAATGTTCCCAATTCCTAATTCTCTATTCACATCCTTGGTCACGGGACCAGCTTCTCCCTTTCCAAAGGTAGAATCCATTTCCCTCCCCTTTAAATGTAGACTAGACTTGTAACTTGCTTTGGCCAAAAGAAACCACCAGAAGAGCCCATCTGCCAGTTCTGAGCTTAGGTCTCAATAAGCTTCTCTTCTATTCTCTCCCTTGAAACTCACCACCAGTATATGAAAAAGCCCAGGCTAGATGGTGAGATATATCTAGCCCAGTCACCTCCATCACCCCAAGCAGCAGCCAGCACACAGTCAGACATGAGCAAGCTTGTTTTAGACCAGGCAGCTCCCAGCTGAGTTATCAGATTTCTACAGATGTGTGAGTGAGCCCAGCTGAGATCAGCCGAGCCTGGTCCAGATGACCAGAACTGTTCAGCTACTTCATAGACTCATGAAATATAATACAGCCTTATTCTTTTGAGCCATGGAGCTTTAGGTAGTTTTTACAGAGTACAGCTGTGGTAACACGTAACTGATATAGGATAGTTGATACAGAATTCACAAATGCATGAAGAGCCATGGCTCTGTCTACCAGTCATTTATGATTGCATCTATATAATTTGAGCTACAGTATATATATTTCAGTGTTAAAAATAAGATAAATTGAATTCTATGAACAGAAATGTAATCAAAGATATGCCATTTGCGACAATATGGATGAACCTGGAGGACATTACTTGCTGAGTAAAATTAGCCAGTCACAGAAAGACTAATACTGCATGTTGTCACTTACATGTGGAATCTAAAAAAGTCAAACATAGAAACAGATAGTGGAATGGTGGTTGGTAGGGAAACGGGGAGATGTTGATCAAAGGGCACAAACTTTCAGTTATAACATGAACAAGTCCTGAGAATCTAATGTATAGCATGGGAGGAAAAATGTAAGTTTCAAAAGAACATGGATTTTTTTTTTCTATTTTGTTCATTGATGTGGCCCAAGGATCAAGAAGAATGATTGGCACAAAGTAGGTGCTCAAAAAAATATTTGTTGAAAAAACAAATTCATTTAACCAAATATTTGATTAACTCTGAATGTAGAGTTGAAGCTGCAGAAAAAGCATTTAAGTGGATTCTAAGGAAGTGGGTAGAGTTCAGGAGGAAATTAGAAGGCTGTAGTGATGCTCCATATATATTGTGATGAGATCTTAAACTGGGCTTGTGACGGCAAGAGCAGAAGAGGGAGGAGAGATCATTTTGGCCTTATTAAATGGGCTGAGTTTATCCCCAACATGTGTACAACAACCTGTTCTGCAGGTTTCCTTAATCCTTTTATTTCAAAACATCAACAAAAATGTGACAGACTTTATTTTTATTTATTTATTTTGTTTTTTTTTGAGACAGAGTCTTGCTCTGTTGCCCTGGATAGAGTGCAGTGGTAGAGTGCAATGGCATCATCATAGCTCACTGCAACCTCAAACTCCTGGGCACAAGCCATCCTCTTGCCTGAGCCTCCTGAATAGCTGGGACTACAGGAGTGCACCACCACACTCAGCTAATTTTTCTTTTTCTTTTCTTTCTTTCTTTCTTTTTTTTTTTTTTTTTTTTTTTTTTAAGTAAAAAAGGGGTCTGGCTCTTGCTCAGGCTGGTCTCGAACTCCTGAGCTCAAGCGATCCTCCCGCCTCAGCCTCCCAAAGTGCTAAGATTACAGGTGTGAGCCAAAATGCCTGGCCAGATTTTCTAACTTTAAGTATTCACAGCCTAGTGATGAAAACATACTAACCATCTCTTCTTTGTAGTACAACCCGATGTGGCAGTACTATGATGAAGGTAAATACAGAAAGAAAAAGGGGATGCAGCAGAGAAGTTTTTCTGAAAAAAGATGGTCTGGTACTGAAACCATAAGAAGTACCCAGATAAAGTATCAGAGGAAAGATGTGTCAGAGGGGAGAAGGAGCAAAAACAAAAACTCTGAGACAATAGAGAGCACAGCAAGCACTGGGAATTGCAAATAATTCAATGTATGGCTAGAGCAAATCTTCCAAGGGGAAATGAGACAAGAGAAGCGAAGAAGGAGGAGGGGGAAGACGAGGAGAAGGAGGCATAAGAGGAGGAGGAGCAGAAGGAAGAGGAGGAGGAGAAGGAGGAGGAGAAGGAAGAGGAGGAAGAGGAGAAGGAGGAGAGGGAGGAGAGGAAGAAGAGAAAGCAGGAATTTGTCTATAAAGGACATCATATATATACATTGATAAATTTTCAGGTTCATTGTTAAGCTATAAAGAACCATAGCAGGGTTTTAAGCAATGCAATGATATAGTGAGGTTTGAAGTTTAGGAAAATGCTCCTAAATGTACTGTGATAGCTGAATGGAGAAGAGCAAGAATGGTGTCAAGGGCAACATTTGAAAAACTGTTACAGTGGTCCAGTGAGAAATGGTGAGTGCTTGAACTAAGGTAGTAGTAGTAACTGGGTATGTAGGTATTAATAAATAGATAGACTTGATATTTTGGAAAGAAAATATGAGGAAGTGAGGAATAGATAAGCAAAATTCTGACTTTCGCAACTGGTGGTTGAAGGTGCCAAGCAGAGCATAGGAGGAGTGGCAGGCTAGAGGGAACATAGTATCTTCACTCTTTGATGTGCTGTGTTTGAGATCATTTCAATCCAGAGGTTAAAATGTGCCAAGAGAAGTCATCAATTTATTTAGCATTTTGTTTAGTCCAACATGGTGCCTGACCAACAGTAAGTGCTCAATAATTCGTTTGTGAATGAATGAAGAAAAGACGTTCAAAAAAAAAAAAGGATCTATACTTAAAGCTAGAAAACAGACTTAATATCACATATCTGGGGGAGTTTCTGCTGTGGGAATGAATTAGATCAGTTCTGCGCAAAGTGTGGACTGCAGACAATGCTGGTCCTCAAACTGTCACTGTCCTCAGTGACTGAAGTATAGATATTAAAAGTAAGCAGTTGAAAACTTTCATAGCAATATACAAGGTAATTTTACGTCTGTTTTATCTAATATAAAGAAATCAGGCTCATATTTTACACGCTTATGTTTTCTCTTCTTATCTCATTTTTCTACTAACTCTTTTTTGTTTGTTTTTTACCTCTACAAAAGTTTAGGTGTGCAATAGATTGAATATGTTAAAAGCAAACAAACAACAAAAATCCTGGTTCATGTCCACAGGTAGTTTAAGCACGACATCAGACCATTTTAGAAAAATGTTTATGGCAGCTCCTCTTTGAGCTATTCTCACTTCCTACTCTTTCTTCTTTTCTGTTTTATAGCCCAATTTAATTCCCTCCCTAAGATCCCAGAGTAAACTAAAGTCCCTTTTGTGCATTTTTATGTTTATTTAATTTGGCTCCCAAATTATTCCTGTAGCATGAATAAAAGTCACTTATTTCCCTTGCTTGAGTCCTGTAGAAAGAACAATGTGCTAAGACTCTAAGTCAGCCCTCAGTGATATACCGGTATGTCTTGTGAATGTGGGTAGTGCCTATGACTTGCCTCCAGCCAACAGAATACGGTAAGAATGACTAGATGTCACTTTCTTGATTAATATATATAATAGATAGAAGATAGATAGGTAGAAGATAGATCTCCTAGAAGATTTCCTCTCACACCAGCCTTGAAGAATCAAGCCATTATTAGTTCTAAAGCTAAACCAAAAAGAAGTCTGCCAAAAACCTGTGGGATCTGAGAAAAGGATCCCTTCCCAGATGAGACCTCACACCTGGCCAGCATCTTTAGTACAGTCTTATGATACTACAAGCAGAGGATCCAGTTAAGCCACATCTGGAATCCTGGTCTAGAAAAATAAGTGTGAGATAATTAATGTGTGTTATTTTAAGCTGCTAAATTTGTGGTAATTTGTTATGCAGCATAGAAAACTAATACAATCAGTCAGGTGGTAGTTGATTGAATTCAGATAAAGAGGAACTTGAATAAATGAGGCATTGGTGATGTTATTTCTATCATGCAAGACATGAGGAGTAGAGAAAAATTGTGGGGGGTAATAAAATTAATTTTGGATGGAGTGAGTTTGGAGCACTGAAACTAATAGAATATCTAACTTACAATCAAAACTTAGAGGAGACATAAGTTTAGTGTCAAATGTTAGAGTCACTCATTATGAAATTAAATATTATATAACAGAAGAACATAGAAAGGTTGAAAAGAAAAGCCATGAACGAGCAAAGGAGTCATGAAAAAGTTTTAGGAGTGAGGGAAAAAAAATTATATAGAAGGGAATTAACAACCAAGTCAAGTGCTTGAGAGATGTCAAAAAGAATAACTATGAAAGTTCATTGTATTTCATAAGAAAATGTAAAATGGTCACTAAGGCCTTTTGAGAGAGCAGCATTAATAGAGTATGAAGCATCAAAATCAATAATGTAAGGTGTTGGGGAGGGAATAGATGGCACAAATTTATAGATGTTGAATATAGATAAATATAAAAATTCTTAGAAAATAGAGAAAGAAGAGATGTTTAATGGAAGCTGGGTGATGCCGAGTGCAGAGTCTAGGAATGTGTATTTCAACATGGTAGAAGTATGGGTACAATAGAAGAAAAGAACTAATAATGCTGGGGAGACAGAGGTGATTACGGCATGACATCTGGGGCTCAAATGGGAGCATTAGCCCCTAAAGAAAGATGCTTTTTACTCTCAGATTGTTCGAAAAAAAAAAAAAGATAAGAGAACATATAAAGAAGAGACTAGATTAAGAAGTTCATGAGTGGATTAATAAAATGTGGTCTGTGTATACCACGGAGTACTACTTAGCCATAAGAAAGATGAATACCTTTTGCAACAATCTGTATGGAACTGGAGACCATTCTCCTAAGAGAAGTACCTCAAGAATGGAAAAACAAACACCACATGTACTCACTATTAAATTGGAGCTAACCAATGAGCACAGATGTGCACAGAAGCAAGTAAAGCTCAGTGGAAATAAACCAGGGGAGAAGGGGAGGAGAGGAGGGGCAAAAACCCACCTAATGCGTACAGTGATCTCTATTTGAGTGATGGGCACACCTATAACCAGGACTCAAGAATTAAAAAAGTGACCCACTTAACCCAAAACATTTGTACCCCCTTAATATTTTGAAATAATAAAAAAAATGGCATAGAGTTCTGTTTTAAAAAATGCTCACAGTCCCTAAGTTCTTGATAAAGAAAAGAAGTTGTGTGCTTCAAAATGAGAAGGAAGGATGGAACCAGGAATTGGAAGTGAATGAAGGTTTGGGATAGCTCTTGTGCAAGCTGTGTTAGAGGATCAACAAGAGATTAATGAAAGGATTAAGAAGCAATTAAAGTCAGGCAGCGTGAATTGGTGGTAGGCCAAGTCTGCAGAGTTTTGCTTGAAATCTGCTACTGATGCTGGGTAGCAGCGAGAAGAGAAGCTGGATTGATGGCGGATTGGCAGCACATGGAAAGTACAGCATACATCACTGAGGATGAGACCTGCACACATTACTTGAGTCAGAAAAGACAGCCAGGAGGTAGAGATTTTAACAACAGATGGCAAATGTACTTTCAGCCAGCTATGACATTGGTAAATTTTAAAAATGTAACCACTAGAAAACAGAAAATACCCTGAAGTGTTTTAATCACAGCCTCTTTTAGCACTGTCCTTAATAGTTCGGATAACTGCCTGAGACAAGTCATTTTTATGCTCACATATTTATTTTAAAATACATATAAGGAATTGTCACTTTCTTAAAATGCTTTAAACAGAAGTAGCAATGGTCTGCTAGGAGTTTGTATGTAGAGCTTAGCATCCTGATTCTGTAATTTACTAGTTGTGTTGAGAAGGTTATTTCCTCTCTCTACACCTGAGGTTCCCCATTCTATGTAAGATAATAATCTCTAACTCCCAGTGTAGATACGATAATTAAATAAGATAATTTATGTGATCATGCTTGGTATCATGGCATCTATACTGAATATTTAAAAAATGTTATTTGATTTTTTTCAGAAAAACCATGTAATTCCATATATTGTTATATTGTTTCCTAGATCAAGCCCATAAAAAAATACTAAGAAAAATTGGAAAACACAGAAAAGTAGAAAAGGGAAAAAAAGTGATCAAGAATCCATCATTTAAGCATTAAAAGCGTCTGATATATTGGTACCAAATGTAAAATTTTATAGCCAGAGAGGGCATTTTGAGTCCATAAATTCAATCCCTGCATTTTACAGATGAGAAAATTGAGACCCAGAGAATATAGCTGGCTTTTCTAAGGGCACAAAGCTAACTAGCTACAGAGCCAGAGCTAGAAATGAGGACGTCCATCTCCAGTACTTTTCTCTCACTGTGATGAGAGAAGTAAAAAGTTGCACTGTTGGCAAACAACTTTATTGGATCCACACATACACAGGGCACTCACTACTCTGGGAGCATAATCATTATTTGTTATAATTTCACGCCTATTAAGAAACCAATCAAAAGCATACATGTAAATCAGCAAAAAGGACAACCCTTCTAAATAAAATGGAAAAACAACGCCATATACCTATGCCTGCAGCATAAACGGTACAAAATTCATTTCCTCCACTATCATATTTTGCAAAAAGTATATTTTTGAAAGAGAAAAATGTCAATTTTTCAACTATCCTCGATAACAAGGAAAGCATGATAACTCTAAGTCGTCCACTTAGTAAGCTCTAAAACTCAGTCCCTAGGGCTCTTGTGCTTTATCAACCAGACTAAATAATGTAAATTTATCCTTTGAAAATTCAGAACAAAATATTTTTGCAGATTGTTAAAGGTTTCGAGCCTAGGCCACCAACTCCAAACTTAGTCTGCAATATGGTGAGGCTCTGACTAGCTTTTTGAGGTGAACAAGGAAAAAGAAACAAGGAGATATAGAGCAACCTCAAAATGATATTCCTTGGAGGTCCATGGTTGAGTTCAACTTGCAGATGATAATTTAGCAAAGAAATAACTGCTGTATATTCTCTTATAATGATCTAGACATTAGCCCTCCAAACCTTGTTTGTAATGAATAAAAAAAGAAATCTCTAAAAAGAACACTTCTTCCTGTGTCTTTTTTTTATTTTATCTTCCTTTAATGGCTTCATAATTATTTTCTTTTTAAATTTTATCATCTTAACCATTTTAGTTTTTAATATTATTTTTAATTGACACATAATAATTGTACATATTTATGGTGTTCAGGGTGATATTTTGATACATGTATATACAATGTGTAATGATCAAATCAGGGTAATTATCATATCCATCACCTCAAACATTTATTATTTCCTTGTGTTGGGAATATTCAAAATCCACTCTTCTAGCTATTTGAAAATTCACAATAAATTGTTAATTAAAATCACCCTACAGTGCTGTAGAACACTAGAACTTAATCCTCCTATCTAGTTGTAATTTTATATCTGTTAAACAACCTTTCACTACACCTTTCTCCCCCACCAGCCTTTGCAGCCTCTAGTGACCACTATTCTACTCTCTACTTTTATGAGATTAACTTTTTAGGCTTCCACATATGAGTGAGAACATGAAATATTTATATTTCTGTGACTGGGTTATTTTACTTAACATAGTGTCCTCCAAAGTCATCCACATTGCCATGAATGATAAGATTTTATTATTTTTTGTGGATGAATAGTATTCTGTTGTGTATATATACCCCATTTTCTTTATTCATTCACCTGTTGATGGATACTTAGGTTGATTCCTTATCTTTTGTTTTTATTTTAGAAAATTATGGGGGTACAAATGTTTAGATTACATGTATTACCTTTGTCCCACCCAAGTCAGAGCTACAAGCGTGTCCATCCCCCAGACGGTGCGCACTGCACCCATTAGGTGTGAATATACCCATCCCCTCCTCCTCATTCCCACCTGCCCAAACTAGTAACATATGAATGTTACTACCATATGTGCACATAAGTGTTGATCAGTTAATAACAATTTGATGGTGATTCCATGTGGTGCTTGTTTTTCCATTCTTGTAATACTTCGCTTAGTAGAATGGGCTCCAGCTCCATCCAGGATAATACTAAAGGTGCTGGATCACCATTGTTTTTTGTGGCTGAGTAGAACTCCATGGTATACATACACCACATTTTCTTAATCCACTCATGGACTGATGGGCACTTGGGTTGTTTCCACATCTTTGCAATTGTGAATTGTGCTGCTATAAACATTCGAGTGCAGATGTCTTTTTTATAGAATGTCTTTTTTTTCCTTTGGGTAGATGCTTTTTTTTGTTGTTGTTGTTGAGACAGAGTCTTGCTCTGTTGCCCGGGCTAGAGTGCTGTGGCATCAGCCTAGCTCACGGCAACCTCAAACTCCTGGGCTCAAGCAATCCTTTTGCCTCAGCCTCCCGAGTAGCTGGGACTATAGGCATGGATCACGATGCCTGGCTAATTTCTATATATTTTTAGTTGTCTGGCTAATTTCTTTCTATTTTTAGTAGAGATGGGGGTCTCGCTCTTGCTCAGGCTGGTCTTGAACTCCTGACCTCAAGGGATTCTTCCACCTCGGCCTCCCAGAGTGCTAGGATTACAGGTGTGAGCCACCGTGCCCAGCCCTTTGGGTAGATGCTTTTAAAACAAGAAGCTGAGGATGAATTGAACAGTGTAACAAGTATTTTCCAGGTCAACAGCCTAGGGGTATCCCTCTAGCTTAAAGTATATTTATACAGTGTGTGTATTGCGTGTATGGTGAAGGCAAAGAAGGCACTTTGGTCAGTGTAAGAGAATTAGATTAGAAGAAATAGACCAGCAGGAAGGGTCCAGATGAGATATGGTGAAGACCTGATACAGGGCAGTGACAGTATGCATGAAAGAAGTAAATAAATGAGAGAATAATTGAAAAGAGAAGCTTGGAGAAAACGGAGATATGTTAAAGGAGGAGAAGAAAGAGTCCAGGATGATGGTCTCTGGCATGTGTGTATTCATGTTATTCCCTGTGGTTGGGAAGACAAGAAAGTGTAAAACAAGAGTAAAGAGAATGAGTTTTTGGGATGTGTTGAATATAAGGAGCCTGTGAAGCATCCAAGCTAAAAGGGTGGTTGTATGGCAGACATACGTTGTGTGAGATGGAGTTCTGACCACCACCTTCCTCCTGTTCTGGTAACAGGTGGCAACACCTCCTGGCTGGCTTCCTGCCCCTGCCCTAGGAAGAGCTAACCTAGAGAATATGGGCAGAAGCACATCCCTTTGGCACTCAGGATATGTTCCCTCAGTAAGCAGCCTCTGGCCATAGATAAGAACTGAGAGAGACCAACAGGATTGTGCTGCAGATAAAAACTGAGGTGTCTCACAGAACCACTGCCACACTCAGCCAGGTCCTTCTCTCTCTCCCTCTTTCTACGAACCATGTGGGACAACCTCAGGTATTGAGTCACTAGAGTGGCCGATCATATCCTCATGCCCTCAATCTCAGCACGTCTTGTGGCCTCTGCCATTTTTCTGTCTCTCTATCTTGGAGCAGAACCCCTTCCAATGGAAGTGCAGTACTCAAGACCACATTCGTTCGTGTCCCCGCGTCTCCCAGAAACTCATCTTTCCCTCTCCCGCCTTCGTCTCACCCACTGTGCCAGATCAGTTAGCTCGTTTGGTCCTGCACTTCACTCACACCGTGAAAAATTCTAGATATAGGTTTTATGTAGTAACAGACTTTAGTTTTCTACTCCTGTCTTATGGACTTTGCAGCCCACTTTCTGAACTCAAAGACTTTTTTGTGTGTGTGCCAATGGGACAGAGTAGACCTGGATTTGAATCCCAGGCCTATCACTTAGCTGGGCAAGTCACATAAGCTAACTGAGCCTTGGTTTCTTTATCTGTAAATTGAGGTAAAAATACTTTCTCTTCAGGATTTTTGTGAAAAGTAAATGAGGAAGCGTGCTAAAGTGCCTAGTGAGTGGTAAGCAGCCAGTGAGTATTATTTCCCTTACTGCCTACTATTCTTAATTCTCCCCTCATGTCTTCATTATAGTTCATTTCATTCTCGTTCTACTTTCATATTTTCCAGAGTTTCTTGTCTTTCATCCAGTTTTCTAGCTTCCCTTCCTCCCCTTAGTAATTCCTCCCCGATTTCATGTTCCTAGTGCAGAGATCGAAAAGAACCATGAAAAGAAACTCAGATTGTAAAACATGAACAGTTATAACATCACTGTTTTCTTCTCATATCTCTAAGTTCCTTTAAAAATAAAGTCCCTATAAGGAGGGCATGTCTTTTCCTGATTGATTTCTGTAGCTAAGTAGCCATCAAGTAGGTACTTAGCAAGCTTTTCTAAATCATTGCTGATGTGTATCTCAATCAATTAAATACAAGTGAACTTCCTCTTTTCTCCACCAATTTTCTGTATTGTTTCTCTTGTCCTCATGCTATAAAACAGAGGTCCTCTGCTTATTAGTACCTGTGTTTCTCACCCTGGTGTCCTGAGACATCTTCTCTGTAACAAAAGGTTGCAGGTTTCTTTTTGCATCCATTAGTATCAAGTCTGTGGCTGTGCAGCTCACCCCACAACTTAAATTATGTAGATTCGTAAGATCTCAGCTCTCATAAATTGTTGGCTGTTTCTTGAACCATGCTTGAATGAAAGGAGATATTTTTTATGCTGTTTAAAGTGTTAAAGAAGTGGCAGTCTCCCCATTGGCAAAACTCTCTTTCTGCAAACTCAGAGTATTAGGTTGCATCATCAGTTAAGACACTTTCAGTTTCAATTAACAGAAACTTGACTAAAAGTGGCTTACTTTTATCTCACATAAAACAAAAAACAAAAAAACAAACAAAAAAACTCCAGTAGGAACACTTATCTACAGTTAATTCAGCAGGCCGGCCCTGTCATTAAGGACCCAGGTGCTAAGGTACCATCACAGGCATGTCAGCAATCCATCCCTCCTAGTTGCAAATGGTCACAACAGAGCTAGGTGCCATCTGCAAACAAGGCCACATTTAGCAAAAAACAAGAACTTCCCTGCTATATATTCCCTTTGATTGGTGAGTTTAGTTTTACCAGGAGCAGCCCAGCAGACTTCCTCCAGCTCCCACTCATCAGAATTGAATCATGTGACCACAGGAACCAATCATTGGCACCGTGTTTGACTTAGATTTATCAGAACAACCATGACTCCTCCCCTAGGGCAAGGCAAGAACCCATGTGTAAACATGTAGCTTTGTGGAGGCCCTTGAACAAAACCTGGGCCATAGCAGTAAGACAAAAAGGAGACATATGGATGTTGGGGGTGCAACCAACAGTGTCTTGCTACAGTCCTAGCAAATGTTGATGAGTACAATGCCCTACATAATGCTGTGGTCCAAGGCTGAGATTAGAGTACCTGGGGCACAAAATTTAAAGAGACAATCACTTTCAGGTGCTGACCATGCACTTCCATGACCTTGGGAATAAATTTTTTCTTAAATTTTATGCCCTAGGAAGCTTGATGGCTTCACCCTAAACTGGCCCTGGCTGTGGAAATGGTATTAACTCAATAAATGCATTTATTTAATTTTAAGGTGCATTAGGAAACCCATTTCATCCATATCTCAACTGATTATTGAAATTCTGTCAATAGCAATTTATTCCATGTGTAAAACTTTGCCTTCTCTCTGTGATATACTTTTCTATATTCAAACGCTCCTAAAAAGGGGATTTTTAATACTGTCATCTTCTTTCCTTAGAGAAGAGATACATTTTAGAATCAAACCACCACTAGGTTATTTGCACACAATATCTGTGTTAGATTTGGGTTGCTTGGGTTGCTTGAGGCAACTTCTCTGGGATCTCAGGGAGAGGATGTAATACCAAGAGATACTGTGCAAGGGTTGGGAATAAATTTTGTATTTCAGCAAAGTGCCTTCAGACCACAATGGTAGCTCCATAAACTTTGGGGGCAATATCACCAGAAAGTCGTGGAGCAGGAGGGTAAAGGGAATGGTATTGTAAACTGTAGCCTTTTCTGGAGAACAAACAAGCACATGATATACAGGCTTAAAATAACAAATATTTACTATTGTTCTGGAGCCTATGCAGCAGTTGGGAGGTTCTGCTAATTTGGGGCAGGCTCAGCTAGTATCTGTTGGGCTCACGCATGTGTGGCTTAGCCAGGAGCTGCATGGTCTAGGATGTTCTCACTGTAATAACAGGTCATATCTCTCCCATCCTCCAACAGGCATTCCCATGGGAAGCATTCCAGGTTTCAATAAGAACAGCAGAGCAAGCCCCAAAGTGCAATGGCTTTTCAAGGCCCTGCTTGTGTCACATTTGGTCACGTTCCATTGGCTAAAGCAAATTACACAACCAAGTCAAAATCAGAGTGGGAGCACTAATAGGGCACTATCTAGGGGTGTGTGTGTGTGTGTGTGTGTGTGTGTGTGTGTGTGTATAGGTAGATATCTATGGCCATTTTTACAATGTAGCACAGGAAGGGTTCTTGTTTGGAAGCACATATTAGGTACCTGCAGAAGGATTCCAGAAATTGTTGGGAGGCTTGCTGTGGATGCACATGAACCAGAGGAAAACCATTATGCAAAGAAAGAGCATGCCATTCGGAGTGGTTGTTTCAAAAGGTAACACAGAAAAAAAGCTATCATAGTGGCAAATAGTGGCATGTCCATGCCCAGTGGTGGGGACACCTGGAAAACCCAAGCATATCTTGTCTTTATGTATCTCCACCTGTGGAAGTGGAGGTATATTATTTGAATAATATAAATCAATCAGCTTTGCTCTAATTCCCTGCTCATAAGGGCAAACTCCCTGTGCTTTAGCTTCTTAAGTATTTGGTTTGTAGAGAGAACCATAAAGTAAAGATAATGTGAAGACTTGATGTGCTTAATATTTATATTTCTCTTTGAAAATTAATACATTAGGATTCGGGTTTTATACTTCACTATTGTTTGAGATTTTAACAGTACCTGAGACTTTATTTACAAAACAAATCATGATATTTCATATCATATTGTGACATGAAATATTATTTACAAGATATCATTTATGTTCCTACTACTTCACTAGATCTCATTATTTATAGGGTTAATAAAGAAGCATAAACTACCACAGCACAAATTGTTTATAATGTTATAACTGTACTTTACCATAATAAACTATCACTGGCAAATGTATTTTATTTTATGCTGTTAAAAAATTATTCTGAGAAGAGACCAAAGGGGAAAATGTCTTTTAAAAGGTTAAGACTTTGAGTTATTATGAGCCAGCCTCATCTATCAAAAACACTGATAAGCATTATTGGACCTGCAAAGTCAAGAAATAGATCCTAAACTAGGCAAAATCACCAAAAAAAAAAAAAAAAAAAAAAAACATATGCCACTTTCTGCAGTGAACTGTAGGGGTGGGGGGAACTTCCCCTTTTCCCCCAAAGTTCACTGAAAGATCAACTCACAACTAAGGCAAATTAATAAGAAAGAGAGGTTTATTTACCAAGCACATGGGGAGAATCACATAGTGATTACTCAATATTCCAATGGGATCCAGATATTTTTATACATGCTTTTTAGAAAGGAGGGGGGTATAAGAAGTATAGGTAATTCTGTTTAGGGGCAAGAAGTGGTTGCTAGGGAGGATGAATAGATACTTGAGAAAATGCATATGGATGGGGAGAAACATATTGACTGGTAAACTAACCTGAGAGACAAGTATTATGTTTAAAATGATGTGGGCCAGGTCTGGTTGCACTCTTGATGGTCTCACCTGAAATATATTGAGATAACAGGGAGGAGAAAGGAAGTCAGTTGTTCTTTTCCCAGGGCCTGTTCATCTCTAAGAGCCTTAATACAAAATATCAAGGACTCATATTTTGGGGTGAAATTTCCTGAGCTCCTTCTGTACTATTTTATATATGCCCTATCATACTTAATAGTGAGCTAGAAATGCTGGGGATGGCTGTTAAAGTAAGGATACTGAACTGGACAATCTCTTTCAATCCCACATTCTACAGTTGTAGGACTCTCTGTCCTACCTCAAGCCCTGGACACAGTCATCCACAACTAAATGGGGAAACTTATACCCAGTCTTCTAGAGCAGCATCCTGGACTATTGTCCGTGAGTCCACCGATTGTTTTGTCTTGCCTGTGAGTTAAGAATGCTTTCCATATTTTGAAGTAGTTGCAAAAAATCAAAAGAAGAACAATATTTTGTGACACATCAAAATTATATGAAATTCCAATATGAATGCCCATAAATTATATCTTATTGCAGTACAGCCACACCCATTCAATTACCTACTATCTATGGCTGTGTCCCTGTCAGAGCTGAGTAGTTGTGACAGAGAAAATAGGGCCTGCAAAGCCTAAAATGGTTACTCTCTGTCCCTTTACAGAAGGGTTAGTCACCAGCCCCTGTTCTGGAAGAAGAAAATTGACTGTCTGATCCCCTCCTTCTCCAATCCCCTTAATGTCTGATCCCTTTACTAAATGTTCCTTCCCAGATTAACCGGACTTAAAATAACATCCTCTCCTCCTTACCTCCCCTGCTGTATGGAGAGGTTTTACTGTGTGTTCCACTTCACGAGTTGCATGTCAGGCAAATCACGCATATAATTCACACTTTAAATGAGTTAATTATTTAAGTGCTCAATCTTTTAGTCGGTCTATCAGCCAGCATTACAACGAGGAAATGAATAAACATGAGGACATTTCATACTCCTCCCCCCATCATTCATTAAAAACATTTCAGAGACTCATTAGTCAGGAGCCTAAGCAGCCTTTATAGTAGGCTGATAAGATGCTAGACATTACTTTCCAAACTACATGAGCTTCACCTAAACGGAGGGAGTGAAATTCAACTCAGTAGAAATTAACTGTGACTCAGCCTCTCACTGCCTTTCTCTAGCTCTTCAGGAAAATCTAATTCCATCTCTGTGATTTATTTAAATTGCTGGAAAAAAAACAGTTAAGCGAATAAAGCACTTGGATGCATAAAATGATGTGTCACTTGCATACCATGGAGTGCTTTTTGTTCTATCACAGGAAGTGAAAGAATAAGGAAAAATAGGCAGTCTTTAAAAGGATTTTAAATCAGAACACTGCACAGCCCAACCCTCTCCTGACTCCTAAAAGCCTGTGGTGTACTTTTTTGCTTTTTATGGCATTAAGGTGGCAAAAGTATGCCTGTGCTTTAAATTCACTTTCCAAAACATGTTGTTGCTTTTAAACAGCCACACCAGCAGTGCTTCTTGAATAACTCGTGCTGGGAGGCACACACTGTTCGGGATTTTTATCTGCCTGTTGGTCTTCCTCTGTTCTCACTATGCGTATATTGTAGCAGTACGGTGTCCCTTGGGTCCAGAAGCTTTGGGTGGCATTTATGAGAATTCATTTTAAACCCTCTTGCAGTTTTTCTGGTCACATCTGGTTGTTGTGCTTATTTGGGGTTTATTAAAAAGAGCATTGAATTTCAATAAAGGAGAAATTGTTTGAGGAGGGTAAATGGGAAGGGATTTGTGCTTCCATTTTTTAATAAAATGCCAAGATCCGTGAATTAAATAAAATGAGTGCCTTTTGAATGCTTGTAGTTTTCACACTTATTCTTGATGTTGCAAATCCCGTGAGTTCAGCCTGTGTACCCAGTGCCAGAATAGCATCTGTTAGTGAAGACGGAACAGATTAATTTGTAGACTCCTGATAGCTGCTTCAAGTTCCAAGGGCTGAGAGTATATGCCTAGTGGGGAGAAATGCTTATTTTGGCAGGGAGGGAGGGGAAAGGACAGCTGATGGAGGCCAACATGAACAGAAAAACATAATGGAGCCTTGTGCTGCTGCTTAAATTAAAGTCTGCCTACCTCCTACGAAATGGTAGCACTTGGCAATGAAGTACTGCCAATGGAAAATAATGAGCTCCCTCATTAAAAAGTAATAGTTTGTAAAGTAAAATTTCAAAGCATAATTAATGAGCTTGTGAAAGGTGCCAGGAAAACAGTAGTGTAAATGTCAGTTTTGAGAGTTACACAAGTTTATGTATGGTAAGGGATATTTGTTGGCAAGGTTTGAAGGCTTATCAAAAACCTCACACTACCTTTTCTTTATAATAGTATTTTTCTATTTTCTTTATCATTTGTTGTTGATAATGTTCCTCTTGAACTTATACACTAGTATCTTTTAATTAAAACAAAAATACATATATAGTAAGTTATATAAAAACTATCAAAATGTTCTTTTTTGAGAGCCAATCACTGCGTGCCTTAGAATAGAATGATTTAATTTCCAATATAAAACTTGGGACATGTGGTCACTCAGTGGGATAGAATATTTGAAATGAAGTTTGCTCTAGAAAACTCAGGCTGGCTGGCTACCATAATGCAAAGCTATTCTTAGAGAGTAGAGTAAACCAGGTTAGCTACTGTGTTTGTGTGCCTAATATGCAAGCATCCTTTTCTCCTTTTCTGTTGTCAAATACAATCTAATTCCCCATCTCCTGCCAAAAGAAATGTCCGAGGATTGGTCATGGGAGCACACCACACCATCCTGGCCTCTGTGATTGGTTTGCTGGTAGGTCAGTGACTAAGCAAGGCCCAACAGAGTCCTTTCCTGGGATTGCAATATAGACATTGGAGAGAAAGGCTTGGCTCTCTCTTCTGTGGGGGCTAAGCGGGTATTCTACAGGATAGGGTAGTTACCAGCTATTAATAGCTTACCTGCTAGCAGAAGAAAGCTAGAAAGCAATAGGAGGGTTTGAGGCAAACATACAAAGAGAGGAAGAGCTGAGCAGCAAAGAGAAAGTGATCTGAAGATAGATACATTTGTGTCCTGGGTCTGGTTGTATCTTGTGCTATTTCCTTTTCTTCTCTACAGTTGGTGGATCATAGAGTTCAGTATGTTTCTCAGGCTACTTTGAATTTGTTTTTCAGGTTTATGTTTCTTATAACTTAAAAAGATTTGACAATCTGTCTGTAGGCAAGATAGTTTCTCATGAAGAGTGTCAGGTCTAAACTATAATGAGAAAGTTATTGAAACTGTATTTAATCAATTCCACAGGAACTGTATACCAGAGGATGATATAATTTTCTCTTTCTTAGTTAAAATAAAGAGAATATTGAGCAGGAAGAAACGGATGATTAATGACATCTATCTTCAGAATAGAAGCACCATAGAATAATGTTAGATGTACAAACCACCAGAGAGAGTCTACAGAATTCATATAAAATGAGGAGTTTGAAACTGCAAGTCAGATAATAACTGGCATAATAACCTTGTTGGATTTTTGGAATTTGGGGCTTTTGTAATTTTCCAGTGTTTACTATTTCAGTACCGCATAGATATTTCTCCACACTGATTTAAAAAGTCCTTTAACATTTTCTCGTCAATATCATATATATGAAAACCAAAGATACACATGTAAAATCAAAACAATATCTGGGGCTGGGTAACTAAAATTTAGAGAAGGAAAAACTTTTTAAATAATGATTTTAAGTTTGTGCAGTCTTAAAATTTGGTATATATACATGTTGATAGCACATGCACTTCCTCAGCAGCATAGACCATAACTGAGCCTAGTTAGCAAGACAAATTAGTCAAAAAAAGGAAGCTGCCAGATGGTGCACATTGTTAATAACGCCCATCTGTGAATTACGGAGCTGATTTGCGGGTGTATTTGGTGCTTTTCTTGGACAGCAAAATAGCTAGCAACATCTTTGTGGAGGTGCCTGGATGTCTTAGTGGCTTCACAGGTAACTTTAATTTCTTCTCAGCCTGGGATTTTGAGAAAAAGTTGCTTCTTCTAGCCCAAAAGATCTTGTGCTGTACCAAAGGAGCAAAATGTGTCATCAATTCTTGGGGGTTAAAATGAATTGCTCCTCTCTTTCAAAAACCAGGAAAAGAAGAAAGATTGTTAAAGATTATCCTTTAGATTGTTAAACTGCAACCTGGATGAGGATATAGATTTGCAAAGTCGCTGAAAGGAGGCAATCCTCTAGACAAAGGAGTTTAGGTCCAGCCAGGAAGCAAAGAGAAAGGAAAGGCACAGGGTTCTCAGTGTCAGCACAGCCCAACTTTGGCAGTGTGCAAAAAAGAGGGACCCTCTAATTCAAAAATCCCTAGTCCCACTGGTAAGGGTATGCTTAAAGTGGAGGTGGCATATGGAGGCTGTCAACCACAGATTTTGAATCTCTGGGTATTTAGATGTCTCAGGCTATCTTATTCTGTTGTCTTCAGACAGCTTGCTTACTCTGATGCCTCTTATTCGATTCCACACTCAACAAGCACACCTCTGACTCCAAAGCTGGTCAGTCTATACTGTAGAATTTTCTAATTATTTGAACCTTAAGTATTTCCATGCATGTGATGGTAATTTCAAAATTAATCAATAAAGTAGTCATGGATTATTATTGTCTTCCCATGCTTTAAGTTAAACCTTCTGAATGTGCTAATATCTGGCTATTACTGGATCTACAAAGCAATACTTTCATAGTTTGGCTACATTAAGAAAATGAAGGCCGGGTGCGTTGGCTCACGCCTGTAATCCTAGCACTCTGGGAGGCCGAGGTGGGAGGATCACTAGAGGTCAGGAGTTCGAGACAAGCCTGAGCAAGAGCGAGACCCCGTCTCTACTAAAAAATAGAAAGAAATTATCTGGCCAACTAAAAATATATATAGAAAAAATTAGCTGGGCATGGTGGCACATGCCTGTAGTCCCAGCTACTCGGGAGGCTGAGGCAGTAGGATTGCTTAAGCCCAGGAGTTTGAGGTTGCTGTGAGCTAGGCTGACGCCACGGCACTCTAGCCCGGGCAACAGAGTGAGACTCTGTCTCAAAAAAAAATAAAGAAATAAAAATAAAGAAAAGAAAAAAGAAAGAAAATTAATTAATAACACAGACTTCAAGGCTTTTTTGTCTACACATCAATTTCTTTTGCAAGCTAATAAAGTGGTATTCCAAAATCTACTTCAGAATCATTTGCCTTTTAGTTAGAGTAAGACAAGAAACCTTCTGTAGAATCAGGGAAAGTCAGAGATAGAAAAGACCATATGGCAAATAGTCCAAATCACTAATTTTACAAAAGAATAAACTGAAATCCAGACTGGCTAAGCAGCCCATTGCAAGGTGCAGAGTTTGCTAGCGTCAGAAGTAGGCCTGGCTTCCAGAAGAGTCACCTATCTTCCTGCCATATTATGATAAACATACTATATACACAGAAACATAACTAAGGGGAGGAAAAAAAAACAACAAAAAATGACTGAAATAAAATAAGGGAAACCAAGTCCTGTTCCAGCTCTCCCTTCAAGTTTTAACTGTTTATGCTTTTATTATTATAAGCACTATAAAAGGCAATGTATTATTAAAAATATATTACTTTAATTATAACCTTAAATATATCTTTATTATAGAAAATTTGCAAAATGCAAAAATGTATACAAAATAATAAATATTATCTATAATTATGCCCACACAGAAAAATCAACATTGACATTTGGTAAATTTCTTTCCAGAATTTTTTCTAGGCATACATTTATGTGTTTTGTTCTCTCCCTAGGACATTAACAGTGCTCATGGAAGAGGAGGTAGAATCCATGGAAATTAAGAACACAAAGAGAAGAAAACCATGCTCTGCTTGTGTTAACCATGTGATTAATATGGATAATTGATTAGCATCTCTCCCACTCATGATGTCAAAATAGCTCCCACTTCTTAAAAAAGTTCTGAAAATTAAATGACATTAATGTTTGGAAATGCCTGGAGTATAATAAGTGCTATATAAATGTTTATAAAATAAACAAATAGGTGCTCAAAAATATTTATTGGAATAATGGATATATATATATGTGTGTATAATCATTAATTATAGTACTGAATATACACTTTATACTCTGCTTTTTTCATTGAATATTGCATTGTTAGCATTTTCCTACTATTCTTTTATTATTTCATCATTATTATTATTCCTATTATTATTCCATCAATTGTTCACTTTCTAGTGAAGCATTCCTATCATTTGACATCTGCTGTTTCCTTCCAGATATTTGCATAGCTGATGTCCTCACCAGGTCTTTGGTCATACTGCCTCTCAATGAGCCTTACTCTGGCCTCTCTGCAGCCAACTCCCATTACTCTGCACTACTCTTTGATTTTTCTCCATGGTATTTATCACCTTCTAACATACCGTATTATATAATTACTTATTTATATTTATATTTACATTTGTCTTTCCTGTTGGACTGTAATATTCATGAGAGCAGGAAAATTGTTGTGCTCATTGATGTACCCCAGCTTTCCAAAAGAGTACCTGTTACAGAGCAGAAGCTTAGTAAACATTTGCTAACTTAAAAGGGTTTCCTGCTTTTTCCCCCCAGTAGTATAAATAATTTTGTGGTGAATATTTCAGTAAGTGAAGTTCTCTTACAACATCTGTTTGTTTCTTTTATACTTCTTGAAGTGAAATTGCTAGGTCAAATGATGTGAACATCTTTAAAGTTCCTACTATTTATTGCCAGAGAGTTTCACGGTTCTTTTCCAGGGAAGATAAATCTACCAATTGTACAGTGGGGAGGGGAGGTGATATAGCAAGCAGACTTCCTCTGTGTTCTGCTGCTCTGCCCAGCATTGAGCCAACCCCCTTCCCCAAAAATGAAGGCCTGCCAATTTGATTGATCCCTGTCATGGATGTTGTTTGGGCAAAACATGTTAGTGAATGAAGTGACAATGTATTAAAAGACATTGTACCCATGTGCATTCCTTCTCAAGTAGTTGTCTATATTTGAACATCTCCAATAATTGCAAATGCACAACTCCTGAAGCAGCTAATTATCTCCTCAGTTCTTTTGATTCAGCCTATTTTCTCTGTGTGTAGGTTCTAGGTCCATATTTTGAAAACTTAATTAAAAATATGAACCTTGAATCCACAGATCCCATTAAATATGATTTGAATATTCTTCTCATGTGACATAGATTTGAAATACTCCACTATCTCAAATTTTGTTATCTGAATATAGCTTCATTTCTTTCTATTTCCTTAACTATTTGCTATTCAGAATATAATGCAATACCCTAGCAAATGTCTGAGCAGAGAATGGCTACCACCTTCCTCATTCTAGGTAGCATTCTTGTGTTAATGCCCATTAGCTTTATTGGCTGCCACAATAGGCTGTTTGTAGATTAAGTTTTCTGCTGAATACATGTGCCATTTAGCTATGTATTTGTCTCTTCTCTATACTGAGTCCTTCGTTTTTGGAGTTAGGTTCAAGGTCTTATATAGTGTTGGTGCTCATAGAAAAGAGTTTATATCCCATAACAACTATTTGTTCCTCTCTAGATAGTTTTCCCAACTCTATTGTAATTTTGTGTTTATAAGAAGCATTGCTCAAAAAGAAAATGAGATATGGTATATTTTGTGTGAGGTACATGCCATACACAATCAGCAAGGGATTTTTCAGCATTTTCTGTAGCAAAATTCTAAGCCAATTTTAAAGGATGCTGACTGTGGAAAACTGACACAGGAAATAAGTCAGCAAAAGAATTTAAAACACAAAGGACAATGGGAGTATTGAGCACAAAAGCAGCAATATAAGGTGGTTTATAAATTTGGAGAAATTAGACTGTCATCTTTAAGCACTCATCGGTTAGATTTTAATTTTCCATCTGTTTTGCAGACAGAAGTTTTATGTCTAATTCACATGTAAACATTTTAAGCAATCAGAATATATATCTGCATTTCTTTGGTGGGATACTGCTAGGAGAATTACTTTAATTACATTTAATACTATTTTGGACTGATAGAGGCATTTTAACAAATAGGAGAGTGGATGTGGATAAAGTTCAGGTCAGGGGTTTACTATGTTCTTATGTATTTCTTATTTTCTGTCCTTATTATTGGTTATGGCTCTTTTTTAGATAAGATACTAAAGTAGCAAACCCAGAAAAACAGGGGAAGCTATTGGTCACCTACTTTTGAAAAAGTGTGCCCTTCTTTGAAGGCTAGAATTGGTGGAGAATTTGTGAAATGAAAAAGATTATTTTTGACATTTTACAATCATGATTTCTGTGTACCTCTTTCTTCTTTCAATGCCATCATCCTTTATCTCTTTCTACCATATAAACTTCCCACCTTGTGTTACGTTCCATCAGGGACCAACTAGCTTACTAGTTAGTAAAATAAAAACTTAGCATGAACCATGGATTGTAATTATAGGGAACCTATGCATTTATCTTAGAGGACATTAGGAAGCTTTGGATAATTTCTGAAACTCTAAGTACCTAGGTGCTCTCATGTTGTACCTTAAAAGGAACATTATTAAAAGTGATTTGTGGTTGCCAAGTTTCTCAGGTACCATGCTCAGATACTGCCAAATGTAGTCTTATAATCTAAAGATTATACTCTACTCAGCACCACATGGTCATTATAAATAGTGCCTGTTTTCAAATTCTCTCTCTTCTACACCCTGGATGTATAAACTAACCTCTTTGAGTTTCCGTTTTCTCATCTGTATAATGAGGATATGACTGCTGCTATGGTTCGAATGTCCCCTGCCCCCAAGCTCATGTGTTGGAAACTTAATCCTCAAGGCCATAGTGCTGAGAGGTGAATCTTTAAGAGGTGACTAGGTTATGAGGGCTCTGCCCTCATGAATGAATTAATGCCATTATTATGGGAGTGAGTTAGTTATCCCCAGAGTGGGCTCCTGATAAAAGGATAAATTTGGTCCCTTTCCTCTCTCTGTCTCACATGCTCATGTGCCCTTCCACCTTATGCCATGGGAGGATGCAGTAGAAAGGCCATTGCCATGCTCTTGGACTTCCCAGTCTCAAGAATCATAAGCCAAATAAATTTGTGTTCATTATAAATTATACAGTCTCAAGCATTCTCTCATAGCAGCACAAAATGGACTAAGACAATTACCAACTCAGAGGTTTGATATGAGAATGAAATCACATACTTGTTTGTACACAAAGGCACTCCAGAAGTGCAGTGATGATTACTTTAGTTGTCTACTGCTATGTAACAAGTTACATCCAAACTTAATAGCTTAAAACAACAATATATATTTTATTAGCTCATACTTCCTATGGGTCAGGAGTTTGGGAGCAGCTTAGATAGACGGCTCTGGCTCAGAGTTTCTCATAATGCTATAGACAAAGTGTTGGCCGAGATTTCAGTCATCTAAAGGCTTGACTAGGGCTAGAGAATCCACTTCCAAGATGGCTCATTCACAGGGCTGTCGGCTGTCCTTGACCTATGGACCTCTCTGGAAGACTGCTTTAATGACCTCATCACATCTGGCTACCCCCAAAGGAAATAATCCAAGAGACAAAGGCTGAAGCTGCAGTATTTTTTATGACCTAGCCTTAGAAATTACACATAATCATTTCCACAGTATTCACAATTTCCTATTGGTTACATAGGTCATCCCTATGGGATGAGGGGAGGACTACACAAGGGTGTGAATACCAGGGGGAAAGGACCATTAGGAACCACCTTGGAGACTAGCTATCATGGTGATGATGATAATGATGATGATGAGAAGGAGGAGAATAGCACAGACCCTAGGAGATCAATAGCTTGCCTAGAATCCAGAGTCAGTATGTGATATTACCTTTGCTTCAGTGTACAGAAGAAAGGAGCTGGATGCTCAATGTGAAACTTTGAAAATTCTAAAGAACACTAAAAAAGTTCCTGAACAAACTGTTCTCTGGAAAAACAACATACTTACCAGTTTCCATGTCATGAAAACATAGTATATTCTAAACTCATTCAGCAACAATTTGATAAGTGCTATGAATTATTCTATTTGCTTGGGATACATCAGTGAACAAAACAGACAAAGATCCCTGACCTAGTGAAACTCACATTATAACAGAGAGAGGGGCAATAAGAAAATAATAGATTTTGTGGTATGCTAATGATAAGTGAAAAAAGAGAAGGTGCAAAGTGTAAAGAGGATCCAGAAATGTTGGAGTTGGATAGGCATGTTGGTTAAAGGACTAAATATTTATTTTATGGATGAATGAATAAGTTATAGGCCTGCTTCTGGAGTCTCTGGGAGAACTTCAAAAGTTATATGTTCACTGAGGAAAAATAGCTTAAAACACTAATTGAAAGTAGTAGCTCATAGAACCTAGAAACACATAAACTCTAAGAGGTGCTTGGCCTCAGAACACCAGTGGGAGTCGCTGTTAGACTGGACACATTAGGAACAGCACAGAAAGACCACAGTGCTGGAAATTGTGTGTGTAATGATCAGAATTATCCAGGGCAGCAGGATTACTGTAAATGATGTCCAGCCAAGAGAACGGGTGGTAGACTTGGAAGAATCCACCTACTGGAAGGCCTGTAACTTCTAACCCCATACAGTAACCCTTCAAGACAGTATTACCATCTCTGTTCCACAGAAGAGGAAACCAGTATTGAGAAGCCAAATGACTTACTAAGCATCTGACTCATTTCAAAGATATTGTTCTTTCCATATGTCTTATCTCTTCTTTCAAGATCTTCCTGGACATGTGATGGGAGAATAATAGCCTTGGTAAAATACCTGAATGATTTTACATGTGGAACTCAAGAAAGGACTGCAAACTTAGAATTTATAAGGCCAGTACGGCATGTAGTGTTTGTGCAGATCTCCTCTTAATATCTTCAAAGAACATTTCTTAAGCTTCAGGGAGGCACAGTGCTAAATATGACTCAGAACCACTGTTCTTTCCTGAGGGGTCTGTGTATATAATGCAAATATCAAATAACAGAACACAGAGATTGTGCTGTAGACATGGAACTTCAAGATTTTCCTTCATGGATTAGTGGGAAGGTGAGAACCACACTCCTCACAACAGCCTGAACTCAACATGGCAGCAGCAGCTATGAATTTGGATCAAATGGTGCTCATTTAATCATCTCAGTTAACAAGTAAGCAGAATAAAACTAATCCTGAATTCCCCATAGAAAAATTTCATATGTGATCATACTCATGATTATTAGTGAAAATAGACTGGATGATTTATAATTCTTATTTTTGATATACAAATGGCTTGACTGCTAAAATAACATGCCAGAGAGAGATAGAAATGGAATATACATTTCCAAAGAATTTCTAAAGGCTGGTGGTCCTTACACCAATTTTTCCACTTGCCAGAGGTTTAGACCTGTTTTGTGATATTAATAGACAAGAAAGAGCAAGAAACAGACAGCAGCTAAAGAAACCATGCTTCTAGGAACAAAATGAGTGGTTTAGCATATCCATCATAACACAAAAAGGCAGCTCTCATCCCATGGAATTGTTTGGAGACTTCCTGCATGGTCCGGTGAATAAGTGCCTGCCCTAGTTTTGAACATGAACACCCATGTCCTTGCTACCTGATATTAAATAAGTGTACATGGCATATGAAATGTATGCCAATGGCTTAAAAGTAAAAGAAGCCAATGTTAGCTTGCCAAATAAATACAATTTCAAACTCATCTTACTCTTTGTCAAAAAATTATGTATTCCTATACATAAATCATAAGCCCACTAAGCACAGCCTCATAATTTGACACCAATCTTTTCTCTCGAGAGTCATTACTCAGGTTCTCATTTTTGAAAGAGAATGGTGACATTTTTGCTTAAAAAAGAACTCATTTTAATTTCTACCCACCGTGCATTTTAAATCAGGCAATGTGAGCTGTGGAACGCTTGCCTCTGCCCCTATCAGGCCCAGGAAAGCCAGTCCAGAGAAAGGAAACGGGAAAGGGAGACACCTATCAAGCCCCCGAGAGCCCCCGAGTGCACAAGGTGGGCAGAAAGGCCTTGATGATCAACGCAACTTCTTGACAGATGTCACATCACCGTTGCCATCTCCCTTTTGCCAAGTTTTAGCTCTTATCATATTCAAGAATTTAATTCTCAACTTTGAGGGGAAAAAAGAACGGAGACAATGTTTATTCCCCATACTCTTAGCTCTGGTTTGCCAAGTTGATTTCTGAATATGTAAATACTTTTCACATGGAGATGCAAAAGACTGTCTTCTTGGTTTTGTTAAAGATAGGAATTAAGCCAGAATGTTCTCAGGGTAGGCTGGCAGAGAAGCCAGGGAGGTATATTTCCACTTATGTAGCTGTTTAATTTAGCTAGAAATCCAGACAAAATAAATAGGTGTACTTTGTGATTGCTGCTCTAGAAATACAAATTTACCTAGTTGGAGGGGAGGGGAGGGAGTGAATAAGGAAAGTGTTGACAATACTTTTGTCTCAAGGTGAATCACTGGTGGGGCAGCCTGCCAGCACAATACATAGCTCCCTGAGCAACGCACTGGAATTTGCTTAGCGTTGTTGAGGTATGGTGAGACACTTAGGTGCCATTAGGCCTTGAAGGTATTCTAATCTGGGAGCACTAGAAATTTGTGACATCAGACATTAGAGCACATCACACTTAGGAAAGAAAAAAATATACTCTTATTCTACAGGGTTAAATATATGATTAATACTTTGCAAATTACTTGAAATAAGGCATATTTGTATACGACATTTGGAAAAGTGCATTGATAAGCCATTTTCTACAGAGAACTTCCAAATAAGGCTGGAATTTCTTGTGTATCTCTTTGCCCTCTAGGCTGCAGTTCACACAAAACAAAAAGCTCAAAAAGTGACTGAGTAGCAAAGAAATGTATAATCAGAATATTGGAGAACCAGTATCAATGCATTCTATTCTACCACTGCCTCTATGATCTCTTTCCCAAGTTCCAAATCTTTATGAAGGTTTACTGGCACCCAAACAAGTAAAATCTGTTAATAATTTTAAGAGACAATCAACTTCTCCTTAAAATTAATTCTTTCCTTGGCAAATATGGCACTCTCCTGCTTCTTTTCCATCTCAAACTACTCCAACAGACTCAACTATGACCTCACTAAGCATATGCTTTGTGATAGCTTAGCTGGGGCTTTTCATTTTGTGTGGTACATGCATACCCCAAATTTCAATAATCACCTCACAGCTTTTTCCCTATTCCATGAAGTCTTGCTAGGAGATTACTTTCCTACTCATGACTTGAAATTTCACTTATATACTTCTCCCACTTGTTTGGTCAAAATTCCAATCAAGTATCTCCAATTGCCTAGCAAATAGTTTCACTTGGATGTGTTCCTACCACTTCAAATGCAACATATCTCAAATCAACCATTTGTCTCCTCAAAGTAGCTCTTTTTCCCCAGCAGTAGTACAGGTTCTACCTTTTATTCAAAACCCTTGAGCTGGATGTAATTTGAAACTAGATATTTTCAAGAACTAGAACAGTAATATATTACATATACCACATATTTTTAACACTCCTAAGAGAATCTCAGCATCCAAATTCGTCCCTTTGATTGAGCTAGAAAATAATGTGAGAGATACTGTCATCTTTACAAATAGGCTAAGGAGTTGAGTCAGGGAAATAGGCAAAGATAGGTCAGGAGGCTAAGCCAAATATTTTTTCTCACCATAAATACAGTAATTATAAGGAACAAAACATATGGTTATTTACATAGTAAATAAAGATACAAATAACTTCTCAGTTCAGATAAAGCTTTGCTACCAAAAGATTTCAGGTCAGATCACTCAATATGTTACCGAAAAAAGATGATTTTCAGAGATATTGTGAACTGAGGATTATGAATTAATATTAATGATGGTGATAAAGATATTAAGATAACACCTATTTATTGGAAACCAGTACTCAAGTACTCTGTTAGACATTTTATGTATCTAACAATAATAATAGAAACGTGCTTGCTATGAGATACTCTTATTTTCCTCATTTTACATATTGGAAATTTGTAAAGTGCTACCATCGTTTTTTAAGTTATCCAGGCTGGAAATCCAGAGTCATTTTTCGTTCTGCTCTTTTCCTTTCCCCCACATC
Source organism: Lemur catta (assembly GCF_020740605.2). Taxonomy (NCBI): domain Eukaryota; kingdom Metazoa; phylum Chordata; class Mammalia; order Primates; family Lemuridae; genus Lemur; species Lemur catta. Next base: position 246,716,376 of record NC_059128.1, read on the forward strand.
TAATTAGTCTTCAAATCCTGTTAATTCTTCCTTTCTGTCTATCCCTTCCTTTGAGGTCCCATTGCTATCTGACCTAACTGAGATCTTATGCCTCTCTAAGCCCTTAATACTATGCAGCCCAGACCAATATTCTTCCTCCTCCAATTCTGTCTCTCTAAAACAATTACTTTTCTTAAAATAGAATATTTATCATGTATTCATTATTTCCACAAATACTTACTCAGTACTCCGTGTGGCATTCCTCTTCTGAAAAATCTTCAATGCATTGTTATTGCTTATTGGATTAAGTTCAAACTGCTTGGATTCATATTTGAGGTTCCAAATAATATCCATATTTTCAACTTTATCTCTTCCTATTTACTTAGTTGAAGTCTGCACTCTAGCCACTGTACCATTAATATGTTTCATTGCATGTACTTTTGTATTTCTGTTTATTTCCCCCTCCTGAAATATCCTTTTCCCTTCTATCTGGAGACACCTTGCCCATCTCTGTAGGCTTAGCTGTGCTCTCCTATTTCCCTTAGCCATCCTTGACCTCTCCAGCTTATAATTATGGCTCCATCATTTAACTTACACTATTCATTTGGCGTACAATTATAAAATGCCGCAACTAAATTGAAAATTCACTAAAGATAAAAGTAATTTTATATTTTTTGTACTCATCACAATGGTGAATATAACTCATCCAACTGAAAGTTGTAACATATTGTCTGTTTCAGCCACTTGTTACAGGAGGGATGATAAAGAGAGCCAATGTCTTTCTAACTATATCTGTTCAACCATTTTTCTCTTCCTACCAGTTACCTCAAGGTATCCTAGATGATAATAATAAGAAGAACAAAATAGTAGAATTATTTATTTACTGAGTTTAGGTTCTAGAAACAGAGTATAAAGTGCAAACAACATAAAAACAAAATTATCTTTGAAAATCTCTTAGGAAGGTGCAATGTTGGAGATCTGCCAGCATAAGTCCAACATACCCAGTTTCTCCTCCAATCTTAGGGGAAAAAAATGCTGTTTTTTTTCAATTTAGCACCTGATTATACAGCTAAGGGCCATGCTATATAAATAATGTCTATACGTAAATAATAGAATCAAAGAATGGCAGGATGCTGGTAGTAAGAAAAGGATGCAGTGAGGGAACATCAGCTACAAATCTCTCATCTGATACTCACTATACACACACACTTGCTGAATACAGAATGGTGGGATAAAATGTGATTCTCTTTCTCTTTCTCAAATGCTCCCTAAAATTTAAATGCTCATTCAAAGGTGATCTAAACTACTACTTGAGTTGGGCAGAATTCTAAGATGGCCCCAAGATTCTCACCCCCTGCTGAGCCACACCTTTGAGGATTCCCCTCCTCCTGAGTGTCGGTCAGTCCTGTGAATGTGATAGAATATCACTCCCATGATTGGGTTACTGATCAGCTGGGTTACTGATCAGTTGACACCGAGTTCAAAAAGGATAGATTGTCCTCCCTGGACCTGATCTAACCAGTTGAGCACTTAAAGGGATGGGGGGGTGGGTCTCTCCTGAAGGAAGAGATTAAGAGATTCATAGAGTGAGAGACCTATGCAAGGGGGCCTTGTGACAAGAACCTGTGAGTGGCTTCTAGTTGCTGAGAGTGGCCCCAGGCAGCACTAATTTGAAAATTGGACTTCATTCATGTAGCTGCAAAAAAATTAATTCTTCCAACAACTTGAGGAAGGCTGGAAATAGATCTTTCCCTAGGAAAGCCTCTGGATGAGGGAATACCCAGCTTACACCTTGATTACACCTTGATTTTGGCCTTGGAAGATCCTGAGCAAAGGACCCAACTAAAATGTGCTGACCTCTTGACCCATGGGAAGTGTAAGATAATAAATTTGTGTCCTTAAAGGCTGATGAATTTGATGTTTTGTGAGGCAGCATAGAAAACCAAATACATCTGCTTTCTATATATTAGGCACCATCCTAAGCACTTTCCATAATCTTTTAATTATCCTTATTGTAGAGCTGAGGAAAATTAAGTTTAAAGAGGTTACATAATTTGCCCAAGTTTGCATAAGTAGGAAGAGACAGAGACAAAATTTTGTGCCTAGATTTACTAAAAAAGCCTATTTTCTTAACCACTTCTGATAGGGAAGTGGGCGTTGTACTTTGGTCTTAACTGCCTCAGCTAATGTTCTGAATATCAAACTCTGTGCTTTTATCAAACCCTGTGTGGATGTTTACTCCTTTCTGCAGAGAACGTTCTTACTTTATTGACATTCAAAAGAACCTGTTAATTTATTTTATTAAACATTTATGAAAGACCTACGTAGGAAAATAGTGAATGAAGAGCTGGGAGAACTCAGAGATTAACTAGACAGTCCCTGGCCCTCAAGGTTCTTGCATACTAGTGGGAAAACAAACTCACACAGATACCACCAAGGAGTAAGCCTACTCTCAAGATTCCAAGAGAAAACATTTTATTCATTCACCTGACTGACAAAGGGATGTTTATAGAACAAGATGTAAAGACACATTTACATGTCCACTTAAATGAGATTTGTATTTATGGGCGTTTCCTTGTTCTATAAGATTGGAAAGTAAATGAACCCTAAATAATTGTAATATCTACTTCTAAAATTTAAGATGATAATAGTAATAACTTTAGTCATTGTCTTCTTACTAGGGCTAAGCAATGTGCTAAGTACTTAAAAGTATTTCCCCATTTAGCTCTCACGAAAAAATCTATGATATACACATTCTGGTTGTTATTTTTATTATTGTTATTCTAATTTTGCTGATAAAGGAACTAAAATATAAAGAGGTTAAGTAACCTGCCTAACATCACACAACTATTAATATAATAGAAAGTGGCACAGACTTTAAAGTCAGGCAGATTGACTCTGGTACATACACCCTTAATGAGTACAACTTCTACAGTATGACTGTTTTATTAAAGAGGGAAGATAATGAGGAAATAGAAGCCATGTAGAGAATGGAACAGGTGAAGGGAGATACATAGAGATAATCGCTGCACTTGATCATAGAATTAGCTACGCTTCTCAACAGACAAGGCAAAATGGGAAGTAATGTGATTTACATAGTCCAAGTAATCTGAAAACAGTCACTGAAATCTAAGAGAAATTAATAATTATAGTCCTACACAGGATTGGGAGGGGACTTTGAATGACAGTATATAACATTTTACATAGGATTTTTTAAATTTGTTGAAATTGATTCTTACTTAAACCAAGAACAAAATAGTAAAGTTTTGAAAGGGCATGTAGAAATGAATTAATATGGTATATTCATGTGCCCTTTTACTTAACTAAACACAAAGGGAATGGCTGGTTAATAGTGGTTTACAAATTACACATCACACATCATTATTGGGTCATGAAATCAATTAGGTTGGTCACAGTCTTAAGAAATTATACATATACATGTCTATATATGTGTGTGTGTGTGTGTGTGTGTGTGTGTGTGTGTGTGTGTGTGTGTGTACATCTTAAGGATAATGTCCAATAAAACTTTTTGTGTGTCTATAAACTCATTTTTGCATGTCATCTTATAAACATGATTCACATTCTTAAAAAAAGTTTGAAACCCGCTGTGTTAGCTTTGACTATTCATCTTGACTATCAGTTATCTCAGCTGGGATCTCGTCAAAAGCTCCATCAAGAATAATATGAGATTGAAGTCATCAGAAAGTGCTTGGAGTACCTTTCAAGTTGTTGATTAAAAGGAGACCCTCACACTTTAGATTACATGCAGAGAGTGTAAAGGATGTTGTTTTGTAATTAAAGATGTTTTTATTTGTACTCGAAGGGGGAGTATCTCATTTCTGCAGAAGAGGACTGCAGGAAAGTATACAGGAGGGATAAAAGCACTTCTCATGAAGCATGAAATCTATCTGATCTCTGCAAATGCATGAGTGCCCCCCTCACTCTTTCCCATGCACTACATTTAGGGTAACCACGTGGCCAGAACAGTCTTGGTTACCTAGTCGTCCTGCTGTAGTTATTAATAGCTTGCCATTCTTCTCTACCCCTGGTTGGATGATAAATTACGTGACCACCCTTTTCACAGCAAGGATGAAATGTCCCTGCCCTAGAAAGACATATTTGTAGAGAAGGACTGTGTAGCAAATATGTTCTATGTTTTCGTTCAAATTATGACTACCTTGTGCTTCCCTTTCTCCTGGCAAATCTTCTGAGACATACTTGTCAGAGGAAACTTCACGTTTTCCTATTTAGGAGTGTCAGTGAAAACCATAGCAGTGTTTCTCATACTGAAGCTCGAGGACTTGGGAGTTCTCAGATCATTCTCAGCTAACTGAGCTTCCAAAGAGAATTTGGGAAAAATTTTTAAATTTCATTGTAATGCTATTCCAAATTTTAATATAATGTAGGTACACACTGTATCATCTGGATGGTCACTATGAGATTCTAGTGCTTAAGAAGGTGTTTCTCTTATCATCAAGTTAAAATCAAGGAGTTCTGTCTTAATATTTGTGAAATAATAACTTAAAAAAACACCAAAGCTGTTCTCAACACATAAATTCTAAATTTATAGAAGTTGGAGACAAAAGAACATAAAAAACCATAAACGTGAAGATTTTCCTGTAGTTCAAATAGAGAAAATTGATGGAAGACTTGAGAAATCGTATGACGAATGATAACTGAGACATACTGAGCTTCAAAACCCTACACCTTAATAATGAGGACCATGCTCGGATTTCACATGCCAATAACGTTTTAACAGAACAGCATCATTTGAGATGTTAAATTAATGCTATTTCAATTTTATTTTCTGACTGTTAAAAATTTTGATAGTTTTGTGGATTTTAGAGTTGCATAAATCTGTACATATACAGAATTTTATACACAGTTTTGTTTGTTCATGTTTAAATAAATATTTTAATAAAACACTGGGGCCCTGGAGAATGTTCTTGCTTTTTTTTTTTTTTTTTAAAAAAAGAAATACTTATATATGCAAATTTTGAGATAAAGAAAAGTGGAAAACATTATGCTTGGAAACAACTGCCAGTCTGCTGCAAAAGAGAATCAGAAACAGAAACAACCAGGCTTCCTGGCATGTTGGCTTAACAAAGATGCCAGTTTAGCAAAATCACTATAGTTGCCAAGAACATGAACTAACATGGCCAGTTGTACTCTACAACAAGGGTCTTCCACCTGCTTCTCTCTGTCATTCCCATCACCTACTCAGACCTTACTCTTCTTATGTACCAACTCCTCTTAGACCTATTTTGGTTCTTCAATATTGCCTTTCTACTTTCTCCCTTAACTTTTGTACAAAATATTAGCGTTTTGCCTCAACCTCAGTTATGGTCAGGGAACTTTTGAAAAGAGAAGAGACTCGATTCAATAAAATAACAACCATTCTCAGATAAACAAGGACTGAGGGAATTCACCAAGACAAGACCACCCCTCCAAGAAGTACTCAAAAGAGAGTTACACACGGATCATCAAAACAAAGACCCACGAATGTAAAACCACCCAAGAACTAAAGATCAAATTCTAGCCACCACAATGGCTCAAGAGAGAAAACATAGAAAAGAAGTTCTACCCAATAAGATAAACAGAAATCTGTCCCAATTATCAGTTCTCTCACTAAATGTCAATGGCCTGAATTCCCCACTCAAGAGACATAGACTGGGCCAATGGATAAATAAACACAAACCAAGTATCTGCTGCCTTCAGGAAACTCACTTAACCGGCAAAGATGCATTTAGACTGAAAATAAAAGGATGGAACCTGATATTTCAAGCAAATGGTAGCCAAAAGAAAGCTGGTGTGGCAGTTTTAATTTCCAATAACTTAGTCTTTAAACCAACAAAAGTAATAAAAGACAAACACGGTTACTACATACTGGTAAAAGGGACAATTCAACAAGAAGACATAACCATACTTAATATATATGCACCTAATCTAGGTGCACCCAGATTCATAAAGCAAATCCTACTCGATCTAAACCAAATGATAGACAACAACACTTTAATAGTTGGAGACTTTAACACCCCACTGACAGCACAGGACAGATCCTCCAAGCAGAAAATAAGCAAAGACATAGTAGACTTAAACAGAATGCTAGAACAAATGGGCCTGACTGACATCTACAGGACATTCTACCCGAAATCCACTGAATATACATTCTTCTCATCAGCTCACGGAACATTCTCTAAGATTGACCATATCCTAGGTCATAAAGCAAGTCTTAAAAAAATTAAAAAAATAGAAATCATACCCTGTATCTTCTCAGATCACAATGGAATAAAAGTAATAATGAACCCTAACAGGAACTCTCTTTCCTACTCAAAGTCATGGAAGCTAAACAACCTTCTTCTGAATAACAATTTTGTAAAGGAAGAAATTAAGTCAGAAATCAAAACATTCTTTGAATTAAATGACAAAGGTGACACAACTTATCAAAATCTATGGGATGCAGCTAAAGCAGTCCTGAGAGGAAAATTCATTTCCATAAATGCCTATTTCAAAAAGACAGACAACTTACAAATAGACAACTTAATGAATAGACTCAAAGAGCTGGAGAAAGAAGAACAGACTGACCCCAAACCCAGCAGAAGGCGAGAAATTGTTAAGATCAAATCAGAATTAAATGAAAAAGACAACAAAAATACTATAAGGGAAATTAATAAAACAAAAAGTTGGTTCTTTGAAAAGATAAATAAAATAGACACACCACTGGCTAGACTAACCAAGAGCAGAAAAGAAAAATCTTTAATAACTTCCATCAGGAACATGAAAGGAGAAATCACAACTGAAGCCACAGAGATACATGACATTATCTATGAATATTACAAAAATCTTTATGCACACAAATTGGAAAATGAGGAGGAAATGGACAAATTTTTAGAAACACACAGCCTTCCCAAGCTCAATCAGGAAGAAATAGAATTCCTGAATAGACCAATATCAAGAACTGAAATTGAAACAGCAATAAAAAACCTTCCCGAAAAGAAAAGTCCTGCTCCAGATGGGTTCACACCTGAATTTTACCATACATACAAAGATGAACTGGTGCCCATCCTACATAAACTATTCTTCAATATTGAGAAGGATGGAATTCTCCCCAACACATTCTACCAAGCCAATATAACATTGATACCAAAACCAGGAAAGGATGCAACAAAAAAAGAAAACTACAGACCAATTTCTCTCATGAACGTAGATGCAAAAATTCTCAATAAAATCCTAGCAAATCGTATCCAAGCGCTGATTAAAAAAATAATTCATCACGACCAAGTAGGCTTCATCCCAGAGATGCAGGGGTGGTTCAACATACGAAAATCTATAAATGTAATTAACCACATAAATAGAAGCAAAAATAAAGACCATATGATCCTCTCAATAGATGCAGAAAAAGCATTTGACAAAATTCAACACCCTTTTATGATAAAAACACTTAACAACATAGGCATAAATGGGACCTACCTAAAAAGCCATATATGAGAAACCCACAGCCAACATCATACTGAATGGGGAAAAATTGAAAGCATTCCCACTCAGAACTGGAACCAGACAAGGCTGCCCACTGTCCCCATTACTTTTCAACATAGTATTGGAAGTCCTTGCGAGAGCTATCAGACAAGAGAGCAGAATCAAAGGTGTCCAAATAGGGACAGAAGAGATCAAACTCTCACTCTTCGCTGATGACATGATGTTGTATCTGGAAAACCCCAAGGACTCAACCAAGAGACTCCTGGAATTAATTAACGAATTCAGTAATGTCTCAGGTTACAAAGTCAATACACACAAATCAGAGGCATTCATATATGCCAATACCATTCAATCGGAGAACCAAATTAAGGACTCAATACCTTTCAAAATAGCAACAAAGAAAATAAAATATCTAGGAATATATTTAACTAAAGAGGTAAAGGACCTCTATAAAGAGAACTATGAAACACTAAGGAAGGAAATTGCAGAACACGTAAATAAGTGGAAATCCATACCATGCTCATGGATTGGAAGAATTAACATCGTTAAAATGTCTATACTACCCAAAGTAATCTATAGATTCAATGCAATTCCTATTAAATTACCAACATCATTTTTCACAGATTTAGAAAAAATAATTATACACTTTGTATGGAATCAGAGAAGACCCCGTATAGCAAAAGCAATCTTAAGCAATAAAAACAAAATGGGAGGTATTGATTTGCCAGACTTCAAACTATACTAAAAAGCTGTGGTTCTTAAAACTGCTTGGTATTGGCACAAGGGCAGGGACACAGACCAGTGGAACAGAACAGAAAACCCAAATATAAAACCATCCTCATATAACCATCTAATCTTTGACAAAATAGACAAAAACATACTCTGGGGACAAGAGTCCCTATTCAATAAATGGTGCTGGGAAAACTGGATAGCCACATGTAGAAGACTGAAACAGGACCCACAGATTTCACCTCTCACAAAAATCAAATCACGGTGGATAACAGATTTAAACCTTAAATGGGAAACAATTAGAATTCTAGAAGAAAATGTAGGAAAGACTCTCACAGACATTGGTCTAGGCAAAGAATTTATGAAGAAAATCCCTAAGGCAATAGCAGCAACAACAAAAATAAACGAATGGGACCTGATTAAATTAAAAAGCTTCTGCACAGCCAAAGAAACAGTCACGAAAATAAACAGACAGCCTACAGAATGGGAAAAAATTTTTGCATACTACACATCAGATAAAAGACTGATAACAAGAATCTATTTAGAACTCAGGAAAATCAGCAAGAAAAAATCAAACAATCCTATCAAAAAATGGGCAAAGGACATGAATAGAAATTTTTCAAAAGAAGACATAAGAATGGCCAAAAAACGTATCAAAAAATGCTCAACATCCCTAATCATCAGGGAAATGCAAATCAAAACCACAATGAGATACCACTTAACTCCGGTGAGAATGGCCTTTATCAAAAAATCCCAAAACAACACATGTTGGCGTGGATGCGGAGAGACAGGAACACTCATACGCTGCTGGTGGGAATGAAAACTAGTGCAACCCCTATGGAAAGCAATATGGAGATACCTTAAACAGATTCAAGTAGACCTACCATTTGATTCAGCAATCCCATTATTGGGCATATACCCAGAAGAACAAAAGTCATTCTTTAACAAAGACACCTGTACCCGAATGTTTATAGCAGCACAATTCACAATTGCAAAGATGTGGAAACAACCCAAGTGCCCATCAATCCACGAATGGATTAGTAAACTGTGGTATATGTATACCATGGAGTACTACTCAGCTATAAGAAATAACGATGATACGACATCTCTTTGGTTCTCCTGGAGAGAGCTGGAACCCATTATACTAAGTGAAGTATCCAAAGAATGGAAAAACAAGCATCACATGTACTCACCAGAAAACTGGTTTCCCTGATCATCACCTAAATGTACATCAGGGAAGGATACCAATTGGATATCAGACTGGGATGGGGGGTAGGGGGAAGGGATGGGTGTATACCTACATGATGAGTGTGTTGCACACCCTCTGGGGAATGGTCATGGTTGAAGGTGCAGACCCGGGGAGGTGGGGGGGGAGGGGATGGAGGTATGACTACATGATGAGTGCCAGGCGCACTGTCTGGAGAATGAGAATGGACGCGCTTGGGACTCTGACTCGGGGGGATGGGCAGGACATGGACAATGTATATGACCTAAACTTATGTACCCCCATGATGAGCTGAAATAAAAAAAAATAAAATATAATAAAATAAAATAACAACCATATAAATACCTAGAACAATCCTTGGAATATAGTAATAGCTCAAAATATATTCAGTTTCAGTATCTCAAGAATGAAAAAACAAACACCATGTGTCCTCTCTAATAATTTGGAACTAATTGATAGGCACACTCGGGCACAGAAAGAAGTAAAAATTTTTGGAAATCAATAGGGAGCGGAGGGCCAGGGAGAAGGGAGGGGTAAAAACCTACCGAACAGGTACAATGAACAATATTCAGGTGATGGACACACTTATAAGCCCTGACTAAAGCATTATAAAATTTATCCATGTAACAAAAACACTTGTACCCCCTTAATATTTTGAAATTAAAAAATGATTAAAAATATATATATTCACTTTCCTTAGGGATAATCTATTTTACTTTAAAGATTAGGCAACCAAAGTTTAGAAAGTTCTAGGCCTATTTAATGTCACAGATCAAGTTAAAGGCAGAAGTAGTTCCAGATCACACTAATTTTCACATTAAAAAAAAAAAAACACCCTGGGGTAACTGGTAAGTTTATAAAGAATACGATTTTTCTATAGTTTCTGCAAGTGCTCCTTTAATAATCTATTTTTTGACTGTCCTTGATGTGAAGTACAATTTCTTTTTCTATTTTAAGACATTCTCATCTGCTGTTCTGCCCCTTGTAGGGCGCAGATATTCCTTGTAGGTTTGAAGTATCCTCTAGAAGACAGTTATGGATTTATCCATTGGCATTCCAACCTTATTATTGAGCCTATTTCATTTTGAAATTTTCCCACACTGTATGCATGCTTCAGCATGCCTGTAATATAGTGGATTCTCTATTTAATTTACATCTCTCAGTCCAACGCACAAGCTTTTGAAAGTGGTTTGACTATTCCTTCAATTCACTACGGAAAAACTTAAGTATTGCAGCCTAACATATACCTATATTGTTGCCAGATAGTAATATAAGAACAAAAAGACTGTATTTTTAAATATATCTAGATCACTGCAAAAATAACATCAGGTCCCCTAGTAGAATTCTCACTAATTATAGATGGGGAAATTTAACAAGTTACTTAAAGGGCATCCCAAACAATGAGTTGGGACACTTTAACCATTGTGATAATTAGGTTTTCTCAGTAGGATTATTCAAATTTTGAAGAAGAAAGTAAAAGAGGATGTAACAGTGTGAGAGAGAGGAAAAGAGAGAGGGAGAATCAGAGGTATCCAGACTTGAAAGCAAGAGGGCCTAGTATGAAATGCTAACGGCTTGGATTTCATTTCAGGTAATGGGGAGTCGTTGAAGAATTTTAAGCAGGATAATGACATGGTAGGATTTCATTGTACAAAGAGCACTTTGGCAGCAATAGAGAGTTTAGATCGGGAGGTGTGAGGCAGCAGATAAGAAGATGAGTTGGGAAGAAGTCAATAGTTCAGGTGACCATAATTAAGGCAATGTCAATGGTACCAAAAGAAAACAATAAGAAAGATAGGACTTGGTTATTATTTAGAGGTGAGACTGAGGAAAAGGAAAGAGAAAAGTGGAACATGACTTCCAAGTTTCTAACTTATGAGCCCAAATGGATGGTAGTGCTTTCAGATAAAATGAGAAGAGGAGTTATGAGTCAGGAAAGTTAGAAGTAAGGACATTCACTCTGATGGCCACAATTTTCTCAAGGAATTAGGAGGCAGGAGCATCTTCTGAGAGAAAAGAAGAAGGTGTTTATGTAGGAGAGTTGTAGATAATAGTTAAAGTTTTGAAAACTCACTAACAGAAATGAAAAAAGAAGCTGGTCAAGGAATAGCCAAAGTTATTGAGCAGCGTAAAAATTTTAGGAGAGGGAGGTGAGCATGAATTTGTGGTGAAATCAGTCTGCCATGCTGTATGATTTTCTTTTTTTTCCAAATAATCCTCAGCCATGTAAGTATATCAGTAGAGGCATGGACTATGGGACTGATTTAGAACTGCAAATTTAAATATCAAGTGCAAGGGAATGTAAGAGCGTGAGGGAGATGAAAGCCTCGTGAAGGAAAAATTTTAAGGCATTAACCACAGAGTCCAGGATGAATAAGAGAAAAAAAACAGGAGGGGGAAAAGATAGTCTTCAGGAGGATGCAGGTTTAAAAACTACAGGTATCAAGGAAAATGCAGCCTGAGCAAGAGTGAAACCCTGTCCCTACTAAAAATAGAAAAATTAGCCGGGCATGGTGGTACGTGCCTGTAGTAGCAGCTACTCGGGAGGCTGAGGCAGGAGGATCGCTTGAGCCTGGGAGTTTGAAGTTGCTGTGAGGTAGGCTGATGCCACGCACCCTAGCTTGGGTGACAGAGAAAAACTCTGTCTCAAAAAGAAAAAATAAAAAAGGAAATTGGATTGTAGTTTAATAAAAACGAGAGAGTGATAAAGCTGGAAGAATAGGAGGTCATGAGATTAAATTTTCTCATTAGAGAAATTCTTTATCTGTGCTGTTTAATATGGTTCAGTATGGCTATTTACATTTAAATTAATTAAAATTTAAATATTATGTTCCTCAGTCACACTAGCCACATTTCAAGTGCTTAGCAGCCACACATGGCTACCACTGTCCATATTGGATAGGGCAGATCAAACATTTCCATCATGGGGAAAGGTCCATTGGAGTGTGGCTCTTGATAATGCCAGGTTCTAGGGATGCCCAGGAGCGTGAGTTGCTAAAGATAATGGAGACAAAAGCCTTTGAAGGAGAGACAATCAAGGAACCAGGAAGCTAGGATATTGGATAGGTTTTCCACAGAGATGTTGAATTCTGCCTGGAGGGTAGCAAAAACTCTTACAGAGAAGATAGGAACTAGACTAAGGTCCTCAGCTTATATAGGATGTGACCAGATAGACGAACACCTCAACTTTGTTGGGAGTTGTAATGTGCTTCCTGGCAGTGCATACTAAACCCTTCATGCCTTACCATACTGTCTCTTGCTCCTGAAATAAGCTTGACTGACTCAATATAGGCCCTGCCCCAGAGTGATGTCCTAGATTCCACTTAGACATTTCCTCATTTGAAAATCATCCCTTCTGAAATTACATCAAATTGCTTCTATCAACTCAATAATATGGGATGGAAAAAGAACCTACTGTGTTAACTCTTTATGGCTAGGTTGACTGGGTAGCTGAAAATAAGGCATCTATGTGCATAGCTACAGCTTTACATAGAAGATTTAACAGAAATTACCTGTACTAGGATATAACACAAAGCAATCTTTTATTGAAGAACACAGGTAGTTTGACTTGTATACGTTTATTGTGTTTATTAAACACATTTGTTATAAACTAGCACTTATATTGAAGTTATTATGATCAGTTAAAGAGGAATGTATATCATGTAGAAATGTGGGATAACTAGTTATGTTGGCTATTCATGGCTAAAGATACCACACAGAACAATAGCAGTGGCATCAGAGCTAATTGTCACCACCAGATCCCTCCTTCCCTTTTCTTGAAAGTTGACAGCTTTGAGCTATGAGCCCTTAGTAATCCTTTCCCTGCTAACATCAACTCATGAGCCAGCACAACTCCTCCCGTCCTCTCATTCCTTTGTCCCTCACCCCAGTGATTACTGTTAATACCCTTGTGGGGAAAGGTTTACCATTTTGGAAAGGTTATTAACAACTTGTTTGGATTACTAACTAAACAATCTTTTTCTCTATAACTTACTAATTATATGTTGATATAAACTCAGTCCCTTTTTTCCTTTTACCACTGGTAATCCCTCTTTGTCTGCAATTTTATTTCCACTTTTTCTTAAGAACTAGGAAGAAGCCGGGTGCTATGGTCCTGTTTCTTATTTTTCAATAGACTATACATTTTTAGTCTGTTGATTCTGCTAGGTTGTATCATTATTTGTGTGTAATAGGCTCTTCCATAGCAATATGCAGTGGAAAATTCCTTTTGACAAGCCATAGCAAGCTTAATTGAGTCATGACGTATACCATTAAATGGTTTCCAATGGAGCGAACAGTCCTTTCCCTAAGGCAGCATATGCTTCCACCGGGTTTCAACATGACTATATGGTCTCACATGACTAAGGAAATTACTTTTTTCATTTGTGAAAAGTTACAGAAAGGTATGGAGTTAACATTTGAATTAACAAATTAAATTTTAAAACAGTATATAAGCTCTACCAGGCTTTATTCCTCCTTAGATTTAATAAAACCTATTTTTAAAAAACTTAGCACTGAATTACAGGTCAATTTTTAAATGTTTTGTTTATTCCCTAATGAGAATCTCATATCAATTCTTTTAAAGTTTTTATTTTATTTTAAATGTCATACCCTAAACAATATTAACAGAAACTATTCCGTCAAGATATTATTTGATTCTTTCCCATTGACTTTGCAGTCTGAAGCCATTCCAAATTCTGACATTACCTTTAATGTTTTCAAGACAGATGCTGTTACAGCTTTTAGCACAAGTAGTAGAATATCTGCATACATTAGTTAACTTGTGAACCTTCCTCCGAATATTCTTCAAATGCCCACGGGATCTGTGTGATATTCTAGCTTCAATGTCAGTCTGAAGAGTAACATCAGTAATGGGCATCATCCTTATTTCCCTCCCCACTGCAGCAATAAGGTAGGGAAAGGAAGATTGTAAACCATTGATTTGAACCACATAAGAGTGTTGAAATAAATTGTGCTATCTGCTGTATTTGTCCCCAAAGCCAAATTTACCTAACACATAACACAAGTAGTCTCATTCAATTGCATCAAAGGACTTCTTGGCATCTAATAAAAACATTGGTATTGGTTCCAATTTTCTCTTTGTATTCCAGATGAGTTGCATTAGTCTATGCAGGTTATCTGATGCTTACCTCCCAGGCATAAAGCCCTCTTTGATAAGAGTCTATCAGATTTGTTATTATTTAGTCATGTAACAAATGCTCAGGTAGCTATTAATATTATTTTATATCTACCCACACTATATGAAAGGATTATCTTTCGCAATATTGCAAAAGGAGTAATACGCAATCTTGAGTATAAGGCTATATGGATATATATATATAAAATAAGATAAAGAACTGTAGGCTACTTTGATTTCAAACCACAGATAATATCTGATACTTTAAAAATTCAGGCCAGGCGCGGTGGCTCACACCTGTAATCCTAGCACTCTGGGAGGCCGAGGCGGGTGGATCGCTCAAGGTCAGGAGTTCGAGACCAGCCTGAGCAAGAGCGAGATGCTGTCTCTACTAAAAAAAAAAAAAAAAAAAAAAAAAAAGAAATTATCTGGCCAACTAAAATATATATAGAAAAAATTAGCCAGGCATGGTGGCACATGCCTGTAGTCCCAGCTACTCGGGAGGCTGAGGCAGTAGGATCGCTGAAGCCCAGGAGTTTGAGGTTGCTGTGAGCTAGGCTGACGCCACGGCACTCACTCTAGCCCGGGCAATAAAGCGAGACTCTGTCTCAAAAATAAAAATAAAAAATAAAAAATAAATAAAATAAAAAATTCAGTACAAACCATTTAAATGCATTACATTTATTCATAGTCTATTTCTGAAACTAGTAGCTATTCAGCATGCTGATGGCAGGGAGAAGTTAATGTGTTGGTAAGCAACCTAAATTTTTATAAATCTATTTTGAAAGTAACTCAAGGCCACAGAAAGTAATATCAATTACTCCTAGCTTTTCCATTGACACTGCAAATCTCCTCCAAATTTCCATTCTTCAGTTCAGCATCTTCAGGAAAAGGAAGGCACAGAACACCTCCATGGGAGATTTCTGGGTATTAAAATCACAAGAGTACTCCTTTAGAACATGTCCTGAACTATTTCAAAGGGTTTTTCCCCAGTATTGATTAATCCTTTGATGCCCTGGGAATAGGTCATTGCATAAAAGTGAAAAACTGAACAATGAAGGATAGGGGTAAAACTAGTTGTTAATCTTGAGTGTTTCTATAACCTATACTCTGTGAGGCAGCACAGTGTAGGCAAAAGTGCCTGGGCTTTGGAGTCAGTTTTAATCTTGGCTCTACCATTTACTTACCAGTGTAGCCTTGGCAAGCTACAAATAGCACTGAGCTTCAGTTTTCTCAGTCACAAAAGGGGGTTTATCATACTCACTCCTGGATTTGTTTTAAAGATCAAAAAAGATAATCAAATAGTCGATGTTAAATACATGTTAGCTGTTTCATTATAATTATTGTTAATAAAATGATATATATGATATATATAAATACATATATGCATTTTTCAGTAATCATAGGAAAGTCTAATTGAATGGCACACCAAGTATTCAGGTTAAGCTTCATTTCATTATATGGGGAAAATAATGACATTCAACAAAGTACACAAAAATTTACTCTGTAATTAACCTATACAGAAGAAATCCACTTTTTAAACCTATGGTATCTGAAGACAAAATGTCAAATTAAAAAAATTAACCAATAAGCACAAATAAACAAACTAAAAAACCATAAAAATCTTTTCCATCATCATTAACCTTCAGTATTAACTCAATATATTTGATGGGTCTAAGAGAACTAGCTTTACTCTAAACATATAGGTTAAATATAAAGAAAGAAATGGTTAATAGAATGAAGGTACAGAAAAAATATTCTTCCTATGAACTTTCCAATTATATGAACCCAGTTACACATGCTTGCAAAACAAAAATAGTTAATGAGCAAATAGTCTCTACTCTAAATGCACAGAATGTAATGAACAATTCAAAAGTATCTGGCTTCAGCAGAATTTTGTATTTCTATAAACAGAGATTTCTTTATAAAAAAAGCTAATTTCCAAATAGATATAGCCTTTTGAAATACTCTGCATAATTTTTCTTAATAGTTGGAAAAATACGTTTGGACTCTAAGTAATTTCTGGAGAAAATGCATGATCCCAAACTGAGGCTAAAACCCTAACTACATATAAAGAAGTATACAAAATATTCCTTGGATATATGTAAATAGGGAAAGTCACTTAGTAAATGGTATTGGGTTTTGGTAATAGTATAATCCACTCTCATTAGGCATCTCCCTCTTTTATATTAATATGTGACATCATACTCTCATGTAACATTTTATAACAAAGTGAAATAAAAAGCTCTTCCAGATTGCAACTGTAAGATAATCAGATTCTCTAGCGCTCATTATGACTGCAATTATGTAACAAAACTCTCCAAATATAGTGCAGTTATTGCAGTTATTAATCATTCTGGTTTTGTTTCAAGTACTTGCTTTATAGCCTGCTGGATAGACTCCATTATTCTATAAGCTGAATGTCGAAAGTCAAACATGTGCATGTGAATCTGCTGTTCTAAAGGCCTTTCAACATAATTTAGCCTTTCAATTTGTATTTGTGAATACAAAAAAGAAGTGGGGGAAATAAAGCGGGTGTCAATAGAGTCACTGACCTTTATAGTAAACAGAAGATAGTCCTTAACAGAAAACAACTTCACAAATAAGAAACCCATTTTGTTAGAACTAGAAATAGTGCTGTTTAAAAAGTTAGTCTCAGAATACCAATCAGCTCTTATAGAAAAAGGGGGGAAAAACTGACAAATCTATATATTTGATAAGGATGAAAACAGTAAGAATCACAGCAAATGTGCATTTTTAAAGGTTCAAAGCACCAACATCACGGATAGACTGTAGTTCTAAACATTTTATGCATTAAACCATGTATTCTGATTAATTTAACTATAAAATGCCAAGTAAAAGACAGAAGATTTATTATACAGAACAAACACCATCTGCACCTCCTTAAATCACTGCAACAGATATATTTCTAGGAAAAAAATACACCTGATTCTCAAGCCTAGATTCTGAGATGCTAAAGCATTAAATAAATAGGACTCCAAACAGACCCAGAGAAAGTGACTGCATAATTATTTAAATATTCATACGTAGTAAGCTCAGAAAAATAAATATAATAACACATCAGCATAATTTCCAAAATTCATGTCACCATTTTCCTGTGCTTCATGATTTTTTCAATTTGGCTACATACATTGGGCCCCAGGCTTTGCCCTTATCTGGAATCACCAAGAGCCCACATTCCTGGCCAGTGGGAGCAAATGTGAAGTCTTGGGACCAAGTCCTTGCTATTCCCTTAATGTCCACAGGCATGATGTTATTGTGAGAGTTTAAAATTTCACTGATTACATCTTGATTTTCTGCCTTGGAAAGTGTGCATGTAGAGTACACGAGTAGACCTCCAGGACGTAAGGCCTTAATTGCAGACCTGTGTGTAATCAGAAAAATGCAGGTTAGTGAGGTACATTAAAAGGAAACTAGGGGGTCTGAGCACAAGAAGATTACATACTTGAAGCTAATCTTACTCTGACTTAGAAGGTAATAACTTTGGATGTTTTCTAGCATTACACCTATCCCTCTCTAACTTATCCCTGGATGACTGAGAAAATGACAATAAGATCAATCAACATGGAAAAGACAGAGAGAGTGTGTTTTTGACTGGTTGGTTGTTTTGTCCTTTTAAAAGTAGGAAGATGGGGGTAAACTATAGAATAATGTCTTTGAATCAATGGAAGTGAAAGTAAAAAAAAAAGATATTAATTGAATGATATATAAGAAACCATTGATGCCATTCTCCCATATATTGTGAGTTGGGCAACCAGGTAAAAAGTTCTTATCTAAGCAAATTGAATAGCCTATTTGGGGAGACCTAAGGCAGCCACTGTAGGTGTTGGCTTCCAATTTAAAGACCTCTGCATTGTACCTTGAAGAAAGCCTCCAGAGTAACAGCTAGCTGATCATAAAGTAGTATCAACAAGTAAAAAGGTCTCACCCTTGAAATAAACCTCTAGTACTTTTATTGTCTCATTATTAAATAAAAATGTATAACCACATCCTTGCAATAGTGAATTGTGCTGCCATAAACATTCAGGTGCAGATGTCTTTATTATAGAATGTCTTTTGCTCTTTTGGGTAGACGCCTAATAGTGCTATTGCTGGATAGCGAATGGTATTTCTATTTTTAGCTCTTTGAGGTATCTCCAGATTCTTTTCCACAGAGGTTCCACTAATTTGCAGTCCCACCAGCAGTGTAAGAGTGTTCCCATCTCTCCACATCCTCGCCAGCATTTGTTGTTTTGGGATTTTTTGATAGAGGCCAATCTCAGTGGGGTGAGGTGATATTTCGTTGTGGTTTTGATTTGCATTTCTCTAATGATTTAGAGATGTTAAGCATTTTTTAATATGTTGATTGCAAGATAATTAAGGATGAAAACTACTTAAGCAATGTGGAAGTAAAAGAACAAAATAAACAATAATAAATAAATGACCCAGCAAGAAACAGAAAATTCAGGGAACAAAAGAGAAATAAGATCTAATAAATGCAGAAAGATCAGCAAAGATACAGCACCCATAAAACAGTAACAAAAAGCCATGAAAAAGGACTAAGAAGAGTGATCTTAGAAATTAAATATATATTTCCCAAAATAAAGAATATTTAATAGAAGTATTTGGAATTAAGGTTAAAGAAAACTCCTCCCAAAAAGTAGAACAATAATAGATTCACTGAAAATGAGACAGGGAGGATTAATCAAATAGGTCCAAAATTCAATTAACAGGAGTGCTAGAAAGATATTATAAAGAATTGGGGGAGTGAGAGTTGAATCAATGAAATAATAAAAGAATTTTCCAGAGATAAGAAAAAAAATATGAGTTCTTCAGATTGAAAGAACTTATTAAGAGGCTAGCATATTCATCATTATTTGTTGAGCATCTATTATGTGCTGAGTATTGTTCCAGGTGTTGGGTACATATCAATAAACAAAACAGACCAACAAGAAAAAAATCCCTCACCTTTATGAAGCTTACATTCTAGCTAGGGAATACAGAATATAAAAAATAAATATGTTATAGGCTGAATTGTGTCCCTCCAAAATTCATCTGTTTAAATCTTAACTCTCAGTACTTATAGACTATACTTAAAGACAGGATCTGTAAAGAGGTAATTAAGTTAAAAGCAGTTCATTAGGGTGGGCCCTAATTGAGTATGACTAGTAACCTTACAAGAAGAGGAAATTTGGCCACGGTGTTACGGAGGGAGGGCCATATGAAGAAGATACAGGGTAAAGATAGTTACCTACAAGCTACCAAGAGAGGCCTCAGAAGAAACTAATCCCAACAACATCTTTATCTCAAACTTCTAGCCTCCTGAACTGTGAGAAAATAAACTTCTGTAGTTAAGCCACCAGTCTGTGGCATCTTGTTACGCAGTCCTGGCAAACTAATACAAAGTATATACATACATATTTAATACGGAAACACATACATATACAAACATAAATACAGATATGTATACACATAATGTATACACATATATATGAATATATATGTATAAACATACATATGTGTATGTTTGCATATATTTTTTACTTAGTAAGCAATTAAGTATAGGTTCTATGAAGAAAATTAAAGCAGAAAGAAAGGATTAGGAATGCTTGGATGGCTGGGAGATTGCAATTTTAAATCAGACAGTTAGAATGGGATGCCATTTCAGAAAGTGACATTTGGACAAAGACCTGAGGAGGTAAGGGAGTGACCCAAGCAGATATCCCAGGGAAGAGCATTCCACACCACAGGAATGGCCAGTGAAAAGACCCTGAGGCATGTTCAAGGAAAGTTGAGGCCAGTGTGCTGGAGCAAGGTGAGTGGGGATGGTAGTTTGTGATGAGATCAGAAAGTTAAGAGGAAGAGGAGGTAGAGGGTCTTGTTGAAAACTGTAAAAACTTCAACCCTCTGATGAATGAAAAACACCCATATTTAGATACATAACTATTAAATTTTAGGACTTCAAGAATAAAGAGCAGATGCTCAATGCCTCCAGAGAGAAAAATGGGTCACCTATTAAAAGTCCAGGAATCAGGCTGGTATCAGTAGAATAGCACATTCCAAATCCTGGGAAAAAGCCATTTAAAGTGAATCTTATTTGCAGCCAACCCATCAGATAAATATGTAGGAGGAATACAGAAACTTACAGATATCTGATGACTCAGAAATTTTAACTCTAGCAAAATGAGGAGGTAAATCAAGAAAGATGAAAAATGTGACCCAGAAAAGAGTGAATGTAACACAGGAAAGCAGTGAAGGGAGTGCCTTTCAGAGGCACTCTGATCATGACATTGAACTAATAGAAAAGGAAATTTAATTCTAACATATCCCTCCATTCTGCAGTAGACAATACTTACAGAAGTAAACAATATACACCACTTATTGGTCTTTAATGTTCAAAATCACTCCATAGGATGATCTTAGTAATGTTTCAGAGTAGATTATAAAATCTCAGGATACTATCAACCTTGACAATGTAAAAGTACAAGTACAGTTGTACGCCAGTGGAAAGTAGAAGGGAGGGAGACATGGCAGGCAGGGTAGACAAGTAAATATTCTTATTGTATGAAAGGAGAAACCAAGAGATAGTTCCTAATTATTTTTAAAAAGAGAATAAAGAGAAATAAAGAGAAAAAGAGAATAAAGGTTGAAGTGAGTATAAGAGAAACTTTCCACCACTGGCAGAACAAGAAATGTAGATCTGAGTGTACACAAGTTCCAGAGTTGACTCAGGGAGAAACTGAGAACAGTGTGAAATTACAGGGTGCAGGGTAGTGTGACACGGGAGAAGGGTGGTGGAAGTGAGATTAATCCTAACCACAGGTCAGTAGTCAATGTGTAAAGTTGATACATTTTTTAAAAAAGGATAAACATATTATTTAGAGATTTGAGGGTGACCTGAGAACAAATGAGGAACAGAAATAATGAGAAGTCATTGCCTCTGAGGAGTAAGAGAGGGAGGAATGGCAAGGGAAAGTTCCTTTTCACTAGAAGCTCATTTATATTTTTAATTTTTTACCCATGAGTTTTATTTATATAACAATACAAATTAAAGGGCAGATTTGACAGGAGAATATCAGAACTTTTCCCATGGAGGTCAGTTACAAACATTTTTTAAAAAATTTTGACTGTTAAGGGATAATCTCTCCAGGAAATTTATTCCCTGAGGTCCCAGATAACTAAAATTTTATGGTATCCAGAATTTCAATACTTCCCATGTATTCATTTATTGAATAAAAAATATTTTGGGGGTGTCTGCCACTTAGGGTCTACTTACCCATAAGTGTTTGTTGTTTAGTCTCTAAAAAACCTTGTATATGTATCTTCTCCTCACCTTTCACTGTCCTCTAAATATCCCCCACAAAAATAGAAAAGGCTCATATCTAGACATCATAGATGTGAAATGTTAAGGGATAACACCCCATGGTAGGAAGAATAATGATCACTCAAAGATGCCCACATCCTAATCCCGGGAACCTAGACATATGCCATTTTACATGACAAAGGGATGTTTGCAAATGTGACTAAATCAAGGCTCCTGTGGTGGGAGATTATCCTGGATTATCCAAGTGGCCCAATGTAATGACAAAGGTTCTTACACATGAAAGAGGGAGGCAGGGGAGTTAGAGAAGGAGATGTGATGGTGGAAGTTAAGGTTGGAGTGACAGGACTACTGGCCAAAGCCAAAGAGCAAAGGTATGCATGTAGGCTGCTTCTGGAAGCTGGAAAAGGTAAGGAAACGGATTCTCCCCTAGAGCCTCCAAGGGGAACACAGCTCTGCCAGCACCTGGAGTTTAGCCCCATGAGACCCATTTTGGACGTCTGACCTCCAGCAGTGTAAAGATAATAAATTTGTGTTATTTTAAGCCACTAAGTTTGTGGTAATTCATTACAGCAGCAATAGGAAACAACTAAAACGCACTTGGTGATGGCTTTTTTCTTGTTTTGACAGCAACACACTAAGACATACACTAAAATTGTATAAGTTATAACTACACTCATTTTGGATCATTTTCTACTGACTACAGCAATAAGTATAAGATTTGCTTTACAAATGTTGGATTATTGTGGAAGGGATAAATGCAGTATTTTAATGCAGATATTTTTAAACTCCCATTAAAAGGACTGATTTTGGTCCTAGTTCCTCAATTAGCAAAGCCAATGCTTAATCAAGTATGATTCTTCCTCATTAAAATTGTACAAAAGTACACAGAAGCCTCATCATTTACAAACAATATGTTCCTGGCTTAATGCAAATTTAAATTAATTTAAATTAAATTAATAATGTTCCCAATGTTGGCTGATTCTTCTGCTTTGTTTTCATTTTAACATTCATAATTTATCTTTCTAAAATTAGGTCGGTATAACTCAACTGCCCACATTAATTTCTAAAGAAAAAAAGCTGTGTGTGTTAATACAAAGGCTTTATTAACAAATTGAGTTAATCTCAAAACCCTAGAGCAAAATGTTAGGGATTCCTATCAAATGGTTGTTACTGTTTTGCAGCTGCTGGTTATTGTTTAAATATCATTTTTATCCTTTTGCTTCTATAGTTATGGATTTTGAAAGCACCATAAATTTGTATTCAAAGATCAAGGAAAGCAGGCAATCTGCAAGTACTTGCTCCCAGAATTTATAGCTAGGATTTTTCTATACTGAGAATTATCTTATGCCACAGATGACATTTTTCTCATGAACTGAACCAGTCCATACTGAGGTCTACCACTAGCTTTGTAGGAAATATAAAATGATCTCTATAATTAGAATTTATCAATATACATAATAGTTTCTTTTAAGGCTAGAACATTCAACAGCTCCATAATCAGATTAATTCAATGATTTAAAGATCAATACTTCTGGTCTTGGTTTTCCAATACAAATTAAAAGATGTCTTTTACTATATACTAAGTGAAAATTAATATACTCCTAAAATATACGTACCTAAATATGTAGTATCCTATCCACTAAAGCGGTCTCTAGGTAGAGTAAATCATCTGCTTCCATAAGAATTCACACATATTTTCAAATAGTACATAAGAAACAAGCAATTATTGTTGTAGGTTTTATCCAAATCATAAACAGAGAACTATATATGTATTTGTAAAACAGTTAGATAGTAGGGTGCGAGAAGGACCGTTTCAGAAAAAGGAATGATTCAATCAGAACAGAAGAAACACACTGCTTGGTGGGTCTTAACCAATCCACTAAGAAACTTAAAATTCTGGAGGGGTAAAGACATTTAGGAATTAAAGAAACTTGAATAATACTAATAAACTTTGGCAAAGCTGTGGTATTGACTACATAAAAAGACAAACCAGGATTAGAGAAGGAAAAAAAAAGACAGGTTGGATTTGGGGTCTGGTAGAAGGTAAAAGGATTTTTCTCTATGCTTGAGTAAATTTCTGTGCCATGCAAAGTTATTCTTGTTTTGTTTAATAAAAGAAGAAAAACTAAACAACCAACTAAAACAACATCCATTTTGGCATAATAGCATCTGATGCTAACCTTCTCCAAATGAGCCATGGCTCCTTCCTTGGCTTTTCAATGACTCTTAAGTTTTATGGTTTAACAAAATCCTGAGTAATGTGATATTATTCACCTGTGTTGTAACCACTAATTATATTGCATGAAATTACTACAAATCATGTTGTATTAAGACTGACATTATTTACCACTGACCTATAATAATAACAACAGTGAGCCTTCTAATAATACTTAAAAGTAGAAGTCAGAAAAATATGTCATGACTAACTAACAGTAGAACCAAAAGTATTATTCGATCAGATTAGGTAGAATGCTAACCTAATATTCTGAAATGGGAACTAGTAAACATTATCTTGGGTGTTACATATTATTCAGTACAAAATGTCCAACTATAATGCAGAGCTGGGAGAAGTACTTCTTTTGTTTAATTTATATACCATAATTGTACATGTTTTGGGGGTACAGGTGGTATTTTGATACATATATACGATTATAATGATTAAATCAGGGTAATTGGGAAATACATCCCCATAAACATTTATCTTTTCTTTATGTGGGCAACATTACAACTCTTCTAGATATTTTGAAATATATTAACACAATAAGTTATTAAATATAATTTCCCTACTATACTATCAAATACTAGAACTTATATCTTCTAACTAACAGCATTTTTGCATTCATTAACCAACTAGTCTTCACTAGGGGATGTACTTCTAAAGGAAGCAGAATTGCCACATAATATAACTTCTTCATAACATATATGAAACATATATATTCCCCTCAGAAGCTTCCCACATAAGCATTGATCAGGCTTAAACTCTACTTGAGATATGAAATAAGACTCTCTCTCACAACATTGCTGTAGGAAACAAAGCTGATTTTGATTAACAATATAGCATAAAATACAGTGGGAAATGCTTTTACCCCAAGTACTCCTAAGAAAGAAAGAATGAGAGCTTTCTTGACACAGAATGTATTCCAGAAACCCTGTTGTTAAATGGTAGATATTAGCTATACAACTTTCCCCAAATCTTTGGTTGTCTTTCAGTGTATTATCAAATAGGCTGAAATGCATTTTGTGTTTGAACCACATAGTTAATGAAGCAGCTAAAAACAAAATAAAACATATTCTTAAAAAATAAACCATTGTATAGAACATAATGTTAAATTTTCCTCATTTATAAACACAAAATCCTTGATAGATTTTTGGCAGTTCACAGAATATTCTTGAGTTGTACTTCAGGTCTACTATCCCTTATGCTCCATTGTGAAATCCAAAAAGCTCTGAAACCTACAGGTTTTTTTATTAAGTTATGGCAGTTTCCTTTGGTCTCAATATCTGACCTAAACTGATATATGGCTATTTACAACTGAGACTTACTTCATGTGGTTTAATTATTCATATGTTTTGCTCAAAAAGTATTAATATGTTTGATTATGGACTATTGCTCCACATCCTACTGCAGGAAGGGTTTTATCATATACCGAATATATATTCTATTACCTTTTTAAAATAAAAAAAATTCTGAATTCTAAAACACATCTGCACTTAAAGGTTTTGAATAAGATTTTGAGCCTGTGTTTTAGATTCAAATGAGCTACATTGCAAAGCTACACAAAATATCCTCTTTAATATATCTATATGTAATACTGGCCTCATAGTTACATAATAAAAGCTTAATTTAATTACTTTTACAAGTAAATCATTTAAATGTTAACTTTAAAAAGCATGAGATAGGCAAATCTACTAATAAGCAGTCTATATGATGGAGTTCACCAGTGTTTTCTTATTCTAATATAAGGTAAGAAGAAAAACTGGATTGTTTTGTGTTCTCTTAATACACCAAGGGTTCCTTCCCCCAGCCACCCAAGTGTTTTGATTTGTGTGTATTTTTAGTAAACACTTTGTACAATCAATAACAAAGCCATTTTTTAAAGCATTCATTCTGTCTTTTCCAAAATTTAATGTATTGCCTTTCACTGAAGTTCTCCGTCCTTGAAAGATTTGCTTAGAGAAAAACAGAATCAAGCCTCAAGAGCCATTTAAGACACTGGCTCAGAAACAAGATGAGAACATGTTGCTTTCCCAGCACAAAAAGAGAGATCACCTTTACATATCCAGACTAGTTCACAAAACCTTCCAACTATTACCCAGTAAACTATAGTGAGCAAGGAAAATAAAAATGATTATTTGACTTTAATACTTCAAAGAAAAAAAAGTATTACTTTAATGATAGCATCAGTTCAATGACCTTGAAAACTAAAACAAAATAAACAAAACCTAAAATGTTTTGAAACCCTGACAGCTACTAGAATTCCAAAGAAAGAATATTTCAAAACTTAACCAAAATTTAAGACATGATGCAGGGTGTCCTATTTTTCCTATGGCAAATCTCTAAGTCTCAAACATAGAATGCTATTTTTATAAATAACTATTAAAACAACCTAATGCATTTAAAAAATATAAATTCCCTTTCTCTGATCCATTCTTCTGATGCTTGATTAGAAAATTTGGCATTCTGTTGGGAGGGTCAGTGTTAATTAGATCACTAAATTTAACTGTTTTCTGCATTTAAAAAGGACTGAGCCCAAAGTGCAGAAAAGAACAATCAGCACAGCAACAGTGCCACCTTTTGACCAAAACAGAGAGTGTTTTTCTCTCCCCTTTTATTAATTTCCCATGACTTACCATCAGGACATAAACAATTTCTTTTCACGTCATCCTTGTAACAAGTTTGAAATTACAGTCACTGTTTTGCCTACAACAATTTCTGGTGCAGAAATAAAGGAATCATAGATGTATTTAATCTTTAAAAATTAAGACTACAGCTAAATACTATGATTAATATATTTACGCATCTTTATTCACATCCCTTACCTCACCATTAAAGCATCAAGACAACAGTACCATTACGTCGGATGTAAATAAGGGCAAAGGGAAACAATCAAATGAGATAGATTTGAAGATTCCTTCAATGCCACAATATTAGCAGGCTTTTCCCCCTAGAAATTCTAGCATTATATATTTTTTAAAATCCAGTAACTTTGTGGTAATTTTAAGAACTTAAAATAAGCATAGGAGCATCAATCCTGCAACTGGTCCATTGGGACCATTTAACATTCAATTAATATTTCAGATATCCTATATAAGCCTACTTTATAAGGCTACTTGCAACTTATATAGAAAAGAAAAACAGTTATATAATTAATAATGTAAAAAACGTATGGCAGCCACATCTATTTATCTCATTGCCCAAAAGACAGTTAAACTAAGTCCAAAACTGAAAAGGTGAAATGCTTCCAGAGTACCTTGGACACACAGTACATATTCCTCCATAAGAAAATTTGTACTCTTTCTTTAGAATAGAATACAATCTTCTTGAATAACAGAGAATGTGGATTTGGTCCAGGAATCAAATAAGATGTGGATTCCTATGTTAACTGAGTGTAATAATATCACCTTATGTTTATTTGGTGCTTTACTTAAAAAGCACTTCATTTACATAGTCTTAATAAAACCTTACGAGGTGAGATGTACAAGGTAAATAGACCCAATTTATCAAACCAAGGGTCACAGAGACTCTGAGTTGCCTGAAGTTGCACAGCTAATTAATGTAGCACAAAGAATGCACCCTAATCTAATACCAGGAGAAGGACTGCAAGCTTTACCACTGCTAAATACCCTGTAGCAAATATTACAACTGCTAAAGTAAGTATGGAATCTGGGGCAATAAGACATAAGACACCACATGCATATATTTTATCATCCCAATTGTCTCAAATACTCATTGAAGGTAAAAAATAACTATATACCTTTAGGCACTTTTAGCATACAGAAACTAAGAATTAACAGATCTGAAGCAATGACCGAGTATGTTGGCTACTAGTCCTTTTGTGGAGCATACAACTCCCACCTATTAAAATGCTGCTGTAGAGCATTTATGATGAGGTGGACGAAAACAAATACCTCATGCAGAGACATAATTTGAATCTCTTCATCACAGATTGGCATTTAAATGATAGTTTTGAAGAATTTTAATCAGTGAGACTCAAGGGTTAGAAACTCAGAAGTAGTTAATTCGTTAAAATTTCAAATAATATGGAATAATTTGGTATTTAGTTCAAATTCCAAACAATTTGGTAATTCATTTAACCATACTTCGTTTTCACAATTCTAAAATGTAGATAAAAGTACTGTTCTCCTCAGAAGCCTGTTTTCCTCAACAAGAAAATAAGTACACAACCAGCCTGTATTAAAAACCTATTTTCTGCCATTCATCCTCAACTTTGTGAAACTTGCTGCCACTTCGGCTTCCTGGACACTACTCTCTCTTTGTTTATCTCCTAATTCTGTGAAGTCCCCTTTTAGCCTTCTAATCTACCTTTCCTCTTTTTTTCTATCCTTAAATATCAGTCCTCGCTAGAATTTTATCTTTGGTTTACCTTTTTTCCTAAAACTAAGTGTTTTACAGATATTACCTCATTAGGTCTTTCAATTAAGTTCTGAGACATGAATTACTATTCTCACTTTGCAGATGAAAAAACTAAGGAAGAGAGTTAAGTAACTTGTACAAAGTCATTCAGAAAGTGTCCAAACCAGTATTAAAATCCAGGCAATATAGCTCTACAGCTCATGCTCTTAACCACAGTTATCCTTGACACCTTTTTTTCCTTCCCACTCCAGAGCCAATCACCAAATTCTATTCTATGGAAAATATCTGCAAATTTCATCACATCTCTGTTCCCCGCCCATTCAGTTAGTTAAGGACTTTGTCATCTACTTCTTGATTATTGTAAAATCTTTCGGATCGGTTTTCTTGCTAAAGGACTTTTTTGTTCCTTCTCTTTGCATCTTCCAACATTACCTGATCAAGGAATTTCCAATTTACAGCAGACACTTCTAATTATTCTTCAATATCTGTTCTCATTTCCTTCTGTAGTAATGGATTTTTAATTGGGCAGCTCAGGCTAATTTCCTAAACTGCCTTGCAATAAAGGTAGTAATATGACTAAGTCTGACTGATGAGATGTGAGAAGTAATTTTGAATTATGCTCCTTCACTCTGTGTCCTACTAGTCGCAATGCAGATTAAACAGCAAACACTGGAATAGCTATTCTCCACTGTGAGGTCAAAGATTAGGCCTGGATCCCTCATGATTGTGGGATCTGGAAATTTACTGATTGCCAGGATAATTCTAGGAAGCCTACCCATACTTTTATTTAAGTCTCTATTATTTTGGATCTCTTTCTATGTGATATTAGAAGAAAAACTGTCTTAACGAATACTGAATTTGGTGCCACATGTGGGATTTATTTAGCAGAATCTAAATGCAGAACTAGCTAAGTATGCAGGTAAGAGGGCAATGTCAAAACCACTACAGTTTAGAAAGCCAGTGTGAAGGCTGAGCTAATTTTTGGTTGAATTTGGCTGAGCCATGGTGCCAAGATATTTCAGTCAAACATTATTCTGGGTGTGTCTGTGGGGTTATTTTTGGTGAGATTAACATTTGAATTGGTAGAATGAGTAAAGCAGATTTCTCTTCATGATTCAGGTGAGCCTCATCTAATCAGATGAATAACTGAATAGAATGAAAGACTGACCTCCCTGGAACAGGAAGGAATTCTCCAGCAGATGGCCTTTGCACTTGAACTGCAACACTGGCTCTTCCCTGGACCACCAGCCTGCTAGCCCACCCTGCAAATTTTGAACTTAGTCTCCATAGGTGCATGAGCCAATTCCTTAAATAAGTCAATCTCTCTCTATATATATAAAGTCATGCACCACATAACATTTCGATCAACAGTGGACAGCGGTCCCATAAGATTATAATAGAGCTGAAAAACTCCAATTGCCTCCTATTTAGTATACCATACTTTTATCATTATTTTAGAATTTAAATTTAGAATTTAAAAAAAATTAAGATTTTTTTTAAATAACTGTAAAACAGCCTCAGGCAGGTCTTTCAGGAGGTATTTCAGAAGAAAGCACCATTTTCATAGGAGAGGACAACTTCATGTGTGTTACTGCTCCTGAAGACTTTCCAGTGAAAGAAGACATAGAGGTGGAAGACAATGATCTTGATGATCCTGACCCGGTGTAGGCCTAGGCTTATGTGTGTTTTGTCTTTCTTTTTAACAAAAAAATTTAAAAACAAGAAAAAATTTTTAATAGAAAAATGCTTATAGAATAAAGATATAAAGAAAGGAAATATTGTTGTACAGCTGTACAATGTGTTTATATTTTAAGCCAAGTGTTATAACAAGAGTTAAAAAGTTAAAAAATACTAACAAGTTTATAAAGTAAAAAAAGATAAAGTAAGCTAAGGTTTATTATAAAAGAAAGAAAATTTTTTTTAATAAATTTAGTGTAGCCTAAAGGTACAGTATTCATAAAGTCTAAAGTAGTGTACAGTAATACCTTAAGGCTTCACATTCACTCAGCACTCACTGATTCACCCAGAGCGGTTTCCAGTCCTGCAAGCTCTCTTCACAGTAAGTGTATACAGATGTACCATTTTTTATCTTATATATCATATTTTTACTGTATCTTTTCTATGTTTAGATACACAAATATTTACCATAGTGTTACAATTGCCTACAGTATTCAGCCTAGTTAACATGCTGTATAGCTTTGTAGCCTAAGAGCAATAGGCATACAGCCTGGGTGTGTAATAGGCTATGCCATCTAGGTTTGTGTAAGTACATTCTATGGTATTCATACAATGATGAAATCACCTAAAGACACATTTCTCAGAATGTATCCCTGTTGTTAAGTGACGCATGACTATGTATATGTGTGCATATACACATACACACATCCTATCCATTCTGTTTCTCTGAAGAACTCTAACACGGCCAGTGACCCTTACTACGCCATACCAAAACATTTAATAAAATCATTGTTTAGGATATCTTGGAAGACAGACTATATCCTAACAATGCTTACATAACTCTAGGGTAACTAGAAGAAAATCTCAAAATGTTAGTGTATGTTAATGAGAGAAAACTCAGGAAAAGTCTGGGGAATTTGGACACAGAGATGGAAGAAACACAGCTCTGTGAAGGAAGGCTCTCTGCCTGTGGATTATAACCTAAGACTACTTAAAATTCAGCAGTTTGGACCTTGTAGGGTTGAGAAGTTTCTGTACCCTAAAGTGAAGCAGTAGATAAAAAGATATCTCTAAAGAGGCATCTCTTACAGAGATAATATAGTGGCCCCCATCCTTACTCAAGCACTTCCAAGTAAATGTTCTTGTCCAAACAGTGGGAGTAAGTCCCAAAGCAAAGATGCTGCTTCCATACCTCTCCCAATAAAAAGGAATAAGATTCAGATACAGTATGAATACACTTCAAAAACACTACACTGAGAGAAAAAAATCCAGATAAAAGAGTACATGTTGTTTGATTACATTTTTATGAACTTTGAGAACAGGCAAACTAATCTAGGGTTAAAGAAATGAGAAAAATGGTTGCCTTTGGTAAAGGGAATGAATGGATTCTCAAGGAGTACGAAGAATCTTTCTGGGATGAATAGAAATGTTTTATATCTTGATATTGTTACCTATATAATTGTCAAAACTTCTTGAAGGTACATGTAGCTTGGTGTACACACATATTGTTACAGATCCACTGGCTCAACTTGTAGGCAGAGGACAGCAGCTGTGCCCACAGCAACTCCAGGAATCACAGGACCTTCAGCTTCTCCCACTTCTGAACCAGGTTCCTATGCAGCCCCATGGCAGAATGCACTAGCTTTTCTGTAGATTACCCACATCATCAAAGCAGGATGCTTAGAGACATGCTTCCTCTTTGCCCTCGTGGGTTCCAGTGTGTCTTACTCTCCCCAACCTCATGTGCTGACTGCTGGCCCTGCTCACTTCACAGCTAGCACCAGAAGTAGGGGCACAATTATACAGACTTACATAGACGACCTAACAGCTCCCACAATTGAATAAGATCTATTAATAATTCCAATAATGAATGCCTTACACTATTTACAGGGATTTTTTATCTGACTAAACTCTAATACAACAGTTAACAAATACCTCTGCACCAGTGAAGCTAGAAAGACACTGTTGTGCAATTAACTAGCAAGTCAGGGAGTTAAAATTAATTCTTTGCCTCTTTCTAGATGCTTAGCAAGTTCTAATGCTTACACAAATCATTTTTCACAAAAATCATGTGTCCTTTTGACTAGGCGAACTTTTATTCAGCCTTCAAGACCCACTTCAAAGCTCACACAGTCTTTGAAACCTTCACTGATTCCCCATGGAATTTCTCTTTATTCTGTTTTTCCCAAGCAATAAATTTTCAGCTGCTTGAAAACAGGGTTAATGTTACATTCATTCTGTATTTTTTATATATAGCACAACTGGGAAGTATTTCTTAGAATATGTTTATTAAATGAATGAATGCTACCTTAATTAAGAGGCAGGTCAGGAAGAGAACTTTTCAGTGTAAAATCAAGGAATATATATATTTTTCCCCAAGAAAATTCAGAAGAGAGAAGAAATATATTTAACTGCAACTAACATGCAAAAATTCAGAGTAGAGAATATCTCAAGCAACCTCCAACTTTTATGTTATAGAACAGACAGAAATGAAAAAGGCCAGAGGCTTTATTTGGGAAAAAGAAGAGTAAAGCTTGTGTTAACAAGTAATTTATAAAAATAAAAAAGGTTTTTCTTCTTGCCAACATAGGTCTTAGATAATAAACTCTTAAAGAAAGTAAAATAATCTATTAATGAGGGCTACTACTTAGCAATTGTGGTCTCATTTCTGATTGACTAGAACCGTTTGGTAACTTTGAGTAAGTAAACTTGGATCTATGAAAAACTATGGCCACTATTCTAAAATTGAGATATGAGGTACCAAAAATGCCATTAGGACATTTTAAAATTTCATTTATTTCTGACAATTGTCTTTCTAGAAACAAAAGGGAAACCTAACATGAAGTTAGTGGGGAAGAGTATTTGATTTAAAAAGAAGAAAATAGATCTAGTTTTTTAAAAATTAGCCTAATTTGACATAGTAATAGAAATATTTTAATTGGTACAATATAATTTAACAAATGGCAAAAACATCTTTAAGCAATCTGTATGAGCTCCACAAAGCTCTATCTCTGACTTTTTCTTTTTTTTTTTGCCTCCTCCTAACTGTAATGTATAATTCCTCTACCTTTTATTTCTTTCCTTCCCCAAAGCATTTTGGGGATTTTTCTCTCCTTTCCTTTTCCTTTCCATCTCATATTACCTTGTTGGCCTCTAGTATTCCTTTCCAATTCTTCTGTTGTTGTTTCTTTTCAGCAGTTCCTATTTCTTTCAGTTTTCCACTGCCTGTTTCTCATCATTGCACTCTGTCTGTATCAGTTTACTATTTCTGCTGGCAAACAGCCACCTGGGCAAGAAAGCAAATAAAAAATCCCTACCACTATTATGTACTACGACTAAAGAAAACATAAGGTGAAAAGTTGAAGCTCATGTACAATCTATCAAATAAATGCAGATTTAAAGTTAAGTTTTAGGGTACTATAAGCATCTAAAACACAGATATTTCTAGGCTGATAGTGCCATCATCAGTTTTAAAGGTACTATTTTAGAAGCCTTGAGGGTACCTTTCACTGTGCTCACAGTAAGTAATCAAATTTCTAGATATCAAACTGTTTATTATCAAAGAAGTTCTGTAAATTCATGATAAGGAAACATGACTGAGCTGGCTATTTTCAGAGACACTATACCCAATGGCTATTCTTTTGTCAGTCTAAGAAACAAAAACAATGCTGATAATTATCTTCTTTCTACTGACACTAAGTTTTTACATTGAAGAAGGAATATTTCTTATATCGTACTAGTAGGACAAAGGAATGACATGAGATGCTCCTGAAAGAGATTATAAATGACAAGTTTTAACATATTTATTACCACTTTCCACTTGGAGACCTCATCGTTAGTACATCTTCTCAACAGATCATTACCTCATTAGTATGGGAATGGGGGGTAAGGATTAAAACCTCTCTGCTAAAATTGAACATAAGGAATCCAGTTTTGTGTTCTTAAATTAGTAAAGAGTGACAACAGACCCACATTAGGCCTGCCTAACTTCAAGACCCGGTCTTTGATCTATCATACATAGTCCCTTCCCTCATATAAAGAAAAAGAAACAAAAAGCCTTCAAGAAAAAACCTGACTTTTGCTCATGGCAAATGTGTTTATAAATGAACAGAGATTGCTTATCACTGATTTAAATGATTTAAAAGGGTTTTTCAAACTTTTTTTTTTCCTTTTTACTAAGAAGAAGCTTTCTTCAAATAAATTTCTACAAGTTTAACCAAAGATCACGATGCCTCTAATTGGATTTGGTGTGGTGGACTAAGGGGATCTCCTGGTCATCCCTATTTCTTCCATCAAGACCACCCCTGAAACAATGCCACAGAACTCCTATGTCTTTATAGAGCAGAGTTTGAAACTCAATGGCCTAAATAATTCTCTGGAGGAAAAAAATGACCATCTCTTCCTAAAGAAAAAAAGAAATCATTTGACTCCTGCAGTAGACTGATTATAAAAGAATGAAAAGTCTACAAAGTTTACTAAAGGCGTTTTAGTGCCTCCATTTAGGTCAATAGCATGGTAAGTTCAAATACCAGTAGAGAGTGGCAGAATGAGGCCAAGTGCCAGGACAACCTTTCTGATGGAAGAAGAAAGACTCACAGGGACTCCTAATGGAAAAGCTGGACTAATCTGGCTTTTTCAGCCTTAGGTCCAATCCTTTGGATCATAAAAGTAGTTGTTCCCAGCAGAAAGAAGATTCAGAGGAGGCAAAAGAACATAGAACACCAAGTGACAACTAAGAATGCTGAAAGGACAAAGAAGCACTTCATCTAAGTCAAAAATAGCCAGGTCATCCTCTGCCATACTTAATGGTCACTATTTAGAAATCTTAAAAAAAAAACTGTTTAAATTTTTTAAAATAAAAGAATTTATGTGTTCCCACATTTCAAATGCTTACTATATACTTACTATACTTATTTGCTCAGTTTCATTTTGTTTGCTATCCATCAAAGGCTTTTCAAGTTATTAAGAAAAAAATAATTTAAATTCTTATTAACATCAATTAAATATGGTGAATAAACTATAAATAAACTATAATAATTTATTTACCATACAAATTGAATAAACTATGGTGAGTTATTGAAATGCTTAAAGTATCATCTTATTAATATTTTGAAGACCTCTGTGTTCTAACTTCGGCCTACTGATAATCATCATTCACCCAGAAAGTTTCCATAACTTCCTAATTAGCTTTCTTCTCTCTGTTTGCTCCTTTGTACTTACCCTCTATGTGTAATAAAGTTATTTTTCTAAAATAAATGTAATTATGTCATTCCATTGTTAAAAATACTTTTAGTAGCTCCCAACTGTACACATAACAGTTGTGTTAAGTTATGGAATAAACTGTTCAAATTAAATATTTTTCAAAAGCACAGACAATTAAAATAAATAGAAGCAGTACCGTCTGGCTCAAGAGTAAGTGCAGATAGGAGAGTCCCACTTTTTAACAGCCAAATAGGGTGGTCTCTAGGGTTCTGGAGATAGTATGAAAACCACTGGCAAAACAAAATTGGCGTGCTTCTAATAACATGGCCTTAAAATATAAACACCAAAATGACATAATACAAGGAGAAATGTACAAATTCAAACCATACTTGTGAGATGTTAACATACCTCTTTCAATAATTGAGAATCAGTTTTTAAAAAAGTAATACTATGGAAGATTTGAAAAAGAGAATTAACAAATCCAATGGATATATATAGAATACTGTACTAATAAACAACTGTAAAATTTACATTCTTCTAAAGCACACATAAAATAATTACAAAAATTGATCTAATATGGGGCTACAAAGAAAGTCAGAGAGCTAATATATGTTCTCTGGTAACAATAAAAATAAGAAAATAATAAGAAAGATAACCAAAAAAATCCCCATATGTTTGAGAATAGAAAACAAACATATAATAAAAGGGATCAACAGAGGTAAATGCTGAATTTTGAAAAGGTGTAAAAATTTGACAAACTTTAGGCAAGACTGATTAACAACAACAACAAAAGGGTAGGGGAGACAAGTAGAGAAGAGGGGAGGGGAGAAAAGAAGATTCTATCTTTCACTATTAAGCAAAAACCACCTACAGGTGGATTATAGACCTAATAATTATGGCAGTTAACAAATAAAGCTTCTAGAAAATAACACAGGAGACTATCTGCGATATGTAAAGATTTCTTAAACAGGACACACCAAAAAGCATTAATCACAAAGGAAAACATAGATACAATGAATTACATAAAAAGTAATGACCTCTGTCAAAAACAACCCCCCCCACACACACACACAAAAAGCACACAAAAAAACCCCAAAGAGAGTAAAAGAGCAAACCACCAAATCATGAAAGAAGATATCAGCACCAAAATGTCAGAAATTATAGAAGGGTCTGATATTTTACCATGCTTGGAAGTTAAACGTTAGTCTGCCAAGTTCATGGGTGTTGGTAGAAGACATAAGACTCCAGAAGAAGAGACGGTGGATGGTTAATTACAATAATAGTAGCTAAGTAAAATAACATTTGAATCTGCCTTCTTCACTACTGGTGCCTAGTATATAGAAGACACTCAATAAATACTTATTGAAAGGACAGATAGGGGACAACCTTCATAAACCTTGCCTCACATTTCTATAAAGGAGGAGATTCCCCTAACACAAGGCACAAGATGGGCATCTTGTTGGAGTGAATAATTCAACACCTTCTCCACCTACTTTCTTGAACCTCTGCAAACAAGGAAATGAGAAGTAGTTAACATAGTAAGTAAAAGGCATCCATTATTATTATTTTTACTAGTGATAATACCAAAACGGAAAAAGTCACTATTCATGTATATCACATCTTCTCTTGTTCTCTTGAACTCACCTGAGCTCTTGTACTCTGGTGTAGGTCCTATCCCTTCATCCTTTAAATCATACTCCATGTACAAGCATATAAGGGGCAGGATTTACTTTCTTTCTAACAGCTGGCTGGATGAGTTGATTGAGTCCCAAGATTCAGATGTGGGACTGGAATAAGAGGCTTGCAATTGAGATTCGGGTCCAAATCATGCCCTCAACTCAGTTTCATCACAGAAACTGGTTGGGGTTGAGGGGTAAACTAACACAAAGGATTGGATTGTCAAATCATATTCATACAAACCAGAGATCTTACCCACTATCAAGCTTTACTAATAATTTTAAGTATACAAGCAAGAGGCACAAAAGAAGCAGGGGAAGATCTGAGACATCCAATGTAGCTTCCCAGGTCTTGCTTCCAGCATTGAATATGTGCTTTCTAGCTCAGAATAACAGATACATTCTTTAAGCCAAATTCACGGATAACCTCACACAATAGGGAGCATTTAGGTTATGCCACAATATTACCTCAGGGAGCTAATAGATGACATTCTCCAGGAAGCCATGCTTCATAAATCTATAGATTCTAGGTTGTGTTTACTGTAGGCAATCTGAATCACAAATATTCTGCTCAAAGCATTCCATAAGTAAGAACTATCCTCTTGGCAAAACTCATTAGTCTATTTACCAAGGAGCTCAGTTATTAACATGTTTATGTGAAGATTTAACTGGGTCGCCTGCCTTCTTTCTTTCTGTGGAGTATCCCTCTGGATATCAAAAGAGAAATTGTTCATAAACCAGCTGCTATTAACTCCTTCCCCAAAGAATTACCAAGCTCTTGCCTGGAATATAAAAAAGTTGATATTTTTATCTCCATTAGGATATATTTTTGTAACTACTTCTTGTATGTATTAAACAGATTGTGTCAGGAAAGAGAGTTTTAGATACTCCTAACTACCTGAATAAATGAATGAACAAATGAATAATTTCATATGATGTAGCCATTTCAAAGCATGTTATCAGAGACTACTGAATAATTAAAATGTTCAATGATAAGTTAAGTGGAAAAGATATCAATTTGTATATGACTATGATTCTTTTTTTATTATTATTATTGTAAATACTATATGCTGCCAAATAGCATAAGATATAGTGTAATAACATACAACACAGTATAATAATATACAATATAATAATATATAGTATAATAACGGTTTTCTTTCAATAGGTGGCTTCTTTTCTTCTTTATATCTTTGTGTTTTCCAAGTGCTTTTGAGGCTCTATTATTTTTATGAATAGGAAAAATTATTAGAAAAATATGTTTAGGGCAGTCACGGTGGCTCACACCTGTAATCCTATCATTCGGGGAGGCCAAGGCAGGAGGATTGCTTGAGGTCAGGAGTTCGAGATCAGCCTGAGCTAGAGTGAGATCCCATCTCTACTAAAAATAGAAAAATCAGCTGGGCCTGGTGGTGCCTGCCTGTAGTCTCAGCTACTGAGGAGGCTATGGCAGAAGGATCGCTTGAGCCCAGGAGTTTGAGGTTGCAGTGAGCTATTAATATGATGATGCCACTGCACCCTAGCTGTAGTGACAGAGCGAGACTCTGTCACAAAAAAAGAAGAAAAAATGAAAAGAAAAATACCTTCAATATTTATTTAAATATTAAAGGTTAAATATTTATCTGTGATGTTGTAAAATATGCAGTCTTATTCTCATACTCCATCCTTAACCTGAGCAAAGTTAGGTATCCCTCCTCTTGTTCCCTCAGCTCCCTAACTATTTTCTCTATTATAGTCCTTACCACATTTTATGATAATTGGCCTCGTGACCTTGAGAACAAGAATCATTTTCTACATATTTTAGTATCTACAGTGCTTAGCAAAGTTCCCAATACAAAGTAGATAATAAATGTTAAATAAATTAATAAATGCTGATAAAATCTTGTTTTTAAAATTGTATTCATACTGTCAATCTGCACTTGAGACATTTTTATTAATGAAAATATGATAGTTACAAATTATAGCTTTGGTTGTCTCCTCAGTTTTTTATAATTTCATATGTAATATTTTGATCATTAAATTCTAGTTAAAAAGAAATGTGCATTTCCCCAAACAAATTACAGAATTTTTTTTAATCTTAGAACCTCTGACACCTGCCACCTAATTTAAAGGAAAATGAAAAAGATGAAGAAGAAAGAAGGAATAGGAAGAGAAAGAGAATTATTATTATTAGTAGTAATAGTAGTTTGCTTTTGTTTTCTGGATTCCAAACATATGACTGAACATATGATGATAGTATGCAAAATGACCTAAATTATTTGAAATAATTTTATTTTCATTTTTTTTACCTTCAACAGCCAAGAGTAAGCAGAATTATTTGAACTTTAAAAAGAAAATATAGACATAACTGAAATAGTGATGGAATCCTTCCATTCAGATAGACTCATATATTCAAAGATTATTTTTCCAATATAAACACATGTACTTTTGGTCTCTGTGTTGAATGATGAAGGCCCATGCTACACTGTCACTAGGTTTTCCTTATCTTAACTCTAGAGCATCAGAGAATAAATGTTAGTGATTTCTTAAAAAATGTTTCTTTTAAAACACAATTCTTGCTGTCAGACTACCACTTTTTAAGGATTGTTATCTGGATGATTTATACAAATTTTCAAAACGTTACCAAATAATCTAAGCTTCCTTTTTCAATGAGTTCATAAATTGGATTTTACTTGTCAAGCAGTGAGAAAAGAAAATCAGAAGGGGGTCAGTATTTTAAATGTGATTGATTTTCTCCTAGCAAATGGATGACATGATACATTACTGCAATAAGATACCTATATTTTTGTTATAAATCATAGTCTTCATTTAGCACTTTTCAACCTGAAAATCATGTAAACTCTTGCACAAATATCATAGCCAGTTTCTAAAAAGACTCCATATATTTATCATTTTCTGTATATTTTCCCACTCTATTTTTTCTTAATATATTTAAATACAAGTGAGTGGTTATGTAGTATAACACGTATATACACAATATGTAACAGATATGACTGGCTCAAAAATTATTTTGAGAAATGATAATAAAGGTATACTTTTTTTTTTTCCCCAGAGACAAGAGTCTCACTCTGTTGCCCTGGGTAGAGTGCAGTGGCATCATTAGAGCTCACTGCAACCTCAAACTCCTGGGATCCCAATCCTCCTGCCTCAGCCTCCTGGGTAGCTGGGACTACAGGCATGCACCACAACGTCCGGCTAATTTTTCTATTTTTAGTAGAGACGGGGTCTCACTGTTGCTCAGGCTGGTCTTGAACTCCTGAGCTCAGGTAATCCTCCCTCCTCGGCTTCCCAGAGTGCTAGGATTACAGGAGTGAGCCACTGTGCCGGGCCTAGGTTATACTTTTAAATGGTATTCCATTAATAGAATTGACATATATTCAATTATTCCTTATATCCTTGCTCCTCATTCTAATCTCCTGAAAATATTATAGTTTTGGAGACAGACGTGTGAGAGAATTTTATATAACTTATATCTTCGTGTTTTATAAATTTAATACAAGATTCTAATTCTTCCATACCTGTCTGGATA
The DNA here is from genome assembly GCF_020740605.2 of Lemur catta. NCBI lineage: Eukaryota > Metazoa > Chordata > Mammalia > Primates > Lemuridae > Lemur > Lemur catta. Next base: position 246,756,925 of record NC_059128.1, read on the forward strand.
AATCAAAGAGTCCTTATTAAGTATACAATGAACTCATACGCTTTTGCGATCTTTCTCCTGTCATCACTGTACCTTCCAATAAGCTTTTCATGCTAAAAACAAAAGCAAGTTAGATTACTATTTTCATGATTATATATATTCTGTACATACATTAATTTATTAAGAATTTTTAAAAGAACATTACATATTTACTAACACTCCTTTAAAAACTTTAACATCAAAAAACTTCTATTAAATAAGATACCAATTTTCATTTAAGTATCACATTCATAAAATATTCAAGATTAATATTTGGTTATAAAATAGTATCTTTTCAATAGCTAAAATACTGAACACTATGCAGACTGCTTATTTAATATAAATAAGAATAATTTCTGGTAAATTAAATGAATATGCAGCCTTGAAGAGCATAAAGTAACTTTTTTTTAACTGTCAAATAATAATTGTGAATATTTATGGATATAATGTAATGTTTTGGTCTATGTACACATCATAGAAAGACTCAGTCATGTTAATTAACATATCTATTACCTCACCAACTTACATGAGAATATTAAAAATCTATTCTTTTAGCAATTTTGAAATATACATTATTATTAACTGTGGTCATGATGCAGTACAACAGAGCACTAAAACTTTTTCCTCCAGTCTAACTGAGACTTTGTACCCTTTGATCAGTTTCTCCCCTTTCCCCATCCCTCCTCCTTCCCTCAGCCTCTGATAAATACTTTTCTGCTCTCTGTTTCTATGAGATGGACTCTTTTAGATTCCACGTGTAAGTGAGATCACACAATATTTATCTTTCTGTGCCTGGCTTATTTCACTTAGTATAATGTCCTCTAGTTCCACCTACGTTGCTGTGAATGACAGAATTTTCTTCTTTTTAAAGACTGCATATTATTCCACTGTGTATAAAGAACCTTTGAGCATATTTGTCAACAGACAAATGCAGATACAAGTCTAGTCTTTGACAAAACAGTATAATCAAAAAGTTTCCCTTATTTATTTCTTGAATACTCTTTCCACTTCTTTTCTCCCTCTAAATGACATCTTCTGTTTACAATATCAGGCCAAGTAGTACTTGCTTGCTTGCATTCTAATTGCTCTTTGCAAATCCAATAAGGATCTACTATTGATCCTTTACAGTATGACTAAAATTCACATACATCAATGTATTTACTCTCTTGCATGTTTGCATTCCAAACCTTTTATCTCTTATTGTGGAATGAAAGGATTGCCTTTTTAAAAAGGAAGGTATGGGCCGGGCGCAGTGGCTTACACCTATAATCCTAGCACTCTGGGAAGCCGAGGAGGGAGAATCGCTCAAGGTCAGGAGTTCGAGACCAGCCTGAGCAAGAGCGAGACCCCTGTCTCTACTAAAAATAGAAAGAAATTCACTGGACAACTAAAAACATATATAGAAAAAATTGCCAGGCATAGTGGCACATGTCTGTAGTCCCAGCTACTCGGGAGGTTGAGGCAGGATTGCTTGAGCCCGGGAGTTTGAGGTTGCTGTGAGCTAGGCTGACACCATGGCACTCTACCCCAGGCAACAGAGTCAGACTCTGTCTCAAAAAAAAAAAAAAGAATGGTATGGCAATCACTAGGTGAAGAGGATTGGAAGACAAGCAAGAGAAACTTGTTTGTAAGAGATATAGTGATATAACAGAGCTATCCCTGATGATAAAACTGCTATAGTCTTTTATCTTTTTTCCATTTTTTGAAGTCAAGGGCAGGAGATAAAAAAACAGGTTGTGTCTGGTATTATCATTTTTTTCCCTTATCTTTTTAACCCTAAGACTTGTAGATGTCGGGAATCAGACCATTTCTGTGCCTATAGCTTGGGTACCCCGCTTTCTCCCCTTTATCATCACAATCACAAAGCCTAGGGACTTAGAATTTCAGCTGCTTCAAGTCACTCCAAAACCTCTCAGATACACCAGGCAGCAGAGGCAGGGAATGTAGAGCAGCTGCTGAAGGAAAAGAATAGGAGACGGCTGGTGGAATGGCCTTTCCCAATCACATATGATTACATGAAAAACAGTATTAATTGTTTTTGTGACTGAGATTTTAGTTTTGTGCCCTGTCAATTTGCTACTAAAGCGATGTGGTACTAAAGCCATTCCTTCTGAGTGGTAAGATGATGAAAGAGAGGAGTGGTCACTAAGAAAGAACCTTAGTTGTTAGGGCACAAGAAGATGCCTATATGAGGTTTATGTATGTGCATGATCTTCACAGTGATGACTGAAATGCTGGATAATGCTAAGGAAAATTTATTAAATGAAGAAAAAAAATTAAACTAAAACTAAAACCATGCTTTGGCTATGTAAAAGCAATACTAATCAAAATAAATTATGTAGATTGCTTTACATTTATGCCTAATTACCAGGCAGCACAATAATGATTACATCATTATTTTTGTCAGATTAACTTTGCTATCAATTTAATTACAGCTGTAAATTCTAAATATTCAACCCTTGTAATTTACTGTTTTTAAACAATTATTTACTGAGCCCCTTCTACATGCCAGGCATCAAATTATATAGTGGGAATAAAATAGTAAAAGAATCCCTGCTCCCATAGGGCTTAAAGTCTTGTTGAAGAGAGAGACAAGTATTAGGCAAATGTCTAGCAGAGGAACTGACAATAAATATATTTTTAAAAGAAGGCAAGGACATGAGAGGAATATCCACTCCAGGCCTAAGAAGTCAGGTAAGGCTTCAATAAAGAGATGTCAGAGATGTTTCCTAAAGAACTAGTAGAGTTAGCCATGAGAAAAGGGAGGGTAAATTAGAAGAAGAAATCTCAAGCAAAAGGAAGAAATGCACTGGCCTCAGAAATGAGACACTGCATGGAGTGTTTGAGAAACTGCTCAGTCGGAACACAATGCTGTAAGAGTCCTGAGACAATGAGGCTAGAAAGTAAGTACGAGCGATTGATAGAGGACTTGACTATTATACTAAGTGAGTGAAATCTTGCCTGTAATAGGGAACCACTGCAGAATTTCCAGAAGGATAACGACATGATGAGAGTTACATTTCAGATGTATCACTTTGACTTCACTGTGGAGAGTGAAGTAGTGAAGCTCAACACTGGAGGACAGTTAGAAGCTAGCTGAAATCATTTAGGTGACAGATGCTGGTGGCTTAGGTTAGGCTATTAAGGAAGGAGAGGATTGGATGGACTTGAGAGATATGTAACAAGTACAGCTGAGATGTCTTAGTGATTGATGGAATAGAAGAGAAAGAGGGAAGTTGGAGATGGATTTCTGAGTTAGGCAAATGCATGGTGGTGTGGTATTTACTAGGATAAAAAAGAGAGAAGAGGCAAAGTGGGGTCTCTGTTTTGATATTTGGGGAGGGGAACTAGGAGAGCAATAGAAATTATAAGTCTTACCTTGACGAGTTGAATTTGATGTGTCTAGGCATCTCTGACATATAATTGAATATATAGGTCTGAGGCTAAGGACAAAGATCTGAGCTCAGACACATATTTGGGAGATTGCATTTTATATTATTTGAAGCCATCAGATAGAGAAAAGCACTAATATCAGTAGCCTAAGGAAACCCAAAATTTGTGGGATGAGCTGATTAAGAACAAATAAAGAAAAATATGAAGAATCACATAACTAAAGAAGGAGGGAGGAAACCAGGAAAGTATATTATCAAATGTCAAGGGAAGAGAATATTTTAAGTGGGAGCAAGCAGTTAACAAAGCCAAGTGCGACAGAGAGTATAAACTGGTATAGCCTTTTTGGAGAACAATTCAACACAACTATTAAAGTGTTTGATCCTCAATTCCACTTCTCAAAATTTACTGAAGAAAAAAAAAAATGTAGGTGCCCCTGTCCAATGAGACAAATTAAAGGACAGTTCACAAAAGTATAAAAAAGAAACAAAGAATGTAAATATCTAAAAATAGAGGATTAAATAGAATATAATAGACTGATCTTCTTGACTATTCCACAGAACTTAACGAGAACAAAGTAGATCTACATGGGAAAGACTAAGAAATATTAAGTACAAAAAAGAGCAAGTTACAGAACAATATAGACATAATAGTAGCAGTTATTTTTTAATTTATTTCTCTATGTATATATAGTTGTAAGAAAATGTATAGAAAAGTGGGCAAAGGACATGAATAGAAACTTTTCAAAAGAAGATATAAGATTGGCTAACAAACTTATGAAAAAATGCTCAACATCTCTAATCATCAGGGAAATGCAAATCAAAACCACAATGAGATATCACCTAACTTCAGTGAGAATGGCCTTTATCAAAAAGTCCCAAAACAATACATGTTGGCATGGATGCGGAGAGAGAGGAACACTCATACACTGCTGGTGAACTGCAAACTAGTGCAACCCCTGTGGAAAGCAATATGGAGATACCTTAAACAGATTCAAGTAGACCTACCATTCGATCCAGCAATCCCATTATTGGGCATGTACCCAAAAGAACAAAAGTCATTATATAAAAAAGACACCTGCACCCGAATGTTTATAGCAGCACAATTCACAATTGCAAAGATGTGGAAACAACCCAAATGCCCATCAATACATGAGTGGATTAGTAAAATGTGGTATATGTATACCACGGAGTATTACTCAGCTATAAGAAATAATAGTGATATAGAATCTCTTTTGTTCTCCTGGAAAGAGTGGGAACCCATTCTATTAAGTGAAGTATCCCAAGAATGGAAAAATAAGCACCACATGTACTCACCAGCAAATTGGTTTCCCTGATCATCACCTAAGTGCACATTTGGGAATAACAACAATTGGGTGTCGGACAGATGTGGGGGGTGGGGGAAGGGGATGGGTGTATCCCTACATAATGAGTGCAATGCGCACCGCCTGGGGAATGGACACGCCTAAAGCTCTGACTTGGGGGGATGGGGGGGCATGGGCAATATACATAACCTGAACTTTTGTACCCCCATAATAAGCTGAAATAACAAAAATAAAAAAATAAAAATAAAAATAATTTTTGACAAAAAAAAAAAAGTCTGCAAGAGTATACACCAAACTTAAGTCCAATAGTTAATTCTATGAAGAAAATTTGTATTTGGTTAGGCATGTGGCCTAGAAGGCCTTTTGCTTCATCTCTATTATTTGATTTATTTTTACAATGAAAATATTTCCATGCATTAGGTGTATGGCCAAAAGCATATTTTTAAAGCTGGGCACAGTGGCTCAAGCCTGTAATCCTAGCACTTTGGGAAGCTGAGGCAAAAGGACTGCTTGAGGTCAGGAGTCTGAAACCAGCCTGAGCAAGAGTGAGACCCTATTTCTACAAAAAATAGAAAAAAAAAATTAGCTGGGTGTGGTGGTTTGCACCTATAGTCCCAGCTACTTGAGAGTCTGAAGCAGAAGAATTGCTTGAGCCCAGGAGTTTGAGGTTGCTGTGAGCTATAATGACGCCATTGTACTCTAGCCTGGGCAACAGAGTGAGACTCTGCCCCCACGTAAAAAAAGAAAAAAAATTAAAATCCCATCAAATATATTTTTTAAATAAATCAAGTAAAATTAACATAGAAAAATATCCATTTATCAACTAATGGGGCTTTAGTAACTTTAATAAGAATAGGCTTGAAAGAATAAAGGAGACAAAAGGTAAAAATACAATGAATTAAGACAAAATGAGAGAAAAAATAGTAGACAGACTATACACAGAAAGCCCAATAATGAACATGAAGAAAAAGAAGTCCAGGGGAGATTTTTCATGACATGGAGTAGAAAAATAATAATCTCAGGAACCTAGTTGCTTACCCACAGCTTAAAATAAAAATTGGAGGTCACAATGCTAATGAGCCATCACAAAATTTAGTAACTGTATATGGTATACGGGATAACAATGGCAAGGCCCAGAGTAGCAGGAATAATTCATTAAGAAGACAAATCAATAAAGTCTAGATGAGAAACATGATTTAGAGAAGGGTCCAGGCAACATCTCAAAGCTAATAACCTAAGAGGTAAAAGGAAAAGGTGGTATAGAGTTTTCAAAATATCTTAGGGTTACATGAAAGGCTGACACCAGAAGTACACAAACAAGTGGTCTAACTGCCAGATGAGAAGTACTGGGTACTACCAAGAATCACCACAATGAGCCGATACATGATCTGGTACAAGAACAAGACTATGTATTAGTATTGGTTGTAATGTTTAGGTAATGGCATGCATTCATTGTTATGTATCAATCAGAAGTTGGAAGTAAAGCATGTTGTCAGAAATGCATACCATCATTCACTGTCATTCTACATGTAAGAGGTAATAAGTGATAAGGCACCATTTAGCTATATTTTAAATATTCTGAAGAATTTTTTTTCAGCATTAAAAAATAGGAATTACTTGGGAGTAGGGTATAAACTGAAATTTCTTTTGGAACCAGAACAAAAATGTCCCCAAATACCTCTGTTCTGAAGGAAACCAAATATCTCTTGGAGCCAAGCCCTGCTGGAAAATTCTTGGAGGGAAGATAAGTGCTAACAACTAGCTGTAACTTCCTAGGGGATGATTCATCCAGAACATTATAAAAAATGCATCCTGATCCAAAGCTACTGTTACAGGGAGACTATTCAGATTTTGGTTAAAGAAAGAATAACATGATGAACCCTAGGCTTGGGATGGTCCCCGTAAGCAAACAACTTTGAACCATAGTAAAATTGTTTATGCTTTTTAAAAGACAATGTACAGCAATACTACATTTCTTTGTGGGGAGTGGGTTGGGCATTATAGCATGAGAGCTGAAAGGGAAGAGGTTGGAACTTTCTGAGTGTAGCCTTTGGAGGAATATTTGCTGACACCTACATAGGTAGCCCTCCATTTGGGGGCCTGACATGTTTTGTCACACCTATTTAAATTACATTGGAAACCGAAAAATACCCTTTTGAATTAACAGTCCTCACCTTAAGAGTTCTATCTGTAGAATGGGCAAATTCCTCCTTTGACTTATCCTACAGGCCGCCTTCTGAGAATCAGAGGAGAACAACCAACTTCGATCATTTGAACATGGAGCATCCACTAACACCTAGCGAGAAAAAAGGACAAATGATGCAAATATACACTGACAATATATTCTGATGCACAAAGAGATAGAGAAGCTATGTAAATCATGACAAATAGCAAATAAATGAAAATATTTCTTTTGAAACTGAAAATATACCATGGTAAGTTTTCTTTCTTTCTTTCTTTCTTTCTTTTTTAATATCTATTCAGCATTCCAGTGGTACGGTCTTTATTACAGTTCCTCAGTAACACTTTTCAGAAAATTTTCCTATTTATTTTCAGTGTTTAGTTTTTTTTTTGGGGGGGGGGAATAGGAGAATTAAAGTCTACTTATGTCTACTAATGATATTTGATATTCTTGACAACTACAGCAAAAACTTTTACAAAAGTTACTCTTTGTAAATAACCATTACTATATTTCTGGGTTCTTAGCATTTATTTTAAAAACTAGTATTTCAATTTCAGTTGACTAAAATGATCTCTTTTTCTTCAACTGTCATGCTTTCATACAAAATGTTACTGAATTAAAGCAATACAGTGCACATGTTTGTGTACTGACCCAAATAATATCTGATCTTTTCCTGAGTATCTTTGACATACCTGGAAATATACAACATTCTACAATCCTCAATCCCAATGTTACCGCTTCCTTTGAACCATGATGACCATCAAATGAAAACTGCTTCCATGTTCACTTTATCAAAATTTCCCAGAGTACTGAGAAACTGTATCAGGCTATGTCTGGGAGCAGATGGAAACTAACAACAACACAGTAACATAATTAGTGGTATTATTGGGAATCCATCAGTTTGTCACAATGTAATAAAAGTACCTTGTCAAATGTTTCAGGCTGGGCATCTCCCATTTCTCTGCCATCCAATTCAGACACTTTAATCGCATTTATCAAAGGCTGTGGGATGAAAGATTCTAATGTCTGCCTCAGCCACCTCAATCTCAGACTATCATATTCATTACAATGAAGGTAACCTAAATATAAAGGATTAAAAAGTTTCAAATGAAGGCAATCGAGATGTTAAATTTCTACTTTTCAGCAAATAAATTTCAAAAAGAAATCAATTCATAATTATGCATAAATAGGCCTCAGAGGTAAACATTATAATTATCTTCTGCCTTAAAAACAGAAATATATATATTTATACACACACACACACATACACACTGCATAAAACATTTACAATAGTCATGCCTACACAGCTTCTCAGAAGCTCGCAGCATTTGCTCAATCAAATTTAATTTTGGAGGTGAAGTCTACAAGGATTATGGATCTGTAAAGATATGCTATCCAACCAATACCTCAGACACAGTTCTCATCCTAATGTACTAACTCTTAAGAGCAAAGTACAATACAGCATATCTTCATTTTAAATAAAGGAAGGTAAAGTAGTATGTGGAAAAAAGCAAGTGCTATGTGCTCTATAGTAAGAAAGACATGGATTTAAATTATAAACTGGGACTTTGGAGAAGTTACTTAGCTCTTCAAGAGTCTCAGTTTCCTTATTTATAAAATGGGAGTTGTACCTAGCTACTTCACAGATTGGTTGTTAAGATTAAATGTGATAGCTTTAGTAACATACCAAGCATAGTACTGCAAAAATAATAATAACAAATGTTTATAATAATTACTAAGAATTCTTGAGTCCTCATTATGTGCTTGACATTGCTCTAAGCACTTTACATGTAGTAATACATTTAATCTTCACAAACCTATGAGTTAGATACTGTTATTATTTCTGTTTTACTGATGAGGAAAATTGAGGCCAAGAGAGGTTAGGGACCTTGCCCAGCTTAGTTCCAGAGCTGTATCTACTCTTTAAACAGTACTGCATGCTGCTTCTCAATATAGAGGACATTCAGCAAATGATTCTCCTCCTAGTGAGACAATTGTTTTGTTTTTCCTTTATTTAAATACATATGCATATATATATCATATATGTATATATATGTGTGTATATATATGCAAACATATTTTTAAATGCATAAAAGCACAAACGAAGACATTAAAAATTACCTGAAACCCATTGTCTTCAGATAACCCCCATATAGCATTTTGCTGAATAGTTATACTGTATTTCTTTATATATATTCTCACATATAAAATTTTAAATAAATAGAATTATATTATATTTTTGGTAGTGTCAGTTTTCTTTCTACTCTTCATCTACTCCCTCCACTATCTGCCCCATCAAAAGTAACCCATGTTATTAACCTGACATATATACACCAACATGCAGAATTGTATTATACACACTTCTCTGTCTCCTTATTCTCCATATACATCAATACCTCAAAGGAAATAGCCCCAAGTCAATTGGCAGAGATAAAAATAATTTTTAAAGGTTGCTAAATAGCACAAGGAACAGATGTATCATCCTTTTTTTCAATCATTTCCCTACTTTTGTGTGCTTACACTGTTCTGTTGTCACTAATAACACTCAGCAAACACCTTTATACAGCTGTCCTTACATGGTACGCTTTTATTGTTATGGTACAGTACCACAGCAATGGATAGGTTTGAGAATTTTTAGTTTTAGTAAGTACTACCATTTCATTCCACCAACCCTGCACAAGAAGTGTTATTGTTAGTATGATATGGGTTATGATGTCGTTGTATATTAAGTTGCACTTCCTTGATCACTAAAACTATTGAACATCTTTTCATTTTACTACTGGCCATTTCATTTTGCTTCTCTCTCAGCTGCCTATATTTATCCTTTGTCTATTTTTTTACCATTGTACCATTTATATTTTTCTTATTAACCAGTAAGATAGTTTCATATTATAAATATTAAAACTTTCTCTGCCATCTGACTTGCAAATGTTTTCTAAATTATCTTCTGAATTTCTTTGTATCTTTTGTATAAGTTTCACAATTTTTTTATAGTAAATCATATCATCCCTTTATAATTTCTAGGTTTTTTGATTTTATTTAAGGTAGTATTCACAACCATTTTCAGATCTAATTCAACTAAACATTTAGACTTACACAGGCCACATTTGTTGTTGCCCTACACACGATAGGAACCACAACTTTCTAAGAAGGCAGGGTGAGCCACTCTTCCTTCTCACATTCACACAGGTAGTAATTCAAGTGCAAAATAAGACTCACATTGAGGCAGGTGCAGGATCTGTCCTAGCTTACAAGCCTCATTCATGTACAACAGGAACCAAAATTTCTAACAACTTCATAGGCACAGCTTTGGGGTCCTCCACAAAGACATGCATAGTTATAAGAATCACCGCACTCAGAAAAACTCAAAGCATGCCATCTCTTTTAGCTCTCTAGGGTTTATTTATCCTTTCTCCCCGTGCACATGCAGTTTACCAATCAGGGTCATTTTTATCATAAGCAATGTTGTCTAGAAACACCGTGATGCTCTGTCAGGTTACCAGGAAAATAATGCTAGAGAACTAGCTGAAAGTCAAATTGTAAAGTACAAAGGAAATTTTTTTTTTTGTAAAGCTTCTGCTCAAATACATAAAGGTGTTTATATGTTGAGTTGTGGTTTTTTTCTGTCACTCCAACCTGGGCAATATAGCAAGACCCTGTCTCTAAAAATAATTTTTTTATTTTTAATGTGCTAGGCATGGTGACTCATATCTTAGTCCCAGCTACTTGGAAGGCAAAGGTGGGAGGATTACTTGAGGCCAGGAGACTGAGACCAGCCTGGGTGATACAGACAGACCCAATCTCTTAAAAAAAAAAAAAAAAAAAAAAAAAACTTTTAATGATTTCCCATCATCCACTGAATAAAATTCAAACATCTAGTCTTTAATTCAGGGTCCACAATAGAACTCAAGACAATCTTTCAATTTTAATCTTCTGCTATTTCACCTATATACTCTGTGCTCCTCCAAACTTGATTGACTATTCTATTTCCCAAACATACTTTGTACCTCTCTTGTAGTATTTACCATATTTTATTTTATGACAGGTGTTTATGTTCATAGCTTACTTTTACTACTACCAGGGCTCCAGATTTCTATATGAGAGGAGTTCAGGAGGTAGAATCAGTTTTGTTAGAAACAGAAGAGGAGAAGGAAATCATCTTAAAGCACATTTGCAGAGAGACTATATACTTTTATATTTAGTTTGTATGTTTATTTTGGTTGGCTTTTGGAGGATTCACTAACGGAGCTTAAGTAGGTGTCTGAAAGCCCCTGTCATAGCCTGAATCACTAGAAAACATTGGAAGACAAAAGTTGATGTTATGGAAGGAGTGCAATTCTAGGGAAGAAAAAGAGAGAAAAAAGGAAGTAAATCATAGCAGATGAGTACACAGATATGATTTGCAATCAAGCTGGTTATAGCTTTGGTCAGTCTCTCAGGATATCTCTACAGTCTGAAATTAGAGAGCCTTGGGAAGAAAATGTGGGGGAGATTAGAGTAGGGAGGACAAACAATCTGCTGGCTGCTTCCTGTCTCCTTTCTCTCCTTGGTTAAAGTCCATTCCAAGAGTTGATAACTTCCACCCACTTCGGGTTTCTGTACCTAGCCCCTCCAAGCAACTGCTAAAAAAGCAAGACAGCACCCAAGGTCAGGTACCAAAAGCACACAGGTGTGGTGATCTCTGCTTGTCAACTGGGACACATCCAGAGGCTTCTCAATTTGTGGCAGTGGTAGCAGTAGCAGCAGACAACTGCATGAATAGCTTGAGTCTTTGCTAGGGTTTCTGCAGTCTCTCGAATCAATTCAAGTGGTTTTAGCCTTGAGGTGAGGGCAAGGACTAACGATGAAGCCAAACCCATCCTTGTTGATGTATAAACTGGGTCTAAAATAGCCCCAAAGTCATATCTTGTGTCCACCACTGCCTACCAGATAATAAGAGCCTTAAAGGAAAGAATCATGTCTTACTTATCTTTCATTCCATTTTTCTTTTTTTGGTTTAAATATTTTGTATTCTATTTCTATTCTTTTAGTGGTAAACTTTAAGATTTTAACATGAGTACATTTAAAAAACATAACTTAAGTCTATTTCACTATCTTTTCTAAAAGATACAAGAATCTCATAACACTTTCTCCTAACTTAGATGTTACCTTTATTGCATATTTGGGTTTTATTTGGGGTTACATTTTTTAACCCCACAAAACATTATTATTGTCTTCCACAGCCAAGGATGGTTAGATTCTCCCACATATTTCCCATCTTCTTTCCTCTTCATTTTTTTTTTTTTTTTTTGTAGCTCCTAACTTCCATCTTGGATGGCTTTCTTTTTTCCTAAAGTACATCCTTTAGAATTGTTGGTGACAAACTCTTAATCAATTTTTCTCTCTCTCTCCCCTTACTCTCAAAAAAAAAAAAAAAAATGCCTATTTCACCTATTTCACTTTTGCTTTTCAGGGATATTTTGACTGAGCATCTTTCTGGATTGACAGTCATCTTTTCTTAGCACACTGAAAACATCGTTCCTATGAATGCTGGTTTCTCTTGTTACTCTCATGTTAACCCTCTAAGCTGTTGTTCCTTTGAAGGTAAACTGTCCATTCTCTCTGGCTACGATTAAGATCTCTTTATTTTCAGTGTTCTACAACTTCACTATAATGGCCTACATTGATTTAGCTGTGGTTATGAAATTTCAAAGGGTACATTCTCTCCTTCTCCCCCAGAACCAAGGTTGAAGACAGGCAGTTTTCTTTGCAGTCTCATGGAGAGGACAATTTCTTCCTTTACCTTATATGGATGGTATAGTACTTTGGAGTCCCAGCTTTATATGAGTTGGTTTCCTATTAGATGCTCTATGTGGCACTGGCTTTGTTTTTTATTCCTGCATTTTCACAAAGCAATAAAAATCAACATGAAAGTTTTTTGTGCTAAGCAAATGCTCTCAAGTCAAAAGCCAGCTTCAGTACTCAATTTACCTTCAAGGTTCCCACTACCTCTTAGATTTTGGTCACTAAGTATTTAAAGATTGTTGATGCATTTTAAAAGATTTTGGTTTTCTTTAATATCATATTCTACATTTTAAGTTGCTTTCTTGGGGGAGTGGTGGTTAGAGTACCTAGTTTGCCACACGATGGGAAGCAGATGTCTTTATCATTTCTATATCCCTCAACTCTATACTGCCCAATGCCTTGCACATAGTATGTGCACACTAAATGTGGATAACTTGATTTGAAACATGGCATTATAATAAAGAATATTTAAATCACTACTACTGAAAATCAGGGCAGCTTTTCATTAAATTATAGCTTTAGTCAAGATTATCAATTCAGCATTTTGAAATAGCTCCCACATGTTTTACTTAGATGTAGATTTTATTTGAAATGGTCTTAGGTTGGTTAAACTTTTAAAAATATGCAATATAAAGTGTCACAATGCAAGTTTCATATACATGTACTAGTACTTAGTACATTGAGATAATTAACCTTGTGCTTAAATTGTTAAAAATAAATCAAGTTGATATTTTTTCATCTGAGTAGGAAAAGGGGTGAATTTAACAAATCCCTAAAAAAGTCACTGAGGCTTTAGCATCTGCACATGGCAGCCTTTGGTCCAAAGAAAGGAAATGAAACTGGTAGTTTCATTTATTCATTTATTTTAGTATACCTACCTAACTTAGAAAAAAATACTTTTGCCTTATTTCTTCTGAGCCATAAGCTATAATTATAACTGTTTTCTACTGTGAACTAAAATAAAATCCTAAGTGCCTCCCCTCACCCTGCCAATTGAATAGACCCCCTTTTAGCCAACAGGATCCAAAAAAAACCTTAAAACTGAGTTCCCAGCTATGATTGGAAGGAAGGTCTGACATGCTTCATTATACCTCCTCCCTTTTGGAGTTTTGATACAACAACTGACCAGTATTAATTCTAAAACAGAGATTACAAAATTGATAAGTCAGGCTCTTTGTGACAATAAGATATAAAATTAATAACAAGACTTAAGGGCATGCAGGACAAAGGTTATATCACCTGCGGGTCGTCAATTTGCTTAATAGATCACTTATATTGGGGCTTGTCTCTGATTAACAGACTTCCTTATCTTAACTTAAAACATTCTAAGCCTTCACACAAAGCTTTATTTCTTTAAGCTGTTACAAATCAAAGAATCTTTGAACCCACTTATAACCTGTAATACCCCCCCACCTTCATGATGTCTCACCTTTTCAGGCCAAACCAGTGTATTGATTTATAACTTTATGGACAATTCCTGTCTCTCTAAAATGTATAAAACGAAACTGTAACCCAACTGCCTCAGGACCACTTGCTCAAAACTTCTTGGGTATGGTTCCCTAGGCCACAGTCACACACATTGGCTCAGAACAAATCTCTTTAAATTATTTTACAGAGTTTGGGTTTTTCCATTAACAATAAGTTCCTTTCAATGTCAAAACTGGAATAATGACATTGTCCTGTACACTAAAAGTGCTAAGAAGGCTAATGGTAAGATTCTTTGAACTACTTGGAAGCAATGTTACAAATTCACAAAAGAACAAAACAGCAATAATGAATTTTTTAAAATTTAGCTGACATTAGATTAAAATGCACTTGAGAACACAACCACTTTAAGGTTCTAACTTATTAAGGCACTTATTATGGACTAGACATAGTGTTAGTTGAAGCAGACACAGATAAATAAGAACCTGCTCTATGTTCAAGAAGACTAACAGAGAGTTGTCTAACAGAAGCAACTAGACAAGTCAACAGGTGAGTATCACTGGGAGACCTTGGAATAGAGTCAACAGTGTAACAGAGAGAACGCCCTGAAAAAGGGTGAAGATGTTTTACAAGCTGTCTTTTTAAAACTTCCCCCACTCTTTTGGGGAATTAAAACCTGCATCCCTGCCTCAGGCCAGCGGTCAGGAGAGGCAGGGAATGTCTCCTTTGCTCTTTGTACCACAAGAGATAGCTCAACAGAACTCTGCGGTGGAGGTCAGGAGGTTGTTTTTCCCAGGGGATAGGATGGATCAGAATTATCAACTATAGTTAAACAGCAATAGCCTGAGCTGAAAACCTTCCCTTTAAAAGCTCTGTATTTCTGCTTATAGTTAGGAAAATTGATACTTTAAGACAGGAGTCTGCCATTCTCCTCATTTGCCAGCAAATTGACAAATCTCTCTTTCCTTCTCCTCAAATCGCTTGTCCTCATTCTTCCGATGGAGCTTTGGGGATAAGTACCAAACTTCTGACATGACCTCGGAGATAAATGCTGAACTTTCAGTAACAACGGTACAACAGTAAAACTTGCGTTCTGATCCCAGTTCTGCCACCTACCTTAGACAGTTTAGTTAACTTCTCTCTGTCTCAGTTTCATCTTTAAAATGGGAATGATAATACTGAACTCAGTGCTGCAGAGTTAAATGAGATAATGGTCACCAGTGATAGTCACAGTGTTCCTCAGAGCCCTAAGACTTTGGGAAGAATTATACATGGAAATAAAATATAAGATGTTGGAAGCAGAGACTACTAAAAATGTGTGAAAAGCACAGATTTATGAAGTGTGATTAACACAGTCATTACTACACATAAAGTGTTCCAAAATGATTATAGTTTTTATTACTACAAAGAAGATCCACCTAATGTAAGGAGCTCAGGTAAGGCTTTCCAGGGAAACTGATTCCTGAGGTATAACCTGAAGGATGGAAAGTGGTACCTGAAGAGTGTGCAAAAAGGACTACAGATATGAAGGAGCAGGAAAGAAGGCAAAAGCAATTCAACAAAGAAAAATGTCTTCCTAATCTTCCCAATCACCAAAGGCTAACCAGGTGTCAAATGTTAACACTGACATCAAAGAGATTTTCCTGCCTGGAGGGACACAACAAGAAACTTGACTAAGCCACTCCACCAAGCTGGGTCATCCTCAGTTAATATGTTAATGTTTTTCTATTTAGAAATAGAATTATTTGCTCTTTTCTGTCCAGACCAGGACATTACAAAGGCTGTGTTGACAAAAAACATGGTCAGTCCATTGCTGTGCTAACAGGTGAGAGCAGCTAGACCAAAAGAATAGTAGACTAATTTTTTTAAAATTATTCTAAAGCATGAGCTTTTTAATCATTCAAAGCTGTGAGCCTCTTGGCCCCAAATAAAGACCAATACTGATCTAAAGAAATTTGGTGTACAAATGCACATTTAGTGCAGCCATCATTTTAAGTTTTGCTTATAAAAGCTTTGATTAGCATTGCTTCTACATTCCAAATTCAAGCACTGTAGCTAACCTAATTTGGGCTTTAAGCATCAGCATGAAGACATCTGTACTTCTTAGTAAATCATTATCATTAGTCCTACTTAGATGAAAAGCTATTTTACTTGGAACACTGCCTGTAGTTCACTGCCCTTGATATAAGAATAGGAAGATTCTTCACCACTTGAAACTCCCAGAATATATCAGTTTGCCTTTGGGTTCCTAATCAAATCAAATTTGCTACCATAAATGTGTAAAATATTTATAGCCTACTAATGAGGATAATTTAGGATTAAAATGCCCTCTCTTCAAACTTGTAACCAAATTTGACATTTCTCTTCCATCTTTTATAATACTAAAAATTTCATACCCAGAATTAAGGAGTATAAGCCCTGTAACAGCCAATATAAGAATACTGTCCAAGAACATTAAAAGAGTAGAAGTAAAAACAAATACTCCTTTATAACACACAATTCCATAAAACTTGAGGTCAAATGATAAAAATAATAAGGTAAACTTATAAAATAACCTCTTCTGTTGTGATCAACAAACTTCAATAACAGAGTTTAAATCAGAATTCTAAAATATGCAGTATATTTTCTCCTAAACATATGGTTAGCTGATATATTTGTACCAATGCCTAGTACAACTTGGATTCACATTTGTCATTAAAAAAATTTTTTTAATCTATTTCAACAGTGAATACTTTCAAAAAAAGATATAAATTAGCAGTCTTCAAACTGGGATATGCATGCCTTGGGGATATATAACAACTTTCTAAGAGACAGGCAGGCTTGGATAGTTTCAAAAGAATCAATTTTCAGATCATCAACTTCCCAAAGAAGAACACCTCCTCTGGGGCATCTCCTTTCACATGACACTTCACCAATTTTACAAATGAAAAGCAAGCTTCCCACTCATCCAGAATCTTATTATGGCAACATGTGTCAAGGCGTAGAAACCTCCAGAACATCACATAAGGGCAGTTCAACACATTGGTGTCTTGGCTGAGAAAGTGAGTGAGTCTAATAAGACACACTGCCTTTTGTAACTTACATGGTTCAAATTCTTTGCTTTCAACAAAAATCAAAAGTGGACTTAAGGAGTGCTTGCCTAATAGGTCATTAAAATAATGTTTGATGAAGATCTGTATGTGATTTGGGGCTATAAATTAGAAGGACTTTAAAGAACCAGTAAACCCACTGTAACACAATTCCCACCACTTCCATCTTCTTATCTACCTAAACAACAGCATTTGCACCAAAAAAAACAAAAAAAACAAAAAAAACCCAGCATATAAAATCCGACAAAATTGATGCTGAATTCTGCCTCGTTTAGCAATAAGTAGTTTTAATCCAGGGAAACCTGAATTAGTTTTTTAAAAAAGTCCCATCCGTCTCATTAAGAAAAAATTCACAGTGAATATTTTTACTTTTAATAAATATTTGTAAAAATGTATATCACTTTTGTACTAATAGTGATAATGATAAAGTCATTTCAAAAGACCTTATTACATTGTCTAATACTATGCCTTCTTGCCACATGTGGCTGTGAGCACTTGACATGTGGCTAGTCCAAACTGAAATGTGCACTAAGCATAAAATAACCAATTTTGAAGCCTGTAAGAAAATGATGATGTAACATATCTCATTAAAATTTTTTATTTTTATTACATGTTGAAATAGTATTTTGAATGTATCGGGTTACAAAGCATTATTCAAATTAATTTCACCTGTTTCTACTTTTTTAATGGGACTACTCAAAAATACAAAATTATGTATGTACTTCACCTTAGAACCTTATGGTTTAATGATACAAAAAATGATTTTAAATGTGTATGTTTTTGTTGCAGAGATGTATGACAGGAATATCAATTCAAGACTCTTAAGTATAAAAGTAAACAATAAAATTAAAAATACCTCTGTCATTGGCTTATCAGCATTCAAATTATCTGGCAGATCTGTATTTACAAAATGTTGTAGTTTTGTCCCCAGTCACCTGCTAGGATTAAGTAGCTGGAAAAAGATATTATTTACACTAATTTCCTCAGCTAAAATTTCCATAGTGTCCTGGTTTTCAGGCTTCCTAAGTTTGCAAACTTAATCTTATGCTTCTCCCCACATATGGATATTAAAAAGTTGTCAAATACTGAAAGAAAAGCACACTACCTGGACAAGCACACTGCAGCAGAGCTATCGATTTGCCTCCAGGAGCAGCACACAGATCCAGAACCTTCTCCCCATCCCTTAATTCCAGAGCCAGAACTGGGAGAAGAGAAGCAGCATTTAGAAGGTAGTATTTTTTCAGGTTTCCAGTTTGGTGTCTTTCTGAAGGCAGTCGGTCGGAGGTTCTGCTAAGGTAACACTTCATTGATTCAGGATAGTAGGGTAAAGGTCCCTGAAAGAGTGTGTGATAGCCCTTCAAATGTAAATCCTTTTCCAGTTTAAAAGGATAATTGAATCGGTTAAGTAGGACAGCATATTGCCAGCATGATGGAGATGTCAGTACATCCCTAGGAACAGAAAAAGAAAATAAAGGAATATCAATATTATATACACCAATACAATTTTATATGATTAATCAGGTAAGTGTGGTCCTAGTTTTACACTTCACTTACATGTGATTTTTCAGAGAAAGGATCAGTATTCCTGACTTTTCCTTTTGCCCCTTGAGGCTCTGATATGGCTCAGTCCAGCACTGTTATGATCCTGTCTCTATTTTCAAAAATCAACATTTTGTTCATCATGGCTTTTTTAAAATTAATTTTGATCATAAATTCTGCACCAGAGAGGTATGGCCCAGCCTAGGCTCAGCCTTGCCCATCCCTGCCGAATATCTCACCAAAAAAACATGGCCTGACTTTACATACCTCTAAATCTGTCAAAAGGGATTTTTGTCCATCACTCTTTGCACAAGGAACTGTTTTTCTTAGAGACAAAATTTAAAACCAGAGACTATTAATGTTGGAGGGAAAAGCACTATCATAAAAGGGTGTTAGAGGGAATGAGTGTTTCCCTCTGATGAAGATAAGAGGCATGGGATGCTAACTACAGTGAGCTCCACAGTAATGGAGTTAATGAGGCGATGAGTGGCTCAGATGACACAAAACCAAGGATGATTTAAAAACCACTTACGGATTGATGGTGCAGGCTTTCCCCCCAGCAGCTTTACCTTCCTAAATTTGTATTCGGCCCAACAGTTAGATCTCTTGACAATCACAAGCTCACATCAACTGACAGATGATACAGCAGGAAATATTTAATTTATTTACTAGCTGACCTTTCTAGCTGAGTTCTTTGGGAGCCTCATTAACCATGGTCAATTAAATAAATTCCAGCTGCTACTCAACCTGGAGTTGCCTCAGTGAGAAATGGCTGGATTGAAATGTAACACCTGCGACTGGAAGTGTGCCATGTGAATCTCAATTTAGGGCTAATATGCACAACTATTTTCTCCTTTCACTGTCTCTTACTCTATGGATGGTACGTCATAGGAGCCTGGCATATCCGTTTCAGTTTTTAGAGGATGATAACCTCTTTTTCAGAAAGAGGTTTGAAAACTTAATCAAGGATCTGTAAAAAAGGTTCCTGGGCTCTACCCAGAGTTTCTGATTCAGCAGGTCTAAGGTGGGGCCTAAAATCTGCATTTTTCACAGGTTTTCAGGTGACGTTAATGCTGCTGATATAAAGTGGACCCCAAAGGCAAACTTTCGAATGCCACTGTGGTAAATCCTATGACAATTCATCCTCATCTTACCCTTGAAACTGGTTGAAAATCTATCCAGTGTTGTGAGTCATGTGTAATAGAGAAATGGTTAGAAACATACTTTAATTATATACACTGGAGTGGCTTGTGCCCACTCCTTAGCTAACAAAAGACAAGATACTTTCAATTGGTTAATATCAGACAGAGTGAATCTCTATTCATTCTTCTTTTTTTCTTTGAAATTTTCAAAGCTATTCTTGAATGTTTATACTTTCAGATGAACTTTAGAATTAAAATTCAGTTAAAAATAATTTATAAAATATTTGTGTGTCTAAATAGATGTGGTAACCTTGACTAGGATATTATTAATAAAAGCATTAAACTTGGAAAGAGATAATACTGAAGATGGCGGAGTGGAGGTGACCTCCTGGATTTGTGCTCCCAGAGAGGAAGGCGTGGATCTCCACCTGCCACAACGCTAGAGGATTGCTTCTCCACAGGAACGGCGGTGTGAACCCACGGAGAATCACCGTGGGACACGGGGAACAGGAAAAAACAGAGGCGAGTGAGAAATCAGACCGAGATAATTTGGAGAGTGCGGGACGGAAAACAGACAGCGGAGTGCGGGACGGCCGTGCCTGCCTCACCGGCGAGTGGGGCGGGTGCAGCCCCACAGCAGAGCGGCTTGATCTCCCCACTGACCCCCACATCCACTCGGTCAGGGATCTGGCTGAAATTGGTGCAGAATCACCGCGGGAGACGTGGAGCTCCGAGGACAGGTGACATAGGCGGGAGAGAGCTTGGACTCGGGCGGGTCTCCGTGGTGCCCTATCTCTGAAAGGGACAGACGCGGACCTGCACCGAGGCGAGGGGCCGCGAGCGTGAAATATTAAAGCGGGACTTTTTTGCTTTTTTTTTTTTCCCCCGTACGGCAGCTCTCCGGCTGGGGAGCCGCTGCGGGCCCTGGCGCCTGCCGACCTCTGAACGCTCTCGCGTGGTCGCCATCTCGGTTCCCACAGCTAAGCGGAAAGGACCTTGGACTCTGGCAGGCCTCTGCGGTGCCAGTGCCCTATCTCTTAAAGGGACAGACGCGGACCTGCACCGAGGCGAGGGGCCGCGAGCGTGAAATATTAAAGCGGGACATTTTTGCTTTCCTCTTCCCGTACGGCAGCTCTCTGGCTGGGGAGCCGCTGTGGGCCCTGGCGCCTGCCGAGCTCTGAACGCTTTCCCCTGGCGCCTGCGACCGACAGACGCGCGGTGGCCATCTCGGTTCCCACAGCTAAGCGGAAAGGACCTTGAACTCTGGCAGGCCTCTGCGGTGCCGGAGCCCTATCTCTTAAAGGGACAGACGCGGACCTGCACCGAGGCGAGGGGCCCCGAGCCTGAAATATTAAAGTGGGATTTTTTTTTTCTTTTTTTCTTTTTATCTCTCTCTTTCTTTCTTTCTTTCTTTCTCTTTTCTTTCTTGTTTTCTCTTTCTTCTTCTTGTTATTCATATTGTTTCTCTCCTTTTTTTTTTTTTTTTTTTTTTTCTTTTCTTTTTTCCTTTCTTTTTCTTTTCTCCTTTCCGGTGTCCCTCCAGCCCAGGAGCTACTGTAAACTCCTGAGTGCTCCAGACCCCCAGCTGTGATTCCTATCGGACCCTGAAAATTACCCCCCAGTGCCAGTGATCTGCGGGTGGGCAGGAACAATTGTGCGGGCCAAGGTCTAACTGCTGCAGAGCCATAGGGTGCCAGGCGACTCCTCAGGAGGCTCCATCCCCTGATCCATAGACCCTCTCCAGGTCCCCTTCCCAGGTGTGAACACTGAGTGCTTCCCTAAACGCAAGAGTGTGGAGCCCGGACCTTGGGAACACTGGGACAGTGTAGACCTTTGCCCGTGGGAGCTGCAGCAGCTGGGGCACTGAGGGAGTGAGGGCACCGCCTCCTCGGCCTAGCCAGTGTCTTTCCTGCTGAAGGAGACAGAAACCACACATCCAGAGGAAGAACCAAAAAGCCAGGGAGAGGAAAAAAAAAAAAAAAAGAGAGGGAGAAGAGGCTTTCTGCTTGCAAATCATGTGAATCCTGCCTACTAACTGAAAGTCCGCAACACAATGATTTAACTTGCCAAACTGGTCTTAGGTCAAGCCAACCCTCTGGGGGTGGACCCATCAGAAGCAGTCCCCCAACTGAGATAGAAAAAAGAAACTCTAAACAGCACACAACAGTCTCCCCCTATAGATAAAGGAAGCAACATTCCTAGACTGTTCCATAGCCTAAGAACAGAGTACAAGACGTGCTGTTAACTAGACTAAAGCTGTGAGAAAAGATCTAACGATAGAGCCAGATGGGAAGGGCTCAGCGGAAAAATATGGGGAGCACAAAAAACCAAACGGAAACCTCGCCCCCAAAGAGAAATACCAACTCTCCTCCAATTGGCACAAGCCAGTTTCAGAATACCAATATGTTACCAGAAGAATTTCAGTCTTGGGTTATAAATAAGCTGAATGATATACAAGAAAAAATTGATATCCACCGCAAAGAAACCGCAAAAAAATTCCAGGATTTGGAAGAAAAATTCACTAAAGAAATAGACGTATTGAAAAAAAACCAAACTGAACTCCTAGAAATGAGGGATTTATTCAGGGAGCTACAAAACACAGTGGAAAGTCTCAAGAACAGGGTAGATCAAATAGAAGACAGAATCTCAGAAATCGAAGATAACTCTTTCCAATTAAATAAGACAGTCACAGAGATAGAGCAAAGAAATAAGAAAAAAGACCAGAGTCTTCAAGAAATGTGGGATTATGTGAAGAAACCTAACGTGAGAGTTATAGGCATCCCTGAAGGTGAAGAAGATAATAAGCAAGGGCTGGATAAACTATTTGAAGACATAATAGAAGAAAATTTCCCAGGCCTTGCTAAAACTTTAGATATACAGGTTCAAGAAGCTCAAAGAACCCCTGGTAGATTCATAGCAAATAGGAAAACACCACGCCACGTAGTCGTCAGACTGACCAAAATATCCACTAAAGAGACCCTTCTTCGAGCTGTAAGGAGAAAGAAACAAGTAACATACAAAGGGAGGCCCATTAGAATTACGCCAGATTTCTCAACTGAAACTTTACAAGCAAGAAGAAGTTGGGGCCCCATTCTCACTCTTCTGAAACAGAATAATGCCCAGCCTAGAATCTTGTACCCAGCTAAGCTAAGCTTTCTATATGAAGGAGAAATTAAGACATTCTCGGATAAACAAGGACTGAGGGAATTCACCAAGACAAGGCCACCCCTCCAAGAAGTACTCAAAAGAGAGTTACACACGGATCATCACAACAAAGACCCACGAATGTAAAACCACCCAAGAGCTAAAGATCAAATTCTAGCCACCACAATGGCTCAAGAGAGAAAACATAGCAATGAAGTTCTACCCAATAAGATAAACAGAAATCTATCCCAATTATCAGTTCTCTCACTAAATGTCAATGGCCTGAATTCCCCACTCAAGAGACATAGACTGGGCCAATGGATAAAAAAACACAAACCAAGTGTCTGCTGCCTTCAGGAAACTCACTTAACCGGCAAAGATGCATTTAGACTGAAAATAAAAGGATGGAACCTGATATTTCAAGCAAATGGTAGCCAAAAGAAAGCTGGTGTGGCAGTTTTAATTTCCAATAACTTAGTCTTCAAACCAACAAAAGTAATAAAAGACAAAGACGGTTACTACATACTGGTGAAAGGCACAATTCAACAAGAAGACATAACCATACTTAATATATATGCACCCAATCTAGGTGCACCCAGATTCATAAAGCAAATCCTACTCGATCTAAACCAAATCATAGGCAACAACACTTTAATAGTTGGAGATTTTAATACCCCACTGACAGCACAGGACAGATCCTCCAAGCAGAAAATAAGTAAAGACATAGTAGACTTAAACAGAATGCTAGAACAAATGGGCCTGACTGACATCTACAGGACATTCTACCCGAAAACCACTGAATATACATTCTTCTCATCAGCTCACGGGACATTCTCTAAGATTGACCATATCCTAGGTCATAAAGCAAGTCTTAAAAAAATTAAAAAAATAGAAATCATACCCTGCATCTTCTCAGATCACAATGGAATAAAAATAATAATGAACCTTAACAGGAACTCTCATTCCTACGCAAAGTCATGGAAGCTAAACAACCTTCTCCTGAATAACAATTTTGTAAAGGAAGAAATTAAGTCAGAAATCAAAACATTCTTTGAATTAAATGACAAAGGTGACACAACTTATCAAAATCTATGGGATGCAGCTAAAGCAGTCCTGAGAGGAAAATTCATTTCCATAAATGCCTATTTCAAAAAGACAGACAATTTACAACTAGACAACTTAATGAATAGACTCAAAGAACTGGAGAAAGAAGAACAGACTGACCCCAAACCCAGCAGAAGGCGAGAAATTATTAAGATCAAATCAGAATTAAATGAAAAAGACAACAAAAATACTATAAGGGAAATTAATAAAACAAAAAGTTGGTTCTTTGAAAAGATAAATAAAATAGACACACCACTGGCTAGACTAACCAAGAGCAGAAAAGAAAAATCTTTAATAACTTCCATCAGGAACATGAAAGGAGAAATCACAACCGAAGCCACAGAGATACGTGACATTATCTATGAATATTACAAAAATCTTTATGCACACAAATTGGAGAATGAGGAGGAAATGGACAAATTTTTAGAATCACACAGCCTTCCCAAGCTCAATCAGGAAGAAATAGAATTCCTGAATAGACCAATATCAACAACTGAAATTGAAACAGCAATAAAAAACCTTCCCAAAAAGAAAAGCCCTGGTCCAGATGGGTTCACACCTGAATTTTACCATACATACAAAGATGAACTGGTGCCCATCCTACATAAACTATTCTTCAATATTGAGAAGGATGGAATTCTCCCCAACACATTCTACCACGCCAATATAACATTAATACCAAAACCAGGAAAGGATGCAACAAAAAAAGAAAACTACAGACCAATTTCTCTCATGAACGTAGACGCAAAAATTCTCAATAAAATCCTAGCAAATCGTATCCAAGTGCTGATTAAAAAAATAATTCATCATGACCAAGTAGGCTTCATCCCAGAGATGCAGGGGTGGTTTAACATACGAAAATCTATAAATGTAATTAACCACGTAAATAGAAGCAAAAATAAAGACCATATGATCCTCTCAATAGATGCAGAAAAAGCATTTGACAAAATTCAACACCCTTTTATGATAAAAACACTTAACAACATAGGCATAAATGGGACCTACCTAAAAATAATACAAGCCATATATGACAAACCCACAGCCAACATCATACTGAATGGGGAAAAACTGAAAGCATTCCCACTCAGAACTGGAACCAGACAAGGCTGCCCACTGTCCCCATTACTTTTCAACATAGTATTGGAAGTCCTTGCGAGAGCTATCAGACAAGAGAGCAGAATCAAAGGTGTCCAAATAGGGACAGAAGAGATCAAACTCTCACTCTTTGCTGATGACATGATGTTGTATCTGGAAAACCCCAAGGACTCAACCAAGAGACTCCTGGAATTAATTAACGAATTCAGTAATGTCTCAGGTTACAAAGTCAATACACACAAATCAGAGGCATTCATATATGCCAATACCATTCAATCGGAGAACCAAATTAAGGACTCAATACCTTTCAAAATAGCAACAAAGAAAATAAAATATCTAGGAATATATTTAACTAAAGAGGTAAAGGACCTCTATAAAGAGAACTATGAAACGCTAAGGAAGGAAATTGCAGAACACGTAAATAAGTGGAAATCCATACCATGCTCATGGATTGGAAGAATTAACATCGTTAAAATGTCTATACTACCCAAAGTAATCTATAGATTCAATGCAATTCCTATTAAAATACCAACATCATTTTTCACAGATTTAGAAAAAATAATTATACACTTTGTATGGAATCAGAGAAGACCCCGTATAGCAAAAGCAATCTTAAGCAATAAAAACAAAATGGGAGGTATTGATTTGCCAGACTTCAAACTATACTACAAAGCTGTGGTTCTTAAAACTGCTTGGTATTGGCACAAGGGCAGGGACACAGACCAGTGGAACAGAACAGAAAACCCAAATATAAAATCATCCTCATATAACTATCTAATCTTTGACAAAATAGACAAAAACATACTCTGGGGACAAGAGTCCCTATTCAATAAATGGTGCTGGGAAAACTGGATAGCCACATGTAGAAGACTGAAACAGGACCCACAGATTTCACCTCTCACAAAAATTAAATCACGGTGGATAACAGATTTAAACCTTAAATGGGAAACAATTAGAATTCTAGAAGAAAATGTAGGAAAGACTCTTACAGACATTGGTCTAGGCAAAGAATTTATGAAGAAAACCCCTAAGGCAATCGCAGCAACAACAAAAATAAACGACTGGGACCTGATTAAATTAAAAAGCTTCTGCACAGCCAAAGAAATAGTCATGAAAATAAACAGACAGCCTACAGAATGGGAAAAAATTTTCGCATACTACACATCAGATAAAAGACTGATAACAAGAATCTATTTAGAACTCAGGAAAATCAGCAGGAAAAAATCAAACAATCCTATCAAAAAATGGGCAAAGGACATGAATAGAAATTTTTCAAAAGAAGACATAAGAATGGCCAAAAAACATATCAAAAAATGCTCAACATCCCTAATCATCAGGGAAATGCAAATCAAAACCACAATGAGATACCACTTAACTCCGGTGAGAATGGCCTTTATCAAAAAATCCCAAAACAACACATGTTGGCGTGGATGCGGAGAGACAGGAACACTCATACACTGCTGGTGGGAATGCAAACTAGTGCAACCCCTATGGAAAGCAATATGGAGATACCTTAAACAGATTCAAGTAGACCTACCATTTGATCCAGCAATCCCATTATTGGGCATATACCCAGAAGAACAAAAGTCATTCTTTAACAAAAACACCTGTACCCGAATGTTTATAGCAGCACAATTTACAATCGCAAGGATGTGGAAACAACCCAAGTGCCCATCAATCCACGAATGGATTAGTAAACTGTGGTATATGTATACCATGGAGTACTACTCAGCTATAAGAAATAACAATGATACAACATCTCTTTGGTTCTCCTGGAGAGAGCTGGAACCCATTATACTAAGTGAAGTATCCAAAGAATGGAAAAACAAGCATCACATGTACTCACCAGAAAACTGGTTTCCCTGATCATCACCTAAATGTACATCAGGGAAGGATACCAATTGGATATCAGACTGGGATGGGGGGTGGGGGGAGGGGATGGGTGTATGCCTACATGATGAGTGCGTTGCACACCCTCTGGGGAATGGTCATGCTTGAAGGTGCAGACCCGGGGAGGTGGGGGGGGGGGGAGGGGATGGAGGTATGACTACATGATGAGTGCCAGGTGCACTGTCGGGAGAATGAGAACGGACGCGCTTGGGACTCTGACTCGGGGGGATGGGTGGGACATGGAAAATGTATATAACCTAAACTTATGTACCCCCATGATGAGCTGAAATAAAAAAAATAAAAAAAATAAAAAAATAAAAAAAAATAAAAATAAAAAAAAAAAAAAAAAAAAAAACTTGGAAAGAATTAACATCTTTATTGTATTCAGTCTTTCCAACCCTGACTACAAGGTTTGTTTCTCTATCTATTCACATTTTCTTTGCTATCCCTTAGCAAAGGTTATTAATCTTGCATATTTCCTTTTCAGCATATGTTTAAGAGGATTGTTAGTTTAGGAACATTATTGATTTCTGTATAAACATGTTAAATCTTGAAGAATGAGTCAAAATTATCCACGGGAAGAAATGAGAAAGTTAGTTTCTGGGCAAAGCCAATAGCACATGTACAGGTGAATGAGTGTGAGGAAGAACAGTCCATTTGGAAAATTAGTAGTCTGGTGTGGCACATGGCAGATTACATGGACCAACAAAGTGCTAGGATTACAGGCATCAGCCACCATGCCTGGCCCAGGCTGACTTTAAAGCCTAACAGCAGTGATTGATTCCCAAAGTGTGAGACTCTAGCAGTACACCAGGGGGAGGGGCAGAGAATTTCCAGCCTACAACTCACCCAGTACAAGTGGCCCTGACCTCCCTGAAGCAGACCTATTGCCTCTAAGGATGGAAACAACCTGCCATACCCTGCCCATAGAGCCAGCGGCAACAGACCAACTCACTGAAGGCACTACTAAGGCTGCTCAGGCTGGTGCTTCCTAGCCCTGTGAAAGCAAAGCTGTGTCTCGCAGCTCCCTCTGCACACACCTGCCACTGACCTCCAAGCCCCTCCCCACAACACACACACCACCCTCCCGTGCCTGCACTGGGTGGGCTGCTACCCTGGAGCTGAAAGGGCAGTGGCTACTGAGTCCAAAGCACTGAGGGATGGGCAAATAGCCCAGCAGGCAGAAGAGAAAATGTCTATTAGAAGACTCAAGGAGACAGTGCCCAGGAGGCACTCTACGACTCCTCCGAAGATTCAGGGTTAGTCTAAAGCTGCTCCATTTACTGGTCTTCAAGTCCAGAGGAAGTGCAAAGAACTGGGAGCCACAAGGTCAGTGACCTGTAAATATTTTACTAGTACATCACTGGTATCATTTTGAAAAAAACTGTGTACCCGCCAACACATTTTAAGTCAACATCAAAATCCTCATCATATGTGTAAGGAAGCTATTTCCAGCATACTGTAAAAATTGACATTTTTAAAATATAAATTATTTTTAAAAATGTACTCTGTGGAACCTAAGTATCAGAGAGGTTTTGATACCAATCATTATCCATATAAAAATTTGTGAACTGACTCTTAACAGATGAAAATTTTACTGTTCCTTTTCTTCTTTTATTTGCATTCTACTTAATATAACTTTATTCTATTTTTGTGCTTGATATCTTTTTTTATTACCCTATCATACTTCTCTGCCCCCCTACACATACACACACGTGTATATACTAAATTTGTTTTTCCTGTAGTCTTAAATCTCTGTGTTAAAATGGTAACTTCTGCATTCAGTGACCAATAATATCAGTACAAAATTGACTGAAACAACTTATAAATTTGATACTTAACATAAAAAGTAAAGATTGGTAAAAAATGGATCTCTTGGGTAGGCACAGTGTCTCATGCTATAATCCCAGCACTCTGGGAGGTCAAGGTGAGAGGACTGTTTGAGGCCAGGAGTTTGAGACCAGCCTGAGTGAGACACTCCCAACTCTACAAAAACTATAAAAATTGGCCAGGCGTGGTGGTGCAAACCTGTAGTCCCAGCTACTCAGGAGGCTGAGGAAGGAAGATCACTTGAACCCAGGAGTTTGAGGTTGCAGTGAACTATGATCAGACAATAAAGCAAAACTCTGTCTCAGGAAAAAAAAAAGAAATGGATCCTTTAATGAATTTTGGTTTCCATATATCCATGGAGGAATATTACTTCTAACTATATAATAAGCCACGGTTCAACATCAATTTTATGCTTATTTTGTATAAGATCTGAGAAAAACCTTCATTTAAATAAGTAGATAGAATTAAATATATTTTGTTATAGTAGTGTCTCCCACTTCTTTGAATCCTGAGTTATATGCACAAATCACTTACTGATCTATCATCAAAAATATTTTAAATTAATTATCAGCTGACAAATCAATTGGGGCTCCTTTGCTTTTATTGCAAGCAAAACTTGGAAACCACCTGACTTGCCACAGAATTTGTTAGTTATTCGTCATTCACGTTAAAAACCTTCACGCTGACATTCCAATAGTCTCTAACCCTGAGAGGTTTTGACACCCTCAAAGAATGCAATATAGAAGTTAGGATGGTAAAAATGTGCTCTTCTTTTTAAAGAGAGTCATGAAAAACTGGAGAAAGGTAGGTTGGAAATGGAGAATAAGTACCCCCTTAGGTAGAGAGGGGAGCAGAGTCGATACACATACATGAAAGAGCATACATGAAAGTTGACGATCTGGAAATTGTTTGCTGTAACTTGCCTATGCCTGAATTTTTCTTAGAAAGTCTTTCTGTGTCTTACTTCATTGTTGCTCCTACCTCCAACGTGCTAAGTCTATGCTAAGTCTGTATTGTCTTCGTGTCAACACTCATTCATTCTCTAACTGTACACTGTGTATTGACTATATAGGCATATCTATTTACTGATGATGATATAAAATGAGCTTATATTTAAATTTCTAAGAAACAAAAGAGAAATATTAATTAAAACAGACTAAAAGGCAAATATTAACTAAAACTGGACAGATGGTACACGGAAGTAACTGAACTTTGAGAAACAGTAAGTGAAGTTACACTAATATATCACAGTATATGTCATTCTGCCTGTTTATCTGTTTCCCCAACTTGTTTCTGTGGGAAACTTATTTTTCTCTGTTTCTTTGGCTAAGTACATAGCAGCCAAGGGGCTTAAGCCCCTGAGTAAATTAATAGAATCAGAGTTTGATTCAAGGATGTCTGGACTAATTGCTATTTTAACAAAGTTAAAGCATTAAAAAATTAAAATCTTGTTATGTTAAAATCTTGAAAAATTACATAATGTATCTGGATGTTTATTATCTGATAGAATGATTTTCATTCAACTTTTCTGTGACTTTATTCTCTTCTCCTACAATTCTATTTCCTACTCTACCTTCCTCTCTAGTGATGAGGATCATAAAACTCCTTTGATCTAGAAATTGCTAAATACAATTCATATAACCCTATAGATTACAGAACCAATTTAACACATTGACTGCCACATTAGAAAAAAAAAATTTTCCTTGGGGCCAGCCACAGTGTTCTATTATGAAAATAGAATAAAAACTTCCAAAACAAAAATGATCCTTTCTAATTTAATGAAAATTTTATTTTCATTGTTTTCTGTGAGTTATATGCAATTATATTGCCAGTATTAATTATAACAATAAGAACATCAACAAGATTTTCAGGAACCAGCTAGAGGGTTTTGCCCAGGGGACCACCCATCACGTAACATGTATGCTATAGCGTGGCAGCCTGTGAGTTGCCTGCACACCACACAGCTCCCAAGGTAAAGAGACATGTTGAGTTTTATATGCTGCATGAGGCCCTGGGCTCAAACTAGCATGAATTAAATACAACTCACATGGCAGTTAATGTGTTAAATCTCCATGGCTTAAAAAAATAGAAATCTTTGTTTGAACAGTACAAACACCCACATTTCTCTTTGCCTGTTTGTGGCTATGAGGTGAAAGTGAATATGTTGCTCTAATATACAGAGTTAAGCATACCTGTAAACAAAGGAACAACTAGCTGTTTTCTTTCAGTGAACTGAAGTGTTTGCCAATGAAACATTTTTCCTTTATGGCCTAAACCCACTTGCTGCAAAAAATAGGTTTCTTCTCCTCTTAGAAGCTTCTAAGGCCTAGTAGAGTATCTGGTTCGAAAACACAAATACAAGCAAAGTTCCCCCACCAAAAAATATTTTAGTGCTATTATTATCCACTAGAGGGTACTCATTCAACCATTTTAAAAGTCTGGTTTATAAATGAATAAATCAATTCTTGGAAATGCACCAAAGTATGTTTTTGAGCCATTGTATTTTTATTCTTCAGAGATTCTAACGATAAACTGATAGCTTCCTACTCTATTTTGGCAGTATTTCTTCCTTGTCTCTCACAGAAGGGGCATTTATGTCCAGATTTACTGTCTACACTACCTCAGATAGGAAGTTGTGAGTGAAGATTTGCTTCTGTTGGAGACATCAAAAGACTAAAAATATTGGACATATGGAGGAACTGTTCATATTACAGAATCTGTGCACACACTTCCAAGGCTGTGACTCGAGACCCTTCACAGCAGCAGATGGTAGAGGAAGAGGCATGGGCTCTTAACTCACAGGCCTGGATTTCCAGAACTGTGAGATAACCGGCAATTGTTCTAACTTCTAACTTCAAAAGGGGCTAAAAGTTACCACTTCATGGGTATCGCACAGATTAAGGTTGAAAACGTGTGTAAAAACAACATATGGGACAAAATAGGTATCTAGATACTAGTTCATTTCTCTCTTCCTTAACCACCCCACTTTATTCCCTTCACAGATTATGGTGATACATTATAGTTATATAATGTTTTTTCCTCTCTGTATGTGAACTCTGGGTCAGTGAGGACAGTGTTGGGTGAGTGAGGAGAGTGTTGGAATTAAATTAAAAAAAAAAAAGTGTTACAGATAGGCCAGACATAAATGTTTAATATTTGTTTTGCTTTCTATACAGTGAATGTAAAATTTCCAAAGTTCACACAGACTTACAATTAATCCACCCCTCATGCATATATTTGAAATGTGGATATATATAATCCATCTTTGTACCCTCAGTGCTTAGTAGAATGCCTGGTACATAAACACTGCCTAAAATGTGAATAAGTAGAAGACTTGCCCATCTTAAGGTACTAGTTTTTCAAGATCTTCCCTTCTCAGGAAACAGAAAAAGCAAGTTAGTAAATATGCCAATACCACCTTGAAAGAATTAAAACAGCTGTATAAACAAAATACAGTAGAAACACAAAGGACAGAACTAATTTTGCCAAGGGGCATATAGGAAGGTCTGATGAAGAAGTCGTTACTAGTAACAAAAATAATGCTAACACGTATCAAGGGCTTACTATATGTCAAACAATATTCCAAGCATTTTTTATATATACATAAGTATATATAAATTCATTTTATCTTCCTAAATGATTATAAAAGAGATACTATTTTTTCCCATTTTACAGATGAGGACAAAGAGACACAGAAGTTCAGTAACTTTTACCTGAGTCATATGCTACAAGATGCAGAGGTGGGATTGGAACCTACACTCTTAATCACTATACAGAGGGAGAAGGGAGAAGGGCATTCCTGGCAGAGGGAAAGCATATCCAGTCCCAAAGGCATGAAGGAACCTGCCTAGTTATGATAAGATTTTTAGTTCAAAGGTAATACTGTATATCGTAGGGGAGAAAGAGTTTTGTACTCAAGGAGTGGCCCAGTACGGCAGCACTGAGAAGCAGCATGACAGCGTAAGACAAACTCCATAGCTTTTCTAAGTGTGAGCTGTGCACCCTTGGGCAAGTTACTTAACCTCTTTGTGTCTCAGCTTTCCTATCTGTAAATGCAAATAATAACTACCTCAGAGGGTTGTACGGAAAATTGTTATTATTTACAATATTAGAATATTGCCTGGCACATAGTGCCGTAAAACTGGTTGCCAAAATAAGCAAACAGACAAATACTAAATGTGAGAGACTATGGCTGTTGCAATATGCCAGAGAAGAGATGATGAAGGCCTAACTAAATAGCAGCAGTAGAGATAAAAAAAAAAAAAAAAAAAAAAAGAAAGAAAAGGAGATCCAAATTAAAAGTTTCTCAGGTAGAAGCAATAGCATTTGGTGGAGGCAGGATAGTGGCGTGTGTTAGTACATAGTTAGGGAGTCTCCAAGATGACTCTCACTTATAACACCAGTTACAAGTTCAGAGGTCCCCAAGACCATCCTCAGGTTTGATTTTTCACCAGGACACACAGAACTCACTGAAAGCTATTATATTTACAGCTAATAGTTATGGTTTATTAGAGTAAAAGCATATAGGCTTAAATCAGCCATGAGTAGACTCATGATGCTGAGTCCACAAAAATTCAAAGCATGAAGATTCCAGTCATCCTCTCTAGTGGAATAATGGACAAGGCTAACTTTTCCAGGCAATGATGTGTGACAGTATGCATGGGAGTACTGCTAACCAGGGATGCTCATTAACATCTTGATGTCCAGTTTTTATTAGGCTTGGTCACATAGACATGATTGCCCATACAAGCTGACTTTTAGTCTCCAGTCTCTCTGGAAGTTGAGCTGACATCTGTGGTCCACAGTCCCCACCATAAACCACATTGTTAGATTATCACCTGTGGCCCAAGACCCCAGGTAAACAAAGACACTCTTATCAGGAAGGACATTACAAGGGCTCAGAGATCACCTCCCAGGAGCTGAGGGCAAATGCCAGACCTATTTTTCAGTAAGGTTTGTTCTTTACTATAAAGGTAGTGAAGGTAGGAGAGGAGAAAGGAGGAAACCATATCGATAATGATATCTTCACTTGAGATAAAATATGCTTCTGAGTCTGCCAAGTACGACAACTAAGTGAAAACTGTTTGCT
Source organism: Lemur catta (assembly GCF_020740605.2). Taxonomy (NCBI): domain Eukaryota; kingdom Metazoa; phylum Chordata; class Mammalia; order Primates; family Lemuridae; genus Lemur; species Lemur catta. Next base: position 246,790,970 of record NC_059128.1, read on the forward strand.
ATAAAACAGTTAGAAGTATGAAACTGTACCTTGGGAAGTACTGCACACCTTGAGAGCATATTCCTGGAAGTTTAAAGTCAGGCCACATGAATGGCCTTACATAAAGGCGACCATAGTAGGCAACAAGTAGAGCAAACACTGAACCAGGGTAAACTCCTGCTTAAAAGGGCTGCTCAGAGGATGACTGGGCAAGCAAGGTTATTTCAAAATAACAAAATTAAAATGTGTACTAAGTCTTCCCCACTACTATAGGAAACTAAAAATGTTGACTAAATTAATTTCTAGATAGGAAAAGAAAAGAAAAAAAAAAAACAAGCACTTAACTTTCCCTCAAAGTAAATAGGTTCCACAAGTGCAATATTGTGTCTTGCAAATAAACAGTTAAAAAACATATAATTCTGTTCTTATTTCCCCATGCCATCGTCCACGCTCAGACTGCTTTCTAAGCTGAGAAGCCTTTACTTTGTCTATGGCAAATTTAGCACATTTATGCAAAACTTAAATTACCATGAAAACCCAACAAAAAGGTAGATAAAGCCAAAGGCATAGCGAATTAAATGGATTTGAGGTTCACTGCTCGTTTAGGGTCAAATTAAGAATTTATGTCCCTCTGAGCACACTAAATAGAAAAAATAACTAATTAAAGAGTATGAGTAGCCAGATTACCATAAAGTGTATAGAAAAAAATACCTCTTGAAATATACATAAATATTTTTTTCTAAATCACATCCCAGGCATGAGAGGCAATACAGAAGGGTTAGCTGTGGGAGTTCTTGAGTCAGAGAACCTAGGCACAAGTTAAAGCTCTGCTATTTACTAGCTGAGTGAACTTGGGCAAGTTACTTAAACTCTGTGCTGTATCAGGTGAAAAATAGGAAACAAACTTCACAGGTTTGTTCTAAGGATCATGCAAGTCAGTACTGCCTGGCACATAAGCACGCAATAAGTGTTTTAGTTATTTGTATATTCTATTTGAGTACCTTTGCATATTGAAAGCCTCATAGATTTATTACATATTTTATTATTCAGTCCTTCATTGTGATAAAATATATTCATTTTAAAATACGGTTTTGAAATAAAAACCACAGCTATAAACTATGTTTCCACATTACAGTATTTATGAGTTTCTAAAACAGCTTAGTTGTCCTAAAATTATCTTAGAACTGTTAGGTTTTAGTCTGAAACTGTCGGTTCTTGGCACACTCGTGGCGAAAGAATGACCAGACACGCCAAAGTCAGGCAAGAACGAAAATGAGGTTTATTGAGGACAGAAAGATAGGATTTTAGGGCAAAAGCAAGACATAGGTTTACGGAGCATGGTACATACTCCACAGATGACGATCAGACCCAGTGTCACAGCAGGGCTAGCAAAAGGAAGGGCAAAGAGAGAGGCTGGATATAGTCTAGGTCCTATTTTATAGTGTCCAGATAGGGACCTCCCTTGTGGTTCAGAGGTCACCATGGAACCACTTTGATTAGACAGTTGTGAGTCACATGACCTGAGCCTTAACTATGCATGTGGGTTTTAGGTCACTTTCTGGATTTTTTGGTACCCACGTGGCTTGGCCTGTGGGCTACAGTCCTCTGCATTCTTTCGCAGCTGGCATGCCAAGTTCTGATTAGCAGATTTGTAGTGTATTCCCTCCTCCCCAGGTATGGAGAATTAGGGTGGGGCAGGACCAAGATAGGGGCAAAAGCACCCACTTTCATCCCTAGGAGACCCAGAATCCCTCAGTATCTATCTCACAGAACCATCTCACACTTTATGATCTTTATTAGCCAAGACTTCATCTCTTTATTTTAAAAAATGCTTAAAGGTGTCCTTTATAAAGAAGAAATGTTTATCGAGTTGATCCAAAAAGAGAATAACAAAACCATCTGAAAAATTATCATCTGGACCAAGTCCTAGATACTACCTGTAGCTATGTAACTTTTTTTCCCCTGAGCAAAATGTATGGGGCTTTTGTCCCTAACTTCATGAGCAATGCATCCACTTTCCTCAACCTAGAACATCTGGTTCTTTTGCCAAAGTAACTCCCTACAAGTCACCAAGACCTGGTTTCTCCTCAGGCCTTTGCTGGCACCTCAGGCTTTGTTAAATAAGGCAAGGCCTACTTCTATTATTAAATATAATACTTACAAATTAGCAATTTACATCTTTGGGACCACACCTCTTCATTCTCCCCCCATGAACACCAACTAGACTGCATGAAAAACGGACATGGGGGACTATCTTGCTCTGTGTATTCCAGGAGTCATTATATACCATGTCAGGCACTAAGTGTCAAGAACCCATACAGTAACATTCTGACCAACAGCAAAACTCATCAAATATATAAAACAAATTTCCCACTTCCATGCTTAAATGTTTGTTTTTATAATACATTTAAAGAACTTATGTATGTATATACGTGTGCATGTGTTCAAAATATAGCCAGCCATAGACAGAGAAGAAATATGGTTAGCAAATAAAGTATGACTTTAGCTAAGATAAAGGAGTGCTGGCTTTATTGTTGTATTATCTTCTAAATTTCAGAAACTAGTCAAATATCCCAAAAGTTTTAAGATTTTTCTGTTATAATTCATTTTCTCAAACTGCTGGGCATTCTTGTTTCAAGGATGAAAGCAATTACTACTGAAGGCAAGGGAATAACAATTTTTGCTATCATTACAAAGTCATCTTTCTTCCCTTTCTATCATCCTATGATTCAATCTTTTTAAGTATTTCTTAGTTCTTCCTTCCTACAGCCTCAGTAGGAAAAGAGCAACCGGGTTTAGATTCCTTTACTGTTTATTCTCTGGGCCTCTCTCCTCCATAAGTTTACATTATAAACTTTACTTTCTCTGTACTATCATAAAGCTTCAAAAGATGAATTATACTAACCTTACTGTATTCCAGGCATCTCCAAGTTCTTTGGAATATTGTTTTTCAAAATGATCCAACACAACTTTGCAAATCTGTTTTGTAAGCTTCCCCTCTGATTTTCCTTTCAGCTATGATGATAAGAAAAAGTTGCTGACACACAGATATTATTAAAAATTTATTGAACTTCAACATTAGCACAGTCTTTATTTTTTTACCATAAGAACACTTTTTCAAAGGATTACTAGTTCTTGAAATAGGAGCAATACCTTACTTGTAATAAAATTGTATTACGATGAGCTGCATACTTATGAAAAAGGACGGTTTCTCCAAATGAGTATTGGCCAGTGTGAAACAAAAGTTAAGGCAGAATCTAGTGGTGCTAAGGAAACTGTGCCAAAAAGAACAAAATTAACTCTAAAAGGTTACTGTAGACGTTAACATCAAGGGAAACTTCGTGAAAGGTATATAGGAACTCTACTCTCTTCCCAACTCTCCTGTAAACCTAAAATTATTCCATATAAAAGTTAATTTAAGAAAAAAGTCACTCTAGTTTACTCTTGACATTTCCCTACAGCTGTTTCATTTATCCATTCAAGAAAAGTGCATCGAGGGGCTACTACGTAAGACAATGTTCTAAGCTTCCAGGACTCAGCAATGACACACAAGACAAATTCCAGCCCTCGAGGAGCTGGAGGAAGCATTTAGAAGTCTGCAAGCTGGGCTGAGGGGAGGGGTAACCCGGGCACGGAGGAGAGTCCGCGGTTGGAAACGCTAAAGAGCAAGCGTCAGCGCCCTGGACGTTACTCCAGGGCTCTATAGAGGAGCCAAGGGAATCCAGATAACCGCGAAGGTGCGGCCAAAGGTGAAGTTCCCCCGACCCGTCCCCCTCCCCCACCCCTCGGCGGCATACAGAAGTATCTGGTTCATTCGGAGGAGCCCGGCCGGGCCCCAGGCCTCACCCGGGTCAAGATCATCTCGCTCTGAACTTCCAAACTAGAGATCTATAAGAACTAGCACCAAAAAGGCGTCCAAGAAACCGAAAGAACAGCTTGACTTCCGGGATCCGCGGAATTCCGCTTCCGTTCTCACTTTTCCGGTTCAAGTTGTCGCGAGATACTGCTTTGCCTGCGCTATGGAAATCTCGCCAGAGACTTAACTCCCGCGAGAGACACACGCGAAGTTACTTTGGGCGCCTGATGGGGGCTGGTGTTTCCGAGCCCGCGGAGGCAGCGAGCGAGGCTCTGGGGGCTGGGGCCGGTGGCTGGGGCTGTGGGCGGCCGCAGCTTGGGCGCCGCCCGGATCGTAGACCTTCATACTTCGTGCTGAACTGTCTCAGTGTATGGGGCTTGATAAAAGAACGAGCCTTTGGGCTATGTTTATATGATGATTGTTTTAAAATGTTCTCAAAGACAAAGCTAGTTAGTAAATAATCTGCCAAATCTTATGACCCTCTTTGGCCCAGATAGTACTCAAGGATAAAAAGGTGAAATAAGTCACATGTTTTTCCAGAAGTAGCCCATGGGGATAATCTCTTCCTCCTAATGGGGAGTGTTACGTGATTAAATTGCAATCAATACACACGTAAAGCGGTTAGCACAGACACTAGGGAACAGTAAACCCCAAACGTGAGCTGCCGCAATTTTCACTACCAGGATCGTTGCGATGATCGTCATCACGTTCTGATACCAAATGCCTGAAGACTAAAATGCCTTTCCACACTAGCATCCCCATTCACCTTTACATGAGCAATGTTAATGGTTCTTAGGAAGGTGTTTATTACACCCATTCTGATAAGAATAGTTAACTTGCTCTCTTGGTGTTATTCTTTAGTAACTACCCCTTGTAGCAGCAATCAGCGGTTTATCATGCACACAAAAAAATTCAGTGCTTAATATGGTCTCCGATATTCAATTAGCACCGTTTTGAGTTGGCCCTTGACGCTCAGAGTATCAGTACAGGCATATGCAATAAGTACAAGACTCATAACCATGTAAAAACATGTCTTTACCACTAATGTGATTTGAAGCTTAATACATTTAAACAAGTTTCCCAGTAATCTAAAAATGCATATTAGAATTTACATTTGGTGACAAAAGAAAATATTAGGTATTAAAGAGTGAAATGATGAAATACATGTCATCTGTTGGATGTTTGTGGAAAAGTTAGTCTACCTTTCAGCCTCTACAATTTGATATTTTATAAATTTATTTTTCTATGCTCATCACAGAATGTTACAATTAATGAATTAATACAGTAGTATTTGCAATGTAAACATGTAAAAGAATTTTAAGAAGGTAGTAAAAATCTATACTATATTTCTGAGGGAAAGTCTGTTTACTTGGAAAGAGGTCGTATTAATTCTATAATATTGTTTTGTGACTCTTAGCATATTTCTATCTTGTGATTTTTTTTTTTTTTTTTTTTTTTTTTTTTTTTTTTTTGAGACAGAGTCTCACTCTGTTGCCCTGGCTAGAGTGAGTGCCCTGGTGTCAGCCTAGCTAACAGCAACCTCAAACTCCTGGGCTTAAGCGATCCTACTGCCTCAGCCTCCCGAGTAGCTGGGACTACAGGCATGCGCCACCATGCCCGGCTAATTTTTTCTATATATACTTTTAGTTGTCCAGATAATTTATTTCTATTTTTTTTTTAGTAGAGACCTCAAGCGATCCACCTGCCTCCGCCTCCCAGAGGGCTAGGATTACAGGCGTGAGCCACCGCGCCCGGCCTATCTTGTGATTTTAAATAAACATCTTCACTCATGAATTTTTGTCTCCATTTTTGATATTCTGCTTATAGTTCCTAATTATGCCCTCAGTTTGGGTAGGTTTTCAAATCTTCCTAGTTATTTCTTTTGTAGATTACCTGCTTATGCCCACTGATCTATAGGTGTCTTAGTGCTATTTTGTTTATATTTGTATTAGAGATGTTAACTATGTCACATTTTAAAATACTTTCCCAATTTTTCTTACAACCATTTGACTTTAAATGTGAAAATATTTTAAACTTTTATGCATTATCAATTGAGTTTGTTATCGATTCCATTACTTTTAGGCTTATAAATTTCATCCCACAGAGGAAAGCCACTTGCTTCTTTACCCATTTTTTTAAATAGTTTGATCTTTTATACTTAACTCCTTCATTAATCTAGAATCAATATTTGTGTATTATGAGAATGTTAATGGATTTACTCCCTTACCCCCAACCCAAATAGCTACTGAAGAATAAACAAAGCTCTACATTGAGTTTTAGGAATAGAAACTGTTATTAATGGAAGCAGACTTGTTTGAAACCACTGCAGACATGAAATAAGAAATTGAGCTGAATACTAGAAATAACATTTTTTTACTGGTAGTGTTAAAAAACCAAGCAGCTTAATGAAGACTTAACCTTCAGGAAATGAATTCTGACATACTGAAGCAATTTTATTGTAAAGTTGGTCGATATAAGAAGTGTTTCAGAATAAATACACTTTACAGACCATCCATCTCCTAAACTAGTTGTTTTATGAATTTTCATATTTATGTTAAAAAATGTCTCAAAACCCTTCATGATCATATAGAGGTTTATGTGGTAAAAAGGTAAGGGCTGGCTTTTTAGTAAAACAATCTGAAATCAAGAGATCCCTTAGCTCTTTAAATTATATGGCAGAAAAATTCAACGGAGGAACCTGTGATCCAGAGAACACAGCATAGCTATAGGCAATCTTGGGCTTAAGCTTCAGGTGAGGCTTGCATTTTATTAAAGTTTAGGGGTCCAAAGTAGTATGTACAAACTCCAGCACACAATCTGCTGCAACTGGAAAGTAAATATAACGACTTCTATTTTTATTAAGTTTTGTCTCATCTTTTAAAATTAATTTTTAGGGGGTAGATTTAAAAATATACATAGTACAATAGAACAAGTATGTAACTGTTATGGGCTGAAATTTGTCCCTCCAAAATTCATGTTAAAGCCTTAATCCCAAGTACCTCAGAATGTGACTATATTTCGAGATAGGGCCTTTCAAGAGTTAAGTTATACAAAGTCATAAAAAGAAATCTGAACACACTGAGAGACATCAGGGACAGTGTAGAGAGAAAAGGCCATGTGAGGACACAACAAAACAGTGGCTATTTTATAAGCCAAGGAGAGAGGCCTCAGGAGAAACCAAACCCATCAACACCTTACCTTAGTCTTAAGACTTCCAGCATCCAGAACTGTGAGAAAATATATTTCTATTGTTTAAGCTACCCAGTCTGTGTTATTTTGTTATGGCAGCCCTGGCAAACTAACAAAATAACTTAAATATAAATGTATATTAAACATGTTTACTGATAGCAAGTATTATTATAAAAATTTGGAAACCACTGATTGACTTACCTAAGTCATAAATTCTGTGTCCTCAGTGGCACATGGAGGAATTTACAACACAGGCCCTAAACAGACAAATGATTTTTTTCCTATTTTCCCTTAAATTATAAACTAATCTCCTTCATTAAAGGAAATTCATTTCTGATTTCTTACTTTTTCTTAAAAAGAGGCATCTATTATTCTGTTTCCACAAAGCTGAAAGAATACTGCTATTATATTTTGATAACCTATACTGTATTTTGTTGGAAATTTTGAAATATCTGAGTTTGTTCCTTGGATCAGCTAGAATATATTTCTTGATAAATTAAATAATCAGTATTAGCAGAATCTCAGTTGCAAAGCATATTCCACCAAAAGAAAAATTTAGCAATTAAAGCCAAGAATGATAAAGTTTATAACCTACTGCTTTATTTGTATAAACAGTTTCACTTTTGAACAGCTTTTGTCACCTAGAAGCATTTGATTTCTTTAGTTGGAATGGGAGAAAGTGAGTAACATGAATAGAATGGCATCCTGAACTAAGTATCAAATCAAAATATTGTCATAGTAAGAGAACACTTACTAAGAGATCAGCTGCAAATACAATGGTGTATTCTATAGGTGAACTGCTCTTGGCTATTCACAGGTTTTAGGTTTTACATATTAAGGGAATTCTAGTCTTTCATTTGGTACTTAAAAGAGCACTTAATGTTAAACTTGCAGAAAATATGGCACTTAATTTATACAAAATTATAAATTTGCTTCCCCCACTATAAAAATTAACCAAAATTTACAAATAGTTTGAAAAGTTGAAGAAAATATACAACCAATAACTCTAAAAAATTCACTGTTAGCATTTGGCAACATTTCTTTCTAGTGTTTCTATGCACAGTTTTATACTTGATATCAATTACATACAATATTGCACATATAGCATATACATATATATATTTTACACATAAAGGCATATGTGTCAAAGGATTATCTTTTAGATAAATAAAAATATCTGTGGACCAGTAGCTTTAATAAAAGACAGACATCGAATATCTAGAATCATATAGTAAAATGTTATTTTTCGTTGTGTTTAAAATCACATTTTTTCCTATATAAAAATTTGGATGGAGAAAAAAGTTTTTCATGTAAAATAACAAAAAATGCATTTTAATCCACTGATTTAGACTATTTTCCAAAAATCATATGAAAACATACTTACCTATTTTATAACCCAAACAAAATCATTTCAATGCACCAAATGAAAAGAGAAATGAGATATTAGCATAAATTATTTTTATTGTGTGAAAATGTCATAATTCATGATGATTAAAAATGTAGCATATAGCAAAATAGGTATTTAATTGTTAAAATCCACCTGGAATTACAGAACATGTTTTAAAGTATTTTAGAATGCTTTAAGAATACAAATTAAATTTTTTGAGAGAGCTACATAAAACACTAATTCCATTTTATAATATATTTAATTTCAAAATCATTTTTATTTGTTTTTATTAAATGGAATCAGTAAATACACTACAGTAAACACTGATAGGAAACACAAATTTTAAAAACATGTTATACTCTCAAACTAGGTAAATATTAAAAAGATGGTAAAAATATGAGTTTTGTTTAAAAATTGAATAAATGTAAATATTACAAAAGGAACCAAAAGGTTGTTCAATTTTCCCTCCAAAATCCAATACAAAATTTACACACTGTCTTCTTGTGTTGCTTTTCATCACATTTCGGCCACCTATCAAATTTACATTGTTGTGAGTTTTATATCTGAAGTAGAATGCCTTTTACTCCCTCAGTGTGGTAGGTAGGTCCCACATACAAACTCCAACAAACTATACGATGCTGACTAGAGGAATAAGTGACCTGATTAATGAAAGTTCAGTGAGTTAAAAAATGTGAATATAATGCTCTGAAATAAAATTTTAAAAGTAAATAATCATATTAAACTGCATTAAATGTACTTCTTAATGTTATTGTCAGATACCAGTATATGTCTATTGTCAGTACAAGTTACCAGAAGCACCAATCTTAACAAGGTGATATAGAAATCATTCCATTTACAGAGTTTTCACCTTGATATAAAGATATGTTTTCAATTAAATATAACATTATGAATCTATTATTCCAAATATAAATCTAAAAGTTTGTCTAAATGCCAGATTAATAGAGAATCCATCCTATGGATGCCATTCTTAAGTGCAAGAGAAGTGTTATCTTTCTAAATTGAGAAACTATTTTGGAATTATTTCTTTACAAAAGTAATTCTGAACCAATATTTTTATTGCTTATTGCTTTAGTACTCAAGCTATTTCCCAGTTGTAAAACACAAGTCTTTGGACCTGCAGTAGCTTTTTCAGTCTTTTTGCCTTTAATTTCAAGGCATGAAAGAATTACAAAAACCTAAAAGAGTCACTGCATCTTCTGACAGAACAAGGGAGCACCTTGATCTCTGAAAGTATCTAAACTTTAAAATATGGGTTTATTCAAACTTTTAATAATGTGTCACAGAACACATTTTGATTAATTTAAAAAGCATTTGGGTAAAAATGGTATTTCAAGTCTCTTTCGTTTATTAAGATCATTACCAAAGAAAACAACAACAACAATAAAATGAACTTTCTCCTTAGGTATTGCTTTTCAAATCGCATATGTTAGAATAAAGATTTGAGAATCTACTATTTTAAAAAGGTATTATTTTTAAATTAGGACAAATTAGGATATACACTTCAAGAACAATGTTATTAAAAAACATACCTGAAGTCATATAAATATATCCTGTTTTTATAGTTCATGTCTATCAAGTAAATCAACTCTACTTTCCAGACACAATTTAAACAAAGCATTTATAGAAAAGTGCACAATCAATATCATAGTAATTAAAATTCTTAAAAATTTTAGAAAAATATAAAAATAGTTAAAAATTTAGGTTATAAATTCCCAGAAGTTCCCCTTACACGTGCATGTATTTTATAAAAAAAATGTTTAATATATAGAAATACAGACTATTAAAACAAATTGTAAAGAAAGTATACAAAGTCCATTGGCTCTTTCTCTGAAGAAGTTTTCCTTCAGGAATATGCTCATGAGTGGGGATGTGCACACCAAAGACACAACACTAAATCTTTCTAACTTGGTCCAAATGCTCATCCCATCTACTGGCCATTTTGCTTTCTTTCTTTTTTAACCATGAAGAATATGGGTAATTATCAAGTGAGATCCTTAACTATTAATCTCCTCACTGAAATCACTATGGTTATCTTGCCCCAGTCAACAATGTTCAGGGTTTTTCTTCTTTTGAGAAAAAAGAATGTCCCAGTTCACCTTGCTGATATTAAGAGAGCTCATCCACATGACTTGGCTATGAAATCACATCATGAGCATCACTGTTGGGTCTCTGTCGCACAGCCAGGGGAGGCAGCGGCTTCCCATAGAAATCTACATAAAGAAAGGAAACCAAAAGCGTAAAACAGTTATGGTAAATCAAGATTTTTAACACAGTTCATTATTTTCCAACCAACACCTTTAAAAAAAGTAAGACATTCTAACTTAGCAGGTGAGACCATGGGTGGGGAAGATAAAAAAAAAAACAGAATCCAAGAAAACTTTCACAAATTCAAAACACAATCACTCAGGTAAATTCCTAACTGTAGATTAGAAATTAATCTCTACTTGACTTAATAAAAAGCTGTACCTAATGGATACATTTATTATTATTTTTGTTTCTAATTATACATTCATACTAGAACAGAACAAATGTAAAACATGGAACCTGTTGCTAATGTCCTGATAAGTCCATTCTTTGTTCTTATCCAGTGGCTGTTACTTTCAGGTATTTTAGGAGAAGCATTCATTAATTATTCCTGTGTTCTTGTTAAGTTGCAATCTTTTAAAATAACACTTCAATATAGTTCAGTGATTTGGAGAATATTTTTTGAAAAGTCTTATTTTGTCCTTCATAATAAATTTCTATTCCTTAATTATCATAAATTGGCTTATAAATTATTATTATTATTTTTTTTTTGAAAAAGGGTCTTTCTCTGTTGCCTGGGCTAGGGTACAATAGAGTGTGATCATAACTCATTGCAGCCTCAAACTCCTGGGCTCAAGCAATCCTGCCTCAGCCTCTCGAGTAGCTGGGACTACAGGCAGGTGCCATGACACCCAGCTAATTTTTCTATTTTTTGTAGAGCTGGGGTCTCACTCTTGCTCAGGCTGGTCTCCAACTCCTGGCCTCAAGCAATTTTCCCACCTTGGCCTCTCAAAGTGCTAGAATTACAAGCGTGAGCCACCAGACCTGGCTAGCTTATAAATTTAATGGCACACGTAAACCTTCAGTAAGTACTTACTTTCTGATCTGTCACCTTAAAACTATTCTAGAAGCATAGGTGTTCAGGATCACTTAAAATAAATATACAGAAAATGTGTTAGGGGAAAATGATTTTTAAAACCATTATAGATTCAAAGCAACTACTAAGCTGCAAGGATAGCCTAACAAATCTTAATATAATATAATGCTATATCACAATGAATTAAAGGTATGGGTTTCAAAGCTGGACAGACCTAACTTCAAATTCTGATTCTGCCACTTAATAGCTATATGGCCTTGGGGTATAGGTTCCTCAAGCACAAAATGAGGATATTGTTGCTCATCTCATAAGGTTATTTGGGAGAATTAAAATGATGTAAATACCTAAAGTGATTAGCAATGTGCCAGGCACATGGTATATGCAGTTATTATTATAATTTAAATGATAAGAGATACTTAATTATTTTGATAGACTTAAAGTATACACTCTCTAATTTCTTGAATTCAAAATTAATAGAATTTTAATATAAAGCAGAACTCACAAACTAATGTGAATGTTTACGAATAGGTTTTACTTTTGCAATTTAAAAATATCTTTTTAAAAAGATAAATAAATATATATGCAAGAAATCTCTTCTTCCCTCCCAGGAAATTAGTTTACTTCTGCAGTTGATTTTGTTCTATTTCTTAGGTAGAAAATCAAATCATTTTATACAAAGTAGGTTTCTTATTACCTTAATCATAGAGGATATAAGTTGATCTTAGGAGCTACCTAAAATGACCAACTTAATTGCCAACACACATTTTTAAAAAGGGTTTCAAATGTTTTAACATGAAAATTGAAGAGCAGTAAAACTACACACAAAATTTTATCTTCCTTCATAATTTTCATATTCTTTAGTTTGTGCATTTGGTATTTTTTACCAACAGAATCTTTGATTTATTTCTCATAATGTATAATACATAATATATAACATACTTTTGATAAAGTACAGATTGAGAGTATTTACAAGCGAATATAGATTCTCTTTTTAAGTCTCTTCTCCAAATACATCTGTCTTACCTGTTACACTGAGCAAGCTTTGCAAACAATAAAGCAATTAGAAATGTAGAATCAAATTGCTACCAAGGTAAATGTCTGTAGTCAAAGTACAAGTAAGTCTCTGCCTTATAAATTCACAATATGACTATAACAAATTGTTTTTCAACTCAGAAAATTTTAAGCTAAACCAAATGCAGTCAATTTTTAATTATTCACTCTAGTTCATCATGTATGTGTTGTCTACTTGCCATCAACCTTATATCAGTATGCTTCGGAATATAAATGCAAAAAAATATGTACAAAGTAAGGAAGAGGATGCAATTATGTAATTGGTACCTATCAGTATCTCAGATGAAAATCTCATGACAACTCCTAAAAACTATTTAATGTAAGCTTTTTGTACTAAAATTTTACATGTATTATACCTGCTTTCTTCTCCAATTAATGAAAGCAGAGTTGACTGTACATTTTTTAACCCAGGTGAGGTATACTTTGACCTAGAATTTATTGGAAAAAAATAATAAAAATATTTTAAAACTTGTGAAGTTACAGTGTTTGCTCTGGGAAGCTAAAGTTTGATACATACTTAAAATTAACTGAAATATTAGAATATAATGGTCTTAAACTGAACTAATTTACTGTAATTCTTTCCTAGGAGTTCTAATTTAAAAACAAACAGAGCAAAGAAAAAATTTTTTTAAGAAAACCTTCTCAGCCCATTTTCAACTTCTTCTTCCATTTACCCTTAACTGTGATGTTCCTCCTGAATGCTCCCATCTTCTTACTTCTTCCTCTGAGTACTGCAACAACCTCCTAACTGCGATTATTACTGCAGGTGTGGTCACCATCAAGTCTGTACTTTACATTGTGACAAAAATTATTTTTCTAAGCTGCAAATCTAACACACTATTTTCCCTTTTAAAAATGAATAGTATCTCTTAAAAAATTATAGCAAGTCTAGATACCTTATCATACATTTGAAGCCTTCACAATCTGACACTAAGCCTTAAATCCACTTTCAATACCCTCTATAAAATTTCTCTTTCTTATCCACTCTATGCACATGAACCTAAACTCCAGTCACAGGTAACTTCATGCTATTCTTCAAATAAACAATATTCTGGCCAACCTCTCTACCTTTGAACAGTCTGCTGCTTCCACTGACTCTTCTCATTCTTCAAAGACCCAGGTCTAATGCCACCTTCCCTAACTGCCCACACAGCTTATGCACAGTCCTCCAATTGTACACCATAGAACTTACTGTCATATATGCTGTAGTAAGATGAAGTATTATCTTCTCCATTAGATTAGGACCTCCACAAAGGCAGAATGTGTATCTTACTTATCTTGTCATTACCAATGTTTTAGACACTGCTAATTACAAAATAGTTGCTTACTGAATGACAGTAAGAGGAAAAAAACTGTCATATTAAAAACATTTGTTCTACATATGTATATGTATGTATATATAAAAACACACACTAATATTACCTAGTTTTTCCTAACACAGTGAATATTTAAATTGACAGTGTATTCTAATGTACACAAATTCACTAAGAGTTAACAGGAACTAATGTACTATAGTTTATATAAACACCATGATGTAAAGTCAATAAACCAGAGATATGTGATTCCACTGGAAATAACACTTCAGTAATTCTGATGTAATCTAAAGACAAACTTTTCTGCCTTTAGAAATGTGAAAAAAAAAATCAGATGATTTTCACTAATGATTATGAAGAAATATTTCATTATAGATCTACAGAATTCTGAAAACAAAAGCAAATAGCAGATTTATATTTATGTACTTTTTGAATGAAAATATTTTATATAGTTTGATATAATTTCAAATTAGATGATAATGCTTTTCCCAAGATTAAACTTCGTTTTTCCTAGTAAGTGATTTCCTTAGGAAACCAAGTTCTAGATTACACAAACACAGAGCCATCAAAAAGAGAATAGAAGGACAGGTGGGGTGGCGGAGGCAAAAGGATTGTTTGAGGCCATGAATTCAAAACTAGCCTTTGCAACATAGCGAGCGACCCTATCTCTACACAAAATTGAAAAATTAGCTAGGCATGGTTGCACTCATCTATTGTCCTAGCTACTTGGGAGGCTGAGGCAGGAGGATTACTTGAGCCCAGGAGTTCAAGGTTACAGTAAGCTATGCTTATACCACTGTACTCCAGCCTGGGCAATAGAGCAAGACCCTGTCTCAAAAAAAAAAAAAAAAAAAAAAAAGGAATTGGATGTTCTCAATAGACAAGTTTATTGAGCTACAATTCTATGTAATTATTATTCTTTTACATTCTAGAAATATTTTATGGAAACAACTTAGACTGATGGTCTGTAATCATGACTACTGCCTGTTTTAGAAAGCAGTTGTCTACTATTTCTAACTGTCCTTTCTCGAGTTTTTGCCTCCTGGAGTTCTAATGCCATAAACTAGCTGGACTATAGCTTATGTTAATTTTATTCAAAGTTGTTCTCAACTCAGTAAAGCCTTTAGTAACTTACTTTCTGTTTATTTTTTTTTTATTTTGTTTTTTATGGAACGTTTCACGAATTTGCGTGTCATCCTTGCGCAGGGGCCATGCTAATCTTCTCTGTATCGTTCCAATTTTAGTATATGTGCTGCCGAAACAAGCACCTTACTTTCTGTTTAGCTGAACTTTATTTGGGTTACTGATTTCAGCTCTAATTTTACAAACTGTGTTGATCTTTACTTCATTTTAATATTCAGCAGCTGTGTGTCTTATGAATAGAGGGAGAAAAATTATGTGGCATTATCATTGAGTACATTGAGCGTATACAATACACTGCGGTTTTTTGACACTGTAAGTATAACTGTCTCATATTTAAATTGCTTTAAAACATTTCCTTTTCTCAATCACTTGTTTAAATGTATCATACATAAACACAAGCTATGATTCTTTTTACCTCTGTATTCTAAGGTAAACATCAAATCAAATTATATGGAGGTAAAAGCCCACTTAAGAATAAAAAATTAAAAAAAATTAAAAAGGAAGTATAATAAAAAAGGATGGCTGTGGATTTGAAAGGCTTCCAAAAATAAAATATAAGTTTGTTTAAGTTATGAGGTAGAGCATAGTGAATGTAATATGTACACATGATATTTGAAACTGATCCTTTTGCATTACCATTATGACGTGTTTCACCAAGAGGCTCAAGTTTTGGAAGTCTAGTGACTTTGGGGGTTCCCCAGCCAACTAAAGAAAAAGAAAAACATTTAAAACACTGTTAAACAATGTCTCTTTAGGTCTGTTGAGAGGATCCCTCCCTTGACAGGAAGTGTACAGAACACTCAATGTCAATTCAAATATACTGAATGACAAAGTACTACATAGCCATAAACTCGTTTTAAATCAGTTCTATTTAAAAATATAATGATAGGCTGTTAACATCTGTTTTAAGTTTTCATTCACATTTAATTAAAAATATAAGAAGCTTCACTATCATCATAAATAAGCTTAGGATACCATTCTCACCCCTAGCAGAGGCTAAATGTGTTCTTAATAAATGGAATAGCAGAAAGGAGACTTGAAAAATTTCTTAAAGGAAAATGTTACCATCTAAAGTCTTGTAAGCAGGACCATAAAGACATTATAAACATATTTACCTGGTATCAGGTATTTATTGAGAATCTATAGTAGGTGAATATGCTTAGTGCTGAAAAGTTACAATTATTGTGCAGGTATGTCCCAGTATTTTACATGATTTACTCCATTTAATCCTCTTAACAAC
This sequence comes from Lemur catta, assembly GCF_020740605.2. Classification (NCBI taxonomy): domain Eukaryota; kingdom Metazoa; phylum Chordata; class Mammalia; order Primates; family Lemuridae; genus Lemur; species Lemur catta. The sequence goes on from NC_059128.1 coordinate 246,807,290, forward strand.
TTAGGAGGTGGGTATGTGTGCTGGAAATATATTAGAAATATTAATACATCTTGGGTTTAAACATTAACTTTCAGGATGAAAGGTCTAAATTGTTAAAAGCTCACATTAACCATCCATTCATGAAACTTAGATTCCTTTTAGTAATCTGGGTACTGATATTTCAAATAGAACTTGAACATATTCTAGGAAGTACCGAGTAAGGTTTTCTTAATAGTTTTTAATATTTTTTTTATTTTTATAAAACATTTCTTTTGGATTAAAAAAAGAAAAAGATATTTGTATTGACAAGAACAAATTAGAGTGAAGAACTCTTTTACACAAATTCACAAGATAATGAATATATTGCATAAAAACTACACAATTTCTTTTCCCTTTTTTCTCCCTTGTTTAAAGCGGCCTTTCTAAATTCAGTACCAATATCAATTTACTTACTAGGAGGAGGAGGTGGGGGTGGTGTTGGACTCTTAGGAGCAGAGTCATCTGTATTAACTGGCTCTACCCGGTGATTCCTTTTCATTCGTAGTTTCTTAGTTTTCTTTTTACCGTTATCTATGAGAATATAAACGTGAAATGTTATACCTTTGGGAAAAGGTGAGCTTCTATAATAGAAAACAAAGAATAAAACAAGAATATTGATCTTACTAACATAAAAACATCTTCTACTCAACTTTGGAAATTGTTACCAATGACCAAATATGAACTCACATTTACTACGAATAATTTTTTTAAAGTGATGGCTTATTGAATAAGTGATTAATGAATATGATATAAACAGCCAAACGTCTGTATTTTAAGTTCTAACAGAAATTTTTCAGAATACAGAAAAGTTTACATTTCCAAAAGCAACTTATATTTCTCCCAAATTTCATATGAAACAAATATAATTGTCTAATTGCAGGAGTTTCCAAGAAAATCAAAATGGCCTGAGAAAAGAGAAGAGTTGTTGATTTTTCTTAGTGGGATACACAGAATAATTCTGGGTATAAATAGTCCAAAAATAATCCTTTGAAATGTGAAAAAAAAGACCCTAATTAAATCTAAACACATTATTCATTAAAATAATCCCTAAATAAAGTATGCCCAATTCCCAGTACAAGTTTATGTGATCAAAATCACATTAGGAGACCTAGCAGAATTGAATTTCTTTTCTTTCAAAATAACATTATTTACAGATCCCCCACTCAAGCACATATAAACATTTTAAGGATATCTATGTTAACATGTAAATTTTAACAAGGTAAACCAGGATGGCATATTATATAACCAAATTTAGAACATCAAAGTTACTGCAATATTTTAACTGACAATTACAAACTGCTAAATTTATATATATGTAATATATTTTCTAAAATGGGACTTATCTGTAATATAAAAAAATCTAATATCTGTGAAGCCTACAAAGCAATACAAAATAAAAATATATTTAGAAACAAATTATTTTTCTAATAAATTAGTGTCACTTGAGACATTTCACTTCTGATAGAAACAAAATCTTTTCACAGTTAAAGCAGTAAGCTTTACGCCTGAAAGAACTTAAAGAGAGTTCTAGAACCACATGATACTTCAGGATAGGCAGCAGCTCAGGGTCATGGGGATGTGGAACATGTTCTGGACTGAGGTCTCAGCCTACACACAGATGAGATGTACGATCATAAACAAGTTACTCAACCTCTTTAAGTGGCTGGTTTCCTCATTTATGTAACAGGAATAATATACCCCAGGATTGCTCTGTTAAATAGCATAATGCTATGTTGAATAATATAATTTAATGCACCTGAAGGCATGTTTTAAAGTATAAAATACAATGTTAGTTATTTTACAGTTACATGATTTACTATCTTAGATCTCCCTGTGCTACGTTTTCAAATCATTTGTCAAATCATTTTGCTCTTTAAAATATATTTTACGGCTGGGCGCAATGGCTCCCACCTCTGATCCTAGCACTTTGGGAGGCCAAGGCAGGAGGATCGCTTGAGGCCAGGAGTTCAAGACCAGTCTGAGCACAAGTGAGACCCCATCTCTACTAAAAATAGAAAAATTAGCCAGGCATGATAGCATGCACCTGTAGTCCAAACTACTTTGGAGGCTGAGGCAGGAGGATCACTTGAGCCCAGGAGTTTGAGGTTGCAGTGAGCTATGAAGACCTCACTGCTAGAGTCCTTTTTAAAAACTGAGAGACCACAGTAATAAGTCTTTTTAACTCTGCTGAGATAATTATATGGGTAGGGATAAGACTGTTCTAACTTGCCAACTGACAAAAAGTATAACTTTCAAATCTAATATTTTTTCATCCAGCAAAATCTCCATGTTAGCTAATCTGTACCTCAAGGATTGAAATCTTATTTTCATAAACCCTATGATACTATAAAAAATTCTTATATATAATAAAGGCATATCACTAACTAGGAATGGCCAGGAAGTAACAATTGTTAGGCATCACCCACGTAGCAGATACTCCTAGGAGTGCTGCAGAGTTATTTTATAGATAACCCTAAAAGCCCTGTAAATAAAGATTGTTTGTCCCCATTTTAGAGATTAAGAAATTAAGACTGAAGAATGCTATATTACTTAACATATATCTAGTAGATGAGAGAGTCAGGATTCTATCACAGGTTGTCTGATTCCAGACACAGGCTGACTTTCTATGACAGCAATAGACACGAATGTTCTATTAAATTACATAACCAGTTAGGGGGGAAAAAGCAATTATGAGTTGAAGATTGTGTAGGATATTAAAATAAGAGGAAGTTGGCTATTTGACAAGACTTTTAGGAAATGTTCTACTGGTTATGTTTGCTCGCTATAGTAATAGTCAATAAAAGAAATGATGTTGATTTTAGCATTATGAGGCTTAAAAACCAAATAAATAAACAAAAAGCCTTAGAGATGTCAAATATATTCCAAGGATTCTTGAGGGATATGCTGTATTCCAAATTTATGAAAATAAAATTTAAAATTGAATCTTCTGCTGAAATCTTTATAAGTAACAAAGGACAAAGGACTACATTTTAAGTCATCATGAAAAAAACATGTTAGGAGCAAACTGGCAAATGAGTAATTAAAGACCTTGAGAAACTCATGATAAATACTGTATTTGGAGACCAAAAATATTACAGTACATTTTTTGTGAAAATAAATATGACAAACGAAATAAAGATCTTATTAATATATATATGGAAATTACTTTAAATAACTTCATTACCTGATTCTGATGATCGCTGGTCTGTCTCATCTTCATTCTCCAGCTGCTGTGTTAGTGCCTCCTTATAATTTTCTACTAGTCCAGATTCAATGCTTTTTTGGCCATTGTCACTAATCTGGCTCTCTGTCTCTATTTGCTCATGCTCCATTTTATGTTTCAGGTGGCAGCCATCACTGACTTTCTCCATCTTTTGCTTCTTTTTCTCTTTTTCAAGTTTTTTTTCACTCTAACAACAACCAAAAAAAAAAAAAAAACCCCTATTATCTTTATTATCATGTTTATATATAAGATAGTTTTAAGGGAGAAATCAAATAACCTAACAACATTCTGTAACTTCAAGGACACAGTGAGATTTCTATTTAAAAAACTGTTGAATGTATCATTAAAACATGTTAATTGACAAATATTCAGTAAACATATAAAGTAAAACAAAAGAAAATAAATATTACCAGTAATTCCACAATCTAGAGATGACCACTATTCAGTGTAAGATCACTAAGAGGCACTTTCCTCTGCCTATTCCCACACACATACAGACATACACCACCTACAAACATACATAAAGGTAATTGTCTCTCTCTATATATATTTACATATTTGTTTTTGGGGTTTTTTTGGTTCTTTGTTTTGAGACAGAGTCTTGCTCTGTCACCCTGGGTAGAGTGCAGCATCATCATCGTAGCTCAAAATAACCTCAAACTTCTGGGCTCAAGTGATCCTCTTGCCTCAGCCTCCTGAGTAGCTCAGATTCCAGGTGCGTGCCAGGATGCCTGGCTAATTTTTCTATTTTTACCAGACACGGGGTCTCACTCTTGCTCAGGCTAGTCTTGTACCCTGTGCCAATACACCAGCCTTATATTTGTTTGTTGTTTAAATAAAAAAGAATTGAAGTTGTTATTTAAGAATATAAACTTCTTTCCATGTCAATGAATATACAAAATGCTTAGAATAGTCCTTCAAAATACTATGTAAGTCTTAGTTACTACTATTTTCATCAATTACATTATCACTTTGAATGGTTATAGCATAACTTATTTATAACTTATTTTACCAATTCTCTATCAGTGGACAACAAATTTACTTTCAGTTTTTCACTATTATAAGAAATACAATCATCCTATTAGCTTTGTTTAGATTACATTCTTAACAACAGAACTGCTGGAATGTGACATATATTCATAAACTTCCCTTCAGAAAAATTAAATCAATTTATACCCCCAGGCAATTGGTTGGGAAGGTGATTTTTCTCTACATCTTTCTCTGCATATCATTAATGACCTTTTACATCTCTGACAAATTAATAAATAACCATGTTTACCTTAGTGTTGTTCTAGTTTAATTTAAATTTTTTATAGTTACTAGCGAAGATGAACTATTAAAATACCCTTAATGCTATTTTTATGTTCTTTAAAGAACTGCCTGTGATAACCCAAGATCCACTTTTCTGTTAGATTCTCATTATTTTTATAGTAATTTGTAAGGGTTCTTTAGTTTGTCCTACGTGTCACTAGGACCAGTCTCATAGTCACATAGGACTATGTGTCCTATTTTCCACTAGGGTTTGTTATGCTGATTTTCATTTTTGCTTTGTAACTTTGTAGAATAGGTCTTTTAAAATTGAATACTACAAAATTTTTTCACTTTATGATTGTGGCTTGACTGTCCTGCTTTGAAAGTTTTTCCACTTCTAAGCACATATAAATCTTTAACTCCATTATCTGCTAGTATTTTTAAGGCTTTACTTTTTTAATACATTTAAGGCTTGGATACTTCCAGAACTTAATTGGGTGTACAGTTTTCAATGATTTTACTTTTTTCCAAGTGGCTGTTCATATTCTTTTCTCTCGGGTTTGAAATGTTACCTTTATCTTATACTAAATGCTTATGCATAATTAGCTTTATTACTATTTGTTCCACTGATCTATTTTGGAACCAATACTTCATAATACTTCACCAACTTTATTATCTGTGGTAAAAATCAAAAAAATGTTAGGTGCTTCTGTACAATGCAAACATACCAAAGGAGAAGTTTCATGAAAAAAAGAAAATTTGCATGGTGAAAAGGAGACTGTCAGTAATTTGTTTTCATTTCTTTACTGACCATCTTATTAAAAGTATCGTAGTTGAAAAGCATAATAATTATACTTCCCCCGTGCCACTTACTAATTCAGGGACTTTCTGTGTATGGTATACTATGCTGTACACCGGTATTGTTCACTTCTTTATATTGTGAAAAATACAATGCTGGGAGAAGCACTAGGGCCTCTTAAGTGATTTATACCCATGGTCCTATAAAATAAAGTCATTCACAAAGAGAGCTTTATAATACACTTAAGAGTAAATTAATGTTTCAAAGTGAAAAGCAAAACTTGATTTCCTTCTTTCTATTTTTAAAAGAACATAAAACAAAACTTGACAAATATAATTTTTGATAGGATGGAGACAAAACAATAGCTCATGCTATTAAAATGGTTTTACTATACTTAGAAAAGCACATATTTAGGGTGATCCTAATAGGGTTAATGAAAGATTGAATACAATTAGTCTTCTGATATCTAAGCAACTCAAGACCAAATACCTCATATTACCAACTCTTTTGCTAAATAAAGCAATACCAAAACTATCCAATCATCTTCTTACCTCTGGAGCTGCCTCCCTCCTCAGCAGCAGCTGCAAGGAAGAAATAATCATCCACCTTTCCAGATGACCATCTGTGTGGAAGGAGGCAGCAACAGGGGAAGAGGAATGGAGAACACACCAGCTTCCACAATAGGCTCTGAGTAAATGGAGGAGGTTTAGGCAGCGCTGCCTCAGAGCATGGCTACTGAAGGCCATTAAGCAGACCCCGTGCAAACTCTGGACATCAGCAGAAAATGAAAAAGACAGACACACACACACACACACACACACACACACACACACACACACACACTCTTAAGTTCTTCATAATTAAAATCTACAAATTAATGTTGGTGAAATTTCTGATGATTTAAAATTAAACTAAATGGTATTCAGATATGGGAGAATTTTTTGCCATCCCAAACATTCTTTTTTTATGTTAATATTTTACTTAAATCAGTACAAGGACCATCCTTACAAAAGACTGTCCAAAATAAACATGCAATATGAACTAGCAGAGACTGAAACTACAGCTTAAGAAGCTGTGCCAGTTGTTGGTTTTGTTAAATGACGTCAGGTAACTTTAAATTCACAAGACTAAACGATTATTTTTTCAAGCCTCCTGAATTAGATTATATTAGACCATCTAAGTCAGTGGGAATGATTAGATGCCCTGGCATGTTCAAGTAATTATACGTGTGTCAATTATATTCCTAAAAGAAGAAAATAGTTTCCATGACAAGTTTAATGTAGTTGTTTTAACTATTACAGGAATATGATTACTGATCAGAAATGTCAAATAGAATCAAAATAAATTTCTTAAGAATATTCAATTTGGGACCATTGGTTTTAAGTGGCCTAGAAGATTATTTATTATATTCTTCAGAAATATAAAATAAGATTTGTCCAGAAATGTTTGAAATATACCTCACCTAAGTTATAAAGGCTCAAATTCTATAGATTCTGGTATTATTAGTCCAATGAGCAAATAGGGAAAGCAACTATACTAAGAATACTTGAATTGACAGAATATGAGTTACTACTCTACTTCCACCAAATATCAGCATTTAAACTTTTATCAAAATATCTACTAGTCACTAGTCTACATATGGATTAATGACATCACTTGGGTTTTAAAAGTAGTCCAAACATTTTTTAAGTACACCTTCCTTAATATCTGCATGGGTGGGATCAAACATTTTTAAGTATCATGGGAAAATAGAAAATTGTTTGTGAACCTTGGCAATAGCAAGATCCGTCTCTATAAAAAATAAAAAAGTTAGCCAGGCGTGGTGGCGCAGGCCTGTAGTCCCAGCTACTAAGGAGGCTGAGGCAGAAGAATCACTCTGAACCCCAAGAGTCTGAGGTTGCAGTGAGCTGTGATGACGCCACTGAACTTTAGCACGGGCAACAGAGTGAGATCCTGTCTCAAAAAAAAGAAAAAAGAAAAGGAAAAAGAAAAAAGAAATTGTTTATGTACTCTAATGTATTATAAGCATATAAATATTGTTGCAAAAGGGCCGTAAGAGCAATACAGAAAGAGACAATGTAACAAGAGTAAATATGTTAATATTACATGACAAAAATAATAAAAATAGATTTATCAACACAGCAACTATAATAATTGCCACAGTCAACCTTTATTTTCATAGTCATTTAATTCTGAAGTCATATTTCTCTTTTTACACTAGCTAAAAAGGTAAATTGAAGAGAAAAAAAAGCAGTAAACCTTTCATCAGTCTCTCACCTTTAATTTCTTTTAGAAATCATTTCTGTAGAACGACTTCTATTTTCCCTGCCTCCTTTCCCAATTCCTCACCTCCTTTCCCAAATTCCAACTTCATAACTTAAGATATAAAAATTACATTTGTCACCATTCATACCTCAGTGATTACAGATGCTATCGGCTGGAAAGGATTCATTGGTTCTGGGTCCAACTCAGCCAAATCACTGGTTCCATCGAGTTCAGCCTGCTCTTCTCTTTGTTTTCTATTGTTTGAGGAAAAAAAATTGAAACTCCTTTTGACAAAGTGTTGAGCCATGTTTAAGAAAATTTGCAATAGGTTTCAGGGTATTAAACTTAATAATTTAAACATGTAGACATGGCTTTAATTACTGACAGTATTTCAGAAATCTTTATGTAGGAAATATGCATCTAGCCCCATGTAAAGATTAATCATTTGAATTTTTTAAAAAAGAAATGCTGACAAAAATGACATTTCTTATGATTGACTTCTTAATGTCAATGGTGAAAATTAATTATTTTTCCATGTGCCAAGGGTGTATATTGATCAATTTATTAATTATCCTCTAAAAATCAATGCTGTCCTCTTTACTAGTGTTAACAAATAAATCCTCTTTTAACACTCTTCTTAAGGGTTATGTCTCCTCTTGTAAAATAAAACTGGGAAAACATTCTTTTAACTCAACGTGTTTCTACACAAACATGTTTCTCGTTTATTATACAGAAATAAAAGAGCAAGACATCTATGGATTGATTCTCTAGAAGTATATGATCAGTAATAATATAAAATGATAGACTTTATCAAGTTGCGTATCATATTTGAATAACTAGATAACAACTGTTGCTTTGCATAATAGTCTAAGAGGCTATAAAAATAAGTTTGCCATGTATCATTCAGATTAAATAATTCCGTATTAGTTACCACTGAAACATTTACTATCTCTGTGATTTATAGTTAATGTTGTACCATACATAAGTTACTAAAACAAGCAGCCAATGACAGAAAATGAGTACTGTGGATCTTTAACTAGATTATAAGTATAGTACAGCAATGTGGACGTTCACTGCCATGATATCAATTAACTGTTTTCTAGATGGACATGTATATCCTTTTATTCTGAACCTAGGAAGCCAAGACTTGGAGATTTAGAAATCTTTGAACCTGATTCTGGAGCCTCAGCTTTCCCACAGATGTGGATTAAAATAACTACTTCATAGGACTGTCTCAAGGATCAGATAAAGTAGTATATGTGAGAACACTCTGCAAATGAACCTACTCATAGGACAGTCATTGTTATTGCTGCTACTCATTTATTAGTAAGCAGTTTCAGGCATATAGTATTAATATACTATTTTCATGTAGCATATGTTCCACTGTTTTTCAAAAATATTGGAAATGACTGTCTGAACGAATCAGATTTAGTAAAGTAAAAAGGTTGTTTTTAACCACTCTTCTCTGAATACTAATTTACTTTTAATTACAGAATATCAGCTCAATAGGAGAAGTCTCAGAACACAAATGGTATGGCTAAGGAAAAAGAAGAAAAGGGGAATGAGTATTGGAAAAGCCTGCCATACATGATCTAGAATATCATTATGAAAAAGGCAAAAACTAAAAAAATTACTAACATTAAATTTCTTTTATCTAACTCATTTTTTATTGTTTTTTTTTTTTTAGTGGAAAAAAGGAAAGGAGTTTTCAGAAAAGTGTGGCCATAAATTTAATTTTTATAAATATACAAAAGGTATACTTACAAGAATGATTGGCTATACTGAGCTTTAGCTTTAAAAATCATGAAAATATACACTAGGATTGAAAACCAAAGACTCTTCATATTGGCAGACGCCAAAACTACTCACCCCATTCTTTCTTTGATATCAAGAGAGACCTATTTGAAAAACATGCTCATAGTATTGAACATTTGGAAAGTGAAGAGTTATCTCTATAAATATTTCTTTGCTTTAACTCCTACCTCTGAAAAATACCAGTTCTCAGAGCATTTCCTCCACAGTATAAGGAAGCACCTCACAACAGGATCACCAAGGGTAGTGGGTTCTTGCCTTTTGGGCAGCAACTATGTTAAATCACATAAAAGGCCAATCTTAGGTAGATGAAAGGCAACTTTGGATCAGATTTTGCTTGAGTTGAATGATGCTCACTAACAGCTCACCTATCTTTGCTGAGAGACTAAAGAGGTTCCTCATTCTCAACACTATTCACATACTGAGCCGGATAATTCTTTGTTGTGGGAAACCATCCTGTGCATTGTAGGATGTTTAGCAGCAGCCCTGTCCTCTACACGCCAGATGCCAGTGGCACTCTACCCCTCCCCACAGCTGTGAACTAAAACTGTCTCCAGACATTGCCAAATGTTCCCTGACAGGCAAAATCACCCTGTACGTTGAGAACCACTGCACTAACAGTACCCATAAGAAGTAAGAGGTAAATATTTAAAACTTTTGGAAATTATTACTATATAAGAGTAAATTTAATTACTATAATACCAGCAGGAAAATTAGAAATCTATCACCCAAACTTGCATAAAGATCCACAGAAATAGAAAATCTACTTGGTGTCTTCATTCATACAGAAAGGAAACTAAATAGGCAAAACTAGCAAATCATTTATAAAATTATCCTGTTTTTGACTCTACAAATGCACTGTGGTACAAAATTAATCTATTTACCTTTCTTCTTGTAATTTTCGTACTCGTTCAGCCCTTTCACGTTTCTCTTGTTCCTCAAGAGCACGCTGTTCTGCTGTATCTTTTTGGATGCGTTCATTTAAGGCCTCAAAGTCTCTTGCAATAATATGTAGCAGCCAATAAAGGCCCTTTTTAATGGACTTGTCAATTTTCTTTCCATATCCCAAGACTGCTGAACAAGGTTCCTAAAAGAGAAATTTATTTGACTTAAAGATTAAAAGTTCTCCACAAAAATCTATCCATAAAACATTCAATAAAATTACTAGCAAATCAAAATTGAGCCATTTAAATTAATGATATGGAGCATCTGTTTATTCAACTTATAAAACATACCTTTGCAATGATCACCAACATCAGTACATTTGAAAGAAAATATTTTACAAATATCTGTAAGCTACTAGAGACATTTTCACAAAAGAAGTTGACATTGCTAGTTATAATTTTAAACAAGCTTACTGAAAGACAAAATTGAACTGCCATAAGAAAAATACCCCAGAATTTTTAATTCCTTATACTAAAATCTATAGCAGTAAACATTCATAAAACTGACAGCCTAATGATCATTTTATGGAACTAGGATAAATGATTAAATCCTTTGTCCGTCTTCCTTAAGACTGTGTGACTTCCCCTTTCTGTAATATTAAAAGTCAATATTTAACATTTATTCATTATTAAAACATTTGGAAGGTATGAACTTGTGAAAACAAAGTGATCAGCTTGGGGTTGGAGGAAACTGAATGGAATCTGATGTTTGGGAATGGTGGAGATTGGAAGATACAAGTAGGTGTTTTTAGAGGGTTGATACCATGGCTTATTTTATAAAATAAAACACTAAGCATGACCTGGAAAAAAATAGACTGTGTGACAACTCTCCTGATATGATTTTTCAAAACTCATGATAAATCTCTACTAATTATACTTTTCTTTTCCATTTTACAAAGTTCATACCATTATGTATGGGTATAGCTATAGATTGTATCAGGCAATACCTTAAACAAAAAACAAATGTGAAAATCTTTGAAACCATGGAAGGACAGTTTATGAAAGTCAGTAACAATCAAATAGAAAATAAGTATTATGATATTAAGTCACATCAACAGAACAGTGACAGTGTGATTTCCTGGGAGAAGAAAAAAAACTCTTTGAAAGATTGCTTTCTAACTGCTATTATCTGTATAAAAACTAAGTTATACTGAACTTATTTCAAAGGCAGAAAAAAAATAAAACTTACTATCTGACATAGGCACTTGTGCTCATTGACCAATTTTTCCAGCGACAGACATTCAATCACATCAGCTTCTCCTAAAGCCCCTTCCTTGTCTTGTTTATTTGCCAACCTAGAAAGACAAATGAAGTAGTTTTAGAGCAAATATATAATCTGATGGCAACTTAAAGATATTTTGACCACATTCTTCTATTCTCAAGTTTTAAATCTACTGATTACAGAACACACTGGTTTTAAAAATTATTGTAGTATCAATTTCATCATTTTCCTTTATTTATTATTGCTAAAATAAAATTCGTCTATAAAAGGGAAATCAGATAAAGGGAGGTATCAAGAAAGCATAAGCAATAGATCAATAGGCCAACAAAAAAGCTACAAAATAGAAAAAAAAGTGGACTGTTTTCCACAACTCATAGCCATAAATTATGTCTTTATTTTCTTAAAATACAAACTGTTATCATTTTTAAATGCTCAAATATTTATTCTGAGCTTGTAATATTTGAGCTTATTTACATTTCTAATATGTGAATATGTCCCTGTAAATGTGCAATTTACTAAAGACACTAGACCACTTCTTATTTATTTGACATAGCACTGGGCATAAAAAAAAATAAAGAAAGAAAGAATTACACTCAATTACGGACAAACTAGAGACCAAAAAAAGAAAAGCCAAAATAAGTTCTAAAGAAAAACAGGAATTATCACAATATACCACTATTTGCCTATCACATGGCATAAGTCAAAAAGTTTAATAAAATAATGTCTTGGTCAAGGTTTGATAGACTCTTTAGGCAAAAATATATATTTTTAAATATACAGAATAATAAATATAATGAACCCCTATCACTTTTCTTTAAAAATTATCAAAACTGTGTCATTCTTGCTCATCCACATACCTTCTACTTTTCCCCCAGTCATATTACTTCACCCAAATGTTAAAAAACATTACCGTAATACCACTATTACACCTAACAAAATTAACAGTAAGTCTTCAGTATTACTCAAGTCACTCAATATTCCCCAATATCACTTTGCAAGTGTTATGTTCAAATTCAAATCTAAACCAGATATACATTACATATAATTTATCACTTACCTCTTTTTGAAGCTGTATTATCTACCTTCCCATCCCAACACCACCACCCCTTTTCCTTTCATGACATTTATTTGTAAAATAGTCATTTTTCTTTAGAATTTCCCATGTTTGGGATTTGGCAGATATCTTCCTCACGAGCTCATTTAACATACATACCCTGTATTTCCTATACCTCATAGTTAGATATAGAGGCTGGATGAATTTCAGATTGAATTCTTTTGACAAGTGTATTTCATAGGGGGTGCTGGTACTTAGGAGGTATATACTGTCACTTTTATATAATATTCTATTTTAGTGATATTAAAATTGATCAGTGGATTTAGAATCAGCCTGATCCATCCAAAATAAAGTTCCTCATTAACCTTTCGCCTAATGATTTTAGCAGCCATTGATGACCTTTGCTTAATTCCATTATTTTATAAGAGTTTATGAAATAGTGATTTTTCCACTTCTGTATTTCTTCTGCATTCACTAGCAGGATTTTTGCTAAAAAATTTACTTTTATCAACTACTTGATGACTCTTACAATTCATAGAGAAAAGTCAAGATAAATGTTTGATCCTTTATCTTTATTTCCTAATTTTCATTATAATGAATTGGTGTCCTAGCAACCTCCAAAGGTGATCAAATTGCTTGTTTTTCTTTTTGTTTTGTCTTATTTTGGGGTTTATCATTATGAACTCATGGATTTAAAAAATGTATTTGATGTGTTTCAATGTACTACAGTTAGTGTTCTTTTTGAGGCTAAACGAACAGAAGGAGTCCTCTTCAGATGGGTGTCTGGGTCATTCTGGTACAACTCCAACAGTCTTTGATAGCTTCTTTGCTTTCTACTATGAAACACGGTTCCAGGCCTAGAATCATCCAATTCCCTAAGGAGCCCTGGTCCTTTCAGAGGGAAATGGTATTTTAAAGACCATAATCTGGTCATCATGGATATACATTGCTATTAACATGCCACTGCTGCCAGACCTTTTCAGTGCACAAGGCTAGGAAACAGCTTTTTTTTTTAAAAAAAAAAAAAAACTTAAATCATGAGTTCATACTGATTTTTACATTTCAAATCAAATATTACCAAGTTTTGACTTAGCTTCTTAGATATTCTTCTTCTTTTTTTTTTTTTTTGACAGGGCTAGAATGCAGTGGTGTCATCATAGTTCAATATAACCTCAAACTCCTAGGCTCAAGCAATACCCCTGCCTCCACCTCCCAAGTAACTGGGACTACAGGCTTGTGCCAACACGCACGGCTAACTTTTTTACAAGGTCTCACTATATTGCTCAGCTGATCTCTTGAACTCCTGGGCTCAAGGGCTTAGGTGTTCCAAGGTGCTAGGATTATAGGCATGAGTCACTGAGCCCTGCCTTAAATTTTATTTGTATCTCTTTTTACTTATGCTGAAAATTACAGTTCCTAGTGGCATTAACTATTTGTTTTATCCAACTATATATAGTAGTTTCAACAAATATGTTTCAACATATTTATTCCTAAATGTTTATTTACATATTTAAGTATTTATTTAATATTAATATTTATTTATTTACATATTTATTCCTAAATATAAGACTTCTAAATTTGAGTTAAGATCTTTTTGTGGTTATTTTTGTCCTAAGATATATTCTGCTAGAGATGTACAATGGAAACACTGAGTTTTAAAATAACTCGAAATAATACTTTTCCATATGGTTATGTCACCATCAAGATATATAGCTAGGTTCATTTGTTTCTAGGTGCTTTTGCTTTTTAGAGATTGTTTGTTTATTGTTTAAGATTTAATTTCTAAAATAGTTATATGGTTGAAAATTCAAAACTATAAAAAAAAATATAACCAGAAAGAACTATTTGCCATCTCTGTCCCCTTTCTTGTCCCTGTATCTTCCCTTGTCCTACAGGTAACCACTTTCATTAGTGTTTAGTTCATCCTCCCATTATTTCTTTTTGAAAATATAAACAAGTGTATGGGGGAAATGGTATTTTAAAGACCATAAGTTGGGTACTAAGGATATTCATTGCTATGGACTGGTTTATGTATGTGCATGTATATATAATATTCAAATCCACCTTCTCTTTCTTCCTCAAAAAGCTAGCATACTATATACTCTTCTGTATTATCCTTTTTTTTAACTGAATAGTAAATCCTGAAATTATACTAAGCAGTATAAAGAAATCTTCTTTATTATTTTCTACAGTTGTAAAATGCTCCACTGTATGGATATTCCATCATTTACTCAGCCTGTTCTACACTGAAGGACTTTTGTGTTTCCCGTGTTTTGTTTTTAAAAAAGAGTGCTGTGAAGAATAAGTTTGTAAAGGAGTCATTTTTTATTTTGGGAAACAGATTCCGGGAAGTGGAACTATTAAATCAAAGAATAAACATAAATGTTATTTTGACAGATACTATAGCAAAGTCTTTCTTTCCTCTTGCCCTCAAATAATAACCACATAGAAAAAAAACAAAGTGATCTGGAATTTGGTAGTATGAGAGAAATGTTCATTTCTAATTTTTCCTATAAACATTTCCCTCTGGTAAAAAATAGTTTTGAATTTTATATAGATATAATAAATAGACGGTTTAACATATTGCTGTACAACTTTAGTTCTTCTATACAGAAAACCATGGAAAAAATTATTTTAAAATAAAAATAGCAGGTGTAGTAAAAGGAAAATAGGGTGGAAGATTTAAAGACATGAGCTCAGCCAACGCAGTGGCTCACACCTGTAATCCTAGCACTCTGGGAGGCCAAGGTGAGAGGATTGCTTGAGGCCAGGAGTTCGAGAACAGCCTGAGCAAAAGCAAGACCCCATCTCTACAAAAAATACAAAAATTAGCCAGGTGTGAAGGCGTGCACTCTGTTTCTCAAAAAAAAAAAAAAAAAGGCAGGGGAGGGAGGACATGAGCTCTTTTCTGGTTGTTCTACTTCTGAAATTCTATGATTTTATGAGCTAAGCTCTTATGGGATTTCCTAAAATAGGACAAAATTCAATCATTGTAAAGAAAATGGAACAAAGAGCTTTTATACCAAGCTTCTTTCCATTCCGATTTATTCCTATTTAATTCTGTATTTTTAGCAAGCTTTGATATCTATAGAAAAGAAAGTAACCTTCGTTTAAATACAAACCCATTTTTTTGGAGTAATGCATTTTACATACAACGTAGGACTGGATTTGCAGAGCTTGTGCCAAATACCCTATGTAGGCAGTTTAACAATGACTTCCTGTTACCAACTGGCTCCAATGAAAATGATCTTCCTTTAATCTAAAGAACAGGTGTATAACAGGCAGAACCGGATTCTCCAGGTGTGAAGTAAGCAATCTGTTCTCATTTGCTATTAACAGCAAAAGCATAACTTTATCTCTTAACTTATTTGACTTCATTATTTGGCTTTCAATTAACAATGTGAAAGCCATACAGAAATTAGCTTGTGACCTATAAGATAGAGACTTAAGTAATTTGATGAAAACATTACATGAGATGATATTCAGATTTTCTCTCAAGGCAGGACTCCAACACTGCAGGTGGAAAACCAACAAAAGGAACAAGACAGAAAGGTACTGTCTTTTTGTATTTTTTAATGTGAGATGTCCATAGACTGAAATCTGGTTATAGTGTACATTTAAAAATAGCTCAACAGATAATGGAAGTTACTTGTTTTATTCAGATTTGGACAGGGCTATAGGCAGTTGATTTGTTCATATATACTACTTATATACTGACTGGATTTGGGTGTAAAACTCTTGAAAATAGATCACTACCACAAAAATCAACTTTAGAGGAAAGAAATTTTTTAAAGTCCTTTAAAAAGTAACTTCTCATTTTGTTAACACTGGAAAGTCAGATCCTATGAAAACAAATCTAAAATTCTTCCTTTTATAGACAGACTATAAATTAACCATACTGTGCTTACTTTAGACAACACTTTTACATTTAACTCTGAAAAGAAGCTTACACCCAAATTTGGCACATATGTAAAAGTGTTGAGTTAATGTTAATGTTAAAGTTGAGATAATTTTCTATATGGTCTTAATTAATTGCTTCATTGTTATTTCCCAGAATCTTCTAAAATTAATTTGAGGAAATTAGAAAATAATCTTGTTGTAAAAGGATTAGTCATCTTTTTAATGTTTCTATGAGTATGTTAAAATATCAAAATACTAAGTGATTGTTTTAATGTTTCAGCCAATATATTAAAAATATTTAAATTATATAATTCAACATAAACATTACATTGATGTGATAGTTTGAAACATTTAAGTCAGTATCATTTAATGCAACATATAGATAGGTCAGGTACTTTCAAAGTTACCATGTTAGAATTTAACAAATATTCCATTTCAAAATAAAATAACAATAACTTTTATAAGTTTTTTAAGGGTAGATTTGAGAATTGGCCATGTAATACCTAGAACATATTATCTTCATGGCTATGTAGCATTAAATTTAATACAAAAATCATTTTATGTATGTATAGCTCATTTGAATAAGTGGAAATTCAAAAATTACACATCTTATATTTACCAAAAAAAGATCTTAAATTAAACAAGTCAATTTAATACCTTCTTTACACTAAAAGTAGAAAAAAAGCTTTGAAAGATTGCATTAAAAAATGTTAGAGAATTCAAAATCAGATAATATATGCAAACTGTAATAATTTTTTACTTTGTTTTTAGAAGCCACTATTTTGTCCTTATTTATAGCCAAAGAGGTTCATATTACATTAAGATCCCCTGTTTTTCACTTGAATTAGGGAAATGTTGCAAGTTAACTTCACATACAAAAACAAAAGAATATTTTATGTTGGGTAAAACCTGGTTTTATTTGTTGAAATATTTTATTTAATCAATATAGTAACTATATAAAGTATAGCTTACTTAAAAAAAAATCTATAAATACATTAAGTATCTATCCCAGGGCATATTTCTTAAAGCACTAGGTAATTTTTATTCATGTTTCCATTTCTAGGAATTTTCAGTCTGCAGTAGGGTAAAGAATATGTAATTTGAGTCACACAAGTTTACTTTTCTATTTCCCAGAACAAATGTCAAAGTTGATTATATGTACAAGTTAAGCTTAAAGACACTGTCAATTATTGCTAGTGAAATTCAAAACTGTATAGCAATGCTGGAAGCTAAACATACTGAAAGATGATTCATATTTGTATAAAACTCTTCCAACATTAAGAAAATAAATTTAAGGTATAGAAAACACTGCATAAAATAGTGATCTCATCAATTTTACCTAGCCTAAGCAATTTAATGATTTCACAACTATGAGCTTCACATTTTATGCCTACATGAACTCTGTCTCTTCCAACTTTTAAATTCTAATATGCTTAGATGTCTCACTTTGCCTGATATTCTAATTTCTAAAGATATGAGAACAAGAAGTTAAATTGGAAAGTTATACATACAGTTATGAGCATGCAACTACTAGAAAATGTAATTTACATACAGCACGTAAGTGCATCTGAATAGCTACATTAAGTAAATTTCTGCACAGATGAACAAGGATTTGAGGGAACATTCTGAACTATGTTAACTCTGCAAAGATAATCAACTATGACTATAACGCACAGACATAGAAATTGCTCTTTCCTACTCTAAATATACAGAAATGTATGATATAATATTAAATTTATAAAAAAACTTTTAAACTACATTATTCAATTTTAAAGTAAGAAAGTGAAATATCCAGGTGCCAGAAATGAAGAGGAAACATACAGCCCAAGTGAAAAGAAGTAATTAAAACTAACTCCACTGGGCTACTAGAAGCAAATATTTTACCTTCTAAAGCTAAGGTTTACAATTTGTGTATTATAAGGAACTAAAATTGAGTTTCCTAGATAAAGTAGTGAACCTAAGAAAAACCAAACAATCTGTACACAAAGACAGGAATATTTCTGTTGACTTGCCCAGGATTACAGCAGGAACTGAGATATCTACTCCAACAATAAAAATCACTAGAGAAAAATGAGACTTAATTTACACTACCTGGGCTACAATGGGAAAACTCCATGGGGCCCTAGTAGTAACAACAACAACAAAAGCCTCAGAATATATCCATAATTTAGCAGGGCACTCAGAAAATTTCTGTATAATACCCTAATAAAGATAAACTACTGATGAAGTTCACCAAATATACTCGCCCATCTCCAAGAGAGTGGCCCCAGTGAGTGGCTATAGCAAACAAAGGAATTTTATTCCTGAGAAATCAGAAATAACCTAATAATGTAAAGGATCTTTAACATAAATATACTCTAAATGTTCAAAAGAAATAAATGAAGATATAGGATCCATAAACCAAGATGAACATAGTATAAATTTTATATTTGACTTTAAACATCATTTATATCATATGCATGCCATGACATAACTGTGAAAAGAAACCCTATTCTATTTCCATGTTTTTCCTTTAATAGCAACAATATATAGATATCTAAAAAAAAAAAAAAAAAAGCAGAATATTTGTTTGTTTTTTTGGTGGTAATTTGAGATTAATGAATACAAAATACATGTTAATATATTTTAAAGAGTTCCTTAAGGTACCTTTTATTCAAATATAGAAGTGTGGTACTCCTTCAGGGAACTGTTTTTCCAAGGACAAAAAGGAAAGGCAACCTTTATAGGGGTCAGAGTCAAATATCTTAGTTTCCAAAATCAGTTGCAGTAAAATTCACCTTCCCAAAGGCACTTTGCAAAGGTATACTTGTGTTTCAATATCAATTTAAAATATTCTATTTCTTAAAAACAATTTTTTAAACTATGATGCTTCAATAAAAAACTTTTGGTGACATTGATAACTTATTTCTAATTTTTAAAATACAAAGATCTATCCAGTCATAAAAATGTTAGGGGATTCTTTCAGGATTTATTTCAAACCATACAACCAAAGACAAAGTTTAAGATGTTGTAGTTCTTAAGAAATGTGACATTCAAAGATTGTTAAAAGCTATGTAGCCATTATATAAACATGAGATAGGACTTAGTTCTCATGAATACAAAATCAAAATCTGTTTTATCTAATAGTGGTTTCTCTCTCTCTTTCTCCCTCCACTAAGTTTCTAACACTGTTACTCTTTCTTTTCCCCATAATATCAGGAACACAAGTCAGTTAAAAAAAATAGTGTATCTGGTTTAAATATTGTAGCTATTATGCACTGAGACTTAGGCAGTAGCCGGGGCATGGTGGCACAAGCCTGTAGTGCCAGCTACTCGGCAGGCTGAGGCAGGCTGAGGCAGGAGGATCGCTTGAGCCCAGGAGTTTGAGGTTGCTGTGAGCTAGGCAGACAGCACGGCACTCCAGCCCCAGCTGTCTCAAAAAAAAAAAAAAAACAAACAAACATAGTAGCTATAAGAATTCATAGGGACAAGCTAGTGCCAGAGTAGGAAACTGAAATCTATGTACATAAATAGGAATGAAGTGCACCTCACTTCCCATCTACCCTATTTCAGATTGTAACTATGACCTGAAGCAGAAGAAAATATCAGAATCCCAATCTCCACATGGTGTCAAGGATAGGATTCAAAATTTCTTAGAAACTGTCTGTGACATAGGTCTATGAGATCCAAACTAATTCTTTTTCTTCTATATTGTACAGTGATCAATTTGGTCTGATTATATTAAAGATCCTAATAAGGTTACAAACAATAGAATTATTTTAGATCTGATATGCTGTATTATCTCCTGTTAAACTCTTTTTCTCTTAAATGTGTTCATACTAATAATACAATATTTGTTGTAGATCAACTTCATTTGTAGTACATTTCACTAGGATAATCTATTTTTACTCACTGCAGAATAGGGGAAAGAGAACAGATGAGGTAGACATATGTCAAGTAGGCTCTGTCACTTATAAGCTGAATGGCCTCTGGCAAGTCACTTTAAAATTTCTCTTATTTAGATGTTGGCTTTATTGAATTGAACTGTTCCTTTAATTTTCTTGGTGTATGAAAAGTAAAGAAAATGGAGAAGATAAAAGTTCTTAAAGACATTATACCAAAAAACAAAAACAAAATCCCAAAACCCTAAATATCTAAATACTTGAGTTTCCAGAATGAAACAACTCACTAAATGTACAGAAAATAAATGCAAAAAACTCACCCCAATTCACATTATTGTAATATTTCAGAACACCAGGAATAAAGAAAAAAGGGCAAGAATTTCATGAAAGGAAATATAAAAACAGGTCTTATGCAAAATATCAGGAATCAGATGGCAGATTTCTCAAGGGCAACAAAGCTAGAAGACACAATAGCAAAACTTTCAAAATTTTAAGGGAATATAATTTCTTAGTGAAAATTATATGCACAGGAATTATAATATTCAGGTGTAAGGGTAGAATAAAAGCATTTTCAGAAATGCAAGTTATTATCACATTTGCATTTTGAAAGGAAGCTATGTTATACTCCCAAATCAGAGGACAAACCAACAAAGAAGATGAGAAACCGAAATCAGGAGACAATATAAAAGGAGAAAAAACAATTCCAACACAACCAGGTCACATTGGAGGGGTCAAGGAAAGAAGCCTCAAAAGATGAAACAATAAAATAAAATAAAATAAAAATATATTCTACAATTTAAACATATCAAGAGGATATTTTCCATTTTAGAATGAATTAGTGATGCATATGTACAAAATTAAGCAGCTGAAAAACATTGATAATTAATAATTTCAAGAGAAATTGAAAAGTTACATGTTTTTTGATCTGTCTGGTGGTTACATGGATGTATTCACTTTATAAAAATCATACTATATACCTTTATGTTCTGGGCATTTTCTGTATGTATATAAATATATCAATAAAAAGTTTTCTTTAAAATGCTCATTTTCTATCTCTACCCATTGAAAAAACTGAGAAACAATAAAAAAATTATTTCAGAAAGGAAATATAGCCAGAGCACCTTATGTGACTCAGCTATAAATATCTGGGTAGTCACAATAATGAAAACCTAATATTGATTAACCAAAAATTGTGATACAACTATATCGAGACAGGTAAGTTGAGGGAAGGATGGAGGTGTAAGAGAAAGTTAAATCCACATATTTCATAGCAGAAATTCAATATAATATCTAAAACTAAAACACAGAAACACTTACACAAGCATACTGGTTAGAAATGGGTAGTTTAGAGGTAACATATACCTAAGGAGCTAAAAATGAGTGCCTTTGGGAAAGGGAATCTGGAAATAGGGTGTGGTAGGGTAAACAGGGGTCAGATATTTATCTTTATAAACCTTTAAGTGATTTGACTTTTTAAACTGTGTAAAAGTATTATTAATTTGAAGGGAAAAAATCACATTTTAAAAAAGCTAATAAAAAGAGTTTATAGCTATATCGAATGTGACATGACATCTTCAGCACTCTAGGGAGGAATTTATTTTCAGCATCAATATGGTAATACCAGAAAGAGCATATAGATAAGGAAGTGATAAATAACACTAAGCCTAAAAATGAATAGTTGGAAGTTATTCAAGATAAATCATTAAGGCAACTCACTTTCACATCAGATTCCCTCTACACTGGAAAAAAGAATAGTCTTTCTTTATTCAGAGGTATGTAATAAATTATGGGTGGTAATTCTGCTTTCACAAAGCTGCCACATGAGAAAAAGTTTCCACAATTACTTCCCAATGTTTTTAGCTGTTTTTAAATATCTGTACCAGCATAATCATCAAATGTTTGATAAAATACTATATACAAAAGAGCATGTAGATAATACCAGCTTTATGTAATATATACATTCTAATAAATTTATACTACATATAATGGAAAAAGCACTGGTCTAGAAATCAGAAAGCTTGTCTTATCATACTAGTACTACAAATATGCTCACCATGACTCTGCAAGACACATAACGTTTCTGATCCTCAGTTTTCCCATAAGAAAAATGAGAAATTGATTATTTAACCTGTAACGATTCTTCTGGAATCAAATTAGAATATTCACTGGGAGTGGAAGAGATCAGCTTCATCTCTACCTTGGGAAACAGAGGAGGACTATACTTCACTGCTTTCAGTTTAGTTGAGGAGTTGCAAAAAAAAAAGGGGGGTGGGTGGGATATGGCATCACATCAGTGCTATAGAATTTTAATGCCTATGAGAGGCTCTCTAGTACTTCTTTCTCCCTGCCACGGGAGCTTAAGTCTCCAAGTGGCCAAGACAGATATTAGAGTCCCCTGCAAATCCATCATGGACATAAAATGTAAGCAAGAAATCTATCTTTGTAGTTTGAAGCCCACAAAATTTGGGAATTGGTTATTATTGTGGCATAATCGACAATATCTTGACTGGTAAAATAGGAATGGGCAGAATTTCTCATAAACCAAATATTTAAAACTCACAAGAAATTCCAAGTTAAATTGTTTTAGAAAGCTAAAAAATTCTCCAATTTATCTTTCTTTTATATTTGAATTTTTAAATTAAGGATATTAGGTTAATTATAATTAAATGTAATTAATTACAAATTACTTAGTAAGTTATATATAACTTACAAATGAACTTGTTTAGTATAGTTTAAAAAGAGAGAAAATATAAAAAACAAGAATATCTATTTTTCCACACATTTAATTTGTTGTTCTAGCAATGAAATCTTTCCCAATTAAAACTGTTTTGTTTTCATTTTATTTTATTTTATTTTTTTAGAGACCGGATTTGTCACTCAGGTTGGAGTGCAGTGGTGCAATCATAGCACCACAACCTCGAACTTCTGGGCTAAAGCGATTCTCCCACTTCAGACTCCAGAGTAGCTGGAACTGCAGGTGCATGCCACCATGCCCAGCTGATTTTTTAATTTTTGTACAGACCAGTCTTGCTACATTGCCTGGGCTGCTCTCTAACTCCTGGGCTCAAGTGATCCTCCCACCTCGGCCTCCCAAAGTGCGAGAATTACACCTGTGGGTCACCGTGCCTGGCCTTGTTTCTATTTTAATAAAGGACATAAATAATAGGATGCTCATATACTATTATATATATTCCCTCTTGCTTATTTCCTAGTTGTATGGAAAAAGGCTAAGAAATACATTGCTAAAAGATATGCCTAACATTGATCAATAACTACTGTTTTATATTGATCTACAACTTTCCTAACACCCAAAGTTGGCAGTTCTATCTATAGTGTCTTCTGATATTCTTCCTTGATTAGCATTTCTTTCACAAATTTTCCACGTTTAATATCATTCATAGTATACTTTTTTCCCCTTAGATTTTGGAAAACCACTAGCTTTAGTTAGTGCTACTCTGAAGGTAGAATATGGAGAATGAAAGGTGAGTGGGGAGGGGAAAATGGAATCCCTTTCCAGGTTAGAAGTCTCTCTCTCTCTCTCTCTCTCTCTCTCTCTCTCTCTCTCTCTCTCTCTCTCTCTCTCTCTCTCTCTCTTTGACAGAGACAAGGTCTTGCTCTGTCGCCCAGGCTGGAGTGCAGTGGTTCAGTCAAAACTCACTGCAGCCAGGAACTCCCAGGCTCAAGGGATCATCCTGCCTCAGCCTCCCTAAGAATACAGGCGTGCACCATCACACCTGGCTAATTTTATTTTTTAGTAGTGATGAGGTCTCACTGTGTTGCCCAGGCTGGTCTCGAACTCCGGGCCTTAAGCGATCCTCCTGCCTCCCAAAACACAAGGAATACAGGCATGAGCCAACACCCCAAATAAGAGCTTAGAAGTCTCTTATTTGCATAAATTGCATTGACTGATTTTTTTTCACTTTCACTATAGCAAATCAGTAAGAACAAAAAGACTACCAGCTATTTGAATTAAATATTTCAAATACATAAATAGCAGAACACTATATAAAAGGCAACAGAAACTTGCTCTTAAATTTGTTTCTAGCCAGTACTTAAAATGTTCAATAATACATTTATACAGCAAATGTTTCTGCATAAACTTTCAATATCTATAAAAGACTTTTTCTGTCAAAAACAGATTTCAAGGTCTTATCCCTTGTGATATGGTTCCTTTCCCAACCATTTCACTGACCTAATTGCCTCTTTTCAGAACTTACCCTAGATGATCTCTCTGTAGCATCTGACACCACTGAAAAAGCTTTATAGCATAGTAAAGAGTTGAATCCTTCAAACTAGACTGCCAGAATCTGAATCCCAACTCTACTCCTAGCTAACATCTTGGTTAAATTACTTAAACTTTGATCTTAATTTCATTATCTATAAAATAGAGATCATGACAATACTTAATTCAAAGTTCTCACCAGAATAAACAACACACTTAGAACAGTGCCTGGCACATATCAAGAGCTCAAGTAAATATAAGATACCAAGAACTCAATATGAGAACTCAAGTAAATATGAGACCCATCAAGGTGCCTATAATATCAGAATGAATAAAGACCCTTAACCTCATGAAAGTAGACAGTAAATTAAGATAGGTAAGGATATAGTATATTAAAAGGCGAAAAATGCTAAGCAAAATAGAACTGGGAAGGTTCAGAGAGATGAGAGGAGTTGCAGTTCTAGACAGAGTGACCAAAGTCAGCCTTACTGAGAGATGACATTTCAGCAAGGCCTAGAAGACTTGGGGAAATAAGTCACGGATTCCAACATAGGAAACAGCAAGTGCCAAAACTCTAAGACTGGATGGTGCCTGGTTTGTGTGAGAAAGGCAAGGAAGATAGTGAGACTGAAGCAGAGGGAGAGGGAGAGTTGTAGGAGGTTGACAAGATTTTCTTTTTTCTTTTTTTTATGCGATAAAATCTCACTCCATGATCCAGGTTAGAGCATCGTGGTGTCAGCCTAGCTCACAGCAACCTCAAACTCCTGGGCTCAAGCGATCCTCCAGCCTCAGCCTCCAGAGTAGCAAGACTATAAGCACGCACCACCACACCCAGCTATTTTTTTGTTTTTAGTAGAGATGGGGTCTCGCTATTGCTCAGGCTGGTCTCAGTCTCAAACTCCTGAGCTCAAGCGATCCTGCTGCCTGGGCCTCCCAGAGTGCTAGGATTATAGGTGTGAGCCACTGCGCCCAGCCAAGATTTGCTATTAGTTTGGCTATGAGGCACTGTTAGTTTAGATATGAGGTGTGGAAAAAAATAATCAAGAATAACTCCAAAGTTTTTGGTCTGAGGAACTGAAAGAATAGCATTGCCCTTTACTGAGATGGGGCAGTTTGGGGGTTCGGAGGAAGATCAGGAGCTCATTTTACACACAGACATTCAAATGGAGTTGTCAGGTAGTTATGTGTTTTAAGAGCAGTCTAGACTGGAGATATGAATCTGAGTCATCAGCTAACAGACAGCATTTAATGTCATGAGACTGAAAAATGGTGGTGGATAAAAAGAGGACTGAGCCTGGAAGCATTTCAATATTCAGAAGTGGGGGAGATGAGAAGAAGTCAGAAAAAAAGAAAGTGATGAAGTAAGAACCAAAGAGGTAAGAGGAAAACAGGAGAAACACTTTTCTTGAAAGAGTTTCAAGAAACGATTATATTAAGTGCTGCTGATGAATTAAAATCATCAAGACCTATTACTTCTACTTCCAAAAATACATCCTTATGGTTCCTATCTATTTTATCACTATTTTTATCATCCAAGTTTCTTCTGTGAACTACTTCATCCACCCCAGGAAAACTATTCTCTATACAGAAGCAACAACATCTTTTAAAAATACAAATCATGTCAAAACCCTATTTATCCTTTAATTGTATTCCACGGCATCTAGAATAAAATCTAAACTCCTTATTTTGGCCCTTTATTGTCTGGTCCCTGCCTACATTTCGAACTTCATTCCTCTAGTGTTACTCCTCTCATTAATTTCTATCGACATAAGCATTCATTTTATTCTTAAAACATATCAGTTTCATTCATTGCCTTTGCAGCCATGTCCTACATCCAGAATACACTCCCTTGGCTCTTCAGCTGCTTGGCTTCTTCAGTCTCATAGATAAATTTCTTTAAAGAGGACCTGCCTGATTGTTCTATCAAAACCTAAAATTATCTCATTGATCTGTTTAATTGTGTATTATCTGTCTCCCCCCAATTATAAATTCCTCAAGGACAGGGATTGTTAAATATACACTACAGTCTTTAAAACTTTGCATATAGTAGGCCTCAATAATTATTTGACATAATGGCAGTCCTTTGAAACGAAGGGAATATTACCAGGATACTGGTTTAACTTTTTATGCAATACAGGTAAAATCACTTCTATAACATCCTTGATTGGGTCATCATTCAAGAAAATCTTGAACATCTCCAGTGATAGCAAACTCATCACCTCATGAAGCAGTTTACTTCATCTTGGGACAGCTCTACTTGTTTGAAAAGTCTTCTTTATATTGAATCAAACATCTCTCATGTAATTTCCACCCACTGCCCTTTGAAGCTACGCCAAGTAAGTCTAATCCCTCTTGTGTATACAGACATTCACATTTTAGAAGATTGTTGCACATATTCCCTACATCTTCTCTTTTATAGGACAGATATCTCTAATTCTTTCAATGATTCTCCACTTGGTAGGGTTTTCCAATCTCACCCTTTCCATGCTAGTTTAGAAATTCCTAATTTATGAATTTCCGTCTCAAAATAACATGCTCAGAAGTTCATACAGCCTGTGTCCCACAATTTTCTCTGAATAGCAAAGAAATGGAGGAACGAATATCTTTCTTCATCTGCCTAGACATCACATCATACTATTATTCATAAAAGCATAATGATTATTGTGATAGTTCTGATAGAAACTTTGTAATTACTAAAATCTTCAATACTTTCATAAACACTGTTGTGAATCCAAGGGTCTTCCATTTGGTAGATGTGAAGATGTTTTTCTGTATAGCTAGGTGAAATATTTTACATCTATTTCTGTTGAATATATTTTTGTTACTGAAGTGTTCTACACTATTTTAGTCTTTGAATCCCTACTCTGTACATACATATACTAAAGATCCCTCAAAATTTACACCATCCACATATTTGGTAAGTATACCTTTTGTGACAACACCCAAATCATTAATAAAAATATTTCCATACACATATAAAACATTGAGTCCCATAGCATAACAGCATCATATCAGAGACCTTTTTCTCTGGTTGATACTAATACTATGTGTGGTCCAGCAAGCCATTTATACTCCCAGACAGCCTCTTCTTATCTTCAAAAATGTCATGAAAGACATTTCTAAAATCCAGACTCTGTGAAAATAAGTGTTTTAATTGCTTTTTATTCACTTCATTTTATATATATCATTATATATCTCTAAATATCACTATATATAAATTACATACATCAATTTTACTTTTGTGGATACCAAAACAGGATGTGATAAATGTCAATATTATTAGTAATCCCTAAATAACAGTTATATAAATATATCCTGATGTTTATCAGGATAAAATATTACTTAACACAAATTGATATAAATTTTATTCTGAAACAGCCTGGATATCTTCGCAAAAGAATGCTAAGAATGAGAAATCAGCATAATCAAACCAAGAATATGTTTTCATATGCATGCAATGAGTAAGAAAAAAAAGCTATGTCAAATAATATGCTAATCAACCCAAAGGCCTCAGAAAACTTAAGTTTAATATTATCTATATCACTTAAAGTTCTCATATGGAGTCTGTCCTGTCATTACAATGGTTTTAACAGAATTATGTATATTTAGCAAAATGAGTATAATTTTAACATTACACAGACAGTGGAGGCAGTATCTTTCATAGTAAGAACACTTTGGAGTCTAAAGATTAATCCTAAAAGTTGAAGATATGGTCAATAGCACCCTTTATCAAAACAAAAAAATTCTATCCTGTGACAGATACCATCATGACAATAAAGAATTTGTCTTGGACTCTATTACTGCTTTCTCAGCAACTGCCCTCAACTAAATGGCACTCATAGGAGCTCCACATTATGAAAAGTAATTTATAAATTATTTTATATTACTTTTCCTATTTCAATGATTTTTATGAGGAAATTCTTATTGATTTTTCTAATTTTTTAACCTCCTTTTAGAAAACTAGGAGAATTTTTGCTGGGAGATAGACAGCTATGTGAAATCAACTGGTACTGTGGAAAAATATCAAGTTTCTCTCTATTCAAATACAATCATTTTATCATTTTTGCTTCTTAGGAGGAAAGGGAAGATGAAAGACCGACTTCAAGAACTAAAGCAGAGAACAAAGGAAATCGAACTTTCTAGAGAAAGTCATACGTCAACTGCAGAAGTAGAAGAACAAGGGGTGTTTCTGCAGCAAGCTGTTATTTATGAAAGAGAGCCTGTAGCTGAGAGACATCTACATGAAATCCAGAAACTACAGGAGAATATTAACAATTTGGCAGATAATGTTCAAAAATTTGGGCAACAACAAAAAAGTCTAGTGGCTTCAATGAGAAGGTTTAGTCTACTTAAAAAAGAGTCTAGCATTACAAAGGAGATAAAAATCCAAGCAGAACACATTAACAGAAGTTTGGATGATTTAGTTAAAGAAGTTAAAAAGTCAGAGGTTGAAAATGGTCCATCATCAGTGGTCACAAGGATACTTAAATCTCAGCATGCTGCAATGTTCCGCCATTTTCAGCAAATCATGTTTATATACAATGACACAATAGCAGCAAAGCAAGAGAAGTGCAAGACATTTATCTTCCGTCAGCTTGAGGTTGCTGGAAAAGAGGTACCTGAAGAAGAAGTAAATGATATGCTCCATCAAGGAAAATGGGAAGTCTTTAATGAAAGCTTACTTACAGAAATCAATATCACTAAAGCACAACTTTCAGAGATTGAACAGAGACACAAGGAACTTGTTAATTTAGAGAACCAAATAAAGGATTTAAGGGATCTTTTCATTCAGATATCTCTTTTAGTAGAGGAACAAGGAGAAAGCATCAACAATATTGAGATGATGGTGACTAGTACAAAAGAATATGTTAACAATACTAAAGAAAAATTTGGACTAGCTGTAAAATATAAGAAAAGAAATCTGTGCAGAGTATTGTGTTGTTGCTGCTGTCCATGCTGTGGCTCAAAATAAAGAAGCAATTTTGGAAATTTTTCCATCTTTAGGATGAAGGATATCCCATATTTCAGTGTCTTGTATTATTTTTCTTCAATTTATGCATCCATTTACATATCTTTCATCACCATTAATTTGTAATTTTTCCCTTTAACTCTAACCCACTAGAATTACAGAAATTTCTGAAGCCAGTTACATAAAACAAGTCTCTACTTAATTAAACTGAAAACAGTACCATTACCATCAACTCACAGGTTAACTATTAAAAATGAGATGAATGATCTTAAGTTTCTGGTCAGGTATTAAGCTCTTAAGCATTTTTCTAACTTCCAATGCTTTAACAATATGAATGTTCAATTAAGTGATGACTACTTAAGCAATCCATATGACTCATTTGAGAATATTTTGGTAGTTAAGAATAATATAAAGTAAGACCTCAAAGGGTGTTCCAATAATGCAAAATAAAACTAGAACCTGTATCAAATGCTTTATCCTCAGGTAGGTAAGTTAACTCAGTGGTCAACAGATCCTGGGAAAACTCAACTAGGTGCTTGAAGAATCTAATTGGTAACTGGGAGCTGAATCTAGCTTAAGGCATAAGAAAGTGAAGGGTTCTTCAATTTTTCTTCAATTCATGGATCTATTCACATATCTTTATCATTCTCCTATTTATTATTTCAAGGTCTAACTTAAAAAAAGTACATTTGACTCAATTTCTGATAATAGTATTATGATAATCCATAGCCTAGTTAACTTCTCCTGTGCACTTAAAGAATACGACTCAAAGAAACTTGCAAACTAACATTTTCCTGTAACATTGTCTAAAAGGAGAGTCAAGTAAGTACATAAAGGTTGGAAACAAAAAAAAATAACAATTTTGGTAATTGTTTCTTCTGATATGGAAACTCACCAACAGAGTTTTAATCTTTTTGGTCATAAATTCCTTGTGGAATTTGATGAGTGTTAGTGCATTTGTTAGAAAAATGCACATGAACTTGGAATTGTGTACCTGGGTCCTACAAAGACCCCGGGTCAAGAAACACTTTTTTTATTGGAATGTTCATAACACCTAGCAAGATCAAATCAGAGATATTACATTAATATTTTCTTTCCTGAATGAAGCTCCATACATGTATCACTTTTGTTATAAGCATGTTTGTGAAGTTTGGCCAAGAGTTAAGTTAGATCACATAACTTCACGGAAAAGCAGATAGTATGTAATAAGAAAGTGGCACCATCCTAGTAGCTCAGGTATGCTAACACTTGTGGAACTGTTATTATCCTGGAAGGAAATTTTAGCCTGTGGGTCTCCAGGGTCATTCTGGTTAAAGGTTTTAAGAGATTCAACTATAAAAAAGAGGGGTAATTTATTATCTCTCTGAGGCCAACTTTCAAGACTATACAGGTAATAGAGAGAGGCGGTACAGAAAGAGTATGTGCCTTCTTACAGCACCAGTGTAACCTTGGGCTGCTGAAAATCTCAGCAGGTTAAGATGTTTAAAATACCTCTCAGCTCAGTTTATTTCATAAGTAAGCAATAAATAGTTCCTTGTATTATTAACGGAAAACTTCTATGGTGGATGTTGAGCTTAAAATTTGAGATTACTGCTGATTTCAGTGCTATTTATACAACTACAAAATTTTTTTACTTTTTCTCTTGAAAAGGCCTTCTTTGTCAAGATTAGTTTGAAGTTTTGGGGTCTTTTTAATTAAATTATAAATAGTTGAAACAAGAGTGTGTGGGTAAGGGGAAGGTATGGGTAGATAAAATAATTCATACCTTGGTTAATTGAGAGTATAGGCTAAAGTAATTTCTATAGTCATTATGAGAAAAAAAGGACTTTCTAGGTAAATAGGTTAACAGGATTGCAAAGCAGAATGTTTGTATGGCATTTATTTTTATTCTCTTTAGAAAGAATGCAAATCACTTTTACCTTTTTATTTAAATTGGTTCCGGGTCATGTCACTATACACAGCGGAATGCAAACAAAGAATTACAATATTGTCCAACTACTTTTATTATAGAAAAGGCATTTAACCACTAAGTCCAAAGAAGTAAGGTGATTTGTCAGAGTCACGAACAAATTCACATTAGCTCTTACAATCCAGGTTCCAGACTCCAGCTTCTCTCTAAACTAATAGTTTTTTAACTTTTCACCATTTATTTCAGAAGATTTTAATTAAAATATTATGCTGATTAATAATTGCTGTATCACTGCAAAGAGAACTTCTGAAATAATAAAACAAAGAAACCTAGTAATAGTCTGATTCTGACTTTTCAAGAAAAACCTCAATCTGTGACATCAAGTGAAATTTGGCCAAGGCATCATTTGCAATCACACATGCTGTCAGTCTGCTGTGCAGGAAAAAGTAGGCAAAAACTGAAGATTGTCCAGGACCTGCCACTGTGGTCATGTATTTTGTGTCCCACAAATAACAATGAATTCTGGCTCTATCAATTTGTAATTTTGTGATTATAGGCAAAATTCTAATTCTTTAGGTTTATTTCCTTCTACTCAAAGACTGAATCTTTTCAGAGGTCAGTTGCTTTCTGTTTGCTCATTACTTGAGTATGGGAGGAGAAAGTTATCTAGGTATTAAAATGGGTTCTGAGAGGCTTTGTGGGTCCTACATCAACTATTTTAGGCTCAGATAAGGGGAGAAGAGAAGAAATTAGATGCTGTAAATGTATTTGGCAGATGAGTGGTCCAGATGTCTGCGGGCAGCAAGGATGCAGCTGTGTGCAACAAAGAGCACTGCCTCTCAATATAGATATGCTCCTCCTACTTCTCCACAGCTCTCTTGCCCCTCGGACTGAGCTTAGCATGATTCTCCCAAACATTCTTCCCACTTATTATCTAGTGGATTTGTCAATGCCAGATCTATTATGTGCTAGGCATGTCTAGTTTCTAGTTGCTGGGGTAATATTTGTAAAAAAAAAAAAAAAAAAAAAAAAAAACGGAATTTCTTATCTACATGGAACTATGAAGGGAGCCTCAAGGACTTTAAGCAAACAAATAGTAAAATTATCAAATTTATATTTTTAGAAACAATCTCACGTTTTTTACATATTCTTGTACTGCTTCACTTGTTATAATAAGCATTTACTGGTTTTGTAATTTGAAAATATCAAATAAAGAATAAAGTTCCTGCTGGCAATGTAGAGAAGAGCTTGAAGGACGGGCAAAACTCATAGCAAGAGACTAGTTAGGAGACCATTGCCATCAGTCATACAGTGGAGAAGTGATGAGGGGTTTATAAAGAGTAGTAAAGAGATTCAAATAGTATTAAGGCAGTAGTATCAATAAGAGAAGTTAATTCTCTTATTGCTCAGGGAGAAAAAAGTAAACAGAGAACTTCCAAACATGGTACTTGGGCAGACATTCAAGAGATGTTTATAAGCATATGAGAAAGTGTAGGGGCCGGACACAGTGGCTTAAGCTTGTAATCCCGGTGCTTTTGGAGGCCAAAGGAGGAGGATCACTTGAGGCCATGAGTTCAAGACCAGCCTGGGCAACATAGAGACTCTGTCTCTCTAAAAAATACAAAGATTAGCCAGGCGTGGTGGCCTGCCTGTAGTCCCAGCTACTTGGGAGGCTGAGGCGGGAGGATTACTTGAGCCCAGGAGTTCAAGGCTGCAGTGAAGTATGATCATGTCTGGGCAACTGAGCAAGACTCTGTCTCCTTAATTTAAATTAAAAAAAAAAAGGTGGGATACAAAATTTTATATATTATATAGATACTACATATATTACATGTCATAAAAATATGCATAACGAATTCTTCAAAATGTTAGCAGTGACTGGTTCTGGATGGTAAGTCAAACATTTTTTGTAAACATTCTTTTCCAAATATGTATAACTATTAATATATCAATAAAAACACACAAAAAAATCTTTCCCTATATCTTTGAAATTTATTAAGAATATACACATTTGTGTACATTTTGTAAATTTTTAAAGCACTTTCATTTCAAAAAGCAATTTACCTTTTTAATAAAAATTCGATGGTTGTAAAACTCCCTTGAGAAAAGCTGGTCAAATGGCAGGCAATCCACTCTATGTTTCATAAACATATCATACCATCCATAATTAATTCTCATATCTTTGTGGGTTCTCACTGACAACGGGATTATAATGGTGAAACAATCACCCTAGTTGTGTAACTTTTTTTCTATTCAGGAAATTCACTAGCTGAGAGAGGTGACAGAACTGAAAGCAGATATTTTGCTGACAGAGTGATTTCATTACTCAGTAATCACTCTAGTCACTTAACAATCACATGCGCCTACCTCAGGGCTTTTCTACAGATATCTGCATGACTGACTCCCTCACCTCAAATGTCGGCTTCTCAATAAGACCTTCTATGATTATCCTAATTTATAAGAGCAACATTCCCTTGTCATCACCACCACCACCACAGGCTTCCTGATACTCTTTTACTTGCTTCATTGGTTTCAGTACACTTATCACCTAATATAGGATATAATTTATTAATCATATTTATTGTGTATCTCAGCCCCTAGAAGGTAACCTCCTGAAGTCATCCATGTATTTTTGTTGTTTTTGTTCCCAAGTGTATCCCCATCACCAGAACAATGCCTGGCACATAGTAGATGAGGTAGGCTCAATATATATGTGTTAAATTAATGACTGTATGAATGAGTAAATGCATGAAAGAGTAAACAAAAATAAATAAATGACTATTTGGTTAAAAACAAAGCACACATTATTATTTTACAAATGACTAAAAGTCATTAATATTTTTTTCTTCAGTCCAGAAATAGTTTTTACTTTAGACTAAAGCTGATTTTCTGCTTAAACATCTGTAGAGACCAATTTACCCTATGGGGTTCCACAAAGTTCATGCTTCATATATGTCTCTCTAAGTTTTCCTTCAGATTTAATAAAGGTGAGAATTGATTATATAAATCAAATAACTTCTCTAACTAGTTAAATGCATGAAAATTAAAAAGTATAAGCTTTACCAATAAATGATGCAATAAAGTTATAACTTTTGTAATTAGAGCTTCTAAACTTCCTATTAAATAAATGTTCACTTGCTACTGAGAATCACCGAGAAACTCTGCTTACAGGTTTTCATCTAACCACATGATAGGCTGATTTTTTTTTCAATCCTTAATAATGAATCACAAGAACATGGGAAAAGGGACAGGCTGCAAAGGGCCAACATTTAGTTTATTCCATGTTAAAGAGCAATTTAAACTCCTTTCACTTTACTATGTCTCACAGTTATAGCACCATCTGGTGTTTATTATGCATAAATACTATGAGAGCCAGTAACACAAAAGTCCTTTGTCACTTAAGTTTTTAAAAAATGTTCAAGCACTTGGACAAAATGATATAAGCATATGTCTAGGTTGATAATGCCACAGGTCATAGGTTCAATATGAAATGCAGAAGTGAAAATTGTGAAATCAATGTGGTATTAAAAAAATAAACCACTTAAATAAATTTCAAACAAGAATACTCTTAAGAAAAAGGACAAAGGCAAAATATAAGTTATTAATATTGAAAGAGGAAAAAAATTGAAAACTATGTTAATAGACTATTCCAAAATGCAAAAGTCAATGAAAAAGAAATCATCAAATAAAACAAAGAGTTTATATTTGAATACCCAGGAGATCTAAGTATAAGCTTGTTCATAATATAGTCTTAACTTTTATCTCTATGGGAAGCATTATAACAAGGCCTCACTATATTAACAATTCCCAATTAATTACATACATTTTATTCTACCAAGGCATGACTAATTTATCTTATTCAGTATTTTATAACAGGTAAATTTCTTCATTGGCCAATGCTTCTGCCCCAACGTGTACAATGACACCAACGTTACTTACACCAATACAGGCTTTCCTGATATCCTAGGATGTCTTAGCACTTCTGACATTGTCTCTTTTGTCTCTTC
The DNA here is from genome assembly GCF_020740605.2 of Lemur catta. Taxonomy (NCBI): domain Eukaryota; kingdom Metazoa; phylum Chordata; class Mammalia; order Primates; family Lemuridae; genus Lemur; species Lemur catta. Next base: position 246,842,766 of record NC_059128.1, read on the forward strand.
CATTCTCTCTTCATCACTAGAATCCACAACAAATATTACTCCATAGGACTCAGCATAGTAATTCTTCCAGATTCCCCGAATTCTTTTTCCTCCTCCCAAGTCAAAGATTGTAACTTCAAATTTTCCTTGTCTAAGGTCAATTTTGGAAAATCCAACAGTAGGAGCTACATCTTCAGGGTGCTCTGTTTCAAATGACACAAAAGACACAATCTTTAGACTTTAAATTAATAACATTAATTTAACTTTACAACTTAAAAAGTGTTATTAGTCATACTTTACCACAGAGTGGCATGCTTATTATTTGCCTAAGCAATAAACCTTACATCCAGGCATACTGGTTTGGGAAGAAGCTAGATACTATAAAATATCCAGCTAGAATTTGGACTCCATGCAGACTGGAATTTCTTTTTGTTTTTCTGATATAACACCAACACCTACCATATAATAGATATTTAATATGTATCTGTTGAATAAATAAATGAATGAACTCTTTTATGACTACTCTCCAAATTACAAACAATAAAAACGTCAAGCCTTCAACACCAAAGTCATCCCCAGGGACTGTTACATCTTCTGTGGAGTTATAAAGAAAACTATAAACATTTAGAGAATAGAAGAAACAAAGAGTGAAAGAAGCTACAGAGTAAGACCACTCTTTTTTTAATTAGATGAATTAAAGCTATACTTGGAATAAAGAGTCTTTAGAGAGCAGCTTACAAATAGAAAGTAGATTTCACCCTTTCTGTAGGATGTTTTGGATATCCAAATAAATTTATAATTGAATTATGTTGGACTTCCATATATGACAACATAAAGAAGGTACAGGATGTATATGATTATAACTCCTAAGGAGTGGTAGTGACAGTAAGAGATTAAAAAGATCCCTGAGAGTCATAAAAGATTTCATAGGATAGATGGCACTTAGGACTTAAAGCTAGGTAGGACTTAAACAGGCGGAAGAATGATCTAGTAAAGTAAAGGAAATGGCAAAGTCAAGGAATACAAACAAAGTGAACATTGTGGCTACAGCAAATCCTTAAGATTATGAATGCAGACTGAAGTCAGAATAAAGAAGGTTTTGAAGATAGAGAATGGAGAGCCACTGAAGGTAGTTGCCAGACCAATGATATAATTAAGGTGATTAAAGCAGTGTTTCATCTTGCAAACGTCTCTATAATGACTGGAAGTAAGAGTGATAGCCACTTCAAAAAGAGGTATGAAAATGAAAAGAAAGGAATAGCAAAGAAAGGACTCATGAAAGATTAGTTGAACCTGCTGACTCAGTGGTTATAGAGTTTAAGGTTCATTTTTGTCTTTTCCATTCTCTCTTCACTGGCCTCTACTGATAATTATTACCACTCAAGACTGTTTACAAATGCATGGTCAAAACAGTAGCTGCAAGCCACATGAAGCTTTCTAAATTTAAATAAATTAAAACAAAATTAAAAATTCAGCTTCTCAGTTGCATCAGCTACATTTCAAGTATCCAAAACCACGTGGCAAGTGGTCCACCCCACTGTAGAGTGCCAACACAGAATATCTCCAACAAAGCAGAAAGTTCTGTTGAACAATACTGGCTTAGAGGGTCTTATTCCCACATTTAGCAAAACATTTTGCTATTACAGAGATTAACTTGAAAGGCATTAGCTAGGCTCAGGTGTGACTGAGAAACAGACTTGCCATACACCATTCTCTTTCCGTAAGCACCTTAGTGCCATTTACACAGCTCCAAAGAAAGTTAATAGAGTCATTACAAGTCATATTGTTCCTAATACATTCATCATTTAGAAAGAGAAAAAGGCAGTTAGACCTAATATAACTAACCTATGATTTTCCAGAAATAGGATTACACTATACATTTAAAAATGTAGATCTAGTCCTAGCCAGAACTAGTTTCCACAGATAAAATAGGCAGCTGCCTTTAAGTATGAATTGACAGGAGCCCCCAGGAAATCATCAGCAAAATCCAATCAACTATCCTGGAGTAGGAAAAAGGGTAAGAGTTACTAAATGACTACTTGGTACAAAGACTTTGCTAGGCATCAGGATGCAAAGATGAATAAGATATGGTCGCTGTCCTCAAAGAACATATAGTGCAACACAGATACACATAATATTAATTAGAATAACACAAATTTGTATATTCTGTAAAAAATCCTGGAGAGGATAGTGTGAGAGAGTTCCAGAGGAAGAGGGTAAAGAGGGAAAGGTGAGTTATGGTCTAGAAAGGCTTCAGATTAGAAGTGAATTGTGAGTGAAGTCTTAAAAGCCACATAAATATAACAGACATAGGAGAACAGTATTGTAGGCACAGGGAGACATGTAAGCACAGATAAAATTATAGCAATATTATTAGGTCACAAATTCAGATTAAGGAATTTTTCTCAAAAATGGTAGGCAGAGCCAGCACTCTAATGAAGGTCTTCAGGACTTCAAAATCCTGTTTCTTTTGATATATAAAATACTCTCTATTCTTTCCTCTGGTTCCTACATAGAATTTGTGTTTCAAGACTTATGACTAAATGTTCAAGTACAACTTCCCCCTAATCGTTTTTATGATCATTCTCTAGTAGAGTCCAATACTACAACAAACTGCTAAGATAGCTGAAGCAGCTGTCCAGACATCCATCCTTTCTTTCGACCTTCCATGTATTAATCCATCCATCCTTCTAATCATTTATTGAGGGCCTATTATATAGATGAGGCATCATGCAAGAACCAAGGGCACAAAGATACATGGTCCCTAATCCTGAGAATTTTAGTAAAAGGCTGAGTATGGTGGCTCACACCTCTAATCCCAGCACTTTAGGAAGCTAAAGTGGGAGGATTACTTGAGCCCAGGAGTTCCAGACCAGCCTAAGCAACAGAGTGAGACTGCCGGCTGTATAAAAAATAGAAAAATTAGCTGGGTATGGTGGCATATGCCTGTAGTCCCAGCTACTAGCGAGGCTAAGGCAACAGGATTGCTTGAGTCCAGGAGTTTGAGGTTACAGGGAGCTATGATGATACCATTAAAATCTAGCCCAGACAACAGAGTGAGATCTTGTCTCAAAAAAAAAAAAAAAAGAGAATTTCAGTAAGTTATATGTGGTAAGACGTAATCTCTAGAAAGTCCAAGATAAAGTGCAAATACATAATCAATAAATATTTGGGGCATCTGTTGTATGCTAAGTACTGTGCAAGGTTTTAGAAATACAAAGATTAAGAAGATCCATCTTCTGATCTTACAGAGCTCTCAGTCTATTGGTGAAATATATATAAGCAAATAAGTATAATATAATGAAGACATGGTAATATCCAACAATGCTAGGGACCAATCCACACAAAATAGAATTTTCACACCCAAAATATCAATAGTTCCCTATTGGACAGTTAGAGAATCCTAGATTTTTTAAGCTAGGCACACGACTGTTTAGGTTAGACTACAGTCCCCAGCCTCTATGGCAACTAGGGGTGGCCATGAGAGGAGGTTCTAGCTAGTGGTGTGTTGTTAAATATTGAATAACTGACTTAGGGGGTAGGGGGAATCCTGATATGTAATGTCTGTCAATTTCCATGGTATAAATACTTCCATCATGGCCAACTTCAAACTAGCAATGTGAGGTACCTGGACATAGAATTACTAAGAGATATGCATCATTGGCTCTTGCTAGTTGATATGAGCCAATATGAGGCAGTGGTATCTGGGTCCAGAACACCATTGTTTCTGGGCAATGGTGTGTGAACTAAAGTGTTATGGCAGCTTCTAATTCATGCTCTTAAAGGAGAAAAGGATAGCCTCCCTTACCCTTTACGCCTCTTCCTTCCAGTTGAAATGTACATGTTGTAATAAATTACCTTAGAACATGTAGGTGAAGGAGGACACTAGGGATGGCAAAGCAAATAGGAGAAGGAACTGAATTCCTAATAGCATGGAGCTGCCATACCAGTTCTAGACTATTCTCACCAAGCCTGTTATGAGAGGGAGAAACAAACTTCTATTTTGCTGAACCCCTATTATTTTAGGTCTCCATTAAAATAGTTGAACCTATATCCAACTAATACATTCACTTTGACAGCCATGAAGAAGAGAAGTTGACTTAAAGAACTGAAGTTCTGGTAGGGGTGCTACTTTTAGATTACGAAGCTATTGTGACATTATGCATGAAAGACATTGAGGGTTTGGATTTTGGCAATGGCAATACAGTTAGAGAGGAAGTAGACATATCTCAAAAGAAACTAGCAAATACCAAAGGGGAAAAACAAAGTCAAGAGGTAAAAGAACCTGAAATAGGTAGAAAAGTAGAAGCCACAGAGAGATGTTTTAAGAAGGATGCATACTATACCTAAGAGGCATGGCCTCCACAACTGGGACTTCAAAATGAGCAAAATTGTCCTTAGAGAATTTACAGTCTGAAGAAATCGAAAAATATGCAAACAAAATACAATTAAGTAGTGATACAAGTAAGTATAGGTAAGAGTAGGCCAAAAAAGAAGACATGGTCAATTCTATTGATCAGGGTGGTAATAGTTGGGAGCAGCTGGAGATTAAAAAGGACTTTATAAAAGAGAAGACTATATGACAAAAATACATCTTTAAAAATAAGTAGATATTCTCTCTAGTAAGTGGGAACAACATAAACAAAAATATAAAAGGCATGAGAAGTCTTAACTTACGAAAACTTCAAAATCAGAATTCTATATAACTGGAATCTTAAAAAAAATTCAAAGGAAGAAATCGGTCAGTCATTGGAGTAGGCTGAAGAGTAAATATAAGGTAAAGAATAAAAACAAAACAGAAGAGAGCTTAAAGTTGAAGGCAGCTTTGACTTTTGGTTTATGATGGGATATCTTGAGCATTTTTCTAGACTCAGAAAAAGGAACTGATGGATGTATGGAGGTGGAACCCAGAAGAGAAAGGACCTGACAGAAAGAGGATGTTCCAAGTACACACAACAAATTATATATTCTGATTAGCAGATTCTTAGCTGCCTGCTCTCCTGGTAAGGCTCCGAAGGAACAGACGAAGGGAAGAAGTTTAGATAAGGTCTCCTGACCTTACCATTATCATTATCATTAGACCTGTCATGCAGGTCAAATCTGATTTGCCACCTGTTCTTGTATGGCCCACAAGCTAAAAATGTGTTTTACATCTTTAAATGATTTAATATTTGAATTTCAATGTGCATAAATAAACTTTCATTGGAACATGGCCAGGTTCATTTACATATTGTTTTCATATTTTCTATGGCTGCTTTCACACTACAATGTCAGACGTGTAGTTCAAAAAGAGACTGTGTGGCCCCAATGTCTAAAATATTTATTATCTGGCTCATTACAGAAAAAGCTAATTGACCTCTGGTTTAGATGATGACAGTGAGTACTGCTCTGTGAAGATACAACCTAGAAGATAGCATGAGGGCTACCAATGAGGCTTTAGAGGACTCTATAAATAATAATATGTAATTTGCATCTAACGTTACATAAGAGAATTTGGGGTGACAAAAATGTTTTCTCCAACAGTGAGTTTTGCAAGGTGTTAATAATTGAACCCCTGACTATCTGATATGCATAATATATTGTTGTAATCATCAGCCAACAAATACGTGTTAGGTTTTTTTCCCAATTCATACCCTTAAGATGCCCAACTGGTGATTTATCTTCATTACTCAATAAACTCACTAGTATAGATACTGCTATATTGTAGAACAAAACATTAAATTAAGACTAACCAACTAAATACATCCAGTGAGGTGTAATATATATGATATAAATCCCTTTAGTGGTATGGAGGCCCCATCTTTAATGTAACTACAAAAATTACATATATTGGAAAAAAGCATCAAGAGATGCAAAGAGAACTTTGTTGGCTGACTATTTCCACCTCCCTTGCATCTGGTGTAGCCATGTGACTAAATTCTGGCCAAGAATATATGAGTAGAAATTGAATATTCTTAAAGACAGGGGCATGTCATTCTTTTTTATTTTCCTTCCTGTTGTCTATAGCACATATACAATCCCTCCTGGCTGATCAAAGACCTCAAGGAGCCTCTGCATCTCTGCATCTATTCAAATCTGAAACATGATAACATGCTAGTACCATTAAACCAGAACCTATTCACTGTATCAGTCACAAGTATACTAAGAATAATGCAGTGCACACTATCTATACCCAATTAATAAGTAATAAAGCAATTTAACACAAATAAGTAGATAATTCAGAATAACTTAATAGAGTTCAGAAAGCATATGAATATTTTCAGCTTACCTCCTTGGATTCCCTTTGCCGTTGCTGTTTTACCAGCATTATCAAGTCCCACCATCACAAGTGTCACCTTTCTTAAAATAATAAAAATTTAAAAATCACTCTTTGTTAATTTAGTATTGGGGAAAATAAAAGCAAATTCATACATTCAGTCAACATTTAAGGAGAAAGTACTAAGTACAAGACAATCTGCTAGATGCTAGGGGAGTACAATGATGAATAAAATATAGATTCAAAAGCAAAATTCATGAAAAATACCTGTAAGGTGTCATCCTTTTGTTCTTTAAGTAAATAAAGTAAAATTGTACAATTAATAATCCAACGGATAAAGAAGAAAATAAGAGAAAGAAGGAAGAGTGAAAAGGAGGTAAGTAGACAGAGTCTAATCCTGAATTATTTATCATGTCTACAGATTCAATTAATTTTCTAGTTAATTGGATTCTAGGAGTTATCACAAATCTGTTTATCTTATGAAAGTAGATAAGAAAAGAATTCTAGCTAGGTCCTAGGCTCAACTGTTTTTAGATATGCAGCACCTTACCAAATATAAATCATATATAATAAACATGATTATTAATTTAAGTGCTAATGTTTTAAATTTACACTTATAAAGTTTAAAATATTTCTGACAATATAGCTAAACTCCATAAAGACAAAAAAATACAATCCAGTTCAATTTTACAACTGAAGAAACATAAACCCAGATATATTATATAATTTGTCAAAGGTCCCACAATAAATCAGTTACACAGTCAGAACCAGATTCATCTAATTCCTAAGAACTTCTTAAACCTGGAACAGGTATAAAGAAACAAACCTATTATACTGGTTCTATTTACTTGGTGATTCAGACCACCACTAAAGCTCATTTCTGTTCCAGGCTGAACCTTTGCACAATGTATTATAAGAGGTGAGACAGTCCATTACCACCGCACATTTGGGAATGAGCACTGCCTTGGGAATACAGAGAGAAAGCCACAGCTTAATACGGCCACCATGTTAAGACCACAGGATAAGGCCACACCGCTATGAGGTATAGTCAGGGTTTCTGCCAAAGTACAGTCGTCATTAGCAAACATCCCAACTTAGATTGCAGTAAAGAGTGTGCTTTAAACTCTCCAGGGCTGGCTTTCTTGGATTTGAACTTAAAAAAAAAAAAAAAAAATTCCGCATGTATTCAAAGGGTCCATATAACAAAGAGAAAGGAAAGAGGTGAAGCTATGAGGTAGTCCAGTTATGAATCACAAGCTGAGGAAGAACTCATTCTTGCAAAAGCCAAATTGGTAATTTATAAAACAAATAATCACTGACCGTCTTCCATACACCACACTATAGAGGAGTTCTAGGTACTTGAGATATACCAATATCACAATAAAACAAAAACAAAGAAACTCTGCCTTATTAAGACTACATTTTAGTGGTAAGAGACAGACACTAATAAACAAGTCAAGTATAAATAATATAGTCTATTAGAAGGTGATTAAATACTATGGAAAAAAAGAATAGAGCAGAGTAAAGGGGCCCAGGAGGGAAGATGGAAGCATTTTATGTAGCGTGATCATGGCAGGCCTCATTCAGAAGACAAATCTAATCAAGCCCTTGAAGGAGGGAGTTAGTCACTCATATCTGGGACACAAGAGAACAGCTGGTTCAAAGACAGCAATGCAGGGACATGCAGAAAGGTCCAAGTATCAGCAAGGAGACCACTGTGATGAAACTGAGTAAGAAAGGGACAGAGTAGGAGAACAGGAGTTCACAGACATGTCAGAGGCCAGATCACGTAAGGCCCTAGAGGCCACAGTGAGGACTGTGACTTTTACTGTGAGTAAAATGAATTTACTTTCTACATTAATTTCCTTTGTTAACCAGGAGCCTTAGTCTTTTCTAAATGTTTCAACCAACCTGTACCCACCATGGGAAATAAATGGAAACTATACCTACACTTGACTTAGTGTAAAAACAAGCAATAATGTAAAAATCACAATAAGCAGCACTCCTAAGCCCCATTCCCAATCAGCCAGCAGTGAGGCAAGTAGGAATGCCAAAGAGATCCATAGCAGATTATGAATTTATGGAGATGAGTTAGTATGCAAGGTCAAGGTACCTCTATCCATGTGGAAATTTTACCTGCATTATCAACTTTGAAAAATATGAATTTTTGCTTTTTCCAATGTAAGTTGAAAAAAACTATGAATTTAATTCCTAAGGAATATGAGAGATATTTTGACTATAATTTTAATATTCTGTTTGAAGAATTCATAATTATAAATTAAATAATTCATACAAGTATCAAATATCAAAGTACAAAATAATTTCCTAAACAATATACAGTCAATGATTGTCCAGAAAAAATGAATAATGTAGCATTTTAAATAAATATTTTAGATAATTCTAGTTACTAGATATATAATGAATTGAACTAAAATACTCTTAATATTAAAACTAAATCAATTGTTCTTTATTTATTAATGCATTCGAGATCTACAGTGCTTTCAGCATCAACATGAACCAAAACAACTACTTTTAGGGAAAAAAAATCCTTGTTTTCTGCTGCTTTACATCATTTATTCTATAAATATTAAGCACTCATTATACAGTAGCAAATAAACACCTACAATTCTAAGCCGTCATAAACCTCAGAGCCCAGCAAGAAAACAGGCATTGGAGAGGTAATTACTGTAATGTATGATCCCTGTTATAAAGAAAAAGCAGCAGCAGCAGCAACAGTAGCCATAGGAATAGAGAGCAACAGAGCCTACTCTGAAAGTCAAAGATCAGACTACCAATAAACATCAACTGAGTCAGCAGTTCCTAGAAACATCATGAAACCTTTTCACATCCCCTATGGGCCAAAGTAAAAATTCCCTAATACAACTTTTTAAGGACAATGACCCCTTATTCTCTATTACATAAGTGGCATCTTACGTTTTCTCCATTCTTGTTAATACCTTAGTTTTTAAAAAACAAAGTTCCAAATACACATCTACTATACATTTTGAAATATTGCTCTTAAAGCTACTAAGGATGTTAGCTTTTACGTTAAGAGCCTGCCTTTCTTGCCAGGCAATAGTGAGATCCCATCTCTACAAAAAATTAAAAAATTAGCCGGGTATGGTGGTGCACACCTATATTCTTAGCTACTTGGGAGGCTGAAGCAGGAGGATAGTTTAAGCTCAGGAGTTCCAGGCTACAGTGAGCTATGATTGAACCACTGAACTCCAGCCAGGGCAGCAAAAGCCTGCCTTTTTTAAAATAGGCTATTAGGTTCAAACAAACAAAAAAAAAAGCCCTTCAAAGATGAAAATTTATACGTTGGAAAACTAAAATAGTGCTAAAACTGGCAAAAAATAAGTCTATCTGTATTTCTATTTTCATTTTGATTACCCTTGCAACTAGTTAATTTTTAGGACTATACCATATCCTTGATAAAATACTTTAATTAAATATTTTAATTAAAACCTTACTGAAGAGATATAATACTAGCAATACAAATAAAAATCACAGCATGAATTACCACAATGCCTGATAACAAAACATTAAATTTATACTTTCAGAATAGAACGGATTTAAAAGGTTAACATTCACCTAAAACTCAAAATTCTATGCAAATATTTAAAGAATAAAGATGTACAATCTTTTTGTTTTTTTTTGAGACAGAGTCTCGCTCTGTTGCCCGGCTAGAGTGAGTGCCGTGGCGTCAGCCTAGCTCACAGCAACCTCAAACTCCTGGGCTTAAGCGATTCCACTGCCTCAGCCTCCCAAGTAGCTGGGACTACAGGCATGCGCCACCATGCCCGACTAATTTTTTTTATATATATTTTTAGTTGGCCAGATAATTTCTTTCTATTTTTAGTAGAGATGGGGTCTCGCTCTTGCTCAGGCTGGTCTTGAACTCCTGACCTCAACTGATCCACCCGCCTGGGCCTCCCAGAATGCTAGGATTACAGGCGTGAGCCACCGCGCCCAGACAAAGATGTACAATCTATTTAACACATGTTAAAATGTATGTGCCATTATAGATTTTTAAAATATGATAACTTATGGCTGGGAACAGTCTGGCTACAGTGTTATGTAACAACAGAAAGATGAAAGATTGTCTATGTCTTTTAGTCTTATGAGTATTGATCAAACATATTAACCCCTCAAAATGAAAACAAAATTATATACAGTGGTCTTAGGTTTACAGTGTCTAGAAAAGTTGACACTAGCAATAAAATCAATCATTTAGTCAATTGGTCAGATGGTAATTCAATAAAAGCATATTAGGCCTTATGGACACAAAAATACTTCAGACATGATTTCTGTCCCAAAGTGTTCATCCTCTAGTGAGAGTACATAAAACATAAATATTAATACACTGCAATATTATGACAGTTTAAAATGTTCATCTACATACTTAAGATGATAAAGGAATACAGAGGAAGGGGACTTTATCCAGCCCAGAGATAGGGAGATTTCTTAAACAGGTGATGCCTGAACTAAGTTCTTAAAGTGAGAAATTTGCCAAACAAGGAGGTGAAAATGGAAGAAAATAAAGGGATTCCAGACTGAGAACAATGCATGAGAAGACACCATACCATGCTGTAGTTGATAAACCAGCATTAAAAGCACACCACAGTATAGCAGTCTTAAACAAAGGAACATAATCACAACTCAATACAACTATGTATTGAATCTAAAGGGAACTTGACATACTTCTACTTAAGGAACCAGAATATGTTAAGCATGCCTAGTTTGAAAATTTGAAATCAGAAATGCTCCAAAATCCAAAACTTTTTAAGTACTAACATGACACCACAAGTGGAAAATTCCCTACCTGACCTCATGTGACAGATTGCAGTCAAAACTTTGTTTCGTACACAAAACTATTAAAAATATTGTATAAAATTACCTTCAGGCTATTTGCATATGAAACATACATGAATTTTGTGTTTAGACTTGGGTCCCACCCCCATAATACCTCATTATACATGTGCAAATATTCCAAAATCCAAAAAAATATGAAATCCAAACACTTTGTTCCCAAGCATTTTAGATAAGGGATATTCAAATTGTATTATCAAATAATTAGTGATATGACCTTCTCAGAAGCTGAAAGTGACCACTTCACTCATATCAGTTATCACTATGTATCACTTTGATTACATACCGAACTAGAAACGCTGAGACAGAAAGGACTATACGGTATTGTAAGATTTATAGTTTGCTTGTACCAGTAATAAGTAAAATAGGGATTATGGGCACTTTGATATACAGCCATAAACTTGATGTTAGAGACCTGGGTTCAAGTTCCAGATTTGCCATTTCCAAGCTATATGACCTGGGACAAATTACTTAACTTCTCAGAATTTCATCAGTGAAATGGAATAACAATGGCCACCCCAAAGGATTGTGGTGAAAATTAAATAAGACAATGCAAGTAATTTGCACAATGCCTGCGGCACACAATGAGTGCTCAACCCATAGCTATTATTATTACAGCACAAAGTTCAAGAACCGGATGAGACCAGAGATATGGGTTGGGCCAGATTATTAATGAGTTGTTCAGTTTTGGACATGTTGACAAGGGTGCTGGTCTCACTGTTGAAGTCTGAAGCTAGAAAATAGTCCTGGACTAGATTTATGAGTCATATTACTGGCAGTTAAAACCATGAGAACAGATGAAACACCCCAGGGAGAGCACAGGAGAATGAAGAGCCAGAAAATAGGGGAGAATGGAACCTGAAGAACCTTTGAAGAAGGAACCCTTAAAATTGTGATCAGAAAGAAGTGAGGAGACCAAAGAAATGATAGCACTGGGAACAGTTTCTAGAAAGGTTAACAGATGAACAATACCAAATAGTGCAAAATTTTAATATAAAAGTCCTATCTTTTTAGTAACTACCTCAAAATTAAATGCTCTCAGCTTTGCTCAACCCTGCAATAACCAATGCTTTGAATTTATATAGCATGTCTTGATATTTGAAGGCTATTTTACTCTATCATTTATTACCACACTGTCCCTGCAAGTAAAGCAATACAAGTTACTCAAGGTTTTAGTGTAAAGAAGTTAGTTTCCATGGGAAGTTGAAATAATAATTATTACAAAATAATAATAAAGATAATCATTTTATGGAGTAACTTGAACTGTTCTGTTTATCCTAAAATTTACTCACATTTATATACACACAAAAAATCAGGTAGCCAGGTAATTTGTTTCATTTTCATCAAGATAGCTTGGAATTTTTCTCCAGAGTTAGGCTCACCACAATCACAACTTAGTTTCTGCATCTAATAGAAAGTAGATGACCTAGTAATAAGTAGATTAAATGAGGTCATGAATTGCACGATGTTGATAAAACCTAATCATGATGTTTATAAAAATCTAACCATGGCAGCCTGGGCACAGTGGCTCACCCCTGTAATCCTCATACTCTGGGAGGCCAACTGAGAAGATCACTTGAGGTCAGGAGTTGGAGACCAGCATGACCAAGAGGGAGACCCAGTCTCTATTAAAAATAGAAAAAACTAGCCAGGCATGGTGTCATGTGCCTGCAGTCCCAGCTACTCCGGAGGCTGAAGTAGGAGGACTGCTTGCACCCAAGAGTTAGAATTTGCAGTGAGCTATGATGAGGCTATTGCACTCTAGCCTGAGCAATACAGCAAGACCCTCTGTCTCAACATAAAAAAAAAAATCTAACCATGGCATTTTTCTGCTTAAAATCCTTCTATAGGCCAGGCATGGTGGGTCATGCCTATAATCCTAGCACTCTGAGAGGCCGAGGTGGGAGACCACCCTGAGCAAGAGTGAGACTCCATCTCTACTAAACATAGAAAAATCAGCTGGGCTTCGTGGTGCATGTCTGTAGTCCTGGCTGCTTGGGAAGCTGAGACAGGAGGATTGCTTGAGCCCAGGAGTTTGAAGTTGCAGTGAGCTATGATGATGCCATGGCACTCTACCAGGGGCAACAGAGCAAGACTATCTGAAAATAAATAAATTAGGCAGCCCCTTCTTCCGCCACTCCCAGCAGCCCTGCAATGCCCAGGATTCCCCCAGCCTTTCGTGACCATCTCATGCTACTTTTCATACAGTCTTCTCTACCAGAACTTGTCTTAATCAGTTCTGTAGGACTAGCATCAAATGTGCTGGGAACACAGTAGGCATCTTTATTGAAGGAAACAACATAAATATATTTTCTGAGCCCCCATTTGTTGAGGATATATTAAGTAAAATTGAAACATACTTTAAGTTAAGAAAGTATTGTAACGTATTTATATAACTCTTTACACTAATAACAGTTCAATATTGAGAATGTAATTACATCACGTATCTTCTTATATCAAATTGGCTAACATTTTCTAAAAAGGCTTCCATGCTCATGGTTTCAAGGTAATAATTAGCAGTCAGAAAGATTTTATAACTGAAATAATTCTTAGTAAAAAAAAATGAAAGGTAAGGTTTAAGAGATTTAAAGTTCTGTTTTATATAATTTTAATTATTTGCCTCACCAAGTGAAGACTTCTGTTCTCCAAGGCTAATATTTGATGTTGTTCACATCAACATAGCATATATAACAGACCCCGTAAGTTAGTACATGAGGATATATTTTCTCAGGGTCCCTTTTTAGGTAACATAGACAAATTAATATATCAGAAATATATACAGCATGATATTACAGACTATTGAACTTAGAAAACATTTAAATTCTGAATATTTTCTGACAGATATCATCACAATCATTTAAACACCCACAAGTTTAAACTTCCTCATCTGTCAACTAAGGAAGATAATACTTCAAATGAGATAATTACATAAAAACTATTTCTAACTTCAATAATATTATGCAAGTCAAAGATAAAATATTTCTCTAAAAACACTAAAAAGCAAAATTTGACACATCAAAACTATCATTTGAAATATTTTAAACTACATAAAGCAAGTTCTAAATTTTAACATAAAACATATAAATTCTAAAAGTAACAAACATACATGAAAAGGGACTTGGGAACACTGTTTTATTACATATGTGAGAGAGAATGAAAAAACTTACCACAAATAATTGACAGAATGAAAAAAATTTACCAAAAAAATTAAGTGTGATTTCATTATACAAGTATACTATTTTCTGACATTTTAATTCAGATTGTAGAACCTCACATAATATTATATCAAAATCACTATCTAAATTTATTAAGCATGAATGAATAGTGAGAAGACCAAATCTGGGATCATAGCTTAGCTTTGAAGCCTTGTTCAAATCAAATTTTTAGTGTCAATTTTTTCATCTCTAAAATATAAGGGGGTAGAATAGGAATGTCTCCAAGTCCCTTTTTATCATAAAATTCTATAATTCTTACTATGCATAAACAAGAAGCAGTAGCTGGATAAAAAGAAATGTAAGATATTCCAGTTCGGCACAGAGCACATTAGATAATCCTTGCTAATCTGTATGTACAGCTTAATTAGAAAAGAATGATCTCAGCAATTTCTATAAATGGTCTAGATTTATAGTTATATTTATTTAGACCAAGAAAGGTAGTATTAGGGAGCTAACTATTCCCTGCAATGAAAAAGGTTCATGGCAAAGATGCTGCATCAGGTCAGAGTATGCTTTACTAGACACCATACTGATATGCAGAAAGCACTGATCCTCAGGGCTCAGTGTAATATCTGAGTCTCTTCTTTTAGACTTGGCCACAATAAACAACAATTTGCTAATAAATTTGAAATAAAGCTTTCATAGGCTGAATTTTAATGTTGAAAAATACAGATGGGCAAGAAATTAGTTCCAGATAGTGGTTACAATGGAGAGGAATGGAAGGAAATGAATAGGGTACAGGAAGCTTCAAGGATTTGTTACCTACTTATTTTTTTTAAAAATTAAAATGTGATGACTAAAGGTTAATATTGGTAAAACCTGGGTGGAAGACACATGGGTACTTAATATATTTTTCTTTTTGTTTAAATAATAGTAAAAATATTTTTTGTTATTTTAAATTATAATATAACTCTTGTTGTCAAAATTCTTTCACTTAAATTGGTCTTAATTTTCTCCTTCTCTTAGGTGGGCTACTCCCGAAACCATGTTCATGGATAGCATAGAATACACAAATTTCTTCAAGACCCCTTCTAAAATCCTGTCTTCTGATTCTTGCTAAAAAAATCTTGGAAATCATCTTTCAACTCTTGCATACCGTATTATTATATCCTATAAGCACTATTTCATCAACTAGATGCTACTTGGTATAAAAAATAGGAGTTTAAAATACACAGATGATAATATGTAAGGTGAGGACCTGCTACAGGTTCCAGATATTTGCAGAGCATCATAACTTGACAGACCTGTGTTCTGTACTCAGGATGAAGGCTGCTCCTTAAACATAAAATGAATTGTGATAGATTAAAAATTTAAATATTAAAAATTAAAGTACTAGAAAAAAGTATAGGTGAATATAATCTTGGAACTTTCTAAACATTACAATGAGTAATATATTTCAATTTAAAATTTTTAAATGTCTATACTTCAAAACCCATAAAAAATTTAAAAATATAACAAATTGAAGGAAAATACTTGCAACAATATACAGCTGACCCTTGAACAACACAAGTTTGAACTCTACAGGTCCTCTTATAATGCAGATGTTTTCAAATATACGTAGATTTTTTTCAATAGAAGGTACAACTAGTGTGCCTGCCTTTCCTGTCTCCTTTGTCTCCCCTTTCACTTCTTCCACTTTTTCTGCCTCAGCAGCTACCACCCCCCTGCACCGACCCCCCCGCCCTGCACCCTCCCAGACAGCAAAACCAACCCATCTTCTTCTTCCTCCTCTTCCTCCTCTTCCTCACCCTACTCAACTTGAAGATGACTAGGATGAATTCCTTTACAATGATCCACTTCCACTTAATATGTGCTAATCGACTGTTTATGTTATCGGTAAGGCTTCTAGTGAATAGCAGGTTATTAGTAGTTAAGTTTTGGGGGAGTCAAAACCTATACTTGGATTTTCAACTGCACAGGGGGTCAGCGCCTCTAAGCCCAGAGTTGTTCAACGATCAACTGTACTACAGAGAAACGGTTACTACTATAAGCACTTAAAATCTCTTTTTAAAAATCCAGTAATAAAACATACCTGCCAACAGAAAAACCATAAAGGGAATTGATGGAAAATACTGGGGAAAAAAATACAAATATCCAAGGAAAAACCTATCTTTCCAGTAATGAAGAAAACAAATTAAAAACAGCAGTTTCCCCTATAATCTGGAGATGAAAAATGATGACTCTTCATTTTTTAAGTGAAAAAGGCACTTTAATACACTGCTGGTAGGCGTAGAAAGCAGTTTTTTAAAAGCCTTTCTGAAGAGCAATTTGTCTATATATCACTAAAAGATAAACTTAGTCACATTAAAGGTTTAAAAAGTTTTTTGGGCATTCACTGATTCATGAATGGCTTAGCACCAAACCAGAAGCAGTTCAGTGCTCCACCAAGAAGGTTCAAGAAGAAAACTTTTATAAGGTGTTCACAGAAGCAAGACAGAATATTTTATTGGTTAAAGTGGAAAGCCCCTAGTTAGAGGTTAGTTGGCTGTTTCTGATTGGTAAAGTCTCTAGTTAATGGTTAGTTGGAAGTTTCTGACTGGTTAAGTTTAAGTTTCCTTTTACTGTTCACATTGTGTTGGGTTTCGATTTGCTCATTCATGTAGCGGGAGCTTTCTCAGCCTAATGGGCCCCAATTAATGATTTTAACATTATCAAACAACTTAGACTTTTTCATACCATTTGAACTAGAATTCCATTTCCAAATATATTTATATATGGATGCTCACTAAAGCATTCCTGATAGTAGTGAAATATTTTAAACATATTAAATATTTAGTAACAGGAGAATGATTAAATACACTTTGGTATATCTATACAACATACTACTTTGCTATTTAAAAGTGATGAAGAAAAATGTGTAACGTTACAGAAAGATGTTAATGATATATTAAAGCAAAAAAACAAATAAAAAGCTGTGAAATAGCACTCCATTATCTCATTATTGTTTAAAAATTTACATGGACATAAGAGTTTCTACAGCAAAATACCAATGGTATTTTGGGGTGGTTCTGGGAGTGAGACAGTGGGTAATTTAAATATTCCTCTTTTTGTTTAACTGTGCTTTCAATGTTCTACAATAAACACATCTTACCTTTAAATAACAATAAACATACATTACTTTTAAATGTTGTTTAATAGCAACACCTTCAGTCCTCTAGACATCCTGGGGGACTAATAAAGGAGTAAACATTTTATTACAATAGATGGATAAGTGGAGACCGGGTGTGCTAAGGAAACACAAGTAATGGGTAAAGAATGTAGCTGGGAATTCAAAGAAAGTTTCCTGCAGGAGAGACTCCCAACTCAGATCAGATGCCTAATTAGGAGTACCCAAAAGAAAAGAAAGGCATCTCATATAGGAATGGAGGGACTGGAGAATGTAGGTACCCCAAATCTTGCAAGACAGGAAGATAAAGAATGGCTTATATAGAGTCCATTTAGACCAGCTCAGTACCTTGTAAGAAGTTTAGATACTATCTCCAAGGCAATTAGGAATTATTGACAATATAAAGTCAGAGGCACATTAAGAAGTCCACTGATAGCAGTATGGAGAATTAATGGAGGAGAATAGTAAAAAATCTGTAAAAGAAATCTGGGAAATAACAGAAACGTGATCTAAGACAGAGACAACAAATAGTAGAAGCAGGAAATAGTGGAAAAAGTATAAGAGGTAGTAAGCAAGTAGAAATCAAAGAACCTGGGAAAGTGAGAGAACAAAAAACAACGAGTTGTCCAGGATTATTCTTATCTTCTGCTTTGGGTAATGGAAATGCAGAATTAATTCACTAATAATATAGGAGAAACAACAGGAACATGCGGCATGTAAATGAGAGGGGATATAAGCTCAATTCTGGATGTGCTGAGACTGAGGATTCTGTGGCAATTAAATACGTAAATCTGGAAGTGGTGTATGAGTATGCATGGATTCTAGAGTCAATGTTCAAGTGGTAGTTAAAAGGCAATAAAATATGAGACTCATACAGGGAGAATATGCTGAAGAAGAAAAGAAGGTTGGTTGGGCATGGTGGTTCACACCTGTAATCCTAGCATTTTGGGAAGCCAAGGAAGGAGGACTGCTTGAGGTTAGGAGTTTGAGACCAGCCTGAGCAAAGAGCAAGATCCCATCTCTACCAAAAAAAGAAAAATTAGCCAGGCGTAGGTGGCACATGTGTCTGTAGTCTCAGCTACTCAGGAGGCAGAGGGTCATGTAAGCCAGGAGTTTGAGGTTGCAGTGAGCTATGATGACACCTCTGCACTTCAACTAGAGCAACAGAACAAGATTGTGTCTCAAAAAAAAAAAAAAAAAACAAAAAAGGAAAAAAAAAAAAAGGCTGAAGACAGAACCCTGGGGAAAACTTAGGAAATATGAAAAGAAAGGCTAACTGACAAAAGGAGATAGAAAAGAAGGCAGGCAGTAAAGAAAAAAAAATTCAGGAAAGAAATCACTTTTTACAAGATGGCCCCCAAGGTGAAGAAGGAAGCTCCTGCCTCTCCCAAAGCCAAAGCCAAAGCCAAAGCCAAAACTTTGAAGGCCAAGAAGACAGTGCTGAAAGGCATTCACAGACACAAACAAAAGAAGATCCATACATCACTCATCTTCTGGTGGCCTAAGACACTGTGGCTCCAGAGGTATCTCAAATATCCTCACAAGAGCAACCCAGGAGAAACAAGCTTGACCACTATGCCATCATCAAGTTCCCCCTGACCACAGAGTCTGCCATGAAGACGACAGAAGACAATAACACACTAGTGTCCTTTATGGATGTGAAAGTCAACAAGCACCAGATCAAACAGGCTGTGAAGAAGCTCTATGTCACTGGTCAACACCCTGAACAGATCTAATGGAGAGAAAAAGGTATATGCTCTACTGACCCCAATTACAATGTTTTGGATGTTACCAAGAAAATTGGGATCATCTAAACCAAGTCTACCTGGCTAATTCTAAATATATATCTTTTCACCATAAAAAAATGTTTTAAAAGAAAAAAGAAATCAGAAAATTTCAAGGAGAGTGGTCTTAAGCATCAAATGAACATCTGGTGTAGCAAGGACAATTTAACTAAAGGGTTAGGGCCGAAATCTTCTAATACAGGGAGTTAAAGAATGCACAAAAGTGGATGAAGCTGAGATAGTGTCAGTAATCTATTGCCAACTGTGAAGCCTCAGGCAAAGGGAAGAAGAAAGGGTGGTAGCTGCAAGGACAGAAGGTTGTTTAGTATGGCAGACAGAATAATGACCTCCTAGAGATGTCCATATACTATTCCCTGGAAGGTGTGAATATGTTACCTTACATGGTAAAGGGAATTTTGTAGATGCGATTAAACTGAAGATTTTGAGATGAGTTTATGTTGAGTCATCCAGGTGGGCCCCATGTCATCACAGGGGTTCTTATAAGAAGGAAACAGGACAAAAGAGGAAAAAGATGCTATGCTGTTGGCTTTGAAGATGGAGGAAAGAGGCAATGAGCCAAGGAATGTAGGCAGCCTCTAGAAGCTGGAAAAGGCAAAAAACAAACAAAACAAAACAAAAAATGAACAACAAGAAAAAAAGGATTGCCCCCTAGAGCAGTGGTCACCAACCTTTTTGGCACCAGGGACCAGTTTCAAGGAAGACAATTTTTCCATGGATGGTGGGGGTTGGGGGGGGCAGAGCTCAGGTGGTGATGCACAGCCCTATATTCCTAACAGGCCACAGACCAATACCGAGCTGCAGACCAAGGGTTGGAGACCACATCCCTAGAGCTTCCAGAAGGTATGCAATCCTGCAGACCCATTTTATACTTCTGACCTCAGAACTGTAGGATAATAAATTTGTGTTGTTTTGAATCACGAAGTTTATGATAATGTGTTACAGCAGCAATAGGAAACTAATACATTTAGTTTGGTTTGTTTAGTTAAGAGAGACTTCAGCATGTAAATACACTATCGAAAAAAATGAGAGATAAAAGAAAGAGATTTTGTATTTCTGATAGCAAAATTGAAGAATATGTTTTCAGTTAAAAGTTTAAGTTTATTCTTACATTCCAGAAGTTCTCTCTGTGATCTCTAGCTTCAACTATATATTGATCTTTATACTGTAGAATTAGCAAAACGCTGAAAAATTAAAGGAAGAAAATGGGATAGAGAGAGAGGATAAGCATAACAATTAGTCTTGAAAAGGAAAATTAACCCTTCTTCCACTAAAACAGGAAGGAAAAAGAGTATCTATACTCATAAGCATGAAATGTGAATTGAGGATAGTAATTTACTTATTCATATTTGTCCTCTAGGATCAGAGTTACCATTTACGTATAGTGACTACTATGTGCCAAACATGAAGTACTTGCATAAATTTCTGCTCTCAAAATGTTGCAAGACAGAAAGTATCAACACTTGACAGAGGGAAAAGTGGCAAAATTCCTACGATTTAGACCCAAATCTATTTAATTCAAACACTACATTGAGAAAACTGGCAGACAACACCTTAACCAAGTTACTCAAGGTTTAACATCACCACTAATAAGACATACCAACATCATGAACCCTTGATATGATGTGCCGTAAAGAACACATCACCTTTGTGGCATTCTACTTCCCAATAATGTAAGACCTTAATCAAATTAAGAGAAAATATCAGACAGAAAAATTGAGTGGTATTCTACAAAACAACTGATCAGTATTCTTCAAAGTCTCAACCTTAAGAAAGAGAAGGAAAGACTGAGGAACCGTCACAGACTTGGGGAAACTAGGGCGACATAGCAAATGCAATGTGGGATCTTGACTGGATACTCAACATAAAGAAAGGACACCAGTCAAAAAGCTGGTGAAATGAGAAAAAGTCTATAGCTTACTTAACAGTATTACACCAAAGTTAATTTCTTAGTTTTGATCATTGTACTATGCTCTCAAAATAAAAAGCTAAAAAACAAAACTATACTGCACTGCTTCTATTAGAGCATGCTTTTTGTCTGTGAATCTAGTATTATAGTCTATTCAAGACTAATTTACAGGCTCTCTCTCAAAAATGGTGGACTATAAGCAGCCTGCCAGCACACCGCTCCCAAGGAAAAAAGTGAAAGGTGTAGGCAGCTGCCTATACACATGGATGGCTCTTCTCTGAAGCAACATTGGGAAATCACAGAGAAGCAATGCAAGACACTCAGAGTGGGAAAAAAAAACAAAAAAGGAGAATTTCCACCAAGGAACAGGAGCCCTACAAACCTCTAAGCCCTCAGTTGAGAAAAAAGGTCTCAGCTAAGAAGAAACCAGAAAGAGAACCCTGGCACCATGAATAATCAAGACAGATCAACACCCTAAAGGATCACAGTGGAGCTACAGCAGTGAACTGGAACTACAAGGAAATTGTCAAAATGACAGAAATGGAATCCAGAATATGGATGGCAAATAAGATGAATGCAATTGAAGAGAAAGTTGAAAATCAACAAAAAGATGCCCCAAAAATATGTCAGGAAATTAATAAGAAAGTAATTAAAGAACTAGACAAAATTAGTAAAGATATAATAGAACTTAAAGCAATGAAAGAGTCATTCAGGGATTTTCAAAACACAGCAGAAAGCTTCAGCAATAGATTAAACTAAGGAGAAGAAAGAATCTTAGAGCTTGAACACAAGGCTCTCAAGCTAACCCAATTATTTAAAGAGACAGAAAGGAGAAAAACAAAGGCAGAGCAATCACTTAGAGAGATCTGGGACTATGCAAAGCAAACAAATGTACAAATTATAGGTATCCCTGAGGGAGAAGAAGAAAGTGCTAAAAGCATGGAAAATCTATTTGAGGGAATTATTGAGGAAAACTTCCCTATTATCACCAGAGATCCAGACATCCAGATACAAGATGGTCATTGAACTCCAGGAAGATTCATAGCAAACAGGACATCCCCAAGACTCATGGTAATTATAAACTAACCAAATGAAATGAAAGAGAAAATTTTATAAGCAGCTAGACATAAGCAATAACTGACCTACAAGGTAAAACCCAACAGGATAACAGCAGATTTTTCAGCAGAAACCTTAGAAGCCAGAAGGGAGTAGGCCCCCATCTTCAATCTTCTTAAACATAACAACTGCCATGCTTGAATTTTGTACCCTGCAAAAATAAGTTTCACATTTGATGGAGAAATTAAGTCTTTTCCAGACAAGCAACCATTCAGAAAATTTGTCATAACTAGATCCGCCCTGCAGGAAGTACTCAGATCTGCATTATAAATGGACCAACACAATAAACACCCACCAGTGTAAAATCACCCAAAAGCTAAAGGTCAAAGCATAGATACCACAATGGCTCAAGAGGTAAAACAAGGCAATAAAGTTCTACACAACAGGATGAACAGATATCCACCCACTTATCAATTCTTTCAATAAATGTGAATGGCCTGAACTCCCCACTCAAGAGACACAGGCTGACTGAATGGATAAAAAAATATAAGTCAAGTATCTGCTGTCGCCAGGAAAAGCATCTAACCCACAAGGATTCATTCAGACTCAAGGTAAAGGGATAGAAAACAATATCACATGCAAATGCAAACTAAAAGATAGCTGGTGTAGCCATGCTCACATCAGATAACATAGACTTCAACAAACGTACAGAAAGACAAAGATGGTCATTACATAATGATGACAGGAACAATTGAACAAGAAGACATAACAAGCCTAAATATTTATGCACCCAACACAGGTGCACCCAGATGCATAAGGCAAACCCTACACAATCTAAACAAAATGATAAATAGCAGCATCATAATAGCCAGGGACTTCAACACTCCACTAACAGAACAGGACAGATTCTACAATCAGAAAATAAACAAAGGAACAATAGACTTAAACAGGACACTAGAACAAATGGGCCTAATAGACATTTATAGAACATTCTGCCCCAAAACTACTGAATATACATTTTTCTTATCAGCTCACAGAACATTCTCTAAGACTGATCACATCCTAGGCCACAACACGTCTCAACAAATTAAAAAAAAATAAAAATTATACCATGTATCTGCTCAGACCACAGAATAAAATTAGAAATCAATTCCAACAAAAACACTCAACTCTACACAAAGTCATGGAAATTAAACAACCTACTGCTGAACAATTATTGGGTCAAGGAGGAAATTAAAATGGAAATCAAAAGATTCTTCGAACTAAATGACAAAGGGGACACAAGATACCAAACTCTGTGAGATTCTGCAAAAGCAGTCCTAAGAGGAAAATTCATAGCCTTAAATGCCTACATACAAAAGACAGATCATAAACCAACAATCTAGTGAATTAGCTCAAGGAATTGGAAAAAAGAGCAAACCAATCCCAAACCCAGCAGAAAAAAAGACATAACTAAGGTCAGAGCAGAACTAAATGAAATAGATTCCAAGTGAATTACACAGAAAATTAATAAAACAAAAAGTGGTTCTTTGAAAAGATAAACAAAATTGAAGACCTCTTGCTATATTAACCAGAACCAGAAAACAAAGAACACTAATAAGCTCAATCAAAAATGAAAAAGAAGATATTACAGGTGATAACACAGAAATACAAAATATCATCTCTCAATACTATAAAAATCTCTATGCACATAAACTTGAAAATGTTGAGGAAATGGACAAATTCTTGGAAACACATAACCTCCCTAGACTCAATCAGGAAGAAATAGAATTCCTAAGCAGACCAGTTATCAAGTAACAAAATTGAAGCTGCCATAAAAATTTTTGAACAAACAAAAGCCCCAGATGATTTCACAGCTGAATTTTACCAGACCTACAAAGAAAAACTGGTACCTATACTGAAGAAATTATATTATAACATTGATAAAGAAGGACTCCTCCCCAACTCATTCTACAAAACCTTGATACCAAAGCCAGGAAAGGACTCAACAAAAAAAGAAAACTACAGATCAACATTCACCAGGACCAGGTGGGCTTCATCCCAGAGATGCAAGGATGGTTCAACATATGCAAATCTATAATGTGATTTCTATAAATAGAAGCAAAAACAAGGACCGTATGATTCTCTCAATAGACACAGGAAAAAGCATTTGACAAAATTCAGCACCCTTTTATGATAAGAACACTTAACAAAATAGGCATAGATGGAACATACCTCAAAATTACCAAAGCCATATATGATAAACCCGCAGCCAACATCATACTGAACAGGGAAAAACTGAAAGCACTCCCACTAAGAATTGGAAGTCCCAGCTAGAGCAAACAGGCAAGAAAAGGAAATCAAGGGTATCCAAATGAGGAAAGAAGAGGTCAGACTACCACTTTTTACTGATGATATGATCTTATATCTAGAAAAGCCCAAAGATTCTGCCAAGAGACTCCAGGAATTGATAAGTAAATTCAGCAAAGTCAAAGGTTACAAAACCAATATACATAAATCAGTAGCATTTCTATACACCAACAACAGTCAAGATGAGAATCAAATCAAAGACTCAATACTTTTCACAATAACAACAAAGAAAATAAAATATCAACAATATACTTAAACAAGGAGTTAAAAGATCTCTACATGGAGAACTACAAGACGCTAAGGAAGGAAATGGCAGAGGATATAAACAAATGGGAAAACATCATACTCATGGAATCTCAGAAACAACATTGTTAAAATACTATCCAACCAAAGTGACTTACAAATTCAATGCAATCCCCATTAAAATATCAATGTCAGTTTTTGTAGATCTAGAAAAGATAAATCTGTGTTTCATTTGGAACCAGAAAAGACCCTGTATAGCCAAAGCAACCTTAAGCAAAAAGAACAAAGCAGGAGGCATCAATTTACCAGACTTCAAGCTATACTACAAAGCTATAGTAACCAAAACAGCATGGTACTGGCACAATGGATCAGAACAGAGAACCTAAATATAAAATAAACCTCATACTGCCATATGATCTTTGACAAAGTAAACAAAAACATATACTGGGGAAAAGAATTCCTAGTCAATAAACGGTGCTGGGAAAACTGGATAGCCACATGTAGAAGACTGAGGCAGTATCCGTACGTAGCACCACTCACAAAAATTAATTCATAATGGATAACAGCCTTAAACCTAAAGCATGAAACTATAAGAATTCTAGAAGAAGTTGGAAAAACTCTTCTAGATATGAGCCTAGGCAAAGAATTTATGAAAAGGATCCCAAAAGCAATCAGAGCAACAATAAATAAATGGGACCTGATTAAATTAAAAAGTTTCTGCATAGCCAAGGGAACAATCAATAGAGCAAACAGACAACCCACAGAATGGGAGAAAGTACTTGCATGTGATACATCCGATAAATGGCTGATAACCAGAATCTACAAAGAACTCAGGGAATCAGCAAGAAAACATCAAACAACCCCATTAAAAAGTGGGGAAAAGACATGCAGAGAAACTGTTCTAAACAAGATAGACTAATGGCCAATAAACTTATGAAATAATGCTCAGCGTCTCTAATCATCAGGGAAAATTACAAAGCAAAAGCACAATGAGGTATCACCTAACCCCAGTGAGAATGGCCTTTATCAAAAAGTCCCAAAACAATAGATGCTGGCGTGGATACGGAAAGAAAGGAACACTTATACGCTGTTGGTGGGACTGCAAACTAAAACAGCCTCTATGGATAGTATGCAGATATCTCAAAGAACTAAAAGTAGACCTACCATTTGATTTAGCAATCCCACTACTGGGTATGTACCTATAGCAAAAAAAGTCATTTTATCAAAGACATTTGTACTTGAATGTTTATTGCAGCACAATTCACAATGGCAAAGATGTGGAATCAATCCAAGTGCCCATCGATACATGAGTGGATTAATAAAATGTGCTATATGTATACCATGGAGTACCACTCAACTATTAAAAAAATAGGTGAACTAATACTTTTCCTAACAATCTGGATGCAACTGGAGACCATTCCTCTACGTGACATATCGCAAGAATGGAAAAACAAACACCACATGTACTCACTATTAAATTGGACCTTTTGAAAAGTTTCTGTTCATGACTTTGCCCATTTTTTAATAGGGTTGAAAAGAAGACAGACTAATGGCCAACAAACATATGAAAAAATGCTCAACATCTCTAATCATCAGGGAAATGCAAATCAAAACCACAGTGAGATATCACTTAACTTCAGTGAAAATGGCCTTTATCAAAAAGTCTCAAAACAATAAATGTTGGTATGGATGTAGAGAGATACACTGCTGGTGGGACTGCAAACTAGTACAACCTCTATGGAAGGTAATATGGAGATACCTCAGAGAGCTACAAGTAGAACTAAAATTTGATCCAGCAATCCCATTACTGGGCATCTACCCAAAGGAAAACAAGACATTCTATAAAAAAGACATCTGCACTCGAATGTTTATAGCAGCACAATTCATAATTGCAAAGATGTAGAAACAACCCAAGTGCCCATCAATACATAAATGGATTAATAAAATATGCCATATGTATACCATGGAGTTCTACTCAGCCACAAAAAACAATGGTGATCTAGCACCTCTTGTATTATCCTGGATAGAGCTGGAGTCCATTCTACTGAGTGAAGTATGCCAAGAACGGAAAAACAAGCACCACATGTACTCACCATCAAATTGTTATTAACTGATCAACACTCATGTGCACATATAGTAGTAACACTGATTGGGTGTGGGGCAAGTGGGAGGAGGGAGAAGGGGATGGGTATATTCACACCTAACGGGTGTGGTGTAAACCATCTAGGGGATGGACATGTTTGAAGCTCTGACTCCGGTGGGGAAAAGGCAGTATATGTAACCTAAACGTTTGTATCTCCATAATATGCTGAAATTAAAAAATAATAAAAAAACAAAACAAAATAAAATAAAATGGACATAATCAATCAACACTTATGTGCACATATGGAAGTGAAACTGAAAGGAAATCAAGCAGGTGGGAGGGGGAAGGAGAAGATGGGTAAATTCACACCTAATGGGTACAACGCACACTATTTGGGTGACAGGCACACTTATAACCTTGATTCAAACTGTACAAAAGCAACTTATGTAACAGAAATGTTTGTGCCCCTGTAATATTCTAATTTTTTTTTTAAAAAAAGGACAGTATTAAAAAAAAAAGATTAATTTACACAGCTGGAAAGCCTAGGTTCAGGTTCTGACTTGTTAATAGCAGGTATGGTCTGAACATTGGGTGGGTTCCTGAACTACCTGGCATCCTGGTCCCGACTCCTGACCTAGACTGGTGCCTTAATACCTGGCCTCTGACTCCCACCTTGTCCCTATTGCACAAATTTAATTCCTGATCCCAATCTCTACCATGATATGCTCAATGGAAGACCGTCTAAGTCAGGAGAGGTGGGTAAATACAAAGTGTACAGAATATATTAGATAAATCTACAAAGTAATCTCAGAACACAGTATATTAATAATCATCATTTTGTCTTTTACACACTCATATCTCACAATTGCAAAGACATCTTCATAAAATCAAAAGATGAAGAGGAATCTCAGTAAGTGATATCATAGTCTAAAACTTTAAAAATTCTATAGAAAACATAAATACACATAAAATACTCAACTAGATAATTTCTCTTGAAAAATACAGAATATCAAAAAAAACACAAAATTTTGTTTTTAAAAGCAGCTTGATCACCTCTCATTTATTCCAGGAAAATAAATGGAACTACTTGCTAATATTATTTACATAAGGATGATTATTGCTATTTAGTAAATATTTATTCAGCCACTATAAAAATCAAGCTTTCAACAAGGGTACTTTTAAGATGGGTGTAACCCAACTTGTTTTCAAATCCTTTGACAGTTAATTCTAATGAACATTGAGAAATGTTTACCTATGTCCTTTATACTAGACTATGATCTAGATCAGCAAGGTCCAACAGAAATATAATGAGAGCCATGTATAAGTTTAATTTTTGTAGAAATCATATTTTTAAAAGTAAAACCAAAAAACAGATAAAGTTAATTTTAATATATTTTATTTAACCCAATATATCCAAGTTATCGCTTCCACATGTAATCAAACTTAAAAAAGACTGATAAGATATTGTCTTTTTTGCATAATAAATCTTCAAAATCCACTATATATTAAATACTTAGAGCATCTCAATTTGGACTAGCCTTATTTCAAAAGCTCAACAGCCACATGTAGCTAGCTGCTACCCTACTGGACAGTACAAATCTAGATGCTGCTTATTAAAGAAGAATATATAGTCTGAGTTATAGTGCTAAATTATAATATTGCTTCATTGATAAAATTCAATTATCTAGTCTACTTGGAAATCAATACATTACCTTTCTCTGAACTGTCTTTCCTTTAAATAAATCATCCTAGATCATACAAAAGCTGCTAAGAAAAGCAAGGACTAAGAATGATGAATTAAATTGAAAACTCCTTCAGATTATAAGCTTTTTTGATTGTTTTTAGTTAAAAGGACACATGCTATAATGCCTACATGAAAATAAAATACATTTCTTAAAACCAGACAGAAAAAAACCATGAGGGGCCATGTAGTATGAATGAAACTCAAGCCTTAGCAGAGACTCTGCGTTAAGACTAGAATATGATCAAAAATTAAAACAAATAAGCAGAGTCCATACATCCAAAAACACTCTTAGAGTAGACTGTACCACTTATACTTAAAACATTCAGCCGGGCGCAGTGGCTCATGTCTGTAACTCTAGCACTCTGGGAGGCCAAGGCAGAAGGATCCCTTAAAGCCAGGGGTTCAAGACCAGCCTGAGCAAGAGCGAGAGCCCCTCTACTAAAAATAGGAAAAATTAGACAGGCATTGTGGCGCTCCCAGCTACTCTGGAGGCTGAGACAGGAGGATTACTGGAGCCCAGGAGTCTGAGGTTGCAGTAAGCTATGATGACACCACAGCACTCTACCCAGGAGACAGAGTGAGATTCTGTCTCAAAAAAAATAACCAAACAAACAAAAAAATAATAATAAAAACAAAACAAAAAACACGCACTCAAATCTAGTTAATACTAGGGAAAGAATTTCAAATTTCATTTAAAGCAAATTTCTTTTCCAAACATAAAAATATATTTTTCCTTATAATGTGTAAGTATAGTTTTTCAGATTCATCCTTCAAAGATAGTTCATTCTTATGGCAAATATTGTATTTGAAATGTTAACAATTAAAAAAATTTTTTTGCTATATTTTACCCTTGACCTAATTCCAGACTAGAACTATGTATAGTTAACATTATTCATAAAGAGTACCAAACTAAAAGTCTCTTTATGGGTTGGGCCTCTCAGTTTCAAAAGCTTCATTTTCACTAACTCCCGAACACAGTGCCTGGCACATCGCATTTTCTTAACATTTGTTGAACGAATGAATATCAAGTAACAGGCGCTGAATATAATACTCGTATGTCTAGCACTTCAAAATGAAATGTTAAAAAGTGGACCCTTTCAACTAAAAGGTTTTACTACAGTCATAATGAAAACTGAAGCTACGTTACAGTTAAAAGACTACCCATCACTTACTCTCAATGGATACAACACTTTTAAGGCACAGATATTATCATCCTCATTTAATATAAGAGGAAGGTGGGGCCAAAAATGGTTGAGTCATATAATTATTAAGTAGTGGAGCCAGATTTCAAGCCCAAGTCCCCAAACAAAACTGTGTGTGGGTGTGATTTGGAATGGGATGTGTGGATATTGTGAAAACCATAATCCCCATGTCCCTCTCTCTTTAAAAGGATTTCCATTACAAAAGCCTCAGAAGAAAAATACGCAAGGGATGGTTTCCAACTCCATACACACACACGATCCACAACTTTTTAAGAAACTCAAATCTATTTAAAATATAAAACGATTAGCATTGTTGATCAGAACGTAAAGGTAACCAGACAAAAAGGCTACACCCTTCTGTCTCTCCCTGCTGGGACAAGTCACTCTGGGAGCGAAAGCCTCCCCTGCGGCCTGGGACAGACTCGCCCAGCAGCAGACGAGGAGGCCCCGCCCGGCCCCTGGGGTGCAGCTATGCCCATCCCCTAGGACGGCGCGGGGACACCCAGCTCCAGCCTACCTGACCGGCTCCCGCCACCGCTTGA
The DNA here is from genome assembly GCF_020740605.2 of Lemur catta. Classification (NCBI taxonomy): domain Eukaryota; kingdom Metazoa; phylum Chordata; class Mammalia; order Primates; family Lemuridae; genus Lemur; species Lemur catta. The sequence goes on from NC_059128.1 coordinate 246,873,124, forward strand.
ACCAGCTGCAACAATTGGCCATCAGACTGAACATGCCAGGTCGCTCCTCCCGCCACCTCCCATCCGATCCCAGAGCGGGGGTGGGCCCCGGGCTCCCTCGGGCCAGTCCCAGGGGCCTCCGCCTCTCGGCGGCGCCCCTACGGCGGATGGGCCCCGAGGAACAACCGGGAGGGACGGTAAGGAGGCCGGTGCGAACCCCACGCCCCGATAACTGCGTCGGTCCGCGAGCGGACAACGACGGCCGTCGCCGCCCAGGGACCGCGGGGACAGAGGCGCAGATAAACCGGGCAGAGTTAGCGGGACCCGACCAGAGAAAACCCCCGCGCCGACGTGCTGACGTTACTCCAAGGCGCGGAAGGCCCTCCCCCAAGCGCCGCCCTCATTGCTCTTCTCCAATCATAGATTGAGGGCCCGCGGCGGGGACTTCAGAGTGGCTGAGGGGCCCGGCTCCCCGCCCCTGCCCGAGAGCTGGGGAGGGGGGGAAGGAGCGTGGTCTAGGAAAAAGGGGCGGAGCTCGGGAAAAGAGAGTTCTTGTAACTAGGCAACCCGAGCGTCCAGAGATAAGCTGAGGGATCTGGATAGATCTCCTGCAAGCCTATCTTTATACCTGTACGAAACGTGTTGCCAGCCGAGGGTGCTGCTCCTTGTCTGTCTCTAATATCCCCAACTGAGATTCAGAGATCTCAGTGCTGGTGCATGGGTTTTATTTCTGTTTGGGGGGAGTTTACCTGCAGCGGGGATTAGGATCCTCTGGCGTTCTGGCAAACTCAGGCTGCACAACTACACGAACAATATACTGGGGCAATTATTATAAGTTAAGGACAAGGGGGAAACTCGTTTGCTCAATTTTCTCAATAATTCAGATGAGAGTGAAGGTTTAATCTCTATCGCTGTTACATAATATGTGAAATGGAATTGTATATTTGTTGTAGGGGGTTATGATTACAAAAGAAACATATGTTCATTGTAGAAAATGTGAAGAACAATGAAAAAGAACAAGAGGAAAAAAATGAGATCTCACACTCAACACTCAAAGATAACCAGTGTTAAAATTTTGATGTATATTTGTTTCAGGATTTTTAGATACATAGATTGCTGGCTATTTGGTTTCTGCAAGATGAAGATTGTGATCCACTGACTGTTTTGTAATACTTTATTTTTTTTAAAAAAAAGAGGTATGTAATATCTGCATTTTTTAATATTCTTTGGAGAAAAAAATGACAAGTACATTCCTAGAGGGAAAAAAAGTACATGCAAAATATTTAGGCACCTGTGTGTTCATTCACTTTCTACTTAAACAAATACTTTCAAATCCTGGTAAAAGGAAAGAAGGCATTGACAATCCCAGTGCATTTGGGGGAAAATAAGGTTTGGGACTAAGATAGATACAGGTTTTAAGTTATTCTCTGTCCTTTAATAATTCATATAACCCTAATTCAAACTCATATACATCTCATACAGCTTACTGTCTTTACCCTATGGCGCACAAAGGGAATAATACCTTTCCTCCCCATCATGAGAGTCATGGCCAGCAATCTTATAACAATAGGTTAACAACAGAAAAGCATAACAAATTTATTAGATCAAAGTTTTATGTGACATGAAAGCCTTCTGAATGAAGACACAAACAAAAAGGGAATACTACCAATTTTATGCTTAGGCTCAATGAAGAATAGACAGCCAGGTAAAGCTGTTATTGGACAAAAAGAGTAAGGCCTAATGAGAAGAGATTACCTGAGGAAACTCAGAAAGGCCTGTCTATTCTAATTCTTCCTGGCCTCCCTGTGCAGCATTCCTTCCTCCCTGGTATAGGGAAGGACCCTTTCCAGAATAAAGATATTATGACTTACTATCAAACAAGGTGAGTCAGAGAATTTCTTTATGGCCAGGTCTCATACAGAAAGTGAGAAGTTTAGAGTAAATTTTTTAGGTTGTATAGCTGACTTTGGGAAAAGGGGGGTCTAGTTTCTATAATCTGCCTTGAGAAAAAGGAATTCTAGTATCTATGGCTTGCTTAAGGTGAGAATGAGGGGTAAGAGACAGGGGGGCAGGAGAAGTTCAGAAAGAAATTTTGCTTCTGAGGCCTTTATTTTGTGGTATCATTTTCTGAACCCCAACAACCCCATCTGTAAAACAGAAATGTAAATACCTAATTTGCAGGGTTGCTAAGATGATGAAATGAGAGAAATAAAGCTCAAGTGCAATTTCTGGTGAGTAAGAGATAACAGATTTTGAAGTTGGTGTCACCTGTTCTGTAAACATTTATGGCATGTATCCTCCTATCTCCAGGCTCCATGGTGGGGGGGGGAAGGATAGTAGCGCAGAGCAGGATAAGTCCACAATTCTTCCTTAACTACAAGCCAAATTAGTACTGTTTCTGCAGACTCTTTGTCTTCATGACCCATTTTCTTAAACTAGTGATTCACAAACTCTAAAGCTCTATTGTTGTTGTTCACTCTTTTATCCATTTACTATGATTGGGTTTCTGTCCCATCAAACTACTAAAAACATATTTTTGAAATATAACTTATGTCTTCCTAATTACCAAATAAGTTCTCTTTTTTGCATCATTTAATATATTTAGTATAGTTAACTCTTGTAAAACACTTTCCTGCCTTGGTCTTTCATGATTATGAACTATTTTGGTTCTCTTCTGATCTCCCTGGCCATTCTTCCTCTGGCTTCCTATATTAGCATTCTCTGAGATCTGACCTTATCCCTCTGTTTTTGTTTTAAAAAACATGTCTTGGAGAATTCAATTATTCTGTGCCTGAAGGATCCTACTATGTGGATGTTTCTCAGCGTTTCTGGAACCACACTCAATACTGTTTTTTCCAAAAATACACTCAACACCAGCTTTACAGTAAGTCCTCACTTAATGTCATACATAGGTTCTTGGAAACTATGACTTTAAGAAAAATGACTTATAACAAAACCAATTTTATTTATAGGCAAATTGAAATAAATTAGAATTAATTTCCTATGGAATATTTTTGGTCACAAAAACATCACCAAACTCTAAGTAAAGATTAAAACACTTCTAATATTAAACATTGAAATAAATGGGAGCTATATATACACTTAAGAAAGATTAATAATACCAGTAAGAACAGTATTTCTCCACTTACTCTAGTTCAGGGTCTCTGGTGGCCACAGCCTATCCTGGAAGCTCAGGGTGCAAGGTAAGAACCTACCCTGGACAGGATGCCATCTCATCACAAGGTGCTCTCATAGACACACACACGCACTCACACTGGGACAGTTTAGACCCACCAGTTCACCTAACGTGCATATCTTTGGGATGTCGGAGGAAACTGGAGTACACAAAGAAAACCCATGCATTCATGAGGAGAACATGCAAACTCTCCACAGACAGTGACCCCAGCCAGTAATTGATTTTTTTTTCTCATCAATGTTTTAATGAAACAATGTTATTAAAGGACTTGCTGTACTTCATGGCTTCCCTAATTTCAATAGTAATACATCATCAAACATTATGGTGCCAACATATAGTCAATCACTTACTTAGCTAAATTGACTCTTAGCTTTTCAATATCCTTAGTGGTTTGGTAGACATAAGTGTTGCTCATCTTTTCTGCTACTCTTTTCCTTATAGGTATGTGAGAAAGTTATTCCCACCCTCTTGAAGTCAGGCATGCCATGTGCCTTACTTTGCGCAGTGAAATGTAAGTGGTATATCACTTCTTGCTAAAAGTATTAAGAGCTGGGGCACAATTCTCAATGTTCTCTCTTCCCTTGCAGTGGTAATTATGGAAGCTTATGTTGACTTTGAGGTACTATAAAATCAAAGCAGCATGGAATGCTGGGTGAACACATAGAAGACAGCTGCCTGGAAAGTCATGCAGACTTGTAGACTTACCATGAACAAGAAATAAACAAATACTTGTTACCTAAACCACTGTAATTTTGTGGCTGTTTTACCACAGTATAGTCTAGTTTATTCTGAATGATGAAAACAGTCTTGCTGGTATCATTCTAGTTAAAGACTGTCATTTCATGATCATTTTGATATTTTGGCATAAATATTCCCAGGACCACATTGTTAAATTAAATTAAATTGAGTGTTTATGGACCAGTCACTGTTCTGGGCACTAGAAATATATTAATAGTTGTGAACAAAACATAAAAAAAATTCCTGGCCTCATAAATCTTACATTCTAGTACTGGAGAGAGATGAAGAAGTAGATAATAAACACAATAAGTAAATTAGACAGTATTTTAGTATAAGACGACATAGAGAAATGTAAAACTGGGTAAGGGAATGGGATTAGAATTAGGAATGGGATTAGGTTAAGAGTTAAATTTTGAACAGATTTTAGTTGTATATTTAGAAGTGTGCCAAAAACAAATTTTGGCTGAATGCAATTAAACAGGTGTTAATCAATATTGAGCTAAAGCCAGATATCACCATCCCAGAGTGAACTTCTCAGATAAATTAAAAACTTGGAAATTTTATCCAGAGATATGTTATGAAATTGTATTATTAATATTTCATATGGATTTTCAAACTTGACATTACAGTGTAGTACACATAACTTTTCAGCATTAAGGGCTATTACCAGCACTGTGATACGCATTTGTGGTACTGAAAAGATAATCACTTTCTTTTTCTTCCTATTTTTCTTTTTTTGGAAATGGAGTTTCACTGTGTCACTTAGGCTGGAGTACAGTGGTACCATCATAGCTCACTGCATCCTTGAACTCCTGGGCTCAAGCAATCCTCCTGCCTTAGCCTCCCAGGTAGCTGAGACTACAGGTGGGAATCACCAGGCTTGGATAATTTATTTTTTATTTTTATTTTTTGTAGAGGTGGGGTCTTGCTGTTTTGCTCAGGCTGGTCTTGAACTCCTGGACTCAAGTGATCCTCCTGCCTCAACCTCCCAAAGTGCTGGGATTACAGGCATGAGCCACAGTGCCTGGCCAATGTTCACTTCCAACTGAAGTCTTTGGAGGAGCAAGATTTTTTTTTTTTTTAGATATCCTACATTTCTTGAACATTCCCTTCTTTTCTTCACATTCTATAGTTCTCATATATATCTGCATTGGAGGTAATTTATTATGAAAGTTGTTGATTTGTTATAGCCTTACCAGGTTCATTGCCTGCTCCTCAAGAGGAAGCCAATACACTGAGACAGCAGGGGTTACTGCAGAGAGAGAAAGGGAGAGAGAGAGTTTAATATCACAGATGCCATGCACGAGACAGGAGGCTATTCTCAAATCCATCTCCCCAAGTATTTGGGAGAAAGGGTTTTTAAAGATAGTTTGTTGAGCAAAGGGCTAGGCAGTTGGGTCTGCTGATTGTCTGGGCTCAGGGTGGAACCATAGGAGTGTAGAAATTGTCTTCTTGTGCTGAGTTAGTTTCTGGGTGGGAGCCTAAGACCAGTTGAGTCAGTTCCTTGTAATGAGCCACTGGTCTGGGTGGGTCAGCTAATCCACTGGAATGCAGGGCCTGGAAGATATCTCAAAAACTAGCCTTATAAGTTTCACAAGGGTGGTGTTATCTATGTGAGTAATGAAGAAAGCTAAGAATCTTATCATCAGCTATGTGACTCCTGAGTAGCAAGCAATTATAGGAAAGCAAGCTTGGGAACAATGGCTTGTTTATATATGTGTGTATATACATATGTATACACACACACACATATATATATATTTCCTTCACTACAGGTCCCACTTTGTGGCCCTTTATTAATTTTAAAAAGGGCAGTGTCAGATTCTTGATTTTGATGTTGTTCCCTCCTTGAGATCCTCAAAGTTGACATTCTCCTTTTTTTCCTCCTTACAAGATGAAAAGATTCCTAAATAGGGCTTTTACTTGAAAGATTTTGAGCTTCAATACATTTAAATAGTTAATAATTAATATGGTACTTAAAGATTATTTTGTTTAATATAATCCAAACAATTCTACACAGATTAGAATTATATTTCTATTTAAATAACTTGGGGCTGAGAATAAAGTGGTGAACAGACTGCCTGGTGAAGTCAGACAAACCAAGAAGGAAGAGAATTTAAAAGTGGGAGGGATCATAGATACACTCAATAATTCTTTCTCAAATAAGTTGAAGGGGTTCAGAACATTCCACCCCAAAATATGCCATTTTGACATATGTATTATTTTGAGCTAAAGGCAATCAAGAACCCAGCAGAAGTAGAGAAAGCTTTTTACTTCCCTCTCAAGTGCCTAAAATAAAGTATGAATGTCCCCTTTTGTAAAGGAAATTTACATTTATAAAAGAAATTTCCTTTAGTAAAGGTATCTGTCTATACCAGGAAAAGAGCTACTCCCAGAGAAAATAGTTAACTGCCTGAGAGATTCTTACCTGCATAACAAAGCAACCTTTATTGACCATACATTTCTTCCTGGTACCTGCTCTCAGTTTACCTGTTCTCCCCCAGAAGCCTCAAACCCTATTCCTTTCCTTAGCTCCAGATGATATATTAATATGTCTTGATCATCTGGCCATCGCATCAAGTCTCATATTTTTGTGAAACTCCCTGTAAGGCTGGTGGTGGGCACCCCTCCCCTCCCTAATGAAAAAAAGAAGAAGGTCACGAGACCTGCCGAGAACAATACCTGCAAGGACCAGCTAAGTTAAAGCATGACCACACCTGGATGGTTACCCTGGTAAGAGTCACGGTTCCTGGAGTCCATACATACCACAAGCCCCTCCTATTTCTCAATACTTGCCTTAAAACTGCAAAAAAGAAAATCCTCACTCTTCGCGCCAAAGAAACCCCATCTCCCAACTCCAAAAACCATATATAAGCCCACTCAAAACCTCTGGGCAATGTGACTTCTCAGGCCCCTCTCTCCAGGGACCTGTGAACCTCACTCGGGCCCCGTCTCTTGGGACCCGTTACCCTCACTTGGGAGTGCTCCAATAAAGCCTGTTTACTTATCCCTTTCAACTCTGCTCGTCTTTCTTCCTCTGGCGCCGGCCAATCCAAAAAACTTTACTCTCCCATTGGAACATATGTAATTAAATATTGTTTTCTTCTGTTTATCAATGTCAATTTAATTCTTAGACCAGCCACAAAACCTAGAAGGGCAGTAGGAACCATTTTCCTCCTCTACTGAGTGAATGAGAATTCCCCAGCCCATGTTCTAACGAGAAAAAATGACTCTAATCTTAATCAACTTTATCCAGCTGGATCACAGAACCATAAAAAGATAGAGCTGGAAGAGACCCTTGAAATAGGATCACCCTATGGAATTTAACTCACACACACAGGAAATCAATTGGTATTTCATTTCGGCAGAAATATTAGAAGTAATAGTAAATGTGAATTGAGTACTACTATTTGACACACTAATTGCTTTATGTGTTCTCTTGAAATCATTATATCAACACTATGAAAACCTACTAATATCATCATTTTACAGATGATACTGTCAGGTTTCAGTCTGAAATGTGGGTTCTTGGTGCACCCATGGCTGAAGAATGACCATATGCATCAAAGTTAGGCAAACACAAAAATGAGGTTTATTGAGGAGACAAAGAGGATTATAGGGCAGGAGCAAGATACAGGTTTACAGAGCATGATACATATACACCACAGAAAGGACGGGACCCACTGTCTCAGCAAAGGAAGAGCAAAAGGAAGGGCCCCAAAAGGAAGTGGTTATGGTCTGAGTCTTGTTTTATAGTGCCGGGATTGGGACCTCCCTGTGGCTCAGACCTCACCATGGAACAACTTCGGACGGTTGGGAGCTGCATCATCTGAGTCTTACTGTGCGTGAAGATCTCCCATGAACCTCTGTGAAATCCCATGGGGCAGGGCGGTCGCATGAACACACCCACTTTGGTCCCTAGGAGACCTGGAATCCCTCCCTCGCTATTTACCTAACAATACAACTGAGGCTTAGAAATATTAAGCAATTTACTTAGCTATACAACTAGTAAGTGGCAGAGCACTGCAATTAGAATTCAGGCAGTTTACCTCCAGTGGTAGCCTTAAACATATTTCAAATGCGTACCTATGCCTAAGGACAAAAACTAGAGGTAATCAAAAATAAAACAAACTGTTTGAAGGTGATGGAATTTGATACATTCTCTATTTTTTTTTCCAAAACATGTTTTGCTATAGTTTTTTTTTTACACCATAAATATAAGACCAAAACAAAAATGCGGATGATCAAAACGATCCTATTTGCTTTTACAATCTCTGTTCTCTGCAGTCTTCCTAAAGTTATCACTGACTTCTAGGTTTTAATTAATATCCTCATTGACAAGTCATTGTCTCATTTCTTTTTCTAAGCCCGGAGATCACGCTCAACTCTCAAAGTTTTCTTGGGCATCAGCCTCTCAACCTATTTCGCCTGAAGTTTTCCCCTTCTCCTTTGGAAACTTCACATTCCGGAGAAACCGAACGAAACGCAGTCACTTGGGAACGGTGAGGAAGGATGTCCCCGCAGTGTTTTCTGGGCCTCCAACCCTCTCCCAGAGCCCTGCCCCCAGCTCCGAAAAGCTTCCTGGAAATGTCCTCGTTATCACTTCCCCTCCCGGGCTGGGGGCTGGGAGCGGGCGGGCCCCTCCGCCCCCGGCCGGCTCGCAGGCGCCACCGCGCAGGCAGCTCCGAGAGGGGCCCCGGCTCGCAGCTCCGCGCCGCGCCCCGCGCTCGGGCCCCGCCGCGACGCGCCCCCCTCTCCGCTGGCGCCTCCGCCCGCTTCACGATGAGGGTCCTGGGTGGGCGCTGCGGGGCGCTGCTGGCGTGCCTCGCCCTGGTGCTGTCTGTCGCAGAGGCAAACTGTGAGTAATCGATACCGTCTCGTCCTCTCCCCAGCATGAGCCCACTGAACTACGTGCCCCGGGTGGTAGCATTTTCTTTAGAGCTGCGGCTTCCTAGAAAGTTTCCCGTAAGTCCCGAGGGACACCCAGCGGATGGACGCAGCTGTGGAGCCAGCGGGCAGTGTAATGGTGGGGCAGGGTCAGCGTGTGCCCTGCCGCGAGAATATGTCGCCTGCAGCACGGATGCAAGGACCTGGGTGGCGATGGGTATCAGTGAAGGAACCAGAACGCCTGCTCGTTTCCCCTCAACAGCTGAAGTGCCCTGTTAGAGGACAGGGATGAGCAGAGTCCGGTGTATGAGCCGGGAAGAAAAGGCCACACACGGTGTCGTCCCTTTCTTTGTACTAGCGGCTGCCCCCAACCTGCACCCTCTCCTGCAACCTACCTCCCTTTTGCAATTACTGAACTTTGAGCTTGGTTTGCTTGTCTCACACTGATGAAATTTTAGGATTACTGAGGGTTTGCATAGCGGTAGGCAGTTGTCATTTTCTAACCTTGAAATCAAAAGGACCGTTAAATACTGTATTGTTTTTCTCAGATCATTGTGTACTGAGGATTTTTGACACTGTGTGCCACTGATCTGAGGTGGTGGCATGAATTCGTTCCACTTTACCTTTTTATTTCCAATTCTTTATGTTCCTATGCCCGAATTCAAGAGAGCAAATTGAGTTTTCTCTGAAAAATATATAAGCAATATCAAGGCTTTAACTACATTTTAGTTGTCACTTAATTTGTTTTCTAAAGTTTAAGTATGTTCTTTGACTAAAAATGCTTTCTCGTGCTCTGTTGTATTCTCAGGAATTGGCATAGGAGAGGTAACTGTGTATTACAAATAACTTGTAGGCTCTCTTGAGCTCCTAAGTAAACTTTTCAGAAATGGTAACTTCAAGAGAATTAAATAAGAATTTACTAATATTCCACTAGTTTTTATTAGTTAGTAATCGGGATGAATGAGGTATTTTAAAATTCTAATTTAAAGGCTAAAACATTATTCGTTGATTTTAAAGAGCTACAATTGCAAAACTTCAGCATTTAAATGATGGGTGACTACATGCACTAACTCATTAGCTATACAGTTCATTAGGACAATTAAATATTCTTTGTAGCTAGTGTTTTAGAGAGGAGAAAGGCAAAAGTGACTTGCCACACTTAACTGCTTGTCATCACAGGAATTTGCTAGGCCCTTTTTTTGGTTGAGATTGTTACATTTTGACCAAATCTAGGCAGAGGTAAAAATTATGTGTGTGTACATGTATTATATGTACATATATAATATATGGAGAATTACACTTGTTATATGTAAATAATGATAGAGTATGTAAATTAATTCTACAAGTGTATCATATAAGAATAGTTGGCCCTATAATGCCTACATTTTAAAAATTTTGGTTGCATGAATGGGGTAAAAGTCATCTCTGGTTTACTAGTAAGGAAACTGATATACATATGGGGTGTTTTTACTCCATAAGATTGTAAATTTGAGATATATATTAGAACTCTAAATACTTTATTTATAATTCATTGTTTAGCCCATGGAAATGTAGTTGCTATTTAAAGAAAAAAGTTTATAAATCACACTGGGGTTTTTTTGACAGAATTGTTAGAAATCATCTAATTCAAATTCATTTTTTAAAAATTGATTCATAAGTTATATATATTTATGGCATACATTGATATTTTGTTACATGCCTGGACTATCTAATGATAAATCAGAGTATTTGGGGTGCCTATCCCCTCAAGTATTATAATTTCTATATTTTGGGAACATTTTAAGTCCTCTCCTGTATTTTGAAATATGCAATACATTGTTGTTAGCTATAGTCACCCTATCCTGCTATCGAACATTAGAACTTCTTCTATCTAACTGTATGTTTAGCAACATTAAGCAACCCCTCCTTATCCCACCATTCCCACACCCTTCCAGACTCTGGTATCTATCATTATCCTACTCTCTATCCCCAGGAGATCAACATTTAGCTCCCACATATGAGTATCTTTCAGTGCCTGGCTTATTTCACTTAATAATAACAATAATAATAATAATGACTTCCAATTCCATATAATTGTTGCAAATGACATGACTTTTTAATGGCCCAATAGTATTCCATTGTGTATATATACAACATTTTCTGTATCCATTTCTCTGTTGATGGACACTTAGTTTGATTCCATATCTTTGCTACTGTGAATAGTGCTACAATAAACATGGGTGTGCAGGTATCCCTTTGATTTACTGATTTCTTTTCCTTTGGATAAATACCCAGTAGTGGGATTGCTGGATCATACACTGGCTCTATTTAGTTATTTGAGAAATATCCATATGATTTCCATAGTGGCTATGTTAATTTACATTGCCACCAACAGATTATGAGTTCCCTGTTCTCTGCATCCTCACCAGCATCTGTTATTTTTTGTCTGAAAGAGAATCTATATATTTAAAACACATACTGTCTATGTATTTTAATCATTTCTCACTAAGGACTTATGGTGAAGGGACATAGGGGAAAGAAGATGTCTTATTTAGCTGTGCTAATTTGGTCTTATCCAGACTTCCACTTCTGGGTGGGTACAGTCTATCCTGGACATTACTGACTCATATATTTTTTTCTCTTTTTGCATCTTCTTCTTTCCTTCTCTAATTATTCCTTCTACTATAACTGTATCCTTGTCTTTTCTTAAATTCTCTTTACTTCAAAGTCCTAAACGTTGCACTGATAGAGAGATTTTATCAAGTTGAGGTTTGTGCTGGAAGAATTAGAAACAGTTTCTGGTGTACAGCAATGACAACAACAAATCCTATGCCATATTCTCTTACCATTCTATGCTAGGGAGGGAGGGAGGAAGGAAAATTTGAGTGATTTATTGGAAAGCTACTGAGTGGCATGCTGAACAGCCAGGGATTTGAGCATTTAGGTGGTCGATATGGTGGGAACTCATGTGACACTAATTTAGGAACTACCAATCAGTTGACTCAGTTCTAACTGCCTTCTAGTCCTGTGTGTCCCTGCTCTCAGTTCAAATTCCTAGGAGAGCCTGATCATTTTGGCTTAGCCTGGCTCTGGAGTCCTGTGGTTGTTAGCTCACTACAGTCACACAGAGTGCCGGAAGGACAGTTCCCACAAAGGAATGCATTCTGGAAAGGGCGCAAAAATAAGAAGTGTATATATTCTAATTTGGCTGTATAACATACACACGTGTCCTTTTTTCTGTAAACATCGTTTGAAAATATTTGTCTAACATAATGCAAATAACTCCTCTACCGCAGAAAGAATCCCCTCCTTAATAGGTTCTAGTCACCACATCCAGAGAGGAAGGCTTGAGGCTACCATTTCCTAACTTTGTATCATCAGATCATGGCCATGCTTCCTGTAGGTCTGTGCTATGCTTTATGGGTGAAATGATACACTATAGTGTACCAACCATCTTATATGCCAAAAAAATAAATAAGTAAAAAACAAGCAAGGGAATACAGGTAATGGTGTTAGGGCTTCCTTGTCTTGGTTACAAGCTGGTATTTATGATTCTTTCACTATCCATTTTATGTCTTTTTTGCCCTTAGGAAGCTCCTCATGTTTGTGTCTGCTAAATTAGATGAATCACACTCTTATTCTGGAAGAATCTAAGCCCTTATTGTTCCTACCTGGTATATCCATTGATTCTTTTCTATTCATAGTGTGTACAATAGTCATCCCAGACGAGTTCTACTCCTAACCCTGATTTATATGGCAATTGATTACTGTCATCATTCTGGCATAATCCTTTTTTTTTTTTCTTCAACAGGAGTAAAAAAGTTAAAATGGCTACATAACAATCTCACCTTCTAATTCAGTGGAAAATATATTAGGTCCCCTAGAGACTGGATTTCTTCTTGGCTTCCAGCTTTCTAGATGAGCAGAACCCAGTTCTGAGGAAAGAATGCAAAAAAATTGAGACTAGGTAACTACCGGTTTCCTAGGACTGCTATAACAAAGTATCACAAGCTGGGTGGCTTAAATAATAGAAAATTATCGTCTCAAATTCTGGAGGCCACAAGCCTGAGATTAAGGTGTCAGCAGGGTTGGTTCATTTTGAGGGTCATGGGGGAGAATCTACTCCATGCCTTTCTCTTAGCTTCTGGTAGCCTCAGATGTTCCTTAGCTTGTAGATGGCATTCTCCCTCTGTCTTCACATTGTCTTCCCTCTGTACATGTCTGTCTCTGTGCCCACATTGCCCCTTTATATAAGGATACCAGTCTTGTTGGATTAGGGCCTACCCTAAAGACCTCATTTTAATCTGAACATCTGCAAAGACCTTATTTTCAAATGAGGTCACATTCACAAGTAGTGGGGGATTAGGACTTCAACATCTTTGAGGGGATACAATTCAACCCATTATAGTTATTAAGCATTAAAGTATGAGAAATACTTCTCTTTCTACCTTTATTCCTAACTTTATTTTGGCTTTAGAAAAACAGCACTGTATCCACTGTATCTTAGTGATTGCTGGTACAGAGAATACATCACATTTTTTTAACTACATTTTGAAAGATGGTGTTGTATCCCAAAGGGCAGTGATGGAGCCCTCTATAATTGGTCCATTTGGCAGGGGCTGTGACTCACACCTGTAATTCCAGCACTTTGGGAGGCCAAAGTGGGAGGATCCCTTGAGGCCAGGAGTTCAAGACCAGCCTGGGCAACATAGCAAGATCCTATCTCTACATTAAAAAAAAAAATTTAACTGTGCATGGTGACACTTGCCTGTAGTCTTAGCTACTTGGGAGGCTGAGGCAGAAGGATCGCATAAGCCCAGTAATTGAAGCTTGCACCACTGCACTCCAACCTCCATGCACCCTTACCTTACAAGAGTGAAAACTTAGGCCGGGCATGGTGGCTCACGCCTGTAATCCTAGGACTCTGGGAGGCCGAAGCAGGTGGATCGTTTGAGCTCAGGAGTTCGAGACCAGCCTGAGCGAGAGTGAGACCCCATCTCTACTAAAAATAGAAAGAAATTATATGGACAGCTAAAAATATATATAGAAAAATTAGCCAGGCATGGTGGCACATGCCTGTAGTCCCGCTACTCAGGAGGATGAGACAGAAGGATTGCTTGAGCCCAGGAGTTTGAGGTTGCTGTAAGCTAGGCTGATGCCGCCATGGCACTCACTCTAGCCCTGGCAACAGAGTGAGACTCTGTCTCAAAAAAAAAAAAAAAAAAAGAGTGAAAACTTGTCTCTTGTCTCAAAATAATAATAATTATTATTATTGTATTATTGGTCAGGTCATCATTCCATAAGGATATCTTCTGCCAGATATTAGGGTATACAATAAAACCAATGAAAACTATTATAATCATTCCATTGACTTATTTCCTTAATTGTGGTGTTAATTCCTTAGTCGAAGGTAATGTTGCATGGCTTAGCATAAAGCATTGACTAAGTCTATCAATAGTGTTGCTGACAGAAAAATTAAATCCAAATGTAGAATAAATGTCTACCTTTGAGTACTAATTGTTGCTCCTCCATGATAAAAGAACCCTAATTAATCAACCATCTACCAGGTATCTGATTGAATATTGTATTATGTCTAATATTTAGCAGTTCAAGGCATAGCAAATTTGCTGACAAATTTGGTGTTTTTATTTTAGTAGTGAGAGCCTGGTGGGCATTAGTGAGGGAAAGTCCATGTGGCTGAGTCCATGTATAGCCTCCATCCTTGCCACTATGGCTGCCTTTTTTATGAGTATTGAACAAACATTAGACTAAATCACACAAAGTAAGCAGCCTGACAATCACATGTGGCCCATAGGCTTGTATGTTTGGCCTCATGACATTTCGAAAATCAGAAAATTTCATGTAAAAATTTGGTTTTATGTCTTCTTTTGAAAAACAAATAAAGGAATATCTGGCATTGGCTCACACCCCAACATGGTAAGATTCAGCTAGAGCTGACTCTCAGCTGCCTTCTTTAGATAGAATATGCCCTCTCCAGTTTGCCGCAATGTCTGGCATCCTCTGCTGTCTTTCACCAGATTCTCTTTCCTTGTTTATGTTACCTACCTGATACTTTTAGATTTTTGAGTTTGTGGCCCTTGCCACAATGATGAATCAATGATGATTGTCTTAAGAAGAAACACAACTGATAGTCATTAAGTAAGTCATTCTGTCTCCCTTATTATTAAGAACTTCTCTGGTGCAGGGCTGTCTTGTAAACATTCACCTCGAACATAGACATTCTCAGCTCTGGACCAATTGTTGCCGAGACTTCTTTGTCTCTGGGCCTGAGATCTAGCTCTTTACAAGTCCCTGAACAACTAGAGTCTAGACGGACCATTTGCAACCATTTCAGGCAATTTCTCATTCCAGGCAAAATGGATGATAAGAAATATTGCATATTGTGTCTGCCATTGTGAGGGTTTTGTTTCTCTAGTGCCTCTCAGAGAGGCTATAGTTTATCAGTTTTGGGCTATAGCTTTATGGCAGGTCAATTTCTGGCTTATGTTGGCACACCACACATAAGCATCTGTAAATAAGAGATTTTTGTCAGTGTGTCATAGATCTCTCTACATGAAACCATAACAGGGGCTTGAGAGTGGAGAAGAAGTCAGAAGACTGAGCAACCTACACAGGCAACTTAGTTTTATGCCTTTGGCTCATCCTATTTGTACCATTTGAACATGGTTTGTGCTGTCACAACTAAATTTATGGCTAGATGGACAAGACCACATCCAGTTTATTATGAACTGTTCAAATCACATGGTCACCAGGTGTCCTGTGGTCAGATCTTCAGACTCCACTTAAGTCCAAAAGGAAGCCAAGACAAGATTTTCAAAAGGAAATTAAGTGCTTGCTGAAGGAAATGTGAGTTGCTTACAAATCTTAGAAATCTCCACTGAAATTCCTTTCCTGGAACTTGCTACTGTCTCTAGAGAAGACCCTGTTATCCTATGAAAATCTGAGCACAATTGGATCTGATGGATCATTGGCTAGGACCAGTGACAGAGTGCTTGAACTGAACTTTGAACTAGCTGGAGAGCATTCTTTTATTCTGGTTCTCATCTACATTTGGCAGCCTCTGGACTCCTGTGGTAAATAGATCATAGGAGAACAGCCAAAAATGGAATATGCGTCAAAAATAAGAAGTCCAGCAAAATGTATTCTTCTACCTTACTAATGGACTCTCAGGTATATAATAACTCTCACTTGCGCAGGTGTATTCAAGTGTGACCAAACTGTTGATGAAAATAGTTCACTGCTCTCAGGCCTAGGAAAGGAACCACAGTTTGAGGTTTGAGACTGACTGACCCTATAGTTAGATGGTTTTATGGCAGAATTCTCCTTATCAGCCAACTTCCATTAACCTCAATTCTAACCAGGATACCTTCGATCTTAGATGTTTTGCTTCTCCAAAGGCCAATATCTAATCATTACTTGAGGTTTTTGGGCTTTCTTTCCTTAGTGTAGTTACCCAGGTTAGATGTTTTGTTTTACACTGGAGAAACTAGGAGAAAAGTTTACAAAACTGTAAAAAAAAGTTTAAAAACTATAAACAGAAGGATACAGAACTGTTACAGAATGATGCTTCTTCAAGGGCATCTCTCCCCTCCTTTGTTCAAGAGGTTCTGGGTCAGTCAACTGACTCAAGATTGGAAATTAAGAAGAGGTGGTGATTTCTTTGTTTTGTGACTGAAGTGCAGCCTCTATTTGCTTAACCCAGGGCGTTTGTGTGTGAAACACTCAATGAAGAATTTTGTGGGCTGTCTGTCCTCCAGCTCATTCTAGTGAAATCTCTGCTTGTTAATAATTTCTTCGAGATTTCATCACTACATGCACCCTTACTTTCACTGAGGTGAGTAAGGGCTGCTACCTCAGCTCAGCCACCCTAGTTTCTTCCCATTCCACTTGAGATCTGAGGGCTCATTTCCATTACTGCCAGGCCCACCAGTTTTTTTTTATCTAGGGAGAACAGCCCGTAAAAGCTTTTTAAAATTTCCAATGGTTTCCCCGATAATCGATTTCCCATGGTTCTGGTGAAAATATGTTGGGGTGTGGGATGGATGAGTGAGGAGAGTGAATAGGTAGGAACTAGGATTCAAGCCAGAATGTCTGTCTCCTAGTCTTTGTGAATTCTTTCTGTTGCATTATGCCAAGGAATGTCTGGCTTTTCAATGTTATTTAATGTGTGCCAAGATTTGGTCTAGGATGGCATTAGTCTACGAAGCCAACTGTTAGAACTGAAGCTGGCAGCCCCAGCTAGCACATGCAATGAAAACAGCAATATTAACACATTCAGCCTGATTCAAAATTATAATCTTTTTGTATTAGTTTTTTTGTTGCAATGTAACAAATTACCACAAATTTAACAGCTTAAAATATAATAACACAATTTATTATCTCACAGTTTCATAGGTCAGAAGTCCAGGCAGACTGTTCAGGGTCTCACAAGGCTAAAATCAAGGGATTGGCCATGGCTGAGATCTCATTTGAAGCTTGGAGTCCCCTTCCAGGCTCACTGGTTGTTGGCAAATCCAGTTTCTTACAGTTGTAGAACTGAGGCCTTCAGCTCCTGAGGCTTCCCACCATGTGGTCCTCCCCATAACATGGCAATTTGTTTCTGCAAGGTCAACAAAAAAGCATCTGCTTCTGCTTCTTATCTCTTACCTGTATATCTGAAGTCTGAACTTGGGATACTAATCTCATAATCTGGAGGCTTCTAGCCTTATCTCTTCCTGTAACTGACCTTTCACTGCCCCTCTTCTCAAAAAGGATCATTCTCTGTCCCCTTGCCCTTATGGCCTTTTCACATGCTAGTCCCTTTCTTTGGGTGGTTATTCCTCTTTTTGGGCCTCCCCCAATCATCCCAGGTGATCTGTCCAAAGACTACTCAAACTTTAGGATATTTTATAAGATTTTGTTTTTCTTTTTTGTTCTTCTTTTTTAGAATCATGGATTGATGTATTAATATGATAAAGCTTTGTAGGATCTTAACTTTTCTATTACTCTTAAAGGGTAATTTAGAAAATTATTCTTTTCTCCATAGCTATTCTCTAATATTTTAAAAATCTATTTAGGGCTTCTTTGCTTTTGTTTATGCTTTTGCTTTTTTGGTTATTCAAACAGGAACTACTGTTTTATCTGTGTGTTTTTGCTTTGATTAGAGCCCTCTGATTTTTAGAATTAGCAAAGCAGCAAGTTAGCACATTGTTAAATAAACTCTGTTACAGGCATTAGTTTAGATTTTTCATAATCTTATGTTAGTTAGAATATGATAGGCTATGGAGTGATAACACATTAACCCCAATCTCCAAACTGATCTCCAGATTTCCAAATCGTAATGGCCTAGAAAAATAAGAGTTTGTTTCTTAATTATAGAAAGTCCAATGTGTTTTTCATAAATCTTTAGTTATACCATCTGGTACACATGGCCTCCAATGTCCCCGCAAGAAAAGAGAACAATGGACGAGGTATACTTGTCCTTAACTGCTGCAGCATGGAAGTGACAAATTTACTTCTGCTTATAGTTCAAGTAGCTCCAACCCAAGGAAGCACATGGAATATTTCCTCAGCATTATCTCTGTTACAAACATTTTTCTTCTAAGGTTAAAATTAGTGTTTCTCTGAGAGAAGTGTAAATACTGCCTATTTAACTTTTGGTAATATATATTATAAAATGTGAGGTAGTTTTAACTATCTGAATAAAATTTGTGATAGAGAGAGCGTAAAATTAACTGTACTTATTAACATATCAGTTGGGGACTTAGTATTATTACATTGAGTTGGCTGCTAATGTAGCACAGTGAAAAAATATGCTAACAGCTGATATTGAAATTATTCCTATAGAGAGAACTGTAATTATTTTAGAAATTACCTTGAAAAGCAGTTTTAGATTTTGAAAGTGCAGTTCTGAAAACATGGTCTATAACCATGCCATTCAAATGTGGTCATAGACCCCCCGCATCAGCTTTACCTGGGAACTTATTAAAAAGTAAATATCTGTGGCCTCACCTCAGATGTACTGATTCAGAATATGCATTTTAACAAGACTCCAAGGTAATTTCTAACCACATTTAAAGTTTGAGACATTTTGGTCTGTAAGGAGATAGCAGAGAAAATAGAGAAGTGAACAGACTTTTGCAAGAGGCAGTAGGGGCTAACCAAGGAGAGAGAAGGGGGGATATCAGAGAAAGAAGGCTGAGCAACAAGGCAAGAGAAAGCAGCTTCTGGAGAAGGTCTCCAGTGAAAAATGACTAGATGTGAAGTGGAGAAGGACTTTTAGAAACTGGCATTTCTAAGTCTCAACTTTAAATTGCAGAAGTTGCTTGAATGTAAACAACTGCAGTCCTTCCCCCAACCCCATCCTCTGCCACCAATGTTTCTTCTTTAAAAGGGGTCAATTTTCACATCTAAGTTGATTAAGAACAAAGAGAAGTGTTCCATAAGATGCATGAGGTGAAGAAAGAGTTTAGTGAAACCTAACATACAAAACCAACAGGGACCCTAAGAACCTAAGCTCCAAAGAAATGCAGAAGTTTTGAGAGACATTAGAATACTTATCAAATGTGGGATTGAGTGTCATGTCATCATTCAGTGAATCAAAAAGGGCAGATGACATTAGCAAAACTCAAATTAAGTTGTTAAGCTTTGATTGAGGGTAACATTTTGTTAATCTAAAAGAAAAAAAACTTCCAAGTGCAAAAAAAGTAATATGTCGTAACTCTTGTTCTACTAAATGATGCAAATTCTTTTTACCTAAACATTCCTGTTTTATTAAGTTTTATTTTATATACATATAAGTAAAAAATTATAATAATTTTGGGGGGATTGGGCAAGAATTCAGTATTGTAAACAAAAAAAATACTCTGCATAACAGAAAACGATTGGAAAGAAATGGATAACCTTTTAGTAGTGGTTGGTGTCTTTGGAAAGTAGAGTTACAATGTTTTTTATTGCTCATTTACTTTTTTCTAAATATACTAAATTAAGTATTATTAACTCTATTATAAGGAAAACCCTTTCTTTAAAATGTTTGTTTGTATTATATTGTTCTAAATATAGAGATTGAATACTCCAAGCTTCAGGGGAAGTGAAATAACAAGTTTATCTGAATAGATTCTGAGCATTTCTACAGATGAGTAAAGCAATAGGATCCAGCTCTCACTGGTTCTAGGCCATCAGTATAATTCTTCTTAGTCCTCTTGTCCATTTTTTGGAATAGACTTTAAAGAGACACATTCAAGAAAAATGACTTTTAAATCTTCATAAAAATGGTAAAATTGTGACTTTCTGCCTTTCTGTGATATTTTTTCATCTTTCAAAATAGTACATTTGGCATTGTCTCGATGAGTTTTATAGCTATTCTGTGATGCACCTTCCCAGCTTTAGGAAAATATTGCTGTTACCCTGCCTGTTTTTTTCTGAAGTTATTATTCCCTCTTTTTTTTTTTTTTTTGAGACAGAGTCTCACTCTGTTGCCTGGGCTAGAGTGAGTGCCGTGGCGTCAGCCTAGCTCACAGCAACCTCACACTCCTGGGCTCAAGTGATGCTTCTGCCTCAGCCTCCCGAGTAGCTGGGACTACAGGCATGTGCCACCATGCCCAGCTAATTTTTTCTCTATATATTTTTAGCTGTCCATATAATTTCTTTCTATTTTTAGTAGAGACGGGGTCTCGCTCTTGCTCAGGCTGGTCTCGAACTCCTGAGCTCAAACAATCCGCCTGCCTCGGCCTCCCAGAGTGCTAGGATTACAGGCGTGAGCCACCTCGCCCGGCCTATTCCCTCTTTCTAATGGCGATCTTATTGTTAAATCAACTATATAAATCAACTCTCATCCTATATAATGGCAATTATTATTAGTAACTTCTTTAACCTTTAGTATTGTGGAAACTCTCATCCTTTTGAAATTCACTTCCTTTTATGTCTATAAGCATTCTCTTCTGCAAATTTTCTTTCTCTACATATGTGTTACTAATTCTGCTTCTGTGTTTTGATGATCTTTGCTTTCCCTTAAATGTTAGGGTTTCTTCGGGTTCCATTTATTTTTTATTTAATCGTATTTTTTTTTAATTGACAAATAATAATATATATAGTCAGCCCTCCGTATCTTCAGGTTTCACATTGGTAGATTCAACCAACCATGGATTGAAAATGTAGTTAGGCCTTTGATGCTTGCATGTATATTGCAGATGTACAGACTGTTTTCATGTCATGATTCCCTCAACAATGCAGTTTAACAACTATTTACGTAGCATTTACATTATATTACATATTATAAGTCATATAGAGGTGATTTAAAATATACAGGAGGATATGCATAGGTTACATGCAAATACTAAGCCATTGTATATAAAGAAATGAAGCATCTTTGGATTTTGGTATCCGAGGGGGTACTGGAACCAATTTCTTGATACTAAAGGATTTATGGGGTACAATGTAGTGTTTTCATACATTAATACATTGTGGAATGATCGAATCAGGCTAATTAGCATATCCATTACCTCAAATATTTGTCATTTCTTTGTGGTGAGAATATTTAAAATCCTCTTTTAGCTGTTTTGAAATGTACAATATATCATTGTTAACCTGGGGTTCCATTTAGACCTCCTGGCCTTATTGGGCATCTTTCCCTAGCTTAAACTACTTGCTCTATTTCACCAATTCCCTAACATTTAAAAACTATTCAAATAATCCAAGTTTCTTGCAATCTAATTTTGACAGTACAGATGTGCACTAAAAAATGCATCTGTAGTACCACCAATCAGAGATCAATGTAACATTTTGCTCTATATTTTTCTAAGCTTCTTTGTCCACATACATCCACTCTTATAAATTAAAATATGTAAGTACAAGAATGGAATTGTGCTCTACATATTGTTTGTAACTTGATATTTCATACCATAAAATATGATGATTATCTTCACATCAATAAATTACAATTTATATCACCCTCTGAAATTGATTCATAATATTTCTTTATATATGTTTATTATATATCACCATATTTTTGGACATTTAGATTATTTCCAATATTTTGCTTGTATTAATAATACTGTGATGAACATATTCATTCATATATGTTTCTTCATATATGTCCATATTCATTTCCTATGGTTGATTTTCTAGAAATAGAATCATTAGCTGAAAGTCCTGACCAATTCACTTTCTGGTGAAGGCTCTTTTCTTGGGCTTGCTGATTGTTACCTTCTCACTGTATACTCCCATGACCTTTCCTCATCATGTGTGCACAAGTAGAGAGAGTAAGCACAAGACTCCACAATCTAGAGTTCTCTTATGTCTCTTTTTCTCTTCTTATAAGCACACTGATCCTATGCAATCAGACCCCCACATTTATATTCCATTTAGAGATAGTTATTTCCTTAAAAGGGCCTGTCTCCAAATACAGCCACACTGGGGGTTAGGGTTGCAACATATGAATTTCTAGGAGACAAAGACATTTGGTCTGTAACATTCTGCTCCTGGCTCACCCAAATTCATGTTTTTCTCACATGCAAAATACATTCATTTTATCTCAACAGTCTCAAATATCTTAACTCATTCTGGTATCAACTCTAAAGTCTCAAGTCCAAAGTCTCATCTAAATATCTAAATCAGTATGTATGGAACTCAAGGTACAATTCATCTAGAGGCAAATTTTCTTCCCGTTTATGAACCTATGAATGCAGACAAGTTATGTGCTTCTAAAATACAGTGGTGGGATCGGCATGAAATAGACGTTCACATTCTAAAAAGGAGAAATTGGAAGGAAAAAAGGGGGTCCCAAGCAAGTCTAAAACCAGGAAGACAAATTCCATTAGATCTTAGGACTTGAGAATAATCTTTAGCGCTATACTCTGCTCCCCGGGCCCACTGGTGGTGGTCCTGCCTTTGGGACCCATTGGAGTGGTGGCCCCAGCCCCACTGCTGGGTCGGGGTGCTGCCTCCAAGGTTCTGCTGGGGGCCTTACTTCCAAGGCCATGGGTAGCCTGGCCTGTTGAAACTTGTGAGCTCTACCCTCTGAAACCAAGGAGGGAACAGCCGTGCTGCTAAGCCTATAGTGGGAGTAGCTACCATGATGATCTCTGAATCACTTTCAGCATCATTTTTCCCCTTTCTTAGAGAATAAGCATATTTGAGGCCTCCTTCATTTCGTCTCATTTTGTTTGCTTTCTTTGGTTCCAGCTAGCAATGTTTCTGCTAGTACAACCCCATTTCTATTCCTGGCTTCTGCTGAGATGCCATTGATTAATCTGTGGCTCACACCCATATTAATCTCCTTATTAAAATGTTGTTCAGCCACACCCCTAGTGTCTCTTCAAAACAGCCTTCCTCATTTTTTACAAGATGGATAGGCTGAGAATTTTCTAAATCTTCAAGTACTGGTTTCTTTTTGTTTAGTAATTCCTCTTCAATTCACCTCTTTCCTCTTATACTTTTCTCTAAGCAATAAGGAAGATACAATCCACACCTTCCATACTTTGTTTAGAAATCTCCTCCGCTAAACATCCCATCTTTTTCACTGGCAAGTTCTACCTTCTACAAAACAACTAGAACACAATTCAGCCAAGTTATTTGAAACTTTATAACAAGGATAGCCTTTCTTCCAATTCCAGTAACATGGTCCTCATTTTTCTCTCTGAGACTTTACCAGAATGATCTTTAATGTCAATATTTCTACAAACATTCTGTTTATTATCATTTATGTATGCTCTGAGTAGATCTAGGCTTTCAGCTCTCTTTTTCTTTCTGAGCCCTCACCAGAATTGCCTTTAACATCCATATTTCTATTCATACCAACATGCCCTTCACCACAATCTAGGTTTTTTTTTAGCATATACCTCAAAACTATTCCAGCTTCTATCTATCACCCAATTCCAAAGCCATTTCTACATTTTCAGGTATTGTTAAAGCAACACCCAACTTCTCAATACCAGGATCTGTATTAGTATATTTGGGCTGCTATAACAAAATATCACAGATGGTATGGTTTAAATCATAGAAATTCATTTTCTTACAGTTCTGGAAGCCTGAAAGTCCAAGGTTCAGGCCAATTCATTTTCTGGATAGAGCTCTCTTCCTGCCTTGCAGATGACTGCCTTCTCATTATGTCCTCATATGGCCTTCCTTGGTGCATGTGTGTCGAGGGAGAGAGAGAAAGAGAGAGAGAGAGAGAGAGGAGCAAGAAGGGAGGAGAGAGAGAGAGAGAGATAGATTTCTGTATTTCTATCTGGTGCCTCTTCTTATAAGAGCCCTAATCCTATGGATTGTGGCCCTACCCTTATGACCTCATTTAACCTTAATTACTTTCTTTAAGGGCCCATCACCAAATACAGCCACACTGGGTGTTAGGACTTCAACATATGAATTTCAGGGGGAAGGGTCACAAACATCCAATCCATAATGCCCTGTCAAGTAGAACACACATGCTTATTTTATTATTTTGCTTACTGTGGAAGAAGATAGGTAGGTTTTTCATTTTGTCTGTGGCTGCCTTTTTTTAAAAAAATGTGGACCTGAGTTTCTGTGTGTTAAATACACCTTTCCTTATTGCTTCTTTTATTTTCCTTCTTTTCCCCAATTCTTTATCCCAATCATATTCTCTCCTTTCCTTAATAAGTTATGACTTTATTTCATTGATTTAGACTGTGTCTTATGGCCTTTTGGATATTCAACAGGAAATTATGAGAGGCTGGTAGAAACAGTATTAAATTATAAACACCCATTCAATGATATACCAATATTCCAAATAATCTCACTTCCACATAAGCACTTTAAAAAATAAATAGTACCTTAAGAGTCAAAAGGGAAGCCATTGAGATCTGGAATCCTTGTAAGCCTCTAAGCACACTTCAGACTTGTTTATTTCAGAGATCTAGGGGATATTGCAAGAAGTGGGATGTTGCAGAATTAGGACAGTTTTTTTTATTGTTGCTTTTAAAAATGTCTGCGAACAGTTTGTCTTTGCTTTTCCAAACATAAATACAGACCCAGGCCAGAGAACTAATAATACTGATGCCATTATAACAAAATAGGTCAAATAGAACAGAAACAAAACATTTTCTGTGCAGTAACCCCTTGGTACATGACGTCAAAATCAGATGGTGTTTTGGTGTCCTAGTGGGTAGGAGATAAAAAAGACAAGGAAAGCTGACTACGTAAATATCTTGCTGCACACAATGAAAGAACCCTCCTGGTGTAGCCTCAGGGAGTTCATCCAGTTTGCAATGTAATAGTCAGGAGAAAAAAAGGAGGATATAGAAAATTCCCTCTTCATACCTTGCCAAAATCTGAACTCTTGAATCCCTTCAAACGAAGTATCTTCATTTATCAGTCACCAAGAGCAAACAAATCAAATAAAAGAAATGGCCAATATAAATGTTTTTCTGGGTAGTAAGCTGTCCTATCTTTTAAGTAGAGAGAGATATTTGTTGTTTTGGAGGGAATAACTAATATGTAGTGTTTTCTCTATCTGTGACCAAATCAAAGATTTTATTCTCTGGAGACAATGGCCAATGCTTTTTTTTTTTTCTTTTTTGTCCTAGAATTAGGACTGTATATTAAAGTTATAATTAAATCTTGGAGTAAGGAGAGGTACATTTCAATTCTGTTGTGGCTTAATAGTTCAGGCATTGTTTCCCTACTCATTTATTGATCTGTTCCCGATTAGGGTCAATGGTCACATTTTTTTAATGTCACCAGTGGCTTTCCAACTTCTAAATAAATACCAGCCCTTACTTCTCTAATCCAAATGTTTTAGAACTCACCTTTGTATCATTTCCTCTTTTTCTGCCCTTTTAGTTTTCTGGATTTAAATCCTTATTCTGACCTATCTTTTATGATCTTGGACTCTCTGAAAGTATTTCTAATCAGCATATGTATTGCTTAGTCCTCTTGAAGGATTGAGCCATGGTTCACCTTTACAGAATGTTTTTTAACCATTTCTAACCCTTAACACAATAATATGAGAGGAAACAGTTGTTCAGTAGCATAATCTTCAATACGAACCAAAATGTGATATTTAGAGAAAAGCAAGTGTAATAGTTCTTTTTTTTAAAAGAAAAATAAAAGCTTTTTTTAAAAAAATGGAAGCATAACATACATATATACATAGCATTTTTTCCTGAAAGCTAATGTAAGCTTTTCTAAAAATTGGTAATAATTATATAGTATGGTGAATGATTACTTAAAAATCGATCCTTGGGTTTTTCTTAATCCTTACAACCTTCACATTTTTTAATTTCTCCTTTCTCCCAACTGGAAATCTTCTGTGGTAGAAATATTTATAAAAAGAATTGAAATATTTTTACAGTTAATTAATGTATGATTATATTAAATAAAATTTATAATATTCATCCATATGTTTTCTTATCATTATTAACTGAAAGTTTTTTTATATTACATCAAATTTCATTTTCTCAGGCTTTGTTTGAAGAAAACATACCATTTCAACAGTTGAGACATGTGAGGCACAATTATATCTCAAAGTAGTATCTACTTGTTCTCTCCATTTGTACGGTGAAAGCCATTTTCCCTCACCTCATCCAACACTAAAGCCCAAAGATAAAAACACTCTGCCAGCCCAAATGCTAGCCAAAGATTCTCTTCTCAGACACATTTTTTTCAGGGCCAGTTTTTTATTCTAAGAATGCCAAATAAGAAGAGCCTGGGGAAAGGAGAGACAAAGTATAACTGCAAAGATGAGATTTGGAGGGAGGAATGTGAGAGCCATCTATGCAAAAGACAAGGGAGCAAAATGGAAATGTTTCAGAGGATGAGCTGTCCTGAAGCCTGGACCCTCCTCCATCGCCACCTCACTCTTATCTGACTGATCAGTTTTGAACAACCTGCAGATCCATGGTTCTGCCCTCCCTGAACAGAGAGTAGCAAGTTTTTATACCTAAGTGGGGAAGGGGACCTGAGGAAAGGACTTCCCCTTGGCCAAGTTGGAAGTGAACTGACCAACGGGGAATCTGCCCACAAGCAGAGGCAATGCTAACCCCACTGTCCTTATTACAGTTACTCTTAGGAAACCAATAACAATAAATTACTTTTTTGGAGATAAGACAATCAAATTTACACTCAAAAAGCAAATATTTACCCCCACTGAAGGGAACATCTGAAGGCTGTGAAGATAATTTCAAAAAAGAAGTCTAGTTAATGTTTGAACAATGGTTCCATTATTGTCATAATTTTTCCATCTGCTATGGTCACTATTTTGAAGAATGACTCAGATAAGTTCACAAATCAAGCTGACTCAGACATACTTCTTATCTGGAAAGACTCATAACTTGACAGTATAACCTAAAATTTTGAATCTGAATGTAACACTTTGCAAGCAACAGAGTTGGTTTAAGCAAGGACTTCCTTTAGATACTTCTTAATACAAAGAAGTGAAACAAATGATGACAGTGGTAATACAAAAAGAGAACAGGTTTTGGAGGCAGGCTGGGCTGTGTTCTCAACTGTGGGAACTTGGTAAAATTAACTCAACTTTTCTGAGTTACAGGCCATTCATGAAAAATGGAAAATTATGATCTGCTTAGAAGAAAAGTTGTGAGTAGAGTTAAAGCAGATACTGCAAAGTAGTTTTTATGTGCTTATATGTCATGGTTATTATTATGATAAATAGTGGAACTTTTTAGACATTCTTGCAGGTCAGTAGGGTGGATATTTTTGGGCAAAAGCACTTTGAGCCAACGCACTCCTAACCACATACTTGTCTCATCCTTACAGTCCTGTAGTTCTTAATTTGGGTCTGTGATATCATGTTTGTGTCTTTCTGTCAAAAAGCAGTGGACACCCTCAAAAGCCACTCTGTAGATGGATAGGTTTATTTTATAAAGGACAGCAAATGTCTTATTTAAGACACCAAACTTATCCACTGCACAACCACAAAATTTATTTTTTAAAAATTTAAATCTGCTTGTAGCAGCAGTGCAAGAACAGTATGGTCTGTGGCAGCAGAAGTTGAAGTCATGGCAGGACAAGCAGTTAAAAAGTTTCTTCTGCTTTTAACCAAGTATTGATTGAACAAAATGCAGCTGAAACTGTAACCAAAGCAGGCACTATACTTACAGAAAAATCTCAAGGAAAAGTATTGCAAGCAACAGTAGTAACTCTTTGGTCAGGCCCCAAAGGAAAGGGTGGAGGGATTCAGTCAGCTGGTATGAAAGTTGGAGATAAAATTCTTCTCCCAGAATATGGAGGCACCAAAGTAGTTCTAGACCACAAGGATTATTTTTTATTTAGAGGTGTTAGCATTCTTGGAAAGTATTTATTTCAAATCACTATTGAAATCTCATCAACATGAAGCTGCCCATTCCACTGAAGTTCTGAAATCTTTCTTCCAGTAAAAAATTTCCATGTCTCCCTTTGATAATAAAGTAGTGATCTCTAAACCAATGGAATCCACTGTCTCTAAAATTTAGTTCCACTATACTGATATAAACATTCCAAATAAAACTATACAATAAATGGAAAAAATTAAATCAAGTACATCATGCACATTTGTGTGGCACAATACACAGAAGAAAAGAACACTGGAGTAAGATAATGGGTATATTTGAATCCTATTAGCACAACTTGCTAGCTCTGTGACATTGAAAATTGTGTCACTTCTTTCAGCTTCATTTTCTTGAATAGGAAAATGTGGGTGATAATTCTATCCTATCATTTCTTTCATCATGTGAAGATCAAATGAAATAATATACGCTTTAAAAATTATTAAGTACCATGCCAATTTAAAGCATTGTTGGGCTGAACCTAGATGAAATAAAACATAAACATCCAAATTTGATGGAAATATTAAGGCAAAATTACTTTTTTATTCTTAGCATATTCTTTAGGTCAAAGGTATAACAGTTTTCCCTTTTGATATTCCTCTCATGAATGGAGACAATAAAAGTCCCTATTTTCTGAGAAGCAGCAAACAGTAATGGATGGGTTCTGCAGGTCTGAGTGCTAGGGTGCCTGTGATCTAGCCCTGGTTTTGTTGTTTATTAGCTTTATAATTACGGGCAAATATATTGCATGCTCTTTACCTGAGTTTCATTATGTTTAAATAATGGAGGTTATTATGTTTCCTTTTATAAACTTGGGTGTTCATTCCTTTAAACCACCAACTTGATTCTGCCTGGGTGGTTGAGAATTTCCCCTTTCACAAACATGGATGTAATATGTGTCATTATACCTGGTCTGTGTCCTTTACTGTGGGCCCTAGTAGATAAAGAGATATTCTTAAATATAAATATTAAGCCCTTAATTCCAAAGCTTACTATTTTGTAAGGAAGAAATGCCAAGAAGTAAAGGTTTATGGTGGTTTTTTCCCTAAGTTCATTTTACCTTGATTTTTTTGTTATTGAATCAATGTATTCATCATTCAATGATGTTTTTTGTTATTGATATTATCATTCAAGTGTTATTGTTTTTCAATAACAAGAAGTAAAGGTTTATGGTGGTTTTTTCCCTAAGTTCATTTTACCTTGATTTTTTTGTTATTGAATCAATGTATTCATCATTCAATGATGTTTTTTGTTATTGATATTATCATTCAAGTGTTATTGTTTTTCACAGATTCATATATTTGCTACTATTCCCATGTAGCTGGGACTACAGGCGTGTGCCACCATGCCTGACTAATTTCTCTATTTTTGGTAGAGACTGGCTCTCGTTCTTGCTCAGGCTGGTCTCGAACTCTTGAGCTCAGTGATCCTCCTGCCTTGGCCTCCCACACTGCTAGAATTACAGGCAGAAGCCACAACACCCAGCTGCCGCCATTCCCCTCTTAATAGATATTTAGGTTGTTTCTAATTTTTTGATCTTACAAACAGTCTTTCAGTAAACGTTCTATACATGTCTTTTCCAGCACACATGCATATGTGTAGGACATAGTTAGAAGCAAAGCTGCTGAGTTGAAGAGTGTGTGTGCTTTAAATCTTACCAAATTATCTTCAAATAATGTTTGCCCATTTATATTCCCACCACCAGTGTAACAAGAATACATGTTTCCCTTTATCCTCATCAATAATTATCAGCCTTTTAAATTTTTGCAAATCTAATAGATAAAAATCTAATTTTTTAAAAAAATGTATTGAACATTGTATGTCAGCTTTTTTCTCTGTAGTGATAGTTTATATGATTTTGTTTATACTTTTCTTTATATTTTGTTTATATTATTAAAATGATTTTGTATATAACCTTGCACTTATTTATTTGTTGTTTGGCTTATTGTTTGTTTTTATTTTGCAAAAGTAGATTGTAAATTCTGTATGTAATTTTTTTTCTGTTATATATGATGCAAGAATTTCCCTCCAATTTGTTGCTTGATATTGAACTTTCTTATATTATTTTGGTTGTTGTTGGACTTGTTAAAAGTTTTTATGAAGTCAAAGTTACCAATTTTTTCTCTCTGCCTTTTGTATTTTATACTTTGCATAATGTCGTTTGTTCATGAATTTTTATTTTCCTGTTTGTATGAATAATCAAATGTTGTAGCTTATCTATTACCTCCCAACTGATTGGACTGTACTCCCACATTTGTGTATCTCCACAAAGATCACAAAAATTTCCTGTGAAAATTGAGAAAGTTTATTACTTTTGCTTTAAAAGATGGTGTGATTATGACTTTTGATATAGGCATTTTAGCATGATGTTTTTTTCATTGCAATCATAAGGTAAACATTGCATATAATCTGGTGTGTTTGACTTTAAGCATGAATAATTTGTGTAGATTATTCAAGTGCTGTAGCTGCACACAAAACCTGCTCTTTGAGTTGTTAACCAAAGTGCTTTTATATCTGCATTTTTTTCTTAGTTCAACTGTACTGATTTTAAATGTTATGAAATTTATAGGCAGAAAATAGTTTTAGCTCTTCTTATTTAATAAAATAATATATTTTAGTTGTGGAAATGGAAGATTTATTCATATAAACTTATTTTTTCCTTTAGTTTTGTCAAAAAAACATGCTTCACAAGTCCTGGTTAGGAAACGTCGTGCAAATAGTTTGCTTGAAGAAACCAAACAGGGTAATCTTGAAAGAGAATGTATTGAAGAACTTTGCAATAAAGAAGAAGCCAGAGAGATCTTTGAAAATGACCCTGAAACGGTAAGAATCCATGGAAATTATCAAGTATGCATGCCTAGACATACAATTACAGATTGAGCATTTACAGCTTGAGTTCCTTTACATTCCTTTTTAAAGTTGATGATTTTGTACATCACCTTCCACACGTAACCACTTACATTTGAGGAAGTTCCATCAAAGGAAAGTGGGCTTGTTACAAAGATACTATTGCCAATAATAATCTGTTCTGACCAAAGTGTAATTCAATTATACCTCATTATCAGCAAATAGTATTCACCTCGTGGTCTGTAAATATTTTCTCCCACCAGAATTTGGTAGTGTGAGGGAGATGGGAGAGGATGTCTCAAGTATAATATGCGTGTATGTGTGCGTGTGTGTATGTGTGCGTGTGCGTATGTGTGTGTGTGTGTATGTGCACACACGTATTTGGATTGTTATCATTATGCTTTGTTCAATCTCTATTGGCATTTATTTTTAACTAGGCTTTAGAAAACAGGGCCATCTAATCCAGAGCTTGGTACATAGCAGATACTCAGTGAATGCCTAATGCAGAATTCATTACTGTGTACTGTGTACACTGAGTAAACTTTATACCCTTGGAAAGCTTTCTGAGCCTACTTTATATAAGCAATAAGCCCTAGGATTAGTATTTATACCTTCAGTGTATGAAATTTTCCAAGTTTGTCAAGAAAAATCTAATCACAAGGACCCCTAAATGTCACACAGAAATATGAGACCCCTACACCTTATCTTTAGATCCCGTAATTATCCTAGGGGAGTTTGAGGTTTCAGTAAGCTATCATGACACCATTGCATTCTAACCAGGACAACAGAGCAAGACTCTGTCCAAAAAAAAAGAAAAGAAAAAAATAGTATGAGGGGGACCTTGAGAATTCGAATCAGATAACTTTCAGGGTTACCTCTGATATTTTTCCTGAGACGAACTGTATAACCTAGAGCAAAAGAGGGAGAACATATATACGAAGTACCTCCCATACTTCTGCCATGGCTCGCAGGACCATGAGAATAGATGAGGGATAATGAGCAGGAGCCATTTGTTTATGATTAGAATATTTGTCCAAATCAGTAGCAACTTGTTCTCTGGGGCTGCTAGTTAATCCTTTTTACCTCCACCTATTCTAATAGGTTAAAAGGGAATTTATTCCAAGGTATTGAAAGATTAATTATTACTACTCTCCAGAATTGAATGAAATGTTTCTCTCCATGGTTTGTTGCTTTTATGGCTATACAATTGACAGGACAAAGATATTGTATTCCACACAATATGGTAGAATACTTTTATTACACAGGAAACATATATATAATGTATATCTACCTGATATATATATTATATATGTATTTTTGACATATTTTGTATTTCCATAATAAAAAGGAATGTGTATATTGTATAGTAAAAATTATAAATTTCCATAATGAAAAGGAATACAGTGTATGTATAATAGTGTGTATGTGTATATATGTGTGTATATATATATATATATATAGTGTTATATATGTTGTCTTCCTTTTTATTGTGGAAATTTTAAATATCAAAGTAGAGAGAAAAATGTAATAAATTTACCTATCCCTGGTTCAACAATTACCAACCATCTGCCATCCTTGTTTTACCCATTTTTTATCCCATCCATTCTTTTGTTTTTTTTTTCTGGAATATTTTAAGGCATGGCTGCATGCCCAAGATACCATATTATTACATCACCCATAAATACTTGAGTGTGCATTTCTAACATTGTAGATATGTTCGTAGAAATTAGCCTCTACATAGCAGAAGGAAAAGTGAGGGAGAAGACTGCAATGGAGAGAAAAACAGATAGTGAAGAAGGAAAACTCCTTTATGCACGTCCTCCCCTCCACTAACTCTAACATTGGTCTCATTGACAGAAAAGAAAAAGATGACGGAGAGAACAGGACAAAAAATGGGAGAAATGAAATGAAAGAAAAAAATTGTTAATGTTTATCATTTTCTACCCTACCCCAACCACTCCCTGACCACATCCCTGATACCCCAGTGCACATTTCCAATCTTCATCCTGTTGCTTACCTCTCCACTGTCCCTAATACATTCCTTTCACCATCACGTCATCACCTTTTGAAGCCATTTGTTGCTACTTTTCCTCCTGGCTTTTCTTCTGTAGAAGACAATACTGTTGTCTGAATTACTTGGTAGGAGATTTCATCCTTATAAACCAGTAAGTAAGTGTTGGTTGTATAGCTTTATATGTGCGAGGACAAAAGAATGAGGATGTTGACTCTGTACTAGATGAAGATATGTTCTGTACTTACTAAGTTGTAAAATTAAGCATAATATCTTTTTCTGCAGAAATTCTGGTTTCTCATGAGGTGTTCTTGTGCTATTAATGTTACATGTTAGATATGTTATGAATGCTTTTGTGGACCAGCCTGGGAAATTACTGTCAGAAATTTCTAACATTTTTCTTCCTTTGGTAAGGTACATTCCTTAGTCCAAATTACTGATTTACAGACAAACTTTCGGTACACAACCAATTTATAAATAAAGTATTACATAGACATAAGATGCTACAAAATAAATGTCCACTTTAATTAACTGTTATTCAACATTCAATCTGGTGTGGGTAATCATCATGACATAAAGTGCCTCAAATCAGTATTCATTATAGAAAAATTAAAGTATTTACAAAAAGGGGGCATATATGATTATATTTAATGTCTTAAATAGAACTTGTTTTCAGATTAGAAGCTTTTGAAACGTGATTTAAGTAATTAATATTGCCTTAAACTCAAGCATCTTATTGGTTTAACTTTATTACTTCTCTTGGTATATTTTACTATAGACAAAATACAATATTATGATGTGAAAATGACAGTTATATGTAATTTATATGCAGTTTAATGTAAAAACACATTATAAAATTAAGTTTTAACTTTTTAATGAAATTTAGTTTTGCTAATATATATTTTTTCTTTTTTCTCTTTCTAGGATTATTTTTATCCAAAATACTTAGGTAAGTTCAAAGCATCTTAATCACATAATCATACAATAGAAAAGATATGTTCAAGTCTAACTCTCTACACATATATTCCATCCAGTGTAATTTCATTATACTTGGGAGTGAGATTTCATTTTATATGCAATTTTGTTGTTCTTTTATTTAAATACATGCATACAAATTTGGAATAATTCTTTTATTACCATGTGGCATTTTGATTTTAGGTTTTTTCATTTTTGTATCTTTTGCATAAAGAGTCATCAGGCTAATGTTCAGTTGTATTTAGGTACCAAGACATTTTTTGTAAGTATATGAATTTTCATGAGTTATCTTTTAATGAAAGGAACAATCTCCAAACTCTTCAGAGATAATGACATAAATAATTATCATTTAAATATTTATAGAAATCATTAACAGCTTCTCTCTTTACAACACCATTTCATCAGTTCCTGCAGTATCCTATCCATGTTCTGTTTTTAGGTATGATTCTGGGCTCTCAAGGAGTGAGGTAGTATTTCCAAACTCAAATAGATTAGATGGTTTCAATTAAATATCAATCAAAGGTAACAAGGCTCCAGTTTGCTTTAAGCAAATAGAGAAATGTTTTATATTCATAGTCCTTGAGAGAGTTGTTGGCATTTCCAAAAATAAAAGTGGAGACTAATTTGTACACCTCCCTCTGATGGGATTCTCTGTAGGCGCAGAACACAGAGGTGTGCTCTCCCTCCTCCTTTAGGTTCCAAATATTGCTTATCTATGCATCTTTCCACCCTACTCTCATCCTAGCCAATTTGAAATGAAAAGTAAATATTCTTCGAAAATAAAAAGTAGAAATGGGCTCTGATATGCACTAATAACTATGCAGCTTAGAATTTTTAACATAATTTTGCAAATAATGGTTTATTAAACTCATTTCTCATGAATTTTGAGGGTTTGATTATAGTTTAGAAGCTTTATTTTTGTTTGGTTTTGTTTCTAAATATTCATGCAGAGATTCTAAGGACCATCATGAGATGAAGAAATATTAGACCTTTCCCCTTGTTCTTACAGAGCCTTACATTGAAGTGATGGTATGTATCACTTAACAAGGGGGATACATTCTGAAAAATGCATCATTAGGGTATTTTGTCATGCAAACATTATAAAGTGTACTTAAACAAACCTAGATGGTATAGCCTACTACACATTAGGCTATGTGTTATAGCCTATTGGTCTTAGGCTACAAACCTGTACAACATGCTACTATATTGAATACTGTAGGCAATTATAACACAATGGTAAGTATTTGTGTATCTAAACATATCTGAACACAGAAAAGGCAGCGTGCTGCACTATGACCTTACAATGGCTAAGATGTCACTAGGCGATAGGAATTTTTCAGCTCCACTATAATCTTATAGGACCACCATAGTATATGTGGTTTGTTGTTGACTGAAATATTATGCAGCCCATGTCTATATTCTGTTTACCTTTGGGACAATTAACAGACTAAGAGCCCAAGATCCCTGGGTAGATGACCCTTTAGAACCAAGAGTTCTTTTCCATAGATCCTGATATGGTTACTCTTCTATTTTTTAAGCGTCTAAGATGATCAGAATCTTTGTTTTCGGTTTGTTTTTATTTATTTAGTTGTTGTTTTTTTTTCTTTCATTTTCCTCTACCACCATACAATAAGAATTTTATATTTGTGGCATATCCTGAGCCAAGAAGACTCAACTATAGTATACTGCACTACAGTCCACCCTCTCGTCAACTGTAGGACATCAATTCTGTGGTATCTCTCTTTAGAATGCCATGTCATTTTACATTGCTGTTCTGTGTGCTGCTGGGTGTCTTCTTGTTGGCTTATCACTATTTCTTTTTATAATCTCCAATTCCACGTTTCTTTTTTGCAAGATCTTAAAATTATTTAAGTTATTAGGTATTAAACTATATGTGCTATAGTTTTCTCATTTGTCAAATGGATAGAAATAATTTACCTAATAAGTTTGTAGCAAGTAATACAATGAGATGTTTTCAAAGCACTCAGTAAGATATTTGTCATGCTAGTCCTCTTCATTTTTCTTCCCTGACTTGTCTTCAGTTTCCATTTTTTCTTTTCCTTCCCCTTTCTGTAGCTACTAATATCAAACTTAAATAATTTCCTTCGAATTTGGAAATGACACACTATAAAAATTAATTGTGAGGTGATATTTATATATTTATATATTATTATGTCTGTAGATACTGAAGTGCAACAAGATTTAGGTGCCGTATCTTAAAGGGGCAATGGAATATAGGTATACATCCACGAAAAAGATCTCTTCTTTTCTAAAATTCCATGTGACTCTTAACTTTCTAAAAACAATTCAAGCATTTGTACTATCAAAGTGGAGGAAAGATAGAATATCAAGACTATTTCAGCTTGTCAGTTTAGGTAGAATTTAAATATTTTATAGTAAAAATAGACAATATTTGGCTCTTATAAATTATAAGCTTGAATTAAAAAATATAGTGTTAACCTTTGCTTCTTAGGGCCTTGTAATGAGGCTGTGTTCTTGCGGGCACAACATTCCAGAAGATGTATTCCTTTGATCACAAAGTACATTTAGATAAAGATAAATAACATTTGAATACAGCATTATGTGTTCTGGAAAAATTCCTTAGATAAAACATTTTTCTTTTCTCCTTTTATCCCTTTCAGTTTTTTCTTTTCTGGCTCCACCTTTCTTTTCTCTTTGCCTATCTTACTTGGCAGCATGGTAAAAAAACCAAAATATGAAGAAAAAAAACAAAAACAAAAGCACAAGATGTGGGCTCTAGTCCCAGACCTAAAAATTTCTAGTTGTGTCAGGTTAAGCAAGTTACTTAACTATTTTTTTTTTTTTTAATTTCAGCTCAACATGGGGGTACATAAGTTCAGGTTATATACATTGACCATGTCCCCCCATCCCCCTAAGTCAGAGCCTCAAGCGTGTCCATTCTGCAGACAGTGCTTACTTAACTATTTAACTTTTCAGGTTCTGTATTTTTAAATGTATACTATAACTATATTTTCTAACTTTAGAGCTCATGGAATACTAAGTAAGTATATGTATATAGATTTTTTTTACTCTGTCAAACTTTGTTCAAATGTAAAGTATTATTATTTAATCAACCCATCATATGAAACAAAAATATACTTTTTATTATGATTTGGTTTTTGATTCAAATTTTATATTTTGTTCTTTACTTATATATAGGCATATGTGGTGAATCCCACTGTTGAAAACAGAAAAAAAAAAATGCCCTACCTAAGTTAAACTTTTCTGTCATTTGATGTGTATATGCTATAACCTATGGCAGGCCCTAAGTTGAGGGGAAAAAAAGTTTATAATCCTGTCCCTGGTAAACTTAAGAGTAGTTTTAACTAATTACAACAGCTCATGCAGGGAGCTCCTTGTAGTGAGATAACGTCACCAAGGAAATTAGACGACTGTGACCCATCCTTTTTGGACAGAATTTAGAATTAGTTTAAGGGTTCATAAAGCACTTCCGTTCATCTACATATCTCGTATACTATCTTGAAAACATGCAATTTGGAAAAAAAATACCCTGTGTTTCACTGTACAAACATAAGTTTTTAATTGTGTTGTTTGTTTCTTAGGAAATAAGATGAATAACTCTCCCATCTGTATAGGCCTGTGAAAATATCACCTGATAGAGTGAATAATTCTATTAATGAGAGAGAAACTTCCTGGGAAGAATACTACGCTCTGATCCTGAATATAAACATTAGAATTTATTTTTAGTTTCTAGCTCCTGCCGAGTTAGTGAATTATTAAACTACTGACTCCCTCCCTTCAAATCCTCTCTAGAGAAACAGTAAGATTCTAGGCACTAATAATATCAAAATAAAATGAAAAACAAGAAGAAGTGTAAGCAAGTGTAAGAAGCCCAGATGGACTGAATGTGGACTTGACCTGGTGTGTGTGGGTGGGAAACTGGGGTGCTGACAGCTGAGGCAGCGGAGAGACAACAGATAGGAGGATTTTAAAAGTGACCTAAACTTTTAAATCAAGAAAACAAACCAAAAAAAGTACAGGAGAGCAAACCCTGACTAACAAGAAATAAAAAAATAACAATAATAGAGATAGGAAAACAATGAAATAAACAAAAGAGAGGACTAACAAAAGCAAAGTCTCATTCTTTGAAAATATTAATAAGTTGGATTGACATCTGGCTAGAACAATTAAGGAAAAACAAAAAAAGAAAGAGGAAATGCCAGTATGCAAAGTACAGGATGAAAAGGGGAGGAAGTCTAAATCCAACATATATTAAAAAGGTAATCATAAAATATTACAAACAGCTATACCAAAATACATTTGGAAACCTATATAAAATAGATATGTTCCTAGAAAAATGTATCTATAATTTCACAGGAAGTAATCAAAATCTGGGTTATACAAATACGTACTAAACAAATTACAACCTCAGTCAAAGCCCTCTTCTCACTATTTCCCCCCAAACCCAGACTCAGGTGGTTTTACAGATGGGTTCTTCCAAATTTAAAGAAATAGTTAATTTTTCTCTTATAAAATTGTCCTAAAAAATGGAAAAAGAATCTATACTGTGAGATTCTAAGAGGATGGTGTAATCTTGACTCCAAAACCAGATCAGGACAATATAAGAAAATAAAAATATAATTTCTTTTATTTTTTAATTGATCCTAAATAAAATGATATCCAGTCTATTCTAAAGTGTGTTAAAAAATAATACATCATGATAAAATAGGGTTTATTCTAAAAATTGAAAGATGGTTTAACATTAGAAAGTCGATCGGTATATGGAATTCTCCATAGAAATAGTATATTATTACCCCAGTTCATATAGAAAAAGCAGTTGATAAAGTTCAACACTTAATTGTGATAAAAACTTTTGTCAAACTAAGAATATAAGAAAAGTTTCTGAGCTTGGTAAAGGTTAAATATTGAGTAACTATATAACTTATCTTCCAAATTCTGACACTTCAGTTTAGGATTATTATCTGGATAAATGCCAGATATAAAAGAATAAAATGGGATTGTGCTGGGCAAATTGGCATGCATGGTCAGCCTAATGATACACACCAGAGAGGCAGAGAGAGAGAAAGAGATCTTTATGGTTGAGAACAAGAAGGGAAGCACTAGAGGTTATAACCAATGCAATAAAAAAGGAAAAACAAATAGGGATTGTGTAGATCATAAGCCATAATATATAATTCATTATTCACAGTTGATATACCTAGAAAAAAGAAAATCCATATACAAAACATTAGAGCGCGTAAGAGATTTAGGTAGTTCTAAGACTATCCTATAAAAATCTATAGTAGTTCTTTACACAAGCAATAGTCAAGTAGAAAATAAAAAGATAACCAGGTGTTGTGGTGAGCACCTGTAGTCCCAGCTTCTTGGGAGGCTGAGGTGGGAGTATCACTTGAGGCCAGGAGTTCAAGGCTGCAGTGAGCTATGATCATGCCAGTGCACTTCAGCCTGGGCAACAGAGTGAAACCTTGATTCAAAAAACAAAAAAAAAAGAAAGAAAGAAAAGAAAAGAAAAACATAATACCATTCACAATAGCAGCAAATCCCATAAAATGTATAGAAATATCTTAGGAATACATATCCATAATTTCCTTAAATAAAAAAAGTCACTTAATGTAAGCCAAAAATATAACACTAAAGCTCAAAAAATAAAATATCCTTTACAGGAAGGCAAGTAAATAAATATGCATGTGTATATTGAAAAAAAAAATCTTTATGGAGACAATTTTAATGCCCAAATTAAGGACATAGGAGATGAACTGAGATCTTGAAAATATATTTTATGATCTTGAATTAAGTGATGCTACAATGAGATCAGTTCTCAAATTTATATACACTTCATCAAATATTAATAATCAAGGCTATAAAAAGAAAACCATATGGTATTGTCAGAACATGTAGACTAATGGAACTGAACAGAGAGTTAAAAGAAAGACCCATGTATATATAACCTAACCTAATATTTGGTAAAGATGACAGCACAAATCACTGTGGATGGTTTAGAAGATGGTATTGAGACAAGTGGACTACTGTTAGCAGAAAAATAAATCTGGATTCCTAATTACCACCAAATAAAGGTGATTTCTAGGTGGAATAAAGACAAACATGTTAAAGTAAAGCTGTGAAATTAAAGAAAAAGTTATGAGACTATCTTTTTGATCAATGGCAGGGGGGAAAAACCCTTCAAATTCATAAACTATAAGGCAAAATAATCAATAAATTTGATTACAACAAAATTAAGAACTTCTCTTATAAGATAGATGTGAAAAGTAAAGTTAAAAAACAGATGATAAAATGAGAGATGATATTTATAAATGTTTAAATTTCTGCAAATCCACGGTTACAATAAATAAGTGCCAATGGAAAAACAGTTAAAAAAAATAGAGAAAATTTTCAGAAGCAAAAAACCCCAAATTTAAAAAATGACATGAGAATATGCTCCATCACATTAGAAATCAGAAAAACAATATGAGATATCATTTTATTACGTATTATTAGTCTGGCAAAAATTAGAAAGAGGCCAGGCACAGTGGCTTACACCTATAATCCTAGCACTTTGGGAGGCCAAA
Source organism: Lemur catta (assembly GCF_020740605.2). Taxonomy (NCBI): domain Eukaryota; kingdom Metazoa; phylum Chordata; class Mammalia; order Primates; family Lemuridae; genus Lemur; species Lemur catta. Next base: position 246,913,585 of record NC_059128.1, read on the forward strand.
GCAGGAGAATCGCTTGAGCCTAGGAGTTTGAGACCAGCCTGGGCAACATAGCAAGACCCCACATCTCTACAGAAAAAAAATACAAAAATAAGCCAGGCATGCTGGCTCATGCCTGTAGTCCCAGCTATTCAGGAGGCTGAGCTATAATGACTCCACTGCACTCACCAGGTGAAAAAGTGAGACCCTGTCTCAAAAAAAAAAAAAAATAGAAAGATTTAAAAATCCTTATGTTCTGATGGTGGGAATGGACTCCTGGAGAGCCGCTAGGTACATGCCTACCTAATGATCCCACAATTCCATTCCTGGGTGTCTATTCCAATAATTCTCATGCATGTACTGAGGAGACATGCTGAGGATATTTGTTGCAGCACTACTTGTAGTGGTGAGAAGTTGGAGGCAATCTGAGTATCTCTCACAGGTAGAGAGAATTGTAAGATAGTGGTTGAATACTATGGAATAATGTTTAGCAGTTAGACACAACAAATTATGTATAGCAGTATGGATGGATCATAAAAATACAGTACCGAATTTAAAAATGTTAGAGAATGTAATATATAATATGAAACTATGAAAAAATTCATGGACACAAAATTGCAAATATGTAGTTTATAAGAACACATACTAATTTTAAAAATACACATTAAACCATTAGAATCATTGCCTACAGAGTAAATGGAAATGGAAATAGAAAGAAATATATATTTTATATGTATATATATATATTTTTTTTTTAAAGCAAGTGCTGGGTTTTTCAAAGACCAATAATAATAATGTACTGTTAAAGGGGGAACATGAAATCTCAGTCTTCTGCTTGTGAAGTCAAATAAGCCAACATTCAGACTTTTTGTGTGTGTGATGACCTCTTCTGCAACTTAAAGACAAAGGGTTATAAAGTAGTTTCTTTAAAAATTCACCTGACTCTGGCTCCACTATAATCTTGTGTTTAAGTGTCAACAATGGCTGTTTGAGCTATTAATATTTTTTTAGAATTGACAAACCAAAATAACTAGGATGGTGGTACCTATGGCAAGTGGCAAAAGGAAATGAAATAGTTTAATCCCTAATAAAATCAATGGGGAAAAAGAGTAAATAAAAGGTTGTAATTGTGAGAATCTAGAACCAAGATCTTTTCCTAGGATGTTCTGTCATGACCACTGGAACCTCTCCTAAAAGTGCCTGTTTCTTAGCGTTTTCTCCCTGATGGCCCTAATTGCTATTTCTAATCCCTTTTCTTGTGGGAGCTTCTGCTTCAGGGTAAAAAAGCTGGGGCAATCTCCCTCCAATTCTCATCTTCCTGCTCACTTTCCTTAATTTTCCCCATTCCTGTTGGGCAGTAAGAAAATGAGGTGGGGAGGTGATGGTTCTATATTGCTTTGCTTTTGAGTAGCCATGCAACTGGTTCTCCACACTGTAATTCTAAATGCACTTTTTCATAGAAATACCATCACATATATTAGTATAAACCTATATATAAGGTGCATTTTGTGTTAAGCCTATTTTGTAGTCTGGCCCGGAGGTCCTGCTCACCATATGAAACTTTTTACCTGGGTCTCCAGCCTCAGGGCTTTCAAATTTTGCCTGTTCACTGTCAAATTTGTCCAAAGGTACAAAATGAGGCTGTCTCAAAAGCAGTGATCCTAATGAAATCTTCACAATAGACTAAGCTAAGTCTGAGGGTGGATGATTCAAGAGGAGGGACAAATGTACAAAGGTAAGACTACTTGAGACCTAGAACTAGTTCAGTTTACTGGGGCCAAGTTTGGCTCCCTTCCCCTCCCTTTCTTTTGCCCTCTCTTGCCCTTCCACCTTCCACCATGGGTTGATGCAGCAAGAAGGCTCTCACCAGATGCCAGCACCTTGATGTTGGACTTTACAGCCTCCAGAACTATAAGAAGGAAATTTCTTTACCTGGTCTCTAGTATCCTATTATAGCAACACAGAGCAGACTAAGACATAAGATTGATACCAAAAATGGGGTTGTTGCTATAACAAACACCTGAAAATGTGGAAGTGGCTTTAGAACCAGGTAATGGGTGGAGGTTGGAAGAATTTGGAGGAGCAGGCTAGAAAAAGCCTAGCTTACCATGAATGGAGAATTGAGAGTGATTCTGGTGAGGAGTCAGAAGAGAAGAAATGGAGGGGAAGTCTGGCATTTCTTAGAGATTACTTAAGTGTCATGATACAAATGTTGTTAAAAATATCAATGGTAAAGGCCATTCTAATGAGGTCCCAGATGGAAATGAGAAACAAATCATTGGAAACTAGAGTAAGGGCCATCTTTGTTACAAGGTGGCACAGAACTGGGCTGAATTATGTCCATGCCTGAGGCTTTATGGATGAAGAATTTAAGAGTGCTGAACAAAGGTATCAGAGAAATTTCTAAGCAAAATATTGAAAGAGTTGCATGGCTACTTTTAATGGTATATAGTAAAGTGCAAGAGGAGAGAAATGCTTAAAGATGGAATTTATAATTAAAAGGGAAGCAGGGTGAAAAGATTTGGAAAACTCACAGCCTACCCATTTAAAGAGTGAGGAGGTGTCTTTAGGAGAACAAACCAAGGAGAACAGGGCTAAGTAAATATTTGCAAAAGAGGTTATCATGGACAGAAGGGAGCCACGGGATATTCATCAAGACAATGAGAGAAAGACCCCAAAGGCATTTCAGAAATCTTCGAGGTTTCCCCTCTCATCACTGGCCCAGAGCAGGACCTTGATGCCAGGTTTTCATAGAGGTGCCTGTGGGACCTCAGCTTTCACTGCCTCGGCACTCTGCTCCTTGAATTCCAGCGCAGTGCTGCTCAACTGTTTCAGCCACGGCTCAGGCGAGCCCAGGTGCATCTCAACCCACCATTTGGGAAGGTACAAGCCATAAACAGTGGTGGTGTCCTTTTGGTGCTAATTGTGCAGGTGCACAGAATACAAGAGCTGTGGGGCCAGGGCAGCATCCACCTCAATTTCAAAGGATATTGTGGACAACCTTGGGGGCTCAGGGAAAGATTTGTTGCAGGGGCAGAGCCACTGCAGAGAGCCCTCCCTAAGGCAATGCCCAGTGGAGATTTAGGAGTGGAGCTACCATAAAAAGATTCACAGGCACGGCAAAAAGGCCCTCGACAAATGCTGAGGCACCTTGATATTGGGCTTACCAGCCTCCAGAACTGTGAGAAATAAATTTATTTTCTTTACAAATTATCCAGTCTATTGTATTCTGTTATTGCAACACAAAGCAGACTAGGATAGGCACTCCAGAAATACCACATGATCTGTAAATTATTGTTCCTATTGTTTCTAACCCTGAATAATGGGTGAATAATGACTCCCCCAAAGATATCCATGTCCTAATCCTCAGAACCTGTGAATGTTACCTTATATGGCGAAAAGGACTTTGCAGTTGTGATTAAGTTAAGGATCTTTCGATGGGGGGCATTGTCCTGGATTATCTGGGAAGGCCCAATATAACCATAAGGTTCATTATAAGAGGATTATAGGAGATCAGAGTCAATAGTAGCATAGGTGACAATGAAGCAAGAATTAGGAGTGATGCAAGGATGAAGCTAGGAGCCGAAAAATGCAGATGGTCTCTAGAAGCTGAAAAAGACAAGGAAATAGATTTTCCCTTGAAGTCTCCAGAAGTAATGAAGCCCTGTGTACACTTTTGTTTTGGACTACTGACCCCATAATTATAAGACAATAAGTTTGTTTTTCTAAAGCTGCTAAATTTTTGGCAATTTGTCACAGTAGCAATAGGAAACTTAAACACATACTGATTTCAAATGAACCTTTGAATCTGTGATAAATTGTATTTTTCCAAAGATAACAAAAAAAGCTAACCAAAATATCACCTTTTTTAGCAAGTTGTTGACTATCTGAACAATGAAGTGATACATATAATGCCTTCATTGTCTATCAAGAATTATATTTTTGGCACTAAGTGTCTTCTAATTACTTTAAAGTCCCTAGTACTTCCTCTCTATTATTTCAGCTGTTATTTCTTAGTTTGCTAGGAATATCTGCCAGGTTACAATATCTGATTTCACAGGATTGTTGTGAAGAATGAAAGGAATGAAGTAAACCTGCTTTGTAATATTGAGGCATTATACAAATATTATTGTATTAGTCTCTATGCAACATTAAAAAAATTGGAAGTTGCCTACAGCAACTAGAAACACTAGCTCATTCTACCGACTTAATTATATATACTTTATAAATCAGGCTCTGGTCTACAGATTTGAGGATAACATTACATCTCTGCTTGAGGTAATTTCTACCATGATTTCAGATCAAGTGAGTGTCTGAGAAGATTACATATGTTTGTATTTACAGTTTGTCTTGGCTCTTTTCGAGCTGGAATATTCACTGCTGCACGTCAGTCAACTGATGCTCACCCTGACCTAAGGAGCTGTGTCAATGGTAAGTGCTTCTACCATCAATTTAAAAAACAAAACAAAACAAAAACCTACAAGTAAGTATTCCCATGTTGACATAAACTAGTATTTAAAATCAATAAATGAGCCCTTGATGGTTTACCAGAAAAAAAAATATTTTTAAACTGCAGTTGAAAGAATGTTTTTTAATTGTAAATGCTTCTGTTTTACTCAAAATGAATTTTTCATCTAATATTTAAACTGAATAGTGTTCCTTGTTTAGTAAGCTTTAGGTCATTGACTTCAGAATTTTTATTCCTCACAGCTTTATTTTGGCTGTGGTTGCATAATCATGTAGAATAACCAAATGTTACAGTTGATTAATAGGTCAAAGTAGAGCTATGTTTGTTCTAACTTTTTGGCATCAATAATATAAATGTGGGAAATATCATGTGTATCAAATTAGCCTTCTTGGTCTAAAGATCACAAAGGGCCTAATGATAATGTTGGGAGATTATTTTTTACTAATTTATCAATTTCCCAACTGAGAGTAAAAGCAAAAAGGTGCAACTGAAAGATATAAATTGTGATGTTTGTTCAGTGAATATTTTACATGCAGCATAGGCATTCTCTAAATATTCATCTGTCTGCATTTTCTGTAATTTAAAGTGGCTATAAGTTTACAGGTAGAACAGTTTGCCTGAACACATATATTTAATTCATACTTTATCTTAAAAAAAAAATCTGAAAAACAGGAAAATAATAGTTTTGGTAACTATTTCTTAATAGCTTGTTTTCTATCATTTTAACTAATACCTAATTTATTACCACTTTCCAAAAAATTTAATGACTTTATGAGAAAATTTTTTGAAAAATTCTGGGGTTAAGTTTTAGCTAGGTTGGTTATTTATCTATCTATCAAACAACAGAAGTTTCCTTTATTTTAAGCAAAAGGATAGAACTATTTGGAATACTGGAAGTATTATTGGAAGAAAGGGAAGAATTTGTACAATTGACTAGGAAGGCTTGAGAAGCAAGTGTGGAAATGTGCATAAACCAAGGGACTATTGCAATGTCTAATGAGGGGAGAGAGATCACAAATAAGTACAGAAATGAGTGGCATGTCATTTAAGATAGTGATAAAATGTAGTGATGTTCTATGAAGAAAATAAACAGGGTACTATAACTGAGCTTTATTTTGTAATTTTTAATATTCCTCTTTTTTCTGGTAATGTTCCTTATTCTAAATTTATTTTATATTAATATAGTCACTCTGGCTTTATTTTGATTCATGTTTTTATAGTATATTTTTTCATCCATTACTTTTTTTTTTTTTTTTTTTAAGACAGAGTCTTGCTCTGTTGCCCAGGTAGAGTGCAGTGGCATCATCATAGCTCACTGCAACCTCAAACTCCTGGGCTCAAAGTGATCCTCCTACCTCAGCCTTTCAAGTAGCTGGGACTATAGGCGCATGCCACAAAGCCCGGCCAATTTTTCTATTTTTAATAGAGATAGGGTGTCGCTCTTGCTTAGGCTGGCCTCGAACTCCTGAGTTCATGCAATCCTCCTGCCTCGGTCTCCCAAAGTGCTAGGATTACAGGCATGAGCCACCATGCCTGGCCCATCCATTAATTTTTAAAATGTCTATGTGTATGTATTTTAAGTGAGTTTCTTTTGAGTCTTGCTATTTTATCCAGTCTGACAATTTCTGTATTTTAATTGGAATGTTAGAGTATAGACCATTTATATCCAATGTAACCATTGATATGATTGGGCTTAAATCTCTTGGTGATCCCATCTGCTTTGTGATTCTTCCTCCTGAAATTGTGCCAAATAATTGAGTCTCCTTTGGGGGTTGATTTCATGGTATCTCCACTATGTACTTACTAATTATACCTCATAAACTTCTTTTGCTATTTTCTTTAGTGTTTATAATATGCATCTGTAACTTTTTATAGTCTACATTCAAATAATATTATACTACATATATAGTATAAGGAACTTAAAAGGATAAAATTTTATTTTCTTTCTATTTTTTGTATTGTTTCTGCCTTAGATTTTAATATTATACATTATGAACTCCAAAATACATTTGTTTACAAATAGATTAACAAATGAGAAAATATTAGTTTATATTTTCTCAAATATTTACCATTGCTGGCACTCTGTATTCTTTTGTCTAGATCCAAATTTCCATCTGGCAACATTTTCCTTCTGCATCAAGAACTTGTTTTAATATTTCTTATAGTGCATTTCTGATAAAGATGGATTTTCTCAGTTTTTTTAATTAAAAATGTGTCCTATATTGATTTATTTTTGGAAAATATTTTTATTAGATAAAGACTTACTCAGTGTTCTTTCAGTTGGTTAAAGATGTCTTTCCATTGTACACTCACTTGAATAGATTCTGATGAGTAATCTGCTGTCATCCTTAGTTTTTCCCTATGTATGTACTGTGGTTTTTTTTTTTTTTTTTTCCTCTGTCTGGTTTTAAGTTTTCTCTTTGTCACTGGTTTTCTTCAAATTGAAATGGTATTTTTACATTTATTCTGCTTGAGATTTGCTGAGCTTCCTAGATTTGTGGGTTCATAGTTTTCATTAAACTTGGAAAATTATTTAGTATTATGTCTTCACATTTTTTTCTCCACAGCTTTCTTCTCTTCTCCTGGGACTTCAATAACACATATGTTAGGCCATTTGATAGTGTTCAACAAGTCACTGATTCTCTGGTTATTTATTTATTGGATGTTTTTATCTGTCCTTCATTTTGGATAGTTTTTATGTCTTCAAGTTCATTCTTCTTTTCTTCTTCCATGTATAATTTGCTTTTAATCCTCCCTTCAGTGTGTTTTTTATTTCATATATTTTACTTTTCATCTCAGTAAGTCCCATTTAGGTCTCTTATACATCTATTTTTTTTGTTGTTGTATGTTTGTATTTACTACTGGAACATATGGAATTCATTTATAATAGTTGTATTGTCTTGCTTTTCTGCTTGTTCTATCATTTCTGGATATATTTCCATCATTTGATTTTTCTCTTGGTTATAGGTCATGTTTTTCTGCTTTTTGCATGCCCACTTAAAGTTTTTACCAGACAGAACAAATAATACTACTCCCAGTATCAGCAAAAAAGAGAATTTGGGACTTCTAATTTGAGTTAAGATAAAGTAATGGGGACCAGATTTACTCTTCTGCCTTAAATAAGTAGAACTCTGGTCAAATATGTGAAGTGACAGTTTTTAGACATTGCATAACAGGCAATATAGTACTGCAATTCTTAAGAGAAGGAAAATAAGCAGTGTATGTTGTTGGATTCTAGATTTTGCTGTCTTCTTCCAAATAGTTTTTGATTTTGTTTTGGTACTCAGCTAAGTTACTTGGAATATGTTAAAATACAACCTTGATTTTAAGCTCTGTTAGGGCAGTCTGGAGTAGCCATTGGCTCAACATTAATTTAGCCTCTATAATAAGGCTATATCCTTGTGAGAATTTTACCTGATGCCATCCATAATATGAGATATTTTCAGTCTAGCTAGTGTAAAATGAATTATTCCTAGCCCTGTGTAAGCTCTGGAAATTGTCCTGTGCAAATCATTATTCAGCCAAAGACTTTAGGAGGTATTTTTGCAGATCTCTAGAGTCTCTCTCTCTCCCCCTCTCTCTCTCCCTGTCTTTCTCTTCCTGCCCCCTCATTCTCTCCCCACACATACACACTATTTTCTCTCTCTGGCCAGCAAAATTCTAGTTTGATCTCCCAAACTTCAGTATTTGTCTTTTCAACTCAGAGAGACCACTGGACACTGTTTGACTTTCTTGCAGTGTTGTATAGAAACTGTCTCTAGGCAATAAGGTGCTATTGTAGCGTTCACCTTGATTATTTCCTTTCCCTTAGGAATCACAGTATTCTGCTTCCTGTTCTACAATGTTTAAAAATCATTATTTCATGTATCTTGACTGAAGTTCTACTTATTTAAGACAAAAGAATAAATTAAATCTAGTCCCTGTTATTCCATCTTAGCCTGAATCGAAAGTCCCAAGTTCTTTTTTCTGTTGATACTAAGAGTAGTATTATTTGTTCTTTCTACCTCATGGAATTGTTTTAAGGGTCAAATATGGTAATATATTTAGAAATATATTTAAATTACAGTTATAAAATATGGCGTATATGTGCAGTGCAAAAGTAGTTTCCTTTTACAAACTAGTTATAAAGATTTGACTAATGGACTCACTTTTTTATAAAAACATATTCTTTGAAGGAAAGAGTTGTAATTTTTTCATTGCTTATAGGCTTCATAAGCAGGATTTTTATTAAAGGGCACATAATTTTATTTAACCATGGCATGAGGTAAAAATTAAATAGATGTCTATTTCCTTCAGCCATTCCAGACCAGTGTAATCCCCTGCCATGCAATGAAGATGGATATATGAGCTGCAGAGATGGCCAAGCTACATTCACTTGCATTTGTAAATCAGGCTGGCAGGGAGAAAGGTGTGAAATTGGTATGTATAATAACCCACCTGGCTTATCTGGACTGGCCTTTTGAAAAGTTCTTTAAACGTTATATTCTTTAAAAATAATTTATTTTTCCCTTTTTAGATATAAACGAATGCAAAGATCCCTCAAACATAAATGGAGGTTGCAGCCAGATTTGTGATAATACACCTGGAAGTTACCGCTGTTCCTGTAAAAGCGGTTTTGTTATGCTTTCAAATAAAAAAGACTGTAAAGGTAAGAGCAAGAAGGTAGTATAAAAGGGTATTTACTGTGTGAGAACAAAATTCAGTCAGAGGACTTTCCCTAGGAAATTCTTGGAAAACTCTCTGGTTGTAAGTGATTATAGTAAACATAAATTATTATCCACCTTGAAGCCTTGTGAAAGGATGAGAATGCCTTTAGTTTATAGTACTAACAAGAGTGTTCTGTTGCTTTCGTATTGTGTGTAGGTGCACACACATGTGCATGCTTCCATGAAGAATTTCATTATAAAGTGAGGTTTCAGTGCAGGTCTTTGCACGTCGCAGACTGCAAAATCATTGTTTATCTTTTGTTTTCAGACACTACATTATTTCTTTTCTTCCAATAAGATAAACAGCTATACAGAGAAATCTACCACAGTCTTTAATAATCTGTTTCATTGTATTTTATTTTTTCCTTTTCAGAAATACCTTTTTGATTTCCAGTATAAACCCTTCATCTTGCACCTCATTTCCTGTTGTGGTTTTGGAAAAGATGAAGATATGGTTTTCTTTTTCTTTATGCATTTAAGATCACATCATTGTTCATAACTCTTCTTTGTTGTTGTTTTTCTTCAGACTTAAACAATCTCTGTGACTTTAGCTTTTTAACAGGTGATTTTACTAGTGTGTTTTTTCGTTGTTTCCCTGTCTCCGACATTTTGACTTTTTTCTTTGTAATACTCTCCTTTCTGTTTGACTGCTTTAATTGCTGTAACTAAATCTTCAAATTCTCATGCTAGGTGTGTGGATAACTAAAAACAAAATTCCCCATCGTGGAGTTAAATTTTGCTTTAGAAACTGGATATGGTTAACATAGAAGTTCCCCCCCACCCCCGCCACCCCCACCACACACACACACACCTTTGTTGTTTTGCTAAGAGGAAAAAGATTCGTTAAGTTAAAATGTGAAGTTTTCTTGTTCAACGCTTTATTTATATCTGCTTTCATATATCTCATATTCAAATGGTCTCTTACTGCATTGTAATTTTTTTTTTTTGAGACAGAGTCTCACTCTGTTGCCCGGGCTAGAGTGAGTGCCCTGGCATCAGCCTAGCTCACAGCAACCTCAAACTCCTGGGCTCAAGCAATCCTACTGCCTCAGCCTCCCGAGTAGCTGGGACTACAGGCATGTGCCACCATGCCCGGCTAATTTTTTCTATATATATTTTTAGCTGTCCATATAATTTCTTTCTATTTTTTTTTTTTTAGTAGAGATGGGGTCTCGCTCTTGCTCAGGCTGGTCTCGAACTCCTGAGCTCAAACAATCCGCCCACCTCGGCCTCTCAGAGTGCTAGGATTACAGGCGTGAGCCACCGCGCCCGGCCTGCATTGTAATTTTTGGTATGGCATAGTTTACTGTAATATTGTTTGAAGTGCAGTTAAATATCTCTAAAGGGAACTGCATTAACAATTTCTACTAAATGATTATTCAATTTGTGACCATATATCTTTTTTTATCTGCCTATTTGAAGGTCTGTTTGAGTTTAGATAATATAGAATAATAACAGTATCATTAGAACACTGGTTACAGAAAACCATCATAATTCTAGATACTGTATGCATTCCATAAACAAATAGTACCCATTCATACTTCAACAATATAAAGTCTTCTTATAAATAACAATGTTCCTGATGACCAGAACATATGTTTTTATATTCTTCATTTACAGAATCCTTTATCCATGATGCTTAAGTGACAGAATACAGAATACTTAGAAGAATATGCATAAAACTATTACAACAGGACCTTTGCCAAAACATGGATATGCTTGGGATCATGTTGCCAGGAATTGTGTAAAAATGAAAGAATAAAACTTTTCACCAGACATTAGATGTCAGTGTAGAGGCATATAATCAATGCTGTATAACCTAAATGCATATAATCTAAATAAGCAATATGCCTCGAACCAAATAATTTTAGTCATATGTTTGTAGTTTATTTTAAAAGTTTGGATTTTATAGCTCTTTTAAAAAATTATTTTATTTTGAATTAATTCAAGATTCATATGAAGTTGTAAAAAGTGATACAGAGAGATCTCCTGTACCCTTTACCCAGTTTCTCTTAATGGCAACATTTTACAAAATTATAGTACAATATCACACCCGGGATACTGACAATGACACAGTCAAAATATAGAAAAATTCACACAAGAAAACTGGTTCCATTATTTTTGTGCAGGTTATTTTAAATAGAGTAATATCTGAAATTTTGGCTATTAGTTTATGAGAAAAAGCTGTCAGCTTTTTAGAATAGAAAATATATTTTCCATTCTGAATTTGTCTTTCTCCAGAAAGGACAGATGAGAAAAGTTCACTAATAATTACATCTCTATTGAACAATTTCTGTCAGTTATTTTCTCACAGGTTTTTATCTAGTAACTAGTTGCAATCAATATGTTGTCTCCTACTTCATTCTGTAATATAATAAATGCATTCGAAATTTCTGGAGTATTTAGCACTAAATTTATGTTGGATTAACTGCAGTTTTATAAGTACTTTGAGACCTTACTCAAGCCCATTTTTAATTTTAATCACTCTTGAATACTTTAGTCAACAATAGTAGTGTACAGATTAGGTATTTGTCCATTTCCAAAGGAATAAGGTAAGACAGATGAGCCATCTCATTTTTTTATATTTATATATTTGTGATAATATGGAGTGAATCTACTTTCAAGACCATATTTCAGACACACATATTTAGGAATACCTTTGAAGAATATTAAGACTATGGTTTAATCTCTTCTTCCATTTATTTTCATGCTGTAACCTGGCAGATAAGAAAATAACTAAAGCCCTCTTCTTCTTTTACATACTATAAAGGAATATGACAAACATCAATCAAATTGCCTATGCATTTGTATAAAGAAATCATTTAGTGAATTAAAATATGATGATAGATTTAATATTTTATCATTCCAAGACCAATCTTTTTTCTCACTACATATATTAAACTAGATCTAGGGAACACAAATCAAGGGTTCTTTGCTAGTGTCTTTTGGTATGGGAAAAAATGTTTTCTTTTTAATATATTGGTTTCATTTGTAGATATGGATGAATGCTCTATGAAGCCAAGCATTTGTGGCACAGCTGTGTGCAAGAACATCCCAGGAGACTTTGAATGTGAATGCCCTGAAGGCTACAGATACGATCCCAAATCAAAGTCTTGTGAAGGTAGAATGGTGGTGGTATCACTGCTGATTGTGGGGAGGGTGGGTTTGAACCCTGAGTTGAGAATTAAAAGGATTGGTTTTGTCTGACATCAACAATCAGTTTTCTAGCTTGGTCAATTGGGTAATCATTGGATTCCTTCCAGAGTGAAAGTACGTAAGACACACGGTCTTTAAGTTTAATGTTATGCAAGCCAATTGGCCCTTTAAGCTATGTATGATTTGGAGACCTCCATGTGTGATAAAAGCAAGACAAACATATTTTCACATCATTTAAATCATACTCAAAGATAAAGAGAATTTCGTTTTGGAAGGAAAAACATACATATACAAAAGAAGGATACAAGCTTAAAAACAATGAGCCTGGTTAAAAATCTTAAGTTTTATTCCAAGCTTTTCAATGATTTTCTGTGCATATGTAAGTAAGCAGTTTATTCTAAAATGAGAAATGACACAATTCTGTTGTCAAAGCCAAGTGATAACGGAACTCTAGAGATTTGAGAAATACTAGTCAGTACGATCAGTGCGAATGGATTTGGGACAGCCCCTTGGAGGTACTGTCACTTCATTTGGCTGCAGTGGTGCTGCCACGTGTGCCTCAGGCAGCTGAAACATAGTAAAGGGTGTTTTGTTTTGTTTTTTTAAAAATCATGATATATACAAATTATCTCACACCATCCTTTAAATTTTTTAAAATTTCAAAATGAATTTAATACCATGGTTAAAACTAATCAAATCAATATCATTTTTTCTTTTGTGGTAAAATGTATATCATATAAAAGGTACCCTTTTAACCATTTTTAAATGCACAATTCAGTGGCATTAATTACATTCACACTGTTGGGCAGCATCACCACTGTCTATTTCCAAAACTTTTTTATCGCCCCAAACAGAAACTCTGTTTATTAAGAGTTTATTAAGCAATAAGTTCCCTTTTGTTAGTTACCTGGTAACTTTTAATCTACTTTTCTGTCTCTATGAATGTTGCCTAAATCAATAATAAATTTTAGAAAAGGTTTCTTTCAACTGCATATGCTCCTTTTGAGATTTTGATATCTTACCTCCTTGCGCACTCACCAAAGTACCCCCCCTGAACACACACACACATACACACCCCATTTCTGTTATCCCACAACTCCAGATAGAAATTTCTGAAGTGAACCTTAGACATTTGCAGATTCATGGTTAGTCAGTTCATCACCTATATTGTAGTTTTATTCAATGAATGACAGATTTTTAAAAAAGATTTATATATGACTACAGATATATCCAACTTTAATCATATCATGCAATTTTAATGCTATTGAAGGATCACTAATTTTGGGGATCTGTTTTAAAGCATTTTATGAGAACATATTCATAATGCATTTGGCAATTCTCAAAGACACGAGGTACATCCGATGAAAATGTCAAGGATCTTATGTAGCTCAGAAGTAGATTTTAACTTAAGCATATTATTACAAATTTTCAAGAATGATATTCTCAAAATATGGAGTAAGGACAGGGACCATATAGAAGGTTTTTTTGATTGGGGAAGATAATATCACAGTGAGGTTTTCATTAAAAAGGGTAAATTAAGAAATACAGATATGTCCCTAAATTTATTGCTACCATTATTATTGTACAATGAGAAGTCAAATGTTCTTGATATTGTCATTTAAGCCCCAATTGCATTAGCTTTCAGTTAAAGAGGATCCTTTCTTCCTTTTCCTTCTCTACCATTTCTTTACTTTTCTTCCCTATCTTCTCGTTCTTTCCCTTTCCCCTTCCCATTTCTTCTCTTTTCTTTTCTTCAGAGCAATGAATTGGGAGGTAATCTCAAGAGAATTCATATAACCAGATAGGACAGTTGAGACTTTTAATCTTTTTTTCTTCAAATTCAAAATCAAAAAATTAGTATAATTGTTATACTTTTATTATTACTTGCTGAAAGTTACAAATTAAATTTGTTGTTTCAAGTGTGAAAGTGAATAAAAATTACATTGTAATTCATTCAAATTTCCATGTCAAGTGTTTAAATGTGATTTGATGTGATAGGAATTTCTTTCCCTAAGGATCTATTATCATTGATTATCACATACTAAAATCAGAATATTCCTCTGCCTATGAGATTGAACATTTAGGAGATATTAAGGTTTATGTTCTGTTTTACCCCAGATGTGGATGAATGCTCAGAGAACATGTGTGCCCAACTTTGTGTCAATTACCCTGGAGGTTACTCTTGTTATTGTGATGGGAAGAAAGGATTCAAACTTGCTCATGATGAGAAGAGTTGTGAGGTAAACATTTTACAATGCTAAACTTCTCATCTCTTTGTTAAAATGAGAGATCCAGGTATTTATTTTCACAAAGCTGAGGTAAGTCAGAAAAATACAGTTGTTCTACATTAATTGCTGTAGTTCTAAGCAGGCTATGAGTCATGATCTATTTACTAATTATGGTCATTTAAGTCATAAACATTGGGAATAATTAGTGGCTGGTTAAAAAAAAAAAAAGGCTGCAGAATCACAGTTCAGAGAGTACTCATCCATAGCCGGTACATTTATAAAATGCAAAAGGTATGTTTACTTAAGAAAGCAAGAAAAGCTGAGGTTAATACTCTTCTTTGTGGGGAAAAAAAATCTTCCATGGAAATTTTAATGAAAACATTTTCCAGTATCTACTTTTCTGTATCCCACTCGGATAAGTTTGATCACACCTGAGGCATGTTAGTACTTGTAAGAGTACCCATAAACTTTCAGGTGGAAACAGCTTTGTCAGAATAGGATTTAGTGAAGTTTAAGTATATCAAAATTCAGAGAGGTCAGTTTTGTTAATCCGTGTCTCTCAAAGTTGCTTGTAGTTACTCAGGTTGAATGCATAATTGACCCAGGAATTGAATATCAGGGATAGGTTTTAGATGTTCCTTCACTGAAATAAACAGGTCAACATCTTAAGCTCTTTTTTTGTTTTCTAAATTAGGATCACATATTAGTGATCCTTCTAATTCTTTCATCTTTTTTTTTTAACAAGTGAAGTTGACATTATATATGAGTATGAAGCAAACTGTAAAAAAAATCCCTAAGTAATGATTTAACTATGGGTATACACATACCTCTGTGTTACCAATACAAAGCTGTATCTGTCCAGAAAAATGTAACTTTCAATATTATGCAACCCACTTGGTACAGAAAGGTAAGGTAAGCTAGTTGGCATGTACGGTAACTTTGATGCTGCTTAATTGAAATTCCATGCTATTTGAACATCTATTTTGTAACTTAGGGTTTTATTATTTCAGTATTTGTTATAGGTATAGGCCACCATCTGCCTTGGAATAAATTTATCAAAGTTCTAAGAAGGAATGAAATGTTATTTCTGGGCCTATATTTAATACAGTGCTATATATACAATTCCACTCAAAATATCCTTATATGTGCCCAAGAACTTATCCCTTAAAAGCTTTTTATTTAATGTTTGTTTTTACTCTTAGAAAAAAAAATACCTTATACCGTATGTGATAACTCTAAATTACTTTCTTGTAAATTCCGTAGAGACTATGATATCTTAACTTATATTTATTTCCTCCATGTTTTCTGTTATGCCCATTTGTATATAGATAACATATTCTTGCTCAGAAATTCTTAGCTTAATAAATGAATGAATGAATGAATGACTAAGGTGTTATTTTTTGGGTACATTAATTCTTCCACCTTTTGCTAACTCCAAGTGAAAATAAATACCTGATGGTATTAAAGAGATACATGTTGGTACTTGAAGAAAAAGATTATGTTTAGGAATGAGATTTGCAAAAAAAATATTAATACTAAAGACAGAAATTTAAAGCCACACACATTGAACATGACTCTAACACACAGGTATTCTTAGAGGTCATACTGATGGACTATAGAAAGAAGTGGAAGATATTGCTTTATTATTACCAAAGATATTCTTAATTTATTTTAGTATATCACAGAGGGTACATTAGGAACCAGAGAAAGAATACACAACTTGACACAAACACCAAGCAATAACCTATGCAGTTTGTTTGTTTTGTTTCTTTTTTTCCCAGGCTGTTCCAGTGTGCCTTCCCTTGAACCTTAACAAAAATTATGAATTACTTTATTTGGCAGAGCAGTTTGTAGGGGTCGTTTTATATTTAAAATTTCGTCTGCCAGAAATCTCCAGGTGAGGAACTAATACCAATGATAATTTCTAGAGGTTAAACAGGTAGGGGCAGTAGAACAGTAACTAAAAAGGTTTGAAATGTATGCAATTATATTGTCAATCAGATAATTTAGGTATAGAATCAGTCACATGATTTGGAAAACCCTAAAGTTAATTTTTTCCTTCACACATGTCATTTCCATGCTAGACCTTATTCGGGTCGTTCTAGGCTGACCTTTCCCCATGATCATTTTACCTTATTCCATCATTCCTCATTTTCTAGCAAATACGTATTTACTAAGAATCTGGGAAAGTAGATTCAGCATACTTGTGAAATTTTCATTGTTCTTTATATATATTATGAAAACTAAGTAATGAGAAAATATTCATAGTGTTGCTTTTAGAATATCATATTCAAAATTATTAAGGAAAATTTATAGGATTGTTTAAGTGGTATTTTAAAGACAGACATTATACAATTTTAGTTGACTATCTGAATACTTTGTTATTCTTGTAGTTAGACTGGCTTTAGGGAGGGAATAGTTGCTTATGCTTTTGAGTCATGATTCTATTTTAACTATTAAATTTTTTCAGAGCCATACATTGTTGGAAGTAGAAGAAAGAAATTGGAATTTTGTTGGAATGATGGAAAGGAAACATTTCAGACTGATTATACAGTCCAGATTTTAAAATATTTTAATTAAATAAGCATGTGTGTTTAGAATTTAATGTTAGATATGAGTGATTATTCATTAAATAATTCAACTAAATTCATAAAAGTCATAAATTCATTAAGAAACATTGAAAGTTATTCTAAGATTCACTTATGTAATTGTGCTCCTTCAACATTCCATTTCCCCTAATACCCAGTTTTTCTCTTTAACATCTCAGAGCATATAGTAGTTTCTAGTAATGTAAATTGTGACACCTCTTTCTTGCTATAGAAATAATGAAAATGAGAGAAGAAAAAAGCTAATTATGGTTTATATTCAGACACTTTTAGGAGTACAGTCTGCCCTCTACATTCTTAGGTTCCTCATCTGTGGATTCAACCAACCTCAATTGACAGTAATAAAAAAAAATAACAATGTAATAATGCAAAATAATACAAATTTTAAAATACAGTATAACAGCTATTTGTATTGTAATCTAGAGTAATCTAGAGATGACTTAAAGTATATGGGAAGATGCGAGTAGGTTATATGCAAATACTTTGCTATGTCATTTTATATAAGGGACTTGAGCATCTGTGGATTTTGGTATCCATGGGGCTCCTGGAACCAATCCCCTGTGGATACCTAGGGATGAGTGTATTCATTTCTCACTGACATTAGTTTGATCCCTAACATTGGATCAGAATTGGCCAAATAATTATTTTTTACAGAATTTGTTTATTTTTTATTTATTTAAACTGTTTATTGAAGTATAATATGTATACAGAAATGTACACACATATTAAATATAAAGCTAGATGAATTTTTATAAACTGCCACCTGTCACTAACACGAAAAACAGCAAGCGCTTTTTCTCCTTCATCTCTGTTTCCCATGATCAAATACTTCCCCTATCCAAATGTTAACAAATTCACTTTTTTCCTCTCTTCAATACTTCTAAAAAAGAATGAATTGTTCCCCAAGGTAATGAATCAGTATGCTGTTGATATATTCCAGAAACAAAATATGCAGAACATGACTCTTTGAAATACCATTTTAGCATGATTTTACAAAGAAAAGGAAATTATCCCCATAATGGGATCAACTTCTGGAAGATCATGAGCATACACACATTTGGATTTTGGCAAGATAATACATGCTTCACATCAGCAAAATTCTCAGATAATTATGAAAGAGGATAGAAGTCCTTATTACAAGCAAAATGGTTCTTTTTTTATATAATCTGAGTTCAGTAAGTTCCTACCACATTATTATTCATCCAACATACTTTACTCCACATTTTACCTCTTTTGAATATTTCCTTGGAATTTTAAAGATGAAAATGTTTATTCTATCTCCTTTGCTTTGTTCCATTTGAGAGGGAGCTGTGACTCATTGCAAATGGTGCCTCTATTATTACTATTATATGTTGGGATAAGAGTCTGCCCTTCTTTTTTGCCTTATTTAACAATTATCTGAAGTCCTGATTCTTTAACTTAAATTACCTTTTTTTAAACTTAACTCAAGTGACTAATAGTTAAGTATTTTTCCTTTTCCCTGTTTGTCTTTTTTTCGATCACTTTGATTTGCTAGTCCTTTGAAACTTTAATGTTGATTCTCATTAAAGTGTTCTAAGAACACTGAATCAACACATGTTATTTTAAATCCAGCCTCCCTAAGATTTTCCTCCCCTGTAATAGCTACATATATGTCTAGAGTTTTAATAGCAACAGTCATTGTCAGATACCCCCAAACACAGGGCTAGACTTTATCTTTTAAGCTTTCCTTCTGTGTATTCTACTGCAGCGGTTTATGCAATTTTAGAATTTTTAGAGAGCTTTGGAAATCAAGCTAATAGATACATTTTAAAGTTTCTGATTTTACCTTTCTTACCACACATGAAGGCTTAATTATGTCTACAATTGTCCAGATGCTATCTTGTAGATCTCTGTGAGTGGTTCTTTCCTGATACATGTGAAATCATAGGGAAAATATGCCTTTTGATGGGTAAACCAATCATGAAATTGTAACATCTTTTACTAATAACTTCTGGATACAACAACAAAAAAGACCTCACATCTTAATGTCACGTTATATAGTATATAAAAGGCTCCAGGAGAGATGCAGCATGCCTAATATTTGTACATGTGTATTAATTCCAGCATTTGAAAGATATCTTCAAAACATATGCCAAAAAAGATGAAAAATTACCAAAGCATCTGTTCTTTGGGAAAAAGAATCCAAGAATAAGCAAGAAAATATAATAACTTGATTTTAAACACACATGGAACCAGAGATAATACATGAACAGTCTAATTCTGTCTTTCTCGTTTATTAATTCCAGGGAAAAAAATAACTAGTTGACTCTTTCAACACTGTTTTCCAGTAGAAGAGAAAAAGAGTAGCACATTGAGCTTTCCATATTTCTCACTATTATGGATCTCTCTTTGTCCATTGTTTAGATTTTCAGCCGAATTTGATTTCCGGACATATGACTCAGAAGGTGTTATACTGTACGCAGAATCTCTCGATCACTCAGCTTGGTTCCTGGTTGCACTTCGTGATGGAAAGATTGAAATTCAGTTTAAGAATGAGCATACAACCAAAATCACAACTGGAGGCAAAGTTATTAGTAATGGTCTATGGAATATGGTACATTTTTACAGATTTTATGAATATCTTTTCACTTTGATAGTTTGTTTTAAATGCAATTTCTTTTTGTAGTGGTATTAGACCAAAATGGGTTTGGATTTATCTGATATTATATGAAGTGTATTCTAAACGTTGTACATCTCTGAAACATGATACCCTCATTTAATGTATTTAGGATTTCTTGTAATTAAAATTGGTTTTAGTTATTTGCTAGAATTATTCTGTCTTTAACTTTTTGCCTTTTTTAGTGGCTGTTATTTGGTGTCTGTCTTACAGGTCAGGCATTATTAGCAGGCATAACAATTTATGCAAAGGCACCACTGATCAAGGAAAACTACCCTCAATTGCCACCAATATTTTTAAAATTAAAGAGAAATGCACAAAGTAACAAAATCAGAAAGTTAATTCAGTTTTAATAACGAGCATATAGATAAGTAATCAATTTTGTACAAACAGTATGCCTAGTGGATACCAGTCAGCGTGCTTAGAAACTAGCATTTTTGTATAATTCTACAAATGGCCTTTATTTTTATAATCAAGAATAGCACTGTAATCAACTGGATTAAAATGGGACTTTTCTTGGAGAAGAGATTACTGCTAGTTGATAGTGGAGAGTAGTCTTTTCTGCACTGAAACCATTACTACTGTCAGCAGAGAATAGCTGAGAGATCAGCATCACATTAGAATGTGGTGCCCTAAAAAGACAGCTTCCATGCCTATGGGAGCTGGCGAGAGGTCTGTGTTGAGAAGCCGTGTCAGGTCATCACTAAATGCTTTCATTCCTTCATTTATGCACTCATGGACTCATTTATTCAATATGCTCTTAGTGAGCACTTTTAAAGGGCTAGGTTCCTGAGTTCAAGGTGCTAGAACTGTAGCAAGAAATTGTCTTTGCTCTTGAGCTTTTCTCACAGATAAGTAGCTGATGCTGCTTTATGAACTAATACAATGTAATAGGATCCTAATATCTGTGGGAAATCTGTAAGTGTATCATAATTCATTCATTGAGCACTTTATGTACTGATCCTTATTGTAGATGGTAAGGATGGAACAATGAAAAAGCAAAGTCATTGCCCTTATGGAGCTTACATTCTAGTGGTGAGATGCAAACAATAAATGCATGAACAAATAAATACATAAGATAGTTATTAATGCTATGAAGAAAAAGAAGAGCAAAGCAAGACTTGGATAGAGAGTGATAATAATGTGCATATAGAATCAGGAATGGTATCTCTGATGAGATTAGATCTAAACTGAGACTTGAGGCACACGTCGTGAGAAATATATGGGGGTATATAAAATGACTCTCTACGATGTGAACAGCAAGTTCACACATGGGACAAGATGTGTTTGGTATTTGAGGAACACCACCACAAAGATTAGCATAGATAGATGCAGTAGAGTGAGGGGGAGAGTAGTTAGAAATGAGATCAGAAATATGGTCCGGAATAAGATCATCTAGGGCTTTGGGGGCCATGGTGAGGACTTTGGATTTTGTGCCAAGTGAAAGGCCTTGGATGGTTTTGAGAAGTGACATGATCTGATTTGCATTTTAAAAGATAATTTTGTACAGAACCTGGTGACTTTTTGGAAACTAGATAGTGGAGAGTGAAAGTAGAACAGGATATGGAGTTAGAAGATCATTGCAATAACCCATTGGAGAGATGACAGGTTTAGCCAGATAGCTTATGGTAGGGGTGGTGGGAAGTGATCAGATTCTGAGTGTATTTTTCAAGTTATGCCTTCAATTCAGATTTTCAAATGTTCACCATAAAGAAGGGTTTTAAGGCTATGAAATTGGCCATGTTGATCAGTGGTTCTAAACTCTGTCTCATCCAATGTCTGAGTATGTATAAAGCTCCTTTACTATCCTATAATGAAATGCATCAGTAATGTAAGCTCCCTAATAGAATCCAATATAGTGCTCTCACTATTATATAAATAAAGGGAAAATAATTTATATAAAAATATGTATTTCAATATATAAATTCTCAAGTACAACTATAGTACTTGTCATAGCTTTCTTCTATACTTAGAATAAAGTGAAAGCTATAAATGAAGACATGCTGCGGTGTTATACTGACCATAAGTACGTAAATGGTGTTGCCATCAGTAATATTAATTTTCCAAAGCGGTGAGAAACTCTTGGTAGAGAGCTAAAGAAAACAAACATCAATACATCCTTGGATGGCAAGATTATTGCATTCTTGAAAAATGTAATGAATGCTAAAAATGGTGCAACAAATATTTTGTTTATATTAATATGTACACAAACTGAATATCTAGTAGGGATGTTCCGAAGGTTTTCAAGATACTGGCTATTTTATTACTAATTGTACAGAACTAGCCTGTATATTGCAGAATGTCTAGCATCTTGCAATGACAGCATGGCTCCTACTCGTTGTGACAAATAAAAATGCACCCTATCCTCAAATTTTCGAAATGCCCCAGGGTGAGGTCATAGAAATACTTGCATGGCTAGAGGGGAAAGGACTGGGGCCTGAGCCCTGGATCTTTTACTAGAGGCTGAGAAGAGGAGCATTCAGCAGAGGAGACCGAGAAGGAGTGGTTGGAGGGTAGAAGGAGAAGCAAGCAAGAGTCAGGTCCTGGAGGCAAAATTAAGAACACCTGTACAGGAGGAAATAGTCATTACAGTAAAGTGCTGCTGATTGCTATATTAAGGATGGAGTGTTGACCAACTTTAAATCTGTAAATGTTACTAAATTTTACTTTAGAGGATAGTTTTTCCCTTCCTGTAATGGTATTTTCATATACCTGTTGTTTGGCTTCCATTATTTTATTTTATTTTACTTTTTTTTTGAGACAGAGTCTCACTCTGTTGCCCAGGCTAGAGTGCCGTGGCATTGGCCTAGTTCACAGCAACCTCAAACTCCTGGGCTCAAACAATCCTTCTGCCTCAGCCTCCCGAGTAGCTGGGACTACAGGCATGCGCCACCATGCCCAGCTAATTTTTTCTATATATATTTTTAGTTGTCCAGTTAATTTCTTTCTATTTTTCAGTAGAGACGGGGGTCTCGCTCTTGCTCAGGTTGGTCTTGAACTGGTGACCTCGAGCGATCCTCCCGCCTCGGCCTCCCAGAGTGCTAGGATTACAGGCGTGAGCCACCGCGCCTGGCCCATTATTGATTACTAAGTAAAGAGTTTGCATTTTGAGTGCTGTAGTTTTACATGAAGCAATTATAGTAATAGTTCTTCAAAATTGCCTTTAAGGGAAGATTTTTTTATTGTTGTTTACCCTCACTTCCAACCTTATTTTTTAATGAAACCAAAACTACTTTCAGAATTGGAAAACTCCAATTTAATTTTATGTATGTCCTTTCTTATGACCTCTATCACTTTTGAATTTTGAAAGAAAGATAATTTGTGTTCAATGAACAGAATACCGGACATATTGATTTCTCTTAGTTATTAAGAACTTACTTACATTGTTGATTCCATATGTGTAGTATCAAGCAATTGCAAAATAAGAACACTTAAATTTTTTCTAAAATAGAATGGCTCACTTCTTTAAAAACTATTAATTTTGTAGCATACTGGGATTAAAAAGTATGTAATTGAATATTTAAACTTAACAGAATGATATTGATTTTTTTAATGTTAAAATATGGTATGTTTTTAATTTTTGATCAAGTACTATCACCTTAAAACACATTTTTAATCACATTAATCATAATTTGACATTCCAAATGTGTTGGAACAACGTAATTATTGCATTAAAATGATTACTTTGGGAAATTATTTATTGGAAGAATAACAGAATTGTTCAATCCCAGTGTTTCAAATGACATGTAATAATGCTTGATTGTGCGGTAATTTTTGTCTTTTTAATTGTAGGTGTCTGTAGAAGAATTAGAACATAGTATTAGTGTTAAAATAGCTAAAGAGGCTGTGATGAATATAAATAAACCTGGAAGCCTTTTTAATCCTACAAATGGATTTTTGGAAACCAAAGTATACTTTGCAGGATTCCCTCGGAAAGTGGAAAATGCACTCATTAAACCGGTAATGATCCAAGCTTATATCATTCATCATGGATGAATTCCTTTTGTCTGTAATAGGTTTGAAGATGTGTTTTGCTGAGAATCAATAGAAGTTATTTTGTTAAACATGCCAAGTGTGACAACTTGAATTGAACATGGAAAAATAACATTAGTGACCCCTGAAATTATATTAAAGAAATAAGAAAATGAATGTAGTGGTTTTGTGCCCATTTAAGTCACCGGCATTACTCATGGAGAAGTGGATTTTTTAAATTCCCAAGTGTCAATTCAGTATGAATATCGTAATAGTCTATAGTCAGCCATTAAACATATTAAATACATATGATTGAGTCCAAAATTACATTATTTTTAGAAGTCAAAGGGCTTTCTCAAGTGTGTTTTTATGACTTAAATGTGAGAGAGCTCAAGAATAGCACAAAAGGTGGAAATTATTATTAAAAAATGTTTACTGAGGGTCTGACTATAGTCTGTCATAAATTAAAATTAGATATAACAAATGATTTTCTGGATATGATGTTTGTTTAATAACTGTAGACTAGGTTTCATGAAGGTGACTTATCACTGTCTTTGAAGAGTTTTAAAAATTTCATTTGAAATCATGGTCCTGCCAGATACACTTGCTGATTTAGTTTAAATATTTACTATTTTATATCCTGACAATTCATAGTTACTTTAACTTTTAAAAGATTTCTATGTTATGATATTAAACTCTAATTAGTTAACCTATGTCAAAATGAATATGCCTGTTCTTTGAAACTGATAAATCTAGACACTTTAAAAATAAAATGAATTACTAAAAAAGAATCAACCATTTATTGAAATAGCTACTACATGTCTTGAGCCTGTCTAGATGGTTTGGTGGAGGGTAGAGAATGCAAACACTTGTGCCTGAAGAAGCTTAGTGTCTGACTGCCAAGACTAATTTATATTGTAAATGGAAATAAAGAAAAACAGAAAGCAACTTAGAGCCCAGGGCCACAACTAGAAGCAAATACAGAACTTGAGAGCAGAAAGGTTGACTTAGGAGAGGCAGGTGGGGCTTGAGGTGTTAAATATTATTAGGATCCCATTGAGGACCTGTGATGGGAGAAATTCACTTTTACTAAAAGAAGACTGTTCATCTGAAGAACACCTTGAAAAAAAAATTAGATAAAATTAAAAATATTTAAATTATTTTAAAATGTCATCAAAGATAGGATTTTTTTGCTCTAAATGAACACCTATACCTATAATCAATTAAATGACTTTTCAGTCTGACTTAAGTTTAAAATGCACTGTTTGACCTATATTTTGATTTGTTAGATTAACCCTCGTCTAGATGGATG
Source organism: Lemur catta (assembly GCF_020740605.2). NCBI lineage: Eukaryota > Metazoa > Chordata > Mammalia > Primates > Lemuridae > Lemur > Lemur catta. Next base: position 246,938,647 of record NC_059128.1, read on the forward strand.
TATACGAGGCTGGAATCTGATGAATCAAGGAGCTTCAGGAGTAAAGGAAATTATTCAAGAAAAACAAAATAAGCATTGCCTCGTTTCTGTGGAGAAGGGCTCCTACTATCCTGGTTCTGGAGTTGCTCAATTTAGCATAGATTATAGTAAGTGATTTCCCATTTTATCTTTCTTTTCTCATTAATAACTAAATTTACTCATTGACAAACAGCAATGGTGCCTTCAGTGAACATTATTGAGTATCTACCATGTTCCTGGAGTAGTCTTAGGCTTATTCATACTGTTACACACTTTTTATAAATTTTTTTCAGCATATTAGAAAAAATATAAACACAGTTGAATATTCTTATGTTATTATTTAAAGTTTTTTGGCACATAGTCTGATTCATTTTGGGTAAATTCATTTGACCTATTTTAAAGTTCACTGATTTCTCAGTTGTTTGGGGTCTACCAATTGATGCATTAAAGGGATTCATCTTCATTTCTAGCGTTTCCATTTGACCTTTTCTTAAAATTTCTACCTCTTTGCTGAAATTCCTCATCTGTTTATACATGCAGTCTAGCTTGTCCACCAGAGCCTTCAGTATATGTACTATAATTATTTTAAATTCCTGGTCTAATAGTTTCACTTGTGTCATATCTGGGTCTGGTCATGGTGATTGCTTGGTCCCTTAACTGAGTGTTGTTTTTCCTTACTTCTATGCGTATCATATAATTTTAGGTTTAGAGGTAGGCATCTTATATAGAACACTAGAAACTGAGATAAATAATATTTATGTCTGGATCAGAGCACAACTCTTCTTTTACTGGTGAGGAGTCGAGGTACTTGAGTTTTGTGGTTGCCAGCATTATCCTGAGTGCACCCCAGGCTTCAAATTCCTCTAATATTACCTTCTGCTTAGGATAGGGACTTGTTAGAGAGTTGTTCTTAATAGCTATTCAGCTATTTAGTTTTTTTTTAATAGCAGCTCAGTTGTAGGTATTTCCTTTATGGTATGCCTCAGGAAAGTGTCCGTCTGTGGCCTTGCCCACCCCCCAGCAGAGTGCTCTCACTTGTTACTTGACATTTGCTCACATGGTAGAGAGGGCCTGGAGGGCAGGGGAGCATTCGCTATTGTTCTGGTACAGACTCAGTCTCGGGCAGGTGTCATATTCCTGGGTCTCACGGGTGTGGACTTTTCATTGTTCTTCCTCTCCCACCCTCACCAGTAAGGGAAATGTCTAATAATAAGGGCTCAAGATGGTTTCCTGCTCCTCCTCCATGGTAAATATTTTTTTTTGGTTTGTTTTTCCTGTTTTTCCCTTCCCCTAGTCTGTAGGTGCCATGGGTCTTCATATGTGTCTTAATGGCTAGGTTTGCTGCCTTTTCCCCAGTGCTTTAAGGCTTTTGTTGTGTAGAGGAGACAGAGAAGGATCTGAGTGGGGTTTTTTGCTTTTCCTGCAGCTGGTGCTACTCCCGGGACTGCATTAGGAAGGAGGCTTTCTCTGGTCTCCTTCCCTGCCCCCAGCATTTCTCTTGAGCACCCAATAAGGTCTATGGAGAAGAGCCTGTGAATGAGTATGAATTTCCCTGGGTCCCCAATTTCTAGGGTTTCTGAATTCACCTCCCCCCATATGGACTTTAGCAATTTGTTACAAGCTTTACCTAAATTATTTTTACCAATCTGGGGGCATGTGGCATCTGCCCTGGGTAAGAAAGTGTTCTTATCCTGGCTCTCCTTGGAAACACCTGTCTTTCTTTAGGTTTCTTGTTAGTTGGCAGCTCTGCAACCTCAGCTCTTTGATAGTTTGAGAAGTTGTTTTTGTGCAGATAATTTGGCTTTCGTTGTTGATATAAGAGTGAGAGTAGTGCTCTTTCCAGTTTCCTACAGCTTAAGTGGAGCAGAAAGTCTTGCCAGGCTGCCCCAGGTTTTTACCTTTATGAATAACACTTCTGTGAACATCCTTGAACATACATCCTATCCTGTGCCCTTATGTGATTCATTCTATAGGAAAAAATCTGAGAATTAGATTATCTCCAGGAAAGGTTATATAAATATATAATTATTACAGATTTTATTACATTCTCTTCCAAACATCTTTTATCAGTTAATACTTCTACCCACAGAATGAGAAAGTTTGTTTGAGATGTGTTCCAATCTGATAGTTCAAAAATTAAATTTTGTAGTTTAAAATATTATTTTTCTATTTTCTACTGGACTTCAGTATCTCTTCATATGTTTATTAGCTATTTGTACATTTTAATTATGCTATTGAGTTTTTTTTGTTGTAGGAGTTCATTATTTGAGCTACTAACACTTTGCATTATAAATTAAGTTAGTGTTAATCTGATATCTCTGCTTTAAGAAAAAGTTATATTTTAAGTGTGTTTATTCATAACCTTAAAAAATATTTACTACAGTTTTAAGGAAGAATTTTATACCAGTGATTTCTGTTTTCCTAACATAAATTAATACAATGCCTTTAACTTAGCTCTGTACTACATATGAAGGATTTCAAAAAAGATGTTCTAAATGGGGAGACCATTGACTATAGAAAACATCTAAGCTCACAATGATGAAAATAAAATATATATTGTACCTGAAAAAATCACTCTCATAAGTAATTAGTTCTTTCATGGATAACTTGAAAGAGAACTACTTTGTAACTAATATTTAATATTACATTATAACTTCTATACATTTGTATGTTCACTTTAGTTTGAGTTTGTTAATATCCTGTATTAAATTTATTTATTTCACAATGATTATATACATTTTCTTCTGCATGGGAATTATAGGCTTGTAATGAAAAATTTAGTAGTATTATATGTGACTACATGGAAGAACATCTTATCAAAGGAAAATTATTTTCTCCATTCACCTTCACCCTTTCAAATGCTCCAAGTAGTATTTGGGCTTTGTTACATGTTACATCATATTAAATGAGGGAGACTTCATCAGATTGTGAACTAATGTTTTCAGGAATCCATTACTTTGAAAACATAATTAACTGAACAAATATTTATTGAATGACTGCTGTGGAAAATAAAGTGATGATAGAGACATGTACTGCCTAGAACTTGAACTTTAGTGGGGCAAACGATTAACATAGTAATTAAGAAAGAGAATGTTAAGTACAAAGGTAAGACAATCGCAGAACAAGAGTTCCCATTCTAATTTTAAAACTATTAATAACTGTTGACGTCAAAGTATTTCTCTACTATCAAACTATCCAACTCCTCTGTGTATATAGATCATATTTATCTTTCCCACTGCTCTAAGATGAAAAGTGTTGGGCTGGTGATGGCAGCTATCTATACCCACATTTTCCCTCAGAAATTACAATAAATTTGTTGAATTTCCTTCTAAATGTGTACTTTAAAATATGACCACTCTGAGATTTGAGCATTGGTCAATGTGCAAGGAAGAAGGAAGAGCTGTTAAAGAGCAAACAGGGAAAGTTCACAATAATCCTTAATACCACAATCCAGAATTCTCTTCTAAAAACAACAGAAAGAAGGGGCTCCATTTGCCTGCATTTGAAAACAAAAATTTTGTTTGTTTTCCCTAGGTTATATAGATCTTTGAGAAAGGGAACTAAAATCTTTGGTATTACACAAAGATGGCTTTGAATATTAATCAGATTGTAATAAATCCTTCTGGTGTGCTTTAAGAGTATATTGACCCTGGCTGGGGTGCAGTGGCTCACGCCTGTAATCCTAGCACTCTGTGATGCTGAGGTGGGTGGATTGCTTGAGGTCAGAAGTTCAAGACCAGCCTGATCGGAGCGAGACCCCATCTCAAAAAATAAAATAATAAAATTTAAAAACTAAAAAAAAATTTTTTTTAAAGAGTACATTGATCCTGTTTTTGTTTCCTTGTTTTAAACAGATAACATATCCAGTGCTGAGAGTTGGCAAGTAAATGTGACCTTGAATATTCGCCCATCCGCGGGCACTGGTGTTATGCTTGCCTTGGTTTCCGGTAACACGGTGCCCTTCGCCTTGTCCTTGGTGGACTCCACCTCTGAAAAATTCCAGGTAACTTTAAACCTGTGTAAGCCTTGGTTTTCTTTTTATTTTTTAAATGGCTATTTTAGTAGTATCTACCTCAAAGGGCTATTTTGAAGATTAAATGATGAAACTTATATAAAGTACTTGGCACAATCTCCAGCACATAATTAAGAACTCAAAAAATGTTCATTGTTGTTACTTTTTTGCTGTCTTATTTCCAAGGTCTGAACCAAGAAATGAGGAAGTGGGGATAAGAAACCTTCTGCGTCCATAGCTAAGATTAGGCAGACTCACACAGGCAGTTTGGAGCCATCACAGGGTCCATAGAGACCCACCCTTATCCAGAATCTTTGGAGCATCATAGGAATTAGTCTGCACTAACGAAATAGAAGGGAGTCTGATTACAGTCCTCAGTGCTTAACTATAATGCTTTGTACTTTCTTACACTCTTAAATCTTTTCTCCCATGAGTAAATTAGGAAAGAAGAGAGAAAACTAAAACTGGTTCACTTGCCTTACTGGCAACTCTTATTTGAAATTAGGAGGAAGAAGAGGAAAAAGTCTTAGATAAAAGCATACATGAGAGTTATCAGAAGATCTGAATTATACAAACTTATATTAGAGGTTAATAGTTCTGTCCACGTGTCATCAAAACAGTGGATTCCAAGTTACAGCAAGCAGCTAATGTTTATGCCAGGGTTGGCTTGGATGCTCTCATTAGCTTTTAGAAAAGGACATATAATTGAATAATGCCTATAGTGATAAAAAAGGGTGGTGTTTGTAACTTAAAGGATGATTGGGGTGGGAGGTAGGGTGGGGGGAGTTTCTAGTGGTTAACCATAAGTAACCTAAAAAGGTCCTGCTGAGTTTTTTTTTTTCTTTAATCTCCAACTACAAGGAACTTTCTACATTTGGATTTTAGTTTTTTTGTTTGCATGTTTTTTTTTTAAACAAAATGGAATTCCTATCTTTACATTATTTATATAGTGGAGGAGATTAACGCATTCTATGTCTTTGATATTTATTTTATCCTTTCTGTGTTTGTCTCCATAGCTCTTATTTTGCATGTCAGATTCCCTTCTCAAGATCTATGTACAGTATTTCATAACATTATTCCACGAACCACTGATCATTCTGGAGCATTTTCTCAATTGACCATCTCTTTAAATGAGTTTTAAGGATACAGATATGTATAACACAATAACAAATATCCTCAAAGAACCTATATTTATGACATAGAGACTTTTCACTTAACATAGGTATTGTGAATTCCTAAGTAAACATTTCAGACTATCTTTCTACCACCTGGGAAGCCTCACAGTACCTGTCTCCCTAGTTTTGATATTATTTTCTCTCTCTTACTTTTTACATTTCCTCTATACTGTATAAGTTATATGCACAGATCACTCTCAACAAGTTGAGTAATTTAAGTATATTAGCAGTTTGAAAAGTTCGGCAAAATGAATACATTTTCTTTTTTGAGAATCTTCTGGAAAATACTCTAATTGACTGCTGACAACCCCAGGTTTTTCTTTCTCAGGGCCTCCTCACTCATTTTGTTCCAAGTCTATATGATAGCTTGTGTGGCACAAACAAACCTTTCAGTCCTGCTAGCATGTGCTTACTATAGCACTTTAAATTTTCCAAGTCTTTTCCCCAACAAAGAGTGATTCAACTTCTTTTTTTAATACATAAGCTTTGGAATTTAGGAAGGCTCATCAACAGAAAGGTACTGCTTAAGACACTGCTTTAGATTCCTGTTGGTAAAACAATTCTGTTAGTTTACTGAATTTTCAGAAGTCAGTATCCATTTACGTATTAGCTAAACTTAGAGTTTGTAAAACTAATGTATATTTTTAAATTATGATTATTATAATTAGCAATTTTTCAATTAAACCTGGAATCTCTGTCATATTTTTTTCTTATCGAAATTCAGTTTTTTTTAATTTCAGAAACTCAAAGGTCACTCTTAAGTCACATAACTGTTGGTACTTGCTTACATTAGGTCTTTGCTTTGCTCTTCAGGATATTCTGGTATCTGTTGAAAATACAGTAATATCTCAGATAGAGGCCATGAGTCTATGTTCTGGTCAACAATCGTCTCTGGAATTCAGAGTCAACAGAAACAATCTGGAAGTGTGGACTCCACTTCAAGAAGATACCGTCTCCTCTGAACACTTTCAAAGACAATTTGCCATCTTGGATAAAGCAATGAAAGGAACAGTGGCCACTTACCTGGGTGGCCTTCCAGGTATGTGCTTACTAACTTCAGTTTTTAAAAGTATGTTTTTAATCACATTAATAATATTTTAAATATATAATGTTAGCACAAAGCCATCAGAAGCGAAGACAAAATTTTTGTACCTATTGTTCTTTCTCTGAGGGAGGACACTGGTATTTTATTGGTGCGTTTTTGGTTTTTGGCTTTTTTAAACAGTAAACTGAAAGTGACCAAGTTTTGGTACATTTGGCTATCCTAGCCAGAAAGGATATATCACTTCAATTCACCCTCACAATAGTCTTGTAAGTTCAATATTTATTCTTCAATTCAGCCATAATTTATCCAATATTTATTCATCCATTATTCAGTTCATCTGTCATTTATCCAATTTTTCTTAAGTACTTATGTCCCAGGTACTAGAGACACACAATAATAAACAGATAGATATGGTCCCTGCTGTTAAGGCTTTTACAATCTAGTGGCAGAGGCAGACATTAAACAACTGATATGGAAAACATCAAAATAATTAAAATTGTGATCACTTCTATGAAGGAAAAGTATGGGATGCTTTAGAGTCTGAAAATGGGGACATGACCTGATTGTGGGGGCCAGGAACAACCTCTCTGAATAGGAGACTAAAATATAAATCTGATATTTGAAGGATTAGATGAATTTAAGCAGGTGGTGGGAGTGGGGATTAGAGTTCATATGCAGGTAACATGGTCCATATGTGGGAAAAATGGACAAAAGGGGATGAGAAGCTTAAGGACTCTCTAGAAGATCAGTCTGGCTAAAGCATGTCAGGCAAGGAGATGGTAGTGCAGCCTGAGGCTGTGTACTGGGTGGGTGAGGAAGGGTTTGTAGACCTGGTTCAGGGTCTTGAGTCTTATTATGAGACATGAGAATGGTTAAGAAGTTTTAGACCACGAAGTGGCATATCAATATCACAATTTAAAATTTTCACTCTACATGATGGATGGAGATGGATAGGCGAGAGGCAAAACTGGGTGCAGCTGAGATGAGTTGAGGCTATTGAATTAGTCCACATGAAGAAGCAGTAATAGCCGCAATACCTACACTACCATCAACCGGTGCATAACAAACAGTCTGGCAGTGCTCAGAGTGCTCCAAATGTATGAACTCATTTAATTTTCAGAATAATCCTGTGAGGTGGGTACTGTTAGTATCCCCATTTTACGGATGAGGAAGCTGCTGGACCAGGGTGACAGCAGTGGAGATGGTATGCAGCAAATAGACTGGAGAAGTATGTGAGAAACCAAATTATTAGGATTAACAATTGAAAGACCAGTATAAAGATGATTCTTAGGTCTCTAGCATGAGCAGTTGCATGGATTCCATTTACCAAAATGGAGAAAGCTGGAGGAAAAGCAGGTTCATCTTTAAGTTAATATTGGAAAACATAAAATTGCACCAATATTTTATTTTAAATGGCAAGAAAAAAAAAAATAGGCAGGAACTTCTTCCGAAGCATTTTTAGGTACCATGTGCAAGTTGTTTTCATAGGAAGAATTGGAAGTTTGATGTCTGGACTTCTAGCAACCCTCATTGTATTGCTTTAGCTGCTCAGGGTCTTGGTTTCCCATATAGCCCAGAAATTTTATCTGGGATTTTGGGAAATAGAATTAAATAGACTCTAAAGATAGATAGATACATAGATACATAGAGTTAGTTAAGTAGTTAACATGGTTAGTTATTAGGGAGTATAATTATAGTTCAAATCAATAAATTCTATATTGAAATCAACCTACTGCCTTAGTCACAAGTTAGTTAAATATAACTTTAGGAAAACAAACAATGAAAGAATTTAAAAGAAGCAAAAATATCAAAATTTCAGTGGTTCCAGGATTTGGCAATAGCATTGAGGACTGAGTTCAGGCAGGATGTGTGGAAAGAGTGTGTAAAATCTGAGAGACACTGAAAATTGAGATAAGTGTATAAACTATGGGATGGGTAAATTATTAATAGTACACAAAGTAGGCATGTTAAATTTCATGTTAAAAGTTAAAACTCAGGGGAAATTGATGATTCTGAGGAATTTTGTAATAGTAGCATAATTTATGAGGTTCGGCTAGACTTAAAAGGGATTCTTAACAAATGCTATGAGCTCATAGAAAAGTATGGACTTTATTCATTGTATGGGCAAGTTAAAAGTGGAAAATTGAAGTTGTTATTTTTGGCATAAGGTTCTGAGGAAGAAGAATACAAACTAGAGAATATCCACCATGAATTAAAATTCATGGAGAGGAGATATCAAAAAAGAGGAAGCAAGTGGAGAGATGGATAGTCTTCTAATGAACCATTGTTCTTAGGAATCAAAGGGCCTTACTAAGTATTAAATTTTATAAAGAGGCCAGGCACAGTGGCTCACATAATCCTAGCACTTTGGGAGGCTGAGGCAGGAGGATCACTTGAGGCCAGAAGTTTGAGACCATTGTGGGCAATGAAATATAAAAAAATTAGGTGTGAATGGTGTTGCACACCTGTAGTTCCAGCTACTCTGGAGGCTGACATAAGAGGATTGCATGAGCCCAGGAGTTCGAGGCTGCAGTGAGCTCTGATCCCACCACTGCACTCTAGCCTGGGCAACAGAGCAAGACCCCATCTCTAAAAAAAAAAAAAAAATTTGATAAAGAGTATGAAAGTGTAGAGTGACCCAAAGGCCCTAAACTAATCCTAAATTATTCACTGAGGAGTTATTAAAATTATTATTTTTTAGAACACCAAATATTGCATAAAAGTGAACCCTCTATCATGGCCTGCTTTGTATGCTCAAAAGGAAACCATTTCTTAGGAAAATACAGAAATCTGCTTTTCTTCCAGCAATAATAAAAAAAAGATACATTTGTCATGGCATTTAGAAAAGATTTTCAAGTACCTGTAATTTAGAGGTGAAAAAATGATTTAGTAATGCTTAAACTGCTGCTCAAATTTAATGATAAAATACTACATAATTTGTATAATAAAGTAGAATATTATAAGCAAAATATGCTTATTTCTATGCTTCTTAAAATGTGTTTATTTATCTTAAGTTTGGATGAAACTGAACTGTATTTATGAAGTCAGAAGAACTCATGATGTACTGAATTCAGTGCTAAGCATAATACCTTAAATATAGGAGTCACTTAGTGTGTATTTATCGAATAGAATTACATTATTAACTTTTCCTTTTGGATTAGAATTTGGTTGGAAATGGGAAGTCTGAAAGGTTTCTCTAACTGTAAACAAATAGGATGCTAAAATTCTTGGACTAATTAGTCTAATATTCTGTTTTTACAGATGTTCCATTCAATGCCACACCAGTGAATGCCTTTTATAATGGCTGCATGGAAACAAAGATTAATGGTGTACAGTTGGATCTGGATGAAGCCATTTCTAAACATAATGATATTAGAGCTCACTCGTGTCCGTCAGTTCAAGAAGACACAAAGAATTCTTAAGGCATCTTTTCTCTGCTGATAATATTTTTTTCCTGTGTGTAATTATACTTACATTTCAATAATAGCTGAAGAGTTTTGCCTACAATGTACAATCTTTAATTATTTTGTGGCACTTTAACCTTCTTGGAATTTTTAAAAGGTCCTTTTTCAAGAAAAATATTCCGTTGTAATATAAATCACATTAAAAAATCCTTACTTCTATTGCTGTCTAGAAATTAAATAATGAAACACATAAAAATTTTAAATTTGAATTTTTTGCTACAAATGACATCATTTCAATTTTTATTTGTAAAAGTAAATTTTAATTTTGTCATCATGAACTAGTGTTTAAATATCTATTCTTCTAAGAAGGCAAAGAAGTAAAGCCAAACAAAAGTGCATGTGATTAAATATTATCCATCATAGGCAGCGTTTTGTTTTTGCTTTTGTTTTTCCCTATGAAGGCAGAAGAGATGGCCTATTAAATATGAATTGAATGGAGGGCCATAAAGCTTTATTCCAAAGCAATTCCTCAGGGGGACCAGCTTTGGCTTTATCTTTTTCTTACCTGGCTTCACGTGTGAACCAGTATCTTTACTGAATTAGAAAAGAAGTAGGACAAATTTTCATGAGAATGGCACATGAATCTTGCTTCTTGGGAATTGGATTCTATGAGGGAGGAGACATTATATTTTGTTGGAATGGATATAGAAATCTGAGATGGATACATTCCTTAAATTTTGGCTCTGTGCATCACAAAAGCTCTGCATGAGAAAAGGCAGAATTTAGTGATGGAAACAAGAATAAACGTATGTGGAATTTCATAGTTTTCCTTGAATCCAACTTTTAATTACCAAAGTAAATTGCCAGAACATGATTTTTGAAGAACAAAGGAACTGTGAAAATTACAGCAAATTTTAACAAAAGGATAACCACAGAGAGATATAGTTAATATTGTGTTTTTGTAATCAAAGAAGTAAGGAAGTAAATTGCCACATACTTGCTGGTACTGCAATGCATTTCAAGTGGCAGTTTTGTTACTCTTGAATCTATTATCACATCAGGTATGTATCAGATATTTCATTGACAGTTTTAGAAAATAAACTTCCTTTTACTGTAGTTATTTTACATCGCATAAAACATAATAAATTGGTGTATAATTTTGAAATGTATATGATTAATATCTTTATTCTATCAACTGTTTGAACAGAACATAAAATTACATGATACACTTCTAACTCTTCATGCAGCACAGTAGTTCTTCAGTTAAAAGACAGATATAGCTCACACATTTGATGAACAGTAATGGTTGGGCTGTAGACTGGAGTTCAGAAAGGGAAGAAAAGCAAACATAACATGCATTGAGTGTCTGACACATACCAGAAATTGTACTAGATCATCTTACTGGATGCAGTTTTTTCCCCAATTGCCACTGTATACTATGAGTGATAAATATCAGCAATGACTTGATAATTATGTTGGTGCAGAAAAGCAAGGAGGGAGAAAAGCTGAGAGAAAATATGAGAAAGGGGGAAAAAAAAGAGAAGGGAGGGAAAAATGAATATCTTCTCAGGTAGAGTTCTCTGCTTCTCATTTAATTATGGCAGCATACAAGGGCAGCTTTAGGGATCACTCCCACATTTCACATCATCAGAAGCAGAAACCTTCCCACATGCAGTGATGTTTATAGAGGCTCCAGAGATGCATTTATAAATTTTATCTGTCTTTGAGATGCACTCACATATGGCTAGAGAGGGAGAGCATCTAGACCTGTGGCTAAGAATCTTTGATTTTGATCTTTGCCAAGAAATATAGATTTCTACTTTTAAAGAGTTGGGTAGAGAACAGTGGCTTCATGGAGGTAAAGTAGGTATTTGGTGCTATTTCATGTTTGTATAGTGAAAAAACCCAAAATATAGACCCATTACAGAGTCCCCTAGAATGTAACCATTTGCAGCGATAGGTGATGGATCAGTAAAATCAATGGTTAATCTGTGAGTACAGATTAATCATTCACCTCATTTTTCCTGTCTGAAAGTGTAAGTCCAGTCTTAGTCCCCACATGTGAATATGATAAAGTATTTCTAATTTCCTTTTCATTCTGGAATTATTACTGGAAAGAGGACATTTTTTGGTGAAAAATTTTTTTTTTTCAAAAAATAATTGCCTTATATCTTTTGAAAGTCTCTTAGATCTTTAATTTCTGTGGTCAGTGAGAACTAAACTAATACATAAGACTGGGATATTTGAAATGATTTCATTTCATTTCTTCATAGTGCTATTAATATGGATATATTATAATGGAAAGAAAGAGGGAAAGAAAGATTGCCAGAAGAAAAACAAGGAAGAAGCAGATACAGAGATTTTAAAAAAGAGAGCAATATGTCCAAAAAGAGAAAGGAACTAGTAGACAATAATAAAAAAACAATAATAATAATAAGTGAAAAAAGAGAGAAAGAAAGATGATGAGGAAAGAGAGAGACCTAGAGACAAGAAGCAGGAATAAGAGAGTCTTCAGCAAATTTATCCAAGGTGAGGATGGCAACTTTAGAATTGCTGTGAAGACAATGTTCCAATGCCCTGGAGGAGTAGCTTTGGTTAAGCAGCTACTAGAGATGATGACCTTGTGACTTGCCTCCCTGAATGGGTGAAAGAGCTTGCAATCACTAATTTCTGACATTTTATTGCCTTATCCTGACCTCTTGGGGGCTCAGCCAATTTACACCAGAGGGAGTTATCAGTGATTGCATCTGGGGAAATGCAGACTAGGAAGAGCTCCCCTGAACATGTGTGAGTTTGATGCTAGAATCAGAGCTGAGAAAACTTTTAAACCAAGGGTCATACAACATCCACAAGCACCATTAGCCATGGCTGGCACACTAATGGTAGTCTAGAAATACAAATGGGTAACTCCTGGGATGGCAGGAGAGAAAGATCCAGTAGGATCCAAAAATGATGAGCTTATGAAGACCACTGAGTTAGGGAGGGTGTCATATCTATTCTATTCCATGAAGGAATAAGCATGCTTGGAATAAAACCTTTGTTAGAATCAATCATGAAGATGTAGCTACCTTCCGAAATATGTGTTCAGTACCTCCTTAGAAGGGGTTTTCTCAATTTCAAACATTCTTCTGACTTTGAAATTTGTAGAATAATTGTTCTAGAAATTTTAAATATTTTTTCTTTTTTTTTCCTGCAATTTTTTTTTTTTTAAAAGGATCTTTAGAGCACAACTTGGTGCTCTTGAAAGCCTTTGGTAAATGTATACACAACTGAAAATAGTAACTTTCAAATAAATTTTTCTCTTGTGCTAAGCCAATTTGAGCACAATTTTCATACTTCCTGGTATTTATACTTTCCCTTCTGATGTTTAAAAAAGTCTCTAGAAATGTCTGAGAAGACTAGGGATCTGTAGCTTTTAAGTACTCACTATTTTTCACTCATCAGCTCATTTGGGCCTTATAAAAGCTCTGTCAAGCATGGCATCCAATCCTAAGTCTTCCTTACTTTTATTCTTCCTTTCTAGGAAGGAAAACTGAGCCTTAATGGCCCTGATTACTGGAAAGTGACTGACGTAACGTAGGCTCTTCCTGGTGATTGGATTAGGGTCATGCAACTAACCATCATTATGGAAAGACTTGTGAGAAGGCTTCTCATTACCTTCTGTCCCCCAGGCTGAACTGTCTAAAATATCCAATGAAGGGAGAAAAATTAATAAAATTATTAGTCGTAAATCTCTTCTTTGCTTCATAATCACCACGATCCTTCAATTCTTTCTAACTTATAGAACCTGAGCACCCACTAGGTGCAGTAACTGGAGGTGTTGGGAAAGCAATGATTAATCCATTAATCCCACAACTATTTGTACAACATGTACAATGTGCCAAACACTACACTGTTCTGTGCACTTGGGCTGCATGAATGAACGAAACACAAATATCTATGTGCCTATGTACAAAAAGGGTCATAGAGAAGACCAATCCAGAGGCAAAAGTGTCTTCTATGATTCTTCTCATATCATGTCTTGATAGATGTTAATTTAATCTGCTTTTACCTTAGTATCGGGCTGACAGAGTCCAGGTTAATTTTTATTGTTAATGTTCAATTAAAAAAATAGTTCTGTGAGTATGATATTTAGATACAAACCTAATCAGTAGGCCCAGTCAATATTGGTGAGAGGTAATCTTTCAGGCTCTGTGTGACAACCTTCACTGATGCAGAACTCACTCATTTTCTCTTTGTTCACTGTGTCAGTTTGGAAGCAGATGCCAAGAGAGGATTAGATAGGTGTTAAGGACTGATTATGTTGCCTCCAAATTCATATGTTGAAACCCTAAACTCCAATGTGACTGTATTTTGATATAGGGTCTGTAAGGAAGTAATTAAGGTTAAATGAGGTGGTAAGGGTGGGGCCATAATCCAATGTGACTGGTGTCATTTTATAAGAAGAGAGAGACCCGGCATGCTCACACACAGGAAAGGCTCTGTGAGGACACAGCAAGAAGGTGGCCATCAGTAAGCCAAGGGGGGAGGCCTCGAGAGAAACCAAACCTGCCCACACATGGGTCTGGGGCTTGCAGTCTCCAGCACTGTGAGAAAGTCTATTGCTGTTATTTAAGCTCCCTAGTCTGTAGTATTTTGTTTTGGCAGCCCTAGCAAACCAACACAACAGGAAGTACATTTATTAGGCCCCATTCTAATGACCTTATTTTAACCTGATTATCTCTATAAAGATCCTATCTCCATCAATACCTAGCAGTTGTCTAAAAAAAAATAATAAAAAGAGAAAATAGAAATTTAAAAAAGGAAAAAAAATCCTCTCTCCAAATGAAGTCACAGTCTGAGATACTAGGTATTAGCACTTCAACACGTAAATTTGGGGGAACACAATTCATTTGATAACAGAAGTTTTCTTGTAGCTGAGCCTTAGGTATTTTGATTTGAAAAGACAAAATATAGAGCAAATCATTAAATAAATAGACATTCAAAGATGTCTAGTGGAGGTATCTATGATTTTATGCAGTTGCTATACCCTAGGTTTTGACTTTAAGACATGTTTTTTGGATTGAGAATCTCCAATTTCTAGAATTATTACATAAAACCATAAAATTAATCTTCAACAGAGGAGAAGTATGTATATGTATGAGATAGGTAGAGAGGAGTTGAGAAGGAGGGATTAGAATGTGCCCATGCTTAACAAGCTTTTCTAACAGGTCTATTATAAAAAAAAGTCTCTTTCCTCATGCCTAGCTACTATTTATATTCCTGTCTTCCTTTATCCACACTTCTTCCTATCCCTATACATACTCTATCAATAATAATTAAAACTAGCCAAAGGGCTGGGCGCAGGGGCTAACGCCTGTAATCCTAGCACTCTGGGAGGCTAAGGCGGGAGGATTGTTTGAGCTTAGGAGTTGGAGACCAGCCTGAGCCAGAAGAGCAAGAAGAGTAAGACCCTGGTCTCTACTAAAAATAGAAAAATTACCCAGGCATGGTGGAGCATGCCTATGGTCCCAACTACTCAGGAGGCTGAGGCAGGATCGCTTGAGCCCAGAAGTTTGAGGTTGAAGTGAACTATGATGGCATCACTGTGCTCTACCGGGGCAACAGAACAAGACTCTGTCTCAAAAACAAACAGGCAAATAGAAAATACTAGCCAAAGGAAATAGAATGCTTTTCCTAAGAAAGGAAAACATTTCCTATTGTCAGAGTCCAGAAGGCTATTTATTTACCTCAATGAGTGAGAACTGGGAAAAGGTGAGTGATCCAATTCTTCTTAAAGTAGAGGTAGTGGTGAAATGGTAAAGTGACTTTGGGGAGGTTGGAGGGACCCCTGACTGGTAGTAGTTTGACAACCAGCATGCAAAATTCTTGTACAGTCAAAAATCAACTTTTGCAAGCCTGTCTGAGTGTGCTGAGCTCCAGCCCACCACGCCTAACAGTCTGGAGGCTAGAAATTCAGGATAGAAAGGGCCATACTCCCTCTGGAGGCTCTAGGAGAGAATGCATCCTTGCCTCGTCCATCTTCTTGTGGCTGTCAGCAGTCCTTGGCTTTCTTGACCTTGACCACATTAATCCCTGCACCCATCTTCACATTGCCTTCTTCTCTATTTGTATCTTCTCCTCTGTGTGTCTGTCTCTTATGAGGACACTTGCCATTGAATTTAGGGCCCACCTAAATAACCTAGGATAATCTCAACTCAAGTTCCTTTACTTAATAAATCTGCAAAGACCCTTTTTCTAAATAAAGGAACATTCACAGGTTTGGGATAAAGATGTGGACATAATTCTGTGGGGAATGGGAGCATCACTCATTTCATTACATTTATAATACAGTCATGTGCTGCATAATGACATTTTAATCAACAATGGACTGCACATATCATGGTGGTCCCATAACATTTGAATGGAGCTGAAAAATTCCTTTTGCCTGCAGAAGTCATAGCTGTTGCAATATGGTAGTGCAATTAGTTTACTTTTAGAAATAAATTTAGTGTGATCTAAGTGTTCAGTATTTATAACATCTACAGTAGTGCTCAGTAATGTCATAGGCCTTCACATTCACTTACCACTCACTGACTCACCCAGAACAACTTCCAGTCCTGCAAGCTCCATTCATGGTAAGTGCTTTATATGTCAGGGTTGGTTTTTGAAAGAGAAATGTCCTGGTTCTTTGGCTTCTTGCTTGGGAGAATCACAAGCAGGGCTGGTGCAACAGAGTGAATACAGACAGGAAGCAATTCCACACAAATAGCTTTCATTGTAAAAAAGAAGGAAGAAAGAAGAAAGCTACACAATTGTAAAAAAAAAAGAAGGAATGTACACAAAGCGAAAATGTACTCCAGAGAGAGAAACAGGTCAGTCTCCATGAGTGGAGAAAGATGTTAAGAACTCTCAGGTGGTTTCTTTTTATTGGCCTGGTCCGGGGGATGGCTTACAGGAGGTGTGGGATGATTCCAGATGATTGATGTACATGGTTGTCAGGTGTTCTGTGTTTTCCTGCAGTCTCTTCCCCTGATTGGTTCCCCAGCTTCTCTGCCCCTAGGAACCACCCTCCTGGCCTGTATTTGCCACTTGCAAATTTGATCCCTGTCTAACATTATACAGGTGTACCATTTTTTATTTTTTATATTTGTACTTTACTGTGTCTTTTCTATGTCTAGATACACAAATACTTACCGTTGTGTTATAATTGCCTACAGTATTAGTACAGTAACATGCTGTACAGGTGTGTAGCCTAGGAGCAATAGACCATACCATGTAGCCTAGGTGTGCTGTAAGCCATACTACCTAGGTTTGTGTAAGTACACTCTATGATGTTCGTGCAACGCCAAAATCACCTAAGGATGTATTTCTCAGAATGTGTTCCTATTATTAAGCAATGGATGACAATTTGTGTTAAATTCACATTACATATTAGACTGATGTCAAAATTTGAGAGAACAGAGTAGAGAATGAGAGGAATATTATGTTGTTATTATTATGAGCATGAATACTGGAGCCAGACTATTTGGTTTAAATGCCAGTTCCATCACTAACTAGCTTTGAGAACTTGGGCAGGTTACTTAATGTCTCTGTGCCTTTGTTTCCTCATCTGTAAAATGGGATAATAATATAATAGTGCCTAGATTGGGTTGGTGTAAAGCTTAAACTGCCCATAGTGAGTGATATGTAAATGTTTGCTATTATTATTTTTATTGTTGTTTTTAAATATAGGCAGGTTAGCTGGATTCTCAGAACTCATTGAAGTAGTGGTGTCACAATGTTTGAAAGTCTTATCTTCTATTTTGCAGAACGAGAAATTTGCTATATGAAAGTCTAAAACCTAGGTTTGAAAGGAGTGATTCCTAAAGTTTCATCCTCAAGCACTGGTGCATCCCAATTTTGTCTTAGGCCTGTCTTGAAAATGGTAACAGGCTGCTTTGTTTGCTTGATTCCAGTTTTGTGCTGAAGAAGAGAGACTGTACCTTCCACTTGATTTAAAGTGGCTTAAATCTGTCCCTTAGTTTAACATTGCCAGATTTAGGAAAAGAGTAATATTTGAAAACCTTTAAATATGTACACATGCTGTGTGTTTTCACCATCACAATTTTTACCAACACCATTAGAACTTGCATCAAACCCAAATGGTGAGTGAACAGAAATGCTAATCCACTAAGCACTCATGTTAATGGTCATTAAAAAAAGCAATAGATTCTGACTTGCTTGTAAATTATGTGAGGAGGAAGGTAAGGAAATAATTAACTAGAATAATTCACTTAGATGTATTTCCTCTGAAAGCATTAAAATGTCTTTGTTGCTTCCTGAAAGAATTACTTGAAAGCATTGATATATTGTGGTTCTTTTATATAATTTTCAGATAGCTGATTGTGTGCTTTAGAAAGTAAAAAAAAGACTCTAGAGTTTCATATTCAATTTGGCCTTCATTTGTAGAGCATACATTCATTTAAATAAAAATTCAACTTCATGATCTAATCATTTATAGGCAGTTATTACATAATGATTTTTTCTTTTTTTAATTTTTAAAATCCCTTTTATTAAAAACAATTATAAGACCTCTTTGGAGTGGACAGAATGGGAATATTAAATAACTCAAATATTAAATAAGAAAAAAATCATTTTAATTAATAAAGCTGTGTTTCTGAAAGTAGCTTTCATCTACCTTATTATTAGTTATATTTAGTTTGACTGGAAACTGGAAAGTGTCAGGTTATCAGACCTAGAAAAGTAGTCTCATGACCATATTGAAGTAAAGTCAGGAAAAGTATATATATTTCAAAATTATTCTAGGGACTTTATATTACTCTCTATTCAGGGAACTACTCAATAATATTTCAAGTTTCAGAAATATTTTAGCTCTATTGTATAATAAAATATACAATATATAAGGTATACCTTAGGACTGAGGAAAACAGCTCAAAATACTTGTTAAGAGTTGTACATGTTTATTAGTTTGAATAGATGCTTTTTGTTTTTGTTCTTAACAACTGTGATGGTTAATTTTAGGTGTCCGGCTTAACTGGATTAAGGGATATCCAGAAATCTGCTTAAGCATTTTTTTCTGGATATGTCTGTGAGGGTGTTTGTGGAAAAGGTTGACATTTAAATCAGTGAACTGAATAAGAAATATCTGTGCTCACCCCATGTGGGCAGGAAACATCCAATTGGCTGAGGGCTGGGATAGAACCGAAAGGCAGAAGAAAGGTGAATTCTCTTTATTCTGGAGCTGACACATCTTTCTTCTCCTGCACTTGGACATCAGAGCTCCAAGCTCTCCAACCCTTGGGGTCTGGGATTTGCACCAGCAGCCCCCACCCCCAGGGCTCTCAGGCTTTCAGCCTTGGGCTGAAAGTGACACCATTGGCTTTCCTGGTTCTGAGGCCTTCCGATTTGCACTGAGCTATGCTACTGGTTCTCCAGCTTGCAGATGGCAGAACTTGTGGGACTTCTCAGCCTTCATAACTGCATGAGCCAATTCTCCTAATAAATATCTTCTCATATTGCTCTTTCTCTGTATATCCTATTAGTTCTGTCTCTCTAGTGAACCCCAATACAACTTTGATTTAGCACTTTGCATCGACCTCGCCACTTCTGCTTTCAGTTTAGTACGTAAGTGGAACCTATGGTAATTAGAGACAAAAGTGAGATGTTGCTACATGTCCTCAGTTGTTTTCCCTGGCTCCAACCTTCTTTTCCTCGCCTGCAAAATTCTTCAGTCGAAGGACTAAGACTAAATCCTCATTATAGACCAAAGGGGCTAGTCCTGTGACTAAGCTCATTTTAACAGCAGAGTACTTCCCTGGCCACTAATTGCTTTGTTTTATATTCAAGCTCTCTGGAGGGTTTCCAAGTTTCCAAGGTCTTTCACAGCC
Source organism: Lemur catta (assembly GCF_020740605.2). Classification (NCBI taxonomy): domain Eukaryota; kingdom Metazoa; phylum Chordata; class Mammalia; order Primates; family Lemuridae; genus Lemur; species Lemur catta. The sequence goes on from NC_059128.1 coordinate 246,958,170, forward strand.
TTTTCCCCATCTACTGTCCCCACTCATTGTCCCCACTTAGCAGGTCAGTTAGTTTGTGGCCCTTCCCAGGTGCCATTTTTTCCATTTGTCCTCATTGTTTAGCTTTTATTATGTTTTTTTATTCCACTAAGACAGCCTTCCCCAATTTTATTCAGATTTTCCCAAACCAGTTCATCTATTCTCCTCTGCAGCACTTAACCACATTTGTATATGATTTTATGTATACTGTTTATTTATAATATTTCTCTCCCCATAGGTTATAATTTTATGAAAGCATTGCCTAGACCCCAGTGCTTGGCATTTAGTAAACAGTATATATTGGTTGAATAAATAAATACATTCTATTGTTTACATGTACTTGCTTTACTTCCTTATTAACTAATCTGAAAACATTTACATATAGGGAAAATACCTGTTAATCTTTCTGAATCCATAGCAGCTTCTGGACAATATCACTGCCTCCTAAAATGCCACTGACTTCATGGATACTTGAAAAATCTTTGTTCATTAAAATCATGAAGCACCAGTGACAGTCAAAGGGAGAAGAAGGATTAAAGTAAAAAAGAATGAGGCATGTGCGTTTCAGTAAGCACCTTTTTAGCATGCTGAAATGAACTGTGATATGCTTCACTGTCATGTCCTCTAGAAGAGAGAATATCTCAACAATGAAATTTTTCAGAGCTGTTTATAGCAGAGCATTAACAGAAAATGAGAGAAAACATCAAAGATTTCTGTGTTTTGTGTTTTGTGTTTTGTCCTTAAAGAAGCAAGAATGAGCCAGTCCCTACTCGAAGACCACAACAAAATGATTTAAGGTAAAAGGTATTGCACCCTACAGAGATATTACCCTGTAAGGAAGATATTGACATGCAAAGACGCATCCTATTTTTCTTCTCATTCTTGGAATTTCATGTCTCAGGCAAAACAGATGACTCATATTACTGTAGAACATCCCACATCCACAAATCATGCCAAAACTGTCTCAAAGGAAATCCTCAACTTTTATATCAACCTGGACATGTCATTATTTTTTCAAATACTCTTACAAAAGGAGTGTTTCATCATTATTTTGACATCCTTGGAAATAACTCAAATGAATTCTACTCAGTTGCAAAGGGAAAAAAAGTTATTTATATTTAACAGACCCATTTTTTTCTTCCCCCGACTTAAAAGCCTAATATCCAACTACATTTCTTCCTTTTGCACATTTTATATTTTTTCCCACAATACTGCTTTTGCTCTCTGTCTACTTTGACGATAAACTTATATTTCAGTCTTAATTTTGTTTCAGGTCATTAATGTCAAAACAGAGCCATAACACATTTGGTGGAGCAGATCATGGTATTTGGCCATTCCTGCTTTTCTTCAGTCCTATTGCCTCACACTAACCTTGACTGCATACTTTTTATTTTCTCATTTTTAATCACTACTTTTTTTTTCAATTGAGGTAAAATTCATGTAACATACAATTGTAATCATTTTAAAGTCATTCCATAGCATTTAGCGCATTTACAATGTGCTCACTAATTCTTTTAGTTCTCTCTGGTTGCCCCTTATATTGGTGTTCTTAAGAGAAATAAAACCAATAAGATATTTACAGACATATGAGAGGGGATTTATTATGGAAATTGGTTCACATGATTATAGAGGCCGCGAATTCCCATGATATGCCATCTGCAACCCAGAAAACCAGGGAAGTCAGTGGTGTAATTCAGTCTGTGTCCAAAGGCCTGAGAACCAGGGGAGCCCATGGTGTAACTATGACTCTGAGGCTGAAAGCCTAAGAACCCAGGGGCACTGGTGCAAGTCCCAGAGTTTGAACGCTGGACAGCCCAAAGTACTGATGTCCAAGAGCAGGACAAGATGGGTGTCCCATCTCTAAGAGAGGGAGTGAGTTTGCCCTTCCTCTGACTTTTTGTTCTAGTGCATTCCACAATGGAGTGGATGAAGCCCACCCACACTGGTGAGGGAGAATCTTCTTTACTCAGTCTGCTGATTCAAATGCTTATCTCTTCCAGAAATACCCTCACAGACACATTCAGAAATAACGTTTTACTAACTATGTGGGTGTCCCTTAGCCCAGTCAAGTTGCCACATAAAATTAATCACACCCCTTTTCCTATACATTAACAAACTTTCATTATCTCCTCATGCCTGAGCTCAACCCTATCCCTCCAGCATTCAGACGATAACCTGATGTCTAAATTCCTTGAGAAGACAGATGCCTCACAGTCTCTCCTTGTCTATGTAGCTTTTCACCATCCTTCACCCCTTCTTCTCTAATGAAGAGAAAAAGCAATGTTTCACCTGTCCAGGATAACACTTAGCTTCTTTTCCTACTCCATTTTCTCCATTTTGTTGGTACCTACTGTGCCACCAAATACCCTACTTTCCTTGCATTCTTTACCAATCCTTTCTTTTGCCTATTTTCCCTAGTCTACAAACTTATCCAAGATTTCTCCATTCTCAAGTCGGTCTTTGGTTAATTCTTCTTATCCTTTGCAGCTACCTGTTTTTCTCCTTCCCTTCATCACTGCTAAATTTCTCAGGAGAGTAATATTCTCTCTTATTCTCTTTTTCATTTTCAAAAAAATGTCTGTTTACAACTTAAACTACCACCCAATTCAGCTATTTCACTAAAATTGCTATTGTAAAAGTCACCATTGACCTCCTAATTGCCAAACTGAAATCCTTAATTAAAATTCTCATTGAATCTTTTAACCAAATTTGGCATGTGATGACTAAGGTCTCCTATCTGATCTGAAATAGTCTTTGGTTTTTGTGCCTTGCCTCTCTCAAGATTCTTTTCCAACTTCCGACCTCTCTGATTTTTTTTTTTTTGTTTGTTTGAGACAGAGTCTCAAAATAATTTGGGGATTTGTTACCTTTTCTGAATCACCACTGCAGTGTATTCGCTCTCACCTGAATTGTCGCAGTTGCCTTTTAAGTGTCTTCCTGCCTCAGCTTTCTAAGCTCTTTGTGTTTATCCTCTTTTTTGCTATCATTTATTTTTTGAAATCAAAGATCTATCAAGTTATTTTTGTGCCTTAAAACTGTCTTTGACTGTCCACTGCTTAGAGGAGGAAGTTCAAATTCATTCTTGCCTTTTCTTTGTCATCTTTTATATCCAATTTCTTCTATGCATTCTACAGTTCAGCTATTCTGGATGACAGTTTTTCTATTGCCCCCAGCTAGAGTACAGTGGTGTCATTGTAGCTCATTGCAACCTCAAACTCCTGGGCTCAAGTGATCCTCCTGCCTCAGCCTCCCAAGTAGCTGGGACTACTGAAGCACACACCATGCCCAGCTAATTTTTCTATTTTTTGTAGAGACGGGGTCTTGCTCTTGCTCAGGCTGGTCTCGAACTCCTGAGTTCAAGCAATCCTCCCGCTTTGGCCTCCCAAAGTGCCGGGAGAGCCACCATGCCTGGCCTATTTTTTCTTTTCTTTCTTTCTTTTTTCTTTTTTTATCTTCTTTTTTTAATGGAGGCAACTCTGGGAGTCATCCTTTAAATGTGAATTTTTCCAAACTTCATCTTTGGCTTTTTATTCACTTTATAATACTTCCATGGTTGATTTCATAATTTTTCATTGAATCTCCTGTCTTCTACTTTAGTTGCTTTGCCAACTAAAAAAGCAGCACCAAAAGCATTGGAAAGTGAACTTGTGTCTTTTGGGGATTTGGAACCATAACTTAAAATTGTTCACCCTAAGCACAAAATTACTTTGAAGTTCTGAGTTTTAGCTTGACTCAGGTAGATTTTATATTCTAATCATATTATATCCACCATTGTTTAATTTTAAAAAGAGTATGTTACTGAGTTTAAGCTTTCCTTAGTCACCTATGATTTTGACTTCCTGCTGCTTCTAGTGTCGTTCACTTTATGTATTATTTTACTGTCTTCCAGTATCATCCATTCCTATTAGGACATTGTTACTCTAGAAGTGGAAGATAGACTCTTTTCTCCAAATTTTCCCAAACATGGCTGACACACAAATTTGCAGGTGCAGCAAACTTACTAAAGGTTTGATGTATCAGATGGCAATTAAGTTCACCATAATAAACATAAATCAATGTTAGCCACTCTTGCTCACTAATTCGTCAGTTTTCACACTGTGTGATCATTTTCCATTTGCCTCAGTCTCTTTACTCCCTAAATATTTTCTGCATCTACAATGAGCAATAAAATCCATTCCCTTAACCTCTTCCTGGAAACTGAATTCTTTCAGCAAGGAGTAGCTACAGGTAGAGTACGCCTAATTCAAATACCCAAAATCTGAAATGCTCCAAAATCCAAAACTTTTTGAGCACTGACATGATGCCACAAGTGGAAAATTCCATACTTGACCTCATGTGACAGGTTGCAGTCAAAGTGCAGTCAAAACTTTGTTTCATGCACAAAATTACTAAAAATATTGTAGGAAATTATCTTCAGTCTATATGCATAAGGTGTGTGTGAAACAAACAAATTTCATATTTAGACTTGGGTCTCATCCCCAAGATATCTCATTATGTAAATTCAAATATTCCAAAATCTGAAATTAGAAACATTTCTGGTCCCAAGCATTTCAGATAAAGTATAATAAACTTGTACTGGGAATTTAGTTTTTAATCTTTTTTCTTTGAAAATGCTTGAAATAACTTACCATGTAATAAATGGATACCCCAAGGAGACACCCCTATATCTCCTGGGACTTTGTATGAACTTGCTGCACTGCTGAAAATACTCACTTTATGTGTGTTACATTTTGAGAGTTCAAACTCTTTGGAGATGGTTTCCAAAGATTTATCCCTCATCTGTATCTCCAGAATATCCCCAATGCATTTCAAAATTAACTGAGCCTGAAATTGCACTTTTTATTAATTCCTGCAGGTCTGTTTTTTCTGTTGTGTTCTCTATCTTAAATAAAAGGATCATCATTCACTTGAGCACTGTCTCTAAAAACCTCATTCATGTGTAACCTCACACTCCTTTCTTTCCTTGCTTTCCTGATATATATTCATTTGGTCATCAAATATTGTCATTTCTACCACTAAAATAATTTGGGGATTTGTTACTTTTTCTGAATCACCACTGCAGTGTATTCGATCTCACCTGAATTGTGGCATTTGTCTTTTGAGTGTCTTCCTGCCTCAACTTTATAATCTCCTTGTGTTTATCTTCTTTTTGCTACTATTTTTTTTTAAATCAAACATCTATTAAGTTATTTTTGTACCTTGAAACTGTCTTTGTCCACTGCTTAGAGAAGGAAGTTCAAACTCATTCTTGCCTGTGTTTTCTGTCATCCTTTATATCCAATTTTTTCTGTGCATTCTACAGTTCAGCTATTCTGGATGACACTTATTTTCTGAATACATTCATTTTCAGAATAGCTGCTATATGTCAAACATTGTGATAAGTGCTGAGGACAGAAAAATAAAATGCACTGAAAATTCTCTGCTCTCAAGGAGCTACTCTTTTAAGACTCCTCTGGTTTGGTCACTGCTATGGTTTGAACATTTGTCCCCTCCAAAACTCATGTTGAAATTTAATCCCCAATGTGGTGGTATTGAGAGGTAGGGCCTTTAAAATGTGATTGGGATTAATTCATTCATAGACCAATGGATTAATGGTTAATGGTTATCATGGGTGTGGGACGGGTGGCTTTATAAGGAGAGACCTGAACTAGCACATTGGCATGCTCAGTCCCCTTGTCATGAGATGCCCTATGTTGCCTTGGGACCGTGCAGAGAGCCCTACTAGGAAAAAGACTCTCATCACATGTGGTCCCTTGACCTTGAACTTCTCAGCCTTCAAAACTGAGAAGAAATATTTTTTTCTTTATTAATTACTCAGCTTCAGGTATTCTGTTATAAGCAACAGGGAATGAACTAACACAGAAAATTGGTACTGAGATGTAAAGTGTTGCTGATAATAAATACATGAAAATGTAGAAGCAGCTTTGGAACTGGGTAATAGGCAGAGGCTGGAAAAATTTAGGGGAGCAGGCTAGGAAAACCTAGATTCTAGTGAGGGCTTAGAACACAAATAGAATAGGGAATGTTCAAAACTCCATTGAGTCACCATAAAATTGGTATTAACTGATCAACACTTAAGTGCACATATAGTAATAACATTCATCGGTTGTCAGGCAGATGGGAGGGGGGAGGAGGGGATGGGTTATACACACCTAATGGGTGCAGTGTGCACTGTCTGGGGGATGGACACACTTGATGCTCTGACTCAGGTGGGGCAAGGGCAATATACGTAACCTAAACATTTGTACCCCCATAATATGCTGAAATAAAAAAGACAAAAAAATCCAAAAATGTAAAATAAACAAATAAATAATAACAAAAACAAAAAAAAGCATCAACAAAAAACTCCATTGAGATTGGTGAAGTGGTGGTGACCAGAATGCTGATAGAAATATGGACAGTAAAGGCCATACTGAGGAGGTTTCAGATGGAACTGAGGAACAAGGTACTGGAAACTAAAGGCCATCCTTGTTAAAAATTGGCAAAGAACTTGGGTGAACTGTGTCCAGGCCCTACGGCTTTGTAGAAGGCTGAACTTAAGAGTGGTGAACTAGAGTATCTGGCAGAAGAAATTTCTAAGCAAAATATGGAAGGAGCTATGTGATTACTTTTGCCTGATTACACTGAGATTTGGGAACAAAGGAATAATTTAAAGGCAAATTTATAATTAGAAAGGAAGAAGAGTGGGAAGATTTAGAAAACTCTCAGCCCAGCCATACAAAGAGTGAAAAAGTGTGTTTAGGACAGAAAACCGAGGGCATAGTCCAGAGACCAGTTTGCTAAAGAGATTAACACAGCCGGAAGGAAGCCAGGTGTTACTCCCTAAGATAATGGAAGAAAGACCTGAAAGGCATTTCAGAGATCTTTGAGACTGCCCTCCCATCACAGGCCTAAAAGCCTAGGAAGGCAGACGCTTTTCAGATGCTCTCCATGGGCTTGCTGCCCAGGGATCCCTCAGGTCTCTGCTCCCTGTGTTCTAGCACAGCACTGCTCCGCTAACCTCAGCTGTGGTTCAAATGACCCCAGGCGTGGCTCGACCAGCTGCTTCAAAAGGTATGAGCTATAACTTTGAAGGTGTCCATGTTTTATTAATTTTTCAGGTCCACAGAATGCAAGAAAGAGCTATGGAGGCAGCATCCACTTAGTTTCAAAGGATGTATCAAACAGCTTGTGGGCCCAAGCAGAGACTTATTGTAGGGCAGAAACCTCCAGAGAAAACCCATACTAGGGCCATGCCTGGTGGAGCTGTGGGAGTGGGATTGTTATCGAGACCCCCGAACTATAGAGCTACCAGGGTGTGGCACCAGTCTGGGAGTGCTAAAGAGTGGGCTGAGCCCAGGAGAACCATGAAAGCAGAGCTGCCCAAGGCCTTGGAGGCCCAATTTTCATATTAGAGTGCACAGGATGCTGGACATAAGTCAAGGGAGATTCTTCTTCAGCTTTAAGATTTAATGTCTGCCCTCTGGTTTTGGATTTCCTTGTTACCCCTTTCCTTTGGCCTACTTCTTCCATGTCAAATGAGGAAGTCTACACTATGCTTGTTCCACCATTGTATCTTGAAAGTAGATACGTAATTTTGATTTCACAGATGGGACTTCAGACTTTGCACTTTGCACTTTTGAGTTGTTACTAGACTTTGGGGCTATGGGAATGGACTGAATGTATTTGTGAGAAGGACATGAATTTGGGGGGCCAGGGATGGAATGCTATGGTTTGAATATTTATCCCCTCCAAAGCTCATGTTAAAATTTAATCCCCAATGTGGCAGTATTGATAAGCGAGGCCTTGAAGAAGTGATTGGGTCATGAGAGCAGAACCCTCATGAATAGATTAATTTGTTCATGGATTAATGAATTAATGGATTAATGGATTGTCAGGGGAGTAGGACTGGCAGCTTTATAAGGAGAGGAAGAAGGACCTGAGCCAGCACCCTCAGCCCCCTGACCACATGATGCCCTGTGCTGCCTCAGGACTGAGTCCCCCCAGTGAGAAGGCTGTCACTAGACATGGCCCTTCAACCTTGGATTTCTCAGTCTTCATAACTATAAGAAATAAATTCCTTTTTTCAAATAAATCGCCCAGTTTCAGATTTTGTTATAAGCAACAGAAAATAAACTAAGGCAGTTTTTGCTGTTTTCTCTGCATAAAATATTCCCTCACTTTTGCCCTGAAAAACTTCTATTTGTTGTTCAAGTCCACACTGAGTGCGATTTCTGTGAAGGCTTTCTTTTTTACTATAAAAAGAATAAATCATTCTGTCTCTATTCTAACTGAATATCTTTATGATTTTGTATATTTCTGTTGACATTAGCTCCTAAATATTTCTCATAAATGTTTATTTCTGCCCATCTTCACACCACTACTCCTGGTAAAGCCATTGTCACCTTCCTCCTGTGCTGCTACCATATTTTTCCGTCTGGTTGTTTTTTATCCACTTGTGCTCCTCCCCACCCATTCTCCTCACTGCACCAGAGTCATCTAGTTGCTGCTCTCTGGCTAAATTCTCTTCAGTGGCTTCCGTGGGTCTTAAATGGGGATTAACATTCTTAATTTAGCATCCTACTCTCTGCATGGCCTGGTCTACGTCACCTAATCTCATACTTTTCTCCTTCCCATTATTTGCTCTCCAGTCATTCTGGATGTTACTCAATTTCTCAAATAGTTGTTCACAGGACTTTAGCATATGTTAATTCTTCACGCTAGAAACTCATTAGCCCCCTTTTTACTTCATTCAGCTCACTCTAACTCTGTCATCAAATCTCAGCTGAGTCACCATTTGTTCAGGGAGGACTTTCCTGCCCTCCGTGATAGATCAATTACCCATTACACACTCACATAACACCACGTTCCCTTCTTTCATAGCCTTGACTGTCTTTAATGATTATTTATTTATATGATTCTTTTATTGATGTCTGTCTGCCCTACTAAATAGTGTACACCATTAAAGCAGAAATGCTATCTTTTCTTTTCTCACCTTGGATCCCAGTTCCTGGAAGAATGAACTCAATAAATATATACTGAATGAATAGAACTTAATATGTTATAGAAAGATCTTAAGTACCTTACTTGAAAGCAGGTTCCATGAGTCCCTCATATTGGTATCCTCAGAATCTAAAACAGTGCCACAGTCAATAAAACATTTAGTTCAGGCATACTGTATTGAATTAGGTTTTAACTATATTTTTAAGAGCTGGGATCTTACTCTGTTGCCTGGGCTGGAGTAAAGTGGCATGATCACAGCTCACTGCTGCCTTCAACTCCTGGGTACAAGCCATCCTTCTGATTCAGCCTCCTGAGTAGCTAGGACTACAGGTGCCTGCCACGACACCTGGCTAAATTAAAATCTTTTTTTAGAGATGGGGGTCTCACTATGTTGCCCAGGCTGATCTCAAACTCCTGACCTCAAGTGATCTTCCTGTCTTGGACTCTCAAAGTGCTGGAATTATAGGTGTGAGCCACCATACTCAGCCAGGTTTCCACCATTTATCACAATCATGGATGTGTACTCAGTGATAGATACATGGTGTTTAGGAATCCATAAATGTGGTCCAAATTAACCAACTGAAGTACAAATAATAAAGTAACTTTATAATGTATATTGTAATTAAATTTTGTACTTTTAAAATTAATGTCTATGATGTATTAATTCATGTTAATAGTTCAAAATGTATATTGTTATTTCCAGCTTTCCATAAAGTAGTGATTTTTTCTGTTGTATTATTTATTTTTAAGCAGTAATCTCTAATATAAACCTTCAGTGGGACAAAACCATTTAATTTCTGATTTTTGCCAAGGCCAGTCAAGAACTATTCCCCATCTTTAATCTTATTCAGTCGCTTAAGTCGCTTATTCAGCTCTTTTTCAAAAAAATAAAATAACCACAATGGAATGAGGGGTCATTTGGTATATTCTGCTGTGTGCTGCCTAATTGTGTTTAATTTATTCTAGAGACAGGAGCACTAAAGCTTATTTGAAACTTATCACATGGATCCAGATGAAGGCCAGTAACTCCCTGCAGAGACCATGTGTGCACATTCTGAGAAACTGGACAGGGCATGACATGGAACAATGTGCACATGTGATATGTCCTTCACTCTTCATGAGTCTCTTCCATTAACACCGTGGATTTGGGAGAGTGGGACTTCTGAGAGGGAAGGAAGTAGAGCTGAGGCAGCTGATGTAGAATGAGTATTGGCTTAGAAATAAGATCATGGTTTGACACTGGGGGAAAGAGTTGACACAGAAGAAGACAGGTTAAGAAGGCATGGCAGTGTAGGAATGACTTGGGCCTTGGTAACAAGGATCTAGGTTCCCCTTCCAGATTAGCAGCTTTGAGTGAGTTAGTATTCTCTGAGTTTCAGTTTTGGAATCTTTACAATGGGAATAATATACACATCAAAGTACCAATGCAATAAATCAATGAGCTATGATGTGTAAAGATTTAAATACAATGCCTGATATATAATAGGTAGTCAGTAAATGATAGGTATCTTTTAAAGAATAATGATAATATGTTTACTCATAATAGTAAAAAATGTTATCTTAAATTATTCTAACTATTAAAACTCACAGTGGCTATATTAAGAGTTTACTCTTCAATAAATGGTATAATTATTAATAATTTTTCCTTATGTCACCTTTAGTTTGAGCTCTTTCTGTTCTCAAAGACAAATACATTTTCAGTCCAGGATATGCCTCTCCATCAGCTAGAGTGTCTCTCACTTTGTTCCTCAAGGACCAATAATAAGGGTCTCCATGCTTTTCTCCAGATATTGCCTGAAACCTCAGCTTGGGTGGCTATGTACCATACCATGCACCTTTTCCCTTAAAAGAGAAACTTCTGAAAGGGGTGAGACTTAATAGTCATTTGTATACTATATAATTCTACTACTTTTACCAGTTACATTACCACTCACCCTCAATATAATCTGAGTCAATCATATTTACTTTTATTGCATACTTGGATGGGACCAAGAAATAAGTAATCTGATTTATCACTATAAAGAGTTCTGTAATCTTTAGAGCTGTGGAGTAATCCTTTTTTTCTATTACTATTTTCTAATAATCCTTTTTTTCCCTTTGAAATACATTTCCTTTATATAAACGTATTGTAAAATTCTTAAAAAGGTTGTGAAAAGTTACCATATTAAATGGAAGGAAATCACAACTTGAGACCAAAAAGTTAGATTTAAACCTGTGGATGTAAAGATACGGTCATGTACAATAACGCAGAGTTGGATGTGTCCAGAGACAGAAGTAACACAGACATGCAGGAAGGAAGAGAGCAGTTCCTGAGGCTCCAGGGTCCCACAGAGCTGGATAATCTGGTTCCAGTTCTTCAAGGGGGTTTGGCTGCCTGTATTGCTCTTTGTTTGTATGAGATAGTGACAGTCTTTGTTTAGGTTGGGTTCCCCAATTTAAGGCAACATTAAACAAAGTATCTGTGAGATTCTCTTTGTGTTAAGTCAGTTTCTTCAAAATAAGGAGACATTAAGCAAGGGATTCACATGCCAGTAATTTATCAACGATGTGCTCCCAGTTAAACTGGTAAGGGAGTGAGGGAAGCAGGGGAGGGAAGGTAAGAAGCAAAGGCACTACTTCAAGCAAGGGTGGCAATCGTCTGATCCAGCATGGAACTTCGGAATGTAAGTTACAATGCATTGTTTGTCCTGACCCAAGGCAAAGAGCTGGGCTTTCATACTCCTGCACCAATCAGTCATTATCTTGTGGCCACTTTGGGAGGCATCGTGGTTATAAATCCCAAGCACTTCCTGTTCTTTGCTTGTGCTGGCAAAGATGCTTCACCAGCTCAAGGCCCTCCTTCAAAGAGGTTGGCTGTAGTGGGCTCCAGAACTGTGAGAGAATACATTTCTCTTATCTGAAGCCAAGAAGTTTGTGGTAATTTGTTACAGTAGCCGCAGGAAACGAATGCAGAGCCCATGTCTTTTTATTAAAGAATCAGAAGACAAAAAAATTTCCTCCCTCAAGTTTCTCATAACTTTCTAAATGCTCCATCTAAGTTCTATACCTAATCCCATCATGGCCTTTAGATCGCTCTTTGAGTAGCACTGTACACTTATATCCATATATCAAATGGCCCTTCTTTGCTTAGACTGTATCAAATGAGTTTCTGTACTTGCAGTCAAAAGAACGTTGAGTAAGACTGCCCCTGTTCTTCCTTCTCCTTAAGACAGCAGACATGTGTCTATGCAGCTGACCAGTGCTACTCCTTGATGTCACCCATACTCAGATCCTCTGAATGCCCATCATTGTCTTAATAAAGTCTGAAGATTCAGGAGACTTTCAATATGTACCCCTATCATTGGCAGCCACCCGACATGCCTGTTGAACCAAACCCATTTTTTGGGGGGACTGACAGGCAATTAAGTAACTTGTAGATAGATAGGTCTTCATTGTGGTCTCATCTACCTTAATTATTAAGTCCTTTAAGCATGTCAAGATTTGGCTAGGATTTCTTCTTGTTTTTTCGTGTCTATTTATTGAGTTTGCTTTATTTTTCATAATAGAAATTCATGACCAAAATTATCTTTAGATTAGATAATTTCCATCTCTACTTGGTACATTTTTCTTTCTTCATTAGGATATTTACTTACTATGTCTTTTTTTTCTTATCTTCTCTCTCATGTGCAGTCTTTCTTTTCTACTAAAGATCATTGGAACAAAGTTCTTTTGTATAAAACTATTATAAACTCATGAACATGTAGAAAGTCACTATACTAAATGCAAGTTATAGAATTATAGATAGTTTAACACATTGCCAAACTAGGAAAGAAATTGTTTTCCTTGGGGCCATGGTATTTTATTACAAAAATAGAGTAAAAACTTGGTTTGTTTTAAACCAATCTTTTCTAACTTAATGAAAAATTTGTTATTTTTACTGTTTTCTGTGGGTGAGTTATATGCAATTAAATTGTCAACATTAATTGTAACATTAAGAACATCAACAAGTAAGATTTTCATGAACCAACTGCAGGGTTTTGCTCAGGAGGCCACCCATCACGTAACATGTATGCTACAGCATGGCAGTGTGAGTTGCCTGCACACCACATGCCTCCCAAGGTAAAGAGACACGTAAGTTACATGTGCTTCATGGGGCCTCAGGCTCAAAACTAGCCTGAATTAAATACAACTCATATGACAATTAATGTGTTAAGATCAAAATTTAGATTTATAATTATGTTTATGCTGATTTTATACCTGGTGATAACTTTATTATCTTTTATCTATTAAGAAATTAATGGTTGGTGCTCAATTGAAAAGGGAAAAGCAGAAAGTAAATCAGGATTTTGTCTCACAAAGTTGATTGGTGTAGTAAAATCTTACATTCTGAGGCAATGTGTTGAAAAGCGTTTGCCATTTCTCAGAATGATATATAAAAGCAAAAGAGTTGGAATGATCACATTTCTCTCTCTTTATAATATCAGTTAAAGACAAAAATTTCATCAGCTCTTTGAGTACTTTCTAAAGTGACAGAGGTCATTAACAGAATTGTACTTCTCTAGTTTTTGCTATATTTAAATTTTGGAAATGTTTGATTTCTAGAAAAAAATTTAAGGGCTTTACAAGATAACAACTTTTGTATTTAAATCCAGAATCCCTCCCTTATCAAATTGAGCTTTTGATTTTCATGTTTTAACCTTGGAAGAAAAATTTTAACTCATAAAATATATATCCATTAAAATAATTTTATTATGATCATAATTTGAATGATTATACCCTTTCCTCAATATTAGAGATGATATTGAAAATTAAGTAGAAGACAATTGGATCTAAGATTGATTTTGTACTCTTGAAAACAGATGCAAATGATCTTAGCGAGAAAAGCATGATGCACTCTGTGTTTAACATTTCTAATTTAAATTGCTCTGATTGGCCCCATAGGTACCCTTATGCTTGTCCATTTCATGTACCTAGATATTTTTAGTTAGATAGAAAAGGCGCTACAGTTATAAAATATCATTTTAACTGTAACTTGTGATTTTGAAAATAATTATGTAAACACAACTTTAAACATTTGACAGACCTTTTATATAAGATACACAGAATGTTAAACAGTTCTAAAATGGGAAATGTTAGTTGCTTTCCGTGGTTTTAGTAGCTAGGTTGATTTGTTTCTGACTTCAAACACACACCGTCCGAGTCCTCTGGTAAATAAGTGCTTGGGCTGAGATCTATGGTATGAGGTTACTACAGCCAAGTCTTTTGCTATGTCTTTTTGACAAGACAAAGGCTACAAGCATGAACCAAAACAAATAGCACATTCTTTTTTTTATGGGATTTTTCATGCTATTTCAAATAAGCTGTATGTGCTTGGCTTACCACACGATGGCGGTACATGAATGCCTTATAAGTGAATGCAAACTTAAAAGACTTCAGAGGGTGTAATGCCCCAAATTATCCACGTAGTGCATGAATGTGACCAAGCTCAGTTCCCCTATTTCATAGAACATTCTTTATATTAAAAATATCATCCAATTATGCTCTTTATATTTAGATAGTCAGTGAAAGCAGGTATATGTTAAACATATTGCTTTTTTTTTTTTTTTTTGAGACAAAAAAAATGTTGCCCAGCCTAGCAGCTGGTCTCAAACTCCTGGGCTCAATTCTGCCTCCTAAGTATCTGGGACTATAGGCACCTGCCACTGCACCCAGCTTGGTTTTATTTTAGTGGAAAGAATGATTAGGCATATATAGTTAGCAGTAAAAAAAAAAAAAAAAAAAAAAAGTAGCATTAACTCTTTGTTAACCTATAACTCTTGCAAAACTCATTATTTCTTTTCTATAAAGTGTTTTTCCACTATATTATTAATTCCCAGGATACCCCTCAAAGATAAATAATAAACTAAATAATTATTTCAATGATGGAAAATTTTACCTAGATATTAAAATTTCAGGATAGGTGGAAAATAATGACAGTTATCTTTTAGAAGGGGGCAATTTTTAGGCCAATGCTTGCACATCAACCAAACTGAAATAAAATCAATAAAATTGAAATAAAATCAATACATATTTTAAAAGATAAATGAGGCAACAGAAAATAAATGTGATGTATTTGATTACTTACAGTACAGTTAAATCTCATATTCTATCTCATAAACTGTAGGTATAAAAACAGAAAAATTCACTTCTATTATTCATATATTTTTCACAACACCTTATTTCTTTCCATTGTTATATTTCCAAGAATGTTATTAGTTTAAGGTAATTTATTTATTTATTAATTTTTGTTTTGACAGGGTCTTGCTTTGTTGCCCAAGCTGGAGTGCAGTGGAATGGTCATAGTTTACTGCAGACCTGAACTTCTGGGCTCAAGCAGTCTTCCTTCCTCATCCCAGCATGCATCCCAGCACTATGCCCAGCTAATTTTTAAATTTTTGTAGAAAAGAGGTCTTGCTAAGTTGCCTAGGTTGGTCTCGAACACCTGGCCTCAAGCAAACCTCCTGCCTCTGACTCTGAAAGTGCTGGGATTATAGGTATGAGCCACTACACCTGGCCTAGTTCAAGTTTTCAAAAATGTTTCAGCTAATTCTGCCTGCAGCAGATAATCTCCCTTTGAGTTCATTCTACTGGGAAAATATTCCTGCTAGTTTATTTAGGTTGCTCTTTGAATAATAGAAATCTAAATTTCTTTATAATCTCTGTATACCATCTTGCTCTTCTTCATTATTTTTGCTTATCTTAAACATACCTGAACAGAGTTCCATGTCCTGTCTTATTTGTTGTTTGACCTTACTTGACATTATGTGTTTCCTGAGCCTCCTTGGGGAAGTCAATCATTGATATAAATTCCTCTACTTAACAAAAAAAAAACTTCTGGCAGTGGAAAACTAAGCACAGAACTCCTAGTTGTCTTGTGGATGCTTCTGAGAATGAACAACTATTGATCTGTTTCCCTTTACTAATAAACTTGGATTCGTAAACTATACCATATGCACAATCACAGAGCTGTCGATTAAAAGAAAAGAAAATCTTCTCTATTCTGATTTCATCTTTGGATAAGTCTGCTCTCTGTTGTTTAGTTTGTTCTGCACACTTTTGTGTGCAGAATATCAAAGCTGCAAAGGACTCAAAACAAATTGCGCCTTTCCTCTCACCTTTCCTGTTTCACTCTTCCTTTCCTCTTCTTTTCTCTCTCCCTCTCTCTCCTCTCTTTTTCTTAAATTTAGAATTCTAGGTTTCTTAAAAACAGATGAGAAATAGCGGGGGAAACACGTAATTGTCAAATTATAACCTCAAGGGACACAGTTTTAAACATCAATCTGAAGTTATTGGGGACTAGATTGCATGGTTATTATAGGCAGATGCAAACTGTATGTAAATAAACTTGTGACCCACTTACATATTGATCTTGGAAGTCATACCTAACTTCTTAAATGTGGCTCAGTCTATCATGAAATGTCTCTAATAGCATGAAAGATTATCCCTATTAAAAATAATATCAATATTTTCATTTCAATAGCTTTAAATATGGAGCCAAAATAAGCATATGTGAACTATTGCTTCATCCTGTCATCCTCATCTATTTGACCATGATAATTACACTACTATAACCAGCTTGAATTTTCTTTTCGTTCTAATTCTAAAATGATCCATGTTACTATGATGAATATGTGTTTTTATGGAGCTGGCTTCATTTCCTCATCCTTAGGATTGGGTGATTGTGTTTCCTCTCGGGATGAATTAGAGTAGTATATTTGAGATTATATTTCATTAGTTTTATTGCTGCTTGTTAAAGTTTTATTATCCTCTCTGTTTTATATTTCAGGCTGGCAACACTTGCCAGCAGCACTAAGTGACTTGATATATATGAATCATAACTTTGTGACCTAAGAATATGCTGTCTGCAAATATAATGGGGCCTTAGAAGTGATATTTTATAATGCTCTTAAACATATGCATTCACAAAATAGCTATCTAAAATTAAGGAACTTTATTTCAAATTTTCTTTCATTCCAGTTCAAGTATTCAGCCTTTCTCACAAGTGGTACATAATGTGCTTTAAATAGGAATTCATTCATTCTGAATGATTTTCATTCATTTCATGTAAACATTATCTACTATGTAGGTATAATTCAATAATGTTTTTGAAGCAATCTAGTACTCGGGTAAACTCTGAAGCCACTTTCTGCTACTTAGGTTGATGTCTCTTTACTCAGCTGAATAAATAGATAAGTAGGTATAATGGATAGTTGCACATCACATAATTGAAGTAGTGCTAGACAGGTTGAGGGTTGAGGAGGAAGTATATATAGTACCATAGTTACAACCCCTATTCCTCTGAATTCACTATATTGTGTAAAACTCTCTAATACATTTATGAAAATTATTAAAATGTATGCACCTATTATCACAGGGAACATTATTCAAATAAACTACCTGAAATTGAACTCTTTCTTAAGAGCAAATTTGCTTAAAAAAATCTTTGTTTTTCAGAAAAAAATGGTGTTTTAGTTTTCTAGTAAAGGGAATATTATCTGCAACCACTTTTAATACTTTACTCTCTTGAAGAATGGTTCCTGTGTGAATATTTACTGAAGTCCCACTATGTGCCCAAGGATATCTTGAATTGTTTTTAAATCTATTATTATATTTGTATTATTATACTTCATGTAATTTAAACTAGTAAATGATATAAAAATCTCTGGTTAGCTAGAAGCGCAATTATCAATAACCTAAAATTCTTTGGACCTTTTAGAAAAAAAGGAGTGTCCTCTATATTTTTATAGGGTTTTTTTCCCTTGGTAGTACTCTAATGCTTAAAAATTAAAGAAAATTTGAATAATCATGAAATCAAACTTCTCTTTGCCCATTGAAAGCAAAATAGGATAAAAACAAAGTCTGTGTGAGAAAAAGAGGCAACATGGAAATGTCAGCTTACAAGTACTCAAAACAGACAGAAATTCCACGCTTGCCTCTGATGAGTGGCAATGCGAGGAGCCACATATCCCTGAGCACTTGGGTGTCCCAGCACTTCTTCTCAGGGGCCAGGGAAGCATCAAATACTTTGGCATCTCCAAGGTTAGAGGACGTTTGAGATCCCTGTGGTTTGACGTAACTGTGGAGATTTCTATTTAGTTTTCCACTGATTCCAAAAGGCCAAGTGACCCTAAAAGAGAATGATCCAGAAACTTCATGAGAATTCTAATTGTCTTTCAAAGGAGTTTGAGAACAAAATAAAACATAATAACAGTAAATAGTTTTGAAACTAAGCGTTTACATGTGATGGGAACAAAACATTTTAATGTGCGCATGCTTACCCTTTCTTTTCCGCTTGCCCCTGACCTCTAAAAAGACTTATTTCAGTTCCTATATTATGTTCCTGATGCTTTGGGCCAATGAATTAAAAAAAAAAAACTGAGAAAGGGAAGATGAGTAAATACTTTAAGAAGAGAAGAAAGAATAAGATGGAAGGAAAATGAGAGAAGAGGGAAAGGCAAAAGCCCTTATGGGATTGTTGGGCTGAGTAGAGTGCTTGGCTGGGACTTGAGAGTATCAGAGAGGAAGATTTTTAGGAGCTGCTGCTATTCATGTGAGATCATTAAGAGTTACAGAGATAGTGCTAGAGTTTGAAAGTTTGTTCCCTCCAAAACTCATGTTGAAATTTAATTGAGCTTTATAAAAGAATTAAGAGCTAGAACCCTATAGAGGAGATTAGGCCAGGAGGGCTCCACCCTCTTGGGTGAGATTTGTGACATCAAAAAAGGGTGAGTTCAATCTCATCTTGCTCTTTCTCATGCTCTCAGCACTTTCACCTTCTGCCACGTGAGGATCCAGTTTCCTTCCCTCCAGAAGACGCAGCATGCAAGACACCATCTTCAAAGAAGACAATGACCCCATCAGACACCAAACCTGCCAGTGCCTTGACCTTACACCTCCCTGCCTCCAGAACTGTAAGCCAATGAATTTATCTTTATAAATTATCCAGTCTATGGTATTGTGTTATAGCAGCACAAAATGGACTAAGACAAACGGGGACAATGGATATATAAGATGATTTGTGGTTTTTAAAGTATTTCTTCACTGTGTTGTCATTTTTAAAAGGGTATCTTTAATGATTTGAATGTCTTTTAATTACTTCTGGTTACTGTATTGTGTTTCTCTGACCACAAGTCTGAGCTGAGCCTGGATTACATGGCCATGGTTGTTACTTGGGCAACTCTGTATTTCTGGAAGACATCAGCTTGCCCAATATAGGAGACTCTTTGATTTTGCTTATCTCTTGGTGGGGAGCTTGTACCATTCCATCTTTGTAAGCAGTGAAATGATGAAAGTGTGATCACGCTCTTCATTTTGCTCTTCTAGGCCCCTCATCTTTAGAAGGCTCTAGAAAGCATTAGAAAAACTTTTGGTGAGTGTGGGAAAATGAGCCCATAAGGAAAGCCTCGAAAGGAGGCGTGACTCAGTGCCTCTGAGTTGAACTTCATTTCTTGGAGGTTCTGAAAATTGAGAATGCCTTGCGGATTCCTCTGAAACCTTCATTGAGACTATCCATTGCTCTGCATTCCATATTGAAAGAAGAGAGACTATGGCCAAAATAAAAATTTTAGCTAGTGTGCTTTTCCAAGTAGCAGAAATGGTGACAGTAATCTCCTGTCCTCAGTATCATGTTGGTCAAGTTTTCATACTGCTTTTTATTTTCTTCTAGCTGTCAAAATAGCTGAACCTTCAACATACTCAAACCTAAACTCAGGCTTTTCTCTTCTGAGACTTCTCCTCTGACTTTTCACAGCATTATTTTCCTGGTCTTCCAGGTTTAGAACTTAGAAATAATCTTTTGTTTTCATCTTCACTCTTGTCAAATTCTTCATTTCCTTCCTTTCTAATGTTTCTCACATTCTGATGATTGTCAATGATATGATTCTACCCAAGGTGCTCCTCCAAATGGAGAAGGCTGCCCACTTTCTTTCTATTCATTCTTTTAAGAGCAAAAGTAAGTCTTCGAGTAATGTCTGTTCCTCACTCTAGTACCCTGGTCTCTGTCTCTATCCTTTATGTGTTCAGCAATTATTGTATTGCTTGTGAGAACTATTGTGGGGTTTATTAAAATGCATTATTTTCATTTGCATGTGTTCTGTATACTTATTGAGGCCATAAGCTATAAAAATTATTGTTCTCTTTTTCCTCAATGTCAGCGTCTTATGCTTGAGTATCTCTTTGAATGTATGTTTATTAAAGTTCTAGGTTCATAGTAAGTTCTCATTACTTGTTGAATTTAATCAAAGAAGAAAATTTTTGGTTGTATAATGCAGGGTAAGAGATACAGTTGCCAGTTCAATGAACAAGGGAAAGGGAATACAGCCAGGCTTCTCAAACTTTTCCTCTGAAGTACCCCTTGAAGCAGAGGAAAAAGGATGTGTTTCCTAGGTGGCTGGAGTGTAGCTGGAAGCATTTGTATTAAATGTATTTGATGCTCCTGTTTAATCCTAAAATTTCTGGGAAATTATTCTTATCTCTGTGGTATCAGTATTTGTTTTAACATGAAAACAATGTTTTAAGATAAATACTACTATAGCAACTTCTCTTCCCACTCTGTGCCTCCCAAATACTGTATTGACATTGGTGCTCCAAGATTTGCCTAATTAGTAGCATTTCTCATCCTTTCAAAGATATCTTAGTTTGTTTTAGAAACTTTTTGATAATAAGGCCAGCACTATGCAAAAAATGAATAGTATACTAATGGCTTTAAATAACAGTGGGGAGGAATTCTGTATGTATTTTCCTAAAGGAGAGCACTACGTATTTTCACTGATTGAGACTGTGAATATAGTAGCAGAGATTTAAAATTGGAAATGTCCATTCAACTCATAATAAATCATTCTTATTTTATTTATCTATTATAATTGTGTTCAAATAAATTTACATAGTCTCCAATTATCAATTTTACTATATATCTCTAAAATACAAACTCTAAATTAAATAAGGTTTTCTATTCAGACTTTAGTTTTACTTCTAAATAGGTTTATGTGAACTTTATGTTTGAATATAATGTTTCTTAATCACTTTTGAAATAAAAATCTTGTGTTATAAGTTTAGGGAAGAATTAGTATACATATAATATGGTAAAATAATTTTATGTATTTGAATATTTAATATTTTAAAGTTTTATTATTCCTAT
Organism: Lemur catta; assembly: GCF_020740605.2. Taxonomy (NCBI): domain Eukaryota; kingdom Metazoa; phylum Chordata; class Mammalia; order Primates; family Lemuridae; genus Lemur; species Lemur catta. The sequence goes on from NC_059128.1 coordinate 246,979,324, forward strand.
GATTAATATTATACTATATTTACAATATCATTCATTATTTTTCTGTTTGAAAGTCTGGTTGCATATCATTTTAGTTATGGCACAATTGTAAATAAAATGAAACATTACTGAAAAGTTAAAGTGATTACAATAAAACGTACCATTAAAAATATCATCAGTATTACCAACTTAGAAGTCACATATTAATGATCTAGGTTATCTTAAATATATCAAAATAATTTAAATGTGATTCTTACATTTACTGTAGACTAGCCCCTGTCATTCTGGTAAAGTCTTTCAAGATTTTCTTTTCTCTTTCTTTCTTTTTTTTTTTTTTTTTGAGACAGCGTCTGGCTCTGTTGCTTGGGCTAGAGTGCAGTGGCATCATTGTAGCTCACTGTAACCTCTAACTCCTGGGCTCAAGAGATCCTCCTGCCTTAGCCTCCTGAGTAGCTGGCACTACAGGCATGCACCGCCACATCCAGCTAATTTTTCTATTTTTGGTAGAGACGGGTCTCACTCTTGCTCAGGCTGGAGGATTTTATTTTTTCTTGTTGACAGGTTAATTTCTTCAATGTCTTTCCTTAAATTCTATTGAATATACTGCTCTTGTCAGCCTTTTTCTATTTCTACATTTAAAATTATGAAACATATATTTGATTTTGAATTTTTCAGCTATAAAAATTATGTTCAAATACATCTAATTATAAGTGGTTCTAACTTTTGAGAGTTCTACAATATTATTTGCATCTTTTGAGATGAAGAGACTGGTCCTGAGAAGGTATAAGTAGTATTATAATTTCAATTTCTGAAAAGTAGATAAAGATAAACTTATTTTGAAGCCCCTAGTCTTGCTCTTTATACAAACTGCTCTCAGGCTATAGCCTGTTAAAATTACTTTAATTCACCGGGACTGCTAGTTTTCTCAGGAGTGTTTGCTGCAAGTGATCAATGCTTACAGCTGTGCTTAACAACACTGGTGGCATTTCAGTCACAATTGATGGGATTGTGGGGGTGGGTATGGCATTATGGCAGTTACCTCTATAATCTGACCATGTAGATAACTGCCTACTCTAGTCACAATTTCCAGCTTGCATTAATTAGTTTATTTGTAGATTGCCTACTTTGAATAAGAATTTATTCAAAATAAATTCTGTAATTTTTTTTTTCCAGATACCCAACATTTTCTCAAGTTCTAAAATCTGCAACATTTTGGAAATAACAGTTCTGCAATATTTCTTATTCTTTGTATGCATCAGTTCTTGTTCTTTTTCAAATTTACCTCTTTGAGACTGACACTTTTATATTATAAGTGTTCTCTGAAGACTTACATTGCTTTTATAAAATCAAAGCGTGTAGATATGTATATATATTATTTAAATATCTGTCTTAAGAGATAAGTATTTAAAATACCTTAGAAATGAAAATAAACACTTAGGTTAAAATAATTCATCCTCTATCAGCCAATCAATATTTACTGAGCTCTGGTCTAGGCTAGAACTGTGGAGATTCCTCAATTAATTTAGGACATAGTCCCTGCTCTAGTTGATCCAATGATACAAGAAAACTTCAGAATGGATGCAGGGCATTTATCTCTCAAGCTTTTTACAATAGCAAACAAAAAACCCTAAATAAAAAAGGAAAAAATACTATTTTTAATCATTATGTAAAATATGATTATGCCTATGAGTTTATTGTATACTCATAGTACCACTGGAAAAATAAGACTTATTTTAGTGAGTATCAATTACAATATAAAGCTGAGAGGATGAGCAGCTAAAAAGTGCTTGGGGAAACTCTACCTATTGGTTTTTTCCTAAAGTCTACTCCTATATTAGGCTGATTCCAGCTTCAGTTGGCCAACACTATAAAGTTTGTAACAATATACTGTAAAAATGATACTGTAAAGGTTTTATTTATTTTATGGTAAATTGTGTAGTTCATTTTCCTCACAAACTCAGTGACCTCATGGTTTATAGTTTCTTCTGCATATGAGGCAGTGGTTCCCGACCTTGGTTGCATAGTAGAATCACCTGGGGAGCTTTCAAAACACACCGATTCCCCAGCTGTCATAGATGCTCTCACTTAATTGGATTAGGGAGGAGACCTGGCATCTGTACCTAATAAAAGCTCACAAGGTGATTTTAATATGCAATCAGGTTTGAGAACCATTGATAGGAGAGGAAGGGGTTTTATTTAAATTATCTGTAAAATTACATCACTGGGAATTTTAATATATCCTGTGTGCACAGTGACATAGAATATATTTTGAAAAAGCTTACTTACTAATTCTAATCCTTACAATAGACCTCAGTGTTAGAAAAGAAGTTTTTCATGTATTTGGCCTTGCTGTCCATTTGCAGCTTTTTAGAAAAAAAATATGGATTGGTTTATTAAGCCACATAAAAATCTGTCAGTGTTAGCAAATTATCTCTGTGGTTCATGACATATTAATACTTTAGTTGGATTTGTTTATTATTAAATTTATAGCTGAGATTAGGAACCTTTGAGATCAGAACACAAGACAGATACATTTTGATACAGACAGTGGAAAAACCTAGAAGGCTTAAAACAGTGCTGGACCCCTCTCATTTACATGGAGGAGTTGCTGGGGAAAAGGAAGGAGAGTCAGCTTCATAATTGTACCTAGAGTGAATCTTGTGTCAATTTTTTTCATAAGCATCTTAAAATTTTATTTATAAAGCTGTTCTTATTGGATCACTGAATATACTGACACCTTTGTCACTGACTATGACCAAACACAATCACTTTGGACCATTCAATTTTTCTTATTGTTTCTACCAACATTGATTAATCTGAACTTTTCAATAGTAATTCATAATAACAAAGAGATATAGAGAAGAATTTTTTTTTTAATTTGAGTCAGTACTTGTATACAGATGAGTCCATGTGATGGTTAGTTTTATGTGTCAACTTGACTGGCCCCCGGTGCTCAGATATTTGGTCAAACATTTTTCTGGATATTTATGTGAAGGTGTTTATTGGAAGAGATTAACATTTAAATTGGTGGACTTTGAGTAAAGCTAATTGCCCTCCATAATCTAGGTGGGCCTCATTTAATCAGTGGAATGCCTTAATAGAACAAAGACTGATTTTTCTCAAGTAAGAAGGAATTCTGCCAGCAGACTGCCTTTGGACTTGAACTACAGGTCTTCACTGGATCTTCAAACGACTGGCCTACCCTGTAGATTTTGAACTTACCAAGCTCTACAGTTGTGTGAGCCAACTCCTTAAAATAAAAATCTCTCTCTCTTTCCCTTTCTTTCCTTCTCTCTCATATATATATGTACATTCTGTTGATCCCATTTCTTCTGGAGAGCCCTGACTAATACAGACCATACTAAGAATATTGACAATATGGTGGGTTATTATGGGCTCATCTGTCCCTACTCCTGGTCACTGGACCAGCAACATGCACATTCCACAGAAACTTGTCAGAAATGCAAACCTTTGGGCCTTATCCAAGACCTGCTAATTCAAAAACTCTGTGGATGTGGCTAGCAATCTTTGTTTTAATGAATTATCCCAGTAATTCCTATGTACACTGAAGATTAAGAACAACAGTTGCTATGGTTTGAATGTACATGTCCCTCTAAAATTTATATATTGGAAGTTAAACCCCAAAGTGATAGTTTAGAAAGTAGGAGGTGATTAGGTCATGAGGGCTCCACCGTCATGAATGGGATTAATGCCCTTAAACTAGGGCTGGCAGGAACTACCCAGGCCCTTTTTCTGCCCTTCTGCTTTCACCTTGTAGAATGCAGCAACAAAGCACCATCTTGGAAGCAGAAAGTGAGCCTTCACCAGATACAGAATTTTGAATTTGCTGGCACCTTGATCTTGGACTTCCTAGCATCCAGAACTGTGAGAAATAAACTTCTGTTGTTTATAAATTACCCAGTCTGTGGTATTTTGTTGTAGCAGCAGGAATGGACTGAGACAATTGCTATAGGCCATGGAGAACTTTGGAAATTAGCATCAGCCACCTGCAACCTCTCTCTCCCTGACTGTATTTTCTAGAAGTAGTTCATCTAGGTAACAAGGGACATAGATGAGTGGTTCTTACACTTGGCTACACATCAAAATAACCTGAGAAGCTTTGAAAAATTCTAATGTCTATGCCAGCTATGAATAGTTCTAAAATTTGCCTAGGTGATGCCAATGTGCAGCCAATTTTGAGAACCAGTGGTATAGACAAAGAACGTATGCTTTCTGCCGAGAATGGAGAAAATAGTTATAGTGTTATATAATCAGAATGTCTTTTTTGAGTAACTGTAAATTATGACAGACAACAATACTAACTAGCATATATTTTTAAGAGTTTCACATATACATATTAACTCATTTAGTCTGCACAGTAACCTTATAATTATCCTCCTTTTGCAGTTGAGGCAATTGAGATGCAGAAAGGTTAAGTAACTTGGGCAAAAGTCACAGTTGCAAAGCTGGAGCTAACTTGACCTCAGGCACTCTGCTCCAGAGCTTGTGCACTTTATTATTACCCACCACTGCCTTGCAAATATCACTTGATGTCGCTGAATGTATGATTTTGTTGCAGCTGGCTCACAATTTGAGGAATGATGGTATTTGGGATCCTTGTTAATTTGCTATTAGGATCTCTGCAGCCATTAAAAGAGATTGCTAGCCAAGACATAAGTCACCACTCCTCAAGCATCTGAACAAAAATAAACTCAAACTAGAAAAAAAATCTGAATAAGAAGAAAAGTTTTTTTTTTTTTTTTTTGTTAAGCCCGGGAAACAAAAAACGAGCAGACTCTGTTTGATGACAAGAAGCTATCTTCTCCATTCATATAATTAGTCTGTCATGGCGTGGCTTCTTCATTAATGGAGCTATGTAAGTATCATCAGTGGTGTATTTGTGTGGAGAAAAACACACCCACAATTTCAGAAAGATTTTAAGTCATTTATTGCACGCTCTCATTCATGTATGTATGTGATGCAATGAAAAGTACTCCATTTGCATTTTATGCCTGTTAAGTTTGGGAACATTTAAAATATAATATCCATTAAATCCATTTAATGTTCACCATGTTAATTATGTTTGGAAATTTTTCTGTTTTATTTACCATTTTACACATAATTAAATTTGGGGTCTGGGCATGGCCATTGGTTACAGTATCATTTACAGATGTGTCTATGACAGGTTTTTAATTCAACTTGCCAGTATCAGGGTCTGATTTTGGGGAAGGAAGAAAAAAAAAATAAATCAAAGGAACTGTTGAAGAACAGCTACAATGACTTCTCTGTGGACTTCAAACATCAATCTGATTGAGACTGCGAATTAACACGATCTTTGTGTTACTTGAGCCTTTATAAAAAGGCAATGATTGTTTGAGTCCACAATATGGATTTGTCTTAAACATAATTGTGGACTATCTGTGTTGCTGGGTGGTAAAACTTTGCTGAGTAATTCCCTTCCTGTAAAAGGAATACACACAGACATGAAATTTAGTGTATATTCTATCTAATGATTTGGGCTCAAACTCAGAAAAAATAACTTTTTTCTTTCAGTTTTGAGATGGTACTTGGTGCTTATTTATGTTATGGGTGTAACTGACACTTTGAAACATTCTTTAAATGCTTTAGAATTCTTGGTTAAATATTTTGTTTTGTTCTTATTAAGGTAAGAGAGCTTCTGAAGAAATTCACTGGTTTACTTTGAAAATGTATCATTTCTTCAATGTACATTAAGCAGATGTAGAAATCTATTCTTGGCAGTCACATCACAAGAATTCCTGTGAAAAAGTCTATGCTGGAGAAACAGCAGGCATATTTCCTGTTAATTGTAAAATTATTGGTTGCAGAATACAGAATAGCACTGGTGATCTTTTCCTTAATCAAGCTCTTTATCTACTGTTTATTTGCTGACCAGTAAAAATCTGTTATTGCTTTTGTTCTAAACCCAGTGGAACAGTGTCTTTAAAGTATAAAATATAAAAACAACAAAAAAGTATAAAATTTCCTTCACAATGATAGAAATCCGAGTAGAATACATACAAAGTAAATTCATTCTCACAATTAATTTACCTGCAATTATTTTGTTAAATGTAACACATTTTCTCTGAAATAGGAGCAGATAATACTGGATAGTAGATCACCTACTTATTTTCCATTAGCCATTAATTTAGAACTTTATACATTAATCAAATTATTCTTTTGAATTTGTTAATCTGTGTGTGTGTGTCAGAAATAGAGAAACACAGAAAAGGAAAAAGAGAGATGGTTTTAGTTCTTAATTTGAGATAATTTAGGCACACATATCTTTTCATAAAAGGTTAGATCATGGTTAAGTTAGAATTGCACATGACAGCATTCTGTGTGGGGACGGATGCTGGCTCTCAAACCTTCCTCATTTCTTTGTCTTGATTGCAATTTAGTAGAAACTGAAACAAAAATGATGCTCCTGCAATGGTAGCATGGTCCTTCTTATATATTAAGATAGATTTTTAGTTCTTAGGAAAGAAGTGTTTATATTATATAATGACGAATTGTTTTCATTTGCTAAAAATAAAGGTTTTCCTAAGAAATTCATTCTTATATATATGTCACTTTTATTTACTCCATGTTAGGAAAAAAGAAAGATGTCATTGCTGATATAGTTCAATGCAATAATGTATGTAAAAGTACCTTTTAAACAGCAACACACTTTTTAAATTTGTGGTACTATTTTGATGTAAAAAAAATCCCCAAAGCTCACAAATACCTCTGACAAAGCAAGTAATCCATTTGAAGGGACTAGAATATTAATCTTTCAGCAATGGTTTGAGGCAGTAGACAACTTTGAAAGGAGATGATTAATTTCTTAAAGAAAATCTCAGCAAATATATTATTTATATGGCTTCATCATATTTCTCTCATCTCTTCTTTGTCTTTTTTCCTTATGTATTAGCATTTTGTATGGCACTGTCCAATTTAGTTAGTCCTTGAATGTATCAACTTCTAATGATTAATAAAAGTTAAAAAATTCAACTGTAGTTTGTATTAAACTGGTATTGTCCTTGTAACAATAGAATTTTTAGTAGACTAGAACATATAACACAAATGTGTGGGCTTTAAAAATGTAAATAAAAGGAAAAATATTGAATATAAAGGAGTGATTAATATACTGGTTAAGAGCATGAACTCTGGAGCCAGAACACCTCTATTTAAATTTTAGTTCTTTGGCTGGGCGCGGTGGCTCATGCCTGTAATCCTAGCACTCTGGGAGGCTGAGGCGGTCAGATCATTTGAGTTCAGGAGTTCGAGACCAGCCTGAGCAAGAACGAGACCCCCGTCTCTACTAAAAAAATAGAAAAAAATTATATGGACAACTAAAAAAAAATATATATATATAAAGTTAGCCGGGCATGGTGGCACATATCTGTAGTCCCAGCTACTCGGGGAGGCTGAGGCAGGAGGATCGCTTGAGCTCAGGAGTTTGAGGTTGCTGTGAGTGAGGCTGACGCCATGGCACTGTAGCCCAGGCAACAGAGTGAGACTCTGTCTAAAAAATAAATAAATAAATAAATTTTAGCTCTTCCACTCACTAATGTGTGACCTTTGGCAACTAACCTCCATGTGCCTCAGTTTACCCCCCTAAAATGGAACTAACAATGTACTTATGGAATAGTTGTGAAGATTAAATAAGTTGACACATATAAAATGTGCAAGTTTTAACTCTATTAAAAATAATATATTAGGGACACTTGAAATTGATGATAGGTGCAAAAGGCTGGAGTTAGTACATAATCTGGGGAACAGGATAGAAAGGAAATCATGGGGACTTTATGTTGCAGTGGGAGAGGAGGGGAATGTGCCAGCATCTTTCTATTAACTATGGAAAGCTTCAAGAAGGAAGGGGGAAGACTGGGAAGGTTGATATTTGTGGGCTGCTGAGGAGAACTTATGGAGGAGAAAGCAGAAAAAGAGAGGTATTGAAAAGTAGAGAGGCAGTTCAAATGGAACGCATGCAGAAAATGGTTTTGGTTTTAATCAGAAATGTTATGGAAAGCTATTTTAAAAGTTAGAGTGAAATCAGTTATGCTGCACAGAAGAAAGGATTAACTGTGGCTTTAGTAGTGAGAGGAAGTTTAGTATAAAGCATTACTAGAGTAGAATGTGCATGTGGAAATATTAATAACAGAATTTTCCAATAGAATATATACTACATGTGTATGAATATATAATATGTACATATATATAAGAATATTTATACGTATTATAGATAGATAAGGACAATTATTCATCAAACTTTCAGGTCAATTTATTTGGAAGTAACTTTTTGGTAACTCTCATTTCTTAGACTTAAGAGGAGAAAAAAAACCAAGTGGATTAAGTTTAGATGTGAGTTGACTCTAGGGAAATAGGGAAACTCATTTTCCGTGGTACAGAGGCCTAGATGATTTTGTGACCTCTATTCATGTTGTTTTGTTGTTGAGTGAAGATACCTGAAAACAAGTTGTATCCCAGTAAATGTGGTATAATTTGATAAATTATAAAAATATCTCTGGTTTTGCTGGGGAAATGTTTCAATGATTGGATTATTGAATAATTGAAATGATTGAATCATAATTTATTTTTGTATGAAATATCAGTTAATATTAGCATGGCAAAACCATATAACTGTCAAAAATTAACAAAGTCATAAATTTGAGACTGATATACGAGAACTGTCTGGAAAATATCCAGCCATGGATACAATGGATACATGGATACGATGGTTGGATACTTTCTGGACGGCGCTCATATAGATCCTACTGTACTTTTAGATTTCCCATTTGATTGATATTATATTACAGTTTCAGAAGTTTGGAGGCAAGTGCAAGTGAAATATAACTTTAATTCCATTTTTTAAAAATTGCTTAGGAGGAATACATAGGAGAATCTTGCTAAGTTGGACAAATAACTTTAATAGGTAGGAAACAACCATATCCTCGTTGTGAGGAGGGAAGTTGGCACTTTAGAGAAGGATCGATTCTTAACTACCATCTCTATCTCAAAGCCTAATCACTGTAGCATATTGGGAACTACCTCTGCATTGCATGTGGTAGAGTGGGGAAGAAATGTGCAAAGGGAAAGACATGAATTGTACACTTCAGCTAATGGGAATGGCTGGCAATAAAAAGCACTGTTTAAACAGAAATGTGGCCAAATTATACTTGACTTTGAAAAGCAACCAGGTGGGTCTCCTTAAAGATAGTAGGCTGATTCACCCACCAGGTGAAGATAAGATTGGCAGCAAAGAAGCCCCAGGCTGTGTTTCTGCTAAGAGTAGCTGCTAATTGCCTTCCTCTTGCCTTCCCATCTACCCTTGAACTCTAACAAGAACCACTGGGTCTTTGAGACCCAGATAAAACATTGGTTAAACGTGTTTGGCCGTGACAGGCGATACATGAGAAGGCTGCTGTGTAATGGTGGTGAGTAGTTGGGGCTCTTTCATCTTAGAGTATAGGGCAGAAACTGCAAAAACTATTAGACCATCTCTAGATTTTGTTTGCCACCATTGAGAAGACTGATAAATTTCCATTAGGTTTGGCTTGCTGTAAACAATCAAGTAATGTGGGTTATAGCTCAGGTAGATAGGTGATAGGTGCCAATCAGGAAGAAGGAAGTATTAATATTATAATATTAGAGGTGATGGGTATAAAAATATATTGTGTATTGAGTGGCCCTACTGTCCAGATGAAATGGAAGGATTAGAATGATAGCAACCAAATTGTGTCCTATTTCCAAAAGGTTTATCTTCCTAGTCAAAAGAAGAGAAAATTTATAACCTATTCTTATACATCTTTTCCTCTTCAGTGGTCAACATAATTATTCTCAAATAATTATATTTCTACAAGTATTAATTTTTTGAGACGTGAAGCAATCAGATGTGGGAAGAGTATGTTTTATAATGGCTACAAAATAGTGAAATTCAAAATAATCAAAGGAAAACGTGCCTTTTCCTTAATGCTAAGAGAATATAGTGTTGTTTAGATGAAGAAGTTGTATATTTTTAAATACCCTAGTTGAAGTTTTCTATTTTATCTTAGTAGCTTTATACTTGAAGTTGTGAAAATGATGCTGAAAAACTTTGGTTTCATTTTTGCTAAAAAAATGGAGTGTTTTCTTTTGTTGTTGTTGTTAAGAATATCTGTCTTGCACATTAGATTGTAATGTCACTTGCTTTCTGTGTGGCTAACACAGGTCTCATCGCTTTGCTTAATTAATGTCAGTTGAACCTTATCCTTCTTAGTTTCCCGCTCTTTAATGGTGGTTCAGTACTTAGACCTTTTCTTCATCAGAAGTTCTCATGTCTCAGTTTGAGCATTTTGTTGTTGCTGTCTTAAAGTTGTAAAGAATTAGTTCATTTTATAGACCTGTCTGTGCTCTGCTGTTAATAATCTTCACCTTCAGTGAACTCAGGGAGTTTGTGAAGGAATCTTCTCTGAGCATTATAGATTTAGATTCCTTAACCATGGGAGTAAACCGTCCTTTTACCGGGTAAAGCTTGAGGCCAGTTCTTTTTTATGAATCCTCTTAACCTCTAATTTTAAACTAAAGGTAAATTATCAAATGATTAATGCTGTGATTTATCTTAGAAGGTTAAAAAAAAAGGAAGATTCAATGATCATATTTTCTTCAGTATATTTCTTCAGCCTTAGATTGAATCAAGGATGATATATGTAAAAGATTCACTGTAGGTAATACACATGCAAATAAAGAGTTTTGGTATGACTAGCTGAAAGACTATTTCCTTCTTTAAAATATCCTATTTAGGGCATCTGAATCTGGGGTCCACATTTCATTAGGGCAATAAAACTTTCCATTACGTTCTAGACAATATTTATTTCTGATTCAAAGAATATACAAAGGCAAGGCTCTACATGCTCTAGCTCCAGTCTTCTTCATCTTTTTCTACTACTCTTCCCTTCATTCTCTGTATGTAGGTTGTATTTCTCCTTGTCCTTCCTCAGTCAAACATACTTGTGATTCAGTGACTTTGCATTTTCTGCTCCTTTTCCCTGAAATGGTATGCCTTTGGATACTGGCAGAATTAGTTCTTTTGTACTTTAAGGTTTTTCATCAAAATTCAACCTCACAGTGAGCCCCCCTAGTCAACATTTAAAAGCTCAATTTTCCTGCCAGGCACAGTGGCTCATGCCTGTAATCTTAGCACTCTGGGAGGCCAGAGTGGGAGAATCATTTGAGGCCAGGAGTTCATGACCAGACTGGGCAACATAGCAAGATTCCAACTCTACCAAAAATAAAAAAATTAGCTGGTTGTGGTGGCTTGCACCTGTAGTCCCAGCTAGCTACTTGGGAGGCTGAGGCAGGAGGATCACTTGAGCCTGGGAGTTTGAGGTTGTAGTGAGCTGATGCCATTGCACTCTAGCCCAGGTGACAGAAGGAGACCCTGTCTCAGAAAAAAGGGAAGAAAAATTCTCAATTTTCCATCTCCATACTTCATGTTCTCCCTCCCTATTTTATCTTTTTCTCCTTAGCACTGATTACAATCTAACATATCACATATATTATTGATTGATTAATGTTTCTATCTTCCACCTGATAATTTAATCTCTAGGGAAGCAAGATTTTTTTTCACTATCATATCTGTAGTGCCTAGCAGTGTGTTGGCACATCTCAGTATTCCATAAATGTTTGTTAATGGAATGATTGAAAAAAGAATGATTCCATGATATCTGGAGAAATTACTAAGTTTTTTTTTTCTTCAAGTATAATCTATGCTGAGTATAGATTGCTCCTGTGTATAAGGCCAAACTAAGGATTTTTGGAAAGCATAGAGTTAATTAGAAACTCTATGGTATTAGAAATCATTGTTGTAAATAGAGGGTAAACGTATTAGAGAAGTACATTCATGTTTCTTGTAAGATCCTTGGATAAGTAAATGATATTCTTTGTCTTACGGCTTTCTTTATTTTTATTCTGAGGAATAAATAAATCAGCAGAAAAAATATTTAGATAGGTGGTATGCAATGACACCATAGGGAAATGTATTTGATGACTTATAATAAACTTTGTTCCAAGCAAATTATAATTGCTGCCCAGGAGAGAAAAACAAATACCAAGAAATTATTTTTGCCTTTATTTGGTGGGAATTGTGTACACCTGACAAAAAATAATGACAAAGTAGAGGTAGACTATTCACAGCAAAATATTTATAATTTCATAATTGGGTAAAAGTTAAATATGAGTCTGCCTAAAATGGAGGTAAGTCATACAATTTTACAAAAGCAGTTCCTGGAAATAATAATAATATCTCACTTTCTTTAGAGTATGTTCTTTGTCCCTGACACTATGATAAGGACTTCACACACATTAACACCCTATATCCTCTAACAATATTGTGAGGTGGGCACTATATTTTCTTCATTTTTCAGGTGAGAAAATTGAATCTCAGAGAGGTTATGCATCTTACCTAGTTACACAGCTGCTAAATGGTAGGGCAGAGATTCCACCCCACCTGGGCCTCTTAGCTACACAACCTATTTGCTGTACTTGGAGGCCAAAACTTGGATGCTAGACCGACTAGCCATATTTGGCCATTTAAACCCAACTCCATGGGGTATGCCAACATCTTTGGAGTATCCCTTAGGGTCAAATTACCCAGCTATACTGACAGTGAATGTATCTTATAGCGATTTTTTAACATACCGTTTTTCACAGTGATCAGAAGCAGAGAACTTCAAGTCATGGTGAATGTAATAAATTTATATTAGTTCTTTAATTTATCTAAATTCTGAAGTCAAAGTTTTGACTAGATTCAGTGTTTGAAAGAGTCATCTTTACAAAGAGTTGACAATCCAAAAAGTAAGAAAGGCAGTCAAGAGAGACAGCTAATTACCCCTGCTGATTCATTGTTGGAGAATCTTCTTGGACTGATGAGACCAGCCTGTCTATCCCCTTGACAGTGAGATATTACATCCTATAGCTAGAAACAAAGGGAACCATAGAGCAGTAAAGCAAGTGCCAAGCTGAAAATAAATAAATAAATAAACAAACAAACAAACAAACAAACAAAGATTTGGAGTCTGGGTGTAATAAACATTCAAAAGTGGGGCAGAGATGATGTAGATCTCTGAGTGCAGAGTCAGAAGAAAGGATCTGGGGAAAAAGCCACCGTTTAGTTGTTTGTTCTTTTTAATAGGCATTCCTTTTGTTGTAGGGAAATCCTTTCAGTCTCTGCTTTTCCGGATTGTCCTTTCCTTCCATCTTCATTAGCAGCTCCCCTACCCAGAAGTACCTAGAAGATGGTTGCAAACAGATTTGATCACAGTCACCAGTTCTGCTGATTCAAATGCTATTAAACAAGAAATGATTTCTTTTTTAAACTCTGGAGGATATAATAATATATATTAAAACAAATAACATTTTTTTCCCCTTTTCTCTCCTTTCTCTGTTTAATTTTCCCTGGCTACTCTTAAAACTATACCCACTTTTCCTTAGCTGTAAAATTCTTCCTATATTATTGTGTTGTTAGTCATAACCCATTGTGGATTTTATATTTTGTGATAGTAATTTAATCTGTTATAGCATAAGCAGGTTCAATTTGTTTACTTCAGTGACCTACTATGCTTGAGTGTTAAACAAAAAAAAAAGAAAAAGAAAAAAGAAAAACAACCACCAAGTTCCTTATGAGGGTTTTAAGCCAAATTCCCTCTGTCCAGATGGCTCCTGCTACCAAGCCAGGAAAATGTAGAGCCTCTCTACTTCCTGCTGATTTGTTTATAGTGGCCCTTGATTGCTATTAACGATCCCCAGCTGTAGCAGCTACCTAGCCCCTGTCTCCTTTCCATCTCTTGCACCCTCATTAACCCCTTGGGGTTGGTTCCAGCCTCTCTGCTGTTTCTTCCTAACTTCTTCGCAAAGGAAACGAAACTTTAGAGACCTTCGTAGAGAACTGGAAAAACAAAAATAATGAGATAATTCTAGGCAGGGCTTCTTCAACTTACATTTTTCTTAATTTCATACTTCAAATGCAAACTTACCCATGTTTCATTTTAATCACTTTTTAAAGAATGAATTTCTGAAGCATTTAAAAATATAAGACTCCTGCATATGTCTATCTCTATCCATGTCAGGTTGTTCTGGAGAGTTATTTTAGGCATAGTTTTGTAAATTCTGTAAGGTTTTTCATTACTTGAAGACTTGACTACCACCTCCCACTCTGTCTTTGTACTTGTCATTTATTTTAGGTATTCAAGACATAAACAAAAACATACTGTTGGCCAATTACCATTATGCTCAGAAATGGAATATTTTTGTAGTCTCTGTTTGAATTAGGTAGAATGTTCTGTAAAGGAAAAAAAAAAAGATGGAATAAAGAAGCAGCTCAACTTTCATCCTTTTAACACCTAGGTAGAACATGAAGCAGATATGGTGCCATGAATTAAAGTGAAGTAAATTAAAGTGTCTTTTGTCTTTGGTTTTATCTTCTTTTTTATTCTTTTCTCTCTTCCTGCCTTTAGATATTGAGCTGAAAATTCCTCTGAAGATTTTTCATGTGCCTCTTGGTCTTTTAGTAGGGCACTTGGTAATAAGCTAACATCCATGGAACTGTTCTAATTGTCAGGTGCTGTGCCGTGCATTAGCTCTTATCTCTTAAAAAACCCTTTGAGTCAGAGTTTTAAATCCTTGCCATTTACAGAGGGAGATACTGAGAATGAGAGATTGGGTGTAAACATCATTTACACAGTGCATCCTTAAGAGTAACGAATACAATATCTAGCCATTTTTCTCCAAGCAAAAGCTCTGAAGCTAAAGAAACTGAGAGAGAAGACTTTGCAACCATTGCCGTAGAGGAAAAAATTTGTGAACTTGGACCAGGGAGCAAGCTGTTATTAGAGGCAGAAAAGTCTTGAGGTCTATCCATAGGAGCAGCCGTGGAGCAGCTCATTGGATTAAACAGATTCAATAATCTTATCACTTTTGTTTTCTAAGAGAGGATTAGAAAAGATTGCTTTTGTTTTCCTCCCTGGATGGTAGGGAGAAATCCTCACATAATAGGAATAAGGAAGATACACTTTAAAATAAAATGACTTAAAATTTCTCTGATAAACTTAAAATACCATAAATTAAATTTAAAATGCTGTAAATTAACGTGTATTGGTAACAGGTCTCATAATCTGGCCTACTCAGTTATTTTAGAATGTGTGAGCAATTTTTCTAGTGTTTTGTGACCCAGTTCTTCAAGGGAGTTGCTTTTAAATTGCACTAAAATTCAGGCAACATTGACAGATTTTATTTTAGATCATAAATTATTTGGGGGTTACTTTTGCCACCTGGCCTTTCCCCTCTTTTTTTTTTTTCTTCTTCTTTTTATTTTTAGCTTTATATTCTCTTACTAATCGTGTCTCTGTTTAAAAATAAGCATAATCAAATAGTGTGCGGTTAGGACTTGACCGATGAAACCCTGTCTCCAGGAGGCATGTTTTGTTTGTGGGAGCATGGGATTGCTGAACTAATTCCCCTGGTACAAATACACTATCCAAGGCAGCACATTACAATGTGTTTTAAGTGAACAGATACATTCCAAAATCAAATTAGGACTTGGGGAATTGCCCACATTTAACCAAATAACCAGCTGTGCAATTGCTAAGACACAATTGATCTACTACAGTATTTGAGAATCCTGGAGGGTCACTTAGTTCAATACTCAGATGGCTACCAGCAGGGCGGGAGGCTCTGCAGGCCCAGCAGTGACTGATATTGGTCATTACTGGAGATGATCAAAAAGGCTGACTCGGCCTCTTTGAATCCAGCTCCCACTCCGTTGACATATCCCTCCCCTCAATTCCCAGCCCCTGTAAATTTCCTCCCTAAATTTTAGCTAAGGAAAAGTTTTCTGGTATATATTTTTTCTCTCTTCATTTGATTTCTTTCTCCTAGATAGAAATGACAAAATTAAACAGACTTATAATGGAGAATCAGGGTTTGTATCAAAGTGAAAATAAGAATTTTAGGCAAAAATATTTTTGTCTTCTGCTGTCTCTTCCTTTCATGTTTTATTAGTCCATCCTCCATGCCTTAGTCAAATTTACTTTGTTTAATTGATGATTTGGCAGCCCTAAAGTCTGTATTCACCTTTTTCCTTGTAGACGGAAATAGAACTCTTACACAAATCTTAGATTTCATTGTTTTATTTTCTTTGTTTTTTTCTGTGTTGTCTCTCTCTAGTTTTTCACTCAATTCTATTTTAATGAGTTATTCCTGGTGAATGAAATATTGTTCTGGTTTCTATATATTTTTTTCTTGCCAGTACTGTAGATAAAATAACTAATTAATTTATTAAAGAGAGTCATGCACTCCAGTCCAAATTGTAAGAGCATATTTTCAAACTATTTAGGATAGGACTGGTATAAAATGTTGAGTTGTTAGTCCTTTGTTTTTTAGATAAGGGCTCTTAGAGCAAAATGAAAACTGTTTCCTCCTGGCTACATAGCATTTTGAGTTTCAAAAGCATTTTGAAACACTGATTTGAAACATGCTTAAGAAATGTAATTTTGATTCAAATAAAAACATTTATTCTTTTTTTTTTTTTTTTTTTTTTTTTGAGACAGAGTCTCGCTCTGTTGCCAGGACTAGAGTGCCATGGCAGCATCAGCCTAGCTCACAGCAACCTCAAACTCCTGGGCTCAGGCAATTCTCCTGCCTCAGCCTCCTGAGTAGCTGGGACTACAGGCATGTGCCACCATGCCCAGCTAATTTTTTCTATATATATTTTTAGTTGTCCATATACTTTCTTTCCATTTTTAGTAGAGATGGGGTCTTGCTCTTGCTCAGGCTAGTCTCAAACTCCTGAGCTCAAGTGATCCTCCCGCCTCGGCCTCCCAGAGTGCTAGGATTACAGGTGTAAAAACATTTATTCTTTGAAAGAATAGTTTAGGGCTGAAATTTCACATTTTATGATGAGATACAATCCCAAAAGGAGTCAATTAAGATTATTATTTTGCTTAGATAGATAGTAATTATAGCAGAAAATGTCAAAAATTTTAGCTCTGGAGAGCCTAGAGTTTCATGCAAAGCAGTGTTAACATGTAAAAGGGTCTAGGAACCTCAAGATAGAAGGAAAATAAAACTATCAAGTGGACAGAAGCTTTTTTAAAAAAATAAATTTTATTATCTATATTTAAAGTATACAACATGATGTTATGGGATTCATATAGATAGTAAAATGCTTACTATAGTGAAACAAATTAACATATCTATTATCTCACATAGTTACCCGACCCCCCTCCCCACACACACACTGCCTTTTTGGTTTTTGTAGCAAAAGCAGATAAAATCTACTCATTTTGCAGGAATCTGAAGAACAGTAGTTTTATTAATTGTAGTTCTCATGTTGTAATTAGATCTCTAGACATGTTCATCCTACATATCTACTATTTTGTAATTTCTAAACTATATCTCCTTATTTCCCCTCTTTCTCCCAAGATTTTTTCCTCTGGATTTGCTTTAATGGAGTAAAACACTGTTCCAAGAGGCAAAAAAACTTGTTTTGGTACTATCTCTCCACTATCTAGTCATGAGATTCAGTTTCTAATCACTAAGTCATTTACAAGTAATTTCCGTGGTCCCTTTCTGTTCTAAGGTTCTATGAATTCTAGGAATAGTGACCTAGAAATTGTTTAATAAGAAGTTGTGAGTACAACCAACCAATCCAACCACAGACATCAATGTTTTCAAACTCAAGACTGACTCTTAGGAATTTCTATCATCAGAGCCTGAGCTTTGGAGCCAAAAAAAGAATCTTACTGATGATGCCAGAATGTTACATTTGAATGATGAGATTCCAATGCATCTTGAACTCTGAATTTCAGGGCAAATTCTTTTTTAGTTTAGTTTTATCTTGTTTTATGGCTTTGGTATTTCAAAACGCAGCCTCTTTCTTCAATGATTTGTGTGAGAAACAAGGACTAGTGGATGCCTACGTTGTATTCCAAATATTTTCAAGTTAGACTTCTTCTATCTCTCACCACTAAGAAGTACAAGGAACTGTCAGGATGCATATATCTATAGCAACTTTCATTACTTGGATTAAAAATCCGTTGTCTGCTTCTTCATGAAAAAATAGTGTAATTTAAATTTGCAAGGTCACTAGAATGCTTAGCATCTAGGGTAAATTTGCAGTCTTGTGCTAGTTGATTCCCTTTGTACAGGGAAGAATATTATATATATTGAAATGATTGCTTTCTCATAACATCTAGCACAGATAACCAGCACTTACAGAACACCAGTAAATGTCTGATGAATCTAATTGAGTTAAATTGTCCTATGATAATAGGTGGTGGATAGGTAATAATTATGTTCATTCACCAAGCCAAACTACATTAGTTCTGCTATTTTGGGAAGAGGTAGGCCTCTTTCTATAAACTTGCTTTTAAATTTGAGATCTAATTCTAGGCCAAATTCTAGGTTGATGCCTTAGACTAGTTTAACTCATAATGTTAACCTCAAGTACAACTGATAACTGTTTAAATATGATATTCTCTTCAGAAACAAGATTTTGACACTTGCCTTCTGCTACTTAGCTCTTTTCTGATAAATTTGGCTTCTCTCTGCCACCTAAGACTAATTATTTCAGTTAGCTATTTGAATAGACCACGACCACAAAACTAATCCAACCCCTTCAGCCCAAATATATTAACAAATATATATGCAAGGTTTCTGGGTAAGGATTAGAATAATCAAATAAGAAAGAGAACAAGTCTGGCAGTGACTGGAGATAGGGAACAAAGTTGGCTAAAAAAGGCAGCAGTGAATGTTGACTAAAAAGTCTGGTTTCCAGTCACCAGGCAAGAAAGGTGTGGGAAGAAGAGATGCCATTAAATATGTCAAGGCCAGGTATATAGAAGGTAGAATATATCATGGATGGATGAAGGACAACCATGTTTACAAATTATGGCAAGAAAATGATGGCTAAAATCAGAAAGTCAAAATTAAAACATGAGAAAGTACTTAGTTTCACTGATGACTGGAATATATGAAGCCACATGTCCTTAACAAAAATAGAGTGATAACATAGCTTGTTGCTAAAATCAATTATAGGTAGAAAATATCATTAATCTTTTTATGACTGAATATAACTAGATTTGCATTATAAATTTGTTAGTATGTATTACAGAAAAGTATAAGACATTTCTGCAAATTGTGTCAAGGATTACATTACTGAGAAAGCAAAATTATGATTAGCCATGCTAAAATAAAACCCCCCCTCCATGTTTAATTAGATCACTTTAGATATTGGTATGATTTGCATTGTAGTCCACACAGCCTTCCAAGTGTTGATTTTAAAAGTTTGGCTATAATTTGGTGTTTTTATTTATTTTTGTCTGGTTAGTGTTTGTATTTTCCTTATTTCTGGTTATCTTCTTTTGTTGGTGGAACATCAGTAATAATTGGAATTGGTTTGTGGTCTGAATTGGGAAGAATTTCCATTTTCTACTTGGTATTTGCCAACCTTTTATTGTAAAATAAAAGCTCTACTTTCAACCTATGAACAGCCTTAGGAAATGGGAGTTTAGTGCTACGAATTAGGTCATTTATTTATTTGCAATTAGTATTCTTCTCTCAATTATACAATGTTCACAGTCAACTACTTTGCTAAATTAATTCCTTTTGTTCCTTCAAATTGTATTTCCTTTAAACATGTTCCCAGCGGTAAGAAAATCTGGAAGTAAGAAATATGATCTATGATGTCAATGATAAGGCTTCATTTTATCACATTACAATGTTAAGCACACACACACACACACACACACACACACACACACAAATACATTATCCCTAGCATTGCTATTGTTACATTAGTCAAGTTCTTTAATACTCCAGGAAAAAGGAAGGCCCACAGGATTTACCTTTGGCAAAGGAAGCTTATTAAGTTTACATAGATATACTGGGTTGAAAGTTGCAAGATTAGGAAATATTATATTCCTTTTGGAAAAATGAAAAAAAACTATTAAAATATTATCTAGGATATATTAGGAATGTGAAACATCTTTTCATTTAACATTTATATTTCTAAATTTATATTTTTTTAAATAAGAGGATTTGATTGGCTTGGTTGGTCATCTTTCAATATGGAGCAACTTTATTGGGTAGAATTTCAGGCTGAAGTTCTTCAGAGATAGTTGGCTTCCCTTTTCACCTGCTCCAGTATTTCATTTTATTTTGTTTTGTTTTGTTTTGTTTTTGACTAGTGTACTGAGTGTGCTGCAATCAGTTGCAGCCAAAGGACTGAGGCTGGTTTCACTCAATATATTTTAGAAAGCACTGTACACAGAAAAGGACCAGTTCCAGCCATTTTCCTTAAGAGAAAACTGTGGGTTTGGCAGTCATCTCAGATTACATGGATCTCCCTTCAGCATGTCCAGTAAAAATACCATTTTCCATTAAGGAAAGATCATCTTTCTCAATCTTTCTTAAATCACTTCACTTAATTAATTTTCTTATTTAAATTAGTTAGAAAATGTGGTGGGAGTGGAAGGATTCAGGGAAAATTGTTCTGTGTTAAAGTACTGAAATCTAAATATTTTCTTTTTAAGAGAATAATTTCCAATTCAGAACTTTTTTCCTTGAAATCACACACATTAAATTTGTGTGTATTGTGTCTATAAAGGAGTTGGTAGGTATTGTTTTATAAAAGCTAAAATTTCAGGGCTCATTATATCTGCGATCTGTAAGCTTAGGTGTGAAATGCCTGAAGTATAGAAATCAGGACTTGCCAGAGACTTGTGAATTTCAGATGACAGCTCATGAGTTGAGAGTCTAGAGAAAGAAACCTTCTCTAAGTTTAGAGTTCAGTTTTATGAATATAAATAAAAACAGTGCCTATTCTTTTTTGTTTTTAACAAGATATTCGTAGGGAATAGAACAAGTGTAAACTCCTGGATTTCCTCCCAGCAATTTTTGCTTTTTTAATGGAATATGTTATGAGGCAGTTAGCAGGAAACAACTGACACACTACATTTTGGGGTAAGGTAGGCAGTAAAACAGTAAGTGGAAAGAGAGAAGCTCCTTAGATAATTCACCAGTCTCATAAAACTGAATTCTGCAGAGAGCTGTCTGATTCACTTGTCACATCCTGGAAGAGTTGCGGCATGCTCTGGGAGGAAGTTTCTAGCAAGTTTAAAAGAGGGTTTTGACACACAAGCCACAAAAGGTATGGGGCTTAACACTTCCACTTACAGTCACACCAAATTAAAAACAGAGGACTAGACAGAGGTAGCTTGGCAACTCTTGGCAGGAACAAGAGGTTAATTATCGAACTTCTCTGGCCACCTGCACACATATTTACATTTTGAGAAAAACAGTAAGTTGTATTATTTTGATGACTACAGGAAAAATGCACTCATGTTTATAGCATGTGGGAATAAGCTAATGTTTATGGCATGCTTATTATGTATATCATACTATGTGATAGTGCTTTTTCTATATTTCTTACAATCCTCAACACCTTTTGTGTTGAGTCTTATCCATTTCCATAGATAAGATATAGGTCCTGAGAGATTAACTGATTTAATTAAGTCCCTCAGGTAGCAAAAAGTCTATCCATCTGGAATGGGGACCCAAACTGAATGATTTAAAACCTAAGGTGCTTTCAGGGACCTGGTAAAAATTATTTACTATTGTTCTAGGAGCAATGAGAAGCTTCCACATGGAGTTATTGTGGAGAACTGCTCACTAATTAAAAGGGTATTAAATAACTAGTAAATAAAAATTAAGTGCCTCTTTTATTTGTTCAACAACACCTGCCTTGAGACAGTGCCATGGGTATTTGGTGTAAGGCAGAATAAAATAGGAACAAATAAGTCACAGTATCTACTTCCAGTAAGCTTACTGCTTAGGAGGACAGATGGTTATATGAACGAAAATTACAACATCATATAAAAGGAGGTAAAACATGGGAGCCTCAGATAAGAGTGCAACAAATTTCACCTGATATTATTTATTTAAATGTGTTGTTAGTATCTTTTTATTGAGGTAAACTTTATACACAACAACATGTACAGACCTCAAATGTACCATTTAATGAATTTTAATAAACGTGTGTAACCAATACCCCAAACAGGACATAAGACATTTTCACTATCCTGGAAAGTCCTCTTGTGGCCCATTGCAATGGTAACCATTATTCTTATTTTCATTATGATAGAATTTCAACTTGAACTTCAAACACACACAATCACTCAGTATTCTTTTTTTCTTGGTCTAACTTCTTTCTCTTAACAGTGTTTTGAAGACTTATGCATGCTATTTATTGTATCTATCTTTCCTTCTTTTATTGCAGACTAGTATTCCATTGTATAAATCCACCACAATTTGCTTATACATTCTTCTGTTGATGGTTATTTTGGTTGTCTCCAGTTTTTTCTGCCTGTTGTTATTCAATATCCAACTCCTTAACTTGAGCAATGGTCTCCAAATATTTTTTGTTATACTATTCATTCATTCATCCATTCAATATACAAATACCATTATCATTAACCAATATCTCAAGGCACCATGTACATGGAGGGTGAGATATTTTTGTTACAGGCAGTGGACAGATGGTTATATTTTTAATAGTCTTCTGATAATTTTAGGTTTTTTGTTGATTTCTTGTCGAATTTGGCTAGACTTTCATTGATTTTGCAAAGTGTGACCAGTGTGACCAGTATGTAAAATAAGTGTGGCCAGTGAGGCTCTCATACTAGAGATGAATAATAATGTAAGCTCTAGCTTTTTTTTTTTTTTTTAGCTTAATGGTACACTATTAGTATTATCTTCAGTCCTTGGTTTAATTGTAAGGAGTGTTGTAAGCCACTTGCCCATTTTATGGAGATGGAGATTTACTTTAGTTGAAACTGGAAAAATACAATTTGTAAATTCACTTGATTAAAATTAAGTAATGCAATCTATAAATTAATTTTCTGGTGCAAATGTAGACTGTGACATGCATCAATAAGATGAATGAAAATGCATAAATTTACCTCTGTCCTATTTCTCCTAGATGTTCCACTCTTTCCTTAGGACATCCTGAATTCTTTAGGTGACATGAATATCTGATATATACATCACCTTAATGGAGACACTAATGTCAATCTATATTAAAATCCTCTAAAGGTTTATTACTTCTTTCTTTTTCTCTTTTAAAGAGAAAAAGTATAGATAATTAGGAGTGCAATATTTTCTACAGTCAGTACAGTGCATTAGCTTCCTTGCACTCTAGGGTATATGCACCACACTTTGGAGACTTCTACTTTAGAGCATGGAGTAGTGGAAAAATTATGGACCAGCTAGCAGTGAAAATACTATTTTCTAATTATATCATACACACTGACTACCTTTACAATATCATACCAGTCACTCCATATTTTTGGAGCTTATTTGCAAGATAAGGCATTTGGACTAAATACCTCTAAGGTCCCCCTGGATCTAACATTGCACGATGGTGAATTCCTTGTCTCCGTTTTCTTCACCGTCTCAGGAGACCCATCTTTTCCTAATGTAATCTCCCTCTTATTACAGTGATGCCCTCAGTGGACTTTAAGACAATATTATGGGTTGAATTAGTCACTCACATATCTTTTTTCCCTTAAAGTCAAACAAAATGTCTTGTTCTACAAAGCCAGTAGACGTCTGCCAAAAACAGTATGTAGGAGTCTAAGATGGCCAAATCCAGGGCCACCCAATTGGGGAAATCCTGAGACAAGTGTCCAAAAGTCAAGGATGAAAGAAAGAAGACAGATTTGTACAGCATATTCTCACTGTCATAGAAAGAGTTGGCACTAACTGTAGAGCACTCAGAAGCAGGTGTAGCCACAGCAGGGAGAAGTTTTATCTCATTTTTTTTTTTTGACCAAAGCTTAGTTCTCTTTCTGATACTAACTAGTAACTAGCTATTTATCTGACTACTAATCTTAATGAGGAAGTTCAGCATATGTTGGAAGATTATTATAATAGTTGGCAATTTAGAGTATTTTGAATCTGGTCATCATGTTACTATTGGATATCTGAATTATTAACTTTAAGAAAGTAGGATATCCACTCAATGCATTTAAGGAAAACTTAAAACAGGAAGAGAAGAGTGAAGTAAGACTTAGGAAGGAAACTGGGTTAGAGTTTGTTCAGATTGAATGGCAGGCTGGAATGTTCAGGCTTCATTTTGTAGCTAATGGGGAGCCACTGATTCTTTTTGAATAGGGTTGGACCTAGTTGCAAACTATGTTTTAGAAAAAAAGATTTCTGATTATGTTTAAGATGAAATGTAGGCCGGGCGTGGTGGCTCATGCCTGTAATCCTAGCACTCTGGGAGGCTGAGGCGGGAGGATCACTCGAGGTCAGGAGTTCGAGACCAGCCTGAGCAAAAGCGATACCCCATCTCTACTAAAAAATAGAAAGAAATGATCTGGACAGCTAAAAATATACAAAAAAAATTAGCCGGGCATGGTGGCGCATGGCTGTAGTCCCAGCTACTCGGGAGGCTGAAGCAGAAGGATTGCTTGAGCCCAGGAGTTTGAGGTTGTTGTGAGCTGGGCTGACTCCATGGCACTCTAGCCTGGGCAACAGAGTGAGACTCTGTCTCAAAAAAAAGATGAAATGTAGGAATTAAAAATGGAAGCAAGAAAGCTAGAGGAGAGCAGAAATGTAGTGATGGGAATATGTGGAATGGAAAAATCCACATAGGTCTAGAGGGAAAAAAGTATTAATATATACAAATTGGTGACTGATGGAATATAACAAAAGAGAATGTTTCAAAGATAATACTTAAATAGTTTCAAAATAATTTCCTCTGATATGAATGGCATTATTATAAATATATATGTATTTATAAATCTTATATGTGTATGATGTATATGCATGCACATATTTTTTATCACTTAAATTCAACCAAAGCTAAATTTCCTGAAGGGGAATTATCCTTTTTCAGCAAAAGAACCATGAAGAATATACTAATGAAAAACATGAAGGTTTGCTCTCAATGTATTCTTTCCACCCCCTCTGGCAGTGATATAATGAGGAGCTATTAGTATTTTAGTTGTAACCAGCTACTCATGCAAACTACATTAATTTTGTTGAAAATGGTCATTAGGAAAGTTAATTATTTTTAAAGTGTTAACTGATTATTGTGTAAGTACTATGTGTTCACTAATTATTATTCCTTTCCATTAATTATCTATAATTACTTAATTCCTAAAAGCAGATGATTCTTGTTTTATGATGCTGATCAGTTCTGTTAATTTGGTTTACCAGATAATCCTTTGTACTAATGTAGAACCATACACTTGAGTGTTCAGAGTAATTTGATAAACATTAACTTGTTAATCCTAATGACTTCTTGGTATCAAAACGAAAAACTCCTTTCTTGCTAGCTTGTGTCTTATAGTCTCCATCAAGTTGACAATTGAATAATATCTGAATAAACAAAATAACGAAACCATATATAACACTTGATAATTCATGATAATTAGCCTATTTCCCCCAATGGGGGAAGTAAAATAAATCATACCCGAGATATGGAATTATTCTACTTATCCTGTAAATATGGAAATTTTAAAAATCACAATTTTAGTATAAAGAAGAAATAAGTAAATATAGACAAACATTATTATAAATCACATAGAGGGAGCCTTCGTTATATATATATATCTTTTGTCTACATGCACAAACCTGAATTTATTTGCAGATTGATCTAATTTTGGGACACAGTCTGATACAATTTACTGTTCCTTATAGATATAAACAAATGTTGTATGAAACAATTTAATGCTGTATTATTTAAAAAATAGTATTTTTTTCTATTGTCAGCATATTTGTCTTTGGTAGTTCCTCCTAAATATTAAAATTATGGGTTTGTGTGTCATTAAATTCTGTTACTCAAAACAGCATGTTGCATTTTTTTCTTATACTCTAATCCCACTGATTTATAATTTCAATTCTGATTATAATTTCAACTCTATTTGCAAGTATTTCTTTTCTCTCAAGATACTACCATCAACTTTTTATATAATCGGCACTTAGAAGAAAATGCTTAGGAAAGCAGAATAGTGAACAATTCACCATGAAATAGAATAAAGTGGTTTGGCTTTATATTTTTAGTCATTGTAGTATATTAGGACACATTTCAAAGATCATTTCAGGCTGAGTGCAGTGGTTCATGTCTGTAATCCTAGTACTCTGGGAGGCCAAGGCAGGAAAATCACTTGAGGTCAGGAGTTTGAGACCAGCCTGAATAAGAGTGAGACCCCATCTCTACCAAAAATAGAAAAAAAATTAGGTGGGCACTCAGCTACTCAGGAGACTGAGGCAGGAGGATCTCTTGAGCCCAGGAATTTGAGGTTGCAGTGAGCTATGATGATGCCACTGCACTCTCCCTGGGGTAACAGAGTGAGAGTCTGTCTCAAAAAAAAAAAAAAAAAAAAATCATTTCATACCTTTCTGATAAGTACAGTAGGGTAAGATACAACTATATAAATACAGGAATTTTATATAAATGAGTGGTTGAATTTAATCTTAGACCAAATGAGCAAAGGAAGTATTTTATGCATCAAGAAACATTTCAATTGCAAAACTTATAAATTAAAAATGCACTGTTCTCATTTGTCAGGGTCAATAAATCTGAATGTTACTTGTTGCCACATAAGAAAGTCACCTTGCTTAAGTTAAAAGAATAGCATTCATCTTAAGAATATAAGCTGTTCCAGTCCAATAAAAAGTAGCAGGTAAAAAGAAAGTGAAATAGTTTATTTTTTATACACAATCATATAATAAGCTTAGAATGAACATGAAAAACCAAACTATTTGGTGTAGTAGAAAGTGCATTAGCTAAAATGATGTTTGTTTGAAAGTGTTTTTCTAATTTCAATGCTCTCTACTATTCCAATTTATTTTATTGTTATTGTAAATCATTAGACATGGGTTCTAATCCCACTTTGGCAAACTAATTAGCAGTGAGATCTTGGGCAAGTGTTTCATCTTCTCTTGACCTAAATCTGCTTCACTCTAAAGTAATATAATTAAAATGGATAATCTCTAAGGTCTCTTCAAATTTAAAAATGCTTTTTTATTAAAGTTCAAATACATATGTGGCAGCTCAGATGTGTTAAAAACCACATGATTATGTGAATTAAGAACTCTAGACTCAGATCCATTTAAAAATGATCTACAGGTATTAAATTTTTTTAACTCTGTAAATTTCTGTAAATTTAGGTACAGTTCTTTATTCACATTGATCTTCTTCATAAAATGTAGACACGTGTGAGTGATTTGCCATCTACACTTTAAAAAGTTAGATTCTCTAATTTTAGTGATTATATCTAGTGAGATTAGTTTTCTAAAATGACGAACATTTTACTTCCCAACTGTATTTGCTAATATTACTTTTTATTTGTCACTATATAGCAGAACATATTTCAATGAAGAATACAAACTTATGTATGTATACTATGGATGTGACTGGATTTCATAGACCTAGCATGATTTTCCTAGACTCATAATTATCATTAGAGAAATATCTGTAAAACATAACAGAATTTTGTCTTTTTATCCTTTACATAGTTTGAGAAAAATGAATATCTATTATTTTCTATATGAAGTTACCTATCATTTGATATGTTGAAGGTCTCTATTTTCCAGACAGATAACTAAATAAGGGAATTTTCCAGGGACAAACACAGTAGCTTGAAAATTAAATCACATCCATTCAGTTAAGAGAAAATGAAGATAGTATTCTTCTCCCACCTTTCTGTTACTTTCTAGCTAACACCTACTTAAAATGTATGGTAAATACTTAAAACTTAATGATATTTATTACATTAATTTGTTCTCATTTGTATTTTTATACACCCCCCTAACCTTTAAAGCCCAGCAACTGATTCCTAGATACCTTTCTTTAAAGGCAAATGGGATAGTCTCCATATTATAATAGGACTCCAAATTTCTTCATTTAAAATTACCAAATGAATGAGAAAAGAGGAAGATGTCTCATATATAATACAGATGCATTTTTCAGGAAAGGGAGGTAAGATAAAGACATGATTTGTATTTGGAGAAACAGAGTTAATGAAAACTTTACAAATATCACTTTTTCTCTTTGTGATTGTACTCTTTAAAGCCTTTTGGGGAATATGGTATTATTTCCATATTCTTGGTAATAGAATGGAAGCTTAGACTGATAAGGTGGCAGAGCCGATGCAAACTTCTGGAGAGGAGGAAAGCTTATGAGAAAACAGTTCCACTTTCTTTTTATTTTTTAATTTTGAGCAAAATTAGAAGTTTCAAAGGCACATGATCATGGTAGAATTGCCACAGGCTGAGGGAATTAGCTCCCAAAAAGTATAGTGGTACCGTTAGTATAAGTAAGAGTGACCTGTGTCTTTAATCAGAAATGAGAGATTATTTGTGCCTTTGCTAAGACAGCTTGGTGTGGGTCAATCAAAACTAATCCATTTGAATAATTACTCTTAGTCAATCAAAGCAAGATCATCTATGACTTGAAAATAATTTTTATAGCAGAATCTTTTTTTGCCTTCAAAAATACCTTACTCAGAACTCCAAACTATAGGACAGATAAAAGTGAGGTTTTATTTGTATAAATTTACTTTATAATTAACTTCATATTTGTTATGTTTGCTTGTTGTAAAGTCAACATTCAGAACAATACCCAGTCCACAATACATGTAAATATAACTACCCTAATTAAAGGCAGAGCTTTCAGGATAAAAAAACAAAACCATCTATATGTTGTCTTCAATGAAACTCACTATGGATATAAAGATGTAGCTATATTAAAAGTTACAGAATAGAAAAGAGGTTATATGTAAACATTAAACATAAGGAAGTTGGTGTGATTATATTAATATCAGAAAATTGACTTTAGAACAAAGAATATTTCCAGGGATAAAGAAAAATATTACATAATGATAAAGGGATCACTTCATCAAGAAGACATAAGAATTTCGAATATGAATATACCTAATAATAGAGCTTCAAAATATGAAATCCAAAACTGGCAGAAGTGAAAAGATGAATAGACAAAGTTACAGTTAGCATTGAAGATCTCAATCCTCAATTTCTCACTGTTTTCACATGGCCTCTCCTCTCTGCACATGCGGTGTCTCCTCTTCTCCCTTAAAGGACACCAGTCCTATTAGAGTACAGCCACACATTTATGACCTCATTTAACCTTAGTTATCTCCTCAGAAGCTCTATCTCCAAATACACTCACATTGGGAGTTAGGGCTTTGATATATGAATATTGGGGTGACACAATTTATTCCATAACATTCCACTCTCTGGTCACCAATATTCATGTACCTCTCTAATGCAATACATTAGCCCTGTGATGGTTAATTTTATGTGTTAATTTAATTAGGCAAAGGGATGTGTAGATAGCCAGTAAAACATAATTTCTGGGTATGTCTGTGAGGGTGTTTTGGAAGAGATTACTATTTGCATTATTAGACTGAGTAAAGATCTACCCTCATCAATCCAATCCTTTGAGGGCCCATATAGAACAAAGACGCAGAGAAAAGATGAATTCTCTCTCTCTTTTACTTTTTCTTTTTCTTTCTCTCTCTTTTGTTGAGCTGAGACTCCATCTTTTTTTTTTTTTTTTTTTTTTTTGAGACAGTCTTGCTCTGCCCGGGCTAGAGTGAGTGCCGTGGCGTCAGCCTGGCTCACAGCAACCTCAAACTCCTGGGCTTAAGCGATCGTATTGCCTCAGCCTCCCAAGTAGCTGGGACTATAGGCATGTGCCACCATGCCTGGCTAATTTTTTGTATATATATATTTTTAGTTGGCCAGATAATGTCTTTCTATTTTTAGTAGAGACGGGGTCTCACTCTTGCTCAGGCTGGTCTCGAACTCCTGACCTCGAGCGATCCACCCGCCTTGGCCTCCCAGAGTGCTAGGATTACAGGCATGAGCCACCATGCCTGGAGACTCCATCTTCTTTCGCTCTTGGACATCAGAGCTCCTTGTTCTCTAGTCCTGAGACTGTGAGCAACATGCCTTCAGCCTCAGAGTGGGAGATATACCGTTGACTTCCCTGTTTCTCAAGACTTTGGACTTAGACTGAAAACCCATTCATTTTCCTGGTTGCAGATGGCATATCATGGGACTCCTCAGCCTTTATAATTCAGTGAGTAAATCTTCATAATAAAATCTCCACTTATATATGTCTATATCTATATTTTATTGGTTCTGTTTCTCTGGAGAACCTTGACTAATATATACCCCATCCCAATAGCCCCCAAAGTCTTAACCCATTCCAGCATACATCCCAAGTCCAAAGGCTCATCTAAATATCATCTAAATCAGGTATTGGTCAGATTCAAGATATAAGTCATCCTGGAGCAAAATTCCGCTTTAGCTGTGAACCTCTGAAAAGTTATGTGCTTCCAAAGTACAATGGTAGGACAGATGTAGGATAGACATTTCCATTCCAAAAGGTAGAAATCAGAAAGGAGTAATGAGTCCCAACCAAGTCCAAAACTAGTAAGGCAAGACTCAAAAATAATCTTCTTTGGCTCAATACTCTACCCTGTGTTCCCACTGGGCATCAGTGTCAACCCCATGGTCCCAGGTGGCAGTCTCACCCCTGTGGCTCTAGAGTGGTCTTGTCCTTGAGGCACTGGCTTACCTGCTGAATCCCTGGAGAAAACATCTTAGCCCCCTGAGCCTGCAGCAGTCCTGATAGTTTCTGAATCACCTTTAGCCTCATTCTTCCCTTTTCTTAAAGAAGCTGTTTGAAACTGGATAGCTCTATTGTCTTATTCTGTAGCTTTCCAGAAGTCTGACAGCCTTCCTCATTCCATCCCATTTTCTCTGCCCCCTATGGTCCCAGCTGGCAGTGTTTCTGTTGGTATAATCTCATCTTTATTTCTGGCTTTGGCTGAGATAGCCAATTAAATTCATGGATAATCTCTTTATGAAGTGATTGCCAGCTACACTCTTGCTATTCACTCCAGAACGCACTTTCTAATGTTTTGCAATGTGAATAGGTCGAGAAATTTCCAAATCTTAAAGTCCTGGTTCTTTTTTGTTTAACAATTCCTCCAATTTATCTCTTTTCTCTCTCATTTTACTATAAATAGTAAGGAGAAACCATGCTGCACCTTCAATACTTTGCATAGAAATCTCCTCCACTAAATATCATCCAAGTTTGTCACTCATGAGTGACAAGAGAACACAATTCAGCCAAGTTCTTTGCCACTTTATAATGTGAAAGTTGCAGATACCAGGATGAAATCACTTTTGTCAGACCCAGACCAAATAGGGCCAGGAAAGCACAAACGAGAGGAGGCTAATGCTTACATGCCTGAGATAAGAACTTTTTCAAAGAACTTTCTAAAAACCCCACTGGGCTTAGGGCTTCAATATATAAATATGGGGAAACACAATTCATTCCATAACAATAACAAATTCCCAACATTTAGTGGCTTAAAAACAAAACCAACATAGATTTAGCTCACAGATTTTCAGTTTGGGCAGGGCTCACTCAGTTCAGCTGGTCTCCTCTGCTCCACTCAATGTCAACAAGGGCAGCCAGTAGGCTAGGGGTTGCAGTCATTTACTCATAGGTCTAGCCGCTAATGCTGACAGTCATCTAGGATTGTAGGGGGTGCTGATAGCTGAATCCCTAGAAGTTTCATGTGATGGCTGGGCTTCAAAGTTGAGTGTTTCAAGAGACAGAGAAAGAGCCAAGCAAAAGCCACATCACCACCTATGACCTAGCTTCCAAAGTTACATGGCATCGCTCGTGTTACATTTTAATTCATAAAGTCCTAGTCACTTTCAAGTGGAAGGAAAATAGACTTTCCCTCTTGAGGGAGAATAGAAAAGATCTGAAAATATCACTGTGGAAGGAGAAATATTGCCGTGGCCATTTTTTGAAAATACAATTGGCCACATTATATATGGTGAACAAGGTTGAGGATTATAAATTGGTATCTTCTCTTTGGTTTACCACTAATCACATCTTCTCTTGCAGTTTTGTATCATAGCAAGTAATCAATCATAAATATTTTTCTCTTACTTCAGAATCACCAAAAAGACAAGGACAGAAGCCAACAGTTTATGCATGGTTCAGCATTTTGCAGATTTATTAGATGCCATTTATATTTAATCTAATACACCTACTTATAAAGAAAGGCAAGAGTTTTAGCACAGACAACAAAAGATTTATTTTTAACCTGAAAAGTGGCTGGATGTAAGAAACTGGAGGAGAACAGACAAGGAAGGTAAACTGCTTTGGAAAATATTTTGAAAGCAAACTAAATTCCCTAAATTATTCAATACCTGAGCATTATAGGTTGATTTTAACAATTGACTCAAGTGTGTTAAAAATAATTGCTTGAAATTAATATCTCAAGTATTTAATAATGAAATTAATAATACATTTATTACAATAACAAATTTAATAAAATATTTTGTTTTCATTTGGTTTTGAGCATTTATTATTTTAATTAATAGTTTCTGAAAAACTCCTTATTTTTGCATAGCTTGCTAGTTGCATATCATGTTACAATGGTCCTTTATTCCAGAACTTTGTTAGAGACCTTTACAAAGAAAATTAGAAACCCATTGTTAAATCTTCCTGCCTATTGTCTTCTTCTCCATCTTTCCCAGCCATTTCCTTTTGTTACTGTTTCCCTCAATCTCACTTTCTTCCTCACTTTTCTCTGATGGAGGTAAGGTAACATAGTAAGACATTCCTAAATGTTTGTCTGGTCTTGAGGACTTCCCAGGTCAGATGCTAGTTAGCTTGTGGTGGTTTACAAGGAAATACAAATTGGCATTTTGTGCCCTGACAGGATCTGGCTGTGTGTTTGTCTTCACTTTGGGGCCAGGCAGAAATGAGAAGCTAAGTTGTATTGAACCACACAATAATTCCGATGGGCATTAAATTTTAAGTTTGTCCAGATAAAAGATGAATTTGTGAATTACAGAGTACTGAATCTTTTGAATAAGAAGAAACATAAAATGAGATGCAATGCTGAAGTTTGGCCCACATTATTTTTCAAAGATATTCTTATTTTTGCATGTGACATACAATTATTTAGTTTAGACAAGTAAGTTCTTGGTGAAGAAGAGAAAAGGAAAAATTGAAGCAAAAATAAAATAAAGACAGCATTTTTAAAAGATAGCAACATGACAGTTTTAGAACAGGTGAAATGAATAAACTGCGTTATTAAAATAGAATAATACAATAATGTTAATGTATGAGATATTTATTTAGAATCTACAGAAACCTATCATTCCCCACTAGGTACTGTTTTGTGTATTGCTTTCCATGATAGAATGGCATGCAGACAAAATGCTGGAGTACGTTAAGGAGCAGACTGTTGCATGCCACCTGGATTTAAAAGAAAAGTTTATTCAACACTGAATTTTTCTCAGACTAAAAAGATAAATAAATAGATAAATAGATAACCACCAAGCTTATAAAGACAGGTTCTTATTTTAATTTGGAACAGTTCTACTCATAAAATTTGTCAACCAAAGCACACAAATTGAATCCTGTTTATTTTATTGCAATTAAGTCTTGAGTGGACATTTTCCACACTATCCCTTAAGAAATAAACAATAAGGTAAGTTACTTTTTACACTATTTATTTTCCCAATATGAAACTAATTAGTGAGCTCATTCTGTTAACAGCTGTCCCTGTTGTTCAGAATTTTTTTTAGGAAGATTAGGGTCAATGGATGGAAAATAGAACTTAAAAATCTAGTAATAATAATAGAAAACCCACAAAACATGTCTGAGGAATTAAGTAAAAACAATAAATAAGTCATTTTACAAGAGTTCAATGATCTTGAACTTCCTATTCCACTTATCCACATTGAGGTTGTGTTGGTTAGTGTCAGTGGGAAATCTTACCCTAAAATGGAAAAATATTATCAATGAGTCAACCTCAAAGGGTCCACAATGAGTTTGAATAAGTATTTTGAGTTCAAAAGTCTATTGGGATCTTAGTTAAACCTCCACAATCTGCTAGGGCAGACCAAAAATTTAGAGAGAACTGGCTTTTTTCCAGTATTGCCTCAGCATCTTCTGTTCCTATCAGAATGTTAATTTCTGAATTCCCTATGTCCCTTAAGTTTAATCTCTTTTCCATTTATGCTCAGTGGGTGTTCCTTCTTCATAGACTTAGTAATGTTGCAAGTAAATTTACATATTCAGAAGATATGCAGTGGTAGGAAAAAGGTGAAAATCTAAAGCCAAAGGGGTAAAACTTAAGAGTTTTAGAACCTCTGATTGCAAATGAGTATGAGAAACAAATGGGAAGAAAAAAGGTTAAGACTTTCCAAAATTCTACAAAAATGCATGGCAATAAGTAAAAACAATGTTAAGTTAGCTGGTTGCATATACTAAATGTCATTTGATTAGGTCTTTGTAAAAATAATTCAAGCTATTAGCTCTTTGGCTTGCACTGCCAAGCATAATTTATCCATTATCTGTTCATCATTAAATCAGAAAATTACATATAATGTATCTTAAGTAATTTTTTAAAAGTGATATGGGGATTGGAACTTCCTGAACATCAATATTCTTATTGCTGATCTTTTAGACTCTCCTCATCCTACACAAGCCAAATTTTAAAGTAGGCTCTCTTTTATCCCAGAGTAATTCTCTAACCATGACAACCCAAAACTCCATGCTAGTGTGTTCAGAGTTAAACAAATTAGGAAGATACGGGGAACAGAACTGGCTTTCTTATAATTCTATAACAAATTATTATTGGATATTCTGCTAACTTCTAATAAAATATATGTTTCAGGCAATAATCATTAATAGGTGATAAACATAATTAGATGAAAGATTGCTACAAGTATTCACAGGATGCCAAGATATCATCAAAGATTACTTGCTGGTCACTAAGGAAAAAAAGATGTAACTTTACAGAGGAGGGATAAGGCTGTCACCCTCTTAACTGAATGTTCAATGTTAACATCACTAACAGTGCAGACTTTGTGTGTCTTATTGTGATGCAGTGTGAGGTACACAGCATCACCTATAAAGTATTATGTCTCATACCGCAACGTGATGTTTAGTTCTTAATTGGCTACATGACATGTTTTAGAGTACTAGGAGAATTTCAGATGGAGTTAGTATTAAATGATGCAAAGAATTATTAAGTTTGTTAAGTGCAATAATGGTGTTTCTTCATGTACAAAAATATTATTTTTAAAAATTAGAGATAGTGATGTAGTTACCTATTTAGGGATGATGTGTCATGTTGTCTATATTTACTCTAAATTATTACATGTAAAATAGATTAAATAATATAGCAATTTCCAGTTGTTAATTGTGATGATGGATTCCCCAGAATCATTACTCAGGGTTCTCCAGAGAAACAGAACCAATAGGATGTGTGTATACATATATACATATTTACACATATGTACATGTACACACATGAATACATACACACACACACACACACACACACACAGGGAGAGAGAGAATGATTTATTTTAAGGGATTGGCTACCAAGGAAGGGCCAATGTTGCAGGTGATGTCTGAAGGCAATCTGCTGGCAGAATTCCTTCTTGCTTGGGGGAGGTCAGTCTTTTGTTCTATTCAGGCTCATTAGGTGAAGCCCATTTACATTATGGAGGACATTCTGCTTTACTCAAAGTTCATTAATTTTGAAATTATTATTATTTCTTTATTTCAAACTATTAAAGGGGTACAAATGTTTTTGTTATATGGATAACTTTTAGTGTGCCCATCGTCAGAATGCTTATTGTTCATTGTACTCAATAGGTATGATAGGTATGTTTTTACCCCTCACCTCCTCCCACCCTCCCCCCTTCTTGTTTTCCAATGTCCTTTATATCTCTTTGTGCCCATGTGTGCCCATCATTTTGCTCTTTATTTAGCAGTTATTAGAGAGTACATGTGGTGTTTGTTTTTCCATTCCTAAGATACTTCACTTAGGATGATGATATCCAGTTCCATCCAAGTTGCTGCAAAAGACATTATTTCATTCCTTTTTATAGCTGAGTGATACTCCATGGTATGTGTATTAGTACCACATTTTCTTTATCCACTCATGCATTCATGGGAACTTAGGTTGATTCCACATCTTTGCAATTATGAATTGTTTTGTGATAAACATTTGAGTACAGGTCTTTTTGATAAAATGACTTCTTTTCCTTTGGATAGATACACTGCAGTGCAATTGCTGGATTGAATGGTAGGTCTACATTTATTTCTTTCCAGAATCTCCATACTGTGTTCCATAGAGGTTGCACTAACAGAGCATAAGAGTTCCTATCTCTCTGCATCCATGCCAGCATCTGTTGTTTCTTGACTTTTTAATAATGGCCACAACCTGACAGGGGTAAGGTGGTACCTTGATGTGGTTTTAGTTTGCATTTTTCTGATGATTAGTGATGTTGAGCATTTTTTCATATATGCATTGGCCATTTGCCTATCTTTTGAAAATCTTCAAGTTCATGAATTTAAATGTTAATCTCACCCCAAAACCGTACTGTCAGAAACATCCAGAATGTTTTTTTTTTTTTTTTGAGACAGAGTCTCACTCTGTTGCCGGAGCTAGAGTGAGTGCCATGGCGTCAGCCCAGCTCACAGCAACCTCAAACTCCTGGGCTTAAGCAATCCTACTGCCTCAGCCTTCCAAGTAGCTGGGACTACAGGCATGCGCCACCATGCTCGGCTAATTTTTTCTATATATATTTTTAGTTGGCCAGATAATTTCTTTCTATTTTTAGTAGAGACGGGGTCTCGCTCTTGCTCAGGCTGGTCTCGAACTCCTGACCTCAAGCAATCCACCCGCCTCGGCCTCCCAGAGTGCTAGGATTACAGGCGTGAGTCACCGCGCCCGGCCCATCCAGAATGTTTGACCACATATCTGGACACTGTAGTTGAGCCAAGTCACAGCCAAATCACACATAAAATTAATCATCACAATGGGCATATGAAAATTTATTATATTATTTGATTAGGTCTTTGTAAAAATAATTCAAGCTATTAGCTCTTTGGCTTGCACTGCCAAGCATAATTTATCCATTATCTGTTCATCATTAAATCAGAAAATTACATATAATGTATCTTAAGTAATTTTTTAAAAGTGATATGGGGATTGGAACTTCCTGAACATCAATATTATTATTACTAGGATAAAAATCTTCAAAATACAAGGTTTTCAAAATATTTTAAAACTTACCTTGTGGGTATTTTTATTTCTGATGAAATGTAAACAAACAAAATATTTTGTTTCATTAGTTGTATGAAAAATTAAAACTAATTCTGAGAAGAATAGAGAAAAGTTTGTTATTATTACTGATAACTTTATCAACCTCAGTCAATGACACTTATGCAAAGCTCTTTACAGCATTACACAGAGAACAGAAAAGAAAAAGAAAAAAAATTGAAGTCTTTGATGTTTAAAGTAGGAAAAACAGATGTGAGAGGTTCAGTGGTTTAGGTTTCTGGTATATTTTATGCTGCATCTGTGATGGAAAATGAAAAAAATTCTAATCCCATAGAAGCTTTCAAAGGAATTTTTAAAAAATTGCCAGTCTGAATTAATTACTTCATTCAATAATATTTTATATGGA
The DNA here is from genome assembly GCF_020740605.2 of Lemur catta. Classification (NCBI taxonomy): domain Eukaryota; kingdom Metazoa; phylum Chordata; class Mammalia; order Primates; family Lemuridae; genus Lemur; species Lemur catta. Next base: position 247,016,899 of record NC_059128.1, read on the forward strand.
CACATTGAAACAGAGTTTGAAATAACATGTCATGGTCTCATGGCTTGTAGTGTTGAGACAAATTTTATTTTAATCATTTGAATACTCTCTTTCTAGTAATCACAAAAGAACATTACCCAATCCATTTAGAATTCTTGGGAAAGAGCTGAGAAATAGTATGATTATTCTCAAGATTTCTGACAGAGGTCAAGTTAGAGAAAAAAAAAAAGCAAGCAAAAATCTGCTGATACTACTTGTGATGATAACCAAGGCACTAAGTAAATGATTTTAAAAGAAATAATAACTGAATCAATGATTTAAAATAAGGCAATGGGAAGGTGAGAAAAACTACAAATTGGAAATAACTGAACAAGCATCACTGGTGGAAAGAAAGTGTCTATCCCGGGCCACTGGGACAAGAATAAGAAGCAGACAGTGGGCAGCATGTCTTCTTTCCTCCTCCAGTCTTCCAGGCTCCCTCTAGCACCCCCTATTGGTAAAGTCCAACAGGGAGCCAGCCAGGCAAAGCGGAAATGTAGTTTACAGACTTCCAGCCCCAGCATCACAAAGAGCAGTATATAAGGCTGGGTTTGAAGTTTACTAGGTAGCACACATGTCACTGATATCAGAGCATTTAATATGATCAATATGATCAAGTAAAATCGTGTCCTGTAGAATATAGAAACATTATATCTATCATAAATGTGTTGGCTGTACTTTCTTCTACTTTTTCTCCTCAGGTTACTTTTGGCCATTCTATATTTACTACTTGTTTCCTCAAAATGGGGAAGAGAAGAAATGGAAAAGAGTAGATATAAGAATATATAGAAATTTCAGTATGAGGAGAAGATTAGAAACCAAGCCAACCTCTATCCAATATTCTGGGAAATGTAGATGTCTGGTGAACTGAAATGCAATTGTGATTTTTAAAATGGTATTTTATTGCTTATCAAACCTTCCTTCCAAAATACCAAGCACAACTGAAAATGCAATCATATAAACTAGCGATTGGGGTATAATCTAAAATAAACTTCTGTAAGAACACTTCTTGTTTTATATTAAAAAATAGAAAGTCTGCCTCATTATATTGTGTTGCTTATTTTAATAAAAAAATTACCCCTTCCTATCTATGAGGTGTTCCATGATTAATCTGTGATTTTGAATAACAACAGCACACAGCAGCATACTCATAGCTACAGAGTTTAAGAAGCACAACAGTAAGTAATTTATACATACAATCACTTAAATATATAAATGATGTGGGCCTTGTCATTGATGGAAACATTGTTATGCAGGGTGTGATTGTATAAATGAAAATGTATTTGCAGACTCATAGAGACTCTCATGTCTATCAATATAGTCATATGTGAAATTATTTGTATTTAAAGCTATACAATAGAGCAGAAAAATCACGGGATAGTCAATCTGAGAACTACTATTTTGTGTAGTATCAGTCTGTGATGGCTTTGACAAGTTACTAGACTTTGCTGGGTCTTGTCATCTTTCAGATGGTGGTGGTAGTGCCCAGTCTGTGTAGGGAACAAATGCTTGAATTTCAACTCTGTGCTAGGCACTATATTCTAAGAAATATTTACAACACCTCTATGAGATAAATATCATTATTTTCATATAATAGAAAAGAAGTCTACTGCCATACCAACCATGAACGCACCCGATCTCATCTGATCTCAGAAGCTAAGCAAAGTAGGGCCTGGTTAGTATTTGGATGGGAGAAAAGAAAACTAAACTTCAAAAGGAATAGGAAAAGAAAAGACCAAGGTCACAAAGCTACAAAGTTATAATCAACACTTGAACGAGCTATTCTCTATCCAACCTAAGGTAATACTTGTAAACTATGAAGTGCTATATAAGTGTATAAACTCAAGATAATTTCTCACTCAGCTTTAATTTTTATTTTTTTTGAGACAGGGTCTTGCTCTGTTACTTGGGCTAGAGTGTAGTGGTGTCATTATCACTCACTGCAACCTGAAACCCCTGTGCTCAAGCAAGCCTCCTGACTTAGCCTCCTGAATAGCTGGGACTATAGGTGCACACTACCATGCCCTGATAGCTTTAATCATTTAAATCAAGAAAGATTTTTAAAAATCTCCTATGAAGCTTTTGGGCAGCAAATCTTACCAAAAAGTTTAGTCATCTAAGAGGAGGAAATGGCTCTTCTCTTGCACCCCTTAGTTTGCTATGAGTTGCTTTATTTTATTTATTTATTTTTTTAGAGATGGTCTCACTCTGTCACCTAGGCTGGAGGGCAGTGGCATTATCATAGTTCACTGCAGCCTCAAACTCTTGGATTCAAGTGATCCTTCTGCCTCAGCCTCCTGAGTAGCTGGGACTACAGGCATGTGCCACCACATCTGGCTAATTTTTCATTTTTTTTAGAGACAGGGTCTCGCTATGTTGCTCAGGCTGGTCTTGAACTCATGGTATCAAGTGATCCTTACCAAGTGCTGTGATTACAGGTGTGAGCCAAGGTGCCCAGACTTTATTTTTTGACATAGGTTGGAATTATCCTAACAATCACTCAGTTTTTCACTTCCTGAAAGTTTTATATGAAAGGAAAAACAATATTCACCAAGATAACTTCAAAATGTGTTTCATCCCCTAGAGAAATGAGAAAGCCTCATTTTTCCAACATAATCTATAGTCACACCATGTGTTTTACAGTATTTTTTTCACAGGTAATGTCCTCTCTACCTCTATTTTTTAAATATTTTTTTTCTAAAACATAATTCATATTTCATATACTTCATACTTCATCTAATTTCTCCTTTAACTGAATTTCATCAGTATTTAAAACCATGCCACATTAATAATTATATATATATATATATGTAGATATATATTTCCTCTAGAACAAGGAGACTAATTTTAATAACACTCAATATTTGGTGGGAACACTCAGTTTTGTTTCATGTTGCTACCTGTTTTTTTTTCAGTGTATTATTATTGTTTTTCCAATTAGATTATACACACTTTGAAACAAGCTAGGTTTTCATTATTATTCTCAAAGCTATTAGCAACAATTATCACAGTGTGGTTGCTTAGCAAATTCAATTAGCATTATTACCTCAGTAAAATTTTATTATAATGTTTCTTTAAAATTTACCACTATTATTGATATAGACTCAGCTTCAATCTCTGTTAATAATCTTTTAAAAACTACACATAATATTTAAAAAGTTGAATAAAAGCTACATGAGAAATAATGAAATAATATCTTCCTATCTTTTATTGAGTTTCTATAATCATTTTAACAAAAATATTTAAATACTGTAAGTAGTTGTTTATGAGAAGGAATAAGTGAAATTATTTCAGAGGAAATGATTCTCCTTTCAACCAGACAGTATGGTAGTAACCAAAAGTCATTATTACCTGGATGGTAGTAACTAGCTGAGCACAACTTTTTCTCTTCTTGTTCCACAGTTGTCCCTCAGCAACAAAGAAATATCCACTCCCCAATATCATGCTATTATTGGTGCCAACTAAAGATCAGGGTAAAGTTTCTGTTAATGTAAACAGGTAGACTTTGTGATTGTAAAGTTTCCTGAAGACTTTCCTTCAATCTGGCAAAATTCAGGCCAATGTATCTGAACCTCATCTGAGACTGGGCCCATAGAACAGTCATTGTTGGGGCCGGTTCCAAACCAGCTTAATCCTTCAGTAAGTGTGCTGACCTGAGTAAATTCAATCAGAAGGCTTTATTCAGTTTCAAGTGAAAAAAAAAAATCTCTTAAAAAGTAAAAAGATCTCTTTTAATACATCTATCCTCATACTTATCAGGGGTATCGGGAGGAAAGGAATTATCAGAATAGATCGTGATCCTGATACTACATTTTTAGAATCAGCTTATTCAGGGAAAAGTTAAGGCAATTTATGGGGTAAACGGTAAAAGAAATTGCAGTCATTGCCCTGCTAAACCTTGGAAGAAATGAAGAATTTCAGTCTTTGGTGCTGTCAAACTGACACCATTCATCATCCTTGAATTGGCTTTTGGCTTTAAAATAAATAAAGCAAACCAGAGATCCTCTTCAGAGCCCCATAATAAAGGCAACTCCCTACTGTAGCTCATCTTGGTTCTGGAATGGATAGCAAAAAAAAAAAGATTTCAAGTCCTTAATACTCCCAAGACCGCAACTCACACTGGAGTCAAACAATCTCAAGGAGTTACTGAACTAGGTATTGATTGCAAACACTGGGGCTGTTTGTTATTTGATTTTTCAGTTTCCAAGGAATGAGGTGAAATTCACATCTCTTCAAAAGAAAGCATGCTCTGGTTCCTGGAAGCCAGAGTTTACATGACTTGAGTTCATTTAAAGAGAATAATTTATGTTGGCATGAATAAATAATAGCAGGGAATACTAGCTGTCCAAACACCATATATAATACCTTAAGAAAACATTTGGACCACATTGTAATGTCTTCTGTATTTTATGTTATGAGCAACTATAAGAACTAAATCATTTCAAAATCACCTACCCATTCAGGTTTTTTAAGCTGGATTTTCAAACAGCATCCTGGCATTGGTTTGAGATACAGAGGCAGCTTATGTTGTAATCAACTGTCTCCTTTCTAAGCTTGCCTGGAAAACTTGAAAGTGAATGACTTACAAAGAGTATCAGAATAACATCGTGCCCTTTTACCCAGTCTCTCTTCATGAGAAAATAATAGATAAATAGCAAGTGAGTTTTTAGAAGACCACAGACCAACTCATTTTGTGTGTGAGAGAAAATTTCTACGTCTTTAATTACATTTGTAGATGAAAACCTCCCCAGCTGTTACAAATTAAGCCCTGCTCACTGCTTCTGGTAGATATATCTGTACTGAGTACATGGCTTTGTTTTCTTTTGTTTGCATTAAATCTTAAATGAACCAACTCTTTTGAATTAACCTAATAGCAGTTGAACATTGAGTGCCATCCTCCTTGAGTTTTTTTTCCCCCTACAGACCAGATTTTTATATGTCAGGGTTCAGTAAGATTATTTATGTTATTAAATCTAGAAATAAAGATTTAAATCATAATTAATATTCTTTAATTCTAAGGATAGAAGATATCTGAACTGGAGAGCAAATATTATAAAACTAGCCTTTATTTCAGTTAATGGCCAAACACAAGAGTTGTATAGCTCAAAGGAAAGTGCATGGACCAGGAGTGAGAAAGTGTCAATTATGGCTCCTTATGCCATGTGTTAGCTGCAGGATCTAAGAGCCATTATTTGACTGAGCTTCAGTTGTCTTTTCTAAAAGGTAAGGACAATGGGCAGAGATCCTGTCTAGCATTAAAATTCTGTGATGAGATAAGTTTTCACATTGAGCTATTTTAGATTTTACTATCTTAAAGGAGAACAATAAATTTACTTTTCTTATGTAGTGCTCTTAGTAGAGGCATTTGTTAGTAATGGAACTTTACAATAATCTGGGCCCACCTTTTCACAGTCAATTTCAGCAACACCTGCTGGCTTTCAGAAATCTATTTTTACTACTGAGAACTAAAAACTCTACTTGTAACTACATTGTGAGAATTCCTTATGTTAATGAAGAGGGTATGGAAATTCACCATGATTTCTGAATTTAGAATGCCAGTTTATTACCTAACATATATTAGGTGTGTAAGTCTTATTCTGCATGTTAGGTAATATATCCATTGCTGTTCATATGCTGTGGTTGGCTGAAAAATGAACTCCCCAAAAGATAGCCACTGGAACCTGTGAATGTTAACTTATGTGGAAACAAAGGGTCTTTGCAGGTGAGATTAAGTTAGAGATCTTGAGATGTGGAGATTATTTTAGAATTATCAAGGTGGACCCTAAATGTACCTTTATAAGAGGAAGGTAGAGGGAAGTTTTATACAGACAGAAGACAATAAAGCAATGTAATTATGGAGGCAGAGATGGGACTGATGAGGCCACAAGCCAAAACATGGGGACAGCCACTCAAAGATAGAAGAGGCAAGGAATGGATACTCTCATAGAACTTCCAGAGGTAGTGCAACCCTGACGCACCTGATTTCAGCTCAGTGAAACTGATTAACTTCTGGCCTCCAGAACTGTGAGAGAGTACATTTTTATTGTTTTAAGCCACCAAGATGGTGGTAATTTGTTACAGCAGCCATAGGAAACTAATACATATATTACCAATATTTCTTTTCATTTTTACTATCAAAGAGCATGGCTAATACAAGTCTTGATGCCACAGATTTCCTAAACGGCTGAGCTATTAGGCGTCTTAGCTTCTATTTTGCTTCTATTTGGCATCTCTTTCTATAGATCAATAGTTAATGAGAGTTTTTTTGAAAGATTTAGCCTAGAGAAATTTTGTGTTCATGACGGTATGGTGTGACACTTACTTCAGATAATGGAGAATATATAACTCAATTTTTCTTGGATTGCTTTGGTCTCTAGGAAGCTGAATGTGAAATGTTAAGTTTACCTTTTAACCATATGGGCTCCATATATATGTGCTTTCCTTTACTAGTAGGTTGAACTTCTCTATATTTCCCTGACATGAGCTCTTATTTCTATTTTGATTTTACCATTTTATCATGAAATTATCTTATGAAAGTCACCTTAAAATTTTTTCCAAAACAAGGAAGTATATACATACCAAAAAAAGTAAGTACTGCTGGACGAATTCTATTCAACAACTAGACGTTTGTTAAAATGATATGGTTGTAGGTATGAATTATAGGTACACATTTAAAAGTGTTTTGTCTCAATGGTTAGAAAATAAAATGCTATTTAAATAGACTTTAGTCCAAACATCAAATTATTTTACAAATTATCCAGAATTCTTATCTACATCACAAATTAAATTTTGTGGTTGCCTTATTTCCCTGCTATAAAATTATCTATTAAGTTCAAATATATGACTTAGCAAACAACCACAGCATATGACATGAATAAAATTCAACTTTATTTTTGTTTTCTACTGTATTCAAGATGTATTTGGTGTGGATAATTCTTCATGGAGGAAAGTAGATATAGGCATCACTAGTTTTCTGTCATTCTTTACCTTTTTAAAAATTTTATAGATTTAGGGGTACATGTGCATATTTGTTACCAGGATATATTACATAGTGGTGAAGTCTTGACTTTTTGTGTAACTCTCATCTGATTAGTGTATGTAGTGTCCATTAGGTAATTTCACATCCTACACCCCTCTCCCACCTTCCCACCCTCCTGAGTCTCCAGTGTCTATTATTCTATTCCCTATGTCCATGTATGTGTACACATTATTTAGCTCCCACTTGTAAGTTAGAACATGTGGTATTTGACTTTATCTGAATTATTTCACTTAAGATAATGGCCTCCAGTTTCATCCATGTTGCTGCAAAAGACATGATTTCATCGCTGAGTATCCCATGGTAAATATATATCATATTTTCTTTATTCAATTGTCAGTTGATGGACACTTAGGTTTATTCCAAACCTTTGCTATTGTGAATAGTGCTGTGATAAACATGAATGCAGGTATCTTTTTGATAGAATGATTTTCTTTCTTTTGGGTAGACACCAGTAGTGGGATTTCTGGATTGAATGGTAGCTCTATTTTTAGTTCTTTGAGAAATTTCTGTACTATTTTCCATAGAGGTTTTATTAATTTACATTCCCACCGTGTATGAGCATTACCGTTTTACTGCATCTGTGCCAAAATCTATTATTTTTTGATGTTTTAATAATGGCCATTCTGACTGGTGTAAAATGATATCTCACTGTAGTTTTAATTTGTATTTCACTGGTAATTAGTGATGTTGAGCATTTTTTCATATGTTTGTCGACCATTTGTATGTTTTCTTTTGCAAAATATCTGTTCATGTCTTTTGCCCACTTTTTAATTGGATTATTTGTTTTTTTCTTGTTTGAGTTTTCTGTAGATTCTGGGTATTAGTCATTTGTCATGTGCATAGTTTGTGAATATTTTCTCCCATTCTGTAGGTAGTCTATTTACTCTGTTGATTATTTCTTTTGCTATGCAGAAGCTTTTTAGTTTAAGTCCTATTTGTTTATTTTTGCTTTGGTTGTGTTTGCTTTTGAGATCTTTGTCATTCTTATATAAAAGATCTTCCATTAACTTGAACATAGTCTCAGTTTGGTTAATAGGGTGTCTGGTTCTATACTATTAATAATAAAAATGATAAACTTGTTTTACTGTTAATATATTTTCTCCATGCCTAGCTTGAGCTAGCCTCAGATATATATGTCTGCAGTAAGAAAGAGACCATACATGGTTTTTTCTCCTCCATTCACCAAACCCTGAACTACCACAACACCCCGATCTCATCTCACTGTTAGCTCCTCCATTTGCTAGTTGCTAGTTCTTATCCTAATGGATCAAAGGGAAGAGGACAGAGAAAGGGAAGTGAGGCATTTGGAGAATTTTGACTTGAAATTATACCATCATTAGTCAACTGTGTGCTCTCATCCTAACAGGTGATTCTTTCTTTCATAGTGCCCTTTCATGGGCTCTTGAACGTTCCCATGTCCTCCTTTGGTTCCCTTGGCACCAGAAGACGAACCATGAATCTCTCTTCTGGGGAGTCATGGGGACTTAGGCTCTTTCTGCATGTCTTGGGCATCCAGCTTGACACATCCAGGAGTTTTTTTTTTTTTTTTTGGCTGAGGGATCTTTTTGCCTCTAGCTGTATCAGATAGGACTCAAGATGACCGAAGGCAAAGTGACCCTTTTGCCATGACCACTTCTGAGAGAACAGCTTAATGGCCACATAGCAACAGTCTCCAGATTTTGTTTGAAGGCAGTTATCAGACTGCTTTCCAGGCCACTGTCAGCCTAAATGTCTCAGGTATAATTTGGCACCTGTTCTCTATGTGATTCAGCTTCAGGGAGCACATTTCAAAGCTATCAAAGTGGTCCCCTTGAAATATGTTATTCACTTAAAAGGTTTGAGGTGAGGAAATTGTCATCCTTCCATTAGAGTGAGTGAAAATGGCCTTCTCTAAAGATATTTTTATCATGACATCTTTACTTTTTCTCCACACTCTGACCCCTTTTATTGGTCCATGATTTGCTGAGAAGATTTAAGAGTCATAAAATTGGTTCATAAAGAAGTGGTTTGAATATCCGCATATGTGTATTCCTCTTACATATCCTGAAGGTCTAAGAGGTGTCTACTCTTTCCAGTATTGACACCTCAGTTCCTGAAGCAGAAAGAGTTGCATCTAAAAATCCTAATAACCTGTGACCTTCAATCCTGGCTGTGCACAGAATCATGCAAAAAGTGTTATGGAGCACACATGCCTAGACCCCTTCCTAGGCTATGAATCATAATTTCTGTGGTCCAGTGACTAGAAATCCAAATTTTTGAAAACTCAAGAGATAGTTCTGAAAAACCATTAAGGTTTTGCTTCATTGATAGGTATATTTAAAGAGGCATAAATTGTGTGATGCTCATGAATGGATCTCTTTTGGTGGAAATATCATAGATATTGTGAATTATGCTTTTATAAACAGTTTTTTTCTAAAAAGTTCATACCCTAAAATTATATTTTTATTTATAAAAATGTAGAAAATTCTTAATGTCTTAAAAGAGAAATTATTAATCCATGAAACTTTATGCCTTTAGCTGATTTGTATTTTTCTTTTAATTTCCTTTTACTATAGAGCCATTTAACAGATAATAAAATATATATTCTATATATCTATAATTTCTTGGTATGTGTTATTGCTGAAGCTGCTAGCATTAGTGGAGAAACTATGTTTTCACTCGAATTTTCAATTCAAATCCTTTCATGGGGCTTATATTCCCTCAAACAAAGTAATAGCATTAAAATATTTGATTTACTTCCAAAGGAATCAAAATTTCCATGGAAGTCTGCCCCCAAATGTATAATATGAAAAATATATGATATTTTAACTAAGAATCATAATTAAACACTTTAGGCAGTCAAATAAAATTTATCAGAAAGAAAAGCATTTGCTCTGCTGATACATTTATGACATTGTGCCTTGGGATAGCATTGCAGGAGCCACTTGATATTACCATGAATATTTGAGCAACGTCAACCTTAAGCTGCCAAATCAATCTGGAAAGCAAAAGGCACTTTACACAGGTAATCTACTCATGGGCTTGTTTTGATATGAATTTAAACTTTGCTCTCCCTTGAGAATCTTAAACTACAATATCAAACCCAGAATCAAACAAAAATTATACTTAAATGTAAATAATAAAAACATAATGTTTATATTTAAGGTCAGAAATAATAGGTGGTCTTCCATATGGAGTAATTGAAGAGGCTTTGTGGGCAGAGTATAATTATGACCTATAAGTATCAGCGCCTAATATATAGAGAATTCTCCTTGTCTTCTCTCTTCAAATACAACTATTCCTTCCCCCAAATTAGGACATTATGATCAAATAATTTTGCCAGGAATAAATTTTACAGATTTATTAATATTTCCTTTTTGACAGAGAGATGGGTGGCAGATAAGAGAACTGAGATTCTGGGAATCCAGAAATAATCATGAAAGAGAGGGTAGGAACCCAAAGATGCTCAAAGATAGTCTTTATTTCCCTCAAAGATCTATCTCAGGATAGCTTTTCAAAAAAAATCTAATTTGCTTGCATGATTTAAAATATCATCTTAGTTATTCATTGCTGTGAAACAAAGTACTCTAGAAGTTAGTGCCTTAAAATATCACACATTTATTATCTCACAGTTTTTGTGGTCAGAAATCTGAGCAGAGTTTAGCTGGGTCCTCTGCTTTGTGGTCTCTCATAAGACTGTAATCAAGGTATTGGCCAAGGTTTCACCTGAAGGCTTGGCTGGGGAAGGACCTTCTTTAAAGCTCACATACATGGTTTCAAGTGAGATTTAGTTCTTTAAGGATTGTTGGACAAAGGGGCCTCAGTTCCATGCTGACTATTGACTGGAGGCTACCCTCACTTTGTGCCATTTAGGTTTTTCCAACATGGCAGCTTTCTTCATCAAAGTCAGAAAGAGAGGGAATCTTCTAGCAAGATGAAAGTCACAATATTTCTAACCCAATGCTGTGGTCTGAATGTTTATGTCCCCCCCAAATTCATATGTTAAGATCTTTACTCCTGTGTTGCTAGTAATAGGAAATGGGGTCTGTGGGAGGTGATTAGGCCATATGGGCAGAGCACTCATGAGTGGGATTAATACCTTTATAAAAGAGTCCTGAGAGAGATAGTCACCCCCCACATATAAAGGCAGAATGCACCATCTGTGGGGAAGGGACCTCCTCACCAGCCATGGAATCTGTTAGGATCTTGATATTGGACTTCCCAGCCTTCAGAATTGTGAGAAATAAATGTTTATTGTTTATAAGCCAGCAAGTTTATGGTATTTTGTAATAGCAACCTGAATACACTAAAGGAATGCCACTGAATGGGTAATTTATAATGAACAGAAAATTATTGGCTCATGGTTCTGGAGGCAGGGATGTCTAAGACTGAGGGGCTGGGATCTGGCAAGGGCCCTCTTACTGCATCATATCATGGTGGAAGTCATCAAATGGCAGAAGGGCAAAGAGAGGGTGAAAGAAAGAGCAAGAGGGAGCCAAATTTGTCCTTTTATAAGGAATCCATTCCCATCATAACAACACTAATTCATTTATGAGGGTGGTGTCCCCATGACCAAAACACATCCCCCTCCCCCTCCCCCAATGCTGCCACATTAGGGATCAAATTTCCAAGACATGAACTTTGGGGGACACATTCAAACCATAGCAACACCTAATCATGCAAGTGACATCGCATCACCTTTGTTATATATTATTGGTTAGGAGCAACCCACTGAGATTAGCTCATCCTCAAGGGAAGGGATTATGCAAGGTTTTAAATTATAGCAGATTGAGAGCTATCTTAAAAAGCCACAGCTCAAATATTATCTTGTTTTTGTACTTTTAAAAAATTTCACTTAAAGTCCATCCAATTTCCCATGCTAGAAAGATGTTGTCATGTCTACGGCCATACCACCCTGAATGTGCCTAATCTCATCTGATCTCGGAAGCTAAGCAGGGTCAGGCTTGGTTAGTACTTGGATGGGAAACATGTTGTCATGTGCAACTTCTCTCCATTTTCTCTCACTACCCACATCTAGTTCATCCCTAAGTCATATAGCTGCTTTGACTAGAGTTTTCTTGAATCTCTTTAATCTACCCACCTGTCACTGTTCACTGCTGAGCATCCTTCACTTGGAACACCATAAGGGGCTTCAAAGACTGTTTCTTGAGTCCTCATCACTCTTATTCACCACTTCCTTACCTTGGTACTTGGGTTAGTTATTCTCTGGGGAATACTATCTGTTCCTATCACCCTTTCTTGACCAGCAAATTCTTATCCATTCATTAAGTCTAGTTTAAATGCCACCCTATCAATGAAAACCTAGATTTATAGCATATGACACAGTAAAGGCCCTATCTCTGAAATGTTGGAGACAGGTGATATATAGTAAAGATATCACAAGAAAATTTTGCTCCAAGGTGAAAACCTTTCAGATCTAGGCAAAGCTTTCTGTTCATTATTCTTCTAAATTTAACTATAGAAGTCTGCATGCAATTTTAAAGTAAAGGATGCCACCTGCAGCTAATAAGCATTGCTTAGGGACAAAGAAAAGGACAAAGGCTGTGCCCTCACATGGTGAAAGAGCAAAAGAGCAAAAGGGGGCCTGCGCTAGTCCAGGCATTAGTCCATTTCTGGGCAGAGCTGTCATGACTTAATCGCCCCCAAAGGCTCTACCTCTTAATACCACCATAAGGCAGCTTAAATTTCAACATGAATTTTGGAAGGGACATAAATTCAAACCATAGTATAGATTGAGGATTTTTCTTAATTTTCCAGTTATTAATTAGAGTTAGAAAACTATTTTTTTTGTTGTTAGGTGTGCTATAATTTTACAATACATATAATATGTGTATGTATTCAATATATACAATAATATATTTTTAGGGGCTTTTGTTTTCCTATAGTTGCCTACTATTATATTATTGGTAGTGGTGGAGGGAGATGTGGGGTCAAGGTGACAAAAGGAAAACGTGAAACATTATTGAAGAAATATTGTTGCAGACCTACCTTTTTTTTTTTTCTTTTGAGACGGGGTCTCATTCTGTCTCCCAGGCTAGAGTGCAGTGGCATCATCATAGGTCACTGCAACCTAAAACTCCTGGGCTTGAACAATCCTCCTGCCTCAGCCTTCCAAGTGGCTGGGACTATAAGGAGCGTGCCAATACTCCTGTCTAATTTTTCTATTTTTTTGTAGAGATGGGATCTCACTCTTGCTCAGGCTGGTCTCAAACTCCTGGGCTCAAGTGAGCCTCCCACCTCGGCCTCCCAGTATGCTAGGATTACAGGTTTGAGCCACAGTGCCTGGCCCAGACCTATTTCTTTCTTACAATAGGTTTTACTTCTTTTTACTTCCGTCAATATAACATTTTATTTAGTCATTTGAGTGATCTATTAAAAATTTGGGTGAGAATAGATATTGTGATTCTCTTTTGAGAATTTCTGGTGGAGAACAACTGAACATGGCTCAAGACCTGGAAACTGAATATCTCCCGTGTCTAAAATGACTTCCTTGATACATGATACATGGATGCTATATAAAAGATTTTATTCTGCATGTAACAAACAAGACGGCGAACTCCCAATAGAGATGTTGTGCTTCTGGCAATCAGGAAACACTACTATTTCACATACTGAGATTACTCATAGGCCTGATTCATCACAGGTTTGGATATTTAATTGCTTTGTGCAATAAATGAAAACCTACTTCTCACATGCACCCTGATTTCTTGGTAATAAACATAAATTTTATAAGAAGAATCAATTTAAGTTTGACACTTTCAGGATTACTTTACATTCATTTAGTATGTTTATCGAATACCTATTCAGTGAAAGGTACTAGCATATAATTGTTATATAATTGTAATGCTATTATCTCATGGTACTGTGCTAAGTAGGGCTGAGAAATGGCCAGCTCTTTTATTAGAATGTATCTTACTGGGTGACCTGAAACCCTGTAGACAGACTATGACCAGTGCGTAGTTGGGAGGACCCTAGTAAGGCCTATTTATTCCAGCTTGTACTGGGCATATTTATTTATTAAAGTCCTTCCATTTACTGTTAGAGTTGGAGTTTTAGGACCTAGAAGAGGTCATACACAAAAACAGAAAGTATAGGTTCATGTGTGTAGGATATACAAGGAAATCTATCATAACATTGCCAAGGAAATAACTTTTGAATTACAAGGACTAAGAGGCACTGGGTGAAAACCTGCATTAATGTTGTGAACCAGGATGGGGAAAAATTTCTGGATTGAAATTGACTATTCAAAAAAATGCTATAGAGTGCCTGGAGGCCTACTTCAAATTTTGTTGCAATGATCAGACCTGTCTGTGTGAGTTACCACATGTAGCCCAGAATTGCTAGACGTGTCATATCTACATTTACTCAACTGAGGTAAATAGATTGTTACGCAGAAGTACTACAGTAAAAATCTGACTTTAAAGTCAGATTTAACTGGTTTTCAATCCTGGCTCTGATACCAGGAAAATGATTTAACAGTTCCGTGCCTCAGTTTTCTAATTTGTAAAACGGAATAGTATCTATCCTATACAGTAAACGTGATGATTTGATAGAATACAATTGAATATGACATGTTTAGGAGCTGTATCAGAGTTTTCCAGGGAAATAGGACCTATAGGAGATATATATCTATCTATCCCTATCTATCATTATCTATATCTAGAAATATATGTATTTTTAGGAACATATATATGAAGAGATTTATTATAAGGTATTGGCTTATGCAATTATGAAAGCTGAGAAGTCCCATGATCTGTGTCTACCTAGGAAAGCCAGTAAGGTAGTTCAAAAGCCTAAGTGCCTGAGATCCAGTGATATAGATTCCAGTCCAGATCTGAAAGCCTGAGAAACAGGAGCATGGTGGGTAGGAGAAAATCAAGGTAGCAGCTCAAGCACTCAAGCAAAGTTAACTCGGCATTCCTCCACCCTTTTGTTCTACTCAGGCCTTCACCTGACTGATTGGTGCCCACCACATTGGGAGGGCCATCTGCTCTATTCAGTTCACCAATTCAAATGCTAGTCTCTCCTGGGAACACCTTACAGACACACCCAGAAATAATGTTTAACCAGGTATCTGGGTATCCCATGGCCGAGTCAGGTTGATACATAAAATTAACCATCACTATGGCTAAATACCAAATGACTCAAAGGAGAAAATGTAAAATCCCCATGTTTAGCCCAAGAATGTGGCCAATAAATGTTAGCTCCCTTCCCTTTACATCTCCCAGCTTGTGCTATAATTTCTACTGATTCTGTGCTTTTTTAGGAAATGACTTTCTAAGAATGACCCTATACTAATTAGGTAAAACAGATCTCAGATTAGAGTTTCTGGTATGGCAGAAAGTAGTGATGAAGAGCACAGACTCTGAAACTTGGCTGGCGCCCTGCTCAGCTCTACATTAGCAAACTGGCCACGGGAAAAAGTCTTAACCACTCTAGGCCTGTCTGATCTGTAAGATATAATCTCTCTCATAGAATTGATACGAGAATTACATGAATTAATAAATGTATAGCATCTGGCACGTTGTAAGCCCCTTTTGAATGTCAACTTAAAACAAAAGGCACATAGGGTAGCATAAAGAGCAACACCCTAAAGTCAGAAATCAGGGCCCTAACCTCATCTTTTACACCTGCTAGCTTTCTAACTCAACATGTTTAACTTTACTAAATCTTAATTATCCTATTTATAAAATCAGGTTACTATTACCTACCTATCCAGCCTACTTTACAGGGTGAAACTAAATGAATTTATGGAAATCAGACGATGCCCATATTTTGAGAAATGTTATTACCTCGTATAGTATTACGCTAATTATTTACAATCTACCAGTGTTATAAGAAAATCATTTGTTAAACATTTATGTATGTGCAATTTTAAACTCTGCTGGGCTGAATCAAGTGTGCACTCAATCGTATAACCATTGGATCAGGAAGACAAATCATGTAAGTCTTGAGCTATACTTCAACTTATGCCCTATATCTAATTTTTCTCCTTCGTTTGTAACCTTTCTCTGAATAATTACTGATGTATGAGGAATATTTTCTTGACTTTAGATCCTGGCTCTTAAAGTTAAATTCTGAAAAGTAAGCTCAAGGGACATTACTTTTTTACATTTTTGCTAGTAAAATATAATTATATGAACCCAGTAGAGAAGCCACTTCCACAAGTAAAATATTTAAATTATTCTATAAAAGCTTAAAATTTCAAGCACTTTTAACCTACTTAAAGAAACAAGGGCTGCTTCCTGGGATTAAGCCAACCCAATTAATTTGTAGAAAATATACTAAAGATGTTTTTCTATGTGCAAGAACGAAAGGTGCAAAGGCTGTGTACAGAACGTGGCTGATCTTCATGGTGAATTAGTCTGAACCTTCCCGCCTTTTTACCCTCAAATGCTCACTGCACGATTTCTTTCCAAACTCATTAACTTTAAAGTGGATGCTTGCATGACAGAGATAAATAAGGTTAGAGGAAGAACAAGGGCTGGGGGAGGAAAGACAGGTTTGCAAGGTGAAAAGATTTGCATTTGTGCCTTTAGTACAAAGAATCTGTGTTCATTTTGGGAAGTTTCCTGGATTTATATGTTATGTTTAGATCCCCTATTTTTCTACCTATATGATCTTTTAGAATTGTAGCATGTCTTGAGATTTCTTTTATGAGGACTATTTCTGTTATTGCTTATGAAGTTGGTATTTCTTTTCAGGCAGGATGTGTCTGGACAAACCCAAATTGTCCATG
This sequence comes from Lemur catta, assembly GCF_020740605.2. Taxonomy (NCBI): domain Eukaryota; kingdom Metazoa; phylum Chordata; class Mammalia; order Primates; family Lemuridae; genus Lemur; species Lemur catta. The sequence goes on from NC_059128.1 coordinate 247,033,695, forward strand.
ATGCTATATGTCAAATTAACTCTAATCAGCTATGTTATCCTGGCCAATTTTTTTTCAAATTTAGCTAAAGTCATTATTTGTACGGATTTAAATAAAAATCTTCTCCTTCTTTCTTCATCTCTGTTTATATCTTTTCATTTTCTTTCGCCTTTCTGGCTCTCTTTTTTTGTAAATCTTCTCTCCTTCCCATTGTTCTATTCAGACCCTTTTATAAAAAAAAATGTCTTTCTCCTTTTAAATTTTCTAGAGTTAAAGTTAGGGTTAGGGTAGTGAAATCCTGGTCATTACGTATATATTTGCATAAATTCTATCAATGAGTAATAAACCTCTGGGCATAATTCTGAGCATGTTTTAAATTCTTGCGTGCATGTGAGTGTGTATGTCTTGGAAGTGCAACACCTTGGCTATGAACTTTCTGAATGGCCATCTTCATGTTTTCATATATTCTTTTTGAAAACAGTTTGCCAAGAATGTTAAAATTTTTTAGAAGATATTGAGTGTGATGGTTAATTTTATGTGTCAATATGGGTTGACTACGGTGTCTGGTTTTTTTGGTCAAGCACTAGTCTAGATGTTGCTATGATGGTATTTTGTGGATGTGACTAACATTTACAGTCACTTGACTTTAGAAAAGATTTCCTTTTGCAATGTGGGTAGGCCTCATCCAGTTAGGATTTAAGAGCAAAATCTGAGGTTTCTTAGAGATGACGAAATCTGTCTCAAGACTGTGTTATAGAAATCCTGCCTGAATTTCCAGCCTGCTGGACTGTCTTACAGATTTCAGACTCAAGACTGTATCATTAGCTCTTAACTCTTACCTGAGTTTTCAGCATTCCTGCCTGCCCTATGGATTTCAGATTTAGTCCTCACAATCTCATGAATAAATGTTTTAAATCCCTTTCTCTCTCTTTCTCTCTCTCCATGTATACATATATACATGTATATGTATACACACACACACACACACACACACACACACACACACACACAGACTCAGAGTAATCCCTAGGCATCTGTGGGGGATTGGCTCCAGGAGCCCCCATGGATACCAAAATCTGTGGATGCTCAAGTCCCTTATATAAAATGGGATAGCATTACATGTAACCTACATACATTTTCCCATATACTTTAAATCATCTTTGGATTACTTAAAATCCCTAATATAGGTAAATGCTATGTAAATAGTTGTTTTGCTGTATTTTTATTTGTATTATTTTATTCTGTTGTATTTTTACTTTTTATTTATTTTTTTAATATTTTTGATCCATGGTTAGTTAAATTCATGGATGTGGAACCCATGGATATGGAGGGCCGACTGTGTGTGTGTTTGTATGTGTACATATACATATATACGCACACACACACGTATGTCCTGTTGGTTCTGTTTCTCTGGAGACTGATGCACTGAGGCATACATCATAATATTCCGAAGGTTTGGTTATTTATCTTGATTCGCCACAGCTTAAAAATAGGTTAAGAGATTCTTGTCCACTAAGCCTAGTGAAGAGGGGAAAATGCAACCCCAGGAGCTTGATGGCATATGCAGACAGGTAGGTGGGATCTCCACAGGTAGGTAGTTGCTGTGGAAGCAGAAGAAAAATCAAGGTGGGGTGATGGGCCCCTCAGTCTGGACAAGGTGAGAGGACTTCAGGCCTAAGAGGACCAACCCTTTCGTGCCCTGTCACCATGGCAGTCTCCTTACCCAATCTCTCCATTCCTGGAGAAAGGAAAATCTAGAATTCACCATGATAATTTTTATGTCGTTTCAGTGAAATGTGGCTTAACATAAAAATGAAATTGAATTATAGAAATACAAAGCCACATTTCTTTTTTTAAACATTACTTTGTATTTCAAACCTATAGAAAAGTTGTAAGAATAGTATAAAGAACTCCCTCATCCTATTTACCCAGATTCCAAATGTGTTCTATCATCCTTTCTTGCTATACATATATATCCATTGTCATTTGTCCACCTGTTTGAAAGCAAGCTGCAGCTGTGATGTTCCACTAAATATTACAGTGTTTATCTCTCAAAACCAAGGACATACTCCTATAATAACTTTATATTAGCTTCCAAATCTGAAAATCAACATTAATACAATACTACCATCCAATCCACAGATTCCATTTAAATTTTATCACTTTTTCTAACCATATTGTGTTTTCCTTTGTGGTCCAGGACCCTATCTAGGTACACTGGTTGCATTTAGCTGTCCTGTCTCTCCAGTTTTGTTCAGTCTGGAACAGTTCCTCCATTTTCCCCTGTCGTTAATGAACTTGACAATATCATCCTCAACTTGAGTCCAAATGATGTTTTCTCCTAACCATGCCCAGCCCATGCATTCCTGACAGAAATGGCACCGAAATGATGCTGTACCCTTTTCAGTTCATCACACTGAAGGCACACATGTTGAATCATCTACCACTGGTCTTTGATCAGCTGGTCAAGCTGGTGCTTACCTGGCATCTCCATGTTCCCCTTTGTAATTAATTAGTTTTCTGTGGGGATAAATTCTGATATACACTACTTATCAAACACCCAGCTTTTGGTGATTTCCACCTGAATCAGCTGCTGGTCTACAATGGTTGCCAAATGGGTAATTTTCTATTTCCATCACTTTGTTCATGCATTAGTTTTTATTCTGTAAATGGGAGCTTCTCTTTCTTTTTTATTTATTCATTTATTTATTCTTCATTTGTTTATGTTAGTATGGACTTATGAATTTCTGTTTTATTCAATGGTTAGTAATTCATTACTCTCATCATTATTTTGACGCTAATTGTCATAGATCTGGCCCCTTCACGCTGACACCTATATCGATTTGCATTTTCTACCATCGTAGTACTAACCAGGCTTGACCCTGCTTAGCTTCCAAGATCAGGCAGGATCGGGCACATTCAGGGTGGTATGGTCATCAGCTGCATTTTCTTACTATCTGGCACAACAAAATGTCCCAGGTTCATCTTGGTTTTGCCTTACCTCAGCCCTGGAATCAATCATTTTCCTAATAAGTTCTGGTTCCTATTAATAGAGGATGGTATTCAGAGACCAAGATCTGGGTACTTGATCTATTCACTGTTTTTGGGATGGGATATCATTGCTTTAAAGACCTCTCAGAGAACAGAACTAGGAAATACATGTGTACATATTCATATATCTACATATGCATAGCTCTAAATCTGAGTATTTGCATAAAAAGAGCTCATACTGGTATCTCTTATTTAAATTCCACCCCTGAGGAGTCTTTCTGTTTTTCTCTCTATCCACATTTGTGCACATCTTCTCTGACAGTGAGAAACCTACTCCCTTTATCCTCCCCCTTGTCCCCCCCAACACTTAATTACTTATTTTTTTCAATCAATTTACTACTTTGTTTACTGTAACCAATCTCCCAATCACTCTGGCAGCCTCTGCACCTGCCAGTTCTGTACACCCCTAAATCATCCAGCTTCCCTGGCTTCCGGCTACACAGCTGATGTCTCTGTGCTGCACCATCACTCCTTCACCAGCCTGCAGCAGGAGACCCTCTACTGAGAATGCATTTCTTAGACACTTGATTTCTATGGGTGCTTATATGTTTTTTTCAAAATTATTATGTATCTGAAACTCTTTAAATCGTGTCTCGGTTAAAAGATTACCTTCTTGAAGACCTCTTGGATTGCCTGAATGGAAATAACTTGTTCTCACTTTTGGTCTTTCCACATTCTCACCTCTGCCCTCAGGGCATTAGGTTTGGGGGAGAAAGACCCTGTACATAATTGGTTGACAATGTCTTGCCTACCCCATTACAAAATGAAAGAACCTTGGGGAATGTTATGCTAAGTAAAATAAGTCAGGCACAGAAAAACAAATACATATGATCTCACTTATACATAGAATCTAAACTATCAAATTCAAAAATGCAGGGAATAGAATGGTGGTTACCAAAGACTGGGAGAAAAGGACAGTTGATGGTGAAAGAGTACAAAGCTTCAGTAAGACAAAAGGAATAATTTTTTAAAGATTTATTATACAGCGTGGTTAACATAGTAAATAATATATTGTACATTTCAAAATGGCTAAGAGTAAATTTCAAATGGTCTCACCACAAAAAATGATAAGCATTTGAGGTTATGGACATGGTAATTAGCTTGATTTAATTATTCCACATTGTATTCATAGATCATAACATTACTTTGTACCCCATAAATATGTACAACTATGTCAATTTACAACTAAAAAATAAAAATTTTAAAAATTTATTTTTGCTGTATTCAGTGTTATTTGCCACATATTTGGAACTCCCAACAGGTTTAAAATAAAGTTAAAGTGATTTTCTAGAGAAAGCCATATTGAAAGAAAAAATATTATTGATTTATTTTGGGATTATCATTATCTTAAATCCCAGAATATTTTCACCATTTGACACCATTTGACAAACTAGAATATCATACATAGAATTTGGCCATTCACATGTTTTCCAGCCTGTGGCTTGTCATCTAGAGGCTAGACTCACTCACAATTCAGACATTCATTCTTTTTTTTTAATTTCAGCATATTATTGGGGTACAAAAGTTTAGGTTACATATATTGCCCTTGCCTCCCCCACCCCAGTCAGAGCTTCAAGCGTGTCCCTCCCCCAGATGGCACACATCACACTCATTATGTATGTATATACCCATCCCCTCCCCCCTCACATCTGCCCAACACCCGATTAATGTTATTCCTAAATGTGCTCTTAGGAGATGATCAGTGAAATCACTTTGATGGTGGGTACATGTGGTGCTTATTTTTCCATTCTTGGGATACTTCACTTAATAGAATGGGTTCCAGCTCTATCCAGGAAACTACAAGAGGTGCTATATCACCATTGTTTCTTATAGCTGAGTAGTACTCGATGGTATACATATACCACATTTTATTAATCCATTCATGTATTGATGAGCACTTGGGTTGTTTCCACATCTTTGCAATTGTGAATTGTGCTGCTATAAACATTTGAGTGGAGATGTCTTTTTTATAGAATGTCTTTTGTTCTTTTGGGTAGATGCCCAATAATGGGATTGCTGGATCAAATGGTAGGTCTACTTGTATCTCTTTAAGGTATCTCCATATTGCTTTCCATAGAGGTTGCACTACTTTGCAGTCCCACCAGCAGTGTATGAGGGTTCCTATCTCTCTGCATCCATGCCAGCATTTATTGTTTTGGGACTTATTGATAAAGGCCGTTCTCACTGGAGACAAGTGATATCTCATTGTGGTTTTGATTTGCATTTCCCTGATGATTAGAGATGTTGAGCATTTTTTCATATGGTTGTTGGCCATTGTTCTGTCTTCCTTTTAAAAGTTTCTATTCATGTCTTTTCCCACTTTTTGATAGGGCTGTTTGATTTTTTCTTGCTGATTTTCCTGAGTTCTAAATAGATTCTAGCTTTCAGCCCTTTATTGGATGTGTAGCATGCAAAAATTTTTTCCCATTCTGTAGGTTGTCTGTTTATTTTCGTGACTGTTTCTTTGGCTGTGCAGAACATTTTTAATTTAATCAGGTCCCATTTATTCTTGTTGTTGCTGTGATTGCCTTTGGGGTCTTCTTCATAAATTCTTTGCCTAGGCCAATGTCTATAAGAGTTTTTCCCACATTTTCTTCTAGAATTCTAATAGTTTCACACCTTAGATTTAAGTCTGTTATCCACTGTGATTTGACTTTTGTGAGAGGTGAAAGGTGTGGGTCCTGTTTCAGTCTTCTAGATGTGGCTATCCAGTTTTCCCAGCACCATTTATTGAATAAGGAATCTTTTCCCCAGAGTATGTTTTTGTCTGGTTTGTCAAAGATTAGATGGCTATATGAGGATGGTTTAATATCTGGATTCTCAGTTCTGTTCCACTGGTCTGTTTCTCTGTTCTCATGCCAATACCAAGGTGATTTAATAACCACAGCCTTGTAGTGTAGTTTGAAGTCTGGTAAATTAATACCTCCCATTTTGTTCTTCTTGCCTACAATTGCTTTTGCAAAATGGAGTCTTCTCTGGTTCCATACAAAGTGTAAAATTATTTTTTCTATATCTGTGAAAAATGATGTTGGTAATTTAATAGGGATTGCATTGAATCTGTAGATCACTTTGGGTAGTAATAGACACTTTAAAAATGTTGATTCTTCCAATCCACGAGCATGGTATGGTTTTCCACCTGTTTATGTGCTCTGCTATCTCTTTCCTCAGTGTTTCATAGTTCTCCCTGTAGAGGTCTCTTACCTCCTTAGTTAAATGTATTCCTAGGTACTTTATTTTCTTTGTTGCTATTGTGAAGGGTATTGAGTCTTTGATTTGGTTCTCACTTTGACTGTTATTGGCATATATGAATGCCTCTGATTTGTGTGTACTGATTTTGTATCCTCAGACATTCATTCTTAATATAAACTTTTAAAAATATATGTGTAAAATGCCAATTATTTTTAAAAAATCGCTGTGCTAACTTACCATTGGATAATATATAAATAAACATATGAAATATATAAAATAAATACAAAATAAACAAATAATGAATATAATGAAATAAATATAAAATCTAAAAAATATTCAGTGTACTTTGGAAGCTACAGGCTAACTAATGTTTAGTTTTATTTCTTGTGGGCTTTATCTGCTGGCCAAATAAGAAGCATTGGAGATAAATTTATAGTTATAATTTGAGCTATGTTTAACTGTTCTAACTTCTGTTTTTAAGGCATTGTCCTTGATAAATAGATCGCCAATTATAGTATCTATCTGAGTTGCTTGCACATAGAGGGTCTTAGTTAATAGTTGGTTAATTAATTTAATTCAACGTAAAGGCTTGTTCCTGCCCAAGTTACTGATAAGGCAGGCTTTTTATTTATTCTATGTTCCATCCACTTAAAACTGATACTCAGTGAGAGTCTGGCATCTGTCAAGCCCTTGTTCCTATGAATTGTTCACTTAATAAGAACTTGCCATGAGATGGGTAAATAGGCTTTCTTGGTTTTCACTTTTGTTTCCCTTCTTTTTGGTCTCTTTGCATTTCTGAAAATCATTCCTCTTTTTAAAGACATTTGAATGCACAAGAGAAACTGTTCATTAGGTCTTTATGCTTTTTCAGTGGAAATGGAAAATAACAAAACCTTTAAGGGGGAAAAAAGAATGAGAACCTTCAGTTTTTTCACAAAGCATTGTCAACACGAGTGATTTCATATATCATATATCAAGTCCAAAATGTCCAAAACAGCATATAAAACCAAAATTTGAAAATAAATTTTGTCCTTTTTTGCCAACTAGTATAATATAATCCTACATTTTGATAGTCATCCAGATTTGCTCCTTAGGACCCTTCAAAAATGGAAGAGGCTACATTGTGTTCCCGACTTTGGTGTGAGAATTCAGATTTAGTTACCATGATTGTTTCCTCCTCTGCCAAGACCAGGCATCTCCACAAATGGGCTATTTCAGAATTTGTTTATTAGAGTATATGACCTGAAACTAATAATAACCCAGAATAGGGTTTGCCTTCCTAGGGACTAAGCTTCTGAGAAACGAGTTTGTGAAGCACTGATTAGCAATCATCAGATATTGGTGATGTCTGCTGACCTTTTATCACAGCTACTTTCAAGGCAGACACAGAGTCTGCTTTCTACATTCGGTCTGGAGAACCTATTATGCTTAAAGGCTTTGTTTGCAAAATAGATTATCAGTAACACCAAAATACACTGTCAAAAAGATATTGTATGTTTACACAGACCTCAGTAAACTATTTTACACAGTAGTAAAAAATAAAACCAGTCATGTCTCATCTTCCTTTATAATGTAAGGCACTGACAACTTCTAGGCCTCAAAAAAACCCCAAAAACTATAATAAATATACCCAAGGGAAACCATAATATATCTAAAAATTCACATATGTATTTTCACCAGAAAAATTTACATTTTATTCATTGTGTTGGAATAATCATTCCCAGTTTTCTTGCAAAATAAATTTTCTAGTCTGTACCTAGAAGTCTCAAATATTAAATGTGATTTGTAAGTCCAATACATATAGCAAGGCCAAACACTGCAAGTCTGAATTGGAAATTTTATTTCACTTGAAGGTTTTAACACAGAATGAACTAAAGACAGAAATTATATAATGTCTTATAAAAATTGGGTTCAGTCACAATATTATAAAAAATTAATTGTGCTAAAGCCTTTATACTATCCAATAAAGAAATTAGTACAAGAGGGCCTTTGCTTAGAATACAATATATACTTCCATAGCCAACAGTTCTTATTAGTTAAAAATGAAATGAAGCATTATTTTCAGAACATTGTTCCAACGTAATAGTCATGTAAGAAACTTGTTGCAGTCTGGAAAGAGAAAGCATTTGAACAAAGCTACAAATTTCTTACCTGACATAAAGGACTTAAAAGACATAAAATTAGCATAACGTGGAAAGTGTCCATAAGCCATATAATTTATCTCAAATAACAAATTTCGTGTCTGTGATATAAGTCTTACTTGTCTAAATTTAAGACTAAGAAGGAATAATATTTTGTTTAATATAATACAGACTATGAGTATTAACTTGCAAAATTCCCTAAATATTGGAATGGATTTTGCCAATGTACCCAGAAAGTCAGAATATGTTTATTTATATCTTCCTCTTTCTAAATGCTTCATTTTAATTATTCTTTGACTCTGTACTACCAAATATCACCGTGGAAGAAATAATACACTCAGAAATTCAGGCTTTATGAGTGACCACATGGAATGGTACAAAGAATATAAAACTAGGAGTAAGTAGTTCTAAGTTCTAGTCCCAGTTCTGACTCTTATTCATTGCATAATGCAGAACAATTCATGTTATCCTTTTGGGTCTCAATTTCCTTTTTACCAAAAAAGGGTAATTTCTTACTTTAAAATTGGATAAATCATGTTCATCACTATTATTTTTGTCACCAAGAATCACTGATGAATTCTACATGAAATTAAAGCATAGATTTATTCTATAGTTTAGAAAAAGTCATCATGCTGGGTATTGGTAAGGAGGAAACAAAGGATGGAGCTAAATTTATTGGTTGTTTTCATGACCCAAAGCTTGAAATACCAGAGCGGTTGCTCAGGTAAACAACAAATTTCTCATTTTCTAGTGGAAAAGTAATGGTAACACTCCTGTGTTAACCCAATACACCTGCCCAAGTTTGCTTACTTTTCCTGAGTCCTTTTTCCCGCTCTTTTTAGTACATCCCACTGCCTCACTCTGTCATCTTGATTGTTACTTGATTTCTAAGAACTATTCCTTAAATTTATAGAATATTAACTCTGTGTACATCCTACCTATGACATGAGTGGCAGAGAGTAGATAAAACACGTTGAAATCTTGGAGACTGGGTTTTAGTAACAATGAGATGTCATTATTGATAGGTCACTCAGCTTAAAAAGAGAGTTGACTACTCCAGATTTTTGCATGTGTTTGTAACCTATTTGGAATGATGGAAATGACATTTATGTTTGACTGACTCTGAGAGTCTGGCCTTAGGGACTGTTTGGAAAAGAGTTTATTTAATTGAAATTTCTGTGTTATGATTTCCCATGTCAAAGCAACTATGTTTACACTCCTTGGTAGTGTAACAGCATAGAAGAAACTAAATGTTTGCGTCCTTACAGAGGACACGTGACTGTGAACATCAGTCTGCCAAAAAAGCTATGAGCAGCATCAGACCCTGCACAGACCCTGACTTGTGCAGGAAAAACTGCCAGACAGAAAGAGAATTATTTGAAATATCAGGGTTTTCCGCATTGGTTTGTTTTGCCTTAAGGGAAAGAAACGGATGTAAAGACATCTGGAAAGCTTTCATAAAGTGAGATTTTACTTATCTACCTCTGGGTAGATAGTTTTAATTTCCAAATTTTTTAACTGTAAGGGGAATACTTTTGCTCATCACTCTATGGAGTATTGTAGGAGAGAGGGAGGGCAAGACCTATTACAAATAACAGCCCAATGTGGCTACATCTTCCACATGTTGAAATTAAAGATTTTTTTTTTTAAACTGGAGAATGCAAGGGTACCTAAGAGACTTGTTTATGCAGTAGTGGATAGTAAACCTAAGCCCTTTTGTCCACTTTGTAGTGTGAATTGGAGAACTTTTTTTCCCCATCTGCATCTGTTTGCTGTAATAGATCATTGACAGGACTTTAATACAAAGGAAGAATATATATTTTAAAAATACAACAAGAAAAATAAAGGATTGCACTGGGGCTTCAATGAGGATATATGGAGTAAGAGTTCCTATTCTTTTTAACTCTCCACTCTTTTGTGTAACTGAATATTTTCCTTTGTGCTGATTTGGGAATTTGTGCTTGCTTTTGCGTGAATCTTCTTTGATTGATGGCATCAAGCTTTAGAATTTTTGCAACTGAATTACAGATTCATTTGGAGAAATGTGCGTGCTGACAGCTATTGGACATTGGATTGGACCAGAGATTTTCAAAACATTTGTCTAAGAGATAAAGAGCAGGAAGCATGAGTAAAAAAATTCTTTTATAAGCAGACATGACTGTCACTAAGCAGTTTCCAATATAAGGAAGTGTTGAGTCTATACCTTGCAGATGTTGTGACAATAGCAGAGGTGACATGGAATAGCATATATCTGAAAACGTTTAAAGGAGATAGTCTCATGCACTGTAGGTAGGTCTGTTGTCTTTTAACATGTTTTCTCCATCATTATAAATTTTGTAGATTATGTTTATTTAGTTTTTAGGGAAAATGATTATGGCCTTATATTTCACTTATAATGCCCATGTTTATGAAGCCACATTTTGAAAAGGAGTGATGTCTTTTTTAAAAGGCAATCTTCTAAGCCTGTTCTCCTTGCAGCAGTTTATAGTGCTAGGGGTCAGTCTACATGAACAGATGTCCATATGTATCATGGTTTTAGGACAGTGTTATCATTTTATTGCATTCACTGTTTTTTCATTTGGGGATAGAAGGATCTCCTTGGACACTTACATGGTAATGTACAGCTTCTTGCAGCTTGACTTTTCTAGCTACACTCTTGACAGGGCACTTCCCTAAGGATTTCAGGTGCATAGCTTAACTGCTCTTTTCCCTTTGCTACCTGGTTTCTTTCTGTCTGATGTCAATTTGGAGCCTCCATCTAATTTAATATGCAGGAATAAGAGAATGGCTGACAACAACAGAATCGTAGCTCGGGATATTATCAAAGCCTTCATGAATGGATGGAAGATGAAAATTGCTCATGGAATGACTGGATTTGGGGTCTGTTTGACATGTGGAAGTTAAATATATGAGGGTGATATAATAACTATGGTGGGTTATCTAACTGCCAGTTCCTGTTATTTTCCATTTCCTCTGGCTCCTGGAAGACATTGAAGTCTGTCTTCTCCATTGTACCATAAATTCTTCTTGGACAGATACTACGTTTTACCCATCCTTATTTTTCTAGTACTTAGCACAGTGTTTGGCAGATAGTTGGCACTGATTATGTTTTTTGAACTTAACTGAACTGAACTCAGTAAATGCAAATATGCCAGGATGACATAAAACTATGTAGTTACTTTTATTGGTAGAGCAGTGTTACACATCAAATGGATTATACCCATGTAACAGTGACCAAAAATATAATGACTTACTCTACTTTTTCTTTATAAGGAAGGAGAAGAATGTACATAGTTTATAACTAATTGGAGTAATTTGGAACTCTTATCAAGCTAATAATTGTTCTGAGAAAGGAAAATGCCTTCTAATTTTTTTTTTTTTTTGGCTATAAACAACAGAAATTTGTTTGTTACAGTTCTAGAGTCTGGGAAATTCAAGATCAGCTTGCCAATATAGTTTGTTCTGGTGAAGGCCCACCTCCTTCATAAATGGAATTGTCTTATTATAATCTCACGTAAATGCCTTCTAATTTTTAGGCAGATCTCAGAGAAATACTCCTGTGTCTTTCACTAAGGAGACCATTCTTAATAGTTTAGAAACAATGTATAGTTTTCTAAATAAACATATTTTCTGTTTGTTCTGCTTCATGTTAACACCACATTGGTCATATTATTAATAGAAAATTAGTTTAAAATCATAGAATCCAGCTTTAGGAATTGGAAAGGAATTTTCTAAATAAACATATTTTCTGTTTGTTCTGCTTCATGTTAACACCACATTGGTCATATTATTAATAGAAAATTAGTTTAAAATCATAGAATCCAGCTTTAGGAATTGGAAAGGAACTTATTCATTCAGCTAACATTATTGTGCTTTGCAGAAATACTTCTCACTTTTCAGCAAAATGAGCACCAGAGTTTTTAAAAATGGTGATGGTTTTAGTTATTATACTAAATTATGTATTATATACATAAATTATGTATAAATATACTGTACTAAGTTATATACCATAGTATGATCAAAGATGAGGTTCGATTTGTGGCCACTGGGAGTCACTGTGTAGCTGTCACAGCTAAAGAGGACCAACCATCCACACCAGCTTGCTGGGCTACTGGGCAGATAAAATGCTCATCTCTTTCTCCCAACCTCTGGCATTTGTCCATTTGCCAACTGGTAGTTATTAAGTGCCCACAGAGAGCTGGGTGCTGTGTTAAATTAGGAAACTCAGTAAGAACAAGCTGCCTATGTAGCTAGCCACACCCCAAGCAAAGCCCTTTAAAACTGCTTTATGATTTATCAGTTTCAATATTCTGATGCATTTGTTCACAAAAATTTATCTTTCCTACTAGAAATCCTTAAGGCAGATGCCTACATTTTTATTTTGTAATTGTTTATCACATTGGCTTATATATAGTAAATCAGTAATACATGTTTGTTGAGTAACTGGATACTATTCCAGGTATTTCTTCTTGTCCTTTTGATTTTGTTGTTATTTCTTCTTGATTGTACTTCTAGTTATTGAAACCTACTCTGCATCAATCCCTGTTCATTATTGTATAATGCTATTGCAATAATAAAATGGTTATAGTAAACAATTTTCTTTCATGTCAATTGCTTTCCGTCCTTCATTCTGCTATAACAGTTTAGAGGTCTTGTTTATATAAAAAATGAGCCGGGCGCGGTGGCTCAAGCCTGTAATCCTAGCACTTGGGAGGCCGAGGCGGGCGGATTGTGTGAGCTCAGGAGTTCGAGACCAGCCTGAGCAAGAACGAGACCCCGTCTCTACTAAAAAATAGAAAGAAACTATATGGATAGCTAAAAATATATATATAGAAAAAAAATTAGCCGGGCATGGTGGCACATGCCTGTAGTCCCAGCAACTCGGGAGGCTGAGGCAGTAGGATCGCTTAAGCCCAGGAGTTTGAGGTTGCTGTGAGCTAGGCTGACGCCATGGCACTCACTCTAGCCCGGGCAACAGAGTGACACTCTGTCTCAAAAAAAAAAAAAAAAAAAATGAATGACATCAGTTACCAATAGCAGTGTTAGCAGTCTCACTTTAAAAGTGGGCACTAGAATTCATTCAACAATGCATATGAAAAGTTGTGTGGTGTTTGAAAACACCATTAGTTACTGGAAGGAATAATAAATTCGTAAGAAGGGAATTTACATTTTAGTTTCATATCTTTTACCAATGAACAATTTCAATATAAAGAATTGTATTACTTCTCACTGCCTCCCTTTCTCCATTTATAAAATCCATTCAACTTCTATTAAATACTAAGTAGGGGCCAGGCTGTGTATTACGTGTTGAGGAGAGTATGAAGATGAGTTTACCAGAGTCTAATGCCTTCAGAGACTGACTGTACAGATGTGGAAGAAGTTGTATATAAGACAAATTGAACTTTTAAGGCAGCATTTAAGTGCCAAATAAGTGGAAGAGACCATAGGAATTTAGATATGTGAGTGATTCTGTTTACATTAGATCTGTCATGATTGCCTTTCGGAAAAGTGGATTTTGCCTTTGGCTTTGACATATCAAGAAGCTTCATTCCCTGGAATGGGGAGCAGAGGGCTTTTGGAGGAGAGATGTTCAGGTACGTCTTGGCAATAATGAGAAACTCTTATGTCTGAAGAGAAGAACATGAATAGGGGAAAGTAGGAAAAACTCTTGAAGGGTTAATGAGTTCATTTTGTTAAGAACATGAGTTTAGGGACCGTAATGAATCATGCTTAAGTTCTGGTGTTGAAGGTCATTCCTCATTTTACTCTTCTTGCTAGAACAACTGGATGTTCCCTGGAGTTACTGTGCCCAGTAGTTTTTTCCCTGACACTTGTTATTACTAACAATACAAGTCTAAATATTGCCATAAGGTCTCAATATTCTTGCAGAAGAGTGGTGATTTCATCCAAAGAACCTCTGCCTTTCAAATGGTCACTCCTGGAACACTTAAAGCCTGGAAGTAACCTAGTGTTTGAGCACCTAATTTGCTACAAAGAGAGCAAGGAGCACCAAGTCTTAACATGGATTTTCAGTGTTCCCTTTGGCTTCTATTTTTAAAAAATATTCTCCAGGAAAACTGTGTGCCAGACTAGGAGCCACAGATGCTGGGCTCGTATGATAAAACACTGAGGTGCTTGAGGATAAATTGAGGAAAGGAAAAGTTGCTTGTTGAATGAATTCAGCTAAGTTCATAACTTTAACTATTTAATCATTAGGTAAATAGAAATGTGCACTTTGGGTAAAAATATAATTCTATTTCTTCTGTATTTACATTTTTCTTACCTTCCCTCTTTCATGCTATATATAAGGACTGCCAATATAGGGGAATAATCCTTTATTCCCATAATTGAGAATCTACATTTGTCCTCATAAATGCACAGACTTTTGTTTCTGTTAATGCCAATAGATTTTTAGTCCCATTAAGGGAAATAGATCTTTATTTTTGTGAATTTTGTAGAACAAGAGAGCTGGAAGTTCACAGGTAATAAAGACTAGACAAACTCATTAAAAGAAAAAAAAACATAAAGAAAACGATTTATGGTAATGATTTTTTTTTTGTTTGTCCAAAAAAGTCTCTCTAATTAATTTTTTTCCCATGGGAGTAATGCTGAAGGAACTTACATCATAGAAAGTCTGTGTGTGTGTATGCATGTGTGTGTGTGTGTCTGGTTTTAGGCTATGAATTTTATTTTATGAGATTACTTCATATACCCTGGACTCTTGCTTATCTATAAAGCACATTGTTAAGGCTACAAAAGGAGTCAATCACAGTTTTTGAACTAACAACTGGAAGGTAAATAGAGTGTACAAAAGCGTCTTCCTTCTCATTCTAAAGACTAAAGTAAGACAGTTAATCCTGTGTGTACCTCAGGCTCGCAGTATAATCGGGGGAGGGACTCTCAACAGGTATATACCATTTAATTCAATAGATATTTGTGTGGATTTTAACTGTCTCTATTTATTTTGTAAAAAAATTAATATTAATATAAACAAATAAATTGATTATAGTAAAATTGGTTCCTAAATGATTCTATGGACATTGATTTTTAAAAATTATCATGTAATTGTACCAAAAATAGTTTCCTATTACAAAATGGCAGGGATTTTTGGGGGTAGTCTTTTTAATATTGCATATAACCTTTATATATATAAAATATAAATTATATTAATAAGCCTGGATTTTTCATCTATCAAGCTCTCTTAAAATTGGTCAAATATGCCATTTCCTTCTATTTGGATGAATAAAAGAGACACCCATAGCCTTTCTTCAAAATGACCCCAGGAGCATGCTTATTCATAATCTTGATCTCTTGAATTAACAGAACAGAGTGGGTCTCCAAGTGATTAAAACAATCAAATTAAAATTAAACATTGGTTAGTCGCAAAGCTGAATACCTTTTAAAAACACTCATTTTTTTTACAGGAATTTTCACTTAAAATGTAAGTTTTGGATGGTGTACAACTGAGGCTCTATAAAATATAACTATAAAACACAATATAAAAAAATAAAATGGACAAATGTGGTAAGTCGATGAAGTTATTGGACTAAATTTAGAAAAAAAGGAGAGGAAAATACTTAATGCACTTTACCTTCTGTTCTTTCAAAATCTCTTATTGAATATGGATTATGGTTTATATTTATATTGTTAATCTACCTCTACCCACAACCCCATCTCTCACTAGAGTCAGTAGGTAGGAAGTAAACCTTACTGTAGGTAAGGAAAAATTAAATGAGCAAAACAATGGCACATGTAAATTGAGCTCATATAGTGTCATTTGGTCTTGGAGCAGAAAACAAGTTAATTTATAAATAAATAGTCATTTGTCCCCAAATATTCCTTAGGCAAAGAGAGAATGATAATTTTCAGGTTGTATCCCTTTGAGAGCATAAGGGAATTTCTCTTTTTAAAAGATACATTTTTCTAGAGTAGTGAAAAACCAAATGATACTGCTTTAGGGAAAAAAACAAAACAAAACTAGGCACTAGAGAATTTGAAGGAGCCTTAGAAATTATCTAATGACCAGTACATCTTCCTCAACACACAGATGGGAAAATTGAGCCATAGAGAGAGATAAGCACATTTTTGTCAATTTTTTTCTTTTATTCTGGAAGACATTTTCAACATGCAAAGAAGTGGAGTGTATAGCATAGAACTTTGCTGTTCAATATGGTAATCACAAGCCACGTGTGACTACACAGCACTTCAAATGCTACTATTGACATATGTTGAGATGATGATATTTTGGATATATTGAGTTGAATAAAAAGAATTTAAAAAACAGATTGCACTTATTTCTTTTTACCTTTCTAAATGTGGCTACTAGAAAATTTGAAATTACATATATGGCTCACATTATATATTTCTGGACACTATTGGCATAGAACCCCTATTTACTTATACCCACTTCAGCAGTCATTAACTCAGGGCTCATCTTGTTTCATTTATACCCCATGTACTTTAGAACTGCCTATGGTCAGACAGAAAATTGGTCCCAGATTTGGCATGAACACCTGCTTGTTGGCTATTGCTCTTTCCACTACTATACTCTTAAATTGAAGTCCTTTTGTGCATGTGCCAGTTTTAGTATCTCCTAATTATTTAATCCTACATTTTTGAGTTTCACTAATTTTGACAGGTTAATAATGGATTTATTCATTTTCTTTACTATTGGTTTAATTTAATTAATAAAGATTTTGGGGTCAAATTCTTCATTTACTAAGTACGGTGGAATCATTTGTAAATCATTGCTCATCCTTGCAAAATCCTGATCACCTTGACTGAATTTGTTATTTATAGTTTTCATGTAGAGTTTCATTATTCTCTTAAAGTAGATGCTTAAAAAAGCATAATTGTCTAATAATCAATAAAGATATCTGTTAAATGTTTGCCATGTAAAATGCTCTTTCACACACACATATTACATCATTTAGGAAAGTAGTAGCCTTGGGGTGGGAAGCGAGAGGAGGAAGCACGGGTTTGTTTGTGGTCATGCTGGACCTGAAGTGTCAGGGAGAGACCAAAGCAGAAATGTCTAGAGATTGGCAGGAGCTGTGCTACTGGGGAAAACACTTTCTATCTGGACTTTCTCTTCAGTGATGACTTCTTGAATCAAAGAGGAGAAAATTTCGTTAAGACTATTATAGCAATATGCTAATCAGGGAATATTTACAATTAAATTTCTGCACATTTTTAATGTATCTTTGTTATGGTTATTTTGGTGCATACATGGTTTGTGTTTTGGGGAATATAGGTCATTAGCAGAATATATTTATTAATAATATATTTTTTAACTTAGTTACAAATATGGCTTAGCTCCCACATTTCCGTCTTGGAAATCGAAAAGGTTTTATTACAGAAAATCCGAAAGTTCTGAGTTTTTCCTTTTACCTGAGGTTGAGACTTAGAGAATGTGGTTGATGTTTTGGGGGTACTCCTAAGAAGTGCCCCCTTCCCTCTGGAAGCGATGATGCATATATGCTGGGTAGCTTCTGGGTGCCCTACAAATCCACATCTGCCTTTCTTTCATCCTGGGACGCTGACCTGTAGGGATAATGGTACCTGGTTCTCTTGCCCTCTGTCCCCTGGTTAGGGGAGAATAGTGGAGAATAGCAGGGGGACATGAGAAGTAGGGAGTGAATTTGGGGGTGTATTCCCTTGTTCTCTTCCTGTAGGGTTGCTGAGGGTGGCCGCTGTCCACTAGCCCCTCTGTCTCTGGGTTTTAGTCACCACGCACTCCTCCCCTGCAGACCCACATGCTCCCCTGCAGACCAAGGGCTGCTGACACCCTTCCCACTAAGGCCGGAAGTATTGCCTCATTTCCAGTGGGGTTTTCACCCCTGCCCATACATTTGTAAAATCATTTTATTAAACTCCCCTCAAGCTATCCTAATTTGAATGTGCTATTTGTTTCTTGTGGAATCCTGAAAGTATATAAGGATTTCCAAACATGGCTCTTCATTTTAGAAATCTAGTTTAACCCTGATACCTGTCTCAGCATTCTTTCCTCAAAAGCTGTGTCTATTTGGAAAAGAAATTGGCATGTTGCTAGAGATTCTAGGACATTGAGCAAGGATTTTCTCACATTTCTTTCTACGTAAATAATAAAATGTATCCTTCACTGGAATGAAATATAGAGGTAACATTCCAGAATACACTTGAAAGCTGAACAAATTTTCAAGGTATACTTGCAATTAAATGAAGGAGTGAGGTGGCAGCTGCGGCTCTGAAGTCCATGCATTTGGACTTGACTTTAAATCGACACCGTGGACACATTTGGCCCCACGTTGCTAGCAACACACTAAGTCCTAGTGCACTTAAGAGCTTCAGGTTTTTAATAAGCATTTCCTTCAAAGCAGTGGCTTGATTTGCTCTGTGATTTTTGTCAAGTGCATATCATATCAAAGGATAAGTGTTTGCCAAAGCCTTTCTTCAGCCACAAAAAGGGAAGTTTTGTTTGAAGAAAGTCAAGCTTGTTGCGCTGACCAGTTCCCACTGGGAAGATGAAAGGAATGATTGGATTTCCTGTTACTCTTTTGTTGTTGTTTGTATCCCTCACATATTTTAATCAACATGAAAGGATGTGTTGCGCTGTGAGAGCAGTGCAATTGGAGAAAGCTATTTAGAGGCCGCCAAATAGATTTGCAACTAATAAAGTTGTATTTGTCTGTGGTGTCAAAGACTAGATTTATAGGAGATGATTAATAAGAGCCAGAATGCCAGACAAAGAGAGATGGTCAGGAGATTATTTTCAAAATGCATTTCTCCACTGTGGATTTTTGACATGCCTTATGTACATTTAAAGAAACAACAAGATAGATTGTAAAGGCTGATTTTGGCTCAATGACAATGTAGCATTGAGACCTGATTATGACGTAAACTGTGTAAATTCTATATATACAGGTATACATGGACTAATACATCACATAATAATTTCAAATTGAGATTTCTTTATTAATAATCTATATTTTGCGTACTTGAAAGTATTCCTCTTACTTTATTGCTATATATTGTTTTCTCATTAAATTTCTGTGATTTATATTATATAATAGGCCCTCGATATGTGTTTGTTCAAAATATGAATGATTGGCTAGTTCAAGCAGATGTATTTTTAAATTTTGAAACCATTGAAAATTCTGATTGTTCCATACTAAAGCTTGTTCCCTGAAGAAAGGAAAACAAACAAAAATACACCCTCATCATTGTGTTTATTATAATCTATAATTTCCATTAAGGAAATTAACAACATTAGCTATTCAAATGAAGTAAGTCTCGATTTTCTTACTGTCAGTGCTTGAGGCAAGGAAGGAGAACTATGGCATCATACTTGCTCTCAAGAGACTGAACCCTGCATCTCTTCATGAGGACAAAAAGGTGGAGAACATAATCCCTACTCTGCATTTTTTTGTTTGAGTCTCATTTTTTCATATTATTTATCTTTTTATGTCCTACACTTTTTCTTCTTCCTATTTTTAAAAACTATACAAGAATTAATCTTCTTATCTAATTTGAGTATTGTGTTAATCAGATTCCTCAGTTTATAGGATATATTGAGCACTGGTCTGAACAAGGTCTCTCTCCTATTTTATTTATTGATGCATTTCCCTTATTCCCATTGTTCCTCCTCCTTTTCCACAAAAGGCAACCGAAATACATATTCTTCTGTTTTTACATTATTATGCAATATGTATTGCTGTTTCATATGCATTTATATTTAACTTATGAAAGTAGCATTGGAGTAGATCTTGATCTTGCTCTTACCATTCTCACTCATAAGTATGTTCTTATGACTTTTCCTTGTGGCTCTGGGTAATATATAGTCTGTCGCTTCTAGCTTAGTACACTGTAGTGGACATTCACTGTGTGTTACCTACCTAGTACCTGTAGGTACTGGGTCTACAGCTTTCTGTTCCACACTATACCTGAGGACCTATGTGAGGATCTTTTTGGCATACACACATGGACAGGGTTTTTGGGTCATAGGTTAAATCTTTAATTTAAATAGGTATTATATTACCACTTTGCTCTCTGAATGTCTGCACCATCCACCTTCCCACCTGTGGTTCCTGAGAGTTCTCATATTCCCACTAGCCTACCAATGCTTGGTGTTATCTATCTTCTAATTTTGGGCAGTATGGGTATAAAATGATATTGCTTCAATGTGTATCTTTCAGATGAGTTTGAGAATCTCTCCATGTGTTAGCTGCCTTTTAGACTACCTTCTCTGTAAATTGATAGAACATATACTTTGCCCAGTTTTCAACTGGAATTTTTGTTTTCTGCTTTTTGATTTTCTCAGTATAGTCTATGTATTAAACCGTTGATCATTTTAGACATTGAAAACATCTTCCAATCTTCCATTTTTCTCTGGTCTTTATTAGGTCCTTTCTTGATCAAAATCCTTAAGTCTGACATGATAAGTTATGTGGTTGTATGTGTGTGTGTGTGTGTGTGTGTGTGTGTGTGTATATTGTTTGGGGCTTAAGAAGTCATTCCCCACCTATATGTCCCCAAGTTATTCTTCCATATTATTTGTCATTGACTTTATAGTGTTGCATTACACATCTGAATCCTTAATATATTTGGAGCCTACATTTACATATGATGTGGATGGGGATCCAGTTTTATTTTTCTTTGTATGGTGCCAATATTCCCAACTCATTTATTAAATAATTTTCCATTTGCTCACTGGTTGTGCTGCTACCTTTATCTATCATATATTTCTGTTCCTGAGTCTGCATCTGAGCTCTATTTTATTCCATTGGACCATTGTCTATTTTCATGCCAATAACTTGTTGCCACTGCAGTATTTTTTTTTTTTAACTAGGGCTATATATTAGGAACTAATATTTGGTATGCCAGATTTTCCTTTTTTGTCTTCTTTTTTATGCAGACTTTGCTATTTGTAAACTTTCGTTTTTCCACATAAATTTTAGTGTAAATGTATCACATTTCTCAAAAATTCCTTCTGATTTAGGATTGCTCTGAATTTACAGATTAATTTAGGGGAGACCTTTTACTTTTTGTTGCCCAAGGACATGGTATAGCTCTCCATTTATTTAGCAAATCTATGCCCTACGTTAGAGTTTTAAAATTTCCACCTTAGAGGTTTGAGTATTGTGTTTAAAATAATTCTTAGAAACCTATAGTGTAGAAGTAGTATCTCATTTCTATCTTATTTTCTGATTGTTGTCGTTTGTATAAAGAGATGCTATTGGATTTTGCAGTTTGGTTTGACATCAGGAAACTGTGGTCATTTTCTTTATTAGTTCTAACACTTTGGTCTATTGATATCATTGATTGTCCTACAGGACAATCAACTCACTACAGTACTGATATTTACCTAAATTTATTTCTCTCTGGTTACAGACATACTCTTTCTTTTTCTTTTCTTTGGTTCCAGCTTTCTAGATTACAAATGTTATTGGGTATTTGATAATGCTGAGTTTATAAAGTTTTTACAACAACCTCCTTTATCTTCTTATTTTATTACTTTCTTCAAGATTATTTTCAAGGTGGCTTTAATATGGCAAAATATGGAAGACTTCATATGCCTGAGAAGAATTCTTTTTATTATTACCTAATATTTAAATGATAATGTCATGGGGTATAAAATTCTTACATCAAAAGTATTTTCTTTCAATACATTAAAACCTTGCTGCTACGAAGTCTATGGTCAAATGATTCCTACCATTTTGTAGGTGAGCTATCTGCCTTTACTCTTGGTAAACTTTAAAATTCTTCTCTTGTCTTTGGTATTCTTAAATATCACTATAATATGTCTAAAAGTGAAGTTTTTCAATTATCTGATTTCTTTGTCACTCTGAGGCCTTTCAATCTGGCATCTTTCATCATTTTTTTAATTCTAGAAAATTTATCTTCAGTCCTTCTTTTTACCTTCTCTAAGATTGCCTAAATCTTATTTCCTGCTTAGTGATTTATTCTTAAATTGTGCCCATATCATGCTATCTATTCAATCTTTTTTCTTTCTTTCAACTGTTATTTTCATACCCAATATTTAATTTGCTCTTCAGATTCTTATTCCTATTTGATATTGCCAGCATCTTTCTTCATATATTTAAGTATATTTATTACACATAATGTAACTTTTTTATTTCTCTGTTCACTATCCTGTGGGGTTATTGCTACTCTGTCCGATAATATGTATTGGAAAACACTGAATACCAAACTTTAATTTGTGTCTCTCTTGATAAATTTTGGGAAATGGAAGGAGATGAAGCTTGGGGTGGGAAGTTTCAGGCACTCTAGAACTGCTGTTGTCATCCTTGCCTATCATCATCAGATGAGGACAATTGATGATAAGACCACTTGCTTATCATCAGACCACTCTTGTCTCCTGGGATTCATTCTTAAATTCTTGGAAAGAAAGGGAGAAGGTAGTTGCTTCAGTTTGTAACCCACTAGACTTGCAGGGGGGAAAAGGCATTAAGAAACAAATGCTAAAGAGCAGAAGGCCAGCTTGGATCTGTTTGAATCTACTTCTGGCACTAACAGGGTTTTGCAACAATCTGAGATTATTTTATTGATATTGGTGACCTAAATTGTTATCAGTATATGGCTTCTGTGGCCAAGTGGTAGGTGATGATTTTCTCAAGTTAACACAAGAGAAAAGAAAGGGCAAAATATAAAAGTTTTTCTGACTACAAGAAATAGGTAAGAACAATCTGTAGTCTCCCTAGTGACTACATATATATATATGTATATATTTGCAGGTTTTTGTTGCGATTGGTTGTTTTTATTTCTTCCTCTGATGCTTTCTTTCCTGTAATTTCTGTAGTTTTTCAGGAGGAATCCAGCAGCAATCTTTTGACAGTTTTTCTGCTCACTGTCCATTTCCTTTCTCCATCCCTCCCTTTCCTTCCTTCCTTCCTTCCTTCCTTCTCTCCTTCCCTCTCTCCCTCTCCCCTTCCCTCCCTCTCTCCCTCCCCCTCCCCTTCCTCCCTCCTTCCCTCTGTCCTCTCTTTTCAATATCTCTTTCTCTCTCTGTCTTTTCCCCCCTCATCATTTCTTTTTTTTCTCCTCTCCTGTCCTCCTCTCCTCTCCTTTTCTTTTTCCTCCTCGTCCCTTTCCTTCTTTTCTGGTCTCTAAACCCTGGATAAGGGAAGTAAGGACAGGAGTTAGCAGCAGCAGAAAATTATTCCTTTACTCCTCTATCCCCTGTCAAGTCCAGCCGTGTAGTTTTCTGTTATGCAGGAAATCTTAGAGGTTTGAAATGTCTCCAAGAAACTACTCAGTTCTCTTCTACTGAAGGTGTTTGCCTAAGGAGAGGAGCGGTCATTGACATTGGCGATGTTTGGGAAATTTAATTATTCATTGTCTCTTTCTTAAAAATCTTTGTGAGCTTTTTCTATCTTGTAGTTATTCTGTTGTCATTTTCCTCACCATTTCCTGGGTTTAATTACTTCCATATTCCATATAGCTCATATGATCCCAGAGTTTTCAGACCCTAGAGTTTTCAATCACAATAGCTTAAAGTACAATTGTTCTAAGAGAAACCCAAGAATTGCTCAAGCTTCTTGGGAGAAGTTCAATCCTGTCTGTTTTCTTCATAAAGTCCAGAATTCCCAAGAACTTGTCGGCCTTTTAGTGAAAAATTTCCATCTTTTTTAGGAAAGGATAGTTAACAGTGGTTATCTCTGGAAGAAAGTAGAGTTGAACTTTTTCCCAGTTTTTTTTGATTTTTTTTGTGTTTTTACATTTCCCCAGTGAACTAGTTTAATTATAAAGCATATAGGAAAAGGTGTTTAAAATGAATAAGGATTAAAAAGTAATAAAATATTAAGGAAAGGCCTAAAATTTTAGGACTCATTAGTAAACTCTGACATCATGCTATGTGTTTCTCCAAATTCAATAAGATGATCATTTTGACATCTGGAAGAAAAATCTCTTTTCTAGTTATTCCATAAATAAAATCTGTATGAATTTCTTTCTAATATTTTATACTTTAAAAAATTTATATTAAATATAAGATGAAAATATATAATATGATATCTGATTCTTGAAAAAAAAGATTTAATTATATTAATATAATGGCAGAGGTTTTTACTTTCTACACTTGGATTAGCGTATGGAATTGTTTGTTCAACACCAGCTAGTCAAGCATGTTTCCTAGACATCAGGACTTTTTTTTTTCCTTCTTGCAGTAGTAATTGAAACCAATAAAGAAGAAATCTTCTATAAACTTTACACAGAAGAGGGGAGATAAGGTCTTTCCTTGGACCTCAGAATGAAAACTGCCATGCAAAGTACTAGAGACTTAAAGTATCAAGATTTGTTCTTTTTGGCTAATAAAAATTTTTATTTATTGGGCTCCCAAACTAAACACAGTTAGACTTCTCCATAATGCTGAAATGGTTCTGTGATGAGGAAGAGAAGTGGCAACTATTTAAAGCATATGCCTACTTTGATATAGACACACACAACATTTCCATTTGCACATACATTGCTAATGTTTTACTCTGCAACCTTGTATTTCTTCACACATTTGGTTAACCATATGCCTTTGATGACAATCCAATCTCAAAGCATGGCTTTTTATAGGGAATGAGAAGTATAATTAAGCTAGAATTTTAGACTAAGTCTGTAATGCATTTTGATTTCTCATGAGGTTCTAATCCAGTTTACAAAATGTTTCCAGATGTGCAATCTAGTTCCAGATCAATTTTTATGTATGGACAGAAATCATAATGCTAAATTACAAAAATATAATATTTATATTCTCTGTTGTGGAATCTCCATTTGGAACATCATCTTGATATTATTAAGATCACGGGAAGTTGTACAGAGCAATTTCAGTTTTTTAATTTTGTGCTTGTGCTCAGAGTGAGTGACCATAATCTTTGAAAATCTAGGCTTTATACATTAATTTTAGAGATTTAAGATATTCAGATTTACACTCTTTACTTTTCTATTGTATCTTCATTGCATTATACTGTTAGGGGCAGAATGGGAAGGGGGTAACACATTTGTAATTTTGGGTGAAGTATGTTTGTTTCTAATTATCTGATTCTGAATGTTTCCTAAATTCACTTGTTCATTTATTTAAGAATGTGTCTTGTATTATGCTGGGGATTAGGAACATGAAAATGAATTAAAGAATGGTCTGAAAGAGCTTAAAGTCTGGTGGAATAGTCAGAAACATAAATATATGTTCAGGGATGAATAAGATGTAACAAAATGAACATTGAGGGAAACAACTCTTTAGGCCAAAGCTTCAGTGTTAGCAAAGATGTGAGTGTGGTAACAGCATAGGGAATTCAAATGTTCTATGTTTTCAGTGACTAAAGTTTAATACCATAGTTGTTATAGATAAGTTTGGAAAAGTAGTCAGCAAAAAGTACAGCCAGGGCTTTTCTTACTTGCCTGTAAGAAGTTTGTTTTCTTGCAATGGGAAGCAAGTCAAATGCCTTTACTAGACTGTAGAGATTTGGGCCAAACAGAGAATTGTTTAGATTATAAAAACACTACATCTTCAAATGAAGTGAGCATATCCACAAACTATGCCATGGGAATGTCCCCAAGAAAAGTGAGTACTTATGGTCATCAAAATTCATATAAAAATGTTTATTGCAGCTTTATTCATAATAGTTTCAAACTGAAACAATTTGAGTCTCCATCAACAGAAAAATGGATAAATATATTATGGCATATTCATATGATAGAATACATCAATGGAAAAGAGCAAATTAGAGTAAATCCACAGACACCATTACGTAAATGCAACTGTGTGGATGAACCTCAGAGACACAATGATGAGCAAAATGAGCCAGACACAAAAGAGAACATATAATGAATCCCACTTTTGTGAATAGTTAAAATGAATTTTTTTTCAAGCAATGAGCATTTTTATTTCAAAATATTATGGGGGTAAAAATGTTTTTGGTTACATGGAATGTTTTTGTAATGCTTGAGTCCTGGTTGTAGGTGTGCCCATCACCCAGATAGTGTTCATTCTACCCATTAGGTAGGTTTTCCTCCATCTGTTCCTCCCTGCTCCACTCTTCTCCCCTCCCCACTGCTTGATTTCTACTGAGTTTTGTTTCCCTCTGTGCATATGTGTGCTCATTAATTAGTTTCCATTTAATAGCGAGTGCACGTGGTATTTGTTTTTCCATTCTTTAGATACTTCACTTAGGATAATGGTTTCCAGTTGCATCCGAATTGTTGCAAAAGGCATTAAATCACCTTTTTTATGACTGAGTAGTATTCCATGGTATACATATAACACCTTTATTAATCCACTCATGAATTGATGGGTACTTGGGTTGATTCCACATCTTTGCAACTGGGAATTGTGTTGCAATAAACATTTGAGTGCAGGTGTCTTTTTGATAAAATGACTTCTTTTCCTTTGGGTTGATACCCAGTAGTGGGATTGTTGCATCCTACTTTTAGTTCTTTGAGGAATCTCCACACTGTTTTCCATAGAGGTTGTACTAATTTGCAGTCCCACTAAGAGTGTACAGAATTTAGGTTAGCTTTGGGGGAGAATATTGACTGTGAGGGGACATGGGGGAGCCTACTGGGATGCTAAAAATGTTCAATACTATATCAATAATTACATGAAAGTATACATATGCAAAAATTAATGAACTCATTGAACTACACACTTGGACATGTATTTCATACCTTAATACGAACTGAAAAACAGTAGTAAGTGGAAATTACTGGAAGAACTAGGAAAATAGTCTTTTCTTTCCTCTTGTATTTTCTTTGTATTTGTATGCATATGTGTTAAAAATGGAATGAACATTGAACTTTAATTCAAAGAATTGGATTTAAACCATAGCTCAGTTTATGAGCTGTGAAATTGTATGCAAATAATTTAGCCTCTTGGAGCTTCATTTTGTCACCTGTAAAATGGAGATAATGATAACTATTTTATACGATTGTTGTGAGAACTAAATAGGAAGTGATTTTAGTCCATGTCCTCTAGAAAGTAGACTAAGCCTAGGGTGTAAGCCTAGGGTGCCAAGGGTGGAGAAGGAAAGTGAAACTTCTCCAAAAAGTTTGCCAAGGACAATTTATACTAGTTTTCTTAATGTTTGCTCTTTTGTATCCTGTTATATTCCTAAGATGAACAATTTTTTTTCTCTTTTCTCTCTCTCCCTCCTTTTATCTCTTCTTCTCTGCCTTCCTTTTATTCTTCTTTCTTTCTTTCCTTCCTTTGTTTTTACAATATTCTTAATTTTAAGGATTCAGAGGATGATAGAATTAGAATTATTCTCTTTTTTCTCCAACCTTATACATATAATTTACTTAGAATGACAATACTAATACTAACACCACTACTCTACTGACTGAAAACAGTTAAAGCATTTTTGCATTTGTTGTCCTCGTTTTTCTATTTCTTAGTCATACTAGGTCTACATTGTCAGAGCACATAGCTGTTACATATTATACTTTCTTTTAGCCACTAGCTACTCTTAGTTATATATGTGACTATTAATATATAATGTCATCATCAGTCACTGTTTCTCTAGACATTTTGGTTGACTGAGCTGTTATCCAATAGATTCCTCAGAAAGAGCTGGATGGAACATTGTTCCTTGGGTTTCTGCATGTTGATAACAGAGAAATTCAGTTTTGTTGCATGCATAATCCTCAATTCATATTTTCCTCCTTGAGTAGCATAAATATGGTACTCCATCTTTTCTGGCATAAGGCATTGCACCAAAAAGTCTGATGTTAAACAAAATTTCTTTTTTTTTTTTTTGCCTTAATGCCTAAAGACATTTTTTCTTTTCTTTAGAGTCTAGTAATTTCACTAGACTGTGTCCTGGTATTTGATAGTCTCAGGTATGAGGTACACCCTTTCAATATGTAATTACACACTTATTTTTAAAGTTTCCAAAAATTTTTCTTAGAATGCAGTTTTTAGTACTTGTCCTATACCCTTACCTTATGTTCTTCTTCAGGATTTCTAATTATCTGTTCATTGAATCTTTTCTATCCTCAATAATCATCACTTTCTCTTTATTCTATTTATCTCTCCATTTCTTTAGACCTTCTATTTATAACAAGGCATTATCTATTATGTTCATTGCTTTCGTATTCTTCCAAGTTTAGTTTTTATTTCTAAGTGATTGTTTTATTTTTTTCCAAAGTTCTGCTTTATTTCTTATTTTTTTTCTAATTCAGATTTTTGTTGTTGTTTTATATCTTATATGATTGTATTAATGCCTTTTAACTACTTCAGAAATAGCAAATTAGAGTTTACATTTGTTATTATGATTACAGTCTGTATTACATGTTTGTGTTATATTGCCTGAAGTCAGTGTATAAAGGTGGAACAACTATCAGTTTTATTTTAAAGAGCTTGAAGTGTTTTTGTATTTATTGCTGTCTTTTTATGCAAAAAGTAGTGTTTCTGCAAGTTGAATAATTTTGATATTATAGTATGCCTTAAATGGAAGGTTAAGTAATATAACACATCAAGAAAAAAATTTTTAATTAGTTAAAACTATTATATTTTTAAATTTAAATTTCTATTTTTTAAATTTTATTACTATTATATTTTTCTATTATTTTTTGCTTTGGTAAGTGTACCTAAAATATAAATATGATCTTTTTCATTTGAAAAATGGCCAAGGTTTTAGAAAAAATGAACAAAGAGACTTTTGGTCCTCACTGATCCATTTAGACTTTGCCTGAGCTAACACAGCAAAGATTAAAAAATATAAAAAAGCACACTGTATATTATTCCTTCTCCTCCTGTGTCCCCCAACCTTCCAGAGTGTAGCACACATTTTCTTTGGTCTTATCTATGCAAATTGACCACCTGGCCTCTCATGCAAATTAGTCATGTTTTTTAAAAGGATAAGAATTGTGCGAATGTAATGTTCTTTAGTGCCAACACCTACTGACTTTCCTAGATTATTTTAAAATAAGTAATTCAATTTTTATGGTTTATTCTTATAAATTGCCTTGATAAAATCCCAATTTATAAAATAACATTGTCAAACAGCAATGGAAATCCATAGGCTATCAGGCCTAAACTTCAGATAAATATCTTTCTTTACCAAAGGATTTTATAAAAACTAAATGAAACAGGATATTTGAAAGGGTTTTGTTAAAGGAAACAATTATACAAATATAGGGTATTATTATTACTCATTACTTTTATGAATTTTAGCTTCTATTTAAAATCTTTTTCTTGCTCTACTTGGAATTTGCTTGGAAACATATATGGTTACCTTCGCTTAATAGAATCCCTTCCCTTAAAATGAGACTCGTAATGGATTCTTATTAAAATCGTATAAATGTCAATGTGAGATTAGAGGGGGGAAATCAGTTCTAATAACTGCAATAGAGTTCAGCACTCAATCAATTTGCATATCTTGAGTTAATTTCTCTTAAATATGCTGTCATTACAAGTTCCATGTAAGCCTGGGTGAGGTATATTAGAATTCTATTAACGTCATAGAGCTATTTATTTCTTGAATGCATCATGGATCAGTCTCTCATTTCTTCAAGCCTGAACTTTTTTTGGTTTCTCTGGCAGCGCATGGCTGAGAATGATAATCTAGTCAGTTTGCAGCGTGTAACATGCCTCTCTTAGCCATCAGACAATGGATTGTTATGTGTGTGCGTGTGTGGCAGGGGGTCCACTACATGTCAAAACACAAGATTAAAAATAACTGTCCATGTATAAATATCCATCATATTGCTGCTGCCAGGGATGTATTTATCAAGAGAATTTAATTAGTCAAATGCTGTGCATCACTGTCTTTTCAAGCTTGCCTCAGGTAGGAAGGCATATGCTTGAATTCAAGCTGGGAGAAGAATGATGAAAACTATTTTCAGACCTGAAACTACCTCTGATTGACTTCTTAGAGTAAAATATGTTACAGAATGTTGTGAGAAATCCACCTTTCTCATTGTATGGAAATACTGGTTACTAATTAACTAACATCTACAGGCCTGGGCAGAAGAAATATGGTACATGGAAAGGTTGTCAAGGGAGATTTTGGAGCTGATATCTGACTGGTCAGTTTTAGTAAGTTTAGGCAAAAAAGTTTGTCTGCTTGAGAAAAAGGAAATATAATCTTCCCCTTTTCGTCATCCTTTTATGGTACAAGAAATCAATGTTTTCTACGTTCTGGAGAAGTTTATCTCCTATTGTGAAAGGAGAGAAAGCCTATAGGTACTTTTCAGCTTTGTGTACACAATTGGTCTTTGCTTGGTGTAGAGATTATAAAATAATAATGATGGCTAACATATGTCAGTGCTTTCTATGTTCTGGGCAATGTTCTAAGTGCCTTATGTGGATTAACTCATTTAAATCTCATGTTAATCCTATAGTGAGGCTACTGAGACATAGAGGACTTTAGTAACTTGCAAAAGGCTACACAGATAGAAATAGAGAAAACAGGATTCAGCCCCAAGCCAGTCTGGCTATGAGGCCGGTTCTCTTAAGTACTACCCTGGTGCTTCTGGTGAACACGCAGTGACTGATGATGGCACTCAGAATTATGCCCAGACTGAAGGGATGAACATGGACTGTGCTCCCACAATTGACAATCCTGGCCCCACCTACAAAGGACCAAATGTATAAAGGAGTCTCTCTCTTTTTCATTCCTTTTTTATCACAAGTGTTTACTGGATGCCTGTTCTGCACAAGGATGTATACTAGGCAGTGTGACAATACAAAGATGAGTCAGATGCCTGAGGAATGTACAGATAGAGGGGAGATATTATAAACAACTATAATGAGGGCAGGAAATGATAAGAGGCACAAAAGAGGCACAGAATTCCTCTGATATAAAAGATGAGAAGAAAACATGTTTTCTTTCAAGAAGTGGGCAGATTATTTCCTTTCCTCCAAAATCAGGATCGTAGATACTATCATTTCATTTTGAAGATTAGCAGGGAATTTGAATCAAACACTGGGGTTTTATGGATGATTTTCTTTGGAACATATTCAAATCTTCTCCATGTTCTCATTTGGTGTATCCTTTTTTCCTTTATTATCCACACACCTGAACTTCCATGCTATTTAGAAATGTGGACATGGGTAATTAAACCTGAAGTTAAATATTTCTGCTTACCTAAGTGACTTTCTGATGGAAGGCAGATTATTTTCACAGTCTGATTCTAGTTATCATTTAATGTGAATAGTAAATATTAAATAAAATGTTGTATTTGGTGTATGACTGTTTATACCATTTTTTGTATTTCTTTAATGCTCTTTCTTCTCTCTTTCTTTCTCCCTCCCTTCCTTTCTTCCTCTCTCCCTCCCTCCCTTCTTTCCTTCCTTTATTTTCTCCCTCTTTCCTTGTTTTCCTCACTCCATCCCTCCTTCCCTTCCTTTCTTCCTTCCTTCCCTTCCTCTTTTCTTGTTTCTTCCCCTCCCCTCCCCTCCTTTTCTCCTCTCCCTCCCCACTCTCTTCCTCTTTTTCTTGTTTTTTACTTTTTTAGGAAATTCAACAACCAAATAGACTTATCTATCATTAGGTCAAGAATGATGAAATCACTAAACTACTGACTTCATAAATAGGTATTCATTAACCAAATAAAGCTGAGTTTTGCCTTTTACCTTATGAAGGCTATTGCAAATATAATAACATTTGGTGACACATAACTTATGCTTAAAAATTCATCAATCATACTGAAAAAAGCTGATGTTTAATAAGAATGCAAGTATAATGTATGACAAAATAGTACTTAAGAAATTTATAACATGATGTTTAGAAATTCCAATTTTCAATACTATCATTATTTTTGAATAAATGTAAATTCAACAGTTGTATAAGAAGTGAAATAATTTTATAATGTAGCTAAATTAAAATAATTAACATGAGCATATAATCAGATTGTATATGAGGACAGACTATTTCTATCATCTAAACATTCTTTAAATATCTGTGAAATATTTTTGACTCTTATTATATAGCAATAAGAATCAGTTATAAGATTTATTTGATATGAAAACAGCAACTAACTGAATTATCTACTTGGATGTTTGCCAATAGCAGACACTAAAAATTTGAATTCTTATCCTTGTGTTGTTCTGGCTATGAACTTGAAATGAACCCAAATATATTAACTATATTGATATTTTTACATAAGATGCTCCTACTAGTATTACATCCATATGTGCTGGCTGTAATTGGGAAAAATTAGATTTAATATTTACAAGAAGTCAGGCCCAAAAAACAGCTGTTCCCAAGGTCTGCGTCCCCTTTGGGCTTTTATAACTTAGATGTCCCAGAATGCATATATCTGCTATCCATTACAAAAGGATGAAGTATATTTTAAACTGGCAGCAATCATGGAAAAGATCCAAATTACCAAAGTTTTATAAATAATTGTATTGATGACCCTAAAGCATAACAGCCTTTAATTGCTCATATTTTATATGGGCATATTCATACC
Source organism: Lemur catta (assembly GCF_020740605.2). Classification (NCBI taxonomy): domain Eukaryota; kingdom Metazoa; phylum Chordata; class Mammalia; order Primates; family Lemuridae; genus Lemur; species Lemur catta. Next base: position 247,066,451 of record NC_059128.1, read on the forward strand.
CTCAAAACCGGCATATACATAGAACAATTTAAATGATCACATATTTGTAAATAATGCAAAAATATAAAGCACTCATGAGGTTCAATATAACTGCCATGGACTTTATTCTGCTTGTAGTATTTCCTTTTCTAGTATTTCTGGAATTGGGTGAATGATTCATTATAGACACATATTTTGTACAGCTCATTTGGCAAAGTAATGGAGTAAGAATTATAATCCCACTCTAATGATAACTTCTACAAAGTATTTTCCTAAAATAATTGATATTATACTATTTAGTATATCAATATTTTTATTGAAAAATATTAATTTCCCAAATAACAACTGTGAGATGAAACTATGCCTATCTAAATTAAGTTGCAAATTTAGTAAAGAAATATTTATATAAATTTTTTCTCAGTTAAAGGCTAGATAATGAGAACTGTGTTCTTGCATGTTGTTTCCACTTAATGGAGAGGGGAAATTTGACCGTTAAGGGAAAAGAGTGCATAAAAATCTTTGGAAATCATGTGCAGTTTTTTTTACTTATTCCAGATTTCCACCCGCTCCCCATGCTAGCTAATATAGATTTGCTTTGAAAATGCTGATCACTATCAAGACTTGTAAAGGATTTGAGATTTTACTTTACTTCTAAGCTAATGAATTAACCTGTTTTATGAATTCTAGCAGAACACTTGAGACCCCCTGTGTCAGAGTCAATGGTCTTTTTATTCACAGCACAGCAAGCAGTATTAGCTTCATGTATGCATCAGTTCCTTTTGCCCCCAATTCTCTCGGTGCAGAGAGGCACACGGGCTCTGGTGGATGCTGATCATGTAGTAGGTTTAGGGTCATTACATGCACAGGATGTAGCTGAGGAACTAAAAGCTTAGGGAACCCCGATATCTTATAATGAGCTACAAGCAGACCTGTCCATTCTTCTCCCTGTAGGGAGAGACTGTATTATACTAGATGGTTTGTTTACTCTATCTCACAGGGAAACATACAATCTTTATCTGCCAAGGCTATATGCTATACAGACAGCCTTGAAAGGAGTATAGAGCAGAACGTGGTTAGTGTCCTTGCTCACAAAATGTGCAGAAATGTGAGATATCTGTGGAGAATTATCTCCAAATAGTTGCATCCCTTGTTTCTACATTGTCTTTGCTATGGTGGATATTTCCAAGAGTATAACATTCTAATTAACTAATCTGGCTGATAGAAACTGGGACCAAATCTGTATCGTTTGTCTTATACAGCATTTAATTAAAGCTATTACCAACAAGATTTTAAGCAGAAAGGCCAGCGTGCACTGTTTACCTCAACCATTCCTTTATGAACTATAACAGTATCTTCTTAGAAAGCCAGATGATTTCTCCTTAAATTTCTGTATTGAACATTCTTTCAGTTGGCTTGAGGAATTTAGCCAGGCGCAGAAAGATGTATTAGAGATTATCCACCTCCTTGTCCTGCAAGCAAGAAGTCTAGGACAGTTCTCTCATTCATATCAACCCGGGCTATGATTCCAGGCTGACCTGAATGCCTTCCTGGGTTGAAGTGGTGGCGATTCCTTAAACACTTGATGTTTTCTTATGACCACCATTAATGTCCAAACCTTCATGCTTTTGGGAGGGAGCCATGTTAATGCCTGCCTTCCATATGAAAAATAAAATACGGATAGTGCCCCTGGAAAGAAAGTAGTGTTCACAATTGATGTTGCCTATGTCAGTCTTGGGCACGGGTTGAAAGTGCTTCCAATGTAGTCTCCTGGCTAGATTGTAGGCTTTAAGTTTCAAGTTCAGTTTGAATAATTAAGTATATTCCTCATTTTTAGAGCAGCTACCAGTTTTCCCACACTATATGCTGGGTGGCATCCCTGTGCCCCAGTGAATGACTGGAAATTGAGGGGGTGTGAAATATCCAGAGGTATTTTGGGAGTTAGAGTCATCCAGTTCTCTTTCTGATAGACATTTTGATAAAGTTAAGAGAAATGTCAATCAAATCATGGTTAGAGTCATTTGGAGAGGGATAACCAACCTAGGATTTAGTTCATCTCCTGAGGGGCTGCAGGCTGAGGTCAGCCATGTAGGTGGCCAGCCAGATTTCTGTGGTCAAGCCCCAATGAAAACTCTGAATACCAAAGCTAGGATGGTTGACAATACACTGTGTACACTGTAATATTGATTCTGGGAAACTTACACTGTCCATAAATCTGTGGGGAGGGGACAACTGGAAGCTCCATGTCTGGAGCTTTCTTGGACTTTGCCTTATTCAATTCTTCCCTTGGCTGATTCGAAGATGTATCCTTTCTCTGTAATAAATTGTAACATGTGTATAACAGCTTTCAGTGAATTCTGTGAATCCTTCTAGTGAATTATTGACCCTAAGGGTTATCTTCGGGACCCCTGAACCTGCAGCTGGTGACAGAAGTGAGGGCAGTCTGTGGACTGCCTGGTAACATCACAATGACTCATTAATTTCAAAAGCCAGAACACTGTAGCGAAGGTAGACTGCAGTAAGTCTGTAACACAGAAGTGTGCCAACAGTGGAGAGAGGATACTGATAGCTCTGAGAGGAAGTTGAATGTAGTCCATCTGTAGGAGCAGACGGGGGCAGCACCCTGTGCAGTATGGCCTTCCTCAGCATAAGACAGTCAATGTTTTAGCAAGAGTCACAAATCTGGCATGCAATGGTGGCTTTTGCATTGGAAATATAAAGTCCTTTACTTTGTGCCAAATCTATGATGATGGATACATATCTACGATGGTGAATGATCATGGATCCAGACACAAATTGTGATCTGGATTGTGTGTATCAATCAGCAGTATTCCTCCAGTTGGTCTCATGAGATTGGGCCTTTGTCCTGGGCATCTATTTGAGTACCCAGGCAGTTTGGTAAGTAGCTGCTGTTTGTTTCCATAGTTTGTAGTCCTACAGAGGCGGGTATCTTCAATCTGCCAGTCTTAGTTTTCCAAATGGCAAAACAAGTAGGCCACATGCAACAGTAGAGGCAGCAGAAATAGCAATAGAAATGTTAAGGTTCATCAAGGAATGTACTTGCCAGAGCTATGAGAATGGCATTGAGTTCTACCTATTGAGCAGAGTAACAGTGTCCATTTTTGATTCTGTATAGCTGGTATTGAGGTTGAATAGCTTCAGCAGCCCAGTGGAGATTATTGGATTCAGCCTAGGTGAACCAGACCTATCAGTGAATCAGGACTAGGCTTTTATTGGATTCTCTGTGAGTATGGAGCCTACTGAGTCAGTGGCTTTGCTACAGGAGTAGAGTGAGAGATAAAGTTTCTTCCAGTGATAGAGAGTTGTTATTTTCTTATGTAGAGCTGAGATACCACTGGAGCCAGGCCTACTGCTTTATTGAATATGCCATTTCCACTTGACAGTGAGGCTTGTTGGCCCGTTCTGATCTTTCTAGCTATTAAGTACAAGTTGACCCACCTCAAAATTGGAATAACAGGTTAGAGAATCATAAAGCTTCCCAGGATTAGGCATTAATTTTTCTAGGTTAGGCATGAATTTTTGGCAAAAGCTCACTGGCAAGCTGAAAGCAGCATTTTATACAAAATACATCTAGTAGCTGTATCAAAGAGGCAACAAGTCCAGAATCACAAGTGGCTCCACTGTGTGGAGGCTGCTTTCCTTTGCACAGTCTCCAATACACAGAATAATCAGTCACAGAGATTCGTAGCTCATAGCTCAAAGAGGACATTATTGTTGAGGGGCTACAAAGGTAGAGACAGTTCTATAGCTGGCTGGACAGGTTCCAATGCAACCTGTTGGTCTGAGCCCCACCCAAAGGGTGCTGACTTGTGGATTAGTTGATACAATGAATTAAGTAGAATGCCCAAGTGAGAAAATGCTGTCTCTAATACTCAAAGTGTCAATAATGTGCTGGGCTTCCTTTTTGGTCCTGGGGAATCCCAAAAGACAGCAATTTTGCTTTGGTTTTTAGAGGCACCGAACATTGTGAGTCTAACTAAATAATCCCAATAAAGTACTTGGGGTGCAGGCGCCTATGTACTTCGTTAGAATTTATCAGCCACTCCTCCTGAAAAGGTATGATAACACTGCATTAAGGGCCATTGAGACTGGGGTTTCTGACTTGCCAATCCGTGAGATATCATCCATATAGTGAAAGCTTTGGATGTTAGAGGTTAGAGGCATGTACACTAATTTCTGACCTACCTACTGGTAGAAAATTGCAGGGAGTTTGTCCTATTAACATTTCTCTACTTGTGACTCTTCTTTGATTGGGAGAAGCCCTTATGGTACTTACGGGATGGAGAAGTACAAACATAGAATCCATTAATTCCACTATACATTCAGTTGTAGAGTATCAATAACAGCCCATTGAATTAGCCCAAAGGCTCCATCAGCAAATTTACATTAGTTTCCCTCCCTCACTGTAAACCCTGTCCAAACAACAGCAGTTGAATTTGGCCATCTCCTTTCCCTGCAGGACTGGGTAGGATGGGGACTTCAGTGCATGTACCAAACAGAGTTATAAAATTTTAGTCTCTTCTGTCCTTGAAGTTTCCCAACGTACTTAGGCAGGTGCATTTTGTTTTAGGTAACTCTTGAGGATAGGCAAACCTCATGCTATCCCTAAATATCTTTCTCCCTAAAGACACTGAGGTTAGGGTAAAGGGGGGAGGGAGAGATGGAGCACATGGAGGGATAGAATGAACCCACACATGGGTATGGCACATTTACTTTTGGTTTTGAGTGGGGTTGAAACTGACTTCAGCTGAACACATTGCTTAACTGAAAAAACCTTTAATGTTTTGACCTACCCAATGCCTACATCAGGTGGCAGGATCATTATTACCAACACCATCTATTTCAGCTCTGGGGACTCCTTGACTCACAGCTACAGCCACACTGCTTCTTAGGTAGGGCTGTGATGCTTGCTGCACCAGTGTCATGATAACATTCTTACTTCCTCCTGTCTGCAAGAGAAGGGAGGAGAGTGACCAACGACCACATCACTATTGGGGTGGCTCGATTCAATTCTACTTCTCAATAGTCACTCAGCCTTTAAACATTCATGAATAGTTGGGACAGTAGGGGACACTTAGCAGGAAATATGAACTTCGTGTTGACAATGGTGCACCTTCCTCCTCCCTCCCCAACGTCCTGTGGGGGTGATTTATGTCACACTCAAAGAACACTGAGCTTCAAGAACCTGAATCTTTTATAATGGGCACATCTGACCAACATTTGCCCTGGAGGAAGGCATGATCTTCTTTACACTGGACAATTAACAAATGTGCCTTCTTCTCTGAAGGGAGATACTATCTTCCAAGGCTGTTCTCTTTGCAAGCATACTTGAAAAGCTAGTTTACAACAAAAGGACAGTAAGTGCCTTTGTTTGCAAGATGTGCAGAAATGGCAAAGACTCATGGAGAATTGTATTCTAACAATCACTTCTTAAAATTAGTGACCTTTTCTCTTTATATTTTTAACATACTATTACTCCATTTACTTTTATTCAATAAAATTATGGATTACAACAGAGCTATTATGGGATAAAAATGGGAGAACAGTGGGCCTATTAGAGGTGGGCATTGATCTAGTAATAAGGTAGCATTCATTAAATAATGTGGCATATATTTTATTGAACATCTACAATGCGGTAAAGATTTTTTGTTTTGGGGGCCTACAAAAGCTCCAGGGAGCAGGCATATAAAGTTATTATAGGGCCATTTGATAAGAACACAGATAAGGAGGTATTTCAGATAAGGGACTAACTCTGGAGAGAGTAGTAAGAATCAGGCAAAGAGCTTTACTTTGCATCTTGAAAGTGTAGTGTGAGTTTTTCAAGGGTAATATGGTTGAGAGGAGTAAAGAGTTCTATGAATAAAGCAGTATGAGTAAAGGCAAACATCTCTAGAGTATTTCTAGAAACATTTGGTAGTTTGATTGAAAGTACAGAGGAGAGAAAGTCATAGGAGATACAACTGGGTAAGTAAGTGGGGACAGTCCAAGGCAAGCCCTGGCAAGTACAAGAACTTATAGTATGAAGTTTGGGCATTATCTCCAGGGTAAAGGGAAAAACTAAAAGATTTATGGATAAAAATGTGGTACGATCAATCTACGTATGGTAAAACTTCTTGACTCTTGTAAAATAACTATGTCAGAGAAGAAAAGATTGGAATTGAAGGGACAGTTAAAAGGTGAATGATTATACTTGTGAAATAACTGGAGGGCATGGTCAAGGTAATAGAAAAGAGTGGAATACATTAGAGACTTTAGAGATAGTCTTTTGCAACTGAATGGAAAGGTGTGTGTATATGAAGAGCAGGAAAAAAATCAACAGTGACACCCCTGTTTTAAAACTTGTTCACTGGAAAATGGCCAACAAATTTCACTTTGATGATGATGTCACTTTTATGATGGTAGAGGTTTATTTACAAAGCATCTAAAAATAAACTTGTTGAATATTGCAAGGTAAAGAATGTCGTTGAATTGATGTGAAATTCGATTCCCCCATTCTATTTTACGTACTTGTAAAGATTATACAGATTGTATAGATTATACAAAACATCATTTATATCCAATGTTATATATGTCTGAAATAATCTCCTGCAAAATGGAGTTAATTTGGGGACATTTTTTCCTGCCTACAACTATTGCGACTTTAACTTTTTTATTTGAATCAACTGAAAGCTGAATAAAGCTATAAATTCTAAGATTTTAAAAATACAGACCAAATATTTAAAGAATCACAAAAAACCATAGCTTTGTGAAATCAAATATTTATTCTATTAAATAATCATGAAAACTACAGCTTTGGTAAACAATTTTGAAATCAATCATATTCATTTCTATACTCAGAGACCATTAATATTGCTGTTATAGTCTCAATGCAGTAGATAAGAAAGGAAAACTTCTTATGTACAGTAATCAGTGACTTCATGCAGAGATAAAAATACAAAGAATCTTTGCAAATTATTAAACATCCTAATTCTGGATGGTCTTTGATTAATATACTGCAAGGCAAAGCACCTTCAGAGTCTTGGAATGTGGCACTGTGATAATACCATAGCTGATCTTTCATTGTTCTAGCTGAAGATTAATTATCTCCCTTCCTCTTATAATATCCGTTTAGTGCCTTATAAATTGGATCCAGCTATTAGCACTATTCATTTATTTCCTGTGAAGATGGTCTAAGCTTTATCTACTTGAGTGTTAGATTTAGTAGTGCTTTTCATTTCCTTCTTAGCTAAATACATGTTCTTCTAAATAGCTTTATTCTAATGTCTTTCCCTCCCTACACCCTCCCTCCCGCGGGGCTATTATAACAAACACAGTACACGCACCCATACACTAATATAAAAGATCTTTTTCCTTCTTTTTTTGGTTGCTTTGTAATACATTTCTTGTATTTATCAAGGGTGAAAAAAGTACCATCACAAAACTGGAGACAGTTATCCTAACTTTTGTAATTGGTGTTAGCTCATGTGATTTCTCAGTGACACATGTTGATAGGGAGAGATGAACAAGCTGGGCTTCAGTAGCCGTCCATCTTCCACACTTCAGCAGGCATGGGGCACCCAGTTAGGCTAGGTGTCCTGTTTCATGAGGTACAATTTTCTTGTTCTACTTCCACGTTGAGAAGTAATGGAATCAGGCTGGTACGATGGGGCAATGGGCCACTAGTCAGCCAAGTGCCTCTTATACTTCCAAGGCATTTTCCCTGATTGGTGTGCACTCCACAAAGAGACTGTGAATGTGTGTGGGGGACTGGGGAACACAGTTCTCAGCTTGGCAAGAATGACTCAGGGTCCCAGGCCCATGGCCAAGTAATTGCAATAATCTTTAGTATGGTTCTGGACTCAAAAGGACTGCCCAAAATATAGGCAAGAAAGCAATCGGAAAAAAGGAAGATGCTGGAATATTTAATAGTGTTATTTATGGTCCCAATTAAAATGAATATTTGTCCAATCTTTGCATGGCAGAACTATTTTCTGAGCTTAAAATATAATAGAAGAAATAATAATGTAAAAGATCAGAAAAGAAAAAAATAAATGCAATTAACTATAAAAGTTAAAATCAATTTTAGGTTTCTGTTACTACTATCTAATTTCCTTTGACTTCAAGCTTTCTGAGTCATAATGAATGGTGGGGTGGTCTGTTTAAGTAAGTGGGCCTGAGAGTCAGGCTAAGTGGATTTAATATCACCTCTAATAGTAATAGCTGTGTGATTTGGGTAAATCACTTAAATTCTCAGTGCTTTATTACATCATCTATAAAATGGGCAAGATAGTAACTTATTTTGATAGGATTTACATGCGCTAAAAAACATACCCACTCAACCCATGGTACACATTTAATAAATGTTAATTATTGTTATTATTTAAAGTTAATAGTGTCACTGTGAAATGAAATTTTATAATCATTAATTCTACTGTAGAGTCTTACATCACCATTATTGCGAGTACTATCAAGACCAATGAAATGGAAAATACTCTTTAACTTGCTAATTGTTTTTTCTAGTATTGCAAGCCACTAAACTTCCTTTTCAAAAATATAAAAAAAATACTGTGAAAATTCTCAAATATTTGTTCATATCCTTATTGTCCTAAAGATCCTGAGCACCAGGTCCCCTTTCTTATGAAACTGGTAAGCTTTTTGTCCTCGAGATTATTGCAATTTATATAGTTTGCATGTTCCTCATTAAACAGTTTGTTGAGTTGATTTTCTTTCTCCCTGATTTCTCGCTACTCATTTGTAGAGAAATATATACCTTAAAAATTATTTCCCAATCCAGTTATGGGTTTCTGTTCTCTCTTTGAGTACTTTCTCTTATTTGGCAGCAAGAAATATTGAGGTCCTACAGGGCAGGGGTATTGTCTATTTTTATAGTGTTATTCTCTTGTGAGGCTGTTATTCAATTTATAGAATAAATTGCATTCTGTGTGAAATGCCTCAAGGCAAGGTTGACCAGATGACCCAGGTTTGTAGACTTCTATTTTTCAAAGATGTACTTTTGGTTACTGTCCTTTTGGAATAGAAATACGTTCCATGTTTCTAGTCTGCAAAGGTTCATCTTAGCATTTTCAGTTCCAGACTATAGAAATAGGGAGATACAGAGAACACAAACTCAGAACTCCTAATATTTTCTCATGCTGCTAAGGTTTCTTTTAAATTTTAGAGGCAAAGCTGCAAGCCAATTTGGTTATGCTGACATATTTTTGTTATTGTATTTACTTTTAGAACAATTTATTATGGGGAATAAAGGGTTTTTCTTTAACATTTTTTTGGTAAGAACTAAGAAGTTAAATAATTTAGGAACCCGATATGTGAATTTAGGAAGATTTTTATACTAAACATAGATCTTTTTATTGTCTAGCCCAAAAGAAAATATGATGGTGAGAGGGACTTTCCATCTTTCAAAAAGTTTTAACAAAATTTTAGCATCTTTATATGCATGATTCATACATGATTCAAAGATGTTAGAAACAGTTTTCTTTCCTGGGAAGTCACTGCAATCTTCTGCAGTTTTTTTGCATCTTACTGGAATGTTACTGATAACCCATTGTGACTCTTTGTCGAGTAAAAACTCGTCAAAAAGCTGAGAATAAAACCATGTTCATATTTTTGGTACCTTGGTGTGTCATTGCATCTGCTTTCTTTTTTATATAATACATTATTTCTATTTCTATTGTATAAAATATATTTGAATTAAAGTAGGTCCAGGAAGGTCATGAACTTAGCAACCCCCCCCATTTAATACATTGCATGTTAGATTCTTTCTTTCTTTCTTTTTAAAAACTGCTTATGTCTCCAGTTGAGAATTGTACATTGAGGGAACATATTTCAGGATACTATTTGCATTTAAATAACGTTTCAAGTATCTGGAATGGAAGTAGAGTTTTTTAAATAAAAATGCATACTAGTGGGATAAAAGGAGGATTTTGCTAGTTCCTAAACTTTAGAAAATAATTGTCTTAAACTATTTCTTTATTCTCAAAGAGACAATTTCACATGTTCATACAATAACAGGGGTAAAGAATTCTGCCATTTCAACAGTTAACCGAATTATATTTAATAAATGAGGCAATGTTTTGCTTGAAAATGGAAATAGTCTGATGCCAGAGTTTGAAACATTCTTTATGTCTTCTTACTAAAACATCATTTCAAGCTTCAACAAATCAGTTTAATGATAATGTAATTAACTTTCGATGTGAGAGAATTTGCAGGTAGTGCTAAAATTCTAATTTTATTTTAAAGAATAGACATACAGTGGTTGTTGAGTATAGGAATATTTCCTTAATTAATGCAAAGCAGAGAATTAAACTGACTGTCTAGATTCTATTTTTTAAAACTATATAAACATTGACCTTTAAATGATTAGTTTTATGAACTTTTGGTCACCAATTCATATAGAAAACCTAATAACTAATTCATTACCAGTGAAATGGGAGTTGAATAAATGTACATTAATAGCTATAAATGTCTAAAATTTTCACCAGAGAAGATTCATTCAGCCTTCATCAGATAGAAATATATCTCAATTAGCCATAACATTGCAGTGGGAAGAGAAGTCACAAGACAAAGAGAGTAAAATGCCTGGGAAAGAAAATTATAAACTTTGCCACAAAATTATTAACTTCCTGGTCTTCAGTTTCAGCAATGAGGGAGTATCACATTACTTTGTTGTTAGGAGAGGCCAGTAATATAAAACACTGACCCAGATTCTCATTCTATAAAACTCTGTGGGAGAATTACACTCCACTGGCAAAATTCAGTCTGTAGAAGGATAACAACAATTATTAGATGCTTTTCTCTGAGCTAAATTAATTCCCTGGTTGTTTAACTAGAGGGAAAAAGTTCTTTGAAAGTATTCAATAGGAAAGTAGACTAAAGAGAAATCTCTTTTTAGTGACAACTTCTACTTCCTTCACATCATTGTTGATACAATCTTTCCCTTTCTCAGGGTAGTTTTTACTATGCTTATTTTGATTCTGAAAATGAAATTTCCATGGACTGCCAAAGGCCAATAATTTAGCTCAGTAAGATTATAAAGTTAGATTCAGTAAGGTGTCGCTTTCTTCTGTAAGGTTTATATCCAGAGAAGCTAAACTGCAGTCATCTCTGCTCTTTTTGAGAAACAAATATAACTGCCTATTGGATTTCAATTTGGTGAACTTAGAAACTTCAAGCTTAATTTTCAAAGCCCTATGTTTTTAATTACTCAATAACATCGGAAATTTCTTCTTTCATATTTTTATTTGAATGTTATAAATTCTGTCAGAGCAGTGATTTTTTCAATGTGAGAAAGTGAAAAGAACATAGTGTTGGTAATTAGACGCTTTAGTTCTAGTCCTAGTTTTGCCACTAGCTGACTTTTCAATATTCTTCAATGTACTTAACTTCCTTAGGATTAATTATCTTCATTAGCAGAATAAGGAGGTTGGATAAAATGATTTCTTTTTTTGGCTTCCATCCCCTGGGCTTGCACCTGCTGTGATTCCCTCCACTACAGAGGCTGTGTGTTTTGGGAGACTTTGAAATTTCTCAGCAGAGTTATATATTTATTATAGCCTATTCTATATTCACTTCCTGATTGTTGTATATTTTGTGATGTATGCACAAAGTTCATATTTCTTATATTTAAGTTACAGAGGCAGAAATCTGATTATGTTAATATATGTAACAAATATGTATTGATACTATGCTCTATACATTCTATTAATGGCTTGGGATACATCATTAAATGATATAAGCAAAGATCATGGCTTATATTTTACTGAAGAGAGAGAGAGACAAGAAACAAACAAAACCATAATACCTAAAAAACACCAAAATATATATATAAGAAACACAAAACTCCCATAACATTATGTTAGAAATTCATAGATGTTATAGAAAAAAGAAAAACACAAGTAGGGGAATTGTGACAGATTGCCTTATTAAATAGGGTGGGTGAGAAAGGTTCATCAAGAAAGAAAGGTGAGAACAAAATCTTGAAAGACGTGATGTTAATATCTAAATCAGTATCTAGAGAAGAACATTTCTGGCAGAAGTAACAGCTAAGTTAAGGTCCTAACATAGGCATGAGTGTGTTGTGCTAAAAGAATAGCAAGGACGTCAGTATAGGTGGGGCTCTGTGAGCAAAAGAAAGTAAAAGCGTAAAAAGTGTGAATGATTGATTTCATTAAAGCCTTCCAATAATTCAAGCCTTCCTCTCTCCATATCCTTTGGTAGTGCTCTTCAAGACTGACTCTAGGTTGGGCTGTCAGACTTGCTTTAGACAATGACATAGCAGCTGAAATGGATTCAAATGGCAGGTAAAAGTCTTTTTCTCTTGGAACCCTGCCTCTGCATGGCACATGAGGGAGGAGGAAAGACCACACAGAGCAGAGCTGAGTCACCCACTGGGGGCCATCCTAGACCAGACAGCCCTGTGTGACAACCCCTGACAGCAGACACTGCACAGCTGACCATTAGATTTATGAGAACTAAGGAAGTGTTGTTTAAAAACAGTTTTGTAGTTGTTTGCTTTGCAGGAATAACTAACTGGTCCAAGAAGTGACGTCAGTGACATAATGAAGATTGGGGGTAAATCCTGCGAGAGTGAGACCCTTTTAGGCATTGTAAACATTTTGGCTTTTACTTGAGGTAAAATGAGAAGTCATTGACAAGGTTGCAGGCAGACATCTGGCATGATATTTTATTTTAAAATTCTCACTCTAGCTGCTGTGTATACACCCCATTATTCCAATTCTTTCTTTCCTGGCCCATCCTTATTCAGAACCCCACAGTGCAGAAGAGGGAATGTTACCTTATGTGGCATGTTTGCTCAACTTACCAAGAGAAATGTTTCTGTTAATTTAACTTGGATTTAGCAGGACCTTCTAGCAGGACTTGTGGATACAAAAATCTGTTCTGGCTTTTTCATCTTTCTTCTAAAGAGTTATTCATATTCCCTTTTGCTCAAGAATGACTTCTTCATGTCAGGTATGACCTTCTTATCTAATTCTCATGTTTAAGAGAGGAGCAGTTTTCCATGTGAATTAAAGTTTCATGCATATTATGAGAAAAGTGCCAAGGAGGTAGGGCCTATGACATCCTAATATTGTGGAATCTAGTATCCCTGGGAATAGAGCAACTTGAGGAAATGACTTCTAATATTCTAGAATTCTATATACTTCTATAATAATAATTTAAGAATCAAACTTCCCACAGGACTTAGTTTAATACTTCTCACAAAGTGATATTTCTGGGACACCATTAGCAAAAAAATCCACAGCATTTGTTCCGGGGCTCCTGACCCATACTGCAAGTTATAAGGGAAAGATTGCTAAAATACACATACACGAAGCCAAACCACAATGAAACAAATCTTCCCGTTGAAAAACACAAAAGCCCCATGATTTCAAAGATTATTTTACTTTTTGGTTTGAAAAGAGTTATTTTTAGGAAACTTTTTGGGATAGGGAAAGGCACTTTTACATCTCTGAGATTAAATAAAATTTTGTTTGAGTAAATGCTATATTAATAATTTCTTCAATCTTTTTGTCTCCCTCTCTGTTTCTCTCCTCCTGCTCTCTTGTTTTTGTGATCTAGCTATCTGGTTATCATTTATCTAAGACATATAAGATCCTGAAGAGCCTTAATACTTATGTCATTAGCGTAACAAACGAAGATAGCACTGAAGTGAGTACCAGAGAACCTGAATGCCAGTGCTAGTTCAATCATATAGTGGGGGACATTGAACAAATATAAATTAATTTCTATTTTATTTATCAATATTTAAAACTGTTCATAACTTTTTACAAGAGATTTCTTTTACAACAGCAACTTTGCATTTTTATAACTAATCTTCATAACAACCATTTGAAGAAAATATTAACATCATCTGTATAAAAGCTACGATACATTTCTATATATAATAAAACCCCAATTATAAGGTAATTATGTGTTTCTTCAAAGAGAAGAGAAAAAAGACTTATGTGGCCAATATTAAAAAATAAACTATTAAGGCTGTCAATGAAATAGCCAAGTGTCTAGTGTAGGTTGGCTGTGTATTAGGAGACCTTATTACAGAGGCCAATTAAATAGAGATTTAATTTTTCTCACGTTGAAGAAAACCAGAAATTAACAATCTAGAGGTGGTGTAGTGGGTGCACTCTGACCTCAGGGACACACACTCCTTCTATTTTTCTTCTTTGTGTGAGGCATTCATTCTCAATGTTGTCATTTTGTATTTTAGAAGACAGTTCCTCCTTCTTCCTCCCACCTTCCCATACACATAGTTTATGCACCCCTGGCCTGAAGAAGGGTAGGAAAAATGACAAAATTATGTGCCAACTGATTGTGCACACTTTTAAAGATCGTTCTTGAAATTTGTACTCTTGAGATTTCTGCTGAAATCTCATTGGCTGTAAATACAAGAGAGGCTGAGAGACATAACTGTTTTAGTTCATCTTATGCCTGCTTTTAACAAAATCTAGGTTCTGTTGGTAAGGAAAATAGAAGGAAAAGAAAGAAAAGAAAAAAGAAAAATAGACATTGGGTAGTATGATGGTTAACTTTATGTGTCAACTTGCCTAGGCTATGGTACCTAGCCTTTTGGTTAAACACAAGTCTAAATTTTGCTGTGAAGGTTTATTTTTTAGATGTGATTAACATTTAAATCAGTAAAATTTGAGTAAGGTAGATTACTCTCCATAATATAGCTGGATCTCATCCAATCAATTTAGGACTTTAAGAGAAAAGACTGAGGTCCCCTGAAGAGGCAGAAATTCTGCCTCTGGACTGCCTTAGGACTCAAGACTGCAACATCAACTCTTCCTTGGGTCTCCATGCTCCTGGCCTGCCCTGAACAGTTTGGACTTGCCAGTTTCCATGATCACGTGAGCCAATTCTGTCTATATATACACATCCTATTGGTTTCATTTTCTTTGCAGAATCCTGACTAATACAACTAGCAAATGTCTTCCAGAGTAAAGAATTTAAAATTTTACTTTAAACACTCCAGCAGTGTTTGTATATTTTTTTATTGCTATAATTTTACATTTTACATTATACATTTTTTCAACACAATGCACCTAAAATTAAAGATAATATCATTTTTACAGATGAAGAGATTAAGACTTGAGTGGCTAAGTGAATTTTTCAAGATGATATAAACTTTTTTAATTTTTAAAAATTCTATTTATTTATCTTTTATTTCAGAATATTACAGAGGTAGAAACATTTTGGTTACATGAATTGCCTTGGTACAGTTTAAGTCAAAGTTATAAGTGTGGCCATCACCCAGATAGCATTCAAAGATTATATATAGACATTAAATGTCAAGTTCAGGTTTGAAATTTATGTTCTGGAGCTACAAATATCACAGTATTTTTCCAAGGGGCAATATTCACTTACACCTATTAGCTTTGACTTGGGTAAGATTATTGCTTATTTATAATATGGTTATAATAATTGTATCTAAATCAAAGGATTTTTGACAATTGATTTAAATATGTATGCCAAGCATTTTGTGTAGTGTCAAATTGACTGTAATGTTTGTACCATATATTTATTTTTTTACAATATCATGATTGTACCATTAATTATAATATATCATTGTACTATATGTTTAATAACATATTAATACTTCTTATTAAACATAACTACTGCTTTCTTATATTATAGCTATGGCTTTTATAAAGAAATCATTTTTATTTTACTAAAAGTTGAACTGATTTTATGATGAGGTTCATGGTTTGAAACCTGCTTTTTTAAAGGAGACTTTTAAGTGATTGGGATTAATTGAGTCATCTTTTACAATAAAGCCTAGTTCCATTTATTCAAGTATTCTCTCATTTCTCTCACTATTTTACAATTTTCTGTGTATGTGTGTGCATGTGTGCACATTTTAGCAGAGCATAGTGCTTTAGAATACATACATGTGCTAGAATTAGACAACCTGTGTTCTAAACTCAGCTTTGCCATTTGCTAGCTGCATGACCTTGTTCCTTTCTTTTTGTGGCTTTATTTTCCCTTCCTATAATATGAGAAGTGATAATAATAGTGCCTTCTGTAGTTATTGTGAAGATTAAATGAGTTAGTATATGTAAAGTACTTAAAAGAATCTCTGGCACATAAGTACCTAATAATTACCGTATAAGTACTACCTATTATTATATGTGTATGTGTGCTATATTTACTTTATGTTTCATATGAAATTCATTCCTCAGTGTTTTATATAATGTTATTACAAATAAGATCATTGTTTTCCTATTCTTAGAAATAAGAAAATAAATAAAATAAAACAAAACCTAGGAGGACTATCACAAAATCTAATTATGTAATATTTGCTGATATGGCAAGATATTGTCTGGGCACCCTGGGTTTAGGGTGAATCAGGTGGAAAGAATCAGTGAAGGCTGTGTGCCAAGAATGAATTCATGCTCCCAAATGGTCTAAGAATTCTTTTTTTTAACACTCCAGTATTAATGTTTAGAAAGCACTTAGGAAGAGTTTTCATCGGTAACTTCCCAAAAGACTCCCTTGGAAAATGACTGGTATTTAGCAGACATCCTTTATTGTGTCAAAGTTTTGTTATAATCTTTTTAGCTTCAGTATTAGAAAAAAAAATTCCAAGTATGTATTTGTAGGTATTCCCAAAAGCAATAACAAGAGGATTAAATACAATCAGTTTTCTGGAGTCAGTCACAGTCATAAATTTG
Organism: Lemur catta; assembly: GCF_020740605.2. Taxonomy (NCBI): domain Eukaryota; kingdom Metazoa; phylum Chordata; class Mammalia; order Primates; family Lemuridae; genus Lemur; species Lemur catta. The sequence continues at coordinate 247,083,136 of NC_059128.1, forward strand.
CTATTGAACATATGTTGGAACAGCCTCTAAGGTTTCAGAGAATAAAGAATGAGCTAAAGATTCTTTTTTTTTTTACTCCAAAATTTCTTCTATTCAAGATCCAAAAGCATTTGGAGGATGCTAAAAATTGTAGATTCAGATTTAGTAGCTACCAATACCATAGAAATTTTAGCTGCTGAAATCCAATTCATACATTATCATATATATGGAATAATATTTTTATCAAAATCAGAGTTTCAGAAGATGGCAGAGTAATGCTAAATAATTTCATAACTTCTGGTAGACCTTTCCACTTAAACATTTTTCTGGTTGGTAATTTGATTACCAGTTTTCAGAATAAAATATAACTCCTTCTATATATCTGAATTCTAACATTGCATGACCATTTTTAATGGAAGTATAGAACCTATTAGCAGCATTTGATAAAACTGATCACTCTTCCTCTCTTTAATTATATTTTTCAATTTTATTTCCAAAACTCTGCACTGAATTGACTTTCTTTCTAACTTAGTGTTTGCTCATTCTCAGTTATCTTTGTTGGTTCTTTCTCTTTTACTTGACCCATTACAATTGGCATAGCCCAAAGCTTAGATTTTGGGCTTCTTTTTATCAGCTACAGGCCCATGGAGATCTCATCCAAGTCTCCTAACTTTAAGTACTATTTATATGCTGGTGACTGTCCAATTTTGTAATGCTGTTGGCCAGATTATGCTCTCAAACTGTAGACTCATATATCCAATTTCCTACTTAGCATCTCCATTTGGCTGTCTAATAGACATGCACAATGCAACATGTTAAAACTTTTAAAAATTTCATATATTCTGCCACATCTATTCCCTTACTTCTCTCCTGCCCCTCCCAAATCTGCTTTACTTTCATTCTAATAGTTGTTCAAAGTGAAACCCTTGGAGCAATATTTAGCTCCTTTCGTTCTCTCACATCCTATATCTAATCTGTCAGGTAAGGATGATGGCTCTATCTTCAAAATGTATCCTCCACTGTTACTCCCATTGTCTGAACCACCATCATTTCTTGCCTAGATCCTGAGTTATCTTTCTGAAATATGAGTCAGAATATGTCATATCTTCATTTCACTCAGATTAGAAGCCTGAATCGAGAAAATGGCCAACAAGGTGTCTTATGTTCTGCCTTCTGCCCCCAACTCCCACCCCAACTCTTGCTACCATTTACACTTGCTCAGTCAGTCAGCTTTAGCACACTGGCTTCCTTGATCTTGTGTGAGCATACTAGGCACGTTCCTGTTTTAAGATTTTTATTCTTTCTATTCTGGAATGCTCTTCATCCATGTATTGATCTGGCTAAACTCACCTCCCTGGCCAAATCTCACTACTTCATGAGACTTACACTGATCACTATAATTAATACAAAATTCTGCCTGCCCCCTCCAACCTTCCCTACTGCCTCCCACCTGCAACCTGGACCTTAATGACCTTATTTACCATGTTTATTTTCATTTTTTTCCATAAAACTGCTCACTATTAATGCCTTTCCCCAACTAGAATATAAGCTCCTTAGGACGTTGGTTTTGTTCACTGATGCATCTAAGTGCCTAGAATGGTGCTTGGCACTTAGTAGACATTTGAATCAATTTTTGAATAAAATAATAAATAAATGAGGACCAGAAAGTCTGTATGTTCTGGCCAAAATCTGCAGGCAAGAAAAACTGAATAGGTGAGTGGGTTTAAAGGAGTAGTTTGAAAGAAAAAAGTTGTTTTTTTCTTTGTGATTGACCAAGTCCTGTTTATTATTGTTTATAAATTTAACATTTTTATGCAAAAGCACCTAAAATTTTCAGATTTTATTTATCATAGAGGATAAAAATTATATATTTTTGTATTAGAGGGAAGAAGAAACAATAATTGACATAGGGAAACAATAAGACAACATAGAACTAATGCATAAATTGCTATGATCTGAGGAATGAGCAAAACGCCAATGCTAAGAGGACTTCAAAGATAACAAGTTCAAAGCACCTGAGTTTTAAAACTGGGTATAATGTCTGGCGTGATCTGGCAGATTTTGAAAGGATAACATTCTGTCTGAGTTATGATAAGACTTCATAAAGATTTATGTGTTTCTTAAAGCTTATGATTTGTATATTTCCTTCATCTTTCCCTTCATTTGTTGTTATAAATCCCAGCTGTTATTGTGTGCATTTTTAAAGGATTGTGTGCTATATATTTTCCTGCTAGAGACTGTTTGGATGCCTTCAATCTATGAAATGTATTCAGATCTTGAAAAATTAATTACAGGAAGGGATTCTTCAGAAAATAGAAAAAAATAATCAAGTCATAGCATGTATCATTAGTGTCATTGAGCATGGGGAAAGCATAGTTCAGTGTTAAAAATAGCTGTATGACTGAGTTTTATTCGTAGCATAATATGTTTATCTGACTGATGTGGACCTAGGAATTATTGAACATCCAGCAGTAAATCTCTTGGGACTGGAAGGGAGAAAACCCAAACAGGTGAACATTGACAAACATAATATAAAATGTTAAAATTGCTTGCATTATTTCTTTGAGAATTTTATATAATATGTATGTCATGAGTAATGCCTTCAAAGACACCTTTTGGGTTAACCTAAAGCAAATTGCTTAACTAAATTTCTTTAATTATTAAACATTTTTGGCTCATGTTAAAATATCTACTTTTGATGGAAATAAATGGGTTTAATTTATTCTTCTCACTTATAATGAAAGCCAATAAAAATTGGCTTTAACCCATTAGGAAGCATTAGGAAGCAATCTTAAACATTCAGCACAACTTCTAATTTTTGACAAGTTGTACTTGGATTGACAATATCAGTGTAGAGAGTAGGGGAAGGAGCCAGTGTCCCACCTCAGCAAGTTCCTGACCTGGATTATTTTATATTCATAGTGTCACCATGAAATAATGGTAACAAAGTTGTCATAGATTGCTTCCTTTAAAAAAAAATTAGGAGCCTTGAAAAGAAGCCATTTTAAAAAGTGAAATTCTTAGCACTTATGGGAAATTGTCCTTTCTTATTTACAAAAACAAAATTATCATATCATGTTCATGGATCAGCAGAATCAACAATGTTAAAATGTCCATGCTACCCAGAGTGATTTACAGATTCAATGCAATCCCCATCAAAATACCAACATAATTTTTCACAGATCTAAAAAAAATAATTCTACACTGCATTTGAAACCAGAAAAAAGCTTGAATAGCCAAGGTAACCTTAAGCAAAAGGAACAAATCTGTAGGTATCACTTTAGCAGACTTTAAGTTATACTACAAGGCTACAGTAACCAAACAGCATGATACCAGAGCAAAAAACAGAGACATAGACTAATGGAACAGAACAGAGAACCCAGATATAAAACCATCCACATATTGCCATCTGATCTTTGACAAAGTAGATAGCAATATACACTGGGGGAATGAATCCCTATTCAATAAATGCTGGGAAAACTGAATAGCACTATGTAGAAGATTGAAACGGATCCATATCTCTCACCACCCATAAAAATTAATTCAAGATGGATCATAGACTTAAATCTAAGACATGAAAACATAGGAATTCTAGAAGAAAATGTTGGAAAAACTCTTCTAAATATCAGCCTAGGCAAAGAATTTATGAAGACCCCAAGGGAAATCACAGCAACAACAAAAATAAACAAATGGGACTTGATTAAAGCTTCTGCACAGCCAAGGAAATAATCAACAGAGCAAATAGACAACTTACAGAATGGGAAAAATATTCTCATGCTGTACATTTGACAAAGGGCTAATAACCAGAATCTACAAAGAACTCAAGCAAATCAACAAGAAGAAATCAAACAACCCCATTAAAAAGTGGGCAAAAAACACGAACATAAGCTTTTCAAAAGAAGATAGACGAATGTCCTGTAAACATATGAAAAAATGCTCAATGTCACTAATCATCAGAGAAATGCAAATCAAAACCACAATGAAATATCACCTAACACCAGTGAGAATGGCTTTTATCAAAAAGTCCCCAAATAATAGATACAGACGTGGATGCAGACAGATAGGAACACTTATACAGTGTTAGTGGGACTGCAAACTAGTACAATCTCTATGGAAAATAGTTTGGAGATTCCTCGAAGAACTAAAAGTAGACCTACCATTTGATCCAGCAATCCTACTACTGAATATTTATCCAAAGGAAAAAAAGTCATTTTATTAAAAAGACACCTGCACTAGAATGTTTATTGCACCACAATTCACAATCACAAAGATGTGGAATCAGCTCAAGTGCCAATCAATTCATGAGTGGATTTTTAAAATGTGGTGTACGTATACCATGGAGTACTTACTACTCAGCCATAAAAAATATGAATTAATATCTTCTGCAACAATCTAGATAGAACTGGAAACCATTCTCCTAAGTGAAATATCTAAGGAATGGAAAAGCAAACACCACATGTATTCACTATTAAATTGGAACTAACCAATTTACTTTCATCATGTACATAGATGGAAGTAAAACTCAACAGAAACCATGCAGGTGGGAAGGGGAAGCGGGGATGTGTGAAATCATACCTAATGGGTACAATGTACACTATCTGGGTGATGGGCACACTTATAATTTTAACTCAAGCAGTACAAAAGCAATCCATGTAACCAAAATATTTATACCCCCGTAATATTCTGAAAAAAAATGTATTACTTAGAACAAACAAAAAACCAAAATTATCATAAAAGTTCCTGTTTTAGCCAGTTTTAATTCCTTCATAATTTTAATTATGCATCAATTGAACTATAATGAATGTATATGTAGTCTTCTTTAAATCACCATCCAAAATGTTCAACCTTTAATAAAACATCTAAATAAGCCAAAGCAGAAAAGAATTTTAATTGCTTTACAAACAATATGGAATTATATATGATGTATTGAACATATGGGAAGAAAGTTAAATTTTCATCTTATTATTTAAACCTTGTATTATTTCTGTTTTCCTAAAATATGTAATATTGATAATATCACAGTTACAAAGTACTTTCAGTGTGAAAGAATTAAGACTACAGTGTGCTGTCTAAAGTGATTTATGATCTTCCAATGCTTATAGTAATGTCAAGTTTCAGCTTTGGATCACACTATTATAACGTGTCAAACAATTTTAAAAATACTTCAACAGTTGACTACACCTGTTTCCACTTTGCAAATCCTTTCAAGTTCATGGCACTTTGATTGAAAGGGAAATATTTAACTTGTGTCTTTCTTTTTCAATCTAAAAATTGAGAATTTTTTTCTTATTGTAGTATTTTGTATGATATATTAACATTAGTAGAAAAATAAATTGTGAAAATTAGCAATTTTATTTTATTTGATCATTTGCAAAATGATTTTTCAGAGTTATATTTGGATTATTTCCAAGGGAGTAAATAGGCTGAAATGTGGTAAAATTCTAAATTATATTACCATATTCTAGTGAATCAAGTCTTTTAACACTTAATCAAAATATTTGGGGTTTGTATCTCTAAGTTTGATATATACGTATATATGGACATTCTATATTTAAATATTTAACAGCATATAACGATTAGACTAAAAGTAAGACACATTTATCATGTAGTTATCATTTGGCATTTTGGCCAGCCTACTTATTTTCGGTAGCTTTAAGCAGAATGAAAGCCATCTTGAGATTTTTCATATGGCCTAATTGTCACTGGAGGTCACCATTTATCTATTTAGGCACCTCAAATGGGATGCAACTTTGGAGACAAATTTGGAGACAATATTATTGCTCTCACTTTTAGTATATGCATTTGGTTAACTGTATGTTAATAAGGATTCAGGGAAAAATACATTTAAACTGTGAAAATAACAATGACAGTATAAATTCTCCTACGAAGAGACTGTGAAGCCTTTTGCAGATTAAAAAAAAATTTTATGGGTGCTACAGGTAAATTTGATAACCTTTACTTAGTAGAATACCGGTTTTATCCTTATCAATTAGATTTTATGGATCTTGATTCTCTCAGCTTTCAGACACGCTCTAGTTTTGTGAGGCACTTTGAGAAATTATCTTTTCAATCCATTACAGAATTTCAGTAAAGGATTTAACAGTGTCTTAATCCAAACAAGTTATAAAATAAATATGAAAACATTAGGTTTTATAGCTAAGAAATCCCCTTTGACAGAAATATTATTGTAAAGATAAGAGTTGGATGAGAAATTTCAAAATATATTACTAAAATGCATAAGAAAGATTTCTAAGGATGTAATCTAATGTGTTATTTAGGTGACTTCTTAAAGATATAAAATGCTTTTGAAAAAATTAATACATTTATGTCTTCAATAAGCTCATTTTAAAAATACATGGTTGAGGATAAGAATTATGATTTTTACTGGAAAGAGTGTCATCTTAAGGGAAACTTCAGTATTCTCATGATGGATCACTGAGATACTCACCAACAGTAACTTCTGTGCTAGGCTTTGTTGCGCTGTTTATTGTCATTGAGAGGTTAAGCTTTGAATGAAATCTGCAAGCACAAGCTGTAGTTGCTTATGCTTTATAGAGCCACATAGTGAACAAAATAGGGAGATGTAAAATTATATTTTGTTATTTATGGAAAAGCAGTCAGCCTTTAAAACTCTGGAGTATTTTTCAAAGAGAGTGATACCTGCAAACTCTATAACATGGGCCTGGGGAAAAGTCAACAGTGGTTCCCAGGAAGAAGAAAAGATACAATGTTCCCAATAATGGCAGCCTTTCCTCTACCCATCAGTTAGTAGCAAGAGAGTAATGATATCTACATTATGGTGTTGTTTTGAGGGTTGAAGATCATCTTTGGAGACAACTATTAATAACATACTGCCAGGTATATAATAGGCTTTTGAACAATTATACCCTAAAAGAGAGAGATAGATTATCTCAGGCATCTTAAGATGTTCTGTTCAATTTATAATCATATTATTACAGCTACATTTTTTGCATTATCCTCATTTTCCTTGGCAGTATCAGCATCATACTCAATCACTTTTTCTGTTTAAGTTCTTGGCACCACTATAGTAACTTCAAAAGGCATGTAGATGATCCAGAATAATGTTTATTTAAAACATTCAGCAAATAGTTCCACCGTTTGTTTTTTTGTTTTCCTTTTTGAATATCTTGGATTGGAGTGGTTTCTTGACTTTCCAGAATGACATATTCCACAAAGCATTTCATCCTAATCAACCTCTTAGTGATACAGAAAATATCCAGACATATATTCTAATTTATTACAATATTCAGTAAGGGAATGTATTGAAGATTAGAAGTTCAAAATGAAAAAAAAAATCTCAGTATTGAATTCCTAGTCAAGGTAGGGAAACTTAAAAATACTTACTAGAGAGTGGTAACTGCTATGACAGGGAAATGGGCTATGAGATAAAGAGATGAGATCAATTTTTTTTCCTAGGATGAGCTGGCTATTTTATTATTTCTTTTGCTCAAGAATACTTAAGAAAAAAAATTTATAAGAGCTACTTTAACCATACTTTATTATCTTTCAAAAATGTCTCCTTTTAAATCAACCCAGAGCACTATATTTATCCCTTAACTCTTTGCTTTGATTATGACTTCTATACTGATTTTCATGTCATAGTGTCATACTTATGGAATGATTAATTAAATACTCATTTAGCCTTAAATGCCAGAATTTGTCAGTTCTTTATTTATGATGAACATAAACAGTGCAAGTAAATTACAGAAAAAATTAAGAAAATAAAAACTGTTTTAATAAAGCATTTATGGCATGGAATTGAGCATACAGTATAATATGAGTATGGTACAGGCTATGCTCATATGTATATTTACATTAATTCTTTTCTTAACTGCATTTTTGTAAGCCTTGTTTGATGAAACTATATGGGGTAAGTACATAATACAGTTGTATGTTTTAAAAATATGTTATAATTATTTAATTTTTTCACTGATTCCAAATGACCTTTCTGCAAAAACTCTAAATTAGGGTTCTTTTTAACTTTCCTAGTAATGATATTTCTGAAAATAAAATAGAGTACTCATAATTTGTCTACCTTATCTTATTATCCGTTACTCAGAATATCAAGACATCTTATTTCATTTTATATTCTTTATGTCATTTGTAATTATAGCTAAATATGACCACTGTGACTACACACTATTTATTTCTTCACGTTTTCCCCTTTGTCTCATTTTTCTTTGTTTAAACTTTGACATTCACAATTTTTCTGACTTTGTCTTTTAGAGCCCTTCTTCCTATTTTGTCATTCTTGTCTTTTTCTTAACTTTAAGTCTATGATCTTTTTTTGTTTATTTGAGACAGAGTCTTGCTCTATCACCTGGGCTAGTGTGCAGTGGGATCATATGACATCTTTTAAGTGTTACTTCTTTGACTTTGTTGAATTGCATTAAATTATGCTTGAAATCATTAATTTTGTAATATGCCAGTAGGCCTAGGAGTGGCTTTCTATTGTAGCTAACATGTTAAAAACAAAAGACTGTATTAGTTTGCTAGGACTGTGTGGCTTAAACAACAGATTCATTTTCTCATAGTTCTGGAGGCTGGAAGTCCAAGGTGAAGTTGTCGGCAGGACTGTTTCTTCTGAAGCCTCCCTTCTTGGCTTATAGGTGGCTGTTTTTCTCTGGTGTCTTCTCATGGGCTTCCCTCAATGTGTCTGTGTCCTAATCCCCTCTTTTCATAAGGACACCAGTCATGCTGGATTAGGGTCCATGCCTATGACCTCATTTTTCCTTAATCACATCTTTAAAGGTCCTGTTTCCAAATACAGTCACATTCTGAAGTACTGGGGGCTAATACTTCAACATAAGAATTTGGGGAGGGACACAATTCAGCCTAGAACAGTGACATAGCAGACAGCTTGTTTTTGTATAATAGTTCTTTTTCTTTCTGAATAGCCTCTGATAGAAACCCAGTGTCCTCATGAGCTTGTCCTCTGGTTGTCCAGAGGATATCCCTTGACCACCCCAATTATGTAATTCATTTCAGTCATATATATTAATGCCATGGTTAGACCCCAATTATGTAAGTCATTTCAGAATATATATTAATACTATGTTTAGAACTTTACCCAAACTGCACACCCTCTCTTCAAAAACTACTCATGCTGTTATATGTTTCTCATGTTCCTAATCTATGGTGGAAAGCTAAAAAACAAAATCTAATCTTACCAAATGAGATAATGAAGGCTAAAATGATAAACTGCTACACATTCTGTTTGATGTACTTGCATTCCTAAAGGATCCTCTGAAAATGCAATATATAACTCAATAATGGCAGGCATTTCTGCCGCAGGGTAAAGCTAATGAGGACATACTTGGGATTACATGAATTTTGGAAACCTTGAAGTTATATCAAATGGGTGATTTCTTATTGTGTATCTCTGTGTCATTGTATATGGAATCATTTAAGATAATCTTCATCATTTATAATAAAATATCTTGTTTGCTGGTTGTTTCATAATTTTTATTTGTAAAAATCATGAATTTTTTAGTTTAAATTTCAGGGCGCCTACATCGTAGAATGACAATAATCAGGTAATCAATCATTTGACATTTATCATTGAGCTAAATCAAATAAAATCAGCCTTGACTAAGCACCTACTGTTTGCAAAATAATATGCTTGTGTCATGTGGGTCTAAATGATTATGCTCACTCAATTAGTGATTTTTCATAGTGTGCCCCAGAGTCACAAGTTTTCTACCAAACCACTTTGGACTGTGTTTTCCAAACCCCTTTGGACTGTATTTTCCAAACTAATGAATACATGAAATGGAAAACACATGGCTTTCCAGGTATGAGAGTCAATATGGAAGAGGCATTTTTGAGGCCAAAATGTTGAAATTTTTGGAATATTTTAATACTTGATGAAAATTACTTGAAATCTGGTACATATGGTAAGCATCATACCTACCTAAGTATTTTTCCTTTCTACCCTTGCCCTTTGTAATTTTCAAAATGTGTGGGGTTAAGGTGAGAATTGCATAAGCATCTGGACCCTGTTCTCCCTTTAGATGCAACAAAAGGTGTGAAATAGAAGACACTTCTGTATGCTAGTGTGTTTACAAATCACTTTGGGTTTCCCCCATGACTCAGGCACAAAGAGATTGAAGGGTGATGATGTTTACAAATTAGTATTTCCTTTTCTGTGAAGTTTCAGGCTTGAGGCTTCAGTATCTTCAGGAGAACAGTCCAACAGCTGCTGCCTTGCTGATGAGCTATGGGACTCAGAGACAGACAGATATAACAGGAGTAATAAAGAAGGCAGGTGGCCAGAGTAGGTGAATGAATGCTGACTCACCCTTCAAGGCACCACCCTCAGGCCCATGCAGTGGCAGGTTCTTATAACTCTTCCTTTGAACCAAACACGTCACATCAGGTTGTTTTCCATGGCAAGGGCCCCTAAATAGGATGCTCTCACTTTAGCCAAAAGCTGATTTGTGTTGTTAAAACTGAAGTAGCATCTGCTGGAAGTTGTAATTGCTGTTTTGAAGCTGGAAAGTACAGTATGTAGTAAAATAACTTTCTTGATTTTCTTCACAATGAGGTTACTAAGATTCCACTTAGGCAAATTGTTCAGATTCTACCTAGACAAATCAGGTATGTCACAATAAAAGAATAAAACAACTTAAAATAAAAAAAAATTTAGAAAAATTCCATCTCCGGGTATCACATGCATTTCTAAGTCTACCAGTAGTTGAATTTTTTTTTTAAAAAAGATTATACTTCACTTTTCTTAATTTTAAAATGTCAATGAAAGTTACTTTACAGTATCCTATTGCTTATAACTGTAATTCTCTATGTAAAGTAGCTGATGAGTTATTTTGACTAATTTTCTATTTTAACATCTAATGTTAATGACTTCAATAATATAATAAAAATGATTACTTAATCATTCAAATGATGCTGACATTTTAACATTATAGGCACACTTTAAAAATCCTGTAAAATATTTGCCTACGCCAATGTCTATACTGTACAAAGTATTATAATAATTGAATACAATAATTCAGATAGTTTATACATCATGGTATGATTGGGATATAACATCAAACTTGCACATCATGTTCCCAGATTTATATAGTTTCATTTAGCACAGGCACATTGATTGTAAATTTAGTATTTCAATTTGCCCTGGGTATGAAATATTCTTATATATTATATTTGAAGCCCCCAAATAACGATCTTGTTGGGAAGCACTGTGTTATCCATTCTCAAAACAGTAGACAGGAACCTAGCTGTCTTTTTTTTAATCCCCTCCCCTTTGGGAATGTAAAGCTGTAACACAGTTGTCTCAGCTGCTACTTGGCATTCAAACCAGATCCTTGAGCTGCCAGACATATTTTAAAATCCCACTCTCTCCTCCTTTCCCAAGTAGTTTACAGTTACACTGTGGCACCCATAAGCTGTGTCTCTCAAGGGATCTCTCAAGGAAACATCCAACTGACAGCAGCAGAAACAGTCAGTCCTTGAATAAGTTTGAGTCTCTCTATGAAGACTGTCATACACTTGCAAGTCGACATGCATCCAGCCATCTAGCTCAGTGGACTTCTCAAAGAGCAATTTATATTCCAAATTTGCTCCTCTAAGGCATTTCTCCAGGGCAGAAATGTTCCAAAATCAACAATCAAGAAATCTTAAAGCCTCATAAAGTTTGTAGCAATATGTATGGCAATAAATTTAAGTTTTTTCCTTCAATATAAATGATGAAATGTCAATTTCAGTACTTTAAATGCTTTGCCAAGGCTTTAAATTGCCAGTGTTAGCTTTACATTGACAGTGGCTTCCACATATATAAATAGTGATGGTCTTTTTCTTCATTTAACTCTGTGTGTACGTTTGTGTTTGTGTGTGTGTGTATATCAGTAAATACAAATGTCTGCGACAGGAAAACAAATTTTAAAATCTGCTATGTTGTGTTGAATGGTAAAACGATAAGCAACTTGTCTTTGAGATCTATATTAACAGACATTTTGTGAGAAGGCAAAGTTAATGTGCCCCTGGAGCTACTATTTAAATGACTTTAGCTTTATGGTTTTTTAATGTGGGACCCTTCAGCCTGGAAATGAGGTAGATTTTCCATCCTCTGACTCAAATCTGCTCTGCAGGGTAGCTTCCCCGCTATCCTCTGAGCAGCTGTTAGTAGCAAGAGAAACAGTGTACTGCAATAAAATTGATTGCTTCAACCAACACTGTTCTACAGCCCTCAGACAGCTCTACTTTTTGTTGGGTCTCTTAACACCTGCTCCCCAAAGCACCAGATCTTATCTCCAATTGGTCTAAATGCAAATTCCAAAAAGAGAATTGCTGGTCAGAAAACCATAAGGTGGTTCTGTGAGCACTGTGAGGAATTGAGTGCCTGTTACTGCTGAGGCCTTTGTGAAGATAACAGGAAAGGTCTGCCAAGGCAGGGGTTTTATTGTGATTAAGATCTTAGTTCTAAATCAAGACATGGCAACCTGTATTCCTAAATCATTCCTGTGTAGACACTGGGGAGAAGGACAGAGTGCATTAAGTGAATTTCCAGCAATATTGAGCCTTACAAATTCCCCTGTTCTTCCTGGAAGCCTCACATGTGGATAAGTAACACCTATTTGATATTTCCTTTTGGATTCCTGAGGATCAGTTGTCAGCCCTTTGAAAGGTCCACTTTCAGTATAAGACAGGAGCTGGTATTGTCATGACTGGGTAACACAAGGGAAGCAGTTCAGCCTTAGGTGTCAAGGGTGATTTGTGTGATGGCAAAATGGTTAATCTTAATTTTAAAATGCCACAGTATTTCATTTTAGCAATTTTTAACTGTCACTGGGTCTTTTAAACTTAGGTTTCTGGTCGTATCTTATTTCAATTTAATACTGAAATAATATGCAAATCAACTTCCAAGAAACTTTTACTAATGAAATGCTCTGAATTATAAATTCTGTCATAACGCCGTCTCTGTGTTGCTTTGTGACACTTGAAGACATGAAAGTGATCTGCATGTACATTTTTATTTTTATTTTTTTTGCTTGACTCACAACTTAGAGTATTGTAAAATTTAGAAAGTTAACTAAATATAGTCATCATATGTGACTTTTAAAATATCTTACTAATAACTTAGTTATTTGAAACAATTTATCTCTTCCCATGCCTTTTGGTAAAATGTAGTTTTCAAGTAAAAAAAAATCTCCCAAGTTTTGAGTTGAAACAATGTGTCCTGTAGAAAAAAATTCATGAAATACACAGTAGTTAGCCAAATCAAACAATAGCAATGAAATAATTAATGGGAGAAATGTGTATTCATTTTAGAATAGAAACATGGAGTTTATTTATCCTTTAAGAACTATCTGCCCTAACACATTACGACACTTTGCCACTCTGGAAAAAACAAAAGAACATATGAGGGGTTAGATGGAAAAAACATATAGAAACCAGATTTGACTAGGGTTGTTAATATTATTCTTAGGGTATTCAGTTTGGGAGTTCCTTGCACATACCAGTGGGATTTCTGAGAACACAATTTGACCATTGACATCATGATGTCACTCCCAAGACTATCCACTTTAGGAACCCATTATGTCCCTCACAGTATTTGCTAAATAGTTAACTCAGTAGGTTTGCTTGCTCCAGATAGTTTGCCATTACCTTTTACTGAAATATTTGTATTAAAATGTGAATATGCTGATTTATTCAAACATAGATTTTTAAAACACAGGTAATTCTTTATATGTTTTTAATATGATACTAAAATTATGTATGTAAGGAGCCCATAGGTACATAAAAATTCCATGTTTAGGTCAGAACAAGAATATTCAGAGGTATAGAAAGAAAAAAATACCTCATTTGTCAATAAAAAGTTAGTTTTCCAATTTCTGGAAATAGACATCTCTGTTGAAAAATCTCCTCATTGAAAAATCATAAAATGGAATATGACAAGTTGACTGATTTAGGTCTTTCTAAACAAAAATGTACTAGATCTATTATTTTAATATGCCAATCTCAATTAGCAAAGAAATCAGAGTAGAGTGGGTTGAAGTAAAGATGTTGGTAAACTGAAATGGGCCAGGGGAGTTGGGTTTGTTAGAAGAGAGGAGTTGTGTGTTTCCCCAGAATGTTTCTATGATTTATCACATGCCGGTCCATGTCTACTTCTGGACATCAAAGCATGTGATCTCTTTGTCAAGGACTGTAAGGGAAACTATCTGTAATAGTTATCTATCACTGCATAACAAATTTGTCCCAAAACATGGGGGTTTGAAACAAGCAGCAATAATTCTCTCAGTTTCTACAAGTCAAAACTTCAAAGGCAGCTTAGCTGGATGGTTCTGGCTGAGTGAGGGTCAAGTGCAGTCGTTGGCTGGGGCTGCTGTCTTCTGAAAACTTGACTGGGGCTGAAGGATATACTTCCAGGATAGCTCAATTACATGGCTGTCAGCAGAAAGCTTCAACTCCTTGATGATTTTTGAAAAGAAGATTCAGTTCCTGGCCACCTGCACCTCTACGTAGAGTTACTTGAATCTTCTCATGACATGGCATCTACCTTCCACAAGAGAAAGTGGTCCAAGTGGTCCAAGGCAGAGTAAAGAGACAGTTGCATGCAAGGCCTCTCATGGCCTAATCTTTTTTTTTTTTGGAGACAGAGTCTCACTCCATTGCCCAGGCTAGAGTGCCGTGGCATCAGCCTAGCTCACAGCAACCTCAAACTCCTGAGCTTAAGCAATCCTTCTGCCTCAGCCTCCCGAGTAGCTGGGACTACAGGCATGTGCCACCATGCCCAGCTAACTTTTTCTATATATTTTTAGTTGTCCAGCTAATTTCTTTCTATTTTTAGTAGAGGCAGGGTCTTGCTCTTGCTCAGGCTGGTCTCAAACTCCTGAGCTCAAACGATCCTCCCACCTCGGCCTCCCAGGCATGAGCCATAATGCCTGACATGGCCTAATCTTGAAAGTCACATACCTTCCCTTCTATAAAGCCTATTTGATAGAAGCAAGCCCCTATGTCCAGCCCACATTCAAGGGGAGGGAAATTAAGTTCCATCTCTTGAAGGGAAGTATATCAAAGAATTTGTAGTGGTATTTCAAAACCACCACTCTCTTTTCATGTCATTTTACTTTACAAAAAAATGTTATATGATACTCTGCTCTATCTCAATGTATTTTTTTAACACCCTTGTCTTTAGTCATTGTTCTAAAGCTCAGACACATTGATACCTTAAAATGAGCTGAGAAAGCACAATTTCACAATGATAGTACTCTTATCTAAGGAAACAAAATCCCTAATTAAAATATTAAAATGTGAAAGAAAGTTTAAATTTAGAAACATATCAAGTAACATATCTGATTGCTGGATGCACAGAATATATAAACCATGGAATGTTGATTGTGACCCTCAGAAAAATGACAGCCTTCTGTAAAAAATCAGTGGGGAATGCGTATTTTCTATAGACTCCAGAAACAAAATTACATTTTAATATTTTTAAGTATTTAACCTGATAAACTGTATTTAATTTAATTAATCAATTTATTTTTAAAACTAGAACCATTCAGACTTCATCCTCTCCCTCTCACTCTCCCAAAGGAAGAGAAGAACAATCATTGATGGTAAATGTCAGTTGCAAAGACACAGCACCAAGGGCTGGCTTCATGTTCAGAAGAGAACCCTGTGCTCTTCCTGGTTTCTGGTGCTCTACAGGTTCAGAGAAAGTTCTCTAGTAGTGAAGTACAGAAATGATTCCTGAAAGTATAGTCTTGATAAACTGTATTTTAAAGCTGGAATTGGTGTTTGAGTATAACTGCCTCAGAAAGTCATACGTCTTGTTTTGCTTAGGTCACAATCCTGCATAAAATCACTCAATGTAATAGAATCCAAAGGCATCAAACTAAAGAATTTGAAAAGTCTTTTTCTACCCATTTAAAGGATAGCGATTAATCCTTTTCTTACATGCCCTGTTTACTCAGATTCTTTTTCAAAGATAGTAGATTTTCACATCATTTATTGACATTCAATAATGAATGAAGTAAAAAACAAATAATGAATGAAGTATGTACTCCAAAATTTTGGAACTATTCAGGGATATTTAGATGATAATGAATTTAGAGGTATGATTAGTAAACTTTTTACATTATTTTAATTTGGCATAAGCTTTTTAAAATAAAAAATTTCCACATGCAAATGGTTTCTGTATATATCTGAATACTTTCACCAATCTTATACAGGCTGGAACTTTAAGTTTCCATTGTTTTGCACATCAACATAAGAATCAAAGTTATATTATGTTTAACAATTAATGGAAAAGATTTCAACAATTATTAAGATCACAGACTATGTTTGCTGATCTAATTTTTTTGGAGGGGAAGGAGAAAATTAGAAGGTGAGAAAAAAGGAATAATATTAGAAATAATATGGAAATTCATTTTTACAATGTACTGTTGGGCTTCTGGTCCAAACAAGATGGCATGGACTCATTTCTCCCTATTCCTCCCTACCAAATACAACTATAATGTCTGAACAAACTGCAAGAGGCAATTCATGGAGAATTCTATAATGTGGTAAGAATAAGGCAAATTGGTTTGGGATCCCAAGAATACAGGAAAAATACAGTGGAAGGGACTCTTGTGCCTTCTCAACAGAAGAAGGTCAACCAGACCTGGCATTTTTTGACCCCATGCTAGCAATAGAAGCCAGCCCAGATAGACTCATTCCTCCCCTTATCTAAAGGGAGCCTCTATGACAATATCCGGTGAAGTGGACACTACTAGCAAAGGTGATTGATGGAGAGCTCCACTAATAATAATGGTACTGAGACTCCTCTCCCCCATCCAGAGATACTGAGGTAGCAGGAGAAACTAACAGTAAGAACACAATTACAGCAAGTGTCTCAGCCTGCTACCACTTTATACCCCTAAGACTTTCTTTTTCCATGCAGAGATATTAGGGCATGTGGCTGAATGAGCAGGAAGGACCCAGTCAAAATAAATGGCTGGGTGGTGGATCCTCTTTGTCTCCAAGAATCTGAGACTCTCCCCCACCCACAGATGTGGGACAAGTGGGCAGAACTGACAAGAAGGACCCACTCACAGTAAGTAGCCTGCCTTGAAAACCTCTTCGACCAGGTGAGCCTGAGATTTCCTTCCCTGTTCAGAAATACCAGGGCAGCCAGGGCACCAGTAGGGGGAACCCCACCACACTTCTCATCTACTAGACACCCAGTCGTTAATGAAACCAACCCCTTGTATCTGCTCAGGCAGCACCAGAAGATACCAGTGTTGTCCCAATGGCACCAGAAAAAAAACAAGCAGTTCAAAACAAGACTGTAAAGTCTCTGAAAAGTAAGGTGTCACTGTAACTACAGCCCACAAGATAAAGCCAAGACCTGTGTGATAAACCTAAATAACAAAAGTGATTGCTAAAACAAATGATTTGGATAGGACCTAGAATCTCCTAACATAATAAACAAAATATCCATGATATAACTGAAAATCACCCATCATACTAAGAACCAAGAAAACAACCACTTGGATTAGAAAAGACAACTAATTGATGCCAATACTGAGATGAATCAGATGTTGGGATTATCTGACAAAGATTGTAAAGCAGCATTTACAAAAATCCTTTATTGGTCTATTAATGAATAAATGGATGAAAAATGTGATGTATGTACACAGTGGAATACTATTCAGCCTTTAAAAAAACAGAAAGTTCTGTCATTTGTGACAATTTCCTAGAGGAAATTATTAATATGTTAAGTGAAATAAGCCAATTATAGAGAGAGAAAGACCATATGATCTCACTTATATGTAGAATCCACAAAAGTCATACTCATAGAAGTAGAGCATAGAATGGTGATTACCAAAGCCTGGATGGGCAAAGAGGAGACATTGGTTAAAGGGTATACAAAGTTTTAGTTAGATAGGAGGAATAGGCTTTGGTGTTCTATTATACAGCATGGTGACCATAATTAACAATAATGTATTTAATATTTCAAAATAGCTAACAGATAGGATTTTAAATGTTCTCAACATTTAAATGTTCTGAACACTAAGAAATGATAAATATTTGAAGTGATGGATAAGCCAATTAGCCTGATTTAATCATTCCACAATGTATACATTTATCAAAAAATCACATTGTATCATATATATACACACAAAAAATTATTTTCCAATTAAAATAACATAAAAATTCCCTATAAACAAATTATAAATTCTTTTGAAACAGATTTAAAAAATAGAAAAAGCTCAGCAAAGAAATAGAAATCATAACAAAGAGCCAAATAAAAAATACAGAATTTAAAAATACAATAATAAAAATAAAACTTTCTGGATGGGTTCAGCAGTCGATTGGAGGATACAGAGGATAAAATCAGTGGCCTTGAGAGCATATGAATAAAATGTATCCCATTTGAAAATCAGATAATTTTGAGCAGAGGTTCAGGGACCTAAAAGACAATAACAAAAAGTCAAATATTCATATTATCAGATTTGCAGAAGATGACAAAAAAGGTAATGAGGATTAAAAAGTATCTGAAGAAATAATGTCTGAAAACTTTTCACAGTTTGGTAATAGACATGAACCTACAGCTCCAAGAAACTGAACAAACCTGAAGCAGAACAAATAAAAAAAAATCCATACCAGATATATCATAATTAAATTTTTGAATAATAAAAACCAAGAAAAAATCTTGAAAGCAGCCAAAGAGAAACAACACTCTTGTATTAGGAGAACACCTGTGAAAAGTGTTAAGGATTGGCTGTTTATGTACTCCCCAAATTCATATGTTAAGGTCCTAACCCCCAATGTGATGGTATTAGGAGGTGGGGTCTTTGGGAAGTAATTAAGTCATGAGGTAGAGCCCTTAAGAATGGGATTAGTGCCTTAGATTAATAAAAGGGATCCCAGAGAGCCTTGTCACTTTCTTTCCACCATTTGAGTGTATTAATATAAAGAGAAGATAGAGGTCTTCAACCAAAAGAGAGCCCTCACCAGAACCCAACCATGCTGGCACCTTGATCTTGACTTCCAGCCTCCTGAACAGGGAGAAATAAATATCTGTTGTTTATAATCCACCAATTCTATGGTGTTTTGTTATAGCATTCCAAACTGACTAAGATAACAATTCATATGACAATGGAATTCTTATCTGAAATGGCAAAGAGGAAGTGGCATAATATTTTTTCAGTACTAAAAGAAAAAAAGTGTCAATTGTGAATTTTATATACAGTGAAACTATCCTTCAGGAAAGAAAGGTAAATAAAAGCATTTTTAAAAGAAGGAAAACTAAAAGAATATTTGTCACTATCAGACCTACCCTTAAATTTTGGTTAAGGAAAATTTCAAACAGAAAGCAAATGGTAAAAGAAAGAATCTTGAAGCACTAGGAAGGAAGAAAAAACAAAGGAAGTGCAGAAATATAGGTATATACAATAGACATTCTTTTTACCATGAGTTTTAAAAATAACATTTAATGGATACAACAAAATTCTAACTTCATGTGATATTCCAGATGATATTTAAAGGTGGGGAAAGAAAAGGACCTACATTAATGGAAATTAGGCTTTGACATTTTACTCAAAATGCTGAAATGCTGCTAATAGCAGACTGTTATAAGTCACATATGTATATTGTAATACCCACAGCAAACACTATAAAAACTATAAAAAGAGACATACTCAAAAGCACTATAAATAAATCAAGATGGAACCCTATAAAATGTTGAAGTAACCAGAGGTGGCAAGAAGAGAGAAACAGAGGATGGGAACCAGGGAAAACAAACAAGGAATAAAAAAAGGCAGACACAAACACTAGCATATCAATAACTCCTTAAATGCAAATGGTCTAAATACACACTTACTTCAAATTCAATGACAGAAGTAGATTGAGGGCAAAAGGATAGAAAACAATATATCATTCAAACATTAATAAAATTTAAAAAGCAGGAGTAGTTATATTAATATTAAACTTCAGAGCAAATAAATTACTAGAGGCAAAGAGGAACATTACATAATAATAAAAAGATGACTCTATCAGGAAGATCTAATGACCCTAATTGTGTATGCATTGAATAGCAGAGCCTCAAAATATGTGAAACAAAAACTGACAGAGCTGAAAGGAGAAACAGCTCTATAATTATAGTTAGGGACTTCAATGCCTCTCTCTCAGCTACCAATAGAAATACTAGACAGAAAAATTAGCAAAAATAAAGAAACAGTGGACAACATTCAAAAATTAAGATTTAATTGACATATATAAAAGAGTTCATACTCGGGAGCCCGAGGCAGGAGGATCACTTGAGCCCAGGAGTTGAAGCCTGCAGTGAACTATGATGATGCCACTGCACTCCACCCTAAGTGACAGAACAAGAAAAAAAAAAAAAAAAACAAGAAAAAAAAAAAGAGTCCATCCCCAGATTGCAAAACGTGTGTATGTGTGCACACGTGTGTACACATATATGTGTGTGTGCATATATATGTATTTCAAGTACCCATGGAACATAACCTGAACCGTAAAACAAACCTCAACAAATTTAAGAGAACTGAAATAATATAAGTGTATTCTCTGACCAGAAATCAGTGACAGAAAGAAACTTGTAAAATCTCTAAACACATAAAAATTAAACAACACACTTCTAAATACTCCATGGGTCAAAGAAATTTTAAAAATACATAAAATTAATGAAAATTTACCAAAATAAATATGATGCAGCCAAGGCAGTGCTGAGAGGAAAACTTACGGCATTAAATTCTTACATTAGAAATGAGGAAAGTGCTCAAATCAAAAACCTAATTTCCTATCTCAAGAAACTAGAAAAAGATGAGCAAAATAAACCCAAAGCAAGCAGAAGGAAGGAAATCATAAATAGCAAAAATCAATGAAATTTAAAATAGTAAAACAATAGAGAAAACCAATGAAAGAAAAAGATGATTCTTTAAAACAATAACATTGATAAACCTCTAGCAAGACTAGCAAAAATAAAAAGTGAGAAAGTACAAATCATCAATATCAGGAATAAAATATGGGATGTCACTACAGATTTTGTAGTCATTAAAAAAGTTAACAAAGGAATACCATGAACAACTTTACACTAATTTAGACAACTTAAAAGAAATGGAATGGAATACCTACCAATAAAAAGGAACACACTACTGATATATGCAACAACTTGGATGAATCTCCAGAGAATTATGCTGAGAGAAAAAATCCAATCTTGAAAGGTTACATATTCTATAGCTCCATTTATATAATATTTTTGAAATGATAAAATTTAGAAGTGGAGAACCCATTATTGGTTGGCAGGGATGAGGGATGGCAGATTGCAGGTGGGTGTGGTTCTAACAGAGCAACAAGAGGGATCCTTCGGTGATGGAACTGTTTAGTTTCCTGACTGCAGTGATGGATACATGAATCTACACATGTGAGATAATAGATATCACTAAATACACACACAAATGAGTAAAAGTAAATTTGGGAATATCTGAGTTAGATCATTGGATTGCATCAATGTCAATGCCATGGTTATGATGTTATATTATAGTTTCAAAAGGTTACCATTGAGGGAAACTGGGAAAAGTGTACAGAAAATCTCTCAGTATTATTTTTTACAATAGCAGATCAATCTACAATTTTATCAAAATTTTAATTAAAAAATGTACAATTGCTGAGATTTTTAAATAGCTATTATCTTAAAAGTGACATTTCACCTGTTTTTCATCCTGGTGAAAATCACTCAGGACATTGTCTGGCAAGTTTTAAGTTCTAAATAAGTGTTTTCTATTATCACTGGTTCATTCTTCCACTTTTCTGTTGCAGGATGCAACATGTCATTCAAACTTACTATTTCACAATAATTAAAGCATCCATGTACATTTTTATAACAGATTTTTAAAAAAATATCAAGGAATTAGTCACACAATTCTTTTTACCTTTCAAAATATTCTTTCATCAGGAAATTAAAATGTTGTGAAGTTTGTTACCCAAAGTGGAAGCTCAATAGGAGCACAAATAACTTATGCAGGTGACGGTGAAGCCAAGAGAAAAGGAAATGCAGATTTATCCCCATCTTGTAAATTTAAAATTTACTTGGCTACCAAATGTCTCTTTCCTTCCCTTTTTTCCTAGACCCTGGAATCTGTGCTGACTGAGCCCATCTGCAAAGGCACAACAACCAGATGGCCACTGTGAACTGCCGGGGAGGCCCCACGGCAATGAGAGCTAGTCCCAGAAAAGAAATCTCTTTGGGACACAATGAATACAGCCCTAATTTATATTTTAGGGCTTTAGAAGGAGATTAGGGTCAATAGTGGCATGATTTTAGGCTACAGTTGGGAAGGCTTCTTTTGTCTTTATGCCAGCGAAGCTGAATTATAAGTTTGGAGAGCTCCTGAAGTGTGAAAATATGCCCTCAAAGAAAGGGAGGCTGAATAATTGCATGGCTGTGCAGATTACAAACAGTATGTAAAAGGATTGTGGTTAAAGAGCTTCATCAAAGCAACGTCCTCTGCAATCGATTATTGTTACAGGGATTATGACTTCGGGAGGCATATAACCAGCAGGGAATAAAGGAATGGCCTTTCTCCCTTTGTTTTTAATGCCAAAGCATTTGAACAATTGATAACAAGGGATTAGAAATCAAAAAATATATTGTGGCCTTGTTCTATTCAAACTGATGTCAAAGTTGAAGAGACACGGCTCAGGAACTTGGGAAGCATTTAGTGCACTTGTCATGAGACAGCCACAGACCTCATGTGTCTACAGTCCTAGCAAATACCATGATGATAAAAATTAGTTCTGGTCTAAGATAATCAGTAAATCAGATACAAATACTTATCTGGCATTTCAGACTTGGATCTTAATCCCCTCCTCATCTTTTTTTATTAGATGGCATATATTAGATTTACTTATTTTGCTGAAAATCCTTTTTCCCCTGGGAGATGTCTCATAAACACTGATGAAGGATTCTGGAACAATCAACTGAAGCTCAATCAACACCAATCTAAATGAAAAATGCAATTAATGTTTATCATATTTTCCTATGTTTGATGACTCTAATTATCATTCAACCATATTTTGCTATCCCAGTTGCCTCAGATAGTCAGTTTGTGACTGAATCTATCATGACTATGAATTAATAAATTATCCATTCATTAATTGAACAACAATATGTTGAGGACATATATGTGCCAGCCACAAAGGTATACAAAGATGAACACTTCCTTCCTTCAGGCATTTCACTAAGATTGGACAGAAATTTTAAAACTTATCATACAAAGTGCTATGTGCAATGATAAAAGTATGTTCAGGATATTAAGATACCACAAATGAAGATGATCAAAGCCAGTTTGAAGGGGCCTGCCTAGATTTCCCAATGCCTTTGCTGAGGCATATAGGTTAAGTAGTAAAGAGTGTGGAAAGACATTCCAAGCAGAGGGCCAAAGGCAAGAAAATGAAAAACAGCATGGTGCATGGAAGAAAAAGCCTACATTTTGTTGTTAGTGAGTAAAGTCTGAATGAGGAGTGATGAAGCTTGAGGTGTGGGCAGGGTCTAGATTACGAAGGGCCCAGTTTATCAGATGAGGAGGTGGGGGCTCATTATATTGAAGGGGAACTATCAAAATATTTTGGAATTATAGCTGCAAAATTGGATTCCCATTTATGTTAGATTTCTCTGGCAGGTTTGGGGCAAAAGATTTTAGAATAATGATATTGAAGGCAAAAAATCCAGGTAGAAGGGTTTTTTAGCATTTTAGTTGAATGATGATGTTACCTAAAACAGGACACTAATAGTATGCAGACCACGCACCCTGAGGTGACTCACAATGAGTCCCATCCTTGTATATTTTCCTCCCCTTGAGCATGGACACTCTAAATAGAACAAAGGAGTAGAACCAGGTAAAGATGGTGAGCAGTCATTCCCTTGACTATGTTACCTTATATACTTTACATGTTACCTTATAAGGCTCTGTATTAGTGGACTGGAGTGAGAGACTCCTACCTGCTGTCTTCAAGCTAATAATGTGACATATTGTCAGAGGTCCTGAGACAAACCCATGTGGCATGGAACTGCAAATGTCCTCTAGGAGATGGAAATGCTCCCTAGCTGACAGCCAGCAAGAAAACAAGGACCTCAGACATAAAACCACAAGGCACTGAATTCTCCCAACAACCATGTAAGCTTAGAAGAGGACACTAAACTCCAGAAAGGAACGAAGTCTGGCCAGTCCTTTGATTGCAGCCTTGTGAGACCTGGTTAAGCTGTGCCTGGGCTCCTGACCTCTCTGAAATGGTGAGATAATAAATGTGTGGGTTTTTAAAAAATATTACTAAATGATTATTAATTTGTTATGCAACAATAGAAAAATAATATAGATAGATAAGAAGGAATGGATCCAGGAAAGCTTTTCTTTACTTTTTATTTATTTTTTTTTTAGACGGAGTCTCACTCTGTTGCCCAGACATCAGAGTGCCGTGGCATCAGCCTAGCTCACAGCAACCTCAAACTCCTGGGCTCAAATGATCCTCCTGCTTCAGCCTCCCAAGTAGCTGGGACTATAGGCATGCACCACCATGCCCGGCTAATTTTATATATATATATTTTTAGTTGTTCAGCTAATTTCTATTTTTTTTTCTTTTTAGTAGAGACAGGGTCTCACTGTTGCTCAGGCTGGTCTCGAACTCCTGAGCTCAAACGATCCACCCACCTCGGCCTCCCAGAGTACTAAGATTACAGGCGTGAGCCACCACGCCTGGCCCAGGAAAGCTTTTCAAAGTAAAAATTTCCAGACCTTGTGTTTGATTAGATGTGCTGAACGAGTGAGAGAGGAGATAGCTATTGGTACTCATCCATATCTCTTAAGCATTCACCTCTTTAGGGTTAAAGGCTACTAAGTTGGAAACTCTCTGTGTAAGAGTTTTTTTATTATTTTTTTTCCTTGCTGGGGGAACACACTTAGCTGGTACACAGGGCTAGTGTAAAGTTCCAGAAATAATGTGGCTAGAAGCTGGCCTCCCAAAAATGATGGAGAGAGAAAAGGTAGAAAAATGCCCAGTTTCCTTGCCTGTTGGTTGGAATAGCTCTGAGTTATGTTCCTATACTGTCTCTCAGACTTCTTCAGTGGGCTAAAATTCCGGTGGGATAAAGTTCTAATTGCTCACAGTGGCAACTTGCTTAATAACACACTACTATCTGCTTTCCTTTCTTTGTGTCACATCTCCACTCTTCTCTTGGTATTTCCTCAAATAAACCACTTTTTTAAAATCTCTGCCTCTGGGGCAACTCAAACTAAGACAGCAACTTAGTTTTAAGTTTGAATCATAAAAAATTTCCTTGCTATTTTGTAGCATAAACGCGATCAAATATTGGCAGTTCAATATGGTCAGAGCTAGGTTGGATAACAGATTAAAAGAATCATAGCACAAGTAACTGAAATAGAGAATAAAAATAAAAGAAGTTTTGGGGGTTGACATTGAGTCCAGTTTAAGTAAGTTGATGTTTTTGGTGACTTTTGGGACTTTCAGGTGAAGAACTCCAAAGGACTCTACTTATCATAGTCATAATAGGAAGTAGATGATGTGCATGAAAAAGTTTCACTAAAAACAGTTTAAGGAAGGAACTATTTCAAGAGGTTTGGCAGAGTTAAGAGAACCAGCAATGAATGATGAAAGCATGTAACAGTGTTACCAGCCTCTGAGTGGAGGTTTTTCCAAGTTCTTCGTGATCCTTGGGAAAAGAATTTCAGGATACACCATGGAAGACAAGTAAGCAACAGCTTTTTATTCAAAGTGAAAGTACTCTCTCTGGAGAGAGAGCGGGCGGGCTCAAGAAAGAACAGCTGCACTGGGAGGAAGTGGTTGTATGTATTTTGTAGTTTTACTAATTGAGAGGAGGAATATTTAAGACCAAGGGGTTGGCTTTGCTAAGAATTCAGGCAGTAATTTCTAGAATTAGGTTCCCTCCCATTTTCATATTTTATATGGTTGTCTCAGAACTGTCATGGTGACTTCAAGGGTGGAGAAATTTTAAAATGCAACGTAAATGATATTGTAATTAGCCAAAGTTCATGTAAAGGTGACAGAGATAGCTGACAAGCTGGTTGAATCCATTTCTTGCCTGTGGTTATCAGCCTCTCTAGCTAACTTTTGCTTGAGGGCTGTTTAACACCTGCACACAATCTGCAAGCCCCTGCATCCAGTCTCAGCCCTGTCTCTTAGTCTCCCATCCAATAATAGCAAAAGCTGTTTTCATCCCTGGGCCTGAATGGGCAAGGGAAGGAACATCGTTTCCAGAGTTGGGTGAGAGTTGGTGTCATGAAAGAGGGGTGGCCAGAAAGAAGACATGGTTACAGGGAAATGCAGTCCCTGCCAGAATCCCGGCCAGGCAGGCAAGAGAACACATAAATACCTCAATCTTATCTTCCTTTTACCCTCTGATATTCTGCTGGTGTCTCCCATCGACTGAACCCAATTAGAAGACAGGGAAACCCAGGAAATAGAATTTATACAATTTATACAAGGCATTCTTCCCTCCCCTGGGCATAAATAGGGTTGCAGAGAGCAGAAAATAGTACTGAGTGGATGGGGAAAATGGAAAACAACAATTTATGAAAGCTTATCTGAGATTTCTCATCTAATGGCATAAATTTGGGAACCATTCAAGTGGGTGGGTAAAATTCCCTAATGAATGACTTCCAGTTAGAATGTAGAAAGCCTTAAAAGATCTTCAGTCCTGTTGTATTAGTTATTTCTTGCTCTATAACAAATTACTCCTAACTTTGGCAGCTTAAAACATTTATTATCTCATACACTTTCTGAGGGTCAAAAATCCAAGAGTGGTTTAGCTCAGTAGTTCTTGCTGCGGGTATCTCACAAACTTGCAGAAGCAGTGTTACCTGTGTCTGCAATCACTTGCTAGGGCTCCACTGTCAGAGGAGATCCACTTCCAAGAAGGCTCAATCACATGGATATTTATTGGAGTCCTCACCATGTGGACTTCTCCATGGGCTGCTTGCGTGTTCTTACACCATGGAAGCTGATTCCCTCAAAGCAAGTGATCCAGACAGGAGAGACAGTCAGAGAGGGTGTCCCTCCACAAGATGGAAGGTGCAGGCTTTGTATAACCTAATCACAGAAGGGACATGCCCTCACTTTTGCTATATTTCATTCATCAGAAGTGTACCCCCAAATCCAACCCCCATTCAATTGGAGGGAAATATTAATGAAATTTTACCTTTTTATGGGAAGGGTTTTAAAGAATTTGTGGACATATCAAAATTTTAAAACCTATATATTATCATAATAGAAAAAAATGAAGAAAACCCCCATGCTTTTCCTTAAATTCACTGGAGAGTTGTGAATGTATTGAAATCTAAAGAAACAAAGTTCCAGGGGGATGATGTCATCTCAAACGACAGAGGGCTGAAGGATGTTTCCATACCTAAAGTCTTTTGATGAACTTGGGGTGGGGATGATGCTGCCATTGTTTTCTTAAATGCTTTCTCATTTTTCCTTGAGTTGATGATTAATCACAGAGAGCCTGTCATGATGTCTCTTCAATGAATCAAGTCAGTTCAGCAGCAGCCACCCAATTCCAAGCCCTTAGTTTAACCACTTCCCTGATTCCTTTCTAGTATTTAAAATACTTTAGCAGCTGGTGGGGCCCTTTCTACCACTATGCCATCCAAGTTCAGCACCAGTGAAAGTTTTAAACATTGTACTATGACAGGTTTCCAGAGGCTGTCCGTATTCCACAAACTGCCAATGTTATAATTCTCATTCCCAGAGTAGCAACACCTGAGATGGGCATGGGCACAGGAGCTTGATTCCTCAGTGATAAGGATTTAGGTCATCTCACTAGAAAATGGGTCCAGACAAGCTAGCTGTAGGAAGGGAAATCTATAATAGAATGCATGATAGAGAAGGGGGATGACTGAGTTTCAGTTATGGCTTCAAGATCAAAAACAGCAACAGATCTTGAAGAAGCTATAGCAGAAGGTTGCTAATAGCTCACAGAATTAACTTTTTTCTTTTCTTTTCCTACCTTCCTTCCTTCCTGCCTGCCTGCCTTTCTTCCTTCCTCCCTCCCTCTCTCCCTTCCTGCCTCCCTCCCTTCCTTCCTCACTCCCTTCCTTCCTTCCCTTCTTTCTTTTTCTTTTTTAGAGACAGGGTCTCACTCTGTTGCCCAGGCTGTAATGCAGTGGCATGATCATAGCTCACTGCAGTCTCAAACTCCTGGGCTGAAGTGATTCTTCTGCCTCATTCTCCCAATTAACTGGGATTACAAGTGCAAACCACCGCATCCAGCACATAGAAGTACCTTTTACGGGAATTTCACCAGGCTGCCAAGAACAACCTCACCCAGTGTTGCACTCCCACCTGGAGGTGATTCTCAGCTGGCAACTGGCTGAAGCAGGATATGAAGCCTCAGTCATGTAGCCTCAATTTGAGATAACTCTGAAGGCCCATCTGATCTCCACATAAGATCAGCTGATGTCCTGGTTGTAACCACATCGTGGGTCAGCCTCTCTCTCTGCCCATCTTGCTTTCCTTAATTCCTTATCGATGTATCTCTCCAGAGTGCTTCCTGATAAACCTGCAAGCAACTCTGTCTCAGTGTCTGTGTCTAGAGGTTTCAATCTAAGACACAGTATTTGAAGAAAAGAGAAGAAAAATATTGTATTATTAATTGGAAAATATATACATTTTAAAACACACTGATAATTCAAACCTTTATCATCTCTCAGGGTTTCACGTGGAGAAATATGAATGATTCAAGCATCAATGCACATATTCCGTTAATCATTTCTTTATTTTAAATGGGTGATATACACTTTTTTTGTAGAATTGTTACTGGAAATAGATTTTGATTTAAAAATAGTAAACCCATCTTTAGTTTTGTTCTATATCCAATTGTTCTTTTCAAATGCTGCCCAGATGACCAACAGTGATCTCAGGCCACCACAGACAATTTGCTGTGTGTAGGCACAGGTAGTCAGCAACCTTTCACAGACCCATAGGCCAGCCCGCTTTGCAGCGGTCATTCACCAGCAGCTGGAAGTGCCTAAATTCCAAATTTTTCTTCCAGCTCTGAGTCATTCATCTATACAGCGTTTTCAGTGACTTTTCTCTTATCCTTCAAGTCCCTTTTTGGGACCTTTATTTTCCAGCCTCCTCCCGCAATTGTTTAATGTCTAATTCTATAATAATTTTTAATTTCAAAATACTTGGCAGATTTTCTTCCCTGATTGAATCCTGATCCATTCACATGTCTTTAAATTGCACTATAATATGTTGTTTTAGTTTTTCTTCCTTAAGTATATGTAATTTGACACTCTATAAATCCTTTTAACCTGAAATTTTACATCCTTCTCAAATTCAGTTTTAAAAGACACTTACTTGGGCTATTTCTTCCTTATCCATTTATTCATTTATTTAGTTTTCATTTTTTTCATTTTTATTTGGGCACCATCAAAAGGATGTTGGCATTTATATACTCTTATCCTTCAGATTGCTTCATTTTCCATTTATATTTTTCCATTTCTTTATCTCATATTGATAATGTATGCAAGAGTTCCTGTAAAGTTTTAGCATATTGACTTTTTTTTAGCTATATCCATTCTCGTATTCAACCTGCCTTTTGAATTATTTATTTCCCATTTATTATATTTTATTACTCAGTACCTCCATTGGTTCTTCTTCATGACTTTTGTCCTTGATTTACATTTTTGAGATTTTCTTCTTTCTCTGATTATACTTACTGTATAGTTAGTTTGTACACCCTGGCTCTTTATTCCATTTTGCCTGTTATATAATGGGCAGTTGTTTTTTTCTTCACGTGACAAGAGCTATAACAGTGTTCCCTTTGTGTGGTAAATATACAGAAAATATAATCAAGAAACTTTCAACACATTCTTATTAAATGGGTGGAGATAAATAAAAGAAAGATACTTGTTATCACTACTGCTATCAATGTAGTGCTGGAGTCTGAAGTCTATGGCCAATGCAATAAGATGAAAAGCATGTGAAATAATGCTATACATATATGTGTGTGTGTGTGCATATATAGTAAGTATATAGGCAAAACTGTCATTATAGAGGATATGATCATCTACTTATAAAACTAAAAAAAATCTACTAATATACTCTTGTTATTAATACAAAAATGCAGCAAAGGTATATACAATACCACTTCTCTACATCACTCATGACTAACTAGAAAATAAAACAAAAATAAGAAATTTATAATAGCAATAAAAATATATAACTAATGTAGGAATTTACCTATAAAAACACACTCTTTTAAAAGACATATAGGAATATTTGCAATCAACAAAGAAATGTTCATGGGGAGGATGACTTAACTGTTGTGTAAGGAGGTCATGGATATATAATACTAAAGCCATGTGGTGCGGGTACAATATAGGATTTATTGGAAGAAATATTAAAGCAGAGTTGTAGAGATCATGTGCAGTCTCCTAAACCTTCATTATTCCATGACTTAGGTCGGGTGTATAGATGGTCTATGTGCACAGTGGCTAATGATCCAACAGAGAGGGGCCTGCCTCTGCCAGTAGGTTGGATACGCAACTGAGAGCACTCCAAGAGCAAGAACAAACTCTGCATCCAAACTTCATTACATATCTGTATATATCACATTACATACCCTAAGAAGAATAGGGAACACTTAACATTTTTCTAAATAACAAGAAATACATCAAGAGATATTCTAGCCAAGGAGCAACCCAAGGACTATGCATATGGATGACTGAGGTCTGCATACAGGGGTCATGAGAACAGCCTTACATGCCAAGAATACTGACATCAGCCAAAGGCTGAGCCAATTCTCCAATAAGCTACTGATAGAGGAAAGGAAAGGAGTCTCTAGGGCCATCTGGCATCACTTCTCATTAACATTGTAAAAATGTATACTTTTCCAATATTAATCTAAAATATTAATGTAATTCCAAATAAAATTCCAGCAGGTTATTTTGAGGGATTCAATGACTTATAAAATTTATATTGTACTACCTATGTTTTTTCTTAAACATAGGGAGCCTAGATAATGTTGATATGATATGAAATGATGTGAAAATGTCCTATGGAAATACATAATAACAAAAATACTTGGGCATGGATGCTGCCACAGCATGCAGACCATTGGAACAGACTAAAGTAGGTTTCCTCAACTTCAGAACTATTGATATTTTGAGCCAGATAACTTTTTGTTGTATATGTGGGGGTAGGGGCTCTTTTGTGTACTGTAAGATGTTTAGGCCTCTACCCACCAGATTCCACATAGTATCCTTGTCCCCCTGCACCATCTCCCAGTTTTGACAAGCAAAAAGTTCTCCAGATAAATGTTCTCTGGGGGGCAAAACTGCCCCTAATTGAGAACCACGGGACTAGAATGCTCAAAAATAAAGTCATGTATTATGAGAGAACCTGTTTTGATGGAATTGGCACTACAAACCAATGGGGAAAAGATCTATTATGAAAACTAGCTCACATATGGAGAGAAATAAGTTTGGATACTGTAGTGGACTGAATAACAGATCACTGAAAGATGTTCACATCCTAATCTTCAGAATGTGTGAATGTTATCTTACATGGCAAAAGTGAACTTTGCAGATGTGATTAAGTTAAGGCTTTTGAGATAGAGAGATTGTACTGGATTATCTGGATGAGTCTGATATAATTATAATACAATATCCTTATAAAGCAAAACAATGATGAGAAGATGGAAGCAGAGAAATTGGAAGATACTGTGCTTTTGGCTTTGAAGATGGAAAAAGGAGCCATGAGCCATGGAACAGAAAATGTAGCTCTAAAAGATGGGAAAGGTAAGGAAATGGATTTTCCTCTAGAACATGGCCCTGTTAACACCTTGGATTTGGCCTAGTGAAAGACTTTGCAAATTTCTGTCCTTCAAAACTGTAAGAGAATAAATTTGTGTTGTCTTAAGTCACTAAGTTCGTGGCAATTTGTTATAGCAGCATTAGGAAATGGATACATATACCTACCTTTACCATATATTATGATAAATGTCAAAAGGATTGACACATATACGTGAAACAATTGATGAAATGAAGCTTGTAGTAGACACTTTTAGAAAATAAATCTTTGAGGTTGGATTGGGAAATGAGTTTTTAACTAAGACACCCAAAGCATGAAATCCTTAGGGAAAAACCAAAGGTACTTAACTATACCTAAATATTATTGAATAGACATTTAATGGAGGAACTATTTACAAAGTCTAGCAAGAGCTGAAAGTGTTAAAATATACTATTCTGGCATATTGGCTATGTATGTTAAAGATACTCGAAAAACAGCAGGTGCAAGAAGATCACTTTGACCTTCATGCTGTTTCTTAAAAGAATAAGATGAAATTCTCCTGCGAAAGATATTCCCCCATACTAGATGGAAAGGCAACATCCTCATCTTCAAGGACAAGACGTCAAGGCTAAGAGAATACTGTACAGACCTTGTTAGAATAACTCTTAACTCTTAAGCCTCCTGACATAATTTAATCACATTTTCACAATTTACTACTTTTTGTTTAATTCAGTATATAAGTAACTGACTGACTGCTCCTTTGGTCTTCATTTCTTTATGATGTCACTTGTACCATGAAAATATTATATTATATTTTTCTCCTGTTAATCTATGCCAATTTAATGAGTGGATCCAGCCAGGACCCTAATATGGTAGAGGTAGAGATTTTCCACCCTTACAGAGTTAAGGGACAAAAGTTAATAAAGCACTGGGGCTAGCAACAATAGGTAGCCTTTATCACCCATTGGCCTGAAGGAGCCAGAGGAAGGAGTGCTTATCAGAAGCTACTCAGAACTGCCGCTCTGACCTGGTAGAGGATGCAGCTACCGGTAAATCATGGTCTGGAAGAGAAGAAGATGGAGGAATAAATTCCTTCATCTCTCTTGCCTCCTTTCTTCCTACCTCATGCTGTTGCTTCCTATTGTCTGAACATACCTGGAAACCAGAGGGCTGGCTGAGGCAGTCCATGATGGCCAACTTCATGGGTCACAGAGCAGGTGGAGAAAATTGACAGTTGATCTACAGGGTCATAAACAGAACATTCAGTACAACTGAAATTATTATTTCCATTTTAAAAAGCATACCTTGGAACAATACCAGGTAGGTGGAAGATTTTGAAAAACATTATTTCAATGTCAAAAATTAATAAGCAATAATATCAGTAAAAATGACAGAATACAGAGCCCCCAAAAGCCTCTTGTCCATAAAAGCAGTAACACTGGTAAAAATGATCAAAGTCAACTTTTTCAGAACTTTGGAAATTAACCAAAGGCTTGGAACAATTTAAGGGACATTTATTGAAGAAGAAAGGCTCAACTGCAGGGTAAACAATGAGCTTGGCATTTTACTTCGTATATTCCCATCTCTTTCTTCCCAGCTTTGCAGTAGCCTTGAAAACCAACA
Source organism: Lemur catta (assembly GCF_020740605.2). Classification (NCBI taxonomy): domain Eukaryota; kingdom Metazoa; phylum Chordata; class Mammalia; order Primates; family Lemuridae; genus Lemur; species Lemur catta. The sequence goes on from NC_059128.1 coordinate 247,116,556, forward strand.
GTTTCACAATGTTAGTAATCATGAAACACAGTGGCCAATTAGCCACCGGAAGGAGCAAAAGAAATTTGAAGCTCCTCAAAAAACCCATCCCCAGAGAATTGTGATGTGGGATCTATCTGGCAGTTCTCTGAAAATCCCCCACTCGCAGGGCTTGTCTTTATTTAATCTGATCAGAACTCACTCACTGTGAACAGCTTGCTCCCTGATGCATTTGTGAAAACCATCAGTAGTAACTTTTTAACATCGAAGCTGCCTGGGTGGTGATAGCAGTTGGGACCATCAAGACGCGGACTGAACAACTTAAAAGGAAACACAGGGGACTGAAGTGGCCATAAAGGGCTTTGGAAAGATTTTGAAATAATCTTGGAAATCTAGAAGGTTGCACACCTGTGCAGCATTATGTGTAAACCCAGAAAAACCTAAAACAAAATCTCAAATCTCTGATTTCTCAGTTTTGACGGACCTTGAAGCTCTTTGCAAGCAGGAAATAAAGGCTAAAGCAGAATTTTAAACTGCTAGATCATTAAAGGTGTGCCACAACACACAAACGTAGCTACCTCCTCGGGGAAAGCCGAGAGATTTATTGCTTTGAGGCATTTAAACTTCAGTGGCTACATATAACAAAAAATACATACTTTGCAAAGTTAGTTCAGAAACTTCACTAAACAAACAAACAGCAGCAACAGCAGCAGCAACAACAAACAGCAACTATACCATCCTGGGGGATGAGTAGGATCAGATTTGACACACTATATTAAGTATCTAGATTTCAACAAAACATCACAAGACACGTAAGAAACAAGAAAGTATGGCCCATATACAGAGTGGCCCCGGGGAGAAAAAGAGTAGAAACTGTCCCTGAGGAAGCCCAGACATTAGAATTATTGGAAAAACCTTTATATCAGCTATTTTGAGTATGTTCAAAGAACTAAAGGGAATCATGTCTCAAGAACTAAGGGAATGTATGAGAATGGTATCTCACCCAAGAGAGAGTATCAGTAACAAGACAGAAATTATTAAAAACAAAAAAATAGAAATTCTGGAGTTGAAATCCATGAGAACTGAAATGAAAATGTCACAGAAGGGCTCAACAGCAGATTTGAGCTTGCAGAAGAAAAAAATCAGCAAACTTAAGATAGGCCAATTGACATTATCTAGTCTGAAGAACAGAGAAAAAAGAATGAAGAAAAATGAATAGAGCCTCAGAGACCTGAGAGAGCAGCTTGAGCTGACTGTGATCCTCCACTCAAGTCACTGCTCCTCTCCAGGTGTAGACTTCAGCATAGTTTTCTTTTTTTTTTTTCAGGTTTTAGTGACCACTCCCTGCACTTACCTTTTTAAATTTAGAAGTTGTAGGAGCTCTGCCGCTTCTAACCCTGGCTACTGAAATAACATTTGTGGTTCCCTTAAACCCTATCCACACCTTTTAGAAAATGTCCATGTGTAAATATTCTCTTTCAAATTATCTTATTTGAGTTATAGTTATACACGTTTATTATGGCAGATAGATAGAGACCACCTAGTTGTGCTATTCCATTGCAAGAAAAAGTGAATGAGACATATTTATACCAACATTCCTATACCTTACAAACATAGTGTTGAATGAAAAGAAAAACAAGACACAAAATAAAACCATTAGTACCATTAAACCTATATTTTATGTACGTTTAAAGCTCATAGAATTCTACTGCTGTTTTAAAGATACATAACTGTTCAATTATATACTAAACAGGTACCTACTGAAAAATGAGGGGAGTAGGAATGATATCAAGAATGAAGGGAAGAATAAAAGTATACAGATGAGGAAACTTTCATGGACAAATAGACTATATTATGAACTGCAGAATCTGACTAATTGAACTCATGCATAGACATCCAGAAAAAGGCAAATACATAAATGTAAAATTAGTGGATTGGGTTAAGTGGTCTCTTTTAGTTTTTTTTTTTATTTTGTAGTTATTTTATGCTGTAATTATGCATTTATGGTTTCTCAAGATAAAACTCAGCAACCCCATTTTACAAAATGGCAGATTAATGATTGGTCTGCCTATAATTAAGTACATTCAATACCAAAGTTAAGAATTCTGCCAAATGGAAGTTGCCATTTTGGCCAGTTAGGAGAGGAGGAAGGATACAGTCATAGGTGAGATAGGGGCTACCCATGGGTTGAGCGTCAGAGTAGAACTCTGGGGTGTGGTAACTCGGAGACTTCCAGAGGCAGAATGAAGATACAAACAGATCAATAGACGGTCAAGCTCAAGAAGGGGACATAACACTTTTTTGCTCATGGATGGGCTATAAATTTTTAAAAAGCTATGTCATATTTTTCCTAATGCTACATGTCAATGTATTATTAAATCACACCAAATTGTGCCTGAGTGAAAGTAATTTATATTAAAATGATAATTTTTTTTGTCTTTGAGTAGTCCAAATCAACAAAAATGAAGAAAATCATTGATAATTGTTAAAAAGGATAAAAAAGGGATGGGGGGTAAGTTTGATTGACTGACGAAGAAAGTTTTGAGGGGGTGGTAAGGAAAGAGAAATGCCAGATGTCACCCTAACTAGAAAAGAGAAATGATTATTTATTTTGATTAACATTTCACGTGCCTGTCAAGCAAGCCCAAATAATTTAGATGTGGGAGAATGTGGGTGGTGTACGATTTATTTGGCTTGATAAGTGTGGGAAGGGGATTTGTCAGGAAGAGTCTAAAGATAGAGAATAGTTAATTTTTAAAAGGAAACTATTTTGCTTATGACAATGATTTAACTTATAAAAGTAGAATTTTTGTTAATGCCAACTATCTCTTCATTTGGGGATATTATTGAACTCTTATGGGAATGATGATGATTTACCTTTAATTTTCACACCACCAACTTAAAAGCAGTTATATATTCTTAGTGGATTGGTTGAAGTAGGCAAATATATCCCAGGAAAATGGAAAACCACAAGTAGCATAAGAATATCTTCCTTATTAAATATCTTCCAAAAGGGAATCTATGTATATAGCTGGCTAGAGTATATGGTTTGAGGTTGAATGAAATATGCTATGTTTACTCTATGGAACAAATGAGACCAACTGTATTTCTGTGGTGCCAGTCTCTAGCCAGAGGGAATTTTTTGCCAGGTTCAGTTAATTTCTCTCACCATCCATGAGACCTTCTCAGAGGCAATTGTGAAAATGTTGAATTGCAATTTTGGGTAGTCTTATTCTAGAAAATGGAAATCATCATTTACAGAAAAGGTAAAAAGGGAAGAAAAATGTGTTTTCTTACACAACATGAGTTTGAACTGCATGGGTCTACCTATACGCAGATCTTATCCACTTCTGTTGGGTCTGGTGGAGAGTAAACAGGTGTCAAGGAAGCAGTTAATGATGGACAGCAAGAACTGAATTGTAGTTAGGAACCAAATTGTGGCTAGGAACTGTTCCCTTGTGGGCATATGTATGGTAAGAAGTTCCTAGTAACTTAGAGCTCATTACCATCTAATTAGCATAACATGGGGGGAGATTCATGGAAAATTCTAGAAAAAACACACGTGCAGGAAAGGAAACTGTTATGTAATCTACCCTGTTATGTAACCTGTCATGTGATCTGTTATGTAACACCAACCTGTCAATCACCCCCAAAGCCTGGAAATGGCAACCAATCCTGCCAGGGGAAAGACGGGACAAAACAGTGGGTTTATTAAAGGTAACACCTGCTCAGCCTCCAGCGTCTTTCTCCACTCCTGGATGCTGACTTGTTCCACTCTCTGGAACGTATTTGCTCATTGTGTACTTCCTTTACTTTCATTTTTTCTTTTATGTGATAAATTATTTGTATTAAGTTGGTCTGTGTTTGTGATCACTCTATCATTGACTCCATTCGGTACCAGTACTCATTCTTGACACTGGGAACCAGGAAACCTGGTAACATCCACCCAGACAAACCTAACACGTCCGCCACCCATGACACAGCAAGACCAATCCCACCTCTTCCTCCTCCTCCTCAGCCTACTCAACATGAAGACAAAGAGGATGAAGACCTTTATGATGATCCACTTCCATTTCATAAATAATAAATATATTTTTTCTTCCTTATGATTTTCTTAATAACATTTTCTTTTTTCTAGGTTACTCTATTATAATATAGTATATATTACATATAACATACAAAATATATGTTAATCAACTATTTATGTTATTGGTAAGGCTTATGGTCAACACTAAGCTATTATTAGTTAAGTTTTGGGAGAGTCAAAAGTTACATGTGAATTTTTGACTGTGCCAGGGGCTGGCACCCCTAACTTCAGTGTGCTTAAGGCTCTATTGAGAAAACAGTTTGAAGTCCAGTCTTGCCCGACAATTACACAATTGGCAGTTAAAAGCATTGTAAGACTTTCAGGTTCTTGGAAGTCATAGTCTTTTGTACCACGTCTGTTTCATATGCATGCTACATTCCCCAAATCACGATAGTAAAGATTTCTCTTGTTTTGTTTTCCCAGAGAGTTGTTATTTGTGTTCAACTGTACGAGAAGCATGCCTCCTGATTAACTTAAGTTTCTGAGTGCAACAGAAAAGCAGGTGGGAGCAATGCTATGATTCTGCAAGCTTTTAGAATATTGCAGCTTCCCCCTTTATCTCTGTGCAGGAAAATGCTTTCTGAAGTGAGCTGAACATTCACCAGACCTCTGTGTTACTTTGAAGTGCTTGCTTTTCCCAACAGTTCTGACTGGTCTTTTGGGGGAAGTGGAATTCTTTAAGCCGAGTGCCTTCTGGGGCATGGAGAGTGGCTGGTGTACAGCTGGTTTTAAGAGGGCAGAAGCTCTCTCCTCTGAAAATTTAAATGCTCTACAGGCTTGTAATGAAAGCAACACAGGCTGTTGGCTGATTGCCTGACTTCTCTGCTTCCCTGACAATTTAGTTCATCTGAGAGACGGGAGGGACACTAACCCACTGTGGTGTGGATTTCCATCAGGAATGTCACACTGGCTGATGCCCTCATCCTTCCCTTGAATATTTACTGCCTATCGACTGGAGACACAGGGACATCGAGTTATCACATAGCTGTGGATGTTACCAATAAAAAAGCCACAAAAGCTTCCTGAGTATCCTACATAAAGCTAAGGGCATATTTTCTCTAAATCCTTTCACATTTTGAGGTTTGAATAAAGCAAAGTAGGTATACATTTCATAATCCAACACTTTGTAAATTGTATTTCAAAATGGTTATAGATAGATCAAAAATAGAAATTTGAGGTCCCAAGTTCTACCCGTTTGAAAAGTGGGGAAATTCTCTTCTGAAATATGGATGGTCACTGCGTTATAGAGATCTTTATAATGAGCCCTTAAAGTTTTAGAAGATCAAGAGCAGCTTTTCTCTATCTGGAGTAGACAGCTTGGTTGGTTATGATGATTGGAGGACACTTTTGTCTATTGTTAGTTAACTACAAGACTCTTGGTAAACTATAAGTCAGATCACACCACTCCTCTGTTCAGCACCCTACAACAGCTTTCCAAATCACTCAGCATATAAGTCATTGAATTACCATTAGCCACAGTACCTTACATGATCCAGTCCCCGGATCACGCACTGTTCTGCAACCCACATCACCTCTCTTATTGCTTGTGTTACTTACACACTACCTTGCTCACTCCACTCCAGTCATACCGATTGCTCTTGTTCTTATAACAGATCAAACTGGCTTCTGCCACAGGACCTTTGCACTTATAGTTTCCTCTGCCGGGAAAACTTTCTTCTTCCTGAAAATTTTCTGTTTTGCTCTCTCATTTCCTTTAGGTCTTTTCTCACATATGACAAGTTTCCAGTGAATTTCTCTTGTCCTTCTGTGTAACGTTGCCTCCTCCACAGTGTGATTTCTTATCACTCCTCTATGCAGTACTTTTTATAAAACAATATATTTTATGCATTGTTCATCGTCCATCTTCACGTTAGAATATAATCTTCATGAAGGAAGCTATTTTGATCTCTTTTGTTTGCTGGTGACACTCAGGCAACTAGAACAATGCCTAAGTGTGTAGTAATCACTCAATAAATATTTCTTCAAAAGTAAATAGTAGGTGACATTTATTGCATGCTTCATCTGTAACATGTACTCTTTTAATTACTTTACACATATGCAATTTGCTACTCTCAGTGGTTCTGCTTCCCTTCATTTCACTGAAGGGAAAATGGACGATGACTTTGAACAACTTCAAGATTATATTACGAGGAAGCAGTAAAGTAGAATTTGAACTCTGATAGCCCTAATTTTACAAACCAAACTCTGAGAAATTTTACTCTATTAACTTAATAGTAATTTACTACTTGAAACTTATATTGTTTTATGATTTGGAGAGGGGAGATTTAAATTTTTTTCTTTAAGGTTGATTTTTAAGAGTCCCATAATCATGTCTCAGGCAAAATTTATTTTGGGTGTCATAATTGCAAATGTCACTTAGTATTTTCTTCAACAGCAGAATATATTAAAATATAAAAGTTTTGCAAATCTCAGTAACATTGCAGATATCACAAAACCAATGAAACTAATGCCTTCAGGGAGTCACGAAACAATACATCTGAACAACGTTATGAATATCTTAGTTTTATTTTTAGCAGTAATTATACTTTATTTATAAATCAATTATTTTCTATTTTTAAAGAGAAAAATAGTTACTTTTTAAGAGGTTGTTGTAAATAGGATCATTCATGTTGCACTTTTAGAATGCAGATGAGAAAATTAAAGTTCAGAGATGGTGATTCTTAAGTCCTAATAACTTAGCAGTACCCTAAGGAGCAGGACCCTAGACAATTACAAACATTATTTGATGACTGAGGAAGTATCCATTGCCTCCTAAAAACTGAAGTCAGTGGTTTATATTAGTTTACCTTGCAAACAAGAAATGTAAAAATATATTTAAATTATAAATTTAAATTTTTTGTTTCATAGAAAGTAAAATATGTGTGTTGGTTAAAATATGCTTAGCCATGATTTAGATTTTCTTGGTATGTATTTAAGTAATTTTCATTTGTCTTTACATAGGTGAATAGAATATTCACCTTTGCACACTGGGAGAAATAAGGATATAAATATTTCTGATTTGTTTTAGTAAGCATAAATTGAGTAAACTAAATTCTAAAAACTTTTTTTTCCCTCAATAGCTTTCAGAAAACATACTATGGGCTGGGCGCGGTGGCTCACGCCTGTAATCCTAGCCCTCTGGGAGGCCAAGGTGGGTGAATCGCTCGAGGTCAGGAGTTCAAGACCAGCCTGAGCGAGACCCCGTCTCTACTAAGAATAGAGATAAAAATTATCTGGACAACTAAAAATATATATAGAAAAAATTAGCCGAGCATGGTGGCGCATGCCTGTAGTCCCAGCTACTCGGGAGGCTGAGGCAGTAGGATCGCTTAAGCCCAGGAGTTTGAGGTTGCTGTGAGCTAGGCTGATGCCACGGCACTCACTCTAGCCCGGGCAACAAAGTGAGACTCTGTCTCAAAAAAAAAAAAAAAAAGAAAAGAAAACATACTATGGAAACATCAGTAAATTCCTTAAATTTTTATATTCAAGATTAAAATACCTAATATCTAAGTTGTTTAAAATCCCTCCCTTCTACTCCCCTATATGATAAGACATAGCATAGAATAATGTACACTGTCTCTACCCTGTTTTGTGCTCAGAATTGGATTACTTTAGAGGATACTAGATGGACACATTTTTTCAAATGTTAGGATGCTCCTCCATTGTATTGCCACCTACGACACTGTAGGCATTGTTCTAACCTATTGTGTATGTCTAGTGGAAGGAAGCACAGTTTTATTTTTGGAGGAGATGAAAATTAGAGAAAAATGAGGAAAGGCGGGGAAGAACAGAGAGAAGGAAGAAAGACAAGAGAAAATGGCTTTAGGAAATTTACCATGTAAAGAACTGTCACTTCATGTCTTAGGCAGGTGACATTGAGACATGCTGGCCCTGTTAGAACAGCTACTAGCTACAGGGAAGCAGTTCTGCTTTAGGAACAAGAGTAATGTGGGCTTGGGGTACAATTCTCAAAACAAAATAAATGGGACTCCTTTTATTATATGACTAGAAGTTACTTTCCTTAGTAAGATGGAAAGAATTGTCTATTATAATGTTTAAAGCAATACATACTGTTGACATAATTCATTTGATCCATAATTTTCGAGCATCTGTCTAATTGGAAGTAGTACATTGAGTTAGTTACTTGGCATATGGGCAATACTAATAATACTCTGCTATTTTACTTTTCATTTTCTCCCATTCTTTTATGAAATAGGGAGGTAAAGGATTGAATCGTAGTCTACCCAACTTTCACTCCTGAAACACCTGCTCCCCTTTCCCTACCCGCCTCTGCAAATTGATCTTGCACTAATTTCTCTGCAGATCATGCAGCTTGCCCTTCATATTGACAGCTCCTTGCTGTTGCTCCTTAATTTGTGATCAGGCTTCCTTGTTACTTTTTCTTCTTAGATCCCATCTTGACTTAGTTCCTGTCTCATGTAAACTCAATGGGGAAGCGTTGGTGAGATGTTAATTCGGGAAACATGGCTTGCAATCTGTGGAGCAACAAGAACAGCTGGTGCTGCTGCTGTTCAGTTTTTCTTGGCAGATGGACATAGAGAGAATTACGAATGGGGAAATTTGCCTCAGCCTTGGCTGCTATTTCCTCCAGAAACGTTACATTTGCCAGTATGCTCTCTCCTATAACCACGCCACCACCAGGACTTAATACTTTAATGCATTCCCTTAAATTCATGGAGGTTTCTGTGTAGATTTTATTCTAGGCTTCATACCTAGTAGCCCTCTGATTGGCCATTTGACCACAACAAGAAGCAGATTTGGTTATACTTAAGCAACTTAAAGTATACATTAAGTAAGTGCTATTCCACATCCCCAATAATTTTAGGTCAAAACCTAAGTGTGTGTCTATTTATTTATTAAAAATAAACTTTGTTATAGTCTCTGTATCATAAACTTCACCAAGTTTAAGTGCAGAAATTAATGAGGGTTGAGCCACCAGCACAATCATATTAGAATATTTCCATCATTCCTAAAACTTCTTGCCCCCCTTTGCAATAATCTCCACTCTCTAACCCCAGCTTCTAGCAGCCACTGTGCTTTCTTTCATCAGTTTGCCTTTTTTAGAGTATCATTTAAATAGAGTCAAATAGTGTGTAGGTAGTGTTTACTCTGTGGCTTCTTTCATTTATCTTGATGATTTTGATTCATCCATGTTCTTGTGTGTATCATTAGTTCATTCCTTTTTAACACTGGGTTTAACCATTTTTCCAGTTGATGAACATGTAGGCTGTTACCAATTTTTACCTACAAGGAATAAAGCTGCCATAAACATCCAAGGACAAGACTTCATGGAGACATATGCTCTCATTTTCTGGGGTAAATATCTAGGAGTGGAATTAGTGGGTTGTATGATAAGAGTTGGTTTAATTTGGTAAGAAAGTGTCACCTTGTTTTTCAAGTCACCATACCATTTTGCATTTTCCTTGCAATGTGTGAGAGTTCCACTTGCTACATCCTCACCAGCACTTATCACTTTTTCAGATTTTAACTATTCTAATGGGTGTGTAGTGTATCCTGTGGTATTATACATTTCTATATTGACTAATGCTATTGAAGATATTTTCATGTGTTATTTACTACTTATATATCATATTTGGTGAATTTTCTATTAAAATATTTTATCCATGTTTTATTGAGTATTTTGTCTCCCAATTATTGAGTCTTAAGAGTTCTTTATATTTTCTGAATACCAGTCCTTTATTTGATATATGTTATGCAAATATTTTTTCCTAGTCTGTGACTTGCTTTTTCGCTTTCTAAACAATGTTTTTGAAGGAAAAAAACATTAATTTTGATATTTTGTCAATATTTTAGCTTATGGTTAGTGCTTTTTGTGTCCTACCTAACCATATCTTCGCTAACCCAAGGTCACAAAAATTTGATTCTGTTATCTTCTAGAAATTTTATAGTTTTAGGTCTTCATTTAGGATTATGATTCATCTACTTCTAGCTAATATTTTACATGGTGGGTGATAAAATTTGGGGTTCATTATTTGCATTTGGATATTAAATTATTCTAGCATCATTTGGTGAACCCAGTACCTATTACCCTAATATGCCCAGAGGCAGAAATCTTCTCCAAAGTATGACTTTGATTGAAAAAGGAATAGAAGAAAATGACAATAATATCCAAAAGATTTTTTTAAAAAGCTACTTTAGTGGAGGGATCCTAGATATAGTTTTGTGATACAGTTCTAATTTAATATGATTATATTTCCAAAAAAAAGGTGAGTTGATATGTTGTTCATTCATGACTTCCCATTTAGAATAATCATAAATGAAAGTAAAAGTCCATAGTTATTGTAGATCTCTGAATTGTTAGTACAGAAAACATGCTCAACATACTTATTGCATTTTTCATATTGATCTCTCTTCCAATTTTTGAGATAAGCATATTATGAATTTAAATATAGCTTCAATAAATGTTAGCAGACTTTTTTTTAATTATAAAGGCTTCTCCTAATAATTTTTCATAAGTACTCATCAGACCATGAATGCCTACTTGTTTGAATAACAATATAATCATCAGTTCTCCAGGCATAGAAATACTTTCAGTCTTTGTCCAATGGAAGCAATTCTGTTATGATAATTATTAATAGTTTGGTTGCTCAGTTACAATGGAAAATGATGACAAGAGGATCTACATTTACCATAGCCGTGAACTGGGTCCATCATCTATTTTCATATCGTGCATTTGTAACTTGTCATCATTACAAATGTCTTTTCACTTTATTTAAGTTGTAGATTATTTACATATTAAATTGATACATTAAGCCTTCTGTTTTGTGTTGCACTTTTTAAATTTGACTTGTCACCACCTCAGAGTGGGTAAGCTTTGCGCACATACCATTATAATCAGATGACCTAATCTTGAGCCCTGTAGGTTAACCAGACAAGGGATATCATAGCTGTACACGCAAATTTAATTCTGTTATGGAAATAACTATGGGATGTGACAAACCTGAGAGAGTTCATGTAGGTCTTTCTTATGTGGTAGAGATGTAATACACATTAAATCTATTTTTAATTCTGCCTTATGCAGCCTCACAGCAAGATTTCACACATGCAAATGAGAATTTGTAAAAAAAAAAGCCTTGTGAAAAAAATCTGTTAGTTTAATTTAAGAAGCATTGTGATGTGAGAGCCAATTTTGCATTTTAATGCCAAATTGACCACATAATTACTTTAACCTTATGTCAAATTCTCCTTTGCATTAGGAGATAAGATTTAAAGGGTTTAAAACATATACTATATTTAAACAGTGCCTGGCACGTGGTAAGTGCTCAGTGAATGTTATTATCATTGTCATCTTCAGTGGAGGGAGGAAGAGACCCCAAAATTTATGTTTTAGGGTTTCCTGATAAAGAGAAACTACATGATACCTGAAATAGTTTGGAAAGTATCCAACATAAATTATCAAATGGGAGTACTAGTACTAGTTAGTTGCAACCTGGAAAATAAAAGATAGCCAAGAATATAAAACCAAAAAATCTAACTGAATATATATAATCTGATAATTGTATAATTTATTTTTAACAAAATGATTGTGCCTGATTCAGATTTGATTTTAATGGTTATTTAAAAATTAACCATTAGGTATATTAATGCATTTTAAGGAATGTGGATCTCTTATCAAATTCTCTTTTAGATTTTCTTTTTTTTTTGAGACAGAGTCTCACTTTGTTGGCCGGGCTAGAGCGAGTGCTGTGGCGTCCGCCTAGCTCACAGCAACCTCAAACTCCTGGGCTTAAGGGATGCTACTGCCTCAGCCTCCCGAGTAGCTGGGACTACAGGCATGCGCCACCATGCCCGGCTAATTTTTTCTATATATATTTTTAGTTGGCCAGATAATTTCTTTCCATTTTTAGTAGAGATAGGGTCTTGCTCAGGCTGGTCTTGAGCTCCTGACCTCCAGCAATCCACCCGCCTCGGCCTCCCAGAGGGCTAGGATTACAGGCATGAGCCACCACGCCTGGCCTCTTTTAGATTTTCTTTTATGCTTAGTAAAGATGATTTGGTATGGTTTCCAGAGTATTTCTTTTCTCTTTCTTCTTTTTATGGCATGAGAACTCCTCTTTGCATTAGTGAACCCATTTCCTGTGGCTTGGGTGGAACTGCCTCCACCTAAATCCCCAAATTTGGTACATAACTAAGAAATAGCCAGTGGCTGATGAGGGTATTCTATTTTCTCTGACAACAGCCATTGGTCCAACATTTGGCATATCAATTCCACTTACTCCAAAGTACATGTAATTTGAGCTTTTCTCCTACTTCATTAGGTCTGCAGTAATCACTTGCTATTTCTAGTGAAGTAGAGTTTGCTGGTTTACATCATTCTGCGATGACTAAATGATTAGTGGATGGTGTCTCAGATCATAGGAAGAGAAGTTATTCTACTCAAAACGTGACAAAATGATTGATGACTGTGTTTTTAAAGCACAAACGGGGTGAGGATTTTAGATACACCGTGAGCCATCTTTCCCTGATGGTAGCTCCGAGCTATAGTGCTGGGCTCTATATTAGTCACTGCTCTATTCTATTCTCTGCTTTGGGGAATTTAAACAACGTCCTTCACAGTATCCTTTTCCTGGCCCAGGTACTTCCCAAAGTGAAGTCATTTTTCCTCTTCAAGTCCCCACTCCATACCAGATTAAATAAAAGAACAGATTCAAATTTTATCCCATGAAGATTCTTATATGCCAAGTTAAAGCATTTTAGAGGGGTTGTGTGTTTGTGTGTTTATACCTGGATGATGATAAATGCCTCCAAAAAATGAAGTAGCAAGATCTACACTATGTCTTAGAGCAATAAGACTCGAAGCAGCATAAAAATGGGATGGAAAGACTAAACACTGGGGACTGGTGACAAGAGGACTATTTAAGAAAGGACAAAAGTAAAAAATATCTTAAAACACAGAGATGAGATATCTAAAATGACTAGTGGGAATGAACCCAGATTTCCTGGGTTGTAACGTGGTTCATTTTTATATTGATGAATAAGTTATGATTAATACAGCAGATAAAATTGGACTGTGACTTTGGTTTCACAATTCACATAATTGATTCTATATACTTTTACTAGCTCTACTCCTATTTTTTTTTTTTTTTTGAGACAGGGTCTTCCTCTGTTACCTGAGCTAGTGTACAGTGGTGTCATCATAGCTCACTGCAACCTCAAACTCCTGGGCTCAAGCAATCCTCTTGCCTCAGCCTCATGAATTGCTGAACCACAGCTGTGTGCCACCACATCCAGCTAATTTTTCAAATTTTTTTTTTTTTTTTTTTTTTTGTAGAGACAGACTATCTCTATTGCTCAGGCTGGTCTTGAACTCCTGGCCTCAAGCCATCCTCCAGCCTTGGCCTCCCAAAGTGGTAGGATTACAAGTGTGAGCCTCTTCTCCTGGTCTATTCCTATTTTTGATAATTAAAATATACAAATATATCTTGAAGTTGGATTTGAAGTTGATTTTGAAACCAACTTGAAGTTGGATTTGAAATAAACAACTAATAAAATTTGGTTGCTGACTGGACATAGTAGAGCAATAGTGAGGGAGAGGGTAGTATTAAAGAGCTCCCTGAAATTTTTAAGTGAAAACTGTCTGGAAGTTGGTGGAATGGTACACAGAGCAATAGACTGAGATAATAGACTTCTAGACCTATTTATTTTAACAATTTCTAGTGTGATATTGAATCTCTAGATCTTGGTTTGTGATTTAAAATGAATGTGATGAACCAGAACACTCTAAGCCTTCTCAAGTCCTAATATTCTGTGCTTCTGTGTGATTGTTAGATATCATAGCTCATCTGCTATATTTCTGGACCCTGTATTTTTGCTGCATTGCTTAAACTCTTATATTTTTAAGCATATTTGAAGGATGGCAAACTGACACGAGACACTGCTTATTCATATACCTACATATGTCCCTTTTTTTCAGAGAGACCCTTGGGATTCTACAAAGCTTTAGTAATTAAAAAAGAAACCTTTTTCTCTTGTCATTTCTCTAGGGCTTTTGGAGTTGGATATACTAACTTTCAGATCAGACAAGTGGAGTTCCTGACAGCGAATTGAATACCATGCCATTAAAAATTTCCTGGGGATTTTTATAAGTTTAGCATTATTATACCCCTTACTCTGGCTGATCTTCAATAATTTTTCCTTCGTGTCATTTGTTGTTCCACTGGGTGGAGTGATGTATTTATATTATTATTAAGTTTTTTAATTTTGAAAAATTTATTTAATACCAAAACCATGGAAAATTACAAAGGTTAATATGGCATTGACTTTCCAGAATTAACAATTGTTAACATTGTGTCATAGTTGCTTCATATTTTTCTTTTCCAAGGAAATTTAATATTAAAAAAAGTCTTCTGTATTTCTTATTTGAATACTATTCTTTCCCTCTTTTTCCAGTGACAACCACTCTAATACATTTAATCATGGAGACACTACAAGATTAACACATATTCCTACAAGCCACACAGGTATTCAGTGACAGTGCAGGTTCCAGAACATGAGTCTCTAGATTCTTCATATACTCTTCCACCTATAGGATGATTGCTCTAATTATCAGTTGACTTAAAAATAAAATTATATTAATAGATATTTTCTATAATTTTAAATTTAACAAAACTATATGACACATTTGTTTCCAGTTCAAATATAGAAAGTGGCAACAGATATATCCTAATAACCAAACAATCCAGAAAACCTACAAAATAGGTTTTATGAACCTATCAGAGATCTGATTACACAAAGAAACTAAAAAGAACTACACTCCTTAAGTGATGAGTGATAATAATTATATGAGAAAACTACACAGCTGCTCTTACCTCTGGTGGAATGACAAGAGAAAGAGGAATCTGTTATAGAAAAAATGGAAATATTAGAAATGAAGACAACAATATCAGAAATGAGTACTTCATTAGACATGGTTAACAGGAGTTTGGACAGAGCAAAGGAAAGGATAAATGAACTTAAAGACAGGTCAATAGAAAATATACATACTGAAACAAAAAAAGAAAAAAGAATGAAATAAAAGAGATTTAAAAAACAAAAGAGAAACACAAATCAGAGGCATTCATATATGCTAATAACAGTCAAACTGAGAACCAAATCAAAGACTCAATACGCTTCACAATAGCAACAAAGAAGATAAAGTACCTAGGAATATATTTAACTAAGGAGGTAAGAGACCTCTACAGGGAGAACTATGAAACACTGAGGAAGGAAAGAGCAGAGGATGTAAACAGGTGGAAAACTATACCATGCTTGTGGGTTGGAAGAATAAACATTGTTAAAATGTCTATACTACCCAAAGTGATCTACAGATTCAATGCAATCCCTATTAAATTATCAACATCATTTTTCACAGATATATAAAAAATAATTTTACGTTTTGTATGCCCTGTTCTGCAAAAGCAATTTTAGGCAATAAGAACAAAATGGGAGGTATTAATTTACCAGACTTCAAACTATACTACAAAGCTGTGGTTATTAAATCAGTTTGGTATTAGCAAAAGAACAGGGACACAGACCAATGAAACAGAACTGAGAATCCAGATATAAAACCATCCTCACATAGCCATCTAATCATTGACAAAGCAGACAACAACATACACTGGGGAAAAGAATCCTTATTTAATAAATGGTACTGGGAAAACTGGATAGCCACATGTAGAAGACTGAAACAGGACCCACATCTTTCACCTCTCTCAAAAATCATATCATGGTGGATAACATACTTAAGCCTAAGGTGAGAAACAATTAGAATTCTAGAAGGAAATGTGGGAAAATCTCTTATAGATATTGGTCTAGGCAAAGAATTTATGAAGAAGACCCCAAAGGCAATCACAGCAACAAAAAAAATAAATAAATGGGACCTGATCAAATTAAAAAGCTTCTGCACAGCCAAAGAAACTGTCATGAGAGCAAACAGACAACCTACGGAATGGGAAAAAATTTTCGCATGCTACACATCCGATAAACAGTTGATAACTAGAATCTATTTAGAACTCAGGAAAATCAGCAAGAAAAAATCAAACAATCCTATCAAAAAGTGGGCAAAGGACATAAACAGAAACTTTTCAAAAGAAGACAGAACAATGGCCAAGAGCCATATGAAAAAATGCTCAACATCTCTAATCATTAGAGAAATGCAAATCAAAACCACAGTGAGATATCACTTGTCTCCAGTGAGAATGTCCTTTATCAATAAGTCCCCAAACAATAAATGCTGACGTGGATGCAGAGAGATAGGAACCCTCATACACTGCTGGTGGGACTGCAAACTAGTACAACCTCTATGGAAAGCAATATGGAGATACCTTAAAGAGATACAAGTAGACCTACCATTTGATCCAGCAATCCCATTACTGGGCATTTACCCAAAGGAACAAAAGACATTTTATAAAAAAGACATTTGCACTTGAATGTTTATAGCAACACAATTCACAGTTGCAAAGATGTGGAAACAACCCAAGTGCCCATCAATACATGAGTGGATTAATAAAATGTGGTATATGTACACCATGGAGTATTACTCAGCTACAAGAAACAATGGTGATATAGCACCTCTTGTAGTTTCCTGGATAGAGCTGGAACCCATTCTACTAAGTGAAGTATCCCAAGAATAGAAAAATAAGCACCACATGTACTCAGATTGGTTTCACTGATCAACACCTAAGAGGACATATAGGAATAACGTTAATTGGGTGTTGGGCAGATGGGGGCAGGGGGAGGGGATGGGTGTATACATACATAATGAGTGTGATGTGCACCATCTAGGGGATGGACATGCTTGAAGCTCTGATTCAGGGGGAGGGGGGACTTGTACTCCCATAATATGAAATAAATACATTTCTAATTTATTTATAAATGGAGTCCCCGTAAAAGAGAGGAGAGAGAATGGGGAAGAAAACATATTTGAAGAGATAAAGACCAAGAACTTGTCAAAATTGGTAAAATATATCAACCCACACTACCAGGAATTTTAATGACCTCCAAACAGGATAAGTACAAAGAAAATCATACCTAATTTTAGCATAGTTAAATGGCTAAAAAGTAAAATTGAAGCAACTAGAAAAATGAGACAGATTAACTAGAGAATGAATACACACATTATGGCTGACATGTTTCCAGTAATACTGGTGGCTAGAAAACTAGAGAATATCATTAAAGTTCTGGGAGATAAACAAGCAAACTAAGCAAAAGACAAGCAAATAAAACCAAAAAAATGTAAAAAAGACTTTCAACCTTGAATTTAATAATTTGCCAAAATAAAGTTAAGAAAATAAAGTGAAAACATTATTTACTTTTTAAGGCACAAACAGCACTATGTTGTGAGACTTAAGGTGTATCTAATAGTAAAATATAAGAAGAGGTGGAAGGATGTATAAATAGAATTATGCTGTTGTAAGGTTTTCACATTATTCATGGATTAGTATATTTGAAGGCAATGATGATAACGTAAAGAAATGTACTGTAAACTTTAGAGCACACACACACAGAATCATACACCCCACAATAAAATATAGTTTAAATGTTAATGTAAGAAATAAAGTATCAGATTAAAAATAAGTAATTCACTCAAAAGAAGACAACAAAATAGAAATAAAGAAATAAAGAAGAAACAAATAGAAAATAAATAGCAAGTTGGTATTTTTTAAAAACCCAACTATCAATCACTACATTAAATATAAATGGAATAAACACTTCAATTAAAAGGCAGATGTGGTCAGATTGAGTAAAAAGGAAGACATACTATATTCTGTTTACAAGACAGAAACATTAAGTACAAAGAAGCAGTCAGGTTAAAAATAAAAGAATTGAAAAATGTTTGCCCTGTAAACAGTAAACAGTAAGAAGGGACTATAATAATACCAGACAAAGTAAATTTTAATGCAAGGAGTATCACAAGAAAAAAAAAGAAATATTTTATAATGATAGAAGAATTAACTTAATAGCAAGATTTAGTAATTCTAAAAGTGAATGCGCTAAACAACAGAGCTTTTAAATACATGAAGCCAAAATTGACAAAAAAGGGATAAAATAGGCAAATCAACAATCATGCTTGTGTGTTTTAATGCTCCTCTCTCTATAATCAATAGAACAAGTAGACAATAAAAATCAATAAAGTTTTAAAAGATGCGAACAGCACTATCAACCAACTTGATTTCATTGGCATTTATAGAGCACTACATATTATTGAGAGACAATTCTTCATGGTTCTTTTGCATTTCTATGTCTTGCTAGAAGAGGCACTGATTGCCTTTGTTCTGGAATAAACTTCAAAGATGTTTATACAACAAACACACTGGGAAGATAGATATAATGCAAAGGGCAGGCATGCGTATTGCCATTATAAAAAATTCAAATTATCTAATTAGGGTTTCTTTCTTATAACACAGTTCATGGCATGTACCTTCTTCAAATTACCCTGTAGGAATTGGGGCTCAGGAAACAGTACACGTTGCTGATACTCTGGGTACTGCTCTGGCTGTGAGTAATAAATTAAACTTTGTCTCTGACAAAGGAGTCTCTTGCCTTCTGCTAGCATCCACAAATCTGTGGCATACTCATTAGCTTGAAAGTTGGATAAAATCTCAAATCCTTCAGAATTCTTGACAGTTCTAAAAATTACACAATATACATAATTTTTAAATGTACATGAAACCTTCACCGAGATAGACCATTTGTTGGGTCTTAAAAAAAGTCACAGTAAAATAAAACAATTTAACTCATACATAATATAACTCTCTGCCCACAATTATGTTAAACTAAAAGTCAATAAAAATAAGATATCTTGAAAATGTATAAATATTGGGAAATTGATCAACATACTAATTCATGATTTGTGGGTCAAAAATAACAAGGGAAATTAGAAAATTTTTCCAAATAAATGAGAGTGAAAACACAGCATAGCAAACTTTGTTGAATGCAACAAAAGCAGTATTTAGAGAGAATTGATAGCTTATGTAAGGTCAATGCTTATATATGAAAAGAATGATGTTAAGTCAATGATATGAGGTCACATGCTAAAAAGCTGGAGAATATAAGAACAAACTAAATAGTCCCAAAGTAGATGGAAGATAGAAAATCAAAATATTAGGGTAGGCACCACCAACACAGCAAATGGACAAACAATAAGAAAAACCAACAAAGTCAACAAATTCTTTTTCTGTATTATGTCTACCGTAGTACATTTGCTGTCATTGACTTACTATCCTTCTGGATCATCCCTTGGGGAAGGGATTTTGTGTTCGGGATGGCAGGAAAATCCTTGTGCCTGAGATGTCATTCACAAAGCTTCAAAAGAGAAAACTATGCCATCATCATCAAATGAGACCCAATAGTAGACTATGGTAACCTAATGTTTCAGGTACGTGTTTGTGGTAGGCATGCTGATAGTGATAGTATTAATCTTATTCTTTTAATTTGGTCCTCAAAATATGACTACTTTGATACACTGAGTCAGGAAACCTGAGTCAGGCCTACACCTAGGTCTACATCATTCAACTTGTCACTAATTATGTAACATGGCCTGAAATATTTATAATACTATATTTAATTCACAGTTTCCCAATCCATAAAATGAGAATAATAGTATTTACTCCTTTGAGTCACTGCTAATATGTACAATAATTTACACAGGCCTTGATGATAATGATAATAATGATTATTACAATCTTATTTTTAGTATATTGTAAAATCAGATACTTGAGTGAATTAAAGTTATAAATTAGCTAAAATCAAAGTTGATAGAAACAAAAACAAATGAAATAGCCTCAGTGTGTTTTCCCCTTTAAACTGCCACTGACATGCAAATATCCCCAGTGCCTTTGGTGATGGAGATTGGGGACATTGTAAATATTTTAATTCCATGGTTAGAACTTTTCTAATTTTCCTAATATTTTACTTTATATCTACTCTCAGGACTCTGCTGAGATTTTCCATGCCTGTGTTCTTGTTCAGTCCCTGTGTGTCTCCTCTCCTCTCTCTTTCTCTTTCTCTCTACCCTCAACCCCGTGTGTGTGGGGTGTGTGTGTGTCTGTGTGTGTATAAACACATAACCTATGCATACACATACACATGTATATTTTCTCCCACTGTACAATAGCAGGTTACTTAAGTGTCTCAAAACAACTGGGTCATAGAAACCTAAGGGGTCCACACCATTCTTTATCATAATGCAAGATCTGAGTGTTAAAGAGATGATATTGTAATTAAATGATCACTCAGAAGTCATTTGGACCATCCTCTAGAGATGGAGGGGCACATTTTTAAATCCTTGAACATTTTAAATCCTTGCTAACTCCGCAGTCTTCCTTGTTAAAATTTAACATTACTGTCCAGTTTTTAAGAAAACATTTATTTTGATGAAAAGAGGTTATTACTACTAATTACTTTTTAGCTGTGATTGGAAAATATTTGCTTAAAAGTCAAGGCTTTTATATCTCTTATATGATGAGAAGTCTGAGAATAGGGAATCTAGGGGCAATATTTTATAATTCCAACACGGACTCATATTCCTTCTAATTTTCTGTTCAAGGAAAAGGACACAGGGCAGGAGGCACATGCCATTTGAAACCATCCCTCTCATGAATGCCTCGTGGAAAAACTTGCTTTTATTTCTCTATGGCCAGCATTGTGTTTCATGATCACTCTTACCACTCCAATCTGTAAAGGACATAGGGAAATGCCATTTTATTTTGCTGGGCACATTGCCATGTTCAACAAAGTAGGAGTTCTTTCAGCAAGTAAAAAAGTTAAATATCTTGTTAGGCAACTGGCAACTTGTTGCTAGCAGTGTCTGCACAGCCAGTTTTAGTAATTTTTGACTTTCCTTACAGAAAAGTATTATGAGAGTAACAATTCATTTTCTTAATCCCAGCGATCATAATTGACCAAACAAGAAAAACATAGCAGCTTGAAGTGGATCTATTAAAAATGATAATAGAAGTAATATCCATAAATAAAGATAGCAGAAATTTTAAAGGCAACCAGAATAGGATGCTTTGCATAGAGTGACACATTATCATCTAGAGAAAAAGAAAAATGGTACCATTAAAGTTTACAGAATTTTCAGTGAAGTAGCACTCAGTATCCAAATATGACTAAAGATAAAGCTCAAGGTAGAAGTGGCTGTCTCAGAAGATGTGAGTTTCCTGTTGCTAAAAGTGATCAAAGGTTGGCTAATGACCAGTTAAAATAGAATTCAAGCCTCAGATAGATTGCTAAACTAGATGATCATTGTGATGCCAATCTTGTCATAAGATTCTTTGATTACAGAGAAAGAGGATACTAGATGTTAATTAGCCAAATATGTGGCCTAAAATACAATATCCTTTGCTTTTAACCTTTTCACAAATGAATAAAAATATATGAATTCCCTTTGATCACTCCCCAAATAATCTAAGATAATGTAACTAAACTAAAAATCATGAGGCACAATATTTCTGGCTGAAATATTTGTTTTGACTATACTTATGATTTAAGGAGAGACTCTATTGTTCCTATCTGACTTGTTATGCAAAATCTATCTCCAAATGACTTAAATTATAAAGACATTTATTTAGATGGTTTAAAAGATTCAGAGAAATAACATGTCTGTGCATGGTTTGGTCAAATCTCCGAACTACTCTGTGTTTCAGTTTTATTTTAAAATTGATGTCCTTCAGGGAGACAAACTGATGTCACATCTATAAACCACATCATCAGGAGGACATGGGCATCCAGTTCTAGAATCCTCTTCATAAATACCAACTTCTGTGATAATTGGGATAATCTTGAATTAATCTCAGTAGCCAGAAAAATGCCATGTATTAATTAGATTGTTCCTAGGTTGCCAAAACCACTTGCTGTGTGAATAGCTGTGGCATTAGATGTAGTAAGGAGTTTGGGACATGAAGGATGCCGACCACTCAAGGGCCACTCAATCCCACCCAATCCACACAGCTGCTTCACAATGCAGAATGTTTGGAATGATTGCGAGGAGATAACCACAATGCTGATTACTGAAGCGAAAAACACTTCAGGTGGTTTGAAATATATAGGAAAAGACATGATGTTATGGTCTTACCTTCAGAGGTTATAAAAGATACTAAAAGCTCAGAAATTGAAATTGTCAGTTCTACAAATGAAGTGGCCAACCACCTTACTTGGTTATTGCATTCACAAAACTTTTATTTTCAATGATGGAGGTAACTGACACATTGATTGAGTGTTGGTGAACAGAGGTTACAAATTCCATTGTGCCGTCAAAATAAATTGTGAAACTACTAAAGACACAGTCCAACATTCACACACCTTGGAACAACAGATTCGAATGGCCACTGCTGTCTGTGGTCACAATGGTTGTCAAATGAGTAACTGAAAGAAAAAAAAAAAAAACATGTTTTTTTGACCAAGAATAATCCTCAGATAAAACTCTATTAATTCTTAAAGATAGATATCTTCTTAGGGATTTCTGTCACTGCTGACCATGAGTTTAATCTAAAACGAAGGATTTTAACTGACACATGCTTTCAATACTCTTGGTCTTTTCCACATATCTTGAAGAAATTGCTACCATCAGTTCTCACTCTATCTTTCTTGAGTCTCACACAAATTGCTGCCAAATGACAAAAGAGAAATACAGGAACTCAATCATCTTTGTATTGAATGTTTTCTGTATAAATTGGTTTTGGAGAATGAGTTATTATACCCACTGCCAGTAATATCACAGAAAATTTAACTTTCATTATTAAATGGCAGAAAGCCACAAATTGTGTCCTATGATGAAAAAGTTATTAGAGGGAGTTTCAATGTTTCTTTTTAATATACATGTATGTTTACCTAATGGTTTGAAATTTAGAAACATAGAGTTGTATCATTTTAGAGTCTTATTTGCTTTTTTCCCAATAGTTTAGAAAGTTAAATGATACAATGTATACCTACATAAATTTCAAATATTTTATATAAAAGATATAGTGCAGTAGAAAAGGCTAGAAAGATATAGATTAGATTTCAACTCTAGCATTTAATGTGAGGCAAACTTGAATAATCGCTTATATCATTGAAACCTTAGTCTTCTCATGAGCAAAAAGGGGCAATTTGTATGTGCCTGGCATCACTGTGAGCATCAATGAGATAATCACAAATCACAATGCTTAGTAATATTCAACATATATTAATTCTACTTGACATAATTACAGGGTTGTTACAAGAACATATAAAGAAAATATATAAATGAGAGTACTATGAAAATTAGTATATTATTAATAATATTGTTTACAACTATTATCTAAATCAGTACTATTTTTTACAATGGAAAGCAGATCTGTCTTAAAAACAATTATTTCAATTCCTGAATGGCTTTTGATTACAATAGCTTGAAACTAAACAGAAGAAAGTTCACTACTATTTTTTTATTATTCAAAGAATTTTCTCAACTTGGATTTAAGTATCAAGGGCAAAATTGGAAACCTCAGAGCATGTTTATATGATAAGCCAAAGAACAGAGGAGAAATGTATATGTTCGTGTATATACAGACACACATATGTGTGTGACACACATATATCATACACATATACTTAGTTTTACTTTCACATGAAAAGGGGCTCAGAATCATTTCTAGGCTCAGGTGAGGAGTTTAGAGGGACTGAGAAAGGAAAGCAGAATTTAGCCACTAGTGTGTAACTCTCTTGCTTGTCAGTCTGTACAACCAAAACCCCATAATCACATGGTGGGGAGGATGGAAACCCCCACATGGTAGCATCTGTGGATAGATATTTGTGATATTTGTCCCAGATCCTGTCTAGAGCTATAGGAAAACCCATGGTTGTGGAGTGCCCTATGCCAATATGAGATTGTTGAAATCGAGAAAAAATGTCAGCAGTGTATGTCTAGCCATAAAAGGCCCAGAGATAAATCCCCTCTGTCTCACTCACCATTTAAATTTTTACACTGCAAGTGAAAAGGATCTGGAAAGATTCGAAGTAGAGGCAAGTATGGGATAAAAGCAGCCAAGGATTTGTCATAGTAAGGGATGAGGGGGTATGGGATGAGGACTCCATGGCAGAGTCTGTAAAGGCGAGAGGTCTCCCTGGCTTCTGAAGGAAGGATGTGGGAGCTGAGGAGGGAGATGTGCCAGGAGGACAAGACTGTGGTGTTCTCTGCATGTCACGTAGCCTTTCCCCAGAAGGGAGAAGAACGGAGGAAGTAATCAGTTAGCTTAGATTACCCCTAAGTAAAGGAGAATGGAGAGGAAGAGAACTCTAGTTTGATTGGTTATCCAAAAAGAAACTTTTTTGTGAACAGGAAATGAATAAGATTATTGTCTAGATTATTTCCTCCTGCTGAAAGAAATGGACATTTGAGAATTATGTTGACTTCAGTAAGAAGAAAATAAAGTTCTATTTAATATTTAAGTAGTTTGGACTTCTGTTATGGAAAATTTTAAAGCTGCTATGTAAAGTTTCCAAGTTGATGAAACTGCATTTATTAAATAACTCTGTATTTCTCATTTTCAATAAATAAAAGTATATTTAATTGACATTCATAGCTTCTGGTCACCATGGGATAATCAGTAATTTTAATCAGCCTATATTGCATCAACCTTTGAACTTCAAAAATAATAAAAATAACTTATTTGTTTTATTATATTTCCTGACCACTCCTCCCCATTACTCTAAGCTTAGTTATATAAAACTGCTGACATTTGACCGTTTTTGAGCTAAAAAAATGATAATTTCACCTAGTAGAACTTAATACCTTCCATAATATCTAGGCCTCAGGGGCACTCCAGGTTGAAAAGCTGGAAAGCCATAGAATAGATGATAAATGATTGTTGATAAAGTTTATAGGAAGATGCATTTAGCAAGAAGCAAGTTTATGATGACCTGCTTCTCACAATTTAATCCAATTTTCCAATGTGGTCTAACTAATGGTAATAAAAATAATTTTTATGGTATTTGTACTTGGATTAAAGCATGACATTTGAGTTGTTTTCTAAAGTTTTTTGAAATTTTTAGTTCATATCATACTTCTGGTTGATCAAAACCTACTAGCTACTTTTATATTAACTCTTATCAATTATAAATGAAAGCAATGTTCATCCTGACCCTAAATTTGGCATATATGTATGCTCTGAACAGAAGCTATTAAAACTCATCAATTAGAAATAAAATGTTCATTAATTCAAATAAGGTGGGATTTTATAAAGCACAAAAATGATAGTGACAATGCAGGTGGAAAAGAGAATAATTTGGGCATCTGGACCTGCCCTGTCCTCTTAACGTCATACCATACTATACAGTTCTGCTTTTTTTTTTTTTTATGTTATTTTATCTCTAAGTTCAAAAGGTTACTTTTTTTTTTTCTGGCCACAGGGTCTTCCTCTCTTGCCTGGGCTAGGGTGCAGTGGCATCATCACAGCTCACTGCAACATCAAACTTCTGGGGTCAAGTGATACTCCTGCTTCATCCTCCTGAGTAGCTGGGACTACAGGCATGCGCCACCATGCCCAGCTAATTTTTCTATTTTTTTGTAGAGATGGGATCTCACTTTTTCTCAGGCTGGCCTCAAACTCCTGGCCTCAAGGAAACCTCCCATCTCAGTCTCCCAAAGTACTAGGATTACAGGCATGACCCACTGCACCCGGCTCAAATGATTACATTTTATATGGAAAAAAGCTTGCTTTTCTGAGGTGTATAGGGAAGTAAACCATTGCAGTCATTCCTTTCTTTGCCTATGATCATTCACTAAGTCTAAATAGAGCAAATGATGGGAAAGATTATCGTCACAAATAGTTACCTTCACTGATGAATAGCACTTTGGAAAAGCTATGTTTTCTTTAATGGGGATTATTGAAGTAGAGAGGATTTTAGCAGTTGAATAAAAAATCCTTTCTTTCCCTTTTTTATTAATACCCTTCCTGCAAAGGCCTCTTTTGACCCATACACATATAGCTCTAGGCCGAGAGCCATTTTGGAGCAGTCACAGCATTGGGCTGTAAGGTAACTCTCCTATGTGTGAAGGAGCTTCAGAAATTCTAAAGACCGATTACCTCCTAAATATGGTAAACGAAATTGGATTCCACATATTCTTCCCATCTGTAATGTACTAAGCACGGAAATGTGTATGATCAATCTTGAAAACATTCCAGAGAAGTCATTTGGTGATGCAGTATTCATGATCTGTTGACATCTAAGATGAATCTGAGATGCCACAGTGATTCTCAATGCCAAATTTATTAATATCTGGTATCTTGGATAATTTAATATTTAAATCTATATCATTCTAATCTGTATTTTTATAATAGAAACCTTGCATTCCTCTTGCTTACAAAACATCCCTATGTTAACAATCCAAAGAAGCAACTGTTTCACATTTACTCACAAACACAGTATCTCAGCATTTAATTGTTTAGATATACTAAACAATAGCATCATTGTGTTCCTTTAATCTGCAGGTACATGTTGTTGAGATTTGAAAGTCTGGCTCATTTGAGTTAAGATCAAAAAAATCCAGTTGTTTAAATCCTTCTACTATTTTGGCCTTGATGTGAATTTTAATGGGAATTATGTTTACTATGGGAAACAAAATTATTAAAGTATTCTCATGGCAAAAATATCTTTCTTAAGTTATTGTGGATACTATTCACTATAAGTTTTGTCACTGATGAGATTATCACTTATAAAGGAATGAATGCTTTAAATCCTAATGTAGAAGTAATGAACTAGAGAGAAGCAAAACTAGCCACAGTAACTACCTTTTAACTTGTGATAAAGGCCAGGGCCTGAGATGGGAAGAACAGAAGTGTTTGGAGGAATGAAGTAACTGCAAATGGATTGTAGGAAAAATAGATGATTAGAGTAAGAGCAGGAGTTGCTTAGAGATTGTAGGGTTTCAGGATCTAACCCCAGGAAATCTGGTCAAGCAGGAATGGAAAGAGGGAAACTCCATAGAGTTAATTATAGGATTCTACTCAGGAAGGTATTTTTTAAAGCAGATTTAGGGGGTCCAAGTGCAGTTTTGTTACATGGATATAGTGTATAGTGATAAATTCTGGGGTTTTAGGGTAACTATCACCTCAATTATATACATTGTACCCATTAAGTAATTTTTCATTCCACACCTGCCTCCCAGCCTCTCACTTTCTCACCCTTCTGAATCTGCAGTGTCTATTTTTCCACTCTCTATGACCATGTGTATACATTATTTAGCTTCCTCTTGTAAGTGAGAACATGTGGTACTTGACTTTCTGTTTCTGAGTTATTTCACTTAAGATAATGGCCTCCAGTTCTATCCATGTTGCTGCAAACACATTATTTCATTTTTTATTTATGGCTGAGTAGTATTCCATGGTGTGTGTGTATACACACACACACACACACACACACACACACACACGCCACATTTTCTTTATTCAAATATCAGTTGATGCACACTTGGGTTGATTCCATACGTTTGTTGTTGTAAATAGTGTTGAGCTAAACATATGAGTGCATGTTATCTTTTTGATATAATGATTTCTTTTCTTTTGGGTATATACACAGTAGTGCGATTGCTGAATCTAATGGTAATTCTATTTTCAGTTCTTTCAGAAATCTCCATACTGTTTTCCACAGAGGTTGTACTAATTTACATTCCCACAACAGTTATAAGTGTTCCCTTTTCTCTGCATTCTCTCCAACATCTGTTATTTTTTTGACTTTTTAGTAATAAGCATTCTGACTGGTATAAAATGGTATCAAATTTATTGAGACTTGTTTTGTTGCCAAACATATGGTCTATCTTGAAGAATGTTCTATGTGATGATGAGAAGAATGTGTTAATATATCCTGTGGTTGTTGGGTAGAATGCTCTGTAAGTGTCTATTATGTCCATTTGGTCTAAAGTCAAATTTAAGTCCAGTATTTCTTTGTTGATTTTCAGTCTCAATGATCTGTCTATTGCTGTCAGTTTGGTGTTGGAGACACCCACTGTTATTGTATTGTTGTCTATCTCTTTTTTGAGGTCTAGTAATATTTGTTTTATAATCTGAGTACTTCAGTATTGGGTGCATATATATTTGGATTGATCCCTTTATCATTACATAATGACCTTGTTTATCTTCTTTTTAACTACTGTTGATTTTGGTTTTGGTTTCCATTTGTGTGGAATATCTTTTTCCATACATTTACCTTTAGTCTATAAGTTTCTTTACAAGTTAGGTGAATTTTGTGTAAGCAGCATATGTTTGAATCATGTTTTTTTTTTTTATTTTTTTTCATCCATTCCAGCAATCCATATCTTTTAAGAGGATCATTTAAACCATTTACATTCAGGGTTAATATTGATATATGAGCTTTTGTTCCTATCATCATGTGAACTGTTATCAAGTTGCTTTGTAGTCTCATTTGCATAATTGTTTTATAAGACTTGTGATTTTTATACTTTCATATGTTTTTATAATGGTGAGTATTGACCTTTTGTTTCCATGTTTAGAAGTCCCTTGAACATTTGTTGTAAGGCTGGTCTAGTGGCGGGGAATTCCCTTAGCTTTTGCTTGTCTGGAAAAGACTTTATTTCTCCTTCACTTGTGAAGCTTACTCTAGCAGGATAGAAAATCCATGGTTGACAATCTTTCTTTAAGAAGTCCGAAAATTAGACCCTAATTTTTTCTGGCTTGTAAGGTTTCTGCTGAGAAGCCCACTATTACTGTGATGGGATTTCATTTATAAGTGGCTGGACACTTTTCTCTTGCTGATTTTAGAATTTTTTCCTTCATGTTGATTTTAGATAGTCTGATGACTATATGTCTTGATGAAGTCCTTCTTGCAGTGTATTTCCCCAGAGTTCTCTGAACTTCTTATATCTGGATGTTTAAATCTATAGCAAGACTAGGGATATTTTCCTCAACTATTTCCTAAAATAGATTTCCCAAATCTTTTGCTTTCTCTCCTCCCTTGGGAATACTTGTGATTTGAACACTATGTAATCCCATAGTTCTCAAAGCCTTTGTTCATTTTTAAATTTTTTTTTTCTTTATATTTGTTTGACTGGATTAATTTGAAAGATCTGACTTCAAGTTCTGAGAGTTGTTTTTCTGCTTAATATAGTCTATTTTTGCAGCTTTCAATGGTATTTTGTAATTCTTTAAGTGAATTTTTCATTGTCAGAAGTTCTGTTTGGTTTTTCTTTAAAGTATCTATTTCTCCGGTAAATTTCTAATTCATATCCTCAATTTATTTTCTGATTTCTTTGTACTGGTTTTCAGATTTCTCTTGGATCCCATTGAACTTATTTACAATCCATATTACAATCCTTATTTACATCCAATTCTTTATTGGCATGTCAGAATTTTCATTTTGGTTAGGATCCATTACTAGAGAGCTAGTGTGATATTTAGGGGTTTTTGTGATACTTGTTTTTTTCATACTTCCATAATTATTACCCTAGTTCCTTCTCATCTGGAGAAGCTGCCATGTCCTATTTTTGAATTTACTTTCATTTGAATGAGACTATATGGGGAGCAGCTGTAAATACAGATGAAGGTTCGCTGGCTCTCCCGCTGCTCACCTCCTGTTGTGCAGCCTCCTGGTTCCTAAGTTTCATGGAAGACAATTTTTCCACGGACTGGGCGTGGCGGGGGGGCGGGGAGTGGAAGGGGCTGCGGAGCTCTGCAGTCTGGTCCCTAGCAGGCCACGGACTGGTACCGGTCCTCTGCTGGGGGTTGGGGACCACAGTTGTAATGTACTATTCAGGTTGAACTGCGCTCCAGTAGGTGGCGCTTGCAGGAGAGAGCCAGCTCAGGTGTTGGCCGTGGGATTTATACTTGACCTCTGTTAACCACGAGAAGTAGTGGGATGTCCCAGGTGATGGGCAAGGCTGTGGAACTCCCCATGGGTTCCCGTCCCATGTTTTCCCACTGAGGTAGGTTGTGGGGGCAAAGCTGTGTGGGGCTGGGTCAGATAAACCCGTGTTCAGCTTCCCCAACGGTGGATGCACGTGGCGGCCCCATGGGGGTGGGAGGGCGGCTCCCCGCTGGGGCCGTGTTCCCGGGAGGAGCAGAACCGCCCCTGCCAGGCTACAGCGCTCACACGGGGAGAGGGGGGAAGCCTGGGCGCCGCCGCCCTGCAGGAGGCAGTGGAACCCACCCAGCCCCTACGCTCTTGATTTGGTGGGTCTCGCATCCATGGCCCGCTGCTGGCAGCAAGCGGAAACAGCCAGCCGAGTCCCAAGCAGTCAGTGCTCAGATCAGAGAATTGCCCCAGGCTTCAGGACTCCTTGCCGGGGACAGTAACCGGGGCTTCCCAATCACACTCCTCTCCGTCTGGGCCTGTAAAGCGTGGGGTCGCCAACTCCTGCGCCTTCGGCAGGCGTGCAGTCCCTGTTCGCCTCATAGTTCTGGCCCTGGCGATCTGCCCTCACTGCAGATTAGATCGCAAATCTCAGTTCGGAGCTTCTCCTAGCCTGTGCCGGCCGCCTGAGTTGGGTGGCAGATTTCCACAAGGTCCCCTATGAGTTACAATCAAAAATGACTTCTGTTGGTGCTGGAGCCTGGGAGCATACACAGAGCTCCTCCTGATGCTGCGCCTTCTCACGGACTCCGCACTGCTTCCCAAGCCAGATCCAGGGCTGGGTAGGGGTGAGGAGCGCCCCTGTGGCCTGGATTGTCCAGTGAGAATAAGTATCGCAGTTTCCCTTCCTTCACGCTCTGAAGACTCACAGACTTACAACCCAGGCTGCTGCTTGCTGCACATTTCAAAGCATCAGAAGTTTCTTTCCCTTTTTCTCTTGTGCTCTCGTGTTGCTTGTTGGATAAAAGTTCACAGTGTGAATCTATACACACTATTTTGCTCTTTCCACGTGGATAAGGTACCCTAACAAAGCCTCCAGTCTGCCAACATGGGGAAAACACACACACACACACACACACACACACACACACACGGAAGGTACAATTCTTATTCGGGAAATAGCCATTTACTGGCATCAGAAAGGTGTCTTCAATTTTAAAATAAAGTTTGAAAACAAAATACAATAGAATCTTCATCATTGGTGAGTCACTTTGGATTGAGCAGAGATGTAGTGAGGAGAAATGAAGGTTGAAGTTTGAAGAGAAAGCAGGCAAAGGGTAGGGTGGGAGAAAGAACATTTCTTGAACACTATATGAGATGTTTCATCCATGCTGTACCCTCTTATCTTCACAAGAATAGCTCTGTTAATAGATATTTTATCTCCATTTGATAAGTAAAGAAGTTAAGTGATTTGGACAATGTTATGCACTTATTAGAAAAGGCTGGATTTAATACTGTCTTCCTTTAATAGAATGCAAGCAAATTCTGAAACAAAATAAACAGAGAGAAAAAGAAGCTGTATAGGATATCTGGGACTAGATTAGTAAAAAAGATGGTAGATGTTTCTGCTTAGGCATAGTAAGTGAGTAAGCCAGGAAATGATATAAGACAAGACATAGAGGCATGCATGATAGAAGAACCCTAGAAAAATAATGTCTAACATTCTTTTTAGATTCCTTTCCTATTTTGGGTATACAGAAATCTCCCTTATTTAATCTTAAACATCCAGTATCTATTACATGCAATGGTCTTGCATTATCAGTTCTTTGGAGAATGAAGAAAACCTTGCGTGAGGAATAGTGATCAAAAACGGAACAGCAGCTGTCAGCAGTTGTATTTCAAAGTAAGACATGACCCAAGAGGTTGACTATAATCCCTCAGAAGAATCATGAAAAATCTTGGAATTCTGAATGTCCCTCAGTATGTGGGACATGGACTAACTTATTTAATTTAGATATTTATAGCAATGAATCCAGAAGATTGGAAGATTTAGGAAAATACAAATTAAATGTATTTTCCCCCTATAATTCTACTTTAAATTGATTTACTAGTTGAAGACTCTGTATAGAGCAATTGCCTAGAACCTAATGCATCTTCTTTTTGGAAGATTAGAAATAGAGGTCTATAAATAGTATAACTAGGAGGATAAAATTGTATATTTATGAGAGAGGTCTTGAAACCTGTTAGCCATCTATTCTGTCATGTATAATTAAAGTAATAATTAAAGTAGGTTGTCTGTGTTCATTAGGAAGATTCATCTAACATGTGCACATAGCTCATGATAACAGCGAACAGCTTTGCTTCCTGAAACAGTGTCCCATAGGCTAGATAAAACCTCCAAGCATATTATATTTGCTCTGTATGGTGTCTTAAAACATCTTAAAAATTAGTTTCCAATATTTAAATACTAGGAGATTTCAAAGAATAATATGGAATTTTGGCCTTTCTGAAAATTGAGAAACATTAGTTCACTGCAGTCCAACTCACTCATTTATGTTCCCTGTTTAGCCCCTGTAGGCATTTGGATTATACTTAAGAAAAGGGACCTCTCTATATTTAGGGCCAAATCTTGATAGACGAGTTTGATCATGGAAGTATTGTTTTTTTCTCCTTTCTTTTCTCTGGCTCCTAAGGCCTCAGGAAATGGCTGGGGAAGCTGAGAGTGATATGACAATTCAGCAAGAATGTCTTGTATAAGAAATAAGGAAAGATTTTAAAGTTTGGAGGAGGAGATGGAAGGCATGAGAAAGGAAGATGGGATTCCAGAGATGGAGCAGGAAAAAAAAGTAGTAAAAGTTCTCTCCAGGTGAAAATTTTTGAGAGGCTTAAACCAAAAATGCCTAATATTAATTTTAAGATATTTTCTGGCTGCACTGGTGATATAACACACTTCTTTGTCCTAAATCTTGTATAAGGTCCCTATTCACACAGCCTCAAGGTAGCAGGCATTGGGAAATGAAGGCAATGAGCACTTTACCTTGGTTGGCAAATAAATATACACGCAGGAGGCAGGACCAATGCCAACAAAAGCAGATGAAGTAATTTCAGATGATGAAGAATTGCTCCACTTACCCCTCTTGTCTATTCGGAGATCAGGCTCCCTGCATCTCTTGAAATGGAAGATTCAGTTTATTTTTTTTTTAAATGCAATGTGACTCCCCAAAACTCAGGGGAACAAAGGATATCCAAGAGTCTGACAAAGGAGTTGGAATAGTTAAAACATTTTGTTATGTGAGGGGCTTCTTTAACTTGAGACTTTGTTTAAAGAGCTGTTGTTCTCCAAATGGGAACAGCAAGCAGTTTGTCAGAAATAATTTCTGTCAGCTGAGATGTTAAATGTAAGCACAAGAAGTCTGACTATCTGAACACTTTAAGGAAAATACATAATACAGTGAGTTTATGTCTAATGAGAAAGTTATATTCTAAAGTAACAACATGAGGCAAAAATCACACACATTCAAAATTACCATTTAAAAATGCCTTTATTGCCCTTAAATCACTAGGGTGGGGCCTTGGCAGACTTATTCCTTCTTTGCATTAAATCTATAGCTTCATAGCCTTGGCAAATGGGTGATAAGATAAATAAAGCAATGTCTTCCCACATCCTCCTCCCTATCCTGCTCCCCAAAGTGCAAGCATACAGGATACAAAGTTAAATGTGTGTAAATACCACTCCACTATATTCCAAATAGGTTGGTTTGGGGAATTCTGCGGTAGTATAAGTTTGGTACTATTTTAAGGTGCCCAGAAGTTTTGATTTTTTTTTCTTTTCTTTTCAACATGCTGTTTACAAAATTTAAAAGAACAATTTGATAAGGCATTAATAAATGTGGTTTACTCCACAATCTCATTGTTTTGAGTAATTATGAACTTTTTTGGAGGTGGGTGGGGAAAGTGTTGCATCTAAATATGCAACGGTGAATGTTTGTGTTCCTTAATGCAAATGTTACTCTTTGTATGTGGAATATATTAGTAATGTATATCTAACAGCCCAATGAAATATACCATATAGTGTCAACTTTCTTTCAAGTTTGCTTTTAAAGAAAGCTGAATTCATTCAAAGCAGGATTAGTCAACCAGATGCTGCCTACACATTACTACGCTTCTCTTCACAGTTTGTGAGATACTAGTAATTCTGTTGTTTTTAAAACTGTACAAGGCAGCTGTTTTCCCACACTTTTTAACAGTGTTGAGCACAAGATGGGGGAAGAGCATGTAGCTGGAAAAGTTTTACTACTTAAAAAAAAATTAACATTGACTTTATTCTAAGACCTATAACTTTCCTTTGCATTCTCTTCTCACATATAGTCACATTTCTCTTCTTATAATTCATATGTGCTTCTTATCTACGGCCTTGTTAACATTAAGTAAATCATATGAATATGTAGGATTTAACTAAAACATTATTGTTTTCTTTAGGAGCCTGAAACAAACATTATTTATAAAGAATTTATAAATGTTTTGAATGGAGCTAAACTCAACACATCTGTTTTTTGTTTAGTGACAATTTTTAAGGTGCAGTTGGGGACAAGATTCATCCATCTTTGAGTTCACTCAACTTTGTCAAACTGGAGCTTACATACCAACATGTCTGTGTTTCTATAAAATTGTTGTAATGTCAGCATGACTCTGGGGAAAAATTATTTTTTCTTCCCATATTGTATTTTACTATTGCTGGTCCAACAAAGATCGAACAGAATTGTAAAGTATATGTCTAGAGTGCATTTCTGTTGAAAGGAGAGGCTGGGATAGAATTAACTCAAAATAAATGCAGTTTGCTAAAATATTTTATTCTCAAGAGTGCATCAAATTTAGAGTAGGCTCAATACTGTACAGAATCTGAATAAACAGATGATTTGCATTTGCTACACTAATATATGCCAATATTTTTAAAAAAATCTATGAAACTTGAACTATTGAGAATTGAATGTGTGATTCCAAGAAGCATCCCAATGAACTGACCAGGCTGTCTCTGTTCATTTGGAAGATTCAGGTAACATGTGCACACAGCCACGATAACCAAGTGAACAGCTTTGCCACCTGCTTGCTGAGGACTTGCAATCCTTTATCCCTGCAAAAATATCTTTTAAATGATTATATTTGCATTTTCAGACCAGCAAGTACCATATATAGATGTACACTGCGTATTATTTTGGCCATCTCAGAGTAAGCAATTTAGGAAAAGTACAGCTTACACACCATGGTGCAGATGGAGGTACTTAAGCTAAAAAGAAGCTACAGTCAAATATACTTATACCTATGTAATTACTACATCAGAAATAGAAGTAAGCAACTACAATCCATTCTCTTTATGTATAATCCCAAATGGGCAATTTACTAGGTTCCATGGAAAGTGCAAAATAATAATAATCTGTGTTCTTAGACGCTTAGCCATCTATGCTGTCATGTGTCTGTCATTAAAGCACATGTTTTGAACCTTATATTCTTGAGTATTCCTGGACTCTAATAAAAATTGTGGGCATTTCAAAACATTATCTTTATTGCAGTTCTGGACCACATGTTTTGTGTGAGTATTCCACCATTAATTTTGCTAACAATCGTCTTTAGAAACAAGAAGAAGATGGTAACATTTTAAGAAATCAATAGCTCGTCATTGATCATCAGGTAAAACAAACCAAAATACATGCTCCTCCTAGGCAATAGGTGATGTAAACCCCACATGCACTGACTGGGAAAGGATTTCTTTGCCAGGAAATTTGCTTCCATTCTACTCTGAATATCTTGGCTACTGATAGAGGTAACAAAGTGATATTGGAAGGATGGTACAGAGCTAGCATCAACCTTAGAGGGGTCAGAGTTGCCTATTGAGGTTTTGATTTGAATTTTATTTGTGGCTGATTTCACTTGGAGAGCTGAGAACTCTTTCTCCTCTGATAAATTCTTTTATTTTGTAGACTGTTTCTCTTCCTGACCTTTCCCTTCTCTTCCTCTCTTTTTTTTTTTTCTCTCTTTCTTAAACACATCCCCCCACACACTCACACACATAGAACTTCTTACACTACAAAGATATCCTCCCAAATTATTTCACCATCGTTACAGAGTCTGTCTTCCAAATCTGAATGGGTAAGTTTTTGATGGTCGGGAGGAGGTTTATGTTAAAGCCATTAAAATGAAAATGTTGCGAACAGACATTTCTTTGGGCAACAGGAAATGAACCAGATTGTGATTGGGTTTGAAGTTTATATTAGTTCCAGGGATAAGGAAACTCTGATGAGTACAGACTGATTTGACTTCAGGTTTCTTTGTCAATTCTTCACATCCGCGAGTTATGAAGCTTTATTCTGACAGCCGAAAATTAATTCACTCTGCTGCCTTGATTGCTTTCCCACGGTGCTAGCTCTGTGGCTCTGGACCAGCAATTGTTGTGGCGGGAGAATGAGAGTGGGTTTGCTCATGGCAGGTTGGCCCAGTCCCCCATGAGGGTGAAGAATCTGAGCTGGGGAAGGGTAGTGAGGAGGGAAATGTTTCTCACTACTTCAGTAGTCTATGGCAAAATTTAAGGTAGAGAGTTTTATCCATAAAGAGATGCGGTGGGTTTTGCTTGCTTTATCCAGCATAAGAGAGAAAGGCTAAGCCCTTTTATGACCATTTTCTTGCTAATTAAAGTTTAAGATAAAGTCATCTCCCCCTTACAGAGGCCAGTGGGAACATTTATGATCGGAAGTTTAGGGCCCAAAGCCCAGTAAGATATGTAGTGCAGAAATATTTCCCAGCGTTGGTGGTATTTGACGGTTACTAAACAAATACTGGACCATTATCACGATTTCAAACTGAAATGCCAGGGAAAGTGGGATTTTTTTTTTCAAACTCTAAATAATGTGCCATTATTCACATACTCAGGACAATTACAAATGTCTTAGGTTCACCAGGAGCTAGGAATGTCTACAAAGAAAAAAGGTAAATTGTTTTTAAGTAATGATTTTCACACTCTTTATGATTTCTGGGAGGTTTGATTGTTTTGATAGATAAATTTGACATCTTTTTCTTAGTGTCATACAAAGGACAACTAAGTAAACAAGAATTTTGGTGGCTTTTGAAAGCTTCATAATATAGTGTGTTCCTTCCACTCCTCTGCTAAGATGCCATGAAAAGCCTTAATTTGGGGCTTCACAAAAGGGGAATGATTGTTGATTAAGAGCTGGGGGCTTGGTGGCTGGGGCTTGCAGTCCCAGCTACTTGGGAGACTGAGGCAGAAGGATAGCTTGAAATTAGGAGTTCAAGGCAACATAGAGACCCTGCCTCTCTCTTTCTATATTTCCCTTCCAAGTCCCTATAATGGGGGAAATAAATGAATGTCTCTTTCTAGGAATTTGGGCATTTAACCTCAAAGAATTAATTCCAACCATATGATTTCTTGGACATCTCATGTTATCTTAAAATCTTACAGCAATCTGCATTCTTTTTTGTTTTACATCTCAGCTGGTTTTAGATGAAGAATAATTACTTATAATGAGAAATAAAAGCTAAAGGTTCTTACTTGTTTCATTGGTTTACTTGTTTCAATTACCCAATCATTTGCTATGAGTATGTATATGTGTGTGTTTCTATATACATATATTTATATAAAAATATATTTATATGTACCTTTAATCTCTGGTCTTTCATAAAAATACACAAATTTGTTTCATGTGAGAAAGCATTTTGTTCATTTTACACAGATTTTATTTTAAAAGCAATAGCAAGGTATTAGAACACACAGGTCACAGGAGTGACCTGGACCAAAATGGTACAGTTCACATGGAGAGAAATGAGCAAGTTATGTTCTCAATATGAAGCCAATTTGACTTGCTGGTGAACTGGATATGGGATGTGAGAGAAAGAGAGGAATCAGAGATGATTCCTTGGATTTTGGTCTGCATAGGTGGAGGTGCCAATTTTTGACATGCGGAAAGCAATAAAGAGATGGCTTACGAGTTGGGGGGAAAATGAACCTTGTTTTTGCTGTGTTAAACTTGAGGTGCCTATTTTACATTTTTCATACAAAGCATTAAGTAGCAGCTGGCTATATGGCTGGACCTCAGTGTAGAGACAGGGACCTAAGATTTGAATTTACCAGTCATCTATATTTATAATTTATTTAAATCTATGATAATGAGTGAGGTATGTGTAAATAGAGACGAGAAAGGGTATAAGACTTAACCTAGGGAGTATGTACAAATAAAGAAGAGAAATGGAAGACTAAGCTCTTGGTCATTCCAACATTTAGGCTGGGGAAAAAGAGTAAACACACATGACTGAGAAGGAATGGTTACTGTGGCAGAAAACAAATGAGGAGAGCATGGTTTCCCAGAAGTCAAGAGTGAAGAAGTTTTGAAGAAGTAAGTAACAATCAAGTGTGAAAATTTGACTAAGAGTGAATCATTTGAGAAATATGTGGACATAAACACACTTAACTGATCTTGCAAGATGGAGGTCACTGCTAACCAGGATAAGAATGTTTGGCATGGGAGGGATTTCAGCCCAACCGCAGTGGGTTCAGAAGACTGTGGGAGAGGAGGAAGCGCACTGAGAACTGACAACAAGCTTAGAAAAGAAAAGTAACAGACAAATGAGGCAGTAAGGGACTATTCGGTCCAAAGAAGGGTTTCTAAGTTGGGAGATAATGCTGCCTGTTTGTCACTTGATGAGTGTGATTCAGCAGAGAAGAGAATTGATTGATGCAGGCTGGAGGGGTGACTGCAGGAAAGTCACTGGGTACAGGAGTAATTAGTATTGGGAAGATGGAGGAATTCCTGTCTTATCACTTTCATTTTGTCAATTAATTAAAAGGTGAGATTATCAGCTAAAGGGAAAGAGCAGGGGTATTGGGGTTTTGAGGAGAAAGGTGTGAAGGAATCTAAACAGGAAAAAATGAATTGAATTAATAGAGAAATATATTAGTGCTGGAGACGCTAGGTATGGTAGTAGAACCTTAACATTTGAGGATTTAATCATCAGGGTTTCAAGGATTTTAGGATGTATTAGATGACAGTTTTCATTCTGAAAAAGCATGAATTTGAGTTATATACTAGAGAATGAAAGTGTCTCACCTACACAGTAAATAGAATTCCATAATAATTCTTTTAAAGAGTTTTTTTTAAAAAAATCCCTAACAATAAAAACAAACTGTTTTTCTTTTAAATTGTGCTAAAAAGAAAGCCTAGTTTGAAGTTGAAAGTCAAGCAAATATCAAGAAGGCTAAAAGAGTGATGATTCTTATCCAGATAACAGAAGTTTTAGGTACATTAAAGGACAAAATGTCTATTTTGGTGAAGACTTGGACCAGTGATATGAACAAGCATATCCTACACTCTGTGGAAACAAAATAAAGTATGACTGGAATGTTCTAGTCAATTCTCCAACTACTCACATGAGGATATTCACAGGAAACATGTGTTTTGACTGAAATGTGATTTGAGAGAAAACCAAGAGCCTGGACAAATATTTTTAGTTAGCAGATTCACAAAGGTCTTGGAATGTATCCTTCACTAGCATCCAGAATCAATCTCCCTCCCCAGCCCGCGGTTTTCAAGCCCTTTTTGCTTCCAGTTGTATTATGGGTTGCTCTACAATCACCTTGCAGATACTAATAATCACTAAGTTACTCTCTTGTCAGTGTTATGGATAAGTAGGAGAAATAATTGTTTTCTTTCTACATTATTTAATGTATTCATGTACAATAACCAGCATTCATGTCTCCATTTAAACATCACTTTCTAAATTTATGTTATATGATCCTTAAATCAATTGCAGTAAATAAGTTTTCTTAATAATAATAAAGTTCAAAAAGATTTTGTGATATATCTGTGCTCGTATAGCTGGAGAAGAGGCAAAAGCAGAACCAGGAACCAAGTTTTCAGATTCTAAAAGTGCCCACTGGTTCTCATACTATGAAGTCTTTCAAAATATTGAAGTGTATCAAATCCTGCATATTCTACTATGCTTTTGTGGTGGCTATGAGGTTTCTCAGCTGATTTGTGCTTAATTACAATATTTTTCTTGTTTAAAATCTTATTTTGTGTGTGTGGCAGAATAAGAATCTGTAACTGGGGACATATCTAGAAACAATAAATGATAAGGAAATAAAATTAGCTCTGAAAGAGACCCTTACCATTTTGTCAACCCATCCTCCTTTACATATGAAGAAACTGAGTTATAGAAAAATTAAGACTTGCTTAAGGTCGTTCAATCGGTTAATAGGATTATAGCTGAGATTAAATCTCTTGACAACTATCTCAATGTGTTTTCCATTGTGTTACACTGGCTGTAGAAACTTAACTGCAAACCACCAAATTTGAGAGCTGCAAAGGACCCTAGAGATTGACCTTCAATCCTCTCA
The DNA here is from genome assembly GCF_020740605.2 of Lemur catta. Taxonomy (NCBI): domain Eukaryota; kingdom Metazoa; phylum Chordata; class Mammalia; order Primates; family Lemuridae; genus Lemur; species Lemur catta. Next base: position 247,156,803 of record NC_059128.1, read on the forward strand.
TTTTATGAAGGAGGAAATACAGATCCAGAAAATTAAATTGTTTCTGCAAAGTTATATAGTGAGTGTTAATAGGAAGTTAGCATGAGACTGTGCCTGCCTCAGGTTTCAACTGAGGTACCACAAGGAAAAGTATCAGATAGCAGAGAATGGAGCAAACACCCCCAATCCCACATGCTGATTTTCAAAGGAAATGGCAGAAGAACATGGCTCTTATACCCCTCTGCCAGACTAAGGACATAAAAAGTTATCAGAGACAGCGGGAAGGAGAAGAGGTTAGTAAAGAAATTTCTTTGGAGAAAGCCCTTGCTTTGATTTGAGCTCAGATTTTGGGGGAAAGTTTGGAGCATGCTAACTTCTAAGCCCTGGCCTAATGAGGTCTGTGAGAGTACCACTTGATATGCACATCTATGTTTTGTGGTAGAGTCAAAAGAATGGTGCACTATTTGTAACTCCCAGATTTGGCACAGAATATGCTATCATTTGTTGTGGATCAGCTATGGGCCATGGAAAGTGAAAGAACTCCCATAAGACTGTGGGTCCTGTGTCACAGTGCCACCTCAAGGGACAAGGGGACTTCAGCAGGAAAAGGAAGAAGATGCACCGTGGAATGCCCAGCAGCTGAGGAGGTAGCATTAAGCCCCCCTTAGAAGAGAGGTTCATTCTCCAAGGTTAAGGGCTCCCTTTTTTCAAGACAGGAGCCTAACAGGGAACCACCACAGACCTCAAGAGAAACAAGAAAAAGAGTTAACTTTTCTGAATTTCAATGCCAGAGAGGACAACTTGTGATGGCACCGATCTAAGTAAAAAACCATCTAATTATCAGAGGTCAAGAAGATTACAACCAAAAGGAGACAGAACCGAAGTTGCATTTTGTTCACAGTCCACGATGGGTCAAAATGTTCAGCATGCTTGTTACATGAGTTCATCATGCAGTCTCTTCTAGGACGTCTTCCAGTGCACCCCGTGGTCTCCAAATAAAAGATGTGAGAATTGAAAGAACCAGTATATTTAGGTTTTTATCTCTGTTTCCTAGTAGCCACACAAAATAAGTAGAACAAAAAATAAGAAAATGTTCTTATCATTTTGGAAGGCCCTTTTTTTTTTTTAAAAAAAAAATCTCATTACATAGTAGATTTCCAGTAATGTTTTTGAACAAATGTAAAGATGAAATAAAACACTACTATCACTGAGGGGCACATGGTGGGGCGTCACTGGTGTCAGACGCAGGAACAGCTGCAGACACTAATGCCAATCAGAAGGGAAGCCAATGTCTAGGGCACCAAGTGAAGAAAAATACAAACACGGTGCTGTGTGCCAAGACTGGCCACTAGGCCCATCCTGATTGTGCTTAGGACACCAGCAGTGAAATGTAAACATGGGTGGGTTGAGTTATTTTACTCAGGCCAAGCTATATACACAATGTGTGCTCAGGATTTCATTCGGGAAAAGAACACATGGAGTTTGCTGGCCTGTTTTTAAGGCCATGGAACTTGCAATAAATCTTGTTCTTTTCACTTCAGAAGGATCACGAAGGGCAGCAGGAGCTCTGCCTTTTCCCCAACACAACTGGCTCTAACATATGCTCAAAATCATCATCTCTGACTTGCGTTCTCATAACTGGACTGCAGCCACCAGCGGGGCTCCTTCCAGAGTTAGTGTTCCATTACAGCACTTCCGTGAACCTGAAGGTGTAGAGTTTTGAAATGAGTGACTTTTAGCAAAGGTCCCAGGATTGCCAGACAGTTCTGTCTCACACACTGGGGGAAGAACCTGGTTAGGGATGCAGGCTTTTTATTCTTAGGGTAATGTCAGCATCCCGAGAACAGGGGCAACATTAATGTCACATCCCAAGAGCCATGTCACAGTGTCTCTCAATGGTAAAACTGGACAAAAACATACAGAAAAGATAGGATAAGGAATTACCAAGAGGGCAACTGACAATATTGTTGGAAGTTTCACTGAAAGACGTTAGAAAGGGCAATTTTTCTTTATACATTTACGGAGCAGCCATAGGATGTTTGATGATATAGCACGAGATCCTACATCTGAAAAACAAAGGGGAGACTGAAAAATGGATTTTCAAATTAGTACTTTCAGACTTTGGTAGCAACTCTCCAATCATATGGATTGTCTTGTGGAAGTTAAGTTTTTTTTTTTTTTGTCCTTGATTAATTTAGCCATTCTGTAACATATTTCAAGTATCCCTTTAGCTAATCTGTCCTAAGGTAGTCAATGCCCCTATTTCTTACACTATAAACTACTTCAGGTTTTATTACTTAAAATTATGTAGTGCCATCATGCATATATGATGAAATATGTGGGAATCCATAATACTATTTTAAAAATTTCTTCAGTCCTTTGGCTTGGTAGTTTGCAAAAATGGTCACAATTCTCTATTGGTTTATGTATCCATGGTCTTGGCAATGCAATTTTACAGCATCTGTTTCCCCTTTCTTTATTCTTGACTGGCCATGTGACTTGCTTTGGCCAAGAGAATGCAGAGGTAAGTTATGCTGTGCCCATTCTGAGCCTGGGCTTAAGTCTCCTCACTGTCTCAGAACCCTATTACCAAGTTAGACTGTTGGAAGATGGAGACATATGGTGTGGCATCTCCATCACCCTGGGCAACAATATGCCAACTGCACACATCTGAGTTGGGCAATCCTGGATTAAAGAGTGCCTGACTCACCAGCTAACTTTAGGAACATAAGTGAGCCCCACGGAGATCAGATAACTACCTATCTGACCCACAGAACTGTGAACCAAAAAAAAAAAAATAATAATAAGGTCACTTCTTTAAACTATAAAGTGTTGGGTGGTTTATTATGTAGTAATAATTAATTTATATACCAGGTCATATCATTTATGGAGTTTTTTCTTTTTTAAAGTCTTACAAGTTCATATTTCATGGCTAGAATACTCTAAGATTGTCTAAAGGCTTACAATTGGAAAAGACCACAGCCAATGGTAGAGATTCTCTATATGCCAGTGCTCTGATTCACCATAACTTTGGGAAAATACTGCATTGTGAATATTACATTTTCATGAACACACAGAGAAAGGAAAGAGTGGAAAAGAATCCCCTGTCCCACTGCTTTCCAGCTGTAATATTACTGGCCATGGGAGTCAAGCACATAAGTACAACATCCATCTGAGTCGGGCTCATGAGACTTGAGTACTTGTGTCTTATTCAACTTTGTATTCCACATAGCCCTTCACTTGCTATATTATCACATAGTAGTGGCTCAAATACAATTACCTGAAATTAAATCAAATTCATTTAAACCCCTGTCATAAGGGAGAGCCCAGCATTTTCTTCATCCAGCAGTTGCATTCAGGCTTCACATGTATTACACAGCCTTCTGAACAGTCTTGAAGTACCTAGAACTGCCTGAGAGATTTGGTTAGGATTGTGCAAAATTCATCAGCTGCCATGACATATTCAATCTAAGTTTAGGACAATCTCCACAGTCTAAGAGAAATATATCTGAATGGACCAAAATAAATCTTTAGGGCTTCTGGGATGGTCTGGATTGAGAAGAAACCTTCCATCCAATGTCTATTTCTTTAAGGCCTAAATTCATGGATTAAAATTCTTTGGGTACAGGCTGTGGTCTGAGAACTGATTTCCCACTAGGCCTTATTACATAAACTGAATAGCCTAGACTATAGACAACTTTTCCAGGCTAACACATGAGACCTACTCCAAATGCAGATATATAGCATGATAACATTTTTTTAGGAAGTTGTCCACAAGATCTCCATACGGCTTACCTTATTATCACTGCCCCTCCATACACTTCGACTATCCTGAGCACATCCTCTGTTCCCTGCTTCTGTGCCTTGCACATCTTATTCTTCCTGCCTGGACTACACTTTTATGATTATCATGTTTTCAACATTTAGAACTCAACTCAAGCACATCCTTTTCTCTAAATTCCAGCCGAACTGTATGCCACACACTCCTCTGTAGGTAGACATCTCAATGTCACCTCTATTTGTGTGTCTGTGTGTTTGCATTAGCGTGTGTACATGAGCATGCACACAGTATTTTCTCGTTGTCTTTATGGGACATTTCACCACTAGTTATTTATTACTACATTGTTACTTCTTTATCTAATTTTTTATATCCAGCTTAGTTACTGGCATATGCTGATATATTAAAATGTCTACTGAAAAAAATGTGTAAATGAATGTTATTGTATTGCCTAGCATTCTACTGTTCAGAAGAAGTGCTTAGGAAATTGCTGTAAGCATGTGATTTTTCTTCAAGTTCTGTGGGTTTATATAAATGTTATTTCATTATGATTTGTTACTTAACATCACCAGCGTGGAAGGACAACTCTCAGGAGGAGCAGTATTCTGTAATATCTAAGGGAAATGGATTTTGCTTTTTAGTCAGAGGTCTGTGCTTTAAGCCAATAATGAAACAGATGATCATTTACATTGCTGATTCATGCTTTATGCACTTAGAATCCTTATTAATGGAATGAAATTCTAGATATAAGTAATTGTGAATAATATGCAAGCAATGCATATAATTACACATACATGTAAAACTAATAAGTAGGCATAAATAATACTTTTTCTATGTAGGAAAATAATTTATTTAAAAAGCACACTAAATCAGGAAGAAATATACCATATGGCTTGTATTAGCAAGTGACTGTATCACTGTGACCAGATTTAAATTCTCTTGATTTTAGTTGTTTTTTTAATGTAAAATATAAGGGCAATAATACATAGCTCTTTACTCCTTCAGAGGTTGTAAGTAGGAGTAGAAAAGTAAACATTTTGATCACTTTAGGAAAATAGCAAGTAATATATATAGGGGATATATACATGTAGTCATCATAGTGTAAATAATATATATATATATATATTTTTTTTTTTTTTTTTTTGAGGCAAGGTCTGGCTCTGTATCTGGGCTAGAGTGCGGTGGAGTCATCATATCTCACTACAGGCTCTAACTCCTGGGCTCAAGGGATCCTCCTGCCTCAGGCTCCCAAAGTGCTAGGATTATAGGCATGAGCCACCACGCCCAGCCATAAATAATATATTTTAACTTGAAATCATATAATGAATTAAATTGACACAATGGCATTAGTATTTCAGTATCTCAGAGCCTCTCATGAATATGATCCATATAATAAGAGCTGATTCATTCTCATTTGTTGGCAAACTTGAGGAATGTGCTGGTGTCTTAAATAAACAGTAAATATTTTAGGAGTGAGAGCTTGCTCATAAGAAAAAAAAATCATTGTGTCTGAATTATTTAGGTTAGTTTTCACCATTGCTCTGATTTACTTAACAATGTTTCAACTACCCACTGTATTTAGATTCATACATATATCAACATACAGGACTGGCCAATGGAAAGCACTGAGGGTAAAATTGAGGGCAGGAAGATAAGGAGAAATCAGGTCATTTTCCCCCCTTTTCCAGCACCAGGAGGCTCTTCTGCAATATCTACATTATCTTGTGGCTCCCTTTGGACCAAATCAGCCACTACCTTCAAAGTTCCAGTTCCCATTAGATGGATCAATGGGATAGAACAATGAGAGTTTCCTTAATTCACTAAGATTAAATGCAACAGCAAACAGTTTCTCCCCTCTCCAGCCAAGCATGCTTCCCTATCCTTTGAGCTAGCAAAAATTCTATCTGCATTTGATAGGCAATTTTCTCAGGAAAAATTAGACCATTTCTGGCTTTTGCCACATACATAATAAATTCCATATAAATCAGTATAATTGAATTTAAACAAAATTTAATTACAATGACTGCTATGTCATTTGAAAAGAAGAGCACTCCTTAATTAATTGCTAAAATTCCACAAACTCTTGGATGTTGGCTTTTAAATATATGCAAAAGATACTCAACCTCACTAAGACATTTTGACATGGATGACCTTCTTCTACAGTGCTGCTCATGTCAACAATGGAAATGCTCACAATTCCTGTGCATATTTCCTCTTCTATGTTTGTAGGAGATTGAATGCTCCATTCAGGCACAGTTTTTCACAGGATGGCCTTTTTCGTAAGATGAAACCTATACTCCTGACCTCCTGACCATTAAATCTTTTGTGTTTACCCATAATTCAAAACAGAAACTATCAAAGAAGATCATCTCAAATTCAGTGCCACCATGTATTTATGAATAGGTCAATATTACAATACTAGAGAGAAATGCTATTCATAAAGTATTGCCTGAAGGATTATTTATGTGCCTGTTCTTTAGATTTGTACTGTCCGGTATGGTGGCCTCTAACCACATGTGGCTATTGAATAGCTGAATGTCGCAAGTCCCAATTAAAATGCACTGTAGTATACTCACTAGATTTCAAAGACAGTACCAAAATAAAATAAGACAATTTATTTATAAGTTTTACATTGATTATATGTGAAAATGACAACATTTTGTGTATATTAGGTTAAATAAAATATATTAAGATGACTTTCACCTCTCGATTTGATGTGTCTACTAGAAAGTTTAAAATTACATATGTGGCTTGCTTTTGTAATTTACATTATATCTCTATTGAATATCGCTATTCCAGATCAGATTCCTTTGAATCTCAGACACTGTCTAAAATCAAATAACAATAGACATATACAGTGAATATACATTTCTGTTATAATCCTATCCATGGGCTACAGATTTTCTGCCCCAGATAATTTACAATCTACTTTTGGATTAAATAAAAAGAAAATGTCAGAACTGTATTGTTAATATTTTGCTTCTTACTTCATTATCTAGAATTTGCCTTTTATCAGCTGCATTTTGTATTTCTACCATAGGCATTGGCTTTGGAATCATATGAGAAATGGCCTAGTAACGTTCTCTGTTGTGCTTACCAAGAGACTGTTGTTAGAATGTTGCTCATTGTATCTTGAGACTCCAGAGACATACCGCATTTAACATTACAGATACATTCCTTAAACATTTTGAGCAAATAATCTTGTAAATTTCAGTATGTTTTCACTTGACAGGCTAATGTTTAAGGTACTCTTTAATAAATCATTTGGTAAATTAAATGATAAAAATTAATTACTTTGTTAATTTTTGACCAAGACCTTCATTTAACCTCTATTAAAAAAATTAGAATAATCCCCAAATACCTGAAATACAACGTGCCATTTGATAAAAAGAGTAAAGCCTTGATTCATTCCTCATCTAAATTTTTTTCTGATGAATAACAAGCTCCTACAATTCTATGGAAGCCAGAATGCTGAAATAAGCAAAGCCCCAAGTTTTTATTATTTTTAACTTATTCATCCAAAAATAGCGTATTACACTCAATGATCTTTGAAGTCCTTCTTACTTCTAACTTTCTATATAGCATTTTATCCTAAATCCAGATTTTTATTATATCTAATATGCCTAAATGAGAGTGTATAATAAATAGTTGATATTGTATATGATTCATGGCTAAACTACATTCATAAGCATTGTTTCTCTGCCCACATTACAGTAATTGTGTAATTTTCTATTCATATTTAAGGAGTATTTGGAATTTAATTTTATTTATTTTTTAACACTGACACTTGAAAAATGTCTATAGAGTTAGTAGAAACTATCTAAGTTTTAAAAATGAGGGATCTGAAGCAACTGGTGATGAAAATTTTCTGTTTTGTCCACTTCTATTTTTTTTGTTTGCTATTCTTATCTTTTTTGTTCTCTTCTCCTTTATTCATTCTAAATCTCTCCAAGGAATTTACTTAAAATTTTAGAGAGCATATGACTTCTATTCTATTTACTGCTTTTGAAAGAAGAGTGAATAAAACCTTGTTTTTAATACTAGAGTGATCATTATAAAACTTTGCATTTTACACTTTTTATACATCATCTATCTGGAAAACAATACAGCTAGCACTGAGGTCTCTGGAATAGAATAAAGTGAACACACCAATAATTATTAATGGTAGTATGTTTCATCTCAAATCATAAAGCATTTATCCATAGTCTTATTTGTCTTAATTGGTATGTGTAGGGACTTTTGCAGTTGCTGGGAGGGTGTTGTTGATAGCAACTCCTCTAATTTCACAAAAATTTCAAGGTTCACCTGGCTATTGTAAAATTGTCCCTGAATCCTTTGTGAACTGTGGACTCCACCACAGATTTGTGCAAGATGCAGGGGCAATGATTTTTTTTTTTTTCCTTATAGGGGAGAGTGTCTGTAAGAGCTTCTCAGATAAGTGGTGAAATAAGAATACCTTCTTTTACAATTTGACTTTTTAAAAAATAAATTATTCTTAAAGTCTGGCAGTTCATTTTTTTCAGGATTTTTTTTTTTTTGGATTCTTTTTTTTTCTTGTTTATTTTTTAACTGCAAAAGTGAGATTAGCATAAATGGCTCTTCCAGAATATTTGAGAGGTTACAGTTGCAGGTTGAAAACAGTCTGATTAATAATGTCTGAGGGAGAGGATATTATAAGTTCAGAATCAAGGAAGCATTTACCAAATACAAGGATTAATTGTGGTGCATCACAAAACGCATTAACCATGGCTGCCTACCTGCACATTACCAAGGAGCCTCAATTTAAATGTGATTCATGCTAACAATGAACTTTAACCTGTCCTCTGCCCTGAAAGGTTCTTGTAATTCTCGACAAGAGTTAGGCAAAATGTATAATACTTCTGCTCAATCAACAAATCAGTAAAACTGCATTTCCCTCTGTGATTGAAGAGGAACCACAACACAGCTTGCTTTCAGACCTGAATAGACAGTAGGGAAACACCAATCTGTGGTTTCACTTGGCCTTCCAGGATGTTGAACATGGCTCATGAGGAGAGTGACCTCACTTCCCTCTTTGAGAAACCAAGTCATGCTGTTTTTAATGCTATCAGTTGGCAAATATATGGTGAATGACTTGGGGATTCTATGTAGTTTTGCATCAAATATTGCATAAACGATACAGCTGTTACTTATTCTTTCTTCCAGGGGAAGAAAGTAAAAATTAGTTGCAGAAGGAAATAAAAAGAAGAAGAAACAATGCTGTTTAACAATGCTTTTACCCGATGACTTCCGAAATGCATTTGTCTCTCAAAGTGCCCTTGAAACCACAGCAGGATGATTTTCTTTTTAGAAATTCTGAAAGTAGTGATCTAAAAACAGTTTCAAAATGTGGCTCCCCAATTCCTTTTTTCTCCCAACATCATATCTTTTTTAGATATGTCATTCTGATTTGAGGAAGGAGAACACTGGAATATGTCAACAATAAAGAACAATTCTTTTCATAACTAGTAGTTCATACTGAGGCAGGATGGAATTATTCCTTTCTGAGCCTGCCTATCCTAAAACAAATCCTTGTGATTGAAGTTGAAGAAGTGGTAAGAAGTGAAATATATGAAAACAGCCAATAGCCTATATATTATGCCTTTAGGGAATGCTCAGGTATTACTTCCTCTACTAAATTCTTCCTCTAAAACCAGATTTCAAATTTTATAAGGAGGTATTCTTTTTCCCTTTTGGGAGAGTTTGCAATATGAGTTCTATAGAGTTTATTAGCATTGATTTATGGCTGTTTATAGCAAAAAAAATGCTTTAAAATATACCCAAGTTACAATCAAATTAATTATCAGCAGCAAAGGTTGAATATTAAAATATTTATGAATAATGTGGAATCTGTGATGTCATCATAGAGATGGGGTCATCTTTATGTCAAAGATTTTTGTTTATTGCTTATTCGTAAAAAAGACTGTAGGAAATTAGAAGGTAGCTTAAATTTGGATTAAATTTTTGTGTCAATTTCACAATCTTAGATTTTCAAAGTAAATATGCACAGTAATATACATTTACTGGTGATGAACATTTTAGCATATGATCCAGATATTCAATCATAAAATTTATATAACTATTTTATAATGATCAGTATGTATGAAATACTAAGGGAGACTGATAGTATAGTTATATGATATTACGTCAAAGTCTATGCTAAAAACATATTGAGAATGGGAAAAAATGAGACAAACATATATGAAAGATAAATTATTTGTTCTTAATCTAATACCACTTACCCAGACTACAATAGAAATACATATTTCACATTTAAAACATTATATTTACAACTTTTAAAATATTTCTTAATTATCTGGAGAGGTCTTTAAACTTTTGTTATTGTCATAAAAATCACAGTAATGCCACCAGAACTTAATTTTGAAATCTAAAAGAACAAAAAGTTATATTTATCAGTTAATAATCAAAGTCTTAAAATTACATTTAGAAACAATAGATGATGTTAAACTTTTAGTGATACCATCAGTTTTCTAATAAATATCTTTAAAAAGATTTAGTAAAGAAATTATTAAAATTGGCATGACAGTTTGATAAAAAAATCAGATTTCATTTCTTGTGAGAGAATCATTTTGATCCACAGCATAAAAATAATTGTGTATTGACATAATATATTTTATTGTAAAATAATGCTTCCCTTTTCATATCATGCAGACATTACGTCCATCATCCATCTCTGTTAGTTTACTGTGTGATCCCAACCCGTTGCTATATTCCCATTTTCTTGTTATATTGCTTTCATTTTGGAGTCTGTAGTCATTCCAGAGGCTAAACGTCCACTGATTTTCTGGTTGGAAGAAATATTGAAAACTCTGCCTTATGATAACATTGTATTGTGCTATTATGAAACTAGAATAGACTTGCTTCGATTTAATGATGTAAAGCTGCTCTGTCCAATTTGACTATTTAAATTTAGCTAAAATAAAATTGACATTTCATTTCCTCAGCATACTAGCTACATTTCAAATGCTCAATAGCCACATGTAGTTAGTGACTGTCATATTGGACAACGTAGAGCATTTCCATCATTACAGAAAGTTCTATTGGAGAACAGTGTGAAGTGTGTCTATTGGCAAGCTCTTTTGGACATTCCTAGTAGAACTTTGTACAATTTTCATAAGCAGAAAACTGCTTTCTCTTTTCCATAGAAACTCTTTAATAACAAACCTAAAAGTCCCAAACATGAAGAGTACAGCAGTAAACTAGAATTACATTTACCGTGAGACTCATGGTTGTGCTCAACCAAATATAATTCTTTTTTCTCTTTATCTTTCTGTCTTTCCAATATTTCCCCTCTCTCCTCTAACCCCAACTATATATCACAAATTCATGTTATTTGGCTACTTACTTTTTCAATATTTTAAAACAAATATGATAATTAAAAGAGCATTTCCAGTAGAGATTCTCAAGAGACAGGGTCCCGGTATATTTCCCAGGTTGGAGCGCAGTGACTATGCGCAGGCAGCGTCAAACCGCACTGCAGCCTCCACTTCTTGCGCTCAAGCGATGCTCTTGCCTTACGCCTCGGCTTCCGGAGTAGCTGGGACCACGGGAGCACGCTACTGTCCTTGCCTTAGAATTCCTTAGAACTCACCATTTAAGGGGCATCTCTTTGTGGACTACACTAATGTTCCTCCAACAGAAAACAAAGTTTGCATTCTATCTGCTGGTTGGTATTCTAATGGCACACATCTATATTTATTTTTTAATTAAATCTGTTTAGTATGTAGCATTGTGTTTCAGAAAATGTACTGGACACTGAAGAATCTATTAAGCAAAATGGGGAAAACATTCTCTTTTTATATAACTTACCCTGTAGTGTGTGTGCATGTGTGTGTGTGTGTATGTGTGTGTGTGTCAAATGTGGAGTTTACTTTCAAGTGGGATGAATACTGACTCACAGATTCCTTTCGGAACTACAGCCATAAATGGTATAATCAAAAATTCTTGATGCAAGTTTATAATTATATTACTCCTGCATTTTACATAAAAGGCAATATATCTTATAAAAGGATAAAAACAGCATAGAAGTTCATGGTAAGCATATATTTTTTGAATCAAAAGGTACCTTTATTTCCTACTACATATACATACAAATAACAAATTTAAATTAAATAAAAAATTAAAACATAGGAAATAACATTATATACATTTGTTTATACATACACAGTTATGTGTTTTGTGTGTGTGTATATATATATATATATATATATATATTTAACATTTTTTTCCCAAGGATACAAAGCTGGTCAATGTAGTTTGTTTATCCTTAAGAGTTTTACAATTATAATAATAAAAAGTTTACCACCGAAACATTCTAATAAGCCTCATTAATTAGTTAATTCAACACCTTTATCGGGCACTGACTATATACCATATATTATTATAAATAAATATTAAGGATTAGTTTTGTCATTTCGTATTCAACAATAGCTTCTACACACCTTTAATATTATTTTAAATTCAGTGATATAAAGAAAGAAGAAAGATTTGAAGAAAATGTCACTACTTCGGTTTGCTTCTTTACAATTTTATTTATGAAATAATGAAATGTCTTAACTTATTCTTCTTTTGATGAAATAAGCCAAGATTTTGGCTTTCTGCTATCATGTATAGGTACCCTTTAAAACTTATTAACCTAAATATGAACCGAGAGAAACTCTATAAAATAAGATGACGTTTATTTGGGAATAGGGCATTACAGTGTGAATACACGTGCCATCATAGTAAAGAATTTGCATATTCAAGGACGTAAAGGAAGACAAAGATTTTTAAAGGAAAAATGAGAAGGATTACATAATTGGTTTGAGGTAATTATCCTTGGCTACCAGGATCAATAACAAGGGTGTTACCAGCTCAAGGTTAGACAGGCAGTTGTTGTGCAGATATTTTTGTGGAAGTGTTTTTTTGTATAAGGTTGTTGCAGGTTATGGTTTTTGCAGAGTCTTTTGGGATAGTTCTTGTTATCAGGCATTTGTGCACGAGAACCATCTCTTCATGGCCTTCTCTGGCTTTATTTGTAAGTTTATTTATTTATTTATTTTTAACACAGGTGACTCCATTTTGATTCTGACAACTATATTTCCCCCTTTTGATTAAGATCTTTCTCTGAAAGCATCACAGATCAATCATCCTGCAGTTAGGTTTTGATTGTCCCTGGGTACTGAGATGGACCTGTCTCAAGTTGCTGATCTGGTCCCACACTGGAGGGAGTGACTGGCAACTAGGAGTCAGTGTTAGAACCCATTTAGCCACATTAGAGCAACAAAGGGGGTTTGAAGGGGGTGGCTCTCAGGCCAAGTCTACCTGGAGCCCATTGCTAAGTTCTATCTTGTCTGTTCCATCATTATTTGCTATCAGCTCAAAGTGCTGGGCCAGTATTATGTTGTTAGGAGTTTTACTTCTGCAGAAATTTAACAAGTAACAGGTATAAAGTTTAAAAAGGAAAATACAAAGTAAAATTAACGGTAATATGACAATCCCAGTTTGCATAATGGTTTTAAGCCATGAATCAAGGCTTAAAAGCAATCAATTAATTGAACAATTAAAACGACCATAGGGAAAACTGCACAGGGCTTACAATCTAATAACAGGTCTGTTACAATTTTTCTTTAGAAACAATTTTTTATTTTTATGTTGATCACATAAGAATCTTAAATTTAAAACTTCTTAAGTCTAGGTAGCAAAAACAAAGTGGATTTTAGATTTTACCTACAGTTTTAAGGTTCCTGGACCTGCCAGGAAGTGATCATTTTTATTCACTCATTGTAAGTCTGGGAACCCTTGAAGCCAGGCATTCTATGCACATACTCAAATATGATATTTCAGTCAAAACCTTGGTAATATAACTAATGTTTTCAATTGTATCCTGTTATAAAGAGAAGATTTCTGTTGAAATTATGCAAATAACCATATTGCCATAAGAATACTCATGAATTGTTCCCAAACTGTGGAGGGATCAAATAGGGAAAAAAAGCAAATGTTTCCATCTTTGTTCACAAAAGTTTACCTTAGCAAATTGCATAAACTATAGACAGTTTAAGAGAAAAAGTTTCCTTAATGTTGAAAACAAAGGATTTAAGTAAAGAATTAACAATGTTTCAAATAAAATTTGTAAAAACATTATCTTCATCAGTTATTTAATCTCATGTAATTGATTTTATTTTTGCATGATCTTGATTAGCATTTTCATGAATTCATCAGTTTCTTCATTAGAATCCTGGAAAAATTTTTATTTAGTCCATTGATCTTAAAGTTATTAGAAATCTATATTCAAGAATACTTTTTAAATTTTTTCCCATGAATCTGATTATAAATGCTCTTAGAGAAGAATTCAAAAAGTAACTGTGAATAAGAAGATTTAGAATAACCATGGTAAAAATCTGGTGGGAGTTCATTGTAATCAGCAATTGTCAAGGAAATTTAGTATTTTTGTGGCAAAAGACATAATATTCAGAATTATGATTGATGCTATATTATATTTCTAAGAGTTTTATGCAGTTTCGGAACATTCATATCAACAATATAACCAAGTGTTTGCTAAATAAGAACTAAGTGTAACTGAAAGAAGGTCTAGCATCACCTATCATTTTACAATGTTTCCCATATAATTTATCATTAAATATCTCTACGAGATGAGAGAGACATTCTTTGAGGCTTTCCAGGGACCCAATTGAAAAATCCGAAAGTTAACTGTAGGTTAAAATGACTTAATGTAGAATTTTGTTCCTGGGGGAGCCTGCCAAAGATGTCAAAAGGTTTAAAACACTTAATCAAAACAGGGTCACAGGTGACTATGAACTGATAGTCATTTATTTAACCAGAGTGATAATCAAAGTCTTTAAAAGGAATTCAGAAAGTTACATGAATGTAATAAACCTTAACCTTTTCAAAGCTCAGTTTTCCCAAGTAATTAAAAAAAACTGTAGTATCAAAGCTAAAGCTTTAGAATTATAAATAATTATCTTCTAATTATAGCCAATCTGATCACAGGCAAAATTCTTTTCATAAATCTTTCCTTTATGAACTTTTTACAACTTACATAGAATTTTGACAACATTCTTAGACTTTCTTCTTTGTCCTATGCTTCCTCTTTTTAAAATAACCAGTTAGTCATTTTACTTTAGGATAAAAATTTACCACACAAAATTCTTTCTCATACAAAATTATTCTCTTTTCTTTTTAACCTTTCTCACCAAAAATATGTCTTCATACCTATAACTTTCTTCACATCTTTTTCTCCTATATACTTGTTTCTTTATATCTTGTTTCTGTTAATATTTTCTTTTTAAACCCATATTTTGAAAGAAACTTTAAATGACCTCTGAATTAGACAAAATTATTCTTTTTATCTCAACTAAGGATAATTTTTATATCATTCTCATAATTTTCATATCAAAAACACATCTCATTTTATTTGGTACATTTTGTATACAGACTTATATATATTAATTAAAACTTTAACTCTTAGTAACCTAAATTACTTTGTAGTGAGAACATAGAAAGCTATTAATTTTAAACTATCATATAGCAGTATTTCATAGATGAGAACCTTTTCATAAATTTTGGAATCATGTTTTTCCATAGCATTTTTATGTGTATGAATAGACTGAAATATATTTATTCTTTTTACAAAATATAAGAAGCCAAGAACAAACATATTTATGTTTAACAATTTGTTTCAGTTATTTAAAGTCTTACTTGGAAATGACCCATCTAATAAGTATCTATCATTTAATTTAATATAGCATAACTAAAATTTTAAATTACATAAAGAGTTTCTTTGTAAATATTTATACTGTTTACATTCACCTAATTTATTTAATTTTAATAATTATACCTAGAATACTTGTGAAAACTGAGATATTAAGAAAATGGTCATCATTTCAAATTATTTTTCTGTTATCCATTTTAATAGCCTGTGAACATCAGGTGTTCACCTAAGTAAGAACATTAAGGTTAAATATATGGGTATTTTGCCAATAACTCACAAGATACAGTTGTTTTTATTAAGCCAATAATACTATTAGTCTTACTTAGCAAAGAGTCACACAAAGATTACTCTGTTTTAAGTTGGGTTTATAGTTTTATAACTTTAAAACATCTGTCAGAAACAAATGTAAAACAGTCTGACCAGCAAACCCAGGCAAAAATGTATGCTGACAATTTTAAAGATGTTTCCATTTTTATTTTACCAATAATTAAAAAGAAACAGCTTATTTATTAAGATTTCACTTAAGTCACGTGAACAATAAGACACTTGGATTAATTACTTTATATTTTGTATCAAGTGCTTATTGAATTCTTCAGGGATTTCTGGCCAATTATATCAGATTTTCCCATATAGACACAACATACAACATAATACATGTGTGTGTACATGCAAACACGTCTAAACATACATATACACACACAAGATCTAATAGCTTTCATTTTAGAATT
Source organism: Lemur catta (assembly GCF_020740605.2). Classification (NCBI taxonomy): domain Eukaryota; kingdom Metazoa; phylum Chordata; class Mammalia; order Primates; family Lemuridae; genus Lemur; species Lemur catta. The sequence continues at coordinate 247,173,037 of NC_059128.1, forward strand.
TTAGTCATGAGATAATAATACAAACTCACCAGTTTATAAAAGACTGTTGAATCCAAATTATATTTTTAAACAAAATGGGACCTTTTCACATGCCTAACCTTTATTTTCCCTTATAGGGGACCTAATAAAAGCTGAGAACCAAAATTTTGGGTAAAGCAGTTTGGTTTAAAAAAAAGATCTTGTTCACTTTTTTTCTTTTTTTCAGTTTCAAATGAGTTTACGGTTAAATTTTCAATGTTTACATTTTAGCTAGGACTGGCTGAATTTTATTAAAAAGCCCAAAATATCCAAGTAAATAAATTTTTAGTAATAAATCTGTTTCATTTGTCAGTCTTGTTTGCTTGATCACTCAAATGTGGATGGGAAAGCATTTTAGCAGGTTTTTGATACCCCTCCCATTTTTTCTGGTCCCTGCATGGTAGACAAAGCAATTTTTATGTTGGACAAATACCTTATATTATTGCTCTGAGCTCAAGATTTTGATCTGTTTGACCTGCAAGCCTAACTTTTATAAACTATTTTCTAGTTCTTTCTCTTTTAGACTATGAATCATTGAATTCACTGCTCTATCACCCTAAGCAATTGTTTGTCCAGCAAATTTAAATTTGCATAAAAAAGGATGACTTCTAGGTTTAGATTGTTGGTTGCCATGAAGCTACTTAATTTGAAAGCCAATTATGATTTTTTTTTTAATCCTGGCTAGAATACCATAGGCAGTGCTAGTTGAAAAGTCAGCAAGCAGATTCAAAGCAGGCAGAAAAATAAAAATAGAATTTAGAAGACTCTAAGTTATATGTTAATTCTATAGTTTTATTTTCTTAATTTGATACTAATGTCGGGTTTGGCAATCTCGTTCTGTGTTCTTGGTTCTTGGTGTGCTCTTGGCCAAAGAATGAAGCAGGAGGTGAAATTTACTGAAGGGGAGCAAGATAGGATTATAGAACAAGAGCAAGATATAGGTTTACAGAGCAAGATATATAAGCCACAGATGATGACTGGACCCCTTGTCACAGCAAAAGAGAGACTTTGGTTATGGTCTGGGTCTTGTTTTACAGTGTCTGGATAGGGACCTCCCTGTGGTTTAGATGTCATCATGGAACTCACTTTGATGGACAGTTGGGAATTATATGACCTGAATCTTACTGCACATGCAGATCTCCTGTGAGCCTCTCTGAAGCCCATTTGGGGGGATGAACCGCAAGGTAGATTTAAGCTAACGACATGATGATTAGCCTTAGGTTATCTTAAGTCACCTTCTAGAGTCTATTATACCTATGCTTCTTGGCCCATGGACTAGAGTGTCCTCTGCATTCTTTTTTGGCCTGTGGACTAGAGAGTCCTCTGAATTCTTTTGCAGTTGGTGTGCTATATTCTGATTGGTAGATTGGTAGAGTGTTTCCTTCCTCCCCCAGGTATGGCAGTTGTTCAGGACAGGATTAAGGTGGATGGCACCAAGACGGGGGTCTGGGGCCCAAGCTTGCAGCACCAAGGCAAGACACCCACTTTTTCCCCCAGAAGACCTGGAATTCCTTGCTATCTACCTAACACTAAGAAAAAACAAGCTTGGGGAGTTCAATTGGTCCCTGTGATGGCCATTGATCCAAAAATGTTCATGAAGGGAAAACTGTGTAGCTGGCTGGAGTCTCAGAAAACCTAGCATGACTTAATGCTTGACAGTCTTATTCTATTTTTTAATAATCTGCTGAGAACAAAGAAAATCCTACAAGTACTGTCAGAGAATTTCAGGAGTTTGGACCAGTGTTTTAGATGGTGGCAACTGCCCTGATGGCTTTTAACTAGCCATCCTGCATGCACCATTTAGCATGATCATTTCAGAATAATCTTATTATTAAGATTATTAATAATCGTAACTATTAATCAGAATATTTTCAGAAACAAGTAAGGGAAAAGAGTCAAATAATTTATAAACATGTGTAACTAAACCAAAATGAAACCAAAATAAGGGTGTTCACAAAAAGTTTTAACTCAGACATACAGAGGAAACAAAGAATTAAATTAGCAGCAAAGGTGAGCCATGGCAGTGAAGAGCTCAAAGGGCTCAGCTGAGTACTAAACACACCAGTTCCAAAAATCTCTGATTCCTCCTAAAAGGGATCTTGTTTTAGGTGTTGCTTCGGGACAACCTGTATCAACCTAAATAACAACAGAGAGAGGCTTGCTACAAATATTATATCTTTTCAAAGATAGTGCATTGCAATGGGAATACACATGCCATAGTAAACTATAGGTATGTTCAGGAAGGTAAAGAAAAAAAACAGGTTTTAAAGAAACAATAAGAATTACATAATTGTATTGAACCTTGTTTGGCTACAGCAAGGATCAACAACAAGAATGGCACCGGTCTGGGGTTAGAAAAGCAGTTGCTGGGCAGATGTCCTCACAGAAGTAATTTTTGTGAAATTTTTGTGATGGCCTTTGTGTAAGATTGTGTTTTTTTGTAGACTTTTGTGATAGTTCTTATTATCTGGCATTTGTTCATGAGAACCCTCTCTTCATGGCCTTCACCAGCTCTATTTATTAGGGTTTGCTTTGTTGTGTTTTTTGTTTTTAACCCAAGTGACTCCATTTTAATTCTGACAATTTTCACTAACTTTAGGTTTATTTGAACTCTTACAGCACATAGGGGTTATTGTATTAATTGCCACCTCAGTCATTACTAGATTTTATTTCTTACGTTTTATTCAGATTGTGAAACCTTCCTCCCACCCTCATATCTACCATCATCTTTTTAGGCTCTAATCAAATGTTGAATTATGGTAGGAGTATTTTCCTCATACACCATTTCTTCTTTCCATCTAGCATTTAATTTAATACCAAGATTACCATATAACTTTTCTGCTATTGTTGTTAATGTGGTCAATTACATTGATTAATTTTTGAATATTGAACTACTCTTGCTTTCTTGAGATAAATCTCACTTGATTTGGGTACATTGTCTTTTTTATGAATTGTTAAATTTGCTTTGCTGGTGTTTTCCTAATGATTTTTGCCTCTATCTTTATTTGTTTTTAGTATCCTTGTCAGATTTTGTTTGCCTCATAAAACAAGTTGGGAAATATTACTCCTTCCTTAATTAATCTTTTCAAATAAACAATTTTTGATTTGTTAATTTTCCCTTCAGTTTATTTATTTAGCTTCGCAGTTTTTCTCTGTTATGGCCTTCCCATTTTTGATATATTGTAGTGGTATTATCATCCAGTTTGAAATCTAATTTCTCTTGTGATTTCCTTTTTGACCCTGAATTTAGAAGTGTGTTGCATGTTTCCAACTATTTGAAGATTTTATTGTTGTAATTAAATTCTAGTTTACTTTTATTGTTTCTTTGTATGTTTAGTAAATTTAAATATATCCTAGACATGGAAAACGATACATTGGAGATTTTTGTTTTAATTTTACCCTTGATATGAATTCCTTCCAGGCAATTATTGGCTAAATCTTTGGGGAGGCAACTAGCCAGGGGCACATCCTTCCATTCATTACAGAGCCCCCACTTTCTCATTCTTTCTGTCAGGTATGCTCAACCCATCTATGTCCTCAGCTTTGTCCCTGTAGGCTTACTTTATTCTAGTACCTCTCATCTAACTCTTCCAACATCATCACCCTAAGATCCTTCTCCCGTAATGCCAGAGTGGATCTATTGCCTTTGCATATGATTTCAGATAATAAACAAGGAGGAACAAGTCTCTCTCTCTCTCATATATGGTGTTTTATGTGTGTGTCTAACCAGTCTTACAGTTTATTTATAATAGTATTCCCTAAGTCATAGTCCATCATTTATTCTCCATACATAGATTGCTCACAAATGCATCCTAAATTTAGCAAAAATCTTTCCCCTTAATATTTTCTGTATATTCTAGAAATAATTTGTATTGCCCTAAAGCCAAATATAATCATCCATCAACTAAATCCTCAACCATACTCTTCTTGCAAATTTTGCTCAAACCTGTTTTAAAAAGGTAACTTGCTTTAAATGCACTATTAGGTAATAGCCATACCTAAAGAACTTCTTTGACTTTCTTGCTAAATCCTGGATCCCCATAAGAACTTCATCAACAAAAAAATTGGAGGATTTCCTATGGTTAATGATAGCTTTCCATAAACTCTGAGAAATAGTTCTCTTGAGAGGATTAGAGCCATAAAATGGTGAAGTATCATGTTTCTTTATCATTAAGTATCAGAGAGATGTGTTCAACTAAGCCATTTTTAGATTTAAGGAAGAATGTAGTTTTATGTCCTCTTTGTTTTATATCACTCTTTTTTTTAGCATTTGTCTCACCACTTTACAATTACCATTTTTGCCATATTGTAAGTAACTTTAATCATTCTTGTACCTTTGGAATCTTTTCTGGAACAAGATAGCTATATAAGTAAATACATTTACTTAACCTCTCCGAGCTTCAGTCACCTTCCCTATGTAATAGGAAAATAATTCCTATTTCATAAGACTTTTATGAAGATTAAATGAGAAAACATATGTAAAATATCTAGAAATGTGTTCAGGCCATAGTAGCTACTTAATGCATATCAGCTTTCTCCCCTGCCCCATTTAATTTTTTCTTTTGGTCACATGGGCTCTATTAACATTTCTTTTCTCCATATCGGTAGCCTAAGGAATTGATGCTAAGGAAACTTTTAATACCTAAAGCCTATGATTTTAATTTTTCATTTATTTAATTATTTTTTGTCCTAAGCCCTTAAAAATATAATTTCATTTTTCTTTCTAACAAGTTCTTTTACTTTACTCAGAAGTCCCTGAGCAAAAACCCTCAGGGAAGCTGATTTTTTTTTTTTTATAAATTTACAAATTCAGTGTTTCATTCTTTTGCTGCCATTTTCCGACCTGTCAAACACATCTGTTTTGCTTTTGCCTCAGTGGGTTCTCTGCAGGAGTCTACTTTTTGACATGATTATCCCAGCAATCTCATTTTCAGCTCCTTTACTGGCAGCTACCTCCTGAAATGCTTTAAGATATTTTACAGATTTTTCTCTTATTGACTCTTGAGAGACTACTTTTTTTTTTTTGGTGGTGGGGGTTAGGATTCCTGAATTAAATCATCTGCTTGAGTGTCTTTCTAATCTCTATGTTCAGCCTTATTCTTAAATGAATAATTTATGTTCTGTGGTTCCTGTCTGAAGAAAGGCACAAACTTGTATCTCCCTACAGGAGAGAACTCTAAGCAATCCTAACTCTTGGAAGGTTAGCTGATGGTACCATGGAGCTCCTATGCATTAGCAAATGTGTTATGGCCTTAGGGTGTCTTTTAGACAGTGATGAGATGTCAGATTCCCTTTGGGGCTCACAATTCCACCAGAGAGTGAATTCTCTCTCCACTGAGACATTTTCCTCCAAAAACCAAGAATTTCTGACTCACAGTGGTTTTACCACCTGCAAGTTTCACCTTTCCTTTCAGTCCATTATCCTAGATGACATGTGACACCTCCCACTTCAGAACAGCTTCACCACATTTTCTCCTCCACCACTGTAATGTCCTTCAGAGTGGCAATCATTCACTTTGAAAATCTTGCTGAATTATAAGTTTCGCATAGCCTGTGACTTTCACTTTGAACTTATCCTTTCGCCACAGCTATCTTCTGTGTTCTTTATGTATATTACAGACACTTCTGTTTTTTAAAAATCATTTTGATCTACCACTTATCTTTAGCTTCTGCCATAGTTAAAATTCTCATCATGACATAATTGGATGTAACTACTTTCTAACTCTTTTCCCTGACTCCTATCTTTCTCCTCTTCTAATCCATTCTGTTTACTGCCATCAACACGCCTTTTTAATACATACAGCTGATTACATTATTCCCCTTTTAAAAATTCTTAAGTAGGTCCTGTTACCCATAGATAAAGGATTTGCTTCTTGATGTTCCATAAAGGGTTGTTTGCAATTTAGCTCTTACCTACTCTTTGAACTTTATCTTTTGCCACTTCCAAATAAATATCTACATCCAGCCAGCCTTCAAAATCATAATGCTCTTCCATGTTTTGTGACTTTACATATTGTACTACTTCTTTCTGGAATGCCACATTGCTTGCGATCTCCCAATTCTACCTTTAAGGTCAGTTCGTACACAAACACCTCACCGACATCCATCTTCCCACCAATTTATTACCTTTGCTGTGTTTCTGAAGCTCTTTACACCATCTATTAACAATGCATCATCTATTGCATTTATATTTCTCTTTGTATTAGAGTAAGTGACTTGGAAAAAAAACCTTTAAAAGATGGCATATATTTTTTTGTCCCCAATGCCTAGCACAAATTCTACTACATGGCAAATATTTACTGAACCAATGGTTGGAGAACAGACCATGCAATGATCACTGCAATATATTAGTACATGAAGATACCATATATTTTAGGAAAAGATTAAAAGCAGACCAAAACGGGTCTCTGGGAGGACATCTGGGATGAAAAATAGGAGGAAGGTAGACAAATAAGACCTGAAAGGAGGTACTGAGTGAGAACTTAGAAAGAATGAAAGAAGGAACAACATAAGGTGGGGTTTACAATTTTGTGTAGACATGTCTAACCAAGTTGGTGGCCTTGAGAATTTAAGATGTGTTCTATTTTAATATGTCTATTTCATTAGGGAAAATGAAATTTATGTAGCTAGATAGCTACTTTGTCAGGATTCTTTTGGCATTCTTAGATAATTCACATAAAATATATTGAGGACTCAATAAAAGTGTAGGTTTGCTCTACTAGTATCATGTTTGAAATGGCCAAAGTTCAGAGTGTTCAATTGGCTACTTAGATGACTCTGCCCTGCAAAAGAAGGTAAAGCCTGCAAAGATTGTGGAGAAAAACAGAATTAACAGAAGTGCTGATGGTTTAATAGGGGCTGGAGACAAGGAAGTTGGGAGAAAACAACAACATAATATGCATTTGTGGTGGAAAAAGTACTGAACATAGAGTGAGAAGCTCTGGTTTCTGTCCAAAATTTTCCAGTATTTATTTAGGGTACCTGGAGTAAATCATTCAGCCTCCTCAGTTCTCATCAGTAAAACTAAGATGTTGATACCAATTTACAAGGCGGTTATAATGATTAAACTACATTATGCATGTAAAAGTAATCTGCCGATTTTAGCATACTATATCAATATGTTTTTTTTTTCAAATTTTGCCCACAGTAAGTCTTTCTTTTTGAAAAGTTAAAAAGAACACACTTAAAGTGTTTAAAAGTAATAAATAAAAATTCCTCTATCACTCTTGCTTTAGAAGTTTGTATTTACCAATACAGCAAGCAATTTTATTCATTATGTGAAATAAAATGAGTGAAGGCTTAGGCTTTCCCTCTAGTTTAGGAATTACTTTAATTTCTCTTTGGTCTCATGCTTTCCCACAGGCAATTTAGAATGTCACATACACTTAGAATAGACACATTGTACAGTGAAATTGTGCAAAACGTTCATGACAATCCTCATCTAAGACATAAGCACTTTTTGTTTCCTGCTCGTGTTTTCAATAAAGCCATATTATTTCAAGCAAGATTACTTAGAATATGACTAAACACATGCTCTGTGAAACAACATATAATAGAAGCACTTCCTTTTAGTACATGAAAGAGAGGAAAAAAATGCATCCTGAGAATTTCTTTAACTTACTCTCTCTGGGATAGAGCTAATTAAGTTACGACTGAACTCAGATCTACAAATTCTTATGATCTGTCCCAAGCTCTCTTAGCCACCAGGTCTTCCAACATCCTCCCATTTCTTTTTCCCTTTTTGATATCCAAAGTACCTACTCTCTTTCTAATAATAATTTCCTTTCTCATTCTTCCTCTCAACGTCTCATTTTTCTTGTCTCTTCCATTGAGGGAGAGAAGCCACAAAGCAGGAAGTTGTTTTGGCAAGTCATATTCTGGCCAGGAGAAACAATTGTTTTCAAATTAATTGCGTAATATCATAACCTTGACTATTTTTTTCCTTTATGGTCTCCAACGTATAAAGAGGTTTGAAAAGATTCATCACCTCTTTGGACAGGTTTATACTTATTCACAGAGGAATCAATTTCCTAATGTATCAACAAGAAAGATATATTTCCTCATATCTGTTTTAATATATATTACTCAGAAATTTAATTTTTTAAATGTTTGTTTATTTTCATCAAATTTATGAGCAACATAGGCATTCTTTAAATGTTAATAGCTGCAGGTGTCTGGTTTGGTAAATCACACATATTAACTAACAAGATTTTAAATTCCTTTTAGAGAGGGACCATATTTTATTCTTCTGATTTTCTCAAACTTTTAAGCATTCATAATAGAAGTCTCAGACACATCTCCTAACTCAAGAGAAATATGTGAATCACAGAAAGAGTATCTACTTTTAGAGAGTGTATGAAATGCTCTGAAGAAAGAGCATGAATATTAGCCTATTACTGCCCTGTTGAAAGTGTCATTGATAAATGGCTCTCTAGATCATAGGCCAATAAAGTAATGTAAGTACAGCAAACAGGTCAGTATACATTCCCACTCCTTTTCATCCTTTTATGTCCACCTTGGGTTTTGATAGAAGGGCAGAAACATTACCATAGCTACATGTGTTTGGCTTATGGAATTTTGTTACATATTGTGCTGTACAACAGAGATGTGCCAAGACAGTCGAGTCTCTGCCACTTCTACTATGCTCTCAGTATAATTGAAAATAATACTTAGGTTTAAAACAGCTCCTTGGTTGCAGCACAATTCACAATTGTGATACGGAAACAGATGTGGAAACAACCCAAGTGCCCATCAATACATGAGTGGATTAATAAAATGTGGTATATGTATACTATGGAATACTACTCAACTACAAAAAACAATGGTGAACTAGCACCTCTTATACTATCCTGGATAGAGATTGAGCCCATCCTTTGAAGTGAGGTATCATCAGGATAGAAAAACATGCATCACATATACTCACCATCAAATTGGTACTAACTGATCTACACTAAGGTGTTTGCATAGTAGTAATACTCATTGAGTGCCAGTCAGGAGGGAGCTTGGGGGGTGGGTAAGCCCACAACTAATGGAAGCGGAGCACACTGTACAGGGGAAGGGCAGTCTTGTAGCCCTGGCTTGGGCAAGGCAAATGCATTACATGTAACCAAAATGTTTCTACCCCCATAATATCCTGAATTAAAAAAAAATAGCTCCTCATTTTTTTGCCTTTGTCTTTGCTTCCTTAATTATTATGACTTTATTTTTATTGACCAAATTATCATGCACTGTTATCCGCAAAGTGACAATCTTTTGAGAAGAGAATGATTTTGATCCTTGCTTTGATGCCATTTGAGGTTAAGCCATTGTTATATGTTTCAGCCACACCTTATGCAGTTAACATCACATCAATAAACTGCCCATACAAATAAGCTGAAGTTATATAATATTACTCAAAAGTTTTAAACAGATGGCAAGATACTGGGACAAGCACTTTTTAATTGAAAACAAAAAAATTCTCTTTGGGGTAAATGATGTATGTTGCACAGTTAGGTTTCAGTGTGGTTTTACTAGAGTCCAGCCAGAGGAAGGGTGTGCAACTACATGAATTATGCTCACTGAGCGTTCCAATTCTTTGTGCATATTTACAAATTCCCACCTCCTTCACACCACAGCTGGTGCTTGTTTCCATCACTGAGTTTTAAATAATTCAGTGAAATTCTTGAGAAATAGAGAATGTTTTGCATAATTTTGAAGCTTGATTACTATTTGCACCAAATGTTGCTGATCAGCAAGATTGCCTCAATGGGACTTGTAAAGATTTCTTTTGAATTCAAATTCAAAACAAATTCATTTTACTAAAAGCTCGAAAAGAGGAGAATCATCACAATATCGTTTCACATTGAAAATATAAAATTGTGAAGGGAGATCACAATATAATGTGAGAAAGATGTCTATTTTATTGGGCTTTGCTTCTAAACAATGAAAAAGTAATAACATTTCTTTGTGGCAGTTATATTAAAATTTACCATTTCTTTTTCAAATGGCCTTGTTCATTCACTCTTGAAACTGTTTGTCTGTATTTCTCTATTCCACCCAAAGAATAATCATTAATATTAAAATAAAGATTCCATTATTATGCCAGAAATGGTAAGCATCCCATTTGAATGTTCTTTGTATAAATTTTTATTTATAGTTAAACAGAACCTAATTCTTTAAAGAACATGAAAGACAATTAGAGCAAAAGACTCATGGGAGATAGAGAGGAGTACTTGATTTAGAATAGTTTCTAATATAAAAAATGATTATACTTTGGGGCACACTAGGGAGGTAGTTGAGGTCCAGAAATAAAAGGAAAAGACACTGAATCAAAGAAATAAGAAAGTTAGTTGAGGAAAGAAAGATGTCTAAGCATCTTCTTTAAAACATTAGATTTGCAAGATGGACTAACTCAATGTCTTATGCACAGGGTTCAAGAAGACTGGGACTGGGTTTGAGGATGGTGGAAAAGAAATTCCCAGACTCAATTAGTTTGATTCACAGGCATTATCAAGCAGGGTGTGTACATGTCCAGGCCTGAGAAACTCTGAACAAGTGGCCGCTCTTACATCAGCTAAAAGAGTCATCACACACAACGACAAACAAACAAACGTAGCACATATGTTGATAATTCTGCTATTCAGGAAGTCCTGTCAAAGACGCCTACATTTCTGGGGGGGTTTGAGTCCTGAAATTCTTGACACTACAAACCTATGCAATCTTTCTTCTGCTGCTTCTGAAAGACACTTAATGCCATCTGTCATTATCTATGCCTACTCTTCAATATTCTCCAATAGAAATATCCTATTTATGTCTACATAGGGGCAGTGACAAGGCTATGGCCAAGTATACCATCTTTTAGGTAGCATATGATTTAGTGGATTCATCCCATTAAATGTACTTCCTCCTCATGAAGGGAGGAAGGATCTTTGTTTTTTATTCAGTGATTAATCTCAAGCAATCTCTGAACAGAGTAGGCACACAAAGTTTTTGCTGAATAAGATAATAAAGAAATGGAAGTATTATTCAATTCATAACATATCACAACGTGACTTTTCAATAAAAAGATGATTTTGGCTTTATATAAAAATAAAGAAGATAATTTTCTATTAAAGGCAGTAGTCCTTCCATTATTGTATTGTCATTTACATATTCAACATCTAAGCACTCTAAAGTCTTATTGAAACATTTGCAGAAAAAATTAATGAATTTGTAACTGGTGAAGTTTTAGTGCAGGTAATATAAAGATGATACATTAGACAGAAGGAATCAGAGGATGGCTCAAATTTTCCCTGACTGAGAGAATCTGTGGTTTTTTTCTTCTTATCATTTAGATGGTCAAACAGGGAGAATGCTATTTGTTCATATTTACAACTTTAATTTTTAGAATTTACAGAATAAGAATGATCGTGTTCCTTTCTGTCTTCACCTCTGGAAATTACATATTTGTAGCAGACCTCTCAGAAAATACCTTATCTGAGTAATCTCTTTCTCAACTTGAGACTGAATAACACTAATTATATACTTGGAGCTTCTTTCTACCCCACTTGGGGAAACTGACTGACTACAAAGGCTTTGGATACTGAAGCTGGATTCAGAGACTACTGCTTCTGTGTTTCAGGAACACTTGTAACCTACCTGTTTGCTTCTGGAAAGAACTCAGTGTGGTGAGAGGGTGGGTGGTCTCCATCGTGATGAGCCCAGTGAAAGGATTTATGTGATTCAGTGAACCTATGTTTAATAAGCATATTCATGACCTATGTGAAAAGTCGTGAATAGAAAGCAATTAGAGCAGTTCAGGACTCCCATAGCTCCTTTAGCTTTCCAGGAAGCACATGGAGAATAAATAATGAACTAATTTTCAATCTACCCTATGCTGTGGGAACATGTGCTGGACTGGAGGATACCAGACTTTATGCCAAATTCTCATTTCTTCTTCTCTACCAGATTGCAGGTATGGTTGTATTAGAAACAAAAAAAAAAAAAAAAAGGAAAAAATAAATTGAAAAACATATCACTTGGAGAAGGCCTCTCATTTAGGACTTTATATTGTTAGCTCTTCTTAAAAGAAGTAACATGAAAACTATATTTCTATCCACTTGTTTCAAATCACATCTGAAAGTAAATGCTGAGTATAAGAAACCTGTACTAATGAATATGCATTTAGATGGGTTGGGAAAAAAACAACTAGGAATGATAATAACAATGTTTACTTCCAAATGTGTCATATAAATATACTGCATATGTTACACATATACAAGCCAACACATTAATAATATTCTAATCAATGTGTAGTCAGATGAAGAGTTTGGATCAGACCATGAAGCAATCTAAGGAGGAAAAAAGGCATACATTCTAATTCCAAGTCTGCCATCTACTAACTCTTTGAAGCAAATACCAAAGCAAATACCAAATTACTTGAGATTCAATACTTTTATTTATAAGATGTGGAAAATAACCCCTGTCTCAAATTGGGATATCAAAGGAGATGAGACATGTGGATGCTTTTGAAAATGTGTATGCAATCAGGAGTGATATAGATTATTAGAAAGATGGAAAAGAAGGGAAGGAGATGGAAAAGAAGTACAAACGTTGGATTTCAGTCTGAAATCTTGGTTCTTGGCATGCTCATGGCTGAAGAATTACCAGATACACCAAAGTAAGGCAAGCACAAAAATGGGGTTTATTGAGGAGAGAAAGATAGGAGTATAGAGCAAGAGCAAGATATAGGTTTACAGAGTGACATACATACACCATGGATGATGACTGGACCCAGTGTCAGCAAAAGAGGGCAAAAAAGGTCTTGGTTATGGTCTGGGTCTTGTTTTATAGTGTGTGGATTGGGACCTCCCTCGTGGCTCAGACGTCATCATTGAACCACTCTGATTGGATAGTTCCGAGTTATATGACCTGAGTCTTACTATGCCTGCAGATGTCGTATGAGCCTCTCTGACAGCTGTTGTTTTAGGTCACTTTACAGATTCTATTGTATCTATGCTGCTTGGCCTCTGGGCTCGAGAATCCTCTGCATTCTTTTGCAGTTGGCACACTAAGTTCTGATTGGCAAGTTTGTAAGGTATTCCCTTCTTCCCCAGGTATGGCAGTCACTTGGGACAGGATTAAGGTGGGGCAGCACTTTGTCCCTGGGAGACCTGGAATCCCTCACTATCTACCTAACAGAAATTCTAGGGAAACCACTGTTCTCAATATCATAGTGTCTAATTTCCTCATAATGCATCTTTTTTTCCCTGATCATCAAGACCTTGGAGTAAGCCAATCATAGTTTTCAGGAAATCTTAGGAATTGCATTTTTCAAGAGGGTCCAAAGGTTTGAAATCCAGTGTCTTATTTTATAGTTTAAGTTTAAATATCCTGATTTTAAGAAAAAAGCCGAGGCAGTTCAGACTACTTTGTGTAGAAAACAACATTTTCAGTAAATAGAAAAAAATATATAGTTTCTTAAAATAATCAAGAATGTCTACAGTAAATTACATGGCAAATCCCAAGTCATTAAAATGAGTTTTAATAATTCAATTGCATTTTATCATCAAGGAAAGTCAATATTGTACACTCATGATATTTAATCAGTAGAAGAAGCAAAATTACCCTAAATGATAATCTCGTTAGTGCCTATGAAGTAGTCAATAAAAGAGAAGCTCTTCTGTTTGAACATTTATCCAGCTTCCAGATCCTGATTGTCCAATTAAGAAACTTGCATCGTTAATTCAAGTCAAGTGATCAATACACTTTTCAAATGTAAAGCAGAAAATCAACTGCAGCAGAATCTTGCATTTCTTAGAACAATGTCATTTATTAAACAATGTCAAAATATAACAATATTTACAGAGGTGATTAGAAGAGCTTGCTAGATCAGATTTCCTTATAAGCATTGTCCCTAATGTACTTCATTGCTGTTTAGCTCCTCAGTTCACACAGAGCTGGTTGAACTGCATTTGTTGAAAGGCCAAAATGCCAAAATGAATGAGCTTTGCTGACTCTTCACAGAATATACTACTTTGCATGTTCGGATGCTATTATGTTATATAGGTGAAAGCACACACCTATATCAACAAACCATTAAAAACTGAATTCTGTAGGCCACTTCCTGCTATAAAGGACAGAAAGATACCCAGACTCTGACTACAAATTTGAAGTCCAGGGGCAGGCAAGCTCCCAGTATGGCATGGTGCAGTGGCCATTCTGCCACCCACAGAGCACGGCCTTCCTCCTGATGCTGGGTCTTTCATAGTTGATAGTTGTCTGCCAGTGGCACCTGGGAATATGTGTATTAGGTACTATAAGTAATTTAGAAATGATTTAAAGTATATGAGAGAATGTGCATAGGTTATATATGCCAATATTATACCATTTTATATGAGATTTGAGCATCTGTGAATTTGGTATCTACAATGGGTCTTGGAACAAATCCTCCATAAATACCTAGGGACTGTATTTCCAAACAAGACATAACTGTCAGGCAGGGACATATTGGGAGTTGCACCTGGGGCCAGGGTAACAGCAAGCTGGAGCTGTAGGGGGTAGCTTACATATGACAAGGAAGAAAGGGTTAGCTAGGTTTCCCCATCCCTGTGTATTGGCTAATTTGAATAAATTTGTGGTGTCCAAGGCACAGGAGTTGTCGTCAGTATTTGGGCTCTGGGGCAATTAAGAAACTTGCATAGTGGCCTGCAGTGTGAGAGCCAATAAGGGAAATGGTTAAAGTATGGACTTAATCAGATGCTTAAGAAGGGACACTGAGTGGCTTCTAGCCAGGACCTCAGAACTGGGGCATACAGCATTAAAAATCTATATTATACTCTTCCTGCTAGCCACCCTTCCGTTCCCCTCTCTTTCACAGATGTCATGCCTTCACAGAGGCCTGAAGGCTTTCTGTCTTCTATGCCACCTTTTGATTTATCTTTCTTAGACTTTTCTGCCCCAATAGTAAAAATGAGGTGTATATGTGTTTCTCATGTACAAGAAAGCAAGCAAGCAAACAAATGAGCACAAGTAGTGACCACCTAGCCAAGGGAAATTTTCCTGGAAAATATCTATGAAGTTTCTTAGATGCCGTCAAATGATAACCATTTATGTTTTGGTTCAGTAATCATTAAATTTTTAGACCAAAAAAAGTTACTTAAACTTTCTTTTGCTTGTGCAATATACTGAAAATGTCTGACAATTTAATTTTATTTACTGAAAAAAGAATAAACGTATTTATATATTATTAATTATTAACATCTTGGTTGTTCATTTGCATTCATAGAGCTTGCCATGTTTTCAAAAGGCTTTAGTTATTTTGCATTGATCTACACAGCAACCTCATTAGATAGTTTCAGTTTCAGTGTTTTCCTTCAATCACATGAGATTATTAAAAGTGGAACTCTAGGTACACTGGGAAAATAAAATATTTGTATTTGCAAAGACTAAAAATTTAAGTTCTGTTTTTATTTTGTTTTAAAAGTAAGTTACTGCCTCTTACAGTTTCA
The DNA here is from genome assembly GCF_020740605.2 of Lemur catta. Lineage (NCBI taxonomy): Eukaryota > Metazoa > Chordata > Mammalia > Primates > Lemuridae > Lemur > Lemur catta. The sequence goes on from NC_059128.1 coordinate 247,188,522, forward strand.
TTTTTATCAACCTATTTATTAATAGATATGGACTAGGACAGAGGTACCCACATGTATGTTTTTCTGGAAAAAGCTAGAGGAAAGTTTGAGAGGGAGAGTGATATTAGCAATATTTTTTAATGTTTGGTTATAGTTTCTATAACAACAATAGAATCTACTAAATACAACTATAATAAAGCAATCCATTTATAGGAGAAATTAATCAGCTGAATTTTTTTTTTATGATCTATTTGAAAGAAGATAGTATTGAGACCTTTAACAACTCTCATAGTAGGCAGACACATTCTCTGAGGCATGACCAAAACGCCATGCTGTCTTTCTCAGAGCACTTCAATATCATATGTCAATGTTGATAGTCAGGCCTAGATTCACTGTCTGCTATTCCTAGGTGCAGGGTAATAGCAGTGGAATTAGTAATGTAACATGTTTTTCCAAGGTCAAAATTCTCCTAGATCCTCATCCTAAAATGCTACTCCAATTCTAAGATTATTAGAATTTTTCTAACTGACTAGGAAGAGGTCATGCAACTTTTCTTTCTTCATTTTCCGTTTCTTTCAATTCAAATTTTGTGTAAATTTCAATGTAAAGTCATGTGAGGCAGAAAGATGTTTCAGTCAACAACAGACCACATACAGGATGGTAGTCTCATAAAATGTAATTCTGTAATTTTACTATATCTTTTCTATATTTAGATGTGTTTAGATACACAAATACTTGTTTTATAATTGCCTCCAGTATTGAGTATAGCAACATGCCATACAGGTTTGTAGCCTAGAAGCATTAGGCTATACCATATAAATTAAGTGTGTAGTAGGCTATACCATCTAGGTTTCTGTAATTACACTCTATCAAGTTTGTATAACAATGAAATTGCCTAACAATGTGTTTCTTAGGACATAGCCCCATTTTTAAGAGACACATGACTGTCCTAATTCCACTCTGTGTTCTTAAAGTTATAACTACCAATCTACAAAGTTCTTAGGTTCAAGTGTACTAGATACAACATATATAAGAACCAGATACACATTTATTATTCTATAAACATATACATGTAGTGCTCTAAAACATAGCTATTAAATTTCTGCATTATCTTTTATATGAACCTACGTATTCATGATCTTTGTTTTGTTTGTTGATACGGTTAGCAGTTGTCTTGGATACTAAGTGGCTAGAGGGGAAAGTTATATTTTTGAAATGGACGTGGATTAATTATTTAAACAATATGACTTTATGACAATTTTAAGGAAGCATAATATTATACATTTTATTATTGTAGCTAATTTCCTTTAATATACAGGTAGTATGAATCATATTATCTATAAGAAAACACACTGTAATTTTCTTTATGAGAAATACATAGAAACTGGAGAAACAGTGTGCTTAAGGTATGTTCCTCCTTTACAGGGCATTTGATAATATGAGCCTCTTTACCGATGAAATATTTCTGACAAAAATTTATCATAAAAAGATTAGCATTGAAATTATATTCAAACACAGAAAACTCATAGATTGATTTATTTACTGTAGTTTGAGTACAATGAGAATTCACTTAATAAAAATTTCTGTACTATAGGACAGTAAAGAGAGTACTACACATTAAATATTAGCAAAATAAAACACTGAGTACCATTACACAGTCATTGCAAATGGTGGCTGTTCGAAGGTGATGAGGCTTCTTGCACATTTACACAGATTCTTAATCTTGTATGTGTATGCCTACATAGGAGGGAAAGAGTGAAGGAAGGAACTGAAAGAGATACTGATGGATAGAAATAGAAAATATTATGTCTTTAATTAAATTAGTCACTCCTTTACACTCAAATAAGCAAGCAAACAAAACTAAACTAAACCAAAAGTAATCAACAAAAAGCTGGTCATACTGATTATTCCATTGTTATTTTCCAAACACATAATTTACACACTTTTGTTATTATAAAACAATAGAAACAATTTTCATTTTATTACTAAAATAAGGTTAAATTTTACTAAAAATAACCAAACTCTGGAAAAACCTAAAATATATCTCTATATGTATTATAGACTATTTTTTTCATTTATATAAGTAAAAGTTAATGGGAATATTTTCGAAGCTGGCCTTTAATATATTTTCAATTTTTTTTCTCAAAAGTGAAAAATTTTAAATACAATTCTTTTAATAATTCCTTGATCTTTGCCCTTCAATGAAGACTAACATACTCTCCAATTTATTTAAATTTGTTTTTCCCCAAATGAAGTCATTTATACCAAGAGGTTAAAAAAAATGCGAACAAATCAAGTTACAGCCCTATTTAATATGCTAATGTAAAATGTTGAGCTATGTAAAAACTAGTAGACAATAAATGCTCCCCTTACAAACATTAGTTCAAGGCACTGCTAATGAGTTCACCTCTATTATCTTTCAGACTGCAGCTCCATTAGCAGTGTTGTAATACCAAAGATAATTAGTGCAGGCTTGTCAACTTGATTTTTGCTAACATTATGGCTTTTATTTTGCACTATATTTTTTAAGGGTCCCTCCGAGAGTCTGTGGATCACTTTGTTGGCCAGGCAGAAGCTATTCATTCTGGCCTAACAAAAGCACAGTTTAATTAAGAAGCATTCTGCCATTTATTGTATACTTCAGACTACAATTTTGATGTTGGTCTCTGAATGCTAAGATTTGTCAGATTCAATTTCTCTGTTCTAATTTCCTATCAGAGAAAATGTGATACCAGGCATGGATCCAATTTTCCTTTTCTATTAGCATTTATATTGACAGAGTTAATGATTTTATTATCATCTTTGGCTTGTTGCTAAACAACAGACATCATATCCCTCCTTGTGAATGGTTACATATATATTATAAATTCATTGTCCCACAAGGAATTACAACTCATTCTATTAAATTTATTTTAAGGTGGCCAAGTTAAGTGGTGGGGAAAGAAGTCAGAAGGGCATTAGAAAAAGGACAGTATACCCAAATAAGAAGCAAGATTAATATTTTTTTCGCTATGAATAACATGTCCCAGTGGATAGGCTGGCATAGGTTCTGTAACACTCTCACAGAAGGTTGAAATGTAATGCTTGTGATTTCTGATACTGCTCCAGAAACAGAATATTTGAGAAAGTGTAAATCTTATACGTTTGTACTACTCAAGAAATATTCTAATGGCACAGTGCATCTATTTTGGATTTAAACAAAATTAATAAAATCAAGAGGTGATATAATTTGAATTTATTTCTTACATTTGGAACTCAAAATCCTTCATAACTTAACTATCTCATTTGAGCCAAGATGGCAGATGAGAAAAACCATCAGCCAGAGTGTCTCTGCAAGAAATATAGATTTCACATGAAAGTGAAAAAAAGAAACAAGCAGACTAACATAGATTGAATAAGGGTCAGAGGAAGGGTTCCTGAAACTACAGAACACTTCACGGGAAGAAGTTGTGGAGCAGAACTGGAAGGAGGAAGTCATCGGCAGGGTCTACACACAAAGAGGCTTGGAGACCAGTGAGGAAGGCAGGTGGAGTGGTTAAATTTCCCCTCCCTTGCCTCTCAGATTGCAGGTGGGTTCCTGAGCTGCTGGAGATACTGCCAACACCAGCCCAGAGATGGCTGCCACCAGTGAGTTGTGAGCCTCTTGCAGACAGGGCACCAAGCTCCCAGCTCCCTTAGAGCACCTCCTGCCCACAGACCCAAGCCTAGCAGCAGGCACCATATTGCTTCATTCTCCCCTTCCTCTCCGCTACCCATGGATGCTGAAAGAGACAATTTAGCCACCACCTGGAGGCATCTGCAGGCAATGGGACCTTTCCTTTTGGGGCCCTCCAGCAGACTGAGGGCTACTCAGACTGTGAGCTCCCTAGCCGCCAACACTCCCAGGTGATGTTTGCCTGGTGACTGCAACAGAGAGGGACAAACCCCAAGACGGAGAGACATCAATACAGCTTGGGCACCCCATGGGTGACTTGAGACCAGCAGTCTTCTCCCTGCTAGGGAATCTCTGGGGCCCAGGGGACAGGCCTACAGGCCAGATCTCATACACCCAGATCTCAATTGCATTGCCTGGGGGGCACAGAAAGGATATTTGTGAACTAGTCTACTGAGGTGTGTGTGCCTTCAGGAGCAGATCAGAGTGGGTTCTAGCTGCAGCATGCTTGATGGGCTACCCTCCTCCCATGGGATGGCTGCGTTCCCAGCTCAGGCTGTGATCCTGGGTGGGAAACCTCCCATTACACATCACAGTGAGGGGAAATCCACTGGACTTAGGTCTTGCCTGCAAACAGAGGCCCAAGAAAAACAGCAGAATAGAGGAGGATGGAAAGGAGAAAGGCCTGCTCCATACTGCAGGTGTCAGACAGCCCCACCTCCACATGCAGACTTTTTGGCTGAGTGGGGCCATTTCAGCCCCTCCCTGGCAGCTTTGCCCAGAAGCAGAGAACACACCTTTGACCCTGGATGACAGCATTTGTGGAGGTGGAGGGCAGACTCACCCAACCCAGCCCCACCCAGTCTCACTCTTCTCCGCCCCCCCTGCCCCCGCTGAGGTGGAGAATAAGAACACACCTGGAAGTCCCCGGGCCCCACCCACCACCTGAGGCACTAGAGTCCCTCTCCAGAGGACTGAGATCTGGTTACAGGACCCAAAAACAACACTGCAGCTTGCTCCTCCCAGCAAGCATCACCTACTGACAAGGAGGCCAGTTTACACACACTTTTACTGTATTTACTGACTTACCATACAGAGTGTGGTCAAATCTCACCCACAAACACCACCTACCGACTCAGAGACTAAATAGGGCATATCATTATCCAAATAAAAATCTAAAGGTAAGAAACAATAGCAGCTTGAGAAGGGAAGGAATCAGTGAAAGAACTCTGGAAGTATGAAGAATCAAACAGAAAGCACACTCCCGAACAGGAACACCAGCTCTCTGGCAATGGATATGAACCAAATTCAGAGCACTAACATGATGGGAGAAGAATTTCAAACAAGGATTGTAAGAAAACTCAATGATATGCAAGAGAAAATGGATACCCAATACAAAGAAACCAGAAAAAAAATCCAGAACTTGGAAGAAAATTTCACTAAAGAAATTAAAATATTAAATAAAAATCAAACAAAACATCCAGAAATGAAGAATTTGTTCAAGGAATTACAAAACACATTGGAAAGCCACAAGAATAGGGCATATCAAACAGAAGAAAGAATCTCAGTGACTGAAGATAACACTTTTCAATTAAATAAGTCAGGCACAGAGATAGAACAGAGAAATAAGAGAAAAGAGCAAAGCCTACAAAAAATGTGGGATTATGTGAAGAGGCCTAACATGAGAATTATAGGCATCCCTGAGGGTAAAGAAGAAAAAACACAAGGGTTAGATAATCTATTTGAGAATACAATGGAGGAAAATTTCCCAGGCCTTGCTAAAAATCTACATATCCAGGTACAAGAAGCTCAAGGAACTCCTGGGAGATTCATTGCCAACAGGAAGACACCATGATACACAGTCATCAGACTGGCCAAAATAAACATGAGAGAGGCCTTTCTATGGGTAGTAAGGTGAAAGAAGAAGGTAACTTACAAACGAAAATTCATCAGACTAACTGCCAACTTCTCAATTGAGACCTTATAAGCCAGAAGAGACTGGGGCCCCATTCTCACTCTTCTCAAAGACAATAATGTCTAGAATCTTGTAGCCTTCAAAGCTAAGGTTCTTATATGAAGGAGAAATAAAGACCTTCTCAGACAAGCAAAGACTGAGAAAATTGATCAAGAAAAGACCTGCCCTCCAGGAAGTATTGAGAACAGTGTTACACATGAATCTGCACAATAAATACTCACCAGTCTAAAATCATCCAAAAGCTAAAGGTCAAAGGCCAGATACCACAATGGCTCAAGAGAGAAAACAAAGCAACAAAGTTCAACTCAACAGGATGAACAGAAATCTGCCCACTTATCAATTCTTTCAATAAATGTGAATGACTTGAACTGTCCACTAAAGAGACATAGGCTGGCTGAATGGATAAATATACACAAGCCAACTATATGCTCTCTTCAGGAAACACATCTAACCCACAAGGATTCATTCAGATTCAAGGTGAAGGGATGAAGAACTATGTTTCAAGCAGACAGAAGCCAAAAGAAAGCTAGCATAGCAGTTCTGATTTCAGATAACTTAGTCTTCAAACCAACAAAAGTAATGAAAGACAAAGATGGTCACTGTATAATGGTGAATGGTACAATTCAATAAGAAGACATAATAATTGTAAATATCTATGCACCTAATGCAGGTACACCAAGATTCATAAAATAAATCCTTCTTGATCTAAACAAAATTATAAACTGCAACACTATAATAGCTGGGGACTTCAACACCCCACTTACAGAACAGCACATATCCTCCAAACAGAAAAAAAAAAAAGAAACAATGGACTTAAACAGAACTCTAGAGCAAATAGGCCTGACTGACATTTACAGAACATTCTATCCCAAAACCACTGAATATACATTTCTCTCATCAGCTCATGGGACATTCTCTAACACTGACCATATGCTAGGCTACAAAGCATGTCTCAACAAATTTTTTTTAAAAAAGAAATTATACCATGCATCTTCTCAGACCACAGTGGAATCAAATTAGAAATCAACTCCAATAGAAACTCTCATCTCTATACAAAGTTATAAAAATCAAACAACCTTCTGCTGAATGATTATTGCCTTAAGGAGGAAATTAAGATGGAAATCAAAAGATTCGTTGAACTAAATGATAAAGCAGACAAAGTTATTAAAATCTGTGGGACACAGCTAAAGCAGTCCTGAGAGGAAAATTTATATTCATAAATACCTACATCCAAAAGGCAGAAAGATCACAAATCAACAATCTAATGAATTATCTCAAAGAACTGGAAAAGGATGAGCAAACCAACTCCAAATGCAGCAGAAGAAAAGAAATAACAAAGAGGAAAGCAGAAATAAATGAAATCAATAATAAAAAAACTATACAGAAGATTGATAAAACAAAAGTTACTTCTTTAAAAAAATAAACAAAATTGACAAGCCTCTTGCTAGATTAACGAGAAGCAGAAAAGAAAGGTCTCCAATAAGCTCAATCAGGAATGAAAAAGGAGAAAATACAACTGATACCACAACAATATAAAATATTATCTATGAATACCATAAAAACATCTCTGCACACAAACTTGAAAATGTGGAGAGAATGGACAAATTCTTAGTAACACACAGCCTCCCTAGACTCAATCAGGAAGAAATGGAATTCCTGAACAGACCAATATCAAGTACCATAATTGAAACAGCAATAAAAAACCTTCCTAAAAAGAAAAGTGCCAGACCAGATGGTTTCATACCTGAATTTTACTAGATCTACAAAGAAGAAATGGTGCCTATTCTACAGAAATTATTCCACAAAATCAAGAAGGAAGAAATCCTCCCCAACACGTATTATGAAGCCAACATTGCCATGATGTAAAAACCAGGACACGATGAAACAACAACAACAAAAAAACTATAGACCAATATCCTTTATGAATAGAGATGCAAAAATTCTCAACAAAATCTTACCAAACCTAATTCAAATGCTTATCAAAAAAATAATCCATCGTGACCAAGTGGACTTTATCCCAGAGATGCAGGGATGGTTCAACATAAGCAAGTCTAAAATTGTAATTCAACACATATATAGAAGCAAAAACAAAGAACATATGATCTTCTCAATAGGTGCAGAAAAAGCATTTAATAAAATTCAGTACCCTTTTATGATAAGAAAGCTTAAGAAAATAAGCATAGATGGGACTTACCTAAAAATGACACAAGTGATATATGACAAACCCACAGCCAACATCATACTGAACAGGGAAAAATTGAAAGCATCCTTGATTAGAACTAGAACCAGGCAAGGTTGCCCTCTATAACCACTTCTATTTGAGATAGTGCTGGAAGTCCTAGCCAGAGCAATCAGACAAGAGAAGGAAATAAAGGGCATCCAAACGGGGGCAGAAGATGTCAAACTATCGCTCTTTGCTGACGATATGATCTTATATCTAGAAAACCCCAAAGATTCTGCCATGAGACTACTGGAATTGATAAACAAATTCAGCAAAGTCTCAGGATACAAAATCAATGTACAGAAATCAGTAGCATTCCTAAACGCCAACAACAGTCAAACTGAGAACCAAATCAAAGACTCAATATCTTTCACAATAGCAACAAAGAAAATAAAATACCTAGGAATATATTTAACTAAGGAGGTAAAAGACCTCCACAGGGAGAACTGTGAAACACTGAGGAAGGAAAGAGCAGAGGACGTAAACAGGTGGAAAACCATACCATGCTCATGGGTCGGCACACTCAACATTGTTAAAATGTCTATATTACCCAAAGTGATCTACAGATTCAGTGCAATCCTTATTAAAATACCAACATCATTTTTCACAGATCTAGAAAAAATAAGTCTAGGCTTCATATGGAACCAGAGGAAACCCCATATAGCAAAATCAGTCTTAAGCAAAAAGAACAAATTGGGAGGCATCAATTTACCATACTTCAAACTATACTACAAGGCTATAGTAACTAAAACAGCATAGTACTGACACAAAAAACAGAGATATAGACCAGTGGAACAGGACTGAGAACCCAGATATAAAACCATCCTTGTATAGCCATCTAATCTTTGATAAAGGAGACAAAAACATACATTGGGGGAAAAAATCCTTATTCAATAAATGGTGCTGGGAAAATTGGATAGTCACATGTAGAAAACTGAAACAGGATCTGCACCTTTCACCTCTCATAAAAATCAACTCAGGGTGCATAACGCATTTAAACCTAAGACATGAAACTATAGAATTCTGGAAGAAAACGTTGAAAAAACTCTCATAGAGACTGGCCTAGGCAAATAATTTATGAAGAATACCCTAAAGGCAATCATAGCAACAACAAAAATAAATAAATGGGACCTGATCAAATTAAAACACTTCTGCATAGCCAAGGAAACTATCATGAGAGCAAACAGACAACCTACAGAATGGAAGAAAATTTTTACATGCTACATATCTGATAAAGGACTGAAAACTAGAATCTATACAGAACTCAGGAAAATCAGCAAGAAAAAAATCAAACAACCCCATTAAAAAGTGGGCAAAAATGTGATGAGAAAGTTTTCAAAAGAAAATAGACTAATGTCCAACAAACATGAAAAAATGCTCAACCTCTCTAATCATCAGGGAAATGCAAATCAAAAGCACAATGAGATATCATTTAACTCTAATGAGAATGGCCTTTATTGAAAAATTCCAAAACAATAAATGTTGGCATGGATGTGGAGAGATATAGACGCTCCTACACCGCTAGTGGGACTGCACACTGGCACAACCTCTGTGGAAAATAATATGGAGATACTTCAAAGAGCTACAATTAGAACTACTATTTGATCCTGCAATCCCATTTTGGACATCTATCCAAAGGAAAAAAAGACGTTCTATATAAAAGACATCTGCACTTGAATGTTTGCAATTCACAGTTGCAAAGATGTGGAAACAACCCAAGTGCCCATCAGTATATGAGTGGATTAATAAAATGTGGTATATGTATGCCATGAATTTCTACTCAGCCACAAAAATCAATGGTGATTTAGCACCTCTTTTATTACCCTGGATAGAGCTGGAGCCCATTTTACTTAGTGAAGTATGACAAGAATGGAAAAACAAGCACCACATGCACTCACCATCAAATTGGTATTAACTGATCAACACTCATATGCACATATAGTAGTGACTTTCATCTGGTGTCGGGCAGGTAAGAGGGAGGAGGAGGGGATGGGTACATTCACACCTAATGGGTGCAGTGCGCACTGTCCTGGGGATGAACGTGCCTAAAGCTCTGACTGCGGTGGGGACAAGGACAATATCTGTAAACTAAATATTTGCACCCCCATAATATGCTGAAATAAGAAAAAAACTATGTCCCTGATTTAGCTGTTATTTACATACTATCTCCCAATTATTCATGTTGTAATGTGTTTTAAATCCCCATTCATCATTTACTTACCCATTACTTAAGTGCAAATAAATTCGTTGTGGAGTTTTATGAAAAAAGAAGGCATTATGTGACACTACTATTTCATGTATTTCTTTTCTTTGTAGATTATTACCAGATACTTCTTTATGGTAGTTTCTTTAAGATTTCACAGGGGCATTGGTGTTCTCAGAGCATACAATAGTAATGTATTATAAATTCTTACATCAAGATAAAGGGCAGAACATTTTATTGTAAAATTTTGTTTTACCTTTTATCTAATGCATTGATAAAGATATTTAAATATATTTCTCCATCATTTATAGAAATGGAAAATAAATAAGATACTAGCTGTTATTTTTTGTGTGTGTTCAATTAGTACAAGAATAATCATATTCTTGCCACAATAAAGTGAAATTGGAGTTATTCGTGGAATGTAATTAAATATATTTAGTATCCAAATACTGTCTATATGCAAATTCCATGTCAACATTTTAAAAATTATATTCGCCCTCTGATTCACATATGACCAACATTATGATTTCAGTGTGGTTAAACAAATCAGTCACTCCTGAGATTTCTTACAGGAATTTCTAGAGGTATTCAAAAGCAGAATCTTTCTGTTTGTCCACATCAGTGGCTTATACTTTAAAACAAAAATAACGGAATATAGTAGGCAGAAATAAACATAACAAAAAAACTATTAAGTGAGCAGACAATAATCTTGGGAGAGTAGGAAGAGAGAGAGGGAGAGAGCACATGAGTGAGTATATATTATAAAGCTGGCCCTCTTAAGTCAAAAGAAAACTAATAATTAAAATATATTACATGTTGGATGAGCTATGCCTGATTCAGGGAAACCAAATGCTCAATTTTGTCTTTTGCATACAGAGTTACTGTAAGTTAAAGGACTCATGACTAGGAGTTAGAAGATGCAGACTCCAGTTCAAGCTCTACTTTCAATTTATTGATTATTCTGAAATAGAAAACACAACACAATCTGGAAGCTTAAATTTCAATACAGCCCACCTGTGTGTCCTTAACCTCTTTGAAATCCACTTTTCTTATTGGCAAAACAGTGATAATAACATATGCCCAGTATTGTGGGAGAATCAAACATGAAATTAATGATAATATTGTCACTTAATTAAATACATGTGTTTTCGTACTCATTCTTAAGTTTAAGTTATTATATCTTTAAAATTCATTTACTATTTATTGATAGCCACAAAATTATACTCTATTCAGCAGAGATGAGGAGGTTAGTGGGTAGGTAAAATGGGGCACTAATTTCGTCTTTGATTCTACTCAATTCCAGTGTATCTTGGGAAGATGTCAGCCAGCTCAGGATCTTTATTTTGAATAGTCACTGAATTTGGATAGCCATCATTTTAAGCATTAAGTAAAAGATAATAGAATCCTTGCATCAGCCTGGAGAAAGATATAGAATGACCCTGTGTAAGCCTAGGATAATGTGTGTGTTTGTGTCCTAGTTTTTAAGTAAAAAATTTGAAGCATAAAAAAAAATTAAAAATAGAAAAAAGTTTATAAAATAAGGATATAAAGAAAGAAAATATTCTTGTGCAGCTGTATAATGTGTTTGTGCTTTAAGTTGTGTTATTATAAGAATCAAAAAGTTAGAAAAATGTATATGTTGATAAAGTAAAAAATTTGCAGTAATCTAAGGTTAATTTATTATTAAAAAAAGAAAAAAATTTAAGAAATTTAGTGTAGCCTAAGTGCACAGAGTTTATAAAGTCTATAGTAGTGTACAGCAATGTCTTTAAGGCTTCACATTTGCTCACCACTAACTCACCCAGGACAACTTCCAGTCCTGCAACCTCCATTCATGGTAAGTACCCTATACAGGTATATCATTTTTTTATCTTTTATACTGTATCTTTACTGTACCTTTTCTATTTTTAGATATATTTATACATATAAATACTTACCTTTATGTTATTATTGCCCCCAGTATTCAGTACAGTGACATGCTGGGTAGCAGTGGTCCCCAAAGGTTTTGGCTCCAGGGACTGTTTTTATGGAAGACAATTTTTTCACAGACTGAGGTGGGGGGTGTTGGGGGGGATGGTATCAGGATGATTCAAGTGCATTATATTTATTGTGTACTTTATTTCTATTATTATTACATTGCAATATATAATGAAATAATCATACACCTCACCATAGGTTGGGGACCCGTGCTCTACAAGTTTGCAGCCTAGGAGTAATAGATTACACCAAATATCCTAGGTGTGTGGCAGGCTATGCCATCTAGATTTGGGTAAGTAGACTCTCTGATGCTTTCATAATGATGAAATCACCTAATGATGCATTTCCTGCATGTATCCCCATAGTTAAGCAATGCATGACTGTATATGGATCTTGTGTTTAGATCTTTGATCCATTTTGAGATAAATTTTGTATATGGCATGAAGTAAGGGTCTAATGTAATTCTTTTGCATTCCAGTCATTTTTATTCATAGATTTTTTTTTTAACCTTCTTTTTAGCTATGTACCTTTTACTGTCTGTCTCTCATTACTGGAAGTTAAACTCCATGAAGATGGAATTTTTCGTTTTGTTTTGTTTGCTTACTGCTATAGTAATAGGCATTTATGATTCTCCCAAGTTTTTTCATGGCTTGTAGTTCATTTATTTTTAGCTCTAAATAATATTCTACTCTATAGATGTACCTGAGTTTATTAACCCATTCATCTATTGAAGGAAATTGTGATTGCTTCCAAGATTTGGAAATTATGAATAAAGCTATAAATGTTTGTGTGCAAGTTTTTGTGTATACATGAGTTTTCAACTTATTTGGGCAGATACCAAAGAGCACAATTGCTGGATCACATATTAAGAATATGTTTAGTTTTGTAAGAAACTACCGAACTGTCTTCCAACTGTCTATCATTTTGCATTCTCACCAACAATGAATAAGAGATTCTGTTCCTCCACATCCTCATCAGGATCGGTGTTGTCTGTGCTTTGGATTTTAGACATTCTAACAGGAATATACTAAGCATATATGTTTTTATTGATCAACCATTTCTTTTTCTTTATTATCTTTTACTTCTTTTTATTTTAATTTACTACTTTTCATAGTTATAGACAGAGAGATAAATAATATTAAGTATTTAAAAACTTTTATTTTTGAGACAGGGTTTTACTCTGTAGACAATCCTGGAATGCAGTGATATGATGATCATAGCTCACTGCAACCTTAAACTCTTGGGCTCTAGTGATCCTCCTGCCTCAGCCTTCCAAGAATCTAGAACTACAGACATGTGCCACCTGGTTTTTTTTTAATTTTTTGCAGAGATGGGGTCTTGCTACATTGCCCAGGCTGGTCTTGAACTCCTGGCCTCAAGCAATCCTCCTATCTTGTCTCCCAAAGTGTTGGCATTACAGGCATGAGCCACAATGCCTGGCCAGAATTTTTTTCTTTTAGGCAAAGAAAAAATGCAGTTTTTCTACTGCCATTGAGTTTATCTGGTCAACCATTGAACAGCATTTTCATATTTAGCATTTATTTACAAATTCCAGAACCATACCACCAACAAGAAGATAAAGACAGTTTACTTTCTATAGGATATCAAATAAAATTAATTTTCTCAATATTTTTTACTCTGCCTTGAGATTTTCCTTGTGGTTTGTGAGATTCAAGAATTTTTTGAAGAGTTTTACTTTGGTATTTCTTACAGGCCTGGGGTTTTCAATGGTCTTACACACCAAAGGGAAGCTTAGGGTATCCAGGGAGCCAGGCTTAGTAAGCCTTTGGACTGCTAATGTCAATTTCAAAGAAACTCGAGTTATCATATAAAAAGTGATGCATTATTACATGTATTATAACTCATTTAGATACTGCCTGTGATATTTTATAACATTTATCATAATTTTCTCTATATTCAGGACTAAGTTGAAGACATCAGTGATATCAGATAGAATGATTTCTAGGAAGTGACTTACGGCTTCCTGTGATTTTGTATCTTCATAGTCTAAGGCTAAGAATCTTTCCGTTTATAAAAGGTTTTCTATTGTGATACCAGTATGACAGTTCCATATATTGGAAAGGACACGGATTTTATGGTCAAATACATCTGGATTCAATTCCAGGTTGGGTCCTTCCTGGCTAAGTGACTTGGATGAATTATTTAAATTTTATGATTCATATTTTCCTTATCTGGAAAATGGGTTGTTAGTACTTAATTGCTATATAGTTATAAACAATAAACCCAATATAAATAAATATTTAAAGATGTGAAGCATTCAAGAAATGGTAGCCACATTTTGTTAAAGAATTTATAAATCTAAAATAATTGATATTAGGTTGCTTGAGTTTAGTGGATAATAATTGAATAGATGTATTGATAAAGTCCTTGTTTTGTTTATTGTGTGCCTATTATTAAATAAATATCAGTTATCCAAGTCACCAGGAAAGATAATATAATTCTAAAAGGTGAAACCAAATTAATTGAATCATTAAAAATAAAAATAAACTACAAAAGCAACTAGAAATCATATATATCAGCTAAAACATTTACTAGCTCTCAGTAATCATGAAGTGGTGGAATTCTAGCATTAGAAAGGAATAATGAATAAAATAAAAATCCATGCCATTAAAAATCGAAATATAATTCTTAAGACACTAAAACAGTCTGCTAAAATATTAAAATAATGTTAAAGCAACACTAACAACTTTTAAATAAGCATAAGAAAATGCAATTCTAATGTACTTGAGATAGTGGTTAAAAAGTAGGGAGTAGCAGTATAGTAAAATGATTAAAAGCATGGGTTTAATGTCAGAAAGACCTGAGGTTGAATCTGGGTATTTCTGCCTTTGAACAGCAAACCCTTAATTAAATTATTTATACTCTGTTGAATCAGCTATGTCTCAGTTTTCTCATACATGACATGGAAATAATACTTTTTATCATGGATACATCAAAAAAATTAAAATGATCTAAGCATAGTATCTGACATATTATAATCATGCAGACTCATTTAATGGTAGTATTATTGTTGTTATTTCTAGTTACAGAAACTAAACTAATGTAATCTATTTTACATTAGCCCAGCAATGATTAATACTGTTCTTGGTGTTGTATACTTCTAAAACAGCTGAAAATACTAGAATTGCAGGGTGTGAAATTTTCAGGAAATTGGACTTCTAAACAAGTTTCATGGAAGGCAAAACCCTAGTCTGAAACATGTAGGCAGAATGCTCTTAGGCTAATTTGATTCCCTAGCATTTATGCCCAAGAGTAAATGAGGGCAGACCAATCATCACAAATGTAACATGCCCAACTGCCATAGGCCAAGCCCCAGTCAATCACATGCAGTAACCATTCGTTCCCACCATTGGATGGTAAGTAGAAGACAATGGGCATTTTGGGTGGTAACGAGAGATGAGCTTGGAAAAATACAGGAGTCAGTTGATAGAAGGCTTTGGTCTTGATAAATGTACATAGAAAGATTTCATTTCCTAACCAGATGTATGTTGCATCTGGAAATAGTTATGTCTCTCCAAGAAAGGTTCATGTTCAACACTTCATCGTGTAACATTAGGAAAGAAATTTTTTTCAATATCAATTTAGAGATGCAAATTGACTAGTGTTTTTGTGGTCAACACAGAATATCTCATCGTTTTAGACATTGTTAATAAAGACCTTAATGCATTGACCTTTCTTTGGTTTTATATTTGAGTAACAGGAAAAAGATTTTCAAAAACTGAATAGCAATATCAATAACCTTTTAACATTCGCTCATCTGAGAAATTCCAAATAGCACTGTCTTTTTAGGCTACATTACTACCACTCAGAATTTTTAATTCTATGTAAGAAAATCGTTTTACAAATGGAAAAAGAAGACTGTAACAACAAATTTAGAGTTTCAGATACAGTGATATTAAATAACAAGAATATTCAAGAATTAAATCTTTCCAACATCACATCCGCAACAGCAGAAATCAAACTTTTTCACCTTAGATCTATAAACTCTGTTATAGAGTTCTATAGATTTAAGGTTCTACCTACACAGTTACGTTTGAAAAATTTTCAGATGCCCATTAAATTCTCAAAATTTAGAAGACAAATAAGTATTTGTATGATCATAATTTTAATTTCCAGGCAGATGCTTAATGAGCCATTATTTTTAAAGGCTGATGACTTCAGCAGTCAGAGAATAGGTTCATGGATACAAAGGTTGGCAAACAGCACATCTGTTGGTTCATATTTTCTAAAGACTTTACACTTGTCCTTAGTCTTCATCTGTCAGATTCAAATTTATTGCAAGTAGGACTCTAGCAGAAAGCAGGTGCTGTTTTTGTATTCTTATGTAATATTTTATGTCTTTAGGGAGGAAAATAATATAATATGGCATCTTGTTGAAATGCATGTGGGATATATTCCTGAGAGCCTTATAGTTCTTTGTACCTGTTGCTTGTTGCACATGGTGCCTTAGAGAATTTCAAGGAACACTCTTGAAGACTCCCTTTTATTTTTTAAAAATATCTTTGTAGCACATTTGGTTTTGGCCAACTTTTAGGCTAATCGAAATTATTTTCTTATCTATGTAACTCTGAGATTTTAAAGACTGCATTCTAAGTAGATCTTTTGTTTAAATGATTAATTTTCTGTACACTTAATACATGGCACTGCTATTATTTTTTGTACTCGTTGAGGACATAGGCCTAGGTCCAACATTTAATAATACTATTTATGACAAATACTAGACATTTATGTAATGATTAAATAGCTTTATTGATCAGATCAATGAAGTTTGTAAATTTGATGTTGTTATTACACAGTCTATATTCAGAACATATTAAAGCATAATATATAACATAGATACATACATGGAGGTATAATTGTGACAATTTCTTGCACTTCAACTGTTTTCCATTGAAAACAATATTACGAAAATTTTAAAAAATCACTATAAATTCATCAGCAAATTCTTTTTATATTTGTGACTTCTAATTGTGACTTAGGCAAAAGCTACAAAGAGTTCAGTTACAGTATTTCTTCTACATTTTATAGGAAAATGGAAAATAACTTCCCTGTTATTCCTTTTATTGAAGTGTGTTACTATCAACCTATGAGGTATAATTATCCTTAATTAGTAACTATTCGAGACCTTCATTTTCTAATGAGTAGAACTCTTTTCAGAATTTTATACTTTACCTATCCACAATTATAACTGATCATGTATTTTATAGAATGACACTGTGTTTTGATTCTTAACTTGGAAAACTGGAATCTGTTTTTCACTGATGTTAGTAAATACAAAAGTAATCTTAAAAGAAATCAGAAAAGTGCATTCCTTTCAATACTACTTCATAACTACTTTCTATTATTTTTCTTTATTTTTTCTTCAATTAATCTTACTGCATCTATCATATGTTCTTTGCAGTTTATAGTAAAATATCAAAGGAAATCTCAAATTCAGTATGACATTCTCTAGGTTTACATTTTTAAAAATCCTGGCTAAAAACCCAGAGCATTGAACTTTTCAAATGTTGTTTACATGACAACAAATAAATATTTTAGAAAGTAATTAAAGTTGATTATGACTTGAGTTTTCTCTGTCAGCTTCAAAATTTCCATAGTTCCCTGATTTATGTCATTTTTCTTCAATATGCTGAATATAAAATCTTAGGAAATAGGACCCTATAAAATATTCAGTTATGGGAAAAGCATGTTAGCTATTAAAGGACTGTTATACTGTGTGCTAATAAAAAAGACAAGAGACAAACAACAGCCTTTTATTATCTGTAAACATACTCATAAATCACTGTAGCAAAAAAAATGATAGAAACTCCAAATTATCATAATCAAATACTAAACCATAGCTCCCCTTGTTGTACCTCAGAAATAGTACTATAAAAGACTGTCTACTGTCATAAACAATAGTTACAGAGCAATAGTTTAATATTTTACTGTGCTTTCCTCTTTTTGCCTTTTTGTATAGAAGACTCTCACCCTAATCCACTTGAAGTATCCATCTGCCAGAGCCGGAACAAGGACTTGGTATTAAAAAAATAGAGACAAATAACTAACAAAATGTGATTTTTCATATTTAAATCCAGATTATAAAACTGGATAAGAGATTTTCAGTAGCATATTGCTATAGACTGAATGTTTGTGTCTCCTTAAAAATTTGTATATTGAAACCTTAATCCTCAATGTAATAGTATTAGGAAGTGGGGCCTTTAAGAAAAAGTATACGGTTCATTTCTTCTTTCTGTTCTCTGCCATGTGAGAATACAAGGAGAAGACAACCATCTGCAAATCAAACAACAAACCCCTACCATATACCACATCTGCTGGCACCTTGATCTTGGGCTTCGCGGCCTTCAGAACTGCGAGACATAATTGTTTGTTGTTTAAATTCTGTTACATTTGTTATAGCAGCCCAAACTCAGACAGCTACCATCTAAAGAGATTCTTCCTCCCTTGCTCCAGCCATTTTTTATATCTCTCTATCTGAGCTTAAAGAGACCTTTTTCCATGATTAAGGTATCTGATTGGGAGAGGATTTGATGCAAAGGCAACGGGCTGATATTTGTTTTTATTTGGTTCTTTTCCTGATAAACAGTGACTGACCTTCATTTCTAGGTTCTTCAAGAATGGTGCTAGCAAGGAAAAATAAAAGACATTGCCTACAACAGCAAAAAGAATAAAGGC
The DNA here is from genome assembly GCF_020740605.2 of Lemur catta. Lineage (NCBI taxonomy): Eukaryota > Metazoa > Chordata > Mammalia > Primates > Lemuridae > Lemur > Lemur catta. Next base: position 247,207,225 of record NC_059128.1, read on the forward strand.
AGGGAAATAAAGTGATCAGATATATGTCCCAATTATGCCCCATCCAAGAAGGGAGGATACTGTAAGATAAGTGAGGGTGATGTGAAAGGTGGGGGCTTGTGACCTTACTCAATTTTAAGGACTCTGGAAGGATCTGATCTCAAAGCCAGCCCCTGTATCAACTTGGGGTGTGAGGTTACCAACTTGATGGTGCATTGTTGATGACGGAGGGAGAATTTAAGGTTTAGCATTTTCCTGCCTCTTTTCATTTCTTAGGTCTTAGACAAGAAGTAGCGGACATTTTGGCTAAGAAGATTTCAAGGAAGGGTGCAATGGTGATGTGAAGTGGCTCTGTGCCTGCAGCAGCAGAGCAGACCATGTGAGCTGGGACAAATGGGTCACAGACAGATTCCAGGGCCCCATAGCATTAGCAGCAGCTGGGTTCTGAGGAAGGCCACCTGGCCTTGATTGTCAAAGAACAGAACCAGATCAGAGTTACAGCAGATACAGATTCAGTTGCAAGGAGCAACTCAGGGGACCAAGGATAACAGGAGGATATGGGGAGGTAGAGGTCCCTGATTCTACTGTTGTAATGAGTATAAATAAAGTTCCTTTACTTTCTACTTCCAGCTCCCATTTAGATGAGACAAGCAGGGCGGACTGAGGGTGTGTATGAAAGAGACTGAACAACTAAACATATATTTTCTAAAACACACTGAACAATGCCTCTTAGAAATTTTTTAGTTACAAGTTTGAGCTAAATTTAAAAGATAAGATTAATAATTTTGTTATGTTTTGCTTTTTCCTTCTCCAGTGAATTATTGGCAGAAACTTTTGAAGAAGATCAAATTAGCTACATATAATAAAAAGATTTATTTTTCTACACCTTTGAATTATTATTTGAGGTTTATACCAGTGCTTTGGAGTATGGGAATAAAATGAAGGCTTTTCTTCAAAGACATAATCTTGTAATTTAGAGACATTTATCACATATATTATCTGCATATAAAGTCTCAGATGCTGCTTTCCTATTTTCAGAAAAAGAGATTTTCTTGATAGAACTAGACTCTAGAGTTTTAAGCAGTTTTTATCCTTAGCAAGGACTAAACAGGTCTTGAATCCACAAGGTTTGCATGGAAGCCTTACTACTTGTTTGGTTACATGCAGAGTTTCTCTCATTGTTGTTTTTTTAGATGCACCTGCTCACTTACACTCATTGTGATCTCAGAGGTTGGGAGTAGATCTTTCCCCTATGTGGATATTACAAGTATGTTCCCAACTTTATCACTTTTCTAAACACTATTCAGGGACCCATATTACTCCTGCATCTCTCTCTCCCTTTTTCTCTCTCTCTCTCACACACACACATACACACATGCATGTATTCTCAAATTTGTATAAATTATTATAAATCATAATCATATTTTAGAGATAAAATATTTGAGCATTAGAGAAAAAATCATGTAACTTGAAACATACTAAGAAGACTAACTCATAAAAACTATTGAATTTATATTAAAATTTTAAAAATTATTATGACAATAGTTTTTTCTGGTTTTTTAGACATTGCTCCTTGTGAAAAAAATAATTTTATTAACTGAAATCAATCTACTTTTCTATATAATTTTTCCAACATTTTATAAGGAAAAAAATCCAGGGTTTGACACTTGAGTCCATTTGAAATGTCATTTTGATAGCTTTCTTGTTTTCTGCTATGACATGTTGCATGCTCATCATGGGAATTTCCTGACTCAGATCCAACATCACACAGTTTTCCAAGGATCATGATTCTTATTGAGGGGAAATAGTATTGAGACGGTTTTTTCAGTGGTTTGAGCTATAAAAATGTGTATATTGTAAGAGAGAATCTATCATGAATCCTTAGTATAACTTGTAATTCTTATAATTCAAATTAAGGGCCAGAGAGATGTTATTAAACTCATCCATCTTACATTTATATTCCCCTTTTTCCAGTTCTCAATGACACTGATACAATTACTCATTTGGCTTTTCCCACAGAACACACGCACACATGCACATAATAAACTCAGAATAAAACTAACATCACTACCATAAAAACAAACTATAGAGAAGAGTTTAACATTTTTGAGGTTCTTTTTCTTTTTAGGCATGTCTACAGTCAAATCCCTGTGTTTTAAAGTCATTGTGCAATTATTCCACTAACTTTTTATGTAATTTAATTTATTTGTTTCATTTTGCTATTAATATTTATGGATAGTTTTTTAAAAATGTAATTTTATTTTGTATGTGTTTAAGGTTCCAAGCCAAATTGACATACATAGTATATGCAGAGAATTCTAGCTTCTATTTGGTCTTTTTCCTGTTGCTCTACGTATATACTACACCCCTCCCCCTACAACTATAGATAACTTTTTATTTTAATGTTTTTTTTCCACCCATTTCTTAAAGAAAATATTTTGGAATAATTTCAATTTACAACATACTTAACAACTGCATACCACTCACCCAGTGAGCTCCATTCATGGCTTGTCAATTGCCCTGTGACAGTCATAATTAACTCAATCCTCAGTCATGCAATGCACCCAGTTTTTATCTCTCCCTAGTCTCCTTGACTTTTCTTTTCTTATCTTTTCTTGACTTTCATGGCCTTGAAATTTTTGAATACATGATTCAGTCCTTTTATAGAATATCACTCAATTTATATTTGTCTGATATTTCCTCATGCAGAGCCTGAGGTTATCTTTTTTGGATGAGGATAGCATAGAATTTGACACTGTGTTCTTCTCATTGCATCCTATCAGGTGGCCTAGAATGCAGATACAATTTAGAAGTTATTGTCAAGTTTCTGCAAGTTAAAGTAACTGAGTTTATTTGTTATTTTTTTCATTGTTATTAGTAATTTGTGAGGAGATAACGAGATTATGAAAATATTTCAATATTATTTTTAAAAATTTTTATTGAATATTTAGTATTAAATTTACATATTTAAATAATTTTATTGCAGATTTTGCAATACTTATTTTGGTGATGGTTGCCAGATAGAGATTATATAATTCTATCATTCCTTCTGCATGTATCTTTGTTATTCTACTATAAAGATGAGCTTTTTCTTCTCCTTTTATTCTCTATTTCTTATTTGCTAGTTGTTTTATCTGTATAAATACATGGAATTATATTGTATTCATTAAATTATAATACATTTCTATCTACGTGTCTACCAATTTTAAGTGTACAGTTAGATAAAGTTTGGTAAATTTTTTATTTATTTTGATGATCTACCTTTTCCAGAGTTGGCTGGGGAGACTCTTCAAGCTGGCTTGTGTATTGTTTTCATATGTTCTATTACCCTTTGAGCAAAATAAGATGTTCTAGGGTCGTCTAATGCTTTTGCCGCCTCAACTCGGATTCGTCAATTTCTTCAAGAAGTCTTTGTTACTTTTATTAGATGGTGGTATTTAGATTCCAAGACAAGGGTATTTAGAAATCAAGTTGTTCTCTTTGATATTGGTGTGTTAGGTGTTGTTGTATCAGTAGAGAAAACTGGAAAATTTATACACATATGGGCATGGGTATAGACATAAATACACATACATTTATGTATAAAATATATATACACACATGCATTTGCCTTTATACTTATTTCTCTATATATTAGTGCACATTTATAACCAGAGGTCACAACAATGTCTGCAATTTCAAGCCAATTCACAAGGTTCATTCTGGCCTTCCTTTTTCCATATTCTCTGTCTTTGAGGAAAATGGCTTTTATTACCCTCAATATATTTACTGATTTTCTCTGTTACTTGTAGGTAGATGATCTGCCCACTTCACCTGTGTTCCACTAACATCTCTTAAATCTAACTGCACCCATCACACCCTGTTATCTTGGCCATTGTTATTACATCTACTAAGTAATTCCATTTGGGTGGGTCTGGCCCACATTACTGTCCCATTCCTCCTGTCTGATAGTTTTTGGTAGAATTACTTTGGAATAAAGAAAAGAAGGATGATGAAGAAAGAAAAAAAAGGAAAGAATAAGAAGAAAGGAAGAGGAAGAAAACAAGTTATATCCATCTTTTCAAATACAGGCAATTATGCAGAGGATACCACCTTCTCAGGTGAAGAGTAGCAATTATACACACTTTTAGGATACCAGAGATCATTTTAATAAGAATTTCAGTGCCATATACCTTGAAAAAGAGGGTGAAGCCTCAGAAAGAAGCCAGCCTAGCTTTGTAGAATATTCATAAATTTGTTTCTTGCCTGAATAAGACTCTCTTGAGACATATATTAGGGTTATTCAGAGAAATATAAACCAATAGAAAAGATTTGTTACAAGAAGTTGACATACATGATTATGGAAGCTGAGAAGTTCCACAATCTAACATCTACAAACTGGAGACCCAGGAAAGACAATTGTGTAGTTCTGAGGCCTGAGTGCTAGAGAGAGCTGATGATGTAGCTTCTAGCTCCAGTCTGAAGTCCTCAGAACTAAGATTGCAGAGGGCAGAAGAAGATCACCATTCCAGTTCAAACAGTTAGGCAGAGAGTAAATTCAACCATTTTCTGCTTTTTTGTTCTATTCAGGCTCTCAACTGGTTGGTTGATTCCCACCACACTGGGGAGGGTCAACTACTTTATTCAGTCAACCAATTCAAGTGCTAATCACTTCTGGAAACACCCTCACAGACATACCCAGAAAAACGTTTCACCAGATATCTAGGGATCCCGTGGACCAGTCAAGTTGAAGGATAAAATTAACCCTCATGGGATACTTGTTCAAAATTGTCTCACAGGATATTATAAAAATCACATTAATTATTCAAAAAGGTAAATATAAAGAGACGGGGCATTGTTATGAAGCTTGAAATTCATATTTTGCATATACTGGCTGCTGCATAAATACTAAATCAATCAATACAACCTTATAGCATTTTCATTTTAGGCTAACATTTTATTCAGTGTGTTTATTTCTATGTAGTATTTACACAAACACTTCATTTAGACAAGTAAAAAGAGTTAAATGATAGAAATCTCTCAAATATCTTTATTATTTTATGTTTTGGATAAAAGCAAATATATCACCACCTTAGAGAGAAGGCAAATATGATTGAGTTTATGAAAATATATTTCATTTTTCACTTCATAAAGGCCTCAAACTACTTCTAACAAGATCAAGTAGAAGTCAAAATATATACACCAATGAGAAGTGTATATTTTAGGTTGCAATTAGATATTGCTGACTAAAGATCTCATCTTTAATAAGAAAATTAAAATTACAAGTAATAGATTCACTTTGTAAATTTAAATAATTTTTATGTTTCCATGAAGATATTACCGATTATATAATGCTTACCATGGTCAAAGTATTGTTCTAAGCTTTTAAAATATATTTAATATTTTATTTTTGACAATATCCTTATGAAGTATTATAAGTAATATTATTTTGTCTATTTAGAGATAAGGAAACTGAAGCCCAGAAAAGTGGAGCAACTTGTCCAAGGTCATACTGCTATCAAGTGGGCAAGTCAGGATGTGAATTGGCAGTCAGGACCACCAGGCCATCCTCTTATCCACTCTACTATAATGCTCTGTAAATTATAAATTAATAAATTATTGTTCCCTAAATACCATATTTTCTTAAGTCATTAAAAACAATATGGCATTTTCTTTGAAAAATTCTTCCCATGCAATGACTCAGAGAATACATTTTTTAAAATAGAAAACATTTCAGTGCAATATGTTTCTAGCTGAGTATCAGATGTTATTTTAAGATTTTTATCTTTTGCATCATAATCTTAGTATGGTTTCTAAGTGGTAATAAATTTTGATTCACTTTTATATTATCATTGTATTAGTCTTGTTATTTTTGATAACTGAGAAAATAAACATGTTGCAACTCAAAGGAAAGAAAGTGACTAAGGATAAGCAAAAATAAGGCAGATAAAATGGTTACTATGGCATGGCTCAGATTTATCACTTCTGTTCCTGTGCTAAACATTAATATTCTCTGTATTGAAAATTTGAATGGTTAAACACTTTGAGCAAATTATATTCGTTATAAAAATGTGTTAATCTTAATGGTCAAATCTGCCTATACTGAGAAAGATTTTAGATAGCTGCCTACCTATTTATTTTTGCCTAATAACAAACTGAGGATGTGGTTATAATCTCCAAAATTAGTTTTAAAATTACTTTATCTTCTAGGTGCTATGGTATATAAAAATACATGTTTTGAAGCAAAAAATAAAAAGTACATAGTCTGTTATATATTGCTATTCTGAATGAAGACATATTTTGAGGCAGTCAAGGAATTTGAATGAGTAACACCAAACATTTTTTAGCTATTTAAACATGGTTTGGTGCATTGCATTCTCAAAGCTGAAAAAAAAAAGGATAGAAGACTTTAATAAATATCTCTCCTAAAGGTAAAATATAAGTTAATTTAGCCCTTCTACTTAAAATAATATTTTAACTTAGATGGAAATCAAAATATTCCTTGAACTGAATGACAAAGAGAAAAAAGCTATCAAAATCTACATGATTCAACAAAAGTAGTTCTAAGGGGAAAATTCATAGCATTAAATGCCTACATCAAAAAGAAATAAAGATCACAAATCAACAATCTAATGACACATGTTAAGGAACTAGAAAAAGAAGAGCAAATCAAACCCAAACCCAGCAGAAGAAAAGAAATAACTAAGGTCAAAGCGGAGCTAAACAAAATGAAAAATAAAAAAACAATACAAAGGATCAACAAAGCAAAAAGTTGGTTCTTTGAAAAGATAAACAAAATTGATAGACCTATTTATATATTAAGTAGATATAAAAGAGAAAGGACCCAAATAATTTCAATCAGAAATGAAAAAGGAGAAATACAAAATATCATTTGTGAATACTATGAAAATCTCTATGCATATAAACTAGAAAACATAGAGGAAATGTACAAATTCCTGGAAACACAAAACCTCCTAAGACTCAGTCAGGAAGAAATAGAACTCCTGAACAGACCAATAACAAGTAACAAGATTGAAGCAGTAATAAAAATGTATCCAACAAAAAAAGCCCTGTACCAGATGGATCCAAAACCTAATTTTACCAGACATATAAGGAAGAGCTGATACCCATACTACATAAATTATTCCATAACATTGAAAAGGAGAGAATCCTTACCAACTCATTCTATGAAGTCTGTATCACTCTTATAACAAACTCAGAAAAGGACACAACAAAGAAACAAAACTACAGACCGATATCCATTGTGAATATAGATTCAAAAATCCTCAATAAAATACTAGCAAACTGAATTTAACAGCACATCAAAAAATCAATCCACTATGACAAAGTGGGCTTCATCTCAGGGATGCAAGGGTGTTTCAACATGTGGAAATAAATACATGTGATTCACTGCATAACAGAAGCAAAAAAAAAAAAGACTATATGACATCTCAATAGATGCAGAAAAAGAACTGACAAAATTTAGCACACTTTCAAGATAAAAACACTCAAGAAACTAGGCAAAGAAGGAACATATCTCAAAATTATAAAAGACATATACAACAAACCCACAGCCAGCATGATACTGAATGGGGAAAAGTTGAAAGCATTCTGACTAAAAACTAGAACAAGATAACGGTGCCCACTGTCACCACTTCTATTCAAGATAGTACTGGAAGTCATAGCCAGAGCAATCAGGCAAGAAAAAGAAATAAAGGGTATCCAGATTGGAAAGCAGAGGTCAAACTATTGCTTTTTGCTGATAATATGATTTTATATCTAGAAAACATGAGAGACTCCACCAAAAGACTCCTGGAATTGAAAAATAAATTCAGCAAAGTCTCAGGTTACAAAATTAATGTACAGAAATAAGTAGCATTCTTATATACTGATAACAGTTAAGGTGAAAGTCAAATCAAAGACTTCACAATAGCCACAAAGAAAAGAAAATACCTAGAAATATACTTAAATAAGGAGATGAAAGATCTCTACAAAGAGAAGTACAGAACACTGAGGAAAGAAATTGCAGATGACAGCAAAAAATGGAAAAACATATCATGCTCATGAATTGGTAAAATCAGCATTGTTAAAATGACCATATTACCCAAAGTGATTTACAGATTCTATGCAATCCCCATCAAAATACCAATGGCCTATTTCACAGATCTAGAAAAAATAATTCTATGCTTTGCCTGGAACAGAAAAGAGCCTGAATAGTCAAAGCAATATGAATGAAAAAAACAAATCCAGAGGTGTCACATTACCAGATTTCAAACTATACTACAAGGCTATAGTTTTGGTTACTGTTTTGGTTACTATAGACAAATGGAACAGAACACAGAACCCAGATATGAAACCATCCACATACAGCCAACTGATCTGTGACAAATCAGACAACAATATACACAGGGAAAAGAATCCCTATGCAATAACTGGTGCTAGGAGAATTGGATAGCCACATGTGAAAGAATGAAACAGGATCCATACCTTTCACCACTCAAAAAAATTAACTCACAATGGATAAAAGACTTAAATGTAAGGCATGAACCCGTAAGAACACTAGAAAAAATGTTTTCAAAACTCTTCTAGATATCAGTCTAGGCAAAGAATTTATGAAGGGAAGTCGCAGAAGAGTAAAATTTGCTCTTGCTTGTTGGTCTGTAGATTTCAGACATCCCCTCCCCAATGAGCAGACTTTTTGGTATGATAGGGCCACCTCAGCTCTTCCCTGGTGGCTTTCCTCATTGGCTCCAGAGCAGCCTGGTGACCCCTGCTGAAACAGTGCTTGTGCCTGCCTTTGTGATGCCTAAAGCTGGGCTTTCCTGATCAGCCCTGTGTAATCTCATCCCCCATCCACTTCAGCTGTGGTGGAGAACAAGTAGGGGAGGACCCCTGGGAGGTCCAGGGCTACCTGCACCCATTTCCTGTATATCTGAGCACAACTCTTGACTGTTTAGAGCCAGACACATGCCATAAAAACATCACTACAGCTGGATCTCTCCTGCAAGTGTGACCTACTGACAGGGAGATCAACTTGTATAGCCCATTAAAGAATTTACTGATTCAGTCATACATAGCTTAGCTGATTCTTACCTACAAGCAGGGTACTGACTTGGAGATTAAACTGGACATCTCAATATAATTCATACTTTTAAGAAGTCCACAAAGCTGGGAAAAGATAAGAAATTTCAAAGACCTTTATCTCCCCTTCTCTGCAAGAGGCAGAGAATCTGCCCCCACACTTGGTACACCACCACTGCAGCCTACAAATAACTAGCAATTGAGAAAACATCCACACTAAGGCTATCTATAACCAAGATATTCATTCAGAGCTGGGACCCCTTGAAAGTACCCACGAGCAAAGGCAAAGTCCTTACCCAACATATGCTTCTGGCACAACCTTAAGAGGGAGGGGAAGAAAATTCCCAAATAAACAAGAGAAAATTCAAAAACAAGAAGGGACAGGTGCTCCAGATGAGAAGGAATTGGCCCAACAACTGTGGAATTCATTGCTAAAAGGACATCACCAAGGCACACAGTCATCAGACTGCACAAAACAATATGAAGGAGGAACTTCTACAAACATGAGGTGAAAACATCAAGTAGCTTACAAAGGAAAACCCATCAGACTAATAGCAGACTTCTCAACAGAAACCTTACAAGCCAGAAGGGATGGTGGTCCTATCTTTGTTCTTCTTAAACAGAATAACTGTCAGACAAGAATTTCATATCAATATTCTGCAAAGCTAAGTTTCATAAATAAAGGAGAAATAAATTCTTCCCCAGACAAGCAAGCACTAAGAGAATTTGTTACCCCTATACCTGCCCTAGAAGAAATGCTCAAAAGTGCTCTAAAAAAAAAAAAGAATGATCAATACTCAAAAGTATAAAAACACCCAAAAGTTAAAACTTAAAGATCTTATAAAATAGAAACACAAGGGAGAATACAAAGCAACTGGTAATAATCAATATGATGACTAGAACAGTATCTAACTTATCAATATTAACATTGGATGAAAATGGCCTAAATTCCTCACTTAAGATATATGGATTGGTGGAATGGATTAAAACAACCATGACCCAGACATTTTCTTTCTTTAAAAACCCATTTAACTCAAAAAGTCTCTTAGACTCAAGGTAAAGGGGTAGAAAAAATATTCCATGCAAATGGAAACCAAAAGCAAGGAAGAATAGCTATTCTTATATCAGATAAGGCATATTTTAAATGGACAATGTTAAAAAAAGACAAAGATGGCTGTTATATAATATTAAAGGCATCAATTCAATAAGAAGATATAACAATTCTAAATATATATGCACCTAACACCAGAGCTCACAGATTCTTAAGACAAATACTACTAGACTTAAGAAAAGAAATAAAAAGCAACAAAATAGTAGTTAGAGGCTTCAACACTCCACTGACAGAACTAGACAGATCATCAATGCAGAAAATGAACAAAGGTACACAGGACTTAAACCAGTTACTAGAACGAATGGACCTGTGAACAGACTTTTAAAGATCATTCTATTAATACTCAAAAACTGTAGAATATACATTCTTCTCATAAGCACAAGTAACATTCTCCAAGATAGATCACATTTTAGGCCACAAAACAAATTTAGCAAATTTTAAAAAATAGAAATTTTGCCATGTGTCGTCTCAGACCACAGTGGAATAAAACTAGACATGAATCCCAAGAGGAATTCTCAAAACTACACAAGTATTTGGAAATTAAATAACCTGCAGCTGAGTGATCCTTGGGTCACTGACAAAGTCAAGACAGAAATCAAAATCTTTTCTAGAACTGAATGACAATGGTGACATAAGCTATCAAAATTTCTGAGCTATAGCAAAAGCAGTGCTAAGAAGGAAGTTTATAAATTCCCTCATTATAAATTGCTGTAAGCAATAAATACTCACATCACAAAGTCAGAAAGATCACAAATTTACAAACTAAGGTCAGACATCAAGAAAGTATTAATAGAAAAACAAGAACAAATGGAGCCCAAAGCTAGCAGAAGGCAAGAAATAACAAAGATCAGATGATAACTAAATGAAATTGAAACAAAAAATACAAAATATCAATGAAATGAAAAGTTAGGTCTTTTAAAAGATAAGCAAAGTCAATAGGCCACTAGCTAAATTAACCACAAAAAGAGAGGGTAGATTCAAATAAGCTTAATCAGAAATGAAGAAGGAGACATTACAACTGATAACATAGAAATACAAAAGATTATCCAAGACGACTATGAAATCTTTATGAACACAAACTAGAAAATCTAGAGGGAATGGATACATTTTTGAAAACATACAACCTCTTGAGCTTGATTCAGGAAAAAATAGAAATCCTGGACAGACAAATAATGACTAGTGATTATTCATTATTGAGTCAGTAATAAAAATTCTCCCCCCTCCACAAAAAATAACCAAGGACTGGACAGATTCAAGGCCGAGTTCTGCCAGACCTACAAAGCACTGATAACCTACTCTGCTGAAACTGTTCTATAACATGAAAAAGAAGGGAATCTTCCCTAACTCATTCTATTAAGCCAGTATCCTCTGATACCAAAGCCAAGAAAGGACATAGACATAGCAGAAAAAAAAGAGAAATAAAGAAAGAAGGAAAAAAAGAGAACTACAGATCAATATCTTTGATGAACATAGGTGTAAAAATCCTCAACAAAATACATGTAAACTGAATGCAAAAGCACATCAAAAAGATAATTCACCATGATCAAGTGGGTTTTACCCCAGGGATGCAAGGATGGTTTAACATATGCAAATCACTAAATGTGATTCACAAATAAACAGAATTAAAAACAAAAACTATATGATCACCTCAATAGATGCAGAAAAAGCATTTGGTAAAATCCAACAACACTTCATGATAAAAACTCTCAACAAACTAGACATAGAAGGAACATACCTCAATATAATAAAAGCCATATATAACAAACCTACAGCCAACATCATATTTAATAGCTGAAAGCATTTTCAGCTAAGAACTGAAACAAGACAAGGATGCCAACTTTTGCAATTTCTATTCAACGTAGTACTGTAAGTTTTAGCCAGAACAATCAAGCAAAAGAAAGAAATAAAGGGCACCCAAACCGGAAAAGAGGAAGTCAAACAATCCCTGTTTGCTGATAAATATGATCTTATACCTAGAAAACCCTAAAGACTCCTCCAAGAACTGATAAGTGAATTCAGTATTAAGTCTTAGGTTACTCAAATTAAGATACACAAACCAGTAGCATTTCTATACACTAATAACAACCAACTTGAGAATGAAATCAAAAGCACAATCCCAATGTCACTGTCTTGCCAGATTACCAATACTGTCACTTGACTGAGACTGCCCCTCTGTACCTCACCCGCACAGACACATGCTCCCTTCGTTGCTTTGCCTAACAATGTTTCTTGGGTCTGTGAGGTTCTGTAAACTGTGCTAGTGCTAACAATGTTCTGTACAACTTAACTCACTGGCAAGAATACAATGTCAGACCTTTCAACCACTAGAACAAAATTTTTTAAATTGACAGTTGCAGAATTGTGGAGTGTTTTTACATTGATCTTTTACTAATGCAATTAGCAGTATGTTTTGCATGTATGACTTAATAAATCCTTGAATCACAAAAAACAAACAAACAAACAAAGAAAAACTTTTGGAATATACTTAACTAAGTAGATGAAAGTTCTGTGGAGAACTATAATACAAGGCACTGATGAAAGCAATCATAGATGACGCAAACAAATGGAAAAGCACCTTATGCTAACAAATTTGAAGAATCAATATTGTTAAAGTGTCCATATGTCCCAAAGTAATCTACAGACTCAATGCAATTCCTATCAAAATAACAATGTCATTTTTCACAGAATTAGAAAAGACAACCCTAAAATTTATGACTAACATTCCAAATACAACAAAAACAAAAATAAATAAATGTGACTTAATTAAACTAAAAGGCTTCTGCACAACAAAAGATATAATCAACAAAGTAAATAAACAACCTATGGAATGGGAGAAAATATTGGCAAGCTATACATTGGACAAAGGCCTAATATCCAGAATCTCTAAGGAACTCAAACAAATCAGCAAGATAAAACCAAATAACCCCATTAAAATGTGGGCAAAAGAAATGAATGGACATATTTCAAAGGAAGAGAAACAATTGGCCAATAATCATATGAGAAAAGACTCAACATTACTAATAATTAGACAGATGCAAATTAAAACCACAGTGGGACATCACCCTACCCATGTCAGAATGACCATTAATAAAAAGTAAAAAATCAATAGATGTTCATTTGGATGCGGTAGAGGGGTGGGGAGCCTGCAGCATCAAGGCTACATGTGGACCTCCAGATCCCCAAGTGCAGCCCCTGGGTCAAATCCAAACTTCACAGAAAAAATCCCTTAATTAAAAGGATTTGTTCTGTAAAATTTGGATTCAGTCAAAAGGCCTCATTCAAGGATCCAGAAAGCCACAGAATCCCCAAGGCCACAGCTCCCCAACCGCACAACTTCTACAGAAAACAGTATGGAGATTTTTCAAAGGAATAAAAGTAGATCTACCTTTTAGTCCAGCAATCCACTACTGGGGATCCATCCAAAGGAAAATAAGTCATTTTATAAAAAAAACAGCTGCACCCATATGTTTATTGCAGCATAATTCACAATTGCAAACAATGAGTGCCCACAAATTCATGAGTGGATAAATAAAATGTGTTATACGTATATACCATGGAATACTACTCAGCCATCAAAAAGAATGAAATAATGTCTTTTGCAACAACTTGGCTGAAACTTGAAGCCATTATTCTAAGTAACACAGGTACAAAAAAAATACTGGATGTTCTCATTTATATGTGTGAGCTAAGTAATGAATATTCACAGTCACACAGAGTGATGTAATGGACACTGGAGAATCAGAAGAAGGAAGATGGGAGGGGATGTGGGATGAAAAATTACTTATTAGGTACAATGCACACTATTCAGATGATAGGTTTATTATTATTATTTTTTCTGCTTCATATTATTTATTGTTTTTTTCCTCTTTTTTTATTGCAGCATATTATGGGAGTACAATGAGGGGCAAGTAAACCTGCTCTTTGTCTCAGAGGAAGAGAATATCTCATTCCTCAGGGTTGTTCACTACAAATACAATCCTGAGAAATTGTTTGGATACAGAGCAGTGAGGGCTTTTCCTTCTTGGCATATCCAGCAAGAATATGCAGTAACACTCAGGGCCCTTGATGTGTTGACTTTGTCAACAATTACATTGGAGGTTCTAGCAAACTCATTTAGAACATTAAGTAACTGTCCTCTTGAAAGAAAAAAAATACAGACCCTATTATACTACATATAATAATAAACTATATATACATTGAAATAATTGAAATATTTCAAGACGTCTAAGAGACTAAAATATATGGCAGGAGAGACTTCTAAAACAAAACTGGAAACTTGGAAACCAGAGAAGACAAGCTTATTTAACTACAGAAAAAATTTTTTTAAAAGATATCACAAAAAGGGTCAATAGACAAATAAGATATTTAGACATATTTTTGCTGCACAGAAGATTAATATCTTTAATGATGATCTTACAAATTAATAAAATCAAAGAGCAAGAAAAATGTAAAAACATATGAATAGAAAAATCACACATATGAATAGACAAAGATGTAAATAGACAAATCACAGAAAGCAAATCTAAATGATAAACATTAGTAGTCAGAATAATGCAAACTAAAGTAAAAATGGGATAAAAATTTTTACCTACAGTCAAAAATTGTAAACAGGAATAATACTTATTTGGTAGGGCTGGATCAAAAGGGTATATGCCTAAGGGCCGACATAAATTTGACAATTCTACTCTAGGAAACTACCTCATAAAATTTAAAGACTTAGCATGCATATTTTTTAGTATATCATGTTAAGTATACCACCTCTTATAATAATTATTTTTGTAAAGATCTGTGCTATGGACCAAATGTTTGTGTTCTCCCAAAATTCATATGCTGAAACCTTAATATCCAATGTGAAGATGTTTGGAGATGAGGCCTTTGGGAGATCGGTAGGTGATGAGAGCAGAACCTTCATGATGAGATTAGTGCCCTTATGAGAAAAGACAGGAGATCTCTTTCTTTCTCTCTCTCTCTTTCTGAGACAAATACTCAGAACTGAGGCAATCTCGAAGACAAGATCTCCTATAAATGCCAGAAGGTAAAACAAAGAGGAGTACAGACAGTTCCCCATTTACAATGGTTCAACATGCTATTTTGACCTTGTTACGGTGTGAAAGCCGCATGCATTGGTAGAAGCCATACTTTCAGTACAACCATTCTGTTTTTCACTTTCAGTACAATATTTGATAAATTATATGAGATATTCAATACTTTATTATATTAAGAAAATTGGCCTTGTGTTAGATGATTTTGCCCAACTGGAGGCTAATATAAGTGTTCTGAGCATGTTTAAGGTAGGCTAAGCTATGATGTTTGGTAGGTTAGGTATATTAAATGCATTTTTGACTTAATGATATTTTCAGCTTATAATGGGTTTATTGGGACATAATCCATCATAAGTTGAGGAGCATCTGTACATACTTTTGGATGAGTAACCATGACAAGCAAGAAGATATGAAAAAGTAAAGCGATCTGTAGAATTCTCTCTTCTTGGTATATATCAGCACGAGCGTTTTGTGCTGCTCCATTTCCAACCTGGGCCAGTTCATCCATCTGTAGGCAACCTGGTAGTCCCTGGCTCCTAGGAGGCCACCACATTGATGCCAAACTTAGTGCAGACACCTAATAAGTATAGCAAACTACAGCCCAGAACGCTTGGACTCAAGCAATCCTCCTGCCTCAGCTTCCTGAGTAGCTGGCACTACAGGCCTGTGTCCCCATGCCTGGATCTCCTGGACAGATATCTGGAACTTCTAGGTACCCTGACCTGGGTTGATATCACAGGATGAAGCACAAGAATGTGTTCAGAGAGAAAGGTTCAAGGGCCAGAAGGCCAGAGGGTCTCCTTCACCATATGTAATACATTGTTATAAATACCAGCTGTGATCTAAACTGAGAGCATATTTTAGGTTGAGTTGTTTACCTATCACCTGAGATATTCCAATGATGTATTACTGAGAGAGAAAAACAAGTTGAAAAGTAATGTCTACAGTATTAATACATTTTCCCAAAAGGACATATATACATGTATGCGTGCGTGTATTGTGTGTGTGTGTGTGCATGTGTATATATATATATATATATATATATATATATATATATATATATATGCTTGTATATTTTTAGAGTAGGACAAAAACTGTTAACATTAATTATCTATTGGAGATAGGAATTAAAATGAAAAAGGTTTGAGGAGAGCACAATGCCTTTTCAGGAGTGGCAGAATATGTCCCTCCAAAACATGCTGTTCTGGCATAAGGATTGTTTTTTAAGCACCCTTAAAAAACAGCAGATACGAAAGGGAAACTCTGCCCTATCTATACCAGAAGAGAAGAAACATTCTTCTCACCAGATGGGAAGTCAACATTGAGAAAAATCTGTATAAACAGACTTGTTAACATAACTCTCATAGTCCTTTTGCCTCCTCACACTTTAGTTACTTTTCCATAATTGCCACTCTTTGACCAGCGTACTACATAGAAATTTAAGTTTTGACACTTCTTTGGGCTTTGTTTCTCTGTGGAGGCTCCAAGTAGATGTAAAAATCTGTATGCTTTTCTCCTGTTACTGTCTAATGTCAACTTAATTCTCAGGCCCAGCTAGAGACACCAAGAAGGTCGAGGTAAAGTGTTGCCTTTCCTACACTTTTCACACATAGAAGGAATGGCATTTTGACCAATGGTTAAAACTGTGCTGAAAGAACTCCCTTCCCTGCATCAATTGTATGTAATGGAAAGATCATAAAATAAAACTAATGAAAACAAAACAAACAAAACCTGTATATTAGTTTAGACTTCACCTTGTGGGTGCGGTCGAACAATCTGAATATTGTTTCATTTCTCTGTCATGGGAGAGGCTTACTTCATTGATTCTATTGTGAGGAACAAAGGAGACACTATATTGTTCTGAAAGTCTTTAAGTTGGATATTACTATTAAATTGTTTTCAAGATGGCAAAAATGATTTCATTATTTTATTCCCAAGATGAGTATAAAAAAATGGTGTGTATGGGTGAGGTGAAGGAGTTGCTTTTGAAGACTAGAACTCAATTATTTTTATAATTTTAAAGGGATGAATAAGTACTTTGTCAACAATCATATGTTATCTAGTGCACATGTTTACCTAGCAATATAGACATGTAAATATAAAATTGAATCAAAATACTATCCTTTTTGTTTGCAAAATCTTTTAGAGAAAAGAAAATACTGATTTGTCTAAAATGAAACGTTAAAAATATGAAAAGTTCTTCAGGATAACATTTAGTTTTATGTCATATTTATTTCTATGGTACATGTGCGTCTCTGGAGAAAATTTCTGCGCTTTAGGGAGATAGGAAATTGGAACAAACAAAAAAGAAGAGAAAGATCTTAAAAGGCATAGTGCACTGGTCAGTCCCACCATTTCAGGCAATGCTTAACAATCCGTTGATAAAGCAACTTGAACGGAACAACAAGCAGGCGTGTTTTACTTGCTTTCCAAGAGCGACAGGTGCAAAGAAGCTTGAGGAAAAAAGCATTCATTATGGGCAAGGTTAAAATTAGATACTTAAAAATCGTCATCTAATTTAGGTCATTTATCATTCTCCTCAAAGCCCCTTTTATACAATTGAATTCTGAAGTGCTTAGTTTACTATTAGATCATCACAGCTGCTACAGTATCACTCAAAGCAGATGTTTCACAGACAGAAAGAGCCCGGCTAATTTTAAAAGAAACATGGTAACTGCAAGTCACTTTTTGGCAGTTCCAACGGTGAATGTGAATATACCATGCAGGTGCAACTGTATGTAGTGAATTGTAGAATAAATGCTTTGAGAAAGGGAAAAGTGATATTGGTGAGAGATCTTGAAAGGGTTTTATTTCTGATGGATTAGAAATCCAGAGCATGTAGACTGTGGTTCACTGTGCTGAGATTCAAACTATTTCTTCTCTTTTAAAGGGAAAGAACAAAGCCAAATGGTTTATCTAATTATAATGCATTCTCTCAATCATTTTCCAAATCAATTTATTCTTGTAAATAAAATAGTGAGGGAATTTCTTATACTGAAATTATTAACTCACATATTAATTTCTTCTCAGCATTTATCCCTAGTGATATTGGAGTATGTATTTGTATTTCTACATGTTTGAATATGTGTATATGCATGCAGAGATCAGAATAAACATGGGAAACTAAGAAATATTGGACACATATCACAAATTTCTTATTCAATTTCTTATTATAATTCATGCATGAACTTTCAGTGGAAGAGAAAAAGTCCTTTCCACTTACAAAATTTGGTAGAGATATTTGTGATAAGTGGTTAATTTAATTTTTAATGTTTAACAGACAATGAAATGCACTTGAGCTAGAGAGTTCTTTGCTTGATTATTTTTGATTAGAAAGCATGAATTGAAATCATTAATTTTCTTTTTTTTGTCATTGTACATCTTTTTTTTATTTCAGCATATTATGGGGGTACAAAAGTTTAGATTATGTATACTGCCTTTGTCCCTCACTATCCCCCTGAATCAGAGCCTCAAGCGTGTCCATCCCCTAGACAGTGCACATCACACTCATTATGTATGTATACACCCATCTCCTCCCCCCCCACATCTGCTCGACACCTGATTAATGTTATTCCTAAATCTGCTCTTAGGTGATGATCAGTGAAACCAATTTTGAAATCAATAATTTTTAATTCTTGTTTAATCACTGTCCTTGAAATAAATACACATATATGTAATAATCCATAAAATATATTTCTAAAGAATGTGTGTGATGATATTTTTAGAAGCTGATGTAACTATAAAATGCTAGGGCATTGTACTGATTTCTTAGGGCTGTTGTGAAAAATTACCACAAACTAGATGGTTTAAACATCAGAAATGTATTCTCTTAGAATTCTAGAGATTTCACTCCCTCCAATGGCTCTAGGGAAGAATCCTTCCTTACCTCTTCTGGGTGCTTGTGGCTCCAGCAGTTCCTTAGTTTATGGCTGCATCACTTCAATCTCTACCTCTGTCTTCCCTGTGTCTTCTCTTCTGTCTCATATAAAAATACTTGACATTGGATTTAGGACACATCCAGATAATCCAGGGTGATGTTATCACAAGATATGTAATTTAATTACATCTGTAAAGAAGACCCTTTTCCCAAATAAAGTCACATTTCCAGGTTCTGGGGGTTCAGATGGGAACACAACTTTTGTGGGGGCTATTATTCAACCCACAACAAGTGTTATATATGTAAATGAATATTCTAAACAGTGCTACTCAAAGTCTAAGCCTCAGATGGCTGCCAAGTTTATGAACTGATTGTTACTGGTCGGTGGTGAGATAAGAAACTTCTACCAGAATGTAAATCAATTTCATTACAAAGCACACTTAGATTCAGCTGACATTTTTTTGGAAAGATTTTCTTGATGAAGGAAACATTACATTGATTTATTTTCTAGAGCAAGCTCCTTATCTCATTATGGACCAGTACTTTTTGAGTTGTATAGTTTTAAAATATAATGGCCAAATTAACTTTAACTTGGTGAGTTTAATGTCGTGCTATTGGACTGTGACTTCAATATGATCACTATGAGAAGATCTTGGTAGCTGAGAATGGAGTAGATACCTGGTCATCAGAAGAATTATTGATTTATTAGTCTTAAGGGAAGATACCAGGTACCTTTTGGCATGGAGCAACATGATATAACTGAAATGGAGAAAAAGGAACATCAAAGTGTTTGGAAACATACCATTGACCTAACCATGCATGTAGCTGATTTTGCTTTTGTTTACTATATTATTTTTTTTCCTAGTATAAATAGTAGATATGATATGAAATACAGTATATATTTATTTTTTCTTGTTATTACATAGAACACATGTTATCAAAATCCCAGCCACTGGATTTTCACCTCGCTTGCCTGTAAAGCTGATGTCACTATCTCCAAGGTATCATTGTGTGCACCGTCTGCAGGACGTTTCCAATCCATGAATATCTCTGTTGGCTAAGAAAATTTAATTTGTCCTCAGTTGTGTGCAAGGCACTTCTCCTTTGGATTATTTTAAAAATCTTACATGTTTTTTAAAGCTTTCTAGGTAAAATAATTATCTTACCTAGAAACTACAGTAATATTTCTCCATGCAATGCCATATTTACTTTTCTCTTCAAATCATTTTTCTAAGTATCTATTGCTTTTACTAACCAGAGTAAATGTTCAAATCATTTTTCTAAGTATCTATTGCTTTTGCTAACCAGAGTAAATCAGGGCATCTCTCTAACCAACTGGTTATTCAGCCCCACTCACTTTTGTTGTGCATTTCTATATTTATCTTATTGTATATGGTTTTCATCTTCAAAGTTAAGAGCATAAAATCATATTTTCCAAGGATAAAAGTCCTAAATCAATTCCCTAAAATGCATTCTGAAAGCAGCATTAAGTGTGGCATCTAACCTTATTACACTGTTGAACTAGTACTTGTTGACCTGGGAAGTTAAGATGTTAATGTCAGTCTAAATCACAAAGTTATTAGACTTGGGGCATCGCAATCCATTCAAAATTGTCACTTAAGTATACAGTATAGAGCATGTCCTTGTAAAAGTCCCAACATATTTTAAAAATAATTTCCTTTTTTTTTTCTCTATCCTTAGGGAACAGTTTTAAAGCAAAGCATTTCCATATGGAAAGAGTGAGGAGATTTAACGGGTTGTATAGCATCACTCACGAATAGTATTTAAGTCTCAAGAGCATAACTGGGACTTGACGATTAGATTATATAAAAGCTTTCATTCCCTAGTGTGTTCATATATTGTCAGGGCAGGAAACTCCACAAACACAATTGTAAACAACCCCCAATGCTATGTAATCAAGTCTACCATAATATGATCTTGTTGGACTATGGGTATGCCATTATAATGGTTAAAAGGAAATAAACACAGTAGCTTCCTGTGTAGTTTCTTCTTGGGTAGTTTCTCTTGTGAAAATAAGGGCAGAACATAGATTTCAGCATTAATATTTCACAAGTTGAAAAGAATAGCCTGGCAGAGATGATTATTTTTCTGGTTAGTGATACAATAAACATTCTCAGATTATTGGACTCAGAAAGGGTATATGCTCCCATGGTTTTCCATGGGCTTGAAGGCAGGCAGTGGTTCTCAGGACTGAGTACACAGGGGACATGAGGTAGCTGGTGAGCTTTAACAGTATCAGATGCTCAGGCATGCCCACCTGATTCTGATTCATTTGGTTCAACTTTTTCAAAGTTCCTAGGGGATGTGAATGTGTCAGTAGGTTGGAGAATGATGGCTTGTTCAAGAGCACTGATTGTCAAATCCCCTGGGAGCTTTATAAAAATGCATATTCTGGTGCCAAACTTCCAGAGATTTTGATGGAACAGGGCTCAGTAGAGGTCTCATAATCACACTTTTTTTGTAAGCATCTCAGGGGATCCTGTGTCCATGGTCCACGTATTTGGCCAATTGAGAAAAAAATGAGAAGGAATCCTCAGGGAGATATTCTACTAATTCAAATATTATCTCATACAACACCGTTCCTTGAGGGAGTTTAACTATCTTGGCTTACATAATCACATTAATGCTTGGTTTCCACTTATGGTTGTGAAACATGCTATATATAGAAAATCTCAATTTTATAAATGAAGAAACCAAATCACAGAGTGTTAAAATGGTTTCCCACATCACACATTGGATTAATTCTGGTTTATTGTTTTGTCAGTCTAAATAATCTCAATAGTTATTTAAAAGCTTGAGTAACATTCTTAAAAGAACACACACATATGTACATAGGTTTACATTAAAAAATCTAAAATTTCAGATTATCTAAGTACCATCTAAATAAGGTTACAATTGCCTAGCTCTGGGATCAAAAACTGATAATAAAATAGGACTAAAAACCTAATACAGTACTAAAAGATATGTTTCCATAAAAACTTTATACCTCCCTGAGAGGCAGAATAGTCTAGTGGACAAAACGATGGGCTCAGGAGCCAGACTACAGGGTATATGTGAATCCTGGCTCTCTACTCACCAGCTGTGTGACTCTATGCAAATTATTTACTGTGCTTCAGTTTCCTTATTTGTCACAGAGTGATAATTCCTACTGTGTGTAGTTCCCACCTCCTAGGGTTTTTGCAATGGTAAATAGATTATTTTGTGTAAATGCCTGGAACAGTGGCTGGCATAACATTAAGTGCTATATGGTTATAAATGTTGTATAGTTGGCTTTTACTATTTGACAAATTTGTAGGATCTTTATTTGGATGCAGTGGTGGGATTAAAGCCACCTAAGATTACATTTTTGCTTTTAATTAAATCATATCAAATCTTTATTTTTATTTGAATGCAAGGTACATTTAAAATATCTTTCCATTTAATCAAATGAGTTGAAATTACATAATAGGGTGCTATTTCTCAAAATATGGAGGAATTGGTCTACTTGGTTGAGTATCTACCCTAGTCCTCCAAAAAAGAAAAAAAATGAAGCAAAAGAAAGAACCCAACTTTGCAATAATGTAGTAATATTCAAGAATAAAGCTCAACAGATATAAAAGCAAAGATCCCACCCCCACCCAAGGAAAAAGGAGTGTTTTGGGGCCCAATTGTAAAAGCCTGGGATGCTGAGCTGAATTTAAAGCAATTACCCTGTTTGCAGTAACTTCAGACACATCCTGAGTGGGTTCTAGAACGGAAGCCTATTTTAGGAGATGTGTTCTTTACATAGTTGCAAAGGGAGAAATGAGTCAATCATTTCAGGCCACCCTCCTACACCCAGTCCTAAAAGCTATAGCGACATTCCTCATCAGCAGGGATACCCAAGAGGAATACCCAATTATCTTGACAAACTGCAATAAAAGACTATAACAACATCAGATGGCAGCCACAGAGAGTGGAGACCCAGTCAATGTAATGAGCAGTTTTGAAATGACAATAATTATGGTTGAAAGAGTCTGAGAAGAAAGGTTTTGGAACCTATTTTTAGGCTCATCTAATGGTCATCTCTTGCTTTTAGCAACTTCGCTGGACCCCCTGGTATGGCTTATCGGGCCTGGTTTTATAATTTTCTCTCGGTTTTCTCTTCGTCTTAAGTCGCTCAGCTAAATGATAAATCCTTTATGTGTGTGTGCATGTGTGTATTTGTGTGTGTCACTCTGGAATAAAGCACAGTATAAAAATACATAAATGAATAAAAATATTGTTGAAATGGGTGAAGAAATTGAATTTTGGCAATAGTATGCAAACATGAAATATTAATATCTTGTTGCCACATTTTATACTACTGCTGGTTCGATGGTTTGCCCCATAATATTGAAACTAATTTAGAAAAAAGATACCTAGAGTTAAAAATTCCAGAGGTGATATTATTTTTTATCCATAAATAATTTTGTCTTTATTGAGATAATGAATGAATACTGTTACCTGCTGTTCTCATAGAATAAATAATTTATATTCTCCACAGAAAGTTGTTTTGGTTCAGTATTGCCTAAAGTATATTATTTAGTTTTGTTTTTGTTATTGTAGTTGCTTTATGAGACCAATAAGGATTTGTAGAAATCAGCTTACTAGAATTACTTCCTGAACATTGACTTGGCATAAGAAGCCAGAACTCTGTATATTAAGGAACAAGCAGCACATACCTCATTATTTGTGATCACTCCTTTCAACTCATTTAGAATTCTGCTTATATATTGCCAAGTGTTTTAAACATCTAAGTGTTTATTTCTTGGGTTGATAAAAACACTAGCTGATCTAACATCATTTGCAATGCCAATAAATATTTTACAATAAAATTGTGCTCGTCTTTTAAATAAAAATAAAGCAAAAGCAAATAGAAACACACTAAGCCATTTTCTACTGTGTTGTCCATTCTTTTTCCTTTTTTCCTGCCTTACTTTTGCTGTACTTCTGTTCATATTCATTAATTCCTGGCTTCTTTTTCTTTTTCTGTCTTCTCTCCGAAAGACTGTGTGCAGAAAGAAATATTTAAAGATGAATATTTTGAAGGTTAGATAATAGCTGTTTCAAACCTAATCCCCAAACTCTATTCAAAAAAGCAGTGAGTCTTCTTTAAAAATTGGAGGCCTTAATGATAAGCATTGATATATATTTTAACTTAAAGGCATCACTTTTTATTAATTACCTTTCAGGTTTAACTCACTATGGTTTTGTTTGTAGAGTAAATCATTCTCTAATCCAGGCAGCTCCTCCCACAGGGGTCTGACAGCCACTTGGTGGCGATGTTGTAGAGGGGATTCAGCCGTGGGTGGGGTTAGAAAACCTGAGGCCCTTCTCAGTTCTTGGGCTAGCACTGTGATTTACTGAACTGCAGCCCTATAGTTATGTCTTAATTAGTTAGAGGGCCTCGTAGCATGGGGACTGGCTCAAATTTCCAATGACAGAGTGATAAAACATGTTGCATATACTTACTTTTAACAAAAACTGCCACCATACAAATTTACCAAAAGCTAGCAGAATTAAAGAAAAGCCTTTAATTTTTATTTTTCTTCAAAATAACTGTAAAAATACATGAAATGCAAAATAAATAAATAAAACAAGAAATAAAAATCTAAAAACTAAAGCAAAACTGAGTTCATCTCATATTCAAAAATGTTATGGCACACCAAGTCCTACAAAGTCTGGATCTAATTTACCAGTACAGCTTCATATGGCATTCAATTTTCCCCATGAACGAAATACTGAAGCCAAAGTGAATTCACTTTTCCCTACAGATTCTATGTCTTTTAACACCTCCATTTCTATGTTTATGCCGCTTCCTCTGGCCAGAATACCCTCCCACCCATAGCCCCCCAAATCTCTACAAGTCTCTCCTTCTTTAGGGAGCTATCCCAATTCCTCACCCCTTACTCCTCAATAAAACATTGCATTTGTATTTTAATTAATTGCATGCTTGTCTGTTTCCCTAATAAAATGTGAGTTTCTCAAGGGAAAGGACCAGTTTCATTCCTTTTTTGTTGCTCTCTTGGTTTCCTCCCTTCCTTCTTCTCTTCTTTCCCTCTCCCCCCAGGAAGGAAGTATGATGTGGCTATAGAAGATCTGACATTGTGCAGGTATTGCAGACATGATAAATTCAACAGGGCACCTAATCTTATGGTATTTACAATCTAGCAAGAAACAGAGTCAAGTAAATAAACAATTAGATGTATGTGCTTTGATGAGGGATAAGCACATTGCACAGTCATTCATTGCCTGGAAATAATCTTTAAAAAGCTAAAATATACTAAGTGGTCACTATGTCCCAAACACTTTTTAAAGAATTTTACCTATGTTAACTTTTTAGTCTTGATAACAATCCATGAAGTAGATGCAATTATTATGCTAATTTCACAGAGAAGGACCTAGAGGCCTACAAAGATTATAATAATTTATACTAAGACAAACGGCTGGATTTCAACTAAAGTGCTTTGGATTCAGAGTGTGTACTTTTAACCACTGTGATTGCCTCTCGGTATATATACGGTAGAAATATGAATGACTTAATAAAATGTTGAAATGTTCAAACAGCTTTTATGGTACATACGAAAATCAGTTTCTCATTAATAAGCCACAATATGATTTATATTTTTAGGAGTTTTTTTCTCAAATTTTTCTTTTTATATACTTACTGTACTTTAAATCTGTATTCTAAATACTTATTTTTTCTCTATATTATGCTTATAATTTTATATTCTCAGTTAAAATGCAAATTTTTAGAAAATACAGATGTCATCTAAGTCTTGGATCCAAACACTCAAGAATAACTTGGTCTTTCTGCAGGAATTGGGACTTGAAAAACCAGCTTAAGCAATTCCTGACACTCTTGCTACTGCTATTGCTATGAATCATAATGTCCTCTATCTCTGGCCTAGGAGTTCTGCGTTTTCTGCCAACATCTATAAAATTGTGGCAGGCTAACTTACTAACTTGAAAGTAGGGTAAATCCTTCACAGTTATGGATATAGACTTTTCTGGAAGAGGCTCACCAGGAGCAATGAGCCTTCACATCTGATTTTAATTTTAATGAGATCCAGAACAATGTATTGAGATTTCATTTGGAATATAAAGACTGGCTGATCCATAATTAGTCTACTTTCTGAGTTAACATTTTACTCAAGAACATCTCCTATCCTAACAACTATGTCATCCAATCTCTGACATGCACAACCAATCAGTGGACTAAGTCTGCAATCCTCTTTTATTGTTACCTCGTTCCAGCTCCTCAGCCGTCCCTCATTTTCTTCCCTGAACATCATATCCGTTACTTCTCTCAAACCCTCCCCTCTAATGACTACAGTGCCACCTAAAACCTTTGCAAAATGCCTAAGAAATTTTATTTTCTCATCTCTTTTTGAGGGGAGGAGAGGTGGGAATTTCAAAGC
Source organism: Lemur catta (assembly GCF_020740605.2). NCBI lineage: Eukaryota > Metazoa > Chordata > Mammalia > Primates > Lemuridae > Lemur > Lemur catta. Next base: position 247,233,736 of record NC_059128.1, read on the forward strand.
ATTTATTATATACTGATTTTCATAATGGTTACTATTATGCTGTCTCCCTTTCTATATTTTAAACTCCTTCAAAACCATAACGCAGTTTTATTCCTTTTGATCCCCCATACCCTGGCATAGTAACTTGAATTTAAAGATTAGTAAAATTCTTTTTCAATGAATGAATTTTGAGTGTATAATTAACATATTTATTGTACATTCACCAAGTGTATAATATGATTTTATTGTAGACACTTTATTACTTTTTATAAGCCAAAAATACATTAGACAAACATGGCTTGTACTTAAAGAGGGAAATTAGAATATAATTAAATTGTTGTCCAAGGGTTATGCCTATTAGAACAGTTAGAATAAAACACCAATAAGTCTTTAATATAAGGCTAAATGTATAATTTAAAAAGTTCTGTGAATAGTAAAATAAATACAAACACATCAGTTAATCAAATTAAATTATACCTTATTAAGGTTACGGTCTTAGGCTAAGGCTTTCAGTTAAAGACACACAAATATTTGTGTTTCATAAATCACCAGTCAGGTGAAATCAATGATAGTTCTACTAAGTAGGAACTCCTTATTAAAAGCTTCAATGACAAGATATCAAATATATCAAAAAAAGTATGTAAGAAGTATGGAAGAAGAAGTATTTTCTTAGTGAATTCCATTCATCCTAACTTTATTATATACCTCCATGTCTATGTGAGATCTCAGTTTTTTCTGAAGTTTTTTGTTAAGGTCTTAGAGCTGAGACTCAAAACATTTGAATTTATAAATGTCTATTCCAAATATGACATACTATGAATTTAGGCAATTCTGTAAACTGGAAAATGATACTTCATCTTTTAGAACAATGCTTACTAATTTTATCATCAAATATGAATTATGTAGCTAAAATAAAAACATATTACTTCTTTAAGGCTCATTAAAGCCTATTTTTGCTATTCCATGGCAATGTTTTCTTTTTTTATAATATACATTTACATACTTTTATGTAATATGAAAGATGTCCTACCTTCTTGGAACATAAAATAAATCATTAATAAAGGAAGAAAATTCAGAAATGTACTGGGCATCAAGACATCTTAGACTTATGGAGGCAAATATTTGTAATAGAAAAGAGATTTAGTTTTTAATCCGAAGATCTAAATTTAAATCTTGGCTCTGTAGGCAATGTGCAATCAATGAAGGACATAATATTGTATGATTTTAATGTTATAAAAAATAATTTTCTGGATAAAGTGGATGATACTTTAGAGGGAAAAATGATTAGTAGCAAGAGAATAGTTTGATGGCTGTTAGATGTGAACAGGAAAAAATATTGGGTAAGGTGTAGAGAGAAAAAATTCAAGAAATCTAAGAAAAGAAACAAAGATACAGACAAGAATCATTCTCAGGTTTCTGGTTTTGACAACCGGATGAGTAGAGTTACTGCAATGCTATATATATTTCCTCAAATTTGTAAATAACAGCATTTAAATGTACAGAAAATCATTAATAAATCATTATGTGGAGACAGAACATGGGGGAGGGGACAAGATGGAAATGATATTTGTCTGAATATTAATTGTTATCCAATACTGATGTTGGAATAATATTTTAAACATTCAAAAAAAAATAAAATGGAATTGAAATGGAAAATCCATTGAAAAAAATTCCCTAAAATTGGAAAGCAAACTGAACAAATGCATCTGTTTTTCAAGTTGTTGACATAATGCATAGAGAAAATAACCACTTCAAGGGCCTTTATTTTTTGATTTGTAAACAACAGAAATTTATTTCTCACAGTTTTGGAGCCGGGAAGTCCAAGATCATGGCTTCTGAAGATTCAGTGTCTGGTGAGGGACTGCTTTCAGTTCGCAGATGGCATCTTCTCACTGTCTCCCCACATGGTGAACGACTCAAGTGCTTTTTAGATAGAACACAGATTTGAGTTTGCATACCTAATGGAGTATATTCTAAAAATTAATAAGCAAAAACTTTCAAATGCATCCATAAGACTTATTGCTAATTGCAGTATTGGTATTATTTTGAAAATATTTTGTGTATGTTGAGAATAAAATAAGTGATTACAGGTATGTCAATGTTAAAATCTATGATTTTCAATGTACTAAAAGGGAGATATAACTATAAAATCAAAGTTAATAAGACTTTAGGATATTAATATGAAATGAAAATATCAGCATGATCTCATTTTTTATTTTTTTAATTAAATAATTGTTCTAATTCTATCTAAGACAAAGCTCAGAATTGTGTTCTCTAAAATCTATTTCCCACTAAAGAGAATGAAAACTTTTGAGAAATAACTAATACTAGGTTCAGAAATGTGAAAATAGAAGGCCAAGATAGTTTGGGGAGAGGTGGGAAGAAAAGAGTCATGGACCTATTTGTTCCGAGTTCCTATAGGATGTGAAATTATTAGGAGTCTTCTTCAGAATTTGTGATTTGGGGCCTGACTTTGCAATTTAATAAGTATTTACTAAATTTCTATAAATTTAAAGGACTGAATCAAATGATCTTTAGGATACTGGCAGTTCTCAAAATGTATATGATTCTATGACTTTAAGTAAAGTGAGTATATTTAAGAGAACTCAGAGCTAGAACATTGGTGCTTAATGAGAGGCACTGGCATAATCACTCAGAATATAAAAGACAGTGTCAATTCCAGCGTCACTTTGTTGAATGAGTAATGCACATTTAGTAGGTCACAGAGTTTATTTAGTAAAGCTAGTACTGCCTCTCTCCCTTTTGTCATTTTTCATGATTTATGGTTAGTCTGATTTGCATGGCCTTTTCATTTATTTTGGGCTTGTTTAATTGAATTTAAAAATAAATATGTCAAACTATAAAAATAACTGTATATTTTACATTTTATACTCCACATTTAAAATGTATATTAAAGTTTTTCCTATCATTTCAGCCAATGATTTCACTTCACCTTTAGATTTTCTATTTAAACTTCTTTCCCAAGTATTTGTGATCCCTTTTATGAAAAACTGTTTCCTGACATCTGCCTTGAATTTCCTTTTTCCCCTAGTCCCATTCTTGAACTCTCATCTTGTTATCTTCTTTAAGTGGAAAATAGTCTGCTTGACATTATTTCTATCATGTTCAGTTCTGTGTATTTCAGTGAAATCTTTCTTAATTATGTTCTTCCCAAGAGAGCACTTAATCTTTTTTAGCCTGTCTTTATAGCTTTTTACCTGTTGGCCCCAGGATAAACTCCATTGCTTTTTAAAGTAACTTTAATAGTTTGAAAGTCTTGGGTACTTTATTAAAAGATGCCCCATTAAAACAATATTCACAAAATATCACAACTCAATTTTCGTGCTTTGGAAGAATTTGTTTTCTCTGACAATGAGCAGAATATCCAAAGAACAAAGTGATATCAAATGTAATATAGTCATTTGTACAGTTTTATTCCATCTCTTTTCCCTTTTGTTTATTAACTTTACAACCTTGAGGGTTTAAACTGAATGATGAAACAGTGTTCATTTTCCTTTAAAGTTCACTTCATACCCAATAGAGCAGAAAGATCTAATACCTAGAAGACATTAAAATTAAATTAATCTTCCCATTTAGGTTATTTCTTGTATTTATTAACCTCAGGTTAAAATAATAAAAAGGGCAAATTAAAAAAAAAGATGCATCACAATAAAATGGGAAACCAACTGCTACTTCCATTTAAATGAACAATGAAGATAATAGCTCAAAAGTCACAGTGGAGCAAAATATAAGAAAGAATATACATTTTGTCAATATGAGTCTACTAACACATAATGTGAATTAATGGCTATCTATATAACAGTGAAGAAAAAAGTTCATTTTTATTTTGCATAGTTGTTAAGTGTTGTCTATACTAGATCATTCCCAATTAAATGGATATTTTAAGTGAACATATTGAAGTAATATCCAGAGTACATAATAGTTGACAATATATCAAAGATTATCAGAGACTGTAGTTTGCTGTGTAAATGACAGAACAAGTACACTGCATAGAATTAATAATATTCAAAATTTGGGCTTCCTAGATATTTTAATGAATGCTTGATCTGAGCAGCTATCATAACTAGTATGTAAATTGGTAAACTTTAGAATTATCTCTATATCAATAATATCATTATATGTTCAATAGAATTTGGAATACTGGTCATATAGTCAAGCAAAGCAATTGTAGAAATCATCTTGGAGCTATTTTTTTTCTTTTCCCAGGAGAATTTTCTTCAGCTCAGAAATTTGACCAGTTCAAAGAAGACTTCTGTAGTTATTTTGGATCTGCAAGTTTTTCAGGGAGAAAAGTATACTGGCTTTTAGACAACAATAAAAAGAGACTATTCACTAAATGTCTTTCTGTGCTGAACAGTTATGTGTCATCTTCTGAAATTATTTCTGAACATATGTATACAAGAATGTCTTTGCTATCTCTGTGTAGGAAAAAAATGAAGCAGATAAATGCATTATGTAATAAAGATATGTTTAACAGTTTTCTGCCTGTTTCCTAAATAATGGACAAAAGTCTAATACATATTACTGGAGAGTACGGTACAAAGTAAAGTTGTGGATCCTGTGTAGGTTGTAAACGAAAAAAGAAATGTCCTTTTCTAATTTTGAATATGTAGTAACTTAATTGGTTTAAAAATATCAATCTACTGTTTGTTTGCATTATATAATGTATTTGGCTAACTCATTAGTAGGTAATTTGTTTAGAAGGTAAAACTAATGATTGTGATATTTGCATCTTTTACATATAGAATATAATACTTTAAAAATTTTTCGTATACAGGTTTGTAGCAAAAATGTAAACCACTCCAATAAATCTTTATTAAAGACTTTACCTGAAAGGCAAGGCATTGAGTAGTGTAAAACTTTTCTTTCTCTGTTATAAATCTTATGTTGTAAAACAAAAATTATTATGCAAAATAGACCTTTGGGCAGTGTCATTGCTCTATCAAGAAAATGAACCAGGAAAAAATGGTACACTATCAAATATTACAAATGAAGAATAGATAAAAGTGAACTGTGGTCTTTCTGTTTTCTTGAACAGTAATAATAACAACATTTACCTAAGTAATATTTTACACTTCCGAAGGACCCTCTCCACTTTTGCCTAATTCTTATTCACTAGTAATTTGCACATGCCTTCTTTCGTAATCCAAGCCTTCTAAAGAATTTATTTACAATGATTTAACCCAAAGTCTGATACTTTTTAGAATAAATGTAAGTCTCTTAAAGTACAAATTTTCCTTAATATTGAGATAGGCACAAAATATCTTTTATAATAAGTAAGCTTTCTATACATGCTTTTATTATTTTGAGTTTAAATTGAACTAAATAAGGGCAGATAGCTATATATTTATTTTTTTGATAATCAGCAATATAAATTATTTATTTTTCCTACCTAGCATCACTTTTTAAAAATCTGAAAAGTAACCTCCCAGCTCTAAAATTCACTTTGAAAGATAATTAAAAAAAATATAATAGGTTTTACTGTTTTACTGCTAAGTTTCATAAGTTGCTATGCCTTGTCCTCTGAGTAAATTATTTGTCTTCTAGGGAAAGAACTTGTCACCTGGAAATTATTTAGCTGTATTCCAGTTCAATCCATTAAAAGCATGAAATGACAAATCAAGAATGGAAAGCTCCAGTTATTAGTTCTTGAGTTGCCCTTCCAGTGCTAAGCACCAGAAGTCAGAGGTTCCTTCTGGACACATCAAATAAAAGGCAGCCCAGATACTAGACAAGTCAGCATAAGAGTATCCTTAACTTTAAACAGTCAGAAGTAAAAGCTGACAAAATAAAGTTAGTCTTTGGTTTCCTTGTGCTATTCCTTATGTTTCTTTCCCAGATTATTCCACTAAACAATTTATTTATCCCACTGAATCTTTTTAAACCCCAGTTCTCTTAGCACCTTTTAAACTGAACCAATCTATTTTCTCAGGCATGAATTTCTTTAGGCTTCTATTATTGTTGACACAACCTTTTGTGTAATATTTCCCTTTTCCTTTATGCAATCTCTGATTTTTTTTGTCCTTATCATTTAGACCCTTGTTTTCAAGTAAGTGCCTTTTAAAACACCTCAGCGTGTATTATATAAAAATTCTGTTCTTATGTAAAGGTATAGCCTCAGAACTGCTTTTTAATGGCTATTGAGGTTTTGGACAAATAATTTAATTTTTAAAAGTCCCTTATCTTCATGTATGAAGTAGAGGTGAAAGTAAGGTTTTCCTTACAGAGTATATGAAAACACTTTTAGCTACTATTACTATGCAATTATTAATTACTCTTATATTTTTCATATGCCCACTCCCTAAACCAATCATTAAAATGAGTACTGACTACAAGAAATGTTCTAACTAAAAACAAACATAAAATTAATAGATTTTGTTCTTTCTTTTACTTTTAAAACTAAGTTAAATAAACTTTATATATATATATATTTAGTAACATTATTTATAATCTTTCTCCAACTGTACAATTATTGGAGGCCACCTTGACCAGCTGAAGCTTATATTCATTTATTTATTTATATTATTTTTTAAATTTCAAAATATTAAGAAGGTACAAATGTTTTTGTTACATGGCTTGAGTCAGGGCTATAAATGTGTCCATCACCTGAATAGTGTTCATTGTACTCCTTAGGTGGATTCCCCTGCCATCCCCCTGGTTGATTTCCAATGACTTTTACTTCCCTCTCTGTACTTGTGTGAATAAGTTAGTTCTAATTTCTTATAGAGTACATATGGTGTTTCTTTTTTTCCATTCTTGAGATACTTGATTTAGGAGAATGGTCTCCAATTCCATCCAAATTGGTGTAAAGATACTAATTCATCCTTTTTTATGGCTGAGTAGTGCTCCATGGTATACATATACCACATTTTATTAATCCACTCATGAATTGATGGGCACTTAGGTTGATTCTGGATCTTTGCAATTGTGAATTGTGTTTCAGTAAACATTCGAGTGCAGGTGTCTTTTTGATAAAATGACTTATTTTCCTTTGGGAAAAGGAAAAGGGGATTGCTGGATTGAATGGAAGGGCACCTTTTAGCTATTTGAGAAATCTCAATACTGTTTTCCACAGGGGTTGTACTAATTTGCAGTCCCACCAAGTATAAGCGTTCCTTTCTCTCTGCATCCATGCCAGCATCTATTGTTTTTGGGCTTTTTAATAATGGCCATTTTGACAGAAGTAAGGTGATATCTTACTATGATTTTAATTTCAATTTCCCTGATGATTAGTGATGTTGAATATTTTATCATATGTTTGTTGGCCACTTTTCTATCTTCTTTTGAAAAACTTCTGTTCATGTCTTTTGCCCACTTTTTAATGGTGTGTTTGGTTTTTTTCTAACTGATTTGTTTGAGTTCTTTGTAGATTCTGGATATTACTGCTTAATCTGATGTACAGATTGCAAATATTTTCTCCCATTCTGTATGTTGTCTATTTGCTTTGTTAATTATTTCCTTAGCTGTGGAGAAGCTTTTTAACTTGAAAGATCTTGTATCTAGAAAACTCCAAAGACTCTGCCAAGGGACTCCCAGACCTGATAAATAAACTCAGCAAAGTCTTAGGTTATAAAATCAATGTACACAAATCAGTAGCATTTCCATATACTTATAACAGTCAAGCTGAGAGTCAAATCAAAGACGCAATACCATTTACAATACCTACAAAAATAAATACCTAGGAATATACTTAACCAAGAAAGTGAAAGTTCTCTGAGGAGAACTACGAAACACTGAGGAAAGAAATTACAGATGACACAAACAAATGGAAAAACATATCATTCTCTAGGACTCATAGAAACAACACTATTAAAATGTCCATACTACCCAGAGTGATTTACAGATTCAATGCAATCACCATCAAAATATCAATAGCATATTTTACAGATCTAGAAAAAAACAATTCTACACTTTGTTCAGAACAGAGAAGAGGCTGAATAGCCAAAGCAATGTTAAGCAAAAAGAACAAAGCTGGGGCATCACATTACCAGACTTCAAACTATACTACAAGGCTATAGGAACCCAAACAGTGTGGTATTGGTACAAAAACAGAGACATAGACCAATGAAACAAAACAGAGAACCCAAATATAAAATCATCTACCTATAGGCAACTGATCTTTGACAAAGCAGACAGCAATATACAGTGGGGAAAAGAAGCCCTATTCAATAAATAATGCTGGGAAAATTGGAGAGCCACATGCAGAAAAATGATACAGGACCCCTCTCTCTCACCATATACAAAAATTAATTCAAGATGGATAAAAGACTTAAATGTAAGGCATGAAAACACAATAATTCTAGAAGAAAACATAGGGAAAACTCTTCTAGATATCAATTTAGGCAAATAATTTATAACTAAGACCCCGATGGCAATTACTACAGCAACAACAAAAATAAATAAATGGGACTTGATTGACGCTTATATTTAGAGTCAGCATGACAGGTGTACATTATTGTGGGAAAATGGACATAGAGTTACCAGTGTGCAATGATATAACTTTGTAAGGCAATCTAATTTTCTTTATTTTTCAGCTTTTTATTCATCATGCACTTTCTGACATTAGCTAATTTCACAAGTGACTTCTCAATTGTTAAAAGAAAGTTTATTGGCAATTATGCATTTCTTTATATACTCTTTATTCCCCTTGTTCAGTACCAATCATAAAATAGACTTTCAATATCTATGTTAATAGTAGATCAAATACTAAGAAGTAGATTTTTTAATACAACAATGAAAAATTTGATTTTGATTCAATTTTATCATTAGTGACTAGAAATAAATGATTGAAGACAAGATCAGCCCTTCAAAAACTTTACTATATTTTTGATCATTTTATGTTGGTTGTGCTATTAAGATCTTGCTACAAAATTAATTGCCTCATGTTTAACCTATAAAGGATAAATTCAATTGAATATGAGATCCACCTATATTTTCCCTCTAAGTGTTGTTATCACTTAAATGAATAAGCTCTGACTCACTCTCTTGGCTAGAACTCAAGCATAAATATATTTAATTAGGTAAAATTATAAAATGGTTTATGAATGCACTAAATATACTATAGAGTATTCTAGGGCTAGTGAATATAAATCAGGGATAATTTTAATATCCCCTTGGAATAGCCAATTTGAACAGATGATTCAAAATTTCATGGTGCTTTTTACCCAACAGCACCTTGAGATTTGCAGATGACCTTACCACCTTGTCTTCATCAACCTACTATGAATATCCTTTCCATTTCATGTTCTTGAAATTTAACAGTTCACTGAGGACAATTCCCCTGCAGCTCTCTAAAGTGCAGTTTTTTTTCCTTCTCTCTCTACCTCTTACATCTTACCTCAGTTCCTGGGGATGGGTGGTATCCTTTTTATCTCCATTTGCTGTTTTTCAAACAAGTTCTCTTTCTCCTACAGAGTCCCAATTTCTTTAAAGATGCATACTATCAGACTAAACAAACCTCCAGACTAAACCCTTTTTATTAAGTCATCTATTGATTTCCATGGCAATTCCTACCTTCACATCACATTTATAGAAGGGCTTCATGTCTAGATCACTTTCTTTCTCTCTTTTACTACTCTTGCCTTGATTTTTAATGTCTTCTATAAGCATCTTATTCCACAAGTACCAAGGTCCCTCGGTTACTTTTTTTCACTCTACATTTTTATCACCCTTATGGACAAACATGAGATATTTTCATGAATAATAATTATATTGCAGCTCATAACTCAGTTTTAGCCATTCTATTCTGTCCACTTACTGCCAGCTCGCCTACATGTTTACAGCATTCAACAATTCTTTGACCTCCATTGGGAGTGCAGAATCCACTAATTTCATCATCTCTCCATTGTACAACTTCCTCCTTTATGTTTCCCTTCTTACCCAGCTTATATTCTGTGATATGCTACTAAGATATCTCTGGTGAAAACACCCTTTGCTGCTGTGCTCTTCCCTTCCTCCACATCGTCCTCTATACCTTTCTACTGAAAAGCTCTCAAACTTACTGTAAAACATGTATATATGGTTACAGAAATAGTCTACTGAATATAGAAAATCATGATTCAGGAGAGAGTGAACATTTCAGGGACAAATTCTTAGATTAGGTGAGAGGTGATGGAAGAGAGGACCTAGTACATCAGTGAGCAGATGGCCCGAGATAGGTTATAAACAGTTTATCTATTGAAAGACGGATCTTTAGCCCAGCGTGTGGCTTTGGTCAAGTGAATATAAATTGAGAGAACACTGAGCAAAGGGGTTGTGGGAATATGCACAGAAATGGTTATAATGATAGGCCATGAAATCTAAATTAATTAAAGAGGTAAGTGAGAATACAAGGTGAGAGATGGAGAATGAATATGTGGACTGATGATCCAGTTGAGTTAAAAAATTTTCAGAGTGAGATTAATATGATTGTCATGTTAAGAGGATGAGTCAAAGAATTGGAAGACAATGTCAAAGTATTTTCTTTTTTATTTCAGCTTATTATGGGAGCACAAAAGCTCAGGTTATATATATTGCCCATGTCCCGCCCATCCCCCTGAGTCAGAGCCTCAAGTGTGTCCATTCCCCAGACAGTGAGCAACATGCTCATCATGTAGCCATACAACCATCCTCTCCCCCCCCCACCCCGCCTCAGTCTGATATCCAGTTGGTATCATTCCCCAATGTGCATTTAGGTGATGATCAGGGAAACCAATTTTCTGGTGAGTACATGTGATGCTTGTTTTTCCATTCTTGGGATACTTCACTTAATATAATGGGTTCCAACTCTCTCCAGGAGAACCAAAGAGATGTCGTATCACCGTTATTTCTTATAGCTGAGTAATACTCCATGGTATACATATACCACAATTTACTAACCAATTCATGAATTGATGGGCATTTGGGTTGTTTCCACATCTTTGCAATTGTGAATTGTGCTGCTATAAACATTCGGGTGCAGGTGTCTTTTTTATGGAATGACTTTTGTTCTTCTGAGTAGATGCCCAATAATGGGATTGCTGGATCGAATGGTAGGTCTACTCCCAGGCTCAACCAGGAAGAAATAGAATTCCTGAATAGACCAATACCTAGATCTGAAATCGAAACAGCAATAAAAAACCTTCCCAAAAAGAAAAGCCCTGGACCAGTTGGTTTCACACCTGAATTTTACCATACCTACTAAGAAGAACTGGTGCCCATCCTACATGAACTATTCTCCAATATCGAGAAGGATGGAATTCTCCCCAACACATTTTACCAAGCCAACATAATTTTAATACCAAAACCAGGAAAGGATGCAACAAAAAAAGAAAACTGCAGACCAATATCCCTTATGAATATAGATGCAAAAATTCTCAATAAAATCCTAGCAAATCGAATTCAAGTGCTTATCAAAAAAATAATCCATCATGACCAAGTGGGCTTCATCCCAGAGATGCAGGGATGGTTTAACATATGAAAATCTATAAATGTAATTCACCACATAAATAGAAGCAAAAATAAAGATCATATGATCCTCTCAATAGATGCAGAAAAAGCATTTGACAAAATTCAATACCCTTTTATGATAAGAACACTTAACAAAATAGGCATAGACGGGGCCTATCTAAAAATGATACAAGCCATATATGACAAACCCACAGCCACCATCATACTGAATGGGGAAAAATTGATAGCATTCCCACTTCGAACTGGAACCAGACAAGGCTGCCCACTGGCCCCATTACTTTTCAACATAGTATTGGAAGTCCTTGCGAGAGCTATCAGGCAAGAGAGCAGAATCAAGGGAGTCCAAATAGGGAAAGAAGAGATCAAACTCTCACTCTTTGCTGATGATATGATGTTATATCTAGAAAACCCCAAGGATTCAACCAAGAGACTCCTGGAATTAATCAATGAATTCAGTAAAGTCTCAGGATACAAAATCAATACACACAAATCAGAGGCATTAATATATGCCAATAACAGTCAAATGGAGAAGCAAATTAAGGACTCAATACCCTTCAAAATAGCAACAAAGAAAATAAAATACCTAGGAATATATTTAACTAAGGAGGTAAAGGACCTCTATAGGGAGAACTATGAAACACTGAGGAAGGAAATAGCAGAGCATGTAAATAGGTGAAAAACCACACCATGCTCGTGGATTGGAAGAATCAACATTGTTAAAATGGCTACACTGCCCAAAGTTATCTACAGATTCAATGCAATCCCTGTTAAATTACCAACATCATTTTTCACAGACATAGAAAGAATAATTTTATGCTTTGTATGGAACCAGAGAAGACCCCGTTTAGCAAAAGCAATTTTAAGCAACAAAAACAAAATGGGAGGTATTAATTTGCCAGACTTCAAACTGTACAACAAAGCTGTGATTATTAAAACTGCTTGGTATTGGCACAAGTGCAGGGACACAGACCAGTGGGACAGAACAGAAAATCCAAATATAAAACCATCCTCATATAGCCATCTAATCTTTGACAAAGCAGAGAAAAACATACTCTGGGGAAAAGATTCCTTATTTAATAAATGGTGCTGGGAAAACTGGATAGCCACATGTAGAAGACTAAAACAGGACACACAGCTTTCACCTCTCACAAAAATCAAATCACGGTGGATAACAGACTTAATCCTTAGGTGGGAAACTATTAGAATTCCAGAAGAAAATGTAGGAAAGACTCTTACAGACATTGGCCTAGGCAAAGAATTTATGAAGAAGACCCCTAAGGCAATCACAGCAACAACAAAAATAAATAAATGGGACCTGATCAAATTAAAAAGCTTCTGCACAGCCAAAGAAACAGTCATAAGAGTAAACAGACAACCTTCAGAATGGGAAAAAATTTTCACATACTACACATCAGATAAAGGACTGATAACAAGAATCTATTTAGAACTCAGGAAAATCAGTAAGAAAAAATGGAACAACCCTATCAAAAAGTGGGCAAAGGACATGAATAGAAATTTTTCAAAAGAAGATATAAGGCCGGGTGCGGTGGCTCACACCTGTAATCCTAGCACTCTGGGAGGCCGAGGCGGGTGGATCGCTCAAGGTCAGGAGTTCGAGACCAGCCTTAGCAAGAGCGAGACCCCGTCTCTACTAAAAAATAGAAAGACATTATCTGGCCAACTAAAATATATATAGAAAAAATTAGCGGGGCATGGTGGCGCATGCCTGTAGTCCCAGCTACTCGGGAGGCTGAGGCAGTAGGATCGCTTGAGCCCAGGAATTTGAGGTTGCTGTGAGCTAGGCTGATGCCACGGCACTCACTCTAGCCAGGGCAACAAAGTGACACTCTGTCTCATAAAAAAAAAAAAAAAAAAAAGAAGATATAAAAATGGCTAACAAACATATAAAAAAATGTTCAACATCTCTAATCATCAGGGAAATGCAAATCAAAACTATAATGATATACCACTTAACTCCAGTGAGAATGGCCTTTATCAAAAAGTCCCCAAACAATACATGTTGGCATGGATGGGGAGAGACAGGAACACTCATACACTGCTGGTGGGACTGTAAACTAGTGCAACCCCTATGGAAAACAACATGGAGATACCTTAAAGGTCAAAGTGTTGGGTGCTTGAAATCAAGATTTTGGTGATGCTGCAGTTATTATAAATAAAACCTAATATATAATCATAGGAGATAATTGAATGACACATTCTTGTTCATCAAAGAACTTGATTTATAAGAAAGTTTTCCTCTGTAAGAAATGACCTGATAAGTTGAATGCTGTTTTATAACAAGATCAAAAATTATTTCTTAAATTTTTAAGATACCGTTATGTTTAGTTATTTACTAATTTAGGTTCCAGAATAACCATTCTGTGCTCATAATAGCTTCAATTCTTCCAGTTAGTCCATGCAATCTGATCAAACATGCATAAACGTTGCTTAGAAGATATGCTCATGTAAAAAATAAACACACATATAAAATTTCAGAAAATCCTGAAATGTAACATTGGATCCCTTAAGATAAGAGAAATGTGTGCTATAGTGGTGTTCAGAGTAACATTCTTCTAGTAGCTCTTAGCTCTTGCTGAACCTTACATTTTGAATTTTAAGGATCACTTGTAAGATGACAAAGGCACTTTAGTGGTGGAAACTGTCAAATTAGCTAAATTGCTGTACTTAAGTTGTCTTTTACTAATGAGAATTCTCCTTAAATAGAGACAGGTGCATACTGAAACATATTTTCCTTCTCAGCTCCACATCATGGGATCCAAACTAAATTGAACTGGTGAAATGAATATAGAAAATATCACTGCCAAATCCAAGATGGTTTATTTTGCCTAACTAAAGAGATTTGGAAACTTTATAGTTCAAGTCGAAAGTATGTATTTCCTTTAATTCCAAGTTAAGCTTTCTAAGGATCCTCCTCTGTCTCCTGTGGCTTTTTTGTTTGTTTTTCAGACAGGGTCTCGCTTTGTTGCCTGAGCTAGAGTACGGTGGTGTCACCATAGTGTACTGCAACCCAAAAGTCCTGAGCTCAAGCAGTTCGCTTGCCTCAGCCTCCTGAGTAGCTGGAACTACAGGTGCAAACCACCATGCCCAGCTAATTTTTTATTTTTTGCAGAGACAATGTGTTGCTATCTCCCAGGCTCACCTTGAACTCCTGGCCTCAAAAGATCTTTTGCCTCGGCCTTGCAAAGTGCTGGGATGTTAACACCAAATGGGATGGTGTCTTTTATTAGTTGATTTCTATGGAATCCATATAATAAAGTGAAAAAGATGGGCCTACAGAAATTTTCCACTTACAATTTTTATATAAAGATTTAAACATTTTGATCTTTACTGATAGAACTTGGTTTTTGTCTTTGACATTTAAATTAGTTATTGGATGGTTGGATAAACATTATATAACATGGAGGCACTAAATACAAGAATCTATCCAAAGATCCTAATAAAATTATGGCCCACTATTTATGATACACCACACACACACACACACACATACACACAGTATTAAAGTAAGTCAGAAAACAGTATGAACTTATTTTGGTAAATATTAAATGCACACATATATATTGGTACATATATTAAAAATGTCTGTAAGGTTATGAAAGTAGAGCGTCTTCTAGGGACTAGAATGAAGGTTTTTCCTTTTTCCTTTAGACCTTGTATTTAATAATAAACACCATAAGTTCACATAAATATATTACTAAAAATAAGGAAGAAATGATGAGGGCCTGAATTAGAATAATGTGTTTTGCAGATTGGAGGTTAGTTGAGAGGAAGGGACACATTTTGTTGATACTGATATTTAGGAAGTGAATTTGGCAGGATGTAATGACATTTGGATAAAGTCAGCAAAGAAGATTTAGAGTTCATGACATGACTCATCTTCCTGGTTAGAGTATCTTTTGCCCCGAACAAGCAGGCTTTGTTGTTATTATTAGTAAAGATTGATCAGTAATCAAATAGTGTACAACACCCTTTTGTTTAATCCAAAAAAATATACAGTTATCTAAACATTTCTACACTATTACTGAGTTAGATACTCTTTTCCTTTGACAATAGAAGCTGGTATTAGCTTAAATTATTTTGAAAATAATATCGATGAGTCTATTATTTTTATTCTAGAAGCTCCACTGGGACACTAGAGTAGAAGGAATTTCTGGTTGCCTAACAATGGACATTAAAAAAAAAAATATCTGCCCTGCCTCCTAGAATCAGGGTTGGAAGTTTCTTGGAGACAAGATCAATTTAGTCAGCATTAAATTCAGTAAAGGTAAGATGCCTACTGTCTGGTAGAGGTATGTGTTTAACCTCAGGGTATTTTGATTTACTCAAGAATAAACAGTATATGATTATTCTAGATAGTAATAAAGTGGTTTCAGTAAGCAATATCCACATTTCTACCAAGTGCCCTCAAGTGTTAAATTTTTCAATTCTCAGAAACTTAATGTAGTTTTCTAATTGAATATCTTTGATCCATAGCTTTTGCCAAGTCCTCTGGATAGAAAGATCAAAACTAATGTAAGAATTAAAGACCTTTATTTTAAAAGTGTATTTACAATGTACATATTCAGTTGTGATTTATTAAAAATATCTTAAGAAATAAAGTATATTATTTGCTTATGAAAGCCTAGTTGGAATTTATTACTAGGCACAACTTGTTTTACTTTAAAAAATTGTAATATGTAGCTCATAGTATATAAGTATTTAAGATTTTTTGAGTTTACAGTGGAAAACATAAGGAAAATGTGGATGATTTAACTTTATCTGTTAAGAAAAGATGAACAATTGACACATTTTAGTGTGTGTGTAACATATTTGTGCATTTATATTAATTTATATGTGATTCTCAATGTTTTATGATAAAGTCTCTTTTGGATTAAATGTGTGGTAGCATTATTCCAAATTAAAGCAAAGAGGGAGTTCTCATATTAGTTTGCATTGGTTTCTGAAGAACATCTTCTTTTATTCACTTTCTATAACATAATTATAGTGCATGGCTCATAGTTACTTTCAGAATTATTAAGAGTGTATTGAAAAGTTCATCTCAAGAAAACTCATTGTTCTAGTTTTAAATATCCACTGTTACTATGCAGCCTTATCTTCAACTGTATTCTCTTGTAATAATAACCATTGTTTATGAAGAGAAAATTATTGTATTCAAAGTTTCCAGGTGATTTATCGTTCTGTAAAAGTAATTCTAAAGAAGTAACTGGAAAATAAGCATTCTGTTCAGTACAAAATTAAAACCATTGTTTTAATCTTTTAAAACATATAAAACCTTGGAAGTTACAAAAAACTATGAAAAAATTATAAAAATGAAATACACATAAATATTGATAATATTTACACACTTACTGCTTAAGATATGCTTTCTTTAATGAGTACATGTTTGAGTAACTGAAGTGTTTCCTCTTCCTGGAAGAAAATCAATTTTATGATCATATTATTCAATAATTTTCTTACAGATTTTGTTTCATGGGTGTGTTCAGATAATCTTTAAAGGAGTAATTCAGTTCTACAATATTAGCAAAATCAAATAATTTTCCTTCTATGAATGTTGATACCTATTTACCCTTAGCACCTACAAGTAAGTATTGCTTGGTGAGAAAGAGTTCAGGCTATGGATTCAGTGTATCCATGTTGTACCCCATTCTCACTATAGCCATTTGACCTTGGGCAAATCACATAACTTCTTTGTGACTCATAGTGCTTTCATCTTTAAAATATGGTTAGTAATAATGATTCCTAGATTGAAAGTTTGTTGTAATAATTAAATGACAAATAAAGAGATAAACACATTTTCTGGACTATTTCAAGTGTTCAATTCATAGCTGGTATTGTTTTTGAAATGTTTGAAATACATGAAATAATCAGTAGCTATGAATAAATTTTAGCAAACATCAATTGTCATATATATATAACTAATACAATTTAAGTCCATTTACCCAAGTTCCAGCTCCTTTACAAGTTTCCCAATGAACATATCTTCTTGGATAGATTGCATCACAATGAACTTATCAGGTACCCAAGCAAATACACACTTCTCATTTAAACTTAGTGCTTCTTATAAAATCTTCTTTCTCTATTAAGTTCCCAGTGACTTAAGGGCTCAATATTGGAGTCATCTTTGGTTTATTTATTTCCTTCAAATATTTTGAGAGTGTAGATTTATGGTCAATTTCTTCCAACTGGACCACTTGCCACACCTAGCATTATTTACCTCTTTTGTTTTAATACACAGCTTTTTTCTTTGACTTTTTTTTTATATATTATCTTCCTTGGCCTGACTGTAAAATTTGACATTTTTCATGACCATGTCATTGGCATACTCTTTTATTAGTTAATTTATGCTATATTTTCCCAAGTAAGCACATTGATCCCTAAGGCTTCAGCTCCTACTAAAATTTGTGTCTCTAGCTCCAATTTCTGTTCTGCATTTTTGTTCCATATATCTGTCTACTAGATGTTAATGAGATCTTTACTTCACACATGTTTAAAACAAATTCATAATTTTTCTTCCTCCAAAAATATTTTCTTCCTTTGGTATGTTAGAGGTTTTCTTTTCATCTAGTTTTTCAATTTAGAAACCCCTGTGTCATTTTTTATAATTTTCTCCTCTCTCATACTTGACATACAATTAATTTTCAAATCTTGTTCATCCCATTTATTTCATTTCTCTAGTCATCATACTTACTGCTATTACAGAGGTTTCGAGATTCATTAACTCATACCCTTCCAATTGGGTGATAATTGTTTTTCTCTTTGCACCTTTCTTGTCCCTCTCTAATTCCTTATCAACACTTTGGCCAGATTTATTAAGAATACATATTGTCTACCACCATCTTTTTGTGGATATCTAGGCCACCTATAACACTGCCTAGTAGGTAAGTTTAGGATGGACAGGGACTCTCCATTTCTGTTTTCCCTGTGAAGCCACGTTTCTGGTATTCCCATAACACAGAATTCTTCAAAGGATATTCTTCTATCTCCATCCTTATCTGCATTTACTATGAATTCTTTGAATTCATATGAATTCTCAATGAATTCTTTGAAGTCCACTTCTCCATTCTCATCTGTGTCAAGTATATCTATTACTTATAAATATCACCCAACACACTTGCTTTCTTCTCCATCTCTGAAGATGGAGACATACAGCAATATTCTCTATGCATTTAAATGGAAGTATTTTTCTCTGTGAAGCCACATTTTCCAACATGAGCCTCATGAAGCCAACTAAGTGTTACTGGATTCTTATTCTCTCAATAACTAAGTGTAGCACTTTAAAGTCTGAAGGAAAGCCACATTGAAAGAGCATATCAATGTGGTGGAGAAAGGGAGGGGGTTGGCTTTTTAATTTATCTTTCTTCATCTTTTATAACAAGTATCTATCTATCTATCTATATATATGCAAACATTTATATATAGATATAGGTGGCTTTCCGTATATGTAGTAGGTTGGCTTAGATTTAATATAGTTGATTCAGAAACTAAACAATAGAGTACAAAAGTGCCAGGCAGAACATAAAACATCCTTACTTTAATTTCACAGAGTTTTATATAGGTAGAAGATTGTATAATTTGAGCCGGGTGTTAGACCAGCTATTTTCCTTTTCCTGTGCTTTGTCCTTTGAGAGATTGACAAAGCATTTGTTAATGCCCTATTATTTACCTTAATTATATTTTTGTAACAAAGGAGTCTGTAACTTTATTTATACTTAAGAATATATTTCCAGGGACTACATCTCATTGCCAAGCAGCTTTTAATACACTTCTGCTTGAGGAGAAAGTGTAAATTCGGTGCTACTGCCAAGAGCTAGTTCTTGTAACTGCACAGTGTTTAAGGCTGCTTCATTCTGTTACTTTGTAACTAGGAGCCATTGCATTTATGAGTACATGTAAGTTACCAGTTGTGATTTTATTCATAAAGGCCAGAAGCTGTCTTAGACAATCATGATTTATTGTATGAAGTATTTAATAATCATGTAACTGCTTAGGATATCCATTTATTTCGTTACATGGGTAAATAATTTGTCATTAATCTCGTGTTTGAACCATGAATTTCCCTTCTGTGTTTCAAAAGACTTGCAGCAGATCCAAAAATCTGGTGATATTTAATGTGCATGTATGTATCTGAACAACCACATATATTTGTGATTTAAATGG
Organism: Lemur catta; assembly: GCF_020740605.2. NCBI lineage: Eukaryota > Metazoa > Chordata > Mammalia > Primates > Lemuridae > Lemur > Lemur catta. The sequence continues at coordinate 247,253,341 of NC_059128.1, forward strand.
GAGAAGTCTTACTTACTATATGTCACAGAAGAGCAAAATTCTATTCAAATTTATACCTCTCCTTACCGTAAGACGTAGAGAATGCATGATGGTTTTTCCTTGATTTGCCAATATAATTGGTCATGGATGATAACTTAATAATTTTTTTTTTTTATTTCAGCTCTTCATGGGGGTACAAAGGCTCAGGTTATATACACTGTCCGTGTCCCGCCCATCCCCCGGAGTCAGAGACTCAGGCGTGTCCCCTCTCCAGACAGTGAGGCTGGCACTCACCATGTAGTCATACCTCCGTCCCCTCCCCCCACCCCCCACCTCCCCAGTCAGCACCATCAAGCATGACCATTCCCCAGACGGTGCGCAACGCACTCATCACGTAGGCATACACCCCTCCCCTCCTCCCCCCTCCCCCGCCGTCTCAGTCTGATATCCAATTGGTATCTTTCCCCAATGTGCATTTAGGTGATGATCAGGGAAACCAGTTTTCTGGTGAGTACATGTGATGCTTGTTTTTCCATTCTTTGGATACTTCACTTAATATAATGGGTTCCAACTCTCCAGGAGAACCAAAGAGATGTCATATCACTGTTATTTCTTATAGCTGAGTAATACTCCATGGTATACATATACCACAGTTTACTAATCCATTCGTGGATTGATGGGCACTTGAGTTGTTTACACATCTTTAATTTTTGTGATATAAAAGGAGTGTATCATGTTCTACCACTTGATGTTATTATCCCTTCCCTTTTCTGCAAAGGTACTATTGGCTAGAAGAAAAACATTTTGGTTAGGTTTGTAAGACAGTAGTCTTTCCCTATATAGTTTTTCTATAAAAACCGGTTTTATAATCATGAGTGGAAAAGGGCAGGTTGAATCAAGGTGAATGAATGTTAAGTGAGCACACCTGCCTGCCACTGCTGCTCCTTTAACTGAGTGAGTGCTGCACATCGTGGGCTCTGTGAGACCAAAATCCCGGTGCTTGGTGTCCTTGCATGACATGGAGTTTTGCATGTAGATCAATTTAAAGTGTACCTCTTGTTTACATAATTTGCATAATTTTAAAAGATAATGTTTCCAAACTTTGGAAATGTTAATGTTCAAACCGAAAATCTCCACTACATGTAACTTTCTTCCTCTGGATCAGTACATGGCTTATAATCCCAGCCAGTGGTTTGATATGTTCCAGTGTCAACTGCCACGTGCTCTACTTCAAGGGAAAACTAGTATTTTGTGAATTTTTTGTACATAAGTATTTTTTGCAAATATTTTAGCAAATGCTTTCTATTTCTCTTGCTTGTGAAAATCTTGGCTGGCATTACAGAAAAATAGTGCAAACATTATTTTCTTGCTGGGGAATGTTCGTTTTTTCTTTCTTTCTTTTCTTCTTTTTTCTTTTTTTTTTTAGTTTGTGTGTGGGAGTGGGCATGGGAGGGGGTGGTTTATGTTGAATGTTTAGGTTTTCTTCTGCATGATATGTCATGTTGTGGGATCTTTAGAAAACTTCATATTGTATGAAGAAGAAAATAGAATATTTGATACTTGAAATAAAAAAGAATACATATTGTCTTAGGTTACTTCCTTTCTGGAGTTCTAATTTTAAGGCATGCATGATGGTTATCCTATATATTATATAGTTAACATTAACTTATCTATAAATAATTTAAAGTTACTGCCAGGTGTGATGGCTCACACCTGTAATCCCAGCACTTTGGGAGGCAAAGGCTGGAAGATTGTTTGAGCCCAGGAGTTCAAGGCTGCAGTGAGCTATGATCACACCACTGCACTCTAGCCTGGGGCAACAGAGCAAGACCCTGTCTCTAAAAATATATAAAATTAAATTTAAAAATGAAGTCATTAATTTTCTATTAACACTACATACTTTATACTATCATACTTTCATATGAATGTATGGAAGACAATTGTAGAAAAGAACATGTATAATCAGTCATATTGTTGCTTCTTTGCAAATAGTTTTCTTTCTCGCTACTTTTAGAGTCTTTCTTTTATTTTTGATAACAAGCTATTTCATTCTCATGTATTCATATGTAGATTTCTTTTTATTTACTCTGATTGAGATTCTTTGGGCTCCCTGAATCTAAAGACTCATGGTTTTTTTTTTTTATCAGTTCTGAAACTTCGCAGCCATTATATTTTCATCTATCTGTTATTACCTTATTGATTTATTCTATGTAGTACACTATAAATATCAACCAGAAAAAAGAAAAAATTATAAAATGTATTGGCAGAAGCCTTGTGAAATATAAGATTAGATAAAGCATAACAACTTTTGAAACAGATAGAGTTGTATTAATAAAATAGGGAATTCAAATAGAGTCTTGCCTCCAGTTTCCATAGATGTTCACGAAAGATGTGATTGCCTATGCTTTTTCTTTACCTGGGCTTCATAGTGCCAGATAGATTAATTCTTTATTTGGTGAAGCTATATTCAAGCTTCGGCTTCTTCAAAAAGTTGTTTTCTCAAATCACCATTCAAACCACAAACATTTTTTTTGTTTTAGTTTTGAACATTTTCTTGTATATTTCATAAACTGTAATCTAAACTTTATCCATATCATGGAATGGCCATATCTAGGATTCTATAATATCTTAGTCTAGTCCAAAATTTGATTTAAAATGCAATATAGACATTTAGAAAAAAGACTAGACTATAATTTTATTTATAGTTATCATTTATAGGCAGTCATTTATAGGCATCATTATTGCATGAAACACCCACCCACACAAAACTATTTTTTTCTTAATGAGTCTTTACTACAGTATTGTACTTATTTACATTTGCAAAATCTGTTAATGTACATGCATTTAGCTACACTCTTCGAGGACTCTCTGTATATATACATAAAAGTATAGGTCATACATTATGAATGTTGTAGCTGACAGCCAAGTAGTAATAAAAAAACATTTAAAATGCATGTACCGAAGTGTGGTGGCTAGGGTGTTGTCCCTCTCAGATCTCCCTGATGGATTAAAAGACAATGGCATTCAGATATATATACAACATTGCTTTTTACTACATGGATTTTAAAAATTTTGTTGTTGTTTTATGTTAATAGTTATATTAATTTTAAGGAGTGATAATTTATATGCTAGATATCAAATATGAATTATCCTTAATATGGTAAATATGCAGATACATTACATATCTTTGGAAGTGCTTACAGAGAATCCTGTTCCTGACATGCTATGCTGTACAAGTGTGTTTTGTTGGCATTATATGTGAATTAGCCCAGAACATACATCTGTAATTCAGACAAATTAAAATATTTCTAACAAAAGTGATTTGTCAATTCCATTGTAAAGAAAATGATATTTGAGTTCTTTGTTTGAATTCCTGTGCCTTATCTCAGAGGTACAGATTTGTCTTCTGATCTAATTCTTTTGGGATTAAATATCCCATTATCTTATTACATATTTATATTGTAAATTACTACTTATAATTATGTGGTGAGTCAATCTTTTGAAAGAAATCTTGTTTAAGGACACACATGTAAAACATGGGAAAGGTTTTGTATAGAAACAGGTATGAGGAATTTTTCTGAAAGAATGCACATACTGCAATTGTCTGTAGGTGTTTGTGTTTCTGTCAAAACAGAAAATTATTTCAAAGAAGATAAATACAGACAGCTAAAATTAGTTGTTCTGATATAAAGACCAAATAGATTTTGCACTTTCCTAACATAATCTGCAAAATCCCCTGATGTATGCTCATCTCCAAAAATAGTTCTGATAGTAGTTTATAGCACTTTACCATTCTTATAAGTTATTTATATGAAGCATGTGAATTATGTGGCTGGAATTGCAGAAAATTTTCTTTTACCCTAATTTTTTTTGTGGTACATTCAATTTTAAAAGCTCTCTTTTTGTTATGAAAATGAGAATTCATTTAGAAATGATTCCTGCTAATTTTAGAAACCAGTTCAAATAAGTTTGGCATTATTTTTATTATCCCAGAAAAAAAGAGCATCTGTACTTCCTTTCATATTTACTGCCTTTGGTAGAAATGGATGGGGTCAATGTGTTACATTTTTTCTGTTAAAAATTCTTGATATATATTGCTACTGTAGGCAAAGTTATATGAAACAACAAATTGTTAAGGAATCTAATAAGGCAATTATTTTTATTGATAAAGCAATTAATTTTATTTTCTTGAAAGTGATACTTATTCTGAATAAATACCATGCTATTTTTTTTTCTAATGACATCATTGGAACGAAAGATTCTTAATAGATATGGCCTCCCTTGTGTCACTATAATTGTCTCCTAAGGAAATATATTTTATGATTTTAGTCATATTAAATATTTAAGGGTTTTAAAATAACCTCACTAAACTTTCAAGGAAATTGACATAAATGTAGAGCTAATGTTTTAAAAAGGACAAAATGTGAAAGACTATAAGGACTTGGTGTTCTCCAGGAGTCTCAGAAATTCATCACTGCTTGTATGTCATGCATTTTATTGCCTCCAGGAAACCAGGGACCTTTATCTGAAGGACATTCTTTGGTTCTTTCATAGATGGTGACCATGCAGAGCATTTAAGAAATGAACACATTTTTCAATATTATTTTTTACCTTTAATTTGACTTAATTATAAGGTAACATTTCCTGCCTCTAGTGAGTCAAATTTCCCTGTTGACATATTTGAGATGTTTTTCTGGATTATTAGGATTCGATGGTTTCTTTCTCTCTAGTACCATTGGTCTAGTGCAGCACAGGTGTTTCAAGTTCTTTATAAAAGGGGTAAAGTATCCTGGGTAGCACACTGAAAGCTCATTTGCATAATGTAATGATATGAAAGACACAGAGGAACATCTTGATTGCAGGTGTTATTCTGAGGTTGAAAAGTAGGTCATTGCCATTTACCTTAAGATCTTAGAGAAGCAAAGGGACTTTGCTGAAATTAAGAAATAAACAACTTTGCTGAGTAATTAAAAATAAAGAAGATCAGAACTTATTATATCTTCCTCAATCCAAATGAAATTTACCATTATACTAATGTTTAATTATTGCAAAATTTTGTTTCCATCAATGTTGACGTGGCTTATGGGAACTTTAGTCACATGCAGAATCTACACTTTCTAAAAAATGGTCATTTCATATTTTATCTCAACCTCTGCTTACAGGCTAAAATTCAGATTAGTTTTATGAAAAACATATGTAATTAATAAAATTGGCATGCCAGTGCATTAACATTTCTTGTAGCTATGAAACTATCAGTTTTGATTATCATTATTAAACAGCACTGAATGAGCTATAATTTAAAATCACCCACATTTCAACTTATGTTAATTTTGATCCATTTTCCTATCATGTTACATTTTATAACAATTCTTTAAAACTTAATTTTTATTCTTTTCTTGTAATTTATGGTATATGATGCATACTATACTTAATTAACATACTACATCTTCACGAACATATTTGAATTTGCAGGCTTCAAAATTAGCATCTGTTTCTCATTAATCAACTTTCGTTTTCTCAGGTGTTAGTGAGGTAATTACAGTCAGGTGTAACAAGCCTAGTTGTATGTATTCTTATTAGTACAGCATCACGTTATTATCAATTTTGCTATTTGGCTCTAATTGCATTTTCTTGGCTAAGTAGAATTTTTATAGGGCTTCTTATTTCATTAGCATTGTTATCTACACTGCAATTTGCCAAAATATATAGGTGGCTTAAAAGAAAATATTATTTTAATATAACTTCTGAAAAAAATCATAATTCATTTTCTATTTCTCACTCTATAACTCTAATCCTTGCTATATTTTACTCAAAGAAAAAGAATGTTATTTATTTATAGCTTTTTACATGATTTAATGGTGGTATCCGGTGGTTCTTCAGGTGATTGTTATAAATCGTTTTCTCAAAAGAAACCCTTGCTAGTTTCCATGTCAATAGATATGTTATCTTTTGATGCTATTTATCTGTATCTCCAACAACCATCCATTATCTATTGGTGTTTCTATTTATGTGTGTCTGTCTGTCTATCTATCCATCTGCCCTTTTGGAAGTGAAGGTAGCTTGTTCATACTGTCTCATTTGTATACATACCAATTCTTCTTCTTGTGTATTTGAAATTTTATAAATTGTTTGTAGAAAACACATTTCCTTATTGGTTGATTCCCACTACACATTTGTCCCAAAAAGTTTTTCATGTGCATCCTCACTCTATACAGTAATCTTTTATGAGTCTTATTTTTAATGAGGATATTGGAATAATGCAAATCTGGATTATCACTTTTTCAGCCATCAGTATCGGCTTCATCATTCTTTTCCTTTTTTTGGAGCATAACTTGGAAAATGGAAATGGATTCACCATTTTGTGCAGTGTTTCTGAAATCATTGTAGTTTATCCAGAATCTGGCATTAGATTTTTGTTCTATATGACTAAAATGAGCCAACAAATTCTCCTAATTAAACAATACCTATTTTCTTTGATTTTTTTCAGTTTGCTTTTTTCTTTTCTTTAATTTTTTTAGGGCAAGATACTTAATCTCCATACAGTTATATGCTATATTTGTAATTATATTTTATCCTATCATATTGATAGTTTTAAAGATTGCTTATATGAATGTAACAAATAGTTAAAAATTTAAGAGGTTTCAGAGAGGCAGGAAGATTTTTAAAATTTCCAGTACAAAATTCCAGCAGAAAATAGTTATTAAATTTTTGGTGTTACTTTTAGGTTTTAGTTGCATAGGAATTATTGACCCTTATAACTATACTGCAAGTACAATTTTCAATTTAGCTTTCCTTTTTGATACTATGAAAATTATTTTCTCATTATCATATATTTATTTTAAATGTTTCTACACTAGTAATTTTTTTTTTTTAGAGAGTATACCATGAAGCTTTTTTCTCTTTACTAAATTTTCTAAAGGCAAAATACCAGTATTTTAAAATTAATTCACTGGGTCAAAAGTTATAAACAGTTGAAGTGTTTAGTATATTTCAACATTTTACTTTAAAAATATTCAAATTAATTTATACTGTTGTTTACAATCATTGGGTAATGTGATTTTTCTTAAATATTCAGTAATCTGATATCAGGCAAAACTTTTTCTTATTGTTTTATTTAGCATATTTTGTGATCTTCTTACATGCTGTTAGCCATCATGGACAGTTTTGAGGAATACTGTTGTAAAAGGTCCCTCTACTGAGATTTGTCTATTGTTTTTCTCATGTTTAGATAGAGGTTATGGGTCTTTGGAAGGAAGACCATAAAAGCAAGATGCCATTTCATCATGTTAGTTATGATACATGCTATCAGCATGACTTATCCCTGTTTTTTTTTTTTTGAGACAGGGTCTCACTCTGTCCCCTGGGCTAGAGTGCAGTTGTGTCATTGTAGCTCACAGCAACTTCAAACTCCTGGGCTCATGAGATCCTCCTGCCTCAACCTCCCAAGTAGCTGGAACTACAGACATGTGCCACCACGCCCAAATACTTTTTCTATTTTTAGTAGAGATGAGATCTTGCTATATTGCCCAGGCTGAGACTTATCCCTATTGATGCTGACCTTGATCTCTTGGCTAAGGTAGTGTTTGTTTGTCAGGTTTCTCTGCTGTGAAGTTATGCATTTTCTTTCTTCTTTCTATGTTATACTTCTTGTAAAGACGTTGCTATGCACAGACAATACTCAATCTTTTGGAGGATGGAGTATTTAGATAAATTATTTGGAATTCTTCTGCATGGAAGATTTGTCTCTTCTCCCCCTTTATATATTTGTTCATTATTTATTTATGTAGGTATGGACTCATGGATATTTATTTTATTTATTTATTTTTGCTCATATTGTTCCAGTTTTAGCCATTGGGAAAACTTTCAGTTGGCTCCTATGTCCCTTTGACACCCTTAACAGCGTGTGTGTCTGTGTGTTTAGAGAATTTCCTTTTTATGACACTACAAGATCCTCCAGGTTCATGTTTTTCTACCCCAGTCCCAAGCCTAGAACCAGCTGTTTCTCCAAGGAGCCCTACTTCCTCTTAAAGCCTTATGGTGAGTGAGTCAATGGATTCATTCCTTAGCTTATGCATATTTCTGTGTAATATTTACAATGCATGACCAAGTCCATCTTTCCCAATATTATTTTGAATGACAAGTTTGTTGTAAATTCCAGGACACACAACTGTCCCCCAGGAATACAGAAGAAGCCTCACAACCATAAGGATTTCTTCTGAAAAAACAGAGCTCTTGAATATTCGAGGGAGACAAATATCTTCAGCTCCGGGTGAAATTTTTTTCAAAGATTCAGTGCAAAATATTTTGAGAAGTGGGATTAAAAATGTGCTTTTTAAGATAAAGATAATAAAATTTCAATTTAAGGGCACTGTAAAGGAGAGAGAGCCCTTGAACAAAGAAAGAATGGTTACTAAGGGAGTTCTATTTTCTAGAGGTTGGGACCCATCCTTCTGTTCATAAAATTAAGACTCCAAATCAGTTGACAGCTTTGTATTAATATTTAAATAAATACTTCATAAGTCACAGATGTAGAAAGAGATATTAATAATTTGGATAAAATATATCTTAGAAAAACAAAAGTTTGTTATGCATATTCTAAAGGAAAAATTTAATTATTCTTCTCAATCTGTCTGGAAGAAAAGATGTTCCAGAAATATCCCATAGCAACATGGTTTGGTAAAGAAAAGTTTACAAAGTCTATTAGCCTGATAAATACAAAAGCATCAAAATAAGGCAGTGGAGAGACATTATATCTAGAATATGCAGGTACACAGAAAAATGTATTATATTGGAATATTCGTATGTTTAGAGAATTTATATATAGTGTTAGGAATTTTATAAATAATACTATAGTTTATCTCATATAATTTTTGTAACAACTAAATGATATAATGATTTAAATGATGGGTCCATAGTAAACAATAAATTTTAGCCATAATTATTATTGGTAGTATCAGCAGTAGTAAAATTAGTATTCATAAAAAAGCAGATACTTCTGACTCTCTCCATCTAATAGAAAATGAAAAGTTTAGGTTTATACCAAAAATTTGTTGTTAGATTTTCAATGGTTTACTAGGGACTACGTTTTTGGGTGTCAGTTTTATAAATGAATGGATATATTATGTTATTTTTTTGAATTATGAGTTGCAGTAGACTGTCTAAAATGATGGAAGCATCAATTATACAAGGTTAGATAACTGAATGAACTCACAAGACTCCACTGAGTATACTAATGCCAAGGCTTTAATAAAAATGAATGATATAGTAAAAGAGAACGAAAGCAAAGGCAGGCATCAGGAGATCTAGAACTTCCAGGTGCAGCTCTCTAGGTTCCTTTTTAGGAATTGTTTAGATATAAGATCAAGAGCTTAATGGAGTTTTAAATAATATTAATTTGAATTTGTAATTTAATTCTTGGTCTTTCTGTTTTAATTTAAATCTACCGTTTCACACATTTATTCTCACTGATTTATATAATATTTATAAACTTTTCTGCTCTTCTCAAAAGTTTCTAATGTAGCTCTCTCTGGCTTTCACATACTTTGTTTCTGTAAGGTACAACTAAGTCAGCACTGTATTCTTAGTATATTTTCTATAGGTAATTATTAATATAAGAGAGTTTTAAAATGATTGGTGGATTTTTCAAATAAGAAAAAAATTTTGCTTTTCCATCTATTTACTTATAGATACAGAATAGTTTTGATTATCAAATAGTAGCAAAGGTAGAGTAGATTTAATAAGATGACCATCATTCATGTGGCCTTGCTGAGGGACACTTAGAACTTCCCAGGCTGATGGGCCAACCCCTGCCAGGCACATTGCTGCTGGGAGTAGGGCCTCCCAGCTGACCTGCGATAAACATGAAATAAATCTTTGTGTTATTTAAGATACTGCAACACATTAGTTTGATGGTTAATTTTATATTTCAACTTTACTGGGCCACTGGATGCCCAGATATCTGGTTAAACATTATTTCTAGGGGTGTCTATGAAAGTATTTCTAGAAGATATTAGCATTTGAATTGGGCTGACTAAAGCAGATATTCCTCCCTATTGTGAGTGGGCATTACCCAACCTGTTTAGGGCTTGAGTAAAACCAGAAGGTAGAGGAATATGGAATTCTCTCTCCCTGCCTGACTGCTTGTGCTGAGACATCAATCCTCTGCTCTTAGACTGGAACTTATACCATTGGCGTTCCTGGTTATAAGGCCTCTGAACTCAAACTGAAATTTATACCATTGGTGGCAGATCATGGGAATTCTTGGCCTCCATAATCATGTGGACCAATTCCTTATAATAAATCGTACTTTTTTATTTCTGTTTCTCTGGAGAACCCTAATAGAGATCATTTCTGTTCTCAAACTTTGCTAAGATATGTGGATATGTATCAAAGATTGCTATCACAATCTCAATTTATATTAATATATTAGATAGGTTTGTTTCATATGTGAAGTTCATTTTGTATTTGGTTTTCTTTCACCGAAACATCCATGGAAGCCTGTGAATGTCAAGTCATGAAGAATTTGCCACTTTTGTGATTTTACAATTAAAAGAGATTTGAACAGATAAACTATTATAAAAAGGTGTGAGGAATAATTCTATGTTTATTTTGGGAAAACTAAAAAAGCTTTAGAAAAATAAACTGTGGAAATACTATATTAATAGTTTCCAAGTGACACTAGCAATGACTCTAGATGAAATATTTTTCAAACTAAGAAAAAAAAAACCTTTCCTCTGATTTTGGGATTTTTAACTATACTGATGAGACTATTGTCTATAAATGGAAGAAAATACCATAAAAAAAGATAATTTGATCATATTTTATCTTAGATACTTTTAAAAAAACATATCACTTAGTTTAGATCTATTTTGGTTGCCACAGAGACACTCATTGAGTATATGTTAAATTTTCATAAAATATGAACAGGCACCCTAGAACAGGCAAACTAGACTTTAAAGTCTAGTTTTGCTTTGAAACGATTTATTTTTTGCTCCTCGAGTTTCTTCATGCACTGTTTCTGAATTCTTACATGCATTCTATGATAACCCAATATTAAAGACATAACCATAAAAATTCTCTGCTTCTATATTGCTATTTTATGGTGACAGTATTTTGATGCAAATAAAGCCAGATTACAATCTAATAAATGAAACTGACAAGTCAAGGCAAAAGCCTTCCTGACAATTGAAATTTTTGTCCTGCAATGATTTTATTTTTTACCAATTGTTTAATGCAGATACAATCTAATAGCTTCTCTCTTAAAGCTGAATAAGTAGTTATATGGTTGTGTTTAAAAAAAAAACAACTCTCCAAAGGCTCCACCTTTACATGAAGTTCAAATAGTGTGTAAAAATCACTAAGGAAAGATACATAATGTGCTTTACTCTCCTTAAGCATAAACTGGGCAAACACACACTGTGCAAGAATAATTCATTCTTGCATCTCTTTCAAAAATTATACAATAATCCATAAACCCAGAGTCTTTAATAGGAAGAGGCATCTGCCCACTGGGATGCTTTATTTGCATATCACTGGCCAAGTCCTGTGTTGATGAGGGCAGCGCAGGTGCTGAGGGTGATTTCTGGATGAAGGTGTCACCTGTGAAATGACAAAAATTGACTCTTTGCATGTCTACCTCCCTGCTGCTGGTAGCTAAGCAATACTGTGACTTGGCTGATTTCCTAATAAACTACAGGTGGGAGGGTGTTGAGGTTGTGCCATTACAAATCATCATCTGTTAGATCAAAGTGCAGAGGGAAGAACGGCAGGTGTGCAGTATTAATAGCTACATTTATCTCTCCAGTCACTTAATAATTGGTTCTAGTGTGGCTTCCTTGTAACAGAGCATTTCATGGACTCCAAAAGCATTTTGATGAAGCTTAATGTGTTCCGTGCTGGCAGAGCTCTTGTGTGCTAAGTGTAGGGGGTGTGTATTTCATTTCCCAAGAAGGCACTGGTGTAGCAAACAGAGATAGGGAACCACTTGTGAGTGACTTATAATTCATATTGCTCTTCTGAAAACAAATATTGGAGTTTGCCTGTATGTTCTTAACATCTGAAAATAAAAGCTAGTATAGTAATCTCATTTTTATAAATATTTTCCCATATTTCACAGCTGTTCACATTTATCAAGTACTTTCTGTATGCCAGCCAGATACTGGTCTAAGCTTTTATATACTTATGGTTCTCACAACATTCCTTTTGTGCAGATTATTTTATAATTCTAATAAATATTATCATTGGTTATAGTTGTAATCAAATATTGGAGACCAACAGGCTAAAAAATGTTTACTATTTCCTTTATGAGAGTATTAAAAATTTAGATTTTTCTACTGGATGAGAAAAACTTTTTATGGTAATGGGCAAACAGAAGATTAATGATAGAGCTCTGCTTTGGAATGTTCTGGTGGTTTCCTAATTCTATGTTTAATGACATATTAATAACTGAATTTCTCAATGTATACTATTATCTGCTATAAAACTTGGACTACATTTGATTGTGTGTATGTTTGTGTTTGTATTTTACCAAGCGAATTGAAGGCCTGAGACTGGAAAATGGAATGAGGGAACACTTTGAGGTGCTATTTGTATTGTGTCTAATGCTATGCACACACTTGTAGCCCAACACTGGGGAGATCTTAAGGAACTTGAATAAATGATATACTGATTCTGTATCACTTTGCAGCCTTCTTTTGCCCGTACAAGCCAGATGACACATATATTTATAATTATTTTTGGACTTCCATATTATTGTTTCTCAGATAATGACTTTCTTGGCTTTGAAAATGTTACCACATCTGTTTCACTCTATGATCCTGAGATGCAAATATTAGGACACAGAATCAAAACTGGAAAATAAGAGACATTTTATGGTTTGGAGTTTCTAATATGTATTAACACAAATATAGTAGTCTCCCCTTATCCATGGGGATGTTCAAGGCCCCCCAGTGGATATCTGAAACTTATGTCTGATAACTGAGATGGCTACTAAGTGACTAATGGGTGGGTAGTGTGTACAGCATGGATGTGCTGGACAAAGGGCTGATTAACGTTCCCAGTGGGATAGAGCAGGGCAGTGTGAGATTTCATCATGTTACTCAGAATGGCATGCAATTAAACACTTATGAATTGTTTATTTATGGAATTTTTTATTTAGTATTATTGCAATGCATCTTACCATGTGTAACAAACTTCAGAGAGTGAAACTTCATACAAGGGAGGTGGGGCTAGTGTATAATGCATTTTTCTTTCCTTTGAATTTACTCCTATTGCAAGCAGTGATAAAATGTCATTCAACAATAGGTAAAAAAATATAAAATCTATTATAAGTTATAGAAAACATTTTTCTTATTTTTATAAATGCCTAAATATTTTAATGAAAATTTGGCAGTTTAATTTTATCATAATTTTTAGAAAATAATTATTTTTTCCATGTATTCAAGTGTGAAATTTTGACTCTATAGCACAGTGAACATTGGTATATTTCCTTAAATAAAAAGGTATATTTATCATTATTTTTTGCATATCTTCAAATATGTCCCTGTGCTTGCTTCTCAGTTATCTAGACCCTACTCAGTTATCTAGACCCTAAAACCACAACCACACTCCAATAAGATGGAGATGCACTGCTGTCTTCTGAAATTAGTGCTCGAAATTCCAGCAACTGCTATCAGAGAAGAGTGGTGCCTGCTATAGAGATTATTGTCCCTCCATGTGTTTTCCTCTTGTAGATATAATTGCCCAGGATTATATTGGGAATCAAGGCTTAAATATCTTTTCTAGGCTCTCTTGAAGTAGTGAGTCCACATGACAAAATCTTATCAATAGAATGTAAGAGGAAGTCATGTGAATCCTTTCTGAGAAAAGACTTTTAAGAGGGATGTTTGCCTCCTCTAAGTTCTCTCTTCTCTTTTGGAGGCTGAATAAAAATGATAATCATGCAATAGCAATAAAACAGAAGCCACAAGGTGTAAGGTGCTTGGGTCATTGCATATTAATGTGGATGAGTGCCTCCTGTCAACCAAAACTAAGAATCTTAGACTGTTGCATAAAAAAGAAAGAAACATCTATTGCATTCTAACAACATATATTTCTGAGTTTATTTCTTATAGCAGTCTAATCTACCCTAAGTAATATAGTGCCAGTGCAAAAAATGTAGACTAAAGGGATGAAACTTACTTAAAGAAAAACATAGAGATCTAGGAGGGTCAATTATTGGCTCTAATCCATCAATGGTGGGTGTTTGGAGCATTATGTTGAAAAGATTTTAAGAGTTCCTTAGGATTCAGCGCTGCAGACTGCTGTGATCAGTTGGCATGGTTGCCGTGGCAAGTGTGCGTGGCTGTGGCAGGTATTTCACATATTTGCCAAACCTGATGCATATAAATCAGTGACTGCCTTATCTATAAAATTAAAACATTATTAAATGTTAACACAAAAAAACATGCAATACGGGACAGCTTATCTTTAGTGATTTGGAAGTATCAGCTGTTTTTGTCTTAAATATATTTGATGATCTCTGTAATAATAATATGCCTATTAACTTCTCACCCTATAATATCATGCTTTCTTTCTATCTTCCCTTCTTTTGAAGGGAAAATTTGATAATTTAACATACGATACTCTTTTTCCTTCTATATAGATTTGGTAGTTTAAAACTCACACCCTTTTTTAAAAAACTTTTACCTATGGTGGCTATCAAGCACTAATATAATTAACACACTTAGTACTCTTAATAACGTAATTTAAGCTTTGAAGATACATTTATGCTATGAGACAAAAAAATGGATTGAGTTTAGCACATCATTCCCCAACCACAGTCTGGGAATAAGACAACAGCTTCATGTTTAATAGTTTATTGAGAGGACAGATCTTGGTGGATGTTTAAGATGTAAGATATCTTCACAAAACAATATATAGTGTACATTTTTGCACAATTTCGTATTCTTCTATGACCCTTTTTAATTAACTGTATGATTTGTCTTCATTGGACTTAGTCTATTCAGATATGGTCATTCTTTTGGATATTTTACATTTTCTGAAATTGCAAACAATGTTGCTAGGGTATTAACAACATTTCTATCATATCAAAATAAAAAAGCAAATATACCTTTTGAGTTAAGACATGTTTTGTGAAGAGGAGAGAATGAAAGGGCATCATTGGAGAAGTGAAGATGACAGTGGCTGACCCTGAGTGTAGGGAAGACTCCTTCATGTGGAAAAGACACAGAAGTTAAGAAAGCCGATGTCAGAATTAGCACTGCAGCAGCTTGTAGCACCCAGGTGAGAGGTGACAGGTCTTTGGAGAGCAATAGCTTTACAATGCATCTAGGGAGTCTGGACATAAGGTGAGGATGCTCCCAACACTGGAGCTTTCAGAGCCGAGCTGCTTATCTTCAATGGACCCCTTGGTGTGGGCAATGAGCATTGTAGGGACTGTCCTGCTGCAGGGAATGATAAAGGTCCTTCTCTTATTTCTTTTCATATCATAGATGTTTATGTATATTTCTAGACCACTGTAATAGCAAGGAAGAGAGGAATAGACTTAAAACATGCTGAGATGATAATTCTCACACCTTGAAGAGTACAAGTTGAGAGCTATCTTTGTGTTGGTTGAAAAAAATCAGAATGTGGGGTAAAATTTACTCTTGACTCACATAAAAATATATTATCTCTGAATTTATCATGTAGCATCATCCTAAATCATTTCTATAGTGTCAAAAGGGATCAGTGTATAGTATAAAAGTTCTATATTGACCTTTCTTCATTCTTGCATTACATATAATCATTATATTTGAGGATTTATTTTATTTTTACAAAGACACATAGTTTGGAAACCAAACTGAGTTACAATTTGACTATAATAGAGAACACACTCCATATTACCTTAAGTTATTCCTATACTTAATCCCAGAAATATGCCCTTTAAACACTGGCATTTTTATCAGACATTTTAATATGAATGTGAATACTGGCTCTAAAGTACAAAAAGTTCTTAAATTTAAAAATGAAAAAATGTTAATTTTATTACTGCAAAGTAAAATAAAGCAACACCAAATTAACTTGTAAGTCTCTTTGATTTTTATCTACTTATTTTTCACTCATTTTGTTTGGATTAACTACAGCAGAAATGAGAAACAAAAGATTGATGACAGAAATCACAAAAGGTTTTTCCTAGGAATATATTTAACTAAGCAGGTCAAAGACCTTTACAGGGAGAACTACAAAACACTGAGGAAGGAAATAGCAGAGGACGTAAACAGGTGGAAAACCATACCATGTTCATGGGTCAGCAAAATTAACATGGTTAAAATGTCTGTACTACCCAAAGTGATCTACAAATTCTCTGCAATCCCTATTAAAATACCAACATCATTTTTCACAGATCGAGAAAAAATAATTCTATGCTTCGTATGGAACCAGAGAAGATCCTGTAGTATATAGTAAAATCAATCTTAAGCAAAAAGAACAAATTAGGAGACATCAATTTACCAGACTTCAAGCTATACTACAAGGCTATAGTAACTAAAACAGCATGGTACTGGCAAAAGAACAGAGACATAGACAATGGAACAGAACTGAGAACCCAGATATAAAACCATCCTCATATAGCCATCTAATCCTTGACAAAGCAGACAAAAACATACACTGGGAAAAAGAATCCTTATTCAATAAATGGTGCAGGGAAAATTGGATAGCCGCATGTAGAAGATTGAAACAGGATCCTCACCTCTCACCTCTCACAAAAATTAAATCACGGTGGATAACAGACTTAAACCTAAAGCAAGAAACTATAAGAATTCTAGAAGAATATGTTGGAAAAACTCTTATATACATTGGTCTAGGCAAAGAATTTATGAGGAAGACCCCAAAGGCAATCACAGCAACAACAAAAATAAATAAACGGGAACTGACCAATTTAAAAAACTTCTGCACAGCCAAGAAAACTATCACAAAAGCAAACAAACAACCTACAGAATGGGAGAAAATATTTGCATGCCACATAGCTGATAAAGGGCTGAAACTAGAATTTACATAGAACTCAGCAAAATCAGCAAGAAAAAAAAACAAAAAACAAATAACGCTATCAAAAAGTGGGCAAAGGACATGAACAGAAACTTTTCAAAAGAAGACAGACTAATGGCCAACAAACATGAAAAAATTCTCAACATCTCTAATCATCAGGAAAATGCAAATCAAAACTACAATGAGATATCACTTAACTCCAGGTGGAATGGCTTTTATCAAAAAGTCTCAGTACAGTAAATGTTGGCATGGATGTGGAGAGATAGGAACACTCATACAGTGCTGGTGAGACTGCAAACTAGTACAACCTCTGTGGAAAGTAATATGGAGATACCTTAAAGAGCTACAAATAGAACTACCATTTGATCCAGCAATCTCATTACTAGGCATCTACCCAAAGAAAAAAAAGATATTCTATAAAAAAGACATCTGTACTTGAATGTTTATAGCAGCACAATTCACAAGTTCAAAGATGTGGAAACAACCCAAGTGCCCATCAATACATGAGTGGATTAATAAAATGTGGTATATGTATATCATGGAGTTCTACTCAGCCGCAAAAAACAATGGTGATCTAGCATCTCTTGTATTATCCTGGATAGAGCTGAAGCTCATTCTACTTAGTGAAGTATCACAAGAATGGAAAAATAAACGCTACATGTACTCACTATCAAATTGGTATTAACTGATCAACATTTATGTGCACATATAGTAGTAATATTCATCAGGTGTCGGGCAGATGGGAGGAGGGTAGAGGGGATGGGCATATTCACACCTAATGGGTGCAGTGCGCACTATCTGGGAGATAGACAAGCTTGAAGCTCTGACTTGGGTGGGGCAAAGGTAATATATGTAACCTAAACATTTGTACCTCTGTAATATGCTGAAATAAAAATAATAGTAATAATTTTTTAAAAATCTTTTTCCAGTGACACCTATGGTAAGACTTATACTTGACCCAAGATTTCTAGGTATATCACCAAGCACAGCCCAGTTTTGCCTAAAAGATAACTAAATTAGATCTTATTACCTAGCCCTGCTTTTTTATTTTTTGACAACTTTTTCTCTTTGAGACAGATTGTCAACAGAACTCAGGTTAGTTTATTAGTGTTTGTATTTGGGTTTTCTTTACATCCACACTAAGTGTTCAAAAGTGTCAAGGTCATGAAAAACAAAAAAACTCTAAAAAGCTGTTAGAGATGGGAAGATACTAAGGAGAAGTAACCATTAATTGTAGTTTGGGATCCTATGTAGAGTCCTGGTAAACAAAAGAACATTGGCGTAAAAATTAATGAAATTCCAATAAGATCTGCAATTTAGTTATAATATGGTGCCAATGTTAATTTCCTCTTCCTGGTCATTATACCATAGTTATGTAAGACTTAGCATTAGGAGAAGCACTTTATATATATCTTGCCATGTTATACTGTACACTGGGTGGAATGAATTTATTTAAGAAAGAGTTGAATACATTGCCAGACATAAGAGGGATATAAGACTGCAACTTTCTTGTATGTCTCAAAGTAGTTCAAAATAAAAGGTTAATGATTAAAAGACCCAAGTACTCAGAAATCAGTATTGGCCTGGAGCCGTTTAGTATATTATCTTAAAAATCTCAATGGTCTTTTTAATAAAACAATAGAAATATGATAAACTACTAAGATAGAGGTTTATTAGGATTAACCTGATTATCAAGAAATGCTTTCAGCCAAACTTCTACATTAGTACAAAAGTTATTATAAAAAAAGTTTTTAAGAATAGCCTTCAGTAATTGAGGAATTCATTAAAGCAACATCCTCAGAGACTCCAGGCAAATGAGGTGTTCCTGTGTGCATCTGGTGAGCAGAGTTGTTGGTGTATTATTAAAGAAGTAGGAACTTGGGGCACTAGTTAGAAAAGGTTTCAGAGGCAAGTGAGTGTTAGCCGAGACCAGAGCAGAGGATGGTACTCCAGGGCATGAATCTCAGCTGAAAGATGTGAAGGAGGCTGACACTGTGCTCTAGGGAGCATACAAGTGAGAAGTTGATATCAATTTATGGTGGAAACTCAAACTAATTTGCCAGGAGAAACTTGCCTCTGGTGTTTATGTCTCTAAGTGTTTACTGGGATCCCATTGGAGTGGAATATCGACTTTCATATGAAATGAATGAAAAGTCACTGAGTCATCAGAGCAATTAATTACCAAAAACACTACATCTGAAGAAAATCTTGTATACAGCAATATAGACTCAGATGTTAAGAAGGAGGCCATCACATCAAATAGCAGTCACCTTAGATTATCCTAGCATGAAAATGTGGCCCTTGCTTGGTAGACTACATGTGAAGATGGATTTAGGATTAGTAGAAGATGAGCCCGTGCTACCATCAAAAACTGGTTAGTTTTCAGGAGACTCCATCTTAGAGTTATACACTCTGGGATTCTGACTTGGTTCCTTCTGCTGTCTCTTAGAACAGTTTTTCAAAAACTGTGGTTCCCAGGATAGCTCTTTGAACAGCACCTGGGACCTAGTAAAAAATGCAAATCCTTGGTCTCTACTTCAAACCTAGTGGATCAGTGATTTTGGGGTGGGGCCCAGCAATGTGTGTTTCAACAATCCCTCAGGGGTTCTCAGATGCTGTCAAGTATGAGAACTCCTGTCTCAGAAAGTCACCTCCACTTTCAGCATGGAACTTTACTCCATAGACACTCTCTCACAGTTCACTGGCTGTTAACCTCTCCTTATGTACATATGCGCATTGAAATTCTAATCTAAATCTTTGTATCAGGCATTTTTCAATCTAATCCGTTCATTTTCCCCACGCAAATCCTATTAGAATGACAGAGAGCATTTTGACCCTGTCAGTTGTTACATTAGAAAAATTGATGGTTGAAAAATAATAAAATCGTCAGAGTTACTGGAGGATGCAAAACTAGGGTTATTTTCATCTGTTAAGTAACTGATTGAATTGACAGCACAACAAAAACCTTGCCACGTTATATTGCACATTGGGTGGAGTGAATTAATAATTTAGGAAAGAGTTTAGTACATTGCCACATGTAAGCATTCCTAGCAGGACCTGACTTGCACCTGTTAAACTATTTCAAAGAATAAAACTGCCTGTGCACTCAAGCCAGAAAATGCTACTAACTGCCAACTTTACAGTGAGGTAACATGCGATTGGCATCTCACAGACAAGTCAGCAACCAACTCTTTCCCCCGAGTGTCTCCTAAAAAAACTAACTTTTTTTTTTCTGCAAGTAAAAATCAACCAACAATCCGTCACCCTTCTTATTTGCACTTGCCAAGCAGCTGTATTTACAGAAAACAATGTCCTGATTTTTTAAAATCTTGATTTCTAATTGAGCAGTTTGGTGGTCTAATGATTTTAGTTCATGAAACTCATAAAATGCCAAGGTCATTTTAACCTTCTCCTTCTTTCTTTTCTTCCATGTTCCCGCTATGTATAATAAGTCTTCCCAGAAAACTTCCAGTGTGTTCCGCACTGACTGCATGGACACTGGTAAAGCAAGGGAGATAATCAACTCCAGGCTGGGGCTGTGTAACAGTGCCAACAAGCTACTCATGACTCCAGCAGATGTTTCTGCTTTGGGGGGCCAAAAGAAATTTTATAGGGTTTTTCCTCCCTTTCAGGGAAAATTGCCAGAACAGTCAAGAAATGGGAAATATATAGGCCTGCTCACATTTCCAAGTTGGGAGGGATATTATGTCCAGTAAAAGGAATCTTGAAGAGAGGAATTTCTGAAGACACCATCTCACAATAGCTATGTAAAATGTTCGCCAGGAAAAAGAGAAACCAAGGAAAGCTCACTTGGCTTCAGATTTCTCTGTATATTGAAAACTGTGTGAATGTTAGAGTAGTTTGAAATGATATCCATTTTTGGTAAGATGCACCTGGGAGTTAATAAGGATCCCCCTCCACCACCACCACCAAAAAGGAAAAAGAAAAAGAAAAAAAAAAAAAGAAAGAAAAAAACATAGATGAAGTACTCCAAATTTCTGCTTCTTTCATTTTTTCTGTCTCTTAAACTAATGTAAATTTTGAGTCCACCGAGGAAAAGGACATATGCAAAACTGTGAGTCTTTTATTTTTAATTGACTGTGTACCATGTAGTATAATTTTGCTCCTGAAATAAGCAAAAATAACAAAAACTTTCCTTGAGTGAAAAAGAGTTGACAATTTTAGCTACCTTGGGTTACTTTACTCAAGTTTTGGAGGTATTTTGGATCTCAAGGGATAGCCTATGTGTAATATCATGTGAATAAACATCAGAGAGAACTACTTGTGAGAAACCCATGTGAGAAGGGAAACTAGCGAGCAGTGCAGAGCCCTAGTTCTGAGAGAGTTAAAAGTCTCTCTTTTGGAATTTAAGTCCAATACGATGGAGAGAAAATCCTACTAAGCCACTTGTCTTGTTTATGTAATGGGAGGTAAAGAGGATTAGTTTGGAGAGCAGAGCTGCTGGAATTCTTTGTGAGCTTTCTGTGTAGCAAGGCTGTCTGTGAAGAGCCAGAAACATTGAGCAAAGCCATCCTGATAACCCTTAACTGGGTCGTTCTTTTTTGATGTATGTGCTCAAAGTCATGCATAAACAATTAACACAGGGAATATGATAGACTAGAAATAGCAGTCAACCCCATCTGTTTAGTCATTCCAACTTTCTTATAGTAAGTCTCAGCTTATGTTTCATATGTTTGACAGAACAAAAGTGATTTGAGATGATTCTATTAAGGAATTATACTATCAAGGAAATATATCATCAGTCTATTAAAATTCTGACAGAATGGTGTCCACTGTAAAAACCATTAGCTACGTTTTTTGTTTAAAATGAGAGTGTTAATTGAAACTCTTTCCAGTTCTGATCTCTGAGAGGAGGTGAACTCCACCTGTTGTATGCTCTGTAACAGTCTACATTTTTTAGCAAAGTCCAAATTACCTAGTTTATTTCAAATTCGTCTAAGTGAAGGCTTGAAGAGTGAATAATACTTTCGTTAAATTGATAAGGAATAGCTCACCTAACTGGGGAAAATTTGTAGAAATACCCAGAATTGAAATAAAAGTATAATACATTTAAAACTAAAATTAATACACATAAATATCACATAAGTTGTTAAGAACTGAAGGTGACAAAACTAGAGGGTTTATAAGGGACAAGATTTCAAAACTAGTTCATGAAGATAGCCTGAGAACACAGGTCACCTCCGCCCTCTGTGGTCCTTGCCATGCACATTTCTTCCTCTGGAGACTCTAATCTTCCTTCTTCACATGAAAACACTGTGCACATACGTTCATGTGAAAAAAACAAATGTCCCGCTTTCCACCTGCTTTCCAGTTCTGCAAACAGCAAGAACGTGAATCTTTCCTTGAGCTAAATTGGAACACCCAGCCAAAGGATCAGTACCCTGTGAGATTTTTATTCCGTGAAATTATGGATTATTGAAGAAGAAGAAGAGAAGTCCTTGAAGTTAATCTACACAGTGCTTCTCAAACTCTAATGTGCATATGAATCACAGAGAAACCTGGTTGAGATGCAGATTCTAAATCAGTGGTTCCCCAGACAGGGCTCTGAGACTTTGCATTTCTAAAAAGCTCCTGAGTGGTGTGGAAGCTGCTTGTCTGTCTGAAGTCCATGCTTTTAGAAGCAAAATTCTAATTTAGGCAATTTCCCAGCATAGAATTGAAGAAAATGAATCATAGGCATTTATTTAGTGCAAGGCAATGAGTTCAGTGCTACATACATATAATAATATTAGTGATAGAATCAGTATTAGAAAAATCAGCTTCCTTGCCTCTCAGTCCACCATCCTTTCTACCACAATCAGCAACATTTCCCATGAGTAGATCTTCAAATATTCCCCATTTTGGAATCTGGAGAAACACCTTCTGCTAATCATCAAAGAACAAAATCTCCCAAAAGAAAGTGATGAGATCCAGTAGGAAAAAAAAAGCCATATTTGCTAATATTTTGAGGTATTTTGCTAATTAAAAATTAATTACCTAATATTTTGCTAATCATCTATGATGTGATTTATTAAACCTTTGGAAATGTACATGTAACAAATTTCCATAGGGAAACTAAGTGCTTCATAGAATGTGGTTTCGTATTCGTTATCAGAGAGATAACTATAGAATAAAATACTGTATTCTTTTCCTTTTAAACATATTTGAATGCAAATTTTCAGTCTAAAGTTTGTTTTAATCGAAAGATCGAATTTTCCTGCAACTACTCTGATGAGGCAGGAAACCTTCTTCATTCCCCTGATGTCCTGCAAATGTGCTTCTCAAGGGAGAGGCTAAAGAACCCTAAACCTGAGAGGACATAAAAAACTGTGGTGCTGAAAACTGGTATGGTTCAGTAATACAAAAACAGGACTTTTCACCTATAGATTGGGGCATTGCTCCCTCCAGCTGAAACATCTGGTCACCAATTCATACCTGGATTTCTTTATGTTTCATCCTTTTCCTGACCCTCCCTTCTTAATGCTGCTGCTCAAGTTTAAACAAGTGCTGTCAGGAAGGCAGATGGACTCCACTCCAGGCTGGGGAAGAGCCAGCAAGTCATAATGCAAGGTGCTCCTTTCTGACCTTGAGGTGACTGCAAACTTGATCAAAAGGGATCTTTCTCTCCAGGGAGAAGAGATAATGCAGTCTTACTGCTGGCTCAAAACTTCTTACCAAAGGCGGCCAGTTCAGCTGTGGTTTGTATGGAGAGTCCTCTGGAGGATGTGCTGAAGCCTTCAAACGCCTATCCCCTGGAATGTCTCCTGGGATTCAAGCACTAGCCAGAGAACAGAAATGAAGTAGCTGTTTCCAGCGATTTACTGTTCTTCTAAATATGAAAAGGAAAATGTGTGGAGACGTTTTAGCTCAGCAGGGTCCTTAACTGAGCACTTTAGAGAGGTTTCCATTGCTTCTGACTGCACCTTGCGATTTTGCACCTAAATGAATGCTCTACCATCTGAAACCTTTCAGGATGCTAAATTCATTCCAAGAGAAAAAAAATCCCTCTTATGTTAAACACCAGCATGTAATATTTATTGAAAATATTAAAATGTCTTCCCAAATTAATATCTGATTCAAAAAAAAGCCACATATAGAGCCAGCGAGCCAGGCTATGTTCACATATATTCTATTCTTAAATCTCTCAAAGAGAAGGGATTAAATAGCCCTTCACTTCTATCTGAAAAGTTGAGAGGGCTATAAAAATGGAAATGTATGAACTGTGTCCATGAAAATTTATGTGTACATATAGCCCTAGGTTAAATCAAGCACTGGGCTTAATGTAGAATATAAAGTACTCATCACTTACTTTCTTTTTTGTCAAAGAATATATTTTGGTAGAGGAATTCATTCAGCATCTGATAAATATACTCCTTTGGTGGAGACATATGAATAGCACAACAGGGAGGGAATTGATGGTGGCTATGAAAAAACAAAGACATAACGTTGGTTTGTGGGAAAGAATCCAAAGTGATTTTTTTTTAACTACGTAGGATCTCTGTAAAGAATAATAAGCTGCTGCAGCACAATGGAAACACATTTTAAAAATTGGGTAAAAATCAAATAAAATTCATCTGTCATATAGATTCACAGATATATAGATTGTTATAACTGGGAAAAATTTAGGTATTTACTATTATTAAGACAGTCTAATTGGTGAAGATTTCTACGTGGAATTACTCACATGTTTTAAACCAGTGAGGACACTTTGAGATCACCTAGATCACATTTCTGTCTGGCAATGGTTTGATGTTTAAAATTGAACTATCAGTTCTAGACTGTTTTCTCAGATCACTGAGTGCCTACCACATATATTAATATTTCAGAATCTGTGCTATTTATTGGCCATTTGATTTTAATTATGTTTTTGGTAAGTTTGTAAAACAATTCAACTGCATATCCTAAACAAGAGTCAAGAACTGATAACCTGTGGTCCTAAATAAATCCTCAGAAATATTTTGTTTAAAAGTACAGTGTTATTGCTATTTTTTAAATAAAGTACAATTTGATTATGTTTAAGTTTCATATTGATTTTCTAGTTAATGGAAGTCCCCTATCATTCCTTATTTTATCGCTCATAGTTGTTTTACACATTTAAATTACTTGCCTAACCCCTGAAGACATTTGAGTTTATAATGTGGCTTTATTATCTGACTTCAAATGTTATAATCCTTCTCTTAATATTGCATATTCTTTGAAAGTGACACAGTGCTTCCTTGATTTTCCCTAGCACTAATTACCACAGTTTCTAAGTAAATGGATATTTCCTTCATTTATTCATTTAATCCACAAATGTTTAGGATATACTCGTTCTGTTTTAGACAATATATTAACCAACAGTGAGCAAGACAGGCCCAGGCCCAACTCTCATGAATATTAATGATGAAGTGTAGAAGCTTTTGTTTATTGATTGATAAAGTGTAACTATCTGAACTCCTTTGCCATCATACCTTAGAATGATAAAAGGATTACTATTCTCTTCCCAAAAGAAATGGTAAAAATCTATAAGTGTTATAGGCTGAATTGTGTCTTCCCCAAATTCATATGTTGAAGTCCTAACTCTCAGTGTACCAGGATGCCACTGGATTTGGAGATAGGGTCTTTAGAGAGGTAATTAAGGTCAAATGAGGTCATTAGGGTGGGCTCTAATCCAACATGACTAATGTCCTTACGAGAAGAAATTTGGACACAGATAGAGAAAAAAGATCATGTGAAGACACCAGAAAAGGATGGTTATCTGCAAGTCAAGTGGAGAGGCCCTCAGAAGAAATCACCATTTCAATATTGCTGACACATTGATCTTGGACTCATAGCCTCTCCTCCAGACCTGTGGGGAAATAAATTTCTGTTGTTTAAACCAACCAGTCTGTGGTACTTCATTGGTACTAGCAAACAAATACAGTGCAATATTTTTTTCTATAATATCACGTGGATACAAATATTTTGGTTACATGGATTGCTTTGGTACTACTTGAATCAGTTATAAGTGTGCCCATAACCCGGATAATGTACATTGGACCTGTTAGGTATGATTTCACCCATCCCCTCCTTGTCTCTCCCACCTGCATGATTTCCATTGAGTTTGACTTTCATCTGTGCACATGAGTGATGATCAGTTAGTTCCAATTTAATAGTAAGTATATGTGGTGTTTGTTTTTTCAGTCTTGTGATACTTCCTTTAGGAAGATGGTTTCCAGTTCCATCCAGATTGTTGCAAAAGGTATTAATTTATTTTTTTATGGATGAGTACTCCATGCTGTATATATACCACATTTTATTAATCCACTCATGAATTGATGGGCACTTGGATTGATTAAACATCTTTCCAATTGTGAATTGTGCACCAATAAACATTCTAGTGCAAGTGTCTTTTTGATAAAAATGGCTTTTTTTCCTTTGGGTAAATACCTATTAGTGGGATTGCTGGATCAAATGGTAGGTGTACTTTTAGTTCTTTGAGGACTCTCCATCCTATTTTCCATAGAGGTTGCACTAATTTGCAATTCTACTAACACTGTGTAAGTGTTCCTTTCTCTCTGCATCTGTGACAGCATCTGTTGTTTTGGGACTTTTTGATAAAAGCCATCCTCACTGGAGTTAGGTGATATGGACATTTTAACAATGTTGATTCTACCAATCCATGAGCATCATATGTTTTTCCACTTGTTTACATCATCTGCAATTTCCTTCCTCAGTGATTTGTAGTTCTCTTTGTAGAGATCTTTCATCTCCTTGGTTAAATATATTTCTAGGTATTTTATTTTCCTTGTAGCTATTGTGAAAAGTATTGAGTCTTTGATTTGATTCTCTGCTTTACTGTTGTTGGCATATAGGAATGCTACTGATTTGTGTACATTGATTTTGCAGCCTGAGACTTTACTGAATTTATATAAGACATGTTTCTGATTTTTTGAAAAAACAACAAAATAAAACAATATAAATATGCCTAAAATGGTCAGAAATATTAATATATATCAAAATATGTAATGGTGATTATTTCTAGTGATAATGATATAACATATTTCTTAATCTTTTATATATATTTATGTATATATTTTATAATAATTCTCCAATAAATTGTGTCACTTTGAAATAAAAATACTCCCCAAATTTCTAACTAAATTAGAATTTAAAGGGTGGGCGGGACATGGACAATGTATATAACCTGAACTTATGTACCCCCATGATGAGCTGAAATAAAAAAAAAAATATATCATGAATCAGTGTTGTGATTGCATGCTTTGTGTAAGGCAAACACTGGAAATTTTTTTAAAGAAAGCAATTTAGTTCTCAAAATACTATAGATGATATAGCTTTGAAAATTTTAACTCATAACTTCTAAATTCTGATTAAAAGTCAATGCATTCTTGGTGAGTGCATGCTGGAATATTTCTGGAAGGTCCAAGATGAATGAACCCATGAGTATAAATAGTAGTAATTCTGTAATAATTCTGCATTTTTGATCTTGGGTAAAGAAGTATATGTAGATAATACTACTTCCATCTTGGCTTATTATTGTGCTAATTTCCAAGTGCAAAATCTTGACTCTCATCTCGATGAAAGAGATCATCCTGGATTAGGATGTTACATTCATTCATTAAACTTATTACAGTATTAGGCATTCATTCATTCATTACATTTATATTTACCTAACACTGTCTATATGCTAGAAAAGGGTTGGGAAACTTTTCATGTTGGAAGGCCACATTAATTTAGCTGTAATCAAATAAGACTGCATTCAAGAAACTTCAAGTAGATATACTTAAAAAAACCACATTTTGTAAAAATCTAACTACTATGTATTTAATAATTTCAAAATATGAAAACTATTTGTTAATTTTAAATTTAACTAACCTTTTAATGACTTTGATATGTTGGAAAGCATTTGAATATTTGGTTGCACCATGGAGGTCTGCAGTTTCAGTTGATCCTCTATATGGGTATCAGTCATTTGTGATCTTCAGGGTATCTTAATTTCAGTTAGGTAGGAGAATGTAGATTGGCAGCAATAAGTGGTTGAAAAGCAAGAAAGCATTTTTTGGGCATGTTGCTGAAGGCATGTGAATCTAGTGCATTTTCCCATATTTCAACTGGATCTTTCTTAGCATCAAACAATGACTTTAAAATGTCATCTACTGAGAGCTCAATCAATTCCATCTGTAGATCTTGAGGTACCTTGGTGATATCAACTAGGTAAGGCTGAAATGCTAATTTAAGTGTGGTGTCATGGTTGTCAAAGTCAGTGAACCTCTCATTGTATTCTCCAATTAATAGGTCTATAACTGCTGTGTATTTTTCATATGATTTGTGTATATCATCCTGTTCATCAGTGACCTTTGCTAACTGAGGAAAATGTCCACCCAAAATTTCCTTTGGAAGAAGAAGTGTTTTGAAAAAAGATAGCTTTTTTTGAAATGTTGGATTTTTTTTTGTCACATATTATGTATAGACTTAGTTTTACCTTGCAAAAAATATTTAAGCCATTTTGATTTGACATGATATCACATAGAAATGCTGCATTCCTATAGAAATATCCTTTCAATAATTCACATTACTGATTCTGTTCATTATAAAATTTAACTATCTATTCTTACAGAGATAAAATTTTGGCTAATACCTGTCCCTGTGATAGCCAATACACTTTTAGAATGATATAGCAAATCCACACTGAATGCCTCATGGTTCAACTTTAGCATGTTATGAAACTGATTATTCCATGCAGACTCTATTTGAATGAATATAGTTAACAATACTTATAACTTGTTGCAAAGTGTCACTTAAAATGATAGCTTTAGCACAGAGATTTTTCTGATGCAAGACACTATGAAAAGAAATGAGAGCATCTAGATCTGTTAATGCTCTTTTTTAAATCTGTGCAATAAACCGTTCATGTTTTCCTGCCATGGAAGGTACACTGTCTGTACATACACTCACTAAATTTACCAAATTCAGTCCAACTTTACAAACCTTATCTTGAAAGTTGTTGAAGATATCTATTCCCTGCATTCTGTTTGCAAGAGTGACTTAGGAATAACATTAATCGGGTGTTGGGCAGATGGGAAGGAGGGGATGGGTGTACACATACATAATGAGTGTGATGCTCACCATCTACGGGATGGACACGCTTGAAGCTCTAATTCAGAGGTGGGAGGGGCAAGGGCAATATACATAACCTAAACTTTTGTACCCTCATAATATGATGAAATAAAAAAAAAAAAGAGTGCCCAAAGCAAGTAACTCTTCGTAGCAAAAAAAAAATCTTCCGTTAAGACCCAAATGAAGTATAAAACCTGTACTGAGTCAGTAGTATCAGTTGATTCATCCAAAGTGATTGAGTAATATATATTTTCCCTTTGAAGTATTGCATGAACCTGTTCTGTTACATTGAAGTCTAATTCATGCTGCTGATCAATTATAGTTCTCCTTGAAAGAGGCAGTTTGTACTTTGAAACATTATCAGGGTTTAAACATCATACAACTTCAACAATGAATTCTTTCACAATTTCTACATCACTGAATGGCTTCCCTTTTTTTGTGAGTAAATAAGCTACTTTATATGTTGCTTCAGTGGTATCATTTCCAGGTCTTATTGCTGCTTGCAAGAATTGTGTTTGCTTTTGCTTTTCATCTTTTAGTGTCTGCAATACAACCTTTCACACCTCTCCCTATAATTTAAAATATTTGTGGTATTTATGAGTGTTATAATACTGATGAGCATTGGATTTCTTTAATGTTGATATTACAGTATCACAAAAGAAGCAAATGATCTTATCTTTTACAGAAACAAGATAATATTGCAATTCTCAGTCCTCATTAAAAAATCTATTTTCTTCCTTCAGCATTCTCTTGGTTTTCCTTGACGTGATGGGCTGTTAAGCAAACAGAATTAAAAAATACTGTTGAACTATGCAACTATTCACAAATTCCACTTCAAACAGAAACACAGTACACTGTTGTCAAAAGCTGGTAACAGACTGGTGTACTCAATCCCTATAAACTCTCGCCAACCAGCTTCATGCAGTCGTGGTGCCAGTCAGGCGGGGGAAGTTAGGACTAAATCATGAGCATAGCAGCCATCAATTTAGTCCTTAGGGCTTACTAATGTTCTAATTGTGCCAGTCAATCTGGGAGGATTATTTTGTTGAAACTTATTTTATTCTTTGTTATTTTAAATACATTCATTTTAAAGATAAAATAAAAATATAAAAGATGAACAAAAATGTATTAATAAATATAAAAGGATTTGTTCTGTAAAATTTGGATTCAGTCAAAAGGCCTCCCTTAAGGACCTAGAAGATGTGGCCTTAAAGTCACAGGTTTCCCACTCCTGTGGTAGAAAATGAATTTAAGGATGGATAAAACATGATTCTTACCCAATACATGCATACTGGTGAGGTAAAAAGCTAAAGTGGTACCCAAAATTGGATGTGATCATCCTGTTATATAATGGTCACATCATCTGTAGCCAAGTTGTGCAGTCCTCTCCATTTCATTCAGGGATATTTAGGCTGTGCCCATTTATATCTGTCATTTCTTCTCTTACACTATCCATTTACTAGTTCCACAAAAATATCCTTGACCCCTAGCTAAATTCAACAAATATTTAGTGAGCAAAGTTCTCTTGCTATTTCTGCAGGTTATGGAAAGGTGAGAAGGCCTAACAAAAATATCCATATAACCAAAGTAAATTGTAGAATGTGCAAATGACATAAGAGAGTAATTAAGGAATTCATGGTGAGAAAAATCAAATTAAGTTTCAAAGTATGAGGAAAGACATTTGAGCGTTTGAAGAATGGATAATATTTCAGCAGCAGAAGTGAGGAAATAATGATATAAGAGTAGATGGAATAGCACAGGCAAAACAAAAGTGAGGGAATTTGGGACATGTTCTAGGTAAAATGAGTAGACTATTTTGGCGGGAGGACAGAATGAAAATAAAGAAGCCTTGGGAAAGAAGATTGGAAATGTAAGTTGGAGATGCATGGCTGAGCATGACAAATTCCCCTAGGGTGTTCTTGGTATAGAAATGTAGAAGTAATGGAAAACCAGTAAAGGAACTTGTAGCGTAGAGTGATTATTTAGACCTACGCTTTATGAAGACTAATGTGGTATCTTTTAGAAATGGATGAATTTATGACAGAGACACTGGAATAGAGCAATATATAAACTCAACTTGACACACAAATTAGAGAAAATTTGCACAATATTTTTATAAATGGAATAATATTTAACTTTTGTTTTTAACTATGCTAAGGCAATTGATATTCAATGCAATTTGAGAAGTCTTTTGTCAAGAATAGTACACTTAAATACACCGTCTTCTCTTTTTTATAGTATGGAATTTTATATATTAAATTTAAAGAAAATTAAATGTATGGTGAAGTAAAATAAATTCCACAGATGTTTAACATCTCTTGCTTTTGCAACATTTTGAGAGATAAAAACATTAAAGACATGATCCCTGTTGTCCAATGCAGCTTTTTCTGTTTTAGGTTTTAAACTTCTGGACAGCATGTACTTACTTTGCGGATGTTTTTAAAAAATGTGTACCCAGATACTTAGGTCAATCAACTGTAAATTCAACATAATCTAGGGACTAGTGATATCAGATAATATAAAACCTAAAAATTATATTTTTATCTCTTTGAATGTCTGCTCAAACTATATGCAAGAGACTGTGGGCAAATTCAGTTGAAGTATAAAGGGCTAAAATAAGGCTTCTCTCATTCTTTTTCACCAAGGAAGCAATGAACTTGAGAGAGCTCAGAGGAACAATGCAAAATTTACCTTTTTATTTAGAAGGTGAGGGTGCATGTGGATCCACTATTAATCTTGTCCTAAATCTGTTGATTCTACATTTGCTTCAAAATCTAATTCATATCCTTTACCTAATCTATGAAGCCTGAATCCTATAGAAATAGATGAATTGGAAATTATAAATATAGAGTTATTAATTAGATTTTAAACAAATTCTATACCATTCCTCAGCTTATCTGTTTAAAATAAAACAATATTATTGATTTCTGATAATTTAATAGGCTGTGCCCATTTATATCTGTCGTTTCTTCTCTAATAAATAAATAAATGACATGTTTCAAGTGTCTTGAGAGTTTTCAGAGTAATTTTTTTAAGTAAAAAAATTAAATCGGACATTGAGTCAGTAAATAATGCCTAAAATTAACAGGTGATCCCATCTGAAAATTTTTTTTTTTGTCAGAGATGGT
Source organism: Lemur catta (assembly GCF_020740605.2). NCBI lineage: Eukaryota > Metazoa > Chordata > Mammalia > Primates > Lemuridae > Lemur > Lemur catta. Next base: position 247,285,569 of record NC_059128.1, read on the forward strand.
AGGAACTGATTAATAGGAAAACATGGAGGTTTTGTTTTTATATCTGCTTATTCAGGCTTAATATTATTAAAACTTTGATGCTATAAAATATTTTCTTACTGTAACAGTATAAGTTTATTATATGACAATTAGAAAATTGAGAAAAGTATTAAATATGCACATGATATTCCTATTACCTAAAAATTTAACTACTATTCACAATTTAGTTTTTGTGTTCTCTTCTGTGTTGTGTAAAATGTTTTTCACAAAGTTTAATATATTAATATATTAATTAATATTTACATAGTTTTATAACTTTGCTATTTTTCATAACATATCCTATATAATTTTTAAATTGTTAGTTATTTTTATACATATTATTAGCTATTATTTGAAGGCATACTATTTAATGAGTATACAGAATGCCATCATCATGAAAATTTTATTCTATTTAAAATTTCCACAATTTTTGGATTTTCTTATAATAAATTTTTTCTTTACAAGTAACAATGCTGTCTCTATAAGTAAATAACTTGAGGCTTTTCTGTCTGTATTCTAGGTTAAGTTATTAGAAATACAATTGCTCAACTGAAGATTATAAACATACTTAGATTCCTTGAAATCTTGTCAAAGGAGATTTTGGACCTCGTGATGTTTAGGAAATGCTGCACTTAGTTATAATACACACACACATATACACAGACACAATTTAATCACTTAACAACTTTTAAAAGGTATAACCATACATTGATCCAACCATCATCTCATTCTCCCTTCTTCATACAATATCTTCTCTTTAGCCAATTTAGGTCAGTGATGTGTCATCATAATCAACCTTTTGCCTTAGTTTCTTAAACATCTGTCCTCTTTGCTCTTTATTATGTCTACCTGGAATATATCAATTCTAGTCATATAAAACTCTGCATATTTTGCCCCAACATCTGTCCAGCTGAATGAACATTGTTAGAAAAAAACATACAACTATACTGATTTATTTCCTTTAAGTTCATGACCAGTTGCACTAAATAAGTCTTTGGTGCAACCTAGTCAATCCTGTAAAGTTTTCCTGTTATTTATACTTTCTTATACAAGAAAACTCTTCCATATCTTTTATTTTAGTCTCAAACCCAAAATTATTTATTCTTCATCATCATTTTCAGCTGCTATCAAGGCTTCTGATTTCACCAAGTCATCATTAAGAATCAGGAAAAAAAAAAAGAAACAAAAATGATCACATCCTTTCTCTGACAGATGTATCAATTTAATGTCATCTGTATCCATATACTCTGTTTTACATCTTGCTATATAGTTAAGATATGTATATTCTTACATATGCTAGTCCATTAATGTGTGTACTACATTACATTCCTCTTGCTTTCTTTAATATACTAGTTCTTCAATTATCCCCACTGTATCCTGCATCAACATTTCCCTATTTAGTGATAGTTTTCAGCTATATACATAGTTATTTTGCCCATCTTAAAATGAATTCTTTTGGATATCCAATTCAATATTCAGTGAATGGAATAGTTACATAAAGCTGTTCTCTCAAATTCCATTTTCCCATTTTCTCCTGAACTCATTTCAATCAAATTCTGGAAGAGAGGTGATTACTAGAAAAGAATATAAAGGAAATTTCTGGAAGAGCATAAAAGCTCTGTATTTTATTTTGTTACATGTATGTATGCAACTGTCAAAACTCATTGAACTCATTGAATACTTAAGACCTGTGCTTTTATTATATGTAAATTATACTTCAAAAAAGAGAAAAATGTAAAGTAGCTATAGAGAGAAACACCATTGTCTGCCTCTCTGCCTACTACTCAGAAAAGATCACATATGGATAGATTCATTTTAAAAGTCGAAACTCTAGAAAGAAGTGTGAGAGAGCAAACCCAAAATGAAAAGGATTGAGAAGTGGCATTATATACACAACTGAGATTAGAGATCTATAATTGGTAGTAATTTCAATTTCCAAGTTGTATATTTTTTTTTTCATTGATGAATGTAACAATTCACCCAAATTAAGGAATTTGTGGACAGTTAGGTAGGGGATTTGGCAAGTGGAATAGCTGAAACAATGGGACAATGATCAAACAAAGGATGTTTTCTACAGGCACCTGGGAAACAAATGTAATTGGAGAAAAGGAGTGAGAAGCCTAGAAAGAGGGCATTTTGTTTTGAAAACAGTATATTAGAGTGTAAGTCTGTCATGTATTGGCAATATATATAGAAATTAAAAGAGCATTAGCAAAGGAGTGCAATTTCTTTGCCATTCACTAGTTACTTTGAAAAAGTCACATTGCTCCTCTAAAGCAATTTCATTTGCCATAGAAAAGAATATCTACAAATTCCCATATTAGAGACAATTATTGAGATAATTTACTCAAAAGCATTTGATAGTCTAGTAAACATAATACAAATATAAGGGATTATCGGGAGACATTTTTTACCATCAAATTCCTAGCATTGCCTTTAGTAATTATTTATGAAATGAACCAAGCAATTCATTGTAACTATTTCTCAAAAGCTAGTTTTAATGGACACTTATACATGTCTATCAAAATGTGTTTTGGTCGGGAAAGCAGATCTTTAAAAAAAATGTGTTTTGACACAAAGCTTTATCAGAAAGCCATTCATTTTATTGAGCTAATCAAAGAAAGAATTTTGATTTTAGTGAGAATACATTTTCCTTTAAGAGATTAGCAAAATCTCTTAAAGGAAAATGAAACTAGCAAAATCAGTAACTTTGATTTTAATCAGTAGTTATTTGCAAAACTTATTTAATAAAAGCTTCAGAGCAGATGCTCACATAATCAAAAATACTATTAGTTAAACAGTAACACAACACAATACATTAACTTAATGTTTTCTTTGATTGACAAATACATTCCCAAAATATAATAAATTTCTGTGATTTTATTGTTACAGATTCATACAATACTTTTTGTATGTATGCATGAAGGAAGAGAAAATATTCATTTAGAGGTCCTGATTTAAAAACTAGCATCTCATAAACTAAATAAATAATTGCAGGTTTTTAAAAAAAAATTTGTCCCATGATTTTCCTTATGTTAGCCAAAATGTGAGTCTAGCTAAAAAATTATCAGTTTAATTATGAAAGACATAGTTTCTATTTTGCATCTTTTACCATATGAAAAAGGCACATGTTACTTATACTTCAAATTATTTCTACAAGTGTATTTAAAAGAATTTGATTTACTGGAGATCTTAAGAATCCACTAGTTTATTCCTTACCTAGTTGCTCGATAATACATATTCTTTCTGTACACAATAATATGATATTTTGAGGGAAGGAGATGGATCTCTTGGCATGTATATTAGTTTCCTAGGGCTGCCATAACAAACTACCTGGCTTAAACAAACTGGCTGGCTTAAAACAATATAAATTAATTGACTCAGTTCAGGAGACTAGAAGTTCAAAATCAAGGTATGGGCAGAGTCATGCTTCTCCAATGGCTATGGGAAATAATCCTTCTTTTCCAATCTTCGGGTTGTAGCTGTTAATCTCTGGTGTTACTTGATTTTCAGCTACATCACTCTGGTATCTGCTTCACATAGCATGTTTCCCCTGTGTTTTTGTGTCTCTTCTTTTCTAATAAGGGCACCAATCATATTGGATTACAGCTCACCTTAGTTGAGTATGATCTCATCTTAATTTGATTACATATGCAAAGACTATTTCCAAATAAGATCACATTCAGAAGTACTGAAGTTAGAACGTCAACATATATTTGGGGGAGGGGGGCACAATTTGAACACATAATAAACAGCATGTATCTTTTTGAATATATGAAGGGACAGTTGTAGGACTAATATTCTCATAACAGTTAAAATCAGAATGTAGAAAGCTTCCAGTTTGATCCAAATCTTAGGTAGACATCAAAAGCCCCCTAGAAATGTCTGCTAGGCAAGAGTCAGAATGTGTTGTGTTTGGCATAAGCCATGAAGGTCAACTGTAACCTCAATTGCAGGGACTCTAAGATGGGGAATAGAATTTTTTTAACTCTTTATTTGAAAGCAAGGATAGATTCACAAGAAATTGGAACTAGTACAGACAGATCTGATGTACCTTTCACCCAGTTTTCCCCCATGGTTTTATCATATGTAATTATGGCCTAATAAAAATCAGAAAATTGATATTGGTACAAGTGGTGTTAAGTCCTGTGAAATTTCGTCTCATATGTAGACTCCCATACCTACCAACGCAATCCAGAAATACAGAACTATGCCGTCATTCCATATGATCTCTAAGATTTCTCCTGCTCTAACATTCTGAGAGTCTAAGTTCCTAAGGGTAGCATATTGTGCAAATTAAACAATTTCTTAAAATAAATATATGTGGGAGATAGCCTAAGTATTTTTGTTACTGTTGTTGCTTTTTAGCCTCTATGTTTTGAAATATCTTAAAATATTATTTAACCAATATGTGTTCACTTTTTATAATTGATATGTATGTTTTAATAGGTAGGTACATTGCTAGAAGGGTATTTTTTTTTTTTAAAGGCAGCTAATGCATTCAGTTTTACTTGCCATCAGGCTAGAATTGGATTGGAAAATTACCTGTAAGGTAAAGGAAAAAACTGTTGATGTGATATTTCTACCACAGAGGAGCTCAGATGAATCTATTCTTATTTTAAAAAAAAAAAACCTCTAAATATTTGAAATACATTCATCATTTGTCACAAGCTCCTTCTGTTGTGTTAGAATATTTTTTCTAGTTAATATTCACAACTAAACATTGATAATTTCTCCCATTTTGTTTTGTTTCAAGCACAGAACTAAATAAAATTAAGGTTTCCCAGCCCCTGCCCCTATGTTTTCTGCAGGGTGGATCCTTGTGGGTGATTTCCTGTGTCTCTGTTGCCTGATATAGACTCCACTGCCTTCCATTTTATTTGCATTAGAATTCCACATGAAGGATGCTGAGGAAAAATATTTCCTTTGACTAAAATGGTTCTTCGGTGTGATTTCTTGTCTCTCTGAGGATTGCAGAGTTCATTTGCTTTATCCTCTTATCAATTCGCTTTTTTCTTTACTGTCAAATGCTTATTACATTTTCCCCTTTTTACTCTTCTTTCATTCCCCCTTCTCCATTTTGTCTTTGCTTTTTTATAACATAATGACAGTAAGGTAAAATAAAATACTAGTTTTCAGGTATCTCACCAAAATTAAAATAGGTCCATCTTTTAAATGGCACATCTGAGTACTGTATGAAAATAAAAATGTGCATATACATACATGTTCTTTGAATCCATTCTCCCTGACTTGTAGAAAGTGACCATGAAACTGCCTTAGATTTTTCTAGCAGGAGTTACACACCAGTGCAATATGCCCCTAACGACAGAGGAGCTACATCTAGCTCCCTGAAAAACCCTGTTTGAAACTCATTAGGCTGAGGAGAGGGGAAGGCACCCCCTTCCTCCTCTCCCTTGGAAAAAAAGGTAAACTTCCAGAACACCAATAGCACCTTCCTAAACCTGCCTCTAAATCACCAGCCTTTATATTCGAGCTGTGAAAAAAAGGATTAAATGTCACCAAGCTGGGGTTTAGATATTTAATTTTTGATAATTTTTATGTTAGCAATTGGAATGTTGTAATTTATTGCTTTAGGGTCTCAGTCTAAATTTCTAATTTAACATACCATTAAAATCTTCTTTGTAACACATCATAGTTGGAACTCAGGAAATATGAATTTATTGACTCACTTTTTTAAAATTTAAAGTAATTCTGACAGTTCATCATGATAAACCTAAATAAATAGCTACCAAATAACTATGGAGGCATTTTAAGATGGCTTTATGCAAATGAAACAAAATCCTGAAATAATTTCAATCCTATATTTTAATAAAAACACTATGTGAAAATTTTAACGATCTGCAGTATCTACCTTAAATTTTTTTATATCTGTACTAGCTTAGTTTTTTCTAGGTATAAATAAACATTCTATCATTTTATTTGTATGAAGGAGCTTTGAGGAAATAGTCACTTTCTGACTGTGTAATCATTAGTATATTGTACAATATTTTTAATGTCATTTGGGGTTAGAGAATCTTTAATTTATTCACTTGGTTTATGTATGATTTGGAACAGAAATTTAGAATAAAATATATTTGAATATTTAAAGCTTTCTTAGAGAATACAGCACATTAAAGGAAATTAATAATTTATTTTCCTAGTTACATATTAGCTTAATGTTATATATAAAATTACTTTATGATCATATAGTGTTTATCAGTTTTAAAGTGTTTCATATATACTCTCTTATTTATTCCTCACAATAATTTTGTAAGGACAATTTTAGCTTCTGTGTTGTATAGATGAGGACAAGATTTCACAAATACAAATGTTATACTTAAAATTTCATTTGATTTTTAAAATATAAACTTTTTATTGAGATTACTTATAGAAAAGTATCTTTCTAATCTTGACAAATCGAAGGTCTGAGAACTGTGAACAAAAAAGGAAAAGGAAAAGAACATGGAGGCAGTGAAGTTCTAAGAAAATTTCAACCAGGCAATGACAAGCCCTGGAACCAAAATCCCCATTTGGGATGTTTCATAAAAGCAGTTCTAAGAGGGAAGTTTATATTGATAAACACCCACACTAAGAAAAAAATAAATATCTCAAATTAATTTTACACCTTAAAGAACTAGAAAAAGAAATACTAACTAAGCTCAAAATTAGCAGCCACAAGGAAGTAACAAAGATAAAAGCAGAAATAAATGAAACAGAGACTAGAAAAGCAATTGGAAAGATCAACAAACCTGAGAGTTGGGTTTTTGTTGAAAAAAATAAAACAAAATTGAAAAACTTTTAGCTAGACTAAGAAAAAAAGAGAGAAGGTACAAGTAAATAAAATCAGAAATGAAAGAGAAAAAATTACAACTGCTACTGCGGAAATAAAAAGCGTTATAAGAGACTACTGTGAACTAAAGTACACCAACATAATGGGTGACCTAAAATAAATGGATAAATTCCTAGAAATATACAACCTACCAGAATTGAATCATGAAGAAGTAGAAAATCTGTATAGGCCAATAACTAGCAAAGAGATTTTACCAGAAATAAAATATCTCCAATCATTTGTGCTGCCATAATATGCTGAAATAAATAAAAAAAAAATCTCCAATAAAAAAACCCCCCAGAACCAGAGAGATGGCTTTTACTGGTGAATTCTACCAAACATTAAAGAAATACAATGCCAATTCTTTTCAAACTCTTCCAAAAAATTGAAGAGGAGGAACAATTTCCAAATTCATTTTATGATGCCAGTATTTACCCTGATGCAAGAACAAGAAAAGGATACTACATAAAAAGAAAATTACATACAATATCTTTGATGAACATATTATAGATACAAAAATCCTCCACAAAATATTAGCAAATCAAATTCAACAACATGTTAAAAGAATCATGTACCATGATAAAGTGGGATTTATCCCTGGAAGGCAAGGATGGTTCAAAATATGAAAATCAATAAATGTGATACATCATGTTAACAGAATGAAGGCTAAAAATCATGATTATCTTAATAGACACGGAGAAAACATTTCAAAAAATTCAACATCCTTTTATTACATCAACTCTTAACAAATTAAGTTTAGAAGTAATGTAGCTCATCACAATAAAGGTTATAAATGACAAGACCACATCTAACATCATATTCAATGACAAAAACCTGAAAACTTTTCCTTTAAGATCAAGAACAAACAAGGATGCTTACTCTTACACTTGCATTATTAAACATAGCACAAGAAGTCCTAGCCAGAGCCATTAGTAAAGAGAAAGAAATAAAAGACATCTGAGTCAGAGAGGAAGAATTAAAATTGTCTCTGTTTGCAGGTGACATGATATTATATATACAAAACCCTACAGACTCCACCAAAAAGCTTTTAGAACTAATACATGTATTCAGTTAACTTGCAGCATACAAAATCAGCATAAAATATCAGTTGTGTTTCTATATACTAACAATGAACTATCTGAAAAGTAAATTTAAAAAGCAATCTGATTTACAATAAAATCAAAAACAATAAAATGCCTAGGACTAAATTTAACGAGGGATATGAAAAATCCGTACACCAAAAACTGTGACACTGATGGAATAAATTGAAGAAAACACAAGTAAATGGAAAGATATCTTGTATTTTTGGATTGGAAGAATTAATATTGTTAAAATGCCTGTACTACCCAAAGCAATCTACAGATTCAATGTGAACCCCATCAAAATTTCAATTTGTGTCATTTTTTACAAAAATAGAAAAAAATTCTAAAATTATGTAAAACCTCAAAGACCTTGAATAGCTAAAGCAATCTTGAGAAAGAAGAACAAATTGGGGAACATCACATTTCTGATTTCAAATTGTATTACAAAGCTGTAGTAATCAAAACAGTTTGGTACTGGAATAAAAACAGACACATAGACCAATGGAACAGAATAGAGAGCCCAGAAATCAATCCATACGTATATGGTCAACTAATCTTCGACAACAGTGCTGAGAACACACAATGTGGAAAGGACAAACTCTTCAATAAATGATGTTTGGAAAACTGGATAGCAAAAAAATTGAAAATACAAAATATTGCAAATACAAAAAATTGAAAATGAATGCTTTCCTTACACCACACACAGCAATCAATTCAAAATGGAGTAAAAGTGAACATAAGACCTGAAACTGTAAAACTCCTGGAAGAAAACATAGGAGGAAAAATCCTTGATATTTGTTTGGCAATGATTTTTTGGGTGCATCTCCAAAAGCACAGGCAATAAAAATAAAAATAAATGAGTGGTACTACATCAAACTCCAAAGCTCTGCATTGCAAAGGAAACAATCCACAAAATGAAAAGACAACCTAGAGAATAGAGAAAATATTTACAAATCATGTATCTGATAAAGACTTAATGTGCAAAAAAATATAAAGAACGCATACAGCTCAATAGTAAAAAACCAATCTGATTAAAGAGTGGACAGAGGACTTTAGTAGATATTTTCCCAATACATAAATGGCCAAAAGGCACATGAAACTTTACTAATCAGCAGAGAAATGCATATCAAAACCACAATGAGATATCACCTCTCCCTTGTCAGGATGGAGGCCATTATTATTATTATTATTATTTTGGAGACAGAGTCTCACTCTGTTGCCCAGGCTAGAGTGAGTGCCGTGGCGTCAGCCTAGCTCACAGCAACTTCAAACTCCTGAGCTTAAGCAATCCTTCTGCCTTAGCCTCCCAAGTAGCTGGAACTACAGGCATGTGCCACCGTGCCCAGCTAATTTTTTCTATATATTTTTAGTTGTCTAGGTAATTTCTTTCTATTTTTAGTAGAGGCAGGGTCTGGCTCTTGCTCAGGCTGGTCTTGAACTCCTGACCTCAAGCAATTCTCCCACCTCGGCATCCCAGAGTGCTAGGATTACAGGCATGAGCCACCACACCTAGCCTGGAGGCCATTATCTTAAGTGAAACAGCTCAGACAGAAAAAGACAAATACTGCATGGTCCTGCTAATAAGCAGGAGCTGAATAATGGGTACACATGGACGTAAAGTGTGGAATGACAGACAATGGGGACTCAGAGGGTAGAGGGTTGGGAGTGGGGTGGATGATAAGAAATTACTTAATGGGTACAATGTATGTTATCCAGGCCATAGACAAACTAAAAGCCCTGACTTCACCACTATGCAATATATCCATGTAACAAAATTATGCTTGTACCCCATAAATTTATACAAATAAAAAAAGGCAAAAGATAGCAAGTATTAGAAAAGATGTGGAGAAAAGGAAACACTTGTAGTGTTGGTGGGAATGTGAATTAGTACAGCCATTATAGGAAACAGTATGGAGGTTCCTCAAAAAATTGAAACTACCATATAAGGCAGCAATCCCACTTCTGAGTATATATACTAAAGAAATAAAATCATTATCTTGAAGTGATAGCTGCACTTGTATGTTCATTGAAACATTATTTGCATTATTTGCCATAGTCAAGTTATGGGAAAACGTAACTATTCATTGATGGATCAATAGATAAAGAAAATGTGTTGAGTGTCTATATATATGTACAAAGGAATATTACTCAGCTATAAAAAGCAGGAAATCCTGTCATTTGCAACAGGATGGATAAGCATAGATATCATTATGTTAAGTGAAATAAGCCTGACGGAAAAGGTAAACACTGTATGGTATCATTTATATGTGGAATCCTAAAAGTAAAAACAAAAAGTTGAACTCATTGAGTTCAGAGCAGAATGATAATGCCAGGGACTAGGGGTGGGGAAAATGGGAAGATACCGATCAAAGGGTACAAACTTTCAGTTATAAGATGAATAAAGTCTGAGGATCTAATGTACAGCATGGTAACTATGGTTAATAAAACTTTACTGTGCACTTGAAATTTACTAGGAGATTAGACCTGAAGCATTCTCACCAAAAGGAAAACAAGAGAAAGTCGCTATGTGAGGTGATGGATGCACTTCACATTTCACAATGTATATGTAAGTCAAATGATCACATTGTACACTTTAAATATATTAAATATATACAGTTTTATTTGTCGATTATACCTAAATCAAGCTAGAAAAAAAGGAAATAGATGCAATTAAAAGAAAAGAAGAAAATACTCCTAACAACAAAGTCCCCATTTGAGGAATTCTGCATCCCTGGGGATTAGGCCTATGTTACTACTGATGCTGTCTGTGCTCAGCCACCGGCTGGGAGCAGCCTATTGGAAGCATGAAATCCACACAGACACAGGGATGGACCCAGGAGTGTTGGGGCAGGCAGTCCTTCAATTATGGTCCCTACACTAGAAAATCTGAACAGTGCATTTTAATGGACATCAGTGTGGTATCCTAGAAAGCATATGAAGAATAAAAAGGAGAAAGTATTGTATTGTGCAAAATGTTGATGATAGGTCAAAGAAGAAAAGGGCTAAGAACTAATGATTGGATTTAACAATGTGGATGCTGCTAATAAATTCGAGAAGACTTTTTGGTGGAGTAGTGAGGATTAAAGGTTGCCTAGATTGGGTTTAATAGTGAATGGGAGGAGAGAAATTGAAGACTACAAGAACAGATTATTCTTTGAAGGTAATTTTCCACAAAGGAAAACAAAAAAAAAAAAAAAAATGAGTTATCTAAGTTGGAAGTGGAGTAAAGAATAAGTGCTGTAAAAGATGGAAGAAGAATTAGCAGCATGTTTGTATGCTGATGGAATAATTCAGTACTGAGCCAAGCACTTAATGGCCCAGTTTATGATAATAATGGCCCTTCTTACATCATGCCTTTCTGTTTCTAGGCCTCTTGGCCATATAACTTTGCTCCCATCAAGAGATGAAGTCTGTATTTTCCTCAGTTCTTACATCTGAGTTTATCTGTGACTTATTTTGATCAACATAATGAAGTGACATTGTGTGCCTTCTAAGACTAGGCTTTCAGAGGCCTTGCAGCTTCTGCTTTCACCGTCTTGCAATACTTTCTCCATCATTTAAATAAGTCCTACCTGGCTAGGTGGTAGATAAAAGCACACATGGAGGAGAACCAGGGCAACCTAGCCAACAGCCGGCATAACCAGCAGGCATATATATGAGAGAGGCTTTCTTGGACGATCCAGCCCTAGCCAAACGAGCAGCTGACTGCAGCTACATGAGTGACCCCAGGCATGAGCACCAGAAGACTGCCCAGCTAACCCCAAATCGGCAAACCACAGATTCATGAAATACATTGAACAACTGATTATATGTCAGCAATTTTTAGAGTAATTTATAAACAGTAATAGATAACTGATAGAGACCACAAACACCTTTTTAAAAATCTTACTTTTTCCTTTTCCACCATACATTTTAATATTTACATTAGATAAACCAAAAAATGTTCTATACATTAAATGAAGTTTGCACTTTATCATGTCCCTGTCTTAACTAGCTATATTTATTAATCCTTTGAGGCCTATCTATATTCCCTAGACTGGTATCTCTATATACTTTTTCCACCTTTGGATGTACTTAATTTATTTATATTCTTCTTGTGATATATTATACTACATTACAAACATTTGTGTATTGCTCTAACTTATTAAGTGGGTGTGATTGGAGATATATCCATCATGAAACAACTCAAAATAATTTTCGTATCTCTCTCTCTCCTTCCTTCTTTCCTTTCCTCCCTCCTTCCTTCTTTTCTCCCATCCTTTCTTCTTTCTCTCTTTTTGAATGTCTATAGAATTTTTACAGTATCTGCAAAACTGCATTGTATTGATGAGACAAAAGTAATTTTTGACTTGTAATAACAAAGGCTGCTTGAAAAATAAAAGTGTAGAAAAATCTTCTCTACAACACAATCTTTGGAGATAGAACTCCAGACATAAAGTAATGAAGAAAAATCTTAAATTTCTCAGTAAGCACCTAAACTGCCTAATGCATGCTTTGATGTAGTATCTAAATTACTTAATAATTAATTATATAAAATATTGCTTTTATACACATAAATGATAAACATGTGCTCTACATTTAATCTATGTCAACTTTTGCCACTTGTTAGCTATGTGACTTTGAACAAGATGCTTAATCTTTTTCTACTCATTTTCTTCATTTTAAAACTGTCATAAATCTGATGCCTATCTCATAGTTTTTTGTTAAGATTAAATGATATTATATTTCTATATAGCCTTAGAACAGGACCCAGAATATTGTAAGCACTGAATAACTATTAGCAAGTGTTATTATATAAGATACAATATCTACTTTTTCTCATTATCACTTTAAAATATTAGGTTTGGCAAATAATTTTAGAGGAGGTTGACTCCTTATTAACCAATTTAAACATTCTGTCTAATGACATCTTTTTCCACTTTATACCTATGTTATTTGAAATCAACCACTTCCCAAATCTGTGATAATAAGTAGCTATTGGATTTATTCCCTGCAATAAAGTCACTAATTTCACTGAAGTCAAATGGATTTAATTAATTTCAACTATAAAAATGTAAATGGATTTTGGGAAGTACATTATAAAATGAAAGATAAGGTCATTAATAATAGTCCCAGAGTTTATTATCTTCAGAAATAATGTTTCCTCCAGATTGTCCAAGAAAGAAATGAAGTCATCATCTACTACCCTAGAAAGTCCTGACTAATATCTTTGGGGAAAGAGTATGAATAAATGGTTAATAATGACTAACAAGGTCCATAAGAACTCATGACTTCATGTTCTTCATATGTTAAGATTGTACCACACATGTTATTATGAGGCATCTTGTGGCTGGTGTACAAGATTGCAATTCATACTAACAGATGTTTGGGAAGGAAATTATTTGTTTAATTTGTTTATGAGTCAGACCATTTTTGTCTGAATGTAATTATATGAGGAGACCACAATTTGTGAATGGATTGTATTCCAAAAGTGCATTTGTGCATCAGTTGTTTGGGATGAAGAACATATTTTTATCTATAAACTAGTTTAAATGTTAGTGTTTCCTAAGAAAGCCCACCAAGACCTGCTTTAACCCATTATTTGGCTGACATTATCTGTATATTATTCCTGAGTCCCTAGAGAAAGAATTTGGAAAGAAAATAGCCCCTTCCTTTTCTGGCAAGTTTGTTTTGATTTCACTTGCGATAGCCTTTCCACCTTTCCTGCACCATTTTTTCTGCTCACTCTCATGAGACCTCATAAACCCTAAACCACCCTGAAGAACAACTCTGGTCCAACTCATCCTTGGCAAAATTCACAGTATTCCAAAATTATCTGCCTCCTCCTCCCCAACATCAACAAAGTCCATTTTTCAATGTTGCTAATTTCAGCTTATAATAAGAAAGCCATATATCTTACTTCTTTTTTTTTTTGGTCCTAATAGCATTAATAATTATCCCAGGAGTATTTCTAATTTTAAAATAGAATATTTAAAATAAAATATTTGTTCATCCAAATTCCTGTATTTGGTGGACCTTATGACTAACAAAATGAAGGAAAAAAGCCCAGACATTTTGGAGAGATGAGATTTTGTAATCAGGGCCAAAATGTAGGCCTTTTTCTGCCAAGAAGTCTATCTTAGGAGTCATGTCCTCTAATTTTGTTTCTGAAAACTTTTCCCCTTTTGCCCTTCATGAACTAACATGTTCTCCAAAACTTTTACCTAACAGTTCCCATTTTGCAAGCATGGATAAGTACTGAGCTAAGAAAAAAAGCAAGAAAAATTTCATATGTGTATAAATTGCAGTTTTCCTGAATATGCTTTTAATAACCAATAGCTGCCTAGTTATTAATTAATTAGTGTTGTTTGTTTCCCAAACTTAGTAGTGTATATCCTCTGTGAGTAGAATGGCTGTGTCTTATTTGGGAGTCTATTTTATGTCTATAGCTTAGCACAGTGCCTGAAACTTAATAAATCCCCAACAAGTAGTTAATGAATAAGTAAAATTTTAAAATTCATTCACATTTGAAAATACCATAATAAACACATAAAGTGCTTAAATTAGGAAATAATAGCTATGCTCTATAGACTACATACATCTGTTTAGTTAAATGAACAATGTGATCATTTGATCTTTTCACTTAAGATATTTCTTTACTTTTTCTGATGAGGTTAGGAGGTTAACTTTTCTTTTACTACAAACAATAAATACTCACTGTGTCCACCTAAAAAATCATTTTGATTTATTTATGTTACAGCCAAAAAAAATGAATGAGAAGTTGAGAAATAAAACATTATTGTAGTTGTTCTCTGGAAAACCCCATACATATTTTGAAATGCATTTGGCATTTTTGCAAAAAAGAGGGATTTAAATAATGAGAAGTAGATAACATGGGAATTTTTAACTTGCTTTACACATGTGAAATGAAATTGAAACACAGGAAGTATGGGGAAAAAAACCTGAATTTATATATGCAACCGGAAATTAGGACAATACAAAGTTTTATCTAGTGAGGTAATGCCACATAATACAATAAACTTAAAAGTAATCCGTACAAGAGTGTCATGCTGGATGCACTTTTATTTAGTTTAAACAACTCTGCAGTTTGCAAAGTATTTGGGTGGCCCTTTCTGATTTACACTTGAACACTGACATGTACAACATGAGTCTGTGAGGTCTGGAGAGAACAGACAGCACACACCAGATGGAGCTGCTTGTTTATTAACAGGTATGAGTTAATAACATACAGCCCTGCGAAGTCTTGCTCTTGATTCAACTCTTTCTCAGACTGACTGTTTAATGCTATTAAGTTCGGGTTTAAGGTCTTATGGCAGACATCGATATCTTGGTGGATTCTTTTCTAATGGGTCATCTGCTCTTCATTTTCAACCATTCTTAACTGAATTCTTTAAATGCAGTTTTAATAGAAAATACTGTCCAAAAATCCATCAGGATACAATTCATTACAACAATCAATAGCTTCTCAGCTCCAAAGATTTGCATACAATTTTGACTTTATAAGTTTTTATTTGCATACTAATACAAATTTAAACAATCATGTTAGTCCTCATATTTTCATAACAAATACATTAACATTTGATGTAAACTCTGAGGTTATCCCAGAACGGTTACTCTTACAAATCACTCTAACACAAAGGGAAATTTTGTGTTGGAAAGATTTCTGCACACAAATTTTAAATCAAAGAATTTCTGAGATAGTTAATGCCTTTGAGTCTCAATATTAATTTATTATGAATTTTGTGCACCAAGAAATATTCAAAGTTGTTGACCTCGCACCATCCATAAGAGTGTATATATATATGTGTGTGTGTGTGTGTGTGTGTGTATAAATACATATCTATAAAAAACATGCATGTCACGGGAAAGAAGGAACTTGTATATATTAATCACCTACTAGGAGCTGAAGAGTTATGCAAGATGTTTTAGCACACTTTTGTTCTTTGAATTATTACAATTCTAGGCAATATGTGTAAATATCATTCTGACTTTACAGTGATGACATAGAGGAGTTAAGTAGCTTATCCAAAGTCAATGTGAGTAAATAAAACAATGAATCTCTCATTGGAATGAAATTGAGAGCTATTTTTTGTTTCCCACAGTTGCCTCTCCAAAGGAACATGTGGTTTGATTTGCAGAACCAGCACTATAAAAGTTATCTTGAACTCTGATCTTAAACTTAGAGTTGATCTGACTTTAACTTCAGACTTATCACCCAGGATTCATAAGCCCCTAACTCTCTACTACCTTCAAACCAGATTCCATCTACTAAGCTCATGCCTGTGTCCATATATCTGCTCATTCTAGTTCCATCACTATCAAAACTTCATTTCTGTAATCCCCTTATTTAAAAATCCAGCTATACTTCATAATGAGGCACAATGTCTAGATCTACAAAGCTTCCACTGTAGTTTGAGCCCTCATTAATCTCTCTCTCCTTTTTTTTTTTTTTTGTGGATAGTGCCACTGTGACATTATTTTCCCCTTGTGTTTTATTCACCTAAAAAATAAAACCCACAACTTAATACTTCATAATCTATCTCATTGATGTTTCTAATTATTTTCTATATATGTTTATATCTGGTAATTAAATGACAATGGGATCATGGTTCAGACTCCCAATGATATCACATAACAGAATAACATTCAGAGAGGGCAAATTAATATTCTTTGTGAAATTAGCAGAATCAATAAATTCCTGCTTATATTTTGATAATACATGTTACACAAAAAGAAGAAAATGTTTAGAGATTTTAGCATCACAAAAGGGATTGGCAGTCACTATTGTTTGCCTATCCAAAGACCTCCCTGCACCCAGCTGCCTCATGTTTTGATAACAAGAGCCATATTTTATTCATTCATTGGCATTGATTTGACCAAGGAATAAATAGTGTAAGCAACTCGTAAAAGATCCATTCCTTTTGACAGTGAGTGCTGCAAGTGTGAGTATGTGATGCAAACCTTGCAAATACAAAGTAAGGAGATACCTGCTCAGGCATTTCCCACAAAGTTTTTTCCATGTTTAAAGGTAGAGAAATCAGGATGCTCCTATTTTTTGTGCCTGTTGATGTTGCTGAGTAAAATAATGGTGCTTAGGATTTCTGTGACCGTCATATGGCTTTGATGGGAAACAAACTGAGTTGCTAAATTAGCCAATCTGAAGCCACCCTTTCTCCAGAATTCTTAATGTTTAAACCAATAAATCTTATTATATATAAGAATAAATCTTATTCTTCAGGCTATATTTGGCTGGGTGTTTTGATATTCATAGAAGGATGCAGCCTAACCGGTAGAAATAGCTTCACAGATAATCTTAGTGGATACTCTAAGTGATTAGAAAATATTTTGTTGCTATTGCTTTTGGAGATCTAATAAGTTATTGCCATTTTGGGGGAGTTTGTATGTGCTTTTCTTTCATTAGTTGACGAAAGTTACTAATTCTTGAAGAAGTAAAATAAATTGTTAGCATGAAAGAAATTAACTTGAAAGAATTTAACTACAGATAGAGGAAATGTCAAATGAGTGAGACTGTTTCTTCCTAGCTAAAGAGGAGTTTACATCAGTTGTTTATTACAGAATGCTGTGAGTCATTGAAGGACTTACATAATAAAAGATGCATGTTTTCTCCCCATTTCATTTAAAATTGTAACATATGTTTCCGTACAGAATGCTGGAAATTTCTGATAGAACAAAGCAGTTACCGTGATCACCAAACACTTTTTTGATCAATAGAAAAAAATCATGAAGAATATCAGAATAAGATGTTCTTCATCTACTCTTTTGCTTTTACTTCCTTCCAAATACAAACTAGAGTTCACTTGTACTATTAAAACTTGTGGGCTTTGAGGGGAAGATGAGCAAAGCATCCCAGATTTGCTGATACAGCACATTTTGACAGGTTCCTGTGCATAACATGATTGATCATCAGATGAAAATAGAAATAAAAAGCAGAAATGAAATCATGCCAACCTGAGGGAAATGAATGTTCTGTTAATCTTTTAATTATTTTTTGAATAAATTGAGCTGACTTTTCCTTTCTAGAGTTTATTTCATCACAATGATATGTTTTAGTTATTCAGCAAAAGAACCCTTAAAATTATTTAGTATATTATCATCAAGATCAAGCCCACATTATATAAAAGATGAAGCAAATATATTATTATTTGAGATATCTAAGTACTTGAATTACATTTGTTTCTTGTTTGTAGGAACAGTGGTCTTGATTTCCTTGTCCTCATGTTTTTTATTTCTCAACTCCTCCACTTAGAAAGAGGTGCCTTTAAACAAGTTAGTTAACTTCTCTGAATCTTACTTTTTTCTATTTTCACATAATTATTATAAAACTATTTATATAGCATATAGAAAATCACTTGTATAATACTTGACTTAATCTCAGTTTTAAAAAAACTTTTAGATTACCAATCGTTTACTAAAAATGTAAAATTTGCAAATTAATAAACATATTATTTTAAAATATTATTTTTGTCTTGAGTAAATGAGCAAGTCTTAAATTAGGTTTGCAAGTGATTTGAAAAAAACTGATAAATTTAGAGAACTGATTATGTACACCGTCATGCAGATGTCACTACAAGGAATCCATAAGAAATATACTTTAAGAAGTTAAATTGGTAAGAAGCCTTCCATAAGAAAATGTTATCATGCACATAAAACAAATGTTAAAAGTGGAAAATTACACATATAAAGTAAAATGGAAAATAATATAGAGAGTATATGAACAACTGAAAGTCGTATTTAAATCATTGGGACAAGGTTTCAAGTTATTTATGTACCTTAGGATATAATCCATTTTCCTCTTTATAAAAAAAATCTATTAGCATGTTTTAGTTCCTGTTGTTTAAAAAAGCTTAGAGAAATTAAAATATAGATTTAAGGATACTGTGATCAATAAAAAATAAAAGAATGTCACCAAAACACACATCTGTCTTAGCCCAATAATGAATTAAAAAACTACTAACTTAAAATAGCAGCATAATGGAATTAGGCGAAGGAGGTCAAATGAGCTCATAAAGAGAGTGAACATTATTTATTCATTTCTTTGAAAAATAATTATTAGTCACTTTCTATTTGTTAGATACAATGCTAATTTCCATGGCAAATTATATAATTAAATAAAGCAAAACCTCTACTCTTAGTAATATACTCTCCAATAAATGTGAAAACTATGTAGGTAGAATTGGATTGAAGAAGATTATGCTTTAAGTAATGGCAATTGACACAAAGAATGCAAACACCGTTTAAGCATGAACCTGGAGCTGGAACTTTAACTGGAATTTAGGAAGTAGTAGAGACATGTTATTAGGATAAATTGTCATTCAAAATGGCATTGATGACAATATCATGACTTTCTTCTACAGATGATTGTGATGTATTATCATGAAAAATAAGGGAAAGAAGCAAAAAGAGGGCAGTACTAGAGTATCATTTTCCAATCCAGTGAATAAAGTAAAAAATGAAAATCAACTCAAGAAATAAGAATGATTTCATCTTTGCTTTCATTAATATTATCTCAACAACATGACTTAATTTTTCTAATGTTACACAATAAATCTAATATTTCTAAAGACAAATTTTGTTTCTTCTAAGGACAATTTAAGATATTATGAAATACAAAAATGGTTGTTTGGATTTCTCTAAATTTGATTTGTTATATAATGTAAAATACTGTATGAGATTTGTATTTTTATTCCTGTGACCCATTATGGAGAAAGAAGATGACAAACACATTGTTCCTGCTGAGAAAAATACTGCATATCTGGTGTGCAAAGAAAGTTGTGCCCTCACTTGATTTTAAGTAAACTAATTATAAGTGAATTTTTCTTTTATACTTCTTTAAGCAAAAAAGAAAAAGTATCGACAGATAAAATGCTTATCTCTTTCTTTGTTTTACATAAGTAGTTTTTTTTTTCCTTAATGACTATAACTTTCACTTGATAACTACTATTTGAATCATAGGTACAGTGGCAAGAAAAAAATGATAACATGTTAGTTCTATGGAGAAAGATGATGGAAGGCGTCTGGCTCGGAGTGGAATGAGTGAGGAAAATGCTGAAAAAATATTTGTTGAATGAAGAATGAATCTATGAGAGTATCATTTCATTCATTTTTAACTACTCATATTCTGTTTTATGAATATACAACAATTTATCCATTCTGTTATTGATTAATACTTACATTGGTTCTATTTTTGTTACTCATAAATATTACCACAAATAGTCTTATAACTGTCCCTATGTACATACTTGTGGAAACTTCTGTAGAGTGGAATGACTAGGGATGGAACTGCTGTGTCATATGAGATGCACATTTACTGTTTTAATGTTGCTAGGCAGAAATCTAGAGGATTTTCTTCACATTTCGACACAAATTATTATATGCTACGATGGTTTAGAATTCATTATTTTATAACCATTTGAGCCTCTCTTATGTGCGAACAAACTGTTCTCTGGGGTGCAGGGTGTTGCATGGGCTTGGGTACCAGAAATACAAGTGCATCACTGGGTGCAGTTTGTGCTGCAGTGAGGTAGCCCGCTTGGTGGATGTACGGCGATGTTGGTGAGGCCCCAGGGATATGGAGATGCAGTTGCTCTTGGGTCTCAGAGCAAGATGTAATCTTGTGTTGACTCCACTCTCAAATTGGCACCACGCTTCAGCAGACTGGGTCCTGTGGGGGATTTAGAGTGGATTCTCTTTCTGGGACCATGCAGTCTGTGGATTTATGGTAGCCACCTATACTTGGATTGGGGCTTAAGAGCACTGAGAGGCTTTCCTATGATCAGGATTGAAGGCATGTGTGGTGGAAATGTGAATCTCCCATGTATCTTTTGAAGAGATTTCTGTGATTTAGAATAACATTTGTAGTTTTGGTGATTTTTCGAATATGTCATAAGTATTTGCCGCTCCATGAAATTGTTCTGTTATATGCTCAGAGAGAATGATGTAGCATTCCTAGAATTAGGCTCTAACTAAAATATAGTTTTCTATTTTTCTTTTATGGACAATGGTTAAGCTAGATTACTGTGTTTAAACAATAGTAATTTTAGTAAGAAATCTTATTTTCTTTTCAATGTCAATACACTCTTTTATTATCTGTTATATTACTAACATAAAGAAAGAATGAAATCTGTTCAATATAACACACACAAATAAAAGATATTATGTATTAAGCTTAATTTTTACTTACAAAACATTTTCCAGTGGGATTATTTTCCTTTGAATTTTGAGATTATGGATACACACAATTTTTTATTTCCTCCCAGAAGGTAATTTTAACAAAATATTGATGTCTCACAGAATAGTGACACATTGTCGAATATTTCACACACACACACACACACACACACACAGAGGCAACGTCTTTTTGCTTAACAATATAGTATTGCTACATGGCTAAAAATGTTCTATTCCAGTTTTTAAGGTTTTTTACTCTTTTTGTGTATTTTCTTCATGAACACATAGAGATTCATTAATAAATACTAAATATCTACCATCTTACAGCTATGTGCTCTGCAAAGACTAAGATATCTTGGGTCAATTTTTTAATTTTGTGGAATTTTATAGTTCCAATAAAACTAAAAGTTTTCATTTAGCAGATTTCTTAGAAAACATGAGTATTTATAATAAAGTATTAAATTCTGTTTTATGTTATTCATTAAAATATCTTCATAATTAATATATAAATTATGTAAATATACCACATAAAAATAATTTGAAAGAACAACTTTACAGAAAGGATAAATAACTGTAAAGTTAAGTAATAATGATTATTATCATCAGCATATATAATAAACTAAAGATATATGACTATGGATAATCACTGATTAAACTTTAATAATAACCAGTAGATAAATTTCATATATGTAATTTACTTCTTTTATTATTATGTACTACTAAGGAATTAGTACTCCTGGGAGGCCTAATTATTATAAACTAAAGCAAAATGTAAAAGTAAAAGTATTCTATGTCTGCTTGGTTGCAAAATGTTATAAGATTTGCATCAAGCTAATTTAAATGCATTTACATTTATAAAATGTGAAAACTTTCTTGCAAAGGAAACAGCTGACTTGGAAAACTTAGCAGAAAGATTTTGACATCTGTCATATAAAATCAATTAGTCATCTAGATAGTCATACATATACTCAAAAATAATCATTACATTTACTCATGTTTTTTGTTTCTTTTTTTCATATCTGAAATCACTAGAACCATCTATTTTTTTTTATCAGTTGAGAAGCCAAAAAGCATCTTAAAGAATTTGAAGTATATTCTAGATACTTATTCCAGGATAGTATTCTTTGAGTCTTATACTTTAGAAAAAAAGTATCTGCTAGGGTCACCTCCCAAATTTAGCTTCCTTTGGTGATTCATGTGAATTATTAAATGTAATGGTAAGTCATTAAGGCCTGGTAATTGTCCAGCGTATTCCCTTTTTTTCTTTTCTTTTTGGTGCTTTTTTTCCTTGCCTCTCAATATTTTTATTTATTTGCTTTAACTGGTAAGTAATAATTGTACATATTCATGGGGTACATGATGATGTTTCAATACATATAATGTAGTGATAGGATCAAGGTAATTAGCATAGCTATCATTTCAAACATTTATCATTTCTTTGTGTTAAGAACATTCAATATCCTCCTTCTAAATATCTAAAACTATTTAATATGTAATTGTTAACTCTAGTCATCCTATAGTGGTATGGAACACTAGAACTTATTCCTCATATCTAGCTGTAATTTTGTATCCTTTAACACATCTCTCCCTACCCATCTCTTTCTCCTACTCTTTGCAGTCTCTTGTATACTCTTAACTTCTATGGAGATCAACATTTTTTAGCTTCCATATGTAAGTGAGAACATATGGTGTTTAACTTTCTGTTCCTAACTGATTTCACTTAACATAATGTCCTCTAGTTCCATCCATTACAGAATTTCATTGTTTCTTACGACTGAATAGTATTCCATTGTGCATATATACCACATTTTCTTTATCCATTCATCTGTTCTTGGACACTTAGGTTGATTCCTTATCTTGGATATTGTGAACAATGCTGCAATAAACATGGAGGTGCAGATAAATCTTTAATATAATATTTTCTTTTCCTTTGTATAAATTCCTAGTAGGGGGATTGCCAGATTATATGGTAGTTCTATTTGTTGTTTTTTGATGAACTTCCATGCTGTTCTCCATAGTGGCTGTACTAGTCTAGATTCCCATCAACAGTGTGTAAAAGTTCCCTTTCCTCTGCATCCTCATTAGCATTTATTATTTTCTGTCTTTTTGGTAACTGTCATCCTAACTGAGATGAGATGATATCTCATTGTGGTTTTGATTTACATTTCCCTAATTATTAGTGATGTTGAGCATTTTATCATATATTTGTTAGTCATTTGCATATCCTCTTTTGAGCAATGTCTGTTCAGATTGCCCATTTTTAATTAAATTGTTTGTTTTTTTCACTGTTGACGAGTTTAAGTTCCTTGCATATTCTGGATCTCAATTCCCCATCAGATGAGTAGTTTACAAACATTTTCTCCCATTCTGTAGGTTGTCTTTGTCTTTTCACTGTGTTTTTTCTTTTGCTGTGTAGAAGCTTTTTTAGTTTGATACAATCTCATTTGTATATTTTTGGTTTTGTTGCCTATACTTTTGAGGTCTTATTCATAAAATCTTTTCTCAGACTAATGTCCTGAAGCATTTTCCCTATATTTTCTTCTAGTAGTTTTATTGTTTCAGGACTTAAATTTAGGTTTTTGATTTATTTAAGTTGAATTTTGTATAGGGTAAGAAGTGGGGATTTAGTTTCATTCCTGTACATATGGACATTCAGTTTTCCCCACACCATTTATTAAAGAGATTGTCCTTTTCCCAATGCTCACTCTTGATACCATTGTCAAAAATCAGTTGGATATGGATATGTGAATTAATTTCTGGGTTCTCTGTTCCAATAAAGGTAAGCTTGGTGTCTGGCTCAACAGCATGATCTATAGCAAATAGGAATATAATCTGCCATGCCTGGATGTCTCCGGTCCCACAGTGCCACAAGTGTCACCACTCTGTTCACCATAGCCTGAGCCATGTAAGTGTAGTTCCTATTCCCTTGTCCAATAAGCAGCAAGTCATCTCTGAATCCCAGTCATTGTTGGTTATTGTTGTTTGGTCAACTCCAAAAGATTCTACAGAAGTGATTTCCAACATGGCAGTACCTGTTGGTTATGGAATTTGAGCTGGGAGTCCATAAGCATCAGAATCTGCTCAGGTTGGCACTCTGGATAGAAAAGTTGAAGTTTTTCAAACACCATTTTTCAAATATTAAAAATTCTTTTTGATGACCCATTATTAATTTTTGGAGAAAGTAATAACAAAAGAGCTTTTCCCTCTAAATCTTATATTTATCAACTGTTTTGCAAAAAGAAAAAAATAACCTAAATATCTTTGATTCCACAGTCAGGCCAATGGCTATTTTTTGAAAATTACTTTATGGTAAAAATTTAATGTAACAACCAAATGGATTAGATTTTGAATACTATCTCCAGTCCTTACCATTTAAATAATTTATCAAGTGGCAGTGATAGACTAGGAGCGAAAACAGAAACAATATGTAAGACTCAATATAATGGGAGAGGAGTCCTGAAATCCTTTCCATCTTACACTGTTCTTCTCTAGTAGTTTACTGCAAGTATTGTTTGTGATAAATCATAGCTTCCTTGCACTATATCATAATCATTGTCATCCAAAGGCAGCCAGAACTTACCAAAGTATAAATTACTACTCAAGAGAAAGTTAGCCACACTGGAGAATGCATTTACATATTGGGGCTTCTGAAATATCCTCTGATAAAATAATTAACCAGATAGTACCTGGTTTGAATATTTATTAGGTTCCGGAAGATATCTATCTTCTATTTCTCATTTCAGGAATGAGGATAATTAACTATTGGGAAAATCTTCATACATTTAAAAGGAAAAGAACACTATATTTTTAGGAAATTATTGAGAAAAACATTTGACTTATTCGTTGCACTCAATATGTACTTTGTGAGTGACAGGCATAAAAATAAACTTTTCAGCAGATTCAAAACCAAAAACAAAACAAAAACCACACAAACCTTTCATCTTCACCCAATAGAATTTAACCTAGTGATTTATTAGGGAAAATTCTACTAAATCTCCAAAATTTAACCCTGGCGTCTTTTCCGTGGGTAACCTTCCTGAATTCAGTGCAAAGATTACAAACTTACCACTTACCACAAAGTTTTATTATGTGCGTACATTTCCTTACCACTCTGAAAACCCTGAAAACAAGAACAAATCTTTAGAGTTCTATCTTCAAATATAATGTAGTGAATATCTAGATTTCAATAAATACTTGAGGAATAAATGCAAGAAAGCATTGATAAGCATTATTGTCATTCTGATTCAGTTAAAACAAGTTTGTGAATAATACTGAGGTTCATGTTTAAAAATCCTTGTTTTGAAATTATTTGTATATCTAACCTACCTTGTTACTTTAATTTTAAAGTATGACTGAAAATGTGTATGAGCTATGGACCTTTATTAAATACATGTCATTGCTTTATTTTTATCTGATAATATCTCAAAAGAAACAAATTCTATCACATTTCTTTAAAACAAAAATACTGTATCTTTCCATCAGCATCTATACCATCCTTGAAATTCCATACATACAAATGCTCCATACTCACATGGTTAAAAGTGGCAATAATCAAGATACAAGGACAGACATATGTAATAGATCGATGAAATAGAAAAAATAGTCTAGTAATAGAACCGCACATTTAATTTGCAAAGGCCCCAGTGTAATTCAGTGGTGAAAGGCTAGTCTTTTATACAAATAGCACTCAAAGAATTAGATGTTAATATATAAAAATTAACTCAATATGAGCCATGGACCCAAAAGGAAGAACTATAACTATAAAACTTTAGAAGTAAAAATAAATAGATGGAATTTTTTTCTGACTTTGCAAGAAAGCATTTCTTAGATAGGATAAAACCAAGCATAAACCACAAAAAAATACATAAAAATTTGTCTTTATCAATTTAAAAAACTTCTCTTCTTTTAAAGTTCATGTTGGGTAAAGGGAAAAGAGAAGTCACAGACTGGAAAAAATATTTTCAAAACATATATCTGATGCCAGATTTGCATCTGAAATATCTAGACAACTTTTAAGAATAAAAACACAGAAAAACAATAATAAAATGGGCAAAATATTTAAGATTAAAATGATTTTTATTTTTTAAAGTGTTATAATAAAAGGAGAATAAGGAGGAGGAGAAGGAGGAGGGAGAGAATATTTGATAGAGAATGAATATAATCCATAAAACCTATAATTCTAACTGGTGCTTACAAAGTTTGCCAGCCTGGACTTGGAGATACAGGAATATAAAGGTCTAACTTATTTATTTTAGGGGCATGACTCTAAATGGACATTCATGAGATTAGCTGAGGCCTCCCTTTTTTTGGTGACTATATGTAAGTTTCTTCCTTAGGTCTTCCAGAATTGTTGAAATTAGTGATACCCTGGATAAAATCTGCATGAAAATCTGTTTCAGAATCTATTTCCCTGGAAACCTAATCTAAACAATCAGTGCTATATTGGTCCAAAGAAGCAGAAACTTGAAATATAGACCAATCACTGGCCAAATGATGATGAGGACCCTTTCACTAATGGTGAATAGAGCACTAATTGCCTTGGTATGTTGTAGCAGTGCAATTGTTAAATTTTACTGATAGTCAATTAGTATGGATTACCAGTATAAAAAAAATTAATGGTAAATGCCATGTCTCAGGAAGGTGAAGGCTTGGGAGAATGTATTAATTATAACAACAGTATAATCAGATAGGATTTGCTAAGTACCATTGGCCCGTTAGAGAAGCACAGTGAATGAAAAGCAAAGGATGTGTCACCAAATAAAGAATGAATGTTAAAGGGCCTCCTTATCAGAATTTTAAAAGTTATTTATCTTTGTATGTAGGAAAAAACCCTATGATCCAGGCTTAGGAGATAGTAATGAAAGTCATAGAGGTACATGCAGAGAGATTTAAATTCTCAATTTTTCAAATCTGCTATGCCAAGGTCAAGGCTTTGGTTGGGAAGTATTGAGACCTTGAGAATAACCAGAGAACATCCACCACATTAAAGCAGGCAAAACCCAAAGACTTGCTTTTTAAACTTCCATAACCCCCTAAACTCTCTGTAGATGTGGTCCAGTCTTGTTAAAGGCTAGTGTGCCTCTTGCTTGAAGAAAATATGCAACATGAGCCCCTCCTCAAAGTCCACATTCACTTTCCCTTCTTGCTACCAGATCAACAAATAGGTCAAGGCACAGCATAAACAGGTGAAGGAGGTGATGAACCTGCTAAGAGAGGAAAGGAACTGTACCCTAAAGAACTGCCCAGCTTAGCCAACATTCATAGGCAAAGCCAGGAGAGTATGTATAGAACACATTTTAAAGTTGCAGGATTGATGAGGTAGAACATAAGATTTGATAAAGAAACATTTTTCTTAGAGGATTCTCTCCTAGGATATAGTATTTATCTCCCTGGCAATGACTGTGGGAGAAGGTGCTGACATGCTGCTAAGACAGCTTTTGGAAATTTGCAGAAAATAATGGCTCACATTAAATAAAGTAGAACTCCTGAGACAGATATTGATAAGAGGAAGAAAAGGGCTGATAGAACGGGGCATGCTAGAGCATTAATAGATATACTATGTGTATTAGTCAGGGTTCTGCAAAGAAACAGAACCAGTAGATTATATATAGAGAAAGAGATTTATGATAGGAAATTGGACCATGTGATTATGAAGGCTGAGAATTCCCAAGATTTTCAGCTAGCAAGCTAGAGACACCTAGGAGAATTGATGATGTATTTCTAAAGACCTAACAAGCAGGAGAGATGATAGTAAAAGTTCCATTTAAGTTTAAAGGCAGGAGAAGAGTGATGTCCCAACTTGAAGACATTTAAGACAGAGAGTGAATTCTGCTTTCCTCAGCCTTTTTGTTTTATTTAGGCCTTCAGTGGATTGGATGAGGCCTACCCACATTGGGAAGGGCAATTTGCTTTACTCAGTCTACCAATTCAAATATTCATTTCATACAAAAACACTCTCAGAGGCACACATAGAATAATGTTTAATTAGATATTTGGGCACCCTCTGGCCTAGTCAAGTTGACACATAAAATTATCTATCACAAGTAGTCAGCCTTCATCACTTAGTTATACTGGATTTGGTTCTTTCAAAAGATCAACAAAATTCACAAACCTTTAACTAGATAGACTAAAAGAAAAAGAGAGAAGCCTCAAATTACTAAAAGCAGAAATGAAAGTGGGAACATTGCTACCAATTATACAGAAATAAAAATGATTATAAGCGAGTACTATGAGCAATTATATGCTAATATGAAATGGGTAAATTTCTAGAAACACAAAAACCTACCAAGACTAAACCATGAAGAAAAGAAAATCTGAATAGACCTATAAGTACTAATAGTAAAAAGATTATATTAGTAATAAAAAACCTTCTGACAAAGAAAAGCCCTGGACCTGACGTCTTAAATAGTGAATTCTACCAAATATTTAAAGAGTAACTAACACCAATCCTTTTCAAACTTTTCCAAAAAAGAAAAAGAAAAAAAGGTAAGGGACACTTCCTAACTCATTTCATAAGGCCAGTATTATCCTGATACAAAAGCAAGACAAAGATACTACAAGAAAAGAAAACTACAGGCCAATCCCTTATGAATATTAATCTAGAAGTCCTTTACAAAATACTAACAAACTGAATTCAATAACATATTAAAAGACTTATATACCATGACTGAGTGGAATTTTTTCCTGAAATATAAATATGATTCAACATATCAAAATCAATAAATATAATATACTACCTTAACAAAATGAAAGAAATAAAACCACATTATTAACTCAGTTGATACAGAATAAAACATTTGACAAAATTTAGCTTCCTTTCATCATAAAAATAATCAACAAACTAGGAAAAGAAACTACCTTAACATAATTAAAGCCATATATGAAAATCCCTGTTGGTGAGGATGTGGAGAAATTGAAACTCTTCAACCCTTCAAATGTGGAAGTAATCCAAGTGATCCAGAGAACAATCATCCTCAATGGAAGAGGATTGAAAGCTTTTCCTGTAGGATCAGGAACAAAGCAAGGATTCCTGTTTTACCACTTCTATTCAACATAATAATAGACAAGAAAAATGAATAATATGCATTTAAATTGGAAAGGAAGAAGCAAAATTATCTGTTTCCAGATAATATAATCTCTTTGTGTAGAAACTAAAGTTTCCATAAAAAAAAAATGATCAAAACTAATAAACAAATTCAGCAAAGTAGCAGGATACAAAGCCAACAGACAAATATTAGTTACATTTCTATACACTAACATTGAACAATCTGAAAATGAAATTAAGAAAACAACTCTATTCATAATAGCATCAAAAAGAAGAAAATACTTATGAATTAACTTAACTAAGAAGGTGAAACACTTGTACAGTGAAAACTATAAAATATTGCTGAAATAAATTAAAGAAGACATAAATAAATATAAAGATATCCAATTTTCATAAATTGGAAGACTTTATATTATTAAGATATCAATATTACCTGAAGCAATCTACAAATTTAATGCAATATCTATCAAAATCCTAATGTCATTTTTGCAAAAATAGAAAAATGCATCCAAAAATTCACATGGAATCTCAAGGGACCCTGAATAGCCAAACAATCTTGGAAAAGAACAAACTTGGAGGACTAACACTTCTGATTTCAAAACTTATTACAAAGCTATAGTAATCAAAACACTGTATTACTGCAATAAATACCACACATATAGACCAATGGAATAGGATAGAAAGTCCAGAAAGAAACCTTTGCATAAATGGTCAAATGATTTGCAACAAGGGTGACAAGACTATTTAATGGGGAAAGGACAGTCTTTTCAATAAAAGTGCTGGGAAAACTGTATATGTACATTCCAAAGAATGAAATTGGACCTTTACCTAACACCATACACAAAAATTAACTCAAATGAATCAAAAATATAAACATAAGACCAAAAACTATAAAACTCTTACAAGAAAGCAAAGGGCAAAGCCTTCATGACATTGGATTTGGCAATGTTTTCTTAGCTATGACAGCAAAGGAAGAGGTAACAAAACAAAAAAATAGACAAATTGGACTTTATGAAAACCAAAAACTTCTGTACATCAAAGGACATTATCAACAGAGTGAAAAAAACAACTTAAAGAATGGGATAAAATATTTGCAAATCATATATCTCATAAGTGGTTAATATCTAGAATATAAAGAGAACTCTAAAACTCAACAACAAAAAAAACAAACAACATTATTTAAAAATAAGCAAAGGACTTGAATACACATTTCACCAAAGAAGATATCAAATGGCCAATAAACACATGAAAAAATGCTCAATATTACTAATTACTAGGAGAATACAAATCAAAACATAATAAAATACTACCTCACACCCATTATCATGGTTACTATACAACAAACAAACAAACAAAAAAATACAGAAAATAAGTTTGATGAGTATGTGAAGAAATTGAAACCCTTGTATCTTTTTCTTGGGAATACAAAATGGTACAGCTGCTGTAGAAAACTATATGGCAGTTCCTCAAAAACTTAAAAATAGAATTACCATATGACCCAGCAATTATGCTTCTGCATAAATACCCAAAAGAATTGAAAGTGGAGTCAAAGAGATATTTGTAAACCCATGTTCATAGAAGCATTATTCACAATAGCTAAAATGTGAAAGCTACCCAATTGTTCATCAATGGAATGAACAAGCAAATTGTGACATATACATGTAATAGAATACTATCTTTAAAAAAAAAGAAATTCTAACATTTGCTACAGCATGGATGAAACCTGAGGACTTTATGACAAGTGAAATAAGCTGTTCACAAAAAGACAAATACTGTATGACTCCATTTATATCACGTACTTAGAGTAATCAGAATCACAGAAACAAAAAGTAAAATGGTGGATGCCTCAGGGCAGGGGAAGAGCGTGTGGGAAGTTATTGTTTAATGGGTATAGAGTTTTAGTTTTGCCAGATGAAAAGAGTTCTAGAGACGGATGGTGGTGATAGGTGCCAAAAATACTAATAAACATAATATTACTGAATTGTACACTTAAAGTTGTTGAGATGATAAATTGTACTAATATTTTATATGTACCTTTCCAAAAACTTTGAAAAAAGTGTTCAATACAGAATAATTATCATGGAAAAAATTCATGAGATGTGAAATGTCCACATATATTAAATCTGTGTGAAGAAACCTCCGGTAGCATGGTGTCTGATAATGGCCTTGAGGGGGAATTGCTTATTAGTGACTGCAAGGCAACCATGTCATCTACTGAATTACTACCATTATATCCTCTTGCACCTGGATTTTCCTTGGAGGTCACTCTTCCAAACATTAACCAGATTTGACCCTGCTGAGCTTGAGAGCTCTGATGAGCTCATAGCCCAAGGTGGTGCAGTTTTAAAGACCACATTGCACTAAGAGTATATCTGTCACAGATGAAAATGCAGGAGCATATTTATGTCTTCATGTAATCCATTCATTGCTTTTTATGAACCTAAAGTTCTCCAGGGAGTGACACAAATTCACATAATATTTCTATGTGTTACAATGTGTATTTTGATCTCTGCTTTAGCTGACAGACTTTTTTTTTATAATAACCAGAATACTCCCTCGAGCAGGCACATATGTAGACATTAAAAAAATAAAAATTAGCTTAGTGATTCAAGTTAAAGGCAGTACTCATTCATTCTGAATTATTTTTTATTTCATCTGCTCCCATTTTCTGTTGAAAAATATAATTTCAGGATGGAATTTGTATCCGCTCCAACGTCTTGGTGGGATGTTTCTCAATGGGTCAATGGTAGGATTCCACTTTGGACACTCTTGGCTAGTTCTCCACAGGTATGAACAGAGTAAAACTATACATCAAACACCTACTATTTGCAGGTACTGAAGTTATAAAAACTAATAGGTATAATACATAAGAAACTTATATGAGAATAGAATAGAATGAATAACAATTTTATTGTAGAGCCAACAAGTAGACAGCTTAAGTGCAAATCAGACTGATAAGAGTGTCTGTACACAAACAGATAGGATTCCATACTTTAGAGCAATTATTTCTAACAGATATGTAAAAACTGTTATTTTAAAAATTATTTCCAGATGTTAAAAATGTTGTGATACAACCCAAATATCTACTTTAACTCTGACAAAATGTGTGGACCTGGAAAAATCATTTTAACAGCTTGAGCTGGTCCTGAGTTGCATAGATGAATAGCACCCACTTGCCAAGTAGCAGGGCCTCAACATAGTTCCCAAGACAAAAAGTTGTCTGAGGACCATATTTCACATAACCCTGCTTCCTGTCATGGCTCTAACACCCCTCTGCTAGGTCTTGTGGGGCTCTTTAATTTCTGCTGCTGTTGCTCTTAGATTGTCTAATTAACAGTGCTGGTCAAGTTTGGACTTTGTTGCTCTGAGGAGTCATTTTGCTTTCTATAGCAATCACTGGTTGTTCCTTAAGGCCTATATTGTTTTGACACTGATTTTCTAGTATTGAGTTTTTCAGAGGAAGATCTCACAGGAAATATTTGGGGACTGTGATTCTCTGACTTTACCACTTAGGCTTCTCCTTCTCTGTACTCAGGACTTACATGTTGGTGTATATGAGAAGGACTGTGAATGATTATGGGAGAGAGTTGAGTCAGAACAATTCCTATCCAGCCTTATCCTGTATTCTAAACCATTACTAAACTAGTACACCTTTAAGACTAATTATGGCTACTTTCTGCCATGTGTTCTTTTCTTCCGAGATATAGCAGGAATCATACCTTATTTCTGCTTGAATAACCAGTATTTTCACACAATGCCTGATATTTTTTGTCATAAGAAAAAGATGGCATTCATTTTTTATTGTAAGCATAAATGAAGGCTATTTCCTGGCTTCTGTACTACTTATTTTGCTATTTTCTTTCTTTCTTTCTTTTTTGACTTTTTCTTACATGTTTTTACCTCTAATTGTACCCTTAATTTTTATGTTCTCCAGAATTCCACACTTAACTTTTTTGTCTTCTCCTTTTATTACCATTTTTCTAAGTGATCTTAAATGATTTTAAGTGCTATCTTTAAGCATAGTTATCAAATCTCTAACGAGAGCACATATATTGAATGTTCTTTTGGACTTCTCTAGCTGAAGTTTCCACAGGCATGTATGATCAGCAAGCATGGTCACAGCTGAACTTGCAGTACTCGTCTCCACATGTGTTCTTCCCCTTGTGTTTATTATGTTTTCTACTGCATGCCTTCCTAATCATCT
Source organism: Lemur catta (assembly GCF_020740605.2). NCBI lineage: Eukaryota > Metazoa > Chordata > Mammalia > Primates > Lemuridae > Lemur > Lemur catta. The sequence goes on from NC_059128.1 coordinate 247,318,934, forward strand.
AAGCTGGGAAACTCAGAGACCTCTTGGCTCTACCTGTTCTTTGATCCCCCAGAGCCAGTCATTCACCAAATCCATGCATTATAGGTCCCACTGAAATTCATTCACTCATTCAATCATTTCCACATGCATCAAATTCTTATTGTGTGCCACTGGTATTGTGTAGTGCTCTATCATGTAGAGCAAGAGGCAGCAAAACAAAATGAATAAAATTCTCAAGGAGCTTACATTTTTAGAGACAGACAAGAAATAAGCATTGCTTAAAAAGGGTAAAATTTTAGGTTCTGTTTAATTTTAGGAAGAAAAATAAAGAAAATTGCAGATAGTTAATTACTAATGGTCAAGGAAGAACTGGTTCCTGATGGCTTTTCCGATAAATGAACCTTTGAGCAAATAATATGTAATGGGAAGAAATTCACAGATCTGTGGGGAAAATGTCCAACAACCAAAAATAATTATAAGGTGAAACAGGCTTGAAGGAAGAAGAGAGTAACCTAATACCATAATGTAGATGGTTTTGGAGAGAGAGACTGAAGCCCGACTATGTATATTATAGGATTTTATAGATTTTATTTAAATGGAAAGCTATTAAAGTTTTTAAAAATGAAAATAAACCAATTTAAACTCTAAAATATCTTTAGTCATGTGCTGGCAAATGTTTAACAATGGGCTCCTGGGGAGGAGAGAAGCATCCGCCAATATCTGTGTTGTCAATACACCTAGCATGACCAAATTCAAGCTGGCAGTGTAACATCACTGAATACAGAATTGGGAAGAAATGCATACAATTGACTCTCCTGAGCTTGTAAGAATAAATAAGAACTGTCTCTTGTTTTTTTTCACTACCTCTTTGAGCATCTTTTAAATTTCTTCTTGCACTTCTTTACCTTAAAGTATGACTTAAATGCTACAGCACAGCGCTATGTTGTTCCCTTGTTCTGACGTCATCTAGACCTTCACTCTCCAATGTGATAGCCATGGTCTTTAGTTCGCTCTTGAGCACTTGTAATATGGCTAGTGCAACTGAGAAATCGAGCATTTAATTTTGTTTAATTTTAATTAATTTAAATTATGAAACATGAAATCTGACTCAGTTATAGCAAAAATTTTGAGTACGTTTAGATAAACTTGAGTACGTAAAACTTTTCCAACTGTAAGTTTTGCAAAATCTAAATGCAGATTGAGTATTCCCAATGAAAACTTAAAGTATGAATTGAAATGTATTGTAAGTAAGACACACTGAATATCTAACACTGAGTATGAACAAAAGAATGCAAAATATCTGAATATCAATCATCTTTTAATTGATGACATGTTGAAATAACTTTTAAAATATATTGGGTTACATAAAATCTATATTTAATATTAATTTCAGTGGTTTCTTTTTACTTCTTTTCAACATGAATTCTAAAAAAATAAAATGAGATATATGGGTTGCATTATATTTCTATTAGTGCTGATCTTGATTTTTGTTACCCAATGTGTAGTCCACAGACCAGCAGCATTGTAATGACCTGAGAGCTCTTTAGGAATTCAAAATCTCAGGCTCCATCTCAAATCTACTAAATATAAACCTGAATTTTGACAAGTTTCCTAAAGTGATTTGTATGCAAATTAAATCTAGAAAAGCATGGATCTAAACAACTAGGCAAGATTAGTGTTTGCAGTCTATTCCTCTTCAATGCTACCTTTCTCTTACTGTTCTTTCTTAAAACTATGTTCATCCTTACTTAAAATCTGTAAATGATACAGGTTAATATTAGCATAAAAGTGCAAACCTCTTATTTAGCCAGACACACAAGTGGCTTTTTAAAAATTTATATTACAAGTGGCTTTTTGATACTGACTATCCAACTTCCTCTTCTGTGTCTAATAATTTATACACAGTCATTAGTGAATTACTTGTTCTCCAAACATATTGCTACTTTCTATTCCTTGTTTATTCCTCTGCCTTGAATATGTTTCTCTTCCTAGTTCATATGGGGACATACTTCTTGTTAAGATAAATTATCCAAAACTTTAAAATAAGGCAACAAAGTCCTTTCAATATCATACTGAAGAATTGTTTATTAGAGTAACTGAATGATTAGTTTTTTTTCTAGAACCCTATGCCATTGTTTGACTGCTATTTCCTAACAGTTAATGGCCCTGACTCTCCAAATTTAGGAGTTGACTTATTTGCACCCAATAAAAATGCAAATGATCTCTATTGGTGAAACCACAACCGAAAGTTTCTACTTTATTGCCATCAAGAACATTAACTTTGTATCTGTTATTATCACACCTTCCTTTACTTCTTAAAGCATGAACATGTTTATAGTGGGTGTGTTGAGGTTTTTGATTGTTAAATCCAACATTAGGGGCTTCTCACTGCTTTTGCCCCCCTGGGGTATGAGTCATGCTCCTGCTTACTTGCATGTCTCACATTTTTTGTTGTTGTTAGAAACTGCAGCATTTTCAACTCTGGGTACTAATTCCTTCCCCTCTTTGGAAATTGTTATTGCTTTTGATTTATTTGTTTAGTAACTTGGCTAAACTGATTTAGTGAAATCTTTTTCCCTCACAGTGTGAACCCTCCAATGTCACTGCTGAGGGTCCTGCCTTGGTCATGCACAAAGTGCCCCGGGATGACAGTGGTATTAGCAGGGCTTTCTTTGACTGTCTCTCTACTTGATCTCTCTGCTCAGCTGTCTGCCTCTGTTGGTATCATCCTCTGCTGGTAGGCTCCACTAATTGCCAGCTGATCACTCTACTGTCTTCAACAATGGCCTGAAGCAAAATTTGCTCCACAATCTGATCCCATTAAATAAGAGCCCTTTTGTAGGGAAAGTTTTTAAGGCCAGTTTTCAAGTTTTTTTCTGACCCCACAAAGACTTTCTTAGCTGTTTATTTCCCTATGTCTCTTTGGTAAACTAGCTGGATTACAGCTTTGCTTGTTCTCAGGGAGCTACCAGCCTCCGCTTAGAATCTCCGTTGATTTCTAAGAGAGCCTTTAGTTTTAAACTGTCGTATACTCTGTTCTAAATAAAGCAATTTCCTCTGGGGAGATCTTTGGATCTCTCTGTTCCTGTGGCCTGCCTTTTCTCTTGCATATAAACTGAGTGATGGGTCTGGAGCTGCAGGCAAAGACAGTGATGCGCTTGGAATAACACTCCTGGTTCTGGTTTATGCACAGGGCACTGGACAGGGAGAGTAGCCTCTGGTCCTTTTGGCTTGCTTGTGGAACCTCTGTTTCATAAACTAGCTGGGGTGAAGGAGTTTGGGGTTCAATACACTCTGCCTGCCATTCTTGGCATCAAACCTCCACCTATGATTGAGGCCTGGGGAGGTGAGGAGAGACCCTAATCTCTCAGCCATACTTACCCCCAAATTCAGCTGCTGCAATGTCAAACTGCAGGGAGGTGAGAAGATGCTTTTATGAGGAATATTGGTAGCTTGCCTCTCCCAGGGAGATACAGTAGCCCCTGACTGGAAGCTGAGGGTAGAGGCAACCCCGCTGGCTTGGTGTCCCCTCTCCAGAATAGAGCTTCCATCACATCCCGCTGTGTGTGGAGAGGGGGTGGGGGAAGGGAGTGGATAATGACCCTACCACAGATTTTTACTGCTCTTACAGAGATTTAGATTTTCTTGATTGAATGTTTCTTTACATGCTGTGTGTTTCAATTTTAGAGACTTTAAATAGTTCGTTTTTTTAGAAAAATAATTTTTACAAGCTGTGATGGTTTCATTGGGGAGCTAGTGAGTGTGTAGATTTTCTCACACCACCATTCTGAAAGTGGATCTGTAATCTAACTTTGTATCTACACTCCTAATCATATTCTGATATTTTTTAAAAAATAAAAGTGCCTTTTCTGATGGCCCATATAGAACCCTAACTTTAGACTGTCCTTGAAGATAGCTTGACCATTTTACTGGCTTCCTCATTATTTAATACCTTGAATACAATTTTTAACACTTGCTTATTTTATGTGTGTTAGAGACCCATGAGAAAATCACACTGTGACATTCTAATAACTATTCATGTTCACTTTCCTTGCAAAGACTTCTTGACTACCCCAAACAGAATTAAACGTTTCTTCATATTTACTATAATACTTCATCTTGTACATATTTTTTTACATTTATCACACGCTATTATAATCATCTATCTACCTGCATTTCTTCTAATACAGTAGGATGTTTTAATCAATGTTTTAGTCATGTTACTTCATTTATTTATTTATTTAATCCAAGCTCCCCACTGTTCTTCGTATTTTGTCTACATTGCCATATTTGCCTTTTCCATGAACCGCCTAAAATAATATATGAAAGAGCTATAAACAAACAATAGTAAATTCAATTGAATTAACATACAGTCTTTCCGGGATTTAGTTTCCTCATTAATAAAATGAAAGAGATGAGCTAGGTCAGAAATCACACTCTATCTACTTCTTCTTCAGTATAATTTGATAGATTGCTTCATTTAAAAAAAAGTTTTTGGTTCATGCCTGTAATCCTAGCACTCTGAGAGACCAAGGTGGGAGGATCACTTGAGCTGAGGAGTTGGAGACCAGCCTGAGCAAGAGCAAGACCCAGTCTCTACTAAAAATAGAAAAATTAGCTGGGCATGGTGGCATGCACCTGTAGTCCCAGATATTCAAGAGGCTGAGGCAGGAGGATCACTTGAGCCCAGCAGTTTGAGTTTGCAGTGACCTATGGTGATGGCCACTACACTCTACCAGGGGCGACAGAGCAAGACTCTGACTCAAAAAAAAAAAAAAAGTCTCTATCTTATATTATCAAAATAGAGATCTCCCTATTTTTAAGAATAAGGAAGGAAAGGCAGAAGGAGTTGAAGAAGAAGACATTTCTATTCTGTGACACATGAATAAAAAGAACAGGTGAGGCACAAAAACGCACACATCAGAAATACTGCACTTGGAATTCAAATCATGTGATTGTGTAACACACAGTACAGTCTTATTGACAATTTTACTCCAATTTCTGGTTCTGCTACTTACTCTGAGTTTGGGATCATGCTCTCAACCACTCGGACTCAATTTCTTTATATGTACAACTGAATTATCAACATCTAGAAGAAAGACATGAAATAAGAGTAGAGCATAAACCAACTCTCCATTAAGCAGGCTATCTCATGCAAAGATGGATGAGGAAGCATGATTCAGTCTGGAAACACATTTAGAAATCCATCACCTGCTAGTAAATGTATATGAACCTCTTTATAAGTCTAAGATTTTCTATTTTATGTGTGAATATTATGAGTACTGTTTCTATAGACCTGTTTAAGGCACATTTTTTAATTTAGTATATGTGTCATATGCCATTTATTATAAAAAATGGAAGGCTCTTAATGTGTCCCTGTTTGTTTCCTTCATTCTGCATGTGGTCATTCTTTCCCCAATTACATCAAGGTCTTACTCTGCATATAGCATCATGTGAGGCATTAGCATAACCTCAGAGTGTTTATGGTATCCACCTGCAAGGAAATCGACTTTTTACAGACTAGATCTGGTCCTTTGAAAGACAAACATTTCTGGTTCCATTTTAATGCAGCTTTAACTAGCATGACACAATAGCTGGAAGGCCACATTAGCCATCTCTTGCGAAAGCCTTTCAATTAAACAGTAAGTTGTCAGTTTCAAATTTTACGTTCGTGTTTTAAGTCATTTGGCTTTACTTTGAATTAATTATATTTGAGTCTTCTTTAAAATTAAATTTCTAAAGGTGTTGAGTTTCATGGATGGCTCTTTAAAACCATCTGTGAATCTAATTAACTATACGTATTGATGGGTTCGATAAACTCTGTTACATTTGGAGGCTTTATGCAGAATTAATGGTTTTAAAGTTTATATTATGATTATAATAATGCATAAAATAATTTGGCAACTCAGTGATGAAATATTTTTGAGATACTGATCTATGGCTTTCCTCCAGATATACCTTCTTTTCCTTGGTCCCTCAGAAGCAGCTAATTGGTTTGTGCTCATTTCCCCTAAGAAGGGATATAAGGACAAGATAGGGGGGGAAAAAGCCACCAGAATCTCTGTATTTGTTTTCAGAAGCTTAAGACTTTTTCCCTAGATGCGAAATCAAATGCATATAGGGGTCAAGACAGGTCTTGTGAGGAGTAAAATGGCTGAGAAAGAGAAGAGAAAGACCACTGATGAAAGGCAACTAAAACGTTCCTCAGTTCTCAGGAGCAGTAAGAACTGTCACAAAATAGAGAACATGAGTTTCTCCTTAGGTGAGTAGTGCTAACTCAGCACTATTTTTTGAGATGCAGAAAAGGCAGTCTTCTGAATCCCAATTTTTTAAATTTTTAGGAGAAGCTAGAAACCCAAATTTTAAAGTATTGGCAACTAATTGTAACTTTTTTTTTCTAATGAAACCATGTAATAAAACACTTCATGTGTCATATGCTGAAAATTTGGGGGGTGATTTTTTTCCCATTGGCTGTGAACTTGCCACATTTAGTTTTGGTTTTGGAAAAACAGATTAGGGAGAAATAACTTTGAAAAATATTGTAGAGAGAAATGTTTTCCTACTTTATCAAACACACTTTTTCCAGACTAGGAAAATCTGGGATTTGTGTGAAGAGAAACAAATAGGAGGCAATAAAAATAAAATATTGCCTGGGTCTCCCCAGAATGAGCTCTGCACACTGAGGAGGTGGAAACACCAAAGAGTAGGAATGGCTTTGTGATTTTGAAGTGTGACAATAAGTAGCCTGCCACAGACTTCTTGGTCCTCTGGCATATTGTGAAATATAGACTGGATTCCAGAACCTCTAAGTTTGGCACAGATGGGGCAGGCAGGGAATACAGGAAGCAAAAATATCTTGGTGTAAGCTGTGTGGAGGACCATCTGAGAAAGATGCTCACCTGCCTCAGAAAGCTTGAACACTCCACAACCCTCCTCTCCTTGCCTTCCCTTTGTCCTTTTGTCCTATACACATCCACCAAAAATTTTACTGAGGGGACAAAAGTAAACATTTGCTAGAGGTTAAGCAGGGTTGGGGCTCAATGTAGGCAGAGTTAGTTACAGAAAAATTAAGTTACAGTTCTGTGCACCTGAATTTAAATGTACTGCACTGGAGGTAAATATTGATAGTTGTTTTTTGTTGCTTTTATAGACTGTAGTTCTCATCTCTCTCTTCCTGCATGTATAACTTCTCAGGTTAATTTGTTCATTCTAAATATACATGTGTACATTCATGATAAATTTACAGGCACATGCATTGAGACAGAGAAAAATCAGCCTAATCTACAAAGATAAAAACCTACAAAGCACAAATTTAAAGCCAAAAAGTTTGATATGGCATGTAAACAAACTTGTAGAAATTAACACAAAGAAGACTTCTGATAAAAAACTATATGCTTCATCCTAAGTAGGACCTAGAAATATAAAAAAGATAAAATACAACATAACATGAAACAAAAACAAATAAAATACAAATGCAGAAGGCTGGTAACTCTTGTCTTCTTTCTATTAATATCTTCCTGCAAAGACTGGTGGTTGTCTGAGAAATAACAGATTCCTTATACTGTATGTTTTTATAGGTATTCTACAGTTTTTCTTAATTATTTTTATAATATGCCCAAACTCTTCCATATCAGTTGCAAGAAACTTTTTGCTTTGCAATGGTGCTTAGATGGTTTGGTTAGGTAATCTCAATGCATAAAAATCAGGCAAATATTTAATAACACTAATGGGATCAACATTATACTAGATACCTTGGATTTATCAACTATAACACATTGGGCCTGCCCACAGGAAATATACTTCTAGCTTATACTGTAAAATAACAAATACTACAGTAAAATGACATATATTACATGAGTTCTGTGAAACCTAAGAAAGGTGAGTACTGGCTGGGCTAGTCGAATTTATCATGATACACGGTAAAGAAGTCATGTGATTTTTCTTTTTCTTTAGCCAATTTTCAAGGCATAATTTATGGGTATTCATTTATTTTATAATATTTTGCTTTATGACATTTCTTTATTACGTATTATTTTTGTATATATACATTCCATTAAAAGGAAAGCTATTTTCTTTCATTTATAATTTTTATTTGTACAAACTCTATGCTATTTTAATTATTACTGCTCTAATATTTGTTTTAATATCTGCTCCTCTCTTTCACAATTCTTAAATATTAGCTTAGGTTTTCTAAATATTAATTTTAGGTGCTCTTTATATATTATTCTGTATATAGTTAATGTAAAAATATTTCCCTTAGGCTTTTAGGAATATTAAGTATCTAAATCACATTATATCAACAGAAACAGCAAAAGAATGGATAGAATAAATGGAAAATGTAAAAGCACAAAATATTTTGCCTATCTGTAGGAAACGTGGAAACTCATAATTGCCTCTGTGTGTGTGTGAAGTTTCTGCAAATTAATGATTTATGTTTGCAGGATACTAAATTTTAGTGAACCCATACAGTTACTAACATTTTGCTTGTTACTAAGTACTTAAGCGATGTAAGGTTCTTGGTTCACTGAGTCATCAAGTTTACTCCATGAAGATAAAGCGTGAGACAGTGTGGAAACCCGATGCCCCTCGTGTTGGCAATGCCAAGCTGAGAGACTGGACTGCCTTCATTGTTAAAAATGAGCTCATGGCACATTTAGTAGTAAAAGCCGCCAAGAAATAAAGAGTTTGGCTTGTTTTAAAGCAAACTAAACTTCTATACTTTGCCTCCACCTGTAGGTCCAGTTTATTGAAATCAATTTCAGGTGGCTGTTCCTGAGATTAGACTGATGATATAAGCTTTTAGAAAATAGAAATGGTATGTTTATTCTTTGACTAAATGTAATGCCTAGAGAATGGACTCACAGTTTTTACACCAAAATCAATTTTCTTATAACCAAACATCTGGTAAACCCTGAAAAAACTTAAAGCAAAGCCTGGATCACACATAGGTGAGGTAGATAGATGTATGCTTCCCTGTAAGGTAATTTAATTGATTAACAAATTCAGTAAAAAGAATTAGATTAATGGATATTTCCTCTATTATATGACAGTAAATTTTAGATTTTATATAAGGGTGATAATTAGGGCAATCAAAATTCTAATAAGGCTACAAAGTAGGTATAACTCTTTAGTTTGCATGATCAGTTTGTTTAATGACTCCTTTTCTGCTTATAATGAAGTTTATATACCTATCTTTTTATTTTAACTATGAATAAAGAGTAAAGTTGTTTAGCCTAGTGATTTAGCTGTTTAATGTGATTATCTTCCTGATAAACACATACTATTGCATTTAAATCTTTTAAGTTTATAGTTTCATTAATGTGTTCTAAATATTGATTCAAATCAAAAATAAAAACAAATTTTTGCCCTAAATCACAAAAGTATAGAATTTATAAAGGACAAATATTTGTGAAACTTATTCAAAAAAGTTTATAACTTGATTGTTAGAGCAATTGGCTGGAGGCCTCCTTTTGTACCAATAAATAAATTTGATGTTTTTATGTTTTTCATTGCCTCTCTTACTATTTCAAAAGAAAAAGGGATACTTGAACATATTGATCCTATTTCAGAATTGTTTGTGTATTTTTCTTAGTTTCATAAGTAGGGTAATTAGTATATAATTCATGTGGGATTCTCCCCTCAAATTTTTTGTTGGTTTTGCTTTTGTGTGTGTGTGTAATATCCTCACCCTTTTTTGTCACTTATGAACACTATTGTATTAATAAAAAACAGTAAAAAAGATTCAGCACTTATTAATTTTCATAATTTATGTCTTTTTATTTCTTGGCACCTTGCGGCAATTTTAACAATAAATTTTAGATGCTTAAAACTAATTCTACAAATGAAGATAGAAATGATGAAAGTATTTTTTTTAAAAACTCCCTCATTATTTTTAAAGAAGGAAAGGAACATTAAAAATTCACGGTAAATTAGGTTGGGAGTTTTGTAACATAAACAAAAACATTAGGAAAACAAAACTATAGAACATTTAAATAATTAAGATGCAGTTGCTAGAATCTCTGTTATAGTATTGAATATGTCTGCACTTTGATGAAAGTATTGAATCTAGAAAATAATATTTATATTTTTAAAACATAGATTAATTTGTGAGAAGAATCAGCTCATTGAGGAGTTTATATAGTAGGAGAAGTAGATTTATGGAAATTCAAAACAACTTAGTCCTCCAATCATCATTTTTATGTTAATTGGCCCATTATAAGGTATATAGTACATTACAATTGTTTACAGCAAGGAAATTGGCATTAGATTATACCCTTTTCTAAAAATTTATTAGAAATACAGTGTCCAAGCTATAAGCTGAATAATACCCATACCACATAATTACCTAACTAGTCTTTTAGCAGCAAATAGAACTGTGAAGATATAAATGCCATATTTTGATGGACACAATAATAACTTGGAAATATGTTAGTGCAAAGAGAGAAATGATTCTATGAGATAAGACCTAGGGAAAAAATATTTCTACTTTTCACTGGCCAAAGTGATTACAGCCATTTAGTGTAAATAAGTATAACAATATATTTTTAGATCCAGTTACTATGTTAAAAACTTTGCATACTCACTATATGCCTAGTGCAATTATTTTACCAATTATGAAACTATGCTTAGGAAAGTTAAGTCTCTTAAAAAAGTCAAAGAACTAGCAAGTGGTCAATCTAAAATTCAAACCTTAGTTTAATTATGATGATTAGAACAAAATATTAAAAATTGTGTGCTTTTTAAAAACTATATAAAGTTATATGCTATAATTATCCACAAAATGTTTGACCAAGGAAATGTCCAATAACCACCAGTTGAAGTAGAACTATTCAAGTTCAAGCTTGATTTTAAGACTGCTATATAACACACTGCAGACTGAGTAGGTGGTTTTGAAGAATATTGAGAAGTTTCAGATTATTTTGTTAAAGCCAATGGTTCCCATTTGACTTCCCAAACATTTTCACAGTAGATATGTCTGGTTCCATCCCTCCTTCCACAAATTAAACTTAATAATTTAACAAACCATATTTGAAATACTTTTTTAAAGACTTAATAATTTAACAAACCATATTTGAAATAGACAAATATTACTCAAAATGTTATCAATTTTTTTCTCAAGAAAAATATTTTCCAAAGATTATTTTAAAATGGAAAGATCATTTCAAGTATTTCTATTCACTTTTTTCTAGATATATTTGGGAAATTTTTAACATTGAGTTTCAGAGGCCATGTAATTTGCTTTTCTGTCCCATTTAACATTATTATAATTCTGGTTGGAGTCGATATTTGTATCAATTTAACCACTTGTGAAATTATATAATTCATTATATAGTCAATTATAACAATGAATTATAGAATTTATTACATGTATATATGAAGGGCAAGATTTCTCAATAGAACTTTTATTATGACTTAGATTATGTAGGTACATGTCTATGTTGCCAGTCCCTAAGATCAGAGATATTCTCTGAACCATGGATAAAAACCAAAAATTGCAATGTTTTCTCTTTCTCTCTCAAATGGGAAATCCAGATATGATGGCTCTCCACTGAAAGTCCAGTGTACATTTATACATCAACATTCTTGACAGCCAATCTTTCCAACTTCCTATTAAGTGACTTCTCATTGATAGCTTGAGATCAGCAAATCAAAGTATTTTTTTTCCTCATCTGAGGTCCAGTTATTAAACATTTACCAGTACACCCTGATTTTTGAATATCCTCCAGCCTGATCATTCTGTGGTACAGCAAAGCTGAGAAGCAGGACTTACATCCCAGTAAAACTACCAAGGAAATACAGTAAAACTCTTGAGAGCTGGTTATTCATCTTTTCCTTAGGCAATATCCTGACCTCGTATTTGTAAACTGCAACAATAATATATACCTTTAGCATGTTATTTTATAAAGTAGGGTGAAAATATAAGATACTTATTATTCACATGACTGAATATGATAGCTTCACCTTCTATGGGTTGTGACAGTTAGGAAGCATAGGAAATATAATATGATATAGAAAGTGTGGGTGAAGATTAGAGACCCTCTTATTCACTAATACAATGTAAGGTAGATAAATCACCTGGCTCTTTGCCCAGTCAGTGAGTTGTTCAGTGAAATTTTATAGGGTTCAGACTTCTTTTAAAAAGACAATAGTGACTTCTGAAATCCAGGATAGATTTCTTCAGACTGAAAAAAAGTTTAACTGAAATATTTTATGAAAAATTACAAGTGATATTTGGATTTAGATTTTATTTCACCAGGCACATGAGTACACAACCTCCACTAGAGATGCTTTCTGTGCCTTTAAAGGTAAAGGTTAATGTTTGCAGTTTGTGAACATAGATGCTACACAGCTATTCATTAACTTATAATCGATTTGTGGGAGGGAAAAAGGAGGCATTAAGTACTTTTAATCATATGTGGCATTATTTTCCCTTGGAGGTAGGTGAGGGGAAGGTGCACAGAAGGAAAGCTGAACAAGAAGAATGCTAGCACAAAGACAGATACAACTAAACAAATGTTATTATGGAAAAATGGCAATTAAAATTCTCTTAATTAGCCTGTCATTTTGTATTTATCATCATAATGTTTGTTTTACAATGCTTTATTAAATCTGGCTTTATGACAAACAGTCTGTTTGCAATGCATCCTGCTGTGCAACATATGGTGTTACACCTAATGAATATTAATGCTGTGAAGTATAAATGGTCTTCAGGGACAGTGCTGATGGCTGGGAAACTCCTGCATATGATATTATTAGTCACAAAGTTTAATTTACATGTTTCTCTTTAGGTTTTTTCCCTCTCTTACAGTGGCTTACCCTTTTGCCTATAAAACCTGAAATGCACATGCAAAAGTTAAAAATCTTTGTCTTTTGGGATTATTATGCCTGCTCTTCTAAGTGGTTTTACTTTGCGTTTCTTTCCACCAATTGACTTCTCATGAATATTCTCTTTATCTGAGCGCTTCCTACTCAGGTGAGTCTGTTGTTCCAAGTGATCCACTTTCAATTGGAACAGATGTCTCACTCCAATAACTACAGTGTCCCCCACACTGTAATGTTTCTCAACTCAGTAAGAGGTTATTATGGGCAAAATATTTGTGTTCCACCCATAAATTTGTCTGTTGAAGTCTTAACCCCCAATGTGATGGTATTAGGATGTGAAACCTTTGGAAAATAATTAGCATGTAAGAGCAGAGACCTTATGAATGGATTAATGCCCTTATAAAAGAGACCCCAGCGGGCTCTCTGCTTTTTTTCTGCTATGTGAGTAAAACAGCAGTCTAGAAACCAGGAAACGGGCACTCACCAGGTACCAAATCTACTGGTGCCCAGATCTTGGACTTCCCAGGTCCACACTGTGAGAAATAAATTTATGTTGTTTTACAGCTACCCAGTTCATGATACTTTGTTACTGGCAGTCTGAACTAAGTAAGACAAGAATCAGTTTTTTAAAACATTACACTATATATACACTATTGATTGTAAGCCATCTCTGTCCTACTGCCCACAAAATGCAATTTCCCATAACTTTCAAATTAATTGAAATTTACTAGTAAAAGAAATAAAAAAGAAAGGAAACCAAAATCAGAAATTTTACGGTATGAAGAGTATTTTTCTCCATATTATTATTTCAAAGCATGCCTTGGAATTCAATTTGTGTAATTATAAACCATGTCCATCCAGGAGTACAGCAAAACAATTCCAAAAATGCTATTGTGTTTTTTTTTTCTCTAACAATATACAAAACTTTGTATAGGAAATTAAAAAGGCAATCTTACCTTTTCTCTTTTAAAGTATAGAATGAAACTACAAAGAATCAATCATAAAATTATATGATAATGTTTGGGGGAATAAATCTATAAACATTGAAAAATGTATTGGCTGAAAATAAGTGATTGCACATTGGATGGTGTATGTCACTGTCTGAATAAAACTTTCTATGTAATATTGCATTAAAAAGTACTCTATTGCAATTCATAATTGCAAGATGTGGAATGAGCCCAAATGTCCATCAATTCATAAGTGGGTTAAAAAAATGAGGTATATGTATATCATGGAGTACTATTCAGCCACAAAAAGATGAACTACCTATTATGTTATCCTGGATGGAGCTGGAGCCAATTCTTCTCAATGAAGTATCACAAGAATGGAAAAACAAACACCATGTGTACTCATCATTAAATTGGTACTAACTGATCAACACTAATGTGCACATATGGGAAGTAACATTTATAGGGTGTCGGGCAGGTGGAGGAAGAGGAGGAGATGGGTAAATACACACCTAACAGATATGGTGCATGCTATCTGGGGGATGGGCATGTAGCTCTGACTAGGGTGGTGCTAAGGCAATTTATGTTACCAAAGAATTTATACCCTTGTAAAATTCTGAAATTTAAAAAAAGAAAGAAAAAAGAAACACACACACACACACACACAAAGTGCTCTACTGCAATTCACAATTGGAAAAATGCGGAATCTACCCAAATGCCCATCAATTCATAAGTAGATTAACAAAATGTGGTGTACATATACCATGGAGTACTACTCAGCCATGAAAAAGGATGAATTAATGCCTTTGCAAAAATTTGGATAGAACTAGAGACCACACTCCTAAGTGAAGTATATCAAGAATGGAAAAACAAACACCACATGTACTCACTATTAAATTGGAACGAATTGGTGAGCATACATGTGCACCAAGGAAAGTAAAACTCCATGGAAAGCAAGTGGGGGCTGTAGGTGTACCTAATGGGTACAATGAACACTATTTGGGTGAGGGGCACATCTATAGCCATGACTCAGCATTGTGAAAGATATCTATATAAACAAAAGCATTTGTACTCTCTTAATATTTTGAAATATTAAAAAGTGATGTACCTTATATCATGTAATTATATGCAAATCCCACCTACAAATCAGTTTAAAAATAGTGGGAATATCATTAGACAGCTTACAAGTATTTTGAAGATTTTTTTCTTATACTCAAGAGAATCATATACTCAAGAGAATAATAGGCATACCCTCATTCATTAGGATGCAAATTAATTTATTTCAGACATATAGAGGTGGGAAGGGAAAGGAGTTGGACTGCAAAACTTGAGCAGCCAAAGCTATAAATATTATCTCTCAATCCCAAATAACAGAGAAATAGATTTTATCTAATTATGAATAATGATACTTTTACTATTTGTTGGTCATTTACTGTTTACATAGTATTTCATATATACTAATTGATTTTAACAACCATATGAAGTAAATTCTTAAAAGCATTTCAAAATGGAGCTGCTTTTATATGATGCATCTACTTTAGTATTGTCTAATGTCTAGGCCACTGAACTATGCTTCCAGGGAGCTTTCTTATTGAAAGCACACAGTAAATTTCACAATATTTGTTTTTCTATCCATTTGGGGAAATGGTTCCCCAGACTGAATCTTCATCTGAAAGTCACTATTTCTATTATAAGGACTCTTCATGCACTTACTTATTCTATGAATTTCTACAGAGTCCCTCATATCAATAGGTAGTACACAAGAGACAGAACCTCAAAATCATGAAACACATGGAGAAAAGCCATTCTTGAATTAATGCATAAAGAAACACAGATATCAGATAAAGTATATCAAAAAATGCCTTTTTAACAAGTAAAGTTATATCCTGAAAAGAGTAGTATGGGGCTAATTAGATGAAAGGTGTTGCCTAGGGTAGATAAACCCAGACCAACAGTAGCAAGATCAATTGAATTTAAAAAATGCAAGGACAAATTCAGGTATGATGATTTTTTTTCAGCTAGATTCTTAGTATAAAGCATTAAATAATTATGTATAGAACATGTATAGAACAAGTATACAATATTATATAATAAGAAGATCTTGCTATATGAGCTATGAAATGATAACAAAAATTTTTGAATCTCATTTATTTTCATTATCTATTAGATAGTCTATGTGAAATTTACAGTCGTTTGTGTTAACCTTATCCCAGTGTGTGAATTTAGTCATTTAAGTAAACTTATATTTCTGTTTTTCTTCTTTTCATAAATCCACAGTAAAGAACCTCTCTTGATGTCATAGATAGATATCTGGACTTGTACATCACTAGTGACACAGTATGCCTTGCTGAATTGGATTAAGGAAGTTTTAGCCTAGGTATTTTATTTATTATAGTATCTTCAGTACTTGTTCCATTTAATTAGTCAAAACACCAAGTTACTATTTCACAGTCAGGCCAGAACTGGGAATATAAAACAGATAATTCCTTCAGTGCCTGCATGTGGAAAAGACAGTAACATGAGGCAGAACATAGCTAAAGGCTGCACTAAGAAACAGAGTTTGTGTGTTCAGCAGAGGGAAGGAGGCGAAATGTTCTGAAGTTATTAAGAACTGTAAACAAGAGTGCCCCAAAAGATGATCTCAGAGACATCAAACTGTGTGTGTTCGCTGTTCAATGTGTATATGCAGTCCAGCTTTTATAGTCATTGTTGGTGGAGGCTTCTCAATCTTTTCCAGGAAAATAAGCCCTGTTTGTATAGCTTGTATGTACTTTAAGGAAAAGAAGGAAAGAGAGAGAGAGAGAGAAGAAAAACTTAAAAAAATTATTTCTGGCATAGTCCAAAACAAAGAATGGATACAACCTCATTCCTGGGTAAATCTGTTGATGCTATGTTCCAATAAGTAACCAAACTAAACATTTTTTCTAATGTTTCTTTCTTTTAGGAACCACTACTATCTCTTTTCTTTAGTAACAAGCAGGTTAGTAACTAACAAGTAATGGTACATGCTGCTTAAATGTTGAGTGATAGTACTTTATTTTCCACTTGTGCATTGATTTGGTGACAGTGTTTTATGTTTAATACTAGTAACTTCAGAATTTTTTTAAAATAGGGCTATGTGGAAAATTATTGGGAAATTGTAATTTGAAAATCTCTATACATGATTGTATATAACTATTAGAATATGTAACTGCTGGAAATGGAAAGGTGTAAAAATATTTAGGAGAACAAGATAGCTGAAAATTGTTAGATTGATAATAATAAAACCAAAAGTCCTATCTTACTGTAGGCTGTTTACATTTCCTAGCCAATTGAACAACCAAGGGGATGAATCTAAGGATAATGCAAATACCTTGTAAGAGTTGCATCCTCGATATCAAGCACTAAATCCTTTGTGTAGCTTCTACAGAGTACTTTGGGGCTAAAAGGGCCAAATTCAACCAATCTAAATTATTTTACAGTCTTTGAAGGAAAAAAAACTCATCAATATTTCCTTCTTAAAGGAAAAATTATTAATAACAATATAAGAAAGACACATACATCCAAATATCCCTAAAGATCAATGTCTTGCTTTCAAAAATAGCCACTCTTTCACAAAGTTTGATTTTCCACCCAGAAATTCTCAAATATAGACAATATGATGTGAAGACAGTCTTTTTATGGTTGCTTTACTCGTCAAATGAGTTAATAATACACAGTAATGTTTGACAATAAACATTTTTCAGAACACTTGTTTTAAATTGAAAGGAACCCATCTTGAACAAACTGATGCCAAAATAAAAAGTGCATTTGTTCACTAAAACAAACCACCAAAAGTCATAGAAGCTGCTGGCTTCAGAGATAATTATAAATAAAAAAGGAATTATTTCCAGATTCTTCCTCTATCCCACACTGTCAAGTTTGGTCCCTCATCGTGTAAATAAAATTCTTCCATACTGTAGATGTCATGACTACCAGTTGCTTCTGTATTCATATTCCTTCCTCAACATCTGAGAAGAACTACCTTTCTTTTTAAAATGTCAATTTCAAAATTCCTGGAGAAGGTATATAAATGGCACATCTTTGAGTACACATACAACCCATCCTTAATTAATGATGGCCAGAGTGTGACACTTAAAAGATCTTAGCTCACATTCAAACCACAACGTTGAAGCAGTGATGAGGATAGTAGGCAGGAGAGAAATAGTTGCCAAAAAAAAAAAAAAAATGGAGGACAAAAATAATAGATATAACTTGAGTCTACTATAAATTTTTTTTACTTTATGTATTTATACATGTTGATAATTCTTATGGTTTTAAAGGTATATATATTTTTCTGTATACTTCTTGTTTACACACATGGAAGAAAAATACTAACATGGTGTATGAGGTAGAAGGTCGATATCACAGAAACATGTTTCGAAAACAGTGTTGGATACTTTTTTCAAGCGGGCATAATAATGTCTTTCCACCTAGGAATAATATACTTTTTAAATATATCATCTATATGACAAACATATATGTGTGTGTGTGTGTGTGTGTATGTGTGTGTGTGTGTGTATATAGAGAGAGAGACAGAGAGAGAGAGGGAGGGCCTTTCTATGTGGTGCTAGGCAATATTTTTTCATAGCTTTAGATATATTATATCACTTATTTTTACAACAATATAAAATAACACAGATCGATTTGCAAGTAAGAAAATTTAGGCTTAAAGAGGTTTTATGGTTTTTCAAATGTCACACATTTAGTATACAACAGTCAGGATTTTGAACTCAATTGCTCTAAATCTCTCTTAACCAGTCCACTATAAGAATATTCATTAGTGAAATTACAATATTCATTGTGTGCCTCTAAAACATAAGGTGGAGAATACTATTAAAATTTATTTATCTCATTTAAAATATTGAACTACAAAATGTGAACTGGGATTATATCAAGTGTGACAGACAAAAAAATAGTTGCTGAATAAGTAAATGTTTCTTGATATGTTGTGCTGCAGATTCATCCTTTTACTAATATCTCACTTACTAACAAAATAGTTCAATGATTTAACAAAACTGGAGTAAGAAGATCACAAATAAATATTCTCACTTTATCTTAATTAAGTCTCAGCAGTTAATTTTTAAAAAATCTTATAACACGATAAATTAGCTACATTTGATAGCTAAACCCATGTCTGTACATATAAAATTTTAAAATTAATTACAAACACTATGTTCTTTCTTCCACTATGAGATTCTGCACTATTCTAACTTCCAGATTTCTTTCTAATGTCATCAATTTATTTTGTTATTAGTTCTTCTTCCCTTTTGTTTAGAATTTTATTCTCTATTGCCTTTACTTCAAAAGCTATTGAGTTATGTGATCCTCAAATTTATATTTCTTATCTCATCTATGATTATACATAACCAGCTACTAACTGGAAATTTTCTTCTGTTAAAAATGAATTCTTGTTTCTAACAAGTTTCCTATTCCTGTGTGTACTCTGAGATGGGTTTTGGGGAGGAGATGGATGCATACAAAGACTTTACTGAAATTACTTAAAGTAACTTATTTAATTGAAATGTCTCAAATGAAAAATATTTATCTATTTTTGCTTTATTTTTTCTATCCCACTAAACACAGAATGATATTCCACAATGATTTACTATGTGACTTGCTAAGCAGGTACTTAGGATATTCAGCCAGTCATTGAACAAGTATTTATCAAATGCCTACTATGTGCCATGAACAATTCAAAATGCTAAGAAATGGCAGTGGACATGAAAAACCAGGAACTTATATTTTAGAGAAGGGATACACAGAGTAAATAATAAATGAATATAATGATAAATGCAGAATGCACTAATAATAAAAAAATTCCAAAATGTTAAAATAACAGTGATTGGGATGCTAGTTTAGTTTGAATCCTTATAGAAGGCCTTAAGGATATGAGCATTAGGCTGAGCTCTAAATGATAAGAAAGAGCCAATCATCAGAGAATCAGATGGAAGCATGTCCAAGAAAAAAATGAACTGTTAAACCAAAGTTCCTTATATGGAGTGATGCACTAGTATTTCTAAAGTGATAGCAGATAAGCTTGGATAAACAAACAAGATATAGAATACATAGGACTTTACTCTGTAAATTGGGCAAAGATTTCACACTAGGGAGCAACATGTTCTTATTTATAATTTTATTTTGGTTGCTATATGTAGTAAATTGTTCTATCATACAAATTATATTGGAGAAAGAATAGAGAGAAAGACAATTAGAAGGTTACTAAAGTTATCTAGGGAAGAGATGATGGTGACTTATACTAGAGGGATATTAGGGGCTTGCTAGCATGTTTTCTTCATGCAATTCGAAAAGGGTGACCCTTGGGGTGCAAAGCTTTCCAAGTAGACAAAGTATTTGTATAAAAAATGCATCCCTTTCACCGAAAAGGGACAACTCAGCAACCAGGATAGCAAGTAGAGCCTGGGCTTAATTTTCACAAAGACTTACCTCATGGCTACACACCTTTGTTCATTGCATAATTAACATAACCACAAGCTATGATCATGGTGGTAGTCATTGAAGTGTTGTAAAGTGAATGGATTCAGAATATAGGTTGAAAGTTGTGTGAAAGAATTTCTGTTTGATTGGTTATAAGATTGAGAGAGAGATATAAATTAAGAATAATACTAGATTTTTTTTTTTTTTTTAGAAGAAATGTCCCTATGTTGCCTAGGCTGGTCTCTACCTCCTGGGCTCAAGCAATTACCTTGCCTTAGTCTCCCGAGTAGCTGGGATGGCATTACTACACCCAGCTTAAGGATAATATCTGGATTTCAGACTTGAGGAACTCAGCAGATGTTTGCTAAAATTGAAAAAAAAAAACTCAACAGGAGCGTTTTGGGCGATAAAAAATAAAGAGTTATATTTTGGCAAAATTGTACAAGATTTCTGTTAGAATTCCAAATGGAAATATCAAATAGTCATGTAGAAGAACTAATTTGGTGTTTTGGAGAGATGGCTTACATAGTAATAGTATCTGAAGTAGCAAGATTTAATGAGATCACATAGAGATAGTGACTAAATTCTAGATAGTGAAAACGGAGGGCTCAGGACCAAGACTTGAAACATGTCAACATTTAGTGATTGAACCAAGGAAGGGGGCAATATAAAAGGAGACAAAGAAGTGAGGTGAGAGGAACATCAGGATTCAAAGGAAGAAAGTTTTTCAAGAAGGAAATAACTGTGGATTTGACAACATGTATCATAGATCATTGATAACCATGCAAAGCATAGACTCAATAGAGTAATCGGCCTGTGAGCTCTACCTGAGTGGTGTGAAGAAAGAATGTAGGTAAGAAAGTGGCAATATTGTCCATAAACTTTTTTTTTAAGTAAGTTTTACTGTAGAGAGGAACAAAGAGAGATGGGCCATAGACAGGTGGGAAGTGGGGTGGGATATTAAAGTCAAGCTTTACTTTTTGTTTTTTGAAATATGAATGGGAATGATTAGTAATAATTGAGAAGCTGTATACACACAAAGGAGGCAAAGTTATGATAGTGAAGTCCTTGAGAGGCCATAGATAGTCTTGAAGGAGCTATAGGGGAAATGATGCCGTTCATGGAATAGCCATGTTTCAGTTAGAGGAAGAGAACGAAGGAACGTTTAGAGCAGAGTTAGAGCGTATCAGTGCTTTGCTGTTGACAGAAGGTGCTTTGCAAAGGGCAGAGTTGAAGGGTTTGGGAGTTAAGAGATTAGAAGAGATTAATGGACATAGAGTGTAGTGTGGGAATGTGAGTTCACTTGATGATAGATGGCAGAGGCGTCTTGGGCCTTTCCAAATGACTAAGAAGAATTAGAAAGTGAGGAATGACAGGATTAACCCTGATAGTTTCTTGAGAGAAGGTGGGTAAACAGTTCAAGCTGGAGAACATATTGCCACTTACATTCATCTCCTGCATCTCTTACATTTTGATGGCCAAAAGGTGATTGAAATTCCTCAGAGACCTCCTTTCTTAGGTGGCCTGAAGGCTGAATCTCAGAATAACAGCACGGTGGGCTAGGCATAGAAGGGAAAGGCTGAAGATTGCATCTTCTCTGCAGCAGCAGGAACATGTGGCTACTAGAGAACAAAGAGAAGATTGTGAAAACAGGATTTGTTAACTGAATGAATGAATGAAGGGGTGAATGGATAAATTAAGTGATTATTAATTAATTAATATCTTTTGTAAACAAACAAGGATAACTTTGAGCCACAGGATTAAAATGAGTTTCTTTTTTTAAGTTTTGGTGATAAATCCTCTAATTTTTCAGCTTTTAAGTACAAAGCTATAGAATTTTCTACTGCTTTCAAAAATCATATGATTACCTATTTGTAAAAAAAAAAAACTATGATATCTGTCCTTCTTTCAGAAAGAAAGAAATTATTTTTTTCTTCCATCTATACCACTACTTCCAGCATTATATCCAATATTCATCTTCATTCCCTAAGTTAACTAGTGGCAGTGTGCAGAATGTAATTTTTTACTCAAATACCAAAATACAAATTGGTTTTCTCTTAGCTTCAGATAGTTTATTTCTATGCTGATAACAATTATAATAGATTATAATTTCACATTATTGAAAACAGCTTGGAATATAATTATAACATATATTGTTAGTTGTCTCCTCAACATTCACCTATTAGAAATCAGTTTCTGTATTAATTGGAAATGTTTTTGGCAAAAATCAGACAACTAAAATTTTTGTAGTTTAAAGAAATATACTTTTTCATATTACAAGGATTATTTTTTAATTGTGCTCTTGAATATATAAGTTTCATAAATCAGTTTTGTGGATATCTTCAAAACAATATTTTATTACAAATACTATTTATTCTAAATTTTCTTGATTGCTCTCAATTGCTCCTGCTCACATACACATAAAGAAAAAAATATTTATACCTGAGATAGTTTCGTAAGTAAAAAATTTGGTTTCTTCTTTATTTGGGACAGTCTTTCAATTTTACACTAAAACTATGCATCATAAAAAAAATTACATCTTCTAAAATGAAAATATTATCTCTGTCTCTGAATTTTGAATTTTCCATATTAATAATTAAGTGAAATTATGTTATTAATAAAAGTAAAATATCAATGGAACAATTTTAATAATTTTCTTAAATTGTTAGTTTGAAGGTATATCACTTAGGCCTTGAAAAGGCTAAAAAAAAATTTCCAAGTGCTTCAAAGTGTAAAACAACAGCTATTTAGGTCTTAGAAGTTTCATAGTATGACTTTTCCATTTTTTTTTTTTTTTTTGCTAATTTGGAAATGTGGCACCCTCCTTAGCTGAAATAAAGATTATTCAGAAAATCAGTATTTTAAAACATTATTCAAAATAGAAGTTAAAAACCATTGGGGGATTAAAATGCTTATATATTATGACCAGTAATATTTACTTCTAATAATTAACTGACAAGAATAATCTGATATAAATAATAATATGTATCTACAAAAATATTGGTTGCAACATTATATAGCCAAAAAAGAATCATTGAAAGTACAAAAATGAGAAATAATTAAATAAATCAAGGCACATCTAAACTAAGTTTTACTTGTATTAAATGCATTAGATCATGAATAATAATCCTGTATATAACTTAATAAAAGTTTTGCACTTCTGGCCAAGATAAAGTAACAAGCACTGGGTTTACTCTTGTAGTATACAACTTAAAACCAGACATGATATGTGGAATAAAAACAAATAATGTTTTGGCACTAGATTTAAGAACAGTGACTTCTAAAAGAGGGAAAACAAAACAGGCAATCCCTGCAATTTCCCAAGCCTATTGTCTGGAAAGAACATCTAGGCCACAGGGCAAGGAAAGGGAATACAAGCAGAGCCTGGCAATCTTCCTGAGTTGAGAGTCCAAAGAGGCTAAGGCAGCTGTAGTTTCGTAGGCAGCATACATAGGGAGAGAGAGCTGCAAAGAGATAGAGCCCCATGTGTCTCCAGATAGTTTGGCTGAATACATGAGCACATATATATATGAGGAAAATACCTGAGTCCGGACAAAAAATTACATGAAAGGGTGCATAAAAGGGAATATATTTTGAAACTCATGTAGGACTGAGAATTCTGTCTTCCCACTAGCCAGAGTGGAAAAGCCTCACAATTCACAAGACATCAGTAGAGTGCTCAGAAAGATATTGTCTTAGTAATGTGACAAAATTAGCCCTAGACTAATGGCTGCTCTGATCCTACCCAACCAAACTTACATAAAAAAAGCCTCAAGTGAATCAAACTGTTTGCAAGTAACTTAACTTCAAGCCAGAGCACGGCTACACAGCTAAAAAAATGTTTATGGAAGTATATGTGTACATGTATACTCAACAAGGTAAAATTTGCAAAAAAATATTATCAGATATGCAAATAAGCAGAAAATACAACACATAATTTAGATAAAAATTAACCCAAGAATGAAACAAATGATAGAATTAGTTGTGGGAATTAAAACAGTTAATTCAACATGTTCAAGGATGTAAATGAAAAATTAAGCATTGTGAGTAGGAAAATGGAAGTAAAAAAGAGATTCATTCTAGAGGATAAAACTATTATGTCTGAGACAAAAAATGCAATAAATATAACTAACAGTATGTTAGACACTTCAGAAAAAAAGATTAGTGAACTGGAAGACATGGAAATAGAAACTATCAAAAATGAAACAGAGACAAGATAAGTGAGGTACGGGATAACTTCAAATAGCTTAATGTAAGTATAATTGGAGTCCATGAAGAAGAAGAGAGGGTAGCTAAGAAGTTCAATAAACTCAAAGAAACACAATCATGAAGAAAACTACACTACTGTTTAAAATTAACTGGTGTATATGGAGCACATTGCATTCAGAGGAATGAGAAGAGTAACAGCAAACAATGCAAGAAAAAAATCAAGACAGGAGGCAGTAGAAAAACATTTTTAAAGTGATAAAACAAATAAAACTATAAACCCTAACTAAAGCAACTACTCATAATTAAAATAAAATAATTATATAGTTTATTGTGCAGTATTAAAATAAATGAATTATAGCTAATAAGAAAAGAGAAGAGAGAATGGGTTACAAACATGCTCAATCCTAAGGAAAGCAGAAAAAGAGGGAAAAAGTAATAAAGAACAGATGAGTCAAATTAAAAACAAATAAAAAATGTAGAAGTAAGCCCATTTTTTTAGTAATCACATTAAAAACAAATGGTCTAAATACTTCAATTAAAAGACAGACATAGGATAAAAAAAAATAGTAACATCCAAGTATATGATATCTACAAAAAAACCAAATCTAATATATAAATCAAATATACAGACTCAGATAAAGTAAAATAATGGAAGATATATATAAAAGTGTGTGTGTGTGCGTGTGTGTGTGTATCTCATGAATCCAAAGAAAGTGGGAGTGGCTATATTAATATCAGACAATATATACTTCTGATAAAAATATTACTATAGAAAAATAACATCATTTCAGAAAGATGCATTTATCTAACAATCCAAAATAATTATTTAAATAAAAACAAAGCTTCAAAATATATAAAACATAAAGTGATAGAACCATAAAGAGAAATAGACAAATCCCCAATTATAGCTCAAAATTTCAACACCTTTCACAACACAAAAATACTTCAACACTTCTTTCACAATAATTGATAGAAATAGTACAAAAAAATCAGTAAAGATTTAGAAAATTAGAGTAACACTATCAATAAACATGACTTAATTGACAGTTATAGAACACGTAACAACAGTATAAAAAACATTCAAGCGCATAAAAATATTTACCATGATGGACCATGTTTGGGGCAATAAAATAAGTCTCAATATATTTAAAAGAATTCAGTTCCTACAAAGAATATTCTTGGATAATAATGGAATTAAACTAGAAATCAATAACAAAATATCTGGAAATATCCAAATATTTAAATATTGAATAGCAGATTTAAATATTATAGAAGAAATCAAAAAGAAATAAATATTTTAAACTGAATGAAAACAACACAGCATATCAAAATTTGTCAGATGCAATTAAATTAGGACTTAGAGGGAGATTTACAGCAATAAATACAGTAAAAAGAAATGTCTCAAATCAATGAGTTCAGTATTCACTTTAAGGAACTAGCAAAAGAAGATAAAATTAAATCCAAAGAAAGCAGGAAAAACTAAAAGATAAATATAAAAACAAAAGCCATTGAAATGTAATACAGAAAAAACACTATTGAAATCAATGCAACCGAAATCAATTTTTTGTATGAAGACTATGAAAATTGAAAATATTCTATCAAGACTAATGAAGGAAAAAAAAGAAACACAAATTGCCAATATTTGGAATAAGAGAGATGACATAAATAAATACCCTACAGATAGATATTAAGGATAACACAGGAATTTTATAAATTAATAAATAGCATTAAATTTGACAACTTATAGGAAAAATAAAAATTCCTTGAACTACACAACGATCAATGATCACTCAAGAAAGAGATAATATGAAAATTTCTGTCTATTTAAAAATGAATTTTTAGCTGAAAACATTACTACAGCATATAAGAAAACTCCAGGCTTGGATGGCTTTTTGGTGTCTTGTATAAAACATTGAATAAATGTTTTCTACATAAACTCTTGTAAACAATATAAAAGGAGGAAATTGTACCCAATCCATTCGAGAACAGCGTCACCCAATACCAAAAACAGTCAAACATATAACAAGGAAAGAAAACTGGAGATAAATACTTCTCGTGAACACAAATGCAACTATTCTTAACAAAATTTTAGCAAATCAATTCTAATATTATATAAAATAATCATGATTTAACATTTGAAAATAGATCAACGGAATTCATGATGTTAACAGACTGGTGAAAATCATATGATCAATTCAGTGAGAGATACAAAATCTATTCCTCATCAAAACTTGCAGTAGAATGGAAATAGGGAAATGTCTCAACTTGGTAAAGGACATTAATGCAAAACCTGCAGCTAACCTTATACTTAACAGTTATAGACTGGATGCTTTCCCTCATAACATTAAAAACAAGGCAAAGATGTCTGTTCTCATTACGTCTATTCAGACTTGTTCTTGATATTCCAGTTAGTTGAGTTAGGAAATTGAAAGAAATAAAAGGCATCAAGACAGGAAAGAAAGAAATAAAACTGTCTTTATTCTGGTAAGATACAATTATTTATAGAGCAAATCTTAGGGTATATATGAGAAAGCTACTAGAACTAGTAAATGAATTTAGTGAAGTTTGCAGGACACATGGTCATTATAAAAAAACAGTTGTAATTCTTTGTACTAGCAACAAACAATTAGAAAATGAAATTATAAATATATTACTATTTACACTAATAAGAAAATATGAAATTTTAGCAATAAATTTGACCTGTACTTACACAGTGACAAAACATTGCTGAGAGAAATTAAATAAGACTTAAATGAATGGAGATATATACAGTGTTTATATACTAGATACATAACTATTATTAGATTTCAGTTCTCCTGATATAGGTATATAGGTTCGATGCAATGCCAATGAAAATCCTAATAGACTTTTTTGGAGATTGACAAGCTGATTCTAAAAGTCACATGGAATAACAGTGGAACTAGAATAGCCTAATAACTTTGCTACAGAAAAATAAATTTGGGGGATTTATACTTTCTGACTCAGGACTTAATACAAAGCTACAATAATCAAGACATTTTGGTGTTGGTATTAAGAAAGATACATTATATAGGTCAATAGAAAAGAATAAAGAGTTCAGAAATAGACTAACACAAATATGGCCAGTTGATTTTCAAGCAAAGTACAAAAGCAATGAAATTGATAAATGACAATCTCTTCAAAAAATGGTGCTGGTCTAATTGGATATTGATATGTAAGGAAAAAGACCCCTTAATCCATATCTAACACAATATAAAAAAATTAATTCAAAATCAATCATAGACTTAAGTATAAAACATAGAACTACACATATTAAAAAGAAAATATAGAAGAAAATATTTGTGTCTTAGGTTAAGGAAAGATTTTTTAGACACTACGCTGAAAACAGTAACAAAAAATTGATAAATCAAACTTCAGCAAAATTAAGAATTTCTGCTCTTCAGAAACATGGTTGAGGAAGGGAAGAGGTTGGTCAATGAATAAAAAGTTACAATTAGGAGGGAATAGTTCTGGCACAAATTGCACAGTAGAGTGACTATAGTTAACAATAATGAATTGTGTATTTCAAAATAGCTATTATAGAAGAGTCTTTTGAATGTTCTCACCACAAACAAATGATAAATGTTTGAGGCAATGCATTTGCTAAATACCCTGATTTGATCCCTATGCAATGTACACATGAATCAAAACATCACATTGTACCCCACAAATATGTACAATTATTATTTCAATTAAAAACAAAATAAAACAACAATAAAGACATGATTAAGAGGATGAAAAGGCAAGACATAGTATGGAAGAAGAGATTTTCAAATCATATATCTGATAAGGAATTTGTATCCAGAATGTATAATAAACTCTCCAAATGTAATAATAAGAAAACTGACAATACAACAAAAATGCACAGATTTGAATAAATACTTCAAAAGAAAATAAGTGGATGATGAATAAACATGAAGAGAATCCCATGATTAGTTGTTAAGGAAAGAAAATCTATTAGGAATTATCACTACCATTCTAAAGCCACAGAACAAAGACCTCATATTGTGTGATTCCATTATATAAATCTTACAAGAAATGCAAACTCATCTATAGTCACAGAAAGCATATTAGTAATAATCTGGGAATTGATATGGGGTAGGACATGTGGATCAGGGACCCAAGGAGGGTTTACAAAAGAGCATGAAGGAATTTTTGGTGATGATGGATATGTTATTATTTTCACTGTGTTCATGGTTTTACAGTTGTATTATAAATCCAAACTTATCAAAGTATACACTGTAAATATTTTCAGTTTATTATATGTTAATTATACCTCCTTCAAATTACAAAAACTAGAAACAAAGTTTCATGTTAACGTACTAAGTGAAAATAATATGATATAAATTTCTTTCTTTCTTTTTTTTTTTTTTTTGAGACAAAGTCTCACTTTGTTTCCCTGGCTAGAGTGAGTGCTGTGGTGTCAGCCTGGCTCACAGCAACCTCAAACTCCTGGGCTTACGCGATCCTCCTGCCTCAGCCTCCCGAGAAGCTGGGACTACAGGCACACGCCACCATGCCCAGCTAATTTTTTCTATATATATTTTTAGTTGGCCAGATAATTTTTATTTCTGTTTTTAGTAGAGACGGGGTCTTGCTCAGGCTGGTCTCAAACTCCTGACCTCGAGTGATCCAACCGCCTCGGCCTCCCAGAAGGCTAGGATTACAGGCGTGAGCCACCACGCCCGGCCTGTGATACAAATTTCTATATGCTATACTATACTAGAAGCAAATTTCCAAAATATTGACTTGGCCTGATAAGAAAATAATGTCATTTAAAAAGTATTTTTTGGTTTACATTGGGCAAATATTATAAAATGATAATCCATTATATTTATAACCAAGACAAGCTCTGAAAAAAAAGCTTTAAGTTGTATTAGTAGCTTTACTAAAAAATTCTGTCTTCTCTGGCCTTAAATCATGCTCTTCCCTTCATTGGACAGAATCTAGAGATCTTGTTTTTTTTTTTTTTTTTTGAGACAGAGTCTCGCTTTTGTTGCCCGGGCTAGAGTGAGTGCCATGGCGTCAGCCTAGCTCACAGCAACCTCAAACTCCTGGGCTTAAGCGATCCTACTGCCTCAGCCTCCCGAGTAGCTGGGACTACAGGCATGCGCCACCATGCCCAGCTAACTTTTTCTATATATATTTTTAGTTGGTCAGATAATTTCTTTTTATTGTTTTTTTTTAGTAGAGACGGGGTCTCACTCTTGCTCAGGCTGGTCTCAAACTCCTGACCTCGAGCGATCCGCCCACCTCGGCCTCCCGGAGTGCTAGGATTACAGGTGTGAGCCACTGTGCCTGGCCTTTTTTTTTCTTTCTTTTTTTTTTTTTTTACCTTTCCACAATCAATTTTACCTCAAAATACAGTTGATTGTTTGTTTTCTATCCCTTTGAAGAATATAAGCTGAAAACTGTTAGAGATCCACATGGTCACCAAATTGAGAATTGACATGAGACAACCTGACCATGAAAAATGAGAAGTTTAGCAGAATAGTATTATACTGAATGTTCATAACAGTGAGAATGAAATAAAAATAAAAAGTTTAAAATCTTTCAATATGCATTTGTCAATAATGGTTACAAGTAGATTGCTTGGCCATGAGAAGAGATAAGCATCAAGATATTTCCAAGAGTCATTCCCAGCAAAGGGTGCCAGATAAATGAGGAACTGCTCTAATATCACTGCACAATTTTAGCAAAGTAAAGTGTTGGCTTTGACTTTCAAATGTATTTTATTTTTTTTATGTTCCTTGTAAATTCGTGTTTTTTCCTTTTTTAAAGATAAAAACAACACTGTTCAAATTAAGGAAATGACAGCTGAGAACACTTTATTTTGTATTTTTACTCATTTTAAGGAAATTTGTACAGTTTAATAAAAAAATTGTTCAGTTTTTTTATTATCATTTGATTATGGTCAAAATGCTTAATGATTTTGTGCAGGGAATTTCAATAAACAAACTATTCCCAAAGAACTTGGTAAGTACTAAAGAAAACATATACAGATGACTGTATTAAAAGAATACTTGAGGCTGAATCAACCTGATAAAAAAGTTAATAGAAGAGTAGATATAATATATACATAACAACATAATTTATAGATGTTCCTCAAAATAAGGACACTTCATATTTCTTAATGTATTCAGAGCTCAGTGATGGTGCCTGGTCCACGGTGAGTTCACTGAAGATTATAAAATGGATTATAAAAATATTGTCTTGATTTCAATTTCAGTTTTTTCAGGGGTATGGTGCTTTTACCTGAGTTCATCATATCCCTAAAGGAATGAATCACCCAAGCAAAATTCAAAAAAAGAAAGTTCTTTTCAAAAGAATTTACAGAAAAAAGGGTAAATGACTGACAGAACAGGTGCAGTCTGCAAGTCAGAAACACTTGATAGGCAAAAAGCCTCAGCAGGAATTCAAACAAACATGTTGTATACAATTCTGTTGGTTTTGCTAATCCAAGTTCCGACATTCTCTTCTCAAAGGGATATAATAACTGTAACTTATTCTGAGTGAGAATGCACAAAATTATGTGATTGATTAAAAGCTGTCTGCACCTTCTCCTTTGCAAACAAGTAACTCAAAGAAATGAAAGCTTCAATCCTCTTTCATCTCATCACTACAAAGACCTTCCCTTACAGGAATGAAGTTCCCTTGAAAAGTTTATCCAAGGCAGACAGTAGGATCATGGCTTAAAATCACATGCAAAATTTCAAGAGAATACTTATTAAAACTAACAGAAAAAAATAATAAGGCAAAAAAGAAACACCTTCAGATGAAGATCAGAGGATACATAAGAGCAGACATGTAGGATAAACCAGTCTAGAGATCTAACGTACAACATGAGAGCTATAGTTAATAAAATTACTTTATATGGGATTCATACTAAAATGAGTAGATTTTGGCTGCTCTTGCCACAAAAATGAAAGAAATGGGCAACTATGTGAGAAGCTAGTTGTGTTAATATGCTTCCCTATAGTAACTATTTTACTATCTATATGTATTCTATAACATCATGTTGCATATCTTAAATTAACACAATAAAATATAATAAAATAAAACAACAAAATAAGCTTTCTTACGTTTTAATATGGATTATCTATTATTTAAAACATAGAAATGGAAACCATGACTTTTTGAAATGTTATGGCAACAGTATTTGTTAAAAATAGGTGATCTCTCCCTGAAAAGACTCTTTTCAGAATCAATTTACAGCCATGCTACTGAATACAGAGAAACTCAGAGAGTATTATTAATAAATATAGGATGGAAAATCCTCTTACAGTCAGAAAGAAAAGTTTATTTCTAAAGAACTTTCAGTCTTTTCCAGGGGGTTAATTTCTTTTTCTTCAAAATGGATAGCATACGAATATTCCTGAAAATTTGAAAAAATGTTTCTACGAGGTTTTGAGGTTATATAAATATCCAAGTGCATAAAGCCAATGGAAGGAGCAGTCTATTCTGGATCAACATCACAATCTGGCTGGCATGCTTGAAGCTTTGTATGTCTCTGCAAACAGTCTCCCAACTCTAGAGCTCAGGTTTACCAAAAAGTATTAAACCTATTTTTCTTTCCCATATTATGTTTATTTTAATATTCAAATGATTTATCTTTAAGGTTCTGCTTTAGGCAATGGCCAAGAAGGATCATATCTGACCAACACTCCTCCAGATGACAAGTCTAAACTCTTCGTAAAAATATCAAAACCAGTGTAGAACAATAAAAGATGGGATAAAGGGGACTAGGTATTTGGAATCGAGAATGTGTAGGTTATTTTATTAATTATGTACATATGTGTGTTTATAGGTTTGTATATATATGCATGTTTGTATGTGTATATGTGTGTGTGTCTGATTTTATTTTATAATCTTTAACCTAAGGAGAGGGCTTCATCTGGGCCATCGAAGTCTCCTTAAACTCCAAGAGAAAACTTTAGACTTTCTGACTAATGCTTTTAGTTTGAAGCAGTTATAACACTGGAAAATAAGGGAGCAATCCTAGAAATAAGAGAAAGAGAAGGAAAGTCTCAATTCTTTGTATAAACCATGCCATTTTTGTACTGCATCCTAAATTACATTCATGGAACAGACTCTTAACAGCTCAGCCAAAGCTTAAAGAACTGAACTGAGATTTGAGTGTGTGCCCAAAAGAGAACTGTAGTTCTGGATGTGCTTAACAGAAGGGTAGAAATTTCAAAGAAAGAATTTCATAAACTTCAATGTAAGGAAATAGAATTTAGTCAATCTGAAAAACAGAAGAAAAAAAGTAGATCTAAAAAATTGACAGAACCTCAAGACTATGTGATGATATCAAAAGGCATTACTGATTTCTCTGCAAGATGGCAGACTAGAAGTAGCCCATGTGTGCCACTCTCAAGGAAAGGATGAAAAATTGCAAGTAGCTGCCCACCTACGGATGGACCTTCTTGGAGACAGCATTGTAAATCATGAGAGAAGTGAGCAGAGACACTCAGAGTGAAGGAGAGGGTGATGGGGTGATCCATGTGGCAAAATGAGAAAGTACATGCAGGAGGCATCCACATGTGGGGAAAAACTGGATGAGAGAACCCCAGAGTTCCACGATACCCCCATGGACACTGTGACCTGATCCCCGAGGGGCCTCCTCCAACCACCACAGATCTCCAGACTGATCAGCTAGCTGTTTAGAGTCTGCGCAGTGACAATGCACCAGAGAGCATGTGCAGCAGGGACCCAGTGGCTTCTGTTCCCGGGTTGCTGCAACTGATGAATTTTCACAGGGCTTGGATTTGCTGCAAGTGCCTCTGCATCACCCTGGCCAGGATGGGGAGGGAGCAGGGGGAGCAGACACTCTCACGTAGCCCCTCCCTGCCATGGGGATTCAAGCAGAGCAGGCACCACCACTGCCACCTGAGAAGCCCTGAAACATTGCTTCAGCAGGACCTGGGCAGCGGGAGACCCCAGCTGCCTGCAAGATCGGCCCCACAGCTCCACCACTGCGGCTCCTCCACTGCTGTCCCCCCCTCATGATCCCACCTCTGAGGCGTCTACGCTGATGCCCAGCCCTGTGGCCCCACCCACATGGCTCCCACCCACTGCCTGGTGGGAATCACCCTCCCAGTTCCATGCTCTGAAACACACTCACTGGCTGTATAGCACCTTTGCAACTGGACCCAGGTGGAATGAATGCCCACAGCCCTGATACCCGAGACCACTGCCTAGACAGCCTTGTCCAGCGGCCATTGCACTGCTGAGGGGAGGCCCAGGCAGAGCAATTTCCCACAGTGCCAGCTGAAGAAAGAAATGCTGAAGCAATCTCTTCAGACTGGAGGAAATGGTACAGGATGGATCCTTGTATATTCAGGAATAAGTGAAAAGCACTGAAAATGGTAATTTATTTAAAATACATACTATTAATTAAAGAAAATCTCACTTTTAAGTACAATATGTTAGTTAAATTAAATTAATGGATTACATATATACCGTGGAACACCACCTGGCAATAGAAAGGAACAAATTGTTAATAGATGTAATAATATAATATCTAATTTATTTTCAACAAGTTATCATTTGATGTTCATAAAATAGGTAATATAATACATATGAAAACTCTAACATAAAGAGAAATGGGATGTGGTTTATAGACCTCTGTGATGCAAGTGGTACAACATTATATAGAAACAAACCCTAGAAATATTGTGTATTGTGATTTTAAAATGAACACTAAAAAGTAATGCAGAAAGGTTTAGCTAAAAAAGCCACTTGATAAACTAAAATGGAATTCTAAAATATATTGAATTTAGATGTATTCATAAGAAGGCAGAAGAAGAGAATGTAAGAAATAAAACTATTCTCATTCTGGGCTGATCTGCCCACTATCTGTCCTGGTTCAGCTAAAGAATATTTAATGTTTTGGACAGTGAAGCTACCTCCTTTTAGGATCACACTCACATCCTGTTATTGCTGGCATTAACGGTTTCTTTTCAGGCGCTGATATCTACATCTCCAGATAAGATATTATAGCACTTCCACAGGTACACGCATATCTGAAGAAGAAAAATCGTACATGCTTACATTTGCCATTCGTATGTTTTTCCCCATCTTGCTCCTCT
Source organism: Lemur catta (assembly GCF_020740605.2). Lineage (NCBI taxonomy): Eukaryota > Metazoa > Chordata > Mammalia > Primates > Lemuridae > Lemur > Lemur catta. Next base: position 247,353,456 of record NC_059128.1, read on the forward strand.
CTACTTTTTTCTGTCTTGACAAACCTTGGAACAGAAGATACTTTCAGCTGTCATATTCCAGGCTAAGAAACTTGTTGTCTTTATCTGGATAAATCAAGGAACCAGACCCAAGCTTGTTCTTACTGGCAGTGATGGAGGAAAACAATGAGATAATAATTATAATCCTGATGAAAATGAAAATAATATAATCAATGCTTTCCAAAAGACATCCATCAGTGTTTGACAGTCTAATCCTGATCATTTACACCTCATGTTCTTTTTCTCCTTTAACTTCCCTTGGAATCATTAAAGAACTATTGATCATCTAATTTCTTCCAATCCTTATAGAGATCTTAAAAGTAAAGATTTGGCGCCAGACTGGCAGCTTGGTATGCTCTGACTCTAAGTGTTTCAGGACACAAGCAAGCATAGCAAATGAAGAGAAGCATACTTTATAAGGCACTTTTCAATAATTAGTAATTTATTTTCTTCCTGTGCCTCTTCGTAGGCCAGTTTCTTCTATTAATACACCTGTTTTGAGGACCTGCCAAAAGCCAAACACTGTGTAAGTGCTACAGATTTAAACCTGTATAAAATGAATCTTGGATTTCAAGCAATTCAATATTAATTAGAGAAACAGTAAGATCTGATGAGTGCAATAAAGTGTTAATGTGGCAAAAACGTAGTGCCGAAGTTCAGCAAATACTGAGAACCAGCTATCTATTCTGCCTGTAGTAGATGCTGTGTAATTTCTATTAATAATATCAGAGATTATTCTCTAAGTAATATTATCTAAGCTTCATAGACTTGCCAAAGTAAAGGAAAAATAATAACATTAGATGACACTTAATGTTGTTACTTATTCCTGTGCAAAACCCAAAGAATTAGAATTGTTAAGAAAAAAAGGAGTATTGCCTCAAATATTATTGCATTTTGCTAAGTGGAAAGATTTCTTATTTGAATTTGGATTTAGATATGTAGGGTTTAGTCCTGCTTCTGTGACACACAAATTTGTAAGATTTGGGGGTAAGTTTTCTCAAGGATATAATGAGGGCATTTCATGAATTAATTTTGAAGGTATCTTCAAACTTCAATGTGCTGATAAATATTTAATAAACAATGTATCTATTTATTTTGACTCCATTCAAATTCCACTGTTACAGTATTTCTGAGGGCCCTAGATTGTCTAAGAATTGCTGAAGTTACTAAGATTATTCTCAGAATTAAATCTAATTGTTAAAATTATTCAATAGTTATCAATAGTTCAATCCATAAATCCTTGACAAACTGCTTTTTTTTTACTTTTGCATATTTTGCGAGTTTTACAATACCTAAAGCTTAAAAAATGATGACTAAATATTAGTTGTTGAATGAAAGATTAAGTATAAACAAGTGGTGTAAGCAAAATAAAGTCAATACAATTGTATTTTTAAAAATCTTGTGTACTTGTTATCATCTACATTTGCATCAGCTTTTAAAGCATTTATCTCTAATATATGAAAAATGAAGCTTTTCTTTCTCTATAGAAATACTGTTTTTCCCTGAAGTATGGACTTTAATACTTACTTTTTTATGCTTATGGTAAAATTAATTATCAAAAACTTTGAAGATAATATCTAAGCTTGTGGATAAGGAATGATGAAAATTATATCAATAAACCTGGCCCATATAATTGCATTGAGACTTAACATATCTATTTTACATCCTTAATTTATGAATGTTCTTTTGAAATTTATATATATGTAGATATAACATATATATACAACATATATATGAATATAAAGTTTCAATAAAAATGTTTTTGGCATTAATTTCAGTATGTGTTTTATTCATATTAGTAGCAGTAATTTCTTTTGAGCACATTTTTCAATTAGGAATTATCTTAACGCTCAATTTTTTATGTACTTTTTGAAATAATAATTATCTTTGTTCACATAATTAACTGGAAGTTTCATGTAACATAAAGAAGTTTGCTATTGTAATTTTGCTTACTTTTTCTATAAGGAAAGTTTTAATACATATTTCATTTCTTCAAAAACAACACCGATACTTATAATCACATATTTATTGTGTGGTAGAGAGCATAGTAGTGAAAAACATAAATTATTTTGTCTATATCCTTTGAGAATTTCATAATTTTGAATCACCATTCCTGATTTGTATCCCCTAAGAAGATGTTTTGTATAAGTATATTTGCTGTTTTCCCTCATGCTCTTTTTCCCCCCTACTCAGACTGGTTCTCCTATTATTTTTTTTTTTCACTTTGAGATTATTATAGATCCACATGCAGTTGTAATAAAAAATACAGAAAGATCTTGGGTACCTTTTTCTCAGTTTCCCATTTGGTGACATCTTACAGTATACAATATCACAACCAGAATATTGTGGTTGACACATAACAGTCAAGGTACAGAACATTTATATCATCACAAGGATCCCTCATGCTGCCTTTTGATAGCCACATCCAATCCCTTTTTATGTCCATTTTTTCCCTCTCTTTAACTCCTTAATAGTTGAACCATTAATCTGCCTTCTATTTCTAAAATTTTGACATTTCAAGAATGTTAAATAAATTAGAGCATATAGTATATAACCTCTTGGGACTTGTTTTTTTCAACTCAATGTAATTCTCTGGAGATGGATACAGATTACTACATGTACTAACAGTTTGTTCCTTTTTATTGCCGAGTAGTATTCCGTGGTATAGATGTACTATAATTTGTTTAACCATTCACCACCCATTGAAAGACATCTGGGTTGTTTCCAGTTTTTGGCAATTATCAAAAAAGCTGCTATAAATATTACTGTACTGGCTTTTGTATAAATATATGCTTTTATTTTTCTGGGATAAATAACCAAGAAAATAATTGGCAGGTGATGTGATAGTTGCATATTTAGTTTCTAAAGAAACTACTAAACTGCTTTCTACAGTTACATTTTATTTATTTCCACAAGCAAAATATTATATTAGTAACTCAGTTTCTCTGCCAAATGGTATGCCAATTGATTTCCTACTAAAACTTGAACATTTTGCTTATTATGTTGTGACCCTGGATCTTACTTAAACCTTCTGTTTTAGTTGGCTTCTTCTGATACTACTCTAGCAGGGGATAGTGGGATTGTGTATTGTTATTACTGTCAGGTAGTGGTAGAAGTCCCAATTCCCCAACTGGCCTCGAGTAACACACTAGGGGGAGGGGTCACTACTTGTGGCTGATGGATGAGGCTGGAATTTTCAGTTCCCCAGCAGGCTTGCACTGATACATCATAGGCTGGGCAGGGGTAGGAATGCCTATTATTGCTCATGATGTGGCCTTCACTGACATGACAGAGGGTATGTAGCCTCATTAACACAGGGCATTGGTTGAAGTCCTGACTTTCCACTGTGCCTCCTCTAAAAACACTCTAGCAGTATTGGGTGGGTAGGCTTGCCTTAATAGTTCTTGATAAGTGTAGAAATATAAACACTGTCTCCACCCCACAGTCTCTACTGATACTGGTGGGAGATGGGAAGGAGAGCTTGTTACCATCTGGTGAGTTAATACCCAGTTTTATACTCAGGCTACCTGTTTTCCTACTCAGTCTTTTCTCACACCACCTCACAGGGGTGGGAGGTGGGGTTAAAATCTTCTTTACAGTCTGTTAAAGTTTGACATCTAAGTTACCCACTTGGCCTTTGCTGCTGTTAGTTGGAGTAAGGCCATATTTTTTATTTTGGTGTTTGATGGAAGTAGAGTGGTTTTTATCTAAAAGTTTTCTATCTTGCTATGCTATTCCTTCCATGGTCCTAAAGAATTGGAAAAGGATGAGAAAACCAACCCCAAACCCAGCAGAAGAAAAAGAAATAGCAAAGATCAGAGTAGAATTGAATGAAATTGATAATAGAAAAATCATATGGAAGATTAATAAAACAAAAGGTTGGTTTTCTGAAAAAATAAACAAAATTGACATGCCTCTTGCTAGATTAACAAGAAGCAGAAAATAAAGGACTCTAATAAGCTCAATCATGAATGAAAACGGTGAAATTACAACTGATACCATGCAAATACCAAAATATCATCTATGAATACTGTAAAAACCTATATGCACATAAACTGAAAAATGTGGAGGAAATGGACAAATTCTTAGAAGCACACAGCCTCCCTAGCCTCAATCAGGAAGAAATAGAATTCCTGAACAGACCAATATCAAGTACTGACATTGAAGCAACAATAAAAAACCTTCCTAAAAAGAAAAGTCCTGGACCAGGTGGTTTCACACCCGAATTTTATGAGACCTACGAAGAGGAACCAGTGCCTATCTTGCAGAAATTATTCCACAACATCAAGAAGGAAGAAATTCTCCCCAACTAGTTTTATTAAGCCAACATCACCCTGATACTAAAACCAGGAAAGGACATAACAACAAAAACAAAAAAACTACAGACCAACATCCCTTATGCATATAGACGCAAAAATTCTCAACAAAATCCTAGCAAACCGAATGCAGGTGCTTATCAAAAAAAATAATAATATCCATCACAACCAAGTGAGCTTCATCCCAGAGATGCAGGGATAGTTCAGCATACACAAATCTATAAATGTAATTCACAACAAATAGAAGTAAAAACAAATACTATACGATTCTCTCAATAGACACAGAAAAGTCTGTAAATAAAATTCAGCACCCTTTTATGATAAGAATGCTTAAAAAAATAAGCATATATGAGGCTTCCTTAAAAATGATACAGGCCATATATGACAAGCCCACAACCAACATTGTACTGAATGGGGAAAAATTGAAAGCATTCTCACTTAGAACTGGAACAACACAAGGTTGTTCTCTATCACTGCTTCTACTCAAAATAGTGCTAGAAGTCATAGTTAGAGCAATCAGACAAGAGAAGGAAATCAAGGGCATCCAAATGGGGGCATAAGAGGTCAGACTATTGTTCTGTGCTGACCATATGATCTTATATCTAGAAAACCCCAAAGATTCTGCCATGAGACTACTGGAATTGATAAGCAAATTCCACAAAGTCTCAGGTTCCAAATTCAGTGTACAGAAATCAGTAGCATTCCTATACGCCAACAACAGTCAAATTGAGAAGCAAATTAAAGACTCAATACACTTCACAATAGCAACAAAGAAAAGGAAATACCCAGGAATATATTAACTAAGGGAGTGAAAGACCTCTACAGTGAGAACTATGAAACACTGAGGAAGGAAATAGCAGAGGATGTAAACAGGTGGAAAACCATACCATGCTCATGGGTCAGCAGAATCAACATTGTTAAAATGTCTATACTACCCAAGGATTTTTTTTTTTTCTTGAACCCATTGATATTTCTGAGATTCTGGCTTCTTTAGCTTCAACTCTGGGATATATGAAGCACAAAGAAAATCTAGGAAACTAGCCGCTTTGTCATTCCTTGGGTCTGCCATCTTCTATTCAACTTTCAAAGTCTTCATAGTTTTGTTTTATGTATAATGGCAAGGTTTTTAGTACTACATGGTACTACATGAATAGGAAAAAATACATCTACTCCATATTCCCAGAAATCCCTCACAATATTTCAATTCATGCTTGCTGTGTACTACACTCTCAACATTTGCCTTTAAACTTAGACATACCAAACTTTAAAATTAGGACAAGAATTTATTTTACACACACACACATGCATGTTTTCTCTCATTTCATATTTATGCCCATGGGTATATACTTAATAAAGTAATATCAGAGGTAGAAGGAGATTCCAAGTGTCTTTTTCTTCCTCTGGGGTCTTAAAACATGTCTATGTCTTAAAAACAGCTTATAAAGTTATTAGTTCCTTAAAAAGCATCCATAAGAATATGAGCTTCATGAAGTCAGATACCTAATAGTCTGTTCAACCCTAAGTGTCCAGCACCAACAATTACTAGAACATGCTAGAACTCAACAAATATTTGTCGAATGAATGAAGAAAACATATTGTGTATTGTGCTATGCCATGTATAAATATCATTTCATTTAAGCCTTCTAAAGTGATAGGAGATATTATCTCCATTTTAAAGATTATGAGAAACAAGTTTAAAAGAGATTCAATAATGTGACCCAGGCAACACAGATGATAAGTGGAGGAGCAGGGTTCAAATATTTGTTTGAGTCTAAGGTTTATGTTTCTGTCATCCCAAGCGACTTCTCAGAGACAGAAAGAAAAGAGAGAAAGGTTGTCAATTTTGCACAATGTGCTTTCCCTTGAAATGTCCCTATTCCACATATCTGGAGATGGATGGGCCTGTCACTAAATCACAGGAGCATGCACAGTGAAAAGTTCTGTACTATTTTCTGAAACAGAGAAACAAAAAAACAGCAACAAAAACCCCTCCAGAACCATAGAGAAACAAAGTAACAACCATGGCATAAGTAGTGAAATGATAACAAAAGGGGTCAAAAGAGATAGCCATAGTCATGGAAAATTTACTATCTGCAATAAAAAGCAGTCTTAAGGGCCTGTAGCCTTAGCAAATAAACATTGTCGTACATATGACGCAATTATGTTCAATAGAGGTCACTTAGGCGCTTCTTAATTACCCTAGCCAATTTGTTTTAGGGTTTAACTTTCTCTTAATTGTACTTTATGTTCTCTCTTTCTCTCTTGTTTTTTGTAACGATTAAACACAGGCCAGTTAAAACCACTTATATCCTCTTTCCTGAACATGTGTGTGGTGATGATGGGAATAGAATTAGAGTTAAATAAAGTTTATTTAGTTTATCTGTCATTTCCTAAATCCAAAACCTCACCATATTTTCCATCAGCCCATGTGACAGCTGTACCTAAATCCAGACTCAATCAGTGCTTCATGTCAACTAACACAATCCCTTAAGCACAGCTTATGTGAGTTTATATTACTCCACTACTGACAGACAAAAGCATATTTTCCGCCAACAATAAAACACTTTGAGAAGATCTGGGTCACAGATAAAAGATATTTTCCTGTTCAATGGCTATGTTTTCATGATAGCATTAGTCTTACAAATAATATATAAAATTACAAGTTTGATTAATCATCATTTATTCTGGAGTAGGCAATGAAATTTAGGGCATCCTAGTAAAACATCAGGTCTAAAAGATAAATGTTTTGCAATATATGCCTTAAAAATTGTCTTTTATGATTTATTTGCCTTCCAGTGCTTATGAACAACATCAGAGGCCAATTGTTTTTTGTGTGGTTTAAAAATCATTGGGATGCAAATAGGGTATGATATAAATTTAGTCAAGCAAAAATGAGGCTATGCTCATTAATCAAAGTAGATTGTGAAAATTTGGCAAAGAGCTTGAAGCTGAGGATATTCTTAGCACCGGGAGGACTTTTAGTACCATATTTTGTTTTTATTATTTTTCTTAATTATAGGGAATGCAAACAATTATGCCTTTATATCCCCTTGGCCTGTTTATATTCAAACACCTAATTTTCTACTATTTTCACCCTACTTTATCCTGCTTCAGTCACCTTTTCTCATGGTTGGCAAACACACTATGTGCACTCTTAACCCAGCGGTTTTGCACTACTATTCTCTCTAATGAAATGCCTCTTCCCACACAACTAAATGACTGGCTCTTTATAGGTCTCTGCTCAAATGTCCACTTGCCAGTCATGACTTTCCTGAGCACCCTGTATAAAATAGTGAACCCCCACATTCACTACCTGGTCCTCCTAATCTCTCTTACTTTGCTTTACATTGTTCCTCTACCATTGCGACATACTCTGTATTCATCAACGTATTTGTTTATTTTCTCCCTCTCCCTATGTTCTACTTGTCTATTGCATAACATACCACTCCAAAACAACGGCTAAAAACCGTAAGAATATTTTACTTTGTTCATGAATTCTAGGAATTGCCTGGCTTAACTATCTGGTTCTCTATCAAAGTTTTACATGCAGTCACATAGTTACAGTGTCTGGTGCTCAAATCAGTTGAATGCTCACTTCCTCACGTTTCTCATACCTGATCAGAGAAGACTGAAATATCTGGAAGCTGGAAGATCTAGAGGTCCCCAGATATTGCTTTCTATATCTCTGTGCTCTCTCTCCAGTGTGGCACTGATAGAGTAGCCAGGAGTGATACATGGAGATTCAGGATTCCAAAGCAACTGGAGAGAGAAAGAAGTTCTTGCCTTTTGTAACATTGACTTGGATCTCTTGCAACACATAATTCTTGTGGAATTTTACTCAGTGAGTGAGTAACAAAGGCCTGCCAGTTTCAAGTACAAGGGAAAAAGAATTCAGTTCTGAAAGAATAGTTGGGACTAGAAATAATGTTGCAGTTTCATTTTGGAAAACATGGTCTATCACACCCTACTAGAAAGCTAAGTCCACAGGGACAGGGCTTTGTTTAGATCACTTTTGTAACCTCAGTACCTAGAATAGTGCCTGGATTTACTAGGAATTCAATAAATATTTTTTGATTGACCAAATAAATAGATCAATGAAGGCAAAACCTAAATAACTTGAGTAAAAACTATTTTGACATTGCCAATGTTTCTAATGTTTTAATAACAGTAGAGAAAGAGTTATATAAATTTCCATAGCTATGTGTTTAAAGAGTGCTGTGATTCCATGTTTAAATATAATCCCACTTGATTCATCTCCTGAATGTAAGGATGGTTGAACATACACAAATCAATCAGTATGATACATTAGATGAAGAGAACAAAGGACAAAGACCATATGATCATTACAATTGATGCTGAAAAAGCATTCAATAAAATTCAATATCCTTTCATAATAAAAACTCTGAACAAATTGGTTATAGAAGTAACTTACATCAACATGATAAAAACCATATATGACAGACCCATGGCTAGTATCATACTGAATAAGAAAAATTGAAAGTCTTTCCTTTAAGATCCAGAACAAGAGAAGGATGCCCACTTTCACTACTGTTATTCAATGTAGTACCATACATTCTAGCAAGAGCAATCAGACAAAACAAATAAATAAAGGTCATCCAAATTGGAAAGGAAGAAGTCAAATTATCCTTGTTTGCAGATGATATGGTCTCATACATAGGGAAACATAAAGACTCCACAAAAAACTATTAGAACTGTTAAACAAATTCAGTAAAGTTATAAAATACAAAATAGATTATACAAAAATCAATAGCATTTCTATATGTCAACAATAAACAATCTGAAAAAGAAACCAAGAAAAGTAATCCCATTTACAATAGCTACAAATAAAATGAAATATCTAGAAATACACTTAACCAAAGAACAGAAAGATCTCTATAATGAAAACTATAAAACATTGATGAAAAAAATTGAAGAGGATGCACACAAAATAGACAGGTATTCCATATTCGGGGATTGGAAGAAACGATATTGTTAAAATATCCATAACACCCAAAGCAATTTACAGATTCAATGCAATCCCTATCAAAATACCAATAACATTCTTCACAGAAACATAAAAAAAAATCCTAAATTTATATGAAACCACAAAGCATCCAGAATAGCCAAAGCCATCCTGAATAAAAAGAATAAAACTGGAGGAATCACATCACCTGACTTCAAATTATACTACAGGGATCTTGTAATAAAAAGAGCATGGTACTGGCATAAAACCAGACCACAGACCAATAGAATACAATAGAGAATCCAGAAATAAATCCACACATTTATAGTGAACTTATCTTCACAAAAGGTGCCAAGAACATACAATGGGGAAAGGATAGTATCTTCAAAAATGGTACTGTGAAAACTGGATATTCATATGCTGAATAATGAAACCAGACCCTTATTCTTGCCACATATAAAACTTAAATCAAAGTGGATCAAATACTTAAATATAAGACCTGAATCTATGAAACTAGTAAAAGGAAACATTGGGAAATGCTTCAGGACATTGGTCTGGACAATGATTTCTTGAGTAATCCCCCCAAAGCACTGGCAACCAAAATGAAATTGGACAAAGGGGATCACATCAAGCTAAAGAGCTTCTGCACAACAAAGTAAACAATCAATAAAGTGAAGAGAAAACCCACAGAATGGGAGAAATATTTGCCAACTATTCATCTGACAAGGGAGTGATGACTAGAATATATAAAGAGCTCCAACAACTCAATAGGAAAACAAATCAAATAATTCAATTAAAAAGTGGGCAAAGGATCTGAATAGACATTTCCCAGAAGAAGACATAAGAATGGCCAACAGGAATATGAAAAAATGCTCAACATCATTAGTCATCAGAGAAATGCAAATAAGAACTACAATGAGACATCATCTCACCCTAGTTAAAATGGGTTTTATCAAATAAATGGGCAATAACGAATGCTGGCAAGGATGTAGAAAAAGGAGAACCTTCAGACACTGGTCTTGGGAATGTAAATTAGTGGAACCACTATGGAGAATAGCATGGATGTTCTCAAAAGACCAAAAATACAACTACCATATGACCCAGCAATCCCACTGCTAAGTACATATCCAAAAGAACGAAATTCAGTATATCGAAAAGATACTTGCACCTGCAAGTTTATGGCAGCACTATTCACAATAGCCAAGATTTGGAATCAACCTAAGTGTCCATCAGTGGATGAATGGATAAAGAAACTGTGGTACATCTACACAATAGAATATTATGTAGCCATAAAACAGAATGAAATCCTGCCCTTTGCAACAACATTGCTAGAACTGGAGAACATTACGTTAAGTGAAATAAGCCAAGCATAGAAACACAAGTCTTGCGTGTTCTTATTCATATGTGGGAGCTAAACATGAAAAACAATTAATTGCATGAAGACAGAGTATAGAATCATGGTTACCAGAGGCTAGGAAGAGTAGCAGGGAGAGGGAATAAAGTAAGGATGGCTAATGCATGCAAAAATTGAGTTACATAGATAGAATGAACAATATTTGATAGTATAATAAAATGACTATAATCAACAAAGAGTCAGGGTATACCTTAAAATAACTAAAAAAGTGGAATTGGAATATTCTTAACACAAAGAAATGATAAAAGCCTGATGTGATGGATACCCCAATTACCCTGATTTGATTAATCCACACTATATGCCTGTATCAAAACATCACATGTACCCTATAAAGATATACAACTATTACTTACCCATAATAATTACAAAGAAGAAAGAAATAAATAGAATTCCATTTATTTATTTTTTCTTTATTAACTCAACATAGATTGACCAAATTCAGCAAGTTAGCCATTTCTAACTTGAAGTCGATACTTGAAATCTCTATTTTTTGAATAATTTGTGGACTAGAATAGACCACAAAGAGAATATTCTCCAACTTTTTTTCACTTCAGTTCTCTTAATTTTTAAATTTTTCTATAGTAGGCCTAGGAACACTCTATAATCAATTACTCACTAGGAGGTAAGTCTATGACATAAAGACTTTGTTTAAGTCATGATTAGCTCTTTACTTCTTACTACAACCCCTAAGACATAAGAGGGTCTTAATATTTGGTACAGGGGAAATAGGTCAAAATTACTACAAAGTTTAGAGGTATGAATTGAAGAAATTTTGAAAATTTTAAATTTCAAAGGGAGGATTGAATTCATAGAGAAATTAACTACACCCTTTCTTAGCATTATACTCATTTATCTATTAAACTCTCCTAAATATAAGAATTAGGATGCTTAGTTTTATTTATAATTTATTTATTTTTGCTGAGGAGATGTTAAAAAGCAACTAAATTACTAAAATAACTAAAAAGTCATAAAATAGAAACATAAAGTTAAAACTAGGTCATTTACTATTTGAGGAAACAATTAATGTACACAGTTAAAGATCATGATTTTCAGAGTGTATTACTGTGGTTCTTTGTTTTTCATTTTGTCTTGTATTTTGCTTCATAATATTGTCCATATCCTGAAATAGTTAAATTGAATTATTTTCTTAAAATGCTTTTTAGTATAAAATGCATTTTCTTTTGAAGTACTTGTGTTTCTTGTTACTGGTATGTTTTAATCAAGTTGGTTTCTCTCAGTCAATAAGCTAGGAAGTGGTATAATCCATCTGAAGTCTAAATATGAACACTAATCAAGATCTGGATGTGTAATGCATTCCTTAGTCTGATTGTGTGAGTGTATGTTTCATGAACATCTGGTGAATTAAAAACCTGTCAAAATGTAAGACTTACTTTTAGATATACCTGCATTTTACATAGACAATAGATTTGATATCTCTGCTATTTCTTTCAAATGCCAAATGCAAAAGAGTATAATTGAAAGAGAAGAATATTTAAAGAAAGTACACAAGTGCCATCCATAAAGTGTTAAATGATACATCATATGCCACTTTATCTATTTAAGGAAAAGACCATTAGTTAGCTTATGAAAATTTAGAAAATACATTGTCAAAAAGACCAGAAAATCAAAAACATAGACTATAGCTTTTTTAGAATAATATTAACATAACCTAAGCAATTTAGAGTAAAGCATGATAATCTCCAAAATAAATGAATATAGTAACTCTTGTTCATTGAAAATCAAAGAGTTACAAAGTGCTTTGGAGAAATTTTCTTTTCTTTCTTTCTTCCTTTTTTGGTATTCTATACTTCATATAACTTCTTTCGTTAAACTGTGTGTGGGTGTATGTGTGTAAGATATCCCAACATATACGGTCTGTGCATGTGTATGTGTACATAAAGATACTTTACAAGCTATATATTATAAAAACCTTAAAAAGAACAAAAACATGAAGACTATGAACTGGAGTCTTGAAATATGAAAAAATGGCTTTTGGATGTCAGATAAGTCTTCTGAGCTTCACTATGATTAATTTTAGAAGAGTAATACCTGTCATGATTTTCTCAAAATTTAGGTTAGTTTCAAAATAAAAAGGGGAAGGAAAATCTTTCAAAAGCACAAGAAATCATTTATCCATTTCAAAATAGAGTAGAATGGACATGCTTGAAGCTCTGACTCAGAAGGGTGGGGGGGAATCGGCAATATACATAACCTAAACTTTTGTACCCCCATAATAAGCTGAAATAAAAATAAATAAATAAATAAACCATTAAAAAAACTGAAAAAACAAGGTATTAGGTTATACAATTTCATATAATCAATATTACTCTTGAAATTTCAGCAGTTAATTTTTGCTTATTTGTTTTCAGCATTTTAGTTCTGGAAACATCATTTGAAAAGTTAAAGAGTGAAATTTAAATGTGAGAATGTTTCTTTCCAATTTCCCTGTTCTCTCCCTTTCTTCTACTTCCCCGTCCTTCCTTTCTCCCCCTTTCCCAGTTCCAGTGATCTTTACAGAGCATTTAATTATATTTGTGTAAACTACATGGGTGCACACTAAGACTCCACTGTTTCACAAATAAACATCACACTATAATTACACTATAATTACATGAAACATAATTTCAACTGCCTGATGATGTAGAATTTCGGTCTGGTGGCTGCAGTGCGTCAGCGTCCATCACTACAGGAATCAATTCCCAGTAATTGGTGCTGTTTAAAGGGAAAAAAAAAACCCTTATTTTATTTTATGCTTTTCTGTTATGTGAATTTTGGCCATATAGAGCCTGAATATATTGTACAGACATTACTTATGCTTGAATGATTTTCAGCATAGTATCTGTCTTTGTTTTAAAAACTCTTCTAGCTTGTTCCCCTTCAGCCTATTATTTTTTAAACAACTGGCAGCTCAATTTTCTTATGGCCTCTGTTAGTAGTTTCAGAAAACTTAACATTGCAATCAATTAAAATGTCTTTGGCAAACCAACTAAGGTTAAAATCTTATTACTGCTGGTGGTTTATTTAAGGACTTTTCCTTGACACTTAAGGTACATAATTCAACATAATATACCAAGTTCGATAATGAGATTAGCTGGTTATCCTAAACAACTGAATAACAACTTGATTGTTTGGTTTAACTATAATTGGCAATGTGATAAAACTAACTACAAGAAAGATATGAACAACCAAAACCTCCTCAGGATATGAATGTGAATATCTGTTAATGGAAATGATAACTAAAATATTTACAGAGATTTATAATTTAAAAATTGGTTCCCTATCAGTAACTCCTATCATGGAGTTACCCAATGAGGTATTATTCTTACCATTTATAGATGAGGAAAGTGAAATTCAGGAAAGTTAAGTATTGAGCCCAGGATCATACTTGAAAGTGGAAGAACTAGAGCATAAACCCCCTCTTCTAATGATAAACCTGTGTACTGATCACTTCTTGGGAAAGATGATATAGTATAATAAAAAAAATAAATATTTGGTCATTGTCCCCAGCTCAGCACAGAGCTCCTAAAACTCTGGGGCTACGAAGGAGGAGGGCCTACATAGCTTCAGGATGAGGACCGATCATCAGAAAGACCAAGTTAAAGATTAGAGAGTTGGAACTTTCAGCTCCATCCCTGGCATCCTAGGAGGGGAAAGGGATCAAGTTCAATGAATAATGGCCAGTGATTTAATGAATTATGTCTATGAAAACCCCTAAACACAGATGCAGAGAGCTTCTGGGCACAAGTTCAACTTGTGCCCAGAGAAGACATAAAAGCTCTGCATGCACCCCCTTTTCCAACCGTGTCCTATGCATCTCTTCCATTTGGATGTTGCTGAGTTTTTTTTTTTAATAACAAACTAGTAATAATACATAAAGTCCTTTTGGGGGTTCTGTGGGTTGTTCTAGCCAATTATTAAACATGAGGAAGGGGTAGTGGGATTATCTGGATTGGTAGTTAGCTGGGCAGAAATGCAAGTAGTCTGGGCACACCATTTGTGGCTGGCATCAGAAATGGGGGTGGTCTTGTGGGACTGAGACCTTAGCCTGTGGGGTCTGCACTAACTCTAGGAGTTAGAGTCAGAATTGAGCAGAATTAAGTTGGGCAGTTGGTTTTGGAAAGGGAAGAATTAGCGTGGAAAAATGGCAAGTATTTAGTATCAGAATACACCACACTGATACTGCCTATACCTATGTATGCACACACATATCTCCAGTGACAAAATCCAAGTTCCATTAACTCCTAGCTATATAAACCTCCCTGAGCCTGAGTCACTCCAAATATAAGTAGGAAAAATAGGGATAATTATTGCACTTATCAGAAGATAACTTCAGTAAAGCATTTAGCACCATGCTTGGCGCACAATTATCACTCAATGAACAATAGTGGTATTGAGGGAGAGGAGAAGAAGGAGAAAACATCAGAATTTAACCCTTTGCTTAACAGTTTGAAAATTATGCACCATTTCTTCAGGTCAGTATTATTGATGCAATATGTAGAAAATAAGAGTCATTACACATTATATTTTTGATATATCAAAAAGTATAGAATCAACCAGGACAAGAGGAGCTAAAATTACACAGAGTAGGAAAAGCCCTGTCCGAATGATCTGACAATCACTGTCAGTGTTAGGGACATTTGCTGATTCTGAGAATAAGCAGACAACTGGGCTTAACCTCGGAGATGGATTCCCCTGAGGTAAAAGAAAACCAAAGAAGCTTTTGGTTGTTACACAAACTGGTATGATGAAATAGAATTCGAGGAGCCCACGTGCCTGGACTTTTTTTGATGAGACATTTGTTGAGACAACATAAGTTGTGTGGTGGGGGGGACTGCTGTTAGTGGTAGTGGTGGTTAGGGGTTTGGCTAGTAAATCTCTAAAAGTCAGAATGAAATCTGCCATCTCTGGGCACTATGAAGCAAAAACCCACTAGAGCCATGGGGACATGCTTCAAATGCATGGACAGTCTCCAGGTCAAGATATTTTCCAGGTTTTGAAGTTACAGGGAGCCAAAAGGAATATAGCTAAAAAACAAAACAAAACCCAGAATGCCCCAATAAGCTACTTATAGTCTTTTAGCTATCAAACAAATGCCTGGGAGGTCATGTGTGAGGAACAGTATGAAACAGAATTGACCAAGGCTTACTAATTATAAATTATATCTACCATACCGGTCATTCCTTGATTAATTGAAATGATCATTTGATTTCTTAATCTACTGAAGAGAGGAGAAGTAGGACCCTTTCTAGAGGAGTTAAAGAAGAATATACCGTCCATCGTCTCTCTATAATTATTTCAAGCACATTTTCTTTTTTTTATGGTTGATAAGGTAGATTTATTTATTTATTTATTTTTTATTTCAGCATATTATGGGGCACAAAAGTTTAGGTTATGTATATTGCCCATGCCCCCCCCCCGTCGCCCCGAGTCAGAGCTTCAAGCGTGTCCATTCCCCAGACAGTGCGCATCGCACTCATTATGTATGTATACACCCTGTGTACATCTGCCCGACACTCAATTAGTGTTATTCCCAAATGTGCACTTAGGGGATGATCAGGGAAACCAATTTGCTGGTGAGTACATGTAGGCACATTTTCTGACATAAAATATTTAAAAAATGTGAACAAATAGGAAAAAGTGGCATTTACTGGAGAGAAAAGAACAAATGATAGAAGATCCTAAATAATTATATATTGAAATAAATGGACATGGATTTTAATATAACTATTATATATACATTAAAGAAAACAGAGGAAAAAGACAAAACAATAAATAATAAACAATTTCTATAGAATTGGAGTCTATGCAATTAAAATGTTAGTCTAGAAATTTAAAAAATTATATTTGAAATTAAGAACTCATTTTATGGATTTAACAGTAGAGTGAACATAGAAGACAGAGGTAATAAAATTGAAGCTAAAGCAATTGAAAATATTCAAATTCAAGCAAGGATAGAAATAATAATGAAATGAACAAAGCTAGTTATGTGGGACCCTCGTATATAGTGAAATAATATGTAGTCAGCCCTTCATATCCTGGTTTCTGC
Organism: Lemur catta; assembly: GCF_020740605.2. Lineage (NCBI taxonomy): Eukaryota > Metazoa > Chordata > Mammalia > Primates > Lemuridae > Lemur > Lemur catta. Next base: position 247,370,213 of record NC_059128.1, read on the forward strand.
ATCCAGAGATGCAGCCAGCTATATTAATGTCATATATATATATACACACATATAATTTCCAGCAATAGAACACCAATAATACCAATATTTGGTATATACCCTAAAAAGATAATCCAATAGAAAAATAATTTATAGGTGCTTCACAAAAATAAGATCTTTGTATAGGTAATATATATGAAAAATGTTTTCAACATCATTATTCATCAGAGAAACTAAAATTGAAACCACAATGAGATTCAACCACACCTTCCAGCATAGCTAAATTTAAAAATATAGATGATATTAATGTTGTCTTTTTCACATACATTAATTAGAATTCTCAACACAACCACTTTATATAACTCTTTATTGTGTACCAAAGGTTAACATATCCATACCCATGTCCCAGGAAATCCACTCTTAGGCATATACCCAATAGGAATGCATGCACATATTCATTAAAAAATACATAAGAATGTTCATGTTATTATTTGTTATAGCTCCAAACTGAAAGCAACTGAAATGTCCATCAAGAATAGAAAGGGTTAATATCAATGGAAAGAAATACTACACAGCAATGAGAATAAACAACTATGGCTGTGAAGATGGACCTCACAAGTCTAATACCAAGCCAAAGGAACCAGACATAAAGAGATAGATACTATATGATTCCATTTATAGAACGTTCACATATATTTGTTACATCTGTTTAAACTATTGAATTATCACCATCTCTTATTATATTCCTACTGAACAACAAGAAAGCATACTTTTACTTCTGTCTATTCTCTTTCCCACCATCACATTTTATATGTTGATGTCACTGGAATTTTTCTGTATTTGAGAGTGTAGTATTTAAATTCATAGCACTTTCAATCCTCAAAATTTTTTTCTGTCATATTTTACTTTTATGTATGAGGCCCAAAGAGACTCCCAGTGACAAAGCATGGCAATAAAATATCAGAAGAGATTCAAATTTCATATCCCACTAGTCATTTTCGTAACAAAAATAGCAAGTCATGGGGAAACAGTCAATTAGTGATACAGTGAACTTATTTCTTTTATACTTTATAGTTAAACATATATTTAATAAAATCTTACTATGTGTCATTATTTCCTGATAAAAACACATTTCTTTTTGGCTATGATTTTAGACTGTTTTAAACCCAATGGATTATTCCTGCTACTCAGAACCTGTGAGATTTCTATTGAATTCCAGCATAGAATATACTATGTCTATATAAATAAAATGATGTTTTCCATACAAAATTAATTTCACTACAAGTATATTGAATACATTTTTTCTCAAATTACTTTTGTTAAAATTGGATTGTGTTATTTATGCCTGAAGCTCTATATGCTGATCAATATTACTTACAGAATCCTATCTTTTCTGTTCTACAAATCATTATGAATGTTTTTCATTTTCACATTCTCAAAATCTAATTAGATGTTAAAACTGCTAGGTTTTAGTTAATGTCTTGCCTTTCCAAACATTTATTTTGTTTTCTGGGAGAATACTTTTCCTTAAATTTATAGTTTACTGATTGGCTCTTTCTCTCTGCAGATTCTTTTATTTTGTTTGCTAAGAACGTAATTTAAATTATTAAAGTTTTAATTTTTGTGATTTTTTTTATGTCTATATCATTCTGCCAACATCTTTCAGAGGATTAAAATGAAAGTTATTCTAAATTACATTTTCCTTACTCCATGTCCTCTGTACTCTGCTTCCTCAGAGGTAAGTTCTTCCATTTGTTGGGTTGGTTGTCTCTTGTTTATGAGATTTTCTCCCTCAGTGGTATTCTTTGTTAGATTCTATACTGTATCTTTCTGAATTGTGTTTTTATGCACAATGTTTGATTGAGGTCAAGAGTAGCTATGTGGATTAGGACAAAGCTGTTTTCAGTGAACAAAGGGAATGCAGAAGACCTGCTATATTCCTGGATATGGGGGCTTTATGTCTCCCGGAATCTGCAAACTACTCTCCCATCCTTAACTAAACTGCCACATAAACTATCTCTGCTTGGGGTGGTCATCTTGTCTGATGAAGCGGGGAAAGACAGGTGCAAAAATCCATCCACTTAGCTTCACCTTACTCTGTATCTATTGCTTTCTTCTTAGTCTGCATGTTCTTTTATCTTTCACCTCTTATGGCAATCTCACATTGGTGTGAGAATTACTCTCTTTCTTATATTTTGGGCTGTGTTTTTCATTTTCAATACAAATCTGATATGATTTCTGTCTTCCCAGGATTATTTTATAATCTCTGATTTTATGAAATTATTCTTCCTGAATTTCTCATATGTTGGGTAAATCTGAAAATACCTTTTTAAAAATCATGTCTAAAAATTTGAGATAAAAAGAGGATGCTGTAGATTGTACTCAATCCACTATTTTGAAACATAAGCTGTAAAACTTTTTGTCAATTTTATTAAGTACATATGAAATGACAGTGGGAAAAAACTATTTCTATGTAAATAAAAACATATATACCTCTTCTTACATTTAAAATAATTGTTTTAGTATAAGAATTTACTGTAACATTATCATTTAATTATGGAAAATTATCTTTTATTTTAGTTTTTCTGTCTCATAACTAGATAGTGTCATTCACTCAAATTCTAAGAATAAAGGATGCTTACATAAATATGTAATCAAAATATATTTCAAAGATGTTTTAAAGCTTTCATGATAATGACTTTATTCTTTCTGATGTATGTGGGTTTTGAGCAGTAACTTTTTTAATATATATTGACACCAAAGTATTTGTAAATTTATTATATATGGACAATAAAAATTAATTAGAGTTTATAAATACATAATGCAACTTCATAAATAGATTTCTAATTAGCATTTTCTATAATTAATTTTTAATGGTGATTATTATGATCTCAACACCAAATATACTTTTCTTTAATATTTGAAATTTATATCATGCTACAGTATAACTATTGATTGCCAAATAAGAAAGTTAAGAGTATCTGACTATACTAGCTAACCTCCAAAATGCCAATGTCTTAACAAAACAAAAGGATGTTTCTTATTTACTACATATTTCATTATAGTTGGAGGTAGGAAGATTGGGGAATCTGCTCCACCAATTCTTTTGGATCCTTGATGCTTTCTGTCTAATAATTCTCCATTACTTAAGGGTTTAGAGTCCCGCACTTGATGAATCCTCTAAACCTTGATGACTGGCAGGTGAAAAGGGAAAGCACAGAGGTCCACCCATGGAGGGGAGATTTTATAGGTTACAAATGGCATCTATGTCACCTCCAACCAGATTCCATTGGCCAAACCTGAGAAACCTACATAAATGAATGAGCTAAATAATACGAACTAGCTGTGTACCCAAGAACAAGACAGGAATCTTTAACTGAGAATTATTCATTGTCTGCCGCTTGGAATTAAGAGTAACAGGCCACCTGGCAAAGTCATTGTAATAAATGTCAGAAATATTATTCATGTTTATTTAGTTGTTAGGCAGGAATTTAAATTTATGTTGAAAATTTACTTTCAGTTACCCAATTTTAAATTATCTGACAATAGAAAACCAAAATTTTTGTTTCATTTTCTGTTCCAAACTAGAATGTCAATCACTTTCAACATATCAAACTCCTATACGAATGAGAACAAAAACAAATTCACTTACAGAATTCAGTTTCAATGGTCAAAGCAATAGTCAACATTCTATAAAAGAAAAATAAACAAGCAAAGATAACCTCACATTTTCTATTAAATTTATTCTCTCTTTTGTGTTTTTTTAAATAAATTTTTCTCACCAAAACTTCTACTTGATCAGAAAAATGTCAATGTGTTTAATGGCTAAGTGGTAAAATAATTTGTTTATTCAACAGGATAAAATAATAGTAAATTAGAGATTCCATAGCTATCCTTTCTAAGTTACCCATTAAAACACCCATGGAAATTAGAGAAAGTAATATTTGCAGTAGCACTATGTGCTCATGCTAAAAAAAATATATGGTAAAACCCAGTCAGGTGTTATACTGACTACATGTTGAAACAGGATATTGTGAGAAACACAGTTTTGGATCTCTTTCTCTCTCTCTCTCTCTCTCTCACTCACACACACACACACACACACACACACACACACACACACACGTGTGCGCATACAATCTCGCTCTGTCTTAATCTTGATTTCTTCAAAAATAGAGCCTAGGGCAAAGACTAAGGGGTTAATGCTGTATTAGGAGATACAATCACTGAGGGAAGCAAGCATCAAGGATAAAGAAAAGTGAAACAGGGAAGGCAGAAGAGCAAACACAAGATGGTGCATTTCAGAGCTGGCTGCAGTTTTGCCTCAAGACACATTTTGTTTCTTAGTTACGTGAGACATAGGCAGAGAGCCCACATGGAACCCCCTGAGTCTGGAAACGTTAGCCAGGCAAGGAGAGGGAGCAACTTATTTGCTGACTCTTTCCACCCTTCCTTCTATCCTTGGTCATAGCCTTCCCCCGAGGGCGAGGGCATTAAAACCCCATCCCATTGTTTTGTCTAACCTTGGGGATTTTCTAGTAAGTTACCATGGAAACCCAAACTTCACTGGGCATAAAAGCTGCTGTGCAGGCATAGGGGTCCCTTCTTGTCAGTTGACACCAAGCAAAGGGTACTTCTCTCCATGGTGTTGATACAACTCTGAGAACAACATAGACCTTCTACTAGAGCTGCTCTGGCCAAGAAGTAAGGCAAGGGGCCAAGGTCTGGAGAGACATGGTTGAATTGATCTAGAGTGACAGATAAATTGGTGTCAGTATACACTCACAAAAGCTTCTGAACCAGAAGGAGAAAAAAAAATGCCAACAAAGACAGTCAAAAAAGGATTTAACTTATATCCACTCTCTGAACATAAATCCAGTGGGCAGGGACTGAGTTAGCCAGAAAGAAAACTTGGTACTTATTAGCCAGCAATAACCAGAGGCTTGCACCCACTGCAACAGTTATTCAAACAATACAAATTTTAAGGACAAAAATAAGAAGAATAAAAATAATGGATGAAGGGATTATATATTAATAGCTATGATTCTTAACCATCAATGGAAAAATAATTCACAGTAGATTTCTGGAACTAACAGATGCTTTCGATGGGGAGATGTCTGGAATCTTTTAGGAAAAAAAGAGAAGACAAAAGCCAAAATGTGTTTAGATGGCTATCTAGCATGGGCAAAAGAGGAGCAGATGAATCTTGAGCAGATATGACCTAAATGAATGTCAAACTGCTCTCACAGATGGAGCTAGTTGTTATGCAGAGCAGTATCTTTACATAAAGTTAAAGTCTGAAAGGAAAAGCCATAAACATCAAAACAAAGAGTTAAAGAAGTATACAACATTACTGCTCTTGCTTTTTGCAAATAGAAGACTTTGATAAATCTCTCCCTATACAATGCTGAGAAAGATAAGGCAAAAAGTGACTTTACAATAATGAAACATAATTGAAAGGGGACATAAGTTTGAAAACTCACAGAAAAATAAATTTTAAATAATTCTTTTATAAAAAATTTATAGGCTTTATATTTTAGAACAGTGTTAGGTTCATAATAAAATCAAAAGGAAGTACAGGGTTTCCACATACCCCCTGGCCACCCCTACAACCTCCCTCACTATCAACATCCCCAACCCGAGTGGTACATTTGTTAAAATTGATGAATCTACATTGAGACATAATTATTATCAAAGTCCATAATTTACATTAGTGTATACTCTTGGTGGTATACATTCCATGGCTTTTTACAAATATATAATGAATGGTATCCACCAAAGTAGTTTCACTGCCCTAAAAATTCTATCTTACCTATATATCCCTTCCTCTCCCAACCTCTGGAAATCACTAATCTTTTTACTATCTCCACAGTTTTGCATTTGCTAGGATGACATATAGTTGGAATCACACAGTAAGTAGCTTTTTCAGATTGGCTGCTTTCATTTAGCAATATGTGTTACAGTTTGCTCTGTGTCTTTTCATGATTTGGTAGTTCATTTCTTTTTAGCACTAACTATTCCATTGTCTGGATGTACCACAGTTTATTTACTCATTTGCCTACTGAAGGAAATTCTGGTTTTTGCCAAGTTTTGGAATTATGAATAAAGCTGCTATAAACATCCATGTGCAGGTTTTTGAATGGACATATAATTTCAATCATTTTGGTAAATACCAAAAAGTGTGATTGCTGGATTATATGGTTAGAGTATGTTTAATTTTGTAAGAAACTGACAAACTGTCTTCTAAAGTGGCTGTTCCATTTTGAATTCCCGCCAGGTCTGAATGAGAGTTCCTGTTGCTTCATAACCTTGTCAGTATTTGGTGCTGTCAGTGTTGTGGATTCGGGCCATTCTGATAGACGTGTAGTTATATTACATCTCATTGCTGGTTTAATTTGCAATTCCCTAATAACAAATGATGTAGAATATCTTTTAATATGCTTATATCCCACCTGTGCATCTATAGTGAGGTAATATGTTTAGCTCTTTGCCTATTTTTAATCTGGTTGTTTGTTTTCTTATTATTAAGTTTTAATAGTTCTTTGTACATTTTGGACAACAGTCCTTAAACATATTTATCTTTGCAAATATTTTCTTCCAGTCTGTGCTTTGTCTTTTTATTCTCTTGACATGTCTTTTGCAGAGCAAAAGTTCTTGATTTTAAGGAAATTTAGCTAAACAATACTTTTTACCAGAAAAATCTTTTAGAAGATGTGTGCTTATTGTTACCCAAATAATTTTAAAAATTACAGTGTTGCAATAAAACAGAAGAAAATATTTAAAAAATAAATAAAAAGCTGGTTGAAATGAGTTAAATAACTACCACTACTCTCCTTTGGGGGAGGAGGGGGAGCCCAAGCTAGTCTCAGACTTTTAGGCCACTCCAGATCATTCAGGTACAGGAAACAGAATTTTGAAAGAGAAAACATTCAGAAACATTACCTGTTTTAATTCTACTCCTGGTTATTATAACTGAAGATTTTAATTATAAAATCAATTTACTTTGAGTATGTAAAGGTACATAAAAGACCAATTCACTAAGTTTGGACTTGAGTTTTTCTTACTATGGATAATAACTTTACCATCTCTATTTAGTATTTTCATAGGTATACCAACATTTGTTTTTCTTATAGAATAAACTTCTCATAAAGTAAGAATTTGGTACAAAGGCCCAAATCTTAAGCATGAAGATTTTCTGAACTGTTTTGCATTTAAATTTTTGACTAAGAATAATGTGATTCACTTGCTTTTCATACTATTCTGGGAAGTTCACTTTCCATTATAAATTGGAAGACATCAAAAAAGTTTTGTCAACAAACTTCTGGATTATATAATTTTCCCCCCCCAACTTCAACTTCACTTTGGCTTAGGGCTACTTTAAAAAGAGAAAAACAAAGCATTAGAGAATCAGGAAATCTCCAAACATTGGTTTTAATTTCTTATAAAAAATATGTTGTTGATTAAAGAACTCTATTCACTCTAATGAGAACCTGATCTGTACCAGAACCAATCTCTTCATCTTTATTCTGCTAAGTCAAAAGTACAAAAAGTGAGCCATAGGCTGAAAATAGTCAAGTAGGATGTTGGAGCAGTTGAACAATGTGCTTTTATCTGGGAGGTGGGTTATCACAGGCAAACAAAGTTGGTATGCACCTTAACAGGGCAGTAATAGAGATAAATCTCAGCAGTGATCAGTTGGGTTTACCATGGGCATTAACTACAAAGTAACTCACAAAACAGTGTCTGAATATTTTGAGTGAAACTAACAATCAAAAATTTGGATTCCAGCATTACATATTTGCCCACTCTGTATGATTACACAGCAAGTGAAGGAAACATTACTCAAGTAGATTGTGCATGTAATGAAAGCTTATATGTGCATTTCCTTATGAAGAAGCACATACATTTTCCATAAACATCCATCAACCTAACATTTTACTAACTTAAGCCCTGTGCAATATGATTCATATTCCTTCTGCATATCCCATCAGGATGAGATTGTAAGCCCAGTTTTCCTTTTAATAATAATTTTATTTGTTAAATTTATTCATATTGCCTTTGGGGATTTATGGAACAAGGGAAGAATCATATACATTCATTCTGATTTTCCATCTTATTAGGGGCCTTCATTGTAGTCTTTTATTTTGGGGGGTAAACTGTAGGACAGTGAGTCACTTAGATTTTTATACTAGAAAGTAGAGGGGAGTAGCAAATGTGTCCAAATAACTTAGAAATTCATTACATAGAATCAAACTGTGTATACATTTACTTTTCCAAGGCAAAAAATTCAGAGTAGGATGATTATTTACATCCCTAATGTCCTGTGGTAAAATGTTAGAGAAATGGAACTAGTATCTCCTTAATTAAGGTTTTAAGAAAGAAAAATATGAAGAAAGAGTTTGATAGCCAGCCTGAAATTCTATGTTAAGATAGTTTTTTTACTAGGTAAAAATTAACCCTTTGAACTGCAAATAAAAACATAGGCGAGAATTACACAGGTCATTTTATTCTGTAAAGAGTTTTTCTGTACTAGAAGGGAACTTGTCAATCAATAGAATAATAATTCTCATAATATATGACCATTTTCATTATCACAATTCCCCTGTGGCTGACTCTGCATGATGTTCATTAACTAAAAAGTCTTTGTTTAATGTTCTTTTTTATGTCTCACAGTAGAATTATTATTTCCCGTATTGAAATACATTTAAAATTACAGGTATCCACAAAATGTACAAAAGTTATAGTATAGATTCAAAAGTACAATATAGGAAAATCTCATATTGTTAGAGTCTTAATTGTTATGTTTCATTTGATTTTCATCCTATTGCATTTGATATCTTAAGTTTTGATTATTAAAAAGCACAGAGCTTGTAACTTGAGATGTTAAAGAACTTTAATTTATTATTTCTTTCTTTTACATTTGCAGTAACTGAAGTCAGTTTTGTTGTTGTAATAGTTAATGAGAGAAGGGAGCTATGGTGGCATAAAGGGAGATATTTCCTCACTGCCTCCTCCCCCAGTGTAACCACATAACCATTTGTTTGTCCAAGCCATTGCAAACAGAAAAGCTGCGTCACAACAATGGGGTTGCTAAATGTCCACTCTGTGACAATATATTTTTTCCCTTCCCTTCTAGAAAACCAAATCTTAGGATTTTCTTATAACAGAAATTCTGAAGCTACCGCTGGGAGGAAATCTTAGGCTTTTAAGTTATGATCATCTAGAAATAATTAATACACATTTTATGAGGGGATTTTCTTGCACACCAACTTTTTACATTATGGCATACAACTTGCAAGTAGTTTTATTTTATAAACCTAAATATTTAAGTTTTAATTGTATTAACCATACATTTACAATATCGTTTTTTTCTTTGTGGTATCAGTGTATCCTTTTGCTACCTTCTGAAATAAACGAATACCTATAGGAAATATATTCAAAATTTTATTACAAACTCCTATTCTTAGTAAAAAATTGATTCAAGGTAAAAAGAAAAAAGTATACCATATTCTGTTAACCTATATTGTATGTTCCTTCAGCCTAATGCGTGTTCTATAAAGTCTCTTTTTAAATAGATGTTGAGTAATAGACAAGTGATAACTTCCAAAAATATTTTAAAATTAGATATAGATAAGGGTCAGATGGACTAATTCTCTTACAATCCTTGTAAGTGAAGTCAGATCATGACATTGATGGTATTCTTTTCATTTTTATTTCCATTAAAGTTATTCATTATTTGTAATTTTAAAAAATCTCAAGTGTGTTGTATCCATAGTTATATGCTTTCGTAGCTGCAGTTTAAATGTTAATTTAAAATTGTCCCTTATGTTAATTTGTATAGAATTTATTTGGAAAGTAACTTTTGATAACAGAACTTGTCAAAGGACTTTTTTGTGTACAGTAAAATTTCCAGAATGTTAATCCCAGAAGTATTCAGTAAACTTTTGAGATGCTCCAATTGAACCAGAAATAGCTTAAGAATGTAGTCTTCAGCAATTGCACATATTTTGTGAATATAAATGTGATTGATATTTAAATCATAAGGTGATAATTTTTTACTGTGATGGAGGAGGTCTCTTCACGATGACCTGAGAGACTGTGAGAAAATTCTTCCTCCCTTCCCTGCCAAAAAAAGAGAAAAAGATTTATGATAACTCTTACATCATGATCATTGAAAGAGAATGCTTGGCCGGGCGCGGTGGCTCACGCCTGTAATCCTAGCTCTGGGAGGCCGAGGCGGGTGGATCGCTCGAGGTCAGGAGTTCGAGACCAGCCTGAGCAAGAGTGAGACCCTGTCTCTACTAAAAAATAGAAAGAAATTATCTGGCCAACTAAAAACATATATACAAAAAAAAAATTAGCCGGGCATGGTGGCTCATGCCTGTAGTCCCAGCTACTCGGGAGGCTGAGGCAGTAGGATCGCTTAAGCCCAGGAGTCTGAGGTTGCTGTGAGCTAGGCTGACGCCACGGCACTCACTCTAACCCGGGCAACAGAGCGAGACTCTGTCTCAAAAAAAAAAAAAAAAAAAGAAAGAGAATGCTTATTGGCACATACCATAATCCAGGAAGAGGTGGTACCTAACTCCCAACTCCATATATTTACTCCTGATAATGAAAATAATGCCAATAAGAATTATATTAGTAACAGTTAATACTTTCTTGAATCTTTACAATGTGTTAAGTACTGTATTAAGTGCTTAATTTGCACTGTCTTAATATTCAGATTAACTCTATAATGTAGGTACTGCAGCATTTTTGGTTTAGTGAGGGGAAACTAGACCTTAGAGTTCAAGCATTTTATCTCGGCCACCCTGTTAGAATGCATCATTGCCAGGACTTGAGTCCAAGTGGCTTTGTCTCAGCAAGTCCACTTTACTACCATCATGCTTTCCCCTTCAGTCTAGATAACTTCATATTTCCAGAAGTGAGGTTAGCCAAATCTAGATATTTTCCCTTAGATTAGTGTTCTAATATTCATCTTTATCTCTAATAATGTTATTTTTCCCACAGAAATTTTATGAGGAACAGTGATTTGTCTGAGTTACAAATGACATTTATTTAGTCTCCTGGGTTTTACACACCACCCCCCTCTGGAGTCTCTCCATTCTCCAAGCAAACCAGCCTTTGTATTTCTAGTAAACATTGAGAGAAAGTTGTAGCTATTGTGGGATGTTGGTCTCGGCCCAGGGACATAAAAATATAAACCAAAAACTTTGAATTTTATGGAGCCCTGTAGGAATGAACTTGAACTTATCTACAATTAGGGTTTGGGAACATTCAACCCCTCTTGATGGACTGAGAATCCACATATGAGGTCAGGCAGAGGGAAAATAAAATTTGGGCCTTGAAACAAATAAGCCAAAACAAACACATGAATGGGTTTACTAGAGTAGGTGAAACTTGGTGGCCGGATTCAGATTTAAACGGATAAATGGGTCCAAGTGAAATTCGAGTCCATGTTTCACACTCTATCAGAATCGTCTGAGGGTTTTTAAATAGAGATTGTTGGGTTCTGCCATCAATTATTCTAATTCAGTAAGCATGAGGTGGAACCAGAGAATCTGTATCTTTGAAATATCTCACTAATTGATTCTGATCTACAGCAAAGTTAGAAACCACTGGCATTAATGAAAGAACTGTGTTATAAAGAGTGTAAGAGCTCTGCTTTGATAAATGGCTTTGAAAGAGCTTGTCCCAGAGGGCATCAGGAATTTCTCTCTTGATCTGAGTAGAGAAAGACCACCTCGGTGGGCATCCCAGAGATATGTACAGCTACAAACAGGTAGCTGATAGGCGACATGAACATTGGGGCCTGAGATAGTTAATTTTAGTGTGTCAACTTGACTGGGCTCAGGGACGCCCAGGTACCTGGTGAAACATTATTTCTGAGTGTGTCTGTGAGAATGTTTCCAGAAGAGATTAGAATTTGAATTGGTAGACTGAGTAAAGAAGACTGTCCTAACCAATGCAGTCAGGTATCATCCAATCCCTTGAAGACCCAACTAGAATAAAAAAGGTGAAAGAAGGGCAAATTCTCTCTCTCTCTCTTTATGAGCTGGGACATCCATCTTCTCCTGTCCTTAGACATCACCTCTCCTGATTACTGAGCCTTCAGACTTGGACAGAGACTTACATCATTGGCTCCCGTGGTTCTCAAGCCTTAGGGCTTGGACTACATCACTAGCTTTCCCAGGTCTCCGGCTTGCAGAGGGCAGATCATGGGACTTCTCAGCCTCCATAATTGTGTGAGTCAATTTCTCATAATAAATCTCTTTCTATATACCTGTATCTGTATATCCTATTTGATCTACTTCTCTGGAGAACTATAACAAGGCCCCCCAAATTGGGTAGCAGTAGGGGCAAAAGATCAATAGTATCAATGACTCAGAAAAACAGTGAAGACAGTGACACTAGAAAGCTGCCTTCAGGAAACCAGAAACTTATGATATCTTATTTATTATGTCCAGTATTTAGAATTTTGCCTTTCTTATAGTAGATGCTGAATCAATATTTGTTAAGTAAATTAGTAAACAACACTAGGGCAAAGGATCTATAATGTTGCATCACAAAAGCATCATAAAATATCAAATGGTAACCAAACAACTTTAACTTACCTACACATACATTCCTCAGGAGATACTTAAATAATTGATGAAGGAGATATCAGAAAAAGACTGGGGTTTTTTGTTACTTATACAAGTGGATGCTCAGGGCTTTGAGATTTGTACATAATACGTTTAAAACATAATGCATTTGTATTCACAGGTGTGGCAATGGGACACATAGTTTAAATGGAATTTTTTGATGTGTATTTCTTCCTTTCTTTGAGATCTGGTCTAAACCACCTGGCAAATAAGAACTCTAGACAATTGCAGTTAATGCTAGACCTGTCTTCACCTAGTTGGTTAATTCAGCATAAACCTGAGATTATTAAAATCCATATGTTTCTTAATACAGTCTCAACAGACTGGTTCCTTAGAGAAATATGTATTTGCCAGTGTAATCATAGAGGGTCAAATTCCTGGTAGGCACTTAATATTACCTGTTGTAATAAGGAAGAAGCAGCTGTTCTGTCTACATTCATCTTTAGAATCCTAAAGAAAGGGAAACAAAATTTAAAAGGTTCAAATTTAAAGAATTCTTGCATATAAAAGAATTGAATACCTGAGCCAAAAATGTCAAGGGGATTCTCACTTCTACTCCAAAGAAAATTACATCATTCTGTATATTTCAAACTAATTAAGATATATGATTATTTTCCCTCATTAGTCTAGTCTGTAAGTAAAGTTTCTAAATGGAGGTTTGAAAATTCTTGATTTTGATACTGAACTTTGTACTTCTCTCAAATATATGCTTTAAGCAATCAGAGACATTAAAAATTCCTTTATTCGGGGTATACAGAACTTAAATTATTTATAAATTAGTGCAAAGAGCTAGACCTCAATTTTTTTTTTTTACTTTCAGTATGTGTAATTAGATGTGACTGCTTTTACCAATACCTTCCTGTAATTAGCACTAGATATCACACTGTCTAAAAGTGACACGTCCAGTCTGCAAGGTGATTCTATGACAATTATTTAAAATTAAAAATAAAACAGCGTCTGTGCAAGATGATATGTTCAGATTTGTGATTGACAGCTTTTCTGGTATGAGTAAAAATAAATCTTTTGCTGTAATTGCAACAGTAAATATAAAGTTATAAATTTCAATTTTTTCTACCTTAAAAATATTTGTATATACCACATCACTATCCTTTCTTCCGACATTTCAGATTATCTCCGTACTGTGTGAGATGATTCACTTAGTGAAACTCAGCCATACCAGACAGAAACTCCGTGAGGCTAGCCCCATTTCTTCACCATGGTGTGACAGAGGTACAAAAAATTTCAGTTCCACTTGAGAAGGTTTATCTGTCATATAATAGAAAGTGAGATAGAGACTTGACTCAGTCATTCAAAGTATAAAAGCCTCATCAAGCTCTTGAATCTGTCCTGAAGAACATTTCCCATCGAATTTAAAGTGAGTATAATGATTACTTTAATGAAAATAACTTAGACTAAAATCTGATTATCTCTTTTTGATCTGGATGCCGTTTCTCATTTGTTTTGATATATGGAAATCATCAGATTTAAAATCCTTTGAGTATAATATTTACCTTATAAAGCTAGTATGTTAGAAACAATTAATAGAATTGGCCTTATAAAAATAAATAGTTCTAAATATAAAATCATACTTTTAAAATGTTATAAGATTCTTTTGGAAAAGAATAGATATTTTAAATAAATCATGTGGGATTAATTGTCTTACAATGTATAAAGAGGTGAAGTTAAATCTCTCCCTCACACTAGTCATAAAACCACAAAAATAAATTCTAGATTAATTATAGCCTTCAATGGAAGAAACAGAAATGTTAAAATGAAATATTTAATATATTTATGGACTTTTTATTTATTTTTATTTCAGAGTATTATGGGGGTACAAACGCTTTGTTTATGTAAATTGCCTTTGCACAGCCTGACAAGCCTGCCCATCCCCCAGAAAGCACGTACTGCATTCCTTAGGTGCGGACTTGTTAAATGCTACTAGAAAATTCTAACCTGTTTGTCTATCAGTCCATAGCTTACCTGTGAGGTGTGATTTGATTCATTCTGACTAAATTTAGTAAGGTCTTTAATAATATTGCATTTTAAAGAATTCAATTAGAGAGAATCATAAAGTCATGGGTGGAGCTGAGTGTTGAGCAAGATAAAGGCTGTTTTTAAATTATCTCTTAGCAAAACAGTGCATTATCAGGTGAGAACAAGAAAAATCAGGCAAAAAAGACATCTCAAAATGATTCTTTCCTTATGGCCATGTTCAGAATTGGCATGACAGAAATGACTCCTAGTAGCTGTAGATGAGCAAGTGAAAAGGTTATTGTTTTAAGTTATCTTGAGAATATCTGCTTCACAATGATGTGAGTTGTTAACCTGATACAATCTCAACTGGTGAATAGTGAAGGTGGAAATTAGGACACGGTAATCTAGAAACATGTTAGAAGACAAAATTCTGGAAGTAAAAGCCAGTGTAGACACAGGACCCATGTGGTATGATTTCTCTGGTGCTACACAGCACTCCCTTACTCGATGCTCATTCCCCATTGACATATTTATCAGTCGAGAGGAAATGTTATAGGTATGATTTGTGGGAGAAGATGCATAAAAATGTAGAGACAAAAAGGGATGAATAGCTGAAAGATCAGTGTCAAAAAGGTGCTGAATTCCTATTTTGCTTCTTTTATGTTTTGTGTATGGATAGCCAGGGAAAGGAAAAAAATAATTAAAATACCCAAAAGAAAAGAAATCCACAATATTGATTATCAAGATAATCTGTTGGGAATTCTGGAAAGTCGATGACCTGCAGAAAGCTCCCTTTCATTTTACCTCTAAATGCAATGCGTCTTCCCTTCCAGACAACAGCAAGAGAGTGAGACTAGAACTTTTCTCCCCTGCAGGCTGGGTGAGCCTGAACATGAGCCTAAGGGGAAAGCCAGGCATCTCTGCATAGACCTAGGGACTGTTGGAGGCAAGGTTGACATCTGTTCCTTGTTAAGTGTGCTGGGTTCTTGGCCCCAAGTGGCCAAGCAGAGCTGAAGAAGTGAGATAAATCCTCTGTCACACTGAAGCTCAACAAGGACGCTGCTCCATGGTACAGAACCTGTCAGTTTCTATATTACCTCCTACCTCCACCGCTTGTAGCATAGCAGATACCTGGGAGACTCTACCACTAGCTCTAGTGAGATGACAGGGAAAATTAACATCTCATCTATCTGAAGGGCCTGGAAGCTAAAGAAAAAAACCTCAGACCAAACACCACACATGTTCAGCCAAATAGAGATGGAGGAGGAGACTGATAACAAAATGAATAAGAAAAATATATGAGTAGTTAAGGAAATTCAGGTGTAGCCCATAAAAGACTGCTAGATCTTTTTAAAAAAATGTTTTCCTAGAAACAGCAATAAAATAAGTAGTTGCACTGAAGGAGAAAGTAATAAATATTCAAATGTAAATTTGTGGTTGGAAGAAAATGCGAGAAATATCTCAGAACATAGAGAAAAAGTATAAAATCATGAAGGAAAAGATCAGAGGTTTGTAGAACATGGTCTAGTGAAATTATACTTTTAAAAAGTTGCATAAAGTGAAATATAAACTGATGATGGAAGAAAAAGAATTGAGTAATTAGAAGAAACTTTTCTTGACCAGAAGCTGGACTGAAGAAAGGCTTCCCATTGAAAAAGCTTACCGAATTCAAGGCTAAATGGATGAGAATGGGCACACAAAACTAAATATTTCCTGGTAAAACCTCTGACTCTAAGAAACAAGAAAAAAAAAATCTTATAAGATTCAAGGCAAAACATACAGTTAGATAGAAGGAATAAGAAAAAGTGTTCAACAGCACAATAAAGTGACTACAGTTAACAATAATTGATTATATATTTCAAAATAATTAAGAGTAGAATTGGAATGTTCCTAAAACAAAGAAATGATAAATGCTTGAGGTGATGGATATTCCAATTAAGCTGATTTGATCATTACATATTTTATTATACTTGTACCAAAAATCATATGAACCCCATAAATACGTACTATTATGTATCCATAATAATGAAAAATAAAAAAATCAAAAAAAGAATGAACAAGATGCCTACAAAGGAAAAAGAATGATCTGCAACCCCATATTTAGAAAAAGGTAGAATAGCATCTTCACAATGCTGAATTGAAAGGACAGCAACATAAAAGTACTGTACTCAGCTGTTATTTGGCAAATTTATTTAATGACAACCAAAAATTTAGGGAGTTTATTATCAATGAACATCATCTTAAGAAAAGAGTTAGGAAAAGCCTTAGTGTCATTCAGGGTTCATATTGCCAACAATAGAATATATTCTGGATGTTTAAACAAAAAAATAATTTATTAAAGTTATTATATGGTTCACAGATTTTCCAGGAAGCTGAGCTTGTCAGGGTTAAATACTATACTATACTTTTTCTAGGGAATACCTAAAAAAAATGAAAAATTTCATTCATTTTCCTATAAATTGTATAAAGACATGAATAGAAAAGCCTGAACAAAAATACAATAGCTGGTGAGAAAGATTACCTCCAAGGAGAAAAGAAAAATGGGAATAAAAGATGAAAGTGAATGGCCTTACTTTGCTCTATAAACATGGATATTGTTAGAATATCTTATAATCAAAATATTTGAAATATTATAACAGTGTAGAATATAGTGGAATTTTCTAGTCATGATTAAAAAAAAAGAGAGAGAAAAGAGATAAAAATGAATGCAATGTTAAACACTTGTTTTACTTTTGGAGAGATTCACGGCTTTTACTTCAGTTGAAAGGTGGAAATCCTAAAGCAAAGTATTCAATTTGGCCTAATAAAGCAAGAGGCTGTCAGATAGGTTTGATCAGTTTAAATTAAAACATCTTATATATTTGAGGGATAAAAATTGCATGTGATGTGAGCCTAGCTTGGCTCTCTTCTACGCAGGCTGTGAGAAAGGACTGATATTGTCTTAATGGAAAATATATCCACTAGCATGCCAAGGTCATCACAACTTAATTGCCTCAGATTCCAATCAGTGATTTATCAAATATGAATACCCTTTGGGGAGATATGTATAAAAACCTGAGCTCCATGTGTAAAGTATATCTTGTGATTTGTATAGCAAAATATATCACCAGTGTCTTTTTAAAATACATGTGTACCCATGAGGGTAAGAACAAAAATACATTGTTCATTTTGCAGAATTTATAGGCATAATAAATAAAATGTAGTGGAAATGTGACCACATTATATTTTAGACTGAATTTACAGCTTTATCAGTTTTTAGTTTTGCTAATCTTTCAATTAAAATGTCCTTAGATTTGTAATATGGTTTCTTAGTAAAATTAAAGAAAAAAGACCTTAAAATTCTATATTCTGTAAAATGACACTACTGGCTCTATTTATTGGTAGACAGTGAGTCACGTTACAAGAGAACCTGTTTGCTCAGAGAAGAGTCACTGGAAAGGGCCGTATTACATATATAAGCATAAAGCAAATAGGAAGTGATTGTGTTTGGAGAATTGTATAATGACACAATTGTGACCTTGAATTCCTCCCAAATATCCTTGGAATGCAGAGCTGCTAAGTAGGAAGGAAGTGGAAATATTTGAATTGGGGCAAATAAACATTCAAAAAAGAAAAGGATTGAGACCATAATTGTATTTTTTAGAGGTTTAACGTAATTAAAACTTTTCTCATGGAATGTCATTGACCAAAGTGATGCTAACTGCAAGGAAATTTATTAAAGATACCCAAAATACTCACCACAAGGGAGAAGGACTCTGCACTCCTAACCCAGGCTTACCACCGATGCTGGATGTTTTAAGTAAAAAGTCTGATCCCAGAAAAATGTGACTACAGCTGGTAGTCTTTCCTAGAATTGATTTCATGGCAGAATGAGCTGGGCATTTGAAAGTGAAATATAACGAGCTATAACATTAAAACCTAATGCCAGGATTGGTATAGGGGTCTAAGGCACCAAGGATAGAACTCTTGTTATGGACAGGTATTCATTAGAATATGTAGGAGTAGTGTCCAATAGCAGTGCCATATGCTAGAATCAAAGCAAAAGTGCCAGTGTCTAGTTAGCTTGGTTGCCATAACAAAATACAATAGGTTGGGTGGATTAAACAATGGAAATTTATTTTCTCACACTTCTGGAGGCTGAAAGTCTGAGGTCAGGGTGCCAGCATGATCTGGTGAGGGCTCTCTTCCCAGCTTACAGATGGCTGCCACCTTGTTGTGTCTTCACATGACGGGGGCTGGGGGAGAGAGAGAGAGAGAGAGAGAGAGCATGCGCGTGTATGAGCATAAGAATACTCCCTGGTGTTTCATCTTGTAAGGATACTAATCCCATCATGAGGGACGTACCCTCAATGACCTTGTCTAAACCTAATTATCTCCCCAAAGCCCCATCTCCTAATACCATCACATTAAGGGTTGGAGCTTCGACATTTGAGTGTGGGAGTGGCACAATTCATTCCACAACAATCAGGAACTGAGCAAACTGCTTGTTCTCCATCTGTACTTGTCAATAGTAATGGTCTTCGTTACTAAGTAAAACCCCTGGGTTTAATAAAATGTCAGCTGGGGTGCTAGAGAGATTTTGCTCTTCTGTCTAATCAGAAAAGAGAGTTTGTAATAAATTAATTGGAATTAAAAGAAGTGTGAACAATCTTTAGTCACTTCTAGAATGCTGTACGAGGACTCCATAGACCCACTACCCAGCAAAACAACAGTAAGTGGAGAAAATGATAATCAGTTAATGACTCTGAAATTTGTCCTATGAGAAATAGCACACAAGACATTTTATTAAAGAAAATGACTAAATTTTCTTTAGAGTCTATAGAATTTCAGAAAGGACATGTCCCTTCTTCTCATTCCCTAGCTCAGCATGACTAAAGACAGAAGCCTCATTCCTGGGGGATGTAGCCAAGAAGTTCAGGATTCTTTGCCCCTCAGCTTCAAGTCAAATGCTGTAATGTCTTCACTGGATGGGCAGGCTATAAGCGTTTCTCACCTGTCCTCCAACTTGGTGTTGTAAAGGCCAATTCTAGGAGAATGCAGCCAAGAGTTTGGGTTTCTCTGCCTGCAGTCAGCCACAACTCATAGAACAGAAGCTCTAATCTAGACATGGCAGATTGAGAATAGTGGGATGCCTATTGCTTTCACCTGAGCTCTCTTACAAGGTAAAGTTTCCACTCCAGAAAAAGCAAGCCAAGAAGACCAGAGGCTACCACTGCTGCTGAATGCTTATCTCATAAATCAGTGGTGTCATTCTGAGAGAAATAGGCCAGTGTCCTTATTCCCATCCTGGAACAGTGGCTTAGAAGTTTGCCAAGTGGGTAAGACAATCATAAAAACAGAAGTTGAAAAGTACAACAAACGAAATAAAGAATATACTAGTAGATTAGAACAGATGAAAGAATCAGCAAACATGAAGACAGATTGAAAGAAATTATGCAATCCAAACACTAGAAATAAAAGGGTGAAGAAAAATGAACAATGCTACAGGGAAATGTGGACATCATTTATCACCAACGTATGCATAATAGGGGTACTAGGAGGAGAGGAGAAACAGAAAACAGCAGAAAAAAATATTTGATGAATTAATGATTGAAAATGTTCCAAATTTGATGTCAAACATTAATCTACATATTCAAAAACCTCAAAAAATCTCCAAGAGTCAATCCATTAGGGAAATATAATAATTATAAACATACATGCACCAAGCAGAGACCCAAGATACACAAAACAAACATAGACCAGACATAGCAGGGAACTTCCTCAAACTAATAAAGTTCAGCTAAGAAAAATCTAAAGCTAACATCTTACTTAATGCTGAAAGACTGAATGCTATGTACCTAAAATCAGGAACAAGACAAGAATATCCACTCTTGTCACTTCTTTTCAACATTTTACTGGACATTTTAACAGATGTAATTAGGTTACAAAAAAGAAAGCAAAGGCACCCAGAATGGAAGGGAAGATGTAAAACTATCTCTATTTGCAAATGGCAATATCTACAGAATCTACTTGTATCAAAACATCGTATGTACACTATAAATATATGGAATATTAGGTAGCCATAATTATTTAAAATAAAAAAAATTTAAACAAAGTTATGGAAACTAAAAAACCAGTTTAGCAAATTTACAGGGAATAAGACCAATGAATAAAAAAATTTTATTTCTATACATTAGCAGTAAAAAATTTAAAAACAAACTTAAGGAAACAATTCTATTTACAATTGTGTCAAAAACAATAAAACACTTAGGAATACATTTAAAAGAACCAGTTCAAAAATAATCTGAAAATTATAAATATTTATGAAAGTAATTAATGAATAAATAAATGGAAACATCCCAAATACATGAATTGGAAGAGTTAATATTTTTATGATAGGAATACTCCCCAAATTGATGTGCAGCTTCAACACAATCCTTATCAGAGTGCCAGGTATCTTCTTTGCAGAAATTGACAAGCTAATTCTTAAATTCATATGAAAATTCAAGGGACCCAGAAAAACTAAAATAACCTCGAAAAAGAATAGCAAATTTGGAAAACTCACACTTCCTATATCAAAGTTTACTGAAAAGCTATAGGAATCAAAACTGGCATAAGGAGAGACATATAGATAATGAAGTGGAATTGAGAATCTAGAAAAATACTGTCACAATTATGATCAATTGATTTTGAACAAAGAGTCAAGAAAATTCAATGGGGGAAAGAATATTCTTTTCAACAAATGGTACTGGGACAACTGGACATTCACATGCAATAGGATTAAGTTAAACGTCTTCCTTGTGCCATATACAAAAATTAACTCAAAATGGGTCATAGACCTAAATATAAGATCTAAAGTTATGAAAATCTTCAATGAAAAGATAGGAGTAGAGAATTAAGATAAAAACATTTGTGTTTCAAAGGATATCATAAAGAAGGTTTAAAAATGACCCACAGAATGACAAAAAATATTTGCAAATGAAGTCTCTGATAAGAGACTTGTATACAGGATAGATACAGAATACTACAACTCGATGCTAAAAAGACAAATAGATCAATTAAAAATTGAACAAAGGATATAAACAGACATTTCTCCAAAGATGATATACAAATGGCCAATAAGCACATGAAAGTTGCTCAACATTTTTGTTGTTAGGGAAATGCAAATTAAAACCACAGTGAGGTACCACTTCACACTCAGTAAGATGGCTATAATAAAAAAGTTTCACCAGGATGTGGAGAAATCATCACTGTCAAATAATGCTAGTGGGAATGTAAAATGCTATAGCCACTTTGGAAAAAATCTGACAGTTTCTCAAAAGGTTAAGCATAGAGTTATCACATGACCTAGAAATTCTACTCTTAAGTATATATACAGGAGAGATGAAAACATTAAGTCCACACAAAATCTTGTACAAGAATGTTCACAGCAGCATTACTTATAATAGCCAAAAAGTTGAAACAACCCAAAGGTCTATCAACTGATGGACAAATCAATTTGTTATACTTATACAATGGAACATTATTTGACAATAAAAAGGAATATAGTATTGATAACATGCTATAACATGTCTGAATCTTAGAAAACATAAAAAGAGAAAGAAGCAAGTCATAGAAGTCACATTGCCCGATTCCTTTTTTATGAAATGTCCACAGTAGGCAAACGTATAGAGACAGAAAATAGATTAATGGTTGCCTAGAACTATAGTGTTGGGGAGAAATGGGACAGGGCTGCTAATGGGTATGGCTGTACATCCAGTATGACAAAAATTCTCTAAAATTGAATTTGGTGGTAATGGCACAATCCTGTGAACATATCAAAAACCATTGAATTGTACAACCTAAATGGGCAAATTTTATGGCATGTGAATTACATTTCAATAAAAGTTTTATATGTTTAAAACAAAAAAAAGTTACTTTATTTACTAGGAAAGCTAATTAAGAGGCTTATACAAGTTCTACATGGGATATTTTATCCATGTTACTTTTTCTCCTCATAATTTACCTTGTCTGTGGTGAATGAAAATCATCTTTTTTGGCAATGTTTACATTGTTACATTTATTTGTAGTTTACCACATTATCCAGATTCCATTCCATTGGGTTGGGTCTATGCTTTAAGTTCTGACAAATTGCCCTTGACAAAATTTATCTTTTTCACTTCTTGGCCAAAGCATTTATAGGAGAGTATGTCTTCTCTCTCTCTCTGCCACATAATTACTGAAGTCACTGTTTAGAAGAGGATCTCCCTCTCTCTTATCAGTATTGGTATGAACAAAAATAACCCTTTTATTATGTTAAGCCACTGAGATATTAGAATTTGTTACTGAAGCATACCTTATTCTAACACATCTATTATACTTACAGCCAGTGTCACAGTAATTGTAAATACAAGGAAATGTATTTTTTTAGACAGAGTTTATTAAGGATGTGGTTTAAGCATGTTTGAATAACTGTATATTACAAATTTAATAAAGATATTTTAAAAGTAAACAATATAAAACACTATTTGTTGATTTAAATTGTGATAATGGAGGTAGACAGTGTCCCTATGGATAATATATGGTACACTCACATTCAAAAATTTGAAAAAAGTATAATAAAAATGTGTAGTTATGAAATAGGAAAACCACAATGGATAGCAGCCAGGGACAGTATAGGCTGGGCATCATTTCTACCATTGGGCATGAGACAGCTACCATGTGCCAAAGAAAGATCTCTCTGGAAATTGTTACTCAAGTGGAGCTGTTAAAATTAAGGGATAAACCCAACTCAAAGCAACATGGCAGAGAAAGAATCAGAGTAACAAGCACACTGAAAGCCCTCTTTTCCCTTCCTCAAATCTCCAGCCATTTCCACCTACTGGTTGACGGAAACTAACTAGAAGTCCGAGGTCTTTGCTGCAGTTCACATAGGTCATCCTCTCTGGATGCAGAAGGGTGAGCATAGATCTGAAGATGCGTATGTAAGAACTGCAGCCCATGGAGATTTTGTGGCTGCAATTTCACTAAATCACAGGGATGGTATGGCACAGGAAAGGAAGCATTGACGCTTAACAGTGATTTTCAATCTTTAGCTTGAACCAGAATCACCTAGAAGACTAAAACATATTGCAGAACCACCTCTCAAAGTTTGTGATCAGTAAGTCTGGGTGAGGACCAATAATTTCTATTTCTAACAGATTCTCAGAGGTTACTGCCGCTATTGGTTGGGTGGTGGTAGTGGGGGCTTGGGAAATCCCAGAGATATAGAATCAGAATAATCAAGTTTTGAATCCTGACTCTGCTTTTTAGTAGCTTGGAACGATGAGTAATTCTCTGAACTTCTCTGATGTTTGAGATTTATTTATTTATATATTCAGATCAATAAATTATTAATTAATTCATCTATATTTTAAAGAAGGATGTTTGCGTTTATCTTGAATGAGTATGTGGACATTATTGTGAAATTGCATGAGAAAATAAATCCCAAGTACATAGTTTGGCACTCGATAAATATGAATATACTATCCTTGCTTTTATTTTAATAAGTTTTAAATTATCAATTAAATTAATTGAATCATAAATAGCCAATGAAATGTATAAAAAGCTATATCTAATACTCCAAAATAATGATACATGTATATTTTTACTCATAAATTTTGAATTAAATTTTTGTACACATAATTCTTATCTAAAGGAGCAAATGTATATATAACAGCTACATAACATTCTGTGCATATTGACTCTGGATGAATATGCTGCAGCCATGTTTTAATTATCTGTTGAGAAATTACTCTCGTGCTTTACTTGGAGGCAAATGGTAAATGAAATTAATAGTACTGTGCACTATTACTAATTAGTAATAGGCAATAATGGATCACCCTTTGTAATAGGCTAGTAACATTTCATTTATACTGTACCCTCTGGGAAATTAGATGTTCAGAATAAGTAAAACTATCCAGATAATTAATGCTTAATCCTTGAAATAAAATATTTACTCTTCAGTGTGGTTTCGTAAAACACTCTGAGACCTATAATTTCTTAACCTTCTAATTTTTTTATTTCAATTTTTAAAATGATTAGGCCACGTTGGGAACATTAGTGTTATACCATGCTTGAATACCATGATGCATGCAGAATCCTTTGAGGAAAATTGGACTTAACATTCCCTTTATTCATTTTCCCATAGCTTATTTTGCTATTCTACATTCTTTATCCAATAACAGCAAAATCTGGAATATGTAGTATAACTGTTTACTCAAAATAGTCCCAAGTTATTTTTGTCTTGGTATTTGTAGTCCTTATTAAAGTCCTATGGTCACTTTTGCAGGAGTGAATATGCATCCATTCACCTGTCACCATCATCCAAAGGCTCTGGTGTATATTCTACAACCAGAGAATACCTGGAAACAGAGAGGTTGTTTCAAGTGGATGAAATATATTCTGTGCCACAGGTGACATACAGGGCAGAGGGCTAAGACCTTTAATCTCGAAGAGGTAACCTTATGATCTAGTTATTTACTTACTTACAGGTGTAAGACTATTCCAAGATGATATTTTCTCAAGTAATGAATGCCACAGAAGAGAAGTTATTTTTTCATTACATGATTTAGTTGTATTATTCATAATTATTTCACAATTTGTTAGTGTTATTTACCTAAATATTAGAACATTTGAATTAGTATATGGCATCTATTTCTGCTTTCCTGTGTTTATTTCTCTCTGCTTTCCACAAATCTTTCCACATAAGTCCCACAAGATGAGGGACTCTGGCTCTCTTATCCCCATCCCCTAGAATAGTGGTTCTCAACCCTGATTCTCGATGGAATTTGCTGAATGCCACTTAGCTTGCAGTTAATAATCACCTGTGTTCTGGGCCAAGCTATTTTGATACAATGGGTCGAGGTAGGGGCCTAGGCCTCAGTGGTTTTTGAACATTCCTACCTGCTTTTGATATGCAGCCGTGATTGAGAATGACTGACCTAGACAAATGGCTGGAACATAGTATGTTCAATTAATATTTGTGAAAAAATGAATAAATATAGCAATAAATAATAACATTTAAATGCCTTTTAAATGTTAGCTCTGTGATAGCATTAGTGATACAAAGATGGTATAAAATGTCACGGCTTTGAGGCATTCACAATACTGTAGAGATGAATACAGTTTTAAGTATTTTGTACTGAAATATCGTAATCACTCTCATGTATAAACATGGCACAGAATAAATATTAATCATCCCATTCAACAACATAACTTCTCTTCTTCCTGTGCTCTCTGGCCTGAAAACCAGCAACACTTCCTGCTCTATTGCCCTGTCCAGCAATTCTTACTTAGGTCACCCCTAATACCGTTCTTTCTTCACTCTCATATCTAGTTGATCTCTAGGTCTTATGATTTTTAACTTCATATTTAAAGAATCTTATTTTTTGCACTTTCTTCACACTACATTAAATCCATTATCATCTATATACTGTATACTGAAGCAGCATCTTGACAGGTCTCCTAGCTTTTGGTTTTGATGTGTAATTCATTGCCAAATTGTTTTAAGTACAAAACTGCATGTATCAGTCTTTTCCATACTTAAAACCCCTTAGTGTATCCTAATTTTATTCAAAATAAAATCCATATCTTTTTACATTTACATTTTATAAGGCCCTATAGTATGAGCCCCTTCTTGGCCTTCTATTAATTATCTTTACTTCTTAAATATAGCTTACTTGTACCTCCCAATCTAGTTCTAATTATAATAACTACATGCTGTGTCCTGAATCAAACTATTACTATTTTTTTATTTCTATTTTTCTTTCTCTGGATCTAGTTTTTATTATTTCCTGTGCTTATAAGGCATATCTTCTCTTCAATCTCAACTCCATTTTACTAGTTAAATGCTCTTCATCTCTTAGTATTTATTGGAGATCCCACATCCTTTGGAAATATTTACTGTTCCCAAAGGAATATCTGTTTAGCAATATTTGAATACGTAACAATGGTGATTCTTCTATTTAAATATCCACTACCCTTCCAGGAGCACAATTTTATGAGGAGGCAAGACTAGAAAAACATCTATAGTTTGATTCTGCGTCTGTATTTAAAATGAGAGTGAGACGTACTATCAAAACCTGTTTCAGGGATCCCAGTGAAATAAAGGTTATCTGGGCTCCTTGGGATCTCTGGAGCAAATTTCTAATCCTCTACACTTGAGCAATAGCTCCGTGACCCATAAAATACTTTCTAGTTCACATTTCTGTGTCCCGTAATCCCCTTCAATTCTGTCAGCACCCCCTGCATACATTCACCCGGTCCGTTTCCTAAATCCTCATGGCAATATGTTTTCCAGGGATTCTTAACCCTTAACCACTATCATTTGATCCTATTGACAAAGGTATAATATATTATTGTACTTTCTCCACATTGCTGAGATGACCAATGGCAACGACTGGTTTCCTGATAAAGTTATGCAATTCGATGAAATAACTTTGCATAGTCATTAAGAAAAAAATGGAAATCAGTATTGACCAGTGCTACCATATGATGGTAATATGTTGGCGGTTTTACAGATTTTACCTTATCTTTTCTAGACTTCTTTAAGGTATTAAAGAATTTAATTAAGGTATGTAATTACCTTATCTAAGGTATGTAATTTTTTAAGATATGTGAGCTTATCTCCATTTTATACATGTTGATGATAAAATTAAGAACTGAAGACCCTCTGAGATAGAAACCATTACATGTGTTGACATTAGTGTGTAATAGTAATTGGGCCTGCTGCTTTATAAGACAATAATTTTTATTGCATGTAGAATCTTGTAGCCTCTCTCTATCTATCCCATAATATACATAGGATCACAACTGTTTGAAACTATTTAAGATTAGGGAGTTGGATTTATTAATAAAAGGGAACTCTGGTGGGAGAGCCAATGATAGTAAGGCAAATAGGAATTTGGTACACCATTAAGCTTTCAATATTATGAACAAGGACAAACTTGATTTATCTAATAACAGTAATTATTACCAAATTATCTTTATTTATCTACAAAAAAGAAGTATCTCTGTAGGAAGCCTGGTGTTTATTAATACCATTAATTATGTAATTATTAGGCTCAAAGAATATGTCCTGTAACCAAAATATTTGCATAAGCTCTTAGCTTCCTGTTGATCTCTGACAATAGGAGCAGGATAATAAAAAATCATAGAAACAGCATGGACTGCTCTATGGGAAAAGTACAAATTCCAGTCTAATTTGGTTTCATAGAAAAATATTTAAGTAAAGTAATGTCCATGAATGTGTTTCAATAGGATAGTATTATGGGTTGAATATTTCCCCTTCCCCCAAAATAGATGTGCCTTAAAATCCCCGCTTTCTCTTTCTCTCCATCTCCTATCACATATTCCAAGACATTGCCCTACCATTTCTTCCCTTTCTTTCCTGTACTATTAATTTTTGTCTTTAAATTCCTATCAGCATACAAAATTGCTCTTAGTTCTTTCATTAGAAAAAAAAATTTATGTGCTTCACCACTAAATTCCTATTTTTACCATCTTTCTATCCTTTCTACAGCAAAACGGTTAGAATAAGGATTCTTTAACTTGTTTCCTGACAATTTGTCTTGAACCCACTCCTATCAGACTTACATTCCCACAACCACAACTAAACTATTTCTGTCAAGTCATATTACCTCTGTGTTCTTAAGCTGACGGTCAACTTTCCAGTTTCATCTTGACCTCTCAGGAGCATTTTTTCCCAGCTGATCACTTTCTTCTCCTCAAATATTTTCTTCTCTTGGCTTATAAAACACCAGTCTCCTGGTTTTTCTACAAACTTGGCCTTCCTTTCTGTGTCATTTGATGATTTTCCTCATTTCTCTTATCCATAAATTTCAGAGTGCCCAGAGTTCCATTCTTGGATAGACATCTTTTCTTTGAATCAACATCCACTTTCTGATGATTTCATCTGATTATGGAGATTTAAGCCCCAACTCCAAGCTGGCAATTCCTGTGTCTATATCTTAATTTATATCTCTAGCTTAGACGTCGTCTTCAGTATGCTAGATATCTTCTCTGGGATGCTAACAGGCTCTTCAAACTCAAAATGTCCACTTCTGAGTCTACATTGCCCTTCAAACCAAGATCCTTTTGTAATGTTCCCTATTCGAGCTAGTAGCAACTCCATTTTTCAGTTCTTCCATCAAAAACACAAGAGTCACCCCCAAGTCCTCTTTTTTACATCATATGTTCCAGAAAATCATGTCATTTCAACTTTTGAAACGTAATCAGAATTTTAGTGATGTTTACTATGTCCAACTGCTACCATACTGGTTCATGTCTTGTTGGCATGGGAGACAAAAACAGAATTGTCTAATGAGTGATGTTAAAAGGTTTGGCTGAGCAACAAGTAAATGAGCCTGGGAGTGGATGTGCTTGTCCTCTTCCATCTAAGGGACTCTTTCAGAATTCAACTTTCTTAAGGTCCTGGGTTCTGCTTTCTCTGAAGCCTGTATGTCCCCAAAAGACTTCTGATGGCTAACAACTGTTGTTTTCCGACAAGCTTTTGCACATGTGGCTTCTAGACTTAATCAGATTAATGTCTCATTCATGACTGTTCTCCACATACACAGTTGTTCTAATGTTTGAAATCTCAAAAAAAGGAATCAGAAGGCAAAGGGCAGAGAACATAGAGGTAACTGGTGACTTGACAAGAATAGTTTAAGTGGAATTTGCGGGTAAAAATCTGATTAGAGTGAGAACAGAGAGAATGAGAGACTTAGTTGTCCCTTTTTGTCCCTTAGGTTGAAAATATCTCCACTGAAACCTGTTTCTTAATCTCATAATGGGTGAAATGTCTTTGTCCTCATACACCTAGCCACCTACCTGGTTACTTTATGTTATTGCAATAAACTGTTGACTCTCCAATTCCACTGAGCTCCCTCTAACCATCCCTGCTTCAATCTATTGCACCTAGCTGACATCAAAATTCGAAGTTCTTAAAATAATTTATAAGGCTCTTTAAATCTGGCCCTTTCTCATTTTATCCCCTACTACTCTCCCCCTGGTTCACTCCACTCCCAACTATACTGGCCCTCTCATTGTTCACTGAGCCTGTCAGTTACACTCTGCTTCAAGGGCTTTGCCCTTGATGTTTTCTCTGCCACAGAAGGCTCAGTACCCTGAAGTCCAAATGGATTGCACCTTCATGCTTTAAGACCCTTACCTTTCATGTCACCTCCTCGGTGAGAGACCAATCTGGACACCTACGTGAATTGCAAATCCACTATCAATGACATGTGCTATCTAGGGCCCTTTCTTGCATTAATTTTCTTCTCAGACCAAATCAATAACAGGCTTTTATTTTATTTACCACATTATTTGCTTTTTCTACTATGTGACTGTGAGGACCAAAATTTTGTTTAGTTGAGGTTTTTTTCCTTTTAATCTTTTTTATTTCAGAATATTGTGGGAGTATAAATGTTTTGGTTACATGGATTCCTTTTGTACTACTTGAGTCAGAGTTATAACTGTGCCCATCACCCACATAGTGTATATTGTACCTATTAGGTATGATTTCATTCATCTCTTCCTCCCCCATCCCACTTGCATGGTTTCCGTTGAATTTTCCTTCCATCTGTGCACATGAGTGCTGATTGGTTAGTTCTAATTTAATAGCGAGTACATGTGGTATTTGTTTTTCCATTCTTGTGATACTTCACTTAAGAGAATAATCTCCAGTTCTATCCAGATTGTAGCAAAAGGTATTAATTCATTTTTTCATGGATGAGTATTACTCCATAGTATACATATACCACATTTTATCAATACACTCATGAATTGATGGGCACTTGGGTTGATTCTACATCTTTGCGTTTGTGAATTGTACTGCAATAAACATTCTAGTGTAAGTGTCTTTTTGGTAAAATGACTTTTTTTCCCTTTGGGTAGATACCCAGTAGTGGGATTGCTGGATCAAATGGTAGGTCTACTGTTAGTTCTTTGAGGAATTTCCATACTATTTTCCATAGAGGTTGCACTAGTTTGCACTCCCACCAACAGTGTGTAAGTGTTCCTTTCTCTCCACATCCATGCCAGCAGCTATTGTACTGGAACATTTTGATAAAAGCCATTCTCACTGGGGTTAGGTGATATATCATTGTGGTTTTGATGTGCATTTCTCTGATGATTAGTGACACTGAGAATTTTTCCATATGTTTATTGGCCATTAGTCTATCTTTTTTTGAAAGCTTCTATTCATATCATTTGTTCACTTTTTAATGGGGTTGTTTGATTTTTTCTTGGTAATTTGCTTAAGTTCTTTATAGATCCTTATTGTTAGCCCTTTACTGGATGTATAGCATGCAAATATTTTCCCATTCTGTAGGTTGTCTATTTGCTCTGTTGATTGTTTCCTTGGCTGTGTAGAAGGTTTTTAATTGACTCAAGTCTCATTTATTTATTTTTGTTGTTACTGTGATTGCCTTTAGGGTCTTCTTCACAAATTCTTTGCCTAGGCCAATATCTAGAAAAGTTTTCCCAATATTTTCTTCTAGAATTCTTATGGTTTCATGTCTTAGATTTAAGTCTGTTATCCATCCTGAATTAATTTTTGTGAGTGGTGAGAGATACGGATTGTTCAGTTGTTTTTTTCACTGAGGTATTTATAGATATAATGTATCAGTAAATATTTGTTGAATGAATGAATGACCTTGTGGGGACCAGAGTCAAATTATAGTAAATTAAGGGATGTTAGATGAAAATATGAAAAGGGCTAAGAAACTTGAACATTCAATTTTTCCTGACACTCCCTTTGTAGTAAAATCAGACCTTTCCCTAATCTAAGGAAACTAAATGTTGAATAAAAAAGAAATAAATTTTAACTACTTAACCTTGGGAGAGATTTCCTCCTATCTTTTATGGGAAAGGATCCTAGTAGTTTTAAAATAAAAGAGGTTAGCATATAAAGTTGTTTCAGGCTAAATGCGTCAATATATGTGCAATTATTTGAAATTCAGGATTTAAAATGAAGTCCCTAGGATGGACTTCAACAGTTTGGTTTGTTAGTTAATAAAATCCTGGACTCCATAATGGCCTAGAGTCAATGAGCTTTAGATGCCAGAATGTGCTTGGCATGCAATATAGAAAGGGGTCCAAAAGTTCAGGAAATGGAAATATTGAAGTAAATGTATTATGTTCATCCTGCTAAGCATCCCTAACCATATGAACATTTTACTAACTTACCTTATAAAAAGGAAACAGCATGTTCCCTAAATACTTTAACAAGGTACCTTTACACCACATAGAGGCAGTAATCCCTGAGAAAGTTCAGGGACTACCCTACTACTGATTTCCTCCAGTGGTCAGGGAATGTGGGGACTATTCCGCTAAAATGGAAGACAACCTAGTACACCTTGTACAGCCATCCAGAAAGGAAGAAGTCAAATTATAATACTCTGGAGTTTTATTGTATTTTAAATTGTGCTGTTCTGTTTCATTTAGTGGGAAATCCACAGTGCTATCAGTTTTGAGGGGAACTTAGAGCAGGAGAAGGCTCTTCAGCAGACCCAGTCTGAGATGCAAACTGCTCTGCCTGTTCTACCTAATGACATATCACAGTTAATAATGAAGATAATCAGTGCAGCAGATAGGGATGTGGAATGGGCCTGTGGCAAGTTCCAATTGAATAATTAGGTGCAGAGTACATGCCTCTTCCTCCCATCGCATACTGGGTCTGTAGTACTCATAAAATTATGTTGGATATTAGCAGCAGCATGTCACAGAAAAATGGAAATGACATATGTGGGACCAACCTCCAGAGGCCTAGAATTCACATGTAATTAACATAAGCAGATGGCTCAAACTCACAAATACCAACTCTTACAATTTCACTGCTTCTTACTCCATCCACACATGGGTTCTTAAGGACCAACAATCTGAAGAGGAATAAGCATAGGCCTGGTTTATAGATGTATTTGCGCAGTAGCATGTTGCATCTGGTAGTGCATGGTTGTTACATTACAGCCTGACTTGGGGATGCTGTAGAAGACAGTGGTGAAGAGAAATCTTATCTTGAACAGAATGTCAAGCAGTATATCTAGTAATTGCCTTCATATATATTTTTTTGAAAGAAAATTGATATATGGCATTGATCTATATTGATTCATGGGTAGTGACTAAGTCTTGTCTTGCTGTAAAAATAAAAAATAAGATCAGAATTTTTGCAACAAGAAAGATTGGGAAGATGTATATGGATGGGAATTCTAGAATGAGGAAAAAAGGGAATAATATTTACCAACTAGATACTTTCCATAAGTATCTACTATAGAAAAGACTTTTAATAATCAGTTGGA
Organism: Lemur catta; assembly: GCF_020740605.2. Classification (NCBI taxonomy): domain Eukaryota; kingdom Metazoa; phylum Chordata; class Mammalia; order Primates; family Lemuridae; genus Lemur; species Lemur catta. The sequence continues at coordinate 247,403,106 of NC_059128.1, forward strand.
TAAGATAAACCATCTGTTAATGTTGTCCAACCTCATTCTTCAAATTCTCCACTGCATCCTTAATGGACCCATGTACAAAGAGTGCATGTAGGTAGAGATATGGGCCAGGCATGGGCTCAAAAACATAGGCTTACCTTCCTTAAGGCTTATCTGGCTACCACCTGCCAACCTGTCAGAAGACCTTAGTTAGATTACTTTTGACCCCTTCCCTCAGGTGTGAGGCCATGATTTGTCTTCATAGGCATAAATACATATAAACTTGCCTTCCCTATCTGAAATACCTCTGCCAGAACATCCATTAGTGGATTTACAGAATGCCTTATTTATGGCCGTGTTATCTCACACATAATTGCCTCCAAACAACAAACTCATTTTACAGTCACAGAAATGTAACAATGAGCTCATGTGCAAGGGATTCATTGGTTTTACCGTGAACTTCCCACTCAGAGAAAAAGAAAGTTTGATAAAATAGTGTTATGGTTTATTGAGGATCCACTTACATCCTGCAGTTACACTTTAGTCCAATTTATAATTCCAATTTATCTTTAGGTATTCTAAGTCTGGGAACCAAGGAGAAGATAGGCCCGTTTCACTGATATATTTAATAACCCATTGAGGAATATTTGCTTCTCATCTCTGCATCCTTGGGCTTGGTGGGTTTGGAGGAACAAGTGACCAAAAGAGATGTACATGTACTCTACAGAACATAGTCATAGTTCTATTAAATAGGTAGCAAAAACCACACACTGTCCTTTGGGGGCTCCTCCTGCTAATGAAATGGGATTAGAGAATAAGGTCTGTCTACTTGTCAGAATGCTTAATCCCAATTTCAAAGGAAGAATTGCTATGCTATGTAATAGGATACCAAGGGCAAAGGAAGACTAATCCAGAAGATTCCCCGGTATGCCTCTTATTCTTCCCATGTCCAGCAATAATCATCCATGCGAAACTGCATCAATGCAATAAACAGAGGCTCACTGAAGACCTGTATCCTAAAGTAATCTATATTTGAGTCACTCTATTAGGGAGAGATGCTGTCAGAGAGTAAAAGATGCTGGTGGTTTTTTTTTTTTTCTGTTTTTTGTTTTTTTATTTTTACAGATGAGATGCTGTCAAAGGACAAAAAGAACATGCAATGGTTGGTGTATGAAGAAGGTTATAAAGTTATAATTATTAGTTTAGGCACAGTGACCAGGCACACAGTTGAGCAATGTGGCAGCTATAACAAGTTAACTATTCTCTTTTCTTTTAATCCTCTGCTACCTTATCTGAAGAACACAGATAGCAGTTATTGTTATAGTGGTGGTTCCATGGGAGAAGTATAAGTGAATTAAAGTTATTACTCAATGATAACATGTCTTCATAGGGATGAGGGTAGCATTGTTTCCTCTGAGCAAAGATCAGAAATGAATGAAGATTGGCAAAAACAGTGGGATGTGTTTGATAATCTCCATTTGCTCTTCTCCACCTCCAGGCTATTGTCCATATTTTGCTACCTGTAATATGTCTTCATAGGCTTGCCTGTACAGGTCAGGCATGACGCCTTCTCCTCTGGCTTTTAGTTGGGCTCGGCAGATGGAGACACTAACAAGTAAGATTTGAGGGTTGGTGGAAAAAAGTTGAATTGCAGTTCTAGTAATGTCTACATCTCCCTACAAGGGGAGTTCCTGTTCCGTGGTTCTAAGCCTTATTGGGCTCTCATTTTTTCCCCCTTCTTCCTTTGTGTGTGGTAAAAGATTACCACAAGTCCAAGTCCCTGGTATCTCAATATCCACTTTTCCTTAACACTGGGCACAATTTTTAGAAGTTTATTTATGAAGTTAATTTCAAAATCCTACATGAGTATGCCTTCTAATTTCAATAGACTGTGACTAATACAAGTAGTTTTCTCAGAGAAGGAAGAACAAACTGCTTTTCTTGAAAAGAATGTTCAGGGAAATTTCAGGATTAAATGTTCTTAGCCTCACTTGACTACACTCTGATACTCCTATCCCTAGTCTTGCAGTTCTACTTTTTCCCAATTCATAACCTCATTTTACATGAAAGACTTGGTAAAATTGTGTGTTCATTTTGACTTGTGATTCTGCCACCCTTGCAATTAGATTTTAGTCCTGATTAACACCCATGTTTTCCCTGCAGGTTCAAGAAGATTCTTCTGAATGTCAGCCTTGAAGCTCCCTTGTTGCTTGCTTCTCATGTCTTGAGTGAAGAGTTCAACATTCTGAGCTTACTTTTGCTGTAATTTTTTCAGTGCCAGCAGAAGTGGTGATTCCACCTAGCAGTTTGAATAAGCATCATTATTGTCATAGTGAATGGTCAAGTGTAGCCACTCTTTGATTTTCTAAAGTCTTACTTTTGACTGGCACTTTATTCCAAGCAACCACAGGTGATAATTTATATAATCATAACACTACTGCAATTCACTGATTAACAATATCCCACTTGAACAGGTGAGCAATTCATCTCAGCAGCTCGACTTGAAGATTTCTATCTTGGGACTGCCCCTGGTCCCAAGGATGTTATTGGTTAATTCAAACCAGGAAAGCAAATGCTACTCTGAATATTTAAAACAAATATAATTCAGTTCAGGGAATCAGTTACATAGCTAGTGGGGAAGCCAAGAAACCAATAGGGAAATGTGAAAGAAAACCCAAAATAAGCAATAGCAGGAATCATTTTCCACCACTAGGTTGGAGGGACAAAGAAGAGCATATTGTTTTTCAGAACTCTGGAGCCTGGATCACTCATTGGAACTTGGAACCACAGGAGGCTGGTCTTGGGGAAGCAGTTGTCAGAGATAGCACCTGACACTGTTTGTAGTTTTTATACTTTTGCTTTTTGGCCAAATTCACCCAGAAGCCACTTGACCCAGAAGTTTGGAAAATGCAGCCTTGGATAGGTCAGTGCCTGTCTGATACTAATCAGAGCATAAATAAAGGAGGAACACACTTGAGGTCAAGCAAGCCAAAGGCTATACCAAATTCTGGCTCACTTAGAAGTAAGTGACTTAAGGGCCCATTTTCTAACACTTGTCAGACTGCGAAAGGACTAGGTCTCAGCACAGTGTTGACTTGCTCTTTCCTTACCAATGTAATTTTACTTTTATCCAGTGTGGATTTGTAGAAAATAAAGATAATAATCTCAAGCAACTCATGTTAATATAAGATTTATTACTTTCATCCAGGTGGAAAAAAATATTAAAAATTCTATACCATTCAACCAAAGAAAAATTCCTACCAGTTCCTAAATATACACAAAATTCACAAATACTTCCTGTTCTATTGTTCGGCAAGTCCGTGGAGCCCAAATTCTAACCTAATACTCTCAGTCATGAGAGAAAACTCAGAACCCGTTCTGTACTGGTTAGATGACTAACGGATCTATAAGTAAATGATTCTGTGAGCCATTTCTTTTCTTAGTCATCTATAAAACTGGAAACCTGACACTCCAAATGGCCATGATTCAGTCCAAATATCTGATGTTCCTTCAAGCAATAGCTAACAAAGAATAGCTTACTTAAATAACCCTTAGCTGAAAGTCTCAGGTGCTATCATTGTCGCCTTGGTTGGTGGGGTAAGGACCCTCAGAAATAGAGAATGTCATCAGAAAAATAGGAGGTCTGTCTTTCATCTGTTGTTAAAGCAATTTCCTGTTATAGCTTTTGACTAATAATCAGGGCTGTTTCCCTGATTAACAAGACAAACTTATGTCACAAATCTGAGGTTAGCCTTGTTATCTCATGCATCAAAATGCCACATGTCAGACTTGCTATATGTTTTTCTTTAAGCTTATAGACTGCTGTACGTGGCCATTCATAGGAATAAAATTTGAATGTTAATGTTCAGCATTAACATTCTATGGATGGCTAACATAACTTATTTTATGTGAATACATACGACATTTGCCTTCTCTCTCCAAGAAACAATCTCTAGCTTGTAACTGGTGAATATTTAAAAATAGCAACTTCATAACCTTTCTGCAATTCATCCCAGTGTTGTGAAGGAATTGTTCCTAATCTGGAGCCTTGGGCTAGATTCATCTTGCACTATCTTCAGTAAAAAGAAAATTACTACTCACTGTTTTCTTTTAACAATCTCTTCTAAGCCAGAAGTCAGTTACTGTTTTTTACTTGCTGCTTTCTCCTTTTATATTTGTAATTTCAATTCTACTTTCAATCAAATATATCTTCTACTGTTACTTATATAACATTCTTACACAGACTCATTGTATTGCATCACTTTTGTTTTTTATGCATTTATTTATATTTGTCAACCTTGTATTTAAAGTGTAAGATGTTACTTCTTTCTGCTTCCTTTTTTCCTACAGAACTTTGCTTATACCTTTACTATAAACAAACTCATATTCTATTTACATGTCTACTTTCTCACCACTCTCAGAGAGCAAACATGAGAATTTCTTATTAGCGTTCTGGTTCAGAGTGCCTCTCAGAGCTTGGCACAGGGAAGGACTATAACAACTGTTATATCAACAGACAAATGATGATAAGCATAAATGTGGTGCTTACATGTAAGGCAGCATGCAATTGTCAGACAGATACTTCCAATTTCTACATATGGCCAATATTTAGCTCTATACTAAATATGTGGTCTACAGGTGGACATGGACTTCAGTGAGCTGATGTTTTCTGTATATGTAACTCATTGTGTGTGTGTGTGTGTGTGTGTGTGTGTGTATGTTTTTCAGTTAAAAATGAGGTAGCAACTTTCTTATTATAATAAAATAGAAAATCTCCCTGTGTTTACCTAAATCTTTTCATTAACATACTATGAGATTAAAATAAATAATAAAAACATTATTTTGTTGCTATAATTTCATTAGTGACTAAGTGCTTAAAACGTTATAGATAATCAGTATTTGTTGAATTGTTTAATAGATCAATTCATAATTTTTTTTTTTCTTAGAGATGGGGTCTTACTCTGTCACTCAGGCTGGAGGACTGCAGTGGCATGATGACAGCTACTGCAATCTCAAACTCCTGGGCTCAAGCAACCCTCCCACTTAAGGCTCCCGAATAGCTGGGACTACAGGCGTGTGCCACTATGCTCAGCTAATTTTTAATTTTTTTTATAGAGATGGGGGTCTCTCTATGTTGCCCAGACTGGGCTTAAATTCTTGGCCTCAAGCTATCCTCCTACCTTGGCCTCCCAAAGTATTGGGATTATAAACATGAGCCACTGTGCCTTGCCTATAAATAATTTTTAGAGGTGATAACCTATTCTCTTCCTAACAGATATTTGGAATAGTGGAGTAAATGGGACAATAGCTAATATTAGGCAAAATATAACTAAAATGTATTTAGTAAAAATTATATTCAGTTTCTGTTCTTAAATACAATGATAAAGAAGATAATAGTTTATTCTTTTTGATCATTTATTAATATTATGGTCCAGAAACAGTAGTAAGAACTTTGTATGGATTGTATTTTTAATCTCTAAACAATTATTTAAGTTAAAGAGGTTCCTATTTTATAGATAAGAAATTTGAAACACATATTGAGAAAATTTCCCCAAATTATGCACCTCATAACTGACCCTGTCAGGATTTAAATCTATGTGTTTAAGTCAATGCCCATATCTTTACATTTTGTTATATTAACTCTCAAAGCATAAATGGAGCTTAATATTTTCAGTAAAAATGCTAATTTAATACAGGCAAAATACAGGCCCATGTATTTGTGTTAGCAAGGAGACAGGTTGAAGATGTTCTTTCATTTTATTTGATTTATGTCTATTATGCTCCGAAATAAATTATACTCTTCCGCTGCACAGGGATACCTTCTCCACCAAAGCAAAGTCTATGCTTCCAACAGGCCTGCTACAAGAAGGTGTTGAATATCTTTAACACATTCTGCCAAAACTAGGGCACAGAATGAATCCTCCCGTCAAAAATTGCCCATTGTTTTTAAAGATGTGTTTGTGTATTTTCTTGCCTGAGGAAAAACTCTACTAAGTTGTTTTGCAATTTTAGTTTTCCATGAAAAATCAATCAGAGTTTCATTTCAGCTCACAGCTATGCTATATAATTTTAAATTATTAAAAATCATTAATACATATTATAGGTACATATTTTAAGGAAATTTGACTATAATAGGCTATTAACTCGACAAGTGGCATTTAATATTTTCTCCCAAAATACTATTACTGTAAGAGTTAGATTATTTGTGAAATAATATGCAGTTATATTGATAGCATAAATCTGTAATGGACTATGGATCATAGTTTGACTTTGCCTCAATGAGAATAATAAATTTGTCAATTGACCTGTTTTATTTAATGCTTACTTATCTTTCCTTTCTTGACATTAAACTATGTACTTGGTTGTCTCTTTCTCTTTTTTTAGAAGACTACAGGATTGATTTTTTAATGCAAACTCAGCATATTTTAGCTTGCATCTCTCCCTTTAGAAAATACATGCCTTTTTTTTTAAATTAGGGGAAGAAAATATGTTTCTTGCTAACTAAGAAAAGTATTACAGAGCCAAATGTTTAGGAAAGGGGTATAATTTAGGGATGTTTCTTAAAATGCACTGAAATCACAGCAGAGGAAAGTAGGTCTCCACATTCTCAGCAGGTTGCTTGTAAAACCAAATGACATGCACGATATATTGAAATATTCCGTAACGGACTCGCCACATTTACTGCAGCATTAATATAAAAAGCTCCTCCAATGGTTCACCTTCTTGCTTACTGATGAGTGGAATTGTTTGTGTCTCAACTGGGACTATATAATTGGCACTCACCCTCCTCTCAGCCTTTCAGAATATTGACATTTCTTTTGAGAAAATTCTAAAGCACAGAAGGAACTAAATGAGGGCAGGAGGAGCTTTTAAATAGGTGAGATCACCCAGCAAGTGCCAATGCGTCTACATTCTCAAGGTTTATTTGAGTAGCAACTATTACTTTTGGCACAATGGAAGTTACAGAAGTTATAATAATGTTTTTGCATATTGTTTCCTGTGTCCCCTATAGATGTTAGAGTCAATTTGCAGCTTTTTTTTCTAAAGCAATGCTTTCTGCCCAGAATTTCTTACCCATACATACACTACATTTATAGGTTATTTTAATGGCATAGGATTTTATTCTAACTGAAATTCTTTCTTGAATGTTCAAGTTTTCTTATAGATAAATAATTTCCTGGTCAAAACAGTCTATAACAACATACAGTAATACCAAAAGTGTTTATTGAACATTGAGGTGTCAGGCACTATACTAAGTATTTTATACACTTTACTTTTCAGTCCTAATATTTATTTCTTATGTTGGTGTTACTATCTTCATTTTACTAATATAGAAATTGAGACTCTGGAAAATTAAATGATAGCTTCAATAACCCATTTCTAAAAATGTAATTGGGAAGGGCTTAAATCTAGGCCACTTTTGCTCAAATATTTAATGTCCTAGCCTGCATTCTGCTTTATAAGAAGAGTATTTTTCACCCATGTATTTGTCAACTGATAGCAAATATATTTTAAAAAGTTGTCTGTTTTTAAAATATGTTCTGCAGTGTTGCTTCTTCTATGTCAATTACATTTCCTTTAAAAACATTCTTAATTTGCTTTGCATTCTACTGCACATTGAATTAAATACCCTTAAAGTTGTTCATAGTATTTCATTTCAATCCTTTTAATTACTGCAAGGTCAGCAATAATGTCCACTCTTTTACTCCAGATTTTATTAATTTGTGTTTTGACTTTTCTTCATCAATAAACTTTTCACAATTATTTTTATTTGTTTCAAAAACGCAACATTTTGTTCTTTTATTGTTGTTTTTTTGTTGTTTTGTTTTGTTTTCTATTTCACTCATTTCCTCTTTAATATTTATTATTTCCTGTCTTCTTCTTTCTTGAAGTTTAGTGTGATCTTCATTTTTAATTTAGGTAATTAAATATGAAACATCTGTTTTCAAATCTAAAGTGTAGTTTATTACATCTCAAACAAGAATCAGTACAATTAACCAAAGTGTGCACCCAAACTATCAACACGGTTTGCCATCTTAACCGGAGCTTGTTTATGTCAGCAGCAAAGAAGCCTACAGAGCGAGTAGCGATTAAATCACGACAGATGTTTTCCACAGCTTGTTGAGAATTGAATATTTGTTCTTGCATGAAGTGGTCCAAAGCCTGGAAGAAGTGGTCATCAGTTGGTGCAAGGTCTGGTAAATACAGTGGATGACAGAGTTTCCAAGTCCAGCTTCCGTAGTTTGAGTAGTGTTATTTGGGCAACATGTGGTAGATAGAGCATTGTTTTGCAAGAGGATTGGCCTGTCTCTATTTATCAATCTTGGGCTGCTTAATTTCAAGCATCCTCAAAATTTCATCCAACTGGTTGCAATAGACATCCGCTGTAATCCAAGGACCAGGTTTCATGAAGGTATGGTGGATAATAACAGCGCTGGACCACCCAACAGACACCATTAGGTTTTTCTGATGAATATTTGGTCTTGGACTGTGTTTTGGCACTTCACCTTTATCCAACCATTAAGCTGAATGCTTGTGATGGTCAAAAAGAATTCATTTTTCATCACACGTAACAATATGGTGTAAAATGGTTCATCTTTATGTAGTGACAGCAAAGAAAGGCAAACTTCGAGATGATTTCTCCTTAATTCATGTGGAACCCATCTACCCAGCTTCTTTACCTTGCCAATATCTTTCAAATGGTCCAATATTGTTGGAATAGTAACGTCAAACCTTGCTGCTAATTCGCACAAGTAGGTTGAGATGGATTAGCTTCCACTGCAGTTTCAGCTCATCATTATCCACCTTGGTTTCAAGTTGCCCATGTGGCTCATATTCAACATTAAAATCACCAGAATGGAACTTCTCAAACCCATTGCTGTACTGTGTGTTCATTAGCACACCCTTCCCAAACACTTCGTTGATATTTCAAGCTGTCTGTGCTGCATTGGTTCCACAGCAGAGCTCATATTCGAAAATAAAACAAATTTGTTACTTATCTACAGTTTCACAAAAATTGCTGTAAAAAAATTTGAAAGATAATCACAGGCCAAAATGTACATTTGCATTTGAAAGACTGAGAATGTACCTTCACAATAAACATAAAACAAGAAGTGTCAAAGTGAAATGTCAGAGATATCAACTGTCAAACTTAGTATTTAAGGAAATTAGACATTTCATATTTAATAACTATTTCATACTTAATAATTTCTTAAGGTGGAAGCTTACAATTATTGATTTGAAGCCTTTCTGTTTTTCTGATGTATGTGTTTACAGCTATAAATTTCTTTCTGATCATTGTTTGAGCTCCATCCTTTAAATTTCCATATATTGTATTTTTATAATATTTATACTCAGTTTAAATTGATTTTGAATTTCCCTGGTGATTTCTTCTTCAATCCATAGACCTTTAAAAATCTATTGCTTAAATTGTAAGTATTTGTGAATTTCCCCAATATTTTTTGTTGTTGATTTCTAATTTAATTCTGTTGTGAACAGAATTAATTCCGCATAATTTTTTAATCCTTTAACTTTATTGAGAATTGTTTTATGGCTTAGCATATGATCTGTCTTGGAGAATATCCCATGTGTATTTGAAAAGACTGTATACTTTGCTTTTGTTAGGTCGCCTATTCTAGAGGTGCAAGTTAGGTTACGTTAGTTTATGGTTTTGTTCAAGTATACCGTATACTTGTTAAGTTTTGTTAATAATTGTATCCCTTATAGAGATGAGTGCATTAAAGTCTCTGAATCTTATTCAATTTTTATATATTCCTTTATTATGTTAGTTCTTAATAAATAAATTTAGGGGCTTTGCTGTTAGGTGAATATATGTCTAAAATCATCATGTCTTCCTGAAGAATTGAGATTTTATGATTATAAAATGCTCATCTTTATCTAGTATAATTTTTTGTCTTAAAGTCTACTTGGTATATTAGTATGGCCATTCCAGATCTCTCCTGCTTACTGTTTGCATGATATGTTTTTCTGTATTTTTACTATTAAACTATTTATGCCTTTGAATCTAAGACTTTCTTCCCACAAATAATATGATATAAAGTATGATCTTGTTTTTACTTTTTCTTGACTGTATCTGAAAATTTGTTCTTCTATTGGTTTAAAAATCAATTTATTAATATATTTAATGTAATTATTGATATAGCTGGATTTATTGCTACTTTTTTTTTGTATTTGTCTCATATATTTTTTCCCCTGTGTATTCTGTTATTGTGTTCTTTTGAATTAAATAGATATTTTATGGTGCACTATTTTTATTCAATTTTTAGTTACTTTCTTAGTGGGTGCACTGGGTGTTACAATATATACTTTAATTTATTACAATTTACTTCAGATTAATACAATTTAATTCCAGTAAATACTGAAATATTGCTCCAATATGATACTATTTCTCACCTCTTGTGTCATTATTGTCATATATATCAACTTTATACTGTGTAATTCCAACAGTACAGTTTTATAATTATAGTTTTATGCAATTTTCTTTTAAATAAGTTAGAAAGGAAGAGAGAAAATACACATTTGTGCCTTTATATTTACTTATATAATTACCTTTACTGCTGCTCTTTATTTGTGTGTAACGTTATTGCCTGAGGCCATTTCCTGTCTTCATGAAAGACTTGTATATATCTTAAAAGACATATCTGCTATCAATGGATTTTCTCAGTTTTGTTTATCTAGAAATGAATTTCACTTCATTTTTGATGGGTTTTTTTTGCTGAATATACAATTCTTTATTGGCCATTAATTTCTTCTTTCAGCATTTTAAATATGTCAGTCCACTGTTTCATGGCCTTGACCATTTCTGTAGAGAAGGCAAATGCTAATAATAGTTTCTCTATTATTTCTCATTTGTTGTTTTCAACCCAATATCTTTGTTTTTACTTTCAAATGTTTGACTACAATGTTTCTATGCATAGAACCCTTTATTTTTATCCTATGTATTAGAGTTCTCCCACTGAGGCAAAAACAAAAGTATGCAATATAATGACATAATTATATATAATATATAAATACATATTAACAACATATTTATATACTTTATAAAATAATCATAGTATATGAAATATTACTAATTAAAAATAATGAACTACTGATATACAGTTGTGGTTGGAAGAAGCTCCTGCAAAGATGGGTACAGTCAGAATTAGGGGACCTGGGCCCAGCACTGTGACTCTGGATATTCTAGATTTCAGATACCACTAATCAATAATGGGATGGACCCTAGTGCCTTGCCACACTGGAGTGGCCCTATACCTTTTGGAAGTGTCTGGGTGAGAAAATGATCATTTGATAGGGGGTATCACTTTCTGATACTCTCTTTTTCCAGGATAAGATTTTATACTAGTATCTTAAGCAGAAATTAAAGCTGAGGACTTCATGTTTTTTGAACATGGCTGGTTTCTAATCATACTTCACCACAGCGTCCATAGGATACCAAATTTTGCCAAATGCCTATCCTTTTCCAGGCATGACTAGTTGGCATAGATATATCTAGATGCACAACGGGAAAGATTTAGGACCAGGAAGTGGGAGTTTATATACTGCAGTCTGGATTTACAATATGTTATCCAGAGTGAATAGGAAAATCATAGTCTTGTAGGAAAATAAAAGGCAAAATGAAATGAGTGCTACACAGAGGTATAAGTTTAGTTCTATGCAAACAGAAATAACTAAGTCTGACATGGGCTAACAGGAAAGGCTTTAAGGAGGCAAAGAGGACACAGCAGTTGAGTTTACTAGGATTGGATTGGGACAAAGCAGCATTCTGTGATATGATAGGAGCATAAAGGCATGGAGATTTGATGTGTACACATAGCTGTAGTTAAACGTAACAGAAAATAATGGTTATAATAGAAGCAGAAAAGTAAGTTTGCTGAATGCCTTAGAGGTTAGCCTAAAAAGGTGAGAAGAAGATAACAGAAAGTCTTTGCTATTTATTTGTTTCAGGGGCAGATGGGGGAGTGAGCATATTTGAATTATATTTTGGGATAATAATTCTTGGGGTCAGGTGGTATAATGAAAAAGGGACTTATATATTTAATGGTTTGAAGAAGAAATGACTGTCATGGATTATCTGTTTTCAACCCAGCATAATTAACAACACTTCGTGAAGAACACTTTGCATTTACCAGAATCACTGTTTATAAATGATTCCAGATTTTGCAGATGAGAGGGCTCTCCATTGAAAGCAGAACAAAAGAGAAAGATATTTTCCTCAAGAGAGAGTTGCAGCCAGAAGAATGAGAGGATGTAAAATTCACAGCAGCTTAGTAAGAAGCTCTTAATAAGCATTTACTTCTCTACTACAGAATGAGTCAGTTGCTGCAAGCTTTTCAGAGATTCTTGAGTATGTGGCAGCTTCCTTCCAAGATTTTGAGAATCACTTTATGCTTTGGGTTAAAACCTTCAGTGTTTTCTTCCTCAATCTTCAGTGGCATCAGCCTTACCTTTGGCATTATCTTCCTCATCTTCATCCCACAAACATTTCCCAATAATCATGGAGATTGTTAGTTATGCATTAAGCCTTTATACTCAGAATATATTGATTAGCTTCTGTTTTCCTGACTGAATACTGATGGATGCAGTTTTTGATATGGTAAGTCTAACAGAATCTAAAATAATTGAGAATATGGAACTAGCTCTCTAATCTTATCGGGTGTAAAATGTAGTAATAGCTTCATTATCAGTAGAAAATGAGATACTGATAATCTTTAGCATGTAGTTGTGAAAAAATTAGCTAAATCATCACATGTAATTAACCATCTATTTAAGGAAAACTTTGGAAGGTCAAGTAGTTTTAGCAATACAAGATAATGGAGGGGAACAATGAGTTGTGGGATTGTCTGGCATCTTCCAAATGTACTGAAAAACCTGAAGAAGGAAAATGACAGACTTATTGCTTTAACTATCCAGTTTAAGGCTAAGGCTCATAAGCAATTTATTATAGTCTACATAGCCAACATTTATGAAAACCAAATCCAAAGTGTGACTTTCTTGTAGGTAAATGAATTATTTAAAAGAGAAATCAATTCACAGTTTCAATTCTTTTTGGTTAGGGCATTGGTTTGTAATAAGTAGACCCCCCTCCAAAAAAAAAAGAATGGAACATTTGGGCAGTTGTTGATAAATGTAACTACCTTGACTGCTGCTCTGTGTTGAGCATGTCTCTACCTCTAGAGTCTGAAGAAACTGAGAGGCCAAAGGAAGAGGCTGACAAATCCATTTTCTTAGAAAGAAACATTTAAGTGGTTTGGCTGGTTGGTAAGGGATTGGAAAACAACTTTGGTGACAAGTTCTGGAGAAGAATTTTTAGGATGGACCTTTTCATAAAGGCATAATTGATTGGATACTTACCAACAGGATGCAGAAGAGGCCCTCAATAATCAGGCGGATAAAATAACCTAGACCACGTATGGCAGTCTGCCCTCTTTGCCAGCCACCCCAGGCCATTTGCCACTGGAATATTTTCACTAGTGGAAACAACAAAGGTACAATTGAATGGGAAACTGAGATGATCATTTGTCTTTTAATCATATTAGTCTTTTATGCCACAGAATCAATAGGCAAAAAAAAGGTTTACTATCCGGCAGGATAACTTAAAACACAGAGCTACAAATACATAGTGAGGGCCAATATGGTGGTTCTCATAAAAGCTAATGCAAATGACAGGAACTCAACCTAGGCAGGACTACTAATAACACAATCCTTCAGGCATAAAGGCATGGATCACCATGTTAGGTAAAAGTCCCTGACATGCTATGATGCTGGCTGAAATCAAACTGATCATGAAATGGTTAGAGGAAGAAGGAAGTTTTAAATACCATCTATGGCTATATATCCAGTTATGTGAATGTGCTTGTATTATATATTTACTTATCACATTTGATATTTATATATGTGCATACAATTAATCAAATTTTGCATCATTTTTCTCTTTCTTTATATTGATATTTCTCTTTCTTTATATTGATTTATATTGATAAATACATTAATATTGTTTAGCCCTATATTTCAGTGTTTCAGTTATGGATATCTAGATATCCACATGTCCAAATATGGATATATGAATATTTTTGCAACTGATCTGGAATACAAATGAACTTCACACTGAGATGTATGAATGACATATCAGATTTTGTGTCTCCTTAAAAGAGCATGTCTTCAGTTATGTGGGTAGTTGTATCATGTTAACCTAAAGCTTATTGAAAACTTAAATATGAAAAAAGCAACGTACATCGAAGTCAGATTATTACTTTTTAACTTGACATCACCATTATCCTCTTCCCAGTCTCCTCTGCATTTCTAGAAACTACACTTCCCTGAAGTGTCTTCACTGTTTGATTCAAGCCTAGATTGCTAATGAGAGGGACCCTGTCCAAGATATGAAAGGCAGAAAAGAAAAAGAATTCAAATGTAGACAAATGTGTGATGACGTGAGATTCTCAGTGGCTTGCCACTTCCTATTGAAGGCCCTTTGCTTTGTTGCTAATAACTGAGACAAGAGGTACAAACTTTCTAAGAAATTCTTAAGAATTACAGCAACTTTCTGGTAAATTTTTGAGAATGCATCTTGACACTTTAAACTGAGCTTTCTAGTTTATGCTTTCCTAATATTGGACGGCAGCTTATCTGATCTTTAATAGACTTTTCACTAACACTCTACCAGTTCTTACAACAACCATCTAAATTTGTATTAAACCATTTACACTATGCAGAGTGGCTTCTGTTTTTTGGATCAAGTTGTGAATGATATAGTGAATAAAACCTGGACCAGGGAAATGGGTATGAAAAAATATGGATTTTCATTTTGCATAAACTATGCAGTTTGTTTCATTAATAGATTAGGATATGAATAGAATATGATGAGTTACAAATTATTCATACTTCATTATGTTGTCCATTTGAGAAATACTTACAATGTTCGCATTATGTACAGTTATTTTTTGTGATAGGACTTATGCAAAAAATCTCTGAAGTTTAGCAGTAAGAGAATGCTCTCATCTATATAATTGTTAATAGGAAAGTTATTCCACAGATAAATCTGAAGCCTTCCATTCTATGTAAAGAATTAGCAATATCAACTTTAAATTTTCTTCATCTTGTTAAAACTGGTACCAGCATATTTTTCCATAATTGTTCTTAAAATTTTATTTTATTCTGAAAATCCTTTATCAACAACTGTAGAACTGAAATCAGTACAAAATGTATGCAGAAAAATTTATTCACTTTTTAGCACACTTTGGAAGTTGGCAATGTGAAGTAGGAAAATGTCTGCATTATCTCAGTCACCATCACTATTGCTTGCTATTGTAAACATGTTTTAATTAAATATTTTATTGTTATATACTTATTTATATATAATGTAAACTGATAATTTTAAGTTTTTTTTAGAGTCAATATCCATTATGAAAGCTTTAAATGTTATGATGCTCAGGTGCAACTGCCAACAAATATTCAGAATAAATCTACAGGCAGAGAATAAATACCTCAGGATAAAAAACATTCTAGGCCTGGCACAGTGGCTCATGCTGGTAATTCTAAGACCTTGGGAGGCCAAGGCAAGAGGATCACTTTAGGCCATGAGTTTGAGACCCGTCTGAGCAACATAATGAGACCCAGTCTTACAAAAAAATAGAAAGATTAGCGGGGCATGGTGGTGCATGCCTATACTCCCAGCTACTTGGGAGGAGGAGGCTTAGGCAGGAATATGAGCTTACAGTGAGCTATGATGACACCACTGTACTCTAGCCGGGGCAACAGAGTGAGACCCTGTCTGGAAAAAAAAAAATAAAAGAAAAAGAAAGCAAAAAGCATTTTATGTCAATATGCTTCATCTAGATTGCTTGGCTTGGCTTGCAGGACTGTGTAAGTAAATTCATTTACAATTTGTTTTGTAGAAAATAATTGAATTACATAATGAAATAGAGTGACAGAAATCGCAAAATATAGAACAATGTGGGCATTAGAAAAATTGCTTAAATTTGGATCTGTCTCTTATTAGTTTAACAAGTCTACATTATTCTAAAAATTATTTTATTTTAATATTAATAAAGTATTTATTGGGTGCTTTTTATCAGTATGTCATAAATTACAGAGAGGATATTGGCCAGGGGATAGCCATCGGTTTAACTAAAGATTATAACCAATAACAAAGAAATTTAGTGTACTAACTTCGCTTATGTAAACCAGTAAATCATTAACAATTATTTAGAGGAAAATGATGGATTTACTGAGACCACCTTGATCTGATAATTGGAGGTCTCTCTGCCCTATTATTGTATGTCATTCAACTGTCATGATTGCAGTAGTCTTTGCAATATATGAAAAATGTTAAGTTTCAAGACATCATGTATGATTTATGATGATTTTTTTCTTCCCAATTTAGCTAGATTCTCTAGGGAACTGAAAATAAATCAGTCCTCAAATCACCCTCGGGCCTCTGAAACAGAGGCAGGAGAATTGTGAACCCCTTGCAACTGGCAAAGGCCACACTTCCTCCCAAGTGAAGATGTGTCAAAACTGGTCCTGGCAAAGTAAATATTTCTTAATGTCCTTGAATTTTTTAGGATCACCTATTTCAGTCACGAAACTAAGAAAATAAAATCTGTAAATGCAAAGGCTTAGGCACATGGATTCACAGTAAAATTATGAAGGAAATCTCTATTCATAGTATTGTTGATAATTTGAAAACCTATTCATAATTGCCAAGACTGTTCTTTCTATGTTTACTAGCTCTCAATAATCTCTCCTTTGTCCCAGAAGCAGTCTGAGTACAAATCAAGTACAAACCAGGCTACTAATAAGAAACTTAGTAACAATTAATTTAGAGTTCACCGAGGGTATAATAATGCTAGGTGCTGCTGATAGAAATTTTTGAAGAAGTCAAACTGTCCCTAATATTTTAAAATTAACAGTTTATGAAAAGTAAATATGCCCATTAAAATGACACATTTTATTAATAAAATAGAAATTTTTATTTTTCATGATTTTTAAATAATTGCTTTAAAATGACACTGAGTTTGGAACATTACCATGCTTATTCACTTGTAGTCATTGCTAAATTTCAATACTAAACCTAACCTACTTCTCTGGGTTTTTCTACATGACATTATGTTTACCTTCCATAAAGGATTTTCAAATTGTATAATTAATTGTTAATGTATCTGCCTATAAAAATGAGTTCCTCAAAGCAGGTACTTTGCTTTATTCACCTTTAAATCTGTATACATTATATAATATTCTTTTTATGTTAAAGGCTAATTAGATGTTAAATGAGTGAATGAATATATAGCAAGCACAGGAAAGATAAATTTATTGCAAGTCAGTAAAATTTGCTGATTGCCTCAAAATGTGTAAGTATCTACGGAACATTAATCTATAACAGAGATGGACATGTTTTTACTGTATAGGGCCAAATATTAAACACTTTTGGTTTTAGGGGTATATAGTCTTGTCCGCAACTACTTACATACTCTTCTGTTATAGCAAACAAAGCAGCCATAGACAGTACCTAAATGAGAGGATGTGCCTGTGTCCCAGTAAACTTTTATTTACAAAGAGAGGTTAAGGGCCAGATCTGGCCTATGAGTTGGAACTTGCTGATGCCTAATCTAAAACTTTAAAATAATTCTGACAAATTCACAGCTAGCCTTATTTTTAGTTTAAGCTGATGTGTATGGGAAAAATGAGCAATCATCATCAAAAGATATCTAAAAAATTAAAGTAATTGGAAAAAACTAACCAAAACAATGAATATATATTTTAAATGTCATATTAGATACTGATACATGAAGAGATAGGCCAATATATATAAGGGAATATATTACATGGTAAAGTGTCAGTACATTTCAATAAGAAAAAAGATGGATTAATTAATGGCATTTAGACAACTGAGTAGCTATCTGAGAAATATTTAGATCTATATCTGATTTCTTATATCAAGAAAATTCTCATGGACTAACATTTAAATGCTTTTAAAAATAAATCAAATGCACTTGCAGAAAACATGGGAGAGTGTTTTATGTAATTAGGATGTAGAATTAGACTTTTGAAAAATGATACCAACTCCAGAAATTATGTGAGAAATGATTGATGAATTTGACTTAATAGCAATTAACATCTATGTAAATGCCATGAACAAAATCAAAATAAAGGAAAATCTTGGAAACAAATTTGTAACAATTATGACAGTTTAATACTTATTTACTTAACATATTAAGTGCTCCTACAAATTGATAGGAAAGAGATCAATAACTCAATAACAAAATGGTATAAGACATGAAAGAAATTATAAAAAATAAAATATAAACAGATTTTCAAAATATGAAAAGATGTTCAATTTCATGTTAAGAGAAATGAAACAAAAACTACATTTTTTTATGAAAGTTTAAATTATATAATTTTTTGTGTGGGACAATGTAAATATCTGTATGGGACAAATATCTATCAAAATTTGAAACGTTCATTCCCTTTAATTTGGAAATTTCATGTTTAGAGATTTATACTACAGATATAAACAAAAGTTGCTTTTATGTTTATTACAAAACAAAACTGAAAATATCCATAAGATTATTACAATAGGAAACTGGTCCAATACAGTATATGTCATATATTAAAGGGAACTCTATGTAGCTACTAAAATGAATGAGACAATGTCTTAAGTACAAGTATGGAATTATCGAAGGAGAAAAGGAAGATTCAGAAAAATTTGTGGGACATACAATCAGTTATTTAAAATGCTGCGTGGAGACAGAATATGTCTGGAACAACATGTAAGAAACTGGTAATAGAGACAGCTTCTAGGGAATAGACCTAAAGAGGAGACCGGGTAGAAAGTAGAGTTCTTTATAGGATATGTCTTTTTGAAACTGACTTGATGTTTTACTGTGATCATGCTTTATCTATTAAAAAGTGAATTATTTCCACATGTACTCACCAGAAAATTGGTTTCCCTGATCATCACCTAAATGCACATTGGGGAATGATACCAACTGGATATCAGACTGAGGCAGGGGATGGGGGGAGGGGATGGGTGTATGCCTACATGATGAGTGCGTTGCGCACCGTCTGGGGAATGGTCATGCTTGAAGGTGCTGACTCAGGGAGGTGTGGGGTGGGGGGAGGGGATAGAGGTATGACTACATGGTGAGTGCCAGGCGCACTGTCTGGGGAATGGACACGCTTGAAGCTGTCTCGGGGGGGGGGGGGGGGGGGGGGGGGATGGGCGGGACATGGGCAATATATATAACCTGAATTTTTGTACCCTCATAATAAGGTGAAATAAAAAAAAAAAATCAGTAAAAAAAAAAAAGTGAATTATTTTGAATTACATTGCAAACTTTCATTTTAGGAAGGAAATTTATTCTACAATATGCTAATTGTAGTAACAGGCCACACACATTTTATTTTATAACATGCTTCCAATGATAGGAATTAACTATAAATTAGATATTTCCAAATTTAACAACTGAAATATTGATTTGCTTTGAGAAAAATTTGCTTTCTTATGAGTTTGGATCAATCTTCAATCCACCTCTGTTTAAAGCATAATAATAATGATGTTAGTCAAGGGATTAGCTCTAAAATTCCCTTCCCTACTTTCCTCAGAGGGCTTAGAGACAACCATATAAATAGAATCAATGTATTGATAGTCACAGATTCCTGAGAAGGGACATAGATTAAGTTTCCATGTGAATTTTGCTGCATTTAGTATAGGGACCAGGATAAAATGCAATTATTAATTTTCTTAAATACTAATTATCAACAGTTAATGTTGACTTTAAACATAACATTAAAATTTACAGGTTATTTCTCACAGAATTCTGCTCTCTCAAACAAACATGGCAATAATTAATAAGAGCTTATTATAATATTTTATAGACTATATAATACCTGTTACTGCCATCTAAAACAATTTTTGATAATAGATGAAGCTATAAATTTAAATGTTTGACACATCTTCAATTGTAGCTTTCTTGATGTATATTAATAGTTTTCTCTGTAATTGGTCATTGACAACAGAAGATTTTCTATAATTATCCAGTCCTCTTGTGGTTGACCTGATTTCAATAGGCATTAAATCACATCAAGTGTTCAAAATAGTTGGATTAAGCACCTCAGATCAATTTCAAAATTGTATCTATACACGTTTAATACTGGAGAGTAAAAGAGATCAGAATGTTTTGATTCTCATTCCAACTTTAGCTCTATTCTGTACTTCTTAAAACTGCTGAGATGCAGGTAGCATTAAAAATTTTCAATTTTCCTGAAATAGTCCCCTATCATTTCTCTAAGTAAATGGTATCTTGACATTAGCCACTAAGTTCTTGCTCCACCGAAACAAAAACAAAACTGCAGAGCTTGGCGTAACATACCTCTCCTGCTGAGCCCACATCGGTCCAGGTGTTAAAATTTGGACACTTTTTTTTTCAAGCCCTTGATATATGAAAACAAAACCAGAAGGAAGCTTGTTGAGGAAACTGTGTTTTAAACAGTAGTAGCTCAATCTGTTGATTTACAGGCTACTGATTTACAAGCTGTGAATGAATTGAAGCCTTCAGCAACAGGAAGCTCTGCCATTGGGAAACCCTATAGCTACAGCTGGAGCCCAGGGACCTGCTTGACTGCTTACAGGAAAACTCACTCCAGGAGCCCCCTGTAATCAGAGTTGTTAACCAGAAGGAAATGTCTTCAGTGTTCTTACATGGCTCTTAATCAGATACTGACAGAGTGCCTTTGATCAACACATTTGCACCATGAGGTTAACCATAGGGTTCAGTATGTCCACATAGATTTCACAGTCAGCTCCAAATGTACACAACCAACAGAGAAACTATTCAGACTCGATCCTGTCGCTGGCTCCATCTCTGTCCTCTCAGCCTCCGGGGTCTGTTGTAAGGATTAATGAACTACATTTTTCAAGTATCTCGCCATCTCTAAACTAGAACTGAGAACAAAACATGAGGCATTGTTGTGGAGGCCTGTTTGTTGCTTCTTTGATATCTCTACATGTCTTAATTGAAAACCTTCAACAGTGGCACCAGCCTGCTGCTCCGTGTTAGGCCTTTAAGAACACAGGAGTGGAGAGAAAGAAACCTCAGGGAGGAATTATCTCACAGACAGAGATCACTGGTGGGTGAAATGGCCCCGGCTGAGTTATTTTTCATTTGCCAGCTTGGTTGGTATCCAGAATCCGTGACTTGAAATGAAACAACTGTGTAGTCACAGAGCAGAGAAACAAAGTTGGCTCAGAGGTCCCAAAGAGAGCAGCTCACAAGGTGCATCCCAAGTAGGTTGAGGCGAGAGCTATATATTTTCTGTCACTTTAATTGCCTGTGAAATATTTCATGCACTTTGTGTTAGTGGACAAGATAGATTAACTCCATTTTGTTTTAGGGAAAAAGAAATTACTGGGTCTGCCCTGAGCTTGATGTGGGGAGGGATAAGGTGATGCTACTGCATTCTTTGAGTATGTATTAAAGCAACACATGGCAGGGTGAAAGTTTATTTCTGCATATCAACATACTCATCTGACGGTATAGAAATAATATAAATATAAATGGATCCGCAAAATGTGCAAAACAGCAGATTACAGTCATGTTTAAAATAGTCAGGACTAAAATAATTATAAGAGAAATCCAAAATCTAAGAGGCTTTTTTTTGGAAATTTAGATGTTGACATACAATTGACAACAAGTATCCAAGAGCTACTAAGAAAAACAAAAACAAAGGCAATTGTTAGAAAGAGAAAGAAATCAGTTTTTTGAAAGTATTTGCATCTATTATTTTAAACAGTAAATATAAATTTCAAAATATAGGTACTTTCATCACACTTAAATCACTTGTTTTTCATGATAAAAAGCACACACAGGAAATTGAAGAATTACCTTTCATGTGCTAGTTATTGACCTGTAAAAGAAAATAGAGAAAAATCATTGAGGCAAAATAAGAGATAAGTGGTTATGGTTACTTTTTGATATATTACCTTGAGCTTTATAGTGATTAAAGCTTAATAAAGAAAATTTTTCCTCACATTTTTTTCAGTCTAGTTAATATTATTTTAATTTAATTTTAACTTAATAATTTTACTTCCCAGACATCAACATTTATTTCAAATGTAGTCTCAGTCTACTTATTGGTTGAAGCTCTGTATGTTGTAATTTACACAAATGAATTACAATTTAACATAAGTAATTCTCAACGCCTTTCTTTCTAGAATTCACTTATTTTTATCTTTCACTTAGATTCAATTTCATGAGGAATCAATTTTTAAAATTATAATAAAATAATTTTTTTCTAATTATCCAGTGTAACACTTTAATGAGGTTCAGCAAAATCATAACAGCAAATATGCAATGTCAGGAAAATTTGTGCAGGAGTTTGAAATGTGCAAAAGAGATAAGGTCCTTCGAATAGAGTGCTAAGCATTGTATAACTGCCCCTCTGGGATTATCTGATTTTGTAAGGGTGTCCACCTGTGATAGGCAGACCTTAACTTGGAGAAACTGAAGTAATGCAAATATTTCCTGGAATTTCATTGCATAGCAATGCAAATGATTCCTGCTCATGGCAATGCAAATGAATCTTGTACAGAAGATCAATCTCTATAATTCTCATTTGAATTGGTTTTAACATTTTTACTGTATTCCTTATTAATTAGTAGGTTAAATGAAATCTTTGACAACTGTTCATTTCATATTAGTATGAAAGTCACAATTTTACCTCGCTGAAAATTGTATTTTAACAGACATGAGGCAGAAATAAAAGCTCTTTCAATTAAAATAAAAGAGAGCTTATTTTAGTGTTCCCTTAAAATACTGTTATTAAATAGCAAATCATTGGATCTGCTTGTTAAAAATAATCAGGAAAAAGGTCTATAAAAGTGTAGAATGTACAGTGGGGAGGAATGTTTTTGTTTCATTTATGAGTGTTTCTCAACAGCCCGTAGCAGTTCTGTTGTGTGTGTTCAGTGTCTGTTGCTCCTATAGAGATAAAAAATAAATAATGGAAACAAAAAGCCAACCCAATTCTAACAGAAATGATAATATGCAAATATCAAAGGAAAAATGGAAATATCATTCCCCTCTCCACATAAAAAATTGATTTTATGTGGTGTCAAATTCCATAGTGCAGTGTACTCTAGAAAGGGTAGGAAGAAAACTTTTTAAAATTATTATCTAATATTAAAAAGGGGTTCTTTTTATTTTTTTTTTCATCTTTTTTTTAAAGAACCATCATGGAAAACCGGTTAATTTGAAAATACAAGTGTAATCTAGGGGTCTGTCAGTAGAACTCAGAGCAGTTACTGTGAAGTCCTTCTTAGTATTCAGCTTGGGCTTTTATTCTCACCTAAGAATTTAAAGAAATAAAAGGTTCTCCATAATTAATCTATTACAATAGAATCAAATCATCTTTCCCTGTCACAAAACGTGGGGAAAATAAATGTGAAATGAGTAGGCCATCTTAAATTGCTCTACTTAACAAACAATTACATTAATATTAGGTCAACTTCTGCATCAGAAAATACTCAGTTTTTAGGCTTAAAGAATGAACATCTATTTATATTTCCTATCCATCCACAAAGGCAGAGTGCATGCCCATCTATGTTGTCTGACGTCAGTTATAGCAGCCAAGTCCAACTGCCTATTTTATATACACAACCTTCTCCCACCCCTGTCATGACACCCTAACCAAATAATAAACAATCAATAAAAGACTCTCCCATCTTTCACTAAAGCTAAAATATCTATAAATACAGACTCATTCTTTAGCTATAAATGCTCCCTATCAAATAAATAAATACAGGCTCACACTCTGACAGAAAAATTTCCCTCTCTTGATGAAGTAATATGTGAAGATTTTGTAACATGAAGGAACAAGAGTTCTGAGAGAGAGAAAGTGTGGATGAGAGAAAGAAAGAAAAAGAATAAGAAAACTTCTGAACATTGAGGACAAAATATCACCATGAAAAGAGGGAAATGGTGTGGGGTGGATATGGGGTATGGAGAAGGAGGTAAAACAAATGCAAAACAACTGGCTTTATTTTAACTGAGTTGATTTTGCGTTATTCACTGAAAAGTTTCAGTCTTACGTTATCAACTATACCTAACTTTGAGTTTATCTATATATTATACACATTTGAGGAAAAGATAGTAAACTTTTATTTTTAGAATTTAAGATTAAATAAATATTATTTTTATGCTATCTAAGGTAAATTATAGTAAAACAAAGGCTTAGCCAATAGATTAATTAAAGAAGACAACTCAGTTGGGACTACATCATGTCTGTTATTTCTCAGCTAGCTCTCCATTAAGGCCAGCCATAGCTTCTTAGGACTATTGATAAAGAAACAAATTTCTATTTTATGTTAGCTTCTAGTTGAGAGATCAGTGTTAGTTACTTTTTGATAGTTTTAGGACGTATATATCATTTTCATTGTATAATATTCCCTCTCTGAAGACAATTCACAGAACAATATTTGATGTTATAAATGAAATTAAATTATGACATAATTTCCAGTAATGTATAAAATTTGTGATGTCTTAGTTGGATGTTCTTGATTTTAATCACAAAAACAACATCATCACTTTTTTACCCCAAATTTTAAGGTTAAGAGAGTCTTCAGAAATTCAGTAAGAAGAATGAATATATAAAAAGTAAAGAAATTCAGGAAAATAAGAAACTTTAAATTAAAGAAGATTGTTTCCCATAATGTTTTGTACCATTAAAACGTCATCTTGGTAATAAAGTGACTTTATTTTTGACTTAAGACATTATGGCTCTGCTGCCCCAGTGCTGCCTTGGAAATTGCACAGAACACTTGGGATTTTGTTTTGTTTTGTTTTTTAGGGCTTTAAGAACAACTGGCAACTTGCATAATAAAAAGCAAATATTTAGAGAGTTTAATTTGATAACTTTTGACAAAGGACTATATCCATGGATGTATCATTGCAATCAAGTTAATAAAAATATCAATCACCTCAAAAGGTTCCTCATGCCCCTTAATAATCTTTCCTTCCAGCCCACCCTGCCCTATCCCTACCCCTCACATGACCACAGACAATCCCTGGTCTGTTTTCTATAACTATAGAATACTTCGCTTTTCCTAGGATTTAATATCAATGGAATCAATTGTCCCACATCCTTGCCAACACTTAATATGGTCAGTCTTTTTAAAATTTTCAACATTCTAATGGCTGTGTAGTGGTATTTCATTGTGGTTTTAATTTGCCTTTCCCTAACAACAATTCGTATTTTAGAAGCATGTGTGTGTGTGCATGTGTAACATTTGTGTATTTTTTTCAATAATGTGTCTCTTCAAAATACTTGATCTTTTTCTGTGGGGTTGTTTGATTTATTGTTGAATTTCAAGATATTTATATATTCTAGCTTTTATAGCCTTTTCTCAGACATATTTTGAAAATATTTTCTCCCACTCTGTGGCTTTCCTTTACATTTTCTTATGTGTCTTCTACAAAACAAAAGCTTTACATTTTTGAGGTCCACATTATCAAGATTCTATTTATTGCTCGTATGTTTTTTTCCTATTTATAAAATCTTTGCCAAAACCAAGGTCACCAAGATTCTTATTTTAGTTTTCTTTTATGAAAGTTTTATTATTTTAGTTCTTACATTTAGGGCCATGATCCATTTTGAGTAAATGTTTTTACTTAGTGTGAGTTAAAGATCAAGGTTAATTTTATTGTCCATAGTTATCCTATTATTGTAGCATCATTGGTGGAAAAGATTAACCTTCCCCCACTGGAATGCCTTGGCAATTTTTCCAGAAATCAATTTACTATACATGTGTAGATCTATTTTCAAATTCCTTGTTTTATTCCATTAATCCATATGTTTGTCTTCACATTAATACCACATTGTCTTGATTACCGTAGTTTTACAAGTGCTAAGATATGTTTATTTGATAATAACTAGAGTTTTATTATTGTTAAAGTTACTTTGGTTTTAACATAAGTATAGTTTAACTTCTGCCCAACTGGCTCAGTTCATAGGACACAAGGCTCTTAAGTATGCTTTATAATTAGTAAATCCTCCAATTTGTTCTATTTTTGCAAAGTTTTAGGTATTCTAGTTTTTTCATCTTTACCCATGAGTGTTAGAAAACAACTTGTCAGCATCTGAAAGAAAAGGAAAATGGCCGGTTTTGAATAGGATTGGATTAAATTTATATATCAATTTTTGGAAAACAGAAATCTCAACAATATAGTATTTCCCAAACAATGAATGTGATATATCTCACCATTTATTTAGGTTTTCTTAATTTCTCTCAGCAATGTTGTGCAATTTTCAGTGTACAGGTCTTGTACACCTCTTATTAGATTTATTACTAAATATTTCATATCTCTATTGCAAATCATATTTTCATTTTAATTTAGAATTGTTTTTTGCTTGCATATAGAAGTAAAGTTGATTTTCATGTATTGATTTTTATTCTGCAGGCTTGCTAAACTCTCTATTTACTATACCTCTTTTATAAATCCTTAGGAAAATCCTTAGGATTTCCTACATAAACCATCATATTGTCTGTAATAAAGACAGTTTTCTTTCCTTCCGTTCTGAATGTATTTTATTCCTTTTTCTTGCTGTAGTGCACTGGATAATACCTGAATATAATGTTTAATAGAAGTCAGCCATATATACTTGCCTTGTTCTTTATGTCAGAGGAATGCATTTAATCATTTCCCATTGAGTATAAAGTTAGCTGTAGGCTTTTTCTCATTGCCTTGAATTAGATTGAGGAAGTTCCTTCTTTTACTAGTATCCTAAGAGTTTTTAATCATAAAAGGACTTTGAATTTTGTCAAATTATATTTCTTAATCTACTGATATGATCATTTTTTTTTACTCTGTTACTATGGTGAATTACAATAATTTATTTTCCAATCATATTTTTTCAAGCATATAAGTTTTGGCTTCCTATATTCTGAAGCTCTGTAATTGTGTATATAATCATTTGGAATTGTTATGCATTCTTTATGAATTGACCTTTTTGATATTTTAAACCTTCTCTTTACCATTAAAAATATTCTTTGTTCTGAAATCTACTTTGTTAGATATTAGTGTAGCCACTGTAATTTTCTTTTGGTTAGTGTTAGCAAGGCATATTAGTTTGCTAGGGCTGCCATAACACAACATGACAGATTGGGTTGCTTAAACAACAATTTACTTTCTCACAGGGCTGGAAGCTATAAGTCCAAGATGAAGATATTGGCAGGCTTGATTTCTCCTGAGATCTCTCTCCTTGGCTTGTATATGACCACCTTCTTACTGTGTTCTTATGTGACCTTTTTTTCTGTTTTGTGCCTTCCTGGTGTCTCTTTCTTTTCTTTTCTTTTTTTTTTTTTTTTTTGAGACAGAATCTCGCTTTGTTGCCTGGGCTAGAGGACTGAGTGCTGTGTCAGCCTAGCTCATGGCAGCCTCAAACTCCTGGGCTTAAGCGATCCTACTGCCTCAGCCTCCCAAGTAGCTGGGACGACAGGCATGCGCCACCATGCCCGGCTAATTTTTTCTATATATATTTTAGTTGGCCAGATAATTTCTTTCTATTTTTAGTAGAGACGGGGTCTCGCTCAGGCTGGTCTCGAACTCCTGACCTCGAGCGATCCACCCGCCTCGGCCTCCCAGAGGGCTAGGATTACAGGCGTTTGCCACCGCGCTTGGCCTCTTTCTTTTCTTAAAAGGATTCCAATCATACTGGATTAGGACCCCACATTTAATGACCTTATGTAACTTTAATCAGCTCTTTGAAGACTTTATCTGCAAATACAGTCACTTGGAAGTTAGGGCTTCAACATCTGAAGTTTGGCAGGATACAATTCAGTTCATAACATAGGTATATACTGTAGTTATTCAATCTCTTACTTTTAACTCATTTATGACTTTATATTTAAAGTGAATTTTTTAATAGCATATATTTACCTCCTTTTAAAAATATCCAATTTGACAATTTCTGCCTTTTAATTAGGGTTTTTTTGACTGTTAACATTAAATATGATTATTGCTACAACTGAGTGTTCATTTATAAAAGTATTTTTTATTTGTCCTATCTGTACTTTGTTCTGTCACTTTTTTATGTCTATTTTTGATTAAGTGATTTTTTAATTATTCAATTTTATCTTTTTTTATTGGCTTAGTAGTTATTTCTTAGTTTTGTGTGTATATGTGGTTGCTTTAGAGTTTATTTTATATAACTTCAACTTAGTTTAAATTCAAGTAATATTGTACACCTTTAAATATAGTGTAAGAACTATGCAACAGTGTATTCTTATTTTCCCTCTCCCCAGCATTTGTGCTGACATACATTTCACAATTGTGCATACTTGAAACTGAACATACTGCGATTACATTAAATAGTCAATTGTATTTTAAGGATTTTTTTTTTAATATGAGCAAAAACTCTGTAACATTTATTGATGTATTTATCATTACCCTGGTTTGTCATTCCTTGTTATGGAATTAGATTTTCACCTGGCATCATTGTCCTTCTGACCAAAGAAATTCCTATCACACATCTTTTAGTATTGGTCTGCTAGTGATAAATTCCTTCTGCTTTTATGTCTGAAACTGGAATTATTTCACTTTTATTTTTGAAAGTTATTTTTTCTGGGTAGAAAATTTGAAGCTTTTTCTTCCTCATTAAGTTTTGAATTCTCCATTCAGCAATTTTTTTTTTTAATTTTAAAAGTGTTTCTCTACTTTTTTTCCTGGCATTGTTTTCACTAAGAAATCTGCTAACATGATTACCTATAGTTCATTGTACAGATGTGATTTTCGTTATTGTTTATTGGTTGGTTAGTTTGTTGTGGCTGCTTTTTAGATTTTTGTCTTCATCACTGGTTTAGGGAATTTGATTATGAAATGTCTTACTGTAGCTTTTTCATGTTTATTCTGTTTAAATTTTGTGAAATTATTAGAAATGTAGGTTTTAAGTTTTATCAAAATTGTAAAACTTTTGACCTTTTGTTCAATTGTTTTTTTCTCTCCTCCCCTCCTTATGAAACCATAAATCAAATGTATGTGATTGAATTTGTTCCACAGCTTGCTGATCCTTTTTCATTATTTTCATACTTTTTCTCTGTATTTTATTAGATAGATTTTAGTTCTTTTTATTTCAGCATATTATGGGGGCAAAAATATTTAGGTTACGTATATTGCCTTTGCCCCACCCAAGTCGGAGCCTCAAGCGTGTCCATCCCCCAGACAGTGAGCACTGCACCCATTAAGTGTGAATATACTCATTCCCCCCTCCCCCTCCCATCTGCCAGACACTCTATGAATGCTACTACTATGTGCGCACTTAAGTGTTGATCAGTTAATACTAATTTGATGGTGAGTATATGTGGTGCTTGTTTTTCCATTCTTGTGATACTTCACTTAGTAGAATGGGCCCCAGCTCTATCCAGGATAATACAAGAGGTGCTAGGTCACTATTGTTTTTTGTGGCTGAGTAGAACTCCATGGTATACATATACCACCTTTTATTAACCCACGCATGTATTGATGGGCACTTGGGTTGTTTCCACATCTTTGCAGTTGTGAATTATGCTGCCATAAACTTCACTAATATTTTGTTCTATAGAATTTAATCTGCTCCCGATACCACTCAGTGTATTTGTTATCTGAGACATTGCACTTTTTATGTCTACCACTTGGATTTGGCTCTTTTGGTGCCTTCCATATCTCCCATTAACACACTCATGCTTTTCTTTTAATTTCTTGAATGTATGCTGCATGTTTACAGTAGTTCTTTAATGTCTTTGTCGAGTAATTCTATCATATACATTAGTTCTGAGTCCATTTCTACTAATTGGATTTTGTCATATGAGTTGTACACTACTGAAACTTTGTATGACTGATAATTGTTGGATGCCAGAAAGTATAAATTTTTATGATAGGCTTTTGTGCGTATCCCTTTAAATATTTTTATCTTTGTTTTAAGAGACAAGTTACTTAATTTCAGTTTGATTCTTCTGAGGCTCTTCTTAAAGCAGAATAATGTTACCTTTAGGCTAATGTGGCCCCACTACAGAGACGGTGACTTCTTGAATGCTTTACCTGATGCTCCTTGTCTTCTCTTTTGCTCCTGGAAACATCATCTGTTGCTAATCCTATGTAAGTCTCAGTAGTTATTCTGCTTTGTTCTTTCCCCAGCCTCATATGGTTTCCTTGCATGCATTTGCTGATAAGTACACAGCTCATGATACAAGGACAATCTGCTTCACATCTGCGGAATTCTCTATCTCCTATTTGGTACTTTAGTTTTTGAATTTTTGATATTTGGTGTCTTCAAATGCTCAACTCTATTGCCAATACAGGGGCAATCATAGGGCTCATATTGTTCATTTTCCTTACTTCCAGGATTGCTGCCCTGTGCTGACTATTGTCTAATATCTGCAAACAATTGTTACACATATATGGTACCTGTTTTCAATTGTGTACTGCTGAAATCTACTTTGATATTAATATAGCATGTGATTCTTCTTACGCCATGATGGCTGAAAGCATGTCTGCTCTGTGACTCATTTAAACTGAGTCTTCTCTAGCTTTGGAGCTGTTTTATATGTCTTGGACTTTCCATGACTGTCAATTGTAGACTATTAGAAATGAGATGCTAAACGCTATACTTTAAGCCAGGCAAGAATGAAGAGGTAAGGAGGTAGCCCCCAAAAGACCTGAAGCAGGCTTTAACATATTATATGTGTAATCCCATGTCATAAAATGTGACTGCTATAGTCTGAATGTTTGTGTCCCCCCCAAATTTATATGTTGACACACTAATATCCAAGGTAATGGTATTAGGAGGTGGGGCCTTTGGGAGGTAATTAGGTCATGAGGGAAGACCCCTCATAAATGGGATATATGTGTGTCCTTATAAAAGAGGCCTGAGAGAGACCCTCTTGCCCCTTCCACCTTGTGAGGAGACAGCAGAAAGTCACTGTCTATAAGCCCGAAAGTAGGTCCTCACCAGGCACAAAATCTGCTGTGGTCTTGGGCTTCCTACCCTTCAGAACTGTGAGCAAAAAATTTCTGTTGTTTGTAAACTACCCAGTTTATGGTATTTTGTCCTAGCATCACAAAATGAACTAAGAGAAACAATGAATAAGTTGATCTCTTTTTGAAAAGTGAGAGCAATAATCCACAGGATGTGTGTAATGGGCAGACACTTTAAATAAAATTTTACTTCACATGAAATAGAGTTGGACCCTGGGATCTTGTTAGTTCCATGAAATATGTCTGATTCCTATTAGCCACAGAGAGCAGAGTGGAAAACACTGAATAATCTTCAAAATAATAGCATACTTATTCAGAGCAAAGACACATGACCCTATTTCAGTGATGGAGAGTAAATATGTAGTCCTTTTGATGACAGACATCAGTTAAGTGGAACTGAACTCCAGAGCAAAGAGAAAATGGTTTCACTTTTGCATGTAATTAATAATAAAAAAAAATCTCGCTTGATTTCTCCATTGAATAAGAACAGTAAATTTGGCTAGCAAGAAGCTGGTTTTTGGAAGAGTAGGAAGAATGTGGTAGGTGAGAGAGAGGAGTTTTTCTTTTTCTTTTTCCTTTGGTGGTTAAAAAAAAAAAAAACCTTATGAAAAGTATGAGGTCACATAGTTTCCAGTGTCTCACGAGATGATGGCTGGACCACTGTAAACATTTTCACAGGTTGCACAGTGCACAAGTCCAGCAGTGGACTTTTTCATAGTCTACAGATTTCTTACTCATATCATGGACCACAGACCAGCAGCAGTGACATCACTTTTGAGAGCTTGTTAGAAATACAGAATTTCGGGTCCCACCTACTGACTCAGAAACTGCATTTTAACAAGATTCCAAGAAGATTTGTATTTGTATGTTCATTAAATTTGAGAAGCATCCATTTGAATAATGTCCTGGAGTTGGGAAGTACACACATTTCCTGGCAGTATGCATCTGTCTGGGAGAACCTGGGTTATTAAAGGGTCTTCTATAGATGAGCAAGATGACTTGCAGAACTGGTTGGGGCCTCAGGGTAGCCAACAATATGCTTTTTTAGCTGATTTGCAGGAATCACAAAGAATCCACTTTTCTCCCTTGTTTCTTTCCCAATACCTTCCTCTGGGTTCCATCTGTCAGCCCAGGCTTAAGAATGTCAGCCACAGCACTGAAGGAAAAATTGTTCTTGCTCACTCTTGCCAGGTGAAGGATGTTGTGAGCATTCTCTCCCCCTAGTTACTTGGACCTTGTAAGCCACGATATGAAGCACTGGCTTAGTTTCAACAGAGGCACGCAAAGAGAGTGGCCTGATAATTCTCAAGAAAGTAGAATGTGTATCAAAGGAATATGTAGTTTGTGTTTGTAAAGACACATGCTATAATACTTATATCTTTTCTCTTTTAAGTGTAACATATACATTCTAAAATAATTATATTGTGGGCAGTTGGCCAACCTTAGTATAGATAAAAACTTGACTGAATATGTTAATCACTAGCTGGATAAGCAGGGGGAACAATCCCTCCCAATAAATTCTCCCCAGCTATCTTGTTAATCCCCAGCAGTGCCTGGAGAAGAAACCTGTGTGCTTCACCACTGTCAAGCTGCCAGGTTCCTAGGTGGTCAATTAGAACAAGACAAACCCAAGGTAATAGTCAAGACTTTACTCACTTACTGAAATAGTGGAAGCAAGAGGCAAAAATTGGTGCCAGCTTTCTAATGCTCTATTTATTTTCACCATTAGAATGGCACTAAGCAAAGCTCAGGTGGATCAGCGCACATAGGGCAATCTTCTCAATGCTGAGGATCTCTGAATAACAGGCCCCATTTGTTTTATAGATCCAAAGGATTAGGGGAAGAGTGAGGGGAAAACACTAGGAGTGAAAAAGTACTGAGTGGAAAAATATGTCTTAGTCAAGGCCTCCTGCTGTGATTTAACCTAGAGGCTTCTAAATGGAGGTTCCTGGCTAGGAATTCAGGATTTATATTTGAGTATGGCTAGCTTAGGGGGATGGGAAAACTCCAGAAAACTGCAATGCACTGGCCATATACCAAGTCTGGGCAGCTTCCCTTGACCCCAACCAAGACTTGCTAGGCAAAGCCTTGTAATTGCCTATGGTCAACCCTGAAAGATCACACAGAGGATCTGGCCCAGAGTGGACTTTTCAAATATAGTCTGGAGACATCTTATGCAAAGACACAAAGTATACTTGAGACAGAGAGTTCTGGTATACCTATGTAAGACTGGTTTCATAGGCCTCATCGATGAGGTTCCCAAAGACTGAGGGTGGTGCTATAGACATCTTCTGGCAGCTCTACAATAGGAGATTCTAACACGCAAGAGGTAGGTTGCTAAAGAGTTCATAGCCTGATAGGAAATATAAGACATTCATTTCTTAATGCAGATTGTTTTCTTGAGCAATGCCACTTACAGTTTTCAAGTGCTTACCTACATGAGGTTAAATATTTATCCTCTAAAAAAACGTTTACTCTTTTGAAGCATCATAGATAAAGTACTGACAATATAGAAATTAAGGTCAACCTATTAGGTGGTTTCAAGGTAAGATTTTTCCAGGTCCCTAGATAGAAGTTTTGGTGAAGGGTGATACCCTTCAAGGTAATGTCTTCTTTTATACTATTATTAGTTTAAGCAGTTTTTGATCATATTTTGCTGATATGATTACAGAAAATGCCTGAAGCAAGACCCCGGAACTCAATTCCTTCAAGATGTTTTCTACACTCACGGGCATAGAAATTTTCTCTATTGTTATCATGTTCTGCTTCCCTAAATTGCAGTATCTATTCCCAACACCCAATAATCTTCCTCCTTCATTCTTAACTGTGCCTTGAGCCCTAGATGCCTTTGCCAGTAGTCAGGTACCATCCTGAAATCTTAAGTACAGCTTCTCAATAGACTACCACTTTCTCCTTTAGTTCAAGCTAGGGAGAAACAGCATCAGTGAGGGCTTTATGAGAGGGGCACCTCTGAATCCTCCGGACTTTTCTTGAACATAATGAGAGAGCATCTCCCCAACTGACTAGCATTTACAGTACCTTAGTCAGGAAGTGGAGGATTAGGCAACTTTTCTTTGATTTAAACATTCTTTCCTTATCTAAAGCCATGTTTCTTATATCCTAGTGTCACAGAGTAATTTATACTGGTTATATTTAGAAACTTTCAAAACTGATGAGAAATCTCATGAGATTATGACGAAGAACGCATATACTATGTATGAATGCCAAACAAATGACAACTTCTGTAGTTAGAAGCAAGTGATTTTTAGACAATGGCCATGACTCTCCGAGTAATCTGATATATACAGATGAGCATGGACTTTTGATAGTCAACATTGGTTTGTAAATATCATTATATAGAGATGAGAAAAAGCTTTTAAATTTTCAATAGAATGCTACAACATCCTGGAGCATACAGCATGGTCAGCAGATAGGTGAACATATTCATTTTTCTGCAGTATTTAGATGACTACAGAGAAAATCATACATTGTTTTAAATAAAAAGAAAAAAACTCTGTCACTAACCCCATTATATCAAAATACTGGAACTCTTTCTGGAGAAATAAGATGTGATGGTTTGGCTATCCAAGTTTCCAGGTCATTTGAATATCCAAATGAAGGCACAGTACCTTGATGGCTTGAGAAGTTCCATTCTGGTGATTTTTAATCTTGAAATTGAGCCATGCAGACCACCTGAGACCAAGGTAGATAATGATGAGCTGAATCTACATGTGAATTAGCAGCAAGGTTCGATAGTACTATTCCAACAGTACTGGACCATTTAAAACAAATTGACAAGGTGAAGAAGCTGCATAGATGGGTTCCACATGAATTGAAATCATCTTGAAGCTTGCCTTTCTTTGCTGTCACAACATAAAGGTGAACCATTTCTATACCATATTGTTATGTGTGATGAAAAATGGATTCTTTTTGATAATCGCAAGCATTCGCACAATGACTAGATAAAAATGAAATACCAAAACCCAGTCCAAAAGTGAATATTCATCCAAAAAAAGCTAATGGTGTCTGGTGGGCCAGCACTGGTATTGTCCACTACAGCTTCATGAAACCTGGTTAATCCATCACAGTGGACATCTGCTGTACCCAATTGGATGAAATGAAGAGGATGCTAGTGATTAAGCAGCTAAGATTCATCAATAGAGGCAGGCCAGCCCTCTTGTAAGATGGCACTTCACCACATGTTGTACAAACAATGCTGCTCAAACTATAGAAGGTGGACTTGGAAACTGTGTCACCCACCATGTTCACCAGATCATGGACCAACTGACTACCATTTCTTCCAGGCTTTGGACCACTTCTTGCAAGGAAAAATATTCAATTCTCAACAAGCTGTGGAAAATGCCTTTTGTAATTTCATTACCTCTCCGTCTCCAGGATTCTTTGCTGCTGGCATAAACAGGTTACCATTACGATGGTAAAACTGCATCGATAGTTTAGGCACATACTTTGATTGATTGCACTGCTTCTTGTTTGAGATATAATAAACTACAATTTTGATTCGAAATCAGACATTTCATATTTAATGACCAATAGCTTCCAGAAATATGAATTAAACCCATTTTTGAGGGGCATAATCTAGTTGTTGTTCTTTAGATTGAAATTGATGTAGGATAAAAGTGAAATCTGAATATAAAGGAAAATAAAAAAAGTTTAAAGGTAAATATTTGTGCTAGTTACATTGCATTTCCTATTCTGAGGTGGGGAATGTACATATTAAGTCAAATCTTCCAAAAGGGATCCGCTCATGGGTACCTCCCTAATTTTTAACCCAACTTTTTTTTTGGCTTGCATTTATGCCACGTGGACATTTTACCCAAGTCTAAGTCATTTAGTCTCATGTAATATCCAGAAACAGTTCAGCAAAATGATTAGTACTGACTGCTGTTTACAATCCCTTCCGAATGGTATAGGGAGAGCAACCTATGAGGTTCAAGATCAATGAGGCCTAAAACTTCCAAATCATGTTTCTACTGCTATACATACAGTGGGGTGAGCTTTAAAGCATACTTATTTGCTTTCTTTACAATGGAATAAAAATATGGATTTTCTGAAACAGAACGATTTAAGCCCATAATAGAAATAAAATATTTGTTTCAGTCTGACTGTTTGGTGTACTTTTCTGTGCCTCCATACTCTTTCATGGTGCTCCAGTGACCCACATGAGAAGTTTAGCCTTACATTACTTCAAGGCAAATATTCTGCTTATAGAAAGAGGGCTTTGAAGTGACTATACCCATTATAATGAATAAGTAGAAACTTGAAGATTTTTCTTAGTTTTAAGCTTCAGGGAGAAGAAGGAGTAGGTGGGTGGTTTATGTTTTCAATTTCCAATATATACTATTATATTAATTTTCTGTTTACTTACTACCTAAATACCTAACAACTTTAGAAAAGTAATTAAAATTCATGCGACAAGGGTGGTGAATATTTAAATGTGTCAGGCTCTGGGCTGGGAGAATTAGAAGAAACAGAAATTGATTTGTCCTTCATGAGTTTTCAATTTGGAAAGGAAAATAAGACATATGATTAAACACAGGGAATATGATAGTAATAGAAGACAGTATCATAAATGTAGCAAATTGCTAAAGGTAAATTTCAACAACAGAACCAATAGAACCCTAATACTGATAAAGTGTATTTTGTAGATTAAAAAAAAGAGGCAATCCAATTTCATACACATCATATTAACATACATTAGGAAGCTTTAAGTTAAACATTTTTTTTTTTTTGTAGGATCTTTTTGAA
The DNA here is from genome assembly GCF_020740605.2 of Lemur catta. NCBI lineage: Eukaryota > Metazoa > Chordata > Mammalia > Primates > Lemuridae > Lemur > Lemur catta. The sequence continues at coordinate 247,439,876 of NC_059128.1, forward strand.
ACTTTTATGTGGTAACATGGATGATGAATTTACAAAAAGCAGGTATAGTTCAATTTTGGACATCTTGAAGCTGCTATCCTACATAGACTCTGAGGGATAACACCACACACATGAAAACAAAAGAACATGGCTCACCTTGATTGGAACTGCCTATACAAATTAGTGGCTGAACCACAAAGAGGTGTTCATTGTAGTCATGAATTTGGAAAGGAGATGATATAAGTGCCAGGTAAGATAGTTAGATATCGACTGCATTTGAAGAATGAAGAAAGGAATATGAATGTGAAAAGTCAGAGAGAACTAGGGGAGGACTGCCCCTGTGAAGCCAAAGAGGATAAATCTTTAAGCAGAATGGAGTTATGTCAATATTTGGATGACACAAAAAAACGAGGTAAGACTCAGGGAAGGTTACTGCATTTGGAAATTGAGTGACACTGATTTTTTAAAAAAGAAGCTTTGGCAAACTGTTGAAGATCATATATAGGTGATAAATCAAACAATCTGAAAAAAGTAGGAACTGTAAGCATATTCATTCAAGAAGTTTAATGTTTAAAGGACTAATTATCATATGACATCTTGAAGATTGCAAACGAGATTCAGAGAAAATAGGCTTATTTGTGTAAAGGTCAACTGATAAGTGGACTTTTTCCTTAAATTTATTAAAAGTGGAGAATTATCTTGTCTCCATTCCTTTTCAAATATATATACTGAAAATAATAACTAAGGGGGAAATGCATAGATTGACAAGTGATGTAAATTAACACAAATTCAGTAAAAGCCAAAACTTACATAAGTTTTAAAGATATACCTGGTTGCACATCTTTATTAGCATAGATAATGGCAGAAGGTTGTAGGGAATGATACTTGTCAACTTTAAGAATTTTTCCAGGCAAATGATATAGTATATACTATCATTTAAATTAACCTTACTTTGAATAAAAAGATGATTTCTTAAAACAGAAGGTCTACAGAATGTTATATTAAATGTCATGCAAACTAATGGCCATCTGTCGATAAGCTTCTCATATTGATTATACATATACCAACATATGAAAATGTTTATATATGTATCTTTTATCGTATAGGCCTGCTATTTTTGTTGAAGTTATCTGGAAACCCTGTTTGATAGTCCAGTCCTAAAAACAGTGTTCCTGCAATTAGAAGTCTCATAGTCTGTCCCCCTATTTCAATAGAAAAAAAAACTATTGCGTTGTTCTCATTCTAAGTTGTTGGTCTAATATCTCCAGTATGGAATTTCTAGATATTTTATCTACTGCAAAAATTGGAGCATAGCCTGCTTCTGTACCTGACACTTACATGAAAAACAATAGCAAATTGTTTTATCATTCTTAGCCTACCTATTGAGAGAGCTCATTACTATATATCGTACCATTTATCTGAAAAGATTCTTAAAGTTGACAAGTGCCATTCCCTACAATCCTCTGCTCTTACCTATGCTAATAAAGGTATAGAACCAGGTAGACAAATCTCCTATCATTTATTTAGTTTTAATTGCATGTGTAGGGGCAATCCCCAAATTCCCCAACTGCCAGTAATTCTGTAATGCCTAACCAATGAGTTCCCCAAAAAAGCTTACTCCTCAAATTTTAATACTTAAAAAAAATCCATGTAATTTTCAAGGAGAAATGAATAAATTAGGTCACAATTAAGGGAATATTTTTGGACTTATTTTTATAACAAACTGCCTCAAAAATCTACTGGCATCTAAAACATTGCAATCCTTCATAGAGATTAAATTTCAAGTTAGACAAGAACACATATACATTCCAAGCAGGAAGAAGAAAAAATACAGTGGGATAAAATTAAAGATAAGAGTATGAAACTGGAACCTGATGAAAAGCAAGTCAGTTTCACTACATTTTACCATTACCCCGGTTGTACTGTGTACTTCTAGGGGCAAACATGGAACAGTCCTACCAACAGAACGTTAGCACTAAGAGTGCCGAGTACCAATTAGTTTAGCTGGGGCTTGGGAAGGAGGGTGAGAGGGGAGGAGACGCTTCAGAGCACTAGCCAGGAAATCAAAGACGCTAAACTAAAAATTAGGAGAGAAAAACAAAAAACAAAAAAACCTCCAAAGCCACTATAACAGAAATGCATCCACACACACACACACACACACACACACACACACTTCCAAACCATGCTTCACATTAAGAAAATGATCTGAACAGAGGCAGAAAAAAATACCTAAAACATATCTGCCACTGTATTGTAAAAGCATGAACGATAAGCTACTTACATAGATTATTTCCTGTTTTAAAAAATGCAGATTTGCAGATTTTGTTTAGCTAAATCTCACATCTACTTAATCAGAATATCTAGAAACAAAGAACTGGAATCTGTATTTTTACAAATTCCGTGTGTGATCATTCTGTACACTAAAGTTAAAGGGCCACTGCTAGTTCTGAAGAATCTTCACAAAATAAAGTCCATTGCTTTATTTATAAATGTCAAATGCAGGGGAATGGAGGAGGAATTAAAAAAAACAATGGTAAGTATTATAGAATGGGTACTCCCATTCTGATGTATATAAAGCATTAGTAACCAAAGAACAAGAACAATATTCTAAGATTTTCACTTCCTACAATTATACAAGGTTACCATGGTAAAATTGATGAGCTAAGGAGTAGAAGGCTTAAATGCTTCCATTTTCAAATGAAGGAATTATAATGTTATACAAAATTTGAGTATTGAAATAATATCTAAAGCAGGTTTATAATTATTCACTAAAGTCTAGGTCTACACACAAATAGGTAGATAGATGTAGGAAAAGAGAAGGAGAGAGAGAAAAAGAGAGTCAGAGGCAGAAACACAGAGACAGGAAGAAAAGGGTATTGTTCTATTTTCTCCAATACAGTATGAATAGGGAAAAATCACAACATTTTATGAAAAAAGGAAAGGGACTCATTAATAAAAATCAATTAGGTTCAACATGTTCTATTTTATTTCTAAGTCTACCACCCCGGAACTCTTCTGGTGAAGATCAAATATCCATTCTTCACAAACAAGACCAAAATCTCTTCCTGTGTGCTAACCTTACCATGTGACAGATGTCAGATATTATAACGTTGTCATTGTACATGTTTACATATAATTCAAGAACCAAAACATAAATAAACAAATGGGACCACTGTGCAAGCCCCAGTACAAGAGTCATTCTGTGTTCTGGCTTAGAGATTGGAAACAGATGTAAACATTTGTAATTATGCATGTTTGGGGCTGCCTTTCATGCACAAAAACAGTTGCTTTAGAAATTGTGGGTAGGGCTAGCTAATGCAAACATTATTTGTTTTTCTGAAGTGCAGAACAGAAGATTATATATGAGTACATTAATCATGATAAGAAATCTTTAGGGATGTCTCTCACCTTTGAACTTCTGGTGCCACTCAAAAATAAAAGTTTTTAAACTGCTTGAGTCCTTTTGCTATGCTTATGAAGTAGTATAATCAGAAGTTGGGAAAGAACATGAAGAAGGGCATTTGCTTTTTCCCTCTGCCACATTTCAGCCATTCTAGGTGACATTTGGGCTTTGTTTGCTGACACATAGATGTAATATTGGAACAAAATACCAAGCATCACCCTATAACAGACATCAACAGGCCTGTTGAGCACCAACATTTATTTTCTTTTTTCCCTTTGTTATGGGGCCCCAATTTTTAGCTGATCATAGTATTCCTTGCAAAAGAACCACATTCCCCATCACCTCTTTTAACTAAACATGGCAATGCCACTAAGTTCTGGACAATTTCATGTACATGGACATATATCAGACTTCCAGGAAGTCTCCTTAAATGTACTTCCTCCTTTCTTCATTCCTGCATAAATGAAGTCCCTTTGAGAATGAAAGCCACATGGTAAGGATGGTTTTGTGTGTGTGTGTGTGTGTGTGTGTGTGTGTGTGTGTGTGTGTGTATTTTTAGCCACTGGTAACTGAAAACACTGAGAACCCTGAAGTTCCATACTTCCGTCCCTGAAGTGCCATACCAACTTTGTATTATCTACCTCCAAAATTCTCTTATGTGATAGAGAAATAAGCTTCTGTCTTATTTAAACCACTTTATTTATTTGTTTGTTTGCTTATTAGCAGCTGAATCAAATTACACACAGAATACAGATTAAATTCAACAATCTCTATGGTGTGCTTACTGTTGGTCAGGGCTGTGCTACTATTTGAAGCTACAGTGGTAAATGAGAATGGTCATGTTTAGCTAACAGTCTGGTGCAGGGGTCAGCAAATCCACGGGCCAAATCTCCCACTGACTATTTTTATAAGTGAAATTTTATCAGAATGCCACCATTCTTATTATCTTTTGTTATTTTCATGTTATAACGATAAATTTCACTAGTTATGACAGAGACCTCATGATCTGCAAAAGCCAACATAATTACTATCTGGCACTTACCAGGAAAACTTTGCCAGCCTTGATATAATGGAACACTTTGGCAAATAAATGGACACTTAAAATAGTGTGTGGTATATGTAACAGGAAGGGCCTTGGATTCTATGGACAGGACAGTGAATAACCTGGATTTGAGTGACCAGATAATATTCCTTAGAGATGGCGATACGATGAACTTTGAAGGATGAGTAGGAATTAATCAGATAAATGAGTCAGTTGGGGAAACTGCATGACACCCAAAACCCAAAAGTGACAAATGCTGTGAAGTGAAATGAATCCTGAAAAGTAAACCATGAAATATGGAAGTCTAATACCAACCTTAGAAGTGGCCACGGAAGAAGCCAGAAAAGCATCAAGATTCAGCTCAGTAAAGCTTAGAAAAATCAAAGCCATTGTTTACTTGTCAGTGAACTTCACCAGGTGTTTGCACTGTAAACTTCATTGTCTCTAATTTTAGTTTAAACAGGGTTAAAATATACTTTAGGAATGGAATGAACTTAGATGCAAAGTGAATGAGAATGTTGCCAGAGTGAGAGAGCAGGTGCAGCACTTGCCCTTGAACTGACCTTGCCCACTAGTCTTGGTTGCCCAAATTAAGTGTGAATAACAAGCATGTGGGTTACTTGTTAAATTACAGACTCCAGCACCCACCATCCAGGGGTGGGGAACCTGCGGCCTTGTGATTTCAAGAATGTTCTTTTTTAAGCACCAAAGGAGGCAAGAAAAGCTTCATCTTTCTCTGCTCCACTCCTTTTAATAAAAGGATTTGTTCTGTAAAATTTGGATTCAGTCAAAAGGCTGAACTTAAGGACCTTGAAGGCCACACGTGCCCTTAAGGCTGCAGGTTGCACATTGAGTAGATGGTCTGGGCTCGGGTTTATAAATTGGGAATTTACACAAGTGAAAAAGATAATTTCAATTAAATTGGTCCAGAGGCCATACTTCTGAGAAATGCAGCTTTAGTGCAGATCCATAAGGGGCATTTGAACAATTCAGAATCTTAGGTCACTTCCTAATTTAGTAAATCCAAATCCTAGGGTGATGCACTTGAATCTGTATTTTAGCAGGCTTTTCAGTTGATTCAAGTGTGCAATAAGGTTTCTAAAAAACATATCTCTGGTTTTTGTTGCACAGACCTTACACATCCGGGACACTCACTACACAGGGCACAGAAGCAAAGAGCAGGGTCTCTAAAATGGCCTGTGTATGAGAACAATGGTGATGTAAACTTGTAGCAATCGACAATTCACATTTCTTGCCTCTGCTTTCTGCTCTCTTCTACCATATGTTTCAGGGATTTATCACCCTGTTCCTGCGCTATTCCTGACTTCACAGCTTCACATGAAGAGAATGTGCTCCTAGAGGCTATGTACAGAGTCACTCTTTGATTCAGGAACTACCTTCCTTGCTATAATTTCCATAGTCACAGTCCTTCCATTTCCAGCTGTTAACTAATCTTCCCTAATAATACCTGACATACATGTAGAACTTACCCATTAACAAAATGCCTTCACATACTTATACATTTGATCCTGATAAAGGCTCTGCAAAGTAGGTATGGATTATGATATTCCTTTCCAGACAAGCAATGAGAAACTCTGATATGCCCATAATTGGTCAGAAGAGAAGCCTGGGCTTAAACCAAAATATTCTGGCTCTAAGTCCATAGCTTAAGTGTTTATAGATATTTAACATATTAAAAGGATATCCCAATAAGAAGTGACTCCTTAGAGTAGATGGAAGTCTCTCTCTCTCTCTCTCTCTCTCTCACACACACACACACACACACACACACACACACACTCACACTCACACTAAATAGCTATTTTGCAATAAAAAGCTGTTTCTTATTCATTCCCAATACAACAGTCTCCCCAGTACACTTAAAAAATTAAGAGGGTAGATCTCACATTAAGTGTTCTTAACACAATAATAATAATAAAAACACTAAGGCAGGTTTGGTGGCTCATGCCGGTAATCCTAGCATTTTGGGAGGCTGAGGTGGGAGGACTGCTTGAGGTCAGGAGTTCAAGACCAGACTGAGCAAGAGAAAGATTCCGTCTCTACAAAAAATAGAAAAATTAGCCTGGCGTGGTAATGCATTTCTGTAGTCCCAGCTACTATAGAGGCTGAGGCAGGAGGATAACTTGAGCCCAGGAGTTTGAGGTTGCACTGAGCTATGATGACGCCACTGTACTCTAGCCAAGGCAACAGAGTGAGACTCTGTCTCAAAAAAAAATAAAAAAGAAAAAGAAAAAGACTAGCTGAGGTCCAGCAAATGTTAGCTGATTCTGTCTACTGCTGTAACTTTCCCTAAATTATCTGCTCAACATTAACATTGAAAAGACTATTCTCTGTGTCAAGTCATATTGGACACATGTGAGGTCTACATACACCCTGTCTGGCTTACCTTCTAATTGTTCCAATGAATAGGCCGAACTTTTCTTATTTATAGGTCATTTTTCAGCCCAGTGAATAGAAACTCCTCTAGATAACAGAGAAAGAGCTTTTTTCTGGCTTTAAAGGTGTCGGAAAGGGTTAGAGAAGCTCCTGAGAGAGGTGAGTTTTAACTAAAGAAAATAAAACCGTAGAGCCTCCAGAGGCCATAGCTGCCGACATGCAGAAGTTTACACCAGCTGCTGCTGCTGCTAGTGCTGCTGGAATTGCTATCACTTACTTATACTGCTGAAGGCGCCTGGACAACCTTGGATCAAAAGCAGCCCTGCTGTCATGCTGCCCCCCCCCATTGATTCTGGAGTCCCTTGTAACCTATGGTTGTTTCCTTCAGTTTCTACCATTCCAAGAACCAGAAACAAACTAACCTGTCTTCATCTTGCCTTCTAATCTCTAATCAGTGCACTCCTTTGGCAAAACCTAGCCAGAAATCAGCTGGCAAGGGAATCTGGAAAATAAACTTTCCAGCTTCCAGTTTCTAGCATCCTGTGAGAAGCACACAGAAGAGCAAATATAGGGGTTAGTCTTAATATAAAATTGGTGGCAGAACCTGGTCCATCAAAAAGTTTAAAATAATCTTATCAATTACATTCTGAAAAGCATGGAATATTAAATAATATATAGAATTTGTAGGAAATGGGAATGTGTATAGTTAAAAGATATCTATTTAAATCTTTAGTTCTTGTACAGAACAGTTTAATTCTCTATATTATTACATGCCCCATTAAATCATGGCCAAGGAATCCCATGAGCAAAATCAAAATTATAATCTAAAAATAAAAGAAGGTTAATTTTTAAAATCCTTTAATTATTTTATTCAAATGAAACGTTTTGAAAGAATGAATATATATATACTGTACATATAGCTGTGTATATATACATATATATGTATTATGACTATATTCAAACATCTTTCTGGATATATAGTTAGATAGTTGGAGATATATATAAATACATATATTTATATAAAATCTCCAGAAAGATGTTTGAATGTAGTAATAATTTGGAATTTCAGTTTCTGCTGCATACATTTCTTTTATTGGTCAGAGGCAGACATATTTATTTTCAAGATATAAAAGTGTAGGATTCTGAGTATCTATTTCATAAATTGATTTGCAGTGCATAAGATTTGAAAGTGCTTAGAATCAAACTTACATAAACATCAAAGAAACATTTTACAGTTTTGATCTGAAATGAGAAATCCCCTTCAAATACAGTATACATTTCTTCATCTCCAGTAACATTTACCTAAGTGGTTTCCATCTGCATTTCCTATGCAACTTGGATTTGCAGTTTAGCAATAACTTTGAATTATCTACTTGGACTCTATTTGGTGCACAAGGATATAGTTGATCAGAAGGTAATTTTTGAGATGTCATTTTCCTCAGTTCCCATCACATCTTAAATTGGTACTTGGTTAACTCTTACCAGACGTTTTCTAAAATAGCCACTGTTAAAGTACAGCCCAACAAACATGTTTTGTTTCCATTAAATTTAACCTTCTTTATATTAGGCAATGCAAGTTTGAAGTGATGTCAGTGAAGGGTAAGGAGAAAATATGTCTTCAGGAAACTTTCTTTTCAATGGAAAACCTAGATATGCACTTAAATAAATAAAAACAGGAGGATTGTGGGCAAATGCTTGAAAAACATATATTTGGCCAATTTTCCCTTCTAGATGACAGAAATTGGAAAACTCTACACATAACCTTGCATAAAAGTAACAAGGCAAAATAGCAAAGAAAAAATACTAGAAAACTCTAAGTCACGTGATTTATGTATTTGGGCAGATATAAGAGTCTGTTTATTGCTCGTTTGTTCCAGACCAAAAAGCTACCAAATGTTTTGGCAACTTCAAAAGACTAATCATGGATAGTTAGGATGGGGAGTATATGGGAACTTTCTGTTGCTTTCCACTCAGTTTTTCTGTAAACCTAAAATATATGTGGTAGAGCTTGGTTGAGAACGAAGGAAAAAACAGATGTGCTACTGGTGAAGGAATATACAACAGGCCAGTGATTCTCAAATATTAGCCTTATCAAAATCACCTGTAGGGTATGTGAAACGAATACGAGGATCTATCCCCAGTTTCTAGGTACTAATTAATAAATTACTGTAACAAGAAGTTTTGAATCATTTAATATTTGTGCATGGTTTGTTTAGCTTTCATAACATTTGAAGTAGTAAAGGAAAGGTGACATAAAGCCATTATTTCATTAAAATATTTAGGCAGATTTCACTAAGTGTATGGTCAATTTTAAATGTCTAAGATATTTTATTTTATTACATTTGTTTTTTTTTTTAATTCACTAAGTGTGTACATAGTCTTAAAATGTTTAGAGATGATATCTTAATAGTTCTTTAAGCTGAATAAATTGAGCATTATACAAGCATAACTAAAGGTGATAGTTTCATTCCCAAACACACAGACACAAATTCAGTCTTTTAAAATATTCTGAATTTCTGCCATAACTTTGGAAAGTGCCTACACTTCTTGTTTTGATGGATTTTCCCAATAGAAGAAACCACAATCAATACACAAATTCTAGCTCCATGCACTAAAGATATAGGAGAAAAAAATATTTATGGCTCACTCTCATCTAGATAGAGTTGTCCAAGTGGGACAGTCAGTCACCTCAATGTTCAAAGTAAGGAAGACTGATGACTCCTGAAGTTGTATTCCTTACTTCTGCCCTCTTGCTTACTTCCCATGGTAACTGGCTTTTCTTCTATCTGCTCAATCATCTTAGGGCCAAGATTTATATTCTCTTTATAATATAATAATTACTATTTAATCTAGAAAACTAATATATATTGATGAACAAATGGTAGAGAAAAAAATAATATCCCCTCCTTCCCAAGTGTATAAATTTATTTTAATAGTAGTTACTAAGAAATAATGTAGACAGTGTTCTTACCTTTGCAATATAACGTGAAAATGATTGTAGTTGTAGAAATTCACCATACACAAATTTCATTAGACTCTGAAGCAAGAAAAACAAATATAACTGCACTTGTGCTGTTACTACTTTATCCCATACCTGCAGAAGACATTTATAAGCAACTAAATCACCCTCATGATCTTTCTTCCTACAGTGTCACTAGCAATAAATCAGAACTACAAAATTAAATAAAACCTATGTCACCTCAAGTGTAGGGTAACAAATTCATTGACAAAATTAAATATAAACTGATAGATGAATAATCAGTAGAATGGAAGATAATGTCATCAAATGTTCTCACTAATCATTGTTCCAATTTTCATGAAAGGTAAAGATGGACAATGTATCAGTTATCTGTTGTTAACGATAAAACATGCCAAAACTTGGTGGCTTAAAATAACAAAAATTTATTATTTTCATGAGTGTATGGGTGGTTCTGCTAATCTGTGCTAGACTCAGTTAATCTTCTCTAGAATCACTTACCTGTCTGTATTCAGCTAACTAGTCCAGATAGCCTCTGCTGGGCAGCTCGCCTCTGCCCTATTGGTCTTTCAACCTCCACTTGGCTACTCTTGGTTTGTTCTCATGATGGGGCAGAATTCTGAAAAACAGTGCTAAGTGCTCAAGTCTTTTTGAGGCCTGTGAGTGGATCTGTCATATAGATACTTCAGCTGTATTCTGTGGGCCAAAGCAAGTCATGGTGCCAGCCCAGATTCAGAGGTAGAAAAAATAGAGTCCATCTCTTGATTGAAGAAGCTGTAAAATTATAATACAAAAGTTATGAATAAAGGGAGGAGTGGTGAATTAAGCCATTTTTCACTCAATCTACTGCAGTCATTTTCTCAAATACAGGCATAAATCACAAGTATAATTTTAGAATAAATTATTAAGTGGATCCTGAAATAGATGAGACTTATCTGAATTTCAAAATAGCATTAAATCAGATCATTTCTATAATGTGTGAAAAAGATGGCAGCACGTAGGTTTAAGTCGAGGCAATAATTAGGCAGATCTGTAATAAATTAAATGGGCATATCCAAACACGCTTATTTATAGAACAGTGTCGACTTAAAGAGACATTTCCAGTGGCAGAGCAAAAGGCTTTTTCCTCAGTCCTGTTCTGTTTAACTCTTATCACCATTTATCAATGACTTGTATGAAAACATGATTATTAAAATAAAAGTTGACATGAAGCTGGAAGGAATAGATAGTATTTTGGATGACAGTATTAGCATCTAAAAAAGATTAGCATCTAAATAAAAGATTAAATCAAATGCAGCAAATTTTAATGTAAACTAAGGCATGGAGATGAAATCAAATCCCAAAATGTCCAATTATAGACTGGCTTAGCCGGGTAAGTATCTTAAGGGTTTTAGGTAAGAGTAACTTCAATAATAATCAACATTCTATGCAATTTACATAAAAACATCTTTGAATATAGGTCACATTAATATAAGAACAGTGTATATTCTAGAATAAAAAATTATTTTTGTGAATCTTGAGACTCACTGTGAATTCATCCTACAATGAAGCTATTGAATATAATAATGATAATTAGTTTTAGCACTATTTTTGTTATTAAATTTCAGTTAATTTCTCAGTGCCATTTGAAAATAAATTTGGGGGCACATAAATTCTCATTAATTAGTAAAAGGGCATTAAAAATTGGTAGTATTCTGAAGTAAATAGCATATATTATATGTATTACAGCTTCTTATTATAATAAAATAATATTAGAAATTAATAGCAAATGGTGATACTTATCAGAACTAAAAACAAAAATGATATCTGATGTTTGAATTATTAATATAGACATTAAATTTTAAAAATTACTATGACACACTAATTTAATAATAATTGCAATAATATTTTATATAAAAATGGATGATGATACATGGTCAAACATATATATTGAAAGGAAAATATATAGCAGTATAATTTTTAATTTAAAAGAAAGGGATAGACTTCTGGTTTCTGCTTAGAGCATAGGAAGCTGGAAACAGTGTAACTCCCACTCTACCAAAAGGAAAAGATATCATAATCTGTAAAATTATTACCTTCCTGAATCTACGAGATCGATGAAATTTTAAGGCAACCGTTTTAGAGACTTCCAAATACTTAGGGAATAATAGAATCATTTAGAAATGACCCTGAACCCCTGAATTACAATAATCTGAACCTCTGAGACCCAGGGACACAGGGACCACCCAACACTGAGGCTGGTCTAAGACACCACAAAACCCCCTGACTCCCACCAGAGGACAGCAAGCACCAAGTATCAAGCTTAGGGAAAGAACAATAATATAAATTAACCCTTTATGAGGCATACATATAAAAGGAAGGCCTAAACCTGAGAATGAAGAAGGCTTTGAGGAAAACTTTCTAGCCAGACATGCAAGTATAAGAAATTCTAGAGAAATTTGAAGCCAATGGTAAACTGAAAGTAACCATGATAACAGCAAAACCCAAACTCTGCTCAACTCTCAATAATATTGACCTGAACCTAGAACTAACAGCCAATAAAATGAGGCCCAAGATAAGATTTACCATCGTGAATGTTTCATATGCACTTAAAAATAATATATATTCTGCATATGGAATATTGACCATGTTGTCATATTCTGGGCCCCAAAAACCTAAACCTCAACAAAACAAAACAAAACAATGTAAATCAAAGTAAGTTCTCTGACCAAAGTGGAATTAAATTAGATATCAATAACTGAGATAACTGAAAAACCCTCGACTATTTATAAATTAAACAGAATATTTCTAAATATCTCATGGGTTAAAGAAGTTAAGAAAACAAATTTTAAAATATTTTGTATTGACTGAAAATAAAAGCCATGTGTCAAAATTGTGATATCCTGCTAAAAATACTTAGGGGAAAATTTATAGCATTATTACTAATATTAGAAAAGAAAAATAGTCTCAAATCAATGATCTAAAATCTCACTTTAAGAAATAAATACAAGAAGAGTAAATTAAACCCAAAGTAAGCAGAAAGAATATAATAAGTATCACAAGAAAAGAAATTTAAAATAAACAATAAAATATCAATGAAGCCAAATGAAAGTTCTCTAGGGGAAGCAAAACTGCACCTCTACCCTCTTAGTGTAATGGCTGATGATTAATTTAGCATAAAACAGATTAACAGAAGAAGCACATACACATTTATAAAAGTTTCTATGACATGGGAGCCCTCATTAAAAAAAATGAGGACCCAAAAACTGGACAAAGCCTAAATACTAGGTTGAACAAAGAGAGTCCATTGTGGAAAAGTAACTGCACCATGGCGGAAGCTAACAGAAAATAAGAATTATTTTAGCAATGTCTGTTTATACAGAATTGTGTTGGCTATGACTCCCCATCAAAAAATGTTTCTTTTCTCCTGGTTCAGAGAGGACATCTTTCACATGGGAGTTTGTTTCCCTATTTTCAGGAAGAAAAGTGGAGATTGGAAGGCCCTCTAACATTTGTTGTTTTTCGTGTGTCTTTAGCTCAAAACAATCCTTACCAAAGTGGCACATGTTGGGGTGTCATATTCTGCCCTCCTTCATTTCTTTGAAAAGATAAATAAAATTCATCATACTGTAGCCTATCAAAGAAAAAAGAGAAAAGAAGCAAATTATCAACAACAGTAATTAAAGAGGAAATATCACTACAAGCCCTGAGAATAGTAAACTAAATAGTAAAATAAAAGAATATAATAAACAACTTTATGCTCTTAAATTCAACAACTTAAGTGAAATACACAAATTCCTTAAAAGACAAACAAGCGAGGTTTACTCAGGAAAAAACAACCCGAATGGCCTTGTAACTATGAACTAAAATTCAATTTGAAAATCTCACAGAGAAAGCTCCAGGATCAAATGGCTTTACAGGTAAATTTTATCAAATATTCAAGAAAGAAATAAGACCAATTCTGAAAAAAAAAAACCAAAACTCTTCTAGAAAACAGAAGAAGAGTAAACATCTTCAGCTCATTTTTTCTGTGACGCTAGCATTACCCTGATAATAAAACCAAACAAAGACACCGCAACAAAACAAACTACAGAATATAATTCCTTATGAATACAGATGCAAAACTCCTCAATTAAATATCATCAAATAGAATATCTAGCAATATATCAGAAGAATAATACCTTAGAACCATGTGGGATTTGTCCTAGCAATGAAAATCTAGTGTAACATTCAAATTTCAGTCAATGCAATCCACCATATCAACAGGATGAAAAAGAAAAAAAAAATGATCATCTTAACTCATGGAGAAAAAGCATTCAGCAAAATTCAACCATAAATGATGAAATATCTCAGTAAACCATGAACAGAAAAAACTTGTATAAACTGATAAATGCCTGCAGCAAATGGTGAAAGACGGTGTACTTTCCTTTAATATCAAGAAGAAGGCAAGGATGTTCATTCTCACCATTTCTATTTAACATCATTCTTAATATTCTTTTCAGTGCATAAGGCAAGAAAAAGAAATAAAAATTATTCCACTTGGAGAGAAGGAACTAAAATTGTTTCTATTCACAGAGTACCTTATTAACTAAACAGAAAATTCTGATAAATATATAAAGTCAAGGAGACAGAGAAACTTGGAGCAAGAGACAAAGAAAGAAAACACGTGAGATAACTAATTCAGTATTTTATAATGAGAAAAAGCTGAAGATAGCAATTATAGAAAAAATAATAAATTTAAAATGCAAAATATGCATGAAAATATATAGACAGAATAATGTATTAAGAAATTTGAGAGGCCAGGCGTGGTGGCTCACGCCTGTAATCCTAGCATTCTGGGAGGCCGAGGCGGGTGGATCGCTTGAGGTCAGGAGTTCGAGACCAGCATGAGCAAGAGTGAGACCCTGTCTCTACTAAAAATAGAAAGAAATTATCTGGCCAACTACAAATATGTATAGAAAAAATTAGCTGGGCATGGTGGCGCATGCCTGTAGTCCCAGCTACTCGGGAGGCTGAGGCAGGAGGATTGCTTAAGCCCAGGAGTTTGAGGTTGCTGTGAGCTAGGCTGACGCCACGGCACTCACTCTAGCCCGGGCAACAGAGCAAGACTCTGTCTCAGAAAAAAAAAAAAAAAAAGAAATTTGAGAGCTAGATTAAAAATACATATTCAGAAAAACCCCCACAAAACTAGATCAACTATATGCAAAACAAATAAAGAAATCAAAGTAAACAAATACATTTGTAAAAGGTGACATAGTAAAAGGGAATTGAACAAACTTAGACAAATAATATATATAATTACAATTAAATTAAACAAAAATACCAGCAAAATTAATGATTTCTTTGTAAAGTAAAATCTTTTAAAACTAGATTGATGAAAGTTAAAAAGAGTATTACAAAAAATAATCAAGAAAGAATTTTGAGAGGACCTATTGAATTCAATTATTCTTCATCCTCAGTTTTTATCTAATGTTAATACAAGGAACAACTGTATGAGGAACTATTGTGTATTTTTAATAAAGTTTATCAGTTAATTTGTTACTAAAATTAGTCATTTATTGTATTACTAAATGGTCCACTGTGACAAAAATCTTTAAAATCTAGGTTTTTTGCCAAAGTTCATTTTGATCTTTGGCTGCTAATGTCCTTCCAAACATTCAAAAATAAAAGATCAAAAATTATATTATAATTATTGATTTAAAAACATCATTCCCAGGTGAGAACCATATACAAGTTGAAACAAAAGTTTCCGATTTCATCAAAAGATGACAGTTTTTAAGGTGTTTGCAAATAATCTTTCTTTTTTATCTTGTATATATTCATATATACTTGTGATTAATGTATATACATATATAATTTGTAAAATCTTTTAATCACTTATCAATAAGACATCTTAAAACAATGCTTTGTATATGTCTTAACTTCACATTAAGCAACAGTTAGCACAAGTCAATTTTTTTCTAATAGGGAAAAACTTCAATTGACAGTACTCTCCATCCATAATTGACAATGTTAACAGATAAATCTGTGGAAACTTTCAGTACATTGAAAGTTTACACTGTTTTTTATTTCTTTCTAACTAGATTAATGTCTTTCCTATAAATTTAGCACCTTTATTAGCCTATCATTATTTCAGAAAAACAGAGCTATTTAGTCAAATCCACAAGAGGAATTTTATAGTTTTGGAATTTTCTTCTAAAGCCTTCAGTTCTAAGTGGACCATATTTCAGCCTTTTCCTGTTTCAGGAAAGAATTTTACTTTAACATTGGTGCCATCTTCAAAATAAATTTCTCTCAATATCTCAGTCCAAAGAAATTAAACGTTTTATTTTGTACTTCTTCTATCCCTGCCTTTTCTCCTTAAAAGAGTTTTAGATAAGCTAATATTTGGCACCTATACTTCTTAGAATGGACTGTTTTAAAAGGTCTATGCTCTTAATTAGTGCATGACCGGCCTCCTGTTCTGCCAGTGTGCAGCTGACAAGAAGCAGAACGATTTGACAGCAATGTGTGTGGTGGCCGGTAGTTCCGTGGAAAATTAGAGGGGAGGGGAGCTGAGCCTGTGCTGTCTAGTATGTGATTTTACATCAGCCAGTTTTTCTTAATAAAGGGAAATTTAAACCACAAATTGGATGATCATGAATGTGATTTTTATAATAAGTGCTATTGTCATTATCTCTCTGGCTTCCTAAGAGGGACCACACAAGTTTCATAGATAGACTATTGTGAGAATCAACAGCTGATTGTGTGCAGCACAGCATAGATATCACGCAAGGTTTTGGATTAGGCCACTTTCTATTTTTTCCAAATTGAAAAAGTATGTTTGGGTGATTAAGACTAAATCTCATTCAAATCAATACTGCTTATCTCACATCTTCTTAACGCCTTGAATGGCTCTAAATTTGTATTAAAATAGAAAAACATTTTCACTATTTAACTCAAATGGAGATTTTTGTGAGAAATGATGAAATATGAAAAGTACTTAACATTTACATAGAATACTATTATGCAATTATGGATAGTCACTGGCCTATCTTAATGGAAATTTCAGTATTAAATTTACTGATTCTGCATTTTTTTCAGTCTTTTTTCCCTCCCTTACCCAAATATACAACCCTAGAGTTGTGTCTTTGTTTCTGTGAGCTTTTTGTACTTTCCAAAAAAATTAATGATATCTAGAAATTTAGGACAACATTAGAATGTTTTCTCTACCTAAGGAAACATGTCCTCGTTGATAGTAGGTATTATTTAGAATAACATCTCAAAGTTATACTGCAGAGGCTTTCAATAAAATATTTTATTTCTCAGCAATATCTATAGTTAATATTTGGTTGTTAATTTATAAGTAAAAGTGTCTCCATATTTATCTTCTAGAATGAATTTTTGTGTCTATCAACTTTGCCGTATTGTATTTGTATTTGCCATAACAGTTTTGTATTACTGTTTAATCTGGAGCTATACTATGTAATATTTATATTTTGTTGTATAGAAAGATAAATTAATTCCCAATCTCTTATAGGATTAGTCTTATGTCAGGTAAGTAACCATTTACGTGGAGAGATTTTATAGATGTTGGGATGGTACTACAACCAAAACTGGCTTTCTTCTCCTATAACTCATGGTTTAAAAATTTTAATTTGGGTTAACTAACCCCTAGTGAAAAGAACACTATAAATCATTATAAAATTTTATATTTATTCTGAGAGTAGGTTTTGATAACGATGAAAAGAGATAGCCTAAAGGTCCTGAGTCCCAAGAAGTTAGAGGAAGTGAATGGTGCATCGAATAGAGTACGACACATTAAAGTGTAAGAAAATAGGACTAAGTTAAAATCTGTTTGCAGTTATCTGCATACAGCAGTTATCTGATTGCTATCTATCAATAGGTGTAGTGCTTTCAAATGAAATATGAAGAGAGAGAAACAGGGAGGTGGGAAATCAAGGCAGTCAAAACCCACAGTAAAATGACTGTTTTTCAAATTTAATATTTGTCTTTCACCACAGGCACATTTAAATAACCTTGATGATTTTAATGGAACAAAATTAAGAGATAGATGACAGCACCAAGCTGATAAAAATGTCAATTTGCAGCATTTCTGCTCTTTAGGACAAGTTTTCTTTTCATTGTTAACACTAATCAAATATGGGAAAAGGATTTTCTGTTTTAACTGAATATTTCAGTTTTCAAAATAGCATTCAAATCTATCATTTGTCGAAATTACTTAATGAAGTAAAAATGTAGATTCGTTTGTCTTATTTAAAGAGAATTTTAGTGTAATATAAATATATTTTCATCATGTTATATCAACACGGTCTAGAACACCAAACTGTGATAAGTAATAAAATGGCTCTTTTGAATCTTTATACTTAAAATAAGAAGATAAAACTCTCAGACCAAAAAAAAAAAATATTCGCAAACAATTCCAGGACAGAAAGGAAAATAGACTTTTAAGTTAAGTGTAGTACAATATCTCTACCAATGGAAGGATACCTGAAGAAGAGAGCTCTTAAATTCAATTAATATGATGAAATGTTCATACAATTTTATTAACCATTAACATTTTAAAACAAATGACTGCTTAAACAAACTTAGTAAACTAGGAAAGTAGGCTTTAAATCTTTTCTCTTAAAATGCCTAAAATCACCTATGTGTAGTGTGTAAACTCATTGTTTCTTCCATCATTACAACTTTTCAAAAATGTTTAGTCTGCTTATTATATGATTTAACAAAACGTAATCTTTTCATGATCACCCCACAGGGCTCAGTGTTCTCACCTTGTTATTATTCCTTTTGCATGTATTATAAGCTTCCTTATATTGTTTGTTATATTCTAGTGGATTTATGCTTGAACTATTACATTATATGAAAGTCTTGCAAGAACAGAAATACTGTTGTGTCCTTTGCCTCTACAACACATGGCATGTTTTTCCCCTTCTATGGTTGATATCCAAAAATGTTTATTACTGATAATACTTGAGAGAATATTGACCAAGTTAAGAGTTTTAAGAGGTTTATGTAGAGAGCAAATCATCACCAATGAGTCTGTTTAAAAACCAGATTTAACCTTGATAGAAAAATGTCTCCAACTACATACAGAACATTGTTAACAATTTTTTTGCAATTAATTGTGAGTGATTTATTTTTTCCCCAGAGTATCATTTTCATGATGGGAAAAAATAAAATTTAACTTGTACATGTTTTATTTAAATATTATTTTAATAAGTAAGTTCTGTAATAAACTGGAGATGTATGTACTCTCAGTAACTTTATAGAGTACAGTTGTTATCATAGGCCAGACTATAAAAGAAGAAATCAAGTATATATGGGTGGACACAGTTTGCTGTTTTAGACTGAGTTGATTTGATATGGTGGCACCAAATGAGGCTAATTGCTTGTGTGAATAATCAGTAAACAAAATCTGTGCAGAAATATCTGAAAATCAAGGAAATGACTTCCTTCTGAGCTGAAAAAAGGATGCTTCTTTTAGAAATGTGGTCATGCTGGCAAATTCTTGACAAGCAAGAGCTGTACACTTTGTTCTCGTAGTTGTGTTACAGGCGTAGAATTGGGTAGCTGTGGTAGGGTATGCAGCACAAAGGGAACTAATGAGGTAGTAGAGTGAAATCAAACAAACTTATCTTCTGGGAATCATAAAAAAATATTTCTTTCATTGGAAGAGCTAAAACAAGTTTGTTTTTTGTTTTTGATGCTTGCAATATAATACCTGTGAAAGTGTCAGAACTGGTATTCCATTAGAAAATTTTGGAAGAGTTAGTAAACTCTTCTGTCCTAAAACAGATGAAAAGTATCCTGATTATGTGTAATAGTATTTGATGACAACTCAAAATTACTAAATGAAAATTTATTGTAAGAAACTGTGTATAATTTTAAAGCATCTTTTTATAAGCCATGCATTATCTTTCAAATTTAAATGTCATGGCAATGTAGATTAATATTTGTGCTTAACGGATTTAACAGAAAGCTCCATAGAAATAATCAATGATTTCAAAAACTTTCTATTTGATATGGAGATCTATGCTTATGAATATTATAGATATTCAGCTTTAAGGATATAAATTACAACATCACTTACCATGAGATAGGAATAATCATGATAACAAGTACATTTTCTGGAGGGATTACTCAATCCCAGGCAGTGAAAACCTCCTCTTCGCTAACAACTAAGACTCCGAGATGATTTTTATTTTGTAAGTTACTGGCAGAAACTCTACAGATTTGAGACGATAGATGTCAGACTCCAAAAGGTATGTAAATTTTAAGCTTATTACCCAGGAAGGCAAACAGCAATCTCTAGCACAGAAACCTTTTAAATGTCAACATAAAAAGTGTCATGAAATGTTACAGTAGGATTTTCATAAGCAAAGAAGAGAAAGGAGGTAGCTTCAATGAGAGTAATATCGGATAATGCTCAGAATGTGATAGCCATAAATTAGCTTATAAGTGATTTAAACTTTTTTAAAACCTATGGAATGGTATACGACGTCCTTTCTTTTCTTCTGCTCATACAGAAGATGTGACTTACATTTTTACAGTGTACTCACTGGTATATCTTTCCAGTATTTTTCAGGAGCTCATAATTCCTGGCCCTTCCCTCCTATTGCTGTAGCTCTGACTTAAAAGATGAAAAAATGGAACTAGGAGAAAATCAGATCTTTTAGTGGCCCATTATTGCACATTGCTGCTGTTTGGAAAATCTGTTTCTGTCCCATTGAAGACTAGGAATTAGCAGACTGGGAAAGTGATCAGATCACCATCAGCCATGGAAGAAATGATCTGTAGTGGGGATGAGGCAGAGAAAAGACACTGGGAACTGGAATGCAGAGCACTTATATCATAGGACTCCGAAGCTGAAAATAGAAGTCTGTGTAAAACTTAGAAAAAGAGTAGCCTTCAGAGAGTCAGACAACTATCGATGAAAGCAGCCTGTTGATGGGTGGACAAAGAAGCTTTTGTGTGAACACTGGCTAATTAAGTCTTGCAATTACTCAAAAAGCTTTCTTTTGTGCGGAGGAGAGAGACATATAAGAGTGATGTACAAGTTCAGATTGAAAATACGTATTCATATTCTTTGGGGGAAGGGCCATTTGCCTATTAAACAAAGCCAGTGCCTCCCATGCCCATTTCCCGCTTTGAGCAGGCATAGGGAGAGTGGGAAGAGGCAGGCTTCTAAAGTAGGTGAAATTGTTGGCCATGAAAAGTGCCTTTGACTCACGGTTTCAATGGATTTAACCTTTATTAAATATAGAACCCCTATCAAAATAGCTATAAGCTGAGAGAATTGCTTCCAATACACACTCCTTTTCTTAGTAGTCATAGAAAAAACAAAGCTTGATAAGCTCTCGGGGCTGGAGTATTCTTCTCCCATATGGGAGTTATTATTTCCAGTTCAGTGTGTCTCAAAGTAGGGGTCAGGTCTCCCAGAGGCCACAGGGGTCTGAGAGGGTTAACACAGAACAGAACTACACAACTCTGAAGTGATCAATGTTGATGATGGTAGTGAACTCTGAGCTATATAAACCAGATGAAAAGGCCTCTACTTTCCAGCCCTAGCCCTCAGTTGTCTCCTAGCAAATACTCAAATATGTTCCATCTCCAAGAGGGGGCTCCAAACTGCTATTAGATGGCTACAAAGACGAGCTTATGAAAATCAGGGCATGCTTGCTTTTCTATGTTGGATGCATGTAGCCTGCATGAGAACCTAAAAGCAAGTAGGGCAAAGAGGAAAAACATTGACTTAGAGTAGTTCTAAATTTGTGGAGGAAGTTGCCAAACCTCTATGGAGACATAAACTAAAGCTCCAGGTGCTCCAAATACTCTGGCTCCAGAAAATACAGACTCCAATTTCTTTATTTTCTTGATAAGTTCTTGTCCAAATTTTTTCTGACAATTCCTCCTGCCTTTAATTCTTTTTGTTGGCTGTGGCAATCTACCCAAGAACATTAAATTTCAGAACAGTAACCTCATCTTAGAAATGTCTTAGGAATCCATGGAATAAGTAACAGGGATTTTGTTCTTAACTGCCTAATTACTGTCTGTTTTCTGAGCCCTTTCTCATGCTCTTATAATCAGTGACAAATGAGTAAACCTAGAGGTGGCATAGGGATTTTGATGATCATTAGAATCAGACCTTTCATCATTCACAACCTTTACTCAGAGAATAGCAAATGGGCCCCCTTCTTTTCCCAGCCTGTTGACACCTATAGTAATTATTCCCAGGAAGGTAACTCTCTGAGGCCGTATTTCTCTTCTCCTTAATTGAACAAGGACCAGCTTACACACTGTCAGCACTGATGAGCAGTGACATCCTCCTGTCAGTCAGGTAATTTGTTGGCAGAAAATGCCACAGACACTTTAGTTTCCATCTTTCAAAATTTCTCATGCAAATGAGGCACAGTAATTAGCGCTGACCTTCCACTATTACCAGTTGTCAATCAGCTGTGCATCAGGCTCGAAGATTGTCTGCCTTATTTCATGCAAAAACACGGCCCCACGAAGCATCCCTGGAGCAATAGATGGTGGAAGAGCGCAGTGTTCTAAATAGTAGCCTCCTCATAGAATAAAGTGGGGTGGGGGTTAGGGGACTCATAGAAGGACAACATGCTTAACTGTTAAAAATAAGTATTTTTCAAAGTACTGTCCAGTAAACACCTGTTTCACTATCATCATGATGCTTGTTACAAATTCAGATTCTAAAGCCATGCTCAGGCCTACTAAACAAGAATAACTACATATGAGGCTCTTGAATCTATAGTTTATGCAAGCACGTTGCAAAATTCCTTCACCCTGAATTTTGGGAATGAGTGGTTTAAAGTCAGGATGCACGTATTCCTAATGATAAGACCAGAGAACACATTTTCCTATCACCAAATTCAATAAGCATTATTATATCTCACTTGTGAAAGGTGCTGCTATGTTTACAAACATATAAACAAGGTATGACACCTGCTCTCAAGGATTTTAAAGTTTATCATCCTATGATAAATATTCAATCAAGGAATGTAGAATGGAAGCTGTAAAAAAGTCTTTTTAAGAGTGGAATATCTGGCACACACTAAGAAAATGCCATAAATTTGAAGATATCTGTTGCTTTGCCCTGTCTGCAGTATGATGTACTATTAAGGTTATGCATCTTTTATATTATCAGTCAAGTTTATAATCAAAACTGTAACATAGATTTTTAAAGCATATAGCCTCAAAACCAGCATCAACTAATAAAATGCAATATAGGAAAAGTATGCAATTAGAAAATTTTGTTTTCAGCTATGTGCAAATATTTGTGAAATATTTGGAATTTAGCCTATCAAGGAATCTGTAACTTTTTAAAAAATGTCTGTTTCTTTAGAAATACATAATAGGTGATTTATCATGATCTTTTGTTTTGAATGAAATCAATGACTATTCTAAAGACTATTGAGATCTTTCCATTCAGGAAAAAAAATAGCATGAGTAGATAAGAAATTTATCAGTAGAAAATTGAATAAGCATCCCCAAATATTCATAAAGTGAATGAATTATACCTACCTGAAACTCAAAAATGCTCACTAATTTTGGGAAAATTTATTTTACAAGAGCATAGTACATGGACATCTTTACTTACTGTGTTTCTTTTTGAGGAACGAAAATTTTAATATTGCTGGAGAAATATTCATATCATTTTCATTATCAAATTCATTCTAGGAGGTAATAAATGTCCAAAGAATCTTATTTACTTTGACTGAAATTGTTACTTAAGCCTTTTTGAATTTTAAATGTATAAGGTCTGATCATTTCCCACTGTGCTAGGTATTCCTCTTGGGTAAGATCTAACAACTCAAGAGCCATTTGCTTGTTGTGGAAAGTGCTGAATCTGTAAATGCTGACTCAGCTGGGCAGGAGGTGGTAAGATTAATGGACACCAACCTGTAGGGAAAAGCAGTCTGTGAGTGTTAAGGGCCTTGGTGGGAGAAACAGTCCCCTAGTGAAAGAGAGAACACACATTTCGCCCTTCCATTCACCCCACGGCCAGACATCCTGTTGTATATGTCTGAGTCCCGTGTGGTGGTACTATGGGAAATTTATATCTCTATTCAGTAATGATTCAATCAAGCACCAACTCATCACACATCTTATCATAAACTTTAACTGCCCTGATACTTTTAAATGAGGCCAATTTTATTTTCATCAATAACATATGCATTCTGCTTAAAATAACAAGCACAATTTTAACAGTCTATCAAACTACATATGAAAATAAGATACACTCAAGGGCATTTCTTTAAGTACAGTTTAAATACTACAAGAAATTGAGGAAAATAGTGAGTAGCTATGCAATGTAAAGAGATAACAATAGATTAAACGAAAATAAATGGCATGCCACCTGGCTGCTCTTTAATTTTTTAAGGTGCATTTAAAATCTGTATGGTGTGAGACAATGGGAAGGCAAGTGTTTTCCTGTGTCAGAGAAGATAATGTTCCATATTTTAACAGAAGTATTCAATTGTAGTTGCAGTTAGAAAAAAGATTTCACATTTTGCATTTCATATTTACTGTTCATCCAGGACATTTGACACTTTAACATATCCCATTAATGGACTTCCAAAGAATAATAGGAATAGACCAGCACTAAAGCGATTCAAATCATGTTTGACTAACACACAATTTGTCAATATGAGTGGTTCAATTTCATGTATCTCTCAGATATGAAATGCAACTTTTTCATTGTGTAAATATTTACTGAGTATCTACTGTGCACCAGGTGCTGTTTCTAGCCACTAGGGATATGGTAACAAATAAACAACTAATCAGGTGTAGAGTCCTGCTAATGTCAAGAGGGGAAAAAAGGAGAGTTATACAATTCAAAGTCAAGTTAGGGATAATTAAGAATAAATGTCATCGTTCTCTATGCTTCCAGAAAACAAGTGAAGATTTACTTGTAAAGAAACTTTTTGTTTCTTTTACCCACTTGAACTTTTGTCTTTGCTCTTTTCCTTTCTAAATTCAGTGTTCCATGGGTAATACAATAGAAACTAATGAGGAAAAAAGCAAGTAAATATATTCTTGAAAAAGTTATATTAAAAATACATACATATGTATAGAAATTTATAAGACCTCATGTTTACAAGTCTGTTTCAAAGTTTCTCTTTTATGTTGTCTCAAAAGAGCAAGTCAAGAATGCAACAGTAGGAATCCTGTAGTGAAATTTAGTAGAGTTATGGCTAATGGTGGTGTGAACAATTTGTCTTTAGAAGAACAATGAGTGAACTAAGATTTTCTTCATTTTCATATAATATTTTTATTTGTAATCTTCCTTTTAAACAGAGGTGTATCTATTGCCTCTTCCATCTACTTGACTTCATTTGCAGAAAGAGTTGGATGGAATATCCTGATGGTATCTTTTTAAATCCCTTCTTGCGGGAGTGCTTATATCAGCAAAAAAAGAGAGGAAAGAGAAATTCGTTCCACCTGGGGAAAAGTTCAGACCCTTCTGTTGCTTAGTAAGTAACTAAATGAAGTAATAAGTAATGTTATTACTTTCTATAATATCTTTAAACTAATACAAACAAGTCCTTCCTCCACAAATACTAATCAGTGTTAGCTGTTTTGAATATGTCTCCTGCTTAACACTTTAAACTTTAATCTCTAAGCCATTATCTTCTTCCTGGCTCAGCAGGAAATTCTGCCTGTCATTAAATCAGTAACCCCTTATGTTTATGACTAGCAAGAACTACAAGAGCCAGACTTATGTGTGGAGTAAAACTTGTCCAATTAGTATCAGTCTTCACATTACCGTATGTTGACAACAGCCTTTCATAGGTTATAGTATTTTGACATATGTGATGGATGACACAATGTACAATAATTCTTCATTATTATTTTATCTTCTTGCTATAACATCTATTTCTCTTTCTCAAGCTTTTTTTCCTTTCTCTTTTTCCCTTCTTTCCTTTTTTTTTTTTTTTACCATTTCCTGAGTTACTTTCAGCATCATGACCCTTAGATGCCTCCTTCTTCCTTCCTGAGGAGGAATCACAGACAATACTAAGTTTGAATATGTTAACATCTTTCTATTGTCAAACCTCATACCTCCTCTTGTACAATTCCGTCTGTTGCTCAAGATCTGCTTCAGAATCCATAATTCACTGCCCAAGACAGCAGAACTTGACGGAGAATTGTGTAAAATCCAACTGCTGTAAGTGTAACGAAAAATCAAAACAGGAAAAAATGTGCAAGAAATGAACTATTCCTATTAATATGATCTAATTGTTATTTTAACGAAGTCACCTCAATTTAAAATCCACAAGTATGTTATATGGATTCCAGTTTCTAAAAATTCCACTCTGTTATTGAGAGAACAGTAAATAAAATATCTGGGGCTTTATTACCACAATAAGGTGATATATGTGTAATAATGTACCTCTTTTTTGTGCAATTGAAAGTAAATTCCACTTTTTTCAAATACTAGGCTATAAAGGTAATTCAGCAGTTATGTAATGTTAACATACATGTACAATGCAGGTGAACCTATTTTAAATTCCTTGATTAAGAAAATAATTTTAAATAAATATATAAATATAACATTTGTAATTATCAATTGCAAGAGTAATTTTGAATGAATAAAGTCAATTGATTTAAATAAATTGTAATAACTGGCATGGAAACTCTGTCATATCCAAAATTCTTTCTTACATAGTTTTTAATCGTGTATTCTTTCTAACTTTCATCATAAGTGAAATTAATATATTCTAGAGTTTAACTCATTTATCTTATGTGGTCATGTGTATCTTATTTCCTCTTGTATTTGTAACCATTTTAAATTTTTATAACTTATTTTCAGTTTACATCTACTTTAGAGTCTAGATAGAATATAAAATGGATTCACAATACAGCACGTGAGTCTATCACTTATTTGCTTTATGGCTTGACTATCACTATCATGCAACATATTGTAATGTATTCATTCTGGGCATCTGTTTTCTTCTTAACCATCATCCCAGTGAAACTTCTGGCTGGAGAAGACAAAAACTTAGAGTGTTTAATGGGACAAAAAATATAAATATATACATTTTCCTGAACGATGATAGGTGAGACTGTTTAAAATGCACAATATATCATTCAAAAGTTTGTTTTTAAATAACTACTTTTAAGTGAATTTTGATTGAAACCATTGGTATGGTTTGAGAACAAAACTGAGACTAGATTCTATACTCATCAAAGGTCAGGAAGGAAAAAAAAGAAAAAAAAACTTTCGTCTTACTATTTATAACTTTCTCTATTGACAAAAGGCTTTATTCCTGTCATGTTTTACCCCTTTTTTGAAGGGTTTAAGGACTCCTTCCCAGAGAATTCAGTCCCCCCAAAACATATATTTTCCCTCGGTGATTTTTTCTGTTTTGGGCACTCTTCTGTGCTGTTACGTGGAAATCACAATACACTTTTTTCTTTTTCTTTTTCTTTTTCTTTTTTTTTGAGACAAGGTCTCACTCTATTGCCCAGGCTGGGGTGCAGTGGCTGTCATCTGGCTCACTGCAACCTCAAACTTTCAGGCTCAAGCCATCTTCCTGTTTCAGCCTCCCGAGTAACTGGTGTGCAACCGTGCCGGCTGAGTTTTGTATTTTTTGTAAACAATAGGTCTTGTTATGCTGCTCAGGCTGGTCCTGAACTCCTAGCTTCAAGTGGTCCTCCCACCTTAGCCATCCAAAGTGCCGGGATTACAGGTGTTAAACACTGTGATCAGCCTACGACATACTTTTTAAGCCAATTGCTTTGCTTGGCTACTCTTCTAAATTTCAGGAAGTTATAACCTGTACATAGGTGAATGATTACAATACGAAGAATACTTACAGAGCCCAGGTATATCGGGAGAGTCCAATTTAGGTAATGAGTTATCTCTTAGCCTGTTTTGTGCTGCTATAACAGAATACCTAATATTGAGTAATTTATAATAAATTTATTTGGCTCACTGTTCTGGAGATTAGGAAGTTCAAGATTGAAAGCACACATCTGATGAGAGCCTTCTTGTTGCATCATCTCATGATGGAAGGGCAAAAGAGAATATGCAGGAGAGAGGAAGGGGGCTGAACTCATCCTTTTATCAGGAACCCACTCCCACAGTAATGTCATTAATCCATTCATGAGAGCAGAGCCCTCATAACGTAATCACATCTTAAAGGTACCACTTTGCAACCCTCTTCGTGTGTTTCCAACACATGAACTTTTAGGAACTCATTCAAACCATAGCAAATTACTTAGATAGCATCTGTTTATCGATTATTTTGTTCATTGTCTATTGATGTTTTATTTCTGAGCCAAATAATTTTCTGAAAGATATAAAGAATTTATCTTAATTTTGCACTGTGAGAGTGTAAAAAATAGGAGACCTTGCAACTACCATTTTAAACAATCTTTTTTCATTCTAAACCTTAGATCAATGTTTTCAAGTAGTTATTGGACATTTTACTTTTTCCATTTTAACTGAAGTTAAGTGCAAGATATAAATAATTATGCTCAATGTCTATGGAAATATAAGAGAAAAAAAAAGATAAATACAAGCCAATGGGAAGTTTACCACCACACTGCAGATTAACAAATAAAGTCCACATTGAAAATGAATCTAATTTTTGGCTAGTGAATCTTGTATTTACATTGATTTCCATTACAATTTTAAAGAAACAATTCATAATTTAAGCAAACCACAAATTTTAAACTTAGTTTCAAACCATTTAAGTGTTTAACAATGTGTTTCTTAACTGTTTAAAAAGTATACATACCTAATGAGTACGATGCACACCATCTAGGGGATGGACACGCTTGAAGCTCTGATTCGGGGGGGTGGGGTGGGGGGCAAGAGCAATATATGTAACCTAAACTTTTGTACCCCCATAATATGCTGAAATTAAAAAAAAGTATGTTATTTGTGATAAACTAAAGCTTGAGCTGTTAACTATACTCTATTACAACTATTAGTTCAAACTCTGTGTAAGACCTTCTTTGGAATAAAACAAATAAACAAATGTAAGGACAAATAAAAATTTTGTAAGGACTTTGAGTCTCTAGTTAACTAAGAATAAAATTGCAATATAAGCCCTTTTTAAAAAAATTGGACCTAACAGTAATTCTCCCTTCAGACTGTTGCTTTATGTTTAAATTCTATTTAAAGCACATCATGATCTATGCATTACATCAAAGCTAAGCTCTTTCAAAAATATATCAGCTAATTTCAACATCAAATGTGTTTCTTGGATGAAGGTTAAACTTCCAGTTTTATGCTGTCATCTAACACTTAAATGCTATGTCTCTAACCAACACAGTATCACAGGATTCTAGATATGGAGTGGACCTGTTTCAATCCTCTCTTTTTACATGAAAGGAGTATTTGCAGAGATGGAAATGCGACTTGCTCAATGTCTCAAAACATTTAGTGATAAAAATAGAGGGATAATCAGATGCACTGGCTGCTAATTTAATTTACTTTCTATCATATTTTTGGGGGAGAGAGCAAGAATCACCTCCATATCCCACTGTAGTAAAATGGAAGCCACTTTGGGAGTTCCTTGAACTGCGGGCAGAGGTGGTAGTTAAAGCTAGATACATAAGCCACTATTGTCATACATATAATAAGAGATATTGAACAAATATTTTACAAAGTTTTTGAATTTTTTATGGCAGTGTTAAATGAATGTTCTTGTGATTCATTTTCCAGAGAATTAAGTGATTCTTGGATTAAGTAGTTAGAATTTATGCACTACAAATACAATTTCTGCTTATCTTCTCTTTTAAAAAATGTAACTTATATAAACTAGCTATGTAACTCACATATCTTAAATATAAGTAAGTTTGTCAGTGCTATGGAAACTGAGCAAACACAATAATGAAATTTATCTCAGAATAAAAAGCACAGAAGAGGAAAGGAAATGTCATCATCCCCTTTTGCACGTCCTGCACAGTATCACACAGGTTGAAACAAAAGTCACATTTATAACACAAAAAAGAAGCCTCAATTAATGCCACGTGATCTATTTATGAAAGGTATTATATTGTAAAAATGCAAGAGATGTAATGACTGACTGCATACTAGAACAGTAGAAATGGATCTCTACATTAAGATAAATGACATTGAATATTAACTTGAAATGAATATGTCAATCCGTATGAATGAATTTCTGGAGAGTTTATTCTTCAAAGATGAATACGGGTTTGGGAAAGTGACACTCCATTAAGATATTAATCAACACTAATATAAAAAAGTACAGCACAAAGAAATGGCATTGCAGACAAATCTCACTTTACATATAAAAATGCAAAAATTCTTAACCTATTAGCGCATAATATTATATTTAAAGAAACATACAACAAATTTTTTCTGGAATTCAAAATTTAGAAAATAATTATATTTACTAATCATATCAATAAATTAAATAGGATTAAATTAAATAATAACCTATGTAATTATATTACAGATCAAAAAAAGTATCATTATAAACACTGAAAAAGACAAAGTTTGACACTCAGTTATGTAAAGTTTTTTTAATATGAAGATACTCCCTTGGCCTGATAAAAATATACATAAGAAGTAATAATAATTCTGAACAATAAAACTTTATAATAAGAAATAAGGAAAGGATGCCAATATCATCACAATTTGTTAACATTGTATTAAATGCCAAGCGTAAATATGCGTCATAAAGATTTTGAAGGAAGTGGCAAAGCTATCATTGATTAAAGAAAATGTAATAATTTAATTAAGCCTAAGGAGAACTGAAAAAACGTATTAGTATTTATAATGAAACTCAGAAAATTGATGCCTATTAAATCAGCATCTAATAGAGCTAATAGACAATAAATCAACAAACAAGAGTCAACACTAATGATCAATTTAACATATAGTACATTTTAAAAATATTATTCACAACAGATATAACTGTACAGGTCTACAACTAAATGTAAAAACATGTACGTAAGAAATTTATAAGTACCATTATAAAAGTTTACTAAGAGCCATTTAAGAACTGTATAAATTCAGAGATATACAATACTCATAGATATAAAATCTTATTATTATAAATAGATTAACTCTCACCAAATTCATCTATCAATTCAGTGCACCTCAATCAAAACCATAATAGGAATTTTCATGGAATTTGACAGCCTAATTCTAAACTGCATATATAAAGAGTAAATGTAATAAAATAGCCAATAAAGTTTTAAAAATGAAGACCTGATCACATTTTTTTTTAATTTATAGTTTAAAATCAAATTCAAGCTGTCCTTAGTCCTTCTGGCAGGCTACAGTTGGACCTCCAGCATTGCAAAGAAGAAGGATTCTGGTTTCTTTGATGGCCCTGCTTCTCCCTTGCAATAATGCATAAGGGGTTGGCCAATTAGGAGGTAGAAGTGCGAAATAATGCCTCACATGACTATCTGGCAAGGTTGATTTGTCCTTTTCGTTGATTACCACCACTGATATTGATCATTGTTTAAAATGCATGTGGAGGACATCAGCTAGAATGAAAGACTAAGGACCTCTAGAAGTCCTTTCCTCCATAAAACAATGATAACAATGGCCAAAATTGTCAATATCAACTTTTCAGAACTCTAGAATGTAAATAAACGCTTCTGTAATCCAGGGATCATTTATTCAGAAGGATGGCTGAATCTCAGAGAACAGCAAACTTTGTGCCATTGTAACTTTCCCTGTTCCCAGCCCCTCCCCAGTTCCATGGTAGCCTTGAAAACCAACAACCTAACAATTGCAGAAAAAAACAGCATCTTAGCAGCCACTGGAGGGAACAGAAGAGGGTTGGAACTCCTCCAAAGTCCCATTCCCACATAACTGTCATTATTTGATCTGTGTTGCAGTTCCCTGGAAAATTCTACTTGCAAAGCTTAGCTTTATTTGACATGACTTAGTGTTGATCCAGTAAGATTAGCCTTTACCCTGGGGGATTTTGGTCAACACATCAAAAATATTAAGCAATTAACCAAAAATTTTTACAAACCGTAGCTGACTAAGGCAGCAATATCAGATGGGGAAAACAACACATTGACCAAAACACTTAGAAGGAAAAGCTAGGATGTGAGATGACCAAAACATATAAAGAAAAAGCTGAGATCTAAGGGCAAAATTATATTCTTGAAAATCTAGAAAACTGTGCACCACATGAGAAGGGCTGCATATAGGCCCAGGGCTGTGCACATGCCAAGGAAAGACCTGAGAAGGCCCTAATTTTTCACAATTTGCTGACCTTAAGGCTCTGTGCAGACAGAAAGTGAAGGCTAAGTCATAGTTTTAAACTGCCTAAGCATTGAATGCATGTCCTCCAAAAACACAGAGCCCTTCAGCAAAGGCTAGATGCTTATAGGGTCCAGACATTTAGTGAAATCTCTGTACAGTCATTGGTTGACCACAAGCCAGCCAAGCAGAGACTTTAGTGGACTCATATAAGTAACAAAGAACACTGACTTTACAGAAGTAGTTCAGGAAAATCATGAAACAAACAACAGCAAAACAATGAGCAAAAATGAAAGAACTAGGGGAGATCTTATTTCCAGAGTTAGCACATTATATTATTTAAAATGTCTGATTTCAATAAATAGGTATGATTTACAC
The DNA here is from genome assembly GCF_020740605.2 of Lemur catta. Lineage (NCBI taxonomy): Eukaryota > Metazoa > Chordata > Mammalia > Primates > Lemuridae > Lemur > Lemur catta. The sequence continues at coordinate 247,472,262 of NC_059128.1, forward strand.
AAAGAAACAAAGTATAGCAGACATACAAGAAACAAACAAACATTAAATAGGAACTATCTTTGCAAAAATCCAGATGTTAGATTTATTAGACAATAATGTTAAATAGCTAATTTAAATTCATTTCAAATAATTAAAGGAAACCATGTGTAAAGAACAAAATAAAATTATGAGAGTGATGTCTCATCAGAGAATATCAATAGAGATAAAAATAATAAAAAATAGAAAGTCTGTAGTTGAAAGTAACTGGAATATAGTATTTACTAGATTTAGCTGTAGATTTGAGCTGGCAGAAGAAAGAATCAGTAAACACAAAAATGGGTCAAGTGAGATTATTTGGTAGGAGAAACAGAAAGAAAAAATAATGAAAAATAAATGAACAGAGGCTCATATACTAAGGACTTCTAGAAGTCTTTTTCTCCATAAAACAATAATAGCAATGGCAAAAATTGTTTGTTTGTTTGTTTGCCATCAAGTACATCAAAATATGCCCAATGAAAATTTAGCTTCAACAGTTTGATTGTGATATGTCTAAGTGCAGATCTCATTGAATTTATTCTACTTGGAAATTATTGAATTTGATGAATGTGTAGATTATTGTTGTTATCATTAAATTTTGACCATTATGTTTTCTAATATTCTTTATGTTACTTTCTATTTTGATTCTTCTTTTGTTAAAAAAAAAAAAGTAAACCAAAAATTCTAAATCCAGGAAAACTACTCTACAGAAAAGATGAAATGGAGAAATAAAGACATCCCTAGATAAACAAAAACAAGCATATTTGATGGTAACAGATTTGCCCTATAAGAAATACTAAAGAGAGTTCTTCAGTAAAAACTGAAAGGATGCTACACAGTAACTCCAATCTTCATGAAGAAATGAAGAACACTGTTAGAGGTAAATACATAGATAACTATGACGTATATATAAATGTATTTTTACAGCTACTTTTTTCTTCTATCTAATTTAAAAAGACAACTTCATAAAGCACTAATTACAAGTCTCTGTTAAGAATATACTTTATATTGACATAATTTGCATGATTATAATAGCAGAAAAGGGGAGGGAATGAGGCTATATAAGAGAAACTATTTCATAGACAAACTTAAATGGCATTAATCTGAATTATACTATTATAAATTGAAATGTTGATTGAAATCAATAAGCCAACACTAAGCAAATAATTCAAATAAGATAGTAAAAGAAATTAAAGCAAGAGAATTATATATGTTCCCTAGATATAAAAATATCCATTTCACACACACACGCACGTACAGACATACAGTAATAGAAGAGCAGAGGAAAAAAGATATAGACATATAGGAAGGAAAAGAAACAAAATGACAATATAAGATAGAATTTATTAGTTTAGTATAGTAATTACAATTAATGTAAATGAACTAAACACTTCAAACAAAAGGCAGAGATTGGCAGAAAAGATTAAAAACAAAACAAAACAAACATGATTCAACTATATGTTATCTATAAGGGAAACACTTTAGATTTAAAGACACAAATAGATTAAAACTAAAGGGATAGAAAAAAATATATAGCATGCCAATGATAAGCAAAATAGATCTGAAGTGGTTATACTATTCAAAAAATAATTTTAAAACAGCAATAGTTACTAGAGATAAAGAGAACATTTTATAGTAATAAAAGGGTCAGTCCAGGAAACTATAACAATTATAAACATATTTGTGTCTATAAACAATGCTACAAAATATATGAAGCAAAAGCTGACTTAATTGAGGAAAAAATAAACAATTAATTACAGCTGTCATCATCAAAAACCCACTTCAATAATGGATACAATAAGTAGATAGAAAATAAACAAGAAAGTAAAAGATTGGAACAACCTTATAAACTATACATAACAGACATCTATACAACATTCTATACAACACTAGAATACATTCTTCTCAAATGTACATGGAGAATATGTCTTCAATATACATCATAAATAAGGCCATACAACAAGCCTCAAGGTATTTAAAAAGATTGAAATCAATGTGTTCTCTGACCACAACTAAATGAGATCAGAAATCAACAATAGAAAGGAATCTGGGAATTAATAAAAATGTGAAAATTAAGCAATACACATTTAAATAACAAATAGGTCAAAGAAGACTCACAAGAGAAATTAGAAAATAAGATGAATTAAAATGAATATACAATATACCAAATTTGTAGATTGCAGCTATAGCAATATTGAGATGAAAATTTACAGCTGTAAATCTTTACACTAAAAATGAATAAAGAACTCAAATCAATGAGTCAACCTTTCACTTTAAGATACTGGAAAAGAAATGCAAACTGAACACAATGTAAGCACAAGGAAAAAAACAGAGTGGGGAAAAAATGAACCAAGGAAAACAATATGAACTGGAAAACAATAGAGAAAACCAATGCAACCAAAAGTTGGTTCTTTTATAAGATTAACAAAACTAACAAATTTTAGCATGACTGACCAAGTGAAAAAAAAAGAATATCCGAATTACTAAAGTCAGGAATGAAAAAAGGACTTTGCACTACTAACCTTGCAGAGATAAAAATAATTTTAAGAAATACTATTTACAATTGCATGCTGATACAAAGGAGGAATGTTGATGAAATGAACAAGATTCTAGAAAGACAAAGACTACAGAAAGTAACTCAAGAAGAAAGAGAAAATATTCATAGATCTATTATAGAAAAAGAAATTGAATTATTAACCAAAAAGCTCTCCAGAAAGAAAAATCCAATATTATGACTTTACTAGGGAATCCTACTAAACATTTAAATAACTAACACCAATTCTTTTCAAACAATTCGAAAAACAAAAGAGGGAAAAATACTTCCCAACTTGGTCTGAGAGAAATATTACCCTAACACCAAAAGTACACAAATACACCACAAGGAAACTATACATATATATTCCTTATAAATATAGATTCACAAATATCCAACAAAATACTGGCAAAATCGAATTGAGTAACATATCAAGAAGACTATATACTATGACCAAGTGGAAACTATACTAGGAATGAAAGTTGGTTTATCATCTGGAAATCAATGAATATGATGTACCTATGGAATAAAAAAAATCACCTCAATAGACATAGGAGAAAACATTTGACAAAGTACAATTTTTCATGATAAAAGCACTCAACCAATTAGCACTAGAAGGGAAATGCCTCAATATGATAATATTTATTTTATAAAAAGTCCAATGATAACATCATAATTAATAGTGAAAGACTGAAAGCTTTCCCCCTACAATCAGGGATGAAACAAGAAATGTTTGCTTTTGCCGCTTCTTTTTAATATTTTCCTGAATGTTTCAGCTGAAGAAATTAGCCAAGAAAAAGAACTAAAATGAATGCAGATTGAAAAGCAAGAAGTAACACTGTCTATTCATAGATGACATGCTCTTGTCTAAGGAAAGTCCTTAGGCAAATGCTAAGGAATCAATGAGAGAAAATAGAAAGCTAATTAATGAGTTCAGCAAGGTTGCAAGATACAACATCATTATAAAAAACAAATTGCATTTATACATAGTGGCAATAAAAAATCTGAAAATAAAAGTAAGAAAAATAATTTTATTTACAATAACAGGCCAGGCGAGGTGGATCACGCCTGTAATCCTAGCCCTCTGGGAGGCCGAGGCGGGTGGGTCGATCAAGGTCAGGAGTTTGAGACCAGCCTGAGCAACAGCGAGACCCCGTCTCTACTAAAAATAGAAAGAAATTATCTGGCCAACTAAAATATATATAGCAAAAATTAGCCGGGCATGGTGGCGCATGCCTGTAGTCCCAGCTACTAGGGAGGCTGAGGCAGTAGGATCGCTTAAGCCCAGGAGTTTGAGGTTGAGGTTGCTGTGAGCTAGGCTGATGCCATGGCACTCACTCTAGCCAGGGCAACAAAGCGACACTCGGTCTCAAAAAAAAAAAAAAAAGAATGTCACTCCTATATATTTCCTATTTCTCATTTGTCTTTCAAATGATCTCAATGGTAAGGAAATCTGTTTTTTCACAGTGTTGGTGGTGATGCAATTTGGATGCAAAATAGGAGAACACACATGCATATATATATATATATTTATAATATATATATATTCTCCAACATAGAAAACATTATATTTGTGTGTGTGTGTGTATCCTATGTGCCAACATTTACTTTTTTGCATCTAACCAAGAGAAACACACATGTTCAAGAGGGAGTATGCATAATTTTGTGTGCTGAAAGAGCATTAAAACTTTGGGAAAAATTAAATCTTTATTACAGGTAAGTGGCTATTTAACACTGCAAAGCAGTTTAAAAAATTGCTAAGTCTCTACATATTAGTGCAAGGAAATTAAAAAGTTGCTATAGGTGAATATTAGTGCATATTCAGAACCCTTTGAATGAAGGGGCATGTATCCCCTTGTGGAAGGACTTTGCTACAATGACAAAAGTTTATACTGTTAATCTTTTTCCCAGCCTCCAAAGGCACCTATCACCATTTACCAGGATGACTGTGCATTGTAGAAAGGGAAATAAACATTTAGAGAATTACTGTACAACAGTTCTGAACTGACACTAAGTCTTGGAGAGTCAAAATGTTACTGTGGACTACCAGTTAAGAGTAGGGACTTATAGGGGTCAAGTGATCAATGGAGTTTTGGCTCAAATTCACCTCAGTTGGACCAAATTGGACCCAATTGTTTCTCCAATTTCCCCAGTCCTGGAATACCTAATTGAATAGACATACTCAGTAACTTGTAAAATCCATATATACAATATACATTAGTATATACTTTCTAGCTGAAAGCTAAAGGGGAGCTTAATAATGATTTCTAAATCTATCAGTATTTGTAAGAATATAAATAATTCCCTATTTTCACTCATATTATATTAAAAAGAGATGGAGTTAATTTACATATTAAAGACAGTATGTCAGGTTCCATTTATTTATTTTTTGTTGTTGCTGTGATTGCCTTTGGGCTCTTCTTCATAAATTCTTTGCCTAGGCCAAGTCTTTAAGAGTTTTTCCCACATTTTCTTCTAGAATTCTAATAGTTTCACACCTTAGGCTTAAGTCTGTTATCCACCATGATTCGATTTTTGTGAGAGGTGAAAGCTGTGGGTCCTGTTTCAGTCTTCTACATGTGGCTATCCAATTTTCCCGGCACCATTTATTGAGTAAGGATTGAAGCTCTGACTGGGAGTGGGGGGAGGGCAAGGGCAATATACCTAACCTAAACTTTTGTACCCCCCTAATATGCTGAAATAAAAAAAAAAACAGTATGTCAGATAGTATCATGTAGTTCATGATAGTTGAATTATAAAATAAATTGATTATGATAACGGTGGAATCCTCCTCTGTGGAGGTCCTTTAAAACATTTCCTTAAGTCTGGGAAGAGACAAATATATGGACTGAATGATTATAGAACAGTGAACACTATAAATTCATGGGTACTTCTAACATTTATTTATAATATTTCACATGTAAAAATAAAATCAGCTGGCAAATTCACCCTGAACCAGTCTAAGGTGGTCTTAGGCTGGCACACAGTTTCTTCAAGCAATTTTTATGATCCCCTTCCCCTTCCAATGTTGGTGGAGGATGAACCAGATGCACAACTTCGTTTTTTCTCAAACAGAAAGGTATGTGCTCATAGACTAAAAAGGACTGTACCTAAACACAATGATTGTCACTTATGGTGCATTATTTGTATGGTTATTTTGTGCTTCTCAATGCTAAATAAACCTAATAATTGTTTCATTGGGCCAATTCTTATATCATAGTTTTTAAAAACCCTATGAAGTTACTTACTATGTTAAAATATAATAAAATATGTTTACTTCCAAAGGATACAAAGCTAAAGATAAGTACCAAATGGCAATACAGTAATTAAGCCAATTTTCTAATCAAGAAATGGAAAAAACAAATTTAATATTAATACTGTTTTTAAATTGAAGACTAAAAGCCAATTCAAGTTGGTTATTCTTTCTCCAGTGGTATTTTGAGCAAGCCCAGTGATATTTCCCTTTCTACTTGAGTACAGATGTAAACAGGCCTCCAAATCCAGGGAAAGGCCTGATTCCATGAACCCACCCACACAGTTTTGTAAACATTTAGGATTCTACATGTGGTATCACTCAGTTATTAAATGGAAGCCTGTGCTTTCATTGCATTCTTGTCACTGTGTGGATTTCTCCAGTTTAACTTAATGCATCATTTTGTATTAGACAAGAAACAAACTTTTCTTATTTGAACTGCAAAAATATAACCCATGAAAGAATTTACTAAAAGTGGAATGCTAGGGGTTGAGAATCCTCTTTTACAACATGCTCTGGATATAGTCACAATGGCAGAACGTAGCATCATTTTTGGTAGGCATCCATACTTCCACTTTAGAGGCAGTTTTGTACTAGGAACAGCTGCAGGGTAGGAAGAAGCACACACACATAAACCAACTCTGATATAATCTTAGTCAATTTCCTACATGAGAAAATGAATTGTGCTGGTGTTTGATTACCAGCTCAAAAAATTGTCTGGGCCCCTTTCAAGTGATAAAACCTTGTGAGGTTCGGCCGGGCATGGTGGCTCATGCCTGTAATCCCAGCACTCTGGGAGGCCAAGGCGGGAGGATGGTTTGAGCTTAGGAGTTGGAGACCAGCCTGAGCAAGAGTGAGACCACTTCTCTACTAAAAATAGAAAGAAATTAGCTGGACAACTAAAAATATATAGAAAAAATTAGCTGGGCATGGTGGCACATGCCTGTAGTCCCAGCTACTCCGGAGGCTGAGGCAGAAGGATGGCTTGAGCCCAGGAGTTTCAGGTTGCTGTGACCTAGGCTGACACCATGGCACTCTAGCCCAGGCGATAGAGTGAGACTCTGTCTCAAAAACAAAAACAAACAAAACAAACCCTTGTGAGGTTATGAAAATTGTGGTAGGACTGCAAATTAGTACAACCTCTATGACAAAACGGTATGGAGATTCCTCAGAGAAATAAATGTAGACATACCATTCGATCCAGAAATCCCACTGTCTACCCAAATGAAAATAAGTCATTTTATCTAAAAGTCACCTGCACATGAATGTTTATCACAGCACAATTCACAGCTGGAAAATGTGGAATCAACCTAAGTGTCCATCAATTCATGAATGGATAAAGAAAATGTGGTATATACACACCATAGAGTAGTACTCACCCATAAACAGGAATGAAATAATGTCTTTTGCAGCAACTTGGATGGAACTGGAGACCATTATCCAAAGAGAAGAATCTCAGGAATGGAAAAAACAAACACCACATGTTCGCAATAATAACTGGGAGCGAAATGATAGGTACAAAGAAATGTAAAGGACATTTGAAGCCATGAGGAGGGGAGGGTGAGTGAGGAGAGAGTGATAAAAACTTACCTATTAGGTATCTGTTGGCTGGCACACTAAAAACCCTGACTTAAGCATTATACAATCTATCCGTGGTAAAAAAAAAAAGAAAAAAAGAAAAAAAAAAAACCCAAACATTTATACTCCTTAATATTTTGAAATTTTAAAAATATCAAGGCAAGAAAATATGACCCCTAACTCAGCAAACTATATAAAAGTTAACCTGATTTTAATAAAATAAATAAATAAACTTGAAGCATTCTATGTCAACAAAATTACAACCTAGAATACACATGGCAATATTATGCATTGCTTGTGGTATCACTCTTCATCTTATATTCTGGCAAAACAAAACTCTGCTATTTTCAACTTACTTCTCATGACTGACGTAATTCCCTAGATAATTAGGATGTGCCTTGAGTTTCAGAACTCAAATCTGACATTGAAAATTCCCAAAAGACAAAGTCTGAATAGTTTTATCAAGTGCTTCTTGAACCTGAAGTTCTTACACTGGAGACCCAAGAAATATCTATTTCTGGTTGGAATGAGTGAAGATGGTGTCCTATCAGACATTTAAAGAATGCTATAGCTCATACCATTGCTTACCCACTTTCATGCCTGAAAATCTTCTTTCCCTTACTATGTGCATTAAGAAAAATTTGCATTTGAACAAGTTTAAAGATTTTTGAAAGGTTAATTTTGTTTTGAAACACAGTGATAAATATTTCATCCTGCACAGTTTTATTCAAGGATGGCTGGAATCATTTAACATCTTCTGATGTAATATCAAAATGATATGTGGAAGCATTCTATTATCCATGAATAGCTTTGTGTCTGGGTAGCAGCAAGTTCTGATTTGACTGATTTGTATTGCTTGACGCTACTTGAAAATAAAGTCTCAACTCCTGCCTGTACATACCTATTCCCTGTAAGAACCATCAATCAGGTCTTTGCTTCCAGGCTAGCAAAAGTTCAGGAAGTCACTGAATTTATATTGTTGATTTCAACAACAAGATACCCAAAAGCATGGATGCAGATAAAACTGAGATAACTGTTCTGCAGAGTAGAAAGTACTAAATATTTTTGAAAGTTTCTACATGTGGTATCATTCAGTTATTAGATGCTTTATCTTTTCCTGTCATAATGATAAATTTTCCTTAGTCCTGTGTAATACACTATCTCTTATATTAGACAAATGAAGAACTCTGCTCAGTATTTCTCCAAGAGGTCACTAGCCAGCTGTACCCCATTGCCTAAAGATATACATTAAAAATGAGTTAGAATTAGCTTTACTGAAAAACAAACACTGGTCCTCATGTTATGCCATGTGTTATTCTCAATAAAATGCCTTGTTTGAAAACACTGACACAAAAAGCTCTGATAATGTGGATACAAATTAGCATTCCCCCCTCTTTCCTTCCTTCAAACAGTTTTACTTCTATTACTAACCATGTTTCTGATTAGAGACTCTGTGTATGATCACTAAAATCTCTTTGAAGATGTTCAATAGTAATTTCACCAAACATTGTGACAAAGTTAGACATATTTCAGTTTGACATTATAAGTACCATGTGTCATTTTTCTAGACATAGAGAGTCTTAATATGGCATCTATATTATATACTCCAGGGTCACTGGTTGGTCTGGCTGAAACAACCTAGAGAAGCTAACACAACTATTTAATAATCTAAACTATTAGCAGGAAGCAGTCAAGAGAGAATTGAGGTGACCTCATTGCTTCAGTTTGTGGCAACAAGGATGTTTAAAAAGGATTAGGCTAAGGTCAACATGCATAGATAAAGAGTCGTTAGGAAGGGCTTTGTGCATATGAAGATGCTTTCCCCCTGAAATTATTCTGCTATATGTGCCCACTTTCAGTTTTATGTGTTATATGTATGTTGGCTACCAATGAACCAGCACTGAGTGGCTTAACTTAAGCAGTGGTCAGAAACTTTCCAACTCCTTCCAATCTGTGTCTCACACACTGGGATGCAGCCAAGTCCCCTAAGGAGACCCAGGTGGCAGTGACAGCCTCAGGTCTAATTGATGAGCAGGAAAGCGCTATTACCTGCTGATGGCTCCAGAAGGAACATTGCTAATCCTCTCTCTCTGGCCTTCTGGAAGTGGAACTGAGGTAAATCTTGGCCCAAACAGCAGGGGCTGTTTGTTTTCTACTTCTTTTCCCTTCCTCCCGGTCTCCTGGGCTGTCAGAACATTTACTGTTCACATGTTTAGTGAGAACTAACTCAGTTATCAAGGAGACATAGGGTCAATACTGGAGCAATACAGAGAAAGGCAAGCAAATTAAAATTTCCCTGAACCAAAAGGGGTATCACATTTCATACTTTATAGCAGTCAATGGGAAACTTTAAGTGATCAAAGAAACTTTATCCCAGGCATAGTTACTGCTAGTCAATACCACACCATGATGATTTCCAACCCAATGCCTTTGCAAGCTCTTCTGTCTGGGTGGTCTGCTCCTAATGTCTTTGGACACGACTTCAGAATACAATGACTCATTCCAAATAAAAGTGAGTACCTCTCTGTTTATAGAGAGCATTTTCAGTGTTAACTGTAATAATTTTACATTTTCCTCAGAGGAAGCTTTAATATTTGTTTTCATTTGCTGTTTGCAAGATGGCAGCACTTTCCTGGTATAGAGCTACAAAGTGTCTCATAATAGCAATGAAGGGTGAGATAATTCATATTCTTCTCAGAAAAGTTTAAGGAACATAAAAAGGGACACGTATAACACTAAATTGATTTAGGTATGATGAAATAAAAATTGTGTTTCATACAAGCTGAATCATGGGAAATATGATACTTTAATACTATCCACATTGATTAAGTTTCCTCTAAGAAATTTTAAACTCCTTTACACTTGGATATGATTAAAGGAAAAATATTCATAGAATTTCCTGCTGAATCAATAGAAGAGGCATATGCAGCATCTTAGAAAAGAGACAGCAATGTGTCCATGATATAATAGGTAACAAGTCTCTTGATAGGCAAGGTGCCTTATATATTTTGCCATAAAATTTCTAAATGTAAAAATAAAAAAAGCAAAGAAATCATTTCAACCTTTGACCATCATGTCAGTACAAAATGTTATACTGTGATTCAGGACAGTATATGACAGCATTTCCCAGCATGTGTCCTGCAAAACAGATACCTAGTGAAAAGCATTCTCTGGTCAAATAAACTTGAATGATGTAGAATGAACTCAGTTAAACAGATGTTTTAGTGCTGAGTTTTTTAGATACTTTAACAAAGAACAAAACGATTCACTAATTGGGATATAGACCATATAACATTTTCTAATCTTAATGAGAGCATTTTGGGTAAACCCTTATCTTCCTCGCCTACCCCAGGAGCCCTTTTCATTTAAAGTTACGTAAGTTGTAGAAATAATTTTTAGCAATATGCATATGTTGTGATTTTAGAAATGGATTGACCATCAACCATAACCCAAATTAGTATGATAACTATTATTTGTCTGCAATGGAAAAAAGAAAAACTGAAAGCACAAAATGTCATGTAAAACCATTTACTGTAGGTGACACTAGTACCTGACTATGAGAATTCAATTTTCTTTTATGCATGGGGATTGCCTAATGACCTGATTTGATTTCTAATGCACTTAGATTATAAAAAGTTCTAAATGTCACAGAAAAAAATATTAAATTGATAAAACACAAAAGTTGCAAAGCTTAAGCAGTTGTTCAGATAACAGTTCTATTTTTATTAACAGAACAATAAGTTGTGTCATATATTTGCTGTGTTGTGGGAGGGAAATTAAAGCCAAATAAAATATCCTTGATCATCTATCGTAATCTTTTACAAATTTTGCACTCCCAGGGAATAGAAAAAGTGGGTACACAGAATTTTAATGAGTTATATGTAATATGAAGTTTATTTTTTCATCAATTATATTTCTAAACAGCCCTTAGTTTGTTTATATTAAATAAAAACAGTCAACAATCCCCTTCAATACTTTACAACAAAACATTTTTAAATCTACACACATATTTCAAAATGATATCAATTTTAGTGAATGTTAATTCTAGACAATAATGTTCATTTTATGGGAAATGAAGCCATCTAAAAATGTTTTGTGTAAAAATCAGTGAATGTAATTTAAAATGGTCAGTCTAGATTTCATAAATATTACACAATTGAAGAAACAACAGAGGAAGACAGTGAGCCTATGATTAGCTTCAAAACTCTCAGTATTTCAAAAAATGTTTTAAGATATTAAAAGATAGTCAAAATTTTTTCTTGAAGATTTCTGAAAATGGGCATAGGTCAGACAGGGATTCTGGGACTAAAAAGCCCTATAAAACTCCAAAATTATGAGCAGCTGGTTCTATCAGACTCCTGTGATGTGGGGTGCTCTGGTTCAAGAGTTTCCTTGTCATACAATCAAAGGACGGAAACATTAAGATTGCAGATGTAGAGTGGTGACACACTGTAATTTCATACAGATCGTAAGAAGATTTGGTGACATAAGAATTACTAGATCATGAGTCCTGTGAGTCCTGGGGTCCATGAAATGGTTTAAAGCTTTATTGCTCTTTGGAGTTCTGACAATGACAAATGCTCTCTCTGATGTTGGGATTATCTTGTCTAAACTTTTGTTTCCTTAGTATCAGGTTTCACCTTTTCCTTAAGCATCTTCTATGATCACAAATAACTTCCGTTTTTTCATTGTTATTAGAAGGTATTTAGAAACACCCCCTTTCTTATGCCTTTGCCTCTGGCATCATCTCCACGCATAAGTCATTTTTAAATTTCCAATTTCCTGATAAGGGTTTGAATCATAGACTTAATGTTATGGTCACATGACCTAACTCCAAACTTCTATTTAAAAAAGTAGGAGAAGAATGAAAGACATTGAGAGAGAATCTACAAGAAAAATTCAGTTACAAATATTGTATTACATATTAATAAATGTATTCAATTGCTGGCATCAATTAAGCAGATTTTTTACAGCAAACTTTTAATAACAAGTCAAACTCATATGTCTTACCAACACCACTCATGTACACCCACATCTAATGTGTTTCATATGCAAAGTTTCTGATTTAAGTAAAAAATGAAGAGTTTAAACAAATTTCTAGAAAACATTTTGCAAATTTATTAATTTTTCTTTATTGAAATGGGAAGTTGATTAAAAAACAAAATGGTTGTTTTTTTTCTTTTGATGCTGAACCTGATGGCACTTTCTTCTCTTCCTGTTATTCTATCTTTGTCATAATTATGCATTGTGAAGACACTACTCTGGTAAAGTTAAGTGGTTGAAATCTTTATTATGAAAGGAGTTATAGAGTACACTAATTCAGCAAAATTTGTTGGCATTAACGTTCAGTGTTTTTTCTAGTACCTGATTAAAAAATGTGTGAGGTTGTGCATATGGAAACACATTAAGATTTTACTTATTGCTAAATTTTTTTAGTAAACCAAACTGAAACTTTGTTCTAAAAGCATTACTTCCCAACAGTTTCAGACTGCATTTGGATATATTATAATTGCATTTACTGTTAAAATTTTTAAATATTTGAATATTGGTAAGGGTAACATAGTTAAACTAGTTTGTCTGTTAGTTTTTCTGTCCCACAAAAAAGAAAAATGACACCACAATCTGCTTACAAAATAGCAGTTAAATCAATTGATAAAGCAAAGTGGCATCAACTCTGCTTTAAGGAAGGCACAGAAAGAGCTCTGAAAAAAGGACTCCTTTTCAGATATATTATAGATTTTTAGATTTGAGATATATCATGAGATAAGATTTTTTTTTAATTTCAGCATATTATGGGGGTACAAAAGTTTAGGTTATGTATATTGCCCTTCCCTCCACCCCACCCCTGAATCAGAGCTTCAAGTGTGTCCATCCCCTAGACGGTGCACATCACACTCATTATGTATGTATACACCCATCTCCTCCCCACCCACGACACCCCATTAATGTTATTTCTAAATGTGCTCTTGGGTAATGATCAGTGAAACCAATTTGATGGTGAGTACATGTGGTGCTTATTTTTCCATTCTTGGGATACTTCACTTAGTAGAATGGGTTCCAGCTCTACATGAGATTAGATTTTTGAGAACAAGTGAAAACTATATGGGACTTTATTCTATACCTTATTCTTTTTTAATTCCAGGCAACTAGCATAGTGTTTGGTACACGAGTGATTAATAACTATTGAAATTATTAAACAGCTGATTACAATTAAAACTCCATTGTGTGCCAAACATTGTTTTAGATCCTTAGTTAACCATTAATCAGCAAAAGAAAGAAAATCCACTACTATCAATGAGTTTATAATGTTAAAATATTTCAATTTTTTGAGAAACTAAAGTAGCAGGTTTAGAATTAGACAGACCTTGTTTTAAATCTCAGTAGTCACTTGCTAGCAATGTCATTGGGCAAATGTCTGATCTTTTACAAATTATAAAGTAAAAATCAAGAACATATCAGATCTTTTCACACCTATAAAATGAAGAAAATGAGCATTAAAGTTGATACCTCTAACGTTCTTAGTCAAAAGGCATCTTCCACATTTCAAAATACCAACTGAAATAGTTTTCATTTTACAAAAGAAGCTAAGAAATACGAAAAAATGAGTAACAAGGCTACACACGTTATAAATTTTTAATGATTTATACATTATTTATTATTGTATTTTTATGAAATTTCTAGAAAAGAAAAATCTGTAGAGATACAAAACATATCATTGATTGCTTGGGGCTGGAATTGGGAGAGAGGGACTGCAAAAGGGCATGAGGGAAAGTTTTGGGGTGACGAACATGTTCTAAAACCAGATTGTGGTGATGCTGGCACAATTTTAACATTTACTAAAACTCATCAAATTGTACAATTAAAATGGGTGAATTTTATGGTATATAAATTACACTTCAACGCTGTTTAAAAAATAAGTCACAGTACAGAATTATATTTACAGTTTGAGAATATTAACATCTTCACATAAATTTAAGTGTGTCAATTTTTGCATACACCATATTTAAGAAACTTATACCTCTAAAAACAAAGACTATCATTCATGTCTCTATATCTTCCTCTCATAGTCTCAGTATCAACAAGTAGACTTCTTCACTAGAGCAGGAACTTCTTGTTCATTTCTGTGTCTTAAATTCATCACAATAGCTGGCACATCAATAATTGCTCAACAATTTTTCTGGTGGGCAAATACTATGCATTAGGAAGGGTAAATATAAGCATTGAAAGAGTAAGTACATATCAATAAATCTAATTCACTAATCAATATGCTTTTGCTGAAACTGTCTAAATATATTCATTTTTACAATTTGGAATTAATTGAAAACAGATGACCACTGCATTTGGCAATAAATGGAACTAGTGACAATTTACCTATGAGCAAAAAAATAGTAAAAATAAAGTCAGTAAAGTAGATTACAATTACTTAGACTTTTTCATCATTCAAGGATTTTTCAATAAAGGCTATATTAGCATCAATAAAGAAAGAGAGTCTTTTGCAAATTATAAAGTAAAAAGAAACAACATATAATCAATTTAAGAATTGTACATATTTTATGTTTCCTAGTGTTTACGGGTTTCAATGACTAAACCTCTGATCTATTTAAAGTGCTACTATATCCATTTAAAAGTTATTAAAATTAATTTTAATTAAATATTTTATAATCAATACTTATTAATCAATTATGATAAACATCTCTACAGAAAGAAAAATGAGTAGAATTTCAGTATAGAATTAGCAATATCTTGGGCTGTTAATTTATAAGAAATGTGGACATTTTCAATAGATTTACTTCAGAATATTTCTCAGTAATATCTAAGGGAATTGAATCTAAATTGTTTATTTATGACAAAATATATGGAAAAGTAACACATGTTTTAGGGCACTCAAATTATACTCAAAACAAGAAACTGAGAGGAAAAGTGAATCGCATTTAGAAGTTGCAGTCAATCTTTACAGTATTGAAAACATGCAATTTGGAGTATTATAAGTCCAGCCTACCACACAATGACTGCCAGTAAATATTAATAACAAAAAGGAGGAGAGGAAGAAAGCGAAAGAGGGAGGAAGAAAAGCAAGAAAGAAGAGGAGAGGGAGAGAGAGAGAAATATAAAATATTGACTCTTGCATATGTTTTTTTTTTTAGGAATGAAAACAGTGGAATCCCCAGAAAAACTATGTACAGCCAACTTCATGATGCAAAACATGCTGTTAACTGTACCATTAAATGATGCAAAGATCCCCTGAAGGCGAATGTAGGGGCTGAGACAGATGTCCTCAATCATGAGAGTTCATACAAAAACATACTCCATATGGTTCAGGACACAAGATGTATGGTTTAACTGGCCCAAGAACAAGAGGAACACACAGCTAGCCGTGAAAAAGAGGAAACAACATGAGATCAACACCATGTTGATAATAGTGTTGATACTATAACAGCTAATGAGAGCATAACAACTAACAATGGCTCATCTGTATGTACAGAACTGAGCTTTTTATTTTTAAGTCATGTTTTCTAGCCACTTAAGGCTCAGTTGCTACACACATGCAAAACTAAAGTGAAGAGGAGGTTCTATCAAACCTCATTATTAGAAGCACATGTCCATAACTTTACCAAGAGCAGAAAGGAATGTTAAAATTTGTTTTAGAACTAAAAGAAGAAATTGCATCCATCCCTGTAGGAAATTGTCTGTCTTCTGCACATGTCTAAATATCAAGTCAGTGTGCTCTAGCTCTGTTACAAGATCAACTGTAGAGATCTGCATCTAGTATTTTAATCTAATGCTTCCTGAAATAAGCAGTTGCTGTTAGAAAAACCAATAAAAGTGCCTCTTGCCCACAATTTAATAAGGGGATTTCCACCATGGGTAAACAAATACAATCACAAAGCTGCATAAGGCTCAAACCCCACATAAGAGACATATTTTCTTCTCCAACAACCACATTGAATCAAATAGCTAGCCAACTTTTTTCCATGCACTTACTGAGTAGGATCAAATAGTTCTTAAAATACAAATTTGCTGATGGAATCACATCTCAGAGCCTCATATTTTTTCTTTTAATTGTTAGAAGATGATGGAAACATTTTAAGTCATTTCAAATTAAATCTAAGAATTTATGCGTCCTGCACAGCAGGAAGCTATGCTATGGAACAGACATTTATGGAACTTAATATTTACTCTCTTGAAACAACATTTCTAGTACTCTAAACTTATATAGTCTCCTGTGAACTAGGAATATATGGCTTATAATTTAAAACCAGGAAATGAAAACTAGGTTTTGTATTATTTAAATTGGGACCAAAAAATAGCTTTCATAGATAGTCCAAATATTCCATTTCACTGAAGGCAACTTTATAACTTCTAAAACTTTTGTTATTACCTACTTCAGATATCAAAAACAAAAGTCATTTTATTCACAAAGGGAAATGGAAGAAGGCTTGTTCTGCATTCCAAAAATAATTATTGAGCAGTTTTAATGTAAAAAATATATATTATCAGAGTTGGCTGAGTTTCTATAATTTTGACTTCCCCAAATTTACCTTTTGAGCTCCTTTGATTCAGAATTCAATTATGATAAACATAAATCCTAAAACCAGGCTTTCACTTGGATCAAGGTAAGTAAATAGGGAAAGGAAATACAACTATTTAAGTTGGTAAACTCAGGAAAGCACTTTACCTATAATACTCTATTTTATCTTTCCAGCTCTGTTAGCTTGATATAATGATGATTCATATTTACATGATGAAGAAACTGAGTCTCTAGAATTCAGCCAGCATTAAATTCAACTAAAAAAAATAAAATAAAATCTAAGGATCTTGAACTCAGATTTCTTTGACTCTAAATCCTGATTCTTTTCTACTATGCAACTTTTTAACAAGCATAACAGCAAGTACTCACAGTGATATGTAATATCTGATATTAATGTTTATTTACTTATATATTCAAACTAGTCACTTTAAAAGCTGTTTAGTGTTTAAAACATCTGGACGCATACCAATAAAAATTATTCTAGCTAAACCTCCAAGATTGTGCAGTGTAATGATGAAGAGTGTCTTTTAGGATCTTTCAGGGTATAAAGAACAGAGAAAAATGTAGTTTACCTAGTGAATGTGGGTTTATTTAATGATGCATGGATTGTGGCAACAGCAAATCATCTTAACATCTGAACTCTTGGAAGGGTCAAGAAGAAATAAAATTTTTTCATGTTTCAACAGTAACTTCAACATTGATCCTCACTGCAGTCTTTATTTCTCCATTTCACCCACATAACCAAGGCTTAGAATCGTGCCTGATACAGAGTAGATATACCCAAACAAGTGAACAAACAAAAAAACTACATTTTTTGTTGCCATTAAATTTATGCATGGATTTTTTGGCTTATTTTAGAGATGATAGGAACTCTGCTAACTTCATGCTTTTGTTTCTGTTTTCTCAGTTGTTCAGTGATCTACAACCAAATAAACAAATTGTAGATGTAAGCTTATGTAACAACAGTGGCTTTCAAAATTTTATAGCCTTTGATGCCGTCATTACTATGTGAAAGTATAAAAAATACAAGAAAAAAATTAGGATGTATTTTTTTTGAAAGAGGGAATAACAAATGGTTAAAACTCTGCTCATTTACCAAATAATAAAGAATTATCACAACCAACCAAGAGGGTGCTGAACAGTGAACAGTGTCCAATTAATTCCTTAAATTCTGGATAGTCCGGTTCAAAAAGCTTTGCTTCTTTTAGAAGAGGAGGGGGGCAAGATAGCTGACTGAAGACATTGGTTGCCAGATTATCCCAAAAAGAGGAAGAAATTTCAGGTGAGAAAGCCTAGCTCAGGTGAGATAATGAGGGAAAAGTGCTAGAACCTACTCTTACCAGAGATCCCAAGGGAAGAAGTGGTGGAGCAGAACAAGAAGGAACAAATTTTTGGTGGAGACCGACCCCCCAACTGACTCCAGATTCAGAGCCCAGCAGAAAGGGTAGGTGGGAGTGTTTACTTTTCCTCCTCTCACACCTGTGGCAGTCTGCCAGTTCCTGATCTGTCAGAGAGCCCTTCTGCCCTGATGAATCCAGGTGCTGCTTGCTGCCTTTGGCGAACTGAGGGCTTCTTGGGAGCAGAGCACCGGGCTGTAGGCCTGCACAGGGTCGCTTCACCTCACCAGGGACCCGAGCTGAGATGGCAGGTACTATATTGCCTGCACACACACTGGGTGCCTCTGTTCAGCTGGGGAAGTCATAGCCCCTCAGTCTGCTTGTCACTGGGTCTCACATGAGCATACCCCAGCGCCTGCCTGGACTGTTAAGAACACAAAGGAACAGAGAGACCCAGGAGAGTAGCAGTGTTCTCGGAGTTACGACCTATGGGGAAGGCTGGCACAGGAGACTGGGAAGTGCCACAAATGCTTTTTAGGACAGAGCAAGGCAGAATGCATATTCTCCTGCACAAGACCCTTGGCTTGTGATCCAAAGTTGTCTGCATCCCTCCAAGTAAAAAAGAACCCCACCATTTGGGGCCTTCTCCTCCTCTTCTCTATTGCCTCCAAGGCAGCCATGGATGAAGGGCTGTTTCCACTCAGGACTGGGACTGGCAAGTATTCCACAGGAGATGATTAAGCCAGGGCTCCTGGGAGTTGCTGCCCCACCTGTGACAGAGCACCTATCACAGGCTGGCTGTTTCCCCTCAGAACCAGAAGGGTTCTACAGGGAATGATTATGCCAGGGCACCTGGGAGCAGCTTCCCTGCCTCTTACAGAGTGCCTGTCACTTCTATGAAATTTAGGTCTCATTCCCTTCCCTCTAAAAAGAAGCAATGAGCACTTTCTTGTGCCCCAAGGACAAAAGCTACTGCTTCCTCTGAGGGAGGGCAGGACTAGCAGTCCTCCTCCTGAGCTGTGAGCTGCTTGTCTCTTCTGCAAGGAGCCTACCCACCCTGGAGACAAGTCCCTGACACAACCAGACTTCCTCTGCTGGAGCTTTTCAGCCACAGCCCTCAGCCAGTCTAGTAGCCCTGCACACAGAGTGTTGAGCTGCCTCCAACTCTGCTGTAGCTGGACCAGGGTGGGAACTGGGAATCTGGGCACTTTCTTGCCCACAAAAGACAGAGACCACTGTCATTGCTGAGAGAGGGAGGTATGAGTGGCTTGTGTGCCCCACAGCTGTCCACCTCTGGTCTCTGCTAGTCTCATCAAGAAGGGCCCACACCTCCCATTCCAGGCTCACAGGGCATCTGCCCTTTTCCTGCCTGAGCATTCTTCTTGAGCAGGAAATTTCTGGGATCTCTATTATAGCTATGACCAACTGATCTTTGACAAAGTAGACAAAAACATACACTGGGGAAAGGATGCCTTATTGAACACAGGGTGATGGAAAAAATGGAGAGCCACATGCAGAAGAATGAAACTGGATCTCTATCTCATTGCATAAAAATTAATTCAAGATGGATTAAATAATTAAATGTAAGACCTAACACCCTAAAATTCTAGAAGAAAACTTAGGAAAAACTTTCTGGAAATTGGCCTAGGCAAAGAATTTGTGACTAAGGCCCCTAAAGTAAATACAACAAAAACAAAAATAAATAAATGAGACTTAATTAAACTAAAACTTTCTGCATAGCAAAAGATATAACCAATAGAGTGAATAGACAACCTACAGAATGGGAGAAAATATTTATAAACCATACATCCAACAAAGGACTACTATCCAGAATCTACAATGAACTCAAACAATTCATCAATAAAAAACAAATGACCCCACTATAAAGTGGAAAAGAGACATGAACAGACATTTTTCAAAAGAAGAGATGCAAATGGCCAAAACATATCAAAATATGTTCAACATTAATAATCATCAGGGAAATACAAATTAAACCTCAATGAGATACCACCTTAACCCTGTCAGAATGGTCATTATTACAAAGTCAAAAAAAAAAAAAAAAGTGTTGGAGTAGATATAGTGAAAAGGGAGCACTTATTCACTTTTAGTAGGAATGTAAATTAATACAATCTTTATGGAAAACAATATCGGGATTCCTCAAACAACTAAAAGTGGACCTAACATTTAATCCAACCATTCCACTACTAAGTATCTACCCAATGGAAAAGAAGTCATTAAATCAAAAAGACACATGTACTTGTATGTTTATCTCAGCACAATTCACAATTTTGCAAAGATATAGAATTAACCTAAGTGCCCATAAACTGATGAGTGGATAAAGAAAATGTAGGGGGTGTGTATATGTATATGTGTGTGTGTATGTGTTTTTGTGTATATATACACACACCGTGGAATACTACTCAGTCATAAAAAAGAATGAAAATTTTGCAGCAACATGGATGGAATTGGAAGCCACAATCTTAAGTGAAGTATCTCAGGTATGGAAAAACAAATGCTGCATTTACTCACTGATAAGTGGAAGCTGAACAATGGGTATACATACACTGGTCATACAGAGTGGTATAAGGGACTTTGGAGATTTGGAATTAGGAAGATGGGAGGAGGGTGAGGGATCAAAACTACCTTATCAGCTACAGTGTATATTATCGAGGTGATGGGTATACTAAAAGCCCTGAATTCATCACTATACAATTCATCTGTGTAACAAAATACCACTTGTATCCTTTAAATCTATTGAAATAAAATAATGATAATAAATAAAAGCTCTGCTCAGTAGCATGGTTAAAGTCATTGGGTTTTATTTTTTCATATATAGCACTATGATTTTCCAATGTTAATACACTTATAATAGTAAATATCACAAAATATAGACTGTTAGAACTGGAAGAACCTTTAGAAAATATTTAGGCAAGTTCTCAATTCTCATACAGGTAAAGAACAGAATAGTTAGTTCATTTAAACATTACTAAAGTTTGTATGTGTTTTTAAAGTTGCAAATGTTCATTGTAATATTTTGAGAAAATATTAAGAAAATTATACATTATTCAAAAACATTATAAATAAATCAAACTGTAACTCTGAGGAAAAGGTCATGTAACCTTTCTTTCCTAGAAAGGCAAGAAAGAGTGGAATTTGAAATGGAGGGAAAAATAGGAAACAAATAGTAAATTAGCAGACTTAAGACATAATTTAATTACTTTAGAAGTAAATGATATAAATACACTAATTATTATTAAAAGACAGAGTTTGGCTGAGTGGATTCAAAGCCAAGGCCCAGTTGTATGGAGTCTACAAAAAATCCATTCACTTCAAACATAATGACACAGGTATGTTAATAACAAAAAGATGGATGAAAATATATTATGCAAACATCAATTTTAAAAATTAGGGGTAGCTACATTTGTGTCAGATAAAGTAGACTTCAAAGCCAAAAAAAATAGTAGGAATAAAGCAAAGCATTACATAATAATAAAAGGATCAATCCACCAAAAAGGCATGGTGATTTCAACTGTGTAGGCACCAAACGGCAGAGCTTTCCAATACCTAAAGCAAATGTGAATGGAGCTGAAAGCAGAAATGGGAAAATTTACAATTATAGTTGAGGATTTTGAAATATTGCTCTTACCAACATATGACAGTACTAGATTAAAACGTGAGCAAAGACAAGGGAGAATTGAAAAACATTTTTAACTAAGAAGATCCAATCGACATTGATAAAACACTCCACCCAACAACAGCATAATATACATTCTATTTAAGTGCCTAAGGAACATTCACCAAGATAAACCACATGCTAGGTCATAAAACAAACCTTGGAAAATTTAAAATAATTGAAATCATATGGAGTATATTACTTAATCATAATAGAATCAATCTAAAATTCAATGATGAAAAGACAAAAGGAAAATCTCTAAATATTTGAAAATCAAACGAAACACTTTTAAATAACCCATGAATAGGATGAAAAAGGAAGTCTCAAAGAAAACAAAATATATATAGTACTGATTGAAAATTAAAACAAATCAATATTAGTGGAATGTAGCTAAAATATCGATAAGAGAAGAAATTATAGAATGTTTTAGGGGAAAAAGCTTTCAAATCAATAGTCTAAGTTCCTCAAAAAAACTAAAAAAAGAAGAGAAAAAAATATTCCAAAGCCAACAAAAGGAAAGAAATAATAGATAACAACAGATGCCAATAACAATTGAAACAGGAAAACAGTAGGAAAAAACAATGAAAAAATTTTTTTCTTCAAAAAATTAACAAATATGTTAAGCCTGTAGAAAATAATGATGACACAAATCATAAATATTGATAATAAAATAAGAGAGATTATTCTAGACCTCATAGTGATTAGAAGAACAAGAGAATTCTACAAACTATATTCATAAATTTGACAACTTTTCAAACTGGATAAATTTCTCAAAAACTACAAATTACCAAAACATAACCAAAATGAAATAGATAAACTGAATCATCCCACAATCATTAAATAAGTTGAATTCATAATTGAAAATCTCTTGAGAAAGAAATCTCCAGGCCCAGATAATTTCACTGGAGAATTCTATTAAAACTTAAAAAATAATTGCACAATTTTATACAGTCTTTTCCAAAAAACGAGAAAAGAGAGAAAGCTCTCCAACTTATTTTTTTGAAGCTGGTATTACCCTCAAAAACCCAGTAAATAATGTAAAGAAAAATAAGGAAGTAAAAGAAAGAAGAATACTACACCCGTATGTCTCTCATAAACTTAGATCCAAAATTCTCTAAAATATATTAGGAAATTGAATCCAGCAATATATTAAATAATTATGTACCATGAATAAGGAGTATTTGATCCAGGTATGCAAGTGTGGTTCAATGTTCAAAAATAAATCAGTCTAATCACCATGTCAAGAGACTGTAGAAGAAAATTACATAATGATACCAATTGAGGCAGGAAAACCATTTGAAAAATTCCAACACTCTTTCAAGAATTAAAAAAAGAAAACACAAAAACTAAGAATAGAGGAGAACTTCCTTAATTCAATCAAGAGTTTCTACACCAGCATCTATTGTTTTGGGACTTTTTAATAAATGCCATTCTAACTTGGGTAAGGTGATATCTCACTGTGGCTTTAATATGCATTTCCCTGATAATTAGTGATGTTGAGCATTTTTTCATGTTTATTGGTCCTTTGGCTATCTTCTTTTGTAAAGCTTCTGTTCATGTCTGTTGCCCACTTTTTATGGGGTTTGATTTTTTTCTTAACCCTGACTCAAGCATTACAAAAGTGATCCTTGTAACTAACAACATTTGTACGCTTGTAATACTTTGAAATAAAAATAAATAAATAAAACAAGAGTATCCACAAAAAACTTACAGCAAACATCATACTTAATAGTGAAAACAGAATGGTATCTCCTTAAGACTTGGAACAAATGTCTGCTCACCACCACTCTTATTCAATACAGTACTAGAAGTTCTAGCCAGAGTAATAAGGCAGGAAAAAGCAACTAAAAAGTTTGGAGAGGAAGAAATAAAAATGTCACAATTAGATGGTATGATTGTCTACATAGAAAAATACAAAAAAGATCTACAAAAATAAAAACTTATAACTAATACATGAATTCAATAAGGTAGCAGGATATAAAATCAAAACAAAAAATCATATTTCCAGATACCAACAATGAACATATGGAAACTAGAATTAACAACATGGTGTTATTTATAATTGTGCCAAAGAAAATGTAATACTTAGATATAAATTAAATAAAACTTGTATATCTTTATGCTAAAAATTACAAAATGCTAATGAAAGACATTAAAGAAAACCTAGATAAATGGAAAGGCATATCATGCTCATGAATTGAAGAACTCAGTATTTTAAATTTATCAATTCTATCCAAATTATCTATAGATTTAATGAAAATCCTATCAAATTTGACCATATTTTATAAAGTATTCATAGAAATTATGATCTTTACTTAAGAAGCATCTTTTAATTATTTTATGCCTAAGAGTCTCAGTTTTTCTATACTGTATAGTAAATTCCTAATCAAGGGAGGATGAGAGCAAGGGAGTTGATCTCTTCTCTTCTAAAGAAATTTTAAGTGTGAAATAATGGATTTTTTTTAGGGTAAATATTTTAATGAGTTTAAATTTCTTCATTGCATTGAACACCAAAGACTGAAGGGAGTATTTTAGAGGAAAAAATTCTCTATGGGTCTCTTGGGTTTCTGCATGTGTTGCAAACAGAGGTACTGATTGCTTTCTTTTCTGGATGATCGTCTTAAAGATGTTTGTATAGTAAATAACCTTGGAATATAGAAACAGTATCTTTGCTACCATTTGAATATAGACATTGCTCTTTATAGCAAATGGTAGGTTTGTCAACTCTTCAGTACGATAAAGATAACATTTTCCTCTGAAGTAAATGCTAGGCAGGTTTGCTTATAGCCCATTATAAATGACTGATGCTCCTTAAACATGGGCTTCCTTTCCTTCAGCACAACTCATTGCATATGCAGGCATGCTTTGGTTCTTTTTGCATAACTCTGCAGAAATTGGAGCTTGGGGCACCAGAGCATGAAAATGATGACAATATATGCTGCCATTGCTATGAGTACCAAACTGTCCTTTGTCTCTAACCCAGAAAACTCATGTCTTCTGTTAGCATCCATGAAAATGTGGCAGGCCAACTTGTTGGCTTATAAGTAGGGTAAAAGTCTCAGACTCTTCACAGTTCATGGTATCTTTCTTTCTCCTCTTCTCTTCTTATGATGCTGGTACTCAGAACCAACCACCACATCATAAGGAATCCCAGCCTAAAGAGAGGCCATTTGTGAGTGTTCTAGCTGATCACTCAGCTAGGTCCACAGATGACAGTTAGCATCAGATAATGTGAGTAAACCAACCTTGAGTCTTCCATCTGAGGGATACACAACAAGCAACAGAGAAAAGTTTTGCCCTGTATGAATTCCTGATTTATAGAAAACATGAGAAATAAGTGACTTTTGTTGTTTTAAGTCACTAAGTGATGTTTTGTGACCATAGTAGTCAACACATTCACTAAAAACAAACAGACAAAAACACTTTTCTTTAATATTTCTTGAACTTTTAAGGCACATGCTATCTTAAAAGGAAAACATTTCTCAGAATTTTTTAGTCTTATTCTTGGCTTTGGAATTTACTAATTCTTTAAATATTAGTAAGCCATTTACCATATATCTATTTTCCTTTCTGTACAGTAGAAAAGTATAGAATAGGATTTTTTATTACCCATAGTGATTTTCATTAAAAATGTACATTATTCAACAAACAATTATTAGTTTATTCTATGGGCCAGGCCCTGAACCAGCCTGTGTGTTAGATGAGACTTGCCTTTACAAAACTCTCTGCCTCTAAATGTTTGAGAGAAATATCACTATTAATCTAAGTGGAATTCAAGTGTATGTAATTAACAAGATCCTTACCACAATTGTTGAAAACAGTAATATTGCTCATTTGTTCTTCAACAATACATTTAATGTTCATTTAACAAATACTAATTGTATGCCTACTAACCTACTGTAAGCCAGGTACTGTGTTAGGCATTTGATAAGTAAACCATCACTATTAGGATAAAAATTATAGTTGTGCTATGTTAGAGTCTTTTATGCTCAAATGATGCCTCAAACTGAACCCAATTAAACAAAGAAGAAAATTCCTATTTGCAAAATGTCTTTGAAAATTTGAAAATATCAACAACTTGATCTATTTGATTCTGTAAGCATGCACTAATCTTTTATGTATTGAAACTTAATTTTATTATCCACAGATATTATTATAATATGATTTTAATATTTTAAGTTCTATAGAATGTGTGATATAAATACTTTATATATTAAATATAAATATAATCTCTAAAGTCAGAAACCTGAAACAGATTGAGTATTAAGGGCTCTTCAGCCCAAGATAAATAATAATATTGGCAAATTGAGCATTCTCTGAAGGAGAGTATCCAAATGAATTTTGACTAGAGTCTTTTTCAATTTTTGTGTCGCTGAGTTGCTGATATGAAATATATGTTTATTATATGAAGCATATCTATGGCAGTTAAGTTCAGATAGTCTTATCTATAACAATTTGTATTGGCTTCCTCCCAAGGCTTTTGATTTGCCATGTATGAGAATAAATGAGAACCATATGAAAGTCAATAAGTTCTTGATAGTACATGACATTCTGTGTTCTCTCATCCTTGATTTTAGCAACATTCCAAGGTTTTGGCTTCCATCATTGAGGGTGATAGGCTTCAAAAAGGCAAGGGTTTTTTTCTTGGCTTCAGATAAGAATCCTAAACTTAACACACTTCCATAAATCATTGGTGTGGAAATCTGTCAGAAAATAGCACAAGAGTACTACTTTTTCCTTGTGGTATTTGGTGTTTCCAAATTAGATTATTTGTTAAATGTTCAGGGGAGCATGTTTGCTTGAAGGGTTCACCATATGTCAGACAAATCTCATGCTATTGAAATAGAGTTCACAGAAATGAAATCAAGGATAACTCCCTGTTCCTTCCTCTACCATGGTAGTAACAATCAAAGGATTCTGCGGAAATGTGTCTCTACCAGCAGAGTTACTGAATAACATCATGCACATTAAAAAATGAAAATGGAGACTACCTGTGATCTTAATTCCAGAAAGCATTTCCTAATTTTCCTTCAGATTTTATCCTCAGTTGTAATATTATCCTGACAGCTAATAGAGTGTAATAATTCAGAACAAGGATTCTGGAGTTGATTTTGACTTCAGTTCTTCTACTTGCCAGCTCTATGACCTTGTATGATTATTAACCACTCCAAATCTCAACCTATAAAGTGGATAACAATATAATTATTTCATTGAGCTGTTGGAAAAATTAAATCAAACAATATATATTAAGGGGTTTGTACATAGTAAATGCTCAATTGCCATTAACTATAATTGTTTGGAACAGTTAAATATAAAGCTTATATATGTGTGTGTACATATATGTAATAGACATTATCAAGCAGCTTATTTTATTTTTATTTATTATTATTACTTTCATTATTTCTAATTTAAGTGGAAATTTATCTTTCTTCAAAAAAGAAAGGTGATAGCCCACCTAGCAGGAAAATGTGATACAATCGTGGCTATTCTCCACCACTGGGTTTTCCCAGAGAATTTCAGGGTAAGGACTTCTGTAAACCTCCAAAATCTTCATTTTATGGTGTATTTAACTCTACCATTTATTTTCCCAAATTGTATCTAGATATTCTGGGTCAATAGAATGTGCATCCCAGATGCCTCATAAGAAGGGTGGTTTTTAGTAGGCACATTGATGTTATTTGTACATAGTAAAAGTGAGTAGAAAGGATCAGAAAAGCTTTGGCATTTGCCTTGTTAAAATTTTATAGCTAGGCTCTGGTTCAAGGGTCTACTTAAACGACTTAACTGTACTAAAAAAAATGGGAGCATTGAGACCAATGAAATGAGTTCACAAAATTCTATGAAAATGAACCAGTTCTAACAGAGATCAGTATATCCAATGATCCAAGATATATAACTAGAACATTAACTAGTTTTATTGACCTGAAGGAAATTTACACTTTTCCCTATAGGGAAAAATCAGAGATATCACCCTTTATTATGTTATCAAACATAGTAAATATATTAATTAAACTCAAAAATTCTTTTCATGCTTATTATATACCAGGCACATTGAATGGGTAACACAGCAACAGTGGTTTGGAACAGATTCTGTTCAAGGTATCCTCAACTAGAAGTAGGGATGGGGCATAAAGAACAGGCAATTTCAGTTACGATGGCAAATGTTATGACATTTTTAAGCACAGATTCCTATTGCTGCGCAAGAACAGATCATCTAACCTAGTGATGGGGAGATAAGGAGACCCAAAGAATGAACAGAGATTGGCTAAGTGATTCTAGACAGAGGAACTGAAATGTCAAAGGCTGTGATGCATTAAAAAAAGTCTGGCATACTCAGAGAACTACAAGTGGTTCAGTACAGTTGTGTAGAGCATGAGGAGGTAGTAGAGAAACCTGAAAATAAGGACAGAAGCAGGGTTTTAGCCAAGACAGGTCACATACACCAACACCAGAGTATTCTGTATTCTAGAAATCTAGAAACAAAAAGTTGGCTACTGCAGGCTAAATTCAGCCCATGAGTGTGTGTGCAAGAGTGTGTGTATGTGTGGGGGGGATGGCGGTAATTCGATGAGTTATGTTTTAAGTAGATACAAATTTCTCACAAAAATTCTGATCAAGCATTTTCTTGAGAAATCAGGAATTCGGGCTAGATTGGTGTTGCCTTATACCTGAGAAGTTGCTTTTAGAGGAAGGCAAGGTGCTTTTATGGGTCACTATACACTTCACTTGCTTCACTCATTTTTGTAGGCTGCCAGGCCCTGAGACATTTGAGTATGCAAGCCTCTTGGGGAGGAACTACAAAAATAAATTTGCTGTATTAATTTGGCTGCCTGTTGAACAGTGTTTTGAAGAAATCAGGACTGGAGTCAGAGGCATAATTTAGGAAGTCTCTTCGGTATTCCAGGCACGTAATGAGGGACTAACAGAGGTTGTGGTGTGTGACAGAGAAAAGGGACGGAAGCGACATTCCTAAGATGGTTTCATGCCTTAGGTGAACTGTTAGGCGCTGAAGAAGAGGTGGAGGGAAGAGTAAAGGATGGCATTTTAGTTTCCAGGTTAATCAACTTCAGAGTCATCTCAGTTTAGTATCTTCAGGAATCAGACATAGAAGCAATTTTTGGTAGAAATTTCTGTGATGCATTGGGACAGGGTGTAAGAGAAAGCACAAAGAGCTTTCAGATTGAAGTATCACCATCACTGTCCCCAGAGCATTGTGGGATAATAACAGCTGTAATATGATGAGAAGAACACAGAATAAGAAGATTCCAGTTTAAAATATCTTTCTATCTATACACTAGGGTTGACCTTCAGAGGTGACTTAGACCTTCTGAGCCTGGATATCCTTCTCACTTAAAAGTGAGCAATATATATTCACACAAGTGTTGCAAAAATTCAGTGAGGTAACTTGTAAATGGTGATAGCAAAACACCTGGCACATAGCAATGCTTACTACATATTTATTGAATGAATAAATATGTTCTTCTTTATCTCTTCCTCTTTACTTAGCTAATCTGCTTCCAAGATAGTCTCTATTCCACTCAAAGGTAAATGCAAATATGACCTGTTTTGTGATCTTTTCCTAACCACTTCCTTCTCTATGGGAATCTTGTTACTCATCTTATTTTGCATGTATTTTAAGTTAGCTTTTTTTGATTTTCATGTATAATCATTTTCTTTAAGTTGACTGTGAAAGGGACCTACTTTATACAAAGTATCAGATGTGTTTTAGCATATGGTTTTCAGTTATAGTTGTTTGTTTTTTCCATTTTTATTTGTTTCATTTGGCCTGACCAGAATTCCTTCTTTCTTTTTTCATAAAGGATATTCTGACTTTCTTTTGGAAATAAACTATTCTGACATCTACAATTTCTGTAGAGCATCACTTCCACATGACCCTACCCACTATCTCCAAGGCCAAGCACAGGACTGAGTACTTGCCAATCTGAGTAATTAATTGCCCAGCCCAAAGCGATAGGGCTGTGACCCAAGCAGGTACTCGTGATTTCTGTTGGAACAATTGAAGGACAGTAATTATTTCATGGGAATTCAAATGCAGAACTATATTAAATAGAGCAGTATTTTCTACCTTGTAAAAATATATAGCTTGCAAATTAATCCAGTTGGGAAAAAAATAAGGTCAAAGGAAGAAAGCGTAGAGCAAGATGCTTAACCTGATGACATTGTTGGAGTTCCCGGTTCCATCTGTGCCTGATATCTCAGCTACAGAGTTTATCCCTAGAGTTTTCAGTCACATGGGCTTACCACTTTCTTTTTATCCTTAAGTTGACTTATCTACTTTTTGTCACTTGTCATCAAAAGAGAACTGCCTAATACCAATAACTATGAAGATAATATTTACTGATTATTGTTCTAGCTTATTGATAATGGGATTTAGACCACAAAATGAGGATCACATAACATGAATGCCTCCTCACTAATGGAGAAAAAGGAAACAGAAGCACAGTTTTTGTGACTTATATAAATTTCATTATGTTGCTGTTTAAATATGAACATACTTTTATATTAAAAAAAACTTCAAAGACTACTTCTGTATTCCAATCTGTAAAAAATATTTTCATTATGTTTATTATAAAAATATAAATGTTTCCACTACAAATCATTTTACATTAGTAAGAGGCCATCTACATTGTACAACATAAACTAAATGAGTAATGTTTTGAAAAGACAAGTTTAAAGTAAACACATATTGTCAATCATACACATTTATACATGGCTTAATTGACATTTAGCACAGCATAAACTGGGTGAGTTACCGGAAATAAATAATACATGTAAATCAAATTTAAGATACAAAACAGATAATATGGTACATAACGTTTTGAAGGACTTATGGTTTCATGTTTACTGAATGCCAATGAAGTTCCTGTACAAAGAGATGGCCAAAAGCATTCTAGTACCTCTACTCCACAGTTAAGAATCGTACACTTATGTTTACATATGTACAGTGTAAGAATTGCATAAAGTAAATCTATAAGAGGTCAGGTAGAAAAATATTGAAGAAATGAAGAACAGTATGGTATGTATACAACCTTTACTTTCAAATGGAAACCACAGCCAAAATAAGTGAAATAGATTCAGCAATCCTCAACTTCTATTAGTTCATAAAATGCACAGATTATGTTGAGTATGCTCAGAACAGTATCTAAAAACATAAATCTTAGCCTGGGGAAAAATGAGATTGAAATCAGATTCAGATCTCATTTTAATATTCCAAAACACAAAATATTTCATTAAAATTCTTTTTCTAGCTGCTTCTAGCAGGCTTAAGTGAAATTTGTGATTAATTTCATAATCGCACATATCTTTTTAAAATGTTCATGCTCTTATTATATCCAATACAGAATTCTAGTAGTGTGATTTGATTATAAGGAATATTGTCAAAATTTGAGAAATAATCTCATATCTGAAGGAACACAATCTAAACCTTATTACACTAAACCTATAACAGATTAGCACTTGTGAATTTTGATTTGTGATTTTAAGCTATATTTCATTAGTGTTCCATTTTGCATAAGAACATAAAATTTGCAGCATGGTTTTTGTTTATTCTATTCTTGTGACATATGCATTTCTTACACCCATGATCATATCAGCATTAGAAAGAGTATAGAGCTAAAATGCTGCTTCAGAATATATCAATAGCTAGATTTCCACCAGGTACATCCTTTCAAATATTACTGAGCATGTTCATATTTGGCCTTTATGTAATAGTCTAAATCCCTGCAATGAGAGATCTCTCTACTGCCTGTAGATTTTGAGGCATTTGCTAGATGACCAGCTACTTTGAAAATGATAAGTCCAATAAATTCAAGGAAGTTCAGTGTTTCTAAGTTATACACCAAAATTACAATAGGTACATTGAAGTGGAAGACTCTTAAAGATAATACCTGGTATTGAAGATCAAAATGTTCAATTGACCTAAACCCTAGTGATGTAGATGAGTAGTTCAGTTATCATCATTCTCTATAATAACTCAGCAAGTTTAAGCAACAATATTAAGTGACTTTTCAAAGCCAGTGAGCAAGTGATTTTTTGACTCATGCATTGGCCTATAGAGTGTGTTGCCAATTAATGCAGCAATATAAGTAGGATTCCAATTCTTTCCAGTGTAGCTATTCTCAGGAGCTCTAACATGGCTCCTTCACCTAATGAAGGGAGTCTCTGAGCATGGGAGCTGGAAAGGTATGTGATCTGGTTGAAATTCCATTACATACAATCCAGTATATGCCACTAAATTAGGAGCATACAGTTTATAATAAATGGAGAAGGAAAAATGAATAAGATTATTCAGACTGTGAGATTTGATTAGTGTATGAACATGGAAAGGGTTTTATTATATTTAATGCAGGTAAGTGGATGGTTCAAAAAATCTAGAAAGAAGCCCATCATTATCTGTGTCTAGTTAAATATGTTTCCTACTGCTGACAATTTGAGAGAGCTTTTGGCACTTGGCTGTAAAAAATCCAAATTAAATCATCAAGGCATAAATACAAAACAATAAAAACAACTCAAAAGAAAATAAATATGTACTTTTTTCAAAAATTAAGACATTTCTTTACATGATATACTTAAGGAGCTAACAATTTAAAAATGTGTAGTACTTAAAACAACTACAAACTCCATCTCTATATGCTTTAAACAGATAAAAGAGAATAATACAATGATAAGGTAGCAAATATGGCCAGATAGTTTGAGGTATAAATTCCTCCGCTTTGCTTGCTTTTAAAGAAACAAAATACCTGTTACAGATTTCTTCTGCATATAAAAATATTACAAGTCTTTCCTTTTGTGGCTATTCATAAACAAAGCCACCATGTCCATTTTGTTATTCCATTTGTTTTGCTTTTATCATAGTCAGTTTATGATCAATGGCTCTAGGCTAGTTCTTCACCACTTTGCGCTGAAGAATTTTAATTTAATCTATCAACTAATATTAAAAAAGCAATTACAAAACAAAATACACCAACCCACCCATCCACTAAATGATACGGGAAAATAAAGGGTTTTTCAATTCCATTTTAAGGCATTTGTACTCATATCTGAGTGTCTTATTGGACTTGGAGCTTCCACCAGTATCTCCAGCATCGTTGTCTATCTGTAGGGTGATGCTACATCTTCCACAGCCACCACTTCCTTCCAGAAGTAGTACTTTACACTGGCACTGGGCCATTCTTTGATTGTGTTTCTAGAGCTTTAATGCTACTGATAATTTTCTTCTGTGGCCCAACCACGGTAACACCAACCTTTTTCATGTCGCTGTAAAAAAAAAAAAAGGAAAAAATATCTGATGAGAATCATGGTTTCCTGGATAGTATATAAACAGGAAATTTTCAGTTAGGAAAACTTATACAATTATATATTCCAGTACTTTGGAATAATTTTTTAATATTTACATCATTCATGTGTTATAGCCTCACTATTCCACCTCTATAGTGTAGAAGAATGTATAGATGGTGTAGTAGGTTGAATAGTGTTCCCTCAAAATTTGTGTCCACCCAGAACCTCATAATGTGACCTTATTTAGAAATAGAGTCCTTTGCATATGTAATTAAGGCAAGGATTGAAATATACTGGATTAGGGTGGAACCTAAATCTAATGACAGTTCCTTATAAGAGAATAAGACACACAGTGACACAGGGAAGAAACTATGTAAAGATGAAAGCATAGATCGGAGTGATGTTGTCACAAGTTAAGGAACACCAGGAACCATCAGAAGCTGCAAGAGGCAAGGAAAGATTCATCTCTAGGGACTCTGAAGCAAGTATGGTCCTGCCAGCATCTTGATTTCAGACTTCTGGCCTCTAGAGTTGTAAGTGAATAAACTTCTGTTGTTTAAGCCAATAAATTTATGGTAATTTCTATGGCAGTCTTTGGAAACTAATACAGATGGTCACACATTCTTTCTGGGGCTTTATCCTTTTCCCCTGAATCCAGGCCAACTCTGGGACTGCTGTCACTAACAGAGTATACCAGAAGTGACATTGTATCAGTTTTTGCACTCAGGTCTTGAGAAACTGCCAGCTTCCACTTCTTATCCCTTCATACATCCTCTCTGGGGCCCCAGAGCTGCCATATAAGAAGTCTGACTACCTGATATTATGGCATCAGAGGGGCTGTGTGTAAGCACTTTGGTCTACAGTCCCAGATGAGATCAGCTAGGTAGCCACCTGCACCAAGGCAGACCTCTGAATGAAAGCATCTCCAGCCCTCCAGCCCAGATCAGTCCACTTGTCAGCTGAAAGCTTCAGCCAACACCAATGCTACAGTACAAAGAATCACCCACTTGAGCTCAGTCCTAATTCATAACCCACAACACTGTGATGCATAATAAAACTGTTTTTTGATTCTTTAAGTTTGGGGGCAGTTTGTTAACAGAGCCACAGATAACTGACATATCTCTTTAAAGTGTAGAGTTCTTTCAAAGTAGAAAAAAATGACAAAGACACGTCTGTATTTATTAACTTTATCATAGTTTAAAGTCAGAAACCAGGCATTAAAATAAAGATTATGAAAAAATACAGAGTTTCATTTAGGAAAAAGGAAAGACTTAGCTAAACATGTGCAAATTATTAATTATATATTCTTGTTTCAAGTAATTAGTTCATACATTCACTTCTTTCAGGAATGAGGTTGCTCAGATATTCCCCTCTAGTGAGCACCTCCCCAACCTTCCTATTTAATATTGTAAAATCTTCCTGCACTTGTGTCTGCACTTTCTCTTTTCCTTTCTTTCATTTTCTTCCAAAGAATTTGCTACCAGCTAGCATATCACCTTTCTTTCTGATTTATTTTCTTTATTTCCTTTTTTGTCCCACAAAAAGGTAGATTCCATGTGAATGGGGATTTGTGCTTATTTTGTACTCTGCTTATCAATAGCACCTTGAACAATGGCTGCCATTTAGTAGGCTCAATACAAATTTACTAAACAAAGAAACATACAAAATATATTTTTCAGGGTGAAGTTGACCAGGGAATAAAGTACCATCTGTCAAGGAGAGCCAGGCAAATTGAGAATGGCAAGAATAAAAGATGCATGCATGAACACACACCACACCTACACACACATACACACAGAGAAGGGTTCCTTTATACTAAATATAAAGAGAGAAAAATTTGGGAATTCAACTACATAGAAATGGACTAATTGATTTCTTAATAAATGGGTTCCAAAGCAATAAAGGTGTGCAAGAAGACAATAGGTATCCATTTGAGAAGCAAAGTACTTATTATTTAAGCATCAGCTGTATGAAATTAACCAAGACTGTACTGCATTTCTATCATCTGGGCTGGGAGTGAAGTTCCTGATGACCTCCAGGTTCTCTCCCTAGTAATATTCAAAGGGCTGACTAATTCTCTAATGGACAGCTTGTATCTTGCCTGCAGTCCTCTCTGATCACACTCTTTTGGGGCCTTCCCTTCATGAGGAAAGCTTGTGTGCAGTTATGGTAATATCAGGCTTGCCCTCTTAGTGTAACTGGACAATGAACACCTTCATTAGAGTAATATATGCTATTTCTGTTGATCCCTGCTTTTGTGGATGTGTGTTGTGAGATTATGACTATTTATGTACCATGGATCCATCTTTAAAACAAGTAATAAACATTTCGCCATTCATCCCCAAACTATAACAAAATCAGGTCATAAGTCTAGAGCCAGAAAACAGGAGAGATATAAATATAGGTGTACAAATCAATAGATTCTCACTCTTTTTGTATTTTCTTTCATCTTTCTTCCAATACTGTATCATACTTTTATGACTGGTTGATTTTTTCTTTGTTTCTTCTCTTCCCCCTTCTTTTATAAACAATAAAATGATAGTCATAGAAAGCAGAAAAATGTTCCAGTGTAGTACGGTAATTTCCTGAGCTCTTTGAGAAACTTAAGCATAGTGACTGAGTAGTCTGCTGTGATACTTGGCCCTTATCCTCTCTTCTGAACTGAAGCACTCATCCCCAAGTGACTGGAAAGAAATCAGATACTCAGTATTCACAGATCAACTTGGGACATTTCTCATCATTTTTCTTTATAAATGGATCTCCCAAGTATAGGCCTCAAGAAATCTTTGCATAAACCTGTCTTAGATTCTTTGTCTGGGAACCTAATATAAGCAGACAAATATACAATTTTGTTTATACTTAATGCAAAGGATTATATTGGAGTTTGGAAATGAGAATTAAAGTAATCACCCCTTTGGCTTATCCTTTTGCTGGGGTTTTTATGTACCTTCTACTCTCTCTGCTCTTGCCACATGGCTTCTACCAACCACTCTGCCATGTCCAAAATAGCTCTGAACATCCAGCTGCTGCAGTCTCAATAAAACTCCCTGTGTGTTCATTCCATTTTGACTATCCTATTTAGGAGAATGGTGGAAAAGTTCAAGACTAAAGTGCAGCTCAAGATTGAGACCAGAGGTGAATGTGTTATCTGGGACTTCAAAGGCAAAAGGACAGGTGATGACACTTTGAAAATGGCATCCAAGTGTGTAGGATAATGACATGTAGCAATTAATGTACTTAATATTCATTCCACACACTTAATTCCCTCTCTAGTTTCTACAGTCACACTCACTCTGCCCTTTTCTTTTCTGTCAACTTTTCTCAGTTTAATCTTCCTAAATCCATCTTAGGCTATGAAATAATATTTTAAAATATATGTTTATTAAATAAACTGCATATTCTCTGGGCTTCATTTGAAAATAAGATGACTTGAGTAGCTTGCATGTCCATTAAATCCCTAAACTAACTGAAATAAATTCATATTTATTTGAATGTGAAACTTTATTATCTTTTCTTGTGACTTGATAATCTGTGCACAAAAAAAAAAGAAATTCAGTATTCATCTTAGGTATCTCTGCCTCTTCTAGGGGAATCTCTAGAATTATTTGGGCAAAAGAATCATTTCTGAATTGCATGTCGATGGCACAAAGAATATAAAGATTGAAAAGCAATCAAGTTCAAACAGTGAGCCCAAGACTGCAAAAGGAAAGAAAATATTTAGCTAAATATTAAGGTGAAAATGTTACCTCATCTGAGTTACTGAAATTATTAGCATATTAAAGATTTTTAATAAATTCTTCTTTTTGTTATATAAACTGAGAGCATGCGATTCATGATATTGTGGAAGTGCAAGGAAAAAACAATTCCTTTCAAGGAGTTTTAGGACAATAGATGTTAATCCTACATTGCCCCTAAATTGAGAAGAAAGGACAGAAGAAAGAATATTGTGGGGAGTAGAATACAGAGATAATCCAAGACCATCTGACTCAGTGTGAAGGGCAAACCTGACAAAGCTGAATCTCTCAGGAGAAGTCAGCTTTCATCTTGAATGTATATTCACAGGTTGTTCAAATAATCATAATAATAAAGTAAATATATGCTAATCAGCCAAAAAGAGTTTAATGTCCAACACCGTATTATTGACACAAAACACAGCTAACTCGGAAGTATGACAAATGCTGTCATTTCACTTTTTTTGAGCAAATAGCTTTCTTATCACCCTCATAGCTGTATTTAAATTGCAAACTAAGCAGTTAATCTTATTAACAGTGTTCTGCCTCAGACACTTCAATATAGTGTTTTGATATCTAAAAGCTCTGAGTGTTGATATTTTATTGAAAATAAACATTTGCATAATTTTACCTTTGAAAATCTGGCAATAGTGTGGAAATGTTCAAATTTTTGTTTGTTTTTTGCTATGCTTCTGTGGTGCTGTAAGGTAGGTGTCCTGTGCATCGTAACCCTAACTGTTTATATTACTAAACTAAGAATTTATAAAAACATTTAAATACATGAATATATCCTGAGACTGTATCTGATCAAAATAAGTACCATAGAAGCCCAAAGTTTATTTTCCATTGGATTAAAAGTCTATTCAATAAATACCACATTCCTTTTTTTTTTTTTTTTTTTTATTTCAGCTCAACATGGGGGTACATAAGTTCAGGTTATATACATTGTCCATGTCCTGCCCATCCCCCTGAGTCAGAGCCTCAAGCGTGTCCATTCTCCAGACAGTGCGCCTGGCACTCACCATGTAGTCATACCTCCATCCCCTCCCCCCACCCCCCACCTCCCCGAGTCAGCACCTTCAAGCATGACTTTTCAAAAGAAGATATAAGAATGGCTAACAAACATATGAAAAAATGCTCAACATCCCTAATCATCAGGGAAATGCAAATCAAAACCACAATGAGATATCACTTAACTCCAGTGAGAATGGCCTTTATCAAAAAGTCCCAAAACAACAAGTTGGCGTGGATGCAGAGAGACAGGAACACTCATACACTGCTGGTGGGACTGCAAACTAGTGAAACCCCTGTGGAAACCATTATGGAGATACCTTAAACAGATTCAAGTAGACCTACCATTCGATCCAGCAATCCCATTATTGGGCATCTACCCAGAAGAACAAAAGTCATTCTATAACAAAGACACCTGTACCCGAATGTTTATAGCAGCACAATTCACAATCGCAAAGATGTGGAAACAACCCAAATGTCCATCAATCCAAGAATGGATTAGTAAACTGTGGTATATGTATACCATGGAGTATTACTCAGCTATAAGAAATAACGATGATACGACATCACTTTGGTTCTCCTGGAGAGAATTGGAACCCATTATATTAAGTGAAGTATCCAAAGACTGGAAAAACAAGCATCACATGTACTCACCAGAAAATTGGTTTCCCTGATCATCACCTAAATGCACATCAGGGAAAGATACCAATTGGATATCAGACTGAGACGGGGGGTGGAGGGAGGAGATGGGTGTTTGCCTACATGATGAGTGCATTGTGCACCCTCTGGGGAATGGTCACATTCCTTTTGAACAAGAATGCCAATTCATTATAAATAGACTCGAGTGGGTTTACTTTTTGAGAACAAGTTCTCCTCTTTAATAGTAATAAACCCTTTTTGTGAGTCCTTTTGTGGCTTTCCATGTTTCTTTTTCCTTTAAAGGCGTTGCTTTCTAGAAAAAGGCTTTATGTGTTTCTGATTGTAATGTTATATCATAAATTATAAACTTAGTAATCTATTTGTTGGGAGCTTGTATCTCTGTGAATTACACTGCATACTCCTTTTTGATATGCAATATGTTCTCCACTGTGACTTTCTTTAAATAACCGATAAAGTGACAATGAAATTCTTCATATATTCAACATTAAAAAATTTTAAAAAATAGTTGGAGGAGATAATCCTTAAAGGAATTTGAAGGGAAGAAAGGGTTTATTTAATTTAACAAAGATCAAAGAGAGAAAGGCTATGACACAAAGATAAACACGGTTTCCCAACAGACCATGCATGCTGCAACATTCTGGACAACTTTTGGTGTATTTGCCCAGCACACACCTCTTTCTTTGGCATAGTCCTCCATTTTACCCTCAGAAAAGGGTCCCTATAGCCAAGTTCATTCTATCTCACCCTACTTCTTTTGAGTAGAAAAGACTAGACTTTGGCAGACATATGATCTTAGAAAGGCCAATCTACAAGTAGGACTGAGCCAGTCTGAGTTTTTCTCCTGGGAACTTAAAAAAGTGGGGCCTTGGTCAGAGTGGCACTAAGAGATTGTATGACCTAGAATTGAGAAAGCCATTTTTAGTTGTGTGCATGAGAATAAAGAAAAAACTGTGCAGAAAAGGAAAAAAAAAACAGGTGCAGTTACATTAGGAAGTGAAGTAAATTGGTTCTCATTCATAAGCAAACGAAGAATATGACTTCTAGCTCTTCATTTTCCAGTTCCCAAATACCATACCTTGTGAATAAAGACTAAATTTTTTAATTATTTACTGGATTCACTTGATTCTTTACAAAACCCCTTTCCTTGAGTCCACATGTTTCTCACATCAAGATTCTTGTTACCAAAGGATCCCTGTCTAAGAAATATATCATATTATACTTGATTATTATTGGCTTTTAACACATGAAACCATAAATTAATATTGATATTCTGATGCATATTCCATCTTTCTCAGCTGACAATAATCCTATTAAGGAAAACCCAAAGAGTCCTATCTTAAACCTAATTATAGCTCCATTTTCTAGCATGATATCCTTTACAGAGTAGACAATGACAACTAGATGATGCTATGTTTATTTAGTAGCTGTGAAAACTACTTTTATACTTTAACTTATTTCCTTGTATGGCAGATTATCCACTCAGTTCTCAATTTTCCACATTAACAGAGGTTAAGCTTGAGTAAAATAACAGAAAATTACAAATGCAGGAATATAATAATCATCAAGCTATATACGCTCATGTTTTAAATTTGAGGCTTGGATCTACAGTAGGGATATGGGTGTTAATCTGTTGGTCTATCTGAAGGTCACAGTGTCAGTGAAGACCCCTATCCTGAGGCCCTATCGTGAGGGAGGAAGACACAGCAACGTGCACCAGTCCAGAAGGTATGGGTCCCAAAGAGACCCAGGGCCCCACTCAGCAGTTACAGGAGACAGTAAGTACATCAGTGGGACAATGAATATTTATAACACGTTCATACAAATCACGTATTCAGTAGGAAGTTCAGAAGAATTATTAATTCTTTTTAATAAAATTCTTTTCTTACTCTGTGGAAATCTTGGCTATGGTGTCACAAGAACTGTACTCCACGCCTGTGAAGATTTCCTTGCAGTGTGCTGTCCGGACGCCATTAAGCCAGTCACCTGTTGTGCGGAAGGTAGTGATATCGACATTGCTTTGGTCAAGAAGAAGGTTTGATGGCCTGCAAGAAAACACCAAAGGGAGAGAGATCAGGAGTCGGCAGAGTTGCCGTGTGTCAAAATTTGACACCAACATCAGCAGGAACAGACTTCATGTGGTGTTGCTGTTCATTTGTGGAGTTTATCTGCCATGAAGCCTTCATCTGTTCAAGCTGGCAGCTAGGAGGAATGTCATGTAATCATCTTGTCTAAGTGCTTCCCTTCTCCACTCGCGACTGCTTTTTAAATCATTGAAACTTTGCCAGGGAAACGCATAAATATATCCATACATACCTTATTATAATTTAATTTGTTTAATCATTGACAAAGATGGTGGTAATTTAGGACACAGTAATAGCAGAAACGACACACTGAATACTTTGCTGTCTACTTTGATGATGGATTTGGTTTTAACATTAAATCTTGCCCACTGGATGTTTGTTTGTTAGACATGGTATAGGCTGCTGTCTAAAGAATGGTCTTAACAACCTAGACTATACTTGTGGCAGGACATTAAGTCAGTGCAGAGTTAAATAATGTTACAAATGTGATTAAAGATAAAAATTATAAAAAGAATAGAAAAAAGTAGGTGAGTAATAATAAATAAAATTCTTGCATACTTGGCAATAACAAATGGAGTTCATTATATGTATATGTAATATATACATGTAAAATTATATATGTATATACATTTTGATAATTATATATATGAAGAGAGAGAGATTGTGATTATGATTTATATTACACAACATATGATCAACATTAAGAAGGACTTCTAGAATTGTTTTATATAATTATAGGCCTGATTGTCAATCTATGACCACCTGCAAAGTCTGGAGAATCAAAGGTACAAGAGACACATAAAAGAAATGGAGGAGACTATGTTTGCATCCTTAAAAAGTCAAAAGAAGCAGCCTGTTAGTGACTGTCTTTGCAGTATTTTTTTCCTCTTTCAGTGACCTTTTCGATTGTCTTTTGACTCATAAGGCTGGGGCCAGTCACTAGGTGAAAAATTTATTGACCTCTCTCTTTCTTTATTTGTTTCTCTTAAGGAAGGGAGCTCAAGCACGAAGTAGTTATCATAGCCCTTGCTTTTGGATTAATAATATTTATAATAACAGCCACTTGTTATGAAGGTCCTGTTTTCTTATTATATTGAACATTCACGAGCACTTCTAATGTGCCAGGTGCTATGCTAAGCATGTTACACAGACATGACGAACCTTAATGAGATTAAGTTATAAATCTGAGTTCCCCCAGACGAAAGAGGCAGAGCTGGGATTTATGCCCATGTTACTTTATACTACAGCCCACAGTCTTGGCTGCTATGTTATACTATTTAGATGAAACTTTGTTCATATTGAATATCCCCTGTTTGATTTTTATATGCCCTGAAGTATAGTGGCTTAGTGTATAGATACTGAAACCATAAGGTCTGGGTCGAATCCTGGATGTACCACATACTATCTGTGTGACCTCGAGTGTGTTCTTATCTTGTCTGTTTCCTCACCTGTAAAATGGAGATGATGGTGACGATACAGATTTCAAACAAATGAAGACTAAATGAGCATATGTAGATAGCACTTAGAACAGTGTTGGCACATAATATACACTATCTCTTAGCTGCTCATTATTCTGACATAAGATAACAGTGTTGGTGAAATGGTTTAATGTTTTAAAACTTCAAAAAGAAAATAATGTAGAAAATACCAGTTCATATAAAATGGTGGGAATGCAATGATATTGTTAATTATGATTTTAAGTAACTAGATATTTAGTCAGGTGCAATATTATGTACATAATAATGCAACAACCAAGGACAGTAGGTATTGTTAGGGACCTCATTAGAATAGTCAGTAACTTTTAGGAGCTCACAATGATTCCACAGCCAATGCTTCTAAATGGATGTGCTATTCTGCCTTCTGTCATTTCTGTTTTTATTTTTGCAATAAAATGTATTATTAAGATTAAAACTGTATATATCATAACCTAACCTTTATTTTATAATTAAGAAGGCACAATTTGATATTTACCTTTTCAGAGTTATCGTTCAAAATTTTTCATGTTTTGTGATACTGCAGTTGGATTCAATCTGCACCAATCTTTTAAATATTTTTTAGAATTGCTATTTTTGAAATCTCCCATATTAGGGGTTTTATAACTAGAATGTCATGTTTTTCTTAAATACTTAAAATGAATTATTTACCTGAGTAAACTGCACTCTTTGAAGTGCTTACATTCAACATTTAAAAAATAATTCAACATTTAGAATTAGTTGTCAGAAGGCACCAAAACAAATGAAGGACATATCGACCTGCCTTTATCCTTATTTTAGAAATGAATTTAGCTCTCTAAAGTGCTAATTTCAATAATATCTTTAGAAACAGCATGAAATAATAGCAAAATGAATGTTACAGACAAAATGAAACTATACAATGTTTTACCTATGAGTAGCAACCATTGATTACCATCTAGGATATGTGGTAAAAGCTCCTCTTCTTAATGAGAAAATCTCTCTGTGATGCAAATCCATAAATGTGCCAATTCTACCTATACTTAAAAGGATTTTTAGTTAGGAGGTTTCTACACCTACTAGTGATATTTTTCCCAACTCACTCCCTGATATACAAGACTTGCTCAAGTGTAAGGTTAAGATTCTTAAGCCTGGACAATTTTGGATCATACCTTAGACCTGCATGCTGTTGCTTGGAGCATATGAGGAGCTTGTAAAGTGACTGTTCATCTACATTTTTATGAGAATGCATTAAATTTATTTGATATAAATAGTCACATTTTAAAGCAATCTTAATGCTGAGTTTTAAGAAATGGCAATATTACATTCTGGTTCTGCCTCTATTTTCAACTTCTGTGGAAATAGAGATTAATAGCTAGTTCCTGCCCTGTCACGATCATTTGTGTAAGTGGGGGGCAGTTGAATGTGAAGGAATTTCAGCCTTCTCTCCATCAGACTAAACTCAACTACTTCAACCCTTTCTACTTCGTGTTCAAATTTTAAATTAAAAATTTGAGTTATGGAGTTTGTAATTTATATTTCTGTGATATGGTTTGGTTTTAACTAACTTTCAGAGATTATTTTTAAAACATTAGGCATTATCTTACAAAGCATTAATTCTCCTTCCTTCAGGGATAGCTATAAAACTGCAAAATATAAATC
The DNA here is from genome assembly GCF_020740605.2 of Lemur catta. Taxonomy (NCBI): domain Eukaryota; kingdom Metazoa; phylum Chordata; class Mammalia; order Primates; family Lemuridae; genus Lemur; species Lemur catta. The sequence continues at coordinate 247,516,074 of NC_059128.1, forward strand.
TAACATTTTATAAATTATTTTCTTCTGAAACATATATACAGATAATTTTATATGATTCTTTAAATTACCCATCTAGGAAAGAAAAAACAGTTTATTTTCATAATTGAAAATTTCTTATTTTTGTTCTTTTCTTTAGAATTTGAGGAATCACAGATACAGATATACAATCCATGTTCCAAATCTTACACAACATTCTTGGGTTGTTTTAGTATGCCTATCATGGATGAAATAGCCTTCATGGCTAGCAAGCATTAGATATAACATTGGATTCACTGACTAAGTCATTGAACCAGTAAACAAAGTTGATAAAAATAGCATTAAGTCATTTATGAGAAAACTTTATGAAAAAAATGAAGTGGGACCTAGAAATAGGACAATAAAATATTAAACTATCTACACCCCCCCCCAACATCACAGTTTCTAGATCTACAGTAGCAATAGCATAGAACCTGATGTCAATTTTTAGTCCCATGAATGGTAATACTTTTTTATTTATGGGTTTGTGGGTATGGAGAATCAAACCCCAGGACATCTATTCAGTATATTTATGAAGTGTACCTAATAGCGAAATGTGGAATTTTTTTCTTCTCAATTCAAAATGGTTTTTGTACTTTTACACTCAGCGCTTTAGCCAGACTCAACAAGAGTTTAGAGAAAATTAGGATAAACAAATTGAAATAGAACAGGACATGCGGATTAGGGATTAGAGTGACCCCAACTGAGTTTGTCTGTTTATGACTTGGATCAAAGTACAACCAAGACAAAAAAAAAAAAAAAATGACCTAATTTTAATGCCAGTGACCTCAGAATAACCAGCCCTGCAAAGTATCATTTTTCCACTTTCAGGATTTCTCTGGGGATTTCAAATAAAAATTCGTTCCTTTCCTCCTCCGAGAGGACATCTGGAGAGTTTATCAATGGATAGGAATTTGTCTCTCACTGTGAAGAGCCTGTGATGTCTCTTCATGCGCACCAAGGGAATCTGGGCCTTTTGAGCAGCTGCAAGGATTGGCGTTTTTTCAGACCCAGCCCCAGACGTTGGGTTTGAAGGGGAAATTTATAGGCTGGGTGATGTGCACTGTGAGCTCACACTTTTACTAGACAAATTAGATAGGTTTCAATCCGTGCAGCTGTAAACGATGTCCTACAGAGTTCCACCTGATCTTTTACAGCTTTTCATAAATCAGTACCTACTGGCCGAAGACCGCAGTCATTAAAAAGAAATCATGGAAATTACATGTTTGCTCAGGGGAAGCGAAAAATAACTTTCCTCCCTTTCTCTCTCCCACCTTGTGTTAAGATTTGTGAATTACTCTTTTATGGGTTTTCATACTGTTGCACTAAAGAGGTACACATATATTTTCTTCCCATCAACTCCTATTTTAGCTGTAAATATGTGCATATCAATTATCACCGTGTTCTGAGAAACAAATGTCAATTAACAACTGCCAATACCAATAATACCTTCTGATAATGACCTTATTTCAGTACTGCCTTACAATTCTTAATCACTAGTTTTCTTTTTATAGCATAAAATACTCCTTTTTTTGTACAACAAACTTTACCTTTCACATATAAAAAATGATGAGTCATATACATTTCTTGAATAAGTATTAAAATATGCCTATTAAGTCTAGGAGATAACATTGGAGATACATGCTATAACACTATAATTGTTTTTCATTTGTTGTAAATATGTTCAGGTAATATATTAAATCTAAAGAGTAATTTCTTAAAGCCAAAATACTGATGGTATCTACATTTATGATTGTCTGACAATAGTAATACAATTTTTTAGTACCTTTTATAACCTACTTTTTTATTTCAGAAGACATTTTCCCACTGTATTACAGGGGGAAAACCTTCTATTTGCTAATTTATTTTAATGTGGATTAATGGTGACCTTGATTTTCTTTATCTCTAACGTTAAAAATTCAAATGTGATTAAATGAATTTAATTTGTCATCAGTAACTAAAAATAATTTTGAATATACATATAGTTCCCGAAAGGAAACTAGTATATAAATGACACATTAAGGAGAAGTAAAGTCATTGTGTTTATTTTAATTATCTCTAGGCCTTAAGGACAAAAATCTTAACAGTTATAGCTATTACATCTGGTTTAATTCCTCCCTGTGGTGAAATTAGCTTCTTTGATTTTAAGATTAAAAAGAGAGACAGAGATCACCTGGGTATTTGGTGTATTTGCTTCCCTCTAAAAGGTTCTGTATCATGTTTGTTCAGCGAGCAAAGTCACCCTGTCAGTTTCAGAATTTGAGGTCAAAGTCATTTTGAGAAATAAAAGCAGATTGCTTTGTTTTTTAGTTGTTAGATCTATATTGAAGGATATAGTAATAATCAAAACAGCAGTTATTCTCAAAAAGAATTATATCAGGTACTCTTAGAGATCAGAAGCTTTTTATTAATGTTTATTTATTGTCATTAATAGAAAAATTATGAGTACTGTTTTTGTTCCTATTTAAGCTGCAAGTTAATAAAAATAAATCCCTTCAAATTTAGTGATCAGTGCAATGAAACCAAATATTTAAAATCATTTCAATTAAATTAATTAAGTATAATTGGGTGTGCAAAAACCTCATTCTAAATATATTAAATATATTGTTTAATTCTTTATGTCAAGAATCTGGATTCCATACATTTATACTAGTTTAGAAGAATCTGATAACTTGGATTGTGAAAATTCTATGAATTTAAGAATAAGTTATTTCTCTATTTCATTTTATATATATATCTTCAATATAAACATCTTCAATAATAAAAATTTAGAATATATCTTCAAAAATAAAAAGGGCATTTACTATTTGAGTAGAAACAAATCTACTCTCATTTTTCTTATTATTAATCATTTTAATGTTTAATTTAGCTCCATTCATAAAAGTGAACAAACAAATTTATTTAAATCTAGGAGTCAAAAAAGTAATTTTTCAAAATAATTTCTTTTAAACAATGAGTTTTGTGCATTTCCCTTGTATGTATAATAAAACACGTGAAGTAAGAGAATACCTGTTATTGTAAGACTATTTTCCATTTATCTTTTTTTTTTTTTTTTTTGAGACAGAGTCTCACTTTGTTGCCCAGGCTAGAGTGAGTGCCGTGGCGTCAGCCTAGCTCACAGCAACCTCAAACTCCTGGGCTTAAGCGATCCTCCTGCCTCAGCCTCCCGAGTAGCTGGGACTACAGGCATGCACCACCATGCCCGGCTAATTTTTTCTATATATATTTTTAGTTGTCCAGATTTTTATTTCTATTTTTAGTAGAGACGGGGGTCTCGCTCAGGCTGGTCTCGAACTCCTGACCTCAAGCGATCCACTCGCCTTGGCCTCCCAGAGGGCTAGGATTACAGGCGTGAGCCACTGCGCCTGGCCTTCCATTTATCTTTATAGCAACTTTTTCTATCCATGAAGTCTGTAAGAGAGACTTCTCTGATTCTTAAAACAAAAAAATAGAGGGGAGAGCTTCATTTTCACCCTTTTACACATGTGCATTACGTTTTTTTTTTCTAAATTTCTTAAAAGCACTATTTTCCTATTGCCTTTCCTTTTCATCATCCAATTCTAATTAGACCTCTTAAAATTCCATATCTATCACTCTAAAATAATCATAACAGTTTTTATTTTTAAAAAAGTTCTTTCTATTTTTTAACTGAAAAGCCTTTTCCTCAGTTCTCTTTTATCCTTTCCTGTTTGCAATTTTTGATAACAGTTCATTTCACCCGCTCTTTGAAAATTCCTTGAGCTGTGGTTTTCTGCAAGGGTCTAAACCTCAACCTAGCTCTCTGATTGTGTCTTGTTTCTAACTACCATTTCATATTCTTCTGTGCTGTAGCTGGTACTGTTCTCCAAGCTCTAAATAGAGGGACTTTTCTTTCTCTCTAGGTAGAAGTCAATGCAGTGGGTCAACATTCTGAGATATTAATGACTATTTCATATTTGTTTTCCTTCTAGGGTTGTCATCCATGGTTACTGATTGGCTCCACCTCCCCCTTACAAGGAGCCTCAAATCTCCATGGCACACCCTGTTATGTACAACGAAGGCATTCAATCATTTCAATTAGCTTCTTGGCTCTTGCAGACATTCGAATTAGTGAATTCTGTCCTAAGTGATTGAGCCATTTAGAGACTTCACAAAGATCCTAGGGAGGCACAGAAGCAGCAAGGGGAAGGTGAAAATTATAATCTGGCAGGTTGGGGTGAGAGAGAGCTCAATGTCAACCTATATAAAACAAACACCCTCCCCTAATTATAAAGTCTTCTGATAATCCATGGGATGTGAGAACTTTAATTTGAAATTAAGTAACATTAGAAAAATAAAGAGGGTTACATTTGTGATTAAAACTGCCATTACTGGATTGAGATTTGTACCTGCTAAACATGTTTCTTACTGGGCTGCTCTTTTGATCTCTACAGAAAGAATACTCTATATTGTATGCATAACCTTAATCTCTCCCATGGGTTGTGATGTGAAATTCAGAATGCTCAACTGCCTGGCAGACGTGTTCTTTCTTCTGCCTTTTCCACCACTGTAGGTGAGAGGGCTGGTCTCACGGCCCTCCACATTCAAACCCTGGAAGTACCCTCTGATCCTTTCTCTGTCACTCCATACATCTCGTAAGTCATCATGTCCTACAATACATCTGTAAAATATTTTATTAATAAATTTACACATGTTCTATTTTCTCTACTCTGCCCTAACTTAAGCCTCTTCTTAGACTACTGAAAATCATCTCCTATTTCCTTATCAAGAATCTTCACCTCCAACCCTTCTCAGGGGTGGCTGCCAAAGAACTAACTATTCCATAAGCACAGTGAAATATATCACTTAAGTACCTTCAATGGCTCCTCTTTCCTCATGGATAAAAGTCTAAATTTCTAGACATAACATTTAAGTCTTACATTACCCGATACAATCATCTATCAGGCTCTTTCACCATAATTTCCTTTTTATCCCATAGTTTAGAACTGTATTATACAATGTAATTTTGAAGTATACTACATTTTTGTGTGTCTTGCCCTTTATGTACAGTGTTCCCTTAGCTTCTTATGATCTTATCCTCTTATCTGCCTGTGGAAATTTTGTCTACCATCCAGAAGTCACTTCTTACCTAAAATTCCGACGAAATCCCAAATATAAAGTAAACTCATTTCCCCTAGTATTCTGAACACTTTGCCTTTTTGCTTCAATAATTAAATATTCTGAAGGGCATTATAATATTTCTGAATATTCTTTTTTCTCCTATATTTAAATGTAACTTGCTGAGGGTGGAGGCTGTGTCGGTTATGTAATCATCACAGTGCCTAGTGTAATGCCTCACTCAGGTTATTGTTAAATAAACATCTGTAGCCTTGTATGATGTACAGTCAAAACTTCAAACTCTCACATATCTTCTTTGATTTCCATTATTTTTAGAAAAAATAAATCAATTACTAGAAAACAAACATAACACAAAATTGAGTACAGCTTCTCTTTCCTTCTCACCATTTCTTACAGCATCTAAGGTAGTTTTAGATCTGACACACCCTGAACATCTGCTTTTCCAATTTCACCACTTCTAGTCATGTACAATGAGCAATGATAATCACAGAGACACTCTCAGTGGAAGATTCTTCGAGAATGATTCTGTTATGAATCACCAAATCTAATGAAGGTTGAAAGTGAAATGATGCATTATAAAAAGATTTGTCTAACAGCATATAAAACAAAGTTTTCTAATTGAAACAATTAGTTGTAAAATGTACTTAGCCAACATACCAGAATAAAAAAAAAATTTCACTATAAAACTAACCAGATTCAGGAAGACTCTGGAAAACATCATTCCTATAAAAATGAGGGTGTTTTTCTTAAAGGACACTATAGGGTCTGTGTACAAGCACAATTCTATACGCTGATCTAAGTAACTACATCAGTCCGAAATTTGAGTCCTTCGTACCACCCACAAATTCAGTTTGAAATAGTTCTTATTGTTCTTTCAGTGTGTATTTCCAGAGTTAAGTTGAAAGAAAAGGACACATAGGACAATGGTTTTAAGCTTTTACCATATGACTGATGTCTTAAAACAATCTGTTAATAAGTAGAAAGATATTAGAATTTTTTTCCTAAAAATTGTGCTTGTTGAAATGGAAAGTTACTAAGGATGTCAGCAAATATTTACTCATGTATTCAGCAGATATTCATTGAGTTTCCACTGTCAACTTAGCACTGGAAATATAAGAGAAGCATGGCATCTGATCTCATAGGATGAGTTTATTGGGAGAATGGATACTTAAAAAGTCCACACACTCAGAGAGAAAGCAGAATTGAAATAAGGAGAACAACAATATGGTGCTCTGTAAAAGAATAATGGTGTTAAACTTTATTTCTCTGATGTTGCCAGAGAATGGCTCAATAAATACATGTGTAAGCTGCTTCCTTGAAGAAGAAAGGTGTGGAGGAGAATCTGAGCAAAGGGAACATGTGTTACGATCTTCAGAAATGCTTTTGTTTTTTTAAGGAACCAGAAGTGGCCATTGAAGCTAGAGTACTTTTTAAGTGAAAGTGGCACTAGTTGAAAGGTTAAAATGACCCTGCCTCCTCCTACTTTTGCTCCTCCCACTACAAAGCAGTCATATAAATCAAATCATCTTACTTCTCTGCTTCAAATGCCTTAATGGATTCCTCATGCATTTGAAAGTTATTTCAAAGTCTTCCCCATAGCCTGCATAGCCTCAAGTGCTCTGGCTTCTGTTTGTCTCCTTAGACTCATGACAGACTCTTCTTCTCCCTCCTGCTCTTCATATTGTCCTTTGCCACTTCCTAGAACTCTCCAAACTCTTTCTCATCTCAAGGTATTCACAGGTTTTTTTATACTATGCCAAGAATACTTTCTTTATTGGGAGAGGAGTTGTCTTTGCACAGCTGCCTTATTCTCTTCCTTCAGATTTTAGCTCAAACATCATCTCCTCAGAGGGCTCTTTCCCAACTACTTCTTTCTGTATATCACAACCATCTGATTTTTCCTTTCTCTGATCTGTACTTGTCTATCATTTATTGTACTTCTTCTATAATGTAAGTTGCACGATGGCAGAAACCATATTTGTCATCTTCATTGTTCTCCAAAGTCTACACATTACCTTCCACATGGTAGATTGGCATATAATAAATAGTTATTGAAAAGAAGAATAAATGAATATTTGAATAAAAGAAATGGCATTGGAGAAGCAGGGCTTTATAAACTATCAAAAGTAGACTAGATTGCTTTCTAAGTGTAATGGGAATTCAAAATTCATTATGAACAGGTGGCTAAGATTATATCATATATGTTTCATAGGAAGATTCTGAAAGCTGTGGAGAAAGAATGGGAATTCAAAATTCATTATAAACAAGTGACTGAAATTATATCAAAGTCTTTCATGGGAAGACTCTGAAAGCTATGGAGAAAGATGTTTGGAGGTGGGCAACAAGGAAAGCAGGGGAAGTTGGGAGGCCAGTGTGATGGTCCAGACCAAAAGAGAAAACAACCATAGAAAAGAAGAGAGTATTTTCAGTGGGAAGGGGGAGAGATTGATCATCTGGATCAATGTGTGGGAGGCAAGAAAGAGGTGTCAAGAGTTGTCCCAATTCCTGGTTGGGCAAATGAGTAGGTGCTGATGTATTTGACTAACTTAAGAAGACAGTGTAAGGATCAGGCTAACAGGAGAAACTGGAAAGATAAATTTTCAGAATATTGAGTTTATAAATCTGTAAGTTTATTATTTGAGAAGTTTGGCTGTGAAGAATGTTAGAGAAATAGGGAAGTAGTTGGCAAAGGTGGGGCACCAGTAGAGGTGATATCGACAAGCAGTATCTCCCAAATTCTCCTGATGAAACAAATCACCTTTAGTTTTTAATCAAATATCCAAATTCCATGCCCCTTTCCTAGATATTCTGAATATCAGAAGCTTAGGATAGACCTTGATAGTTGTATGCCCAATAAGTTCCCCAGGTGATTCTTATCATGACGAAAATGTGAGAAACAACATAGTAGAGTATATTTCTATGGCAATGATCCTGCAGAAAGAAAGAGCCCGGATACATAGAAGAAAGAGAGGAGAAAGGAAGATAGGGAGAGAGGGAGAGTAGAAGATTTGCCCCTGACAAGTAGAGGGACACATCCTCTTACAATTGTATGATCTGAATAGAAATCAGAGTATCCTTTTATAATTAGAGGAAAGAAGGTACAGGTGCCATTGAATTTTTATTTTGCTGTTGAAAGTTCCCATCTAATAACTTTGTATTTTCTCAATAAGTATTTGGCCTGCTTAAGACATCAGTGAAAAATTAAAGGGAGGAATGAGTTTAATCAGTTATGAAAGGTTGAAATAATCATTGAGTAAAAAGCATATGAAATAAGAGTAAAAAGCAAATTTTCTAAAGAAAAAAATTCTTGACATTGTTGTATATTAATGTGAGGTTCTTGATAATAAATTTATAATGACAAAATATCACCTGTCGTGTGTTTTAAGGGCAATAAGTAAAAATGTCAATACTATTGCCTAAACTTTTATATTTAGTCAATTAAGATAGATGGAACTTCCTGGAAAAATGTTTATATTTTCCCTGAAATTATGTCTTGTGATGAAATACATTGAATTAGTTCAGATATTAAAGAATGTATATAAGGAAAAAAGTATTCAATAAGAATGGAAAAGTAAATTATGGATATATATTAAAGTTTAGATGCTAGGACATATTCTGACACACTATGATTTAATATTAAGACTATTTTCCTCTATAAAACTTTTGTTAAATATCCCTACATTACATTTCATGAGTTAGCTTTATATTGATAATACCATCCTGTGAAAATGATGTAGATGTCTTTTTTATGAGAAGGAAAGAGTTGAAAAGATGTTTCTCTTTGCTATGATTACAATTGTGTAAAGATCAAAAGAAATGGGTTTAGGGAACAAAATGAGGACCGTATGGCCCAGGGAAGGACAGGTTTCTTATCCTGTTAGTTGTTAAACTGTCAGGTGGATTTCAAAAAGGTTTGTATAGTCTGTGTGAAGTTTAGGATAGAGATTTGTCCTTATGGGATAAGTTACAGATAGTTTTATATAAGGATCTATTACTACATGCAATCTTAATGACCGCAAATGTTATTTCCATACTGAAATTAAGGCTTTGGTTCAGATTCTCCTTATTCATTTTTCTCAAATATAAATGTAAAAACTGAATAATATGTGCTCAATATAATCAACTCAAAATGGCTAAACTTGGAGTCTGGTACTATAAAACTCCTAGAAGCAAACATTGGGAGAGAGCTCCATGACATTGATCTTGGCAAGTTTTGTGGCTATGACACCAAAAGCACAGGCAACCAAAGCAAAAATAAACAAGTGACTACAGCAAGCTAAAATTTTTCTTTACAGCAAAGGAAATAATCAACAAAAACAAAAAGACAATCCACAGAAGGGGAGAAAATATTTACAAATTATATATCTGATAAGTGGCTAATATCCAAAATATATAAGTAACTCATACAACTCGATAGCAAAAAAACAAATAACTTGATGAAAAAATGGGCAAAGGACATGAATAGGCATTTTTCCAAGGAAGACATACAAACGGCCAATAGGTATATGTAAAAGTGTTCAACATCATTAATCATTAGGGAAATGCAAATCAAAACCACAATCAGATATTATCTCACAGCTGTAAGGAGGGCTATTACCAAAAAGTCTAAAGATAAGTGTTAATGAGAATGTAGAGAAAAGGGAAATGCAAATTAAAACCACAGTGAGATATCATGTCACACCTGTTAGGGTGGTATCATCAAAGAGATTAAAGATAACAAGTGTTAGTGAGAATGTGGGAATGTAAATGGGGACAGTCATATGGAAAACAGTATGAAGGTTCCTCAAACTACTAAAAATATAACCAACCTATGATCCAGCAATCCCACTTCTTGGTACATATCCAAAGGAAATGAAATCAATATTTCAGAGAGATATCTATACCATTATGTTCATTGTAGCATTGCTCATAGAAGCCAAGATATGGAATCAATCTTGGTTTCCATTGACAAATGAATGGATAAAGAAAATATTTAAATGTTTAAAATTTCCATGTTTTATTCATTTTGGATTGGGGGCGTTAATTTGGATTGCTTGAAATATTGCATTAAATATGGTTGACTGATCTTTTTAGAAAATCTGATACTTTTAAAGCATAATAAATTCAACTTTTAATGTATCTATACATTAAATCACAAACACACATACATGTATACACATACTTCTTGATCTTTAAAGAGAGAACTTAAGGTGAAAACCAAGGAATTCCACATGCATGGAACGCAAGCTTTAGTCACTGTGCTTTGTAGCAATGGAAACTACAGGGAAGGATATTATTAATGAAAACTAGAAACATCCCAATTAAGAATATATGTTGAGAAGCAATTTGCAAAGAACGTAGAATAGCCCACAAGTGATCATTATTGAGAAAACTCCATTGTACAATCAAGATATTATTGGACTCACTAGTCTTCAAGCCCCTGAGTGAGTGGTCACATAGCTGGAAGTCCCAAATAGGTTTGAAGTGCTTCTTTTTCTAGTTGTCAGGAGGAATGCTTTCAAAAGCATGAAATATATACTATGATTTATATGTACTCACATAAATCAGAAAGAAAAAGTAAAGGCCTGTAAGAACATGCATCATCAAAATATAAAACAACTGTTTTAGTCTTAAATATACAATGAAAATCTAAATTATTAAATAAGATAGGTTCACCTTTAATTTCTCTCAGATATGTCAAATACATTAACACTTCTTTTCTTCTCATATGTTCCTGACAAAATTCATTTCTTTTTCCCTATTTCTTCCATTTCACTTTGTAGATGCAGTGTAATTTGCATTCTTCATAACCACTAAGAGAACTAGTGATTCTTAACTGAGAAGAATAAGCTTAAAATTTAATACAGTGTGCATTCTGGATTGCATTATAGCTGTGATATATTGACATTTATATTGCTGTACAGAGGCATTGACTTTATTTTACTGTTAGTTTTATCTTCTATATGGTCTAGCAGAGTATTTGGTACCCAATAGGGATTAAACAAGTATTTGTGTAATTAAGTGGGGGGAATTTGCATTCTGCTAGCTGGTGCAATATTTTGAATATATATATATATGTGTATATATATATATTTGCTTTGTTTTAAATGAGGAATGAATCAGGACTTCTTTAATCATGGAAAGTGAAAAGAAGGTATGTGTCCAGCATTTCTATTTCTCAAAAATTTATGCAGGAATGTAGAATCATTTGTAGTCAAAATGGAAGTTAAAAATATCTCAGAATTTCTCATCATTACTATTAAGCAGCATGAGAATTCCTTCTAAAGATTAAAAAAAGAAAAGGAGAAGACATCGCCCTAGTTTTGTGTAATATAAGTTTCAAAGAATGCATTTGGAGAGTAGGAGGACAAAATTAACACCTTGAAGATAGCAAACACGTGAATTTCAGAGTAAGTGCACGAAACAAAGTCTCATATGTCACCTTGCTGCCGCACTGGTGATGATCTTCAGGCTGCCGGGATTCCGGATAAGCTTGTCCAGAATGCTAACAATCTGCTCAAACTTAGGTCTGTTGTTTCTGTCTTTCTGCCAGCAGTCCAGCATCAGCTGATACAAGGCAGCTGGGCAGTCCATGGGAGGTGGCAGTCGATAGCCCTCATCCACAGCTTTAATTACCTGTGTGAGAAGCAAAGTTTCCAGGGACTTAAGAAGTAAGACTTACTCTACTTCGTGGGCAGGGCACACTAATTCATATTTTAAAGTTAGGTTGAATAGTTCTCATTTTAAATTGCCTAAAAGGATAACAGCTTATCAAATAAATAAGAAATTATTCATGCTTTAAAATGTTATGTAAAGGCATATTAAAAGAGAGAAAGTGAATTTAGGAAAGAAGAGTTTGTAAAGATCTTTTTCAGATTAAAATGAAAAGAAATGTTCAATGATATAGGAAATTTGGTGTTATAAAGAAAGCATTATTTTGTTATATAGATCTCTATTAAAGGAATATATTAATGAATGTAGAGAAAATTAGTATACAGATTTTAGTTATGCCACAGTTCAAATAATCCCTTCCAAATCATAGTAACTTCCTTTGGTAAAATCCTTTGTGCTGTACAATTAAGTGACTATCAGTTTATTAGTATTTTTATGTCATATAAAGCAGTGATTCTCAAACTTTAATGTGCATCAGAATCTACGGGTTATCTTATTAGTCACTTACTTCATTACACTCTTATTAAAATGTTTTCTTTTGTCTCATTTCTAAACCTCTGCTTGAAGGAAATGTGTGAACCTCTAAGAGTATTTCCATTAATATCCTTGCAGTACTTGGAAACAGTTTCACTTCTGCTAAATATTTTATTTCAATGTCACAAACCAGGAGCCACCTGGTTTCATTATGCTCCACTTCCTTACACAGCTTGATCTTTTAATCTGAACCCATAATTTATAGACTAAAAATACTTACATCCTGATTGGACATCTCCCAGTATGGTCTCTCTCCATAAGACATCACCTCCCAGAGAACAATTCCATAACTCCAGACATCGCTGGCTGACGTGAACTTGCGGTAGGCTATAGCTTCTGGTGATGTCCACCGGATAGGGATCTTTCCTCCCTTTGAATATAAAATCATTTTAATGTAGATGAGCAATGTATAGAAAATATAATATATATAATATAATCTGAAATCTGACAGAGTTTGTCAAGGTATTTATGTTCTGAAACGGAATATGAGTTTCTGTTAAAATATATTGAAGTTATTCTGTTTTTATACCAACCAGGAGTAGTACCATTTACGGCAAAATTCGCTTCCAAACAATTTAGAGAGCTTTTAAAATCAGGAAAGGAAAAAAACAGAAAAACATTTAAATGTTGACATTTTATATCAACTACAGAACATTAATTAATCATCTGCAACAGAACGACCTGAAGTAGAAATGATATGACATACATTAGAATTGAAAGAAGTATCAGAAATCAACCTTTATTGATTTAACATAGATTTATGCTTGACCAAGCAATCAAAGTTTAGAATGTGAATAAGTCAATATTACTATTTGCAAATAACTTAAACCAATTGTTGGCACCTAAGTATTCATAGGTATTTGGTACCTAAATTAACTCAAAATAGAGTATACTTTAAAAAACTCTCTTTACTATATTAATCATCTTGATTAATTTATTGAGTGCCTCATTCCATCATTAATCATTGAAGTGCCTTCCATGTACTAGGCAGGCACCATATGAACTAGATAGACATTAAAACTACATTCTCAGAACTTATAGTCCAGAGGAGAGTAATATTGCTTTTATGAGTTATGAAAGATATAAAAGTATAACTTCTATGGCATTTGCTCTCAGTTCAATAAATACATGTAATAAAGATGTACCAATTTTCAACCATATAGAGAGTGTTACACTAGTCATTCTGGGTGAGAAAATTCTAAGTAACATATTGGTTCTTTTGTTTGGAAATTTGTAGGCAAATAGAGGTAATAATTAGTTGCTGTGAATCACTAAATACAGGAAGATACATATCTAGTGCATTGGTTTTCAAACTTTACAGTGCATGTACATCATCAGTGGCTCACTCCTATTAAAATAAAAATTCTGATTCAGCAGGTTCAGTGTGTAGCCACTGTCTACATTTCTGACAAACTCCAGGCCATGCTGATCTTGCTGATCCATGGACCTTACATTGAGCAGCAAGGCAGTAATGGAAGCCACTGTGGATACGGAGCATGGAGCCAAGATTTTCCCTAGAGAGACTTGGATCACTTGTGAATTAAGAGACATCAATTTCAAGTGAAGTCACTTGAAAGATGAGTGTAATTTTTGATACAAGAAAAAAAGGGGTATCGATCACACAGGCATTTAGCATTTCTTTGTGTTAGGAACATTCCAATTCTACTCTTTTAATTGTTTTAAAGTATACCCTAACTTATTGTGGATTAGAGACACTTTGTTGTGCTATCAAATATTGTTTATTATATCTAACTATATTTTTGTACCCATTACCCATCCCCACTTTATCCCCACTACTCCCCACTACCCTTCCCAGACTCTAGTGACTGTCATCCCATTGTCTCCATGAGATCAATTGTTTATAATATTTATCTCCCATTATGGTGTCCATAATAATTAAAAATAAAAATTAAAAAAAGGAAGAAAAAAGGGATGGATATTTCAAAGAATTCACATCAGCAAAATCTTAAGCCATATTTATGAAAATTTGTTCCCTTGATATTGCACCTCATAGTATGTCACTGGATTTGAAGTCATGCTCAAAAGAGGCAATACAGTGCTTTACAGAGAGGGATTGGCAGCTGAAGCTTAGGAGATAAGTCATTAAACCTCATTTTGCCTGAATTTCCTCATTTGTTATTCGGGAAAGTAATAGTACTGATTCACAATATTGTTGTGGGGCTAAATGACACATTTCAGGAAAATCTTTAGCATTGTTCCCAGTACATATTATAGTAAGGAGTCAAGAAACATTAACTTAACACTCCCACAATCCGAGCAGAATGGCATAAATCAAAGCACAGAGGAGAAAAATGTATGTTTCAGAAGAAGTTTCTGGGGAGAACAAATATAATAAGAGAGGAAGCAAAAATGTCAAATTGGTATTTAATCACAGATGATACCCTGGGAAATTTTGTTTTGGATGAGAGAGTGCTAAGATTGGAACTAACTCAGTAAAACTGAACACTTCTCTCCGGTGTTTTAATACAAGTGAACTGTTCAGAGAAAAGTGCTGCCAGATCTTTGAAAGAGGTAGGGCTCACATTGGGTCATTAAGAATGCATGGAACTGTGTAGAGAACTCGGGAAATGTTGAATTCTGTTCTCTTCCTGATGTGTTTAGTAATTGTTGCAGCCTGCCAAACACACACATATGCACACACACACACGTTGTTGGAATAACAACTTCAAACCTTTCAATACAATAATTTATGAAACTTACTTGCTGATCAAGTGACCTTTACGCTATCTTTAACTTTGCATTAATTTTTAACAAAAATATTACGACTTTCAGATCACTGTGCTACTTTGTGAAAGTATGTTGGTCACATTGCACAGTAGTTACCCATGAAATGACAAAGGCCTCTTGCTACTAGATTTGTTAGCTTTGCAAATGTAGGTGTTGGCTTTTTACTTGTCATTCAGGTTTTTAACTTAAGCTTTCCTCTAGTTCATAACCATGTCAAGGTTTGGGTTGCTGTCGTTATGGGAAGCAGGAGGAAGTGGGACAATCTGGGTTTTTTTAAATCTGATTGTGAACATGTTATTAGGAACATACAAAAAGTAAGTGGCGCTCAATCAGCTCAACAATGAAAGCAGTTTTAAAAGTTTTAAATGTTTCTTTAACTTATCCAGATACTTCTATTGATCAAGCTTTTAGCTTCCTAGTTCTTTTCCTTACTGGCCAGATTCTGTCCCAGATTACAGTTTAGAGAGCTCGTATATTTAAAAGCAAACATATTTATTTGAATTATTACTAGAAAATCCTTAATTCAACTCATTCTAAAAGAACAGCTGGGGCTAATTTAAACTCTTTATTTAGAAGAAGATGTGAATGAGTGTTTATCTTTGCCCAATGTTATTGTTGAAGCCTCTAGATAGTTTTTTAACCCAGAATTTATTCAATATTCATGAAACGTTTAGTCTTCTCATTAGAGAACTTTCATTATCTGCTTCCAGGTAGCTTTTTAGCTGATTGATTTAGCTCCAAGAATTGGAAAACTAATCATAGATTTAAGACTCTCATCGCTTCCCTAGCCAGTCATTTTGTCAGTGACGCCTTCCATCACTGAGAATATCAGGAAGATAATAACGATGATTGAGGATTATTCATTATTATATTTAGGGAAATTTTGTCATCGGTAATAGATTTATAATGTATGTAAAGCAACTAATAAAGTGTCTGATCCTTAATAGTGTTCAATAAATGTTCTGCCCTTCCTTTCAGTTTCCTTTCATTGGTTAATATACCTTTACTATTGATATAACAAATTAAATGTGGATATAAGGGAAAGCTCATTGTTAACTACAAAGTACTATGAAAATGTAACAATTGTTGCTAAAAAATAAATCAGACTAAAAAGAATATTGTTTAAAAAATTTCTCATCTAATGATGGGCAAACAACATCAAGTCACTCTGACTTTAAATAAAAGAAAAACCAACACTGTGCACACTTCATTTGTAATTAAAAAATTAAACTACAGGTGAGATTATTATGAAATTTAAGGAAGGATGAATGTGTACATTATTACAAATGCTTTAAATTCAACATTGTAGTTTCAAACTCTTGTTTGACACTAGTAAAATAGTTGTAGTAGCTCTTGTCATATCCATTGCCATAAATAAAAATAGTGTATCCAAACTATAATTTGAAATCATAAGGTTATGAAAAACTGAATAGATTATAAAGCTGAAGATAAAGAGCATTAACTCACATGAGCCTGTGCTCACTATAGAGACCAATTGTCTTCTTGAGATATTATCTTGGCAAACGGGCAGCATAGGCACTCAACAAATGCTCCTTGATTTAATGGAATTCCTCTTCTCCTAAGCACACGCTGTCTTCTTACAGACAGGTTCTTTTTTCTTGGGAGACTTTTTCTCTTCCTGCCTTCTGTAACTGGTAAAGTTCTTATTTGAACATCCTGGTCAAATGTGAACTCATTGCTGGAACATTTGGGAATCTTCCAGGCAGAGTTGGTCACACTGTCTTTTGTGATCCTCCTCCTGCTCTATTTTTTTTTTTTTTTGGAATAATATGAAGTTTTAAATTTTTTTCTAATTTCAGCTTATTATGGGAGTACAAAAGTTCAGGTTATATATATTGCCCATTCCCCCCCATCCCCCCCAAGTCTGAGCTTCAAGCGTGTCCATTCCCCAGACAGTCCTGCCTAGACTGGGATGTCCAAAGGAGTAACAACCTTTCCTCCTTCATCTGTGCATTCCCACAGTTTAAAACACGAGTCTTATTTTCTATCTCTCCTGTTTACATCTTTTTTCTTGTAAAAAAGTGTTTTATTCTGTCAAGTGAGAATATAATTTATTATTTTATAGAGTAGTAGATTTTACTAAAGATCTTTGGTAATTTTGAGCATTTTAAAATGTGCAATTTATTTTCAAATGGTAATCAGTTAAATATAGTTTTTCAGAATGTATGTAAATATGAAGTAAAAATAAGCCAATATATAGCATAATAATTTTTTTAAAAAATTCATCCTATTTTCTGATGCCTTTATCTTTCCCCTCATGCTACTATTTAATAATGCTGTTACAATAAAACATTTTACTGACTCCATAATGATAGTAAATATAAGATTCATAAAGTGTTAATTTTTTTACAGTATCTATAAAATCATGAAAACATGTCACAGGATGTAGTACGGATTAAGTATTTTAGAGTTTGCAGAATGCTATAAAGTTTTTCATTTAACTCTGTAAACAATACACATTCTAAATCAACTGCTTCAATATTAATATTTTGGGTACTTTACCAACCTAAAAATACCATGAATAATTAAAAATAACTTTAGTTTACACACATGAATATTACTCCATTCATTTGCAGAATTAAGCTAAGTTAAATTTTAAAACAAAAGAATTAGGCATGGCTAAGACTTATAAGCTGACCGAAAACATCTGACCTATTTATCTGCTAGGAGTATATGTCTATGTATGATTTTACTCCATGAGGTATTAATAAAATGAAAATAAAACATCAAATTTGAAATTTAGAGCTGGGGGGGAGAAAATCAGCAATTTCAAGTGTTCAAACAAAACCAAATGAAAATAAAATTTTTATAGGCATAAAAGGCTTATGATGTGTCGCATTATGTTTGTGATAGCTCATAGTTCAATACTCTAGGAAGCCTAATGGCAAATGGCTAGTCTGTGGCACGTTTTTTCACAAATAGCTATGTATTCTACATTGTCCCATGCAGCTGCAGTCCAGCATGGGTAGGAGAAATTGGAAAGTACCTGAGAGAGACATTTGATTCCCCCTCCCATTCTTTACACCTGGTGGGTGGCTACAGAGCAAGGTTTCTCTGGAGGAGCACAGTTCACCTTTCACTCCAGATGGCTCTTTGCTGTGGGGTCTGTCCCGTGCGTTACAGGAAGTCTGGCGACTCCCCTGGCCTCTATCATCTAAATTACATTAGCATTCCTCCAGTTGCCGCAGCCAAAAATCCCTCCAGACAATACCAAATATCCTCTGGGGACCAAAATCATCCCCAGTTGA
Source organism: Lemur catta (assembly GCF_020740605.2). Classification (NCBI taxonomy): domain Eukaryota; kingdom Metazoa; phylum Chordata; class Mammalia; order Primates; family Lemuridae; genus Lemur; species Lemur catta. The sequence goes on from NC_059128.1 coordinate 247,534,388, forward strand.
GAACTACTGGTTTAAATGGTGTCTGACAAGCCTTGTTCACAGTATTCCAAATGAGGTCCAGGATTTACCTGGGATTTTATATAGGCTAAGTGGAAGCAACTTTTTTCCCACCATGTTCACACTTTCTAGGAATACTTTTATACCTATCCTAGGATATAGCTTTAATAAAGAAAAGCAAAGGTCAAGTTCACTAGAGCTAATCTTCTATTATCTGAGTTTTCATAATGTAGTAATATCCCTTCTAGATTTTCCCTCTATGTTTTAATGTTTTATTTACTTTTCTCCTTTCTTTCTCTTTGGTTGTTTTCCTTTCCTTTTCTTTTTTTGAAAATGAAATAACCTCCTATTGTGGGTGAAACTTAAATTAACTATATAAATTGAGCATCATTTTTTTTATTACATGGAGGCATCACTGACCAAGCATTTTGCTAAGATATGAGTGCTTACTCCAAGAGCAAACACTGTCTACAGCTACAAAAATATAAATGTTATTGGCATAGAGAGACATTGGATAAGAGTCCTTAAGGGCCCAATTGGTTTCTGAAATATGGGTAAAAGAAGAAGCTGGGACCATAAATTTTAATTGAGTTACACTTTATAATAAGGCTCACTGCATTTAAGCTGAGCATCTGTAGTTATGAGACTATCAAACTAAAATAAATTGAATATACAGGAGTCTGACTCACTAAATTTCCTATCAGTAATTCATCACAGAACTTATACATATTTCTGCTCCTAATTGTGACCACAAAAATTCTTCTTTCTCCATCTCCCACCTCAACAAATTTTAGATCATATTGCATATGTTTGTTGTTGTTGTGTTTTTTATTTCAGGTTTAGAAATTACTTTCCCAGTTCACACACGTGAAAGACATTTTAAAATTTAGATGCTTTTCAAATAACTGCCAAACACATCCTTCAGTGGGGTACACAAACATTTGGATTTGATGAGAAAATGCTGTCATTGTATGACATAATCTTTCCTGCCACAGCAAAACTGTTTGAATGCAACTTTATTGATGAGCTAAAACTTTGAAATTGGTTGGTGATTTAAATTTTGGTTGGTAAAATGTTACTAGGCACTCAGAATATTATAAAAGCATAGCTAGTTACTATAAAAATTATTTACGAAGATGTGGGGGTTTTGTACCATATTTAAACAGATTGTAAAATGAAGCATTTACTTGAGCTGGTCTCTATATCCACACATAAGTTCCCCAAATATATTTATGTATTTGAGAAAAGTTTCCAATTGCTTGGAGCAAGCCCAGAATCACAGCATATGGAGTGCATCTAAAACCTCAATTACAAAGGGACCTCCAATTCAGACTTAACAGAATCAGAAGTTAGTGTTCGCTCCCTATATTTACAATGCCAAACCCAGCGCCACTTCCTCTCAACTCTGATGTCTTACCTATGGATAACTCGGTAATTGAGGATGCAGAGGTAGATTTGGTCACTTGCTCCATCTAAATTCTGACATTTAGTAAGAATCAGGAATCTTGGCTTCTGGGCTCAGCTTTGACGGTCCCGTTTAATTTTAGCCAAGTTTCTTAACTTCTCTGCTCAGCTCTCTTCTAATTCATAAGCTAAGGGTCACGGGGAATATAAAACTTGACTTTATGCTAAGTTTGATCTCTAACAGCTTAACAGGTTTGCTGACTTATGAACTTCAACTCTTTCAACTTTCAAATTTCTATCTTAAACCTACGTGAATATCAAGGATGCTGACATTTTCAGTGTTAATTATTTTGGACTCTTAAAGATAGACTAACTTTGGACTAAACTGCATATCTATTTGGGTGTCATACCTGGATTTACCTCTGTAGAATTCTACAGAAAAGTTAAAAGGGATGAATGAAGTGCTGCAGTAAAGATGCTAGCAATTCTCTGGACAGAGGCATTACATAATTGCTAAATTCCACTCCAGGATTAGTTGAAGGAGTCTAAAACCCTGTTCACTTTGTGCAGAAACAGCAGTCAGAATAGGAATCACACAGCAAACCTGTTTGTGAAAGATTCTGCAATTCAGTTCTGTAAGCTTAATGAATTTAGACAGCTCAAATGAGACATTTGGCTAAAAGCCTGAATTTTTCAGGAGCTTAACTGAAATCAGCTCATTCACTACGGGTTAGGGAAGCTTCAAGTCTTGATTTCTAAAGGGAAGAAGTGTAATGAAATCTCTGGACATTGAGGCATAATGTCTCATATCTGTACCAATTTTTTTTTTCTAATTGTATACACAAATGTCTCCCGGCTGATGTAGGGAAAGCTTTGCTGATTCATAGTTCACATTCCCTGACTGCGAGCTCTGTCAGGTCATACTTAGAGTGACAAAGGACTTCGGAGAGTTTATCTGGGTAAACCCTAAGTAATTGAGTATTTAACCTAGAGGCAAATATTGGCTTCTCAGGTTAACAGTGAAACTATAGAAATAAATCATTTGGCAAAGGGATTTAGCAACTATCTATTGTCAGGGACTAAACTTCATTCACTCTAGACAGCAAGGTGAAGGGCGATCCAAGAGGACTCACAGTGAACTAATCCCCAGGAGTTCAAATCTAAAAGCCACTAAGAGAATAGTTTCAGCAGATGTTGACTGCCACAAGAGATCAGAGACAAATGACCCGTTAGGTAGCAAAAGCCCATTCCTTGAACTTTTGAGATTTTCTAACATTGTGTGACATGATTAAGAATTTCTTGAAATACAGAAAAATCTTTACATTCTATGTTATTCTATAGCTATTCAGGAAATACAACACAAATACATAATGTTTATATTACTTTCAAACTTGCATAATACAATATAAAAGCCAGGTAATCTAATATGTAATGTCCATCTTCAACAACAATAATGCAAAAATTGGGGAGTAAAGATAAATATTATTACATGTCCTAGTATGGGTCTAGCTCTTTTCAAAGTTCAATGACATTTTAAGTGTCAAATTCTGTTACACGTATATATTGAATACCTCATTTATTTTTTACAAAAATTACAGAAATTCATTTGAAAGCCTGAATTTTTGGCATTCTGAACATGATCTTCTGAAGAAGCAATGTTATAAGTAAATAAGTAAGAATGTAGCAGGAATACTGTATATGTGCAATAAAAATAATAAAAAGGAATATTAGATTGATTCTAATAATTAAAAAAGAACAAAACTTGATAAGACTGATTTGCTTAATATTGGCAATTAAGAAATAAGAAAAGATGAAAAGGTAGGTTGAAACTCTCAGAAATACCCACTGAGACACTTCGGTTGATTTTGAGACCATCAGAGATCATGGCAATGGTTTTTTGGAGGTCTATGTTTAGTGAATAATTTCTTCAAATATGTGGCAATTCCAGAGCTAAAGTTAGCAAACAGAAAAAAAATCATGAGAATGGGATTGAATCTTAAAAATTATTGTTGAAAGGATGATAGGAAAGGAATAAGCCAAATTATTAGCCAAACTAAACATCAAGTGTTAAGATTCGCCTCAGGCTTTGTGACCACTGCACCCCCAAGTGCCAGAGGAGTTTGCAGCTGGTCATTGGCTTCAGGGTACATGGGGAAAGCTTCAAGCAATGTGTCATCACATATTTGACAATATGGGATATTCACAAGTGGATTGAAAATAACATCAGAAAGTGATTTTTACTGAGCTTCTAGGGGTCACCAACACTATAGACTGAACCAAAGTAATAGGAAAGAGGGTTAGTCACTATGAGCCTGATGTTTAGCTTGAGCTAAATCATTAATCTGACTACTTATATTGTCTTCCTGCAAATCATAGCAATGATTAAAATTATTTTTTTGAATTGAAAATTAGTTAAAGCAAAATTAATGCTTCTTTAGCCTTAATATTTGCATTATTTTCTCCTTCACTCAAACCCATTCTCTGCTCTAATGTCATTTTACCAGAGAAACTCTTTGACCATCCTCCATAAAATGACACTCTCCATGAACTGCCCACATTCCTCATCTTTCTTCTCTGCCTTGCTATGCCTTTACTTAATTGTTTTATTATTTAAAGTCCTACAGTAGAATATAAGCTTATGAGGCTTTGTTTTATTCCCCTCTGCATCCCAGGTCCTAGAAGAGTTCCTGGTATATTGTAGACACTCAAATATTTGTTGAATGAATAAATGAATAAATGAATCATGCATTTTAGAGAAAACAGTTCCTGCTAGAGACTGTACATATATAAATATGTTTACACACAACCTCCTTGCTCCTGTGTTCTGCTTCAAAAGTACACTTTTGATTTTTATCACATAAATCAGATAGTTTTTACATGTTGTTTTGTATGTTTTTCATGCTACCCATCTCCCTGAAATGGGTGGCTAGAATATACGAGACCCCTCATTAAGTTTGGATACAACATTGATAATTAAAATTACTAAATCTTCTAGAATTTCTGATTTTTGAACAGGTGGCTTTACTTTGTGAAGCTTCATACAGGAGTATTCATACTGATCATAAGAAAGTAGGCATTAAATTCATATTTGACATTATTTATTTTGGTTCAAAGCTTAAAATGCTATTACTATATGAAGGACACTGATAAGGTATTTTGTTATTGCCTTTTTCATTCATGTGAAAATGACATGACATACATTACTTATCAAAATAATACAATTACTTTTTGTATCATGCCAGTTTTTGATATGCATAGTATTTAGACCTTGAAAATCATGCAAATCTAAGGGTCATGTTTTCTATTACTTTTGTTCTTAGAATGGAGTTACCAAAACAGAAGTATTTAAACTGTTGGCTTTTGACCACTTACTTTGTCACTTTTTTTATTGTTAAAATGACATTAGATGAGACAATGCTGTACTAGAATATTTCTGACATCCACTTGACAGAGTAACAGATCTAAAAAACTAATAAGTTATCATGTAAAATAAGATGTTCTTTATGACAAAAGACATAACACTCTTATCTGATACAAAAATCCAGTTGTTAATTACCAAGTATGCAATTTAAGAACAGAAATAAAAAGAAAAAAATACTAACAGTGAATATAACCAAAAACAAATCAATTGGTTTTCTCAAATTTTCCAAATCAGTTTAAGTAGTAATTATGCCCCCAAAACAAAGTTGGGAGCCTAAAAAGAATTGTACTGACTGACTACACAGCATATAAATCTGATAAAAGTTTTACTTTCTATAATATAATCCAATATAAAACAGCAACTTAAGTACTATTGTGTTGGAATTTGGGATTCCATCTTTATCAACACATGACTATAAAAATATTTATCTGCAGAGATGCATGCATGCATATATACAAAAATACCAGTTAAAATAAAATTTCATAAGTGCAGAAGTGAAAAAAAATAATTCAGTGGCAAATAGATCCTAGCAATAGTATCATGATTTTGTTAGAATGAAGTAAATTAGTAAATCAGGGCAAGAAACAGGAAACATGTCATAATTATACTTTGAAATGCACATGATGCGAATCCAAAGAAAGGGAATTCATTTTTTGTTTGTTTTTACAACAACAAAAATTCTTTGATGATTTAAATTTGTGGAGCTAAATGCTCTAATCATATCCATCCCAAAAGAAATTCAGGGACTTTCAAGATGATTTGCAACCTTTGGTATGCAGCTGCAGTGAGGCTTTCAAGGCTCTTTAAAACATATTATATCACATAAAACTGTCATAATTTAGATTTATATCATTGAATAACTACTGAAATATTTATTTAGTTTTTAAGGTGCTTTTTCCTGGTAACGTATCTGTAACAGTGGTTTTCAATGTGTCATCCAAGCATCTATGAGAGTCCCCAAGGGCATTTCAGGGGGTCCATGAGATAGAAACTCTTTTCATAATAATACTAAAACTTCATCACCTTTTGCATTCTCAGTATCCCATGAGTATACAGTGAAATTTTACAGAGGTTACAGGATGCATAATAATACTGTATAATGGAAAGTGCCAACATTTTGAATTCCTGCATAACACAGTAGTGAAAAATAAGGAGAAATAACTAGAAGTGAATATTAAAAAACCTGATTCCCTACACAATATCATTATGGAAAAGAGAAAATACACATCAGAAATTATATATTACTAGCTTAGCTGACCCTTTCCTATCGGGCATTCTGTTGAGGACGTAAGGCAGCATAAAAATCAATATGCGAAAATTTCTGATAAATTGTTTTAAGGTTTGAGGTTAAGTGCTTTCTCAACTCTTTAATACTCTCTCCAGTTTAAGAATTTTTAGATACAGAAATAGATGCTATAAATTCTATACAGTCTTTTATCTTGCCTGTCACTCAAAAAGACGTTTTAAAGAGGAGAGCAGCAAACATTCTATGTTTAGGTATTGACATTGAATCAAATGCCTCTCATGATTTTTTAGTGCAATTACCCTCTACCTTAAGGCAATAGCTGCCAGAGGAGCAACTGGGAAAGGTTTAATACATTGAGGTGCTGAATGTTAATTTCCAAACTGTAGAAACTCCAGACACCAGATGAAGTTTGTTAAATGTTATTAAAGTAGTGCGACTGCTTTTTTAAAGCAGATTAACCAGAATTTGTTTACCTGAATCAAATGCCTTGCATACTGTTTTAAATGGTGAAATTGTGTTTCTGAAATAACCATAATCATAGCATACTAAACCAGTAAATACGGTGGATGTCTAAGCTGAATAATATTGCTTTTGGCCCACAAACAAACAGATTTTACTATACATACAACAATGTAATTGCTTTCTTTTGTATTAAACTATGAACTTATTGAGACAAGAAATTTTATCTCAGTCAAGTCTATTTTCCAAATACCATATGCTTAAAAATTTTTGAATAGTATCAGTCACAATCAAGCTTTAAAGATAATTCCAAAAGAGGAATTCCCAAAACATTTTGTGCAATATCAGTGTTCTTGCAGCAAGAACATATACCCAAAAAGAAAACTTAGAATGGCTTAGTTGTTTTAGTGTTATTGTTTAAAAAAAATAGAAGTCCTGTTACCTTATAACCATACCTCATATTTTATGGTAAATTATAAACTTATTGTACTAAACAAGGCTCATTATGGAAGATTAAATCAACAATTTCTAAATTACTGTAGAAATGAACATGCAAATCACAGCTTCTCGGAAGGAAGCCAGGACCCCCATGGATATTTTGAGGGAGTTCCAAGAAAACACAAGGATGAACACTGAAGAATTCTAAACAGCTATTTATTGGTAGTGAATGAGCCTATTTGTTCAGTGCGGTTTTTAAGTATCTTAAGACACTGAAACAGGAAGGCAAAGAGCCTGTTGCACTTTTATTTCAGAAATGCTAAAGAGCAATTTTTTTTTTTTTTTTGAGACAGAGTTTCACTCTGTTGCCCTGGCTAGAGTGCCATGGCATCAGCCTAGCTCACAGCAACCTCAGACTCCTGGGCTCAATCAATCCTCCTGCCTCTACCTCCAGAGTAGCTGAGATTACAGGCGCGCACCACCATGCCCAGCTAATTTTTTCTCCATTTTTAGTTGTCTGGCTAATTTCTTTCTATTTTAAGTAGAGAAGAGGGTCTTGCTCTTGTCAAGGCTGGTCTTGAACTCCTGACCTCGAGCAATCCTCCCGCCTCAGCCTCCCAGAGTGCGAGGATTACAGGCATGAGCGGCTGCTCTCAACCTTAAAGAGCAATTTTCACACAGCAACAACTTTCTTCCTACTAAGGTCAAAAATGTGGTCCTCATGAGGTCCTGACAAAGTAACAAGTGTAAATCAAACACTGAAAGTTAACCCAATACACTCTCCAAAGAATGGATGGGAATGACCTAGATTTAGATGAATCTTTCAAGTTCCTACCAGAGAAGGTGTTCTTTTGAGAATCCTAGAAATCAAGACTAGTACTGGGAACAAGGATGCTCTCATTTAATAATTGGACATGGCCTAGAAATTAGAACCTGAATGAATAACCATAAATTCAATATTTCAAATAACTTCCTTTTATTAAATACTAATAAACTGGAAGTATTTCTTGAATAATGTGATTGTAGTAACAACAAAACAATGCAAGAAAGCATGATACTTTTCATGAACTGTTAGAGGCTCATGTAGTAGCAGTTTATCAAGGGTACTTTAGAAAGCAGAGTAGCAGTGAGTAGAATAAAAAAACATTCTTCGGGACAATAAATAGTATTATCATTTGTTGCATATGCTCTTTAGTTGATAGTTTAGTCATAAAAATGATGTTTTGTTGCAGATATGTTGGCTGGCTGATTTTTCTAGAGATCAGACGTGGAGCACTAAAAAGCACTATCATGCATTTATCCCAATTTCATCTAGTGTTCAGAGCTACATAGTTGTAGTCACTGTTATAAATTTAATTCAACTAGCTGCAAGATATAAAATGTCCTTTTCTTTCTCGTGCTCTTGACCTAATGAACTGTGTTCCTGAGGACAACATATTTACACAAGACACATTTCCAAAAAATTACTTAGATTCATGAACAAAGTGAATCTACTACAAAGTTTACTTGAAAATACGAAAAACAAACAGGGTGATGTATAAAGCCATTAGGAGCATTCAAACTCCTAAACCAATGCATCTAGGAATATCCCAGGGACATTGTGCTACAGTATTCTGGTTATATTATTGTGACTTTACCTGAAGATGAAGCTCTGTCTAGCATACTATGTGATATAGATGCCATGTGACAATTTTGATGGTGGTTAATGGAGTTGTTAAGATTGATAATTTACAAAAAGAATGAGTTGTGTGGGTTTTTTTTAAATCAGGAAGAAACTTTTATTATAGAAGTAGACAGGAAAAAATAACAGAAGTTTATTGTCTTTGAAAACTACCCATTCTCTAGGCTGATGAGAAGATGGAGAAAATGGTTATATACTACCATTAGAATCGAAAATAGATAACAAAGTATATTAAAGATAACTGGGCAATTCATATACCAAAAATTCTCACACATTTTTACACATTTTGATCTAGCAATTTTATTTCTAGAAATTTATCATGTGGAGGTAATTATGGACAGACATTAACAATATCAGAATGTATATCAAAATATCATTAATAATATCAAAACATTGAAATTCTGCCCAATTAATATGGCATTGTTTAAATAAATTTTATATATATTAATAAAATAGAGTACTATCCACTATTAAATAATATTGTAAACAAATATTTAATCATCTGGAAAATTTATAATTCATGTTTTTAAGTTGAAACAGGCATATTATAAAATAACATTGAATTTATATATAAAGTACTAAATTCATTGATAAGTTGAAATCATTGCATATATGTATCAGTACATATAGTGTGATCTCATTTTTATAACTATATGACAAAGTTGGAACTATTTATATATTAAAATGCATAGAAAAATATTTTGAAAGGATAAGATTGGTTATCTTTGGGGAGCATCATTAGTGATGACTATTATATATGTACTTTTTATCTCTTTTCCAAACTTTCTGCAGTGAAAAAATATTTTATATATCTTCTAAGTTTTCTGATGTGAAAATTTTCTCTAAAGAAATGGAATTTCAAACAAATCTATCAATACATACATGAAAAAATATTCAAATTCATTTTAAATTAAATAGGTACCAATTAAAACAATTAGATGCAATTTCTTCTAACTGATAAGTAAATATTAAAATTAATGCTAATATCTAGTTTTATCAGTATAGTAAAGTGTGCTCGTAAAATAGGCACACATTCTTTCACACAAAAGATTCAATTTCTGTAATACATCATAAGGAAATCATCAGGCTCATACAATTATGAATGCAGATGGATCATTCATGCATTTGTATAAAATATTTAAAAACTAAGTATAATAGTAATTTACTCACTCATTAGGGTTTGCTTTAAAAAATGGTACAACCAGAAAATAGAATACATCATGCTGCTAAAAACAAAAACTTAAAGATTACTTACTGATAGTGAAATATTCAATAGGAGTATTGCTAAGGAGAAAAATGGCATACAATGGTATTATGAACAATTCTATTTTAATAATATAGTCATGCCTATGTTTGTATATATAAGTATGAAGAAAAATCTGGAATAACTGACTCACAAAGTTGCAAATGTTTTCTGTGGGTGGCATAATTACGGACAAGTTTTCTCCTTTTTATTGCTTTGTTTTCAAATTTTTATATTATGAGTTGGTGTTATTTATGTAAACATTGGTTTTAAAGTGTTTTAAAATTATATTTAGTAGGATGGGGTCCTCAGAATTTATTCAATCTGCTTACTCAACCATGATGAAAAGACGGGTAAATATAAAATTTCAAGATCTTAGGCATGTGAGAGACTTGCTCCTTTGCAGGGAGGGTGTGTGTGTGCTCAGCATTAAACCAATGTGTGGAATTTCAGAATCATTACATTTTAAACAGTGACCATCTATTTATTTGCTGGTCAATGTGATACAAAATGGAAAACAAAGCTAAAAGAGGAAGAAATCTGAGTTACTCACCCTTGTTGTGTAAGCAGCTTCCGGATCATCCTCTAGAACACGTGAGAGCCCAAAGTCGGAAACCTTACACACCAAATTACTGTTGATCAAGATGTTCCGAGCAGCCAGGTCTCGGTGAACGTAGCCCATGTCTGACAGGTACTTCATGCCAGATGCTATTCCTCGAAGCATCCCCACAAGCTGGATGACTGTAAACTGGGCATCATGTTTCTGCGAAGCATTTCAAATGTACGATTAAAATGTGCTACTATCTCCCAAAGATATATATATTTTAGTTAAAATATCATATACGAAATTTTCTAACTACACACATTTTAGTTCTAAGCACTCAAGAGTAAGAACGGTGGATAAATGGATACAAGGATAAAACAAAATAACACAGTGGTTGCATTACCAAATACTTTGTAACAAGAAGTATCCCAATATTCTTTCACTTGAAGTTCAAAATTAGGACTTTCCTGGTCTCTATGTGACATAAAAACGTTTCCTTGGAAACATTAATGTAAAAAACAATAAAATGAAATGGATCTTCTGGCTACTTTAGGTTGATACTTTTTGTTTGATTGAATTTTCATTTTCTTCATTCTTGACTTCCAGATATTTTATGAATTGCTTCAAATAAAATGGATGTTATTTTTTTAATTATTATCATACATAATTAGTTTCCATTTGTCAAAAATATTTATTAATTATTTGTGTTCTACCCCAGCCTAAGTTGTAATTCATGAAATAGAAAGCAGTAGTAGACAAAGTCATATGGTCCTAGATTTAGAAAAGCTTCCAATCCAGTTGGATGAAAATAAAAACATATAGTTTATAATGTATAGATAATTTATTAATATAAAATTCCATGTCTAATTATAGCTTTATACACAATAATTTAAATAGAAATTTACTATAATAGTTTAAATCACTTGATTTATTTTTGAAGTATGTTTGTGAAATAATTGCTATTGAAAATTTTATTTGGCTAGTGAATATTAAAATAAAATATGTAATTCTAATTCTTAGAAAATTTAGAATTTTCCTCCATGCTTATGACTGATACTACATATTTAATCTATCTAATGATCTATCATCTCCCTATCTCAATTTATATAGTAATAGTACCAAAAGAAACTTGATGACAGGACTTTTGTCTTTTCTTATCACCTGTAGTGGAAGGTAATTGGAAGTGTCTTGAACTTCATAACATTTTTGAACATAATATTTATTGAAATATATTAACATTTAATATATTGAATATAATACATTGACTTATAGTATTCTAAAATATATTAAAGTATAAAGCTTCCAAATTTAAAGGATTAAAATATATAACAAAAATTATATCTCAGAATGTATATATACTTTAGCATTATAGCAAATGCTTATTTTCTGGGTGGGCAGCACTATGTGAGAGGTAGATGGTCTATCTTATAGCAGACTGAGATTACTTTAAATAAAGAAAAGGGAATGTTTTTGTCTTACATCAATGTTTTTATATCTTGCTTTAGAGTTCTTTTTATTTTTATTTTAACTGGTGGAGATCTTGACAGTACAAAAAGGTTGAAGAATGCAGAATTTGTTTTAAAAATACAAATCATTAACATATGAATGCTATAAAATAAAGATGCAATTTTATAGTCTTCTTGCTATTTAGCCTCTGAAAGTTTCAGTTTTACTTTAAACTTAGATTACCTAATTGCTTGGCACAATATTAGACAGTGTCTCTAACATTTTCAGCAATTTATTCATATATGTGTATGTGTGTGTATGTGTGTATATACATGCATATACATATGTATATATATACATGCACACATAAAATTTTTTACTTACACGTAAGAAACTGTCCAATGAACCATTTTCCATGTATTCGGTGACAATCATAACTGGCTTACCTAGATATATGGCAAATAAGAAATTAAATAATCAGCACAATTCAACAAATATCATACAATGGACATATACATACACTTTGATACAACCAATGAATACAAAGATGTAAGAATTTTTCCTATCCTCCAAATTTTAAAAAGTTGTAATTTAAAAAAAAAAAAACAACCTTAGGTTCCAATAGAAAATATAACTTAAAAAAGCAAAAGTTGGAGGAGATTTGTTTTCAGAATAAAGGCCCATAACCTACAGTATCTAAATTGGTTTATTTGGCATGGCTTTCAGTGAATACAAAATATGCCCCTTTCCTCTTTCCAACTAATCACATCCTAGCTAATCTTCAAAATCAAATATTTCTGCCTTCAAGCCCAAGATAAATTCAGAAATTCAACATGTATTTGTTCTTTCCATGGGTATTTACCAAGCTATGTGCTAGGTATTCTCTTCTGTGCTGGTTAGTTGGAAACAAGTAGATCAAAATTCCTGCCTTCATAGATTCTACATAAAAGTTCTACAAAAAAGTTAATAATAATTATAGTCTTTTACCTATATTTAACACATTAAAATTACGAAATCCTTGCTATATTTAATAGGAAAATAACACTAAAATTAAAATTGCTATTGGCAGTAACTTGTAATAACCATTTTGGAAATATGTGGCCTTAAGTTCCAGTAAACCTTTAACCCAACGGTTTAATGTATTTATATAGCACTTATTATGTGCAAGATACTGGTTTAATTATTTTATATATATTAACATTTTAATTATTATTTCCATTTTACACATGAGAAAACTGATGAGACACGGAGGTTAATTAACTTACTCAGCACCATGCAGTTAACAAGTCATAAAGCCAAAAGTTGCAACCTGAACGCATGATGCCATTACTCTTAGAAATTTATACTGACGGAAACATTTAAAATATGGAAAACATCAGAAACAAAGGTGCTAAGTACATTGGATATATAGAGCTACAAATAGAATAAATGTTCAACCATAGGTAATGATTTAGTCAATTGTTGCATGTCACTTTTGTGGATCATTTAGAATTAAAATGATGACCCTGAAGACTGTAGCACTCTGGATAATTGCTACAGCATAATGTTATAAAAATATAAATAATGTTAGCTGAACATATAACTATATATACATTATGATAGCAACTGGGAAAATAAGTTATGCAAAACAAATATTTGAAAAAGAAAGAGAAATGTACAAAATAAATGTTTTTGATATACAGAAAATACTAGTAATTTTTTTCCATAATTAGAATTGTGTAACATTGCATTAAATACTTGACATATGTTACATCACACTTAATCCTCACAGCATACTTATATTTTAGTAATATGCACTGTTCCAACTTTACTGTTTCCTCACCTGAAAGCATTGTGGATTTGAGCAACTTACTAGAGTAAAATAATTAGTTAGTAGTTAAGTAAATCCTAAACATGACTCTCTATGATGTCAAAGCCTATGTATATTACTACGTTGTAATTCTCTTACTTTACTGTTGCTATAATGTTGCTTTAATTATAAATCCATCATGTTACAAGAAGAGGGAAAATCACTTCTGTTCTAAGTCCAGAAGACCTGAGTTAATTCTTAACTGAGTACTGCTGAAAGAACTAGAGCAAATAAGATATTTTTACAACAGATTTAAAAATCTATTTTAAAAATCTATTTATTTTCATAAGTGAAAAGGATTAATTTATATTTGTAAATTTTGAATTAGTACATGAAGGTTATACTTATTATATTTAGTAACTTGAATATATCCCAGGAAGTATGTCTTACTTACTGAGGTGAAAAAACTATTTAAATTCTATAAAACTTTTTAGATAATTTTCACATATGTTACAATCAATTGATAAATTGATCTATTTTCCATTAAGATAAGACTGATTTAGCTATACATTTTATGTGCCTCATCATGTAAATCTAATTAAGGTGATGATATCTAAAAAGTACTTTTAGCCAAAACCTTCAGCCTCTTTAGAACTTGCTTTTTCAAAATTCTAACTAAACTTTAACTGGAAAATATTTAGAACAAAAAGGAAACTTCACCATTTCCTTGGAAAGTTTAATCTCTCCTGAACTAGTATCAGATGCCTAAAGACTGGTCCCAGAGACCAGGCCTGAAATGAAATGAATGAATGAATAAAATCTTGCATATGCATGTTCTCCATAAATCGCCATGAGTTTCTGTCTTCCTTCCTTAATACCATTCTGGAAAGAATAATACGCTATCAAAATTCAATGCATACTTCAGGTGTAGTCACAGATATTTTGCTTCACACTGCCAACTCTCAATAACATTGGCCAGTTACTATATTTTTATACTACTCAGACCTTTGCTTATCACTCCTTTCCTTCTGGCTCCCAGCCTATGGCCATTTCACTTCCCATTAGCATGTCTAGTAGAATGTTTGGCAAGGGAAATAAAAGTAGCTGAAAAATCAAACCAGTCAATTAAGTCCAAGCCCCATGACCATTCAGAAATCAGATCAGGCTGCATTTAACTCTATAATTTAGGTATTTATAAACATATCAGTTAAGATGGGCAAGTCTGAAAATGTGCTTTGCATTAAGTTCAAAGATTCAGGAAAGTAAATGTACAAAGAGTAAACAGAATTGCAAATATTCTACCTTGGAAAGCAGTATCTTAGAGTATCCCTTGTGATTTTGATTATGATAAATAGGGTTAAAGAAAAAGAGACTGCAATAGTGGTAAGAACTATTTCTAACATAGTGAAAACTTATTTATAAAATGCCAGCTCATCTTCACATTATGCCATATATTTGTGTTCAAGTTTGCATGCTCTTTCATGTGTATTTTGATTTACAAATGACATGATCACCTTTCTAGAGACACAGCCAATATCATTCACTGCCGTCGGAGACTCCAAAACACATCTGGGTCTCCATACTAAACTCAATGAAAGTACTGTTCTACGACTCACTGAAATAAGACTCCATTAAAAATGAACAAAGCAAAATTTGCAGTAGAGTTGTGCTTTTGTTCTTAAATTGACTTGAGTATAAATAAAATGGTGAGCTTTCACAACTCTAGAGTAAAGGGAAGCAAATCAGTCTCTTACAATCAGCTCATTTCCCCAACTATCCCCAGCGGCTCAGAGATATTACTAATCATTGAATCACTGCTTGATGACAGAAGAAATGTGATTCAAAATGTCTAAGAATTCCAGATTCAGCAGTGGCTATTTCACCACAACCTTCTTAACCACATTTTCTATAAAAAGAAGAGTAAGATAACATATGTGAGAGAGAGAAATAGAAAATCAGTCAAATATATTTTCTGTGCAATTTTAAAATAAATGTTGGTTTTTAGATTTAACTATTTTTCTTTGAACATAGAAATTTTTATCAATTATTGAAATACTACAAATTATTGAAATTTAATTCATTTCCAAAGAAAATACTATTAGCTCCTATTGACAACAGTAATTGTGTCTAATGCTTTTCATTTTATTTTCAAAAGACTTAAACATACACTGATCCATGAGTTAATTTAATAAAATCCAAATCATTGACCTTAGAAGCTAGCATATATAATTAGAATAAGGGTGGAAGCAAAAAAAAAAAGATCATAAACAGTAAAAGGGGAGTTAAAGAAAATTGACAAAATGTGCCTTACTATTTCCAGGAAAGAAGACTTGAATCATTTTTGATGAGAAAGAAAATGTTTTAGCTATAGATTTTCATATAGTAGATCAAACTAACTGATAAAATGAATGAATTAAGGTATTTTTCTTTCTGTGTTTTTCTCATTAAATCATTATAAAACTACGGGGCAACGTCCTCCAAATTCCATTTTAATAAAGACATTACTCTGTTGAAATTACCCGTATTACATCTACTGGTCTGTGAGTGAATGAGAGCAGAGGCCAACTCCATTTGTCTGTAGTTCTCAACCCAGCACCTTAGCAGTGTGCCAGTTACAATTTATCAGATTATGTCTATAATTTCAGACTGGCTAAGGATAATCCTTCTCTTGAAAATTAGACTGAGAAACACTTTCTCCAAGTCTTCCTTAATCAATCATATTTTATCAATCCTAACACATAGAATGCTTTAGACTAAGCTGATTTAAACATTTTTAAATTTATTTATGCTTAACTTGAAACAAAATTTAGTATCTTTGTACACAAAAGCTATAGCTTACTCTCCCTTACTCCAGCCAGAGCTAGTCACACAATAAGTGTAATTAATGAATATAGAGTTCTGAATACGCTTCACTTGATTTTATAAAAAGTTTTAGTTTTTCCTTTTAAAACTTTCTACCTTTTATTTATTTGCTTGTGTAATTTGAAAAGTTTAAGATCTTCAGTATAGTACTGAATTAAGTAATGATAGCAGGCTTGATGTTCCTACTTCAAAATATATTTTAATGTTTTACTATTGAATATAATGTGTGTTTGTTTTGTTTTGGGAGTGTTTACATACTTTTATCAGGCAAACATATTTTCTATATGTGCTAATAAGAAAAATTAAATTAAAATAGCAATTTTATGCATCTATTGAGATTGATTTTTCTTTTTGTCTACTAATATTTTAAATTTTTGTAATTACTAAATATTAAACCAACTTTGGGCATAAAATAGTATTTTTAATATGTTGGTAGATATGACATCATAATTCATTACAATGAACTGTTATTTTACTTTCTGATAACAGTTGTATAGTTTGGTATCAATATATTACTAGCCTTATGAGTTAATGGTGATTTTTTTCTCCCTTTCTGCAAAAGTTTGTGTAAGATCAGGATTACTCAGCTATTAAACTAGTGCATCATTATATTTTGTCTTCTTTTATGGCAGTTGCTTTATGTTTAAAGTAGTGATCTATAAAGAGCAGTCTTAGGCACATGCAAGTCATTCTCTAACACATTTTATAATTTGTATTTAATCCTTCAAAACTATCAGAAAATCTTGCTATCTATATAATTGAGGAAAATATACATCATATACTTTTATAATTCAAATGTGGCCAATTCTTCCAAGAGACATAGGTGTACAGTGATGAAGAAATAAAAATTTTTTAAACATGTGGAAATAGCATTCCTGTCTTATTTTTTCTCTAATATATTGAGCAGATATTTTCATAATTTTGTTGATGTGGGCACTTAGACATGTTCTGAACTCATTTATCAATTGGTAATTATGAATGCATGATACAAATTTGTGTCACCAGAGTTTCCAAAATGTGTTATTCTTACTATTTCTGTAAATTACTACTAAAATAAGCACTGCATATGTATTGTCTGTTAGGAAAATGACATGAACTGTAATACCCTTGAGACAAATGCAGAAGGAAACCTTTAGAGAGAAGCAAACAAGAAATAACAAAATTTGGCATCGTTATTAAATAGTGACATCTTGTTCGAGCACTGTTTCCTCATCCTAAGTGCAGGAAATAGGAAAGTGCAAACCAATGGCTAAGGTTTTGGCGCAAAGTGGATGCTCACAACAGTACAGATAAGTTTCAGTTATGAGAAATCCTCTTAATGTTCTGCGCATGACATTTCTTAATAATGTAAGGCTATAAAATTGCTTGGTAGTTTTTTTTTAATTTTCAGAAAATAATCTAAGGAAAAAAATACATCAATCTCATCCAATTCCTTCTATTTCACTAGGTGAAAAGTGGCTAATGGATGGTATTCTTGGAGCCTGAACATCATTTAACTAATGGTGTGATGGCAGAAATATTAAACATTTGCTAAAAACAAGTTCCACTCTTTTGAACTTCAACTAAAATTGATAACACGTGTTAGTACCTAGTTCTGAGCAGAGTTTTTACCCCCAGCTTTCTGCTACTTTGAAGATCAGAGACTCTCTCACCTTCTCTTGTTTAAGACTATCAGGCTCAAAATGTACCATTAAAATTGTTTATGGCTCAATTCAAATAAATTAAAATATGATAAAAAGCTTTCTTTAAATGATTTGAAAATGATACATTATATTAGACCTTATGTTCAAAGCACACAATTTAATAGCAATAATAAAAAAATTATCTTTGAGCGAAAAAAGAATTATTTTCAGATTTTTTTTCTATACACCCATAGCAACTGGTAAAATCTCAACTTTACCAGAGGACTAATTTAGATTTGCATAATTCTTTGTCATTTAATGTATTCTGATGCGATCTCATTTGATCTTCAAAGTATCTAGAAATAGAAAAGTAGTACTGTTAATTCCGTGTTACAAGTGAAGAAGTATCTGTGAATACTTCAGTTTGCAGGAAGTCTCACAACCAGTAAGGATGAGTCAGAACTTGAATTCAGATCAATGATTCTTATCAATCAGATCAATATCTTCTCTAGATATTGATATGCTCTTGTTCTTTTTTAAATACAATTTTGTCATTAAGTTATAAGCTCTGCATCACTCTAGTGTGTGTGTATATTTGTTTCTGAACTCTGTAGGTAGATTGTTTTAGAAGTCATATAGTCTCAGGAAACAAAGAAAACAATAGGAGAAGAATAAATAGCATTTTTTTGGAGACAAAAATTGCCGTATTTATGTATTAAATACAACATATTAACTTCATCATAAGGAGTTTCTATTTCCTCTCAGATGTTACAGGGTGCCAGACTTAGAGCTTATAAATATGCCACTAAGGAGTTCAAAAAATCCAATTCTAGGGCTACTACTCTATTATGTTTACAATATATGAGATGACTGGGATTTATATAGTCAGATTTGGCAGCTTCTTACATGCTTATTTGACCAGGGAGATGTATCAAATTTAGAACTCTCACCCTAAGAATAAGGCAGTTTTAATCCATATTAGAATGTTAAAGATTCAGACTTGAATAAGATATTTAATATATAATATCTTCAATTTTTAAAGGTCATTTTTAATGTATTTTTGCTGCATTTTGTCTTGAATATTTATGGATTTCTTTGGATACCATAATTCATAATTATTTCATTTTTATATCCAAGAAAATTTGCTACCATAGTTATAGTTCAATGTTGCTTTTCATGCAGTACATGGTTTCATAGGAAATAGAAAAATATAATGGGTAGCTTTCAATAATTCATAACTCTGGAAACAAAACCATCAACTCATGTTTGATAAAACAATAGAGCCTATTAAGGTAAGCTTAAATTTAAACCTAATATTTGTTTGACAGCACCTATTATCTTATTTTTTCTGAGTTGTAGGTGTTGGAGAAGATAGGGGATAATTCCATCCACATGAAAATGTAGTTGTTTTCTTCATCATTCCCTGAGTGATGCAAACAGTTATAAAATTACACTTCTTTGAAAAATGAATTCAATTTAATAAATTGAACACTAAAGAAGACACTATTCTTTCCTTCCTTCTTTCCTTCCTTCATCAATTAATCAATCTTCATTCTTCAACACTGTTAAATTAAGTATCTACCATCATCCAGGGTCTATTTTGGTTACTGACCATCAAATTACTTGGATTCTTGCCCTCTCTGAGAGTTTATATTTTGTTTTAGGTATTAAGGGTTATTAATTTTCTTGAGAAATTTTTTGAAGCTTGAGGAATGACTTTCCATGATCAAGTTGTTAGAGAAAATTTAAAAAAAACAAAAGAATAAGTAAAATAAAAGAAAAAAATAAAAACCTGTTTTAGTCCAGAGATGAGGATAGAGATGAACAGAATAAGTTCCCAAGGCTATGTCTAACACTTTCTAGCTGGACAAGCTACTTATCCCTTGCAATTATTGTTTGCTCAAATGTAAAAGAGAAATTATCACATCTAATTCACGGGTTAGTGGTAAGAATAAAATGATGCCATAGTATTATGGCAGGCACATAACAGATATTTCATAATGAAAAACTTGAAAAATTGAGAGTTAGAAGAATGGCTGCACAGGTACCGGTGAATTTTCTCTCTACACGAGTATCAAGATCTGAAGGACAACCACTTGATGAGGATGTCATGGAAGGCATTGAATGGGTAAATGACATTAATATCCCAGTGAGATGTGTTACTATAATTCTATAGATAAAAAATAGCATAGCCTTGTGAAGAAGGAACAAAGGATTCATACATTTTCCCAAGCCTTACTACTGCTAGCAAGTGCTTTAATTATTAAAACATTTAAAAAGTATCTTTTTCAACAGGAAATGTTTCAATGTTACTACTAATATGGCCTGATTTTTAGGGGCGAAAAGGCAAAAAAAACTTCTTACCAGACTTAACAGGAGCACACGATATGTGGTTAAGCTATTCTACATTGCTAAATTCTTAATTCCACTTATTATATATAAAGACTTGAAAGGAAATCAAAGTATACTTCAAGTATACCATGCTCTCATGAAGAAGGAAATGCCTTTTTAATCACACTAGAGTGAAAATAGGTATTAGTACCATTTGGAAAATGTTCTATGTAATGTTAAAGGGAAATATCATTGTGAAAAACATAATGAGTAATGTCTGCTGGTAACCATAGAGCATGTAAATGTGGTGCCAATGAATTATCCCCTAAAGGATGCCAAATTCCCTGCCATATGTTGTCTTTCACTCTAAGGAGTATGATGCCAATTTTGCTTATTCTTCATTCTGTGCTTCAAAATCTTTGAGAAAAAAAAAAAACAAAACAGTCCCATAGCATTCTCAAGAGGTTTTCATTGGGATTAGAGCCAAAAATCACAGATCTGCCTCACAGGATGCCTTTTGAGCCTGGCTGGAGAAACTATCATGGAAATAAATTCATATCTCTATCATGGGCTATGAGCCAGAGCTTCCCCAGAGCAGTCGAGAACCCACCTGTGACCTCAGATCAGAATTATTTAAAATCCACAGAGAACCAAGAAAAGGCCTTGAGTCTATAGTGATCCCAATCTTTACAGCTCAGAAGCATTTCCAAGACTCCCACATTTTTCCTAAAGTCAGGGGTGCAGGGGCTAGGTAAAGATTTGGAAACTTAAAACAGACTGGTGAACAATAAAAGAAAAGGCAGCTCACTGGGTGTTCCTGTCAAAATGAAGTCATTGTTTTTCCTTGCTACTCTACATAATTGAGAGTTCTCTACAATTCTCTTCTTAATTATCATTTGGTCAGCATGTCTTTAGATAGTCTAATGTCTAGCTCCTAATATTTTTGAAGATCTAAAATGGCACTCTTAATATAATACTAGTAAAATATTTTGCTCTATTGTCAAAGAGAGACACGTTAATCCTAAACTAATCTTTTTGTTAGAACTGAGATACTTATGAAAAAAGATAAAAATTCTTAAATAGTTGAGTTTGGGTTTAAACAACCTTTGCTCAACATACACAAAGGCAGGTCTTATGACTGACTTACTCTTAGTAACAACTCCTTCCAGTCGAATGATATTGGGATGGTCAAACTGTCCCATAATACTTGCTTCTCCCAGGAAGTCTCTCCTCTGCTTTTCTGTGTAGCCTACTTTCAGGGTCTTGATGGCCACTGAAATCTCTTTTTTTGAAGGCAGTTTTAAGCGACCACTGCATACCTCTCCAAATTCACCTGTTAGGATGCAGAAGAACAGCAAGAAAATAGGAGCAATTACACAACAAAAAATTATCACTAAAGAGCAACTGTTTTCTCTCAATAATTTCATTAAAACTATTTGTGCCTTTGACCTGCAAGATGTACACTATAGTGCTTCAAATTATTTTGGATGATAATAATATAAGACTGCCTAGGAAACCTTAGGATATCCACATCCTGATGGGAAATGAACCTTGGAAGAAGCTACATATATCTTAAAGTACCATACAATGAAATCACGCAAAATGAAAAAACAAGAGATAAGTTGAAAGCTGCATCTACTAGACTGTTTACCCCTTGTTCTCATAGCTACCATTATTTCAGGGTAATTAACAGGACAGCACAGACAGTGATTAAAGTTGAACACTGGATTCAATTTCAGATGTGTTTATTCTGTTTTTACCAAGAGGGTCAATTTGGCTATATACTCAGACTCTCTGAAAATGAGAATGAAAGCATCTGCTATCAATTCATGTTATTGGAGTATTGGTGTGTTGCATTACTGACATAATGGCTATAAAGTTCTTTGGGCTTCTGGGAGGAAAACAACAATATAACAGTATCAAATAAAACATATTATGTTTTATCTAAGGATTTACTATAGGCCTATTTTCTTAGACTTAATGTCTTTAATGAAAAATTGTCTTAAATGTGCAATTAATCCAGAATTTGTTGAACATGAAGTATCGCTTACTTTTAAATATTCTAGCCAAATTGATATAAAATTGTCTAGAACTAGTATGGGCACTACCTTCAGTATGCATTGTTACTGAGAAGATTTACCATCATTCTTTCACTGGATTTTGAGCTTCCTTCAAGAAGAGGC
The DNA here is from genome assembly GCF_020740605.2 of Lemur catta. Taxonomy (NCBI): domain Eukaryota; kingdom Metazoa; phylum Chordata; class Mammalia; order Primates; family Lemuridae; genus Lemur; species Lemur catta. The sequence goes on from NC_059128.1 coordinate 247,557,054, forward strand.
CTTTCTACATTTACTTCTCCGTCCCCACGCTGCCCTAAAGATTGCCGCAGAGTAGTGCCATAGAAAGTTTCTTGTACACACAGCATTTCTAATATTGTGTGGATTATTAGATCTGTTTTGTGCCACATTAAAAAATGGTTAATATTAAATGATAGCTTTTTTCTGAAATATTCTAGGATTAATTACATGGTTAATATTTTTGGCTCTTGATGGAATGAAATAACAGTCTTGGTCCAACTTTTTCACTATGAGTTTTCTATGCGCTTCCTTCCCTATATGAAAGCCAGAGATAAGCGATGTGATTCTACTCTATTTTTGTGTCCAAATAAGTGGTTGGACGCACAAAGGTAACAGTTGCCCCATACCAACAACATGAATACAAATGGCTTGCTTTTCTCCAAAAAACTTTTAACTTCCCTCAGACCTGACTCTTTCTCAGGTATCCAGTCTTGCCGCTGTTTTCAAGGCAATGTCTTTTTCTGTAACTTGGCAACATCGCTTAAAGTTCAAAAGCAGATATTCAAGCATTTGTTTAACAAATACTCATCGACTGGTAACAGTATGGCAGACAGTGTGAAGCACACAAAAATATAATGGTGAACAAGGCAAGAGTAGTTTATTTTTGAGGAAATGTAATGAAAATAATCATATCTGCAGCTATAATGTTCCTTAGGCTATACGGAGAATTAGGAAGCAGAACTTGAGAAAGTTCATTATCTTGCTAACTCCAAAGGAGATAATGTCATTATACATGTGGGAGAGTGTTAAAAGAAGAGGCGTTATGAGGAATGCAAATAATTCTTAGAATCTGTAACCAAGAGTAAGAATTTCTTTCCTCATACAGTGTTTTCTGAACATTGCCAGAGAGCTCCAGTTCACTTTGTATGAACATTAAGTTTGGGCAAACCATAAGGAGCCATCCATAATAAACTAATCTTCTGAATGAAAGTTCTATCATTATCATGTGTTAACATGGTATCATGGATCATGTTTTGAATTCAAATGTCATCACCACATATTCTAAGTGGCATGTTACCTGTCATTTTATAGGAGGGATAGTAGAGAGCGTGGATCCTGGAACCAAATTACATAGTGTCTAATTCTGCCTCTGTCATGTGTTACATGTGTGATTTTAAGGGAGTAGCTTAACCTCTGTGTACCTCTGTTTCCTTATCTATAACATGAGGACAACAATTGTGTCTACCTCATAAGGATGTTGTGCAGTTAAAAAAATTAATGTATATAAAGTACTTGAAAAAGTGCCAGACACATGGTGTCAACTAAGTGTTCGTCACTATGTATCTCTCTGAGTTCAGATCTTTCTTAAGAAGGATAAATTATCTATCTACCTCTCAAGAGTTTCTGTTTAGATCAAACTGATAAATGAATACAAAAGTGCTTTATAAAATTCCAAATGCTATGTTAATGTAAGAAGTGATTATGATGATGATTATGGTGATAACAGTTCAGTCAGCATTTATAAAGAACATTTTCTAAGAGTACCTTACAAGAGAGATCAAGGGAGAAAGCTCAAATTTCAAGTGGGAAATTTGGATACATGTACATGTACATATATAACTACCTTCAAAATTCACAAAACAGATTAGTAATGCTAATTTTTAAAAATCACAAAATTTAGTAATGTTTATTTCATCAGAAAATACTAGAAATGGTCTCCAATACATTTTACAAGACATAGAAATGCAAAATATTAATTCAATTCTCTTTATAATAATTTAATATAACTGTTGGAAAAGTTTAAAAAGACCAGGAAAACACAAATCTCAATCTTTCCATCTAGCCAAGTTTTATATTGTCTTATTCAATTAACTTTGTACTCATAAGAAAGAAAATTTAGATCCTGTTGTTTCTGAGTATAAACTACCAGATGTTGATTTCTTTTAATCTAATAAGGGCAGCAGTTTTTATTTGCTTTTGAAATATGCATACTTTATGAGAATATGCATTGTATTCTGATTTAAGATACACAATGTAAAAGTTGCTCAAAATAAATTATCTTAATTTAATTTCATTTAAAATAGAGGAATAAAATCTACGTGTACTTAAGTAGAATGAGCCTTCTCCTACACTAGTCTCAAAGCCCCCTCTCCCTCTCTTTCAGTAAGACAAGCCCAATGCTTGCTTAGCAGCGAAGTGCTTGACATGAGTTATCTAATTTAACCTTTACAAAAATTCTATGAAGAAGTTATATTGTGATCTTCAGTGTGCAGTATGGGATTTGAAGTTGGAAAGTACAAGATTCAAATTTTGGTTTCCCATTTTGATATGACCATGAAAGTACAAGATTCAAATTTTGGTTTCCCATTTTGGTATGACCATGGCCATTTAAACTCTCAGTTTTTGCTTTCTTGTGTGCTGAAATGGAAATATCTATCTAAAAAGGCTAATAAAATCAAATATCATGTGAATGCCTAAGGGCTTAATAAATACTTATTTCTTCAGAAATTTCTAGTATTTAATCTTTGAAAGAATCATTGGATTGAAAGATAAAAATAGGAATTTTAGTGATGAATTCCTTATTAATAGAATTTTTCTTCTTTGAGAAAGTTCATTCACTACTGAATTTTAATATTATTATTTGAAATATAGGTATAATTCTGATAATTCAATGTATAAATTAGACTTTCTCTTACATCTATTAATTTATATAAAATCTCTGGCAGAAAATTAAAGAATTAGCCTAGAGAGAGAGAGAGAGAAAGAGGAGAGAGAGAGAATCTTTCCATTAATTTCATTGACTATGAATGTTATATAATTGATTGAAAGGTTAGCCTTTCTAACAATGGAAGATAGTTGCTAATCAATGTAGCATAATTATTAAATTTTATGAATAGCATTACATTATATTAAAAAATTTAAAAGGATGTGGAAAGTAGGTAAGTATATGTATAAAACAAGGGTGGCATTTGTTGTTATTGAAGCTATTGTAAAAAGGAGTAAATGCAGGATCATTATAGTATTATATTATTTCATCTACTTTTGTACGTATTTTAAATCTTACAAAACAAAAATGTTTGAAAAACTAGTAGTTAATAAAGTACTGATTTCATATTCTTTCTTGGTAATGACCACCTTCTGAAGCCTAATCAAGGCAATCTAGAATTGAGTATGTAACCTTTTCCTCCTCTTGTCAGATTCTCCAGCTGTGTATGCAAAGTCCTTGTGTTGCATTTGCTACTACAGTTTCCACACTGGAGAAAAGTGTGCTCTTGTGGGGAAACAATACAACCTGCCAAACAAAAACTCTCTGCATAGTGCAGCTGTTCGCAAAGCAGCACTGTACAAATGAAACAGAGTTAACAATATCTACCTGTTTGGGCATTGGATTACCATAGATGTACAGTAAATGTGTAGACTCTCAAGTCTTAGACTGTGAAAAAGAAGTAGCTACTCTATTTTCCTGCTATTAACACAGTTTCATAGTTTAACATTACTCACACATGTGAGTTTTAGATGGATAAGACATTAACAAAATCAAAGAGAAGCTTTAGTAAATTGTCATCTTATTTAGATAATATGAATTACTCAGATCGTCCTGTTTGCATACTAACTACTGCTTGAATTTTAAATACTGCTTTGGTGTATAGAAAATGAAACAGAAAATTATATGCACATTTTGTGAAGAAGCATCAGTCACAAATATATAAATATAGTACTTGCAGAAAATGTGATCTAATATGTTATACATAATTCAATGAGTTAATTTCTCAATCTTCACTCTAATTCCGGCGTCAACATAGCTAGTTTGTGTTTAAGAGAAGCACTGAAGGATGAGATGATGGTGCAAAATTCTTTATTGTTGAGCATGGTTCAATTTTACTTTTTAATAGTAGTTTTCTGTTCATGCCTACTGCACATCTTATGGCTGTTCAGGTGTTTCTGTGTAAGGGTATCAAGTACTATTATTTTACAAATATCTGAAAATTTTCTTGGAAACATGCAACTGCTATTAATAATCACTTCATAGGTAATAATGAGCTTATGATTGAGTAAATTAATGATTAGAGCAAAGAGAGGCCAGTATAAACACAGCTTTAGCATAAATAAATTAAGAAAATGTGACGTTAAGCCAATATTAAAGTGAAACGCTTTATGTTAAAGTATCCACTCAAGATAGTTGTGATGAAATTCACATAAAATGTGTTATGATTTTATTTTGTGTCATTTGGTTTTTATAATTCCAAAGAAGATTCTAAAATTGAAAATCAAAATTTTCAATTACTGGGCTTGTCTAAAGTGAGACACACTTTTATCCCGTTATCCCTATTTAGCCAAATAGGCTTTGTAACACATGATCAGCGTAGCCATGAGGAGATTGGGTTGTTGCTGCTGCCACCTCTGAAATGCCATAATCTCTGAGTCTGTAAGTCTGGCACCTTTGCAATCATTACATTCCATTAAATGCCCCATTTATTTATTGCTTGCCTTTGATCATGAATCAGAAAATTCCCCTTTCCATAGCAATATAATAGGCCTCAGAGACTGAGCAATCTCAGGTAATATTCTTATTCACAATCTTGAACTTGTGACGTGCATACAGTACTAGGTGGGCAGTAGGATTACTGAGGTGGTTACCTGCTCCAACAACTTTGTCAATGGATATGTTGGTGGCATCCAATTCCTTGGCAAACTCATGAACTGCTTGTGTAGGGTCTTCATATGTATGTGGGTCAACGTAAGTCCTGAGACCTGGAAGTTTTACTGTTTAAGAAAAGGAAGAAAGGCATTACTTTAGCTAGATTTGTAACTGTTCTCAGCAAATTTTAAGATAACATTATTGGTTAAAAAAACGTCCTAACACCAATAAGATGTACAGCCTTTAGTTGATTCTGTGGTATCGTAGAAACTGGCAGCGAAATTGGACTAAGTGTTGAGAAATTTAAGAAAAGAAGTTCTCCATGATGAAACATAAAGAAGAACCACAAAGAAGAATTTTCTCTGCAAAAACACTAGAAGGAAAATGGACATTCAAGAAAAGGGATTTTAAGAAGCAAGATGGTTCAGAGTTGAGTAGGCCTAGTAATTACTACTTGTAGCACTAATGAGTCAACCCTATCGTGCTATTGCATATTCATGATTCTACAAACGCTACTAAATATCTTTTACAATGCAATAGCTGACAATAAATCCAAGCATATATAAAATACTTTTATAAGCTTAGATAATTGCTGTGATTACAGATAAATTAATTAAAGGATCTAAAATGGCATGTCTTCTGTCTGATGCTATACTACTTTTATTAATATTCACAATCAAAATCTCCTAGTGCAATTACAGTTCTACTTTACACTGTTAGTATGTGTACATATGTATAAACTATATACACACACCAATATAGTATAAATGCACTGAAATCTTATTGTGTAGCTCTTAAACATAATTAAATGCAATTAAGTATTGTCTGTGAGTTTAGTAATAGTGCTAAGGAGCTAATTTATTAAATCACCTTCATAATATTTTTGTTTATTAAACAAAGGTGAAAATTTTAGTGATAGTCTTTAATTAAAATATCACAGTCAAATGATACAGAAGAATCATTTTGGATTTGATTTTATATTAATGAAATCCCTATGAGTTGGAAAAATTAACTCACAATTTGCAACAATTTGCAACTTCCAATAAGCTATCTTTCTATGAAAGAAACTGAATTTTTAAAGGGGGATCCTAAGAGTTATTAAAGTACAAAAACATGCTCTAACACTAAAGAGAATTACAACTTAACTCACATAGTATATGAGTATTATTGATTTTGCTTTTAATTTTTGTAATATTGATAACATTGCTTTAGCATGGAACATGGATGTTTAATTGTGGTATATTCTTTTCATCCATTACATTAATTATTGAAGTGTTTTTTTTCTTTTTCCTAATCTAACAAATAAAATCAGACATTGTCATTTCCCATATTACTTCAAAATAGAACACTCTGTATGGGCCAAACATTTCCTTGAGTTCATTTTGTGGTTTGTATTAAATAGGTGTAAAGACGGTAGATGCCAGCAGTTCTGGAAAGCCTTTAACATTGTGAACATCAGGCCAAGTCCAGGATTTCACAGTTTGTTTTAACAAATGATCAGTTCATTGAACTACAAGACAACTTCATGAATCCCATGGTCACAATACATTATAATTTATGTTCCTGTGAAGCTTTCATAGAGATTTTGAGTAAAGAAACATGGGCATAAGAATAAACGGGTTATAAAAGAAACAGTGGCTCAGAGAGAGGGGAGGTAAAAACTCTATTTTCCTCAGCTACTTCTTGGGTGACATTGACACAGCACAATAGGAATGGCAGGGGGGTGAGGGAACAAATGGAGAATGTAGAAGAAAGGCCGATATCATTCCTGCTTCTGTCTGCCGCTACCACAAAAGAACAGCCGCTCTCCAGCCTGAGACAGGGTGTGGAAAATTTGAAAAGACACCACTATTGAGGAAGTCAACATTCACAGAAATGGGAAAATTCAAGTCCTAGCCCTTGCTTTGGGTAAACTTTGAGTGGAGTAGCTTTTGAAGTGAGAGCTCCACTTTTAGAGTTTTTCTAACTTGGATATCTCAGCAAAAAGAACAAGTTAGGCTTCTGAGAGAGAAAACTCTAGGAAACTTATTATTCAAATGACTTGCATGAAAGACTGTTCCATAAGTCATGCTCAATAAATGATAGAAATTATTGACCTAGTTAGTAGTTCCCTTGTTAAGAATGTTTATTTATAATTATTAATATCATTGAGGTTTCCTGGTGGTAGAATTTAGGCTCAGAAATATCCATTTCTTTTGAGTTCACAGATCAGTTGGCATGCTTTTGGCATATAAACATTATTCCTTCTCAAAAACACAAATGGCAGGGTGGCCCATTAATACAGTAGTCTGCTATATTTTATTATTATGCTAAAATGACTTCTAACATTATCAGTACGAAAGCTGTTTACCCTTAAAATAAGAAACAGATTAAGGAAAGCTGTCATATTTTTCTTGCTTTGGAGTAAAGAATACTGTAAAAGTAAGTAACCATAGAGTTACTAAAATATGTTAGGAGACAAGTCTTGTTGGAAATCTTTTAATTTAGTCAATTTAGTTCCATTTTAATGAAGACTCACACTAGATTATGGCTATGATATATGATTTTCCAGTTTCGATTTGTCTCTACTTAGTAACAGTAAGGTAAAATCTAGCAATTCTTTTCAAGGAAAAAAATGACACTTTAAACATAATGTAGAATTGTTTGTTTTTAAATAAACAATTACAAATGCTTTACCTTGCTGTATTTAAGAAAATGAATTTGGGGGAGATCTGCTGGCACCAGAATTTACAAAGATTTTTAAATGAGTTGTTAGGAACAATGTCTCAAATATTTTTAAATAAGCACTGGTTTTAAAAAGCCTTGAAAGTAGGCTTTAGCATTACTCTTCACTACCAGTAAGCCCTTGGGAATATATGTACTACTAAATAATCTGAAAATTAAATAATCACCCCCAAATAAAAATCAAATCAATCATATTCATTGCTGTTAATTAAAATAAGATAAATTGCTTTTCCATCCACAGGACATTTGGGAGAAACATTACAAATATAAACACCACCCCACCTCAAGTAAAATGGTCTGTTCACTGTGGGAGCTTTGGCTGTTGATATTTAACTGCTGACCCCAGAGGTTCTAGGAATCAGGTGATTCAGGCTGCAAGGCACATAATCCCTTCACACCAATAATTAAGGGCAACATACAGAGTAACTGGGCTCTGTCATGAAAACCAGATAATAAACACATGCACACGTGTTAAGCTGCACTACTTTACAGCTCATTCTGTGCAAACACAATAATTTACATTTCCATTTTACCAGCATGAGTTGCCCTAAGGATAGCAAAAAGTAAAAAGGCCCTGCCAGAAAGGGCAAGGGGACAGGATCTTAGGAGGTGAAACACATTTCTTTCCTTTTGAAGCAATATTATAGGATTTGTAACAAGGCTGGAGGGAATAGTTCATAGCTAGAACTTTTTAAAGTAATACCAAATAAATGGTCTGAAATAAACCAGCTGTAGTATTAAGAGGCAGAAAGTTTATGACATGCATATAAGTTACTTTATGCCTTTGCAGCTAGGATAAAATGCATTTCTTTTTTGTTTGTCTATCACAAGAATATTATACATTTGAAATAAAAATTAAACTTTCAACAAACTCCACCATAAAAGCCAACAGCAAAACAGACTAGGATGATACATGAACCTGCTTGCAATTGGCACACAAAAATTTATCAAAGCTCCAAATTCATGACATATAATTCCTACAAAAGATTCAATCAGCGTGGTCTTGCACTAAAGACAATATAGACATCAATTGTCCAATTCAAACTAAGAGCAACTTAATCCACGAGAATGTCATTGTTCTCACGAATTTATGTGTGGAGACTATAACTTATGTGTTTTCTGGCCCCACTGGAAAAAAGGAAAACAAATATCCTATAACTTGTTCATGCATTCTTTTTAGACTTTTGAATCATTATCCTAAATAATCTGGACTGATGTGATGTTGACATTAGGAAGGTAGTACTTTGGGTTTTTTTGAGAATTATTTTATATTAACTCTATAATGGGAAGAACAAAACAATCCTTCTGTAAAAACTTGTACTGTTTCCATCTCATGTGAATTTACATTTTGGAAGGCATTCTTTTTTTTATATTTCAAAATATTAAGGGGGTACAATGACTTTTTAGATGGATGAATTGAATAATACTGAAGTCAGGGCTTTTATGTGCCCATCACTAGAGTAGTGTACATTGCACCTCACAGGTAAGTTTTTATCCCTCACCCCTAAGGGAATTATTCCAGGAATGGACTGTTTTTTTTCAAGCTACTGTATGCTCCCTGCATGTTTGAGTTATAACTAAAGCTACATTTTTAGAAGGCAATCCAATGACTGATACAAAGCATCATGTTGATTTGAAAATAATTTTGGAAGGCAATGGTGTATGCTAAAGAAAGTAATGCTTACCACACTACATTGGTTATATTGAGATTATTTTAGAGCACACGAGCATCAGGTGTAGTCTTTGTATTAATTTCCATGAGAACATTATATTCCTTTTAAGGTCACTGATTAGTAATTGCCACCCCAAGCTGAACTATCGTTTGGAAAAGCAAAACACCTGGGATGATTTGTTTCGCCAGGATTAAAAAAAAAAAGTCTTTTTGTTAGTTATAAACACTTTGTTTCTTAAAAGTGTATTTCTTTTAAAAAATATTTTACAAAGGCTAAATTAAAATGTGGGGGAAAGTTCTGGCTTTATTACTAGTTGGATATCATGTAACTCCAATATAAACAGTTTATTTTAAAGTCTCTTTCTTGGTTGGTTGACAAAATGGAGTAAGGCACTTCGTGTAAACAGAGGTTGTTTATATTTATTTGGCAGTTAGGAATGAGGAAAGTCTCCTATTTAGACTAGCAACAAGGAAATCGAAGATATGCTTTGCCTTTCAGCCAGACAGAGCTAACTGTAGTACATACTACCCATCATGTGCATTACTTGAATATAAACCACAGGTTACCCTTTATTTTAGCTTAAGAATGCTGAAATGTAGCCATGTAAAAATTACTTAATACAGAGCCATGTGTTTCCTTTTCCTTCTAAAATAAAATGAATATACTCAGTTTTTCCATAAACCTGCTTTTGAATTCTCTTTGTCAGGCGGAAGTTACCAGTTATATATCAACAACTGCTAAAACTGAAATGGTAAAATGAAAAAAAAAAAAAAAACAAACAAACAAAGTTTAGAAACTTACAATGCCCGTTCCCAAAGTGAAGTCTTTTTTCATCTGCACCATGTTTTGACTTGTGATAGCCACAGAACCTAGAGTAAATCAAGGGAGGAGAATACGTAAGGAGAATATATTAAAACAATTATCTATGCTCAGAGTGTGCAATGCACACAAAATAAAGCATTTTCCTCAAGCAATTAAATGCTTTAGTGAAAGTTTAATGACTTCATATTTTCTAAATCCTCTATAGAAAGCCTTTTTCTCTGGAGACCCTGGAAAGCTGCCTAATGAGGAGATATGCAGAGTTGCTTCCCTACTGTGCAGACCCCTCCAGTTCAGTTTTTATAATGGCCTTAGAATGTGTTTATAGTATTTTTTAACAACTACTGTTAGAAAGAATGGAGGGTAAAGTCACCATTGGTAATGATTAGAGCTGTGCAGTGTTACCAGAATTCTGGGTGAGAAAGTGTCAAGGAAATCTGGGGTTATTTGAAGAGTGAGGAGATAATTGGGAAAAGAAAGTAAAAACCAGGAGTGGGGTCAAAAGCGAGAAGAGAAGCAGTATGTGTTAGAGAGTGGGGACAGGAATTTAATGGAGAACAGAAAAGCAAAACTAAGGATGGAGAAAAAAAGAAAGGGAGGAGAAAAAGGACCTAGAATACAAGTGGTGGCGTTCTTATTTGTCAAAACACTTTATTGACCACACTTTTCAAATTTTAACAGCAATCAGGGGCAGCAAACCAAGCAATTATGAAAGTAAATAGTAAAACAGACTGTGACCTCACCTCCCAATCAAAACATATATGACAACAGTGAGGAGAATAATCACTACTGCTGCTGAAATGGCAATCATGACCACTTGGCTATTTTCACCAGAGATGGAGAAAGCTGTGAGGTTGAAGAGAAAAAATAATAAAGGAACAGACATTATCACATCACGACTGACATCTACATGGAAACAGTTATAAATTAAGTCATATGTATTCTGCTTTTACCTGAAACCTGGTTTAAGATCTGATACACTGTTGAAAGAATTCTTTACTTAGTATAAATAAAAATAGACATTTTCCATAATATTGCATGAAATTTCTGTCTAATGAATAAAATTAAATCCTCTGTTTCAATGGTATCAAGCAAACACTACTTGAATGCCTACAGTGTGAAATATCTAGAACTAGTTTTCTCTGTACTCATTGGCAAAAATCTAATTCCATGAACCAGAAGTTATCAGAGAAGCTTATCAGAGAGGCCCCATCACTCATTCATTCACCAAGACAAGGGGTCAGCATAAGCAGCCCAGGAGCAAATCTGACCTGTCACCAGTTTTGGTATAGCTCACGAGCCTGGAATGGTTTTATACTTTTTAACGGTTATACAAAATCAAATGAATAAGATTTTGTGACTTGGAAATTGTATGCAATTCAAACTGTGGTGTCCATAAATAAAGTTTTATTGGAACACAGACACAATCATTCATTTGTGTGTTGTTTTTGCCTGATTTTATGCTACAACGGGCAAGTTGGGTAGTAGCAATACAGACTGTATATATGCACAACCTAAAATATTTATTATTGGGCCCATTACTGAAAAAGTTTACTGACTTCATCCAGCCCAATGCTTCTCAAACTTTAATGCTCACACAAACCAGTTGGGGATCTTTGTGAAAAGCCAGTTTTGATTGAGTTAGTCCAGAATGGATACTGACATTGAACTTTGCTTATGAGCTCCCAGAGGGTGCTGATGAGGCTGATTCCAGCCCACAGCCTTTTGAGGAGCAAGGAACTAGATCACAAAATAAAGTCACCTTGTCCTCTCCCTCTGCTGTTCATTCTACATCCATTTAATCACCAAATCTTCTTAAATATCCTAGTTTATGTACTGATTTCTCTTGTAGATTATCATTGGAAATTCCTAATTAGTCTCTCTTCATATGCGTTGCCTATCTTTTACCTTGCCACCAGATAGATTATTCCTTCAAGGCCATGAACTTAACTATGGAATTCCTATGCATAAAATCTTTGCGTGGCTCTCATCACTTTCAGGGCAAAATGCAAATTCTGTAGCAGAGCATGTAAAGTCATTTAGGATCTGTTTCCTGTATTAAAGTCCCAGCCTCATCTGCTACAAACGCCATAAGCATACTAAAGTCTAGAATATCTAAAATATAGGCAGTTTTTGGAGCAGCCTCTTTTACATGCTCATATTTGCTTATGTTGCTCATGTGGTAAATGCTGATTGAACGCATGAACAAATTGTGACTCAAAAGAAGAGCAGAGAGTTTAGCTATTGGAATATTATCATCCCTCCAGAAACCAAAATGGCATCTTCAACCTGAGCAAATCTAAGTTTGGAAGATTTTCTCTAAAATATGTGGTTTCAAGAGTAGTTAAATGATGCAAAAAAAAAAAAAAAAAAAAAAAAAAAACACCACACCATGGCAGCAGATAGGCTGTTAGAAGTTTCCCATTAGAAGCATCTGAACAAAAGACCCCAGAGTGTGGCAGGATGGCACTCTCCTAAAATAAACTGTTGCAAGCACTTTATTCTTCACTACCAGCAAATTATTGTTTACACTACTGTGGCAGTCACAGGAGTGCTTGCTATGACAAGTACAGTGAGCAGACACCCTCCAGCTGCTGCACCTTCAGGATTCACCTCAGCCCTTGAGCACAGGTCACGTTGCCCCTCAATGAGTAAACATGGCAGGGGCAGGGGTCCTGGGTCCCAGCCTTTCCTGTCCCATGCAGGACTCTGCGAATGGGCCATCTGCACTCTGGGGCTCACCGCTGGCTTCTCCAAGACGCTCAGAGCTACACTGTGATCTGAGGCTCCTCCTCCCAATTCTTCTTTCCTTCTTTCTCTTCATAGATGACAGACCTACATCTCAGTCTCAGGCTCTGCTTGCCCACCTCTGCTCTGCTCCCTTTTACCTTTCACAGATGTTTCCCCTACAAAGCTCTTTTTCTTGGAATTCCATCTCGGTATCTGCTTCCCAGAGGATCTCACTGATACATCCTTATCTTTGACAGAAAAAGAAATAGACTTTTCCAGTTTCTGCTAACTCTAAATATATATGAATACCAGATACTATTATATCTAAAGTGCATAACCAAATCAGATCATTTCTATTGCTGAAATTTGCTAGTGAGCTAATATGAAGGAATAATATTGATGTGTCATATAGTTCTCTAATAATTTAACATGGTATATTAATAAAAATTTATATCTATAACATATCTTAGAAATTCAACTTGAATTTTTTTTTCCCACAAGCAAACTGCTCTCCCTGTTTTTAGTCACTTTACATTTTGCTCCATTTTACACATACTCCTGGCTTTCCTTCCCAAAAGTAGAGTGCTTAGGAGCTCATCTTCACTAGCCAGAATGCCTGAATTTGTACTCATTTGCTGTGTGACAAAATTTGTTTGTCTGAGAATTAAATGAGTTAATACAAGTAAAACACTTGCTCAATATTCACAGTGCTCAATAAATATTACATGTTTTTATTATATTATTTCCCTAGTGAAAAATTTTCAAAAGTACTGTTTCCTATAAAATTACAGACGAATGTCTAACTTTATGCATAAATTTCTCTCATAATGATTCTATTCTACCTTTATCAGGCTTCCTTCATGTCCCCTAATAATAGGGTCCAAGAAATGAAAGTTGCTGCACACCATTTAAAAAAACAACAGAAGGAAAGTGTGAGGCATTCAGGAGTGCTAATTTCATTGCCCCTGGGGTTGACTTCTTGGTAGTAATGTCTACTGCAACTTTCTGATTGTAAAATTCAGATTTTTATCCTTGAAATCCTTTGGATATTCAAATTATGAACTATTTATAAAAACACAATACTGGCAAACACACAGTGAGTACCCACTATATGGAGTAATATTTCAAGCATTTTAAAAAACAACTAATTTAATCAACATCAAAACCTTATTGTGTTAAGCACATGATTTTCCCAAATTTCCAGATGATGTAACTGAGGCCTGGAGACTTGAAATGGCTTGTTAAGTTTATCCTATTATAATAATGCCCCTCTGCTCCAAAGTCCTTGCTCTTAATGCCTACATTATATCTTTCTTGGGCACAAAACACATACCCTGAATTAGTTTCTGTTCACTGATGGGTTTCCAGACAATTGGACTGTTTTCCCAAACAGGCTATGTGACTGTTTGTACTTCTTGCATTGGTGGAAGCTGCCTTCACTCTAGGAAAATCCTTTTATTCTCTTGTTCTCCCTGCTTTCTGTGGGTCTTAGTCTAGCATTTTTTTATGTGCAATAGCAGCACTGGATCAGGACTCCAAAACTTGAAGATTCTAGGTTCATTGCCCCTACTTACTAGATTAAAATTCAAAAAAAAAAAATAAATAAACTGTATTCTAGATCATGTGTAAAGGAAATAGGAGTATCTGAATAGTATGCAAACAGAATCAAATGAAATATTTATGAAAATGCTTTATATACTGTCACATAAATGCATAGGTTCTAGAATCAGACATATCACGTACCAATTATGTGACTTTGGAAAGCTTACTTAACATCTCTATGCCTCAGTTTCCTTATCTGTAAAATGAGTGTGATAATAAATGAGAAGCACTGACATATAAAAAGTAAGATATTTTAAAGCACTTAGGAAAACATGTGTTTCATTGTGCCTCCACATCTTTCCTATAAACCAAGTTCAGAAAATGTTATCTAAATTCTAGCACAAAATGCACTGTGTTCTACTAAGACATATGTATTATATGTATACTATAAATGAAAACTTTTCATATAGTTCAAAAAATTAAAACTAGAGGAAAAAAGCAAGCTGTTAAAGAAATCCAGACATGAACCTTCTATTTCTTAAATATCAAAATATAATAAACAAGACTCAAATCCTTAGAGTTTTTAGGAGTATATCTTTTTGGTTTAAAAAAAAATAGGGTAAGGGTTGATTTTTGCCTTTTCCATCTAAAACAAAGGACTTTTTTTTTTCTCATCTGTATTTAAAATCTAGAAGAATTCTATGGTCAAGTAGTAAGAGTAAATTTAGTTTTTCAAAAACCAAACTGTGCAACTCACAGTTTTTTTCTAAATGGAGAGGAAAAAGAGAAAAAGTTGATATTTTTCTTTCTGTCCTCTTTTTCTCTTCTCTCTCTCATCAATGGAAATATTGCAGGTACAAAACTTACTTGGCATAGTCCTGAGACCCTGCAGTTTTCAAATGAGATATTTTTAAAATCTCAGACATTGAAGCCTTGTTAGTTTATGCACAAATGTTACTACAGCAATATCCTTTGTAAATCTTGAATCATAATAGAACTTTGAAATTTATTGTTGTTTTTGCAAATTTACTTATCAGATAGGGTTAACTGCTGATTAATACCATGCAAAATTAAATGGATGTTCCAAAATATGCATCAACACAGAAATGTTTATCTAGTTTATCTAATAGTTATTGGACCCTCCTGCCTCTTAATATGCCTAATATCTACCACAGGATGTAATAAATATTTGGTTTTTCTACTTCTATGATTTGGAATCTCTCCTGGTAAATCAAATATAGATTTTGTTGTTGCTGCTTAATTCAAATATTCATTTAATAATTTGAAAAAAAGTCAATCTGTAATCATTTTAAAAGAACTTTCTTTGTACCATTTAAAATTTGTAAAATACTTACAACTACTAATGTTAAGTTACAATTATATTTTATTATTGGGTCACCTAAAATATATCAGTTGCTTCAAATCGTGTTTACTATAATTTCCATACTATTTTACGTTTTGTTTCTAATATCCTCAGAGAGTGGTTTCTCCATGCTTATTTCCTTGCATGAGGATTAAAAGAGGTCTTTAAGGATAGATTTATGTATTTAAAGAAGGCAGCTGTCCTTTGAGTTGAATTGTCATGGTTGAGCTGTGAGCAGATGATTTCTAAAAACATTACAATCACAATATCTTGCAGAATTTACAGCTTCTTCTTGTAAGCAGCATTCCTAACCATCTGACAAATAGTATGCCATAAAATACCCCATTATATCAACTTAAACAGTTTTTATGTTTTTTGGTCAATCTTGAACATTTATATTAGGTATCAGATTTGGGCACAAAAACATTACCATCCCAAGAGCAATGTGACTTTATATTGGAAACAAAATATTCAGAAAATAGAAAATATTGGTGTCAGGGGAATAGGGCAAATTGTAACAGTCAGAGAAGAGATTACTGGGCTTCCGTTCAGTGAGTGCTGAGTATAGTCAGACTATTCCTGGGCGAATTGATCTAATTCTAAATGGTATGCATCTTTGGTCACTCTTCTAGGCTATTTTACAACTGTGAATAGTTGTAGAATGTACAACTGTGATAGTAATGCATATGATTTTTCCCATTACAATTAAAATAACACTTATTTTCTAGAGATACAACTGGTTTATGCCTTGTAGAAAAGAAGACCCTAGTCATTACGTTTATTGGACCCACTGGATATTAACCTGTTGGGATATGTCAGAAAATTTACTTAGTATTCCTGATTGCCTAAACTCTCTTTCACACACACACAGATATATAGATATATTTGTGTGTATATGTAACTGTTCTGCATATTTTCTTTTGAATAGGTTTTAACCTCTTACTAGTCTGCTCATTATTAGTAAGTTAAATAAAATCTTTAGCTTCAGTTCATTTTATACTATAGAAACGATTTTATCTTTTGAAAATTATATTTTAGCAGAGGGCTTTTTAAATGTGAGGTAAATGCATTCCAAATAAAAGAAAGTTATTAGGAAAATGTTTGCCAATTTTAGATTAATTTTAGCCAAATTTGGGGTCAAATGGTAATGCTATCCAAATTGCTTGTGAATGTGAATGAAGTGATAAAACACATTTTAGAAAATCCTTATTCTCCAAGTGATACATGATTGAATGAGTTAAGGATTAAGACAAAATTAAGATCCTCATGGATCAGCAAGTTTCTTTTTTGTAGTTCATTGAATCACACAATGAACCTGGAATATCTGAAATGACAGGCCCTGGAAGTGTATCACCATATTAAATAATGCACCTCAGAAGCAATTTATAGCAAATAGAAAACCAGAAGCACTTCAGGCATTTGTAAAAGAGAAAAAAAAAACACCAACACCAACACAAACACTGTATGTATACTGTATGCAGACACAATGCTATACAAATGGCTAAATGTCCCAAGCAATATATTTTCAATGAATCACATTTGGTTAAAACTTGGAGTGATATAAATGATTAGACACCTTTTGCAACTCCTCCTCCCCCAACAACCCCTCCACACTACATTGAAATGATACATACAGTCTGGGCTAGTTTCAAATTCAAACTTGCGGCTGTTGGTCCCATATCCAGCTGCCGTTCGGGCTCGGATTTGGAATACATATGTAGTGTCAGGCTTGAGGCTACTGATAGTAACATTTGTGCCTCTTGCCCTCAGAATGGTATAACTTGTCTCTTGTTCCTGCTTTGAGGTAAAAAAAAAAACTGCATGTTAAAATCAAATCTTCATAATGTTATCAAATGATAAACAGTGAACCACTCAAAGTCGATTCTTTCAGTATTAATATTTAACAGAGCATATGACAGATTTAAAAAGTCATGCCAATTATTTCATTCTCTGAATGCAACAGAGACATTTTTAAAAGATGAAAATATTTATAGAATTTCCTAATTTGGATATGATGATCTATGCCCTACATATAAAGCAGGAAAATTTAGGCTTCATTCTTACTAATTAGTAAATATGTGAGTGAAGATATGTTTTCTTCAAAGTCAAGGCTGAGCAAAAGCTTCAGTCTAATCCCAAGAATAAATTTATGAAGAAAAAAAAAGCCCTTTGAACTAAACCTAACAGGAATGCCCTACTGATTCTCAAAAATAAAATATTTCTATCCATCTTTAAATAGTAAAGATACAAAGTCAAGTTTTCATATGTAGCTCTATATTAATCATTTTTTCAGCATAACTATATTTTCCCTGTATTTAACCTAAGTCACTATGATGTAGTGGAGACAAAAATCTTCATATCAAACTGTAGAATATTTCTCAGAAAAGATTGCCTCTGTGAGATTCACTTTGTACATAAGGAGATTCACACTGCACATTAATACTAATAGTCTTTTTGTGTCAAGTCTGCTTATAAAAATTGGATTTACACAGAATTGTGTTTTTCCTCTAACATATGTTAATATTTACTGAGCACCTGTTGGTAACCTAATTTCAAGCAATGGTAAAATGTCCCTGCACTTGGGGTGGAGCCTAATGTGGTTAATATGGAACAATGCATATCCTCAACCTAAACTAGATAGAATGTTACAGAAAACATGGCATACATTACAGATGCTTTTTAGTTAAAGATGTTGGTTATGTATTAGCTAGCATTTGAGTTACTATATTAAATAATGAAAATAATAGAATGTATTTATTTTGCATAATAATTATTTCATTTGTTAGAAGAATTATTGACCACATACCCAGAACTGGGCTCTGTTCATCATCAGTGGACTAGCCAGTCAAGAAAGCTAAACCTTGGGAAGCTTAGATTCTACTGAAACATTCAAAGTATTGCCATGCATCATACATGTATTTAGAAATAATTTTTAAATTTCTGTATATATGATATAAGTATTTATGTAAATATATATTCAAAATAATATTACATATATGTGTGCAATTAAAAATTCTTAGGGAATAATCAATAGAGTCATTTTTTCCTGCACTGATTAATATTGCTTAAAAATAATGATGTATATTGTGCTTTGTTGAGGAAGTTTGAAATAAGTCAGAAAATTTTTTATGTCTGTAAAAGATATGAATGTATAAAATTGTATTCTGTAATCAGCCTTACAGATCTAAAGGTCGGGTACTTTCCCAGTTCTGCTATCTATCAAATCTGAACTGAGGCACATCATTAATTTTATTTTGATTTTGTTCATTGTCTATAAACATGGTTTCTTATATTTGCCCATTCTATCTTGTCATACTTCTAAAAATAGAATACCATAGTCACATGAGTATTTGACTTTACTCGTGACTTTTCAGTGGATGACTGAAAGCTAGGAGAAACCTTATTTATACTATGATTTTGGCACAATGAAGTTTACTAGGCCTCAATTTCTTTTAATAACAGTGATATACCTTTTCCCTGTAGGAAGGAATATGAGAGAAAATAACATCATACTTGTGAAATACATTAACTTGAAGAAAGGAAATAAGTACATAATGAAAAGAATGTATATATATTATAAATTTCTGCACAACTGATCATACCAATAATTCTTATACCTATAAGGATCCATTCTCATGTTAAAGGAAGTATGTGATATAGGGAAAAACATACTAAACAAGGAATCATGGCAGCAAGGATTCAAAACAAAGACCTAATATTTGTTAGCAGTAAAGCTGTGGAAAATTTATCTAATGTCACTGACTCTTAGTTTTCTTATTTGTAATCAGTTTTCTTATTTGTAAAAGAACTTATTTTCCTACTTTCATAAGATTATCATACAACTAAAATAAATAATGTATGCAGAAATATTCTCTAAATGTAATCTGCTCTATCCATGCACAATTTGTATCTAATTCACTTTAAAATACTTTGTCAACTGCAGCAGGTACATAAATACATTGTGTTCATATTAGTAGCTATAAAAGCAACCAGCTCTAATTATAAGGTTTGAATATATCTTGCCTTCAAACCTTACCATGATTTATAACCAAGGAGAAATAAGTGTTATTTAGAGTAATGGAATATCCTTGCCTAAATTCTATGTAGAAATAACAGTGTACCTATTTTTTCTAATTGTATTACTAAACCACAATTTACTTTGCGAGGCAAACTTATCCACCCACCCCTACCTTCTCAATTTCCTTCTACAGAGTCAAGAAAGCTTTTCATCATCAGTTCAATATTACAATGTTTTTGTTGCTAATGCAATATTCCTATCTGTCTTGGATGAAATTCATATGAATGTGAAGGTCAGGAAATGATGCTTGAGTCAATGAATTAAGAAACAGTTCCTCAACAGACTAAAGAATTATTATAAAATAGTTAGTAGAGCATGGGTCTTGGTATGAAAGGACATAAGTGTCACGTCTATGGTCATAACTAACTGGCTTAAGTTGGTAGTGGCATATTTGATGTTGCTTGTTGCTGTAGAATAGGGGGAATTGGGCAAGATGCATTCTAACCTTCCCCTTCTACCTATATATCAAAAGGGCCACATAACCAGAGTTCTACACAGAGCTCAACTGCTTACTAGCAACGTCATTGATTTCTTTGCAAGAGAACAGCTCATCAGAAAATAGCCTCTTTGCCTACACAACCTAACCCTGTAACATTGTTTCCCCACCTTTTCATAGTATTTGACCTCGTAGTCCAATATGATCCCATTAGGGTGCTCAGGTTCTTGCCAGGACAAAGAGATGCTGTTTCTGGATGTCCGATCTTTCTTAATCGTCATGACAGGTGATGGAGCTGTAAGGAGAGGATAGGAGGAGATGGTGGGAGGGAGCAATTTAAAGGATGGCGAATAAGAAGAGAGAGAAGGGAAAAGAAAATGAAGTCTATCCTTGTTCTAATCTTTGGCAAGAAAGCACTATTTCCATTTCCAAGGCTCTTGAGTATTTATCTGGCCCCATATGCAGGCTCAGCAGCTGGATTATAGCCCTGGTACGTGCAGGCCTATGGAAAATGAGCTGAGATTCTCCACTGCTGGTGGACTAGTGGCAATTGAGCAGATGTTTTCAATCTGCTACTATAATGTAAGCAATGAAATATATTTGATAGATTAAAAAGAGAACAAAACATCAAGACTACCTATTTGTTATAATGTTGCAATGTTATTAATGCCAGATTCTTCAGCTCATTGATAACATTTTCATATGCAACTCTGTAAGAGGACTGGAATCCA
The DNA here is from genome assembly GCF_020740605.2 of Lemur catta. Taxonomy (NCBI): domain Eukaryota; kingdom Metazoa; phylum Chordata; class Mammalia; order Primates; family Lemuridae; genus Lemur; species Lemur catta. Next base: position 247,577,747 of record NC_059128.1, read on the forward strand.
TTATGCACAAGGAGTCCCATGGTATCCATAGGTAATAATAATATTTAGTGTATTGTAAAATAGATATGATTTAGGACATAATACAGTAGGTCTTGACTTCTGAAAAAAATCTCTCATGAATAAAAAAAATCAAGAAAACAACAATCTTCTACTTTTAACTTTTTATTTCTTAAAAAAATTTAATGACAAGTACCAAGGAAATGACTGCTATGTGTGTTACAGTTATCTAGATATATTTTGAAATAGCTCATTTGATGGTGACTCTATATCAGCTATGTTTTGCTATGAATTATCAAAAACATGAAATATGAATTAAAAACCCTGTTTATATCAGATATCATAGGGTCACATTCATTTCTAACTGAAGCTTAAGTATATTTTAAGTGATTTCCTACTTCAAATCCTTCCATTAAAAAGAAAAATACATGCTATCCATCAGTGTATTTCTGGTTTAAAATCTCAATCTTGGTACACTAGTCAATCAAAATGTCTCACTGGAGTTCAGCGGCCCCCTGCCTTAGTGGAATGCAGTAAAATAAATTGCAAACACAAACAAACCAAAACTCAGGAAGTTTTAGATACATTAACTGTTGAATTGTTTTCACTGTTAAACAACCTATTTTCTTACAGATTTTTCCCAAATCAGGGACCATTAGAATCCTATATATTTGTCTTCCCCACAAAAGCCAGCAGAAGTTCTATATTTGTTGATTCAATGTTTCTATGATTATCACGATGACTTTTGCATCCAACCTCTCATTCAACTGTTCCTATCTTAAACACCTTTCATTTTTATTCCTCACTGAAAAATAGAACTTTCATTAAGCTTGCCTTGTGCCACTTCAGTGAAAAGTGTAAACCAAAAGGTAGAATCCATTGCAAAAACTTTCCCAACCACCTGTTTCTATTATTTGTGCTATCCCATAGGAACTCTTTCTTAATTAAAGCATTGTTATTCTATTGGCCTGGGAATGATGACTTAATCCTTTCCTAAAGAAAAATGTAGGTGTTGCTTTCTAATGGAAAAGTAAATTTATTTTCTTTTTCATATTTTGCTCTCATTAGCAACTAATATCCTTTCATGTATACTCTTCATCTATTCAATATTACTCTGTTTTAGTTCCCAAATTGGCCTCACACTCACGCCCCTGTGGTTTGCTGCTCTAAAGTTGGTTCCAAGCAAAAGATAGGTTATTTTTATTATATTTTGCTGAAGCTTTACGCAAATATTTAATATTTACATATCACTGATAAATTAACAACAGATATGTTGAATTTTTAAAACTTTTTTTTTTACTTACTCTAATACTCAGAAAAGTCAATTCATTATCCAGTCACTAATAAACAAATTGCAGCCCCAATGTCCTTGGGATCAAATTTTGCTTTTTGTAATAACAATGAAGAAATTCCACTAATTTTTCTCCTGAAGAAAGTCCATTAACAGAGCAACTTTTAACGTGTGCTTAGAGAGCATTTCAAAGAAGCTTAATGTTGAAACACCTTCCTGTTAAATCCATGAAGCCCCACATTTAATTTCATACCACCATGGAATTTGTTTTATTTTTCCCAGGAGTTCAAATACATTTTCAAAGAAGTTTTGATAGTAACCAGGTATAGCATCCCTCCTTTAAAAAAGAAGAGAGAGAAAATAATTCATTTCAAAGAACAATTTTGATGAAGATTGTATTAACTTTTTAATGAAAGCTTTGCAGGCTGTTTCGGGGGTCTGTCCAAATTTTACTGCATCTGCACTGAGCAAGACTTTATAACTGTTGAATTTCTTCAAAGGTCTTTGAGCAAGCTGCGGGGGCCCTGTTGGGCTGTAATAAATAGCCTTTTGTAATTCCACACTTACTTAAGTAGAGGCAATTTCTTGAAGCTTGTGCCATCTCTATGTTAAATGAACCTTTTCTGATTGCTGCTTTTAGGCCCCTGTTAAGTCATTTGTTCTGCTCTTTTAGTACACACCCCTTGTGCTGGCTGCATTTCAGTACAGTTCAACTGAGTGCACCAGCTGGAAGCCTGCTACTTTTAGGTGCAGCTCATCAATATTTTAATATTAATAAATAATTAACAAAAATTTTTTTCCCTCCCCTTATAAATAATGTTAGGACATAATCAAACATACTGCAGAAACAGACAAATTCCATGGGCACTCCGTTGTATTAATGTTTTCAAATCCATAGAAATTCTTTCAATTAATTTCTTCTGTATTAAAAAGATATGGTGTTGCAATGTACACCATAAGATAGATTTGATTTATTTTAGTCTTATTCCTCTGTTTTTTAAATTTGTCATTTGAAAGAATGGAGGCTAATCGATATATGAAATGGAAAAATAGTCCTTAAGACCAAAGAAATTATGGAAGCTAGACAGAAAAGTTAAGAAGAGAAAGCACAGGTTTTCCCTGGCAAATTGATCATGTATAAGCTAAAATCCCAATTACTAGTGAGCACCACAATAGCCTAGGATTGACTTTCAATTTTGTGCCTCTTTTACATACCTTAAATGATAGATTATTAAGATTTTCTTATTAAGAGGAAGACGCTGATGACAGAATAAGATGCTGAGAAAGTAGTCCAGGCATTTATGAAGGTTAGTAAATGGACAGTTTTATAGAGAAAAAAGTGAAGAAATTGGTAAAAAGAAAGTTTAAAACACCAGGAAGCAATAAATTTTAGGAAGTTTAAAATAATGTCTTTGTGTATAAAATACATTTTTTGTCTGTATTTTTGAGAGGGAGAAGATATCTGATTTTTAGCTTCTGCTATTCTGGGTACAACGAAGAGATGTGTCCTTTGTAAAATAATACAGAAAAGAGGCATGACATACTTGGTAAAGTGATATTGATTATATTTCAACTGAAATATTTCTTAGAGGAGTACAAATACAAGAGAAAAACAGTGAAGGCTGGGAGGGAGAGGGTAGCTCAAGAACCACACAGTTAACCATTCTCCATGCAGCTTTTCTGGACTTCCAAACCCTCTGAAAAACACTGAAAACTTCCAAACTCTCTGAGTACTAAGGAAATGCTTAAATATGTCACAGTGGATTTGCTCATGGTTTTTTCAATCCATTCTGTCATGAGATAGGACTGGAGAGATATTTTCAACCTATGTTCTCTAGTAATATGTGTTTTGTGAAAGCTGGATCAAAGTGCTTTTCAATTTCTGTTCTAAGGAGACAAAACTTTCTGGGAAATAAGAGTTGAATTGTTCACTGGATGATTTCTTCCTTAAGTCCACGCCGCTGAAATGACAGCCTCTTCAATCAGCAACAGGCAATGACTAGCTCAGAAGTGTGACAGAGAAACAGAGGAGCATCGCCCTTAATGGTTAATATTTGAACCGCAATCTAGAGATGGAAAAGAACTTTTTCTAAAAGATTGTTTCTTCATTCATTTGTGGAAGAAGAGCCAGATATGTACTCATTGTTAACATAGCCATTGACTACATTCAGTGAAATAACAGAAAAACAAATCACAATGGGGGAGCTTAAAAAGGTTTCAGGTGTAAATGAATCAGGTTAGGGACAGGACTTACTTGCCTTAGGGGTAAAAGAATCAGGTTAGGGATGGGACTTGCTTGTTCTCACTTTGAATGAGAATCACACTTGATATTTGTGTATGTCAAATCTACTGACAGATATGGAAGGGACTCATTATTTTAACTACAGTTATTTCATTATTTTAAGCTACATTTACCATTATTCTGCAACTAAAATATGACCGTTCCTTAAAATCAGGAAGTGAAAACTTCAAAATTCAATTCCTAAAGGATCTGGTTTTGTTCGTTTGTTTTTATTGGGACCTTCCTCTTTCTGGGTTTGGGAATTTCTAATGAACCTCTGAGGTATCTCTGTGGTTTAGAGATTGGACAAGTTAAAGTAATAACAAAAAGGGCTCAGTATTTCTTTTCTAAGTGAGCCAAAGCTTTTAAAAATTATCTCCATGGGAAAATATCATGCAGTAAATGGTTGAAAGGTTTTTCTTTTGAATCAGACATGGTTCTAAAAGCATTAGTCCCTTATTTTTCTTTACCATTCATTACCATGCCCACTTAAGAACATTTTCTTCTTCTTTTTTTCAGAGGGTGAACACTTCCATTAATATCACATGCAGAAACACTCTTAACATAGTCTTTCATAGCTCAATGTTCATCACCTCACCATTACTACCCTGATTTCCCCAAACCTAGTCTTCTCTAGATATTCTTGTTTTAGCCACAAAGCCTCTCATCGTTTTTGCAATGCATTCAGTTTGAAATTTCAGAGTTATACTTTTTTATATTTTCTCCCTTACCAGTAAGCAAGCTTGCCAATCAGCTCCACCTTCTGAAAGCTGATGGATTTTCTTCCTACTTAATTCTAGTTTTCCAGCCCTGCCTTAGTTCAGACCCTTGCCATTTTTCCTCTGCATTGGACTCTGTGCCTTTCATCTCAATCTTTCCAGAACTTGGACTTTCTACACAGTTTGATGACTTATTATTTTCTAAAGCAAATAAAATGTTGACTCTCCTCTCCTTCAAAATCTCATAATTTAAAATCTAGATTTCCTAAACTTGTTATGTAAATAATAAGCTCCAAAGGAAAGACCTGCAAATCTATATTTCTAAGAAGATGATAAGTAGAAAGCTCTTAACAAACATTTGGGAAATTCTGGACTACAGTAGGATATATAATGTGAAATTCATATCATTATTACCTAAGTCTTCTTACAAGCTGCAATATACATGACTGCTTTATCATTTATTGCTCTCCATTCAAAGCTAAAATTTTAAAAAACAATTCTTCTGTTGGTTTGTGTGTGCTGTACTCCCTGTCTGGAACGCTAGATCTCTTCCTTTTCCACCTGGAAAACCACTTCTACTCATTATCCTTCAAAATCCTTTGCTAATATAATTCCTCCATAAAGTTTTTCCTGAGTCCCTTAGGCAATAGTTAATCAGCTCCTTCCTCTGACCTGTCATAGTATAGTTGCTCATTTTCCCATTATTTAGCCCACTGCATTGGGTCATAATTACATCATTCCTTACCAGTATGTCTTCCCAGTAAACTATAGTCCCTCAGAGTCTTCGGTGCCTAGCATAGGGCCAGCTTTGCCTAAACCTAGTCAAGTTCTTTGGTTAGCTTCTCAATAATATGTACAACATATTTTGTGGCTAGTTCCTCTGAAAGATGAATTTTATTTAGCTCCTGATGTTAAAATAAGACAATTCAAATGAAAGTGAGAAGAAGAGTGACCACTTTCTGTAAAATTATATCATTCAAATTCTGTAGTACAGGGAAAAGTAATTTTCTTGACAAAATCAATGGTGCTTGGAGAAAAACATTCTAAGATGTAACTCATTGAAAATAAATTTTGACCAGAATTTCCCCTCCCTATTTTTTGTTAATAGTATATATGCAAGATATAGCCTTCTCCATTCTAAATTTTTAGAAAACAACAAAATTTTAAAGACCCCAAAGTAGTTTTTAAGACAGAAGAATGTATATACAGTTTATAATCTCATCCATATCTCAGCATGGAGAAATATAAACGAAAAAAAAAACAGTAGTAATAGAGAAGGGTTCATTTCCTAGATGTTTATAGCTTGAATTCATCAAGATGAAATCTTGTTTTTTATTTTCTCAATAGATCTTCACATTCCTTTTTTAAAATATAGCTCTTTCTTTTAATATTCTCTAATATTTTAGGAGTCAGAACAATCTTCATATATGTGATATATCTCTGAAAATTTGTGGGAATAATCTTAGGTTTCTAAATATAATGCTTCAATGTGAAAGAGGTTAATAATGATAAACAGCTATATTTAAAACACTCATTGTCCATTTAAAGTTGATTAATCTCTAAAGAAATTATATAGTTAGAAAATAATATAAATAGAGCAAATAAAGTTTTCTTTCATAACTGCTCACCTTTGGAAAATGTAGTATACTAGCAACCCTATCATAAAATATTGTGATTCTTAGAGAAAAAATATATATATGTGTGTGTGTGTGTGTGTGTATATATATATATGTGTGTGTATGTATATATACACATATAATGTACTGTATGCATATAGTACATTAGTAGTACGTTTGAGTCAAAAAGTTCCTTGGATTTCCTGAGAGATCCTACAGTAGTCTTTCTCTTCTCTCTTTAGGTCCTTAGGAGGGCTGTGAATATGCTCAATGCCTCTGCAGTTTGGGAATCAGTGAGCCCTAGCCTAGGGCATCATACATTGTTATATGCAATGAGAATGACAGTTGGTTATTTGTCTAAATATTTTTGTGTTCGTTTTGTGTATTTGTGTGTTTTTCAGCTGAATGTTTTTTCTTTACACAGATGCACAAATGATATGCTGCTGTTGGAGGGTCTGGTTATCTTTTACTCTTAGTGTGAGACAATGGAATTCAACTGTATCTATGGCATTCTTCCTTTTCTTCATTGATTGAACCTGAAACAAAATATTCTCAAAATTTCTAGACAGGTGTTTAGCTATGTGTGCATTATTTTTAAATGCGGTATTCTTCATTTTATGTCTGAAAACATATGATTAACACTCTAGGTATTTGCCAAATCTAAACTTAGACAAATACATTTTTGAGACAATATAAACAGTCCACATGGAAAGGATAGAATCTTCCTTCCCAGGGAGCCAAAAATGTTTGAGAATTTCCTAAATTCAATAAGTTTCTAAATATCTTTAAATTTTTAGAAGATAGAGCTTAGCTTTGGAAGTGGATAGAGATCTAAATCCTGATTTTGTCAAAGTTATCCTTGGGAACATTTTCCTAGTTACAATATTTAGAAAATTTGCTTTGATGGAATTTTCATAGCCCAAGTCCCCAACCAATGCAAGATTGCTTTAGACAGTATCTTGTGTTTATTGTCTTAATTCAGTGGTTTCCACAAAATTAGTCCATATAGTAGAAATATAAAAACCAAAGTTGATAATCAAAATTTAAATAAATATGAAATCTTGGACAAAATAAGATAGTATCTTATACCACTTTTTAGTATAGACAAGTTTATTTCAGTATAGATGGCTTCAAAGATTTAAGAGGGAAATTGTAGAATGTAGCTGATAAAAATGTAGTGGTGGAAAATGGATAAGCCTACTGACTTTTGCCTACCTTCCATTTTAACAGAGAATGGTGAGAAAACTATTCTGAAAGGCTATCAGGCTACGTCTTGAGCTGTTTGATTAATGTGCCCAAGCAGTAGGATAGGAAGGAGTAAAAAAATTATATTATGTTATATTGTATTTAGAAACTAAATATATACTGGTCTTAAGTAAACTAAGCTTTCATTGGCAAACTATGACTATAGACTGGAAACAGACACCAGAGAACATTCTACAGTGATAGAAATAATCTATATCTTGATTGGAGTATAGATGTTTCTCAAAGGCCATTGACTTTTACACTTTGGATCAGAATAATTCACTGTATGTAAATATCACTTTGATTTAAAAGGAAGTAAAAACTGCAGTTTGTATAATTAGATTTCAGTATATCTCTGTATTAACTTAACCAAAATATTTTCTAAATTACTGTGTTCTTGCTGCTCTGGCATCTGAGGCCTCACTGATTTGTAGAGAGATTACCTCTTCCAGAGCTAGTCAATTCTTAAAGATAGCACCTGACTAGCTCAGGAGTGTGCCTTGCATATGCAAACTAACCAGTCCAGAGCCTTTCCTCTGAAACACCTCCTTCTTGCTCTTGTACTCCAGGAGGCAATATTATGCCGTTCTAATCATGTAAGGGCCAGGTACCAGACAGCTAGAGACAGTCTCCATCCCTCAGAGTCAGTGAAATTATTCAGAGTAACCAACTCTAGGCCTGCTTGCCCCGCCATGCTTTGCCTATAGAATCCACAATAAAGGATCCTGTCCATGTTTTTCCATGGCTCCTTCTGCCTCCTGACCGACCCTAGTGCCTTGCTTTGTGGCCTTGTGTGGCACGGGATGCCTACTCTTGGGAACTGTGAATAACACACTATTTTTTCAGTGAAGTCATCTCCTCATCTGTTGGCCTCATCATACTTGAATAATAATAAAACCTATATTTTAAAGCAATAGCAGTAGCGAACTATCATCTGGAAGGTTTTTTCAAGAAAGCAGATGTCCTCTCCTTGACAGAGAGGTAATGAGGTATCTGAAGAAATTTCTGGCATGTACACAATATTGCTTTAATTTTTTTTTTCCTTACACTTCAAACCCAGAGACTTTGTCTTTGTCCGGGCTGCTACTAAAAACTAACATAAACTGAATAGCTTATAAACAACAGATATTTATTTCTTATAGTTCTGGAGGCTGGACGTCCCAAATTTGGTGTCTGGTGAAGGTCCGTTTCCTGGTTCATAGATCAGGCCCTGTAGCTGTGTTCCCAATCATGAGGGTTTTACCCTGATGACGTTTCCAAAGTCCCACCCCCTAAGACCTCCATATCGGTGGCTAAGTTTCAATATATAAATTTGGAGGGGACACAAACATTCAAACCATAGCAGATATCCATGATGTACTGTCTTTGATGTTCAATGAAGGTTTAAAAACAGCCTTTAACAGCTGTGGTAATAATTAGTTTCAATGCATTATGCTATTTAAAGGATTGGCACTTCCACCCCTTACAGGCTTACTATCTGTGGGGCTGCTGTGTCTCTGCTGATCAGCCCCTAGGATTTTAGTCAGTTCACATTGTTAATTAGATGGAAGCACTCAATCATAAGCTAACATTCTTCTCTGGGACCACCCACTCCTGGTTGGTACTGTTGAGGCCCCAAATAAGCAATTTTGCTTAATCTTTGTTGCATATTTCATCTTTATGAGTAATAAGAAAAGAAAATAAGGAGAAAATGAGGCCATGGTTATGTCAAACCAGCCAGTGTTCTTCAAGGCATCACAACTCTGTTGTGGTACAGTCATTTGGAGTCTGTGTCACAAATAATAAATTGCTAATATTAATTGAGGTACCAAATTTTGAAACCAAACACCCAGATATATGTGCACATGCACTTGTATGAATTCAACTGTGGCCCTATAATAACTTCATTTTCACTTCAATATATTCTTGGGTGAGTGACAAAGAAATTGATTTACTCCTACAGGAATGACAATTGTCCTCATAAGTAACACATGAGTGAGAGAGCAACCATTGCTTAACTCTTTTTTCATGTGAGAATCATAAATTTTGATACTGCATTATATCTCCTCAAAATTTTCTTTAAAAATGGATAGACACCATAGAAGTATGCATTGCATCTAAATATTATTCATCTTGTACGCGGAAACAGAAAAAAAAATGTTGAGGTATTGAGCTTAACATATGGCTTATATATGCCTGGCCCATATGGCTTGTATGTGCCTAGCAACCTTACCCTGAGTTCAACAGAGAGTAATTGAAGCAGAGAGGGAGGTTCTCTTGAGAAATCATGTAGGTTGATTCCTTCCTTAGGGAGGTAAAAGCCCAAACCTCCTATAACAGGAAATCTATGAAGTCTGTTCAAACATTTGGAAATCAGATTTTGGAAATTAGTTTGGAGCTATCCAATTTACTCACATATAGAAATACTCATTGGCTTGAAAAAGTGGAACAAGAGAGTATTCCAGAAAAAAGAACAATTTTGGTGGGGCACTATACAGAACATAAAATATTTTGCTTACCATGAAATCATCTTTCTGAGAAGCCCTAATTCCAGGTTATTGCAATGCCAGAAACTTATTTATAACCTAGGCATACTCTTAAAGAACATAATAGTCTTTATTTACTAATTCAAAAAATATCTCCTAAAATTTTAAGTAAAATAGGAAAAAGTTAAATGCATTTGACAATTATGACATGAATCCTAATAATCACTCTACATATCCTCCACATATGCATCCCAAACCCATTATCAAATTTCAATTAAAATTTAAGAAATTAAGTACTAAAAAAAGACATTGAGTTTATTAATATTTTCTCATCTAGCTGTCTGAAGGATGCAGGTGGAGAATATGCTAATTTGAGTATGTTAGCATATTTATACAAACAAAATGAATACCAACAGAGACTTACAGAGTTTCCACAAGCAATCAGGCCTCCAAAACTTCTATTTTGGCTGTAAAATTTGAATTGTCTATGCTTGCACTTACTAATACTTTCCAACCTCCCTTTGTCCCAAACAAATTCCCTCCTTTTCTGCCCCGTATCACTTGATTAAGAAATTCAAACATTTATGGAGGGTGCAGTGGTTCACGCCTGCCTGTAATCCTAGCACTCTGGGAGGCCTAGGCAGGAGGATTACTTGAGCTCAGAAGTTTGAGACCAGCCTGAGCAAGAGTGAGACCCCTTCTCTACTAAAATAAAAAACTTAGTCCCATCTACTCTGGAGGTTGAGGCAGGAGTATTGCTTGAGCCCAGGAGTTTGAGGTTGCTGTGAGCTAGGCTGACGCCACAGTACTCTAGACTGGGCAACAAGAGTAAGACAGAGTAAGACTCTGTCTCAAAAAAAAAAAACAAAGCAAACATTTAGTTGCGATAAATACATTTATTCTTCACAAATAGAGATTCCTAAAAATCCAAACAGAAAGCAAAGGAGAAATTGTAGAGGCAGACTACCTGCTGCTTAATTCTCATTATGCCTGTGGCTTGACCTCTTTAGTTTCAGTCACAGGATTAATTTAGCTGAAGAACTTTTGTCAAATACCTTTTTAGCTAGCCATGAATTTTGGAGTATTTCTAGTTCTCAAGTCTGTCCAAAAAAGTAAAATGCATCAATACATATTTTTGCAATTAAGAATACTTCACATAATTGACCTCAGAATTTTGAAAACTGGAGCTGATTAATTTTAACACACGCCATAAAAATTCTACCACATTATAAAAAAATAGCCTTAATTTGTTCCATTTTTGGATTGTATAAGTAAAGCTAAAAAGAAAATTATGTGGGTGCAAATATAGTAATAACTTGTTTCTTTTAAGGATTTGGCTTTCATTTCAATGTGTATATTTAGGATCCTGCCTTACTGCAACAGCTAACAGAAAATTATCATTAGCCTACACAGGGCAAGCATTTTCTGACATAGCTGTGCAGACTTCAATTTTTATAGGGAGACACTACATTTTACTTAATGTGCCATAAAAATTTAAACATTTATTCCCAAGCTTGTGAAGTAAACTTAAGTCATTTGTGTTGAGTTTTATTTATGAAAAACCAAATTCCATATGAAGACCTTTAAATTAGAATTATATTAAAAACTGTATGACAAATGCAATGATGGGTTTAACATCATTACTGATAGAAGGGAAGAAAATATTCTAAAACTAATTTATGAAGATGGTGGCATGAGTCGATAAAGTTACTAAAAATTATTTAATTATACTCAAAATGGGTGGATTTAATGAGATGCAAATATAGCTCAATGAAGCTATTTAAAAAAAAATGAAGTAAAAAGTAGTATACATAGTGCACCAGAATTAAGAGATGGTTAAATTAAATATATGGCTTTTAATGATTTTAAACATTTTTCTATTGTGTTCCATGTATATATTTTTTCTATTTTTCAGAGCCATGTGTTGAAGAAAAAATCTGCATGAAACTATTATATAAGCATTACAAAGTATTGCTGGCTTGGTCTGTCAGATTTCTTCTGGACTTGAAAAACAATAAGCCGAGGATCATTATTATTCACATTGCACAGTCTGTGGTTTAGCTTTAGAAACATGCTTTTCAAGTTAAATTTCCTTCAAAATACACCTAGCTAGAAAAAAATTAAGGGAAAAATGCTAGAGGCAAAGCAAACTTGAAGTTTGAGAAGTCTGGCAGTCTACTTTCCAAATATGACTGGGTTTCTTACCCTTTATGTTCTAGTGGGTTCACAGTTGGTTTTCATATATACATTTATGGATCCATGTATATACCTTGCTTTCCTGAATGGCTAAAGTGCAGTACTTTTACTCTTTGTTAACCTTAGGAATAACTGATTGTCAAATTGATTTTTGGCTCTAATAGGTTGGTTTAATCTCTGAAAGGAGATCCTGAAATAAGAATTTAGTGAAACCAGACTTTGGGTTCTACACAATATATGGAGTTTGCAAATGTGTACATATGAAATGAATATTCCATTAACATTTGTGTTCAATATAAACCATCCAATATTTAGGCAGTTACACATAAAATAGTGTTTGTACTCTTTCATTTACAAAAAGTGTGTAGAGATAGGTTGGGAAGTGCTTTAGGTAATTCACCACTAGATTCTACTAAAATGATGGGCCATGAAATCAGGTAAGAAAAAAAGTCAACCCAAGGAAAGGGAAAGTTTTGTAACAGAAAAGATCATGTTTTTGTGACAAAACCCCTGGCAATTAAGCTTATAATGAGGGAAGCAACTACAAGAACCACAGGCACAGAAGGAAAATTGTGAGAAAAATTTTCGAACACATTCCATAAAAAGTCAGCAGGGTTTTACAGGAAACAATCAAGTGATTGTAGAAAGAAAACATGCAACCAAAGAATTTATTCAGTTAACATCTATAATTTAACAAAATAACATATGTTCAAAGTCACTTTTTGAAGACAAATTAAAAGGCCCTTCTGGACTACAAATTGCTAACTACCAATGTTAATTTAAGGAAACGATGAATAACATTGATGACAAACTATCCCAAGAATGGCTGCTGCAAAAACTGGCATCTGAATGGTTAGCGTCAACCTTTCTTTTGACTTTGAAATCTTAAACCAACATATTTTTTATCCAAATATAGGTGGAAGACATGCAGTATAGAGGAGACTCTATATTTTTATTTTTAAATATGAATATAAAATTACAAAAAATAGATGGGTACAAATATTTAATGAAATTAGAACATAAATTCTTCAAACCATATGAATCATCAGAAAACCTATCCCAGTGAGAAAATCACATACCCACAGTTCATATTCAAGGGAAGAAAACTGATGAAATATAAAATCTGATTGTAATCATTTTAAGAATACAAATTGGAAGACATATGCATATATAAAGTCTAATATGTCTACTATCATATACATGTATGTATACATACACATATATACACATTTAGATGTGTACATATTTATACTTGCACATTCTACATAAAGTTCAATTACTAATCATTGTATATATCAGATTCATGTATTCTTTTTAATTCTAATATCAATCTTTAAAAAATCAGGAATTGTTTTCTTGATTTGACATGAAAGAAAATTTAGAATTAAAAATATTGAGAAATTTAGCTAAAACTACAATTAGCAAATGGTGGCAATGTCATTCGTTTTCTTATACCTTTCTCATTTGAATTCCCCCATTCATACCTGGTAGTACCTCCTTGTAATATGAATAATGAGATAATTTTTATTTCAAGTTTACAGAAGAGAAAAAAATGTAAATAGTAAATTTAAAAAAAAGTCTGTGACCAGATTTAAGCCCATACTCTTCTTTTTCCCTATTATTTTACTGGAATAAGACTAAAGAAATATTCACATAGTTCTCTGGAGGGACACTAGAGACAGCAGAATTTTGCATTTCATTTAATAAAGCAACAATCCTAATCTTACAGCTCTCCTTATTATGGTTCTAGGGTCTTTTCTAAATTAATAATTAATGTATTTCTCTTTACATGTTCCTTTTTGCATAACTTTGCTTATTGCTTTAATAAAAATTATTAAAGTAAATATCATAATACAATTTCATTCCTGAATGTTTTGCACATCTGTTACATGCCAGGCACCATGTAAGGTGCAATGGTTAAAGTAGTGTAAAAGGTGGATGTAGAACCTGCCTTTATGGACATCTAACACAGTCTGATCACTGGAGTTCGATTTCTTTACAAGTTACTGTCTGATACCCTATGTTTCCCCCAAAGCACATGGAACCTATCCTCAGCTTAGTTAACCTCTGAAGGATTTGAAATACTCCAGCCCATCCGGGATACCTAATGGGGCTATTTTGTTTGTGTCCCAACAATATCCCTTTGAAATTTACTATAAGGACAACTTTCCAATTTCAAGGTGTCACTGACTCAATTTATTTGACTGAGGGCTTTCTTTTGTCATGAGAGTCACCTCTGTCCATTTACTTTAGGCTGGAAGTCCAGAGAATGATACTCTTTCAATTACCTCTCTTCCTTAGAACAGCCCTCAGTCAATGACTGATGGGGAATTCATATATAAATACCTCAGCTTCCTCTTTCTTGTATGGGATATCTCTGAAGCACGTGTTCCATATGAGCTCCCACTGTTCAGCAACAGGATTAACCTCCAGGTTCCCACAGCATAATGTGGTCAATATTCATCCTTCAGTGGTCACCTTTCTTTTTCTTTCATTTTCATACTCCCCTACCTATGTTTCCTGGGATCATCCCCCAAATAAATAGCCTGTACTCAAATTCTCCATTCAACTTCTACTTCTGTGAGGATATAAACTAAGACACCTTGCATTTCTGAAAATATTCTGGGATAATAATGAGAGCTGAGACCACCTACAGCTACATTTAGATTTTCAAGACACAAACAATTTAGATCTACTCCAGTTAATGATGTCGTTGAAAAGTTTTGGCTTCCTGTGGGACAAAGCTTAAGGAAGCCAAATATAGACACATAAACATATAAGCATATGTATGTTTATGCCAACAGAGCTAACAGGTGCACATATATTATATATCCCTACCCCAGCATCATTAATGTCTCAAACTCACTCCTGAGTTGTAAGTTCAAATTGTAATTTGTAGTGCAGATAATACTGGAAATTATTTGATTAATAAGAGTATGGTTGCTATAGTGAGATGAAGGATAGTTCGTGGTGTTATACGGAAGTTTAGTGCCATCATTTTTGTTCAATGAGGCCTCTGTTTTTCTGTCTACTGTAAGGTGGGTGACCTTTTTGGGCCAAAAGTTTAGTTTTTTTCATCCTGTTCATCTATGCACAGAATGCAGCATACTCAGATATGAGAAGAAGAGGCACTACATTACTTGTCCATCTTTGGCGATTCCCAGGCAAAGACCAAGATGTATCATGACAACCAGCCTTCAAACAAAAAG
The DNA here is from genome assembly GCF_020740605.2 of Lemur catta. NCBI lineage: Eukaryota > Metazoa > Chordata > Mammalia > Primates > Lemuridae > Lemur > Lemur catta. The sequence goes on from NC_059128.1 coordinate 247,592,766, forward strand.
CAGATATCCCAATTCAGACCAGACCAGTGGAATTTTTTCAAAAAATGGAATACAGAGAACAGAGACCTTCTAATCTATTGAACCTCATTTTCCTATTCTTTGATGACATTGATGTAATATCTCATAGCTTTCTGTTCACTTTCAATTATTAATGCCCAGGGTATACCAGTATGAAACAGCAATTTCCTGGGTAGGAGGGAAAAAGTCAGCTCCTTTACTTCTCCTTTCCCTCCTAGGGCACTGTAGAGAGATTGTGGAAAATAAAAAATTTATCCTTCAGCATGTACATAATTGCATGCATTTGTTGAGTTCCACTGTTTTCTTGAGTGTACCGGCTTTTAAAACTGTGTACTAGTTCTTTGTGGGCACTTGTGATTTTTCCAGATGACTCTTTGTAGATCTACACTGCAGAGACCCATTTTGTGCCTCTCAAAAAACCTTCCAGATGTGTCTGGATCCAACTGTTTGTAGTTCTCTTTCGAACGTGATATACTTGGTACAAATTTTGTCCTATTTCCGTGTTTCCAGTGCAAATTCCCAAACATTAGGAAAATATCCTCTTGCCCATTTTGTATATGATTATATTTGTAAGTAATTTTATGTGAAGAAGGCGTATAATTGTACATATTTAGCTTTCAGTTGGGAAACTTGTTTTTCTTTTCTTTTCTTTTCTTTTTCTTTTTTTTTTTTAGAGACAGGTTCTTGCTATATTGCCGAGTCTGGTCTGGAACTCCTGGGCTTAAGTGATTCTCCTGCCTCAGCTTGCTGAGTAGCTAGGTTTATAGGCATAGGCCACCGCAACTGGACCAGAAACTCATTTTGAACAAATCCTTTTTTTTTGTCTTAATAAACCCTGATATTTATTATGTATAGTATTAGATATAATAATCCGTATATCATAATAATTAGACCAAATGGATCCTATTTGACTTTTGTTAAATTCTGGTACTGGGGATGAATAAAACCACGTAATAACATCTTCTCTATCCTGTGCCTCTCAAAGGTTTACAAAATGTAATTTAGTTCTATATTAGTATAACATGTTGCAGAAACCCACAAATAGAAGCCTAGAGTAGGATTGAAAGTGAGATAAAATATAGCTCTGAATAAATTCTTCCTGTCAGTTCATGTGGCGAGTGAAAATTAAAGTCTAGTAGGAATCAGAGAAAGAGGCAGATAAGCGAGTTCTCTCTGGGAGAGACTCATTCACGGCAGGGTGTTGATATCCTGGTTTCCCACTGTCTAGCAGACTTCACCAAAGAGACACCTGTCATGCAGGAATTGACACCAGTGGGCTTGCACAGAAATCTCTTCTGTTGCTTACTTCTTATAATTCTCTGTTATAAGAATATTCTGAAATAACATTGTCATTTCACAATTATTACTCCCAAAGTTTTGTTTTGCGAGATAAAACAGATGTTAGAAAATGATGCAGAACGATGTGTAGGTTTATCTATAGATAGTCTAGACAAATGAAGAAAATAGTCTATAGTTTTATTAAATTGTTATCTTGCCTAAAGATCTAATTTAAAAAATGACTGGAAGAAATTATAAATCATCAAGAAAATTTCTTTAAAAGTAAAGATTAAATTAGGTGTCCCAAACAAACAAATGAACAAAAAAACAAGAAAAGCCCAATTTATCTCATAGGTTGAGATTTATGTATTATTTGCCTTTGTAAGTCTTTTCTCCTACAAAGATTTGAAATTAATTTTTTAAAAATGTTTATTTCAGATATAAATTGAATATTCTACAATGTGAATCCTATTTTGTGCCAGAGACTTTAAACAAATTATAAAGTAAAAGGAATAAAAATTGAAACCACTTTTTGTGGAGTGAAAAGATTAGAAAAGCAAACTGATAAAATATTTGGGAGGGCCACATATTTTCTTAATCAGATGTATTTATTTGATCAGTTTACTTTTTTCATGCAGCAGTTCCACAGAGATACATCCTTGGTTCTTTTGTGGTTTAAACTGATATTCTGAATACTTCTCTTTAAAATATATTACCAGTACAAAGTGAGATAGCATACCTTCTTTTGAGAATCACCTGTTAAGTTATTCTATTTGTTTTATTTATGATTTAAGGTAACTGTCTCATTCATCAAGAATAATACTAACCACAGTCTTCAGGAGACAAGAGACTAAGCTGCTCAAATGAATGACTATAAAGTGAATAGCTCATGCCAAAGGATGATTCATTTGATTTAAAACACATTTGTAGAGCAAATTTTGGAACCATGCTCACTTGTTAATTTTCTCTTTTGTGATTTCCTTTCTCTTTTGTAGGTTGGCAATCAAAACCAACATCTAGACAGTGCCAAGCTTGATGAAGTGGTTAAGAGAATTCCTAGAAGTGGCACATATGCCAATTGCAAATTGCAAAGCTTTTTGCACTTAGAAAGAATACAAAAATCTGTGCTTGAAATGAATAAAAGTTGCTTTCATTTTTTAAATATATTGGAATACAGAGGCCTGAACCTAAGCATGAGGGCGAGAAGCAGGCTGCCAGAAGAAACCCATAGGCTCCATCATACTATAGAGCCTTTAAGCCCCAAATTTATATCTGAGGCCTCTTCGATTCTAGGTCATGTCTAATGAAGCTATGAATTATCTATGATCTCTTCTTTTATACACCCTGCTTTCTTGTCTGCAAAGTCCACTGTGGCTGACTGGTTCCCAAACCAGTAGATGAAAAAAATCTATGCATTCTGGCGGGGGGAAGGGGGAGAATGTCAATACCAATTTTATTTGAATCTTTCAGATCAGATTGATTATTAATTATGAAAAAATTTGTAGTGACTTTTTCCCTGCTTCTCTCTGATACAACAATTTAATTTTTTTTTAGAATTGAAGAAAGCTTTTAGATAACTCCCTAGGATAGAAGTGAATCATACAGAATTACTTATAGAAAACAATTGGTTTAATAGTAAAGCACCCTTCCCTGACATACTCTAGTAACTCTTCAAATGTTGACTCATTCAGAAACTATTTCTCTTGAACATAGATGAACAGCATTGACTAGGATATGAATGATTTCCAAATAAGAAATTACCCAATCTTAAAACTTTGCTACTTGTCAATTCCATTCATTCATTTATATACAATAAACTAAGTAGATGAATATAAACTGGAACAATTTCTCCCATTAACAAACTTTCCCTAAAAATTCTGAATGTGCCAGACCATACGGCTACGGATTATTGAACTAGAGAAGACACTGGCTGACAGTCAGAATGTAGGGAAACTTTACACATCATTCTGATAAAGAATACTCAGATACCAGCCATGCTTCATCTTATCTTATGTTCTCTTCCTCATTTTACTTGGTAGAAGTACATCCAGAATAAAAAGATTCCTGTACAATAAGTACAAGAAAGTCAAAGATGGTTAAAGGCATGTTTATTAAATGAGTAAAGAGGCCACTCCTCTAGGGAAACTTAAAGACATGAACACAGATAAAAGATTTTTTTAAAAATGTGCTTAAGTAGAATTTTATGGCAACTATGGTCATTGATAAAAATCACAATATCTCAAAATCATTAACCAAAAACAAGCTGAACCAAAAAAATCATTAGAATAGGGGAAAAAGCCAAATATGTGAACAACTAACATGATACCATGAAGGATATTGCAAAAGAGGCCCATAACAACTGTACAAAGTTGATTTTCCAGAGAACCTGACTACCTTGAAATATTTATTTTCATACAGCTTAAGAGCAGATGTAATACAATTTCAATATTGATTTCCTTAATTCCTTTATAGTTTTTTGATTTTTTTTTTACTTTAATGCCATTACCAAGTTGCAGATGTTTTGTATAGGTGTGCAAAGAAGATGAAAAACTACAGTACTAGTTTGAGAGACCACTTCTCATTTTTACTCCATGGCTTAGAAACTTCTCAATGCTTTACTCAATTCAGTTCACAACCTCTTTCAGGCAAAGGGACTTTTTAGGTTCTATCTTATTTTTCTCTTTTCTTCTAAGTGTTGAAAGAAAGAGTCTTCCCTATTCATTTCCATTCTGTTGTTGATTCCATTCCTTCCTACCATTCCTTGCATCCTCAAAAACTCTGCCTAACTTTCCATTAAGTTGCTAACCCATATTCCTCTTCCTATTGATGACATGCTTCTATTGAGAAGACAATGAGGGCTAAGGATGTGGGCATGGCTGTAAGCTAACTCAAGTTCAAGTTTAAGTCATTCAGAAACCTCTGTGTGAAATTAGGCATCTTAATGTATATCCTTGCCTCAGTTTCCTACATTGGAAAACTGGGAAAATAATGGTTTCTACCTGTGATGGCTAATTTTATGTGTCTACTTGACTGGGCTAAGGAATGCCCAGAGAGTTGGTAAAGCATTATTTCTGGGTGTGTTTGTGAGGGTGTTTCTGGAAGAGATTAACATTTGAATTGATGGACTGAGTAAAGAAGATCACCCTTACCCTTACCCATGGTTATGGGCATAATCCAATCCCTTGTGGGACAGAATAGAACAAAAGGCAGAGGAACAGCGAATTTTTTCTCTCTTCATGAGCTGAGATGAACATTTTCTCCGGCCCTCAGAAATCCTGGTTCCAAATCTGTGGACTTGGAAACTGATATCATCAGATCCCTCAGACTTGTCCTTCAGACTGGGAGTTAGTTATGCCATTGCTCCCCGGTTCTTAGTCTTTAGGCCTCAGACTGAGTTACATCGCTATCTCTCCTGTTCTCCAGATGGCAGATTGTGGGACTTCTTGGCCTTCATATTTGTGAAGCAAATACCCACAATATCTCTTACATATCTCTGTATAACCTATTGGTTCTGTTCCTCTGGATAGCCCTAATACATTACCTTATAGTTTTGCTTTGTCTTTCTTTCTTAATGAAGATTGTATTACATGATATACAAAACACAATTATCACAGGGCCTGTCACATGCTATGTACTCTAACACTTATAATCTAAATTCTGTCCTCAAATTTTCCTCTAAGTTGTCTCTTAAAAAATACCATAACTCCACAACTACCAACAGCAGTAGCTTTAGTATTCTGCTTAATTCTATGAAACCTCTAGTACTGAAATCCCCTGTTCAGCTATCTCTTCTTATATGTCTTGCACATACAAAGTATTTAAAAGTGCCTATCTGGATAAGGCCCAAGCTTACTACTGAGAACGAGACAAATGTGGGCCATGCCTGGTTCATGCCCTCAAGGAACCTAAAGTACAATAGGGAAGATTAAATGCATATAAAATACCATTATAATACAAATCAGGATAGAGAAGCACTGTAAGAGAGATACAGATAACAGATTATGTAGTGTTCTGGGAGTTCAAATGAAAGCACAATTATTTTCAGCCAAGAAGAATTACAGAAAAATCAATAGAGGTGCTGGCATTTACTCTGGGTCTTGCAGAATGGAAGACATTTGAATACATACATACATATAGAATAAGTGTATTTTAGGTGAAGGTTATCAAATTTTCACAATTTCCTAGAGAATAGGAAAGGGTTAAATTCATTTTTCTAACGTGAAGTAAAGATTCAGGTTAGAGATTTGTGTGAAGCCAAGTGGGAAGGGCCTTCATTTTGAGGCTAAGAAGTTTGACTGTTTTTCCTGTGTGTTGTGGAAAGCCATTATTCAGAACAGTTAAGTGAGATTGAAACCCTACATCAATAAGATCAACCCAGCAATGATTTTACCAACGTTCAGCAGACGTGGATAAATTCCCCTGCTTTTGAGGAGTCTGGTACGAACAGTGACAGAGCTAGAAACCAACTCCTATGGGAGTGCAAGGGAAGTTTGCTTACTCTGGTCAAGAAATGGGAAACTTCCTACAGAAAGTAACTCATGAACTGATTTTTGAGAGATGAGAAATGAACCAGGTGAATAAGGGAAATAGTAGAATTTCCTGTAAGTGGTTACAGATTAAATAGAGTTAAAATGGCACAACACTATAGAGAGTTTATGCAGGATTACAAGGACTTGCAGTTATGGAGCATAAAGTGGAAAGGTATTAAATGGCAGGTAGGCCTAGAGCAGGTCATGGAGAGCTTTGCGTTTCATAGTAAAGCACCTGGATTTAAGGTACTTTGTAAAACAGATGAGGTGAAAGAGCCGCTCCAGACTAGCGGTTATTGTAATAATCCATATGAGAGATGATGGGAACCTGAAGTTAGTAATATCAAGTGAAGACAGAAAGAATATTACAGAAGAGAGTTTGTGCTGGTGGAATCCACAGGACATTCTAATTGACTATGTGTCCATTTAATAGACATTTATTTAATACCCACTACATTTTAACCACTGAGGAAATACATCAAGAATCCATCAATGAACAGAGTGGACAAAAATTCACTGCCCTCATAAAGCTTATGTTACTCGAGGAGGACTAAGTGAGAGGACAAAAAGAGAATAAGATTTTGTGAATGACTTTTGTATATGACTGTTTCCCAGTTAAAGTCCAAGCTGTAATTTCACAGCTGGCTCCTTCTCCTATGCTTAGCATCTGTCTGTTGCTGTTCCCAAGGTCTTTTCTTTGATGCTATTTTTTACTGAATTCTCTACTCTATATCCACTTCTTTACTCTTCTATCCTCATGATTCTTAAATATACAACTCATATTTAAGATCGTTCCCAAGAATCAGACCTTAGTTTGTCAATTGCTTACTTTGTACAACTATCTGCATCAACAACCTTATTTGGTATTTTGCCTCATTTTCATCAATTCTAAAATGCTCTACTCTTAAGGTATTTTGCCTCATTTTCATCAATTCTAAAATGCTTCTTGCTCTTGATTTTGATCAATTGCTTTATCATCGTTTATTCCACACTTATTTAAATTATTCTCATGCTTGAGTAAGCTATGACTCCCCCCTGCTCTTTAATTCACACCTGGTCAATGCTCACATTCTCGTTTTAATCTCTGAAAGGACATTTCTCCTTTTTCCCCAGGTTTAGATCAGACCTTTAAGATCTCTCATTTGGGTTATTATTAGTTTGTTAACTAGTTTATTTTCCTTTCAGCTTTATTTATTTCCCTAAGTCATAGGCCAGATAATGTCACTCTTTTACGCAAAAATCAACATATCTTTCTACCAAACCACCCTGTCCTAAACCATCTATAACACACAAGCACCACTACCTATAAAATGAAGGAAAAATACCCATACCTGCCTGACCAGGTAAAGAAATCGCATGACAGGCTCTTCAGGGAGATGGACTTTCATCACTTCAGGGAGATGGGCTTTCTGTGTCAAGGGAAAGTAGGAGGTAGAGACACTTTTGAAGGACACCAGGGTACTGATTCTGTTGTCCTTTATTCCTGCCTGTTGGGATTGCTGGTACCAAGCTGGTTCAAGAACCAAAAGGAACTCAATATGTGTAAATATCCCCTTAAATTTAAGAACACAAATTTTTGGTGCAGTAGAAAACCAAAAGCCAGGGGCAGGGAAACTGAGCCAAGATATGTCACATCTGCTCTCATGCTTGTAGACCATTTATTTCCATGAAGTTCTGTATCTTTAACAAAGTATACTGGGAAATATTAATATGTGAGTGTGTGTCCACCACAGTGAAACAGACCTCCCCTAGTAGTGCAGACCTCAAACCACCTTTCCAGTCAGCATGGCCCACTCCACCCTCCCGCCTCCTGGGACTTCAGCGGGGTGGCTGTGCCTGAAAGAAGGACAGTTGCTTTCCTAAACTCCCCGCTCCTTTCCCAGGCTTTAATATTCTGGCTCCCTTTTACCCCTATTAAATCCTTATCACCTCAACCCCACCTATCCAATTAGATCTTTCTCTATATCCAGACTGGAAATAATCATTCTTTTCCTGTATTCTGATGTGTTTTCTTTGCACAAGCTATATTTAGTTGATTAAATGTTGAAGTAATCATAAATTCCTTTAGAGCAACAAGTACTTATTAATTATCCTGTTATCCCCCTGCAATAAATAGAACAGGATTGGTCATATAACAGTATTCAATATACATTTTTGGAATTAAATTGAACAAATACAATATTTTATTATTAGGAAGTGAGTCACTTTATGAAATGAATTTCAATGAAATTTTTTAAAAGCAGCAAAGAATGATGAAAATGCAGGAGAAAAAAATAACTCAGTGACAGTTAATGCATAGTTTTGCCTTGCAAAACCACTCATGAAACCAAAAACTATGTCTGAAGAAAAAATAGATAGATACATAGCTTTATATAGGATAAAATTGATAGAGCTATTTTGTTTGGTGCCACAGCCAACCACCTTTCCAATCTTATAACAGTTTGGGCTTGCAAAAATCCTCTTTAATAAAACTCTAGGAGGAAAGTAGAGATTGAAATATAAACCAGACAAAAATCTTAGTTTGAGTTAATAAATATAACCCTGGTTAATGAGAACATTTTGTTTTAACTGTGGACACGTGTAAAACTTCATTCATTGGGCATAGCTTTGGTTCTCATTGTGTTATGCAGGACAAGAGCTGATGACTGGATTTTTCCCTGACACTCCTCCCATGTTGTATACATCCTGCCATCTGTCAATCTGGTGCTTTTCACAAACACTCAATCGCATATGTTAAGCACTCCTCCCTTATCCCACCTCCAACATCTTCAATCCCACATGCATACACACACACACACACACACACACACACACACACACACACTCCTTGCACAATGTTCCAGGAACATGTCTTTCCACTTTACTTTCTGCATTGTTCATTATAGTGGTCATATGAAGCCTTCTGGTTGTAGCCTTTGTGACATACACACACAAAAAAAACTGTAGACTGTGTGCAGGTGACTGTAGTTAGAATGAGAAGCTACATAAAGAAATATAGAAAATAAAAGCAGCTGCCTAGCACCAACTGCAACAGGAAGACAGCTGCTTTCTTTACATGGAGATGGAGCAAAGCTCACTCCTGGGCAGCAGTTGTTACTGCAGCAATAACTACCCAGGCTAATCTCCCAACATCTCAACAATTATCTGAAGAACAGAAGGAAAATGAGGGAGTTTCTCCCTAAATCAAGGTCACATGTAATGAATTTCCTTCTTTCAGTGGTTCATTCCTCAGGGTAGGAGACATGTTCATCTCAAAAAGAAATGAACATACACTTGATTAATAGCAGCTAGTAGCACTTGGGAAAAGATGAGATTGACCATCACACTTATTTTTGAAAGGAGTCATCGTGGTCGTTATTTCCGGAGTGAGGTCATCTTATCTCAAATAGCCGTTCTAAAGGTTTTGTACTATTATGCTTTAAAAACATGAATCTTTAACTCCTTCATATTATAATCAGGACCTTGGAGAAGGTTGTCACCTTTTCATACTTTCACTTAAAGTATTTTGAAGACATAGTGTGTATTTTGTGAACAAAATGCATTTAAAAATCTTGCTTCTTCTACAGCATGAGTGTAGTTATTCTATGTTAGATTCAGATACCTCTATTAGGAAGAAGTAACAAAGAGGGAATTATTAAACTGCAATCAAAGGCCAACTCTCATATGATCTCCACACTGCTGGTTTTGTGAAACTCATGTTATTATCACCTCTCCAGGCTAAGGGAATAGCAGAGAATGGGCAGAGAGGAGAGTGACACAGGTCTGTGGAGGTGAGTGCTCAGAAAGTGCTCATCTTAGCTTCAGGAATCCTTAAAGGGTAAATTTCATTAAGTAAAAGCAACCTTTCAGTATTCCCTAGACTAAACTGTGAAACATTTTTGAAAAGCATAAAATCCTTATTTATGGTAGGAATGTTTGAAATTCAAAAGATAAATGCCATTCGGAATACAAGCATGTTCTAGGTATCTAATATGTAATGGGACACAGCTGTAATAACAGCCACTGAACCAGGGGCCTCTTTATATCATGTCATTAGTTGACTTGTTATAAGCTGATCTTCTAGCCCTTTTTATAAGGGCCACTGGGGTAAAAAATAAATATATCATGTACTGAACATCTGTGGTTCTGTCGCAGAGCACCACTCATATCAAATTTCGAGCTATATCTTAGGCTACACATGACACCCTTTAAAAAATGGATCTTAACAAAAGACATAGATTAGGAATTCATAGGTCTGTATCTGCAAAGAAGGGCAAAGGAAACAAGAAAGCCTGGGCTGTGTCTTGGGCAACCCCAATAGCATTTTTTTTTCTGATTGTTTTAGTGTAATCTTTTGAGTTCAAAGCCATACTGCCCTCTTAGGTAAGATTCTGAAAGTAAATATTTTATATGCAAGATGTTAACTGAGGAAACAAATGCTAAGTGCCCAAGCCATTGACTTAGTAAGTTGCCATCCTTGTGAGTTAGTATTTAAGAGCACACATTTATTAGCAGCAATTTCTGCCTGAGCTATTTTTTAATCTAAACCTATCTTGTCATATGAGAGGTTGTTTCTTTTAGTTTTCTTTGGTCAAATAAAAAATAATGCCAGTCACCTTTGAAAGAATACATGAGAAGTGAGTCAAATATTTGAAATTACTGGGACATTCTACTAGTTATAAAATATATTAGAAAAAAATCACAAACACCACTAATCTATATAATGAGATAATTAATAATAACAAACGTGAGTATAGTTGTGTGCAGCTTGTTTTGCAGAGAAGGCAAAGGTGAAATGAAAGCATGAAGTTAGGAGGTGTTTTCAATAATCTAGGCAAGGTGCTGCTAGGGTGGTAACATTGGATCTGGCAAGAAGTGGTCCGATTCTCTCATATTTTGAAGGCATGTTTTACAGAATATGCTGACGGATTAGGCATTCAGTCTGAGAGAAAGAGAGGAGCAAAATGACTCCAACAGCTTAGATCTGGATAACGGGAAGAGTGGAGTTGTCATTACCAGAAATGGGATGGCTCGTGCATTACTGATCCCATATTAGTAGTATTGGTAGGAAGCAGTCTAGTATTCAGTGCTCCATGTTTCCCCTTGGGGGTTAGTGAAAGAATCTTAGGTGTTACAGGGGCAAATATTTCTTATCTAATTAGTCATAAATTTTTGGTGAGTGATAGTTTTATATTCATAGGAGTAAACTTTTTGCAAATACATTTCAAAGCAAAAAAAAAAAAAAAAACCTGAGGCTTGATTTAAGTACAATATTAAGTTATAGGAGTCGTGGTAGTATACAGATAAAGCAAAATTCCTAAAAGTAGCAAGTTGTTTACTGAAAATTGGAACATACTGGTGTACTGGAAAGATTCTGTATTCAAATTCTTTTCAGACACTTAAGTTAGATAAATGGGGCTAGTTAACTAACCTCTTGAAAAGAGTTTCTTCTTTTATAAAAAAGGGTAATAATGCCTATATTACAGAGTTGGTTTAAGGCTTAAATGATAACTATAAGATGCCTAGTAGAGGATTTGCAAATATCTGGTACTCCACAATTGGTTGTTGATTTAAATAACAAATATTTTGATTTTGTGCCCAGTCAATAGTTCCTTTAGGCTACAACAATCCAAAGATGAACACAAATAGATGTATACACAACACCTAATGCCCAGTGGTTCATTTAAATCAGAAATGGCTACTGACAGTAGAAAAATGTTTATTAGCTAAAATATATAACAATTAAAAAAACTACGTATAATATTCTCAAAATTATAGCAAATAGTTGTATAAATACCAGTATTACATGTGAAATGTATATAAATTTTAGAATTGACTTAAGTATTGTCCAAGAAGATAGCTAAACTCTTACTTCCCAAAAAGTGTGCATGTAGGTTCACCTCGTTAAAAAATGGTGAATTATTCCTTTATATCTAATTTGCCTGATAAGTTTCTCTTTTTGAAACTCATTTCAATAATGTTTTACTTTTAATAGAGAGAGTGAATAATATCTTTTAGCTTTTGCAAATAGGCAGTATTTATGATATTTGTAAACATGGATATCCTAACAAATATTAGCAGAGTAGTAAAACCTGACTTACTATTACGTTATCAGTGTTAAATTACGGCTATATATCTTCAGAACAATTATAATTCATTAGACCATGATTATTCTGAACATTTCTAAAATTTTGACATTTTCTTTATCTCAACTGAAGAGTTACTTTCATGATAATTACTATTAATTATATTTTAGTGCATTGTAGTTTCATATGCTTCATGTGATAACTATCTATAAACTTGTACACTTAACTAAATAGAATATTTCATCCCAGACTAATAACAAAAAGCATGATCAGTTAATAGGTAGATGAATGGACAGAGAGATAAATACTTAAAACTAATGTGGAGGGTTTCACTAGACAGCTCTAAATATTTGTACTGGTCCCATAATTTTAAGTTAGCATATTTTGACTAAGTGCTTTTTACAAACCAGATATATTCAGTTGAGATACAGTTAAACTGCAGTGTCAATATCATCTAGTTTGTACATACCTTAAAGCATTTCATTTCTTTTCCTTCTCCCCCTTAGTGAAGATCTTTGGGAGAGTATGATGTGTGTGTATGTGTGTGTGTGTGTGTGTGTGTGAGTGTGTGTGTGTTTTTAGCATCAAGTGTAACAGGTAGTTTATTTTTTCCCTCCTTTATTAATTAAAAAAGATAAAACTATTATACATAATTTGATATTATCTGTGAATTCAAGATTAGTCTGTTTCATTGGGTGGCTTCAGTTAGCTGCTGGTACTTGTTGAAGCCTCTTGGCAGCTGGCCTTGCCTGCATTTTCTTGGCCAAACCAATCAATTTCATGCTGGGTTTTTAAAACCTTTAAGATCTTCTAGACTGAGAGCTCCTTGAAGATAGTAATGACATCTTAATCATCATTTTATACACAGTGCATCCAGCGTAGTAGCCTGCTCATACTAAGTACTTATGCAATGCTTAGGGAACAGGAAAAAAAAAATAATCAAGTGTGTTATTTATTGCCAAAGAAAACCAGGAGTTATCTAAGAGTTTTTTGATCTTTGGGAGTAAATTTATTACTAAATATTTCAAATGTTCATTAAAAAATAAGAATTACCCAGTACTGACCACTTAATAAAGAGCCAGCACCATATTCACAACATCTTAATGTAGACATAACCTTATTTAATAGATGAAATAGTTAAAAGCAAAACTATTCAAGTTCAAATATTTCAGTAAAAAAGAATGGCATTCTTCTCTTAGATCAGTTAGATTTCATATACTTTTCAACTTAACTCTTTCTAGAATTTTATATTCTTAATTGATACACATGAACATAAAAATATATACACACATATACACATAAACAGTAAGTTGTAAAACCTATTTTTTGTCTAGCTATTTCATATTAAAATTTTAATAAGGAAATCTATCACATGTATCCTTATTATCACAATAATAGGAATTTATGAAAACAGCTTAGAATGAAAGCATATCTTAAATAAAATTGATGAAATCCAGTTTTTAAACTTTTCAGAAATAAAAATGTCAAATTAAACCAAATTCTTCTACTGTATCAATTCAAATCAAGAAAGAAGTATGCTGTATTCTAAACCTAGCCTTTTTGCTGGGAGTTAAAAGGAATAGTAGACAATATATATCATATGTCAACTGTGAAAAACCTTTTGAAATCACTTTAATAAAAAGAAAATAAAATAAGCTTTACTCAATGAAATAGAAATAGAGAATGTTGTTCCTTGGCATAAATAATTGCAACATGTATTCATTTTTAGAGGATATACACATAATTAGCCTCTACAGATGGGCAAAGATAGACAAACTTTGCCCACAGAGTATATTTAAATAATATGATGAATCAAAAAAATAAACATATATGAGATGCAACATATTTCTTTAAAATATCTGTGGTATGCATAATTACTTGTGGGGGATGTTTAAAATTCTCCCTTGTTGGAACTATAGTAAACTTACTAAAATAAACTTTAAAAAAAGCCAACTAATATTCTTGTGATTAAAAGTAAAATGTAAAGATTTCCTAAGTAATTGCAAAATCTTTGTCTCCAGTCACAACATGGTCCTTGGCAAAAATTTATTATTTGAATTCTTTATCCAGAATGATTATTAGAACTGGTTTTTTTTTTTTTTTGTTATTTGGTTTATTTCCATTTCTTCTCTTTAATCTTTGTAGATATCTTTGTTTGATTGTCCCTTTATTAGTCTTACCAGTTTCTTTATTTTATGTGTGCCTTTGGGTCTTGTCTTAGCCCAAGTCTCAGAGGTATAGACCAATATATCCAACTTTTTAACAGTGGTTTCCATGAGACTCTCTCATGGGCACCTCAGTGCCGGCACAAAGTCAACACATATACATACGTATGTGTGTGTAATGAACAAAGCAAGAATGGCCTATTGATGGTTGTCACATGTCACACATATGACTTACAATTTTGAAAAGATTTGGGACCTAAGCCAATCATGCCAAAGTAATGTGTTTTAGAGTTTGACTTCACACGTTTTAATATTTATTCATATTTTAATTTTAAAAAGGAGTATCTATTTTCTCCAGACACAAGATAAGCTTGATTATACCACAGACAGGGCACAAAACTTATTTAAGCGCTTTCTCAGTCACAAATGTTCTCTGTCATTTTACTTAATCTTCACAACAATCCATGTGTAGGAATTATTATTGTATCCCTTTCTAAAAGGATGCAAAGATGCCAGTAAGTTTAGTCCAATAGCTGCCTTAAATTAACTATTAAACAAAATTAAGAATGAATGCATAAACAAACCAAATTTTAAAGTGCAAAAAGTAGTCACCTCATTATTAAGTGGCAGCTCCTGACTTTACAACTAGACTTTTGCTACTGCCCTATTCCACTTTGCTCTCAAATACTTCCCCCCCCTCAATGGTATTTGTTTCAATTATAAATAAGTAGTGGATTATTAATATTTTTCTATAAGTATATTATACAATTTGCACTAACTTAATCCCTAGAATAAACTAGAAAGAAACTTAGAAATGACCTAATCTAAGTGTTTAATTTCATAAAAGATAAAACATAGATATGATAAGTGACCTATTCTGAGGTCCAATAAGAGTGGAAACATGGACGAGTATTTACCTCTTTTGACACACCTTCCTGAGCTCTTCCTAGTTAGCCACACAGTCTTTCCTTTAAAGCTAGTTCTTAAAGAAAATTGTGATCAGAAATAGATTTTTTTTCTGTTGGTTTGATATAATTAATTTTTTCCCTATTGAAATGATAAGGAAAGCAGTAAGAGGTTATATAGGATGAATAAATTGTCAAGATAAATGCTTTTAAATTAACATTGATTAAACGAAATCTTTTAAAGCTAATTTAGAAGTCTGGGGGTTTTGTTGTTTGGTTTTGCCAAGAAAGATTTGGATAAACAATATCCCAATAAAGCAATTCAGGTTTGAGTTTTTATCACTATTGCTCGAATTACATAACATTTTGATTTTAAAGAAAAAAAACACATCCTCTGTGTGCCAGACACTCAAGATTTTACGATAATAACTATCTTTATATATTTCTTTTTTTAGTTTTACTTATATATTGTGCACAGTCTCTTCTTTGTGAGCCATAGGAAATAGAAGATCATAACCGTAAACAGCAGGAGTTGTGCAGTCGTGAACAAGACATTTCTTCACTTACAGCCATATAAAATTATTGTAAGAATTAAGAAAGATAATTAGGTAAAGGACATTCATGCAGTGCTAATCATATCAGAGGAGTTATGTCAGTAATTAATAATGATGAAAAGGGGTGGAACAAGTGAACTTCCCGTCGTCTTTTTGGCCTTGGCATTCTTTTGCTTGATGCAAATTTCAGGGCCCCTGCGTGTAGGGGTGACATCCTTCATAGTCCTTGTAATTCGGACACTTATTGTAATCGTTTTCTGACGTTTCCTTGAGGAAGGGATGCCTTTTTTTTTTTTTCAATTTGGATAATGGTACTATATTGATAAAGTCAGAATGATTATTAACACTGAGATAATACTTGTGGAATTACTGAAATACAACTAAGAGTTTATTATGAAAAGATATGCCCAGTGCTAGCAAGATACTTGCTTTTGAGAACAGAGCATCTTTCCCCCCTTTGTAAATATTTGAATTTATTCAATTTCTCACTTATTTACACATAATGCAATCATTTCCTAAGGGCTGTATTTAAGTTATCCTAGAAGAGTAGAGCACATTTAAAATATAAAGTATTATTTTACTGTGTTTCAATAGTAAAAATGTTATCCTTGGGAAAAAAGGGGAAAGAAAGACTTCTGTGAATTATCTTTTGCTCTTAGAAGAATGTGGTTTAAGACAGGACAAGTTAGCATCAAAGGCTATTTCTTTCTTAATTTCTACATGCTTTGGTTAACACCATATTTCCTCTTCTAGCTGGTAATTGATGTTCTTTGTCTTGTGAGCATCCTTTAGGAGAAGCCAGAATGAAAAGCTTAATCTTACCCTTCCAGGCACATGTCTGCTCCATTAATGAATTGTATGAAGGATCAGAAATAAAGACTGGACAAGAATTCAGTTTAGATCTAGGAATCTCCCAAAAGGTCTTCATTCGCTCGTGTTCTGTATTGTCGTGGCTTTAAGCTCATATAAAGGTTTTGAATAACTGTCAGGACAATATATGGTTTTGCTTTTGTTCAGCTTATTGCTCATTCTGCAGATACATAATATGCCTCCGTACCACGGTGTGATGGCTGAAAGGCATCATTAATGTGTTAAATGATGCGGAAGCCTTCAGACACACTATGACACATCACAGCAGAGTGATATTCCCAGATGCACAGGTATCTGCCTTGACTTCAAAATGGAAAGGAAGAAGCTAAATTACCACACAAGTAAAATACACCATTAAAATTATAATGTACATATTCACTTGTAATCTCTGGGCTGGATTCAGATCTCACTTATTTTTTGAGAGAAATAAAAGGTTGAGACTTCGATTCTTAGGGTTCGTTAATCATACAATGAAACAAGCAGAAAGAAAATGCATCATAGTGCATTATTGAAGTCATATGATCTCCACTATTTTGGTAGGTGATTTTTATTATGTTTTAACTTTTTGATTCACTACACTGATGCTAAAACCACCTTCCTTCATGTTCTGAAAAAAATTCATGTAGATTCTTCTGGCATCTAATTTACTTCCAGGGAGTATAATTACATGGCAACATGCATTTCTATAGGGACCACACCAATATGTGGCCATAGTTTAATAGCAGACCCAACTAAGCACCTTTTCCACCTTTATTTTGAAACATTAGCTTCTTCAGAAATGCTAAAGCATGACTAGTTGCCTTTGACACGAGGTGTTATTCTTTCATATGCTATTTCTAAGTCCTAAGAGAACAATAAGGTGGCTAGAGGAAATATATTTCAGAATTAAAAACAAAAAAAATTAGAAATATGTGCTTCATCAAATGAAAACTAACTAAAGTGGATGCTATATAGGCAAAGGGCTCTGATATTTTAGGGTCCATTTAAAAAAGTATATATTGTTTCTTTAAGATTTATTAAAGATATCTACTTCTTTTTCTCCTAATGGATGCTGTGATTTTGTTCTGTGAAATAGCAGGCCACAAAACCATGGGTGAGAAAGGTTCTAAAAGTCTTTTATAGGAAGTGAGTACATAGGCTTTCTTAAAGGCCAAAAAATTGTATTGAATGATTAAAATTATACTAGTAACAAAGTTACGGATTACAGTCCCAGAATAACAAAAAATAAATAAAAAAAGAAAATTATCAATTGATTGGATTTCTATACCTTTACATGATGGATGACAATTTTTAACCAGAAGAAAATAAAGAGCTTGTCTAAGATGAAAAGAAAGGATTGTTTCTGATTCTCGAATTAAATGGATGATAGAGGCCATTCTATCTGAAGCTAAGGACAGAAATATTTTCATTACATCAAATAGTTTCTGAGATGCTATCCTTCTTTGTATAAATTAATGGAACTTCTATAGAAAATATAAATAAAATTAAGTTTTGTCTCTCTCTGTTTTAAATTATAGCATTATTTGCTGATTACCTTTGAATGGAATAGTAGCTGTGAAATTCCTAGAGTAGTATCAAGTACCTAGAAAGTCCTATCAATAAATGTTGGTCTTGATATTTTCCTAATATTTTTGCATCTGTCCTGAGTTTGCAGAAAATAATTTATTTATTCATTAAAATGGATAGGAATTTTATTATAAATAGAAACTTAGGGTAAGCAGAATATCAATTTGTTTTGCCACATGGATATTAGTGGAACAATTGACGAAGGTTGACTAATATCTGCAGATGAGATCATACTACAGAACATTGTTAATGCCCAGATTTTTACAAATGTATTGAGGTTATGCAAGAGTGTTATTGTTTTCAGGAAATTCTCACTGAAGTGTTTAGAAGTAAAGGGGCATAATATCTGCAAGTGGTCCAGAAATAAATAATATCTACAGAGAGAGAGAGAGATGGGAGATAGAATGATACCATCCGTGCTATAAAATGGTAATTTTGGAGAAATCTGTATGAAAGCATATGGGCATAATGTATACTATTGTACTATTCTGTAACATTTTCATATATATGGATAAATCAAATTTTATGATGGAAATTGTACACATGTATGCCGAATCCCAACACATTTAACTGAAAAATGAGGGAAAACAGTCAATCCACTCAGAAGTTTGATCTCTTGATGAAATATTGCAAAAGCTTCTTGGATCTCAGTTGATTCAGCAGCAAAATGGGGGCAGAGGTGGACCTCAAAACTCCAAAACCCCATAAATTCTCTGTTAGTTCCCTTTATTCTAGTCTGAGATCATTATATGCCACAGGATACTGAAAAAGAGCAGTAGCTATAATGGCAGTTGAGAATAAACAGAGACAGATATTCCACTAGTGGAATGAGTGTTTCAATCCAGAACTAAAAGATAAATCTACTCATTCTAAGGAAGAAAACAAAAAGTAGCAATTTAAACCAAGTTATAACTTCGAAGATTTTTGTTTTGTAATCTGCAGTTCTTTCTCTACATGTTTGACTGATGGACTCACAGATACAATCTTTCGATGGAGACCATGCTTTTTATCTCACTGATATACTTTGTGAAAGTATTGAAAGCTAAGAACTAATACCCAAATTCACAACATAATCCTCTGCAATTTAGAAGGTGCCTTATCATGTGGTCATCGCAAGACTTTTACAATGTAATCAAGAGAAGAATCAACAAATTCAATCTCACCAAGTAAATTAAAAAGGACACATTCACATTTCCCCTTTATATCCGTGTCAAAGACAGAGAGACTAGGAGAAATTTAAACACCACAGCATCATATCTGTCACAGCTGTATCCTTCCAGTGTTAGGGAGCTCATTTTTCAAGGCTACCAGTCCATTAACCTTCACAAGAACAAAAATAAAGCAAAACAAAGAAACACTCCCTGTAGAAATAGCATTGCTTCTAATCGTGCTTATATATCTTACCCTGGGGATTTGGAGATAAAACAAAGACCTCTATCTCCCCAGGCATTCAAAATGATGCAGATACACTGAAATAAATATACAAAATGCCTGGTGGTGCATATTGGAAACAAATTTGTGATTTTTCTTAAAAAATGGGAGTGGGACTAGGGAGAGCAACTCATGTCATCCTGCTGAATCTCTATCCTAAGTTGTGATTTGTAACTGGGAGGGCCAAAGCATCAACCTCATTTATTTTTTAATGCCTTGGCCTGCTCTCCATTGCCACTTTACCTAGATTCATTCACTGTATATATTTGAAACTATTAGTTTCCTGATAAATGCATTCTCAGAAAGCCAGAGGGGAATGATAAGATAGGAAATAAAGAGCTCTTGCTTGTTTTTATACGTTTCTGTTTGACTTAAGAGATAATTATAACACAGATTGATGCTCCTATTTTAAACAACATCATAAATCAGCTTGAAATATATGACTTGGGAAAGCCATTTGCCACATCATTATAATTTCTTAAAATTCCTGTGTTCACTGACTATGAGAAACCATAATTGTGAGATATTTAGCAATAGCATTACAGTACTCATTTCTTTTTTCACAGAAGACAGTTAAATAAACCTGTTACAAATTTTTAAATATCATTAGCTACAAAGTTTCATTACTTCATTAACTGAAGCAGAGCAAAAGCATATGCTGGTTGGTCTGGGATCTAGCTTCGAGTGGGAGAAATTACAGATTCAGTAAACAAGATTAAAGTAATGATTCAGTGTATATCATTTAAAATTCATGTCTTTCCCACAGGTTTATTTATTACCATGAGAAATTTAAAAGTATAAGATTTTCATCAATACATGAGACCAGAAGCAAAATGGGAACAAAAGAGGAATTTGGAATCAGAAAGATACATATTTGAACACAGATGGACTGTGCCAAGGGTTATATTCAAAATATCTATCAACAGGGATGGTAGGGACAGGGACCTCTCAAGAGGGAGGGATGCTCTGGAGACCCCTCTTATGCCAGGATTTATCCCGTTGGATGCTGGATTATGAAGGGATGGAGGTATACCAGAGATACTAAGCTTAAGGAGCTACTACTCAATGTATTTGAGAAATTAATCAGTATAGATACATTTCTATACTGACCTGCAGAAAGAGTTAGAACTACTTTTAACCAGTAGAGAAAGAGTTGAAAATATTAACAACCAGCAGAGTCATACTGGTGCATACTCGCTGTCCCAGAGGACACTTACTGTGTGTCCTGGAAGTTAAAGTAAACTTCCTGAGCAAGCCAAGTGAAAGAAACAATGTGGAGAGTTTTTTGGCTAGTTATTTGGCTGTTAGAAGACTTCTTTCAGGTGATGGCAGAATTTTGTCTCTGCTTTCCTTTGGCCTATAGCATCCAGTGTACATTCTGATATCCTCAGAGCAAAGCATAATTCCCACTAGAGACCAGAGGGACTTCCATAATTTAAGCCAAATGCAGACCAGAAGCCGAGTTTACACTCAATCCTGACTTTCAACTCAGAGGTAAGTCCACTTGGGAGAGCACTGGAGAGTGGTATCCTGCCTCTTTCTTTCTTCCCTTTTTGGCTCCAATGTTTGTTTGTATATAATAATACAATAATATCTCTGAATTGAACTGCCTGGAATGTATTCCTAACTATGATATGTTGTAGTAACAACTAAGCACAACAAATATCTATCAGCTTAACTTTGTGTGTGCTATGTTGGTGTATACCTACATAATGAGTGCAATGTGCACTGTCTGGGGAATGGACATGCTTGAAGCTCTGACTCGGGGTTGGGGGGTGGGAGGCATGGGCAGTATACGTAACCTAAACTTTTGTACCCCCATAATATGCTGAAATAAAAAAAAGAAAGCTGTTTTATTACAAGTTCAACACAGTTATCAATATTGAAAAGTGACTGAGATATCTCAAAGGGGCATCATTTGTGTGTAAAGTATAATCCATATTTATGTTTGTGAGATGCACAATTAAAACCCCATAAGTAAAATCCGTAAGTAATTCACATAGAGGATTTAAAGAGTGATTGAAAGAACATGCTTTACTAACAGTAAAAAAAAAAAAAAAGAAAAGAAAAGTTGTGGATGTAAGATAAAGAAAGATGAGATATTTGTGTGCTTGTTTAATTTTTCCATTTCATGTTGAAGGCCCTTTGTTTATTGCCTCCCAATGCAGATTTTTCTTTTAATTAAGGAAATATTGTCAACGGAAAATATGGCTGGTGAAATCACCTAACAATTCACAACAGGAAATTTTTTAGATGAATGACTCCAATTTTTTTCTACCAAGACCTCTTTTTGTAATACTATGCTTCTCCCCAAATTTCATATTTTGAATTTTTAACACAATCCATATATATCCAATGCTATTGGTTTATTTTTTTATTATTCACTAAGCAGAGATTGTAACTATCAGAGTCATAATATGCAGAGCTTCTAAGGAGCATAAAATAACTGAATAATTACATTAAAAATCTAATTTTAACTAAGGTAAAGATATTTATAGTTTTAAATATCCTACCCAACTTTTTCAAAGCTAAGCTTCAATGCCTGTTAAGTTCTTTGAAATATAAAAATGTCCCAAAGAGCCCTGTAACTACTATCTCAGAGATCCAAATATTTAAGGGTTCCAAATTGGGAAGTAATGGGTCTAAACTAGTTTAAAAATCACCTGACAAATATGGTTTATTCTCACTTGAAGAATTAAATTTAATTATTTCAAGTATCCTAACTGTCTAAATGTGATAGAAAACAAAATCCAGTGACTCTTTAAAATATTTTTTTTTCTTCCACCCTCTTTTCCACTCTCTCTGCCCAAACCATTACTGGTAGGAGTAAGGCACATCCAACATGTACTCACCAGCCTGATTAGTTGTGATGCTGACTGCAGCAAATTGTCTTGGTGGGGAGCTCAGCTCTGACACCCCATTAATGGCATCAATCTCAAAGGTGTAGTTAGTGTGTGCCAGGAGGTCTGTCACTGTCACCGTGGTGTTGGTGAGTCCAAACTGTCGAGGGAGGAAGCGGACATTTGGGCTGCAGGGCTCACAGTGTTTTACATTCCACCCACATTTTTTACATATGATGTTGAAGGTAACATCTTTCCGGCCTCCTGTGTCCAGGGGCCAACTCCAGTCCAGGATAACCGAGGTCTCGTTTATATTAGAGATAACATTTCTTGGTGCAGATGGAGGCCCTGAAAAGTAGTTCAACAGAGATTAATGACCCTCACTTCTGTTTTCTACTACAAGGGAAATAGATAATTTACAATGGAACTGAAAGAGGTAAATAACCATCCTGTCTTTATTATCTACTTTTAATTCATCCTTAGAGGATCCATGAGATTATAGACACTTGGATTCAAGAGTACTATCCTCCCCAAGCAATGAATGGGGGAGTTTTGACTCCAAGGTGAGGGTACATTCAGAAAGTCCAACAAAAGAATTTACCACTACGTTTAATACCCTTGTGAATACTTGTGAAAACTTTAGTATTAGTTTTATAAATCTTAGTCCTTTTTCCCTGTGACCTATGACCAACATAGAGCAAGAGGGAATAGAAACGTAAAAACATAAATCCTCTGCCTATAACCTCCTCTATCCTGTCAAACGTAATGCAAGGTCTAAAACAAGACACAGAAAACGTTCTTTCTTTCTTGGGGTTGTACTGCAGGAAGTACTTTAAAATATAATTCATTTTGTGTGATAAATGTTGCACTTGGGGTGAGCCAAGCATGGAGAGTGAAGCAGAAAAAGCTTTCAATTTGCACATGGATAACAGAAGGAAATGGGCCAAATGCTTTCAAAACAAAAAAAAAACAAACAGCACAGTAACCAGAAGAAAAACCAAACCAAACCAAACCAAACATGGAGGCATGGGTTGCAGCAAAACTACTCACGGGTACAAGCCATGGATGGAGGATCTTTGTCTGCTCGGAAGTAATTATTCTCACACCTGCAGTTCATAGAACCATCTTCGTGAGTAGAACTGTGAGGTGGGCACTTAGCGCACTTCATATTACCATCCGAAGCCTTGTAGAAACCTGGTCGACAAGCTACAAACAAAATGACTCTTTTAGTGTTCTGTGATAAGTTTGAAAATGTACTTCAAAAATATGTAGAACAGATTTCAGTATGTTAGAATATGAATTCATGATGAATAAAAATCATTTTTTGTCCTAGAATTTACAGAAGCAAATAATATGGCCTAGTGTAATTTTTTTTTTACATATATGTTTGAATTTGCACCAAATGTTAAGGGAAAAAATAACCCACAAGATTTAGATTATTTTGGCATGCGAGTATGATGAAATTTCCAGCTTGTGTTTTCACAGCTTTACTTGGCATTGGACTATTTGTGGGGAAAATAAAGCAAAACCATGTCACCATGTAGTCATTCCCTTTTTTAAACATGATGCAATGTGTATACTATTTGCACTGTAGTTAGCAGTATATTACACACTGACTTGTTTTCTAATTGCTCTATGTGTGTACAAACTTGTCCCACAAATTATAAGCAAATGAAGGAAGAAAAATATACTTCCTGTATATTTTAGGATTCTTGATATATGATTTTCAAGTGTTATGATTTTTTTCTGGCTTGACAGTGTTGTTCCTTAACTTCTATGGCAAAGGCCTTAAATAAAGATTTAAGTATATTCTCTTGTCGATATCTGAAATACATAGGGATGTACAGTTTCTATTTAAACTGATATACTTGTGAATTGTTACTAGATGAAAGCTCTTTTAATAAATCTATGTTATCTTTGTCTTTCTGGCCATATCTCTGCATGATATGTTTTTTGTAAATCCAAAGGGCTGGTTATCAAACATTGATTTTAGTTTACCATTTAGTGTTTGGCATCTTTTTACTGCTTTTACAGAGATACATCTCACTATATTATTTTCATGTATTCTGATAGAAAATTCAAAATTCTGTATTATTTCATCTGATTCATTTTCCTAAGAACATTGGGAGTTGAAATCATAGTGAAAATTTGAACAAGAAGTCTCTTGACATTCCTTTGAAGAAGGAATTCAGGATCCAAATTTTAAGTTTCATCCATATCATCTTTGAAAAAGTTAATGATTTCTAAACCTCTAAAATTCAATTTCAATGCTACATTAAGATCTGATGACTTAAAACACGTATGCACAGAATAGACCCTATAGATTGTATTTGAATTTCAGAATTTCTTGTATTGACTTCATATTGTGCATATAGGTTTATTCACATTCAAGTAAAACCTGTGTCGACAAGTCTTAATTTTATAATCACTAAATGCATTTTTGAAAAATAACACATTATATCCATCGGTTGAATACCTTTTGACTGAAAGTTTCTTGAAACGAAATAAGAGAAATACACTGGAAAGAGAAACTACAATAATTTAAAATGATAGTAAATCATTAATCAAGTCTAGCTGTTTTCTAGTTCCTAGTAAGAATGGCTGCTTTAGGATCATTTTATAGTTGATCATTTATTGAACACCTATTGGTGTCACCTTGAGATCCATTCAAATAAATTCTACTGCTCTAATCAGACATGAATTAGGATCGTAAACCTTTTAGCATTATCCTTAAGCATTAGTTAGGAACTTCCACTCATATCTCATGTCATATTTCCTCAGGGGGAAAAGATATACAGTATATAAACAAACTATGCACTTAACTTCTGGTTTCAATTTAGTTCATTATCAAGTGCCTTTAAATTTGCAGGAGAGCATTGCTGAGTCTTTAAAAGATTATGTTGGAGTGCACTGATGTACTTTGTTATTAATATTTTGTTTGCTTGTAAGTTTATCTGTGTGTTTTTGTTTGAGGCTTTTATGGTTTTTATAACATTTGGCATAAAGGTATTCACCAAACAATCACTTTTTGGTACTATTATAAGTGGGTACACTATGTAATACTAAAAAAAAGAGACAAGACAGTCACGTAATCCCTTTTTAGCTACAGTGCAATTTATCAGGATTATTGATAATATCTTGAAGGTAGCTATAGTTAGTAAACATAGAAGTTAACAATGTTACTCAAACTAGTCACTAGACTTTATCCAATTATGATCAACTAATAACCTTAGAGACGGCAATACTAAAAGATAGGTAGGCACACACACATGCAGTTTAATAGATATTTGTTAGGCATCTAGTTTTGTTCAGGCTTTTTGATAGACGTAAAGGCAAAAAATTCTGTTCATACCAAAAGGGCTCTTGCAATCAAGAGCAGGCAGCAGGCATTTAATACAGACCACACTGAGCAATCTCTCCGTTCTGACTGATTGGTTGGAAGAGACTCCACAAAAGAAATGCCATTTGAGAAGGATCATAAAAAGATAGGAAGAGGTGGCTGGTAAGAAGCATAATTAAATATACAAATAGACCAACATGAAAAGACAAACTGTTATGTAGAAAATTGTGGCAAGTGCTGTTGATTATGTACCTGATATCCACACTCTGCTTCCTACTTGCTAACAGAATCCTAATTTTGCTCAGAATTCAGCCCAGGCAAATACAACCTTACTCAGACTTCAGTGCATCTAGAGATGAATAGCCAAACTTATGGCCAAAAAGATGGTTAAAAAATAGAAACAAGAATCTGATGAAAGTCTTTCCTTTCTAGGAAGATGGTGCAAATGCAAATGGACATCCCTTCTATATTATTCCAGCCTTGATTATGGAAATTATGGCCAAAATTGCAGCAGCTTACATGTGATAAGGAGTTAAAAGCCAAGCAAACCAGAGGGATGTGTAACCCTGTACTTGCTGATCCAGTGAACACCTATGTCAAGATTTCTTATGTTAGAAAGATAACACCCTGTTTGTAACCATCTGCACGTTTCTTTCATTTAAGTATTGTTTTATAGAGTGAAGAAGGTTTCACATATAAAAGAAAAAAAATTCATGAAAGTGTAGATATGTTAATGTGTTTTCTTACCTTTCATTATTTAAAAGAAGTTCTGGTAAACTTATTAGAGTATACCAAAGAAAGCAGAATAGGTAAGAAGGGTTGACAAATGAATACTAATTTAGATTTGTCCAGTGACAAGTTTTAAAATAAAAAGCCCCAGCTATATAGTCAAAGTCTTCCATGATATATACCAGCTATTAAAGCAATACTTAACTAAGGTGGATACACATGTGTTAAAAATCTGCTGCCAGTCGCCTGGCACAGTGGCTCATGCCTGTAATCCTAGCACTCTGGGAGGCCAAGGTGGGAGGATTGCTTGAGCTCAGGAGTTTGGAACCAGCCTGAGCAAGAGTGAGACCCCTGTCTCTACTAAAAATAGAAAAATTAGGAGAGCATTTTGACCTGTGCCTGTAGTCCTACTGGGGAGGCCATGGCAGAAGTATCGATTGAGCCCAGGAGTTTGAGGTTGCAGTGAGCTACGATGATGCCACTGAACTCTACCCAGGACAAAAGAGTGAGACTCTGTTTAAAAAAAATCTACCAAAATGACAGAGTTCTGATTTACATCTTCCCTCAGGTAACCCAGTAGTAATGTTCTTTTCAGTCAAATGCTGGTAAAAAAATATTCATAGATTTTAACCTCAGTGTGGATATTGCATATATAATCAACAGCACTTGCCCCATTCTTCTGCACAACAGTTTGTCTTTTCATGTTGGTCTATTTGTGCATTTAAAAAATATTCATAGATTTACAGCATAGTAAAATCAAAGAGTTATTAAACAGTTTAAAATCTTTTAAGTGGAGGCAAATTGCCACCTTTTCTTTCTGGTCCCAGAGAGGTTTACTTCCCTTATAAGGAGCTTTTTAAACTAGTTAAGTATGGCAGTAACTGTCATCTTTGATTTCATATCAATAATTCAAAGTAAGATGATCTATGAGTCTAAGTTAATAACTATTCAAAAGTGGAAGGTAGCACCTCCTCAAGCCCTGCTAGATAGCATCATGGATTTATTAGGAATCAGACTTGTTAATATAATGCTTGGATTAATGTATTCACTTTTATCAAACTAACATGTATTGGTCTCCTAAAATGACCTAGACACTTGCTATGATCTGAATGTTTGTGTTTCCCCAAAATTCATATGTTGAAACCTAATGACCAATGATGGTGTGAGGTGGTGGGGCTTTTGGGAGGTGAGTAGGTCATGAGGGAAGAATCTATAATAAATGGGATTATTTCCCTTTTAAAAGAGCCCCAGAGAGCTGCCTTGTCCCTTCTATCATGTGGGGACACAGCTAGCAGGTCCATCTATGAACCAGGAAATGTGTCCTCACCAGACACTGAATCTGGTGGCACCTTGGTCTTGGACTTCCCAGCCTCCAGAACTGTGAGAAGTAAATTCCTGTTGTTTACAAGACACCTAGTTTATTATAAGTGGTTATAACAATCCAAACAAACTACAGTAATGATTGTTTTCAGTCTTATAGTAATAAAAGTCACAATCCTAGTTTTTAAAAAGGAGACCAATTTCATATGTCATAGTTATTTTAGAAATGGATCTACCCACTTGAGGATTTGAGTTGCAAGACAGTTTCCTATATGGCATTTATGTTATCTTCACCAAGAAATTCCCTGATTTTCCTTATTTTCATCTCAATACTTCGAGGTATTTTCAGCATGTTACAGGAGAAGCACTGGACTAGGAAAGAGGAGATGCAGGTCTTGATCTGGTATTTTCTACTAAACAGACTTTCTTCAGATTCACTGATCAGGTGTCTTAAAACATTAATGAGGTATTTGAGATAGAGACTTCCTCTTTTATAAATAACTCATAGGTTCCATTTTTAGTAATTATGTATTCCCAGGTTAGACCCTGAGCAATACAGAGACAGGAATTATATCCTATTCATTTTATATACCCTGCATCTTGCACACTGGCCAGCAATGAGAAGTTGATGAGCATTTTTTAAGTGAATGATTAACTTGCAAATGATTGTCTCTCAGGACTTCAATTTCCTCATCTATAAAATGACAGGTGTTGACTAAATTGTCTCTAAAGACTCTTCAGGCCGAGACACTTTAAATGTTAATACTTTGTATCCCAAAATTTGTATTAATAGAATTCCTAATACTTTCTAAATAAAAATGAAGAACAAATAATCTTCACATTTATCACTGCTTTAAGGATTAGAAGTACCCATTGAAATGATAAAATCACACACTGCAATAAGTCAAAGAAATTAAGTTCTTTTCTAGCTTAAAAGAAATATATTTGAAAAAGAAATGACAGATTTTTCAGTGCTTCCCTACATCACAGCAGTACGTATTCAAAGAGTACATTGATTTTATGGTTGGATGAACTGAAAGATAAATTGACGGTCAAACAAATAATTCCCTATTATACTTTCATCTTAGCCAGTAACATAATAAAACTATGTTTTCTGGTAGGCTTCGTTTTGGGCACATTTTAGATAGAACAGAATGTTTAGAAGTTTGGTAATCTTCTAGGAATGTATGGAAATAATTCAAATTTGATAATATTAATCAAAATGCTAATATTATCTATAATTTTAAAAATATAAGGTAATATGATTGTTTTATCTTTTAATGATTTAAAAAAATAAGTGCAATATTAAAAATGTGATTTAAAAGAGAGTACATTTCCTTCTATTAATCTGCAGTGGGGATTTATGTTTTTTTTTTTTTTGAGACAGAGTCTCACTTTGTTGCCTGGGCTAGAGTGAGTGCCGTGGCATCAGCCTAGCTCACAGCAACCTCAGACTCCTGGGCTTAAGCGATCCCACTGCCTCAGCCTCCCTAGTAGCTGGGACTACAGGCATGCGCCACCATGCCCGGCTAATTTTTCCTATATATATTTTTAGTTGTCCAGATAATTTTTATTTCTATTTTTAGTAGAGACAGGGTCTCGCTCAGGCTGGTCTCGAACTCCTGACCTCCAACGATCCACCCCCCTTGGCCTTCCAGAGGGCTAGGATTACAGGTGTGAGCCACCGCGCCCGGCCTGCAGTGGAGATTTAGTTGTCTTTTTTCTTGCTCATCTAGCCTTTAGATTTTCCATTTTCAGTGCTGAGGCAGTGAGGATGTGTTTGTTCGTTTATTGAGTAAACCTCAGTACTTACTGAAAAAAAAAAAAAAAACAGAATGGGCCACAGTGGAACAAATAGGATGAATCCCTTGCCAAATGTTAATTTTCTATTGAGAAATACTAAAAATATGAGTAAGATAATAGAAGGAAGCCAAAATAATACCAATTTGTAGTGGATGAATTAGAAATATTTTGGGAACCTGCTGTTTCTATACTTACAAAGGGGAAACAATAAAACAGGAACTGAATACTGTGGGCCCACAGGGGGTTAAAATAACAAACTGCCAGCTCTGAAAAATAATAAAGAAAAAAAAGTATGAAACAGGCAGTCTTATGATCACTACCTACACAATGACTAATAATTATGGAAGAGCTTAAGGACAGAATCTTGGCCTCATTCCCAAAGCACATAACACATTTTTCCTCCCAGTTGTAATTGATGACTTTGAGCTACGCTGATACAGAGAATGGGTAAAGTTACCATCGTGAAAGGAAAACAAATGCACTTAGTAAACCATGGTGGCTACTGTTGAAAGAAAGAAGACAGCCTTTCAATTGCAAAGTGAATTTTGTCTCCAGTTGACTAATGTGGTTGACTTTTAGAAGAAACATGGTCCTAATTAAGGGTTAAAAGGCTCATTTCAATTTGAATTAACATTAAATTAAAATATAAAGCTGTTGGTAAATAGGGCTCTCTTAGTATTCAGACCTTACCTCCAACACACAGGGCTATATTACCAATTCCCAGCCATAAACACAAACTAATGACTAGAACCAGCACTGACTAAACAGATGATTTCCTGGCCTTGCAATTCCAGGCTTGACAGGGTCTATTTGCCTATACAAGGTCAAAGCAACTGTTTATTCCCAAAATGAGCTGCACTCCACAATCTTACAGGAACTCTATTCTTTGCCATCTGAATAGAGGTACAATGCTTTGAGGCAAGGCCGAGACATTTCAATACACTGGAAGTGGCTACGTTCAGTCATTAAACCCTGCCTGCAATGTGCAGCATTTACAAAGTGATCAAGTGTTTCCTTCTTCTGTTCCTTCCACTGTTCAATAAGAAAGGCCTAAGGCAAAATGCCACCACACCATTAAACACAACAGAATCAATCACAATCCAGTATGGCTCAAAGATAGCTTAGTAACAAGACTTTATTGTGTTTGTTGTTGTTTCATCAGATTTAGCCAGACAGGTGCCAGTAACGCTGAAATATGTCCAATGCACATTCAACACAAAGAGAATGCTAAAACGGCCTCTGGTTCTAAGGATTCTGTTTTGCCAGCTTTTAGTTGTCCACTTTCAAGGAAGAACTGTATGTCCTAAGATTATCGCCAGTTGAGTTTTTCTATTCTTCATTATCAACAGCAGAGAATGAGATAAATTAATAGAAATATGTATGCAATGAGCAGGTAATTACAGAGATAGGAGGAAGAGAAAAGGGGGAAGGGAAGAGAATGGAAAAAAGAATATTATTTATGGGACGTTATTATAGTGAATGTTAAAATGCATAGGACTCAAATCTATACTCAGGTTGTATTAAGAGACAGCCTGGAGAAGCTTTTCAGAATAGTATCAGAAGTTTTCATTAGATCTATTATCATGAGAATGTCTAAGAAAACTATTCCTAGAAAGATTTATGGAGGAGCTAAATAAATCACTTCTATATCTAAATACTCTCTACTATAAATTAGCATTTTTCAGACTGCACTGGAATCATAATTAGAACATGAGAATTGGGTACCAATCCAACACTCACCCTTATAATTTAATTTTGGAAGAACAGAATTAGCAACATAAATTGAATTTTGGAGTATACAATGTCACCCAAGTTAGGAGTCTTGAGATGTGAGTGATGAAAACCTTAGATGCCATAATTTCTGCATTATTGTATACGAATGCAGAAAGAACAATTACGTCCTATGTATATTCAACTACACAAAGATATATGAGCAATGATATTTATAGTATTTGCAAATTAGAAAAAAACATAATGACCTAAATTAGAAAAGCAGTTAAATAAATTATGCTATATTCATACATTTTCATAAATAAATTATGCTATTCCCATAGATTTGCATGTTAGAGTTAATGTCTCACATGGAAAGATGCTCATGATATCTTTATAGGAAAAAACCAGGATAAAATAATGTCTATATAATCATGTTTTTGTTGTTTATCTGTATATTCTTGTCCATCAAACATGAACATTATCACTTATCTCATGAAGAACTTAAAAATTTCAAAACTATTAGAAGAAAAATTATTGTACAAACACAATAACACCAAGTCAGTGAATGTGTGTGTCTTTGTATAACTTGAGCTTTGGGTGCATATATGTGTAGTTATATCCATGTAAAAAAGTAAATTCAATGTTATGTGCAGGACTGAAATTTACACATCCTTATCACACCCCCACCCCCCACCCCTGGTCTGTCAACACACACAAACACATACAAACACACACACACACATGTACACACACTCTCAACAGTTTTTATCAGCTCTTCATTCTATTATACTGTTCTAGGAGCTTTCTTTTTCT
Source organism: Lemur catta (assembly GCF_020740605.2). Classification (NCBI taxonomy): domain Eukaryota; kingdom Metazoa; phylum Chordata; class Mammalia; order Primates; family Lemuridae; genus Lemur; species Lemur catta. The sequence goes on from NC_059128.1 coordinate 247,624,705, forward strand.
TCTTCCTTTTTGTTCTTAAAAAATTTATGTCCACTATGTGAATTTCACACTTTTGATCTCAAGTAATCATATCCCCACTTGGGAAAATTTATACAGAAAAAGTACAGTTTTTAAAATCCAGGCTTTAAATGAAAAGCCATACAAGGTAGAAAACTTAAGAGGAAAAATAAACAGGCAAAAATTTCTCTGAAAGCTGCAAGATGCAATTCAAAAATATTTGCTCTCTTGGTTATATTGGTAATTATCCACTCTCCAAAAGAGAAGATGACCATCTAGGGTTTTGAGGAATGGTGATATCACTGCATTTTATCAGAAGTCTTTTAAATTGGCTTTACTTTTTAAATAAGTTTATTTTAAAATAATGTCAATTTTTCTACTCTGAGGAAATAAATCCTTCACGTTCAGATTTATGCCTTAACACTTCATATAATCCTACCAGCTTTCCATTCCATTTTTATATTTTAAAATTTATTAAAATTACTCATGTGATATTATTGTTAAAAAGTCAGTAGATTTAAAATAAACCTATGATGTATCATTTATATATTGAGTATTATTTTATTATCATATAATGCTACCAACTAGAAGATTTACCATTTAAAAGTATTCAATATTTGCTTTGAGTAATTTCATGGATAATAGCTATTTAGAGGTTATATAGAAAAATAAATAAAATGAGTGCAACACTAATGTCTGTTTTTTTAATTTATTTTTATATTTATGATAAATATTTGTTCCAAGATATAAAAGGGGTGTCTACTTAAAGTATTCTGAAATACATTCCCTAAATGGATAAGAATTGATTTCACCAGGAAAACATAAAAACCATCGTAAGTGAATGCCCAGGGGATCAACAAAACTGTTAGCTAAATGAGTCTTTCAAAAAACCTTAAGCCAATTATCTTTTCTAAAACTATTAAAAAACATATGTTTGTGTTTGTGTAGAGTAGCATGTCTATATATTTAAACTTCAAATAAAATAAGTTCCCTCTTGTTCACGAAAAAATTATTTTTCTATTTGCATAAGAGCACAAAGTTTTTCAAAGAAAAAACTGGTCTCTATAAAGTTTCAAATGTGTGTGTCTACTCTAATTTGCATATAAAAATACAAAATATACCCCCTATTCCAATTAAGATGGAAAGAAATTTCTCAAGTATATACAAAAATTTCATGGGCAGATGCCACAGTGTATATATTAATATTTAATGGTGATACAAAAGAAAAATATCCCAAAACTTTAAGATGCACTTTAACTGTCTTGCATTCCTTAAAGGGGTTAATTTCTAAATATAGAGATATGAACTTTTTTTCACAGTTATATTATCCTAGAATTTTACCTTCAAGTTGAGAGATGAATTGTGATAAAAGGAATAAGAAGATTAAATTTATCTAATAGGATGAGAAAATTAAACGTCAGAAAGAATAGGAGAAAGATAAGAAAATATTATATTGGAAATATTAAAATGCATTGCTTATAGTTGGCAAACACATAACACTCTTATAGTACAAATAACTGGGACGTATTAGGAGTTTGGAACATACAGAAGAAGAGCAGCAGGAGAACGTCTGCCATTTTTGTTCACACTATCTGGTCATTTCACATAATCTGTATTCAGTGCTGCCATTCTAGAAGAGTAGATGGGATGGGAGTGGGGGAAGGTGGAGAGAAGGAGAGAGAAAGAGGAAAGATAGAATGGGTATACCTGTGTATATTAAAGTAGACAAATCTGGAGTATGTGTGGGTGTTTATATATGAGTCTGTGTGATTTCTCTAATTTAAACCACCACTCTACTTCATGGCAGAGACAACTACATATTCTATCAACTCTCTGGAATTACTTTTTAGAATTTTGTTGATTGGTTTGAGAAATTAATTCAAGATGATTGTTTGTCTTCTTTTTATATTCTGAAAGTTTAGGTGATTAGATCTCACACAGGAAGCTGGGAGAGGTGAGGGATTGGGAGGAGAACGAGAAAGGGAGCTCCCTAAGAAAGTCATATCTTATTCCAGCAACACAAATTTTGTTGCCTTTGAAAACCTAGGTAGATTTTTCACTGCAATGTTTGCACCATCTTCTCTGGATTTATCTACCTACAGAAAACAGTTCTTACCACCATGTAACATAAAAAAATAGCATTTACTGAAAACCTATTCCATGCCTAGTATTGCACTTGTGTTTTATTTCCATGCTTACAACAATCATGTGAAACTAGTAGTATCTAGTTTTCCTCAGGAGAAGATTAAAGTTTAAAGATATTGAGTACATTGGCTGTGTATCCCACTATTAAGCATTATAATCAAAAATTAAAATTATGTTTGAGGGCTTCCAATACAGATATTTTTGTTTTTGTATCCAATTTCTTCTTATTCCTGTAAAATTTAAAAGTGACAACTAATGTAGCATTAACAAGCAATCTGACATCACAAAAACAATGTACACATTTATATGAAGTGTACTATAAAGATACTGGCTGATCTTCAAATGCACACAGGGAAATCGATTACCTCATTTCATCTCAGTAACTGTCAGGTCCATAGAAGTTTTTTTCAACAATTTCTTATGCATCTAGTCAAGTGATGGAAAGTAATTTTATCCATTAGGAATAGAGACTGACATAGACCTGCCAGAAAGGTATTTGTGGGCTGAATTATTTCGTGGAGGAATCTGCCTACTTACCCTAGAATTAATTTTCTATGTTATTTATGTTATCAGCTGAAAGAAGGAACTTCATTGTATAGGGAAAAAAATAAAATGTTTCATTTTCCTTTGGTTACTAGAGAGTACTTACTGTCTAATAGACTAAAGTAATAAAGTGGGATTGCATTAATCCTTTTAGTTTTGGATTGGAATTTAGTTATAGTAATTTCAGATATAACTCCTGGATATGCATGTTTACCATGCATCTGAAAATAGTACAGTGAAAAAAAAATAGAACCTCTTCCAAGATTTTGGGGTAGATTTAATGCACTTGAAAAAGATACTTAAAAATGCCTTCAGCACTACCCCAAATCTGTACTTGTCACTCTTACTATACATTTGGCACAACTAAGTAACAGATTTTAAAACCAATAAAATTTTTGTTAAATAAGTCTATGATAGCACATCTAATAGTACATCTAATGTGCCTTCAACATAACATGACAGCTGGAACATGAGCCATTTTCTTTTGAGTAAATCTTGATTTCTTAGCATTTTAAACTTATTTGATGATACATAGTAGGGAGCTATATCTGAAAAAAATTTTATGACTAGGTAAGTTCATGTTTAGTATTATCTAAAATCATGTAAACTCATATTCTAGCACCCATTTCTGACTGCCTTCACGTTCACCATCTGTGCATTTGCAGGCCAGATAAAAATTCCAACTAACTAAAATTCTTTCTGAACAGTGTGCTTTACGCAGTTCATAACTGATATATCTCATAAGGCAATGTAGTTACTTATCTACATATAAACTACACGTTGACAATATAATCATGTTTTCATAAAACATTCTGATCTTTGAAACTTAACTCTTACTAGATTATTGCATTGAGATAGATAAAATAATGGTACTTCATGGGCATCTTTTTTTTTTTTTTTTTGTCTGTATTTCTTGACACCTACCAGAATGAACTGGCTCATGTAAGGCAACCAATAAATTTTGAGGGAAGAATGGAAGCCTCTTTCATCTGTACCTAATGATTCCCATTATCTATTTCCTATGCCCAGTTACTAGGTTTAAGCAACCATAGATGTCTTTTTTTTTTTTTTTGATTGTAGATTTCTTAGTAGGACCAATTTCCCTTTAAAAAATTAGTCTCAAGTTATGAATCAATCATGAAGTTTCACAATAAAAGAATAGGAAGAAGGTGGACAAATTTTTAAAGATATTTGTGTGATCCATTAGGTGCTAAATACAGAAATATAGCTGGCCCTCTCTGTGGGCTCCACATCCATAGATTCAACTACCCACATATCAAAAACATTAAAAAAAAATTGGATGGTTGTATCAGTACTGAACATGTACAAATTTTTTCTTGTCATTGTTCTCTAAACAATATAGTATAACAACTATTTACATAATATTTACATTGTATTAGGTATTATAAGTAATCTTGACATGATTTAAAGTATACTAGGAAGATACACATAGTTTATTTGCAAATACAACATTATTTTATATAAGGGACTTGAGTATCCACAGATTTCCGTATCCTTAGGGGTCCTGGAACCAATCCCACAGTGATACCAAGGGACAACTGTATATAATGTCATATATATAATATTATAATATATAATAATATATATGATTAATGATAATCATAAATCATATTTAAAAACTAGAATTAAAAAACTCCCTAATTTTCTCTAAAACATTTCTTTAGAACAAAATCTGTAGTTATGTAAAAGCAAATATGCCCTGGATAAAAGAAAATATAAGTTATATTTACTAAAGAATATTTTTTATGAAATTAACATTTTAAGTTAGCTTAGTCAAGAAAAGGAGTAACTGAATTTCCAACTGAATAATATTTATGGCATGAAAGCTATCTAACCTTAAAAATGAGGCCTACAATTTTCTGTCATACATACAAAGCACTAAAGGATTTACGTGAATTGTAAAAAGAAAAAACAAAAAATGAAGGGCAGAGCATACTAGGGTAAAAGCCTTGAAGCAGGAAAGAATTGGAGAGTACATGAAAGTGAAAGAAAAAAGAGTATAGCTGGAACAGAGAGTACAGGTGGGCCTCAACTTAGTCTGGGGAGGCATGAAGACCAGTCAGGCCATGCAGTGCGTTGAAGATATTATTAAAGGCTTATTTTTATTTATTAAGTGTTGTCAGAGGTCACTGAAAGTTTTCATGCATGAGAGGTACACCATAATCAGATTTACATTTCAAAGGATCATTCTTGTTTCTATGGGGAAAATGCATTGAAGTGAGTCAAGAATGGAACTGATAAGAAGCTACTGAAATAATCCAAATTAGAGATGATATGGCATAGGGAGAGAAATGACTATGCACACAGAAAAAAATTGAGTTCATTTGAGACATATTATGTAGATAATATGGGTAGGTCTTGAAGCTAGAGTAGATGTAGAGTGTACGCATACATAATGACATCTAAAACAAGGTAACTACAGGAGGTGATGGATGCGTTAATTAACTTGATTGTGGTGATCATTTCATAATGTGTATGTATGTCAAATTGTCACATTGTATACCTTAAGAATATACAATTTTTATTTGTCAATTATATTTTGATAAAACTACAAACAATAAATCTGGATAAACTAGGGGAAAAAAGACTGACATGTAAACTTTTACATTGAGCAACTAGGTACTATTCCTATTTCCTGATTTAGGGAAGGCATGGATGGAGAGTAAAGTCATAAGAGTTATATTTTGGATATATTACACTGAGTTAGCCAACAGAAAATGCCAAGTAAGCATTTGCTGTAGTAAGTTGTGTGGTATTTATAGTAATTGCACTATATCCAAAAGAATGGATTCCAATATTTTTACTTTAAGAAAAATGCCACATTTAGATTTCTTTGTCACGTAGGCTTTTGTTTGTTGGCACCAAATGAAGTTGGCTAGCAAAAATATGGGTTTTCAGAGAAGCCAACATGATCTAGCAATATATAGCATTTTTTATATAAAAGGAATTCAATAAAACATTTCTGGAAAAATTTTTCTGTTGTTGGCACCTTAGTAAAACAAGGTGACTTTACTTAGTTGGGAGATTCATCTCCTTAGAAAATGGTGGTAATTAGACCTGAATATTGGTTTTGAATTACTCATGAACCAGATACTTGGCCTCAAAAATAGACAAGCTATGCTCTATCAACTCCAACAAAAGTTGTTTTTTGTACTTTCTACTGATATCCACTATCAATGACAAAGCAGAAGAGAAAATTATATTAGATCATTAAACATGAAATGTCCAATTTTGAATCAAATGCATAGTTTATTATGTCTCAAACAAGAGCAGTACAATTAATCAAAGCACCTAACTATTGGCACAGTTTTGCCATTTTAATGGTAGCTTGTTTACACCAGCAGTGAAGACGCCTGGAGAGCGAGTGGCAATAAAATCATGAAAGGTGTTTTCCATAGCTTGTTGAGAATTGAATCTTTTTCCTTGCAAGAAGTGGTCCAAAGCCTGGAAGAAGTGGTAGTGAGTTGGTGTGAGGTCTGGTGAATACAGTGGATGACAGAGAGTTTCCAAGTCCAGACTTTGTAGTTTGAGCAGCGTTGTGTTTTACGACATGTCGTGGACCGTTGTCTTGCAGAGGATTGGCCGGTCTCTATTGACTAATCTTGACTCTTAATCACAGGCATCTTTATCATTTCGTCCAACTGGCTGCAGTAAACATCTGCTGTAATCGATTGACCAGACTTCATGAAGCCATAGTGGATAATAGCAGTTTTGGACCACCAAGCAGACACCATTAGCTTTTTTTTGATGAATATTCAGTTTTGGACTGTGTTTCGGCACTTCATCTTTATCCAACCACTGTGTCGAATGCTTGCAATTGTCAAAAATAATCCATTTTTCATCACACATAATAACACGGTGTAGAAATGGTTCGCTTTTATGCTGTGGCAGCAAAGAAAGGCAAGCTTCTAGATGATTTCTCTTCTGGTGCTCATTTAATTTATGTGGTACCCATCTATTCAGCCTCTTTATCTTGCCAATTTTTTTCAACTGGTCCAATATTATTGTAATAATAATGTAAAACCTTGCTGCTAATTCACGTGTAGGTTGAGATGAATTTGCTTCTACTTCAGTGTTCAGCTCATCATTATCCACCTTGGTCTCAGGTTTCCCACATGCCTCATTTTCAAGATTAAAATCACCAGAATAGAACTTCTCAAACCATCCATGTACTGTGTGTTCATCATCCACATCTTTCTGAACACCTTGTTGCTATTTTGAGCTGTCTGCACTGCACTGGTTCCACTACGGAACTCATATTCGAAAATAACACAAATTTTTGACTTATCCATGGTTTCACAAAAATTGCTCTAAAAAAACATTTGAAAGATAATCGCAAGCCAAAATATGCATTTGCATTTGAAAGACTGAGGGTGTACCTTCACAATTAAAATAAAACTGGAATTGTCAAAGTGAAATGTCAGAGATATCAACTGTCAAACTAATACTTAAGGAAATCAGACATTTCATACTTAATACTCCAATCAACAAAAATATATCATGACCATTGGACCAACAATTTAAAGTGCTACCTCATTGCTCCTAAATTGGCAGGAGACATTATTTTGAAATACATTTGTAATTGTTATGAGCACAAGTTCAGACTGCCCTGGTTCAAATCTTGACTCTGGCACTTACTAGGTATATAATCGAACAAGTTACAAAGTTTCTTCATGCCTCAGTTTCTTTGTACCTAAAATGGGGATAGTAGAAATGCCATAATAGGATTTTGAAAGAATTAAATGTGAGTATAATAATTTTCAAATTCATATCAGAACTTAAGTATTAATATACATTTATATAAGTAATTAAATATATACCTAATATGTACAAGCATTTTTAACATCTATGACAGTAATTAATTTTTATCAGTGTATTTTAGCAATATTAAACCACATTTGCCTTTTCTTAGTTTTCTACTTTTAGAGATGTATTAGGCATTTGCTTTTTCTTGGAATATTATGCCAATATCCTTCTCTGTTAAAATTATACTTTTTCACATAATTTACAAAAATATATCACAAAACAGCATCTTCCTTTCCGAGTATGTTATTGATAGATATGTGGCAAGTCTTTTGCTGCGCCCAGTAGTTCCAACAATTAATTTGTAACCCTAGAGATTTTCATAGATAGATTGTCTGTATAATTTTTAACAAAATATACAAAACAAAGCAATTTTTGCTCTTAGTTCTTGGTTGATATGCCAATCCACCTGGTCACACATAACTAATGCCTTTACTCTCCTCCGAAATCCCTTTACTTAGCTGGTGGAAGGATCAAAGCTTAATGGGTCTCCTCAGAGAAAATGAAAGTAATTACCTCTGACTATGTACTCAAACCCTCCTTGCTTCTTCATATAGATTCACTCTTCCCACCCCAATATAGGCAATTTTTAATTTTTATTTCTTAGACTTACCACATGCACTAGCAAACACTTTCAAACTTGGCTGCCTTCCCTCCACATCTTGTCCTAACTTCTGAAAGGAGTCTTCTTTTATTGAGTTTCAAAACATACGTGATTTTGAAATTCTTTACTTTTCTGAGTCTTATTGCTCAATAAGTATAACACATAACTGTTGTTAAGATGATACTGATCTTTTCAACTTTCAGCCACTTGTCCAAATCTATGTCATGTTGGTACTGACCAAAGTCTTTTCAATCTGATAGTTTTTCTGACAGTTAATGAGAAGTAAGAGGCCAGAGCTATTAGTCCAAATCCAAGGGGATAAATGCCAAGATCATGAAAACCACATTCACATATGGCAATAATTGGCAGGGCTCTTTTAGGTGATTGTAGCATTATTTCCAAAGACCTGCTGGATACTTGAATAATTCCTTGGTGCCAAATAGGAAACTCTCTTGAATAAGGTAAGTACATGCTCTTCGTGTGTGTGTGCATGTGTTTATGTGTGCACAGTTACTACTTTTTTCAAGGTACTTTGCTGATAAAGCACATTCATTTGAATAATTTGTACCAGAATTTATGTAACTTTACCGAAATTCTAGACTTAATTTTATGGCAAGCAAAAACTCAGAAATAAGATAATTCAGTCCCACTGGGTATAAGGTATTATGGATTTAAATTAACAGAAGACAATATGTTTATACACCTAAATACCATAACACTAGGAGCAGCAGCTCAGTTTTGGAAATGATTTTTCATCAAGAAGCTTAATACCATTTATAGAATTCTCTTTTAACTAAACTTGCCCATTCTTTTCACCTTTCAAAGGTAGCACAACATTCAGTCTGTCACTGTTAAGGCATTTATCAATTTAATATTTTGGGATTTGATTTTATATTTATTTACACTGCTAAATCTGCTCTCTTGCTCCTGCTGCTCTATAAGTCTCTGCGATAATCCTTTCTGTTCCAATCTAACCTCTTTCTGTTTTCTCACACTTCTTAATAAATTAAATATTCCTCAGACTCACAAGTAACCAGCAAATGAGAAGGAGAATATTATGGTGCCTCTAAAGGAACAGCATATGCTTAAAGGAAGTGCTGTACCCACGGTGTTCCAAAACTACCTTGGTGGAGCGGTATCAAAACATTTCTTGGAGCAGAAAATATTTTAAGTTAGTTTGAACTATAGGCACAGCTTCCTTATATTTAAATGTATCTTTTCATGTAGAAGGAAGAGAAGCCTCAGATCGGGAGGCAGCAGACCTGTATTCTAGTTCTGATCAGTACTATTTAGCTGGGTACCATTTTACATTGAGAGGATTTCTCCCAGTTCTACAGCCAATGGGTAGTGGGGATAGACTTGACTCTTCTTCCTTCAATTCACATGCTGCTCCTATTACGCTCACAACCTAGAACTTTAAGAGCAGCTAATAAATTGTTCCTGGGTCAATTTAACGTGGGATGCAAGTGCTTTTGATAATATTTTACTCCACGTGCATGTGTGACTATATTGAAATCTGGGAACAGTGTCATATGACAAGCCAGTGGTGTGAAATTCCTTGTGGAGAAGCAGAAACAGAACAGGCACTCTCCACACCCCAGCCAAATTTATACTGTCCATCATTCCTTCCTCTATTAGTTATTATAGGTACAAGATTGACTTTTCCATAGCTAAGATGATATTGATTCTGCTTTAGTAATCCCTTTTCAATTTTATATTATAGGGAAATTTATAGCAACTATTCACTGAGATAGACCATTACTCATCACATGAATAGTTTTAGTCATCAATAACATGTAAATATATTCCAATAATAACTTTTCAGAAGTTGTGAAAGACCTCCAAATATTTTTGTGGTGTGTTATATCTATCTAATGCTGTTAATCTAATGGCTCATTTTTGTTAATCAAGATCCTACATAGGCATATAATTAAGTTTAAACAAGGATTAGAAAGCCTTGCCATGTAGCCTCATGACTTTAAAAAAAAAAAAGTGCACAAGATTGTCTCATTTAAAATCTCATATCCTAGAATGGATAGACTTCCTCATCTATTTAGCACTAATCTCTCAGGATTAGAAGATGACACAAGATGGTTCAATGATTACATTAGAGAATATGTTTCCCCTAAAGCAAAGATAATATCCCTGTAGTCACCTTCAGTGTCTTATCTCAAGTTCCTCTTTCATTTGCTGAATTTCTATTCCTCTGTGTCAGCTATAACTTGAAAATTAAACACCTTTGGGACACTAGAGAATAGCACGAAACGAACACTATTCTGACCACAGCTGGAGGCTGTGGAAATGCTGGTGCGAAAGGCTTGGGCGTCATGGGAAGGTAGCGGCAGGGAGCTGGCTATTTCATCCAGTTTCCCAAACTATTTTATTATTTTCTACTTGAATTCTTTGTACATGCATGTATGCCTATCTTTCATCTAAATATTACTAATAACAACTAGTAATACAATACTAGGAATTAAAGAGTCACTGTTTTTAGAAGTATGCAAGTTTTTTCAATATCAGCAATTTTCTTGTGCTCAGAATTCTAAGCATTTTGAGCAGTCATTGCTTAAATACATACTTATATTTATAATAACAGAACACAATGGTATGTATAAATACTTTACATGTACATATAACATTACATGTTAAAAACAAACCTAAGAGTATTTTAAATTCATTTCCACAAGTATTTACAGGAAGCACGTTTAAGAGCAAAATATCACACCATGAACCTCTATTGAAATCCACTAATAATCCTTAATTGTAGGGGATTCATATGACAGCTTAGAATTAAAAGAGAGAGAAGCTGTTTCAACATTTTATGGCATCAGTTTAGGCAATTTGGGGCCCTATTTTTGCCCTAAGGATAAGCCTGTCTCCTGACAGAACAGATTGAGTTTTGGGGTACTGTGGATAGGGTTTTGATGGGTACTGTCATTGTGCTTAATCTCTATGAGATTCAGTTTTCTCCCCACCCTGGCTGGCTCTCCAGTGACTATGTGGCTCCTCTGTTTGTCATTTTAGCATTTGTGCATGCTTCTGTCTTAGTATATTACATTATCATTATATGTTTTTGAGCTTCAGCATGTTGTGCTGTAAATTCATTGAGAATTGTACTATATAGATAGTTCTATTTATCTTTGTATATTAGATATCAATGCTGCTTGATACAAAATTGGTAACTGATATTTATTGAAATAAATTGACTGCAATACATACATACATGCATACATATGTGTTGTGTGTGTGTGTGTGTGCATTTATAGTTTCTGATATACATGCCATGCCATGGCATTAGCTTCCATCCCTACTTATCTCTCCCCCTCAGATTTTCTCCCCTAAAATTCTTGGGTTCTATAAAAGAAAAGAATAGAGAAAAAGGAGAAAATTACACATATGAATAGAAATTTAGAAAATTGCCTACATTTTGGAAACTAAAGAAAAAGTGGGTGATACTGGGAAGGAGACATAGGAAGTGATGAATGGAATATAAATGGAAATTAGAGGTCACTAATTTCAACATCATGACTGAGAGTAAATATTCTGAATAAAATGTAAGTATGGGAACCAAAGAACTGTAAATTGTACAGTTACTCTTCTAGCCTATTTAACATCAGCATTTATCATTCCTCTGAAGAGTAGTAAGTATATAATTCTGATTCTACAAAACTGTTTAATGTAATTAACACAGTATTTGTGTAATAGTCTGTGTATTATACCTTTTCAAATATAGACAGAACAAGAGAACTTATAACTAATATCAAGTCTTGTGATTTATAACTCTACCACTCTTTAGATACATCATTTTTGTATTTTTACACATGGTCAGTAGAATCTCCTTGGCATATCCATAACAAAAATTTTTATAATTAGGTTTCTGATGAATGTAAGCCCTTGTTTGGAAATGCAATGCATTTAACCACAGGTATCATCAACATAACCTTTATGCATCAAGCTGCCCTGCCATCTGATCATTTATGTGCACAATCTGATAGTTTATCTGAGCATTATGTGCAAACAAATGAGGACCTGGATAACAGAGAGATTTTTAGTAGAAGTCAAATAATTTAACTGAAAATTCTCTGAAATAAAAAGAGTTTTAAAAAAGCTAGGATAACCAAGATATACAAACTATCATTGTTCTCCAGTCCCCCAAATATATCCAATTAAAGGATGGGGAAATTGCTTAGGAAAAAAACTTCCTTAACAGCTGTTAATAGTACACAAAATTATACCTTAACATCTCATGCCAGGAAGAGGATAGTAAGTTGTCTTTTTGCTACAGAAAGTATAATTTTCATTCAGCAACAGTCTGGCTTTCTAAACTCTCTCCTCAAGTTATTATGGCCTTTTATGACCAGGGTTCATTGTAAAATATGATTTTACAAAAAAAATTAATAATAAAATATTCATATGATCCAAGGTTTTCCCAAATTGAGTATGACTGGGTCATGGCAACATGCTGATGTCTGGAATGCAAGTAATATACCGTATTATTGATGCCTGTCAAATAACGGAAATTGTTACAAATTAATTCATCCCTGACCTAATTAACCCCATGTGCAATATTGTATATATTCCAGAGGAGTACTGCTTTGCTCTGGCCATAAAACTAGAAAAGACAATATTTCAACCTATAAAATCACCTTTAAGCCACTTAGAAGCCTCAAAGAATATTGCTTATGTAGAACTGATGCAAAAGAATTTAGAAACAAAAACCTCATCAGTTTGAATTAGTTTTGGTCTAATACAAAATGTTCTCTTTCTAACTTTTTTAATCGTAAAAATAATCTTTAAAAATCTAGTCTTTATTTTACATATTAAATGGGTAGAATACATTAACATTATTATGTTATTTTTTAAAACATCTGTACATTTGGGGTGGAAAGTGGAGAAACCTTAATATTTCCTTGATGTTATACTATAAAATTTACTGTTTGTTTTCTATCTAGTTCATCTCATAGTTCTGCCTTTACAGGTCAATGTATAGCAAGATACGTTTTGTTACTTGTATATATATAGCATTTATGACTGGCCTTTATGGAATCAGTGAGTAGGTTGTAATTTTATATTATGATATTTTTCTACTTCTCTTTAACTCTCTCTTTACATGTATCCCTCTCCACCCCCATTTTTCAGTATTGTCATGCTCTTCCTATTGGTACATAAGGCCAGATTTAAACACACCCAGATCTGAAATTTTCCTGTGCTCAAAAATTTCCTGTCTTGAATCTGCTCCACATCAATATTAACATTCCATCCATTTCTTCCCTTCCTACTAGCTGACAACACTAGTGTACTATACTCCCTAGTTTTCATAACTTATTAAACAATAAAAGAAATGGCAGCTCAAAAGAGAAAATCTAATTGCGAAGATGTTTTGAACCATTTAAATCTGATTTTCTGTGACCATCATTTGATATCACACTGTAAACTTTCTCTCTTCAGTATGGTCAAAATTTCTATTTTTCTAATTTTATAATAATTTGGTATTTGGTTAAGTAAATTTTAAAAGGGAGGGGTGGCCCTGAATGGCAGTAGAAAATGGATTTCAGGGAGAATCAGGAATTTGCCACTTTCTAAGTGATCTTGGAGAAGTTACTTAACCTCTCTGGACTTAATTTCCACATGTGTGTACTGAGTACACAACTGTCTGCCTCAGAAGGTGGTTATGAACATTGAAATGACCATTCATTAAGTGTATAACACAAAAGACGTATTTAATAAGAGTGTTTGTATGATTACATAACAGTTATAATTCACAACCGATACTTCTGCACAATCTTAGCTTTTTCAGTGGCATTGTTTTATTTATTTTTTTTTTTTTTTGAGACAGAGTGTCACTTTGTTGCCCGGGCTAGAGTGAGTGCCGTGGCATCAGCCTAGCTCACAGCAACCTCAAACTCCTGGGCTTAAGCGATCCTACTGCCTCAGCCTCCCTAGTAGCTGGGACTACAGGCATGAGCCACCATGCCTGGCTAATTTTTTTGTATATATATTTTTTAGTTGGCCAGATAATTTCTTTCTATTTTTAGTAGAGACGGGGTCTCACTCTTGCTCAGGCTGGTCTCGAACTCCTGACCTCGAGCGATCCACCCGCCTCGGCCTCCCAGAGCTAGGATTACAGGCGTGAGCCACCGCGCCCGGCCTCAGTGGCATTGTTTTAACATAGAAGTAACCATCAAGTGTGTTAGAAACGTAAGAAGTTCATTATCCATAACAGAGCATTGAGCACCACCAAGAAAAAAGCTGTAGCATATTTTAAAGATAGTATTTCCTCCTGTCTTCAAAATCTACAACAGTAAAAGAGAAGTGCATCGTAATTAATCTCCATTTTAGGGCATAATGAAAAGGCTATATACCCTTTTCTAAATATATATACAATGTATACCTTAATAGAGAAAGAGAGAGAGAGAGTGTGAGAGACAGAGAGAGAGAGTGTGCTCTGTATTATACAAGATGTTGTCAAAATGCGTTAATGAAATATCATGTCAGATAAAAACTAATGTGAAATGATGACCCACTGATTGGAATGTCATTGATGCTGTGGCCTGTAGTTCTTGACACCACAGAAGAGGATCAAAGCATCTTTCATGGTGATAAAGCTGGCAATATGGAGGGGAAACAATGCCAGAGAGACTGATTAAGTGTTAACATTCCCACCTGGTGCCATGGAAATAGCACACAACATTCATAATTCAGGGTGATTTTCTCCTCCTGTGTCTACTTTTTTGCCAGCTGTAGTATTTGAAACAGTGAGGACTGATGAATACTTTCTTCCTTATAGTATCTCCCAGGTAAGAAGTAGGTTATAAGGCAATTTCTTTTTCAGTACATATTTTTTTCAAGGACTGTCTCTTACATTTATAGTAAATATTTAAAAAGGCATTTCATATGATCACAAAAATGTGACTCATCAATTCTCCTTGCCTCTATATCTGGGTCGACAGACACCACACTCAGGTTGTCCCTTGACTGACAAACACCTTAGTGGACACATTTTTCTTACAATAATACATTAGAGATGATTTAGGGGGCCTGCATTCCAGATTTGTATTCTCAAGGAATAATGTCAACTAGAAGTTAAAGTTCTGAAATAAGAATAAATCTTTTATCTGAAACCACGCTTCATCTATCACAATTAGACTTGTTGGCACCTACCATCTCAGCATCGTTGATTTTTTATATGAAACTACCTGTGAGACAAATCTACTACGAGGCCTGAAGAAAGGGAATCCTGCCGGAACTGCTAAAGCTTAGACAGTTCAGAGGACAATACTGCTTTTTTTTTCTTTTTTTTTTTTTTAAAGAAATTTAGGTTTCAAGCATCCTAAATCAAAAGGGATAGTGATATTCATTCAACCTTAAGGACAATTCTCCTAAAACAAGATTAAATGTCACTGTTAAAACAGATCAATGGTAACACATTTGTGTGAATCACTATCATCCATAGGACAAAAAGGCTTTTATTTTTTAATTCCTGAAGGAGCACTGAAGTGTTCTTATTCCCTGAGTTCTGAAATATAGCTCTTATTCCAAATGTCTCATTACATAGTATGGTTGATTCATAAAATATGCTCCCCAATTACTATCCTATTCAACTTCATCTTTGTTGGCATAAACTCCTGTTATGAGATATTATAGTTTAACAAACAAAATAAAATTAGAATATGGACTTTTGTATACACATATTCACACACAAAAAAGCATATACACACACACACACACACACACACACACATATATATAAAACATATAGGTACATATGCAGTCATAACAATGTTTGTCAGCAACAGTCAGGGTGTCGGATGGTGGTCCTATAAGATTGTATCATGTTTTTACGGTACCTTTTGTATGTTTAGACACACAAATACTTATCATTGTGTTGCAGTTACTTACAGCATTCAGTACAGTAGCATGCTGTACAGGTGTGTTGCCTAGGACCAACAGGCTACACCATATAGCCCAGGTGCATAGTAAGCCATACAATCTAGATTTGTGTAAGCACACTCTATGATATTCACAAAACCACCTATAACATTTCTCAGAACATATCCCTGTTGTTAAGCAATACATGACTGTATGTATTTTTTTCCAAATAACTTCCATCAGGGAGTAATTTGTTGGCTGTACCCAAATGATGTAATGATGTAACAGGTATTTCTATTACTAATTTGTAACATTTTAGTCAGGCTTTATGGTCCATTTGAAAGCACTATGTTTATATCTTGTAGGCTGCCATGTAGGTGCCAGATAGCTGAATGCATCTTATGTTACTGATGAGGTCATCACTGAGCACATGCTGAGAACAGCGGGGCTATCACCAGGCTCTGGAAATGAGGCTGTCATGGAGTGTGTGTCTTCATTTGTATTCTTTCATAATTTATTTCCACAAGCTTTTACTCGACAATCAGTGTGCTTTGAATCTTTGATTAAAACATTATAAATTGCTTTGCATTACATCAGCATTGATCCCCACTACATTAAAGATCTATTATTTGAACAAGGTATCTTATTTTTCCTCATGTGCTCCTCATAATCTATATAAAAAAGTAGCCACAAACTTTCAGTGTTGCCATAAAAGAAAAAAAAATACTGATTAGAAATTGTTTTAAAAATTAGAAAAGCAGCTTTTCATATAGGCTTAAAAATTAATTTGATGATGTGCTGATTATTTTATAGTGAAGAGGGAGGCAACTAAATTTGAGAAAACTTGAAATTTGACTATATGATTTTAGGTGGGGAAATTGACCTTTTAAAACATATTTAATTCATGAAAAATTCTGTGATAGTTGTTCCCTCAAATGTAACTGAATGGAGAAAGGGACACTGAAGTTCCTAACACAATGAAAAGCAATATAAAATGTTAATTCTTAGTGTGTATGTGTTTGTGTGTGTATATACAACATCACATTAATATTAAAATTAGGATAATTCTAAGTTGATACCACCATAAAATGAAATTTGAAATTTTTAAAAGAATGATTTACTTTATGAAAAATGTATACCTCTCATGTTAACAAGAGAATTTTTTTTTTATTTTACTGATGACAGCTTTAAACAATAATATGTAGTATTTAGAAGTTGGAATGACAGGTAAAACAGAGTGAGAGCCCCATAATTTTTGCTTTGTTCCCCCTCCTGTTACTATTCACGAATATAAATTTTCTTAAATTATTTAAAAGCCACATGAGCTAGCTAAAGTAAACATGAGACTATTACTTGGTTTTATAAGATATGTGATATAATATATATGAAAACAACAGCTTGGGAGTCAGAGGAGAGATATATTTATAAAAATTTTCTCTATTTTACCAGAAGTAAATTAGTGACAACTTAAAGCAAATTGTGATAAGTTACAGATGCACATTGAAATTACTACAGAAACTACAAAAAAAAAACACAAAAGGAAAATAAAGGAATGAAAATGATATATTTATGATGTCTGTGTTAAACTAATGGTATAATAAAAAGAGAAAAGACTAAAGGCAAAATAGAAGGACAAAAAAGCATTCAGAGAAAGAAAAACAAATAGCAAATGGCAAACCTAAAGTCAGACATTAGCATTTACACTAAATGTAAATGAACCAAACATTTCAAACATGCAGCTGAATTTGTCAGATTGCATTAAAAAATCAAGATCCAATTATATGTTACCTACAAGAAGTGCACATTAAGTTCAAAAACAAAAATCAGTTGAAAGTGAAAAGATGGAAGAAGATATACTATGCAAATAGTAGCCTAAGAGAATTGGAACAGCTATATTAACATGAGACAAAACAGACTCTAAGCAAAGTAATATTATTAGAAATAATAATGGGCATAATAAAGAGATCAAAACAATAGGAAGAAATAAAACATAAATTTATCTGAACCTCAAAGCATATCGGAAGAATCTGAGCAAAAAATGACAAAATTTAAACGAGAAAAGTAAGTTCAGAAAGGAATAACTAAAATTGTCTTTATTAACAAACCATGATTGTTTATGAAGAAAATCTCAAGGAGTCTACAAAAAATCAAAATTGCTTAACTGAATAAACCCTCACATTTTAATTTGTGTCTAAAATGCACCCTCCCCAACTTTAGAGAAGTTTTCCTAAAATTTGTGAGATTTGTGAGTAAAAATCAAAGACTGTTGGCAGGAATGTAAATTAGAACAACCTCTTTGGAAAATAGTATGGAAATTCCTAAAAGTAGACCTACCATTTGATCCAGCAATCCTACTACTAGGTATCTACCCAAAGGAAAAGAAGTCATTCTTTCAAAAAGACACCTGCACTAATATGTTATCGCAGCACAATTCACAATTGCAAAGATACGGAATCAACCAACCTAAGTGCCCATCAACTGATGAGTGGATAGTTACAATGGAATACTACTCAGCCATAAAAAGAATGAAATACTCTCTTTTGCAGCAACTTGGATGGAACTGGAGACAATAATCCTAAGTGAAGTATCTCAGGAACAGAAAAACAAACACCGAGTAAGTATTCTCACTTATAAGTGGAA